>NC_134037.1:57245349-59784661 GCF_965140245.1 Athene noctua | reverse complement strand
CATTGGAGAAGATAAAAACAATGTAAAACAAAGAGGGACTACAGTATATCACATATAAGAAGACAAGCCAAAATCATGAATGCTCATTTTCAAATAGTATTAATTCTCTCTTCTTTGTGTTTGCAGGAAACTTCATAATGTAAGAGGAAAAACTTTTCAGTTGAAAAGCTTTATAAAGGTGTAACCTCATGGATGTCATTATAGCCACAAAAAAAATCTACACCTGTTAAGAACAAACCTATTACCTTAAGGTCCACAATTTAGATTTTGTTCTTCCTGTAATCCTTTTGAACTTCCTTTCAGTCAGTGTTCAGTAACCTGTACTGAAATACCAGTAATTTAACAATGTTGAAAGGCTTTCAGACTTGCACCTGGTCAGACAGCTCCCCTCCTTCCCTTTAGAAATCCACAAATTATGCAAAATCACCGTATTAGTACAAAGCCACACACATTCAGCTGAAGTTCTGGCACAATATGGGGGTAGAGCTCAGCTACGTTTTTAGTATAAGAAATCCTTCCAAAATTATAAAAGGTATAATTTTGACAGGAACTGACAGAAATTGGTACTTAAGGCTGTAGGATGATTTGAACTGCCTGCACCATGTTCCATATTCATTAGTTTATTTGACAGAAGATAGCAGACTCAGTCCAAAACCCAATTAAGAAAATGCCACAAGAAAAATCCCAGCTCTACAACTTTGTACCATCACAACAGGCACAGCAAAAATGCCCAAGATGAAACAGATCTCTGAGAAAGAACTGTTCTTCATGATTAAGAAGGGCTCCTTGAGACGGAAGGTGAGCACGCTGACAGAGTAATGCTAGGGAAGGAAAGCAGATGCTCATGTCGTATCTCTTCTGCAATAGGCACACACAGACTGAAAGGCTATTCTTCTACAAGAGCTAAATTCAGCAGCAAGAATATACGAATACAGAGGGAGCCTGCTCCAGAGTACTAAATCAAGCTAAAAAATAAAATCACAACATACTCCTTCACTTTAGTTGGAAAGTCTTTCAGAGAAAGAAATGGTGAAATAATATTTTCAAAGTCAGATCTAATGTGAAACAGAATCTGACAGATACGATATGATACATCAAGGCAAAACAGAAATTGAATGCAGTTTCTTTGAAAACTGATGAAAATCTACAGTAGTTTTTAGTACTGGTGGTGTGATCCTCACAGGTATCACCACTAGCTAGTGAGCAATTCTGATCTTATTCCAGTCCCTAGTCCCAGCTCTCAGATATGCAATTTCTGCAACAGAGGAAAGAGCTGAGGAGATGAGATGAGCATTGAATCACCAATACTTTGCACTCCAGCACTCTGACACAGGCTGAGACCATGTCCTCAGCAGCAAAAGTCGGTTGGGGTTCAGGCTGCTCTGCCTGGAGCTGTGCTCCCTGTGGTCCTCCTCAACACCTGAGCTCTCCTTGTCAGAGGCTGCAAAAGTGGTGCTCAGCACAGCGCTAGATTCATTCTCTCTCTAATTGCCTCCCCTTCCGCAAGTTCAGTTTCTGATGGATCTCACCCTTTAGGGGCTGTAAGCAGCCTCACACAGTACTACGCTCTCTGCTCTGGCTGTAGGCTACTCCTTGCACACAGGGTTGTTTCTGCAACCATCAGGTTGCTTCATGCTAGTAGGGCAACCTAAAGAGACTTTAACATAACTGAATCAGGCTTCTTGCTATTGGTCTTCAGAAGAAGTAGATTTACTCAGGCATTTGTCCCTCAGCTCCCCAGAGCAAGACATTAGCCACTGTAAATGTTCCCACAGAACTTTCTGTGACTCATCATGGAAACTGGACAAGCTGAACTGCCATGGGCTTCAGCTGGCAGGACACAAATGAGAAATCACAGCACCTAAATGGGAGGAAACCTCTATGTTGCATAACACAGACCAATCAGATTAACTCTAAGAAGTTTGCTATCGCATTAGATGCTTTCAAATGTCACAGAGGATAATTTGAAAGGACAGTTCTAGCGGACACATCTATAGCCTTAACATGCCTTTCTGTTATGGCTTTTCCTATTCCTGCTCACATCCTTTGAGGATGTGGGATACAGTTATCTACCAAAGGTAAAACTGATAAAGTTAGGACATTTTCAGAAAGCAAAACCAAGGAATGTTCTTACAGCCGTGATAATTGCAGGGAACCATAACGTGGGAGACTTGAATTCAGATATTGGGAAAGGGTATCTTGCCTCTACATGAGATAATGTCTCTTAATCTTTGAAAAGAACAACATGAATAATATTCTACTTTACAACAAGAATAAAGGCACAGCACAGCACTGCTTTTCTTTTAAAAAACTATCCATTGGCAGTACTAGGAATAATACGAATACAATTGGTTAATAATTTATTGAGCTTTAAGAAAGAAGTCTGAAAACCTCCTGCAAATAACCTTCTGATCTCAAGTTTTGGTAAGAGAGATGTTGTACCAGCTACCCTGCTGCTTGCTACCATAATTCAAGGAGTTTTAGTACCTGTGCCCACTTGGGGGAAACTCCAGTTTCAATCTGAAACTTGCAGCAAATCAATATAATCTGCATTACAATACATGGTCTGATTTAAGTGACAGGATACTTTTAAATGATCTCCCACTGTGTATCACTTTTATGTTTTATTGTTGAAATATTATTTCAGTACCAGTAATTTTGACTGGAAAAAAAAGACTGCTTTTGTTTCTGCCAGTGTCGGCTGCTTTATTTCATTGTTGCCTAAGTTATGTAACATTTTCAGTCAGCTCCACATTCACCACAGAGATTTATGTTAAATTATGACATTAACTTCACAAAATATGCATTAAAAAAAAAAAAAAAACACACACAAAAAAACCCACCCAAAACAACCCACAGGAAATTCTACATAGATGACAATGTTTCTACCATTTCTATCTGCACACTCCTCTTTCCCTTGGAGCTAATAGAGAAAAGGAAAGACTACTGACCAAGAAGCATCCATTTCTGATTCTTTCAGCAAAGTAGCAAACCCCTTCCAGACAATTTTATTGTATGATACTAATGCCTGATATTATTCTTTGAAACCTTAGCAGAACTGCTCTCTGAGTACATAATTTCTCTAATCCATCCTCACAGAAGAGGAAAAAAAAAAATTAGAGGAGTGAGACAAATACAACAATGTAGTAAGTTGCCTACATCTCCTGATTTTTTAAAATATTATATATTTGCTCAGGATACTATAAAACATCATCTTCTCACATTTTAAGAGAATAATATATTCAACACCGTGGCTGAAAATCACAAGTAATTAAGACATCAAGGTGGTTTTGACTTCACTTTAATTTATTTATCACGAAACTTAATAAACTTGGGCAGAAATTATTTTTCTCTCAGAGATTCAGAAATACCCATACATGGCCGTAAATAATATGGCCAAGGTCATCCATGAGGCCCATTGTATAGCCTGACCTAGAGTGCAATTTTCTTGAGTCTCAGTTCTAGACTACAGTAGAGAAGACTATTAATGAAAGATAAATGAGAAAATTTTATAATGACTTACAGGAGGGTAAAGCAATAGTACCTGTAGATCCTTGACAATATCATGATACAGCCCTGCAGTCTTTCTCCTTACAAATAATCCACCTATAATTCCATAAAGAGTTATAACATGCACAGAAAAGGGTAACAGTAGTAAGAATACAAAGAAACTGATAATACTTATGAGATAGACAAGAAAATTAAAAGAACGTTTTATATATGTTAACCTGGGATATTCAGAAATCCGGACACAACTATCAGAGGTGTCATCTCTAAGAACAAAGCCTTCTGAACAAGACATTATTAGGTATAGCGTGACTGGAATCAGGACTAAATGCCTCCATCTACACTAGCATGTAGGAGCAATTTGCTGATCAAAAAAGTTAGTGTTGAAGACCTGATACCTACACGTTTGAGAGGTTTTTATTTTCAACTAGCCCTAATCCTGTCCCAAGGCTTCAGTCTGCTTTTGTAAAAAGAGCACGTGAGGTTTACTCCTGGCAATCCTGGTTTAGTTCTATCCAAATGGGATTCAGCTGAAAACCTCATCCTGAACCACAGCCCTGAAGCTGGGAATGAGCAGGAGATTCACTTCAAAAGCACACTCCTCCTGCAAACTTAAACACTGTAACAAATGCATTCAATACACCTTGCAGAGCAAAATGAGTACACAGGCTAAGTACACTGACTAGTTATGAAAAAGGATGCTTAATAAAGAATAAGAACATGAAATTAGGCAATGGAAAAGGTTGGGTATCAAGATATAAGAGACCTTAGAAGGGAAAACCATTAGACTACAGTATACCTGACGGTAGATGTTTTCTATTCCTTGTCAGTGAACTCCTTGATTTTGAAGCATTCTACACAATGTTACCAAAAAAAACCAAAACAAACAAACAAACAAACAAAAAAATTAAGCAATGTCTGAAAAGGAAAAGGAAAAAAAAAATACAAACCCTTTGAAAGACTGGTAAATCCTTGTCTTAAAAGAAATTCTTGATTCACCTTCAACCATCATAACTTACTTAGCAATTGACTGTGAAAGAGTAACTATGTTGATAGAGTTAAACCAGAGTGGCTGACTTGTTACCAAATGCCATCTTTCATGTCATGAATATCTATGATTCTGTAAGAAATCATTCTGGAATCAAAGAATGAAACCTCTACAGAGTCCTGTGGGAAAACAGCATGAGTAGCCTGTGATCCTGATTTTTTCAATGACCATGCTTATTTCAGTCCTATTTTCCAGCTGGCTGATCAGAAAGATACACAGATCAGGAAAGCACTCATCTTTCTGAATTTCTCCTTTTCTTCCTTTCATGAGCAAATCATTTTTCCATTTTAGTTTCCATAAGGGTGCTAATGGAAACCCATTTTGGGCTAAACAAATGATTAAGGCTAATGGATTGCTAATGCATAGTACGAGCAAAATTTTATGAAAGTCAAACTCTCAAATCCACATATCCACAAACAGGTGGAAGTAGATGTGGAGAGAACATTAACAGTAGAGATTGATTTCTGTGCATGAATCTAAGTGAAGTTACTGCACTTATATATGGGGAAGAAAAGGAAGAGGCACTGACAGCTATGAAAACAGTCAAACAGGGCATGGCAAAAATGCAGCTTTGTTACACATTTAAAATTGTGTACTGCTGTGGAGTGGCTTCCATTTCTAAACCTGCATTTATCTACTTTCAGTGTAATGCTAACCAAAAAAATTAGTTATATCCTGTTGTAAGTATTAGAAAAACTGTGAGAAGATCTCAGGTGTCTGCATGGACCTACAGACATATTCTGCTGATTTGTCTTGGAAGCCAGAATATATGGTTTCTGTTCGCTTCACTTCAGTAGTATGAAAGCTAAAGAATCTGTGCAGAGAAAATATGAACTCACAGACAGCTCTGGGAGTTTTCAATTTAAGCAGTTCTGCTTGGTAGTTAAAGTTCCGTTTAAATCACTGCTGAAAAAGATTGCCAAAAATTAAAAGAAGGGACATTTACAGAAAGGCCACAGAAAGTATTTATCACAGTAGCTTTAAAAAGATACCTATTGCTCTGTGTCTGAAAAATTACATTTATTGCAAAATCATCTCTCTGGATTAAGCACAAAGATGTTTTATGCTCACCAGCTGCCCATTTTGAAGCAGTAATTAACCAAGAAACATAATTGAGACCCTATGTTAATATCACTGACAGAACAATTGAACAAAAAACCTAAGCTACTTTAAAAACAAGTTTTACTCCAAAACTGGAAAAAACAATGAGCATTTATTTCTGCACCATTTTTTCCTGACAGGACATTAGCAGGCAGTTATTGACTACACAGAAACCCCTCAACACTTCTTAATATTTTATGCTCATTTACTCAGCTTCTACTAAAATACCAACTGGAAACCTTTTTTAAAAAAAAAAATTTAACAGAATTCCCAGTGAAAAGTCCACACAGTAAAGTTTGCAATCTGGCAAAGGTGTGCTGGAACTTTTCCAGCTGGTTCAACAGCATGTCTTAAAATATATACATCACAAACTGTGAAGAGTATGTGTTCTTTAGCATATGCATGCAATATACTTTGAATCATTCCATGTTTAACAAATTTTAACTTTATCTCTCACTTCACTGCTGTGTTTAGACGATACGATGACAGCCATTAGAAAGATGAGATTTCTATTATTTTATTGTTTGTGTCATAGTTTTTATGTTATTAAGGTGTAGGGGGGTTATATTTAATTTACTGAGGTCTTGAAAAAATCTGTTCCAAGAAATTGCTTCAAATATGTGAAAAGAAAATGTAGTCTTATTCAACAGAATCGGTGTTTTAGTTTTCTCTGTATGGATTCATAGATTTGACCCTTTTTTAACGCCTTGGTGGTATAAAATCACTCTGCAAATGCAGTGGGGTACTATCTCTTAACAGAAGGACCACTCTTTGGGAATGAGAAGCAACTCACTGTATTTGTCAAATCCACTTTTCTTGTCTTCATAAGGTGAGAAGTTCCACTGTCTTATTTTCCTATAGCAAATGCCTTCATAGCCTATTTTTTATTTAATATCTCATTCTGGTTGTAGTATTTCCCAGAAATTATATTTAGTACTTCTCACGCTTAGAGCAATGAACAAATATTATCTAGGTGTGTTGGTTTAGGCCCTGCCGGGACCAGAGACCATGTTGCCATTGCCCCTCCCCCACCCTCAGCTGGTCGGGCTGGCAGTAAGGCACAAACCCCGGGTTAAAATAAGAAGACATTTAATACAACAGTGTGATAAATAACAATTTGAACAACAACAGTAGCAATGATAACAACAATAAACAATAATAACAGTGAACAAGACAAAAGATATACAGGGAAATACCGCAATGGTTACGGACAGCCCGCCGTGTGCTTCCCTTCACCAAAGCCACAAAGGAAAAAGTTCCCGCACTGCCGCGCTGGACCTGACGTCAGTATGGTATGAATAACCCGGCTGGAGATCCCTTCCCCTCTCTGCTGGGGAAACTTAACCCTATCCTAGCTGAACCAGGACATCATCCACCCCTTTATTCTATACCATCTGCGTCATGCCCAGCTGCCATTTAGCAGTTAACAATAACAAAACAACGATTAACAAAGGCACAGTGTAATTCACGGCATGTTCTCACCCAGAATCAAGTCCCCCTGTGGTACGCATCGGACCTCTCCATTGTCCTGCATCACCCACCAGGTGCACCCAGGTCCTTGGGCAAAAGCAATCCCGTGGATGGGTTTGCCTTTACCTTTGCCTGGCGCAGGACTAACCCAGACCATTTTTCCCAATATATTCCTCATGCGCACCACAGGGACTTTATCCCCATCTACAGCACATGGAGGTTTTGACTGAGCCAGGCCAGCTCGACTGACAGATCCTCTTGTGTTGACTAGCCAGGTGGCCTTTGCTAGATGCATGTCCCAGTGTTTGAAGGTCCCACCTCCCAACGCTTTCAATGTGGTTTTTAACAGTCCATTGTAGCACTCGATCTTCCCAGAGGCTGGTGCGTGGTAGGGGATATGGTAGACCCACTTGATGCCGTGTTCTTCTGCCCAGGCATCTATGAGGATATTTCAGAAGTGGGTCCTGTTATCTGACTCAATTCTCTCTGGGGTGCCGTGTCGCCACAGGACTTGGGTCTCAAGGCCCAGGATGGTGTTCCGGGTGGTGGCGAGGGGCACTGGGTAAGTTTCCAGACATCCAGTGGTTACTTCCACCATTGTGAGCACGTGGGGCTTCCTTTGGCGGGCCTGTGGCAGATCAACTACACTAGGGTTTATGCAGAATAGATAAAAATCTCTGGAGTGTGAGCTAAAAAAGCATGTCTTTATTTAGGTACAACTGTTCTAAGTACATGCCATATAATGTCTTCACTGTAATAGTCTATTAAGGTATGTTGCACAGTTCCTGGACACATCCGGCATTTATTTCAATTTTATTTTTTAATAATGATTAGAGGATAATCTTTACTTTTGGGAAGAATTTTCTTGCCAAGTTACACAAATTGTTATGAGATTTTTATTAAACTCTTTGCATAATATATATGATATCTCATTAGCTCATTTTAACTCTGAGTAATACAGCAGTTTAAAGTGTTTGGTCCTACTTCTCTTTTAACAGAGCAGCATATTTTCTTATAGGATATTCAATATCAGTAATAAGTTACAGACTTCATCCCAGCTCTGTCTTCTATAATAGTTGTCAGCTATTTGGACATACAACCCTATGCTTTCTTCAGAAGTCCGTATTTGTTCCAGAGAGATTATTTCTTACAGATCCCTTCACCTCCTGACCCAGAGTCTGCCACCATAGCGCCCATCTGACCTTCTTGCAGAGGTTTGTGTCATAATTCCCACAGCAGCATTAAGCTCAGCAACCATCAAATGTGATTTTACATGGCTCAAGAATTTCACCCAACTCGCCATTCGAGTAGCCTAACTAGCACTTTGTTAGCTGTCTGCTGGTTTTGAAATAACGTTTCTTGGCAGGATAAAATTATTTTACCTTATTCCCCCTGTGATTCGACACAAATGACAAAGTCAATCATTTAGTTTTCAAATCCAGTCCTAATTACAGAGATGGAGAGTTGAGGAAGAGGGTCAAACCCTTCTATAACTACTGGCAGCTTGTTTAGACTAAAAGATTTTAAAACACAATACTTTTCTTTCAACAGAAAATACCTAACAACTGGTACAATAACCTACCTAAAAGCAAAAAATGGTGCTTCCAGACACTGGGCACGCTAATGTATTTTGGATAGGGTGGATGAACTGCAGCCTATTAAAGATAATTGAAACTTTCTGTTAAGTTTTATGTCACCTAAGGTGCTAAAGTCTTGGGAGTTTGGGTTTTTTCCTTTCCCTGTAGGAAAATATTTTTATTGTAAAATTCTGAAATATTTGAAAGGATCAGAGAACTATGAACTGAAAGGAACATAAACTTTAAAATTGAAGAAGAGAATGGAAATTTTCATCTTCCACCAGAATCAAATGATGCCTTGTTTTTATTTTAGCTAGATTACTGAGATTTGTGATTGGTGTGACAGAAGTTCAAAAAAAAGAAAAAAAAAAAAAAAGAAAAAAGCGCAAGCTGTTGATTTCCTCATAGATTCTATTGCAGATATTTTGGAAGGAAGATAGAGAAAACAGAAAAGATGAAACTGAATAAAAGGTCTTAAAGAAATACGTTATGTTACGACTGACCATCTGTTTCTCACAGGAGCCACACATCTCCTTCCCTAGCTGTCTTGCACATATGATAATCTGCACCTCTGGATATCTGGACACTAAGAACCCAACTCAAAACTTACAGAATAGCATTTCCAGATGCTCCTGTTTAGGTCATCCAGCTATCATCTAACTTAGGCTCTGTTCTCTGCTGGAGGTGAAATCAAGTCATGCATAGAATCCCTACAAAGCCTATGAGTCACTCAAGTCCTACTTGAAACAGCTTAAGGACAAAACTCATTCCAGTTTAACGACAGGAATTTTGGTAAGAAAAAGCAGACCAGAATGCACATTACTGGTAAATTTATTATAAAACTTCAGTAGCATTGCACAAGTTTTTATGTCAGAAGTTCACTATTCTGCAACCCCTTATCATTCCAAGCTTTGGAGTTCCCTGACAAGCTTGTAAAATATACCAATAAACTAAGCAGCTTTGTCCTGAACTTGAGCCAGGATGTGACAACTATTCTAGGTACATTGCTTAAAATCAAATCGCTGTTCCTCTGTCAAATTCAATGATGACAACATCACTTTTCCTTATTTTTTTTAAATAATTTTCTTTCCCTCAGTATTGTTTACAACTCCTTCCAGTCTCACAGAGTTAACAAATTGTATTCCTCTGCAAGAGCGTTAACAGCATTGGCAGAGATCCTGTGTTGTCCCTAGGTTCCAGGTGACACAGGAGAAGGGAAGGACTGCTGAAATCTGTACTGGCTCTTCAACTGGCAAGTTGCACGTACAGCTTTGGGACCACTCTGCTGTACACCAGCTGGCAAATACAAATGGGGAGAGAAGCAGAGCTTTACTCACACAAAAATATCAAGGTTTCAACATCTTTCTACAGTCACCCCTGGAACTAAAACAAAATCTTAAAACAAACTAAGGGAACAATACTGAACACCAAATAGTCTTGAGATCTGAACAGCCTCCTGAGACCTGGGAGACCAAGCTTTAAATTGACCATAGCAAAGACACTAACCTGAGTTTCATCTGCTATGGAGGCATTATAATACCAGCTATCCAGGAAGATAGTGTGGGTGCTTGTATATGGCTCACTTTCCAAATTTCACCCAAACTAGAATTCTGAAGAAGCACTGTCTTTTCTGAAAAACCATTGTGACAGAAAACATTTGGGCAGATTTATTGCTGGTACTTCCAAACCACAACTTATTGACTAGTCAGTTCTGCTGGGCACATTGCAGGAAATTCACAACTGGCTTGGATGATACCATATCCTAGATCTTTCTGTCATCAGAGCTAAAATGTCCCAGAGGATCTGGATCACTACGTTAAACTCAGAGTGACAAAAGTGCTATAAGAACCCACTGGCAACAAGTCTACCTTTAAATAGAGACACATAACTGACAGTGTGGATGATGTTCATTTAGATAGCCTGGTTTATAAAAAATCCTTTTCCAAATCTCCCTCTTTTTCATTCTTAGCCTAGAGCCTAGTACTCAGACATGAGACTAGCTCTTTCTACAATGTCTTAATCACTACTTTTTTCCTCAGTGCAGCAAACTGCATAGTTAGTTTTGCAGCTGATCACAAGACCCATTGATACCACTAATGGCAGTTCCAAAATGCATTCCAAATGTGACTGGAAGCCCAATTCTTTCTCTTTTTTAACCAATCCATACTGTATGTCCTTTCCCTCGAGACTCTTAATGTACCTGAAGAGGCCGATTACAATTTTTTGTTATTTACTGGGGACTGGGTTTAAATCCACTATACCATGAACGGGTTCAGATTTCTTTGTCTTGGGTTTTTAGTAAGTTCATAAAAATGCCAGTATGCACTGATGAGAATTATATCCCAGAAAGAAATGATGGCTTGATATAATTAGCTTCTTGGCAACCCTGAGCAAATCACAGGCTTGTAAGTCTTGAACAGGGAGAAACATATCTGATGTATGGCTGGAGTTCAGTAGCGTACTGTCATTTTCAAAATCAGTAGACCTGGAAAGGCAAGGATTAATCAGAGAAAAAATAAAGCAGTGTTTAAAGTAAAATAACTATAAACACAAATAACTTTGTATAAGGAAGTCCACAAGTTTGGGCATGTGGCAAAAATGGAAACAGAATCATCACAGTGAATATTTGTGCATAGCCCAGGGAAGAAAAGTTTTCCAGACTTCAGCTGAATAGAATGTAGTGACTGCATTGAGATGCTGAATCTCAACTCGCTGTGAACCGACTGACCCTCCCCAACTACTTCCTCTTAGCCATCCTCCATTCCTCTCTAGCAGGAGGGGAAGAAATAAAGGAAAACAGGGTGAAGGCAGGAAGGAGTATGAAGAGGAAAAATAAATCACAATGCACACTCCCAGCTGACAGGACACTGACCATTTGGCGTGCTTAATGAGAGCCCTTCTGCCCACCACGTCAGTCTGTCTGACTGAATCGCTCTCAACACGTGCAGCTCTACCTGCACACCTTCAGGGTTTCCCTGTGGTTCCATGTGGCCTGGGGTGACCATCCCTCCCAAGGAGAGCTCCAGCCCAGCTCTTCTTCAGCTGCTGTCCAATGCCCTGGTGCTTGCCAGGCCACTCACACTTCCTGACAGCTGTACCTTCCCCATGACACTATTTTATTATGAAGTGCACTGCAAAGGATGGTGCTTCACCTGTCTACATCTGGAGGTTAAGATATTAAGGATTTTACATCGAAGAGATGTTTCTTCCCTCTGTGGAAAAATATTCCTTAGTAAAGTGACACAAAACATCATAGCTGAAGAATTCAAAGATGGTTATGGTGTTTATATATGCTACAAACAAGAGTATTTTGAAACTAGGCACAGCCTGAGGACTATGAATAAGATCTTCCTGTACATGTTATTTTTTGTTGCATTTTTTAATAGGGAATCCCCAAAGAGGAGTTCTAAACACTGATTGATTTAAGTGATATTGGAAATACAATTCTATCTCTTTTATTGGAGCTGCTTACAAAACAAAAGGGGATTAACTGAGTTGGGAGATGGGGAACAGAGTATGATTTTATCCATGTAGTTGAAGGAAGAATCAGTGTGGGAATAAACAACAGATTAGCAAAATGTTAGTTGCTAGGATGAAAGGCTTTCCGTACACTTTCTACTGAGAGGCATTTTGAAATGTTGCTTACATTGACATGGTAGTCTTTATACTGAACACAGCGATTTTCTTTGTTTGCCTTAGAAACAGCAACAGTATTCATTTCTAAAAGTTGCTGTATGCAAGATTATGGTGATCTCTGAGCAATACATTCAATAAACAATTCACTGAAAGTGACCCATAAGGACTCTCATAGGTAACACAGTCATGGCGAAATGTGTACCATCTGAGTTCAGACCTCTATAAACAATCTGGTTATATCTAAACTAGAAACTCTGTGCTGCCTGTGGTGAGTGGAAACAAATAGGTTTATCTTATGGACAATTCACTGCAACCTAAGACAGATGTCTGAACTGGACAGACACTTCCAGAGAACAACTCACTTTTTCCTCCTCAACTGCAGCTGTAAGTACGTTTATTTTGATGGGTCGTCTTTAAATACATAGCCCCATCTTACATGCCACTTCCTAGGAAAAGGGAGATTTTGTTTTTTCTTGGTCCTGTCTCCAAAAAATCTTTATAACAGCAGACATCATCTTGAAGGACATAAAATCACCTACTCACCTGCTCCTATGAGATACAGACTTCGAAATCTGACTAAAATGTCATTGTTTTTACCTCTTTCAATCGTAGCAGTTTTCAGTTTGAGAGGAAAAACCCAAGCTGAGTATGGGAGGAGTTGCATTCTTTTCTTTATATTTTACTTGCATGTATGATTGTGTTACATATTTTAAGAGTAAAATTCTGAAAAGCCCTGGACTGCAAGGGCCTGTCTTACCAGTGCAACAGTTTCAATAAAAGGTAAAAGCAGTGCAACCTGTATGCTGATTTGATCACTCTGGAAAAGCCAGTTCAAGGGCTGAGAGAGAACATTATTCATCTCTATCAAGTCAATGCCAATTAACGCCACTTATAACAAACTACAACTGGATTAGGAATCAATCAGATATTCACCATGTTGCCTTTTAATAAACTCTTCTGTGAATGACTGATAGGAAATGTTTTTATGTTGGTGCATCTAATGGCCCTTTTGTATACAGCAGAACACCAACAAATTAGTCAGCTAACAAAACATCATTACACCACATCACAAAAACAAAATGAAAGACATACATAAAATCTGACAGTGTTGTTTGTTATTCCTAATTCACGGTGATGTATCTAACTTTGACATGCACACTGACATTACCGCAAACTTCATTCACAATACACTCATCTCAAATATCTTAACAGACTGCTGCACTTTAAGAACTCTTAATTAAATTCTCTAACTTGAATGCTAGCATTCATATTTAGGTACAGTTATTCTCCAAACTCATCCATTCCTCAGTTACGAGCAACTTTTTTGTTTAAACTTGCACATGAAATTAAGGTATTTACAATACACTTATTGAAATGATCCATCTCTTTTCCCTTGCAAAAAGATTTGGTTTGAGATGGAGTTTGATTTTGCTTTGAGGCACTTTGTAGACATAAGCTCTTATGAAAGAAGAAAAGAACAATACCCTCTTCTCAGTCATCAGAATATGTGCTGCTTTTTAGCTCATTAGTCTTGTCAGACTCAGTATTTGTATCACTTTTACTCTTCAGACATAATTTCTCGGGCATCTGGATGTAGCTAATTACATATCAGAGAAGTTAAATGGAATTATGAAAATGGAAGCTTTGATCTTCTGTTCCCACATTGTTCAGGAACACTACAGAGGTCTTCACACTACTGTGCATTTTCTCCCCTTTTTACTGCAGAAATAGCTTCTTTAAAGTAACTTATATTTGCTGCCAGCTCTTAGAAACAATCATACTATGATTTCTGAGGAACTAACAAGGTGTTCATTCCTTCCACCTGTGTCTCCATACCACCTGCAGGATGCTTTTCTTCCCTGCCACCAATTGTCGGCTAGATTCGCCCTCCAGTTTAGCAAGTGCTTCAAACATGGTCCTTCTTCCTGATGCCCTGTTTCTTCTGCGTATATCCACAGCATTTCTCTCCCCTATTAATGCAGAAAAGTGCTCCTGCCTTCTCCCTGTTCACCTCTGACCTGGAAAGACACTTGGCCCCAGCGGCTCAGTGGTCTGCATGCCAGTCACCTCAGTGACCAGCTCCAGCACTGAAATTGGGAAGTCGAACAGCAGGAAAACACTGTTGACTACTATCAGTGACAACAAGCAGAAGAGATACTCTCAATACCATTCCTGCTCTTCCTGATCCTCAGTTTGGCAACTTTCCCATACCAGCACTTGAAAGCCTAACAGCATCAGATTTCTAAAGGTTAAAATTAGTTTGTTCATATCCCAAATGTTAAATCATGTCAACATTTTCCTTTATGAAGCTCTATATTCAGTTAGTCACTATTTAGCTGCTATTTAACTGTCGATCTGGGTCATGCAGCCTAAAAATAAAAGTCACAAAAACCTAAACCCCATCTCCCTAAATCAGTAAGGGTTTCTGTTCTTGAAAACAACATTTCAAGACTCCCATAGTGTGAAACAACTGCTTTTTCTATTAGAGAACATCATTTTACTATTCTCTCTTTAAAATGGGATGTGGGCATGTGGACTCCACACAGCACCCACATTAAAATAGCACATGTTGGCTTCAAAAGAGCTATTATGCAGTCTATAAGTTCAATGATCTGCAAAGTAATAAAAAGCTCCTTCTGTAGCCCTCACGGCCTATTGAGTAAATAGTAAGCATTTAAGAAAACTCCATAATTACATGTTTACACACTGGAGCCATTATGGGTGATCTAAAAAGAAGTACATGTATTTTTCTAAAAAAATTTCTTAATTACATTTTTTACATGATTACAACTCCTTTATAGCCACTAAGGACTACCAGATACAGAATATATAGGCTGAAAAGCTCACAGTTACAGGCTGTATTTATATTCAGTGATGACAAAATAAGATGTCAGCTGAATATTCTAGATATTAGAGTATTTTACATATATTGCGTCAGGGCAATCCCAAGCACAGATACAGGCTGTGTGAACAGCGGATTGAGAGAGCCCCACAGAGAAGGACTTGGGGGGATATTAGTGGATGGAAAACTGACTATGATCCAGCAATGTACTCTCGCAGCCCATAAAGCCAACTGTGTCCTGGGCTGCATCAAGAGAAGTGTGGCCAGCAGGTCAAGGGGGGTGACTCTCCCCCTCTACTCTGCTCTTGTGAGACCCCACCTGGAATCCTGCATCCAGCTCTGGGGCCCTCAACATAAGAAGGAAACAGACCTGTTTAGCAGGTCCAGAGGAGGGCCAGAAGATGATCGGGGGCTGGAGCACCTCCCTTATGAGGACAGGCTGAGAGAGTTGTGTTGTTCAGCCTGGAGAAGAGAAGGCTTCATGGAGACCTTATAGTGGCCTTCCAGTACCTAAAGGGGGCCCACAGGAAAGATGGAGAGGGACTTTTTATCAGGGATTGTAGTGATAGGATGAGGGGTAACAGTTTTAAACTGAAAGAGGGTATATTTAGATTAGATGTAAGCAATAAATTCTTTACTGTGATGTTGGTGAGATACAGGAACATGTTGCCCAGAGAAGCTGTGGCTGCCCCCTCCCTGGCAGTGTTCAAGGCCAGGTTGTTCACGGCTTTGAGCAGCCTGGGCTAGTGGAAGGTGTCCCTGCCCATGTCAGGGGGGTTGGAACTAGATTATTTTTATGGTCTCTTTCAACCCAAACCATTATATGATTCTATGATTTAAGCTTAATACTTTAAATTAAATACATTTAAATTTTAAAAATGATAGAAAAGGTTCATTCTGAAATTCTATGCCATAAGCAAAGTAAGATGAATACCTGCATCTGCCATTCCAAAATTGAGGTTTGTGTCAAATATTGAAGCTTTGGGCCCAAGCCTGCTAAAGAATTAAATAGCTCGATGACTTCAGGTAAGTCAACAGGGAACCCCAATGGTTGTATCCTTAGAGATCTGTCTTGGACTCACTTCTCTACCTGTGAAGTACATTCCTGTGCCCAGAGCTACAGCTACTCTACTCTGGCCAATCACAAACTTTTGTTGCAAAAACAATCTGTTTAATCCCTGCCTTATATAGAAGTACAAATTTGAAGTTTTACGAGACTGTATCATATAGATGGCACATGCTCTGAATCTGAATTTGTATTAGCTTGACATAGTGGTCTATGGGTAAAACATGCAGTAAAAAAGAACAGCAACCATTAAGGATGGGACCACCCATGCATTTTTCATATGTGAAAGCCATAAATCATCAATTTAGAGTTGATTGCCATCACTTACATGCCTTTAAAGAACCATTTGCAAAGAATTTGTATCAGACAAAATGCGTCTTTTACATGCTAGTACATTGTACACTGTAAAAGTGACAGAATATTCAGAGTTAAGAATAATTTAAAGCAGCATTTCAGTTCCCTTATTCATATCTTGTATTCTAATTAAACCGTACCATTGTTCATATTCGTAAAATAACAACAAAAGCCTGTTTACTAGCTGAAGTGAACACTTCATGTTTTCTAGGAACTCAGAAAAATCCTTAAGAAAACATCAGGGAAATGTTACTAGAAGAACAACTGTGGTTTGAGATCAAAGATGTCCTTTTAACTTGCACAGGCTACCACACAGGTGGGAGAATGCATTTTAATTGAATAATTCAGCTTAATATTCATGTGGATATTTCCCTACTTTTTTCCTCCCAACTATCCGTAAAATTATAGGTCATTTGGCATTACAATAATTCATGCACTGTGAGGGATCACAGTATACTTCTATCTACACTCCCAGAAATAACTATCTTTTGTAACTGCTCAGGAATACATTTACAGTCACAGGTTACAAGCAGTGTGTTCAACCCACTGCTCCTTTGCAACATTACTGTAGCCTTAATAATTTTGCCGTAAGTCTATGCAGGCCAATTAAGGTAATGACATTCAAATGAACACCTACTTAGGATAGCTTCACATTAATTTAAGACGCTGACCAGTAACATTTGCATGGCAGATTCGGAGAGAGCTAAACTGTCAGATGGTAGTGATGTTTAATGCATAACAAAAATGCATGTGTCTACTGTCATATCAGATATTGTGTCATATCTACCACATGCCATTAAGTAACAGAAACACTGTAACAACCATGGATAATCTATAATAACCTGACAACAAAGATTGATAGAAAATGTAGAATTCTAGCCAGGACACTGATGCTTAACAAAAAATTATCTGCCATTGAGTAGTACTGTCAGTTGTACATCACTGCTTGATAAATACACAGAGGAAGGAGGAATAAAGTGACATTGGTATTAAAATGCAATTTAACCAGGATTTCTGTTTAAATTGGTGTCTAGCATGGGTGTAGTAGGTCATATTACCTTGACAGCATTTTTTTTAATACATCATGTATTTTCCAAAGGTCATTTTTATAATGAATGAGGATATTCTCTTTCAGTGTATCATTATTTGCCCAGCACTTCCTACCATTTAGATGCCTATGCAGATAATAGTAGCACACAAGACAGCAAAGACGTCAATGCGTGTCAGATGTGTTATTTAAGCATTTAACTCTTACTGAAATCAGTATTAGGTCAGCACCTAAATACCTTTAAAAACTGATTGTCTGTGGGAAAGTTCTCCTTACTCAACAGGTCCATCCTGCTTAAGTATTCAGCATCATGACTGCTCTCTCTAGCAACAAACTGCACTCTGCATGACAGTTCAGCCCCATGAATCCTGGAAAGACATCTTTTTCATCATCCTACCATTTTCTGTAGTCTATTTACTATACTCCTCCAGCACACTTTTGAAGGTAGGAATTGGCTGCAACCAGTGCACCCCAGTTCTTGGCAGCTAGCTGGCCACAAGGCAGGCCACAGCTTTCCATAGGGAAATGCTGAAGAAATACCACTGCAGAACTAGGGTGCAGCTTCGTATTACATTTCACACGCACTACAGCAATATGTAATCAATCGAGATAAAAATGAAAACTGCACGTTAGTCCTATGAAACTTTCTGAGCTAACACAGACGGCACAAACTGGAGCTTTTCATTACTCAGTCAACAGAACTGCTTACTAATTCTGATCTGCTTATAAACATGCAAATATTAAAGTATTGAACACGATTCATCTTGAAGATCCTTTAGAACTATTAACAGTCCATGGTGACAATCTTGGTCCTCAGTCCCAGGTATGCTGGTAGATGGTTTAAAAAAAATTTAAATAAAAATAATAATACTGCTTTACTTGCAAATTCTGCACTTATGAAAAGCAAAAAGATGATATAAAATGGAACCTTGTTATGTCATTTTCGGAGAATTGCTTTTCAAATCAGAACCACGCTAAATTCAGCACTTCCAGCACAGGAAGGCTAGAATTAATACACAGCAGAGGTTTTATACTTGGGATTTATTACACTTATTTCAGAAGGTGGCTTGACTCAATCAAGTGAAGCTCTGTGTCAATTCACGTTCTTAAACAATGAGTTCTATGGACCCTCTTCCACTGTCAGTTACATGGTATGTCTAGATGATTTATATGAAATGAACACAGTGGACACATTTACACACTCATTAGCTCAAAAATCATGCTTATAGATGGCCACCACAGCCTGTTTCCATCACCATGTGCTAGATAAGAAGTTCAGACTCAAACATACTCTTTGACAAGTGTGCACGCACCCACAGACAGACCATTGGTCTCGTTTGGCTTCAAGTGTTTATGTTCTTCATACTAAATTGACCTAGAATTCCTGTGGGCTGCTTGCAGCAGACTATGGTCTTTTCAGAAAATTGTCTTTTCACTGTTATCCACCTTAGCAGAGTTGCTTTCCACTTGAGAAGAAAATTATTCCTCTCACGTTAAGATTTTATGTTTCCTTTTTCGCTCTGGAACACCAAGACAAAGGAAACACAGACACAGATTATTTATATAAACTGTAAATATATGAATAGAGAAAGTGACAAAGCAAAACTGAAGAGTAAGTAATTTCAGGATATCAGCCAACCTACCTTCTATACCTTGTCTTTTCTTTCTTATTCTACATAATATACGACGATTATCACATGTTCACAATTAGTCCCAAAAAGCAAGCTGACATTAAAATAGCCTGGAGTGAAATTATTTTCACAGATGTTAGGAACAGCTAGTAACTATGTTGGTTAAATAAGGTTTAGCTGTATTTTGGATAAACTCCTTTGCTTTTCATGCATATCCTGTAGGTGATCCTACAGAGAAGCAAGAAAACACCATCCATCCATCCATCCAAGTTTAACTGAAGAAGAATATTTTTCTTAGTGGATTATCCTCACGCATTATCATACAAAGGATGAATTATAATTGGCCACAATTAAAAGGTGAAAGCAAAACATAACAAAAGCCTCACTATGAGTTTGATACAGAATTCCCCATAATACCCATTTACTTTGGAATGTACAAGTAAGTTGAGTATGGAAACTAATGTAATAATATACTTGGTGTTACAAGTACATTTTACAGTTGCTTTCTAAAACACAATGCCTCAAATGGAAAATCTAACTCTAAGAAAGCGCCAAACTTTGCATTTTCATGTTCCAAGTTTATTATGGGTCAACATGTATAAATGGATATATTTTAATGAATATACCGACCCCATTATATTGAGAAGCTACTATTTAATAACTTGTCAGTTACCTTTCTCCTAGATCTTGATCTTAAAATGTCAGTGATAAAATCCACACTTGCCCCTTTTCCTCTCTCAACCTATCTCCTCCTAAACTTCATCTTAACCTCTTTATCACCTCCATTAGGGAGAACAAAAAAACAAACCAACACATAATCAGTCTTCCATCTTACTCTAAGCATGCCCTTCTTGATAATTAACTTTTCTGGCTCATTTGTTTTTAATGCTTCAAATCACTCAAGGTCTGGAGATTTTATTTTAATTAAGGATAGATAACTAAGGTGTTAATCTGGTCCATTTCTGGAAATTGGTTGGTCTGATACAAAAGCCATGCCTTTTGAGAAGATGCAGTTATGGGACTGTCATGGGATTGCATGGTGCTGGCTATAATACACACTTGTGAAGGGATGACCAAGGCACCTGCCTTCAAGACTCACACCAGAATAGTTATACAGTCAAGACAGAAGACTCAAACTTTACATCTCAGGGAGCAAAAGGAAATAGTTTATAAGATGGGGATAGCCCTTATTGTGCCTTGCCACACCTCTGCTCATTTGTGAAGTATGAATGGCACCCAGAGTAAGCCAGCTTTGTGCAGCCATGCTTTTAGGTGACCAGATCACACAGAGGGGCCCAGACCAGGGGACAGCCTCTGAGCAGCTCACAAGCCACTGCAGATCCCAAGCCATGGGAGTCACACACCCCTGTACAATGGCACTGCAAGGATACACAATCAAGATAAAAGTGAAACACACTATCAGTGAAACACTGAGTTGCAGAGCAACTGCCTAAATCACAAGGTTCACATTAGAAGAAAAATCCTTTGTCTTTGGTCTTCTTCATGGGTAAGATCTCCAAAAACTGAACAGTTTCTTAACAATACAAAATGACAGAATCATTTAGGTTGGAAAAGACCTTGAAGATCATCCAGTCGAACCATTAACCTCACACTGACAGTTCCCAACTACACCATATCAAGCGCTATGTCGACCTGGTTCTTAAACACCTCCAGGAATGGGGACTCCACCACCTCCCTGGGCAGCCCATTCCAACACCCAACAACCCCTTCTGGAAAGAAATGATTCCTAATATCCAGTCTAAACCTTCTCTGGAGCAACTTGAGGCCATTCCCTCTTGTCCTATCACTTGTTACTTCATTAAAGAGACTCATCCCCAGCTCTCTGCAACCTCCTTTCAGGTAGCTGTAGAGGGCGATGAGGTCTCCCCTCAGCCTCCTCTTCTCCACACTAAACACCCCCAGTTCCCTCAGCCGCTCCTTGTACGACCTGTGCTCCAGACCCTGCACCAGCTTCGTTGCCCTTCTCTGGACACACTCGAGTCATTCAATGTCCTTTTTTATTGAAGGGCCCAAAAAATACCAAATACCAAAAAAATACCAGTAACCAGCACTTGATGTTGTTCTGCTCAGCTGTCACTCTTCATTTTATGCTCTTTCCTAGTAACAGTGGGTATGAGATAGACAGACAGACAGATAGATAGATAGATAGATAGATAGATAGTAATTAGCTAGAGCAGGCAGACTGGCTTCCCCCCAACCTTTCCCATAATCTTGTTACAAAACAGCCAGGAAATTGGTATTACCCTGAACATAATCCTTTGTTCCGGTGTCTCTTTGCATGTTACTACTCAAAAGAGCAAATCATAAAATCTGTTCTTGCCAGTAGTAGGTGAAGGACAGAGGACAACAAAAATGCTTCCATTGCAAGCCTGCTCAAAGATTTCATTTTAGTCTTTATTTTAGTCCAGTGATAGAAATATCACCACAAACAGTGGTAAGATCACAAGAACCAACAACCAGACCTTCCCCAGGGGGAAAAAAAAAATAAACAAAAAACCAAACTCAAACCATACCATCTGGATTCAGGTAACAAAAGATGAACTTCTACTGGAAAGTGTGTTTAAGTAACTATCCAGAAAAGACAATGTGGAAGAACAGTTTTAAAATATTTTGACACGACAAGCACATAAAATGTGAGCCTGAAAAAGACATGAAAATCAAAGATTAGAACACAAGAATCAGGAAACAAAGAAAGTATTAAAGAATAAGAGGGACTGAAAAACAGAAACCTTTGTGGTTAATTTACTAGATGCAAATAAACCAGGTAACATTCTATGTGGCTAAAAGCTTCCAGGAAAAACAAATAAACAAACAAACCCAACCAAACAAAAAAGAACAGATCAGTAGTATCAGCTTCTTGGTTTAGAAATTTCACAAAATGTCCTTGAAATTGTAATCACCTGAGTAGAACAGATATTTTTATGAAACTGTACAGGCCAGCCCAAAGGCTATAAGTGTATTAATAAAGAGATCAGCAACTTTCTAAGGAAGTCATCTGATCCTTGTTTAAGTTTCCATTCTAAGAAAAACAGTAAACAAATCTGCAAAAGGTTGATACCCAGGAGGATGATATGATGGTTTCCCAGGATTGTGCATTGAACAGATTTTTGAAATCATCAGAACCCACAGGGCTACAGATTTTAATATAAGTATTATTTGCCTCAGTCATCCACAGACAACAAAGAATTAACTTAAAAGGGCAACGAAGGACAGGATTTTTATTTTTTTTTCCAGCACGCCTGCCTGTCCCACAAACAAAGATTGCAAAGGCAGGGAGAGGGAGGGAAGGAAACAAAAGGCTTTGGAAGTAAATCTTTTATAAAGCAGAAAGCTTGAGCTTGGTGTAATGTTAATCCGGTTTGTACAGCAAGAAGTTCTGCATAATTTTGATTGCCTCTTTCTTGGCAGATAAGGAACCAATCTGCTAGAAACAAGCTGGCTAGGCTAGTCCGGGGAAGTAATTAAAAGAACAAAAAGCCAAAAAGGGGGCAAAAACATTCATTCTTGTAGCATAAACTGTCAATGCGAAAATACTCAAATGTCGAATTTAAAAGAAAAATATTAGAGCCTCACTGATACATTTATCATAAGCTGGTCAAAGGGCTTGGGTTGAAGGTTTGACATAAGTGATGCAGCACTGAGGTATCACTGACCAGTCAGAACAGAAATCATGAGCCAGGTTCTGCAAAACTGATGAAAGAAGTATGCAATGGATTCATGTCAAGGTTTATTCCATCTCTTTTGGTTTGTCTTTAATATTGGAAATTCCCAGCTCCATATGTGTCCACAGGTATGTATATGCTTCCATGCATCTATTCGTCTATATGTATGCATCACACTATTAATCACACTCTTTCTTCACGGAGGAAAGTGAGTTTCACTGGCTGGTGCTCTTAGTATACAAGCGCTACACATATGCCCCTCAAAACCGTAAGAGAGAATTCCAATTCACTTTGCACTATTGATACTAGATCTCCAAAAACCTGCTGGCAATATGCATGCCCCATCTACCACTAGTGGTAGATCTTCACTACAGTAACACACTTCTTCTGCTATTAAATATGAGTGCTTTCAATAGTACTGATGAACCTGTGGACCTCATTATGTTTCTTAATTATGAACTTTCTGGAGGCAGGTGAAGAAATTTGGAAAATGAGATACAAAAACTACATTAAATGAATACTCAGATTGCACACACTATGAAGCTAGGAGATGCACGTGTAAAGAAAATTCAACATCTTGTTCTTTCCTCATCATGATATACTTTTTAGTTAAATAATTGCATTATAACCCTTCCAGGGGTCCTTGGAGTGCTCAAGATAAACCATGTCTACTACTTAAAAGTAGGTCAGTAGAAAATAGTGTGCCAGAGCACTCGCCTGCCTCTGAAATTAATCATATTTCTTGGAAAAAAATGCATGCATTCAAAAGGCTGTGGGTCCAGCTGAGATCCTGAGAGCATGAGATGGTAAGCTGGGGGCAAAGAAGGCCCCAATTCCTACGTTATCAAGGCATTTTGACTGGTTATATCTTACTTTTGTGAAGTGTGGGCTCCCAATGGATTTTGCTGCCATCTCTGAATTTCTGAAGGATCTAAGAATTGCTGTTGTGCTTAGAAACCAACAGCAGTGGTGAGCAAGAAGAATCCATATCATACCAAAGATACCTGGAATATTTTCCTTCCCATTTTTACTGCTAGAAGTGCTTCAGGATTAGTGATTTTATGAGGCAGGAGCTGGTGGTATCCACATTTCAATTAGCCTAATTTCAAAGCATTAAATATTATAGTGTTGCTTTGAAAATGAGGCCTTAAACAGAGAGATGATTACATCAGCTCCTATATAAGCAAGACTATAGTAATAGTGGTATTTTTGTAGTATGTAAAATCCAAGTCAGATCTCAGGACTTGGCATAATACAAACTCAGAATATGATAGTAAGTGAGCCGAAGAGCATATGGCATGTATGGAAGATAGAAGAAGGGTACACACAGTCAAGACACTTCAGTGAATCAGACAACTATAACCCTGGGCAGCACAGCAGACCGCAGCCTCAGCCTACCTGCTGGTAAACCAGCAACAGCATCGATAGTTTTATGGAAAGATATGAAAACGGACAACTTAAATAAAAATTGTCTCAGTGATATAACTCCTTCCCTGTGCATCTGAGCTGTAAGAGCTTGTGTTGTTTATTAGCAGATGCTGGGCAAGAGCAGAAATCTGTTTGCAGCAGGGCAGACCCATCAGAGGTCAGCACACAGCCACCAACCATTAACTTGTGATACTTTATTGCCTGAGAAGCGGGCTGACTTCTAGATACAGCATACGCCTTTCTAGGTCACTTGGCTGAAGTTTGCTGTGCCATGTATCTGAAAGTCTCTGCCAAGAACAGCTGACAGCCTAATAACGGTGTTTCTCCAGCTACCGATTCACTGATTTTTTTCCACAGACTCACTGTATACCTACTTTATTCTGCACATCTAATGAATACATAGAGCATCTTAAATTAATTGTACAATGTTTAGCTGATGCTCGGTCAGAGCACTGAAATGAAAGTAACTAAGTAAAAAAAGAAAGATCCAATAAGGGGCCCCTCTGCCTGCCCTGCTCCAGCTCATGCTCAGCAAGGCACAAAACCAGACATGCCAGAGCTGTGGCACTGCTGGGCTCAGGACCCCCCAGACCTTCAGCTGCAGCTCCCTGCAGATACTGTGCTCGACAAGTTTTCTGGTCAAAAGCAGCAACATCCTGCTCTGTGGCCCTCCCATCCTTAGCAGCAGCAGCAGCAGTCAGCCCCAATTTAGCTCTGAGCACTTAGAGCAAAATTCAGGTACTTTAAACAGATATATGAAGGCTGACCACAGCAAAGCTGCAGAAAATGCAAGTTACTGTAAAATTATTACCAAATCCTTGCCAGGACTATCACATGCTGTCATTAATATTCAGTGTAATTGATGAAAAGCAGTATTTGCAGAACAGCAGCAAAACAGACCCCCAAAGGAATGGCAATCACCCTGGGCTAAAAACTCAGCTAGTTTAAATCCATGAGCTTCAGGATTTATCCCTTATCTAATCTATCTGTCTACAAAGTACCTACCTTTTAGATAGAAACTCATCAACAGACTTGTTCTTTGAATGCTTTCTGATTGTTACCCTAAGGCTCATTCTACAATCACTTCTGTATTTTTAACTTTTTAATTCAATACATCCTGTGCCACCCATTGCCTTTCCTTTTATCCCTGGTGAGAGAGAAAAAAAGCCAGAATTAGTCATAGGCCTTCAGCTAGGAGTAAATTTCTACCCTCTTTATCATCGATGATTCCTGATGAAAACTGCAAAGCTGTAGTTCTCAACTTACTTCATAAGCTACAAAATGCTTTTTAACTTCTATAAACTACAGTCTCATAATCAGAACTTGTAAACTCCACTGGAACAAACTTCTGATGTTGTAAATTAGCATCATATGCTCTTCTTGCAGTATAATATTTCTTTTACTTTCTTTCAGAGGTGAATAATGCAAAGACTGCATCCAGAATCTACTAGTTTTTTTCCTTATGTCGTCACTTTGGACCAGTATTTTTTCAGGGGAACAAAACTTCTGGTTTAAATTCCACAAATGTTGTATCCAAAATTCAAAGTACAATGACCAGGAGCTGTGGCTACAAACCCCTGTGAAATTATGTCCTCATATGTTTCAGGTTGTACACATCTGAAAGCAGTGGCCACTTCCGAAAACATGGTCCCCCATCCTTCTAAAACGTTTTCCTCGCGCTTACATCAACCAAAAAAAGGTACCAGAAGGCCAAAGGAATAAGTGTTTTTAAATACACAGAGTATGTTACAGTGCATTAGCTGATACCATAACTTGCTTGTGATTCTGAACCACTTGAGATCCTCAGCTGCTCACAGCTCAAGTGAAGGACCTGCATTAACAACCTCCACCTGCCCCAAATGCTGTCCCTATCCTGTCCCTACTCCCCTCCTTCCCCCATGCTAAGGTCCCTCACTCTGCTCTATTTCCCCTACATCCTCCCTGCTCCCACTGTTCTCTTTTCTTTCCTTACTACCTGGGAAGTCCTTCAAAGGATGAATGATATTTAATTACGCTGGGAACACTGAGAGGGAGAGCACTGCCCTGAGGTGCTGCCAGAAAACCAGCATCAAACTTAATGCCAGGCCTTGTTTTATTCAGCTATTGAACTTACCAATTAATCATACAGTAAATAAAGACTATTTCCATGGGGAGTCAAAGTGCAATCCTGACATCTTGCTGGCAACCACACATCCCCAGATCAGGGACAATCACATTACGACAAACTTTGTGATTAATGAATTCATGATATTCAGATAGTGTGACAGCTGCAGTATTGCCTGTGGCCATTGCTCTGTAATTCCATCGCTGCTTAAACCCCTGCATGACTCATGGAGGGGACTGTGACTACAGACCTTGTGCCTGTTGAGGAAATTTTGGACTTGGGATCTTCTTCACTCACAATCCAGACCAATCACCTCAACAGTGAGACTGTATTACCTTTGTGTGGCTACTATGCTGTCAGGTGGGTACCCCACACAATGGAAAGGCTCTTCCAAAAAGAGCACCCTCAGGGACCAGGTAACTGCTTCAACACCCAACTTTAATCCTATATATACCACTGAAGAGCCAGACACATGGGGACCCCACAGCATGTCTCATCATCACCACAGACACATCCACTGTGACATTCCTGAGGCTCAGAAGCATTAAAGCACTTTGCCTTCTGACTCAGAATCTGCCAATGAGAATAACAAATAGTTGCCAAGTCTGTCTCTCCAGTCCATTAAGAGAGCTTGTTGGCCTGACTGCCAGTATTTTACAAAATCCAGTGTTCTTCCTGTTTCTTTAGTGCAACCAGTGGGTTTTGCAGTCAAGAATGGATAGAAGAAACCATGTGAAATTCTCTGATAACATGTACAATAAGTCACACAGAGGTATTTTCAATTTGAGTAAGAATGAAGCATTCTTTCAAAAGCTGATATCTGAGACTGTATGATGTAAAATCACATAGTGATTTCATTAATCACACCACGATAATAAGCAGAGGAACTACCAGAACACATTACAAGCTCTTTCCAATTTTACATTTGACTTATTTGGAAAGTAGAAAAGGGATCTTAATTTCAAGATGTGGGACTGGAAAGTTGCCTAACAGTTTTTAAAGTCAGATGAAAATACATGCCAGCAATTACATTTCTGTCCCCACATTAATCATACAATTCAAAGTTTCACAGCTTAAGTTCACATGCTTATTTCGTATTTTAAAGAAACATCTCATATATTGAAGAAAATCACATACCAGAGACTACAAGTACACATCAAAAATTACTTCTCTTGCTTCCAAATCACCATTTCTTTCACCAGTCAAACATTCATTTGCTGTAACAATATCAGCTCAGACATTACGCGCTTTCCATTCTGAGTATTGATTTATGATGAGAAGTTGGACTCCTGAAATGGATTCTGTTCCACTAGCCACATCTTTGTTCTATCCGTTAGCTGGTGACCTAGCGAGGATGTCAGACCTCACTTGAAACAGTACCAGGATCTTTAAAACAAACAGCCCACCTGATGTGCCTATATACACTGAAGTTCAGGAACCGCATCAAACATGTCTCTGAGGTGGAAGAACAACATCCAGAAGAGCTTGACAGATGAGAGCACGACCTGTCTTCAATCCACTCGGGTTTTTTTCAGTGTCAGTGCAATAAAATGTTTTTACTTGCTTTCAGTCATGCCAAATGATACCAAATGAAAGAAGAGGCAGCCTGACTCCCACAAAGCAGAACAAGGAACAGGGAAAGAAACAGGTTGTGGGACAAAAAATGAGAGAGGCCTAAATAAAGAAGGACACCCTGGGGAATGAGAAGGATCATGGTAAGAGGGAATGGGAAAAGTAGAAGAGATATATAGAGGCATGAAACAGGGCTCAGACGATGTGGTTCAGGTAGATGCTGGAAGAAAGACATCACAGATTATCGCTTCTAATACTGAACCATATACTGGAGCAGAGCTCTTTGCCTTTTTATTTTAAGAGGGCCAATTTAGGAAAGTAAGTGAGTAAAGAGTAGGTGGGTTGCAAGGATACAACAGATGGGACGTGGACAAACCTAGTACAGAAGTGGGAAGGGAAAAATGACACCCTGTGCAGAACAGAGAGATGAAGGAGGGAGACATTTGATGCAGTATGAGGCAGGATTCATGGTCTGGATACTGTAGGTCTCGTGATGTCACAGGAGATGCTGGTGTTGAAGTTCAGCTGTCCTCCAGAGTGTCGGCAATGCACTGAACATCATTCCAGACCCTGAAGATGTTGATGAATCAGGAAACTGGAATCATAATTAATAATAAAGCCTACTCAGGAGATGGAAGCTTTCTTTCCCATCCCAAGTTTTTGCCCAACCCTAGGTTCATAAGGGAGGTTACAAGGTCACTAAGAGCAGATCATATCACAGCCAGAAGAATGAACATAGCATGTAAACAATGGCAAGATCTTGCTGTTTCGAGCAACTATTTCTGGAGACATTTTGACAAGAGGCTTCTTAACTGCTTGCTGAGAGCAGATAACGGTAAAGGCTTACAACTCCAGAGTCAAGTTCCAGGTGTGGCAGGAAACATCCTCTGGCTTTAGATGGACACCTCTGCATGACCCAGAATCAAAGGAACCATAGATCTTGCATGTCTCAATGATCCTCTGCTGTCAGCACACAGCTGTGAAACCTATTCACAAAGCATTCTGCAGACATTAGACACTACTGATGACTGACATAAGGGAGGACAAGCAGCCTACAATAGCTATCAGTGACTGCAGACTCAACTAGCAGCTAATAGGGTTTGAAATGGAGGAATTTAGTGTCTTTTCTTTGTGTGCATGTGTTGCATGTGCATATTAATAAGAAAAATTGCAAAAATTTTGAAAAGTTTGGAGAAAAAGCACATGCAAAATTTAGAAAAATGTCAGGAGGCAGTCTCTGCAGATTTAATCTTCTGACCTTATCATACACCATTAAGATATGCATTACGATATTGTCTTTAATCATATGATCACACAGCTCTCTCAGCACATATTTCAAAAATGATAAAGACTAAAGGTAGGTGGAAAAAAACTGCATTTAAAAAAAACTAAGAGCGGAATTAATCAGACAGAATTCTGAATTGCTGCTTCAGAAGTCAGTTATTCTTGTATCCTCATGTACCAAAAGCTCTGGCTACTTTTTCAAGTCAGAATCTTGTTAAGTAAAAAAAATAGTAAAAAAAAATATAAATCTTTACATCTGTAGAGGAATTAAACCAGAGTAGTTGAACCCTGCATTAGCCTTTACAGAAAACCAACAATACTCAATTCCTCACCAACACTAATGTAGCAGTGAAGTGCAAGGATCTGCACAGCATAAGGAACCACAAAAGAAGGAAGGAGAGCTAAACCAGACATTTGTCCAGGGATGTAAATCTGTGTAGGAGCTGCTCCTGAAATACCACTTCTCCTTGCTAGTCATAAAGATCTAGGATTCTCTACAGCATAGGCAGGAAAATACACAATTATTTTTCACACCATATAAATAATCAGAATCTATCCAAAACAATTGTCAACAAAAAATATCAACATTTTCCGTGTTTATAAAATTCTACAGAGATTCTATCACAATAAAATAAGTCAGCTTGTAGAATAAACAACCACTTTTCTGTTCCAAAGTCCAAAATTTTTTGCAAAGTTGAGCACTTGCCAATGACAAAATTTAAAAGAAACCTTTGGTAGAAGAGAAAACCTGAGGAATCACTTTTTTTACCCTTTTCATCCTGTGTGTTCTGCCATTTTTCAAGCCAGAGATGTAATTTATATGTAAATTTTTCCTGAATACCATTTCAACCATAGAAGAAAGTAAATATTTTAAGAATAGTATACAATCATTTGGTAAGACTATCTAAGTAATAGTTAAAGTATAGTGGTAATTGAAATGAATACAATACTAATCAATTATAAATTTTACAGTATGTGCTACGTTTTCTAGGATGAAGTGAAGGAATAAATGAAACACTGAAAATATTTGAAGCTAAACATACATGGAATTAGGTGAAGCAAAATAAAGTACATAATTAAATTCATTCTACCAACTGCAATTTTTATGTTTAATTAAAACCTGAACACTATTCTCAAAGAGACTTCTTGAAAAAGATGGACTGAAGGCAGCACAAAAAAATCCTTTAACCCAGACTGATTTTTGCTACCAGTAAAGCTATTGGTTTGATCGCTGTTGCTCTTGATTAAACATGCCTGTATGAAATATTTTTCAAAAGTTAATACACTAGAGCAAGTTCACACATAGCTTAATAATAAGCATTTCCAAATATTTGTTCGAATTGGAAAACATGGGTGATTCATTTTAATCATTCTAACAATATTTATTTCTGAAGGTGCCTGGAAAATAAGATTATATTAACATTGAAGGCAAAACTTCTCAGAGGAATATTTTGTATTTTGAAATCAGTTGAACTGAATATGAAGCTGACACCACACTTTGGGACAATTACTTATTACTGCTTAATCAATGACAATGCTGCAACCTCAGCTTTTCTGTTCATGTGAATTGAAGAGTGACTGTCGTCCTCAACATACTGCTATGAGTTAGCTGAGCACTGCAAAAGAGCCTCGAGATGCAATGCAGTGTAAGGGTATACATATATAACAAGAGCCAGAGTATCTGTGAACAACAGAAATCTATACTTTTCTGGATTGGCCCCAAGAGGTTAAACTCTACAAGTCAGTAAAAACATAGATGGTAGTAAAACAAAGCCATTTCACACTATCACAGAACTTAGCAATAACAAACTGGGACCCTTCAAGTGATTTCTAAAATTAATAGTCACGATGACTTGTTCACTTGACCATTACTTAAAGGATCATCACTTTAAAGCCAAGTCGCCTTCTCAGCTCTGTTTTCGACTAGCATCTGAACTTCCATCTCAACAGGCATTATCACCGACAGCAAACTGTGCTTCTTAAGAAAATTTTTGCACATATAAAAGCAATTATTTAATACTTTATTGTTTGCCATACTTTCATATTCTAGCCTGCAAAAAGTGATGCAACATAAATGGCAAAATAACAGGATCCTTTTGCTTTCCAACCAGTTCTTGGAAGAGCTTTCAGAATTAAGAAGATTCTCAATGGACACCTAAAGAGACAGCACCAGTGATAACCACTTCCAGACTGTATGTTCCTCTGGATGACTAGGAACACTGGAAAATTTATAACCTTTGATAATTTACCCACACTTGCATACTATCATAACACTGACAGCTTTGTGGGACGGGGATCTATGTTATCAGATGTTTTTATATGGTGACTAGAAGAATGCAGCTGTAGTCTAACTTCAGTATTGTCATACAAATTAATAGGACAGATGTCCCAAAATACTGAAGATATTCCATATCTTTTTTCACCGTAACTATTTTTGCTTTCTTTAGACCCAGTGATAATCACCATCTACATTTTTTGTCATAACATGAAATCCAGTTATTCACACACTCAGTTTAACTGGTCTTGTGACTGTGCTAGATAAACAGAAGGAAAATATACTTTGAATATAACAAAAATTAGGCTTCAAGATTTTCTTAAAATAATCTTTCCTCACATACAAATTCTAGCGACTAGTTTGTATTGGGTTTGCATGGCAAGGTTTTGGTAGCAGAGGGGCTACAGGGGTGGCTTCTGTGAGAAGCTGCTAGAAGCTTTCCCTATAGACTTAATGGAGCCAGTGCCAGCCGGCTCCAAGACAGACCTGCCGCCGGCCAAGGCCAAGCCTATCAGTGATGGTGGTAGCGCCTCTGTGATAATGTATTTAAGAAGAGGGGGGAAAAATCTGGAGAAGTACAGCCAGAGAAAGGTGTGAGAATATGTGAGAGAAACAACTCTGCAGACACCAAGGTCAGTGAAGAAGGAGGGGGAGAAGGTTCTCCAGGTGCTGGAGCAGAGGTTCCCCTGCAGCCTGTGGTGAAGACCATGTCCCCCTGCAGACCATGGAGGTCAGCAGTGGAGCAGATCTCCACCTGAAGCCTGTGGGGGACCCCATGCTGCAGCAAGGGGATATAACTTGAAGGAAGCTATGACCCCTTGGAAAGCCCATGCTGGAGAAGGCTCCTGGCAGGACTAACGGATCCATGGATAGAGAAGCCCACACTGGAGCAGGTTTGCTGTCAGGACTTGTGACCCTGTGGAGGACCCATGCTGGAGCAGTCTGTTCCTGAAGGGACTGAACCCCATGGGAGGGACCCACGCTGGAGAAGTTTGTGAAGAACTGCAGCCTGTGGGAAGGACTCACGTTGGAAAAGTTTGTGGAGGACTGTCTGCCGTGGGAGGGACCCCATGCTGGAGCCGGGGAACAGTGTGATGAGTCCTCCCCTGCAGAGGAAGAAGCAGCAGAGACAATGTGTGATGAATCGCAACCCCCATTCTCCATCCCCCAGTGCTGCTCAGAGGGAGGAAGAAGAGAAATTGGGAATGAAGTTAAGCCCAAGAAGAAGGGAGGGGTGGGGGGAAGGTGTCTTTAAGATTTAATTTTTAGTTCTCATTATCCTACTCTTATTTGATTGGTAATAAATTCAACTAATTTCACCAAATCAAGTCTGTTTTGCCCGTGACAGTAATTGGTGAGTTGATCTCTCTGTCCTTACCTTGACCCGCGAGCCTTTTGTTGTATTTTCTCTCCCCTGTCCAGCTGAGGAGGGGAGTGATAGAACAGCTTTTGTGGGCACCTGGCGTCCAGCCAGGGTCAGCCCAACACATAGTGTTACTTATCAGTGTTCCTTAAAGAGAGAATAACTTGTACATGAGTAAACATTCATATAAGGATATATTCTAAAGATACTGAGATAGCATCTGATATCATGCATATAATTGCCCATCTGTTTCTATAAATTACATTTAACATAACATTTAATCACTTCCTATAGAAAAGGAAATCAATTAGATACATATGCTTTAAAACTTTATTGGGAGATGGTATGGAAGAAAAAAGGAAGATATGAAAAAGTAGTCAGGAAACTGATTTCTACTATATTTCTTCTTTATTCACAATATTTAATATTGTAAATACAGGTGAGTAATAGAGAGGTAAAAGCTAGAAGGCATTACATTTCAGAAGTAATCAAAACTGGAAAAGATCCCTGACTGAGCTTTGTATTGCCAAATATAAGGAGCAGTCTACGCTTTCCAAATGCCTATCATCTTCTGATTAATTTTTATACATATAATAAGAGCAATAAAAATAAGACAGAGAAAAGGAAATACAACAGAGAAGATTCCAAGAATTATAGCAAGCAGCACATTTCCAATTAAATAATCATACTTTTTATTACTGGCAGTCTGGCTGAAAAACTGAGGCAACATAGCAAAGCTACTACATTAATGTTTTTGCCAATGAAAACAAAACCATAATGGTGGCTACCAATAACCTTCTTGAATCACTTGGCTGATATACAGGTTTCATGGACTAGTACTCTGGCTATTGCAACAGAGTTCCCATAAGCTAAGACTTTCAAAGCTGCCAGAAAGGCATTTGGATGTCCATTTTATATTCTAATTTTAACAGATTTGGGTGACTGAAAACAGGGGAAGCTTTCAGAAACCCGAGTCTTGCTTTTCAGAGACTCAGAATCGGTCTGTTCAAAGCACACTTGCTGAAAGGCACTGGAAACATAAAGAAACATCACTGACTTTTGATAAACCCAAAAAGCAGACCATACATCTGACAGTACCAGAACTGTACTTATGAAGACTGTAGGCCACAAAGAAATACATTTTAACTGTAAGGGGGTTTTTTTGGTGGTGGTGGTGGTGGGTTTTTTCTTGTCTGGCAGATGGCACTAAGATCATAGTAACAGTAATCAGATGGATATGCAGCAAATAAACCACAACTTTTTTTTTTTTTTTCCACCACCCCCCCCCCCACCCCCCACCCCCCCACCCCCCCCATCCAGATTCAAAGGACAATGCAGCCAAAGAGGACAGCTTAGGAAAAAAACAGCTCAGTTCTGCCTGTGGGATACCAACATTGTAAAACACAGGACAATGGTCAGCAAAAACTTCATTCTGTGCAAAACATGGTCCAGGCACATTGAAAAGAACACACATTTTTTTACTCCAAAAAAAAATAATATCAATTCAAATATCAGAGTATCTTCAGCTGTTCTGGAAATTGATGTAAGGAGCTATTCAGAGAAATAAAAGAGCCCTAACAGGGATACTCTATGGCAAAAGACAACAATCTGGTGAAGAATGCCAGCACTCTGTGCTGCCCTCAGCCCCTCACGCATGGCATCCCATGTCTGCAGGGACTCTCAAACTCAGCCTTTGGCAGGCTACACACGCATGGTGCTGCTCTGTGGAGAGAGTGCAGAGCTAAGAGAACGAACAGAAAAGAACAATGGCATGAGAATTATCAGGCTGCCCAGATTTAGACATACTCAGTGTTTCTTCTAGGCACAGAGACCTCCAAGTATACTCATTTTTTGTTATGGTTGAAACTGGCTTTAAAGTCTCACTGAATAAAATCAGACCATGACCAGTACCTTTGCAGAAAAAAAGCAAGCTGAAGAAATTTCCCTTTGCAAGGATTCTTTAAGCAACTTCTAATGACGACAGAAACAACCATACCTTAGAGTGCAAGAAAAAAAAAAAAAAAAAAAAAAGCTATGTTCGATCCTTCTACCTTAATCTTGCTGTTCCTGACAAAGCAATTTGGTGTTGTAATAAAAGTAGTTTTTATCACGAATCTTCTCAGGAATTTAGTTAATGTTTTTAGTAAGACCTTTAGTTTCATAAATAGGCATTGTTCCTGGGGCCTGAATCCAGTTTTTTGGTAACGGTGATGATTAGTGTAACTTAAGTTTGAATCACTTTACTAAAGAATAAATTAAATAAGATCACTCCTGAAAAGGAAAGTAGAAAGGGTTAAGGCTTCAGATCCAGTTCCCACTGATTGATGTCATGTCTCTGGGCAAGTGGCTGAGAGTATTTTTACCCCAGTCAGTACCACACAAAAGAAATACCCCATACAGATCTGCTCTTAATACTGTTTATGCATCTTATAACTCTATCATAGAAAACAAGTGGAGTGGTCCAAGGAGCTGAGTACAGGTATATTTCTTCAGGGAACTCTTCTATTTTACGTATATGGAACTCAGGCCTCTTTTTCCTTTCTCTGTCCTATTCGCAGCCCACACTAAGAGATGGATAAACGTTCCCATTGCTCCTGGGCTGCTGACGAGGGTTACTCTTTCTCAAGGTGGTTGAGAAACGAAGGCTTCAGTCCCAGTCCTCTCAAGAGGACAACGAATGGATGCTTTTTTCTTGTGTGCACAAACCAAGTCACTCTGTGAAAAACTGGCAACACTACAGCTACCACCACTCCTTCGCCAGACACATCATGACAGAAAAGACTGAGCCTCCCCTCACTACCAAAAGCGTGATCTCAGTATTTAACTCCAGCACAGGTTGCAAGTGCAGATCCTAACCCCACACAGGCATCTGATGTGGGCATCAGATAATGTGGGGGTGGTTGGACACCTACACCTAGGCCAGGAGGGGGATAAGACACCCTCCTCACCCTCAGCATGACCCCAGGAGTACCTCTGCCTGCCCTGCTCACCCTGTTCACTGCAGAGAAGCCAAGCAATTAGCCTATGTTAAGACCCAAGGCAAGTCCATGGAATTAATTTAAACAACTTTCACTATATTGACTATTTCTCAGCTTACCAAGTAGCCAAAGCTGCAAACATATGTAGTCTTCAGGCCTGACTAGCAACTAAGGTAAGCTGGATGAGTAAGCACAGGAGAGCAAACTAAAGGAGAATGATTTAGTCTAGACATATCAATATCATACCAGGAAAACTCAGTGGAATTTAGTAAATACTTAAATTTTGAACAGATTTTTTTTGTGGCGATTGATAAACTCCAGGAAACAAACACAGATATTTTTAAAGGAGAACTTAAATCAAGTTAGGAAAAAGCAAAGTTAAAAGCTCACATCAGCAAGAATTAACCTCCCACAAAATCAAAATAACACAGATTTTTACGCATTCAGCAACTACAAAGCATGTACTGATTGACAAAATGTGCAAAGAAAAATGGAAAAGAAAAATTATTTGATGTGTTTTGTAAGCTAAGTGAGTGAAAAAGCAAAAAAAGAACAGGTTTCAGAAGCAGGAGAAACCTACAAACTACCACCTTGTCGTAGCCAAAAGGTCTCTCACTGTAGGTAGTCTTAAAAATACTATGGTTGCCCAACTGTAATGCATTCTGTCCTTTATCATGTGTCTTGTTAGTGTGGGCTTAGTTTTGCTTTAAAAATCAACGTTTATTCAATTTATGAATAAAAGCTTGTCTTGCTGACATTACACAGGGTCCTCAATTTATGTTGATTTCTTTATCATAAAATCTGAGCTGAAGCTTGAATTTTAGTAGACTTTCTAAATATATTCAGTATAAACTACAGGCTATGTTACAACTTTTATATTACTGGTCTAACCATATGTTGTGGTTTAACCCCTGCCAGCAACTAAGCACCATGCACAGCTCGCTCATTCATCCTCCCTCCCAGTGGGATGGGAAGGAGACTCAGAAAAAAAGCAAAACGCATGCGTTGAGATAATAACAGTTTAATAAAGAAAATATAATTATAGCAATAATATTAAAAATAATATTAATAATTTCAACAAAAATGACTGTAATAAAAAGAGAGAAATAAAACCCAAGAAAAGATGAGGGATGCACAATGCAATTGCTCACCCCCTGCTGACCGATGCCCGAGCAGCAATCCACCCCTCCCAGCCAATTCCCCCCAGTGTATAGACGGAGTATGACATTCTGTGGTACGGAATATCACTTTGGCTAGTTCGGGTCAGCTGTCCCGGTCATGCTCCCTCCCACCTTCTTGTGCATGTCGTTGCCAGCACAGCACGGGTAACTAAAAAGTCCTTAATTTGGGTTAAGTGCTACTTAGTAACAACTAAAACATCTGTGTGTTACCAACATTATTTTCACACTGAATCCAAAACACAGCACTGTACCAGCTACTAGGAAGAAAATTAACTCTATCCCAGACAAAGCCAGGACAGCATACTTTTAAGTTTTTTTATAAAATGAACTTGTGCATGTGCTTGCTGATAGAGCACATAAACTAGAAGTATGGGGTTTTTTCCACCCACAACACTTAAATGGCCTAGATAATTTCTCTCTTATGCAAGCAAGCCAAGGGTGACTGGAATGAACAGAAATGCAGGGTGTTTCTCCACCAAAGGCAACATCAATTCTGATGGTCAGCAATACTGGTTACTGACATAACAAACATCCCTATGGGCGTGAAACAGTCTGTACACACCTCTCCGCTCACTGGGGTACTGCCCTAACGCCGCTAAAGAATGGCCAGAACCAACAAGATCCCTGGCCAGCAAGATTCAGCAGGGGATGCTCTCTGTATTTGCTTCTGAAGTTTATACCAGCTCTGAAGAGGAGTTCTGTATTTCTCTGTATTTCCCAGCAGGGTCCTGGGTCTTGCCACCTCCACTCATTACCCAGGTTACATTTTCTTTTTGTCTGTTCTCCTTCCTTTTTCTCCCAAATTAGCAGTCTAGCATTGATAATAATAGTAGGAACGGACAGAATAAATGACCTTTCCCATTTAATTCAATGACATAAATATCAAACATTTATCATTTACTCAGCTCATAGGTCTGCTAAAGACAAATTCACCTGTGACACAGGCATCAAGATAAATTCATATCTCTTTCTAATATACTTCCATTAGTATCAGATTTATCATCCATTCTCCTAGTCTTGAGTACCACCCATGCAGCGTAGAAGATGGCTCTATTCAACTCAACAAGATTCTATTTTAAAAACAGCACACACATTCAGAGCTATGACTTCATTCAGGCATATTTGCTTAAGTTTCTGTTTCCTTTGTTGCAACACTGAGCTGAAAATGGATATGTAATCCATTGCTTATACGTACCCTTTATTCAATATAAGATTGAATAAAGAATTAAGATTCTGCCTGTGCCTAAACTACATCTACTAACCTTTTCCCCAAGAAGCCCAGTTTTCAAACTCAAGCTATAGAGGTATGTGACTTTTTCTTTGAAAGTCCCCAATTCTATGATATATTGAGTGTCATCATGTATGCACTGCAGTACACCTGTAGTACCTGACACATCACTGCTTTAAATGTGAATTTGGTGTCAAATATGACAACTTTACACATCACTGAGACATACCCATTTTTCCCTGTTAGATAAACACACATACATTTCCTGTATATGTACACAGATATCAAATAAATGTTTCAAACAGCCATGCTTCCTTCAATCCCTTTATCTCATCTGAACTATGAATCCCCGAAAAACTGTTATTCGTTTCAACCTTTTGGATTTGAGAGCAGTATAAAAAGAGGCTGGTCTAGGGGAACTACATCCCTGTGAAACTAAATTCCCGAGTTCAAAATCAGTCCCATCTGTGATGCATCTTCTTTCCTTTCTCTCCCTTCCATCTCTTACTGGTCTCTTACCACCATTCCTTCATCCCTACATGTCGTGGTGGTTCTGTTACTATGTCAGAAACCAGTTCTTATTTTCCTAACTGTATTTCTTGAATCCAATAAGCCTTGCTGTCATTCTGTTCACTTACTGTCAATGGATTTTGTTTCACTAAAGACACATTTGCCCAAGCTACGCAGTATTTTGGGGGAAACTCTGCCTCTTTTTTCTCCTGTTTTGCTGCAACAGAGCTGATACTCCCTCACAATTTTAACAACAGTTACCTATGGGAATATAGATGATAGTCCAGTGAAATATAGGTGGATCTGTTTGATTAAACATTGCCTTGTCATCAAACAGATCACCGACTAACTGCAACCAAGAAGATTCATGAAGCCTCAGTGACATATGAAAGAACCAGAAAGAGTGATTCCATCCCAAAATATTTCAGTAGCTACTTAGTAGGAAAATCTTGCTGCTTATATAGCTTAGTTTACAGCTACATAAGCAGTATTTCTCATAGCAGCAGAAGGCAAGCTAATTACCACAAATATCAACTAAGCAGTGGCTCTATTTACCTTTTCTTACTACCAAGACGTTTCAAGGAAGTAATACAAGTAGGACGCAAGTAGTGAAAAGATATGAACAGTGACAAAATGAGGGTATGAAAGAAAACCGCTCTCGCATACTCCATTAGTGCCTGTCGGCTCTTGAAAAGCAGAGACTCAGTCACCATTATTAGGGTAAATAGTCCTTATGAGGATGAATTTTATTAACTGCATTTTACACCTTTCCTGTTTAAATTATATCCATCTTATTACATAAGGAAGACTGAAGAAATAGCCTCTTTTGTGTGTTTTTTCTTGATTTATTGTGCAGATCCATAAGGAGATGCTATAATTTGACAAATCTGGTTATGGCAGAGTGTGTGCCTGTGCACGTGTGTGAAGGCAGGGGAGAACCGTGTGAGTATCTACCTTTCAACTTTGCTTTAGACCTGGCCTGCTTCAGAAACAGCACACTCCATCATGCAGGGTATCTACCAGAATAAGTGATATCAGCCTCCACAAAAGACTCTCTTATTCTCCAGATCATCCCAAAAGCATGCCACCTAAAGACACTAGGGCCCTACAAGATGGTCCAGAGAAACCATGGGCTGTCTAATGAGGAGAGCTTGCCTGTGCTATTGCACAAAGATGAAGGCATTGAAAGCAGATACTAAGGGGAGGGGGCAGCATGGGAAGAGAAAGGAAAAAAAAAAAAAAAAAAGAAAGAAAAAAGTAGAACAAAAAGTTTGGTCCATATTTTAACCCACTCTACACTTATCACAAAGAAACATACACTTGCATGGGGGCAGAAAGAGCGTAAGTATTCTGTGTACCCTAGGCACCTAGTTTAGGACCCGATATTCTGTATCAGTAGAGATACCGGTTCTTCCAGAGCATGATGTAAAGCACCTAAGTGAAGTTTGCTAAATGATAACAAAGAGTTGTGAATTCCCCCCCTAGAGGCACCTGCCTGCCTCCACTATCCTGACAGGCAGACCAGGTGCTGAGGTACCTGCTGGGAATTCCTCTCAGGAGTGTATGTGAGCAAATAAAAAAGAGGTACAGAAAATAACACAGATCTCAAGTAACACGCACCAGAAATACTTACTTTAAGATTATGCTAGCTGGATAGTGAAAGAGCTTGTATTACTTCTGCAATCATAGGGAGATTGTAAAGTGGGCACAAGAAGAAAGGGGTTATAAAAGAAAATAACTGTATGATATTTTGCAAATATGAGTACCCTTGTTAGAAGAACTCCACAGACACACATCTTCCCTAAGTGATTATTTAATGTCTATGAAAGTGCTTTCCCTTTCCAAGGCCAACTTCATTATGGAAGCACTACTCACGGTGTGAGGTATCCAGTAAAACCACCATGGTGTAAAACATTCTTCTTCCTGAAATTAGTAAGCTAATAATGTCCAAGCAAGTATTTATTTTCTTACACTTTAAGAACATTAACTGAAAGACTGAATTTTCTAAACTATTTTTAATCAAAAATTAGGATGGTTTAACATTCCAGAAACATTAATGTGGAAACAGTGTGGCACAAAAATCTGGGCAGAGCAATGTAACAAAAAGAAGTGCCAACCAAAAATATTTACGTAAATCTGTAAAACTACTTTTTAGCTCACCATCAGCTCCTGCTGAGACAATTATTGATCAATATTCTGTCAAGTATAACATAATTCTAGAGATTTATTTTCTTTGTCCCTCACCTTAACCTAAGACCTGCTGAATTGTAATTGAAGTAAATAAATCATCTTTACTTTTTGACCTTTTAAAAAATATTCACTAAGCACATTTTACCTCTATCAAATTTGATGTTCTAAAGGGACTCAGGTGGCTGCATTAGCATACTGACCTTATAAGAGTTCTAGGATGGCTATGATGTAGAACACAATACTTATAGTAGAACTGCAGTTACCCACCATAACATAGTGATCATTTGGGTCTAGGTTGAACCTTACATAAGAGGCAGCACAAACTCATGTTGCTTTAGGAAAGATCTACACAATTAGGAACACAGAATTGGCAGGGACCACATCATTCATCAAGACAGGCTCCTCACAAACATAAGTTGATGCTTTACATGGAAATGCTCCTGGAAGACTACCCACCCCTTCCCTCAGCAAGCATCCCTCAGCACACACCTCAATAAATTTTTCATCTTCAAAATAAATGGGATAAAAGCTCTAAGCTACAATGCTCCACTAAAGAAGACCACAGTTAACCCAGTGCCAGAGTCTCAGGTCTCTGCATGAACACAAACCTTCTCCTCCACCTTCCTGCTGGATTATGTGGGTGAGAAAGTGATGCAATTCACTGTGAAATCATTTAACACTGCACAAATGTGTCCAACTCAATGGCCATCGCTGTGTTGGGATAAAAATGGCTCCAAAATGGCTCAGATCCCTGGATATCACCATTCACAGCTCACACAGAATGAGTATCTGCTCATCAGTCTCCTGCAGATCCCAGCCACAGATGGGCACTATCAACACAGGGAGACATCTATAAAAGGAGACAAAATCTTGTCCTAAATTGTGCAGATGGGCCTGGGGTGCAGAGATTAGAATGAAGTTCTCCTGAATTCGGAGGGGTTAAAATACAAGGTTTGCATCTCCCATACATTCCAGTTATGACAGCCATACCTTCCAAACTGTCTCAGAGAGGGCTGTTCTATAGTACTTTTCTGGCACCTGCTGCTATCACCAGTTCTCACTTTTGCAGAGATTTAATATACCTCAGACAATTAACAACAATTTTTATTTTTCTTTTTTATATTTTTTTTAAGTTTACTGCTGACTTGCTATTCCCCAGTTCTTTCTTAGTCACCTGACTAGCCCACCTGTGAGGGCAAATGAATGTCCACACCTCCCCGAGTCATCTTTATTGAATATGCCAATACTTGCACCAAACATCAGAGCAGCTAGGATCTTCAGTGCAGCTATTCCCCAGAGACCTCAAACCAAAAGGTAACAGGAAACTTACTATAAATCTAGGTTTTCTAACTGACATAAAAACATACTAGCAGTGTGTCAAAAGCCAGCTATTTTTAAATGGTATAATCATAAAATGAAATGTCAAATATTAACTGTTCAATCCATTCATCATTGTAGCTCTGTATAACTGTCTCGTCTTAAATTAGTAAGAAAACTGTCTAGAAGCTGCAGTTTTAGAACTAATAGTTTTCACCTTCCAAAAAAATTCAGGGCTTGTGCTCACCCAGAAATCCAATTAGTCACCCAAATGCAATAGGACAAGGGGTAATGGTTTTCACCTAAAAAAAGGTAGATTTAGACTAGATATGAGGAAGAAATTTTTTATGAGGAGAGTGGTGAAACACTGAAACAGGTTGCCCAGAAGGGTGGTAGATGCCTCCTCCCTGGCAGTGTTCAAGGCCAGGTTGGACGGGGCTCTGAGCATCCTGGTCTAGTGGAAGGTGTCCGGGCCCATGGCAGGGGGGTTGGACTAGATAACCTTTATTTAAAGGTCCCTTCCAATCCAAACTATGCTATGATGCTACGAAATACTGAAGAACTTCTTATTTACTCACATTTTGAAAGGCAAACAAAAAACAGCAACACAAGAGAAACATACATGAACATAGAGGCATGGAGTTACATTCCCTAATCCAGTCTGAGCTGTCTACTATGCAGGTCTGAGGATGTATACATGCAACTCATCCAATAGCTAAAATGGCAAGAGGTGGTTCTTGAGAATATGTTCTTGGGTTTGGTGTAACCATCAAACCATGTTGTTCATTGCAAATGGTTTTCTCTGGATAAGTTTGAATTAGCTCTTAATGGCATGAGGATGGCACTGTGCCACTTCTGTATTCTTTGTTCCAAATCAGTCCAGTTCTTATCAGAAGTGACAGAAGCCAAAGCACTACTACAGCATCTGAGGAGCTTTGAAGAAATGGAATTAGAGAGAGACAGAGGAGTTACCATAACACACTTATAACCTGGTAATATCCTCTGCGCACCAATCTTCCTTGTAGCTGCCCTAGGTTGATGGGGACCTGAACATCTGTCCTTCTAGTGAAGGCACTCAGCATGATCTGAGAGACTCAGATACTGTGCCTTCGGACAGTGCCTTTCTTACTCACCTGTTACAAGGTGGAAGTTCAAAGGTTCCTCACAGGCACTGCGCTCTGAACAAGCATGTGAATAATCCCAGATCCATCACTGCTTCACTCCTAATTTTACATCCGTGTTAATTTACTGAAACCACGAGAGCTCCAGCATTCCCCGTTGGTGTAATGCAGAGGAGGGCTACACTCATAACTTCTATTATTGTCAGTGGTAGTTATGTATATGTGCTGGGCAGAGAGGAGCAGCTGTCCTCTAATAAGGTGCTAGTCATGACAAATATAATACTGACATGGGACCCACATAATTGTCTTTATAAGCACACTGCAAAGCAAGAATGATTGCAAATGCCAGGAACCAGAAAAAAACACAACGCTCTCCCCCCACTTTTTTTTATTTCAATTCGCAAAGAACAGCACATTTCTGCAGCAAATAGAGCTTACTAAACCAGCTGCCTTTTGTTATTGTCCTTATGCCTATCTGTGATATTATACAACAGATACCACTTTATCGGTGTCCATAAATAACTTTTATTATGCATCTGAAAAAGCACAGTTTAGCACGACGCAGAACAGACACCATCTCTTCCAGCAGTTGAGGCCAACAACTTTCTTCTGTACATGCCATTACGACCCTACCCCTGGGTGATGGAAAAAAAAAATAAAAAATAATTGTACCAGACAGCAGCTCCTCTAAATATTCTGAGAGCTTGCCAGCACCAGAAAGAGGCATTACTAGGTATATTGCTGAATGCTGCATCCAGCTTGTTGTGGTTTTTCCTCTGCAAGTACCAAATTTGCTGCCAGCTCCACACTCAGGAAAGCCAGTCTGATCAAATCCAAGACAATGAGCTCCTTTTTCAGGATACACTGAAGCCCATATCTTATGTTAACACTACCAGTGCCATCGTCTGGCTTGTTACCAGCTGCTGTCACTGCCTGTGACTGCTACTAGTGTCAAAGAAAATAAAAGCTAACTGGCCTCAAGGGCACAAGATGGGCGTGGCCAGGAACTTAAATTTTTAAAAAAATTTAAAAAGTGAAAATCACCTTTATAGATAATGGCAAAAATAACGTCCATATTTTCCATTCTTTATTTTCAGACAAGCCTCTTATTCTTCTGCATTCCTTTAGCTTCTAATGTTTTCATTTGTTTTACTGCCATTTGCTCTGCCAATTTGAACAGTGATGTAATGACATATGACTGCCTGATAATCAGTGGTACTCACAGCACCTTTGTCACTGGTGGCTCAAGTGCACAATGAACAGTATCTTGCATTTAATGTATTTGTGGCTTTGTGAAGGCAGCAATGACACACAACGGGCTTTTTTCTCCTTTTGTTTCTGTGCTCTGTTATAGAACAGCCTGCTACAGAGACTGGGACCAGAGGATAATGAAAAATGCTGGGCCATTGTTGGTCATGGCAAAAATTTGCAAACTTCACATTTTGTTTAATTATTGAAGAATGGCTTTTCAAAGATCCATGCATTGTTCTAAAGAGACATCGTAGCATCTATCTTCCTTTCCTCACAAAAGCTTTTTATCTTCAAACGAAAAGAATAAACTTGTTGAGGGCCAATTAGTAGTCTGTCTATGAAGAAGTTTAAAGGAATTTTTAATTAGTAAATTGACCCATGGTGTGAGTCACCTGGAATTACATCATTTCCTAAGACAGTTAAGCTTTCTTACACAGATATGAGTCAGTACCCTAGCTTCAAGACTCTCTATCTCTTAATACTACGTTGTTCATGTAGACCTATTTCATTCACTACTGCAGGATCACTCGGACAGTAAATGTTATTCAAGGTGAAAAAAGACAGCCCTCTGACCCTTGTTCTAAGCCTCTAGCATGACTTCCATTCATCCAGAAGAAATGTTATGCATCACTCATATATCCTGCCTAAATCCTAAAAAAAAAAAAAAAAGTTTCACAGTCTATTCTCCCTCATTTAGTACAAAGATACTATCAAAGATCAGCAGACTTGACTAAATAATGAAGTAAATAAAAGTGCATGCAGAATAGAGGCTGGAGTTTCATTCCCAACTGGGTAGCAACTCAAAGATCTCTATATAGTCAATGGTAAGAGGCAACCACATCCAGAAGGTGGATCAGAGCCTATTCATTACATGCTTAAATGAAATAGCACGCATCTCTCTCTCACCATCTGCAAACGGTCCTGCATTTTTGCCTTCTGAAAGGTGACATGACATATAAACATGACAGGCATCATCATTTCGACATGCCTCTCAGAAATAATAGAATTAACCTCATATGCTGCCTTCTGTACAAAATTCTGCTAATGAGAATTTCTTCATAAGAAAAGAAGGGTGAGGAAACCAGATATCAATCTGTTATGGTATGAATATAGGATACAACAGACTGTTCCTATTCCCATTCACCTTGTCAGTTACATGTAACAGGTGACTCGCCAGTAGAGATGCAGCCTAACATCCCAGCTGAGAAAAAGATCAGAAACCCAAACTTTGATGTTAGAAAGCTATTACTTCTAACAGCATAGGAAAATATGAGATTCATTTATGTCATATAAATGGCACTTTTACTGATTTTAGCAATCAGTACAATAATCAGCATTTCTTATATACATTTCATCATTACGTAGGCAGCAGAGAAGCAAGTTTGTGTATAAAAGGTAAATCTAAGCCTCAAATGAAAGACATTTTCAAGGTATCCAGATATATGCTAACATTTAAGTGGGAAACAGCAGAGCCCTAAACTGATAAACATTTCTCATAAGTTATGTATGAATTAAAATCAAGTTTTTATTAAAAATGCATAAGTATGATCTGTGGTGAATAGAACTATTAGCTATGCATGTTTACTTTTTAGTAAAGACAGAAATCAGTAATTTTTCTTCTAAATGTCATTTCTATCAGAGAGTTACAGAAAGATAAAATGCTGAAACAATTCTCAGATGCCATCCAGCTGGTATATATACATCTGGGGAGAGGGGATAAAATAACAAACTGTGAAATGTTTATTTGCCACAGGGGCAAGAAAATGTCATTTCAACTACTGCGTCCATTTTACTTTACAAGTCAAGTAGTACTCAACAGTCCCTATCTTTCACTCACCATAACAAAAAAAAAAAAAAATTAAGATTAATCTGGATGAAAACAAACTATTTGATGTTTTAAAATTACTGCATTTTCAGCATATTTTTGATGATCACACATTACTTCCAATGGTCTCTGCCTTCCTCACTCCTGTTGGAAGCTACAGAAAACCACCTAAAACCCAAAGTGAGCATAAATTGGTTTTATCCATTTGATTTTAGCTTTTTTTTTTCCTAGGAGATCTTAAGGGACATACGCACAAAAGCTGACATCACTCTGGTGAAACCAGGCTTCTTAGTTTCCTTTTGCAATGAAGAGACGGATACCTTTCCAAAACAGCATTTCTCAACCTGTAGATCAGTCACCCTTAAAATCAAGAAGTCCTCAGTAAAATAACTAATGAAAATGCAAGCGGGAGGAAAATGTAAATGGTAAGTACTATAGATGGAAAAACAGCATAGAATGGGTCTGAGATTTCTTCTCTCCCTGCCCCTCCCAAAAACCCTACTTAAACTGAAGGACCACTTTAACACACAACTCTAAAGGGCAGTTTAGGGCAAGGAACAATGTTAAGCACTCTGACCTGCCCCCTGAAGGATTCCCTCTTCTGACCACAGAGGAGCCTAGAGAGATTATTCTGATTTAGTCAGATCATCGACACCCTCGATCCCACCCAGATATGAACATACTCACTATTGTTATTCCCCGCTAAATGTCACTTAAATTCAGAACCATAAATAAACACTGTAGAAATTCAAGATTTCTGACATACCTTCTCTTCTAAAACATCAGTGGGCATAGCTGTCTCTTTTGGAATTGCACACCTGGGATAATCTCTTGAGCTCAGTGGGACGATGGGACCAAAAAGGCAGTTTGGAATGTATGGGGATACCCAGGGAGATGACTGGGCACTGACATCAGCCTCCAGAGCAGACACTGGCTGAATCTCACCAGTCCCTAAGCCCAGGTAAGTTTCTCAAAACTTCATGCTAACTGAAACTAGATGTAGAGATCTGTGTGATTGGATGCACCAGGACATTGAGAAGACTTCAAAGTTTTTAGATTCTTTCCTGGAACAAGTCACCCAGTACTTGTTTACAAACTTTTTCTGCTGCACTTGCACTGTATACATTCCCATGTCTGAGCCTGGGACAGTAAAGTCACTACCAACTCAAAACATTATGTTTCTGCTTTGAACCATTCTTCAGTGGAGCCTGTTCCTTTCTGTTGACTACAGAATGAGAGATTTCTCTCTACCAACAGAGAGTTTTTAGTGTCTTTTAAAAATGCTTACTTAGTGCTTTTTGCAAAGAAACAGAAAAAGGAAATTTAAAAAAAAAAAAAAAAAAAAACCATACCCTGCTCATCATTCAAGGTGCTAGCTCAAATCTCTGTCAATATGAAATTAATTCCTACTGTCAAAGATTTGCCTCATGGCTATACAAGAAGAGCAACTTTGCTAGATATTCTAAGTCTCTATATTCAGGTAGCTTATTCAGCTCCTCTTCTCTCATCTATTTAAACCTTCCCCTCCTACCCATCATCACAGTATCTGAATGTTGAGTCTTCTCACTGAACTCTAAAGAAGTTCAGCTTCAAACAGCAGTGAATTAAACTTGCTATTCAGCCGGTCTGAAATCTTTTATCTCTGTAACTTAAAACAACATATTCTGCTTTTCTTGAAGTGCATGATTGGTTATTCTCAACTATTTTCCATTCACACTTCTACGAAAAATAATACTGTATCATTCATAGTGAACATCAAGCTACTAAAATTAAATGACATAACAGACCGTTACCTGACATCACTATTGTTGACCTCAAGTTATCAGAAAAAAACTGTTTGATTATGAATCCTGGTGTTTTATTTCAAAAACAGAATAGAAAAAGAGTGTTTACTTTTCTACCAAGGTCTCACTTAAACCTAGAAAGGTTGCTACATATTTCTTTCATAGCAGCAAAAGATGTTAGCTCTCTAAATTCATGATCAAGTCATTGTTTCATATATTCCCAGCAACACGTCAAAATCTACTGCTTTCAAACACACATCTGTTGAAAGTTTGCTATTCACAGAACCCTTCATTTTCATTGCTAGTAGGATCACAATGTTTTTGGAGACAATACAACTAAGACTTTCACTTTCCTTCCTATCAAAACTGAAACAAAGCAAGAATCAGAACTTTAAGGAAGGCACAGGCACAAGTTGTTGACAGTCACAATTTCAAAGGCGGTACTATATTTAAGTACTGTCCAAAACCCAGAAGCCAATTATTTCTACTCTCTTTCTAGACTGATAAACCTACAAATGCACAGGCTAAGAGCAGCAACAACATCACTTTCCATTCCACATGCAAAGCCCCCATCTTTAATTCCCCTTTTGCTAACAAAAAATGTAGGAACATGTATATGTCATCAGACTTTTCCATCACACACATTTCTGTCCTCAAGCTGCTATTGAAAACCACTGGCAACACTGACAATGAAACACAATTAAAACACATAAGCTAAAAGAAAAAACAACCCTCTCCAAACTCAAGAAATTAAAAGCAAACACCAAAAACATGATTACCACTTCCCTATAGCAAAACTGAAAAAAAAAAAAAACCCAACACGCTACATATAGTAGTTACATGGTTTGGTGTGCTATCAGAAAGTACTCTGATGATATGCACGGTATAAGAGCTTATATTAACAAAGAGGCGTTCTTCATTACATAAAACTGCAGAGTAGCTAATCCTAGAGAGTATCTGGCGTGAATGCCTTTGCTTTGCTCTCAGAGGGACCTCAGCTGTAATCTGGCAAATTTCACTCCCTGAAGGTCCAGAGACAATTCAACCTTCAAACTATTAAAACATGAGATTTTCCCAAGCAAGAATATTCATGGTATTAAACTGTGCTAAACCTCACAGGCAGATTTGTGACATAGACTAGAACTTTCTGTGACCACCATTCCTGAAGTATTTGAATGAGCATAAGAATGTTTGCTGTCCATGTTTAAATAAGGCAACCCAAAACTTTCCAGGGCTGATTACCAAGGCAGACTTTTTCTTTAAAAACCAAGGTCAGTTCTGTTACATATCCCATTGTTTTATAATACATGTGAAAATTGGAAGAGAACAGGACACTCTTTAGTCTTATATCATGTGTGCAATATAGATTACGGGCATCTCTCACGATGTCAGAAGAAGTCACAGAAGACATACAGTAGATGCTACTTTCCTATTGGCTTGCAAGTCATTTCCTGGGTTTGAGTGGTTCCACCACTTTATCTGCTGCAGATCAAACACCTGTCTTCATGTACAACAAGGTAACTAAATATGTGTTTATGGACAGTGGTAGAAACTACCTCAGCTGATGCAGTTTTTGAAATAAACTATTGGAATTTTCTCTTAATTGGCATTATTCATTTGTGGAAAAAAGCACAGAACAAGCACATTTCCATACAAGCTGTTAGCTTTTTGATCATTTTTTTTCATTAGCTCAAAGCAAAGATAAAGATTGGGCCTATGTTAGCAAAAGCAACAAAATCTGGGAGCCGTTGTTGTTCTGCTTGGCCAAAATGATATACTTGGACAGTGGCTTCAGCCAGAATTGTAACTGGAACAGTTTGCAAAGAGATATAACCAGGTTGTGTGTTGGTGTGCTTATGCCCCAAACAGCAAGGTGTTAGTGAGGAAAAGGAGAGACTGCAGATGCTGTACATTGATGCCTGTGAAAGACACTGATTTTCAGTAATTGAAGAGTTTGTGCCCATTATAATACACACTTTGTTAGAGCATCAGGCTGAATACACCCCAGAATCACTAACTGAGCCTTGGGATAGATGCAGCTTGTTTACAAATTTTACATAGTTTTTAATACTTAGCTGGAATGTCTGAACTGCATTTCAATTTACTTTAGAAAAAAAAAAAAAAAAAAGAAAATGAACAGACAAAATGTACAAAAAGAATGATATAAAATATAAATAAATTCAATAAATGCAGATGAAAACAGAGAAGGCAGTGCCAAGGCTGAATTATCCATCATCTAATTAGCCCTGGGAGTATGGCAATCTTTGATGGATAGAAACAGTAAAGCAATGATTCCTGAAGACTTAAAGTTTCTGTAAGAAATGTTGTCCTTTCCCATCACTGCACTTGGGAAGAGAGTTTCCAAGTTGAAAACATGCAGAACTTTTTACTGTTTTGCCACTTGCTCCAAGTTTCCCAAGCAGCAACAGTGGACACGTAGATAGTTTCAAACTTCAAGAGCCATGGGGCTCTTGAAGCCTTCCAGAAAGCACAATAATCTTGGCAGTTTCACCTCTGCTGCTCTTGTTATTAAAAAGACTAAGCAACAAGATATTAGTGTTACTGATGTAAGCTATTAATAGAAAAGGAGACACCCAAAAATAAAGAAGTTTAAAGGACAAAATGCCATAACAGAGAATTCTTCCAATGCAAACAGGATAGCTGACACACAACAAAAATCACCAGAGCCTCTATAACCACCAGAGCTCCCTATGTCCCGGGTTCTCTTCAGAAGGACAAAGGACCAGAAAGACCAAAATTAGTACCTTAAAAAAATGAAAAGATATTTTGAGATAATTAGCTCTGCCTAGAGAAGGCAATGCCTTGTTCCTAGCATCAGCAAAATTAGCTTTTACTTGCTGTTAATTCTTCTCATTGGCTACAAATGCAGAAGAAAATGAGCTGTCAAAAGCTGTTTTCCATAGTACAAATGAGAGCACAAACAGGAAGGTATATGTATGTTAATAAGTAGGGGAGCAATGATCAGTATGCCCTTGAGAGCAGAAACATTCCTTGAGCTTTCTGATAATCTGATGGTACAGTATGTTGCCTTAGCTATAAGCCTTTAAAATGCATTTATGAAAATAATTCTGCTTGTGCAGGGTCTCTCAAGTTGATGTAGCTCTACTCCTGCATTAGTATTTGAAACAACCACCTTTTTTTGTCCATTTGTGACATCTACATCATTTACATAAATGTAAAATATGCAACAGCTTCTCTAATGAACTGCAGTATTCCTCAGTATTATTTATTGTACAGTGCCTACAAAGACCAATTAAATCACCACACCCTAGCTCTGCAGAGATGGAAGAAAATATTTTCATTAAAAATTGGAAGAAACCTTTCTTTTTACAAACTTTTTTCCTCTGAAACAAAAGTATATTTTCTACTCCAAACACGACCACTTTAAAACTGAAACCCAGGTATCGGTAATAAACAACATTCACATTAATAATTTTATGCAATTTTTTTTAAACTATGTTTATCATTACGGAAAGGATTCCCATGCCCATCTCCCCAGGCTAGACAACTTCTTCATCCTCTGTTTTTTGAATTGCATCGGCATTAACAAGGCTGCTAATTCTAGGATGAATCTTAGCATTTGCTCCTTTAAGTAGCCTTTACCTAAAAAGTAGTGACAACTGTTCATCACCCACAGGCCTACTTAGGAAAGTTGAGTTTTCTTGACTTAAAACTCATGACCTGTTCCATCTGACGGTATACGGCACATGAAGGAATATGACAAGCGATTTTAATAAAGTGCATCATTTTTTCCATTCCTAAATCCTTTTTGTCATGTAAATTATTATTCCTGCTCTGAACCTATCTAAATGTCATTACATAGGCCAAGTGTTATTCAGAGGTTTGCGTTGCTGCTAGCATGTCCTTTTCTTGCTCAGTAAAAATTATCAAGTTCGCTTTCAGTTTATGAAAATATTTTCAAAGTTTGCTTAAGCTACTCATGAAAAAAATATTTACTTTTTAAAAAAAGATGTATTTGACCCTGTAGTTTACCACCACTTTTACAAAGCTTACAGTGATGCTACAATTCTGCATTACCTTACCTGTTCATCCACTTGCTGATACGTTCCCAGGGGGCATTTCTGTTGATGTTTTTACTGTGGGTTTTGCACATATTTTTGTCACCATGAGTTAGCAAATATGTTTTCCTTCACAGGCTTTCAAAACAATTATAATTTAAAAATCTTAGCACGTTCCATAGTCATCATAACCTCACTGTTGTTGAATGCATTAGAAAAAAAAAAAAATCAACCTTTTATCTGGAAAAGGTACAATTTAAATCACTTTTTGTTCTCTTTGCAGGGAGAGAAAAAAAAAAAGTCTGCCTCTGAAACTTAAATGGATCTGAAGAACTTCAGTGATTAATTTTATGTTTCCAAATTGCTGCAAAAGGTTACATTCCTACCATTCCACTCGATTCACTACTTCTATTCAAGATCCTTTTTTTAGACAGTGTGCATGAATAAATCACATCCGATAAAATACTTCCAGCTACAAAGAATCAGATAACTTAGGTGGAGAACAGCATATACAAATAAAATGTTTTCCAGAATATAAAAGGATTAAGGGTTGATTACAACCGATAGAAAGACCACAGGCATTTTGAATTTCTCATCTGCTAACACATCTTCCTTTTCCTATGTACTGTTTTACTGATTTTGTTCCCTGAAATCTAGCGGGTTTTTTCTTCTGTAGTTCTCTTAGTACCTGTCTGCAGGAGAGGAATTGGTGACAATGCTGGTTGCTATTGATACCGACTAACACTTTCTCAGCAAAACTATTCAGTAAGAGGCAGAGGGATGGAGTAACATGAATTATTTCCTTCCTGCTATAAGGTTAACTGCTTAACAAAGGTGCTTCCAGCACCTGTTCTGCCAGCACACGAGCACTTGGTCTAATGAAAATAAGAAGTGGGGCACGTTCCACTGACAGGTCTTTAGCTGTGTGTCACTGCATCCAAATCCACAGGAATTCTACACATCATGTATCCGATTTGACAGCAACAAACCCATGTATATAAGAGACATGTCTTTAGTTTCTTAACTTTAAACCCAGTAACTTTTAAGGTGCCACGACACAATTGCACAGTCTAACCGCCTTGCTAAGCAGGTCTATTTTTAGGCAGTTTCTTTGTTATCGTATCTCAGCGCCTACTTTTTAAACTCAGTCTAGTTTCGCCGGTAGCTGAGCTTACAAGTGCTGCCACATGTCTCCTCTAAAGGTAACTATAAATATATGACTGTTTTAACTCTGGAAGGACGTAATGATACAATGTTAACAAACACTGGCCAATAAGTCTGGAAGGGGGGGGGTACACATCTGCAGAAGAGCTCAGGATAACAACTTCACACACACACCCACACCTGTATGGCAAACTGTTGGCAAGCTCTGCATCACCCCTGACACGGCCGCGTCCCCGCTTTACGTAAGGCCAGGCAGATACCGGCCTGCCAGACGAAACCCAGGCATCAAGTTGAGTCAACGCTCGGGAAAGCCGCCCGAGTTTATTAACTCCGCCGTGCGCCCACCGCAGCCTCCCCGGCAAAGCTTCCGCGAAACTACCTGTAACGCCGCCCGCGTCGCCCGCCCCGCGCCCCGCGCCCGGCCGCTGCCCGCACCCCCCCGCGCTCCCCCTCCGCCAGCGGGGGAGCCGCCGCCGCCCCCCCGCGCTCCCCGCCCGCCCCCCCCGCGGGCCGCCCCCGCCGCCACTCACCAGCTGCGCGCCGCACACCGCCACCAGCGTGCACCGGCCGCTGCAATAGCCCATGGCTCCCGGCACCCCGCGCCGCCGTCCCGCCGCGCCGCGCCGCGCCCGCTCAGGCGGCGGGAGAGCACCGCCCGGCCGCCGCCCGGCTCCCGCCTGCCGCCGCCGGCGCGCCCCAGCCCGGGACCCGCATGGGGGCGCGCCCGCCGCCCGCCCGCCCTAGCCGCGGCCGCAGCGCCCGCCGCCTCGGCGGCCGCCGGCAGCGGGGCCGGCCGCCCCCGCGGAGGGCGGCGGCAGCGCCGGGGGGAGGGCGGCGGCAGGTGCCTGCAGGAGCAGCCGCGCTCTGCCGCGCAGCCCCAGAGGCATCTGGGCTTCAAAGTTTGCCCCCTCAACTCCGCTCGCAAACCATCCGGGCTCGCAGCCGTCTGCGGCGGGGGGAGGCGGCGGGGGGAGGAGATGAGGAGGAGGAGGAGGGAGGGACGGCGAGGCGAGGCAGGCGGCGGTGCTGAGCTCAGTTCACGCTCGGAGAGCGGCTTCCCTCCTGCCCACGGCACAGCCGCTCCCCCACCCTCCCTCCTCCTCCTCCTCCTCCTCCTCCTCCCGGTAGGGCTCAGGCAGCCCCAGCAGTGGAAACCCCCAGCCTGGGGGCTCCCCCGCGGGAGGGTGCGGAGGGGCGGCGCAGCGCGGCGGCGGGGGACGAGGCGGCTACCGCTTTGTCTGCGGGGGCGCGGCGAGGGCGGCTTCACCCTCCGGGCGCCTTTGTCTCGGCGGGACAACCTCTCCGCGCCCACCTCTCCCGGGGCGCCCCCCCCCTCCCGCGGCTCCCCCGCACCGCGTCGCGCCCGGCCGGCATCCGCCGCAGCCCCGCGGCCGTGCAGGCACAGCCCCCCCCCGGTGTCGGGGGCGGGGGCGGCAGGGCCGCGGAGCACGGCGCGGCCCGCAGGCACGGCGGGGCCGGGCGCGGAGCGGCGCGGAGCCAGCGCGGACGCGGCCCGGCGGTGGGGCGCGCTGCTGCCGCCTGCCGAGCCGCGGCCGGCGGTGCAGGCGGAGGCCGCCCCAGCCCGCTCTTCCCCCGCGGCTGCTGCTGCCGCCGCCGCTCCGGCCGGCACCGGGGAGAGCTCCCCGAGAGCGCCCGGGGTACGGCGGCCCCCAGCCGGCCCCCCGCAGCGGTGTGTCCCGTCCCCCCCGCCGGCAGAGGACAGAGCCGGAGGCAGACGGGAAGAGGCTGTCTGGGAGGGATGCGGGGCAGAGGTGGGGAGCTGCCGGGCGAGGGCAGGAAAAGAAGGACAAGACCGGGCAAAATCAGAAAAAATGTTAACTGGTTTCAGGGAACTGGTTCTGCTCGCCGTCATGAGGAGGAACGTTTGCACTTAGTGGCATGGCCCAGCCTTTCTCTGCTATCAAAACAATCCAGAATACATGAAGTTGGTGTGAAATTCTATGTCCAGTTCTGGTGTGTCAGTCAGAGTCCAAAGGCTTTTACTTGCTGTGTCATTAGCAGCGGCCTTGACATTGCATTCGGACCAGGTCACTTTTTTGCTGAGCTGCCCGTTGACAGAGGTAGTTTTGTCAGTGACATCAACAATTCTGAACTGGAGGAACATCACTAGGTTTTCTGAGCACATGTGGATGTTTGTTTGCAGCACAAATAGTCTGTGAAACTGGAAGCTCTCTGGAAGCTTAGAACCCCATGTAGTTTGTCTCTCACTTTCTGAGTGGGTTTGTCAAAATAGTTGGCAGGCTGTCAAATGAACAGTTATGATTCCTAAAATGTCTTATAACATAATGAGCACTCCACAGGCGAGCAAAACACACACAAAGGTGACACTGGTTGTCCTCTACTCCATAAGGACGTCCTTCTGATTGTCAGCTTCTGTGCTATCAGAAACAGCATTGACCTGTCAAATCACTGGTTGTGCAGAGTACCAAACACAGTGAACACATTCACTTTAGGACCTAAGGAGGCAACAGCTAGGGAGAGCTGTATCTGAGAAGAAATAAAGCTGTGGAGCTACTGAGGCTCAGAGAGCAGAGACATCCAGCAAGTGGCAGAGAATATCTCACGTACCTCTGGACACAAATAGTCTTTCTAGACTTCTTCAGCATGCCATTCATGCATTTTACAGAAGTGACGTTTGTGTGGTGGTATTAGCTGGTATTATGGTTGTTTGAACTTTAGATTTGAACTAGACAAGATCTAGCGGTAGACTCTGCAGTTTCTGTGTAATTACTTCTGTCTCTTCCCAAGCATGTTAGCCTTGGTGTACTGATCTCTTCCAGTATAGTGAATCCTGCCCGACTGAGGAGTCAGTGTGGTCAAAAAACAATGGAAAACACTTTTTATTTACCCACAGCCATTGTCTCCTGGTAAAAATGGCAAAGAAGCAAGAAGAGTGTATCTGATTATCTGAACTGGGGGCTGGGAAGCTAGCAGGAGATGGGGCAACTTGTACTCATTTAGACTCTTGAGAGAAAGCTAACACTAGTGCTCTGTGTGCATCCATAACTGATCTTCTTGTTTATTACAGTGGGAGGTTTCTTAAAGAAAATGTAGGTGGTAGTGACAGAGTCCGAAAGAATGATCTCCATGGACTCCTATAGTTTTCCAGAGCTCCCTGATCCTTTTCTCAGCACCTTCTTCCACAGCTTTGCTTTTCAGTAAGAAGCTCCAATTCTTTGCCCTCTCCTGAGCTTCAAAGTAATTGTGTCTCTTTTTGCCACTGTCCTCCAGTTCCCTCTGGTCTATGGCTTACCTTTCCACACCAGGTGCCTTTCTCCATGTCACTCTTATCCATTCAACTTCTCCTTCCTTTGGGCTTCTCTGGGTTGTCTGTGCCCTGTTTTTCAGCAGCAGTTGGGTAGTCTTTTTTCTCTATGCCTTACAATATCAGAGGTATGGGTATGGACTGCTTTTTGTCCTGTCTCTGCTTTTGGTCAGAGCTGCTTGGTAAGATCCCTCTTAGGAGTAGAACAAGGCCTTAGCAAAGGCAGATGAAGTCAATCTCAGTTGTGTGAACTGCTCTTTTCCCTGACCTTTGAGCTCTGTTGCTGCCTCTGTTGCAGTTTCTCTCTGCTGCTGTTCTAATCTTTCTACCTTACCAAGTATGAACCTTCCCAAAAGATGAGATTTAAAGAAGAAGTTACTCCTCCATCTCTCTTAAGCTTGTTGACAATAGTGATGTTTAGGTTGTCTGTGAGAGTCTCCAGCTGTAACCCACCATTGAGGTGTCAGAGAGGATTCCTCCTCTCTGTAGTCAACAGATTCACCACGGTTAGGCTTGCTGCAGACTTGCCTTCTCTTGCTTTGTGCAATTAGAGAGGCTACAAATTATATATTGGGAGGGAAAAAAAAGTTATGGTATGACTATGTAGAGCAGGCGGGGAAGGATGAGCAAAGCACTAACCCTGAATCCTTATAGTCTGCTCCCTGAGTTCTTGAGGTGAGCCACAGGATTCAGCTCTCGTTAGGTCAAATGCTCAGGACCTTTCCCAGGCCAGTCTAAGCCTATTCTTGGGCCGCCAGAGCTTCAACATGCAGCGAGATCAGCTGTGTCCATGCAGTAAAATTGTTTCGTGGGTTCCCAGTTAGACTTTACAAAAGGCCTGTTGCGTGTTCTCAGTGAGTAATGTCCAAATGTTCATAACTTTCTCAAAACAAAACCCATTTTCTGCAAAGCCAGGCTGTGCAGTGCTCTTCACTGAAGGTTATTCCATACAAAATATTAACTTGCAGATTTCTGTGCAGATTTCTGCAGTTTCACCAATCGGTTTGTAACCATAAAGAGGCCACAAGGAAAAAAAAAAAAAAAAGATAAAAATAGGTTTCCCTGTTTCCTTTCACTCTTCCCATAATTAAGTGTGATGTTATTTGTATTTTTATAACTTATCTCTGGGAAAAGATCAGTTCCAAAATTTGTGACTGTCGCTAATGACTGGAAACAGGAGACTAAAAGTTCATTTTACATCCCCGGTTATAAGAGCTCATTGCTAGTCCCTGTACACCCATGGCGTCTGCTCTTTTGAGGGGAGCAGGGAACATGCCTTTTGGTGGCATAATGGCAAAAGCTGGTGTGTCCCCCAGTGCCTTCCCACAGTCTGACTAATTCGTTTTAAGCCTGTCCCTAGCCTGTTCCTTCCCCAAGCCTGTTCCTTCCCTGAGCCTGGAGGAGTGCCTGGGGGAGAGGGGCGCACAAGGAGGGCTGCAGCTACCAGCCACTGCATCAAACCTGCAGCCACAGGGGAGAACAAGAACTTCTGAGAAAAAGCCACAGGCCAAACGAAGCAGCATGAAGGTCCACAAGTGGCTTATGAACCATAGCTTGTATATCCCTTTCCTTTAATAAAGCTTCTATGTGAAATCTGTAAAAGCCAGCACAGCGCAGGTTTGGCAGCACGTCATCCCAAGCATTCCAGCCATGTAGGAGCTTGCCCTTCCCTGCTGCCAGCACCCTGTCTGCCCAGGCTGTCACAGGCGCTGGTAAATCAGCATCGGCTTCTGCCTACTGTATCCATTCTCATATCAAATCAGTCTGAGAGTTCTTGGTAATTGGTAATGTTGTCATCAATAGTAAAGGAAAAATATTGTTTCAGTTTAACCAAGACCTTGTAACAGAGCAGACCTTGCTATGTGACGTGCATATACATTATCTGTTGAAAAAATCAATTAGGGGGGGAAATACATGATTAAAACATAATACAAAATTATTGCAGGCTTAAGCACACTGCAGTAAGAATTCTATTCAATCCTGTAAGATTGTAGCAGTATTAAATTATTTTTTGAACCTCATCCCTACCACGAAGATTGAGTGTCAGGTACTTTTTTTTCCTCCTGCAGGATTTCAAGACTTGATTGCCCAAATGACAGTTTACTTATTTTACTGTCACATACTTTTGTGAAATGCCATAACAAGTTGATTACAGGTTTCACATTTTGCATAGTGACAAAATCATCTGTCATATAATAGTCTGATGCCTGAAAGCCATTTAACTAAGAAGCAGTTTCTACTGAAAATAATGATATTTGAAATATTAAGGTGGGTTTAAATGTGTACGTTTTCTAAGTAAGTCTTTGTTTTAACTGAATGAGAAGACCGGTATTATCCCTTTCAGGCATGAATTGGAGACTTGTAAAAGTCACCAGACAACAACTAGCCAGAGGGTGAGGCAAATTAGGAGGGACATCATTTCATGAATGAAACGAAGGATGGAAATGGGAATCTTAGTGATACATCCCGGCTGCTGCAAACACGAAAAAGTGCTTGGCTCCTATTTTGAAAACCCATTATTTCTACCACCCTATGCTAGATATCTGAGGCCATGTCATGCGCTCTAGCTACAGGAGAGAAAAAAACAGGCTACCTTTCCCCTCTGAGCAGAAATATTGGGTCACTAGAACTGGTGTGAAGAGAAGAATAAGATTTACCTTCCTTAATTCAACAATACCCGTACCTTTGATGAGATATAAGTGATAAAAGTGATAAGGATATGCATTCATTTAAGGTATTCAGTTTCTCAAGTGATTCTGAGTGTCTGGATTTTGTAAATAACATGATGTATCATTTTTACCTAGCAATGCTAACCAGTAAGGGAATTTTCCAGGCATTTTATTATTTCTAATGAGTGGATGAAGTAGCAGTAATAGCATTCTACCTTCTTGTGCATGGGCAAAGGACAAGTTAGTTTTCAAAATGTGAAAGGAATAGGATGGGGAAGCTCAGCAAGCTGTTAGATGGAAGAAGAGAATGATATGTCCCTGGCACTCTCATACACTGACTTTGTACACAGTGTAGCCATCACATACCTGCCATTATGAATGCTAGTAGAAAATAATAGTAAATTACACATGAGGCTGAATACTGAACCTATCTTGAGGGGTGCCGTAACCAAGGTGCTCAGCTGACCTCCTGCAGTGGGATGCAGGACAGGGCTCCCATTAAGTATGAGCAGAGCTCGGCAGAGCACTGACCAAGGGCATCTCTGACCTGTCTGGGCCACTAACTGTGGCACATAAGTGTCAAAAACCTGCTCTGGGGCCACAGAACAATAGCAGCTGAGTGCTGCCATTGTATCCTCTCTGCTATGTCTGTTCTCTACCCAGGCTGGAGAGACAGCAAGGAGGCAACAGCTCTGGCAGTTCTCAGACAGCTCTGCCATCGCTGGGTGAATGGGAAAAAGGAGGAATTGGAGGGGAGGGAACGACTGGGACTTCTTGCTCTGTTGTGCTACTTCACACAGGGGCAGGGTTAACAAAATTGTCATCCTGGAGGCTTAGCACTGGTCTCTGCGGACATAATTTGTACAATGTTTTTCTTAACTAACACTGTAATTTTCTGTGCCTTTCTGGAGGGGAAAAAAAAAAAAAAAAAAAGAGAGTCTAATAATGCTATCACTACTTTGTTTTTAGTCAATGCTTTCTCACTTGTGGATGTTAAAGCACTGTATAGGTAAATGAATATTATTGATCCTACATTTCAGTAGATCTGAGCACAGAGATTTGAAACACTTCATATGTTAGGTAATATGGACACTCACTTAGTGGATTTTTGTTATCTGTCTCCTATAAACTTCTGTAACCTTTAGCAAGTTGCTTAAACATTCTGCTTCTTACATGCCTCATCTGGAAAATAAATGTGTTCTCATTTTGCCTAGGGCAAGGTAACACAAGGGAGAAATCATTTTCCTAGCGCTGGAATTTCCTTTCACTTTTAAAATTGGCCTATGTGGAGGTCAAATTATTTTTTGTGACCATTGTTTTTTTCTATTGTTTGCTTCATTGTCATAGCATCACAGATGCATTTCCATTAACAATATATTTTTTAAGCATTCTGCTATTAATGTTTGAAATTTGCCTTTTCCATAAGCCACTGTCAAATCTGATTTCCATTTCTTAAGTTTTTATTTAATATAATCTATTTAACAAAATATTTTAATGTATTTTAAGTCTGAAATAAGCAGGCTCTTCTTTCAGGAAATATTTTGATTACCGGTGAGACTAAAATCCTGACATTTGAAAAACACAAGGATATTTTCTTCTGTGATGAAGCTGTGACAGAAGTGTGATTATAGTCTTAGAAAAGGAGAAAAGAAGTCCTATGGGAAAAGGGATAAAAAGGCTCATCTTCAAAGAGGAAACTTGATGGGCAAATAGTGAAATAGAAGAAATCCTCATATTGCCTTTGTGGAGAGATCTCGTCACCATCTGAGCAGTTGGAAGAGCTCTAGTAGCTCTCAGCCACAGCTGAACCTCGATATTCTTTCATAAACTGCAACCCGTCAAAAGAGGGCACTGTGTTCATGTATAGACAAAGCACCCGAAATCGGAGGTCGTCAGTTCTTGCGGATGCCTGTGGATGCCCAAATTTCCAGGCAGCAAGCACCTTTGTCCGCTGCCCTTGCCAGCACTGTTGCCCTCCCCGCACTGCTGCCGCCTTCCCTGGCTGCCAGAGAATGGAGAAAGCTGGAGCAGAGATACCAAGCTGCAAAAGGCAGCTCGTGTCTAACGCAGTCTCACTTTGTCATACAAGCAAATTAATGGACTCCCTAAGAGTGAAATGCAAGAAGGAAGTGTAAGGATGTACAGCAGATCAAATGGTCTCTTCTGCACTCTTATCTTGGAAAATGCTTCTGTTTTCCTGAGAGGATGAGTGGACATGTAACTCACACAACAGATCAGAGAAGAATAACCTTAATAATGTTTGTTTATAACATTTTGATGGCTTTCTAGGTGAAATGGGGTTCCTTTTTTTACCCAGATTGGCCTTCTGCAAGACCTTATAAGTCTTCCTAGGACTGATTTCTGACTGAACTAAACTTTGGGGAAATGCTGATACAGGCATCATTTAAAATTTTCTAAAAGTGAGGAATGTACAAGGCATTATGTAATATAACTTAAGGATTCAGTAGAAGATACAGTGCTGAAAATTTGCATTTAATTCTAGTCTAAAGCTTATTTTTCAAAAACTGGTTCTTGTGCAACTTCTTCCTGCATCACTGAAGACTTCCCTTCACAAATTAAAAAAGATAAAAGTTATATTCTCTCTATAAGCTTGTCTAGACTGTTACCCTTTCAATAGATGATCTTTCTTCTGATAAGCTAAAGATCTTGGTCTCCCTGTGTCTTATATTATCAGGTAGGTTTTCCAATCCTTCAGTCATTCTCACAGCATTTCTTGAAATCCTCCCTAGCTGTTCAATATTTTCTGGAAACATGGGCAGAGGAAGTGAATACAGGATATTATTAGGGAATGTGGCATTTTCAAATGCAAAAAGTCTCATGGCAATTTTGCTTACATCATCCCCATGAGAAGTCCTGTCCATCTTGTGTGTCTTCCATGACCTCTAGGCCCCCTTCTCTGATTCTGTTCCCTGGGTCAGGCTCCTCCACAGTTTTCTCCTGAATTATCTTGTCTGTTATTGGCTAGGGAACTTTGCATTCTGTTCTGCTCCAACAAATATGTTTCTTTGTGTTCAGCTTACCAAGTTACCCAAGTTGCACAAAAGTAGCCAGTTCTCTTCACAACATGCCACTGAAGGTATTTTTTGTCTTCAAACTATATGCATAAGCAATTTCTTGTTTTACTTTTATGTAGAAATAATTAAAATGGTAGAGAATACAAGGTGCTATTGACACATTCAGTGGTTGTTTTACATTTAAAATTACAGTTTGAGATGTAGCAGTTAGCTACCTTTTTCACTAGCTTAATGTGCTCTATGTTGACTTTTCATCATTCTAGTTTTCTTGATAGAATGGTCACCAAAATGAGCTTACAGAAGTCTAAACTTTTTAATCCAACACAGTTACCATCATCATCCAAACTTATAATCTCATCAATAAAAGCCATCAAGTTATGTTGATACAATCTGTTTTCCATAAACTCAAGCTGATCAGCATTAATTATATTATTCTCCTTTAATTCGTTATTAATTGAGTCTTATATCAGCTGTTTCATGATTTTGCTTCAAATCGATGTTAGACTGACAGATATGTAATTGTCCAGGTCATCTCATTTACCCCTTTAAAATATTGGCACAACATTAGCTTTCCTCCTTTTCTCTGGGGCTTTTCTGGTGCTCCAACTCCTATTGAAAATCAACATCAATGGTCCAGAGAATTTCATTGCCAGGTTTTTTTAAAACTCCTCAATGAAAATCATCTGGACCTTTTTATTTGGAAATCTGTGCCGTTGGTAACTGCCTTTTAATTCTCTGGAGTGACCACTGGAATAGAAAGTATTTTAGTGTTACCTTATGATAAAATTTCTACTTTTTTCCCTGCGAAACACAGAACAGAGCTATACACCGAGCATACATGGCTTGCCTGTGTTCTTATTCTTTATTCTGTGATTCCTGTCTATTAGTACAAAGCCAATATTGTTCTTCTCTTTTATTTGCTTTTAATATCCTTTTAAAAAGCCCAAATAGTCTCTCTCCCTATTGACCTCAACAGCCATGGCCTTTTCACTTTTGTAATTGATTCATCTTGATTTACTTGGATCTAGTGAGGTCCATTATAAAATGATTGTGTATTTTTTACTTTTGTTTCTTTTATCTATTTTCTCCAGTTCCTACCTCAATGTATGCTCATTATATCATGGTTTGTTTTTTTTCCCCTCCATATAATTTGGTGCTTAATTGCTATCAACTCTCTGAAATCAACCCATTTAAAGTAATTCATAAACCGTGCTGGCTGGGCTTTGTTCTCTGTGCAAACAGCAAATCTAGGAATTTGCATAAATATATCCCTGTGTTTTTTTACCTAGTAATATGTTATAAATGTTCACCTATAACTTTTTGAAATTCTAGAAAAGTTTTAACATTGACATCAGAAGTTCCTCAGCATATGTCACTCAGGCTGAAGTCCCTCTGATAACACAGGCACTTATTCCTCCTGCATTATAGACAGGTACTCAGCTGAGCACCTGGCTTCCTGCTGCGATATGGTAACTTGCAGCAAATCCCAGCTGGTACTTTGCTCCTTGCCAGTTAAGTATTCACCTATAAAGCTTCAATATTGATCGCTTCTACACTGTCAGCACTTGGAAAGAGGTAGTGCCATTTTTGACATGAGGTGTCATTTTACACTCTTTCTTGACACTTCATCCTTCCTAAATAGATTACAAGCAGTGATTTCAACATTCCAGTCATGCAGATCACCCAATCAAGTCTCAGTAATGCCAACGAGGAAAAATGCATGCTCATAAATGAGCCATTCCAATTCTTGTTTACTAACCGGGTTCCTAGCCTTGGAGTACAGACAATTAAAGATTTTTTTCTTCTTCACATCCCTTGAAGTTTTGATTGATTTTGGTCTTGGTGGCTTGATTTTGTGCTTAATGATTGCTCCATTCCCCTCTCCCCTCCATCCTCCCATTTTGTTATTAGCTTACCATCCTCAGGCAACATTTGCAAAAGGACCCTGGTGCCTTACTGCCTGGTAAAATGTGCAGTGGAAGTTAGATGTTCCCAATGCAACAGAGGTCAAGAGGCTGAAAGCAATTTCCCAATGGCAAGAGCAGACTGCTGCCAAAGATAGGCAGTAGGAATTTCTCCAGAATTAGGCATCTTCTTCAGCCATGATTCACATCCATTAAGCATCCCTTAGGATATAATTTCCCATTATGTTTCTGCTAGTAGTGAGACCAGCTGAAGAAGTTCCCACTTTCCCCTCTCACCAAGGCTTCACCCACAATTGACTACCTCCTGAGAGACACTGTACAACTGCACATGGAATCTGGCTGTAAATCAGATCTGTGAAGAGATCCAGCTTTCCAAAAGCCCTCATCTGTGGCATGTTGGGAGGGTGAGAGTCTGCAGGAGAGATGGACAGCAAGAATGCAGATGGGAGCAGGGGCCCTGGTAGTCCTTACCCCAGCCCTGTGGTGGTTGGCTGCTGAAGGTCCCCTGGTCAGAGCCACAGAGGCAGGAGCTGTGCCTTCCCTTCACAGTGACTGCAGGGACCTTCTGTGCTGGGGAAAACAGCACTAGGGGTCACCATCTGAATTTTCAGGTCCTCCTGGCTCTTAGGCAGGTGCTATGTGATGAGGAAGACATAGGCAAAGAGGTATCTCTTGTGGCGGCGTAAGCGATGCTCCTCTCTTGTCCCAGAAAGATGGGATGAAGAGCATAGGAAGAGCTTCCACTGTGTGATTAGCTTAGTTTATAGATAGTAGGGGAAGAGTTTTAATGGATCAGGTTTTGTTCACTGGCTTAGAAAGTTTATCAAATAGCAGTGTCACATTTCGTGTCTCAGCATTCAAAGAACAGCAACCTATGCTGTGATTTATATGTGCTACTTGAAGAAGATCCTTTCCATTTATCTTTCATGAATGGTGATTTTCTTCAACTATTTAGCTGACACAGAGATTTGAGATAGATTTAATATATGGAGATAATAGTAGTGAGATTATATTGTGCTAAAAGAAGATACATGTTAGAAAAATATTAACCTTTCAGACCACTAAATGTATACTAGTTTAGTTATAATAACAATCCCCAAACAGTTTGGTGTTGGGTTTTTTGGTTTGGGTTTTTTTTTTTTTTTTTCAAATTTATTTTCTTTTTCTGTTAGAGTGAAATAAGCAAAGTTTACATCAAATAACTCCTCAGGACAGGAATTAGATCTTTTGGTGGAAGGTAGCTATAACAAAGCTGTGAAAAAATCATCTCATCATGAAAACTATGAAGTAAACCTCTTCCCTCTTATGACCAACCTACCAGAGAGCAGTGAAAGTAGATTAAGCTTTGATCTTTAATTATGATTCTTTTTTCATTACAGTAATGGGCTCCTGAAGTTTTCACCAAACTACTTATTTAGAAGTAACAGTCTCTGATTATTTTTAAAAATTTAGCATCTGTTTTGTTCTCTTTCACTTATCCCGTTAACATATCATTTAAACTTTTCTTTAAATTAATCTCTGACATGTCTTTTCCAACATGAAACATGGATTTCACAAACCATTGAGACACATGTAAACGAGCAACCATCTGAATGGTGTAGCCTGATATTACCAATTCCAGTTCTTTTTATGGAATACTTTTGTTCTAAACTGTGCCTTAAATCTAAATTGAATTCTTCAGGACAGAGATTGGGCCTTCAGCTGTGTCATAAAATGTTTAATACATTTGGGCATTTAAAAAATGAACATTAAAAAGGCTAGAACATTAAAGAACTGTGTTTTTTAAGCTGCTATTTTTTTGTATCTTGTTAAGATTTATTGCAGATTTTTTCAGTTACTCTTAAATTCACTGAGTATCTCAAAGGGATTTAATTTCATTTTTTTTCTTTAGCTGTGGCAGATGTCAGCTCTCTCAGTTTTCTTGCAATTAATGCTTTTTCCAATTTTTCCTGTTCTGCCTTGAGGTTAGATTTGAATGAGAAAGGTTTGTCAATTCCTGCAGCCACCAGATCTGGGGCTTTGTTGTAGTTGTTCCTACATTTTGTAATTTCCTGTAATTTTTCTTTAAGATTTGTTGTTGCTCCTTTCTCCCTATGCCTTCATTTGATGGTCCAGGGTATGTATTTATGTTCCTCTCTGGAGAGAGCCATCCTCATCAAGAGACCTGTTTCATTCTCTTTGTGTATGCAAATCACCTATCTCTATTTTTGTGTTCAGGAAATTATGTGTGTTGTTTCTTGTTTGGTATTTAAGTTCTTGAAGTACATTTCAATTCCTCATGCCCTCACCTAACAATTCATATGTACCTCCCATGTGTTCTCCATCCATCCCTCCAGCCAGCTACTGAGTATTACTATCCCATGTACCTGTGCTAGGAGCACCACAGACCAAGGTAGACTTGCTTCCCCTTGACTTCTCAGCAAATATGATTTTTACCAGCATTTTCCTACAGTTCCCTAAAATAATAATAAAAAAACTTTCTCTTTTTGACTGACCCTCAGGAAACAGTGGGGTGGATGATAATGCATAAGATGGTAAATAATGTAAAAGACCATCGATTTCTGAGGATAAGTGTTCAGTACTTTTTCTACCATTTTATTCAGTAAAAGTCCAGAACGAATCTCCCCTTCAGTCTGTTTCTCAGGATTATTTTATCTAAGAACGTTTAACCAGCCTAGAGTAATCTTTCACTACTTGTTAGGAAGATTTCACATAAATAAATCATCCATAGTAAAACTATATTCTCCAATCACATTTTATTCCTGTTTCTGTTCTTTTTTTTTTTTTTTCTTTATCACTTTTTCTTCAGCTGTTTTACTCCCTGACACTGTTCTTTTCACACATATTGACTCACTTTCTTTTTGCTCTCACTGCCTGTAGGTGTTGCTTCTGTCACTGAGCTTTCTTCACTTCACTGAAGTTCTTTCTTCGGTTGCTAAAATCCCTTCCATACCCCAAACTTTCTTACGAACTCTGTAGTTCATTTGCAGCTAATTCCTGCAGGAAATTCTCAAGGTGATGTTTTTCCAGTCCTGGGGCTTTCTTTCCCATTTATTTGTTTTTCTTGACTCTCAAAATGTTAGTCGGAGCGTTCTGATCATTGCTTGAACAGCACTGGGGGAAAAAATCACTGCAGCTGTACATTCAACATGTGGCTACAGGGTAAAACAGAAGAAAACTCAGAGATATAGGATATTCTTCCCAGTTCTGCTGTTTTCCTCTTATATCAGTTTGATCAAAAAATATTGAAAATGCAATCACTAAATTAAGATACTTAAGTGATGTAGGTTTTGAGAATCAAAGTTCTCTATTATAAAAAGCTCTCTATTATAAGTGAGTCTTCAACTTGATTCTATTTGTAGTTTTCTTTCTAATTATCTAAAAATGAGATAGGAAATTAAATGTAAGTGAAAAAACCAAATATCAGGAGTCAGTATCCAAGCTATAAGCCTTCATTTTTCTCCTTATAGTAAGCAACTTCTGTAAATATGCAGAGTGATAAAGTTATAGCATAAGAATAAACAATCTTGTTCTCCATGCCCTCTGCAAACTATATTACTAAAGCAGCTTTCATTTCACCAGGCAAGATTCTAGGAGTGGATAGAGCTGACTGGGATAATGCAAATCATCATGAATAAAGGAATATGATCAGTGTGACTTTTTTTTTTTTTTTTAACACTGTCTTGTATGAGTTGAATTAATTTATCTCCAAATTTGCGTGCTTTCTCTCTCCTTGATGTGCTTATTTTGGATGACTCACTCAAGGTGATCTTTTTTACAGCATGCATATGGCAGCCTCCATCTCGACCAACATAGGGGAACTGCTTAACCGTTACCTAACCAGAAGCATATTCAGTCTGTAAGACCATAGACATCCCTCGTTTCCCTCATATCTCTGCCCATCCACCCCACACACTATGCGATCAGTTTGGGGATACATCAACTGCGCAGCAATAATCTGCTCCCCTGTGGGCTGTGGCTTTCACAAAGGAGTAAGACCTTCTATTTACATTCTACAGATGTAAATGGAACTCAGCCTCCCACCCCTTTTCTGTCTTGATTATGCCTTTCATGCAGGCCCACACAAGTTTTAGCAACACTGCAGCCAACTGAAACTTCTGATTAACAGTTACACCTTCATGTGCTGGGAAGCAGAGAGCAGCTGTGCACATGTGGTGGGCATGACTTTGGTTTCTGAGCTAACCTGTCCACAACTGCACAGAGACAGAGGTTAGCATCTGTTTTTTCTTGTTTCACAGGCTTTTTGATCAGCTCAGATGAACAACCAGCAGAGGGAAAAAGTGACTTCTTGGTGGTATAGGCTAACATTTGCTGTTGGTCTGTACCACATATGGATTCTAAGGCTGCACAGAGAAATGAGTGAAAAAACCAGGTCTCAGAGAAACACACTGCCTTCAGGGGCTATTCATGAGACATCTGGACTTAAAAGGGGATACCTCAGCTGTTGTCTATTTTGAAAATCCTAATCTTGCCTATAATAATAACCTGTGCATGTTTCTTTTTTACCTTCTCGTTCATAGGAACAGAGTAAATAGACACAGGCAGGAGAATAGAAACACGGAGGCGTTGAGGTATGTAAGTATTAAAAAGCTACCTGGATTTCTTCAGTTTGCAGAGCTCAGATGCATAGACATTTTTGATTGACTGCATTCATTGTCCTATATCCAACTGGTATATTTTAAATATAGATGGTCAGCAGAGCATAAATATGTTGTGCATGTGCATTCTGACAGCACATATATCAGAAGAAAGTTTCACTAAAAAGCGCATAAAACAATTGTCACAAAACCATTTTTTTATATCACAGCTAGTCATCTGCCAGCAAGATGCCAGAAAGAGTGTTAAAAATACTGTATATATTCAGCTCAAAGTGTGTTTACATTTGCAATATGTTCTTTTATGTGAAAGAACAGAGACAGAATGAAAGGAGAATCCTCCCCTTGGTAATGACTATTTTAATGTCTGCCCAAAGCTTTGTAAATAATGCAGCAATATGAAATTTAGTCATAAGAAGTAATTATTATCTCTCAATAAAACAGAATAATTTTTCCATTTGACATGCCACATAAATGTCTATAAACATTATATTTATCTTTAAAAGTGTTCCTTCTATTCATGTTCTAATACAAGCAATGTGAAGATTTATAAAATCTCAGGAAATTACCCTATAGTATACCTTGTTCCCTGTTTTTTCCAGAAAATGCAGTCCTGAGCAGGAATTTTTAATCTTCCAACAGGATAGGTCAAAGTCACAGAACAAATAGGTTGTGAAAACTTCTTTTGATTACTTCTCTAAACTTCTCTCATCAGTGAGGAGATGATTAATGATGAGGAGGCATACTAGTGAAACACACTCCTGTTCAGATAGACCAAAACCTCTTTTCACAAGATTCTTAGATGTTCCTTGAAGAAAAGGTGTGATGAGAAAATAGTGGAGAAGTACATTTTATCTTAAATAAGAAGACATTTAAGTGTGGCTTATATATTAAAAAACCCCACCAAAAACCAGCAGGTGATTATTAAGCAATTTTCTATTACACTATCTTGAGAGAGAGGTGCTAACTGATGACTAGTGTATTGTCAAGGAATTTCATCTTCTTGTTTATATGTAGTGTGCCGCTGTTATTTGGTCACAAGATGTGACACATGCTCCGTATGCCAAACTGGGAAATGTTTGCATTCTATTTGTTGACATAGTGAATAACAGTGCATTTTGTGTAGTAAATTACAGTTGGGTGAGATCAAAAGATTTAATGTAGGAAAGGAAAACAGTAGCAAACCTAGCATGATAAAATACAGAATACCAGAATAACAAAGGATGTCTCTGGGACTTCCTCTAGGGTTTTAATTCTTAGGTCAATCTTAAAATGAAATATATACTGAAAAGCTTAAAGGTTTCCATTTGCAGAATACAATGAATGATGAGGTGGAAGTCATGAGTGCTGCATTATGACTCAGGCTTGCAGTCCTGATTTACAGAAAGCAAAGCCCAAGCATAGATGCATCAGGTTATCCTGGTGGGGCAAGAGAAGCTCTTCTCCAAGCTTTTCTTCGCCTCCCCATGCTTCCACACAGGGTCCAGTTTCATTGCAAATAAGTCTGAGTGCACTTTCCAGATGGCATCTCTGATGCACTCCAAGCAATACCAGCCAGTACATTGCAGACCTCAGGGCTCGGCATGCTGTGCAGCAGAAGGCAGCAGAGATGTACTCCAGAGAAGTCATTATGTCATGCCTGTATAGGGAGTTCTAGGGAGTTGCAAGTGTAGGTGAGACAACATACTGAAAAATCTTGCTTTACTTGAAGATTTTACAGATCTGCTTTGTGTTAATGTTGGTAACCAGGGGAAACAACCTGGGCTGCTAATCAAGAGTTTTGATTTGCAGTGCCCTACCTCCATGAGTACTGAGAGCACTGATAGCTCCAGAAAGAGCTTCAGTAAAAGGTCTGAAAGAGGTAGTCTGTGTACAGATCATATCATATATTTATAAGCAATAGTTTATTAGATCTTTTATGTGAATAAAAACCAACAGGAAATACTACAAAGAGTAGATTATCTAAAACCTTACCAATAGCCGCTTCCCTGCAGTCTTCAGTTGGCATGTATATGAAGATAAAACAGGGAATCAAAAAATATTCTTCTGAAATTAGTCTTCTATGGATTACATTTAGAAAGGTATAATGGGTTGGCATTGTCTTATAAAGTATGAGCAGATGAGTAAAATGTGACTGAATCTCTCTTGTACACAGTATGGATAAATAACTTTTTTCCTCCTGTTAATCACAAAGTTTGTACTGTAGCTTGTAGCTACTAGATTTGTGTGACTAATCTGGAGAAACAGCTACATACTACTCTGTTGTCAAGGAAACTGTCCTAATCACCAGTTATACCATGGTAGTAAGATGTTTCTCATGTTCATGGTAAAAATGGGCCATTCTGAAAAGAGATGGCAGAAAGGAGAAAAACAGCTGTAACAAAACATTGACAAGAGTCTTAATCTGGGAGGGAAGATAATTCCAGCTTCTGGTTCCTGCTCCAAATACTGTTGGTGTATTTATCCTATTATTAAATACACAGTCTTGGGAGCAGGGAGGGCTATGCTGGATTTCATCTACAATTTTACATTAGGGACCACATATCCTACCTAAATAATTTCAAGAGAGCTTGAATATAATCACAGTGAGAGTTCTTAATAAATATAATAACTTCTAAACCAAAGAAAGATAAATAAAATCATATAGTGGTTTTATAAGAGAAAAATCATATAATTGTGAATTGGAAAGGTTATCTACATTGTCAACAGCCAGAGTTTGTAAGATGACTCCTACTGAATCAGTGGTAACTCAGTCTTTTTTTCTTTCTAAAGTAAAAGCACAGAAGAAGTAGAATAAATGGCATATTCATGATATAAGAGACAATACACTACATTTTGCAGATACCACTAAGGACATATAGAGTTTCATTTGAGGAACATTATAAATCAATATAATCCACAGAAGGTACCTGATTTTCATTATTCTTCAGAGGAGGAAGGGTGTCAGTAGGCAGCAAAGCAGATATGCAGTTTTAATATTGCATCTACAATATGGGAAGGGATAGAAATATTTGCTTGACATATGTAAAGAACATGTATTAACAGGGACACAATTACTCCTGTCCTAGATACACTTGAAATACTGTGACCAGTTCTGGGCATCTCTGTATTAGGAATATATTGAAAAAGAACTGAAGGCAGCTCTGAGAAGAGTCTTTTCAGGTTTTAGACAGCTTTGAAAGAAAAGTCACCAAGAGAAAGTCATAGATCATATACAGTATACATGTAGAAATAAGGACATCCAGATCATTCAGCAGCACTGAAAATGTGACCAGTATAAATACCAACTTTAACTCAGAATTCAGGTTTTCTCCCCAACTTTCTTAAAGAATCTAAATATCTGGAATCTAATCCAGTAATTGTTAATATAGATACAAATCTTTCAAGTGACTGCAGTAGACTGCATAAAACTCCAAAATGGAATTGAATGTTTTAGATGCTTGTAGAGAAAAAAAAAAAGTTAAATTAGACCGGAATCTAATATTCCAGCTGTGGTTATCTCTGAGTTTCATGGATGAGAACTTTACCTCGTCACTTGTGTATATTCTGATTTTGTAAAGGAAGATCAATATGAATTCAGAAAGTCACTTTGATATGTAAGAGTGAAGGAACTGATGCTTTAAAGAAAGAAACCTTCAGACGAAAGTCAAATGAATGAGATAATGTTTTCAATGTGTTTTTTTCCAGATGTAACTACACTGAGCAATGGGTTATTATTAGACAAATTGAGGTAATTCTGGGAGTCATCTGACAAAAATGTATCTCTGAAAAATTATCATGCGGTATTTCTGTAGTCAACAGACACATGGTAATTACAATGAAAAGAAGCTATAGATGCATTTCCTCCTCAAGAAGAATCTGTGTTAAGTACACAGACTAGCTTTCCATTGACTATCAAGCCAGTTTGTTTAGAGCGATTGTTTCGTATATAGACATCTACATTGTGGGCAGTTAAAGTCTGGGTCAGGGAAATATGCTGAATCTGAGAAGACAGCATTACTGAGTTAGGGTTATGCATATGGGATAAAGAAGGCAACCTTTTTCATCTTCTATGCTTTAAAACTAGAAAAACAAAATGTCAGGAAAGAAATCACAGAGAAATTATTGTGAATATAAATGCCTTTCAGTCAGTAGAGCATCAATGGAACTAATATAGGAGCTTGGATGTTTTCCTTTCAGGTCAATTGGCTGCAATCTGGCTTCACTCAACTTCTGCCTATGTGCTGAGATTAGATATTTTTGTCTCTGAATGGGCTCAGGCCAGTCTTGTTGCTTTAATGTATGCAAAGATATACTATGACAAGGGAGCCTTTGCATTACACTACCCTTGTAACAAGGATGGTAAGTACAGGAAGAAAAATGCCTATACAGATCACATTTACTCAGATGTATTGCCAAGCCCTGTGGTGTTCATACTCCTGTAATATATTTAGTCCAGAAGAAAATGTCTACTTCTTGAGAAAGGAGTAGTCTTTGCAGAAGCCAAATTGTAAAAGCCCTGTGGGGTTTCTGAGTCCAAAATCTGGGGAAATTGAATTTAAGCTGGAACAGATAACTAAATAAGTAAATAAGTTATGCCATAATGGCCCATTAGACTATAACAATATGTTGCCTTTTAGATAACTTTCAGTTTCCTAATTTGAAAATTGCAACCATATGAAAGCTTTCAATGTGACAGCACATTTGTTTGTAGTTCGGTATTTGAATATGCCAAATATTGGTTCTATTAAGCTATTATAAAGCTAAATATCTACATTAGACACATTTTCTTTCTGCATGAACACAAAGCATAATGTTCTATGTTTTGCTGATATCTGCATGATTAACTACATTTGTTTTCTATTTACCACAGAAAGTTGTGCTCTGGAAAACCTATTTGAAACATCAAAACTTTCACTCAGGGACATTTATCCCCATATAATGACCAAAGAGCAATAGATGTCAGTAATCAGAAATCTCTAAGGACCTCGATTTTTACAGCCTCATTAGTAGTGTCTTAATTAGTTGTCACCCAGGTTAGCATTGGCTTGTTAAGCTCATAAGGAATGCACCGAAGGGCAACTGATGTGCTCTCAAAATGTCACATCCTGTATCCAGACACCATTATATGATGCTTTTGTTTAAAAAGGTTGGCCTAAGTAAAAGACAAGTGGTCTTATCTTCTGACCTTTTTTAGCTCTCTTAGTAGGCTCTGTGGCTTTGTCTTTATTTCAGGAGGAAAAGAATATTATTTTGGAACATTTTATGTGAGCATATTCCTTTTTACAAATGCAATTTCTGCTATATATGTATATTTACATATCCTTTCACATGTTTTTTCAACATATGTTTGTATATATGTGGTGTGTATATGTATATATCTATATGCATGTAAATTGAAATGTATATATGTTAGAAAGATAACTGAATAATGATGTACATAATTGCAAACTACTATATTATTTTATCAAGAATGTATGTCTTTTTTTTTTGTAGCTGTCCTGATGCTAATATAAAGAAACTATTCACTGTTTCTAGTCTAATTTAGTATATGTATGTCTGTCTTGAGCAGGGGACTGGGCAAGATGACCTCCAGAGGTCTCTTCCAATCTAAATTATTCTGTGACCCTGTTTACACGCACAAAAATGTGCACACATGTATATACACTTTCCCCAAGAAAAAAAAAGAATTACAAAACCTCCTTGATGATAACTAATAGAACATTTACATGTCCCAGGTTTCTTGATAAGGTGGAGATTGAAAACACACCCACTTAAAGGGAATGTTTATCTATACAAGTGGTATATGTACCACAGGAATAGGGTCAAACTTTCTGGTGATTGGAGAGACAATGCCTTTTGTGGCTCTGAACTTTGGCTTCCTTGATTTGGAAGAAGAAACTTTTGTACAGAGAGTAAGTGTTCCAAAAAGCTGTACAACTGTTGGAACAAACTGGTTTACTTTGTACTAATGTTATACACAAGTTTAACTGTGATGACAGGTTTTTATTATTATTATATCCTGTTAGACTTTTGTATTATTTCAAGTCATGATTTGCCTGTGTCAGCAGGGATTTCTGCATCTTTATGGGTGGATGGTTAAATTGTCAAAAAAGAAAGGTAACACATTTGTTTAAATTATGTGGGTTCTTATAAAATGGGTGGTTTGACACCAACAGTCCTATTTTTTCTGTTATAAATGTAGTCTAGAACAACTAAAATGATGAAGTCTTAAAAATTTCTCTAAAGAATGCTACAAATTTGATCCTTATAAGTTACAAGCTATAGACATACAATACAAAAGCTACATTCAAGATCACAGGGCTGTGATGAAAAGCATTTTTTACTTGCTTCTTTTAAATGATATTTGAACCTCACTGATCTAAAATTTCCCCAATGTATCTTCTGACTGGGTCAACTGCCCCTGAGATAGACTGGCCATACATTCCTTTAAACCTTTAACCAGTAGTGGTAAAACTACCTGTGAGATGAAAGAGCTACACTACTTCAGACAGTAAAATAGCTCAGACCATTACCAGCATATGTCTCACATAAAAATATGTTATCCTATCTCCTCTTCACTGATTTGGCAGACACACTGAATGAAGTAGGTTACTGAGGCAAGGGAGAGAAGTTCTGAGTGAAAGAAGGTGAGAAATAGATTAAAACTCGCTTGAAGGAAATGAATGGAAGAGTCTTCCACCTGCCCCATCATCATCTGCTGGAGTGACACATTGGGCAATAACACTCAGTGATCAAAAGTAGTGTCCTGGGTTGTTGATCTTTTAGGTGGAATAGTAGCTGGCACTAAAACATGTATTCTCTAGTAAAGAAGATTTTTTTTTTTCTCTTGCCTAGGGAATCCAGTGATGTGTTGCCAATATCTTGAAGGGATTCCACTAAAAAAAATTATGCTTCTTACCCTGTGATAAATTTTTTCAGTAAGGATTTTTATTACAGAGAGTAAAGCGGGAGGTATGTTACCTTATTTGCTTGCTTAGGCAGAAATACTTTATTTAAAAAAAATAGAAAAAAAAAAAATGAATCCACAATTTGATAAACACCTAAGAAACACTAAGTGAAAAATGTTTGTCATATTGCTTGTTCCTGAAAATACTTCTCATATGTTTATTTTGGAGAACAGTTGTCAGCTGATATGGTTTAAAAGGTTTAAAAGGTCAGATATGTTAGGACAATTGTTAGTAAAATAAATAAAGACCTATTTGGACATAAGAGCCAAACCAAAAGTATTGAATTGTTCCACAGTATTGATATAAGTCTGGGGGTTTGCCTCTTTCTGCATGATGACACTATCAAGTAATTTTATATATGTGCTCTGCAAAAAACACGCCATTATTGCTTCCCCATCAGTCAAACATTTCGCTGGGTAATGGTTTGTCTCCTCTTTGAGAGCAGTGCTGTCTGGGCTGCTGTTTTGTGGACCCAGCTAACAATTCTTGAGGTAAACCTCTTGTCCTTTCTGATCACAGGAGGGCTACCAGCTACCAGAAGAGCGATTGCAGCCCTGCACACACAAACTCATTTCAACTGTTGAACAACCATCTGCTGCACATGCTGTTGCTACTGATTTTTCACCAACTATTTTGACAGATTTTCTAAATCTAGTTGACTTCTGGGGCAGGATGAACTCTTGCGCTCATTCCTGCATCTAGTCCTTTTAGCCTTCCTTTACAGTCATAAATTCAGCTAGGCAGCAAACTGTAAGTGAGATACTTACTGAGAGTTATTGCTATTTTATAGCTTAATTAGTACAGTTAATTATATTTTGTAATTATATTATGTTTTGTTTCTATAAACATGGAGGTTATGGGTAGTCAGATCTACTGTAGAATTTAAGATAATGGTTATTTAATTATGAGAACTGTTTTTTCAGTTTTAAGGCAATATACTGTCAATAGTAATTGGGGATAATGTCCTGTGTTGACCCACTTTTTCATCCATTTTTTTATACATGCTTTGTTTTTTAAGATTCATTATTGTGTTCCTCTTTTACCAAAGATAAATTTCTCCATGGTCTCTTGAATCCCATATGAGAATCCAACGTTATGAAATACCATAATATGAGGAATTTTGTTTACTCATCTGTTTGAAGATGAAGAAATAAATGCAAAAAATTTTGAGCAGATGACTGAGTTTTTTGCTACGTTAATGTCCTATTAAAGCAGTCTGTACATTATGTAGAGAGGATTTTTTATGCTCAAATGTACAAGTTAATATGCATAGTACTTTGATAAAAGATGTTGTAAAAACTAATCAACTTTTAAAGTTTTATTTTATTAGTAGAACAAGTCATGCTTTTGCATCTAAATGCATGCTGATAAATACACCGGCATAAAAACGCCTCCCTGAAAGAATCTCGTCATGTGAATGTACATTTGATTCAGTTTGGGGAGTAAGATTTTAATTATGCTGTTCTACAAATTCAGCTGACTTTTTGATTCCTATTTCAGTTCTATTTTCTTGATGATTTTGATCATGACAAGGTTTTTAATTTCATAACTATATACCATTGATGAATGACACCTTGTTCTTTAATGAAAATAATTTAGTAAAAAATAAATTTACCTTCTCTGAAATCTCATACACTGAATTCATCATATATATGTATATACACTATGTAATCTTTTAAGAGAAGATGTCATGATAGTGTATGTTGATATAATCACATGAATTTATGAATCATTCAGAGAAATTCTATCAACTTAGTAGGTATCATACAGTCTAAAAATCGACAAAAGAATCGTAAGCAAATTTACAATCAGAATGGCTTTATACCAGAGTACAGTACACAGGTTTGCTGTAATGCTTCTTCTCTAGTAGCTCACTTCTCTACTGCCAACACATCTCATATTACTCATAATATTTCAGCCTTTTACAATTTCATACCTCTGAAGACAACAAACTTCATACATAAAAGCAAAAAGAAAAAAGAGAAATGTCTCTCATGAAAGACAGCAAATTAAACAATTACAAAGTCCTAATTCTTTCTTGAAAGTCATTTGGTTTTTTATGCTAACACAGCCCATCAGATGTTCTATAAACAGGTACAGAGTAGAGTAACTACTACAGAGAAAGTTCCAGTAAATATGATAGATAATATCCTTTCTTCTTTTCAGTCATTATGGGATAATTTTTAACTGTTTTTTCAAATGCAAAGAAACTATTATATTCTGTATTTTATGCAGTTAATGTTTGCATTTAATATATCCAATTTTAATAATTTCTTTTTGAAGACTTTTGTTAATCTATAATAGAAACAACTTTATTTTCCAGTCACACATTTTGGCTTCAGTCAACTGAAAATATTGTACATCAAGTTTATGACTCATGTATGAACAACAGTGACCTCATGTGGCTATTGCTTCAGGGATACATGTATCAGGCAGTAGAAAAGGAACACATCTGTCTTCATGGCAGGAATATAAAAACATTAAGTGATGCCCATTATGGTTCATTATAGTTTGGTGTGTTGTTTTGGTTTTGGTTTTTTTTTTAATAAAATATGTTCACTACAATACTGCTTGAGAAAGGAGCTTGATGAATGCAGCCATGAAATTGGCCAACAAGTTCTGTTATACATAGCAAATGTTTACCAAATACCATGCTCAAGAGTTTCTGTCTTATTCCCTGATAACCCTGGTGATTATCAATTAGAGAACAAAAAATTCTTGACTTGGTATTTATAATTTTTAAAAGCTTTCTCCCTCCCCCTCTCCCTCCCCTTCTTCCTCCCCCTCTCCCTCCCTCTCCTTCTCCCTCTCCTTCTCTTCTCCTTCTCCTTCTCCTTCTCCTTCTCCTTCTCCTTCTCCTTCTCCTTCTCCTTCTCCTTCTCCTTCTCCTTCTCCTTCTCCTTCTCCCTCTCTTCTCTCCCTCTCTCCTCTCATTTGTCTTCTTTTTATAATACCTTTATTCATGATGTAGTAGTATGTGCATTTAACTTTTTTTTCAGAGAGGATATTTCATTAAAACTTATTGACTCTTCCACAATTGATGTCAGAAATAGTAGTTAGGGAAGCTTTTCGAGAATACTGATTGAGTGTTTTAGAATAAAAGGTCTGTGTCATTTCAGACACTGTGTCTAAACAGAATGAATATTTTAGCATGAAAAGCACGACAAAGTAGATGTCAAGGTCTTCCTTGCATCAGCTGATACAGAGGTGATGTTTAATTCACACCTAATGTGCTGTTCGTTTCACTATTAATGGCCACAAAGGAGTAATTCAGTGGTTTGTGTTGTAATCTTTTTGTTTCCCTCTAGATTAGCTGTAATTCTGTAAACTATGACATAGATACATGGGTAGATACACATATATGTGAATCCACATATCTACAGAAAATTAATATTAGACAGTGTAGAAATCAGAGATTCACCATCTGTGGTATAGACACACCTGAACTGACCTCATGGAGAATGGATGAAGTTTGGCATGACTGATCAGCGCACAGAGCTTCTGCAGCCATTTCCTCAGAAGCCGGGGAATTGATGGCAAAGAAAAAACTTGGCTATTCCATAAGAAATGATCTCTAATTAGGAAGCTCTAACCAGGTTTATTTTTTGCAGACCCTCCCAGACCAATATGGAACTGATTAGACCTATCTATATCATGGTCCTTAGCTGTTTTTTTGCTAAGAAGGAGTATTGGCTTGGAAGTTGCGCTATGCAGAGGACAGACTGCTTCTGGACCTAAAATATCCCTAGGTAAAAGGCCATACCATAAGCTAGAACAGACAGAAGGATGATATAGAGCTTGTGGAAGAGCAAGAAGCAGTAAGCTTGTGACTTCCATTCCAAGGCCTTTCTACCATGCTGGGTTTTCAAACATGCCATTGCTGCATAAAGACACTGGCTAATTGGAGCTAATTCAGATGAAGATCACCACAATGATTAAAGGCTGGAGCACATGACATATGAGAAGAAGTTGCGACAACTGGATTCTAAGGGGGGGATCTTACTGCTGTCTTCAACTTCCTAATGAGAGTGTGTTGACAAAAAAGGAGCCAGACTATTCTTGGAAATCAGCACTGAAAGGACAAGAGACAACAGGCACAAGTTACAATGGGAAATTCTGAGTATATATCAGAAAGAACACCACCAAAGTAAATGCAATAAAACACTGGATAAGGTTTCTGGGAAAGGCTGTGAAATCTTGCCCTGAACAACCTGCTCTAAGCTGATTGTACTCTGAGCAAAGATGATCTCCAGAGGTAGAGAACCAAATGAAGAAATATTTTAATTATATGTAGCAAATGACAGTTCCACCAAATTGCCCCAATTTCAAGGAGATGTTTGTCAGCACCAAAAAAATACTACATTGGATAGAACATTATTGAAACTGCTTACTTAATGGTTTTGTTTTACGTCAAATATTAGTAGGACTACTTTCGCAGAAGACAGCTGAGTAAATAGCTGTCTCCAAATATGCAACACAAAACACCCATTTCCACACATGTCAAAAACAGGAGAACATTGCTGACTATTTTCTTGAATAGGTACATACATATGTGTGTGTGTGTGGAGAGAGAGAAAGAGAGGGAATAACAGAACTGGAGAAGCAAGTAGCAAAATTAAAAAGGGGAAGGAAAGCATCATCCTAGCACTGTAAGTGTACTTGAAAACAAAGCTATAATGTCAGGACACTAGCTGAAAAAGCCTTGGAACTGTGAACAAATACATTTTCTGGTGGGTTAATTCTTCCCAAATTCAAGATAACGATGATTGCATTCATATTGATAGGATATAATGAAAAATGCTTGATTTTGTCAATACAGCATCCTCTGAATTTGAACTACCAGCTAGATCTTTATTTTTATGTGTAGTTAGGGAGGAAATAATAATATATATTTACTACAACTAAGAAAAAATAACTCCATACCTGAATTGTGCAGCCAGCTATTTCCTCTGATCCAACTTGGACAAGTGAATCATATCAATTTTATTCAAACTCTCTAATTTTAAGATTCTCACACTATTTATCTAGAAAGTGTTTCTTTTAACAATGCTCACAAAAGCAGTTGTGAAGCAATGGCCTAGATTATGCATCTGCTTTGGCAGACAGCTATGAGCTGCTGAATTCCAGCTGCAGAGGGGAAAATGTAAGTTGCCAAATATATTAACCTGCCTTTATGGCCAAAAAAAATCGTTAAATTTGTTTTAGATGAATGCTTGCTTTCCTTTTCTCTCTCTGCTTCTTGAGTTAATGCTCTTAAGCTGGGAGGGAAAGATAGCATGAGAGTGACTACAGAAAAAAAAGGAATAATATTCCTTTTTTTTTGTACTTTCTGACTCACAGTACAAATCAGCCAAATCTGGCAACTATTGTTCTACTATTCTCCTAAATCATGAGATTTTGGTCTAACAAGGATTCCTGCAAACTGATGGAATTTGGCCTTAATTAAGCATTTATTTCATTTCAAATATGTGAGAAGTCTCACAAGCAAAATCCTTTTCCAGACCAGAGTTTTCTGCAGATTTTTGTAGGTTTTCTTTCTCAGCTCGAAACCATTCCTATATTTAGCGCAACCTTTGCAACAAGGGAGCCATCTGAATTCTAAGATGACTGATATCAGTATACCTTGTTCTTTTAAGTGGTGAAATCTTCTGCCCTCCAAGTTTTCCATTTCAAAGCAGAATTAGTAGTCAGGTCCTTTACTCCTGAAGAATTCTACCTGATGATTAAGGGAAGCAGGATTTCACCCCCTGTCATACAAAAGAGCTCCTACACACATTTACTGGCTGCTATATCGCACTTCAAATGTAAGAAATAAGTCTCAGCAGTACATGTATATAAAAGATATTTCTCTGAGAGAACATTACTCTTATGGCCATAACCATCCATCCTTTGCAAGACTACAGGTCTTTTCTAGATGTTGTGACACTTTCAATTTTAAAAGAAAATAAAATATAAAATATAGACAATGAGTCATACCTAAGCAGGCTAACAGGAGAATGGAATAGTTCTCATCTAGGCTCCTTCTCCCTTTCCCATGGAAGGTTGGACCTGGTGGTATTTCGAAGTCCCTTCCAACATGGGCTATTCTGTGATTCTATGATTATGACTTTCAGTTATCCCTTAAAAACTACACAGATGCTCTTTTCACTCTGAAGGCAATTGAAAAATTCCTATTGACTTCAAAAGGAATAGGACAAGTTCTGCAAGTTATAAAAGTACATTCCCAGACAGAATAGAATGTAAATTTAGATAATGATTTGGAACTTCTCCAATTGCAGCTTAAGCCTTGAAAACAGCTGATTCTCTCTGAAAGTCATTGTAGCTGAACATGAAAATTCTTGTTATGGTGTAGCAAGTTGACATAACACAAGCATAAGTAATGACTTGTGCACCGAAGAAACAGAACACCTTCTGATTTTTAGTTCTAGAAGCAGAGGGGACACACACACACACACGACAATCAGCTTTATCTAAGTGAATTATGAATTATAGATTGTTCTGAAATGCTTACTTTTGTTTGCAATTGATTCTTTGATTATTTGGGTAAATAAGTTTACCTAAAGAAAAATTAATTGCACTGTTTTAGAATGGTATGCAAAAGTTACTCAAAAGACAGGCTGATGCTAGAAATTAATGATTTGTTTCAAAAGTGAGAATATAGTAACCCTGAATTCAAATAATGCCTCATTTTCCTTTTTTCTTTCCAGTTAAAATAAAGTAACAGTTGAGAGGAATAGATATGAATGAATTATCCTACCTCTCCTTACAAGCGAAAGTAAATGTCATAGCATCAACCTGAATTTATCAGACATAGGAGCATAGAATTTACAATACTGAAAGAGACAATATGTCTATCAAGGCCTATAATGTGTATCTGGCTGAGTCCAGTAACTGAAACATTACAGAAAGAGGAATGTAGAGGCATGTAATATTCAAATAAATAAAGCATTCCTTAATGCTGTCTATGCAGGTTTTATTTTATATATGTATATACTATTAATTCTGATGCTTGGAGATTGCCACTTAATATATTACAATAATCAGATGCTGAAGAAGCCAGCTGGTTTCACAAACAGCAGCCATAGCAACCAATCTCTTCCTGGGTTGGGAGCCAATTTGTAAGTAATTCTGTGGGGGTTTTCCTGTAATATAAAGCCAGTTGAGCCATTCAGCACAATCTTGAACTTCAGGAATATACATTTGTCTATGTTAAGGTAGCTGATACAAAAAGGAAATTCTGTATCTTCAGCATGACTAAAGTTGAAATAGCTATGTATGAAGAAACTGTTGGGTTTTTTCTCATTACAAGGATACCACTAAATAGTATTTATTTAGCAGTGATAGTCTTGTGTTGTGTTTCTAGATCGAGTCTTGCAAAAGTTTGCAGATAGAATCTGGTTAAGATTATTATCAAGGCTGCATAGAAGATGTCAGTAAAGCTTATAAATGACAAGTTTGCCTCAGGAATCCATGCGATTAATGTCCACTTCAGTGAAAATGAAAAGTTTTCAATCAAAGGCTGATTTTGATTCTTAAGCATTATATATAGTAGATGTCTTCAAGATGACGGTATCGTTACTTTGTTAAATAGTACTAGTCAAAGGACATGTCACGATAATTCTTCATTTATTATTACATTATCAAGTTAATAGCTGTTGGGGGAAACCTCTACATGTGGAGAATATAACTTGTTTTCCCTCAAATTCCTGGGGCAATAAAACATTTTTTTCACTAATCTTCAGGCAGCTCAGATATGCCTTAGGGAGAAAGGAATTAAAAAAAAAAAAAAAAAAAAAAAAAAAAGGTGACTCTCCATGTCATTGTTTTGGAAAGTCTCCTGTTAAAGAGAAATGTACAACATTCTTATTAGTCTTAATCGGGTAAATTTATCTGAGAAACAGTGGTGCTGAAAATCTCAAAGCTACTTATGAATTTGAGTCAAATGATCACTGTGAAGATGCAGGTCCTTGACTCCATAGAAGAAGTTGTTCCTGACCATCTATTATATCGTGTTTTGAGGCAGGGGAGCAGTGCTCTCACTCATTTACTTACATTTGCTTTGTATGAATTGAAACTATCTAGATATTTGAGCCTGGAAACAGGATCACCAAACCTCACAAATACAGGAAAATTCTTCTAATCTTTCTTTCATAGTTTTAGTTAGGTTTGTAAGACTGGTAAAAAAATTGCACAATAATTTAACCCAAATTCTCATCAATTATTATCACAGAGGGGAAGTAAAATCCAGACTTTTACTCAAGTAAAGTCATTAGCAAATATCTGTGAATCATATCAAGGTGACTGGAATGTTTATATCTACGTTAGCCCTGCTTTATGCAAACAATTACTTTAATAAGTGTCTGAGATACAGCATACATTAATTTAATTAAGAGATAATATGAATTGAACAGAACATTGTCACCAAATAGTCTCTTGCTTCTACATGAATCCTAACACTTTGAAATAAATAGTAAAGGCAAACTGAAACACGTATTTTCAAAGAAGAGATGCTTCTTGTTATGTGATTCTTGTTACTTGGCTATAATAATTTCTTCTGCACCAATATTTTTATGTAAATCTAAAGCTTGATCGACACTACATTAATCTGGTGCTTGAAAAGTAAGGAGTTTAACCCTACTATTTTGCTTACAAACAAACCAGATAATATTTGTCTTGAGTTCTCATTTTTCCAGAAAGCTATTTCCGATTTTTCCCTTGATTTTCCCCACTCACAGAAATTACTCTCTTGGGTCATTTCTATCTAATACATGTGGTCATAGCCTCATCTCATTGATTTTGAACTTGCCCGACTCTGGTAGATTTATTAAAATTTTCTATGGATGACATTATCATTATTTAATCTTTTTCCTAAATAGTTCTCTTTAATCCTCAATTTTATTTTGCTATTATTTCTACCATGCAAGCTGTATTTGATTCAGATTCTTCATTGCTGTGTCCAAATATATAATGAGAAGATAATTGCTGCTTAAAGTTTAAGTATGTCATGATAAACAGCAGGACAATTGAACAGTTGACAGGAGGGTGGGGTTTTTTTTACTTTCAAATCACTTTCCAGGATATGAAACTATCATGCAACTGCCCTCATAAATTTCTCATGTTCCAGCATAAAACTTATTATTTTTCTGGGCCACATGCTGAGCCTTTTGGAACCCTGTTCAAGAGATGGTTAGATAGCTTCTAATTTCCAGTCTGAATTAATTCCTCACCAATTTACACTGATTTGTTTTATGCCAGTTCTGTCCCTCACTGTAAATCACTCTTATCCCTTTCTTGTATTTATCCTGTGAGAGAACAATCAACGCTCTTCTCAGCCTCATGATTTTAATGACATTTATTTTTAATTTATATCTGGAAAATAAAGATCTCCCATAAACTGTTTCAGGAATTTTTCCATTATTTTAATAGCAGTACAGAGTTCTCTAGCGTGAAGGTAGATCATACCCGTAAAATCTTTTAAAACACCTTCATGAAAGGAGTTTGACTCACGTTGATTCTTTTGTCTCTTTCTGTCCCACTTATTTCTCTGTAGTGTCTAATGGCTTTAATATTCCCTGTGATCCCCTCTTACCTGCCTTTATTTCTACTTTTTCTGGTCAGTCCGTACCTATGCTCCACCACATTCATATAATATTCAGTCTCATGTCAAGAAGTGGTAGTAGGATGTTGCAATGAATGAAGTGCTGTTACTTCAGTAATAGGCTAACTCTCATTAAAAGGAGCTTTTCTAAGAATGCAAAAAACAGTTCAATCAGTTGACTCTGGGTACGCTTCCCATAGATGGAGTATACACAGGGGAAAGTACAGTGGGTGAATGAGGACAATTGGATTAATAAATAAAGGTGACATTATGGGCCTAAATTCTGTGCAGAAATAGAGTTGCTATACAATGGTATTATTCTGCATCTGCTCAGCTAGCAGGTACACACTAACTCCTAAATACTCCTTGCACAAAATTTCTTCCATGCTGTTCTCCTAGGGAGGACTTTAAAAGGCACTTCCAGCAGGACTTTCTAAACCCCTTGACTTTCCTTGAAAATTAAAAACAGAGTATCTGACAAAAACTTTGGAGTAGAAATCTTCTAGAAGAGAGAGTTTCTAACAGTTCCCTCTTTTACTTGTTATTATTCTTCAATACTCTAGCATGTTTGTGTAACTACTTGATATTATTATGTTAAATGCATAATTTAATTTTCTTTAATTTTAGTTTTTAATTGTAAAGTTTTCCTTCTTCTTGTTCCTTGAAAAGCATCTTATTCTTTATGGCATTATGTAATTTTAAACTTAAGAGTCATCCAAGAGTCATTAATGTAACTATCATATTCTTTGAGTACAAGAGGCCAAACAGATGACAAATCAATGTCTAAAATACTAAAGAAATGATATGCAAAAATCAGCATGTAAAATGCAAATAACTCCAGAATTTTCTTGGTAGGACTGCTGTTCTGATAGAGCATAGTATATGTGAAAGAGATACATTTTAGAAATTGAGATAAACAAAGACACTTCACCAGTTAAAACATAGAGAAGAAAAAAACAAACCAGTACTTAAAATAGTAGTTTCCTACTCTAACTAGAGAAAAGCATCTCCTGACATAGCATCAGTTTTCCATTCTTGCAGCATACCAGCCAGCTGCTGAATTGATTCTTTATGCTTTGGGTGATACCTAGCCAGGGAATAGATAAATGCTGTAGTATAGTTGCAATGTCAATCTACCTTCTCTTCTGCTCCCTTGTTCCTCATCAAATATCCCAGGGAGCAAACTGACCATGCATTTTGGGGTACACCAATACACCTGCAAAGGAATATAGTCCTGGCTAGGTTCACTACAGGTGTGCAGAAGTAACCCCAAGGAACTGTTTGAAAAATATGGATTAGCTTCTCATCTCAGCTTCACTGGCAAAATGTGAGAGCAACTCAGTTATCATGATCAGATTTAAGCTAGTCTACATCGCTGAGATAGATATCTGTACTCTGGATTCTCTCTGTCCAAGAATGCTCTATTCTCTTTTCTTATCATCAATTTTGGCCCCAATATATTGTTAGAAAGGCCTTGGTTATAACTTAAGTTTGTCTGTGTGTGAAGAAATGTGATATAAATAATGTAGGCAAAATAAGTTAAGAATAAAATAAGAAATGTTATTCTCCTCCTTCTTCCATGCACTAGATTAAAAAAATCCCAGAGATTTCAGATTTAATGTCTGCTCCTTCAAGCATTTGTGTTATTCAATTAAAATGCATTGAGCAATAAAAAATGCATGACATAACACATGGCACATACAACAAAAATATCTAAATAAGCTAATTGCAAACTTAGCTGTTACAATGACAAATGGTTCCATCTCTTGTTTTTAATTCATATATGATGATATTTCAATAGGAACTAATTTGTAAAATGCCTCACAGGCTTTGATTGACACTAACTGACTGGCTAGCTGTAGCTCCCCTAATGATAGACATTTGCAACACTCTCAGGGGTAAAAATATCAGTTTATGCAACTTCTGATATAGCTTGCTTGTATGTTTGAGTCTATGAAGAATACTAAATTACAGCCATGGAACTTATTGTAGATTATCGTTCTCTTCCCAATTCACATGTCATTGGAAGGATTCTTTTTTTTCAGAAATATTTAACCTCATTATAATTAAAGGTATTATCTTCAAATACAGGTTCTTCAATTAATAGTTTTCGTTTGTCAAAGTAATTATTGCAATTGGTTTACTATGCAAATTCTGTGACTTTCTGAATTCAGCTCATACAGAGACTGGTAAGCCAGTATTATACTGACTGTGCCAAGCTGTTCTTTTCATTTAAAAAAAAAAAAAAATCACAAAATTATCCACAGAGGACTGTGTTAAGATCATGTCTGATGAACAAGAGTGGGATCAGAAATTACTGTACTTTATTTGGTGGATAAAAAAAAAAGCTAAAATAGAATATTCCTACAGTCATAATCAGTTCCTTTATGGAAATGAGAACCATGCCCCAGGGTCCCACATCCAAGATCTTTGGGGTTCTATTGTAACACCCAAAACTTTCACAGACAATTGTGAGAAATGCCCTGAACATATCACACCAGATGGAGACAACTAAGTGCAAATGCCAGCATCACAGTATGAGCTAAAGCTAAATACTTTCACTCTTTCCCTCACATGTCTTTTTATCTCCTTTCTCTTTTTCTGATTTTTTTTTTTCTCTTTTGGTCTTCTGTATAACAAAGACCCAGGTTTTGCCAGCCACAGCTTCATCTTATAGAGGTTGCTAAATAGATGTTCTGAAATAATCTGCTCCTGGTAGAGGTTTTCCCAACCCCACGCAGAGACTATCTTGTGAGCAAATACGTCATCCTCTTCTGGCTGACAAAACTAACCTTGTCAGGCAGCACAGCTGTGAGCAGAAAAGAACGTGTGCCTCTGATGGGGTGACCGGACATCATGGATTAGCTAAGGCAGTCTCTCAGCTCTCTCTGTATCCAACTGTGCTAATGATTTTGAAGAATCTTCCTCTTTTAGAAGGTTTACATCATCTTTATGAAGGACAGGTTAGAACACCATGACCTCTGTCCAGACCACAGGATCCTCTTCTCATTATGGGCAAATTTACCCATTCTCAAACACTTTGTAAAAATACAATTAGGGAAGGGAAACCCCAGCCCAGGCCTTGAGTCTTGCACTGGGTCATGCATGTTCAAAGGTGGAACATGCCCCCTTTAGGTTAGCCAAAAGGAAAGCATGGCCTGCAACACAGTTAAAAAGTTGTTAAACTCTAGTCCATAATTCAAAAGTGAAGTTCGGAAGTATAAGCTGCATTTTCCTTTCTTTTTTGCTTTTTTTTAATCTTCTTTTTGTCTCTGTTTATCTTCATTGTTCTGAAGGACACAGACTGCAACAGCAACATCCATCGAAACCACTTTCACTTTTTTTTCTCTATCCCAAATGTACAGCTGTTACCATCAAGAAGCTGTGATATGAGAAGTCTATTTCTAAAAGCTTTAGAGCAAAAGCAGAGAGTAATAGAAAAAAATGCTGTTTAAAATTAGCTTTGTTTAATTCCTTATATGTCATAAATTTTAACTGTTTTCTCTTTTCATTTTTGTATCTTTAATAAAAGTTTAAAAGATTTTGTATAGTGTTCATCATCATGGTACTCAAATTCTGAACTTAGCTGTTCATAGTATTATAAAGTAACAAGGTCATGAGAAAATTTTGTAAAGCCCAGCCAACCTATTCCATCTGAATTAATGCAGCAGTACTATATTTTTCTAGGTTTTCTATTAACACCTGTCATTGTACTATTCAAGCTCCTAAACAGTCTTCTTAGAAAGAAAATGCCATTAAATGACTTTAATAACATGCTGGATATAAATTAACCTTATAAAATGAGTATTTTAAGGTTTTGAAATTGTAGTCCCCTCTCTGCTTTCAGAATTCTACTAATATATATCTTCCCTTATCTCTTCCTTGTAAGATTTAAAATTAATTCCTCTCTTAAAAACATACATTGATTTCCATCCCCGTGTTTGCATCTCTTTGTCCATCATCGGAGAAAGGGTTTAGCTTAGCTAGATGCACATGTATCTGGATCACACATCAGCTTTTTATCTCCAGAACTGATTTTCAGAATGTAAAATGATGATTTTAGGAAAGTTTCATTATTTGAAGGCATGTGCCTAACATAAATCAAATGCAGTTATGCTCAGAAAGATTAACTAAAAGACGAATGTATAAAGAAGGATTTACTTTGGAAAGCATGGAGCCATTTTCTTTCATAAACATTATTTGTGGTTCAGCTAACTCTTCACTGGGTTTGGGTTTTTTTATGAAGTATTTCATCTCAAAAAGTTAAATTCTAATAAGAAACATTCATCTCTGAAGTTGGCCTCAAGCAGCTGCTCCCAGCAGGACAACAGTGGCTTCAAGACAAGTTCTTGCCCAACTGATTTTGAGGGGAAGAAAATCCCAGAATGGGAATGATGTAACCCGGATATTTATGATGGCTTCTAAAAGGAGAAAGACAAGGTTTGGTCATTTTGTCTGCAGTTAGATGAATATTAAAGTACTTGATGCAAAATGGTGGGTTACATATGGCATGAAAACTGAAAACTTCCCATATTGTACCTGAACTGGGATATCCCAGTCTGGGCTTTGTTATCTAAATTACCGAAGACTGGGATTTAAGGTAAATCTTACCTCAATCATCCCAGTCTTTCAGGCATCCATGTCTTTCAAGCATTGCACTTCTGGGAAAGAAATGGCAACCACAACCACTTTTTACAAATAAGTCCTTTGCTTCCTTGACTTCTGTATAAATTAACAAAGCAATATCTATTACTTTGCTGTTAACAATGAATACAATTAATAATAAATATTTATTATTGTTTCACCTGAAGTGAATTTCTTTTCTTTTACTTTTTGATTTAATGAAATCTAATCTTAATTTCTTGCATTCATTTTCTGCACAGCTGAAGTGGAAAAAAACCTCTTATTTTCCAACTCCCATTTTTCCATCCCAACCTCCCCTTTGTCATCCTAACAGAGTAACAAAGTAAGCATATAGAAAGGAAGATACTGACAGGGCTGTAATCATTAAGAGAGCAATCAGATTTAAAATAAGTATGCTCTAATTTAACACCATCAATCTTTCTGGAGTTCCATTTTTGGGACTGGATTTTAGAGAACAATTCAAAGCATGAACTCAAACAAAAGCTCTTTTTGTAATGTAACTAGCAGCAAACACACATTCATTCATCACATAAGTATTTACAGGAATAAAGTGGCTCTTTTGAGAGTAGTAAGAAGGCTTGGGAAGAATACCTCAGCAAAACCTATCAACACTCTAAACTCTCTTAAGTGCTAGAATGACATAAAACTTCAAAGTTTGCCAAACATTTGCATGAAAGAAGGAACACTACTCAAAGATAGAAAGCATTAATAAAATGAATGAATACAGTCATATGCAGACTGGTTATTCATAAGTTTCTCAGGAGATGTAGCAGGAGAAGCCTTATGTATCCAAACTTCAGATCTCAGATACATCAAGACTTGAAGCTTGAAGGAGTGCTAGAACAAAATTTAAGGGTTTCTCAAAGCCACATAAATTAGTATGCTCAGCCAATGGTTTCTAAAGCTTGGAAGATTTTAAAGTCAATGTAACAGATATGTAAAACATTCTTTTAAGATTTTAACAGCCAACAGAAAGTTGTTTCTCTGAAAGAACAAATTAGGAATACTTTTCACATCTTTTGGCTACTGAGGCAACAAAACTCTAGTGAAAACTCAAATTCAGCAAATAAGCTAGTGCAGTATGGTGCAACAGGTATCACAATGGCCACTTTTTGGAAAAAAAACCATCAGCTTTTACACAACAATGCTGCCCTGGTGTCTCAACACGCTATTCTTCCCTGTCATAATAGGGAAATGGACACTGCATTCCTTTATCATCTCATGACCACAGTATCACTGGAGGAAATGCAGGCAGGATTATTTCGTGATTATTCCTTGGGAAAGATAAAAGGTTATGAGGAGAAAAGGGAGAGAAGCTGTTTTTGTAAGAATGACAGCAGGAGGCTGTAGTCATTAGTGGGAGGAGAAAGGGACGGGTGTAATTTTTGGCAGCAGCTCTTTGTACTGGAAAGGCTGTGCTACTTGTCAGGGACCCTGAAACCCTGGAATTGGCCATAGTTAACCTGAGGTAGCAGCAACATCAGTAGGTAAAACCATGCAAGAGTGGACACGAACCTGAGGCAATTTCCATTGTAAGAAACAGAGACAATTAAATATCTACTGCAAATAACCTGATAATACTGACAGTCCTTGTGACAAGCGGTTTGCATGGTAAAGATAGTAGTACATACTCAGCAGCTAATGAGAGGGAAATACAGAAAGCAACTCAGTGTATGGACTGAGAGCCAAAGGCCAAGTCCAAACCAAGAGAGCTGAAGAATAGGAAGAGTAAAGGTATGTTTTCATGTGCTTCTACACCTTCACTGTAGCTGATCCAAAAAAACTTTGACTAGATGCTGAGTTTCATTACTTCTCTATTCTTCCCATTGTCCTTCCCAACACCAGGGGAGAATGAACTCAGAAAGCTGATTTGACAACAGAGAAAAACCAAAGCATGAGACAAAACCAAACCAAACATGGTTTTGTCTCATGCTGCCATGTCAACATGAAAGATCAGATCTTAGCCCTCTGGAAACAAAAAAGAATTGTGTATTTCTTAATTTAATTACTTGAAAGCATATCTGAAACTCAAATAAGCATAATTTACTCCACCTGAAGATCATGGCTTTCATACACAATCGCATTTCATTTTAGTATTGTAAATTTGAGGAATATGTTCTTTCAACTCATCATTTAATTAATTTTCTAGCAGAAAACAGGGATTAGGAAAAGTAGCACTCCACTGAGAAAAATCAGGCTGTATGAATCAATGCTATATCAACAAAATAGTGCTATCAGTTTGTAGATACTAATGCCACTTAATAACTGACTCCATGGAACTTACATGTAAATGTTCACTTTAATGACCACTGTATGACAACTGAATATATGCATATAATGGTGTAAGTATCTGGATATTCCTCTTCCCTTTGTGTATTTTGTGTGAGTTTCAAGGAGGAAGGGGAACAGGAATGCTAAATCTTTCCAGTCACAGAAAGGAAACAAAACAGAACTATTTACAATAATTTGAAGTGTTTTGTGCCCTTTATGAATCTGCTTAACAAAGATTCATTTTTACTTCTTGAAGATAGTAACGGATGAAAGCAATGCATTTGAAGAGTGCTTTTGATGGCAGTCTGGGAAGTATTTACACTGTAATTTAACAGTGTAGTTGCAGGTGAACCAGAACTAATTTAAAAACATCTAGTTCAGACACCAGTACATCTGTAATGTAGCAGTACTCTTGAGCTTGGCATAGTGGCATTACTCTAAGCTAGAATTTATTTTACATAGGGGTATTTTTCCAGCCAGTGTTTACTCCTTCCTGTCTAATGGTTCACTGTGTGACAGAAACAAACTTAACAATCCCTGGAGAACATTTTTTTGTATGAGTTTTCCTAATGCCTTCACTGGACCAGAGTTTTCTTTCAAATAGGAAGATACAGCCTCCATTATGTTGTGGGTTAACCCCTGTGGGCAGCTCAGCCTTACCCAGCTGCTCATTCATTCCCCCCTGGTGGGAATGGGAAGGGTAAAAGTGAGAGAACTGGTGGATTGAGATAAAGGCAGTTTAGTAAGTAAAACAAAAGCCACAGGTGCAAGCAAAGCGAAAACAGAAATTCATTCAGCACTTTCCATCAGCAGGTAGGTGTTCGGCCATCTCCAGGAAAGCAAGGCTCCATCATGCGTAATGGGAACATTTATACGCTGAGCACAGTGTCATATGACATGGGATATCCCTTTGGTCAGTTGGGCTCAGCTGTCCCATCTGTGTCCCCTCCCAACTCCTTGTGCACCCCCAGACTCCTCTCTGGTGGGGTGGGGTGAGAGACAGAAAAGTCCTTGACTCTGTGTAAATGCTGCTCAGCAAAAGCTAAAGCATCTCTGTGCTACTATGAAGAAATTTAACTCTATACCATCCAAAAAGAGTACAATTATAGAAATGGAAATTAGAAGAAATATGTGAGTCATTATGTACATATTTCTGGGAATTAAAAAGATGGAAACTTCACAAATAAGCTAACCTAGACATTCACTGAATGTTTCTCTCCAGAAAAATAACTCTTGCTTGAACCCTTCATTTTGGAAGGTAGGGAAAATTACTTGCTGCAGACTTAATGAAAGCCAGAGAGTATAACTGTGTAGTTCAAAAGAGAAAGCAATCATCTAGGAACTTGTAGTTAAAAGTCTTCTTTCTGAAATGATCCATGCAGCTGGAATCTGTGGTCATCTTTAATAAAAATTACGTAAGGGAAATCATATATACACACAAAAAAAACCCCTATGCATATAAAATTGTGATTTGTGGTTTTGATCAAACTGTTCAGGAAAGTAAAAGTGAAGGGGTGATAGAAAATAAATTAATTAACTGAATAATCTCATTTTTAGGGAAGGTCTACATGGGTCCTAGTAAAATTAATGAAACACAGAAGTATTCATCACTTCTGATTATTAAAACGTTTTCAAATCTGGAGGATGAATTTAGGAATTCATTGATGGAAATCAGTGGGTCATCTCTGCTTAAGTCTGTCCAAGTATCTTTCTAAAAATTGCCTTAAAGATAGCTAATATTTGACACTAAAATTTGAAAATTTAACCTTAAATCTATCAGAAAATCTCAATAAATGTATATAATGAGGATTTTAAAAGTTTTGGTTTTAACAATATGCAGATATTAATTTTTAACTTGGAGTTACTGGAACAGCAGCATTCTATAATACTTGTGTCTGGGTATTCAGGTATTAATGTCACAAACCATAGAAGTGCTTTGATGAAGCAGTCTTATAGGGGAACAAGTCCCACTAGAGTGTGAAAAATACTTGCAAAATACTTGCAGAGACAGGGTTCTCAGAAAAATATATTTTCTCTAGGGTTATTGCCAAAATTGCCATGGCATACTGTCACAAACACAGAAGAATAGTACAATTGCTTAAATAAGAAATTATGCAGTCTTAAGCCTACAATGTTTTCCAGGTCTGGAACATTTCCAATTAGGAGCCAATGAATATAGGTTTCCATGGTGATTAGCTAAAATGTGGAATGAACTTCATTTCATGATAATTGCTACATATTTGCAGCTGAAGTGCATCTTTCAGTTTCAGTCTAAGATTTTCCAGGCCTTAATCACAGTTCTGTATCTGAATCTACTGATGAAACCTATAATAAAATGCAGGGCTATACTGCATTTTTTTGGGAGGCAGGAGGGTTTACAGGAAACTCAATGTGATTTTTCTTAATGTGTTTCATTCTTCTGTCTTTTGTTTGGTTGTTTGTGTAATCTTTAAAGAAGCAGTACATATTCTACTGAAAAAAGAAACTTTAATAGAAAATCCCGTCTTACAACACTTGTGAAAAGCAGCCGGTACTTTGATTATCTGTCAGTAACACAGAGCTGCATGTTCCTGTTACATTTTTCTCAAAGCTTGTATGTATGCTACAGTAATTGAATTTCACTATAGCTCTTTCATACCCTATACTTGCACACATTTTACATCACAATACACTTGCCAACAAAAAGTAACAGCATACCCTTTCACAATTTTATGGCATTGTGAATGTGTGCAGCAATTAGACTGTAATAATAGGATGTCAAATGCTTCTTTAATAGCATTCTGAAAGCCATTTTTTCTTGGTGGAATGAATGACTATTTACAAATCCGTTTATCTTACAAATCATGGTTGAAACTGAGGAGAAAGATTGACCTCCTCAATTAGGCCGTCCTGATGGTTCAGAATTAAAAAGCCTGCTTCTCTGTTGAAGGAAGTTGACGTACTCCTTAGATTAGATCACTTCCAATTTTGGACAAAAAACTCAGTTACTTTTTTCATTGGTCTCTGTTCTGTGTAGCTGATCGTACGGGAAGAGAAAACCTATTTCTTTCAACTACTAAAAATTCTTCCTTGAACACCTATCTTAATGATTAATATCAGTGAATTCTTCAGTGACCCATGCATTGTCATGCTGAATCTGATTGGGTTCATGTGATATGCAAAGGCAGTGGAAGAGTTACAGATATACTCTGGGGAAGTAAGAGACACTGGCTCCAGGGTGGTGTTTGAGAAGGACACCAGAGTCAACTGCGAGGCTGCTGAACCCCAAACTCTTGGTCAGTATGTTAAAATGGCAAAATCTTGACTGCATGTGAATACCTAAAAGTTTTTTGTCATTATATACTGAATTATGTTGGTATAGTATGAAGCTGAAGGTATCTGGGAAGATAGGATGGATTTCACAGACTTCTAAATTTTTAAAATCTGAGGTACATGTCATTCACTAAAGGATCGATCTATATATAATTTGTGTTATCTGTGTGGAAACTTATGGTATCTTTCATACATAGGTCAAAAAATGGGTGGCTGGTAATACAAATACTTTAATTCTGACTATTAATAATATTGCTTTAGTCCTTATAAACTTTTGATTGTGCTACAGAATCCATTTCTTATTAGAATCACTTATGAAAAATACTCAGCTCTTCATATCCATTCCCCTGAGTGATTTGCATACACAGGCCAGCAAATTCAGAAAGCTGAAAACTGCAGCATAGTTCTTTAAGTAGTTAGGTCAATTTTACCACAGCTGATGGAGGAGGTATCTGGTTGATTATCATTAACAAGCCTTTCCCTCATGTCAAGAGGCCTTTGAAAATAACAAATTAAATACCCATCTGCATTGTTTTATACTTTTTATTTCTTTCCATCTTTATTTTATATTTTTTTTTAATATTAAAAAAAAGAGAAAAGGAATAGTTATTGCTCTAGATTAGAAGGCCTGAGATGGAAGAGTTGCTAGACCAGATTGTTTAGAACAATGACATTTTTGCAGGTTGAAAGACAACAAAATTGTTGCAGCTGAAACCATGATGCGCAATTTTTGAAGCAAGCTTCTGGTACCCATTTTATCTATGACTAATGTGTCACAATGATCGGTAAAAGGATGCACTAATGAAATAACAGCTCTCTTAATCACTTGATTAAAGTCGCAATAAGGCTGTATGCAAGGGGTTGTGAGCCAAATTAACATCTGGCTTGTTATAAGAATAGAAAAAGAATAACTGAAGGTAAGTGGATGTCTTTGCAACAGGAAATTGTGTTCCTCCTGTGATTATTTAAATTTATTTTCTGAATATTTTTGAATTGTTTTTCTTTAAAACTTATAAAGCAAAGTAAGCATGTGTTTTGAGGAAAAACAGAAATGGCAAAAATTTGTAAGTGGATTTGGTCCTGTGATAAGCTTAGAACTGAAATGAAATATGAAATACACCTAGCTCATCTTGGACAATCTGAACCATAGACAATAAAGTATTTCTATTAAATGTTTATTGAAGAGTATAGATGTGATCAAAGAAATAACTGGAAACAGTGTGATGACTTGAGAATGAAGAAATCTGGTTTGGATTCCAAATTCTGTTGTTTAGTAATTGATGATCTTGGTAAATTTATATTCCTCTCTGTGGCTTTGTTTCTCATGTCTGAAAATGGCAGTCAGTAATGTTGTCTCATGATACAGAGCTTTGAGAACCACAAATAAAAAGCAACCTGCAAGAGACATGTAAATTATGGTTAAATTTTGCATATTTTCTACTCTTTAGTTTTTGTTAATCATAAATTTTCAGTGTTATGTGTTGGCTGAGAATATCTAAAGTGTCTTCATAACCTATATACAGCTATATAGGAGCATTTTTTCTGTGTGGACTTTTGTCCTGGTACAAAATTAAATTTTAGAATAGGAAGAAGTAGTCTCATCTGGCATCTTTGCTGAAAACTTCAGGCAAGTAAGTGGGGCTACCTTTCATATCTCCATGCATGAGATACAAGTTGAAAAATTATAACAGGACCACTGGACCCTGTCAAACATTGTCTGTGAATGCTACTGAGACTGTATATTAATTAGAATATGTCGAGTTTGATCACACATGATAAGCTGTGCCTCCAAGGAGTTCCAGTTTGTCATGATACCTTCCCAGCATGCATTTATGGCTGCCTTACCTTGTTATTTAAATTGAGAGCACTGAATTTGAGGGTGGAAATAAACACTGGTGAAAAATACTAAAACACAGTTTGTATATAAAACACTTTCTGAAATCTGCTTATCTGATGGCAAATGTTTCCTATCCTTCCAGCTATTAAAAACCTTCACCTCCTCCTATCAGTTTTTTTCAAACTGATGGAAAACTCACCCATTTTTCTTGAATTAAGAATTTCCAAAGTTTATATATAGCCTGGTGAATTACTGTTTAACACATTTTTAATCTATACTCTTTCCAACTGCCACACAATGTTCCTTTGCAATCTGAGTACAAAATATAAACACTAATGGAAATATGATGATTATTATTAGAGTTCTGGTATTCTCATAAATATGATTCAGAGGTGGAAATACATTTTTACACTTTGCATATGAAAGAAGGTGTGAGATTTTCCATAATAACAACTCCCTCTATTTCAAGATTTGTTAAAAAAAAAATCTGAATATTTTTCTCTCTAAAACCTATTGTTCAGATCCCCATCTAAAATTCTGCTCATTTTGCAGAAGGGCATGATGGACATTGTCAGGAATGCATCCCTCAAGATCTGCACAGTGATAACATGGAAAATGAATGTGAAATTCAGCCATCAGCATTTACTGTGACGCTATTTATATCTTGGATTGAAAACTGCAGGGAAGGCCTGGGGGAATTATTATCATGGGATAATCGAACTCCCTGTTGTGTGTCATTGATTAATTATTTTTCCTTTTTGATATTTAAATTGAAGAAAGTTTCCTAAAAGTTATTTTTCATTTTATTTTCTTACATTCTTATTTAGACATTTCTGTATAGTTTTTGAGATTTATATCTATTCTTCCTTGTATTTTAAATGGTTTGATTTAATTTTAATTGATTATGAGAATGGTTAATACATTAATATATAGGAAATAACATGAGCCTGCTAAACACAATTAATAATGAAAAAAATGGCATATTCCAGTCTGTGAATATTATTTCCTTTATGTATTGAATGAGAAAAAGATAATCGATTAAAACAAGAGAGAAGAAAAGTAAATCTTAGCTATTTGGGATGAGCTTACCCTGACTGGATCTATGATTTAAAGGTAAAGACTGAGGTTAGTCATATATAAAGGTTAAACCATGACAAAGGACTATGAAAACTCCAAGTCCAAGTAGAAGAGAATTCCTGTGACTCAGAAACTAGTGAAAACAGAAACAGGCAGGCAGGCTTTTTACACTGCAGCAGTCCCGAGGTATGTTGGCAGGCATGAGGATGGCAGGCAGACAGAGTATGAAGGCATGTGATTGATCTGGGCCATCCCACTACCCATGGTGGGCATCACTGGAGTTGGGTGGGCATAATTTTTGGCTATCTTCTAGGAGTGTCAAAAGTATTCAGGGGTTTATTATTAGCTATTGCAAATCCCCAAATTAGTATGTAACTGGAAATAAAGTAGTCGTGCATCTCTATATAGATTTTTAGTCCTCTTCAGAATTTGTCATTCAGTCATTAATTCCATACCATTTCTAATAGTCCTTGGAAAGACTTTCAGAACGTATATACTAGTGCTGTTTTTTTACAGTGCATAATGCAATTGCTGAGGAGAGAAATTGTCCCTTCTCAGGCTCCTGTAGCACTCCCTGGATCCTGATCCTTATTCCAACTGGGAGGTTGGTGGATGCTGTTTTTTAAATTAAGTCAGTTTCTTCTGTTATAGTGGCCTATTGGTACTCAAAGGGGACCTACATGAAAGATGGCGATGGACTCTATCAGGGAGTGTAGTGATAGGATGAGGGGTGAAATTTCAAACTGTAAAAGAGTAGATTTAGCTAAGATATAGGCAGAAGTTCTTTACTGTGAGGGTGGTGAGACAGTGGAACAGGTTGCGCAGGGAAGCTGTGGCTGCCCCCTCCCTGACAGTGTTGCAGGCCAGGTTAGACAGGGCTTTGAGCAACCTGGTCCACTGGAAAGTGTCCCTGCCTATGTCAGGGGAATTGGAAGTAGATGATTTTTAAGGGCCCTACTAACCCAAACTATTGTATATGATTCTATGTTAATGGGGCTGACAAGGACCACTTAGTATCAAGCTACCTGCCATGGTTCTATAATATTTACCCTCCTACTTGAGAATTACCACTCTTAAGTTACACTTTGTCCTACCCTTGGCTAAAAACAGAGAAATAAAGTGATTTATGCCTGTTTTTTCCCTAGTTCCCCCATTCACTGAGGATCTTTTAACATGTCTAATGTGGGCTGATCCTTTGTGAAGGTCTCAGTCGCAAGCTGCACTGTATGTCTGTGACAGCGAGTTGGAAATTCCTCCCTTGTTTTCTCTAGCCTGTGTCCAGAACAGTGAAGAGATGCTGATGGCCAGTAATGACCGCTTTGGCAAAACTCGATCTCCGCCAACAAACTCTTTGTACCAGTGCATTTCAAAATGAGTTGGCAGGGAGAATAGTGAGCAATACAATCTGTTGTCCAGTGTGAGTGAATAAATACAGTCACTTAAAGCTAATGTATCTTCAATATTCTAGTCTTGAGCAGCAAATGGAAAATTTGTACAACTTCGATCTAACATGGAAGAAATGTTCAGTACTGAAATATTAACAAAGTTTGGAGCACGGAAAAGACCTAGTAAAAGTGTTCATCTCATTCATAGCAAAATATTAATCCTCTCTTTTTTGCATGTTACCTTTTCTTTAGAAACTGATTCTGTTCCTTTGGGATGTAAGGACAAGGTTCTTATAGACTTGAAGCTATAGTTATTACTGAAAAATGATAGATCAAACATTATCTATGGAAGAAATAGCAAAAGAATGCAGTTCTGGTATGGTTATTTAATATTTGGGGAGAAAAGATAACAAAAATTCTTTATGTTATCTCTGTTGTGCTTGCATACTCAAAAAACAATCACTCTTTCAAAGCAGCCAGGCTCAAATACATATCTAATACATTTTAGTGAATGTGACATAAGCTATTTCCTATTCTTTGCTGCCTAAGTAATATATCATAAAAATCTTTACATGGAGGAGTGACACTCATGCAGAACAACAGGAATCAGCGTGCTTGAAGTTCTAAGGAGGTTTTTTTTCACGTCTGCCATTGCTTTTCTTTTTTCTAGCTGCTTAGAACTGAACATCTGGTTGTCACTAACACATGAGAAATGAATTTCTTATTACTCAAGCTGTTATCTTCTGTTACTAGAAAATCTAAAAATATCATGAGAAATGCCTAATGGAAAAAAAATTACCGTCTAATTCAGGATGCAAAAGGGTTGACTTTAAAAATGACATTCAGACACTCCTACTGTATTTCAGGTGCTATAAACCCTTAACCTTTTATGGACCCTAACAAGTTCTAACCCATCTTTCTTAGCCAGTGTTCACTGAATCTTGGAACACAGGGTGCCAAGGTAAAAAACTTGAAGATTGTTTTCACTAATGACAGTGCCGATGCAGGATACAGCAGCTTACCTCCAAAATTATTTCCTTTGTTCTCTGTTATCACATTTCCTGTTGATATCTCCCACTGCTTTCTAAAACTGCACTTTAACACAATCTAACTTTAACAACTTTTAAGAAATCATATTTATTTGCTCCTTTCTTGGGGTCTTTCCCAACAATAATGCCATGAAGTGCATGTGATGGTGCTGCTGCTTTATTTTTTCTAATGATTAGAAAGTATGATGTCAGTCCATATAGACTGAAATAAATGGTTTATAACCTCTTTGAAGTCTTTCTTTATACCCACAAAAGTCTAGTTGTGGAGCACAGCTTGATAATATGCTCTACAACTCTAAACTTTAATGAGGTCAGGGAAAGTCTGTTCCTCTTGATCTGTAACTAACTCCTGTTAGGCTAAAGTGAAAACTGGTGTGTGCCATTTAAAATTAATTGATCAGCCAGCAATGGCCAGAGAACCACATCACCCTTTGCTACAGAGAAACAATTGGGATTCACAGTTTCAGGCAAGCTATTTGAATAAGGATACAAGTGTGTTTTCTTTCACTAGTGAATGATCACAGAAACTAGCCTCCAAATACAAGAATACCAGACTTTTCAAGAAAATGTGGGCATGTAAGGAGGACAGTATTTTAGCACCAGCCTAGTACCTTCCAATGCCTCTTTGCTCAGATCTTTCAACATACTTTTCTTCCACTATCCTTGTCCATAGGCAAGTTTAGAAATTCTCCCCTAAAATAGGATTGTAGCCTTGAAGATTTCTCCAATGAAACACATCTTAAAGTTACTTTTTTTTTTTTTTTTTTTTTCTCTGAGTAAATTTTACAGGCATATGTTATTTTCCCTATTTTCTCCTTTGCTGTGGAACTGTCTGTTCCCTCTGTAATTCTCTCATATTCTCTGAGAGGTCAGGTACAGAAATGGGGGTTCTGTTGTAGGTTGTGAAACCCACCTTTTACTGAAACACTAAGCACTGTCCTTCTGGATTTAGGTTTGCGGCACTACAAAGATAACAAAACTCTGAATCCCTTTATGGTGTTTAGGTTTGAGCTATTCAACAGTGACCTGACAAGAGACTGATAAAAACTACTCCTTTGCCTTCAAACTTTCCTTTTCATTCCAAGTAACTTTTTAGTTCCTTTTTAGTTGCACTAATAGTTACAATTAAAAAAAAAAAAAAAAAAAGTAATTATATATTATCTATATGTTCAGTCAGCTTCTAACCACCAAAGACTAATGTGGATAGAGGATGGGAGGAGGACCCTATGATTTAGTCTGTAGTCAGTGAAAATGAATAGAATTATTTATATTCAGTTCTCAGATATCCCAAGATGGTTTCAGCCAAGTGGTCGGTGCATATTTAAAGCAGAGAGAGAGATATTACATATTTTTATTTTAGGAAGAAATACGGCAGAAATAAATCAATTCAGGAACTCGTTCTATCTTGGTGCAAAGAAATGCATGTCAAGTTGAAGTCTTCAGTGATTTTAGCAATAAACAAATTATCAAAATAATCAATAAAACTTTAAAAAGGAACCTTGTCAATACCAGAGCATCCTCAGTATGCCCTGAGTCGTAAGGATAATTTGAGTCAGGGGTAAAGTACATGTACAAATCTGGAGTCCTGACAGAAGACTTAAATGAAGGACGAAGCCACAGGACTGTGTTTGAAGGTGATATTTCTATTTCACAGAATCATCTAGGTTGGAAAGGACCATGGAGATCATCTAGTCGAACCATTCACCTAGCACAGTTCTCATCTACAGCATATCCTTAAGCTCTGAATCGACCCTACTCTTGAACACCTCCAGGGATGGGGACTCCACCACCTCCCTGGGCAGCCCATTCCAACTCCTAACAACCCCTTCTGGAAAGAAATGCTTCCTAATATCCAGTCTAAACCTTCCCTGACGCAACTTGAGGCCATTCCCTCTTGTCCTGTCACTTTCTACTAGGCTAAAGGCTCAAACCCATCTCTCTGCAACCTCCTTTCAGGTAGCTATAGAGGGCGATGAGGTCTCCCCTCAGCCTCCTCTTCTCCAGACTAAACACCCCCAGTTCCCTCAGCCAATCCTCGTATGACCTGTGCTCCAGACCCTGCACCAGCTTCGTTGCCCTTCTCTGGACACGCTCGAGTCATTCCATGTCCTTTTTGGAGTGAGGGGCCCAAAACTGAACACAGGAATCGAGGGGCGGCCTCACCAGTGCCGAGTACAGGGGTCAGATCCCTTCCCTGTCCCTGCTGGCCACGCTATTGCTGACACAAGCCAGGATGCCATTGGCCTTCTTGGCCCCCTGGGCACACTGCTGGCTCCTGTTCAGCCGGCTGTCAATCAACACCCCCAGGTCCCTCTGACTGGCAGCTCTCCAGCCACTCCTCCCCAAGCCTGTAGCGCTGCTGGGGGTTGTTGTGGCCCAAGGGCAGCCCCCGGCATTTGCCCTTATTGAAACTCCTCCAGTTGGCCTCAGCCCATGGCTCCAGCCTGTCCAGGTCTCTCTGCAGAGCCTCCCTGCCCTCGAGCAGATCAACACTCCCACCCAACTTGGGGTCATCTGCAAACTGACTGAGGGTGCACTCGATCCCCTCGTCTAGATCCTCAATAAAGATGTTAAACAGGAGTGGCCCCAAAACCGAGCCCTGGGGGACACCACTCGTGACCGGCTGCCAACTGGATTTAACTCCATTCACCACAACTCTTTGGGCCTGGCCATCCAGTCAGTTTTTTACCCAGAAAAGCGTGTGCCCATCCACATTTAGGTTAAAACATGGTACATTTTAGCTCCTTACAATGAGAGCAGGGGTAGGTTCATAGGTCCCTTTTGTCCTGATATGCAGTGTTATAATATGTTTTGTTAGTAGACGGTGTTTTAGTCTTTGCAATGAAAGACCAGCATGGCTTTGTACAGCCAACTAGTGGTGTTATAGCAAAATTTTTCCATGGAATTTTTTGCCTAGTGCCCACCACTGACCATCAGTGTTCCAACACTTGGTTCAGAATAATAAATGTATCCTTATGCAAATACAAATTTTATTTTTTATTTTCTCTTTTATTTCATTTTTAGTCTCCACTTTAGGCTCAAATTTAATATATATATAGATGTCCATATCTTGTATTCTGATATCTGATCCTTAAGGAGATTTGACAGGGAGCACTGAAGTGAGTGTGCTGAATCACTAAGATGGAAAGAGTACAAACACTGATGCAACTGTCTCATAAATTAGACACGCTGTCAAATCAGGTAGGTATGAGAAGATAGTGAAGGTCTCAAAGGATGGATGGGATTACTAGCCCCATAATTTTCTCTTTTAAAAAAGAGACCAACCTGGAAATTGAGGAAACTTATTTTATGGCCTCTGATTTTGGCTATTGCTTATATTCAGCCTTACATCTCCAACTGTTACTGGAGATTCCACAGTCACTAAGGAAACTATGGTCTCTATCTGAGAACACTGTAAACATAAAGACAGTGCAGTGGAGCTGCCAGCAACCTTCTTGGTGCTGTGTTCATCCAAAGAGAAGCTGGGTTTTGGTAATTGGCTCTGTATTCCCTGGCAGAGTGTATCCAAGTTTTTTGTTAAAAAAAGCCTGTCTTACGTGACAGGTGGAGACTCTGAGTGGTAAGAAACAGTATCTGGAGACTCACAAGGGGCAAACAAGCCTGTAGATAGTGTCGTCTGTGTCTGCTGAATGCTTGTAGAAGGAGATTTGTTGATAGAGACTGAATGAAGTGCAAGAAATCAATTAATTTCCTCTGCTATCGAGAAAATGTTAGCTTAGTCTAACTATCGATGTACTTTGAGATACTTTGTGTTGTGCTGATCATCTTCTCTCTAAACAACTATGCCAAGGGTAATTGTACAGCCTATTTCTGATGACCCTTACAAAACAAAGCAATGAATTGTTATTCATCAGCCTGCATATATGGGAATCCACCTCATTTGCATACAGATAAGGAATAGATTTGTTTGGGTAGTGGAGGGCTTGCACTGAAGCAAGGGGCTCAAAATGGTAGCAGTCTGGTAGTCTTCACAGGTACCATCTGCCACCAGTACTGGTGCTCCCAATTGAGTAAGGCCAAAACCTGATGGCATCAGGTCTGTAGAATCAGGCAGAATGTCTTGCCAGTCTCCTCTGGTCTATACATCCTTGCAGCGGACTCAAACTGCCAGAGAAAGACAGTGGTAGTGTGGAGGAATGTTTTGTTCCAGTATTTAATGTCAGATGATTTCTAAAACTTAAAGAATAAATGATAAGTTCAAGGGATTTTTAATAAAGGCTTTGAGATAGAATAGTGAAATAAGGCTATCAAGAAGAGACTAACTTCATCGCAAACTCAATGAATGAATCAATCTGACATTTGAAAATCTGGGAGACAAAAGATCAAATTTGTAAATACTAAGTTTTCCAGAGGGAAATGAGAGAGAAAAGAGGCTGTCATTTTACAATTAACTTTTAAAGGAAATCTTTGCGATCAAGTATGTGTGTCCCTGATTTTGCAATAATAAGGCAAATCCTTCTGCTGACAAGTCATCAAGTGTAGTGATAGTAGACTTTCTGTTCCTCCAAAATATGGTGAAGGTTTTAAAATTTGCCAGGAAAAGAATGTAGATTAGATATTGATCTGTGAAGTTGCTGGGGTTTATTGATACAATCTGACCAATGAACTGTCACTTTGTCTACAGAACGATTTTTCTAGTAGCAGTAGAAAAACAACAGACTGGTCATATCAAGTATATTTTTTTCTGCCGTTCTTTTGGTATTTCCTTGGCAGATATGGCCAGACAATTTGTTTCTATACTGTGCTGAATTCATGTGGTAGATTTGGTCCCCTTTTTGCTAGGGTATTCTTGAGAATATATTCTTCTCTCTTTGCAAAATTAGTGTATAAGCTTCACAGCAGCCAAAGATTCAACAAGCAAAGGAGGTGTGTTTTTTCTGTTACAAGCTTGCCTTGAGCCATTGGGATAGCAAGGGCTCTAATGCTAGATTATCTTAAAAGGGGTGAGTGGATAACACAGAAATTTCAAATTCTGTATTTTATTTGTCTTTTTCCAAGTCAGAAAGGATAGAAGAAAACTAAGTGTATTTCCCTTATCTTGCATATACTGGTATATCATGTTCTTTTGGTTTCGCATTTTGGCATTCATCCTTTCTAAACATTCTTTCCCATACAATCAAGTTTGTTTCTTTCATTGTGAATTTAACAGGTAAAAAATGCTGGACTTTCTCTCAGCATTGATCAGGTGTGAGCAGCAGTCATCTGCTGTAACAACCAGTAAAATTGCAATTGCCACTGGAATTCCTTCACCTTAATGATGCTATATTGTGTGGCTGTCAGAAAGCTCAGGGACAGTATTTCCAGCAGCAGCAGCTCCTTCTGAACACCTCAAAATACGCTCTCTTGTTCTTCATGTAACACAAGCATGAACAGTATAAAGAGAAATGCATATATATTTAATTTGGGCCTACTGGTTGTGAATGCAAAAATAGCAGCTTGATTTGAAAGGAGAACCTTTAAAAACGCTTTCAAGACTAAAGTGTTCATACAAATCACTGTGTTAATTATATATCCTAAAAATTATGCAAATAGTCTTTTTAGTAGTGAATTAATCAATGTTAATCACTTGAAAAATAGCTTTTAAGAGGGTTTTTTTTAATAAAAATGTGTCAAAGTATTTAAAATTCTCATGGTGATCTTACATTTTAGTAGTTCTGTTTTGTTTCTTTTTAACAGTGAGAGACGAATACTCCCTATGTTATTTTGGTGTTGAGCAACAGACACAGTAGGTGGTCACAGGTGTAAACCTCTTACACTGGGTTCCAGATTCTTGCAGAGGTTTGTAAAATAAGCATCTAGATTTCACATCTTGATGTTTCATTTAAGAAGCTTAAGGTACAATAGAAATAATCCTAATGGAAATTCAAAAACTATATCAACTAAGTGAGACACATTCAAAAGAGGCACTTGACCTCTCTAGAGTTGTGGACATAAATTGCTGTCTAATCTGAAAATATGGTAGAAAACAGTTCTTATGACCAGCGCATGGGAACCCATTTGGATCATAACTTTTCACTGATAAATTGTTTGATATACCTATATCTGTTTAGTGTCCCAAAGGTGTATTTATTTCAAATACCTCCTCTGGTTAAGGTTAGCACAAATCTAGAGAGTGAGATGTCCAGCTCTTGATCCTCACTGTGTCTTTCCCAACTCTGCTGTAGCAGTAGACGTGGTGCTTTCAAGCACGCCTAGACCCTGGAACCACAGCACTGCTACTGTTCAGCCTGGAACTATATATACTTATACATCTGGGCCTCTGCTTGAACTTTTAAGTATCAAACTTTTCCAATATTTTGACTTGGAACTTACATAACTGGAATCCCACACAGCTAACTTGCCATCACAGCCTTCCCCAGAAGACATCTAGAAAGTCCCAGCAGAAATTTTTAAGCATGCTCTCAGCCTGGACTTTAACAGCAGGCCCAATCACAAAGTTCTGACTAGATGTTTGGGCCGATATGTAAAAATGTAACAGTTCCTATCCCCACAGCAACACAAGTCTTGTGCATTGGCTACATGCAACACTTCCGGATCTAGCCAAGACCTAAAGGAAAATTTTTAGTGTAAAATTACTATGAAAATTGAATCCTTAAAAATTCTCTAGAAATGCATTTGATGTGTGTATGTGGGGATTATATATTTTCCACAGTAAAGTTCACTTTCTTCTTAGCAGTGACTGTGATGAGGTAAGCTACTGTGACTGTGTGAGGCTGCTAGCTAACACTCTATTGATGAACTACAGGATTGTGTACAGTATATCTGTAATCATCCAAGAAGTGCGAATGTCTTAATATTCTCAGTTATGGAAATAAAGTTTCAATTCGGTAGAGTGTAGTACAATATTATTTTAGGAGTAAATAAAAGAGGACAGCAAGGTTTGCAAAGAAATGTAGCAGATATTGCATGTTCTTTTACATTGAGACTATCAATTAAGAAAGGACTAAACCTTTAAAATGTGTGGCTATCATTCATTCATTCATTCATTGATTCATTCATTCATTCATTGATTCATTCATTCATTCACACATTCCTTCTATAACCTGACTCAAATTCTCTGCTATGTTCTGCATTTAATGTTAGACAGTTGGTGAAGTGACTGCAAAACTTTGAGTAACTTAATGAAATGTTTGTCTTTCAATGTGATCATAGCATATACACGCTTTTAATTACGTTTACAGTTATTATTTCATATGCGATGCAAGTATACAAGCAATAAAAGTACATAGCCTGCACTCTGTTTTTGAAGTTTCCCACAGTACTCTCTTGCTTTAACTGAGATCTTTGACATCCTGAGGATTGGGCTGTAACTGACCCAGTTGGCTGAGGAAGAGGTTCTTTAGTGCCAGGATCTCTACTGTGATGCACGACCAACAGGTGACAGTAAGCTACTTCCATCCATGCTGTAACAGGAAAGGAACTTCTTTCCTTGAAATGTACTTGTGCTTCATGCATGACTTCTGACTGATGAACCACTGAGACAGCTACAGTTTTAAAGGGATGCATGGTTTACTGTGGTGGTGCTGTTCCATTTGGAAGCAGCAGAATGCAGAAACAGTGTCCTTCATGAACTCTTTCAAACAGAATCCGATAACTATCAGAAATATCTTCCATAACCAAATGTTCTTCATCTGGCATCAGGCACATATCATGGGAGATAGGTATGCTGGTCCATAAATAAAGGAACTAAAATTTCCTTTTCATACTTTTTAATGGCCTTTCATTTTTCCTCCCAGTGATGGTTCATTGCTGGTGTGCAAGTGAAGACTGTGTTTTATACATACCTGGCCACTGGAGGGATTTACTAGCATAAACCATGAGAACTTTTTTTAGTTAGTAGACTGTATTTGGTTTCCTGACTTATTGCGTTCGATACTACTGCTCTTCTTCAGAACTCACACAAAAATATTGTAGGATCAGTTTCTACTTTCTTGAAAGAAGTCTATCACACCAGACTAACTTTTCTACGTCGCAGTCTTTGGTAGTAAAAATAAATAGTTTATCAGAAATCTTTCTGAAATATTTCTGATCTTTTTATATGAGATTCTGTTCAGGAAGGAGACTCCATACCTTTGTTTGATTCATCTCTGATCAAAAGGAACAATGTGAAGGAATCTGAAGGTTGAGTTTTACACTCGAAGGTGAAGGAGAGCCAGTAACCTAGCAGAATCCAGAAACTCAAGACTCAGAAATACTGATAAATGCTAGTGATGAAATCCTAACCGCCCAGCAATGACTGACACAGACGTTATTTTTGCAGATAACAGTCTTATGGTACATGAAGCATTAGTCATATCTTTTAAATAATTCAAAAGAATATTAATATCCTCCAACTGCCTTGTACTTAAGAGTGACAGGTGTGCTTAAATTAACCTCTCAAAAAACACCCGAACTATTCAAGACATGAATTTACTTCAGGACCACCAGCTTTAACTGCCTGATCCTCCACTCCTTTTGACTGTAATGAAAGTGTTGATAGACCTTGCATGGCCAGACAAGGGAAAAGAGCCTTTGTTCTCTTCTCAATATGCATTGAAGGCAGACTTTTAGGAGGAAAAGATCAAGAGCAAATTTATTTTCCATCCTATTTGTGTTACTATGGAGTGGAAGAACTGGTAACTTCCTCTGAGTAGTTTAAAAAGACCATTAGGGTTTGGTCTGCCAGTAGCATTTGTTGGTCACAGCATTGCTGTGACTAATAAAGAGTTGTTTTTAACTAAGAAAAGAAATGTACCAATAGGGACAGTGGGGTAAGAAGGACTCATTTGACAAATGCTGTAAAGGAAGCTGGATGATGTGATTTTTATAGCAAGTCTGTCAAGTCAGGTAACGAAGGAGGGGGAATGGGACATTATCCTGTCTGTGGCATGCCCCTCTCAGTGCTTGCAGTCTTCTGTCTCTGTGCATAACCCCCTCCAGGACTGCACAGCACCCAAATTTCTGTCAGGCACCTCTTTGCAGCATATGGGAAATAAACATGGTCATGAACATCAGCTTAACTTTGGTGTTGTGTGAAAAATGCACGTTCCGGTTGGTTGTACTTCCAGTCCTGCATTTGTCGAGTTTTGGTGCTGTCTGACCTTTGTTATTACTGCAGTTGAACCATAGGGTTGCTTTACCCAGCTGTCATGCTGTTTCTTATTTGTAGAACAGATAACATTTTTTGCTGTTACTCTGAAATATGGGGAATAAGAGTATTGTTATATCTGCCTTCCGCAGAGATTAAGTAAAACCCTAGCTACCTTCCCTCTCTCAGACAAAAAAAAAAAAAAAAAAAACCAACAAAAAAAACAACCAAACACCCAACCCTAACAAAAGAAATCCCCAAACTCCCCTCTCAATTGTCTGTTACCTAAGTAACAAGAAACATGGTTCCTTCTAGTTCATTATAAGGTAGTATTGTTAAGTGAAGCAGAATCCAGGTTATGTTTCCTTCACAAAACCTTTCACCAGACATGAATATGAACAAAAGTTTGAACTGTCCAGGTAACTCAGGAAAGGGGAAGAACCACAAGTGATCAGAGAGGAAGATTTTTAGGGCACTAGGGATATAAAATGGGATTTTATAGCCAAATGCCCACTTCAGAAATTGTCTATGAATTTAAAATATACAACTACAGTTATAATTATTTCCAAGACCCACAAAATAATCTCAAGCACAAACCTTTACACTGGAAGACAAATCCCCCTGATGCAGTAAATACTTGTGTCCCAGTCTGGATTTCTTTACAGTGGCACAATGGCTCGGTGTCCTTCACTACTGAATCTGGCTGCACGGCCCCTTCACCCCACAGGGAACAACTGCCAACAGCTCCTTGGCAGCTGCAGTTTGTGCCAGTTGTACCAGAGCTGCACAGTTTCCTCAGGCCCGGGGAATGCAGCCGGGAGCTTCCAAAAGTCCCCAATGTCCTTGCCTTGTCTTCCGAGCTCTGGGACGCAGCTGAGGATCTTCTACTCTGTGTCTCCGGGGTAACACTTTTATTTTCATTTAAACTGTGAATTTGGAAAAAGAAATGGCTTAACTGTCCCTTAAGGACCACTGTATTCCTCTGCATTTGGTCTGTGTTCTTCTCTTTTAGGGAAACAGGGGGAGGAGTAAAGAAGAAGTAGCAATTCTTCCCAGTAAAGGCTTTGCAGGCAAATATTCTTTATGGTTTGCATTAAGAAGTTGACTTTGGACAGGAATTTAACATGACTGACAGTGACAAATGGTGACGTACTATGCAAGGAAAATCAGTATATATCCGCTATGATGAGTGATAAAGACATTAATGCTCAATTTCTCCTTTTAAGAGATCCTTTATTTTTTAGGTATACTTTTTTCAGTGCAGTTTCAGCTGCCAACACTGACAAGGTTGAATATACTAATTCATATTTTCCACTTGCACTATGTAAAGAAGCTAAATTTTCTAATGATAAAGCTCCCTGTTTAGATTTTCTTTTTAAATAGTGATGATAATAATAAAGTGGATTCTTCATCTGCAATTCTGACTTTGATCTGTCCAAGACTGTGGCTAGAATATGGAGGAAAGAAAGACAAAACACAAAGAAAAATTATAGCTATTGTTGAAGCAAACATTTTTTTATAAATCTGGTTTCTGTCATGTAATTTCTTTCTTATAGCTGATAATTGCTGAAATGTTTTGCCTCCTTTATATTTTTTTCTCCTTTCTTCTGTCTCTGTCTCTCTGCTTACTTGTGACAAATAACAGATGCCAGATTATCTTAAGTATTTTGCATTTTAGGTTTTTGTATTGCTGGGTGGGTGACTGACATTGTGGCACACAAAGGGTTACTTGCAGATGCAGACTTTTGTATTTCAGGAGTCAAAGAATGATTTATCCATTGCCAGGAGCTGATATCTATCCTATCTGTGGAAATATAACTCTAGCAGGTCTTAACATCCCAGGGCAAAGAGGGACCTGGGAATAACAGGAAAACCCACTGTGGAAAAATCCTCACAGGAGACACACACTGTCTGCAGGACCACTCTTAGAGATGCAACTGTATCACATGCACGGGGACATCCAGGACAAAAATGCCTGCTTAAATTTGCAAGAAAGGACTAGGATGTATAACCTTCTATTATCCAAGCCTATTTCCACACTACTGTTGCATTTCTAAACAAATAAATGGAGCTTAGCTTGGAAGCGGCTTTTAATTCACTGTGCCCAAGTGTCTGCTTTCAGAAAAGCTATGAAAGAGTCAAAATCCATATGTGCCTCCTGAGATTTTGACTAGAGTTATTTACAAGGGGAATCCTTTGCTAATGTGACTATGGGAAGTCCAGTCAAGTCTGAGTGTCTAAGAACATGTGGTACATGACCTATCAAACAGAAGAATAAGCCATTAAATGGAAAAGAAGGTGAGAATTCCCCCTGGTTGTGAAGGTCAGTCTGAGTAGAGAGTTTCAAGCATACCCAAGCATATCTTCATATTAGTGAAAATACTTGAGGGCTAGTTTTACTCCATATTTTTTGCAATTCCTTGGCTTGAGAACAAATACTAGTCTTTGTCTTTTCACATAACACTTTTGTCCAAAATTGTCTTTCTTTTCATCTGTTTTTGGCAGTGTGCTCAACTATGATCTTATCTTGAAAAAAAACCCCAAAATTTATATGCTGATTTTTATTGAAACTTTTTTTAAGAGAAATGTCTGAAGACAAACCTGAAATGTATCAGTGGAAATTTGGAGCTGGGTCAAAAATTTGAAATTCAGGAATGATTTTGATCTTTTATTACACATAATTGTGTGATATATTGGTGAGTCAGCTTAGAAACTTAGTTTAAAATAAAATGTTGAAAAAGCAGTCTTTTTTTTTTTTTTTTTTAATTTATATTCTCAAGGGAAAAATCATCAGAAGTGAAGTCATCTTGATTTGAAAGAACATTTTTGACCAGCCAGCACACTAAGCCCATTAGGATATTTGAACAGTTCTCAGTGTTTATGACAAGGATAATTCTTGTTATTTCAGAGCCAACCCCCATCACTACTAATTGGTTGACTACTTTTTATGTTCTGTACACCAACCTTGAATGCAGATTGTCCTGAACAAAAGAACAATTAAGGTGGACTTTTTTTCATTGCTTCTTTTAAAGGGTCAGTTCCAGATATCCCTTCTTCACTACCATGGAAGTTGTCTTATCTGTGAGACAGCTTCTGAGAAGTTTCCCAGATGTGAGAGTAAAGCGACAGGGTACTAACAAAACAATGATCACTAAAATAGCAAGAATAAAGTAGACCAAAGGAAAAGAAAAAGCATGTAATATGGAACTGCTAAAGCTCATCCAAATGCAGTCCACCTTGACATGCTGTAATAGATGCCCTCCTTAGTTACACACTCAGACTGAGATTACATCAGCAGTTTTGCAGTATGTTGCCTAATGGGGAGCGTTGTCTATGGTAGAGTGAAATGCTCATTGTCATAGATACTTTCTTTTGTGCCTGCTGAGTTTCTATCAAGTAACTTTGGAGTAATTTCTTTTTGTGGAACCTAACCTACCAAATGCCCCTTAATGAGCTCAGAGTGCCAAGGTGATGTGACCCCAGCGTGCTTGTCAGCTGTCCCCAGGCAGAGGCTGATTTGCATTCAGACCAGTCTGCCTACAGAGACAGGGCTTCTTAACTGTCTGTCAGGTGCTCACATTAAATGTAGGACAGATCTACTGTGGAGTTCAACTGTCTCCTACAAATTAAAGAAGAAATTGTTTAAAGGTACTATGTATGCAGCTCTCTAACTGAAAAATAAAGCAGATTGATTTATGAGAAAGTTAAAACATATACCAAGCTTTAGCCTAGATCAGATAAGATACTCAGGTCTTGTTTAGTTCTGTACTTTATCCAAAATAAGTCTACACTTTGGTCATGTTGATTCTAAAATCTTGCAACTGTTATTCATGAAATATCAATCACAAATGGAAAACAATTACTTTAGAGTCATGTAATGGTCCATAGACCATTTCTGACATCTCCGACTGATCTGGACTTCAAGGACATCAGAATATGAATGTGTGCTCCTATTCATACTGAAAAACACAGGGTATTACCACTGGGACTGAATGAAATTCTCATCTATAAGTAACAACATTCCTAAACAAAAATAATTTTAAAAAAGGAGTGAAAGTGTCTCTTTCAGTGGAAACTAGCTGATGCCTCAAACAAATCAGTATTTGTCTTCATATGCACATCAAAGCACAGTGACAGACATCACTCTAATCCTATATTTGCTTCTGCATGTGTGTACTATTCACTGGATTCAGCACCATCCACCCTCTCCCTAGCATTATACTTGCATCCTACATATAGTTCTTATCAGTTGATTACTGGCTGTTTCTGATAACAACATACTGCAAGGATTCATCAGATATATTGGAGTTAAGGTTAAGTTTCCTTTCCTTGACCCTGCTGTGCTACTGTGCATGCACTGAGATACAAAACACTTTTATTTTGCTTAGTTTTATTTTGTATGACTGGACTCTGAGAATTCCTCAGTAATGTGTTAACAGACAAGCTCAAATACTGTTCTGCATTTTCTTGTTGACTGACAGTTTTACTCAATTCCTCAAATCCTTCCTTGTATTGGTATGAAAGTCTCTCTTCTCATTACCTAGTAATTCAATGTGATCTATTGTCTTTCCCTATTCCCTTTTTAATAATATCATCAAGGCAATCCAGAAATCAGCTTATAAAGTATTCATATGGTCCTACTTTGATTATATGAACAATGCAACTTTTCATCTAAAAGCAGGAGTTTGTATTAGAGTCTGTCAAATAGTAAACCTCTGACATTTTCCTAAAATAAAACGTTCAAATAATTTATTTTCTTTGATTCATCCGTTAGGATTCTCACTGAAATACACATTATCTGAGATCAAGGTACATGGTCACACGCAAACATCTGTAGCAGCATACAGTACTTCCTTATCCCCTCTTCATAAGATTGTTACAGACAACTATACAGCAAAGAGAATCTTCATTTTATTTTCTTTAACACAGACTTGTATATCTCAGGAATCTGGTGTGAGGAGGGACACAGCCTGCTGCTACAACTCTCTCCATCTCCACTGAATGTGAGATCTGATCCCAGGAAAGTTTGTTTACCATGTAGCCCCTGTAAGTGGGAAAGGAGTACCTATTGCTAACTTGAGCCAAGAGCATTTTCACATTGTGCCTGAGACCTGATGGGAAGAAAAAAAGGAGAAACTGTGATGTCCAGGTTTGGATATCTCTTACAAGAACCAACACGGTTTTAAATGTTTCAGTCTTGTTATTGTTTGAAATATGAACAAGGAGAGAGAAAGGAACATGTTACAAAAGAAGAATTCCTATCAGGTTAGACAGAGAATGCTCCCACCAAAATGCATTCTGGATCAGGTTCAATATATAAAATAGGTCAGGAAGTTAATGTTTACTTTGCTGGATGGAGATTACAGATTTTGTGACAATGTTCTGCATAATCTGATTTCACAGACTAGTGTAGAAGAAACTCCTAACTTGAGACAGGAGCTAAATTCAGATTTTAACAAGATTTCTAATTAGCCTTAAACAATATTTTGAGAATTGCCTTGCTTAGACTCCTAAAAAAGAAATATGATATTCTGTATAATCTTCAGATGGTAATGTTCGTTTTTCTGAATAAATGTACATGCACATAAGCAGAACTTGGTTTACCTTAATTCTGTGTATTTTTGCAAAGGCCATGATTATCTTCAGGAAATGTGACACCCAGCTCCCTTGACTTTGCCCACCTTAAAGTGAGTGACTGCGTAACTTCCAATACAGTTGCCTAGAGCTATACTTGCTGTAAGATATTTGTGCATATGACAGCTTTTGCCTGCTTTCCAGAATGAATGTTTTGCATATACAAGGGATGCAGAGACTACCAAGCAGTTCTCTTTCTGGCCACTGGGTTGTTGTTGTGGAAAATTGATTTCCAGTTGGATTCTCTCACTTCCTCTGCTTTTATATTTTGCTTTCAGAATATGAGCCTATGATTGAGGGTGAGCATAAATAGCAGCAAAGGAAGTAAGGCATGGAGGCGAGAGGGCAGGTGTTAGGAGCTGAAATGGAAACAGTGAGGGACAGGCAATCATACACATACAGTTATACAAACAGATATGTCTGTGTAGAGTCCACAGTCTCAGGATCTTGCTACATAAAACAAAAACAAAATTCAGACATTTATATTTTCCCCAGTTTTCTCTTCTTACCTATACCTGACTGAGCCTTTATTATTTTATTTCAGTTTGAATAGCAAGACAAGTGAAAGCAATCCTGACTTCGCAATGTTGATTAGCTCTGTGCTTCGGGTATTCAGCTGAGATGATACCTCCCACATCTCAAGCAAGTTGCATAGCTGTCAAAATACAGATAGCCCAAAATATTTAACTGTTCATGTAACATAGAACTGCTCCATCAGAAGAGAAAGAAGTAATGAAGAAGAACAAGGGTTTTGCCGTATTATCACACATCCTAGCATCCTTTACTAACCACTGAGCTATTGTGGGCAGCTATTTTGTCGATGAGAATGTGATTCCACAGAACATTTTGGTACTCATGAAAGAGTATTTTTGAAGAAATCAGGTTTTCTTTAAAATCTTTTCATCAGCCTTAGCAAGGAGGATGTTCTGGAGGCCAGACTGAAGGACCAAACAGAGGGTTAGGAGGATGATTAGAAATGCACTAACTACTGAGCATCGAGTAATCAAAACTTGCCAGTGCAAAAGATTTGGCCAGTAGAGCTGAAGAAGAAAGGGGACGGAGTGCTGATTGTAAGCTTTGTCTAGAAAAGGCTAACATTTTCAGACACGTGATGGGTTTGAAGACTAGAGTGAAGAGAAAAATCCTGGTTGTGACTGTAAACTTTCAGTGAACCTTCACTTCTGCATCTTGTGCACTGGATAGATTTCTTTTCTTATACTTTGCCACAGAGCCAGGTGCTTTTATCTCCTGGGGGGAAGATGAGAAGAGCAAATGCCAGCCCATGTAGTGGAGAAGAGGTGACTATAGGTTCCTTAGTAAGAACTGTTTAAGATGGTTTCTGATTTCATGTGATGATGACATTTATGTAAAGGTATGCTGGCTCAAGGGTACTTTTTTGCTAATTTCATTTTCAAGCTCTTGCCCACATACATAATTCCACAGCAGTGAAATTGCAAACAATGCAATGAAAAGATTGCTCAGGTTTTAAAATCATTATTCTTATTTAAATTGTAAATATTTTTGTACCTCTAAATGGTTTTAGAAAGGAATTTGTTTTCAGTTTTATAAAATCTCATTTAAAATCACAGATTTTTTGAGCTGTTTGTTTCCATGAATCAGACATAGAAAAAATCTGATCTGCTTAATACTTTTTCATATTACCTTCATGCATTTAGACTACATAAACTATTACTATTTACATTTTTAACAGTGTTCTGTAATACTCAGATGAACTTCACAGGTATATGTGATAACTGCAGCAAATCAGAAGAGTACCAAAAAAATCCAAACTGAAGAAGTTACCAGTTTCATAGGTTTAAAGTGGTGTCTTAGTTGGGTCTGAACTGTGTCTAAGAATCAAAGTGGAGAAAATCACCTAAATTTACCCTCCCCCTTAGTCAGCGGTAAGCTTCATAGGACCCTCCCCAAACCAAATAAGGCCAGGAAGAATGTGCTAAGCACTGAGTGTGCTAAGAATAAAGTTGAGCTGGGATGGATAAGGTTACTTTGAACTCTATATTTCATGTTTCCTGACATACCCCCCAAAGAACTACAATTATGCTAGCAAGGCTGCAGGATCATTAAACAGTTCTTTCCCAGTTATTTTGCTTTTTGCTGCCTTTCCATGCGTTCCTATCCTGTTTAGAGCTGGTATTTTATACTTTTTATTTGTAGTGTGCATGGTTCTTCAGATATTAAGAAAAACATGCTGAAGATTCACCGTGGGGCATGGCTATTTCTGTTAGAAGCTGATACTTCAGGCTGAGCTTTAAGTGTTGCCTCTGGAAGGCCTTAGGTTGCTCTGGAAGGGCAGGAGTCTGCAGAGGAAACAGAAAGTTCAGAGGGGTGCAAAAGAAGAAGGAACAGAATTAGAAAAAGCAGAGGACCTCCCTCGTTCTCACTCTGCAGCTCCTGCAAGAGCCAGAAACCCAGAAGTATTATCTAAGCTTCCACAGTAGATCTTGACCTTTTTAACAGAGTATCTCTTACCATCACCACCATGGCCGAGATTGCAGCAGAAGGTACAGTAACTATTTTCAAATATAATTAACAAAAAAATGATATGTACTTTGACAGTGTAAATGAGCTAGCATGTCAGTATGATTTGTTGCTCTTAGCAAATACCATTTTCACTCCAGGATCATTTAATCTTGTTTGTCAGATTGCTTTGTACTTTTCTTACCTGTTTTTTCTTTTCTCTTTTTCACTCCTGTAGTCAGAGTTTGTACCAGTTACTGAAGCTAGATCTCTGTACACCTCTAAAAATAGCGTTAGTCTCATTTGCAGAACATTGCTTAGGCAGCTCCATTAGAGTGATACAAGAAGGGGAATGTCAGAATATCAGGTGGTTCCACACTCAAGCCTTTGCTCAGGTAAAGTTTTGGTAGTTGCTTATAACCAGAGATTTGCCAGAGTCAAACCAGCCTGGTTTGGTGGCCCTGATTTTTCTAGAAAGAGCACAGAGTATTTGTGAACTGTAAATGAAGTTGCTGAAGGGTAAAAGCTATCCACTCTGCAAACCTTATTCAGGTAAATTTCTAAAGGAATCAGTGAAAATTATGCTGAAATAAGTATGCCAGAGCTAGGCCTGCAAGAATGAAAACCAATTGTATTAACCAATAAATACATATTCTAAAATATGAATATTTCATGTACTTTAATATTTCCTGACCATTCATATTTAAATAACATTTTAGATGCATAACAATATTTTATCAACCACAGTCAGACAGGGGATATATTTAAAATGCAACCTTCTTTAAATTTAATACTGAATATTTTAGTTGAATTTCATTCCAGCTTTTTTTTTTTCCAGTGTGGATTATTCTACTGTTTATTCAAATTTAATAATGACAATACAAAAAAAATGCTTTTAAGCAGTCTTCTGAAAGCTATTTTTATTGTTCTTGTCAAGGTTATGTGGCATTTCAGTACATGAAAGTTGTACTTCTCACCTTCCATTTTTCATTGTTAATATTTGTAAGAGGATCTGCATTAAACAATATTAGAGAGTGAGCCTGTTGTCTTCTAAAGGATTGATGTTAGACCTGTGTCAAACTGTACAATACTTGCCTTATGTCTGGTTAGCTACAGCAAGGAGATGATGTGCGTATGATTTTTTAATCAGCAGTTGGACGCATCTATAATTTGCTTCTGGCAGCAAACACTACCAAAACAGGTGGCTTGGCCTGACAGCCCTAACCCAAATGCTAGCACTAGTTTATCTGGATATTCTTAACTGGGTTGGTTGGAAATATTGGTTATTTTGTAACTGCTATCAAGGAAATCTGTGAAATTAGATTTGTCTTGCAAAATTTCTGCATTAATATCATTAGTGTCAGAGGAGCAGTATGGAAGTATCTCTTGCAAGTTTCTCCAAGCAAATAACCCCCTCCAAATTAACAAGATTTTTAGTCCAAAATTAATAGCTAAAATAGAAGACTTTTCAATCAGTCTGGAAGTGACTTTTCAGTCATTTAGCTTATTAAATAAGAAAATAAAAGGCTTTAAAATAAAATAAAAATATAACCAAGAGTCAGAAAATGTTTTTATAGTGATTGTATAGCGTTTTTACACTATAAGCAGTATACACTATTAACAATACTGTGTGTCTTCTGTGTTTTTTCTTTGCAAAGCAATAGATTTCAGATGATAAGGGACATCAGCTCCACAGAAACCTGACATTCAGCATGACAGATAAATAAGCCATACAACTAATTTAGTTAAGTTTTGGTTTGTTTTCTTATATTTTGGATGGACTTATGTTGATTGGCTGATTTTTAAACTCTGAATCCATGAGATGGAAATTTTACTTATGGCATAAAACTAAGAATTCAGCCTGGGGCTCCTGTTTCACTGCAGTTTATTTTCCTCTGGGGCTACTACTGGCACTCACAAGACGATATGAACATTCAGATCTAAACTTCAGCAACATACAGTCTGGACAAATAAAAAACAATTAAAATGCCTCTTGCTTCACACAATTCCTGTTTGATTTTATTTTGGTTTATGCTACATCCTAGATTGTGATTTGCTGGGGTCTTCATGATGTTGCTGTTGTTATTAAGATTAAAGTACTTGCTCCTTGTGATAGGTATCCCTAACTATTTTACACTGTCAGCCACACATCAGTTAGACTGTCGGGCTCCTCTGACTTGTGGGGTACAATGCTAACATGTTAGAGAGCATGGCACAACAGCACAACAGCAATGCAGGTTTCAACACAGTTATGTCCAGTGTGCCTGCTGGTTTAGAGAGGTAGTCCAGCCCTGGCAGAGTAATGCTCTTGGTGCACATCTTAAGGTATATTCTTCTGACAGCTCATGTCAATACCATGATCTATTCAGAGATAGATGCACAGGGCTGATGGGGTGCTCTGTCAGGTCAACATCACTGTAATGACAGTGAGACTAAGTAGCTTAAAAATGTAGCCAAGCAAAGACCCTAGCCTGTCTACCTGCATGGCAGGCTATAAGGGCTGCCTGTTCATTTCCACGGCTACAAATTGTTAGTTGTGGAAATACTGGTGAAGCATGCCCAATGAAAGATAAAAGGAGATCTCTGAAGACAGCGATTTATATATGTCCTTAGAAAGCTGGCAGGACCTAGGTCTCCTGCTGGCAAATGTTTAGGAGAAGATTTTGAAGGATTATCTTCAGGATCCTCATATTACATGTAAATTGCAACCACAGAAATGTACTATTAAAAAGTGGAAGCCTTAAAACAAAAAAATCTCACTACAAATACTAAGTGTTTTGTCTTTGCAACACTCTCTGGATTATTATTAATATCATTATTATTATCATTATCACATTTCAGCTTTTACTGAGTATTCTGTAATGGCCAGGGACTTTACTGTGATCCACTTAAGAGCTTGCCTAGAAAGCCATGGGTATGTAACTATGCTACTCGAGTTTACGAACACAAGGGTTGGACTGGACTCAGTGGTAGATGTAGTTAGAGCTGCCACTGCTGAGATACGAATACCAAAAGCCTGGCGCCTTTGAGAAACGGCTTCTACCAACGTACAGCTTAATCTGTATGTGTACAGCTCCAGCAGCAGCCCATCGTTAGTCCTTTCTAGTCCAATCTATGGCAGGTCACACCGCAAGGTTGATGGCTGTCCCCTGGCACTTTATCCTCCCCCGCACAGAAGAATGAACAGAGACTGAGCTCTGCCTGCTGCAATGCACTGGAGACTGTGCACTGCTCTAATCCAGGGAGGTGAGGAGAGGAGGAACACAAGGTTTCTGTGCCAGCTGTTTGTCTGCCACAACTTATTTCCCCAGCAGAGCAAGAGAGAAGCAGGAGTCAAACAGAAATGTGACAACGAGTCACAATTCAGTCCTTATTTTGCTGCTGAGAGTGTGCAACTACATATTTCCTCTGTCTTGGAGCAGGCTGCAAGGAGACAGGCTAGCCCCGAGGCCACACACAACTTGTCAGTGACAAAATCAAAATTAGCTTCTGGATTTCAGTCCTTTTCTCAGGCTATTTGATAACTACAGAGAAGCTTTAAGATGTAAACCATTTCAAAAGGCAGATTTCACAAGATATGTATGCTTGAAGATTAGTATACGTGAAACGGATAATGTATGAGAAATAACACACAAGAGCCAGAGGGTAAAGTCATAATGACTTCATGAGTGTGATGGCCAGAAGCGAACAACAGTCTCCAGTTGGCAAAAAGTTTAGCAAAGTTACACTACAGGCAAGAGGGAGATAGCTACTTCTCATGGCAATTCATGAGTTACTGCTAGAGGTGCAAGTTGTGCCGGCTGCAAAAGGGGCCTAGATAAATAAATTAGATTAGATAATTCATTTGGAGGACTAAAGGCATGTGAGGTGTTTCCTAGCCTTCAGTTAGACTGCTGTTTAAGCACTGAGTTAGGAGATTTCTATAGAATTTATTTTGCAAATTTGCAAAATGAAAAGATGTCTTCTTTTCTGGCTTTCAGTGTTGATGAGGAAGAAGACAGTGTACCTTTTGCAGCGGGGTAAGGAAAATATAACCGTTTTGGCAATGACTTTTTTAAGGAATCAGTCTGCTCTTGTTCATAAGTACCAGGCAAAGTCAACAGCCTAATTACCTGGAGAGACAAAAAGTCAGAAAACACAGGACTGTCTGTAAAAAAGTAAGACTTTGAGTGGAACAGAAGATCCAATTTCTCACCGAAATTCCTTAAAATTTGGATTGCCTTGTGCCTGTGGGCCTGAACTACTGAGCTGCTTAGTTTGGCTGCAGCCTCAGTGCTCTCTCACAGCCTACTGAGGCAAACAAGTGTGAAGCCAAATTCGTCAGCCTAAATTTTATGTTTAAAAATTTATGAGCAATGTTACTTGCAGCTGTTATGGTATCTATGCATGTTCAGTTGGTACAGAGAAACTCTATTATTACCTTAGGTAACCCCTTAGAAAGTAAGCTAGCTATGGACAGCAGGAAGCCTTAAAACCTATAAACCAGAGGTTTAAGTGAATGCATCGTGTTGTTAGTCCATGATGGGCAAAAAGTGTGTGTGTGCAGTTTACTTGTGTACAAACAGCTGGACTGTATGTCTGACCATTTATTCAAAAGAACCTTGTGCTCATAAGTATTTGGAACATATTTTAAAGTTACTTATATGAGAAATATGTTTAAAAGCCTAGTAGCATTTTCAAGTTATTGGGGTAATCAGTTCCCACTGATTTAAAAATGAAATCTGTGCAACTCTTTAGATTCTCAGAAGTCCCAATCTACACCTTCAGGTATTGAATCCTTGAAAAAAATCTGGTCTATAAATATTTTGAGTACTTCTACCTATTGCCTACAATGTAAACAGTGAGTAAGGGATGGATTCATGCTGGTTTTTCTGCTCTGCTCTAGAAAGCAGAAACTGGTTTAGTTTAAAAAGTGTTTCATAATATAGGTCTGGCTTCAGTCTAGGACGCACTGAGGACAGAGAAATCTCAGTTGCCCTCATTGTGGCAGGTCAGCTGATTAAAGAAATGGAAAAGTTTATTTTTCTTTCTGATGCTGATATTCCCTGGTTTCTGCTCTGTTTAAGAAGATTCAACTATGGACAGTGCTCAATTTGCTAGCATAAACCACATTTAAAGTAGTAGAGGGTGGATTACTTTAAATCAAAATGATTGAAAAACTTTTTAAATCACCAACTTTAATCATGATTTAAATCAGCAAACAAGAAACCTGGATTTCAAAAAACAATTCTTCTTTCTTTTTTTTGCATATGTCTGCTATCATTTTTTTTCCCAAAAGAATGGAAAAGAGACACAGATTCCTGTTGGCTGATTACTAATATGGTGACTGAATACAGACTTTCTCACTAAATTTGTGCCTTTTACTCCTAGAGAGAAAGATAACCTAAATATCTGTCTATTAAACAATTCTATAGTTCAGGAGTGATTTATCCAGATTCTTAGTCTTTACATGTTGGGTTTTTTTATGACAGACAGTGGTGAATGGTGCATATATTTTTTTTGCTAGATAATGATTTAATTTTTAGTTGAGATTTCTGTCAAGCTTCATCAGGTTGGAAATTGGAATTCAATTAAAATGGTACAAACTCAGCATTTTAAAATTATTTATGTACTGTAAATATACTGGATATATAGGAAAAGTTAATTTTAAATAGAACCTGTTTTGATAAGCTAAGTGATTTATTAAACAAATATAATACTATTTGTAATTTAGTTTCTGGACATGGTACCCCACAAGAATATATAACTGGTAGAGTTCATTTTCTGTTACGTAATGCTTATTCAAAGGTTAGAGAAAGAAAACTTATTTTATACTTTTTTTTTTTTAAAAAAAGAAAACCCTCCTAATTACTTTTTCACATAGAATAAGATAATAATTGAGTTCAAATATTAAAACACATTCTTTGCATTTACAAACAGGTTATATTCTCAAATAAAGGCTATCTTAATTTGACTCCATCTGCTTAGCCAGTGATTTCTGATAGCTCAGTGATTTCTTTAAGTTTCTTCACAACTGTAATGGCTTGGTCATAGCTTTTTGTTCAGATAAAAGTAATTTGTACAGATAGTATTGCAAAAGTGTATAGTAAGATAAAAGTATTGTCCTTAGCACAGGTTTCCTTAATTTCATATTTAATTTTTTAAAAGTGTCTTTTTTAAAGCATTTAAAGAAAACTTAATCTGTGATTCAAAAAGCACCACAGTTATATTCCCTACCTTCCCCCACTGCAGCATCATTTGAGTGGGCCTTAGAAAGGAGAATTATCAAAGATTAATATTGAAATGTCTTCAGTAGTTGCAAATGTCTAGATAGGTGTAAAACAGCAACAACTTCTTTTTTTTTTTTTCCTACAGAGTTTTCACGGTAATTTAAAACCAGTTCAAACATTTGGTCAAAGAGAACTTTACAGAGACTTGCAGGATTAGTACCCTTACTGCTTTACACTGGCAGATCAGGCTGGTAACAGGGAACATGAAGTAGATAAGAAGATCTGAACTGGGAAGTCACTGCATCTAAAGACTTAACTTAAAGCTGTGGACAACTAGATATGCTTCTTATGCATATAAACCCACTGGCATGTTATTTTGTCAACTTTAAACATTTTTATTGGAAATTATGATTATTTCATATTTTAGTCTTAGCCTTGTTCCTTTATATAAATCTTGCTTTGGTGAATTCTAACATGCCCATTCAGACTTTAGAGCCCTGATTGGGAATGTGTTTAAGCAGTATATGGTCAAAAGGGACCAGCAAGTTTTGACTTCTAGTTTTATTCCTAATATGTGTCTAAGAATAGATGATTTATGTAAGTAAGTCTATTTCAGGAATTATGAAGCAGATACATGGCTACCAAATATTTGAGAAACGGTAGAGATAGGGACACCAGTGGGTAGCAAAGATACCAGATGACACTGCCAACAGATCTTGTCCTGTCCCACATTCTGTTCTTTTCTTTATAGCCTGTGATACTTTTGCTCTGTAATAGTTTTCCTTATCCTCTTTATCTTCTCCTTCTTCCAATATCTGAGAGACAGTACTTTACGTAATATGCAGGAGATATAACTCTGGTCCCTTCTCTAAATGCAAAACATAATCAGAACATGATGAAGCACACAGTAAGCAGCTACATTGTTCTTCAGACTCATTAGATTTTGAGGAAAAGAGCTGAGTTACAAAACAGACCATATACAGAGGCTAAACAAAAAAACTGTAGAAGATGCTGATTTTTTTAAAATCCCAAACTGTCTCATATGCTAAAACTCACCTATGTTACATTTTCAGTCAAATCAGTTCGGTTGCTCAAAGTCATAGTCAGTGCTGTGTTTTGCCCTTAAAAATCAGAATGAAAAAGCTGTGGCTTTAAATCCTGAATAAGCCTCACTTGAGTCTTGTGGTTGGTTTGGGCTTTCTTTAGAATCAGCCCTACAGCACAGTATGATCTTAGTCTCTGGCCTAAAAGTTCTGCTTGGTGTCATATGAAGGTATTTACCATAAGAAAGGAAAATATAAAATGCCAGGCACAGAAAAACTTTCTCACTGGAGAAGTCTCCTCTTTCTATCTTCAAAGATAGTTTTCAAAAATCCTTTACAAATATGTAATGAGTAAAGACCTGCTACTCCCTGTACATGCTTATGTTCTCACAACTTCAAAAGTATCTCTGTACCTTTGCCTGGAGTCAAATTGTCAAAGGCACAATGACTCTAAGCCTTTGTAGCCTCCTTTGGTGTGTAAATGAACTCCTTTTTTTCCTATATTCCATTATGTAGATTTAAGTTGTGGTTCTCTATGCATGTCAGGAAGGCTAAATCTTGTTTCAGTTTTCTCTAAGAGGTTATTCACAATTGACACAATTACCATAAATACAGTTTTCTGGTAACTATTTTACTGTTTTTAGAGGCATAATTTAATGCATCTATTCAAATGTTAAGATCCTCATTTTGCTTTGACCTTTTCCTCCTGTAACAGGTAGGAGCTTAATTTTGGCTTCAGCTCTATCTATGTAACCTCTTCCAAAGTCAGGTGAATTGGTACATAAACATATATGATGCAGGATCCAATTTAACATCCCAAAGAGGCGATATCACGTGTGTACAATACAATTCTGTCTATAGATGTTTCATAGATTTCTAATCCCAATATTTAAACTGTAAGCGTAACATGAATTTAATATAGTTTCAATTAGCTTTCTTTTTTTAAGAGAAAACTTCAAACCCTCTTCTTTCTAGAGATTTTGTCGCATCACCATTCACAATAGGATTAAAAAATTTATTTCTCAAGCAGATACAAAGTTAGACTCACCCATTTAAATATTTACTGTTTTATTTTGTTGGGGGATTTTTGTTTTTTACCAGGAGTTTTGTTACAACATTAATTACAGCAAAAGATCCATGAGAGAGGCTGAATGTGATGCCTGTCTGCCTGGGACAGCTACATGACTAGATGTCTCACTACATGCTATCACTTGGAACAGAACCACTACATACTCTGCTCTTAATTTGTGTCACAACCTATAAAGTTGCTGAAGATGTTACTTTGGTAGTAGAGAGTGAATTCTGAGGATACAAGGTTTTCTCCTGCTTAAAAAAAAAAAAAAAAAAAAAAAAAAAAAAAAAAGCTCAAAAAGCTTTTTTTTTCTTTTCATTTTTTATATATATATATATATTTGATAAAATTATCACTTTAGTGTCAACTCACAACTAAATACAAGCATTTTTTTCATAGCAAGAGTAGCCTTGTTATCAGACACCCAAGCAGAAATAATCCATGCGAGATACATTTATCCTAAAATTCACCTCTTGTTCCAGACATCGTAATTTTGTATTGATTACATAAAAGATGCGTGAAATGCTCTGGAGAATGTAATGCTCTACTCTGCTGTCAGTAAACCAGATGAAATTACAAGTTTCCAGATCAGTAACATCCAAAACTCTTCTTTCCTTATCTACTCTTTCTTCCTTCCCCTTCCAGAAATGAGTGCAGCAGGGCCCAGAGACACACCTCCACGCCTATTCCCTTCATTACCTTCTTCACAACTGAGAAATCCATACGTTTTGTAATGTAACTTTATTATATTTTGCCTGCAAGTTGCTCTTGAACCAGAGGTTTCCAGTGATTTGTTGTTTCTTCTTTTAGTGATGAATACAGAGCTCATATAAGAAAGATCATAAGGAAAACTTCGCTAGGTGTCTGTTACTCTGGAAAGAAGGGAATGTAGTAACATTGGAAATTATGGAGAAAACATCTACGAATATGTGAGAATGCAATCTCAGAAAAGCCTTTTTGCTTTGCAAGATTAGCTACAAATATTGATGAGGCTTCAGCACACACTTAAAATTGAAATTAAATGTGAATTAAATGTGAATATGCATATATTAGTGCATCAGGGTGGGAGGGCAAAGTGCAATTTTGCCCGAGTTAATGAATTAAGATAATTTCAGCTATACAGGCAAAACAATGATGAGGGCTGGGTTTTTGTCTTAAAAACCAATTATAATAACAGGAAGTTTCTTTTAAGAATATGTTTGCCTTCATTTAATTTGTTGCCCGGTATAGGCTAAAGCATTTCACACTTTGAAGTGCTAAAGGCAGTTTCACAAAAGAGATAGAAACAACAAAGTTAGTTTTACAAGATGGTTGCTATCCACTCTTCAGTGTGTTGTGCTAAGTGTAGAAAAACGGAAATAATACTGTGTCTTCAGAGTTTGTCAGAACTATAAAGTGACATTGGATCTCTTTTTTAAAATTTATTTACTGTGGTAGTGCCTAGAGGTCAGGACTGCATTGGACTAATCACTTTACTTCCTGCAGCTATTAACAGTCTCTACACTGGAATGTTACAATAGTTCTAACTTGTAAAGTTTCTTTGATTTCCTTAATATTTTAGAGAATAAAGTCCTCTCAGCAATAATTCTAAACTTTAATGTTCTAGTAAAGTAAATATTAAACAATACAACTCTCCAAAAGTTAACATTGAAATGCTTGACAATATTTTTAGTACTTACCTGTGTTATTTAGGTACATAAATCATGCGTTATGTTTTCTGCTTGCTGACTGGATTTCTTTTTGTGAGTAACCCAAACAAGAAGAAAAGAGGTTACTCCACTCTCCATTCTGCTGGAGATGGCCAGATGTGGTGGGCTTCAGGACCTATGAGCTTTCTCAGCGGTCCCTGCCAGAGCCATTTGTACTGGGATGCCTCTCCTCCCAGTGCTAGATGGCTGTGGTGGTCCCATGTCCCATTTGCAGGGAGGAGGGCAGCTAAGCCCATGCTCCCCATAGGCACACACCTCTCCAACCCACCTTCATTCCTCTCTTTCCCCATCTTTGGTCCTTCCTCTAATCATCCCACCTATTAAATTCTTAGTTCTGCTCTCTCAAATCACTGCTACTCCAAGCAGGACAGGCAGCAACAGTACCTCTCGCTTCTTGTACTTAGAGTGATTTTGAGTCTATACTCAAGGCTCAGAAATCTTCATGTTCTGAAAAAAACTTTTCACCATAGCAGAAATTGGTCTTTAAATAAATGCTCATCCTTAATAAGTTTTAAAAATAAGGCTTCAGACCCTGAAATATAGGGGCCTAAATTTAAAACTAGACAAGTATCTTTGCAGGCCTAAGGCCCAAGATGTCTTTCATAATGTGACTTTTCCGTAGATATTGCAAACATTATGTAAAATTTCAACTGACCAATATCCATTCTTCTTTCTATGGTGCTGAGACACTCTAAGAGATGCTGAATGCAACATAATGTTTATTTACAAACATCAAGTTGTAATCATTGATTCACTGTATCTGCAGACTCAGCCGCTTTCCCCTTCATTCTTTCATTAAGCTGTTTACATTTTCTTGGCATTTCTCAAATGTGAACACAGTTTTACCTTCCAGATGTTCCTTCTTTCCATGAAAATGCCCAGGTAGACAGATATGGCTTGCATCTTCTCTTGAAAATAGATGTATATCAGTTACATTGGAGCAATTCCAGTGTCAGACGTATCCCACTGGAGGAGGCAGCTGTTTTCCAGGTGAAACTATTTAACTAGCAACAAAAAACACCTTATATTGCCCTTATGTGTTTGTTTTCTAGGCAAGAAATCTCATTTTCAGCCAGTTCCACCTCTCTGTTTTTCTGTGTTTATATGAATAAGCAGGAAGGGAAACCTTTCCTCTTGTCCTGTAGGATGTCTGTAAAATATTGTGCAGAAGTCTGAATTCCTGGTCATGTAGGCACACAGGACATAAAAAATGGTTATCATTAATATTAGATCCCTGTTTTAAGAATTAGAAAGGAATGGTGAAATTAAACTTGTTTTAGCAAGTCCCTAGAAAATTTCTTAGAACTTCTTCCCACCGTGCACTACTCATTTTCTCAAATACCTGGTGAACAGCCTGTAGTCCACTATGTAATATGGAGATCAACCTCTAACCTGAAAAACAAACACCAAACCAAATACTTTTTTTTTTTTTTAATTCAAAAGAATAGGTATCAAAACAGACAAAAATATGTAAAGTATGCTAAAAAAATGGAGTGATTGCAAAAGCCTGTGAAATCCTTGTTGTGTTCTGGTGTTCCTCTTTCTTTTCTCAGTTCTCATCTCTGAATGTAAGCAATACCAAAGGTGTACATTGTCTTTTAGAGTGTGCTTTATTTAAGTAAATATAAACTAAAGATGAAATACATCATTAATGTACTTTAGAACATTCTGTGCATTCTGCAAACAGAGAAATGGAGATGTTGAAGAGTCACGTTGACATAGCACTTAGGGATATGGTGTAGTTGGAAACTGTCAGCGTTAAGTTAATGGTTGGACTAGATGTTCTTCAAGGTCTTTTTCAACCTTAATTATTCTGTGATTCTGTTACTAAGTTGCTGATTCACTTTTGGTAGCAGAAACATTTCTTTATTTTGTGTTTCCAACTTGCTTAGATCATAGGGTGACAAAGGGGGGAGATAAGGAAATAATAAATTACTTTATTCTGTATTTTGTTATAACCAACATTTAATGAACAATTTTTAACATAGATATGAATAATGTGAACTTCCCAACACATGGACTATTAATTTTCAATAGATCTCTTGTACAAATACCATTTTCATGGCTTGTGCACTTCCAAAGTGATCATCTGAATTTATTCTGCATAAAAGTAACCTACCCAAACTTCCACTATATGAATCTGCAAGTGCTTGAGCACTCTAACACTTTTTAATCTATACTTCTTTCTGCAGAGAAGTAGCTCCTGACTAAAGGTGATGTGAACTGAAGTATCAGCTGGGACAGAACTACACTGCACATGATATAAATCCTGACAATATTTATCCATGACAAGTAGATCTTACACTTATAATTGCAGACTTGTTATCAACATTTTCAGCACTTGATCACAGAAATGGTGACTTTAACAAGCCCCTGATGTTTAAGGGTCTTCCAAGGCCATTTGTGTACTGGTTTTCTGGGGAATAATTCTCTCTGAGGAATGAATTCCCAAGGGACTCTGTCAGGTCGTAGTCTCTAGCCAGGTCTGAGCATTTCTGGAAATGGAGGGAAGAAGATCTAACCTGTACCTGCCCATTCAGTGACAAAGAAAATGTTCCAGCTCTCTCTCACAACAGATATCTCATGAATGTCCCTTAAAAGTCAACAATACCCCTCCTGCCCTTATCAGCAGGATGGGCAGGAATGAACTGTTGATCTGGACTTGGAAACAGGTTCAGCTGTAAAGTAAGACTGATGTCTTATTTACATCTTATTTGCCTGGTAGGTGGTGCAAACCTTTTGTTACAGTTCCTAGTGGTGGAGAACCATAAAGACACTTTATTTGGTTTCCACTTACCTGTTCAAAAGCAGCCTGACTGCACAGGTCCTGGGGAGCACACAGGATACTCTGCACTATGTAGTAGAGTTCTTTAAGAACATCATCCTATACAGTTTCTTTCACACTTCCTATGTGGCAACTGGCCTAAGGCTTAAATAAAGCACTACCTTAAATAAAAAGGCAAGAAAAGTTACAGCAAGTGTAGTACAATGTCTTATGGCCTACTTCTATTTCATGTTGTGAATGTTATTCATTAGTAGTCATTCAATTATTTTAGATACATTTTGTGTCTATTCTTGTCTTCCACCATAACACTTTAATAATATTCTGAATGTATTGTACTTTTGGGGGGAGGAATTGTGTTAGTGAGTGAAAGATTATCAGCTACACAACCATAAGAATATAGTCAATGTAAGTTGTAAGGCTGAAATATTGACTGTAATGTAAATGTTCATCTTCAATAAAAGTGAAAGTATGCATTTTTTATTTATTAACACTTATATAATTACAACTGAAGCTGCACTCCGTTGATATAATAGAAAAGGAAATTAATAAAGAAAGGTTAGATGATGAATAGGTTTTTGACCAGAATATAGCAGCTGGCAAATTCTTGCAAAGATGTATACAGAATAACTAAGTAGCTCTCGAAAGCTTTCTTAAAAATTTAGAAAAAACTATCATCTTCTACATCTGCAGAGGACATCTCTATCTCTTTTCATTATACTGACAAATTTATGAGTTGAGACTACTGTATTAATATTAAATAAATTTCAGAGAATTGCTTTAAAGTTTCCTGAAACTAGAAAGTAGCAGTAGCTTTGGTACTCTCAAAATCCAAGATGGAAAGATTTCAAGAAACTTTTATACATGCTGAATGTGTATAAATGGCTTGAAAAGGTGGACAAAGAAGTTGACAACTACACTCAGAGGGCCTATCGTATATTTAACTTAAACGTTACACACTGTAGAGGAGCAATGAGCCAGAAGTCAGAACAGGAGACGTGGGTTCAGCTCTGTCTCCTGCCAGACTTCCAGTACAGCCTTCACTCCTCACTTAATCGGTCCCTCACTTCTTCTCCTTCAAATGAAAGTAGTGTGGCCTTAAATCAGAGTGTGAGCTGGGGAGAAGATATATGCTAGAAGACTAGGAGCAAATAAATCTGGATTTGGGGATGTATAAAAATACCCAGAATAGAATTGCACATTTTGAATATGACTTGAGACTATGTGAAGGTTTAGTAAATAGGAAAATTAATTTGTATGGACATGTTTGAGCATCACTAGAAGATTTGTGAATATAGCACAGGCAGTTTGGAAAGCAATACCAGGCTGAAAAGTGTTTTTTCAGCTGCTGTCTCTGTTTCTTTGATATGGAACAAAAGGTTTTTTCTGTTGGATGAGAGTGGGATGTAATCAGGACAAATATGTATAGATATTCTTTTCAGTCATCATTGTTGAACTTCAGGCACAGGTATTCAACTTCGTTCTCTTTTCCTATCATCATGAGAGTCAGGGAGTGAAGCACAGAAGAGCTAAGGTTGGGGCAAGATGCTGGGAACGTTACAGAGGTCCTGCAAGTGTCTGATGTTCATACAAGGGACTTGAGCTGGGTGGAAACTTTGTAGGACCTGCTGTTTCTGTGGGCTAGGAATACTGGATCTCCTACTATATGGATCTGCTTACAGAGAGTGTGGGGAGGTGTTACAGCTTGCAAAGGAGAGCTGAATGGTTTTGCAATGACTCTGTGCATGTTTAGAGAAGATGGTAAAGATTATTTGATTTAGAATCTATGGAGGAAATAAGGAAACTCATTCCAACCAGAACAAAATTTTTCCCTGGTGTAGCTCAGTTTCTGTTCCAGTTAGCAATAACAACACGGAGGGGCCACCTCAAGATGGAGGCTTTTTTTAACTCAGAATAAAATCTTTTAAACTTCACTGAAGCAAGACTTCAACATTATGAATGCTTTTTGGGCTGATTATGCCATTAAAAATGTGGAAAGGTTTTCTTCTGTTCTAAGATGTACCCCTGAGTTTTAAGGGCTGCTCTGCTACTTATATTTTAATTAGCCTTCCATAATCAAATAAGGTGGACCACTATTTTGTCCCAATCTAATGTTTTAATATGGAAACAGGAATTGAAAGAGGCTATGAATTTCCAAAAATTTATATAGAATATAAGTAAATGGATGCCCCATCCATGTGTAGGCCAGAGGTGACTAGAAACTCAGAGATGTTTCAGCACTTTTCTTCCATTTCTATGCCAGTGCTGATTAGAAAAATGTAATGAAAGTGAATTAAAATGTATTACAATTTTGCAAATTTCTATGCTTTGTATAATCATGTATAGTTTGAATCTGTTTTCTAGAATTTGGAATCTTATACTGTTAAAAAATTTCACAAATGTCTCAGAGTAGAGATTATAATTAGTTCATGTATATTACAAACACATAGGTTTATCATTAATGTATTCTTCCTGTTTTGTGTTATATGCTTAGAAGCTTAATGTAAGTAGGATAAATATTTTAGACATTCTCCAATATACAATTAGGTATTAAAAATATATCATCTTCTCTTTTAGATGTCTATGAATTCAGAGAAAATTTTTATCTTACCTGCCACTGAATAAGTTTAAAAGGACTGTTAGCCTACAATTAAATCATAAAATCACAGAATGGTTTGTGTCTGTTTTGCCAGTTATCAGGCCTAGCATAAAGGACACAGCCAGCATAAAGATGAACCAATAATCAGATTGTATTTGGTACAAAAGGGTCAGTACATGGGTGAGCGCTGGGAGTACAAACAAGTCAGTCAGGTTACACATATTTGACATCAGTCCCACTGACCCCAACAACAACACCACATGACCAACAATGAGTGGAATAAATGGTGAAATGCAGTTTCCCATAGAAGGGATAGGAGACAACTGAGTCCACAAGCTAAATACATAAGACCAAAGAAGCCACATACTGAAACTCTACACAGCCCACGTTTACAAAGGCCAGACCTGACTGGAGCCCAGTTCCAGGGAGGCAGGAGGTCCTTCCCCAACAGGAAACTCCACAAAATACACCCACCTCACAGACAGACACTGCCCCTTCCTGCAAGGGGTCCCAGCTTTTATCCCTCAGTGGGACACCTGACCTTTGTTTACTTAATGCAGACACCTGGGGCTCCTTTACCCAATGGCTCTCCCTGTAAGGCCGGTCGCACCCTGGAGGGAAGCCTAAAGGCAAACTCACTCCCCCTTTGTGAAGAGCTGTGGGAATCACCCATATGCCAACCTTAATTTGGGGCTTGGCGTTGAAACCCCAGCATTTCAGGGTCAGAAAGGACCTTAAAGGTCATTTAGTTCCAACCCCCCTGCCATGGGCAGGGACACCTCCCACTAGCCCAGGCTGCTCAAAGCCCCGTCCAACCTGGCCTTGAACACTGCCAGGGAGGAGGCATCTACACCTTCCCTGGGCAACCTCTTTCAGTGTCTCACCACCCTTACAGCAAATAATTTCTTCCTTAAATCTAATCTAAATCTATCCTCTTCCAGTCTAAAGCCATTTCCTATCATGACATGCCCTTATAAAATGTCCCTCTCCAGCTTTCTTGCAGGCACCCTTTAGGTACTGGAAGGCTGCTGTAAATTCTCCCTGGAGCCTTCTCTTCTCCATGTTGAACAACCCCAGCTTTCTCAACCTGTCTTCATAAGGGAGGTGCTCCAACCCTCTGATTATCTTCACGGCCTCCTCTGGACCTGCTTGAGCAAGTCCATGTCCTTCTTATGCTGAGGACACCAGATCTGGACACAGTATTCCCGGTGGGATCTCACAAGGGTAGAGTAGAGAGACAGAATCACCTCCTGCAACCTGCTGGTCATGTTCCTCCTGATGCAGCCCAGGATACAGTTGGCTTTCTGGACTGCAAGCGCATTGCCGGCTCACAGTCAGTTTTCCATCCACTAATACTCCCAAGTCCTCCTCCCCAGGGCTGTTCTCAATCCACTCATTACCCAGCCTGTATTTGTGCTTGGCATTGCCCTGATCCATGTGTAGGACCTTGCACTTGGCCTTGTTGAACTTCATGAAGTTTGCACGGGCCAACATCTCAAGCTTGTCCAGGTCCCTCTGGATGGCATCTCCCTTCCCTCCAGCGCGTCGACCGCACTACACAGCTTGGTGTCATCAGCAAACTTGCTGGAGGTGCACTCAATCCACTGTCCATGTCTCCAACAAAGATGTTAAACAGCGCTGGCCCCAATACTGATGCCTGAGGAACACCACTCGTCACTGCTTTCCATTTGGACATTGATCTGCACTGACCGCAACTCTTTGAGTGCAACCATCCAGCCAATTCCTTATCCATCAAATGGTCCATCCATCAAATCCATGTCTTTCAAATTTATAGACAAGGATATTGTGCAGGACAGTGTCAAATGCTTTGCACAAATCCAGGTGAACGACATCAGTGTTTTGCTTATTGGGGATACCAATTAAACTCAGACATCAGATTGAAAAGAGCAGGCGTATTATACTGGAAATAACTAAATAATGTCACAGAGTGATACAGAAAACATACAGTAAGAAAAGACAGAATACTGCACTCAAACAAATAGGAAAATATAGGGTAATGCATCAAATCATTACTACCTGAGAGAGAATAGTGATTAAGAAAGATCCATCACCACTTGCATACTTTACCATCAGCCAGACCCGCAATGGCTGGGGAGCCCCGGTTACAGCGAGGGTTTGCAGAGCCTATCCCAGCAAGTGGGAAATCCTACACGGTGTGTCCACCCATAGGCGAGGCTTCCAAAGTCACTGCAAGTGTGTCCAGCCTTATATACCAAAAATCAGCAAGCCAGAATAGCTGGCACCTTTGTTTTCAGCAGAAATATCTGGTTTCAATCTCACATTAGGTTCCCCCCAGAGCCTGGCCCGGGCTCAAGAGAGAAGCAAAGGGAGTTTTCCTCCTTATGTAATTGGATTATGAGCAAGGTCACACATCAGGTCACAGGGCCAGACAACTGTGTCCATGACCCTGTTATCTTATCCACACACAAAGAAATATAAAGATACATTCAAGACAGCTACATCTTCCATGCATATTTCATTAATGATTACATACTAAGCAGTTTTGGCTCAGGGCCTGTTGTTCAGGCTTCAGTACACATCAGAATAGCTAGTTTGTTGTAACTTAGTATAATACCTATTAGCACAATGGTTATCAGTTATAAAATATACATGATTCATCTATAGGTCAACTCTTGACTTGGACCAGTTGTCTAAGCCTTAGCACTTCGCATCAGTTGCTCTTCCCTTATCCACCAATGCTGTAATCCTGTCATAGAAGGCCACCAAATTCTTCAGGCATGATTTACACTTTGTGAAGCCATGTCCCCAATCACCTCCTTAAATCTTTCATATGAATAATTTTCAAGATTAAGATGTCACTTCTCTAGTCTTTTAACAATTAAACCACGAATCAAAATTATTTTTTCCTTTCTAAGGCCTGAATCCTATACCAAAAACATCCCCCTCACATATTATAGATTTTATATGGATAAATATTTTCATTTTCAAGAAGGTAGGAAAAAAGCCATTTTAAATTTTATGATTCAGCAAATTAATTTTGACAGAAACTATGTTCACAACATTAGGAACTTGTTCTGTACTGACATTGGCAATTTTGTACTTAGCAAAAAAAAAAAGCTTTAAAATTATGTCACTTGCTTTATGTGGAAATCATTAATACAGAATGTGACATATATACTTGAAAAAAGAATTAATTTGGGAACTGGATTTACTGTGTCAGGTGGGAAAATAAGCTAGCATCTTTTGTAGGAAAGAGAAAAATCTTGAGCTATGTTCACCAGTTGATAATTCTGCCAATTCTTTCTCTGTAAATTACAAAAGTTATATAATGTCATTATTATACATCATAAAAGACTAAGCAAAGAAAATATCCTGCCCATATAATAACACTAATATAATACCCTCAAAAAAATTTTACTTTAATAGTCTTGCACTTCTTGGTATCTTCCATGCATGTTTCCATGGCTATCATACAATTTAATGACATTTCAAGTTAGAGTTGATGTAGAAATTGTGACTTCATTCATAGTTTGGAAATAAATAACTTTTTTACATTGACACATCAAAGCATTGCTTTTCATGCACTATTTTTGCAAGAAAAGAGTCATAGTTGACCCCCAAAAGCTAAATTTGGATTCCATAGTTTCTTAGAACAAGTAGCAGTGGAGAGGTATGGAACTGTACTTACCTATGCACACCTTTTAATCCTGACTTGCCCATAATTGCAAGTTTTATTTTATATGCCACATGGATATCTCAGTGCCTAGTGAGGGGTATTTCTAGGAATTATTAAAGAGAATGATTTAATTTCTGGAGTTAAATAAAGTAACCAGGTAACAACCTCTTGGCATTTATCACTAGGATAAATTAGAGACCATTCAGAATCTCATATCTGTGTGGTAATCTGAGGTCTTTATTATTTTATCATTTCATCTACTCTGCAGAGATCTCAAGAGGTGTGATAGGAAGATTTAAATGTAGGTCAGTCTCCAGTCCCTTATAATAGATAAGGAGGGTTTGGGATTTGGTTTCCAAGTCACAGAAGCAAGAGTCCCTAAACCAATCTACAGTGGTTTGTTGTGCTATTGAGCAACTCTTCTTTGTCCAGAATGTGGGAGTGTGAAAATTAGCAATATTAAAAGTCCTCCAGATTTCAGGATGGATACAAGATAGACTCACTAATAGTCTCATTTGCTGATAATTTACTTGTGGATAAAAGTCAAGTATCACTAACAATTTCTAAAATCTGGCCACAACCTTGTTCTACTGACAAGTGGTGATTGATTTGGGCTGACTGGAGGAAGGATGCAGAGAATGGATATGATTACTGAAGTGATTTTGTCTTTTCCTCAGGTAACCTTCAAGGAATCCTATATCTTCTTTGTTTTCCTTCTTTTCGGTGTGTAGATGCAGTGCCATAAAAATATCTGCATAGGGAGGAAAAGAGAAAAGAAAACAAGATACCTATGACTCTATACCTGTACATGAATACTATGTAGAGATCTTTCCTCATCAAACTTGAATTGACAAGTTTTTCACACATTCCAAAACTTAACCAGGGTATAATCTTGAATAAAATGGTTTAAGACCTGGCTAATGGATGGTTGTTTAGGAATGACTGTGAGTAGGGGCAGGCACTGGGACTTTTTCCTACTTGATCAAAGATTTTGCTATTTAGAATGGGTCTCAGTAGTCTCAGAAATATCCCATTTTCTCCAGATTACTTAATACTCATTTGAAATAAATTTTTCTTCTAAAATGTGACTATCTGGCATAAGGTTCCATTAAAGAAACCTTTGTAAGATAATGTAAAGATTTCCCAGTTCTTGAGAATCTCAGGACACATTTTAGATGACAGATGTATTGTGAATATGTACCCTCAACAAAGATCAACTGTTCTTACATGAAAGCATATCCTATGTCTCAGCTGCCCATAGAGATCACACCTATTTCCAAATAAAGATCAGACATGATGATAATATTAATTTAGTCCATCAAGGTTAAAACTCAACTTCACATTACCATTTTTGGAATCAGTGCTGCAAAAAGAAAATTATAAAACACACCATTAACTTTTACCTAAACACTGAATTCTATTCCTGAATGGCAGTTAAAGAGCCTTCTCATACTCTAAAACCGAACGGATATTTTCCAAAGGATTCTTTCAGACCAAAAAAAAAGGAAAAGAAAAAATAAATCACAAACCAAAACTTTCAGAGGAACTGTCTCTATCATGACTGCCACTGCTTCCTAGAATGCTTTTCTTGTGGGAACATACACTGAAAGAGAATAAATAATATGTCAGAAACCATTCTGAGGGTATTGATATTTCCATGGTCCCATAAGTTTCAAAGTAAGCTTCAGAAAGCCTTGTTTCTCTAGTATTTTAGGTGCCTATGTAGTGGAATTGCCTTTAGCTATTCTGTAACTATACAGATGGAGTATTATCATATTTATTAGAAAATAACTCCCTAACAGAAAATAGATCTTGGTTCATCTGTTCCTGTTTACTATAGCTAACTAGTATCTCTCATTAAATTGGTTATAGTACTTTGCAAGTCACATAATAGTTTTCTTCAGTGGATCCCTTTGTCTTCTGTCTCCCAGACAGCATGGCCTGTAATGAAGTTTCATAGTAAATTGTCATTTACAGATGAGATATATCAGTGACACAGATGACTGAATTGCCATGAGCACTTGTTTTAGTTTTTCCCTTTTGTCAGATGAAGAATTTTGTCTCTCCACTTTTTAGCAAAGTCTTTTCAATATATATATATATATATATATATTTACTGCATAACCCTTACTACAGCAATTTTGTATTCTAGTTGGCTAAAAATGCCTTTTTCTTCTGTTTCTGGTAAGACAGCTGGGACCAAGTCTCTTCAATATGACTTATGCATATATACATTCAAGCTATGCATGAGGTGATCTCCATATCTAAGTTCTGTAATGACTGGATAGCTCCATATGGAAGACTTGGCAGACTTGTGATGTGAGACACTGCTTGCACCATAAGTTGTGGAGAGCAGAATGAATTATTGCTAGAACTACTTTTTTAGTCTGTAGATAACAGTCCATTAAAACATGTAAAGTTGGTCATACCTCCACTGTCAGGTTAGCTTGCAATAAATGAAATCAAGCAAATAATCTTATTAATCATTCTTAGATGCATATATTTGAGAGATAATGGTAGTTCCACCAGAGGCAGATGAAATGCTGGGGTTTCAACCCCAAGCCCCAAATTAAGGTTGGCATATGGGTGATTCCCACAGCCCTTCACAAAGGGGGGGTCAGTTTGCCTTTAGGCTTCCCTCCAGGGTGCGGCCGGCCTGGCAGGGAGAGCCATTGGGTAAAGGAGCCCCAGGTGTCTGCATTAAGTAAACAAAGGTCAGGTGTCCCACTGAGGGATAAAAGCTGGGACCCCTTGCAGGAAGGGGCAGTGTCTGTCTGTGAGGTGGGTGTATTTTGTGGAGTTTCTTGTTGGGGAAGGACCTCCTGCCTCCCTGGGACTGGACTCCAGTCAGATCTAGCCTTTGTAGATGTGGCTGTGTAGAGTTTCAGTATGTGGTTTCCTTGGTCTTATGTATTTGGCTTGTTGATTCTCCCATCCCTTCTATGGGAAACTGCATTTCACCATTTATTCCACCCATTGTTGGTCATGCAGTATTGTTGTTGGGGTCAGTGGGATTGATGTTGATTATGTATAATCTGACTTGTTTGTACCCCCCATGATCACCCATGTACTGACCCTTTTGTTTAAAATACAATTTGGTCATTGGTTCATCTTTATGCTGGCTGTGTCCTTTATGCTAGGCCTAATAATTGGCAAAGCAGAAGCATAGATCTGGAGTTGTCTTTACAGAGTCTCTTTATACTGCTCTACTTGTCCAGAGTGAGGACAGAGATATTTGTAACCTACTGTTTATTCTAGTGACTTTCAATATTTATTATGACTATCATTATTTTACAGATGGGAACAGAGTGGGGGTTTTTCCATAACAAGAAAAAACCCTCAGTTTTTCTTTAATCCCCTCTGAAGGTTTCAGGGATATGTAGAGTTGAATTTCCAAGAAGAAGTAACAAGAGGAACACATACAGTGCTCTTGCTTCTGAAGGTTTCATATTGTTTAAAGATAAACGACAACCACTTTCCTCCAGCCTTCATTTTGACATTTTAAAAGATAAGATGTACCCCTCAGCTTATATCACCTCAAAAGTACATCTAAATATCCCTTCAGCATCTCTTTCTGAAATGTCAGATTTCTAAGGTGAACAGGAAGTTAAAACTTTTTACTGTTTTAGAGCACCGATTTGATTCCAAAGAAGGGAAGATATTAACACCAATCAGTAAACAAATTCAGGTGGGGAACCAAATAAATAATGGATTTTTCAGGGTGTTGATAGTTTAGGATTCAGTGTTACAAATTCAGTTGCATTCTATCTTATCTGCATACTGAGAAGCTGCAAATGAAACATTAGATTTTTCAACAAATCTCAGCATTTCTAAAAGAAAATGTAGAAAATATATCAAACTGAAGAGGTATTTCAAAGAGAAAAATCTAAATGTCCAACTTCCAGATCATGAAAAGGCAAAGTCTACTGCCTCTTGGAAATGAAGCAGCTCAATGTGCCTTTGACATGCTTGGTCACTGCTTTAAACGGCATTAAATGACACTTTTCTTGTTCTTATCAACTGTACTTCCTGCAGTTTTGATTTTATGGAAGTAATTTGTGTTGATGATTGTTAACCCCTGTGGTCTGCTATGTTCCCAAGAAACTACTACACAAAGTGATATAGCTGTAAGTAAAATGATCTAGAAAATTTCACAGTAAAACCTGTTATCTTTTAAACCTGGTCCTTAAGGCTTCCCTTACTTTTCTTTCTAAAGTTGTTTCACATATGAATTATTGCAAAGATGTCTGCAATACAATCAGCCATATAAGACTATTTAAGCAGGCTCAACAGCAAAGGTCTTTTAACTACTACCTAACCACTAATCCCTTCTGTGTCTGTTGTACTTGAATATTTAAAATAATGTAAAAGTTCTTTGAAATATATGTGCACACAAGAAACAGCCATACAGAGAGAGAAGGTTAAAGGTTGTACAGGCATAATGTTCTTTACAAGCAATTTTGGAATGAAGTTAAGGCATTTTTTACACTTCCTTGCAAGAGCATATGAGACAAATTTTCCTCTTCTTAATTTGAAGTATTGACCAATGTTCTACTAGTCTATGAAATTCAAACATGTAAGGAAAAATGGAAATTTGGCTCCAAATCACTGAAGTACAACTTTTCAAGTGATTTAGGACTCCTTGAATGAATTTTCAATGAGATATGGGCTCCTATATCCTGCAGACATCTGCTGACCTAACGGCTCTCCGAAGTCAACAGTTAGTACATTAGCTGAGAGGAATTAACATTTTACTGCTGATCGTATTTTAAAATACAGTGTAATTGGGATATGACTAAAACTGGATTCTACTTCCCCTCCTTGAAGTTCTGTACAAATAGGTAGAATTCTTCTTTTTCATATGTAATTTATCTAAGAATACAGTTCATACCTTGGCCTATTCAAGAACAAGTAATAGCTAGTATTAGTATTTCTTCAACAGGATCCAAAGATGCATTACCCAAAATGCAGGTGTTGCCTCTATTATGTTCACAAGCATCAACTTTTTTTTTTTTTTTGTGGTGGTGGTGCCGGGGAGTGTTTGAGATTTTTGCTCCCACTCTTCCCTGCAGGAGAAATCTATCTGGAGTAAAGAGACCTTTCCTCAGTTTTATATCCTTTCTCCTTTTCAAAATTTTCTGAAGGTCTTTTTCTTCATTTGCATTTGTTGCTAGAGCAAATTGAATTTCCTGACCATAGAAGACTTCCTTCCCTAGCATCCCATTTGATACTTTAGTTTTCTAGACTAACAATCTTAAATTGCTACTATTTGGATTTCTCCCCTTAATCAGGAGGGCTCTTGTGAGGGTGAAGTCCAGGTTGCCCTCAGGGGTTTCTGATCCATCATTTGAATCTGCATGACAAGGAGTTATTCACATCTACCATCTTGTTACATGAGATACTTTTGTGTCTGTAAGAGATTGGTTGTATCTTTAAAATAATCTTTGTAGCTGTCCTCAGACAAAACAAAATCAGATCCATGCATTCAAATTATTGTAGCTAGATGGAAAATGTGAGGTTTGCAAGTATTTTGATTTGAAATTCTTGGATTATGATGAACTGTTGTGCTTCAGCAGTTTAATTATTTCAAAAAGTGATATGTACCATGTGTACAATGCATTATATAAGAAAAATCAACATAGTAAGAGACTTATTTTAAAACGTTGGATCTTAGTTTTTGAGTTTTCCATATTTCATTTATTTGTCACTAGCACTTCACAGCAGGTTTTGAAAAATCGTACCATGTGCAAAAAAATTCCTGTCATTCAATTTCTATTTCTCCTTTTTATTGTAAAGGCCATTTGCATAAAAATAGTAGATTTGTTTCTTAAAAGTTCTTGCTGCTCCCTCCCATTTAGAATCATCATAATACAATAGATTGACATGGAAATAGTTGTCATGTCAGAATGGAAGAATTATGATTGTGACTAGGGTATAAGCAGCAGGTTCTCAAAATTAAAAGATTCTGTTTCCATACAAGTAGCACTGCAAATAAAAAGCAAGAGGGAAGCAATAACAGAAACAAAATATTGTTAAAAGAGTATTTTTCTTTCACTTTGATATTTATTTGGCATTATTTGACAAAAATAAGATCAGCAAGAACATGAGAACAGCCAACATGTTAAAGAATTGGTCCAGCTGCTGCATTATCTCGTCTTCAGCAGCAGCCACTGGCTGAGGAAAAAACTATCAGCTCAGACATTAAATGCTTATGCCCTGCCAGAGTACTTGCTCAGCATTTAGGGATACGAAATCAAGGAAATTCTTGAGTCAGATTATGTCTTTGTATTCAAAAGACCTTTTTTCTTTCATGCAGTTGCCCAGTCCTTATCATAATATGGCTGTACATGATTGGAAAGTAATTTTCTGTTTGTAGAGTTAAGGAGGTTTTCTAATTAGTTATAATAGTTAAACTATTTTCTTCAGAGATTCTTTACTTTGTTTTTTTTACTACATAGCATATGGTAGTGTACTGTACCTGTATTGTTTGCATGACAAGGTTTTGTTAGTGGGGGAGGCTACATGGGTGGCTTCTGTGAGAACCTGCTAGAAGCATCCCCTGTGCCTGATGGAGCCAATACCAACTGGCTCTGAGTTGGACCTCCTGCTGCCCAAGGCCAAGCCCATCAGTGACCACGGTAGCACCTCTGTGATAATGTATCTAAGGGGTGAAAAAAACCCTGCAGAACTGCAACCAGAAAGAAGAGAGGGAATGCATTAGAGAAACAGCTCTGCTGACACCAAGATCAGTGAAGTAGGAGGGGGAGGAGGTGCTCCAGGCGCCAGAGCAGAGGTTCCCCTGCAGCCCGTGGTGCAGCCCATGGTGAGGCAGCTGTGCCCTGCAGCCCGTGGGGGTTGGCAGTGGGGCAGATCTCCGCCTGCAGCCCGGGGAGGGCCCCACGCTGGAGCAGGTGGATGTGCCCGGAGGAGCCTGTGACCCCGTGGGAAGCCCACGCTGGAGCAGGCTCCTGGCAGGGCCTGTGGGCACATGGGGACACACGCTGGAGCAGTCTGTTCCTGAAGGACTGCATCCCATGAGAGGGACCCATGCTGGAGCAGTTTGTGAAGAACTGCAGCCCATGAGAGACACATTGCTGATGGACTGTCTCCCATGGGAGGATCCCATATTGAAGCAGGGAAACAGCGTGAAGAGTCCTCCCCCTGAGGAGGAAGGAGCAGCATAAACAGTATGTGTGATCAACTGACCGCAACCCCTATTCCCCCTGCACTGCTCAGGGAGTTACAGAAATTGGAGGTAAAGTTAAGCCCAGGAAGCAGGGAGGGTGTGGGGGGGTGTTTTTAAGATTTGGTTTTATTTCTCATTATCCTACTCTGATTTCATTGGTAATAAATTCAACTAATTTCCCCAAACTGAGTCTGTTTTGCCAGTGACAGTAATTGGTGAATGATGTCTCTGTCCTTATCTTGACCCACAAGCCTTTTGCTATAATTTCCCTCTTCTGTCCACTTGAGGAGGGGAGCAGTTTGGCGGGCATCTGACATCCATCCAGGGTCAACCAACCACAGGATCCTAAGAAACAGTGATTATTACAATCCCAAAATACATATCATACCTTAGAATACAGCATTAATAACGTCTAGTTTTCACCTCATAATATTTATTAGTAGTAGCGCTGCTATTAATATTATTTACTGATGTTGTATTAAGTACTCATTTTCTTTGAAGTAGATAATGAAATGGCTTGATAGGATGTGTCTTTTATTCTACAAACTTCTTATTGAAATCAATGAGATCAAAAGAATGGTGTACATAATTTCTTAGAGAATGCATGAAAAAGATTAATACGATTTACTTCTTTAAATTATCAGATGCTGTCTATTGATGAAAAATAAAACCAATACAGATATAATAACAGAAAAGGAAATTAAAAAAGTGCACAGCATCATATGTAATTATAAGTGCTTTTCTGAATTCAGTTGTTCAGTTAATTTTCATGCACCATCCTCTCCATACTCCATAATCTCTATTATATTTCTTTTGTCATGTAGAATTGGTTGCTGTATAATCTCCAACCCTATTTTCCACATTTCATAAAGAATATTACATTTTTATAACTATCACTCACCAATAAATCTGCAAATGTTCCCTCACAGACAATCTCAGTCACAACTTTCTAAGCCTTTGGTCCTCAGAAAGACTACCTTTTCATTTTGAGAAGTTTGCCAATACATGCATGATATGTATTGAGAGGTTTTTTTCTCTTTGCACTTTAATTACATAAACTATAGAGCAACACTTCAGGACTCTCTGCAATGAATTTAGAAGTCTGTAAATTCTGGTTTCAGTTGTGAAACTCCTTTTATATATTATTCCCTTTTAGTTATTCCAGTTACATTCATTTGTACGTATGGGCATGTAATATGATACAAAAGAAAAGAAATAGCTGAATGTCAGCCATCTCAAGAGATTTATGTTGCAGCTATAAATAAATTAGCTTTCCTAAAAATTGTCACATTTCTGCTCAACAGCTTGCAGAAGCTCCTTCATGCTTAGAAGACCTACACTAGGTGCCCGTCATGTATTTCTGGGCTGAACTGTAGATCGCTGTCCTACTCAGAATCTGTTGCAGATAATGATGAGGGAGAGGAGCTTTCAAAGACAAACTGAATTTGCCAACTTGTCTTTCCCTGCTTCCATCTCTTTTTCTCTCAGTGTTAGGAAGAGTCTTGACTTTATATTACCCATAGAAAACATGATCCATATTAGTGGATCTTCCTAGCTTCCTAACCTATTGAATGTTACCAGGACTACAGATCCTCCATAGTAAGTGATTTTAAATCCACTGTAATCACATGCTTTAGCAGCACTTGGAGGAGAGCAAAAGGTTTTTTCCCAGCTGAATTCCTCTTGCTTTTCATTTTCTGTGCTGTTCTGCACTCTGTTACTCATCATCCAGTACCTGTATCTCCTGGCTTCTGGTGCTGGCCAGATAAGATGGTGTTCTCTGTTCAGGTGTGTACAGTGGTTTCTGAGGGTCTCTCTTTGCTCAGCATTTCATTTCCACATAAATGTATAAAGGAGACCAAAAACTTGAGTCCAGTGAAGGGTTTTCAGCTCCATGTGCCTATGGAAGTCTTAGGAAATTGGCGACATATTTATGATGAAGGAAAAGCTTTCTGGACAAAAGTCAGCAGAGCGCATCAGGAAAGCATATTGTTACTGGTATCTTATTGCAAGCTACTATTAACCACAGCAGAAATTCTGTCTTCTACTTTCCATTTGTATAAACCAAGACTGCAGAAACCATAGCAGAGACATGAAAAGAGGAGGATGCCACAGTCAGGCATAAGTATCGCCTGAACAACAGGCATAGGTATAGTCTTTTCCTGAGGTAGAAAGCATTTTCCCCATGTGAGAAAAGGGTGATTACTGAGAGAGATGCAGAAGTTTGTGGACTTGCTAAGGGTGATGTGGTGGGCCTGGAAAAATGTAGAATATTATCATATATACATATTGCCCAGTCTTTCACTGAAGGGTTCTAGTGCCTTGTCCTCTTTTCCCTGCAGTACCCTCCTTACTGTAGGCTGAGACTCCTGCCTGCATGATCGCAACAGTCATGGATTGATAAGGTCACCAGGTTAAAGCCCAAGGCTCAAGCTGGTGCTTTAGCATACAGTGTTGATTTATACAGTCATGCTTTCTCTTTTCTACTCTCTTAATTAGTATTTAAATATTCCAAGTGAAGTGGAATAGGTCGAACAGGAGCCATTAATGATCTGAATCTGGAATACTCTATAGCCTATTTATTGGAGTGTTCGTCTGGGGAGTGGAACAGACAAGTCAAAACCTTCCAGCTCTTTCATTTAGAGCAGACTGCACGGAGGCTTCTCACATCCCAACTGAATTGCCCTAGCAACAATATTATTATTTAAAAAGGAACAAACTTTTTTTTTTTTTTTTTTTAGTAGCATGACTAGCCGTCTGTTTTTAATATGCCCAGCTTTAAAAAGGCATTGCACATTAAATATTTTTTTTACTATTGACAGACCAAGGACTGTTATACATTAAATAACTATGGAATAACATAAATACAGAAAATTACTATTTTACATTTGATTGAGTCTGAATGGAGAAGGGGTATTTTTTGTTTTGGTTTGGATTTTTTGTTTGGTTTTGTTTTTCTTCTGGGGTAGTGAAAGTTATAGCTGTTAAACTGTAAAATCACCTGCCCATCCTTAATCATGGACTACTATACTTATTATGCCTAAAGGAGAGCTCAACTCACAAATACAAAGGATATTTTGTCTAAACTGCCAGGACTACAAGCTCACTCTGGACTCTGAAAATCACACTGTTCTCCTCAAAGTTGTCACCAATTGTCAAGGTTTATTTATACTTACGAGACCCTATAGGTCTTCAGGTTGTATCCTAAGTGACAACTCTGAAACCAGAGGAATAGCAAGAATCTCAGAGTTTTAGCTGTTTGGAATTTAGCAAATCAATCTGTTGATGTAAAGGTGACATTTGTGACCTGATGGGATAGTTCTGTGTGCATGAGAAATTGTGATGTTGAGTCAGAGGTAAATATCCCCAGAGTAATCTTTTTATAGAAATATATATATAACTTTTTTAACGTTCCCATCCTCATTGAAAATCAATAGCAATCACAACCCAAAGTGCCAGGAGGTGCTAGCAGACATTTGGTGGTGGATTAAAATTGGATGGCTGAAATTGTAACAGCCTTCAGTTGCACCCTCCACTCCTTTGATGGATGTTGCCTCCTCCAAAACAGGGACAACTGAGCTGCTCATGAATCTTCTGATCCACTGCAGTGTTCATCTAAAGTAAACTGACTTGGATTCTGGTTGGCTGTAATACAGACAGTGAAGTTTGTCTTGGGAGAGAATATGTGTATTATATGGGTGGCAAGGATGCCTGAAGTTCAGGAGTCTGATTTTAACCTGTTGCTTATTGGCCCTTGACAATCCAAAATTCAATAGGCTCCATCAGGTGATTTCAAAGCAACAAAAATGCCTTTCTTACTCCCCCTCTGGACACCTGAAGTCCCACTGACCTTTTGAGCAGGAGTTCTGCATAACTGGCACATTGCTAAGAAAAAGGAGAATTGGTGTTGGCTGAACTGATGGAAACATTGCCCATGTGTAGGTCCCCTCTAACTCTACTGGTCTAGCTGTCTAAATAGCATCACTGCAGGTTTGGAGAGGATGGTAGCACTGGTAGGACATGGACAGAAATACACACAACACCTGGGCACTGCAAAGCAAGGAACAGGCAGGGAAAAGCATAAGGATATTACCATGGGTACTGCAGTAACAGAATGGTTGTAGGGAGAAAGGCAATCATCTTGGTGTTATTGCCTCTTCTTTTTGGAGTCATGAAATTATGGTGATATCAATACACAATCCACCCCATGTGAGATTATGTAGTAGCAAACAATGTCTTCCTCAGGAGTCCTCAGCTAAACTCCTTCAGACAATTTAGATTATATTAGTATCTAGGCACATAAAAATCTAATTTCTGTTTTCAGTGGTTTAGGACATCCTGTCTGGGTTTGTTCAGAAGTTACTGTCCGGTAGATGATGCTGCCAGTCCTATGAGGATGTGTCTGATATCGTAAAAAATCTATAACAACACTGGAGACCTTTCACAGAGTCACAGAATCATTCAGGTTAGAAAAGACCCTTGGGATCATCGAGTCCAACCATCAGCCTTATTCTACAAAGTTGTCCCCTACACCATATTCCTCAACATCTCACTCAAACAACCCTTAAACACATCCAGGGATAGTGACTCCACCACCTCCCTGAGCAGCCTATTCCACTCTCTGACCATTCTGTCTGTGAAAATTTTTTTCCTAATGTCCAGTCTGAACCTCCCCTGTTGCAGTTTACAGCCATTCCCTCTTGTTCTATTGCTAACTACCTGTGAGAAGAGACCAAAAATGTCCTTTCAGGTAGCTGTAGAGTGATGAGGTCTCCCCTCAGCCTTCTCCTCCTCAAACTAAACAGTCCCAGCTCCTTCAATAGATTATGTCCTTGTTCAACTAGGATAGGGTTAAGTTTCCCCAGCAGAGAGAGAAGGGGAAGGGATCTCCAGCTGGGTTATTCATATCATGATGACATCAGGTCCAGGGGCAGGAAACTTTGATTTTACTTTCTCTTTGGCTTTTTGGTGGCAGGACCCATGCGTCGGCTTTGTTCCCTGACCATTTACGGTATTTCTCTGTATATCGTTTGTCTTGTTCACTGTTATTGCTGTTTATTGTTGTTATCATTGCCACTGTTGTTGTTCAGATTGTTTATCACACTGTTGTATTAAATTTCTTCTTATTTTAACCCGGATTTGTGCCTAACTTCCAGCCTGACCAGCTGAGGGTGGGGGAGGGGCAACAGCAACATGCTCTCCTGTCCCGGCAGGGCCTAAACCACCACAATCCTCATAAGATTCATTCTCCAGGCCCTTCACCAGCTTCATTGCCCTCCTCTGCACTCGCTCCAGCACCTGGATATCTCTCTCATACTGAAATGCCCAAAACTGGACACAATACTCCAGGTGTGGCCTCACCAGTGCAGAGTACAGGGGGACTATCACCTCCCTACTTCTGCTGGTCACACTGTTTCTAATAGTACAAGCCAGGATGCCATTGGCTTTCTTGGCCACCTGGGCACACTGCTGGCTCATGTTCAGCCACTTGTCAATGAGAACCCCCAGATCCTTCTCTTCCAGACAGCTCTCCAGCCACACCTCCCCAAGCCTGTAGCCATGCAGGGGGTTGTTGTGGCCCAAGTGCAGGACCTGGCACTTGGCGTTGTTGAAGCTCATCCCGTTAACGCTGGCCCACCGATCCAATCTATCCAAGTCTCTCTGCAGAGCCTCCCTATCCTCATGCAGATCGACACTCCCGCTTAACTTGGTGTCATCTGCGAACTTACTGATGATACACTCTATGTCCTTATCAAGATCATCAATAAAGATGTTAAACAGAAATGGTCCCAACACTGAGCCCTGAGGAACACCACTTGTGACCGGCCACCAGCTGGATTTAGCTCCATTGACCACCACTCTCTGGGACCGTCCATCCAGCCAGTGTTTGATCCAGGCCATGGACAGCCAGTTTTTCTATGGGAATTCTATGGGGAACTGTGTTGCATGCTTTTCAAAAATCCAGGTAGACAATATCCACAGACTTTCCCTCGTCCAATAGTCAGGTCATCTTGTCATAGAAGGAGATCAGGTTTGTCAGGCAGGACCTGCCTTTCATAAACCCATGCTGACTGGGCCTGACCCCCTGGTTGTCCATTATATGACTTTTAATGGTACCTGAGATGACCTGCTCCATGACCTTCCCTGGCACCGAGGTCGGACTGACAGGTCTATAGTTTCCTGGATCCTTCTTTCTGCCTCTCTTGTAGATGGGTGTCACATTTGCCACCCTCCGGTCCAACGGGACCTCCCCAGTTAGCCATGATTTCAGGTAAATCATGGACAGTGACTTGGTGAGAACATCTGCCAACTCCCTCAGCACCCTTGGGTGTAACCCAGCTGGTCCCACAGACTTGTGTGCATCCAAGTGGTGCAGCAGGTCTCTGACCACCTCCTCTTCAACTGTGCTGACCTCAGTCCGCTCCCCCTCCTCATGTCCCAGCTCCTGAGGCTGGGTGTGCAGGGAACAGCCAGTTCCACTGCTAAAGACTGAGGCAATGTAGGCAGTGAGCACCTCAGCCTTTTCCTCATCCTTAGTTACCATGTTTATCTCTGCATCCCTCCTTTTGTTGTTAATGAATTTATAGAAACATTTTTTATTATCTTTAACAGCTGTAGCCAGGTTAAACTCTAGGTGTGCTTTGGCTCAACCTGGCTACAGCTGTTGAAGATAATAAAAGGCACCTGAATCATACTGCAAGCACCTGCATGGGAAACCTCTAACAGTATAACAGCATTTTTCTTAGCTTGACTTCCAGTCAAATTTGAGTCAATAACTGTTCACTCTCACTTCAATGAATGTTACAGTGGTGATTTTATTGTGTAACATTCTGAGTTTTTAAGGGGAAATCTGACTCAGCTATATCAGCAGCCAAAAGCATGCAATAGATAACCTTGTAGCATATCTGAGCTTTGTCTCTGCGGCATTGCTCAGGTTGATAAATTGTGGGAAACTATTTTCTCCACCAAAGGCGGCACATAGTAGCCTGAATTTGAAAAGTTAGGTATACTAAGTAGGAAGGAACTATTTTCACATAGCAACAAACCTACAGGAATGATCCTTTGAATAGTAATTATATGTATAAATCTATATCTATATACACACATAATGTTTTAATTGCTTGTATTATAACTGTGCAAATATCTGTCATTAGTATGTCCTTGGAGATATGCTGTGGTACTAATCAGATTTGTCAAGATGAGACAGTATCTTTCTATTCTCTCTTACGCATCATAAACTCTGACTGATATCCCCAGGGGAAAAAATGAGTAATATGTCATTTATGACTTGTTGCATGCACAAATTATTTTCATTTTGAATGTAGTAGGATAACAAAATGCTATTGATTTTGAATTTGACTTTAGGAAGATGATCTTTATTGCTAGTTATTACTTGGCAGATTTTTCCTCCTACTGTGAAATATTTGATATAAAGTTTATGTTTGGAGAAATGTAAGTTTTGATGTTTTTATAATATTAAAATAAAGTGTATAAATTCTATCCTACTGGATATACATTATTCATAAGCAGAATAAACATTCTATAAATAAGACTCAATTTCAAATAAGTAACAAAAACATGTAATATGCCAATCTTTTCTGCTTATACAGCACTGCTCTGTAGCAGAGCAGCTTTTCAGGGTTTGAAGGAAGGCACTGATCAGTGTCAGGATGCTTGTGCAGAAGCAAGCTTAGAAGGTAGAGCTAAAGGATGTACACAAAAGTGCAATACACTACATAATAAACAAAAGAAATAAAGAATGTTTAAGGGTATGAATCTGAACACCCTATGGATATGACAGATTAAGAATTAGGGAAGTTCTGAAACCAATATTGTCCTTCCCAGCTCTACAGATATGTGTGAGATACATAAAGGTCATTTCAGTATCACTTTAGAGTATTGATCTCACTTTCTACAGAAAAAGGAATGAAACCAATATTCCTTAGTATAAGGATTGGAAGACCTGTTATACCATCTTTTTTTTAGGGATAAATATATGTACCTATGGGTAATATCAAGGATCTAACCCTTTCTTCATTTATATCTTTAAGGATCTCAGTTTAATGATTTTCAAATAGAGGTTACATATGTGTTGTAATGGCATATATCTGAAAGTCTTCAACAACATTGTACCTTAGCTCTAGTCATAGTTTCCAAATGCATATTTGCATTTTCCATGTGAAAAGTGAAACTAAATTTGTTTACCTTTGTATAAAGCAGCTCCGTCACTTTCCTTACTTCTATCATCCTAGAAAATTATCAGTTTTATAGGTTGTATCTGCTGTGACAGAAGATAGGTGGTCTCAGGGTGAGAAGCAAAGGTATGAGCAAATTAAGTATCATCTGATTCTTTGAAATGTCAGATCTCTGTGTAGGCAAGGGTTCTTGAAATCACTGACATTAATTTAGGAGCATTGACATCATCACCCAGACCAGGAACATATGTAACATATTGTTGAATATTTTAACAGTAGCATACAAGCAAATACTGTAAAGTAAGCTAAGTGGAGACACTGTGCTCTTCTACTGTTTTTGACTGGGAAGCTATGAATATTTTTACTATAGTTATTGTATATATTGGAAAACAAATACCAACCAAGATTGTCTACGTTATGACTTTCTTTTGTAAAGAAGTGTAACCTGAGAACTTTCAAACGTGGTCAGGTTTCAAATACCACATTTTGGTTTGTGTCCAGAATTAGCATTTCTTAATACCCCAGGAAAAAGTCATACTGTTAACTGTCTGTTAAACATTTAATGTGTATCAACTGTTTACTAAGTTAACATATGTACTCACCTTTCTACCAGCCTTCTAGTACCAAATCTGTGCTTTCTGGAATTAAGTCTGCTCTGCAACTGTAAGTCTTGTTTCTTAGAAGATGCTTTCATTAAGTGAAAAATACTGCAGACAAAGATATTTAAAAATCTGCTACAATCCTCTTTGCAACTTGTAAGGCTACTGGACATGTAATTAAATAAAAAAATGATGTGTTTCTGTTAGATGAAATGGAGTATATACGTTCCTATTGCCGTTGATGCATGTCCTTGACAGCAAAATCCAGTCAAACCTCAAGTGGCATAGACGCATTAACTCCATTACATTCAATGGAAGTACACTTAATCACATCACCTGAGAATCTGGCCTACAGCCTGTAACAAGACAGTCCTTTGGAGGATAATAATCATAATAATATTTTATGCTTTCATCAATCACTCTCCTAGGTCTGTAGCTGTTTGTGGCAGACTAAAAAATGTCATATTATAATCAAAGAGACTGGTTGTAGCTATTTCACCAGGTTTGCTCCTAAATTAAGCTTACTAAAAGAGGCTTCAGTTCAAGAAATCTCCTTCCAGAAATCACAACAGCCTGTCTCTAATAATGTGATATTTACACTTATTTTAAATATTCTGACTACAGAGCAATTTCAAACCGCTCACATTCTTGACTTTTAGGCTGCATGCGTTACATTCTATTTCCTCTGCTTTGACTGTTTTCCTAGGACATATGTCTACAACCACGACAATAATAGATGGTAAGAACGGATCCGTTCCCTCATCATCCATGAAAGTGGGCAAGAAATCAGTTATGGAAGACCTCGTGACAACGTTCAGCTCACCAGCAGCATGGCTTCTTGTTGTTGCTCTGATTGTTACCTGGTCAGCAGTAGCTATTGTAATGTTTGACTTGGTGGATTACAAAGCCTTTGCAGGTAAAATTCAGCATATTCTGTTTGACATCTTGTATATTAAAGTTTAAAAATTTATTAAGGAATGTGTATTATGTAAATATGCACGTCTCTCACCTTCCTAGAGACAGCACAGTGTCTCTGCTGAGTTTACTAGGAGAGCAGATACTGTGAGAAATGTCAGAACATATTAGTTTACAGTTCATACATCTTTATAATTTAAATCTCTCCATTTTGTAGCCCATCCTCATCTTCGAAAATGTGTGTGTTGACAGTAATATAGTAAGTATATAAGCATATATGGTCAGATTTCTGTTTTGTGATTTCTATATAAAATTATTTCAAGAAAAATAAAATTAATTATTAATTCACATTTTCTGAAATACAAAGTCTTTCATAGTTGCCTTGTATATTGACATCAGCTTACAGAGTTCAATGACAAGAAAAATGCAAAAGATCATTTCTAAACTCGCTAATCCTAAATTAGTCTTCAAAAACCATATGCACAGAGGACCAGATTATTAATATCAGGTAGGTCACATCCTTGTGTTCAACAGGGCAATAATTTTAGCCTAGTTCAAGACTTGGCAAGTTGACTGAACAAGATCAAATTTTGGGGTAATATTGGTTACTGAGGGCAAAGATGAAAATGAAGTGAGTAGTACAAGGACTGTGATCGTGGTTGAGAAACTGGAAGAAAAGAATGGGGAACAGAAATTACCTCACTGCTAGTTGATTTTTATGCCTTGTAACTGGCAATGATGTATAATAAAAGATAAAATAAATTAACCACTTATGTTTGTAAAGGATGAGTAACGTTCAGCAAGCCACTTTGGCAGTAAAACTTTTGTGAGGTACAGAGCCTATAATGACTGAGAAACATGTATGTGAAACAGAAAACAAATTATTAAGATCCTTTTCTTTCTTAAATAAGAACTCCAGCTCTAAAGTTATCACATCTGTCACAATAATTAACTAGGAATTGAAATTCAGACTTCAGCCTTTTAATTCAAAACAAATTGACTTGATGTCTCAAAGTTAATTTCCTGGACTTTATTAGTTTACTGATAATCCATAGATTTTTGTCCTGCTATATATCAATATTGACCTCAAGATTTACATGAAAAGCTTTTGAGACATAGATAGATCTTGAAAAAACCTGACCAATCCAGGATCAGTGGATGACATGGATATTTGAAATGTGGAGAAAACATATCACAAACCTCTCTTAAATTTTTTGCTTCTCATCTGTCTTTGTTTTCAGAAGGAAGTCACTTAAGTCCCAGCAAAACATAAAGTTACTTTTGAGCCATCATCCTAAAACAGGCATCAGATTTCAGTTTGGACACTACACACTTAATGCTACAACATAGATATAAACTGAAAGAGAGAAACCACAATATTCTGCTTTTAATTTTTCATATTAACTATCAACCAATCAGTCAAGTTCTTAATATGTTTTCAATAACCAGTCAAGAAACAGGGAATAACTCAGACTAAACTCTTAAACTAAGCAATTCCTGAACTGGTTGTCAGCTCACACATGCTCAATATACTAGTCAGGATAATGCTAAGCAGTGAGAATCTGTATTTTTAAGGGAGACTGAAGGAAACTTTCTAAGCAGACGGAAATCTGATGTTCATGTTGTATTGGTTAAATGAGCTTAAATCCCACAAGTGTTGATGGAAACTGACATTTTCAGACCAGGCTGTAGAAACAAAATAATATAAAATGTAATCTGCAGAGTGAGTTTGTATTTTGTGGAGATCTCTGAGAGGTGATACTTTAGTATTTTGAGTTCATGCCTTTTCTTCTTTTCCTTTCCGATTATATTTCTGTTCCTAAGTGATTAATTAAGCAACGTTTCAATCAGGTCTCAATGGTGAAATGTTAAGAGAAGGAACTTATGTGCTCCTTCACACCAGGATTTATTAGACTGTTTACTGTATTTACAAAAATATAACAAAGACAATGTAGCTCTTATTATGACACTTGGGTTTCCACTCCTGAATTCCTACTCAGCCTGATTTTTCCAGGTTAAACCCACCGATTTATAAAAATTCCATGGAAAAAGTTGAAGATTTTGCATAGGACCACCAGATGACAGTTTGGCCCTTTGCCTCCAGTGGAGGCAAATTCCATCTTTTCCTACAGAAAGTAGAATTTGGAGCATATTTTTAAGTGACTCCTTAAATCTAAAACCCAGTGATATTTTCTCTTGGGTTTGACACTTCTTTGAACAAGCAGACCTGCTTTAAAAAAGTGAATATTTATTTTCAGGGCTGTAAATTTATTTTTGCAAGCATGATTAAAAATATTTTAGTAATTTTCAAATGTAAATGAAAGATTCTGAAGAAATTATATTCAACTGTATATTTTTTAATCTATAAAACACAGACTATTCAGTGTATTTTCTTTAAGCACTTGACTTTCATAAGTCAGTGCAGTTCTTTCCCATTTCTTTACCTGAAGTTCCATGAAGTTCAAGTTTAGAAAGTATGCATGGCATTTGAATGAGGCAAGCTGAGAGAGCTGAACTCGGCTACTCTAGAGAAGAGGAAACTGAAGGGTGACCTAGGAGCAGCCTGCAGTTTTTTGAAGGGCAGTTACAAAGATGACAGAGGACTCTGACCTACAGTCTCCCACCAGAGACTTCCACTATGTTTCTGTGCCAGAAATTACTGTCTCCATAGCACAGTCAATAGTAGTGACCGTACCTCACAGGACTGACTGCAGCAGAAAACAGGAGGAGGTTCACATAGTAAACCAGGCTGGGAACTGTGTGACTGAGGAATGTATATGGATTTGGTCCTCCAGATTACAGTACTGAGCTACTAGCCTCTGGCCAATAAAGTGTAATGCCCAAAATTATGAGTTACACAGAAATTCATGGAGCTAAGTAGAAGTACAACCCATCAGCAGAGTAGGGATTATTTTAGACTTGAACTCAAGCGTTGTTTTCTTATTTCAACAATTAACAATTTTGCTCTCATTATCTTAAAGGCAAATAATTCCCAAAAGGCATAATGAGTATATGTATTTTAGCTCTTATGTATTGTTTTATTAGTATACACTTCATGTTGCCTCTGTAGATTTTTCTTCTTGATTACTATGGCTTCATGCTCTTTTATAAGTAAACTATCAAGTCTGGGAATTTTGACAACTTATATAAGATGGAATTTGTCCCAGAAGTAACTATAGGAAAATGAGGTGTTTGGTTTCATCCTAAAACAGATGTCGTAAACTACTTTTTGGAGGGCTGTGTCTATTCAGTGTTTGAAAAGAACCAAGGAAGCCTGAGGGTGGATTACACTTAGGTTTTAGGGAGCTGAAGTTAGATTACATAAATTCAAGCTCCACTCATAGAAAGATTTAATATATATTTTGTCTAATTTTCCACATCCAGGACATGATTACTGTAAATTCTATAGTACTTTGTAGTATTCAGGAGGTGCTGGTTTTGATATAAAATATTGCAGGAGGATCCTGTGTTATGGGTTGCACATATAAAGCTGTGCCTACTTGGTGGTTATGTGTCAGTTTGTTCAGAGGTTAAAACAGACACGGGATCTGCAAGTCAGCTTTGGCAGCGGATTTTGACGAAAGCATTAGACAAGAATTGGATCAGTGCTGAAAGATTTGCCCCTGTTCTATCTACCCAGAAGAAGGAAATTAAATTTTACAGTGTTTTGCCTTAGTGTGTTATGTTCATTCCTTTGAGGAAAGAAATGAAAGCTTGCATTCCTATCATGTTGTATTATACAACTATAAACAAGACTGAAATATTTCTAATGTGGTATGAAGGTGACAAGCATTACAAAAGCCTGAGATAAGAAATTATGAATCTCATGCAGTATGTAGTGCATATGAATATGCAATAAGTAGCATACTGCCTTGGAAGGTCTCTTATACATTCTCAGTATTTTCAGAAATGCAGAAAAAGATTGATTTTGTTTTGATGTGTGCTTTGCAACAGTTTGTTTTTACTATCATCCTTTGTGTTAGAGAATACACCTTGTTAATTGGCTTCATAACTCATTAATGCATTTCATGCATTTCTTGTACACATAAATGGATTATATATTTTAATTGGTAAATGTAACTAAATAATTTAAGATTATTTTAGTCCTAAAGATTGATTGCCCAGGAATCCACATTTGCTAATGGACTAATAAAGTGTTCAGAATTCTCTGCCATCTCTGTGACCAATTACAGCTAATTAACACCACCCTAATTTCAGATCCAGAGTGTTCAGTATTCAGAGTAAATTGATAGTGATTTAGCCCATCACCTAAAGGCTAGACTAAATCAAACCTAATGAAACCTCACCAAATCTATGAAAAGCAAAACTATCCACAAAATAATCTAAGTGGAAACACAAAACACACACAGAGCACGATGAGCTTGCCATTTTATCATGCCTACTTTCATTAAAAAAGATCAGACTCTTTGTTGTGGATAATTCATTTTGCTCAACCATTAAAGAGGATTTTTAGAGACTTGCAGCAAAGACAGATCTCTGGAGGTAATGACTGTCAATGACAGGAATGGGGAACTAACAAGGCATGGAGGCATGGAGCTCCCAGCTCCACAAGAAACATCAGAGATTCCACTCAGGTTTTTTTTTTTTAATGATTTTTTTTTTTCTCCTTAAGTTAATAGCAAAACATCTGGCCAAATTCTTGTGGGGTCTTCCACACCAGCTTCTGACTAACACAGTCTGAATTCACCGTTTCTCTGCCTTAGCTTGTGGTCACTTCTATTACTGTCTTCAAGTCACAGAAAGCTTTTGGCTGGCCCTGGGTAGTCAGATGATATACCTATTAATATTCTCCAGGAGAGGAAAGCAAACAAACAAAAAATTAAGAACCATATATTCACATGAACATCTGTATTTTGGAGAAAAAAGACACATGAAAGTAAAGAACAGGACTCCAAACAGTTGACACATGGACATTTTTTTCCCAGTCTTCTGTGTGTTAAAACTGTAAAGTGCAAAACCTGTTAGGTGCAGAGTGATTGTTTCATTGTTAAGAGAAGTGGAAGTCAGCAAAATATGTCTATTCTACTGGGTTTATTTTCTTTTTTTGCATGGTGAGATAAGCATTTTTTGGAATATATACATCCATTTTTCTCCTGGAATATCATCACACTGTAGTCATTCTGTTGGGCTTATGGTCACTGGAAACTTTTAAGAACTGAAAAAGAAGAGTGTACTTATATTTATTCTTGTATTTTATGACAGTATATGCACTAGTATTAAAGCTGATAATACCTTTGCGCTTCTTCAGGAAAAAGAATACACTTCTGGCTTAGGTTAAAGCACCAGCAAACTTAATGGAACAAATAATTTTGTTTCTTGTTGCAAGAGGGGTTTCGAAGTTTCACCAAACTGAAATAATTGGTAAAAGTTTTTCCATACATGTAAAGCCCTAGAAAATATCTCCCACAGAACAAAAGAATGGGCTGTAGGAAAGGTGTTGGTCCTTGCTGTGCTCACCTTATTAAAACAGTACTATAGTCTTTTGAAATACAATTTTTACCGTATTTACAGGTGTCAATCCAAAGCATGAGTAAACAGCTTACCTATTTCTAAGTTCTTAATGAAATTCTTAGTTCAGTTATGTGGAACTTCCATTAATATACCCCAAACCTACAAACCAATTTTTTTCACTGTTTTCCATAATAAAAACAATTAAAGGGATTTAAACCCCGTATCAGTTTAAAGAAGAGCTGTCCAGATGGCATCTTATTTCCCATTTTTCACTCTGCAGCAAATCTCACAGCTGACATAAACCCCTAGAAAATGAGTTTATACTGGAAAGAATGACAGTCTATGAAGTACTGCAGTGCTGCAAGTACTGCGTTCATCCCAAATGGTTTAGCATATACAAGATGATAAATTGTGATAGATCAAACTTTGTGAGGTCATGAAGTTGAAAATACAAACTTTCAGAAACTGACTCATTGAATAGGGAAGGATCTAAGAAGAGAAATGTCTTGCACGCTTGAATACACTTCATGGGATACAAAACACAAACCAAATTTCCAGCCCATAATTGTGTCTGTGAAATTTCTAATTTTAAACAAACAAAGCCTGTAATTCATTTCAGTAACAAGTGCAGTAATGTAATTCATTGGTTATTTGCTGTTGAAGAAATCTAAATAATTCAACTAGAATCAACTACATGTAATATATTCTTTTCGGCAATAGAATATGTTTGTAACTTGTGAAAATAGCTGTGCCTTACTTAACCATGTTTTTACATTGCTCTGATTCGTACTGTATTATCTCACATCTACAATGTATTGTTTTTCTTTTTAATGAACTACAAGTTCTGCTTCATAACAGCAGCCCCACAATGTTCAAATAACTCCTCACTTCAGCCCTTAGCTGCTTCCTTTAGTCAAGCAACAGCTGAGGATTACATTATTACTAATGGTGTTTCTTCCTTTTTTTCATTGGCCTTTCTGGGGTTCATCCTGTTGCCATCCGCTATAGCCACCTATTCACAACATTGTGATGATCCCTGTTTACCACCTGGTAAAGACGTTCTGCCTGCAGTGTTCTGACTATATGTGTGTGCCCGTGGTCTGCTGGGTGGTGATAGCAAAGCATGGGCACGAGCAGTGTGCCAGGATGCCACAGCACTGCTTCTCTGCTAACCCCAACTCTGGCTGGCCGGAGCTGCAACGTTCATTGAAATAGCTTCCTCCTCATTTCCACACCTTGCTTGAAATAGATCTGCCAGCTAAGAGATGCCCTCAGCCAGGAGATTCCCAGGAAATGGTGGCAAGATGAAAGATACTCATTTTACCCTCATAAATGCCCTTTAAAAATGCTGCTGTACAATTATTCAACAACACTGCCTTTTAATCTGAAGTTAACATCTGTATTCTTAATCCAAGAATAGAATCCTTAGAATGAGAAAAAACAAAACTTCAGATTATTTTAGATAAAATACCTACATGTTTCAGAAAACATCACCTAACTAGGGTCTGATCCATCAAATCATTCAGCTGATATCAAATCAAGTCATATAAATTACATGTAAAGCCCATCCTAAATCTACATTCCTGTCTATGTGTATGGCTATATCAAAAGTACCTGAAATTACTTTCCACTTCATGTCACTTTGTGAATGTCTTTCTAAATTTTGGCTACTAAATTTAGCTTTCTAAATTTGGCTTTCTAAATTTCTAACTACTTTGTTCTCATTTTGGGTAAAATGCATTTGTCCACTTTCAGGTGAGGTTTTATCTATGGACATGACTTCAGTATAATCATCTAAGGCTGATATTAGAAAGAGACAGAGAAACTTTATACTGCAGACTGTAATCTTCATATTTACAATTTAAGTACCTATAAAATGGAAATTACTGGGTAATGTTGAGTCTGAGTCTTCTTTGGCATTGTTTTTATACTTTTTATTCAATATATTTGTAATTCAAAATTAAATTATTATTTTTATACTTAGAATTCAATGATACCCACCACAGTTTGTCTCAAAGCTTAGTGCTGTAAGCATGACAAGTCTATGGAATAGGAAGAAAAGACCTAAGCACACCTATTCTGATAAACTGGAATATCAGTAAAGATTTATGTCTGTATTGAGTTTTATTTGTTAGATTCTACTCTACAGAAAACCACAGAGTAAAATACTATTATTAATAACAAACAAAAATATATAAACTTTCAAATTAAAATACAGATCTCTACATTTATAAAATAATGTTTTAGTATAACTAGGATATGTTTTATTATCACAAACTAGTGTTAGGCGTTTGTATTTCATCAAACATGACAAATTCTCTGTCTTCATCAGCTGTACCTTGTCAGTATCAATGAATTAGATTATATCTCATAGATCAATCTTTACACCAGATAATTGCCTTCATTTGTAATTTAATTGCACTCAATTCACTGGAGTCAAAATATGTAATTGATGAAAATCTAACAATTATTAAGTAATTCACTTCAATTCATTAAAAAAACCCTTTAAAGTAGGTTGAACTCTGAATATATATTTAACTACTTGACAAGCAAAAAAGATTGATAGGAGACTACATTCTTGGCAGAATTATTAAGACTGGAATAACAACTGAAGTGATTTGCACAGATAAATCAATTAGTCACTTTTTGTTGTGCACTTCACAGGAATAAATTATGCAGACCATGAAACATAACCAGATTTGCTTGAGATGCTATAACAAATCATACCATGTGTTTAACCAATTCCTATTTCCAAAAACCACTGTTAAAGGACCCATTATTAGTCCTGATGAAAAAAAGGTTTCTTCTGTTTGAAAAATACCACAGTTTTACTGAAGCTGAAGTGACTTTGTCACTTTATGGAAATTATATTCTGTCCCAAGAATGCACCTAACACTGATTGAAGGACTTTGGAAATCTGTCATTGGTTGATTTCATAGAGTTGTGTCAAATGTGAGTTATTAATTACCATTAAATGTTTGAATTCTATTTTTAAATCAATCAGAGTTAAAATTGTGAGCCAAGGAGACTTCAAAACTGAAGAAATTAGTTGATCAGAATTCATGTTCTTACATTTTGAATCCAATTACTGTTTCTGTACCAGTAATGTTGTAGAGATACAAAGAATTGTAGCAGTTTAATTTTGATGTAATGATCATGAAAGACAGTTTTAAAATACACTGGAAGTTCTCAGAAGTATTTAATACCTACATTACATATTAAATTATTTATTGAAGATTTTGTTAAACAAGTTTGCATATGTTTAATAAAGAAAATCCAAACAAGCTTTCAAAGCTTCTTACAGATATCTACAAGGTCACAGGTAACAGACATTCTCCAACCAAATTCAGCTGCTTTACTACAATTAGATTCTGCTGAAAGGTAGTATACAAAGTCCTTCAATTTGACTGGGATTCTTTTTCTGTCAGCTTTAACTCTCAATTTTCAGCACTTTCCAGAGACTTTAGAATTAAAATTTTGAAGTCTGCACTAATAGAAAAAAAAAAAAAAAAAAAAAAAAAAAGGCAAAGCTGTTAATTATTCTCATAGCAGTGAAAGTATAAGCACAAGTAGATCTGAACTTTGACTGAACTGAAAAACATCTGTTATACTTTACCAAGCAATAAAAGACCATGACAAAATGTTATAGCAAAGCATTGTTGGTGGTATCAGTGTTGTTTTGGAATGCAAGTAATTTATTGAGGTGAATAGTCATATTGACCTGGAGTTAATTATGAATGTAAAGTTACAAATCTAAGTGCTTAGCCAAAGTGTACAATGACAAGAAGGTTTTAAATATAAAACACCACCACTAATAGGATCCATGTCACATACCTCAGTCATATGAAGATAAGGTGTCATGTCCACACTAATATTTCAGGCTTTCTTTCCTTCCTAGTCAATGGAAAAAGATGGGCATCTTTGGAAATTTATTCATATAACCCTAAAAAATATGCAGAGGAAAGCAAGAGACTTGCCTTCTGAAGGTCACAATATGTCTTTCTGCTTTGGCTTTTGAGGGAGTCTAGAAACCACCAGGGATTCAACATCTGGCTTTCAGGTACATTTGGCTAGATAGGACAATCTGAATCTAAGCTGTGACTAAATGAAATTACATACTGTCAACAAAATTCTTCAATATTAATTGCATGCTTCTTCCCTGATCTTAACCTGCTGAGTAACCATTCACTTCCTTTCTCCCCCTTCCTCCTTTGACAGACATCTAGTATTTTTCTACTACGTTATCTCAGAGGAACAATTGGCTCAGTCTCTCTTTACAAATTCAAAAAAACGTAGAACTTCACAGACTGTCTCTATCTGAGAAATATTCTGTATTTATAAAGACTCTTTGCAGTTTAAATTCAAGATCCTTCTCCTTCTACATCCAGCACAATAAATGCTATATGATATATCATATATTCATTACATTTTATACTTGTATATTAGGTACAAATTAGATATTACATACTACATAACATATGCTTTCAAGAGATGTATATTGTGAGCTTAGTTTTAAAATAATTTGTGTTCTAAGGTCTGCTAAGAAATGAAAAGCTGGACAAAGGACAGCTAATTCAATCTGAATGTGTTGAATCCAAGAGTATTCTAAAAAAATTCATCATACTGTACCTTTTACTGGACATCTGTAAATAGGAAAAAAAAAATCTATATTGCATCAAAATATCAAGCTCAAAGTTTGTTATGAAAATCTGCATTCTCTCAGCTTCACTCTTGAAGCAAGAGTATGAAAATCCTCTGGATATGGTTATCTTTCTTTGCATATGTGTGAGATAAATGACATTTTTCTCTCTACTTGTTACCCCCTGAATTGCTTCATTTCCATTGTTTCTTATGTGTTTTGTTCTACTAGGGAAAGAACCTGCTATTGTAAAAGTTGTGGGGAGAGCTAAAAGCATGGATTTGATCAGTAGTAATTTTCACTTCAGCATTACCCAGTGTGCTGTTCTTAAACATTTTAGGACACATCGATACTGTTACCACTATTTTTTTAAAATGTAGGAGATACAGCAGAAGTTAATCAGAAGATCTATGCACAGGGAGACAACTTCCCAGGTCTGTGGCACTTGCATCAAGACTGCAAGTGGATCTCACAGTATCTGTTTGTATACAAATCTTAATTTCGAAAATACCACTAAAGTGTCCTCTACACAGCCACAAAATGATTTTTCTAAACTTTCTATGTTAAACAAGATTTTAAACATGGGTCTGTTAGTGTAGGCATGATTGGAGAATTTCGCCTTTGGACACTTAAAATTTCTAATCCCTTTTCATAGTTTGCTATGAAGATGTTACGAATTAAAGACCAGGATATGATGTTGAGGGGTCTGATTCATCAGCAAAGATGGCTTGCCTTGGGGTGGTTGAAATAATTTCCTCTGCTCTTGATCTTGCCCTTCTCTGAGCATTTCTCTTGCCTGCCTGGGGGGACAGCTCTGCTACCTGTGAAGCAGTTCTTGAACTGCAAGTTGATAGAACAGTATATTAAAATAAATTGACACCAATTCTTGTTTAGTTTACAGCTGTAGTCCCTGAAGCTGAAAAGCCTGTGGCTGTAAAAGCAACTGAGCCATCCCTAACCAACCAGTAGGAAAAGGATATCCAGAGTGGAAATCAAGCCAGCTGTCCAAAGTTAAACCATCCCTGATTGTGAATCAAAACCTCACTTATGCTAAGACCCCTCTGGCCATGTCCATTCCATTAGTCAGCTTGGACTTCTTAGCACCTCTAGGTTAGAATAAAGTGCAAATGACATCAGGGGTCAGGTTGCAGATTTATTTTTAAATAGCCTAAATATAGATATTAATTCTCCTGGTAAACACTTCAGAAGAGCATTTGTGACAAATCAATTGAAAAAATAAAATCTTTACATCGCAATGCATGAGACCAATGTAAATAAATAAATACCTTAAATATTCCCTGTTATATTGTTCAGTCTTTCTGAATAGTGCACACAATAATACATTAAATGAAGAAATCATGCATATTTCTTTGCAATTATGTCATTTCATCATGGCACACAATTAATTTATTTGATGTGCTTGATTGTTCAGTAGCATATATCTATCTAATGCAATCTTCGAAAAAACATTAACCAAAATATTCCTTTGGTCTACATCGTTAGTAAACAGATGTAAAATAATAGAAAATAATCCTGGTCTTTTCTGTTTCAGATCAATTAATTAGAAATAAAAGGAATTATTCAGTGATACAATTATATTTTATATAAAGTTACTTGTATATTTCATTACAGCACTTTTAGAAAATAACTGTTCACACTTCTGCCATCAGAGAAATTGCTTCAAACCTGCACTTTGCCTGTCTGTAACCTGCAAGTCTGTGTGAGACTGTTTCTGATTACTGCTAAGATTTGGTTTGTGACTCAGAACACTGCACACAGAAGTAGTTCTGAAGAGACTTGTGTTTAACTTCCTATTAAAATATTTGCATAGAGAAAAATAGTGATAAACAGAGATATGGTTCCCATCTTTATACTCTTAAATTCAGTGTACATATGTCTATTAAAATTCCTAGGAACAAGACTAAGCCAACAACTCAAATCATATTTGCGGTCTACCTTCAATTGTCTACATTTGTGCAAAAACTTCACACACACAGGGCAATCATTCAGTCCACCATTTTAAGTACAGTAACATAGACTGAATGACAGTTGTCCCTCTTCCTAAGCAGTATTTGGTACAGATTTCAAGAAAGTAAATTTTACTGGACAGAAAATTCAGAAGAAATATTCTGTCAGAGGCCAGAAAGGTTCTCTGAACTACTATACCAGCATAAAGAGGGTAGGGAGAAATCTGGTGAAATCACAACTGGAAAAGCTTTTAAGTGTGTACTTGTATTACCCATTGATACTTCCTCTCCCTAGGTGGGGATACAGTGAGGAGCAGGGACCTCATGTCCCTTAGAGGTCCCAGGAAGCTGAAGCACATTTAAGTGCACAACTTCCTTGTTTGCTAGATTACTTGCCTACAGGAGCAGTAAGACCAGAACTAGTTAAGTATGCAGATGTGCACAAGCGTATGTGAAAGAAACTAGAAAAGTTTTAAGAGAAGAATGAGATACATAGGAGTACATGTTTGAAAGTATCTGTCTCTGTCACAATTTGGATTTACATTCCCCTTCATTCTGGACTCAGGCTTATTTTGGCCTTAGTATGCACAGCTTTCTTCTTCCCATTCATTACATGTACGCCATGGCAATGATAGGACCTGCATGTGGTTAAGCCAGGGCTCAGCAATTTCCTCAGCCAGAAATTCTGTAAAGGAGGGCACTCAAGAGGAGCTGTGACAGGAGGAGTGGGACACAGACAGCAATGAATCTTAATCAGGCATCAATAGGCAGAGGACCTGAGCCAGAGAAAAAAAAAATGGGCTCAAAGGAAGAGATTATCTATAAATATGAATATTTGGTAGAAACAAATCTATATTTATACATTGCCCAACCAAGCCTCAGAAGAGCCAGAACTTGGAGTGCAGTATCAGACCAAATTATCCACTGGATCTATAATGACTCTGTGAACAAGTACGGTAGGATGCAGTTTATGCCAGACTTGCACAGGAAGGAGATGTGTCCTCAAACCTTTGAATAACAAAAATTAACATTCACAATCTTTGTTTCTGTTGAAGGAGGTAGTATAATTAGTCCTGTATAAAATGAAGATTAACTTTAATCGCTGAAGGAGTATTTTTTTTTTTTTCAAATCACTTTTGTTTTAAACTCTGCACTCAGGAAGATCTGTTAACAAGCTCAGCACAGAACCACTGAGAATCATTCATGAGACATTGGAAGAATCCACTGATTGGCTTTATGGCTTTATTTCTTTACTGTCTGACATCGTATGGAGTGATGATGATGACAGTGATGAAGGTATTTGTAATGTAAAGACTTCTGTAACTGCTCTAACTGCTGTTTTAGATGCATTATGTTGGCTTACTCAGCTTTTAACCTCACAGACAAAAAGGTCAAACAAAATGAAAAGTGAACGTTGTTGCTAATAAAGCTTCTACTGGCTATTCCAATCAGTAAATTGGTCTCTTTGTTAGCTTTCATCTCATGTTTAATGTACCATTACAGAAAAGCTGTCAGAATTAAATATTACCATTAGTACATCTTGAAGTAAAGAGAACTAATTTATACAAGACTTCAAAGCTACAACCAAAATATGCATCAGGGTATTGCTTCAGAGAATGGCAATAGCTATTTTCTTTTAATCAGCAAGAATCTAAAGAAGCCCGGTAAATATACAAGATAGACCCAGAAACTTAGAACTTTTTTATTTTATGTATTGATGACAGGACAATATATTGAAACAAAAAAGAAGAAAGAAAAAATAGCATTTTGGCTGAACTAAGGGGAATTTCAGTGGCATATTGCAAATAATTCCATTTACTAGAAATTACGGTTCTGCCATTATAGTAACATTCTTAATATGAAATAATATGATAAAGGAAAATAAACTGATAACATTTCAAGTTTTGAAATTACTATCCTTCTGTTATAAAAAAAGTAGTTCCTTGATATGAGCAGAGCAGTAGTGGATCATCATGTCACATCATATTGGTCATTTTGACAAGCGATGAGTGTAGGAGTGACAACTTCATTTCACGGTAGTTTATTTTATATTCCATTTGGCTAGATCAGAATATAATTAAAAAGCAACATGTACTGAAACTGAATTCTACCTGTTTGTTCATAAACTTGAGATATTATAAAGTTTCTACCTTTTAAAAGTGTGCATGAGTTTTTTCTATTATCACTGATAGATATGCTGTTACATGTGAGTCTGTGAACTGAGCATCCTATTCTGAGATATGATTTACAACTATCAGAAAGCCAGTCTCTCGTATGGTTGAGAAACAGAAAAGGTGAAACATGGAGAGCTTGCTAAAATTTGAACAGTGTTCATTTTTATCACTTCAGAGCTCCCAAAGCACCAGCAAACTGTCAAATACTTGAGTGTGCAAGTGTTAATGCAAGTAGGAAAGGTCATAAAATACCTGACATACAAAAATTCAAGATCTGAATGATCACTAAGTGTTGGGAAACCTCAGTCCTACCAGCCTTTGGCCCAAGTGAAACTTCATCAATATCTACCAGGAGTGTGAAAAGGCAGTAGGCAACTTACTGTGCTAAATCATAAAAAGTATGTGCATGTGAACTCCCTGCACACTCTGCACTCCAGTTAGTGCAGATGAGGCTGCATACTCACGACAGTCATTCAGGCTAACTCCTCTAAATTTCATGTCCTACAAGGAGGTGAGATAACACACTGCAGCAATCAGGTGCTCATAGTTGCACTGAAATTGAGTATTTTTTGCCTTGGATTTCACTGGAAGCACTGCTAGATTTACAACCTTGCTAACCTGAATATACTTTATATCATTTGGAGATAAAATGTAACTGCTGGGCCTTTCCTCAAAACATGGAAACATACATAAAATCAAGCAAATTTTAAATTGTAGTCACAGGTTAATATTCAGAAGCACAAACACAGATTTGGATGTTTCCTTGGTTACTACTGCACATTGAATTTGTCTAACCCAGACCCAGGAAAACCTCTATGGTAAGAAAGATACATTATGAAAAATCCAGAATCTCAGAATAGAGTGCTTGCTATTTAGCATATAAAGAATAGATTTTTTTTTTTTAATTAAAATTAGCCAACTTGAGAAAAACTCTTTTTTATTATGATATCCCTTCTCTGATGTTTGTTCTTTTCTCCTGGTTTAGGTGAAGTGGAACCTTCCCTGAAAAAAGGTTGGTCAGTTGCCTTTCTATAGAGAAAAAATATTTTGCAACTGTTTTAAGAATTATCTAGTATATCTGAGATATAGATTCTGTCATTAGTTACATCAGTCTACTAATCTTGTAAATTGTGCTTTAACAAACTCATTAAATAAGAAATTCAAGATATAGTAGTTGCTGTACTGTTTGTTGCTTTGTGAGAATTCTTGAGTGTTTCATTATTATCCAGAATATCTGAAAAATGTTCATTAAAACCGAATAGAATTACAGAAATATTATTTGTGCCCTTGCCCTGCATGTGGGACTCTTATTAATGCCAATATGAGTTATGTGTATGCCTGGATAGTAATAATATTTAGAAATAATAATATAGAAAGAATATTTATTGATAAAAAATGGTGAGGTGTTGTAAAAATATTTTACCTTGTGCCAACACAGAACCCTAGAATAAGGACTATTTCTGACTCTTCTGAAAAAAATTACTTAATCATTGAATTTTTAAAGCAGACAAGTGTAGCCAGTAGGATTTATAATATAAATATTTTCAAATATTAAAATTGTTATGATGAAAAATAAAACTTAAATTCAACTTCTATTAAATCAAAATTAAAATATATTAGAAGGCTTGAGATATTGATGATGGGATATAAAGCTTTTCAAAAGTAGGTTGCCTTTTTTTCTCTAAATTGAGCACAGCTTGGTAATAACAAGATGTATAACCAAACCTATGCAGTCTGAATTCGGTTTCATCGAATTCTCTGTAGGTAAATGCCCATAATGAAGAACCTATCACCCCAGTTGGTTCTGAGATTACAGTGCAGTTTTCTCTGAAGTTAACTGGAACTGTATCAGGCTTCTATTTAATGACATGTTTTGTCAATCTCAATAGGGCATCCAAGGTATTAATAGTCTTGAAGATCAAGACCATTCATCTTTCTGTGGACACTCCATGTTAGGACTGGAGAAAATGTATAGACAGTGTAGGAAAACATTACATCTCTTTACTCCATCAGTAAGAATTGCAAAAGGTTCAGCACTGCCCCGTCTATTCTCCCAAAGAAAGAAATGCATTGTTAATTTTACAGTGAGTGCAGAGTCTGAAGTTCTAGCACGTTGTTGGCAGGGTTGCCGGGTACTCACCACAGGCCAATGTAGGTGACCAGGATGGGAGTACTGTGGAGATACTTCACTGCTGGGAAGGCTTAATCCATAAAAACATGATGGACAACACCATGCTCAGCATTGCAATGTCTCCTTCTTTGGAAATCAGTGACATGCTCATATCTTACAATTTACATTGGGACATTAGGCTGTAGAAATAGAATTCAGAGAAGCTGTCAAAATAAGTTGGAAGCCGCTTAAATTGGTCAGTTGGAAGTGATGAGATGATTGTTTGTATCTAGAAGTCCTCCATTCAAGGAGCAGACTATCTAACTGCCAGACTGAAATGTTTTCCTCAGTATTCAAACCTCACAACCCTGCTCTGGAGATAAATGCCTGAGAAAGTATTCTATTTTTGGTGTGAAGGAAATAGACAAGGAGCTGGTGATTCCTCTGGAGCTGGTATCTTACAGGATAACTCAGCCACACAGATGTGAAAAGGCCCAGACTCAAACACGCTTCATCTGCCTGGGCAGTAAAGTAGCTTTTGAGTGGACTTTTCCACTTCCCAGATGTATGCTCAAGATCTCTGCCTCCATCTTTCAGAGGAATAAGGCATTCCTGTCTCCCTGCAAGAAGCTGTTTCCTGACTAGGACTGATGAAGAAAGTGGTCTAAGGCCCTTCCTGGGTATAGCTGTAAACTTTCACATAGCAACATCCTCAAATAACTTGTTATCATCTCCAGATGACTAGAGGTCTCCATTTCATCCTGGCAGCTAGGATACGGCTTTCTTCTGTGCTACAGAAATACAACATATGTGCCCTGATGCCACCAGTCCCCTAGAAATGCCAGTGCAGAGTATTGCGCATGTCTGCTCAGGACAGGCAGCTGTGAGCTCCTCAGAGCTGTCTCTGCAGACTTCTCTTAAAACTGTGTAAACATCAAGGAGCTGAATTGCTGGGGTCTAACCCTATACAGAAGTTTTCTGAGAGCTCTGTGATAAAGTCTAGTCAACAGCTTTTCTGCTTAGGCGCAGTGAAATTCACTCCCAGGGCTAAAGCTCATGAGCACAGAAGGAAAAGCCCTGGGAGGTGAGGCAAGGGCTCAGATGAGCTCGTGCATGTAGCACTCTCACAAACATCACAATCTGTTCCTCTGAGCATAACGTGCAGATCTCTTTGAGTAGCTTTGCCTAACTAATGTCTGCTGTCATGTCTATGGTCCAGAAATAAGAGCTCCAGAGAAAAAGCTTTCCAAAATGAAACAAAACATTGCATCTGTGCATTTCTCACGTGGCTGCTGTAAGGCTAGACACAAAGGAGGACCAGCTATACGAGTTAATTTGGAGACTTCTTGGGTATCAAAATGTTAGTAATTAGATCCACAAAATCAGAACCAAATTTTTAGGTTATGGGGTATTCTCTGTTTTTATATAAGGGACCATTTCTGCTTCAAAGTCCCTTCAACTCTGTGCAGCACTGTTATCTAAAGCTTTGTGAATGATCTTTCTTTAGGTGTTTCTTATGCTTGTGGCTTTTGAACATCCTAAACAAAAAAATGACCCAGTGAGATGGTGCATTACACTACTAATGCCTCCAGAAGATGAACAGTTTGACTTTTTGTACATATTTACAGGAAACCCCTCTCAAATTTCACTCTGGAAATGTGCAGTATGGTTGCTGTGCCTTTTTTTCTAAGTATTTGTGTTGGATCTAACCCACAGTTTCTGTGGTATTCATGAACAGGCTGAGAGTTTTTGAGAAATCTCCATACCTATTTTTGGTGTACGGACAAGCTTTCAGCCTTTTGCTTTGTTGATTAGCAGATTTTATGAATGCTAAAATGTTAGCAAAAAATTTAATTTATACTGGAATATAGTGACTGAAAAAATAAGATAGCTGGTACCAAAATACAGTTACATATCAGAAAAAAATCGAGGTGAGTGGTAAAGATACTGTGAGAATGAAGAAAGAGGAAAGTGTAATGATAATCACGAACTCAAAGAAAGCAAAGATCACCTTCCCAGAGATGTAAATTGAAAGCAATGATAATAAAAGTACAAGTAATGACAATAGGCTTGTACATGCAAAAGGACGAATATAATTCTTGGAATCCTTTAGAAAGGATTAAAATGCCTCTTGAGTGTCATCTTTATTGCAACTATTTTTGCCAGTCCAAGTCTTATCACTAATATTTATCTTTAATAATTGGAAAAGAGTGAACATTTGATATTATCTGGGAAAAAGTGTTCTTTAGTGAACAGGAGGTAGTGAAAGATTACTCTGTAGAGGACTTCTCAGTCTTTTAACAATGCATATTCTCTACATGCTAAAACTGCAGAGAATTTTCACAAAAGATATCGAGAAGTCTAATAACTGTTTCACCTGGGTTTGTTATGGTTTTGGCTTCATTTATTTCTAGAACAATGGCTATGACTGATAATCTTGTTTATTTTTTCAGGGTTAGTTTAACCTTTAGAGACAAATTTAATTATTTGGCAGCTGTATGTTTTCTCATATTTTAGTCCTTTTTACTAGAAATTATTGTTATAGAAAAAGAGGAATATTTATTATTTTTTGGTGGACATTACTGGCATCAGTTATGAGTTTGGAAAAAAATTTGAGAAACCTGGTACACAAAATTGGAAATAATGATCTGTAAAATATAAGCAAGTGCAGACAGTTCAGCATTGTCATCCATGGCTAAAAATGTAATTATTAAACTGTTCTGGAACTTCACTCCAGTTTACATATGGGTAACTGAAAATTTAAAATCCTAACATGGACTCCTCATTTAGCCAGCCAGGGTACACCTGACAAGATGTGCACATGTGGCAGTGGATTTTGAATGTTAAAGTAGAATCTTTTTCTTTTTCAAAGCAGCCAATGCATTATTGGCATAAAATTATACCAACAGTCAAAAGAAACTTGATTTCCTTGAGGTAGAGATGGATCTCTCAATTTCTGTGAGTTAGCCTATGTATGAGATAGAAAGATATATACAATAGTTATATGAAATGATCCTATTCTTATTACTTGGTTACAAATTTTTTTCAGAAAAAAAACAGTTAAAAAAATCATAGATTAAAACAAGAGGCCACAAACGAGAAATTTCTGTTAAAGGCTACAATAAATTTTGTTGATTACAAATAAACTTTTTGGCAAAGCACCTTATCCTTCTGTCTTCAGTTCAAATTAGAATATTGTTGCCTGAGTATTAGGCTGGTTATTAATATGCTGAAGACATACACGTCATGCTCTTCTTAAAAGACATGGCAACTTCTAAGGGTACAGTTGGTTACACTGACTTACCCTCAGCTGCTCTGGTCAAGGTGTAATTCCTCCAGACGTGACTCCAGACACTCATTCCCATTAACCCCCTCTCCACCCCAAGGTTAAGACAGTCAGAATTTATTAAGCACAAACTATTTTTTTTGTTCAGATCTGGGTGTTAATCTGCACTAACAACAAACAAAATACTACCAAAAAGGAAGGTTCTCAGACCAAATAATTTCCTACGCCTCCTTTTAAGAGTGATCAAGAAAATATTTATGACAGCTTTTCCTGGGAAAGGGGAGAGGTAGGAATAACCTGCTTAGGGAAGGCTGGTAAGGGCTTTGCTAATTTGAATTTGAAAGTGGTTTGGATGTCATGGCCTGTATATGACTAAAGGAACTGTTTTGGATATTCAGGAAGGGTAGAGAAAAACATATTTACAAATACTTAAGATTTCAGTTTTGCAATTTATGATGTGTGCCAGATTGCTTTTATCTATTAAGTATATAAGAATTGTTATATATGATCAGAACAAAAGTCCAGCTCACTCAGTGGATGGGACAGAAGTCCTTATTGCTGCCCAAGAGTGACCGGTGCAGATGCCTCAGGAAGGATACAAGAACTGTTAAAATATAGTGATAATTTCCCAAAACAACTCTTCCTACTCTAGACATTTGCCCCAGTCAGGGACTCCCTGAGCCCTGGTGTCACTGAATTCAAGAGGGACACAGTTCTTGCATGGCTGTAATCTATCTACTGCTTTCTATGAACACAAGGATACAGAAGGGATGAACATTAACATTAGAGAGTAAAACACCCATGCAGTAAGTTGCTGGAACCAGTTAGGTTTCATAACAGATTTTGAAGAAAACATTTTTCTTTCCCAAATTCCCACATGATTACTTAAACAGCAGTTAGTTCCACTCATCTGTTATCTTAAAGAAGTCCTGTATACATTAAGAAGCTTTACTTTTAACTCTTCATCACTGAGCATCAAACTTTTCATACACTAGAAATATATTGTGCAGGATTCAGGTGAATTAAACCAAAAGGACTAGTGCCATCTTAGATACCACATGGTGTCTCAGATGTAGCATGGGACTGGCAAAATGACACAGGACCTATGGAAGAAGTGTACCCTTATAGGGTAGCTGATGACTACCAGAGTACTTTAGGATGTTTAAAATGCCAGCAGGTGCTTATTAAGATTCTTACATTTAATTTTTTTTATTAAAAGGGTTTTCTAAAGTTTAAAAGAACTACAAGTTATATGAAAACACTAATTTGTTATTACCATAGTTTATATCAGAAGAATATCTGAGAATGTTAACTTGGCAACTAACTTTATTTCTGGGCAAAATACTGAAATTAGTACATGTCTTTTATTATTTAGAAGTCCTTTTCTTCTACAGGAACAAATCTAGAAAAATAAAGAAAGCAAGTGGGTTTTCTTGGTGTAATATTCATGTTCAGAAAAGAGTTTCCAACCAAAAAATTGGAAATGGACTAGAGAAAAGAAATTCAGAATACCTTAGATATAACCTGAAAACCGAGTTGCCGGTATGGTTGTTATATGTGTGGTTTAGAAATTACTTATTCAGTTCCATTCATCCCTAAAGTATATATCTATTTGTACTGGTAATGCCTACTGAATTCAGTTTCTTTTATGTTGCCTTATGGTAATGTTCACTTTTCTGTGTATGAGTTGCTATTATAGATCTCTCTAAAAGGCTTTCACTGTCTCCCTAGGCTACACTTTACTACAAAGCGTTTTGCATATCTTTGTGTAAAGTACACCCTGTGTTAAAAGATGAAAATCATTGATTGATTCAATTCTCAGATGTTAAACTGCTTTTCCAAATATGTATTTTTTGCATTTTGCATTTTTTGTGGCATCCATTTCTGTTATTAATGTTCTTTTAACAATCTCATCTTGGTTTGCTTACTCTGACCAATACAGTAATGGCATATCCACTATAGAATAGCATTTTATAATGTAAAGAAACTGTTTTCCATATTTTCCAGATGAAACAAAGTATATACCACTAGGGAACAGGGATGTTTAATTATAGTTCTTTTACCTGTTGAAGAATAGTGATTGGGTTTCAACTTGAGTTGAAACATTTTAATCCAAACTTACCAGCTGTCTTTTAAAAGACACAGAGAAAACTTTCAGTCACAAGGCTAGTAAGAATCCTGGCCAGAAGTGTAACAGCACAGAGGTATGCAGCTCTTTAAGTTATCCTTTTAAGTCAGGGAAAACCTTAAGTAAAGCTGCCCGTGTTACCCTCCTAGAAATCTTCATTTGTGCCCCAGCAATGGAGCACTGGAGAGGTTCTCACTCTTCCCTTAGAGGGAAGCATTAGGCAGATGCCCCACTAGCTGGGAACCTGCTGTGCCTGAAACAGAATAAATGCCTGACCTGGGAAGTGAGGGGGTCTTCCAAAACTCAGTTAAATCAACAGCACCAAAGCTGGGGGTCCTGTGTGTTTCTGAGTGAAATCAGATCCCCTCACAGCTACTGCTGTGCCAAGGAGAGGATACAGCAAGTGGAGTTCCATGCTCATGACCCACAGAAACAGAATCTATATTCTGCATGACAGACTCCTAAAAAAAGTAGATCTAGAAGTGATTGAATTTATAAGAATATATATTTGCAGACTAATATATTAAGGTAGGATCTGCAGAGTTGACATTTTTTAAAGCTGAGCAGAGGAACTGTGGTTAGTCTTGTGATTTCTTTTTTTCTATTTTTTCCTTCTTTCACAAAAAAAAAAACCCTTATTGAATAGATTTATATGGAAAAGGATTTTTTTGATGCTAATCAAGATTAAAGATTGTATATATTACTGTATATATCATTTTGCTCTACTTAGAGGTCTACAAGTTTTCCCTGCATTTTTTCTGCATAAAATTACATTCAATTAAAAGCAGACTGACAAAACTGATTATGAAAAACATAATTTAGAACTGGTCCAATAACATCTTTGCAGGCTGGAATGCATGAACAGAAGCATATCAATACAATTTTACTTTCCACAGAAGGAAAAGGAAAGCCTGGTTTTGATCACATGGCTCTATCTCTGATTTGTTTGGGTTAGGAGGTTTGGTGGTTTGTTGTTTGGTGGTTTTGGGTTTTTTAAATCAAAGTGCAATTAGAATTCCTTTTCCATTTCAGAACCAAGGTACAGAACTGCAGTCCAGAATAGAAAAAAACAATTTTATATTTTTGTACTTAGAATAAAAATTAATTTTATGTAAAAGATCTTTAGGGTTGAAGATCTTTTAATATCTTCCAATTTTAATTCCTTCAAAAGCCCAGTCATTAAAATTCTTCCGTATAAAACAGTCTGCATATGGTCTTCCTGAAGGATGCCAGTGCTGCTCACAAGATAATTAGTCAAAGATAATTGCAAGTACCCTGCTCTCCTTAAAAACCTTCCTGTTAAGATATTGCCTTTCTCCTGAAAATAGAAACCTTACCAGAAGCAGAAGGATGTAGAAAACAAATAATCAGTTGGGCTTTAGAAAGAAAAGGGGAAGAAAAAAAAAAAAAAGAAGAAAAAGAAAAAAATATATTAAAAATTACAAAAAGAGGAGAGGAGAGGAGAGGAGAGGAGAGGAGAGGAGAGGAGAGGAGAGGAGAGGAGAGGAGAGGAGAGGAGAGGAGAGGAGAGGAGAGGAGAGGAGAGGAGAGGAGAGGAGAGGAGAGGAGAGGAGAGGAGAGGAGAGGAGAGGAGAGGAGAGGGAAGAAAAAAAGAAAAGAAAAGAAAAAAGAAAAGAAAAGAAAAGAAAAGAAAAGAAAAGAAAAGAAAAGAAAAGAAAAGAAAAGAAAAGAAAAGAAAAGAAAAGAAAAGAAAAGAAAAGAAAAGAAAAGAAAAGAAAAGAAAAGAAAAGAAAAGAAAAGAAAAGAGAAAGAAAATAAAATAAAAGCTTGTGCACTGTCTCAAGTTCCATTTGCATTGGTAAACTGAGGCTTTCAATCTCAAATTAGCCACAATCATGTCTTTTTTTATTATTATTTTTTTTGGTAGAGAACATAGTACAACTTTGGGATTTATGTCAAAGAAACAAATCTTACAAGAACTATGTAACAGCTCCCATGTTTATAGCTAATAATTCAGCCTTGGGAACTTCTATCAAACTTTCCCCTCATCTCAGCTTTTCAGGAAAAAGAAATATTTTGCTCTTTTCATCAAAGAAAATTTTGTATTGAAAGAGTTTGTGGAATTAAGATTTTAAGCAGCCCTGGTAGATACACGAAAATGCCCGAACATAAAAAATCAGAGGAAAGGTCAATGACACCAATCAGTGATTCTGTGATAAAACTGTCATTACTGGCATAGTAATATAATACACTTCTACTCACCATTAACTGCTAAAGCTATTTTATTCTATAGCAAAAGGAATGTTATTTCAAACATAGCAATATGGAAAAATATGTACATATTTAAATACCTTTAACATAATGACAAAAGGAATGGAACAAATTCAGTTTAGAAAGTTATATGAAAGAGTGGCTTATAATAAAATCTTTACACAGGCTGGGATATTTTGCTGTTATGAAAATATCATGGCCACAGTTCTGAAAATGCCTTCCTTGCTATACATCTGCACTGTATAGTCTTGTAAAAATAAAAATAAGATAAAACATCACCCTGGAATGAAAGCATTCCTCAGTATGATGATGCAGATGTCAGCAGGTCATCTACTGTGAATTTCTATTATAGACCAGTGAAACTGCAACAGTGTGGAAACAATTGAATATCTGTTGAACTGGAATTTCATCTATTTATTTTTGTCCTGTTCTGGCTTTATAAAGAAGGCTTAAGATATATCTGGAAACCATGTTAAATCCCTGTATTCTTGGAGGAACACAAAGCCTACATGTTTGCTACTCAAGATAGGTAAATTGTCTAGAAATATCTGAGGGTCATGTATTTCTGATAACTGTTCAGTGATGCTAAACAAAGTATCAAGTGGAGGGAATAAAGGCAACTGAGGTGAAGTAGCTGAGCTCTGCTAAATAGATTTAGGACTGATCAACATCTCTTCACAACATTTACAGTTTAGAACAAGGGGTTGTTCTGGGTAAATATACACCAGAGCAGAGGGTTTGCACCAAAAAGAATGAGAAATGGTCTTCTGTGACCTCTGTTGAAAGTAGTCTAATAGAGCAATTGAAAGAGATGCTGTATAATTCTACAAAACACGAAAGAAAAAAAGAAAATAAAAGAGAAACCTTCATTCTCACTCTAAATTGTAGTTGTAGTTTCCAAAGAGATGGATAAACAATTATGAAAGCATTGTTAATAGGTACTGGTGGTCTAGTATGTCACGCAGTGGATGAGCACACAAACTGTTCACCATGTTCTTCAGTAAGAAGCAATTCTTCTCCTGTCACATTTTCAAGAAAGATCTTACAACACATGACTTCAGGAAAAGTTTTTTTGTACTCAAACCTGAAGTTGCTACGAGTCCTCAAAAAAGTGTAAGATCTACGAAAACACTGGGGATAAGACTGTGCTACTAACAAGCTAGTAGTGAGGTCACCAAAATTAGTCACATGTGTCACTCAGACTTTCCAACACTGAATGCTGGTACTTAAAGCTTTCTGTTACACTGTCTTTGGTTCCTGGATATAGGCACAATACACGAATTTAGTTCCCCAATTAATTTTTTTTTTCCCCCGTGTTTTTTTCCTGTTGTAAAATTTGTTTTTTTTTTTTTTTTCCTCTAGGGTACAGCTCTATGATGTATTCGTAGTTAGCTGGAAGTTGGTCTAATGCACAACTTCCTCATTCTCTTCCTAGCCCCACAAGGATAACTGTCACCCTCACCAGCTGGTACTATCTAGATTAAAAATAGTCATCAGTTGCACAATTGCAAATTTCTCCTGAGGATACCATCAGTAAGAGAGTTCAGTGCAATTCTTCGTACAGAATACATCTAGAAACACATTAGAAATGACATCCCTCTCATCTTCTAAAGCTCTTAACACCACTCACTCTTGACTTGCCCTCAGTATCTATTTCTACCAACTCTTCAGGATAATCAGCTGCCTGCTACCAATTAGTCTTGATAAACTAGCAAGGATATAGCCCCATTAAATTGCTGGCAATAGCTGTAAGGGCTCAAAAGCAAATTGTTAACCTCTGGTTCACCAGGACTTTGAATAGGACTCATTTTCATAGCACTGAAGTTGTATATTGCTGTGTTACCTGTAAGAGATTACAAAAAAGACGACCAACTAGTGAAATTTGCTTAGAAAGAGCAATGTGTTATCATTTCAAGTGAAATTCCATCTGTCCAATTATACCTTTAAAACAGTAGATACTTTAAACCTATGTTCCATCCTCACTACAGTATTTAAGTAGAAACAGGGTGGCTTTAATCATGAGGGGATAATATTGAATGTCAGGGATCGGAGTTAAATTCCCAGTTCTTTTGGTAAATTTCTGGGTTACCGAGTAAAATGTTCTTGTGTTCAGATGAGGACAATAAACCTGCTTTTTCTCACTTTGCCTCTCATATCATTTCTTATTTGGTTTGTTGATTTTTTTAAGGCATATTTCATCTATAAGATAGAAACTCAGCAGAAGGTGAGGTCTAGGAGCTGTTGTAGCAATGCCAGATAGCTGCTCACCACTTTATCCTCCAATGAAGCAAGATGCTGGGCTGTGCTTTCCCACTAAGAGAAGAAATGTAGCCCTCTTAACATTTGAACTCCTCTGTTACAGAGATGGCATATCATATTGTCACAGAATCATAGAATGATTTGGACTGGAAGAGAGCTTAAAGATCATCTAGTTCCAACCCCCCTGCCAGGGGCAGGGACACCTTCCACTAGCCCAGGCTGCTCCAAGCCCCAAACAACCTGGCCTTGAACACTGCCAGGGAGGGGACAGCCACAGCTTCCCTGGGCAACCTGTTCAGTGTCTCACCACCCTCACAGGGAAGAACTTCTTCCCTACATCTAATCTAAATCTACTCTCTTTTCGGTTTAAAGCTATTGCCCCTTGTCCTATTATGATGTGCCCTTGTAAAAAGTCCCTCTCCAGTTTTCTTGCAGGCCCCCTTTAGGTACTGGAAGGCCACTCTAAGGTCTCCCTGGAGCCTTTACTTCTCCAGGCTGAACAACTCCGACTTTCTCAGCCTGTCCTAATACAAGAGGTGCTCCAGCCTTCTGATTATCTTCATGGCCCTTCTCTGGACCTGCTCCAACAGGTCCATGTCCTTCATGGATAAGCTGCGGGCCCCAGAGCTGAACACAGTACTCCTGGTGGGGAGTGATGCAGCCTAGGATATGGTTAGCGTTCTGGGCTGCAAGCACACATTGCTGAGTCATGTTGAGCTTCTTGTCAACCAACAACATGGAGTTATAACTCCATGCATTACCTAAAACGATTCATGTGGGCTGAGTCCCATAGGTGCTATCATAATACAATACAATTAAAATAACTAAGAATAATGCTGTGTATTTTACCATGTTAAAAAAGGAGATAACAAAAAATCAAAATGAGAAACATGAGAGCAGATGAAGAACTCTGTTTCAGGAAGCAGGAGAATCTCCCGTGCTCTGCCATGAGGGAATGTACTCTTCCCGCACAGTGCTGCACCACTGGCCCACATGGATTCTGGGGACTGTAATTTTTTTGTCTTTCTCACGCCCTGATCTTCCTGGATCTGGTGCTTTGTAGTGCACAGCCAGTGTGGAGCTGTCATTAGACACTGTGAACCGCTGTTAACAAAAATTAACTGAGGGGTGGGGGAAGCAAGTGCCCAAACTGCATGTTCAGCAAGGATTTTCAGTAAAGCTGCCTGCAATACTGTTCCTCAGATCATTGTGAGGGCCTGCTTTGGGTCAACAGTACCTAGATATATTGGCCTGCTAACAATATAGTCGAATATATCTCCTTTTAGCATCTTGAAATGGTCAGTGAGAGGACTACCAGCTTCCCTTTTTGGAGTTACTTATAATAATCACCCTGCATGTTCTGTATAACTGCACAAGACCTGAGATCTAGAGAAGTCAGTGTCAAGCAGAATCCATATTTAAGGAAATAAAGTACTTATCCATTCAAAACCCAAGAAACATGAAGGGAAAGATAATTTTTCATGTCTGCTTGATAACCAAAGAAAACAAACAATGAAATACAGCTTTTAAAATATATACTCCCTTACAATAATTTAATAAACTGTGCTGTCATTTCATAAAGAATCGGGATGGTTGCCGTGGTGACAAAGATTATCCTTGCTGCTGCTTGATTCTGTCATTTTTCTAAACATGAATTCATAATATTTAGGATTTATTAACAATGTGTCACACTGATAGAGATAAATTACATGCTTTTAACTGGCCATGTAAGTCTTCCATGATATTATAGCCACTTTGTCAACTCAGCAATAAGATATGATGTGATTACTAGAAAATTAAAGTTATTTGTCATGAAAGATGAAGCAGAGAGTATCAAAACTCTAAGAACAGAAAAAAAAAAACACTCCAATAACCTAATGTATTTCCTTACTTTAAATATTTTGGAGATAGCAAAGAGTCACTATTTTCCATCTTGTAAACTGATCAAGATCAACATATATTGAGATGAGATTTATTTGTGCTGGGAAAATTTAGGCTGTAATGTATCAGAATTGATGTGTTCCAGACTGCAATTTTTTATAATGATTCAAACTATAATGGGGAGCTGGTGAAGAGAATTTAATGATAGCATACTTTTCAATATATAAAAGCATATCTATACACACTTATGGATTATGAAGATGTATTTCACTTCAAGGAATTTGTGTAGGGTTTTTTGTGATGTGTGGTAACCTAACAGTAACAGCAAGTTAGATGAGATTGTCAGTGCAGCTGTCTAGAAAGTTGTGGGTTTTTTGCACCTTACTGAAGTATTTGTGTCAAGCTTCACTGCTGATAAAATGTGAGGCTGACTTGAATGGCCAGCCCTACAGTCTGTGCTCCATACATATTTTGCAATCAAACTAGCAATAAGAAATTCCCTAAAACCACGGTAATTTTTCAAACATTTCTTTCAAATAAGAAAGGTTTATACTTATTTTTTCAAGAAAGAGAGGCCTATTTTCTGTAGTGAGACACATAATAGATGGTGGGAACCCAGCAGAGCTGAAGCATCTTAAGGCAAGCAAGAAATATGTGTCAGTGTAGATGACTCTGTCTGAAGAATGTGATTTATCACTTAGTGGGCCATATTCATCTCTGTGTGTAGGATGACCTCTTGATCTGGGCAAGATATGTCTCCCTGTATGTTGCAATGCAGAGGAAGTGACTCAGCTTTCTTTGAATGCACTAAATCAGCATGTGAAGCCAGTCTGGAGCAGCAGCATGGAGAACCACTCAGATGTGCTCGGAATCAAGGAGCAATCCTCTCGCCATTCTTGTCTTGCACCATTCTTACCACTTATGCCACCTAAATGAGTTTATGCATCCCTTTAAGTAGAACAGGCAGGAAAAGTCTGAAAATCCAGAAACTGGATTCTCTCAGTTGATAGAAAAAATAATCCTCACATAGTTGCAGAAAGAAAAATAATCCAGGCTCAGCTGAAATACAGTAAATCAATATGTCATGATTTCTCCCTAATCACAGCCTTTGAGGTTGTGATAAATGAGCTACATACCCAGGCTGCAAAGAAGATGAAAACTGAATAAAATGTCCTTTTAGCTTAATGACATCATACAATTAGCTCAGTTATGCTGCCATACATTAGTGGATAGCAGTGATATGTATTTTGGCCTTTGTTACCCTTTATCTCAGTGAAATAATGTTCCTTCTATCTGAAGACAATGTAGACTGATGCCATAGAATAGTTATGTTTCTTGCAAACCAGACACAATCATTATTTCAGATTGAAAATACCATCCAATAAAAACATTCTGTATTTATTTTCAAGGACCTAGGCAAAGATCAGAGTCTTGGAAGGGAAAATACCATTTTCTACTGGATTTATTTGGCAATGTGTATCCTGTTACAACCTGAGCAAATAACTAAGGGTATCAGTGGAAGAATACAGTTGTCTTCAATAGGCATTAAAGTAGCTCTTTAAAGCTGAGATGTAATATGCTTAACTTTTTCTCTGTTGGATTGATTTTGGTGTCAGTGTTATTGATATTTAGACCCTTCAGACCAAATCTAACCCTAAAATACAAGGAGGCATTTCCCATAGAGTCAAGTGAGATTTACTTGTGCTTTTGTCAATGGTGAATTTGATCCAGTATTTTATATCAGTTTCCTGCTGCAGGAAATGGGTGCACAATACCATAAACCTGGCACTCTGTATAGTCTTAATGACTTTATTGCACACCTATAATTAACAGCCTTTAAATTTCTACCACTGTATGCAAACAGTGCTATCCAACTTGATTTAATTCTGGTTTGTTTTTTTCTCAAATTCAACATTTTGCAGTTTCAATATTATCCAGGTTTGGGCACAATAAGGACAGTAGGAAAAAATCAGTGACAAAGGTATATATCAGTAATTTCATATCAGTGTCACAGGTGAGGAATTTTGTTCAAAAGAGATGGCATGGCAAGGGCAGGTAAATGCTGTACCACTTCCTCTTCTAACAAGGCAGTTCTCAGTGCTTTGGTATACAGCGTGATTAAAATGAATCATTCTCCAAGACAACAATCCCTAACCTGGGAACTTTTATCTCTATAATTTGTATACAGCACTGAGTCTACGTTTTATTGTGTGTTAGAGCTACCAATTCAGCATGTGAGCTTTAAAAAATTTAGAAAACATAATAAAATGAACATTTTTTTCCATCCAAAGGTAATTTGGAAAACGTAAAATACTAATCCTGGTAAACAGCTCAAGATACATACAGAAAAATGTTTAGTAAAAGCATGTTTTTTCTGATTCATAACCAACACATATTACTATATAGCTGTTACAGATCAGTAAAACCTATTCTTGACTTTAAAATTAGCCGTATTGCTCAATTAAAAACAGGATAATTATTTAAATCACTTAATGTTATGATTTTTGTCCATATATATTGTCTGCGTGTATATATAAAATCGAACTTTATTGGATATAATTCTGAATATGCAAATGATAAAACCATGGCTCTGCTATAATATTTGAAGTTCTTATTTATTTTTTATTATGAGAATGCATCTGATATTTTTGTATGTGAATATTATTTTAATGTTGATAAATCTACATTACATTGTTTTCAGAAATTCACAAACAGAAACTGGAGAGACATGAAAAACAAACACCACCGAAGGGTAACTTTATTTTTTTAGCTTGTTTATTTAATATATGTGTGTAATATACAGTGTTTGTTAACTACATATATTACCACTGTTGTATTATAAAAACATTCAAAGATCAGTTGGCACAGACTGGAAATGATCAAAAATCAATATATATTTTAGCATTAACAAATAGTGTTATTTTATGTTTGTGTGGCTATATTGTAAATGCACATTCATAATAAGATTCTCCTGCCCAAATTTATCCAGAAATCTTTTTTGTAGCAAAAGTGCAAGTAAGTAGAGTGCTGATGAAGTTCCTCTGGTGCAAAAGGCGTGAAGTGAGTTGGGCAAGGAAGAAAGCAAATTTATAGGCCAGTGGGTGCCATCCAAGTTAGGAAGTTGTAGTTAAGAGTGAGCCAGGTGTGTATCAGAGATAAGAAAAGCCTCCATTTTAAGAACCTACTCTTTTTCAGACTGTTTAATCTCCTCTTACTGGCACTTTCCAAAAATCCACAGAGGAACTGGTTTGGACTGGTTTTCAGAGGTCATGTATACAAAGAAGTTTCCTAGGCTATGTGCAGATTTTTTGCTTAAGAAAGCCTCCTCTGTAAAGGTTAGGCCACATAAAATTTGATGAGCATCTCTGATGCATGAGTGCTGTGCTTAGTAATGGCAGGAGGAAGCAAGAAGGAAGCTTATTAAAAACAGTGTGTATATATATACACCCCCTCCCTCACACAATTATATTCAGTTCTGTATATATTCTTTATACAATTTTATAGTCTATTACTAGTGGTAGCTTTCCAGTTCTGTGCTAATCAGGGTCATCTGGAGTGCCTAGAACTTCTTCCCAACTACTTAATAAATCATGTTGTATGAAAATGATTTTTTTAGAGTATCAGTGGGCTAGCCAAGCAATAATGAACTCAGATCCATTAGCTATGGATCCCAGTTAAGGTCTTTTCAAGTATAGTATTCTAAAAACACAAATGAAGTTGCAGTCTTGACCAAAACTGCGTCTTGTGTACCATTTCATCTATACAGAAGTGCACTGCTTTACATTGAAGAGCATTAACATTGCAGAAACAATTACTAAGAAGTTATAAGATGCCAGAAAAAAAAACATTCAGGTGTCATTAGTTAAGACCCTTTATGCATATGCCTGATAACGAGGTCTTTAATTATACAATCACTTACTGAAGCACAAGACATTTTTTTTTCTATTTTTCACTTTTATATTTAGTCCCAAAAATTCATCTTGTACATAGGAGTAACAATTACAAGAAAACATTGTGCCTGGCCTCAAGCCAGGTGTGAATCTTTAGGGAGTTTTACTGTTACCTTCTAAAGTACCTCCAATGAAACATGTGCAAATACAATATTTTATTTTTAATAGGAAATATCCAGAGGTAAAAGGAATGTTTTTAATAGAAGCAAACACTCCAAATGAATTTCAGTACTCCACACAAAAATATGGGACACTAGAGTTTTAAAAATAATTGAAGTATATTTTTGAATAGTCAAAACCCCTGAATCTAAGTCCCAAGATTTAAAAGGGGGTTCCATTCATAAACCTCACTTTGAAAAGACGGTACCAAAATATGAGGAATAGATATAATGAATGGAAATCCCAGATGGAAGAGGCTGAAATTATAAGAAAGAGTTACAGTATTAAGAGCCAGGCAAGCCTGTGCCCTAAAATTTGGTTTTAGTTATTTTGATAAACTACTAGTAATAAAGTCCATTTCAATTACTGAGTCAATTTAATCTTGAAAAGAAGAAATACTCTGAGAAAAAAAGCATTTGCTCATGCTTAAGAGCCCTGAAATCAAGTAATTGCGTGATTACATGTACACATAAGCACAAATTCAATATAAAATAGGGTCTTTCCAATTGATGTATTAGTACTTTCACAAGGGTCAACAGCACCCTGGAGTGTATGAGCAGGAGCTCAGCCAGTTAGTGGAGGAAAGGGATTAATTAACCCCCTATACTCAGCTCTGTGAGGCCACATCTAGTTACTGTGTCCAGTTCTGGACTTCTTAGTTCAGGAAAGTCATCCATAAACTGGGGCTAGTTAAGTGTGGGGCCACTGCAATGGTCAGGACTGGAGCGGTTGTCCTAAGGGGAGAGGCTGGGTGATGGAGCTGTCAGCCTGGGGCAGCTGTCCTGTGAGTCTGTCATTTTGTGACATACACATTGCAAGACCGAGCTGCTGCTGAAGGCTGCTTAAGAAGTAGGCATTATAATTGTTATTACTATCAATGAATAAGAGATAATTAAGCAATATTTTGGCAACAAAAATCTATCTAGATAAAAGTATATATAGTATATAGTATATAGTATATAATTAATTTATTATATTAATAAGTATATATAGTATATAGTATATAATTAGTGTCTAATGGAAGGTCCAATAATAATCCAAATGAACTGATCATTTCTGATTTTTATGAAAAACTGATATTAGCAGTGAAATGAATTGACCTGCATTTCCGGAAAATATGTTTTATTACAACAGGCATTGAGAAGACATGTGAAAAGGTTACTCTACTGTATGGCTTTTCCCAAATACACTTCACTAATACATTGCTCTTGGAGTGAGGGATGGAAGGAGACGATGTTATGATGAAATGCTACTTCTGACAGCCATACATTAAATCACAATTATTTTAGGATAGATACTTGTGTTCCTGTGAATTAACACTAGCGTATCTGGTTTTTTTTGCAGAAAGTATCTTTGAGTTCAGTCTGATTTGACAAATAGATTCCAGGCCCTTCAAAACCTTTTCATTTACTATGGACAGCACATATCTGCCCCTCCTACCCCTACTGAGTTGTTAATAGTTCTGTACTGATAATGCAAATATTAAACATCACTGAATAAGCCTGTCTATATTTTAGCATATGGATAAATTATGAGATTATAAAGACAAATATAATGCGTCCCCATAATTTAATTTGCTGTAATTGGAAGACAAAGTATTTGAGACAGCTAAATAGACCTGCACTATACAATTCCACAGTATATACTAGAAACCCACATAAGTTCATAAAATTAGCAAGTTAAACGGTGTATTTATTTTTGATACAAGGGCTGTCTACCCTGACTTCTGGAGGTATGGCTACGGATATACCTGAGTTAATTTTAAACTAGGTAACATGGTACAGATAGCAACAAGCTGTAGTGGCTCAGGTACAGCTGTCAAGTATTTATTTAGCTCTATGGGTTTACAGCAGCCTAGGGTGAATCCAATGCCATGGGCAGTTTGACTGCCACCTGTAGCTGTCAAACCTAAATCTCATTTTGGATGGATGTAACATTCTCTGACTGTTGCAATTAAATCTAACATTAAATTGCACAAACATGTAAATCATGAGACATTGTCTCAATCCTATACTGGCATTTACATGCAGTGTTGAGGGCTAAATCCAGCACAGGGCTAGGCACTGCAGTGAGCAGCATAGGCATGTCTGGTGTCTGTTGGGGAAGATCTGAGCAAACTCAGAGGCAAGCCTCTTCCCTTTTCACAGGTAACTGAGGCAGTTTTTAATGAGTGCAGGTGACTCCACAATTCATTAATTGCTGAGATTTCCTTAGATTATTTTTTGGACCTGGAAGCCTGTGCCCCTCTCCAGATCAAACCTTTTCCTTCTTTTTCTTTTTTTTTTTTTTTTAGTGTTCCTTCAAGAAGAATTAAGTTATAGCCATCTAACGTTACTTTACTTCTGAATAAAAGCATCTGCACAAAGATTTAATGCTCTCTGACTAATGCACTCTAACTTCATTGTATTAGTTCATTTATCTTAACTTTCCTGAGTGTTGCTTTGTAGACAAGCACTTAATCAGTTAGCTGGGGCAAGCAATCTCTGCTTCATGCTTACTGCACTCATCACCTAGCTTTACACTAAGCAGCAGACTTAAGACTTACTCAGCTGGAAACTATTTTTACTTCCCTTAGGTATGGAATTAGTGCCTCCTTATTACATCTCTTCTTTTTGCACTTGCTTTTTTGGGATAGGAAATGTCTCCGTCTCAAACACTTTAATGAAGAAAAACTAAATTACACCCCTTTCACTATGTCTTCCAGTTGACACAAATATACTATTAGATGATGGAAATTTGGAAAAATCTCTCATATATATGCTATACTCCTTGGTTTTAATTTTATGTGAAGCAAATAACAATATTCCTATATGATTAAGTTTGGAATATACTGTTAAACTACCTTAAAATTTTCCATTATGAGCTCCTATTTTAGATTATTTATAAATTTACCACACTCCAGTCACTGAGGATGAAATTTTTCATGCTCATCTTTTTGCCTCAGGCTGAATTTTCATTCAAAGTCATATAAAAATGTTTCAGCAATTTCTAAAATCTAGGTTAGTGAAAATTAGGTTGGGGTGTTATTTTTTTTTTAGTGCTAATAACAGTTCATTCTGAGTTTATGCTTTTTTGGTATTTGCAAGGAAGTCCAAGATAATTTCTTTAAGTTGTGGGAAAATTTTAGCTTATACAATTGTCATAAAACTAGTTTTAGTTATTTTTCTTATTTTTTATGGATGAATCCAGCGTCCTACTAAAAGAAGAAAAGAGGTGATCTTTTAATTGCAAAGTGTGTCATAAAGCAAATAAAATGGTTGAATTAAAGTTGAATGAGTAGTTTTAGTTCCAGCATTACTCAGCTGAAGAGTGCTTGACTTAGAAGTCTTAAAAACAGTTTTATGTGTTTTCTCTTTGTTTTTTAGATGCAAAGGAAAACCTTATTAACTCTAATTTGTTTCACAGAAAAGTGGCAGTATGGCCAGCCAGGTTTATTTCTAAAACTTAATGCTTTCACTTAAGGGCTGCAGACTTGAAAAAGGGCATGTGTTAAGCCCTTTACAAACAAATAGGTACCCAGGTGACTAAATCTGGAAAAGATCTGTAGATAGTGAAGTATTTTCTATGGCAAAGCCTTTAGGACTACATATGAAGCTGAACACGAAAACATTTCGGGAGGAAATAACAGAGTTAATATACAAAAGAAAAATCATATTCCAGTTTGTCAGATCGAAAGCTTCCATGGACTTTGGTGTCCCTAACGCACTGTGATTGAAGAGTCAAAAATGGCCTCTCATCACAGCCTTGAAACATGAACCCTTTAATTTTTGGCAACACCTGCCCTTCCCCGATAAGGTTCTACCCAGAAGCCATAGCTCTGACAGTGTCCATTAGAGGTAATGGTAAGCATTACAGCCTGAGATTAGCAAACTCTGAGGCTATGGGGATACCAACACACAGGATAGGGCTCTTGAACTAGCCGGAGATCGCCTTCAGCCTATCACTGGGAAGAGAAAAATAGCTTATGCTTATGCCAGCCTGGTCTCTGCTTATCCACATTCCAGGCTCCCTGCCCAGATACATCAAGTTACTTTTATTTCTTAAGAAGGAGCTAACTGATCCCTTCTCCATGTTTAAGCTTGGAGTTCACACAAATATTAACATGTCCTTGCATTTTAGCCCTTTATACCATTTTGATGATGTGAAGGAGCCTTAAATTACATTTTTCTGTCCACTTTAAGGTCTGCTGACACTCAATACAGTAAATGTTGTTCAAGGCTCATTTTGTTTGGTTTGGGTGGTGTTTTTTTGTTTGTTTGTTGTTTGGGTTTTTTTCCCCAAGCATGAAATAGGGAAATGCTGTGGAGAAACTAGAATAAATTTTTAAAATCCCACAACAGTCTCCCTTACACAAGTAAGATGTTCTGTGGCTAAAAACAAGCTTTCTGATCGCCAGTCTGTTCTGCTTAGTTCAGCTATATTCTCTGGCACAGAGACTACAAGAGCTTTTGTCCAATGTGCAGAAGCATGTTTCACTGCCATTGACCATCACAGAACTAATGCTTTCAAAACTGTGTTATTGCCCCATCCAAAACTGACAACAAGGTGGCCCAAAATGTTTTTCACAGAGCTAGCAGCTGCTAATACAAATATAAGGTGTAAAAGCATGCTACAGTTTCCGCAAAAAATATTCAGTCTAAGTTCTACATGCTAGAGAGAGAGAGGAAACTGCTTTTCCTTGGTACGTTACTAGATGTCCTAAGCTAGTTGCACTCTGTAAATCATTCAGTAATACATTGCTGATGCTGATGCATTCTTCACAGCCTGGTTTTTTTTTAGTGTAAATTGGCTGTCCACATTCCTTAATGCTTTGAAAAATCTCCCTTCAATCTCTTTCCACTGTACTGTTAATTGTTTACCTATTATGACTGGAAATGTATTGGGATAATGCAAACACACGCAAGACATAATGAAATTACTGCATGTTTGGAATGATTTTTCTTAAAGACATGGACCTATTTTATAATGAGGATATATTTAACCACCAAAATAATGCTTGCACCTCTCCGAAATGACATTTGCTGCAAAGCTGGTGAACTGAATGTATGCAAAAACATTACTGTGCTTGAGTATAAAGTTCACAGTTGTCTTCTAATCAGAGTTGTATTTTCTGGGGTTTACTTGACAGAAGCTTGAGTATTGCAAAGAAAATATTTTTCCCTGAATTTGCAAAATGTTGGTCTTTTAGTAGTAGAGGTTGACAAGGACTATTTTTGTCTATCTAAATCATTAGGATATGGAATAAAATCACATCCAAAAACATGGTCTGAAAGTTGGGTAACTAATAGAGTCATAAGGACTCAAGTTTGCCTGCTTCTAGCAGGACGTGTAGTTGGTTGTGTTTTGAACAGCTGCTCTTCCTGAAGTTACGCTCTGATTAAAAAAGATGTTTTCTTGTTAATCCATCCTGTGGATGAAGTAACAGGTAAAAATAAATAAAAAAGAGCATGGAAAGTAATATGCTAGCCAGTTTTTGTTAAGAATAGAAAGCAATGCTGTCAGGGACTGAAAATAATTTCCTCTGTCAGAAATCTTAGGGTGCTTGTGTAATGGGACCAAAAGAGATCCCACAGATTAGATTAAGGTTGCTGAATGATCACTTATTTTGCAAAAATATGGTGTCACATCTGAAGACTTATTTAAGGAAAAATATTTCTCTTGGACCTGGAATTAAATATTGACATTAAGAAGGTCTATACATCATCTAGTACCTGTGACTCAGAGCTAAAATCCATTATTTTAATTTACAAATATTTTTCCTCGAACACCTTGGTGAAAAAATGTGTACATCATACCTTCAGATTATAGTTTTATTATGCGTTTTTTTTAATTGTTTCTAGTAATCCACAGAGACAAACCTGAAAAAGAAGAAAAAATTGAGAGAAAGGAACCCCTAAAAGGTATGTTTTCAGCGTTTGATGTTCTTTGTCTTTTTACCAGTGGTTCAGAACAGTCTAATCTATTGACTCTTAGACCCTTCTTGTAAATCCCAATTATGCTTAAGGTTGGAGGAGGTGTGAGAGCCAGCTGGAAGGAGAATGAGGATTTTAAAAGCGCTTTGAATTCATCACTCTGCAGAGGGGCTAAAATTATATTCAGAGATTAATGAATAAATTTTACTGTATTATTAACTTATGTAAAAGATGCCCAGAGCATAAAGAGGTGCCTTTTTTATTCTTCTTGAATAACTCCAAGCATAATATTTGTCTTTGGGAATACTTCTGAGCAAAACATAATGAGTAAATTATAACATACAGGGCACAGTCCCTGGAGGCATTCTGTTTCAGAGACCTGCCTGAGAAAAAAAAAAATCACTAGACTCATTTCAGAGACATTAGGGAGAGGGTGTTAGAGAGGATTTACTAATTTGTTGTTGGTGTATGCCAACAGTAAATTACAGATCTGCCTGTTGTAGGAGTCTGAATCAGTATACTGCTTCCTCTCTCCACCCACAACTCATGAGTTAGCTCTGGGCTCCAAGAGTTTGCCTCTTGTGAGAGATTTTTTGGCAAAATAGAATTTTGTTGGAACATACCTACTTGTCAAAACACTTTAAGCCTTCTGAGAACATGTCCTTTACATAAAAATGTGATTAATGAAGTCTCAGGCTGGAGGAAGAAACCCATTCTGGAAGAGCAAATAGGCCAATGATCATAATAAATCACACAAAAAAGGGAAGACCCAATATCCAGCCACAGCTGATTTATTTCAGACCAATAACATAAGTCTCACAACCCAAGTGAACATGCACCTTCCTGAAATCTGTGCTTGTCTAGGCCTTTCTAATGGTCTCTGATTGGAGCTTTTCCTCTTTATATAATTCAAAATACATTGAGTTAGCAAGACTGACTCTAGAGGTTAATGGCAGGCACATAAGTTCAGGTTTCTGTTAGAATGAATATTTATTACTAGAAAATGGAATGGTGGTAACAAGAGAAATTTTTTAATGAGATTTGGAAAAATAAAAAAGCAAAGACTATATTGTCCTGTATTAAAACATGAATGTGTCATTAAGACTCCTCCTGTTATTTTGTGGAAAGCTTGGGATATTCTTCAATTTCACTTGATAGGAGAACAATATTTAATGTTTCTAAAAGTTTCTTAGAACAGGAAAAAATTATCCCAGCCAATCTCAGATAGTAAATGAAGAAGAATAAAATTATTATACTGCCTTAACTTCTTCTCCTACTAATATGCTGTCTACTTAACCGTGTTTTATCTTAAGGTGAATGTATTACTTAGTTTTGCTTAGTGAACTATTTCTACAGTTGCTACTAAAACATTACTGCCTGTAGAGATTCTTTGTAATTATAGTATTAAGAAACATTGCTTTCAGACTGTACATTATATTTTAAAACTATGACTATGGATACGTGTCTTTCGAAGGCCCATTTCATTGCAGGGTGACTACATTTTAACTGCTTATTTTCTACTTTAAATGCATTCCCTTTTCAAGGTTCTGATAACTGAGAGAATAAATAAAAACCTATTCTAATTTCTAATCAAGTTCTGTGGTGAAGTTTAGGAAAGTTATCTAATGACACAAAGAATAATTAGAAGCATCTCAGTCACCTAGACGGATTCGGTAACTTAGAAGTGTCACTTAGCTATGTCAGAAACTCATTCTCATGTGTTTCATCACTATATTGCTAAAAAAATATGACAGCCTGAATATTCCATACCCTTCTTCTTTTGCTTCCAGTTAGATATGGAATTCATGGTACTGTAAAAGAGCTTCCTTATTTTTTCAAGTTTGACAAATGGTGTTTTACTAAACTGGGATGAAATCTCCACAGGAGTTAGAGTTAAAACTAGCCTGCAGTTTCACAGCTGATTTTTCTGATGTGTTCTAAAATCCACATGCATATTTCTCATTGTCTGGAAATTTATTGTGTAAAATCCTAAGAAAAGTGAGTGGAAAATGTTATGTGGATGAGTGGATAGCATAATACTATTTCCACTATCATAATGTTAATTTTCACTTTACATATCTAACTATGGCTCTGAGATCATCACTGAGGGGACTGATCTTAGCTAGTGTCCATTACTAGCTATCTGTACCCATTACTGGTGATCCATATCCATTACTGGTTATCCATTCCAAGCCAGCTGGCAAGTGACAGATGTGTCATTTGTTCATGTGATGCTCTTATGCTCCAGGACTGATTCCAGGGTTTTTACAAGCCTCTGCCTGACAGAGTATGGAGTGGCCCAGGTGACGTCCTCTTTCTGGTGCAGGCAGCAGCATTTACTGTTAGCTCTGCCTTGCTCCTTGACAGTTTTCTGAAAATCTCTCTCCAGGAATGGACAGACAATTGTAGGCAATGATGTTACTGTAGTAAACAGCTGAGGCATGTTACCATGGCTTGGGTGGTAAGCTGGTAAGCAGTAACTTGTTAGCCAGAGCTGTCTGCTCACACCCATGTAGTGAGATGTACGCTGTGCAGATATGCACAGGATAATTCAGGAGTAACACAGTTTGCCATTTTGTCTTCTAAGACTTTTCTTGGTATAATTATTTTTGATTCTTAAATCTTTTCCACATTTTTTTTTTTAATACATATGAACACATTTCTTCTTTCCTAGTGACACATAAAGACAAGGTGGAAAGACAAGAAAAACCTGAGAAGAAGGAAAAGCATGCAGGTAATGATTTAATGTCAGAATTTATTTTACATTTTGAGGTACCCCAGAACTAATTGTCTACTCAATTTCGATTTATGTATCTCCTTTGTTGGGAAACATGTTATGGAACTTTATGAAGAAAGATCATGAGATCAAGTAAAGGTTTGCAAACATACAGAGTAGCATTTTGTATTCCTTCTGCATGTTTGTAGGGTTTTTTTCTGAGGAAGGGAGATAATATATTTTGAACTCTGGATTAGTATAATCTCCCAGTAATCACTGAATATTTCCAACACTCACAGTAAGTATGGTTACTAAGTGAATACGGTCATCCAGGAAAAACACCTGACAACCTGTAAACAAAGGTATTGAGGCAGGCCATGTGAAAAAAAAAGTGTTTTTAATATAATACTGCGTAGAGCTGTTGCATAGGCATTGAATAAGGCAGGACTAATTCTTTAAGTAGTTACTTGAAATAAATAGGTATCTAGCAGTGCTTTATCTTCCACAAGTTTTACATTTTTTTGAAACACCAACACAAAACTGGAGAGTACATAGCAATGCTCATGAATACATTTTTGTGTTCTTAGTATAAACTCATGTGCTGAAGTCAAGTAGGCAGCCGAGTGTTTTCACATGCCTGGTCCCTGTAGAGGATATGAACACATACAAATAGCAGTTCTGCACACCTGGGGACAAGTTACTGTGTAAACATCAATCTCAAAAAATTAGCATATCAGAGTCCACAGAGGAGAATATTCCAGATTACCCACCACTCAGTGACTACTGCACAACTCAGGTGTATTCTGAAACCTGAACCAGAAATCTACTCACTACAGTGTATTTTATTTCAATTTGTAAAGTGGAAATTAAAAGCAAACAAAAAGCCCCAAAGAACATTAGTTATAATGCCATTGCAATTAGATTTGTAATTAATTATAGTGTTTAATCATTCATAACTGGCAAAACAGTTGTTATGTGGAGTTCACAAAATCCTTCAGAAATGAACCACAGTAATAAACAAGAAAGCTCAAACATAACAATAAACCAAAATAAACCTATAAATGACAATATAAACAAAACAAACAAAATGAACCAGTAAAATGACATAAATAAGCATGACTCTTCTTGACTAAATTCTTTCATGGCATTTCAGTTGTGCCAGAAAGGCCATTCCTCCCTCAGTTGATGGCAGAGCCCTGGTAGGGATGGTAGACAAGTTTTTGGTAGTTTGAATCACTTGTTTTGATATCTACAGTAGACAGCAGTAGCTGAATCAATCTTTCTGGTTCTGCATGGATAGTCATGGCGCATAGTTGTGTGATCTTCTTTCTTTTCTTTCTCACTTAAAAATACAATGTTTCTCTTTTTAAATAACCATTAATGTTGTTATTTATTTCTAGCTATTCACAAAGAGAAACCTGAAAAGCCAGAAAAATATGAAAAGAAAGCACCTTCTAAAGGTAATGCAGATTATTATTAGATGCTATACAATTTTAGATTTTCAGTGCTTACATAGTTTTGGAGAGTGTGGAGATGAACATTTAAAGTATAAAGCTCTTCTAGTCTATGCACCATGTTTTTGGGTGCTCTCACTTTTGCTTGAGCAGGTCTTGATCAGCCCCTGGGTGAGGTCTTGCTCAGCATATATTTTTTGCTTAGTTCTCTTGTTTTGATGCCCAGAGGTAATTATGAATCATTCTCATGCAGCTAAAGAAAAAAGCCTATGACTATTATATTTGCATTCCTTTATGTCTTTTCCTCCACAATGGGATGCAGTAATTTGCCTGTAGAGGAGGCTTTCTCTTGTGTATCAATTTTCAGTCTGGTATAGACCTAATAGAAGAGTGTTTACTTTCTCCCAGTCTGGGTCTTCCATCACATCCAAAAATAGATTTTCATTTTCTTACCTTTATTTTTTTGCAATAACATTTTCATTTCACTATATGATTTGTACTGTCCTCCATGGGAGAAGGGACTTTGGTTAAGATTTACATATCTGTTAATTATCGTATATATTCTGAAGCAATATCATGTATGAGAGGTGATTTTTGGTATTCTTTTGACTGATAATTCCATCTTTAGCCATGATTTGGACAGGGGGATTTAAAAATTCAATCAACTTGCCCTGTTATGACATTGTTTAAAGACAAACATTTATTATTGCTTGACATTTGAATGTTTTTCACTCTGAGCTTGTTCAGGTTTTTTTAACATGCATTGCTTTTTGGAAGCCAGATATTTCTATACTGAAGTTGGGTTTCAACCTTTACCTCTTCTTACTTTTACCCAGTTAACTCCTGAAAAAAATACTTTGCAATGTATCTTAATATCAGTCTGTTATGGCATTCAGATTAATCTCATGATAATGGGATGCATAAATTAATTAGTTTTAATTTGAATCTGTTCAGACAATATAGATTCAAATGTACAAATCAGTCTTTATTGTACTCGACCTTACTCTAAGGAGAAACGTAAAACAGAAAGTAGGAGTGAAGAAAACATGAAATGAAGATTTATAACTTTAAAAGACTTTGAAAGGTAGCCATTGTCCAGTCTCTCTTTTAAAGGGATATTTGGTCATTTTTTTTTTACTTTCAGTGTATAACTTGAAAGTGTAGGGGTTTTTTTAATAAAATGAAATCACATGGAAGTAATCCAGAGAAAATAAATGTCCACGGTGTCTTTGTAGATTTGAAAAGCAAATAACTTCCAAGAGTCACTGAGATATTGCTAATGAGCAGCCAGCCTGTTTACCCATTTATTTTCTGCTAGCTAACCAAATAATCACTTAGAGCCTTAATGTGTTTAATAGCAGCCATGACTCCAGTCACTGGCTGGAAAATTTTAGGAAGGATTTGGCCACTTTGTGGCTAGGAAGGTTTGCTGCTGCAGTGTGACATATAGACATGCTGCCCTCTTTTGATTAGTTTTCATGTCATGCGAGTCCCTGTGGGTGGATTCAGTGCACTAGGGCACTCGTTGCTTTCAGCTCTTCCTAAGGCACATTTCTGCCGGCAGTGTGCTGATCTAGCCATTGCCAGGCTCTCCTCCCTTTTCTCTGGGGTCTGCTCTAAACCGAATTACCTACCAGCAGTGCTGAAGGGCCATTTCAACCATTTCAGTCCCTAAGAAATGAGGATGCTCAGGTCCAGGCCAACAACAGGCATACTAAAAAATCGAGTGGCTAGCAGATTTTCTCTACGCTCAATGAAAAGACTTACGGTATTTTTTCAGTCCCTGTTAAAGGCTCCAGAAAGGCTCAGTGATATGAATTCTAATTAAACACATCGTCTAAAAACCAGCTATCTTAAAAAAAGAAAAACAAACCTAGATATCAAACATGACTCATAGAGGCAGAAATTCCAGTCTGGAATTCAGTTAGAGAGGATGTTACTATTATGTAGTTATCACTTGAAAGAAGTGTAATTAACTATCAAGGTTGCTTTGTTCCAGCAATGTGTCTGGATGGCAAGCAAGAGAGGAAAGATAGAGAAGTCTCCGCATAAAATTTTGACAGCCTTTCTGGGACATAGCAGTGTGTGTTTACACAGTGTATCCTGTGCAGACATGAACTCACTCAAGCTGGGCTCCGAAGTGAGCACCAGGCTTGTGGCTGTGTTTGTAAGACAGCAAGCTCAAGAAAAACACCTCTCTGTAAGATGAATGTAGCCGCATGGCTTCCCATTGGCTGTAGCACAAGACCAAGCCTGTGTCTGCTCAGACCTTGAGCTGAGCAGGTTTGTGTCTTCTGGAATATTCATTATAAACATTCCCTACAAAGCTTAAGAACTCTATGATTGGCTTCTCTTATGGTCAGGTGAGTCTCAACAGGTATTTTGAAGCTTTTTACTCCAGTGTGTGAACTTGGGAAAAAGAAGTAAGAATTTTGCAAGCTGGAAAAAACAGGAATCATGAAGAAATGTAAAACTTCCAGGGATGATGTTGTGCTTTAGCAATATTTTCTCATTCTTTGTGAGCTTTTTTTCTCTAATATACAATTGTACTCTTTTCTAGTAATTCAAAAAGAAAAGCCCGAAAGACATGAAAAAGCTGAAAAGAAACCTCCTCCCAAAGGTATTTATTTATTTATACTGAATTTTTAACCCTAAATTACATTAAAATTCATAAACTTTATTTTATTGGAGCAGAGAATATAATCTGTATGAAAAATCAGCTGCATGACACTGTAATTAAATTAATATATAATTCAAATCAAAATGTCTCTAGAACATTCAAGGGTCAGTTCTATGCATGATCCCTTTTAAAACATGTTGAAATTTCAAAGATGAAAATTAAAGGTATGAACCACCTTTTCCCTGAAAAAGAAGTAGGCCTATCTGTAAGTGATTTAACATATGCATTTTCACTGTAACTAGGTAAGGAAATTCTTTCTTCACTAGCCAGCAATGCTTGGTCATGCCATGGCTTTATTTGGAAGTGGGAATGTCCTTATATAAGTATCTGTATTCTGTTTTATAATAGTAGAACTATTCGGTTTACATATTGGTAAAATGACTTTAGTTGGCCCCGTGCTTTAATGGAAATAGAAATCTAGAGCTTTACAGAAGACAGATTTTGTAACATAAAAGTTTGCCTCAAGGATGGAGACAGAGCTATGAAGAAAATGTGATGTGTGAACATCACATGAAACAGATTAGTTTAAACCATATTCAGTGGCATTTTAAACTACTGTTGGATTTTCCACTGAACTAGAAACACACATATTGTCAGCATCCATGTCTCAGATGACAAAAAACTGCTGATACATATGAGCAGGTGGAATATTCTTGGTCTCACCAACCTTTGTGTAGCTTCAGCCACTGATATTCACAATTTGTAATTCTCCTTGGAAACCACCTCACTCTGCTGCAGGGCGCATCATGAATTGGCCTGTTTCGAATTAGTCTTTCATCCTGGGAATCAGTAGAGAGAGAGACTCAAGAACTCAAGACTTCTTGTGCAGATACCTAGAATCAGTGCATAAAAGGGACCTTTACAAATAGCCACACTTTAAACCAGTTATTTCTAGAATTTATAACAGAGTTTAGCTCCGATGTCTGACGTCTGAAGTTACTCAGATTTAGCCTGGAAGTACCTTCCATATTTGTTTCCTTAATGACCAACATTTGTCTCCCTAGTTTATATCATAAAAGCTATCATATTGTCATTAGAAGCATTTAATATTGTTTGCCATATCTTACTATATTTAGTATCAGTCAAACACTTGGTACAGGCCTGAAGGCAAAACATGCTTGCATCTCATATATACTTCTAATTCTGTCTGGTTTAGGGGGATTATAGTTTTCATCAGTTCTGAGCAAGGTGTTAATAATGAGAAATACCCACTAGTAATAGCACAAGATAAAATAAATGGTATTATTATTTTGTGGGGAAAGAATGACACTGAAAGTTTTTTCTTTATTACCAGCAGAGGAGAAGAAAGTAAAGAGCACTAAAGTGGAAATAAAAGTTAAAAAGGAAGTGAAGGATGGAAAAGGAGAAGCAAAGACGACTGAGAAGGTCAAGCAGGCAGAGACGAAAACAACAGAAGTTGGGCTAATAAAGGCCAAACCAAAAGTTAAGGAGGAGAAAGCTCTTCAGACTGTAACTAAATCGGAAAAGAAAGGTAAAAAAAATGAGGAGGAAACAGATGAAGATCTTAAAAAGCTAGTAGGGAAGAAGCAGAGAGAATGGAATTAAAGCTGGCAAAGACCAAAGTCCACCCATGAGAAACAGAAGTGCAGTACAAATAAATTCCAGATGAATCTCACACTGGTAGGAGTAGACTATCAAGAATAAAATGTTTAATCTTAATAACTAGAATATCCCAACTGTTTGGCATGGCTAAAGATTCATTTTAGTTTAAATTCTTCTTTACCAAGGACCATTCTCTTCAGATAGGCCTGAGTCTTCATGGATTTGATCGGTAGCATCTTGCATAGTGTATTGCTGGCAGAGTTATTCTGGAAAATAGAGACTATCCAATGAACTGTTGGGAATTTTGTTTTGTTTCTACATCTGCATATGTCTTCTGTAACAATGAGAAAAGTAGAAGCAGAGGAAAGGGAATGTAATAATTTGTTTTACATCAGATTATATGAGACATTGTCATGGAGTTAGGTATTTTATGGCGTAGTGATATACCTGCCTCATAATTTGATGTGAATAACTTCCAAATTTCTCCTAAAAAGGAAATAAATGCCATTACCCTCTTGAAAGGAAGAAATTAAGTGATAAAATAAAGAATCAACATGCATCAACACCAAATGGAGGTGTTAACTATATGCTCCTCTTTGTCAGAGCCAGCCTGTGTTCTTCCACTCCCAAGTTGCACTGACTTGTTCCCTTATTTCCCTGTGGCTCTTCCATGACGTTAGGTACAATCTTGTATGAATGAAGGTGGCAGGACCTTACGAACTGCCACGCTGCGGGCACAGGATTATTCTGACATTAATAGAGGCAGCTCAGCATTGCGTGGCACACCTATTTGATCCTTTCAGCTGATAACCACAGATAAATCATTTTGCCTGAGCACCAAAGCAGCCATTCCTGCCTAGATATCTGAATCTGCCTGGGCAGCTTCTCTCAGAATTTCATAACCATCTGGTCACTTTAGGAGTTGCCTCAATTATACCTTTCTAGAAATCTGAGATATTTTCAGACATAGCTCCCTTTCTGACATGTATAGTGTGCTGAATTAGTATTTTTTATTATTCATATTCTAGTTAATTTTGGTTTTTACTTGAAATATTGGAGTCTTTGAGGCACAAAATCAAAGCAGCATCTTTCATGCTGATTGCAGTGACCAAGGGGAAGTTCAGAAAATTGTTGAGCTCCTCTTGGGAGGTGCAAATCTGTTCAGTTTTCCTTTGCTCTCACAGAGTTTCAGTGCACAGTGGGATCCACTCCATACTGTTCAGGATAAGGCTCTTAAAAATGGTAAGCATATGAGACACTTTAGTCCCTGACAGCAAAATATTTTAAGGGTCAAAGATTACAGAGAGCAATAGAGAGTGGTGGTGGTTTTTTGTTTGTTGGTTTGGGTTTTGTGAGATTTTTTCCCCTCCTTTAGCTGATATATATTACCAAGATCAAACATTAACAGATCACTTTGTAAGTCTACTTTAGAGTGTGACCCCAGTGACTGTGCACTGAACCCTGGCAGGTGAAAGTGGGAATGAGCAGCTGGAGTGGAGGAAGGAAGGAGCCTCTTCAACTGCCCTTATCACTGGAGATAGGGCTACACACGTTCAGTGAAAGCTGCCTTTTCTACTTTCATCCTTCCTTTTTCCACCATAAGCTGCTGCTGCCCAGCTGGATACTCTTAGAAAATTCAGTTCTATATTTCAGTCCCACTGTGACCCAAGGTGAACATAATTTAGAATTCAATGTGGTTTTGCCAAGATTTCCTATTCCTGCAATCCTTACTTTTTCTTGCTCAAGGGAGTAGTTCAGCCAGTTTTTCTGCCACAATATAAAAAATATAACAGTAATCACAGAAGAGTTGTTAAGATTTCCCTGCTGTTGCATCATTCTTTACTCAAGTTAAAATTAAAAAAGATAGGTCATCTTCCAAGGTAAATCACGTAACATCCAATGACAGAAATATCTATGACTATTTTTATCAGTAAGAATATAGTCCCAAAATTTGACATGATTTATTAGTACTCAAATTAAATATTTTGCCACTGTTACAGTGGTATAAGGTAAAAACTGTAGTGTAAAATTCTCTGTTTAACAAGAGAGTTTAAATTAAAATGAATTTTTAGCCATGAAAAGACATTTAGAAAATCATATTAATTTAAAATTCCTTGGGTTTCAATCTTTGCTGATTGGCAGAATTTCCATGAACTTCAAGGAGATGTTATAGTTTACCCTATTATTTCATAGACAGTAGAAATGCTATTTTTATTATGCAGAGTTTAACATTCTGCCTTCAATTATTTTTATAAACCCCAATTTTCCGGGGCTGAGTTGCTAAAGAAATCCTATGAGGAGAAGATTAATACAAAATCTTTCTTCTCAGGTACAATCAAGATTAAGGTTTTTTAGAAAAAAGTTTATTCATATCACATTTCCACCAAAGAACAAACAAACAAGCAAACAAAAGAACCAAACCAAACAAAAAACCAAACAAAACACTCGACTCAAACACCCACAGTCTATTTTAATCCTGATCTATATTACTGCATTTAAAAAATTATTTTTATGATTAATAATTGGGTTATTTTAATATCTATTAAATTATGTGATCTGAATTGATAAAATAATTGATAATTAATAATTGGATTGTTTTAATATCAATGAAATGGTGTGAGCTTCTAGGCCCTTGGGCTATGTCTATGTCATAACCTAAACAGAACCAGCACAGGCTACTTCTCTGTTATGTGACTGTCCATACAGCTTATGTCCCCTGACAGATTTCTGTCCCATGCCATCTACCAGCCCTTTGTACAATGCCCCAAAATGCTCTCAATGGTCCCCAAATGATTCCCAATGGGTAGCATGGATGAAGGCAGCTTGTTTTGGCAAAAGAGGGGTAAGGAAAACTCAGCTCTGTGGGCAAGAGATTTGCCCTGTTATTTGCTTTCTGGGCTAAACAATAGACACTGGTCCATTTTATTTACTAATGCTCAATGAGGACATATTTGCAAGTCTATTGAAGTCAGTGCAAACACTTTGCTGACTTCAGTGGCTTTAGATGGGCTTACTGAGAGTACAGATGTGTACACGTGTTCTCACACATACGCTGCTACTTTTTCCAGAAAATTAGCATGTAGACTCAGGGCACATATTGCAGCCAAATTCTTTGGATTCCTTAAGGGTGGAATCCAAAGCTGCAACCAGCCAGGATGATAAACTTCAATTCCTAAATATGAAAGTAGAAACTGTTCTGAATGATCATTAAATGTTTTAAAAGTGGTGTTTATAGCCACAGTTCTGTATATATCCTGAAAGGTTTGCCCCAGGTTCTACAATTCTGAGTAGTGTTACCCTCACCATCTCAGTAACAGGATATAGCTGCATGGACTCCTATTGACTAATAGAAACAACTGGGTATTTGCTGAGCTTGTAAACCCTTTCCTAATTTCTGCAACTACATAGGAAATCATGACTTGAAAGTTGCAGTTGTCCACCCAAGGTATTCTATGACAGTCAACATAACAGAGCAGCAATCACATAAATGCCTCAGCATTAACATATAATACTGATGCTCTAGTGAACTATGTAAGACAGCAAATAATACAAAAAAAATGTTACGTACTTGGGAATGTCATTCTGCATTTAAATATAAGATTTATGCCATTTTTAAAAATTTTAAGTATTCCAAAGTCAGCATAATTTTATTTTGAAGTTGCAAAGGGAAAGCAGGTGTCTTTGTAGGTGAGTAGGAGATGTAACAGGAGATGGAGAGAGAGGAAAAGATGTTACTTCTGTAGCCTAGGAACTGGGCTAGAACAGTCTAGGACAGACAGATAAATATGTTTAACTCAAGGAGAGTTGGGAACTGACTTAGCTAACCAGAGTTGGCATTTAGTCATCCACATTAATTTTCAAAGTCAATGTCCCTTAGAGTCCAGTGGGGCAACATGTTTTTTTCAGGCCAACTGGAGAATCCAGCAATAATGTTGTGATTCTTTTACACTCAGTTACAACTGGTAACTTTTCTTCATCATTCTTATTGTTAGAAATTTTTATGAAGGTTTATGTATAGGACAATATACAACATTTCTGAAATCAGTTTCCTTTAGATTGAGAAGCCATCATTTCTGAATAGCATAATATTAATATATATATCCAGATGTAATATATATATATATATATACACATATATATATTTGTAAAGATTAGTGTTTGGAAAATAATTCTGTAGCAAAATGATAAAATTCAGGGGAAAATCTCATTGCTACAAGAGTAAGTACACAGAGTTCTCTTTATATTCCCATTCACTAAATGTAAATATTGATTATACTGTTAAAACAATATTAACAAAATACTGTGATATAAAACTTTATTGAATTTTTCTATAAACTGGCTGAAACTATTTGAAATGGATCTTCAAGGAGAAGAAAAAGTCTTTGGGACCTGTGCCCAGGCAGCAGTTTGCACGGTACTTGTGTGTGGGGTCAGAATCTCTGCCAAAACCAAGGCTGTGCACTGCTGACCTGTGGCGCACACTGCACCCTGAACCCCCAGAAGAGTTGGTAGCGCTGAGGCACTAGTAGCTCTGAAGTTCTTGGCTGGGTGGCTTGAATTAGATCTGGACAATAAATTGTCTCTTTTTGAACATGTGAATTACTTGAAGACCAGGAAAAAAATCCCAAACATAAGTAAGACTATCCTTGAAATGTGTCTTTGCACTGTCAAGTTTTATCTTCACTGTTAAATAGAAACAACATTTCAAATTTACTTTCTTGATTACTCTTTTTTTTCCTTTTGCTCTGTTAGATCAATATGCATTCTGTCGCTATGTGATTGACATGTTTGCGCAAGGGGATTTTTATCCAGGTACTTTCCTACATCACTGAACTCTGTTCTAATATTCTTCTGTTTCCCTGAGAGTTTCTGATCCTTTATGTATTAAAAGCGTGGTTTGTATTGTTGAAAGGTCTCACAAGTGCAACAAGTGTGTGCAAATAGTTTTAATAAAGCATAAGAGCTAATGGCTGTATTATTAAAGCTTTTAATTTTTGTCTACAGTGCATGAAATAAAATTAAGGTAATGTTAAAAGTAGAGTTAATTTAAGGTTATGGAAATTGGTGGAACTGTCCATGCTTTTTTTTGGCTGAGATGCAAGAGGAAGGAGCTTATTGTTAATAGCTTATTGGGTTTTTTTTTCCCTACAAATAGCAAGCCTTGACCCCAGAATGTTTCAAAAATAGAACTGCCATTGTTGGTTTTAGTATATAAAAAATCTTAGCTGATCCATCACTTCTGTGTTTTATCTTCTCTCTTCCCACATGTCCATGCACATCTATTCTAACACAGACACTTAATTCTTAGCCAAAAAAAGAAGCTAGAGCTACTGATGATGACTGAGCATCATCTCATAATATTAAATCAATCTACCCTGACCTTATTTAATCTACACTCTTCCTTCTGAAATCCAGTGCAAGAGGACATACTACAGAGAGGACATAATCCTAGAAATGAGAAGCAATTATATTTATGAAAAGAGTCAAGTATACAGTATTTAAGAACACATTAAGCCTTACAAGCTTTGTTTAGTCTGTTACTTTCCCAAGAAGCTCTCCACTGGTACTTCTCTGATTTGGATGTGTTTTCTACTCTCTGCATTGTGGCTTAGGTCCTCTCTTGACATGCCCAGGTCTAGTCAGAGCTGGGAAGTCCTAAGGACATAGCTGAGAAACAGACACTCTCCAAATGGGGAGAGAGAGGACACAAGAAAATGAACAAGCTTGGGATGTTGTATGGCCTGATCTCAGTGGGTGACATGGAGAGATAGAGGGTTCCATTAAAAGGGAGCAAAGTATTATACCATCTCTAGATTTGTAAAGACAGCCAGTTATAAACACTGGGACTGGTCTAGATCAGAGTGTGAAAAAGGTTAGCAAAACCTTCTACAGACCTTCAGCTATGCTTTGATTTTAAAAATAACCTCCTGTACCAGATGTGATGCACCCAGTTTCTGGCTTTACACAGCTGTACCATTAATAAATCACCACACAAAGACTTCCATGGAGATCTTCAAGATCTCTCTTATAGTTGTCCTGACATTTACAAGCAGCTTTGACACACGTCAGAGCCTTTTTTTCCAGATGGTTCCCTGGGCTGATTGACACTCTTGTAAAGCAGAGCAGACATGCTGTGGGAAGGGAGTCTTGCTTTTCAGTTTTGACCTTTCCAGCTATGAGGAAGCTGGGAAGACCATGAAAGGGAGCAGGGAGATAGAGGGAAGTCTGTAGTCACCTAAATTTCAGAAGATAAAAGACATGACTGACTACTCTTGCCTCCCAATGTTTGCCTTGTGTTATTTCAGTGTGTTATGACAGACTTGTACTAAGAAACCACAGGTTAAACAGCTGAAAAATGTTTAAAGGTCATTGGGTGGTCAGCAAGCCTTACAGGAGAACAGCTAGGGAGACAGCCTGAGACCCCAGAAAGTGGAAGTCATAGAACAGTTTGAATCATCTGATTTGTAGGTGAAAAGTATGAGGACAGTCCCTTAACTTACAGTAGGAAAAGTCCACCTGTGGCTCCATCTGTAAAGCAACTATTTGACTTGCTAAATAATTTGTCAACATCCGAAGTTAAATGCTGTGAATGATCATTGTGGTGGAGCCTGATACATTTTTGTGGGAGGTAAAATAAAACACTGCCTTCAAAACAAGCTTTGGTCAACCCACAAGATGTGAAAGACAATCCTGAAACATCCAGACCATGTCTCTGAAAAACAAGATAAAGGCCAGGTATGGCCATCTCTGTGCTCTTTATTTAAATGATTGAGGAGAGTGCCACCAAACGGTGCTCAGTTTTGTTTGTTACTGCCCATCATCTCAGGCAACATGTTCATTTCACACTGACCTTTGTGAACTGGAATATTATTGTAATTCATTTTCTTGAATTGGTAAATGTGGGGAAAACACGAGCACACTAAGTCCCTTTAATAACCATAATATCCAATTAGCTTCAAAATCTGCTATATTTTATCCTTTTATCAGTTTATGTATTTCATTGTGAATTACACTGTCCAAACAAAGAGATCTGAGCGCAATTCAGCTAAGGAATTTAATTACAGTCATCCTGACATTTCTATACTTTCAAAACAGGAATCATTGCCATCAATCCCAATATTGGAATTTGTGATGAAGAAAAACCACATTTTTCTCATAGAAAATTCCTTCACATAAGTATATTGGTTTTTTGCAGTATTGTTTACACCAAATATAAATTTCTGTCTTCTTGACTTTAGAAGAGCAGTGTCCCACTCATTAGATTCCTTAGGCACAATATATGTATTTATAATATCATAACAACAATACCATTCAGTATTTATTTTTTGATAGTATTTTTGGAATTATTTATATTATTCATATTCATATTTGGAAATATTTGTATTATTCATATTCATTACTGGCAACATTGGATTTTTTTAGGTTTATATAAATTTCATGCAAGAAATTATAGCAAAGTGTATTGGGTCTGGCAGTCAAACCATCACACAAAGTATATCATTTAAGGTGACATTTTATAGTGACCAAATAATTAAAACTCAGGTCCTTAGGTTTCACTCATTAGATATACTTTTCAAAATGTATCAATATATTTTGACAGTCACCTGAACTATCTATTGGAGGTCAGTCAAGTTCTTGTGTTGATTTTAAGAAATGAGACTGAAATTTTGTTCATTTACTCAAAGTTTTGTCATGTTACTGCAGTGTTAGCATTAAAAAATGAATAAAATATATATAAACTGTACACAGTGAATTCATAGGAAGTCATAGAAGGGACAATTCTTGCTAAGCTGCTTTGTGAAGCATTAGCTGGTTATTTTGTTTCTCTCGCCAGCATTTGTCCCTGAAACAGATCATTTTCATGCAGATCCTCCTGTAAATAGCAATAATTATATCCATATCAATTAACTTCCAAGGCTTCTATTTTACTTTTTATAGAAGAAAAGTATTTGATATTCTCAACCCTTTACAATAGATATCAGTGGAGTTTTAGCCATAAACTCAGACAGGTTTTGCTAAACCAGAGGCCCATCTCATGAATATCATGACTGCAACAGTGACCTACCCTGGATTCTAGAGGCGTTTATAGATAGCCCTTTTGAACTCTACTGAATACAGTATAAAAAATTGCTTCCTGATTTTATCAGATGAAGTATGGAACTTGAGAATAGTTTTTTCTTTCTGTCTAACATGCATGTGATAAGTGACACTCTCTCAGGGGGACTGCCGAACCACCTTTCCTCCAAAGGCTAGATTTTCTGATCTTATTTATCCTTGGACTAAAGTTTCTCAGCCAAGTATGGGCAGTACTGTCCCAGCATTAACAAATCACTCAGTCCAAATTGTTTTGTACTCCTTTTGGATGCTTGTAAATGAAGAATTAATATACACTTCTTCCGGGGTTGATTTTCCAAGTTTTACTTCTAAAACTTTAAAGAGGAAAGCTTGTTTTTTAGGACATGCTGAGACACATTGGTTCTGACTGGAACCTCTATTCTGGCACTGTTATTTCTGACTGTCATTGGTATTTCTGAGGTCCAAAATAGCCTTTCTGATACAGAAGGCCACTGACTTTCTGTCGTCTAGTTTCATGGATATAGTCTATTCCATGTATTTGAGAATTTATTTGATATGTCTGAATTTTGTGCTGGTTAATATTTCTTCTTATCGATATTTTTATATTTATTGGTAGGAGAAAGGGTTTTATTTTAGTAGAAACCTTTAATTTGATTTTCATAACTATTTTTTTGCCCTTAGAGAGTTTGAAATCCTTATCCATGTGGATGGATTTTAGGGACAGTAGTTGGTCATTCTTTTAGTATGTAGCACATGCATCTCTAAGTTAACTGCATCTGCTCTACTTTATTCCCCCTGTGTCATACTCCTGTTTTACCACTCCTCCCCTGCTTTCCCTGCAACGTTTGCCAGCTTGCTTTACATTTACATTTGCTGAACTACTCTGGCAGATCAAGGAGTTGTTCCAATGAAATGCCTTTTTTATTTTGCATCTACCTAAAATGGATTCTTGCGTATCTGTCTTTTTGCATGCCCACCTCAGCATGTGGTTGTGCATGCTGTGTACTGGTGAATGAAGAGTGATAAGGATCTCTTGGGTATTTGGTCGTAACATGGCACCCTTGTTTCCCACAGGCATACTGTATATTTATGGTCAGATTTTGTTTTCATTTTAATCACTTGGAAGTTTATTTTATGTGCATAGTTTTACTGTGCTAAACAACTTGCATTTCACAGCACACTGGACTTACTACTGGATGATATTTACATTTACCTAATTGACAACAAAGACAGTGGTAGAACAGAGGTGATATTACTGTCAATTTAGCCTATCTAAAATCTTTGTGCTGAAGCACCCAATAACCCTATGGAGCTTATACCACTACGTGACTGTTTCCAATAATAACTAGACTGCACAGGAATGCAACCATACTATTTCCTTTCATCAGTTTACCCTCATACATTTACTGTGTATTTCCAAGCCATGCTCTAAAAGCCAAAGTGACATAGACAATTTTATTAATCTTACTGTTGAAAAAATATTTACCTTGGAGAAATTAATCAGGATTTCTGGAACTTTTACATGGCAAGAGTGTATCCTATAGAGTAAAACAGTCATCCCACCTTCTCATTAAAAAATCATTGAATCCTCACCCTTTCAACATATGCTCATGAAAAAAAAAAAAAAATAACAGAGTTAAGAAATTTTGAGCAAATTGTGGTGAGAGTCCATAGGGAACCCGACAGTCTGCCTGGTGCTGGAAAGAAGTAGCAGACTGAATGTCCTTCATGTCTACAATGGTCTTCCAAAGCTTGTCTATTCTTTTATATTGTTAAGAGGTATTCAGTCAAAGGACAGGGATTGTTGTTATTACACAATGCGTCAAGACAATTCCAAGACATTGTCAGTATGATACAAAAATTTAAAAAAAAAAAAAAAATTAAAGAGAGCTTTAAGTGCCTCATTTTAAAAGTAAAAATGCCTGTATTTGCTGTGGGTGGGCTGTAACTCTGGAGTTAAATACATTCCCTCTGCTGTTCAGATAAGAAAATGCTTTGGGCTCTTGAACTATTTTGAAGTGTCACTCCTATTTGATTAAAGACTAGGATGTGTCGTGGATATATCAATGACAGGATATAACTTTTCACGTTAGAACATTACATTTACATGGGGACAACTTTGATACCAGTGTAGTTTCTCTGAGGATAAATTTGATACAGTGCAATAAAAAAAAATCTGTCATAATAAATAAGAAAGTAACATGTTATTTGCTTCTTGTTTGGAAAAATTCAGCATGAAAAACTGAGAACTGAGTTATAGGCTTTCACATTTGAGAGTGAAAACTATAGATTTTTTTTTTTTTTTTTTCTGTGGAGAGATGCTTTCTGATGCTATCTACTTAATAGCCCTCTCCCCTACAGTACAAAACAAGCAAACCAGAAATTTTTTTCAGTGAAATACTAGAGGGAGAGTTTGGGAGCTGTGAAACTTTTCCAGTTTTACTTTTTAAACAGAAATGTACTGAAGAACTAACGCCTTCTCCCTCTGATGGTAGTACTGTACCCCAAAATTTTCAGAGACTCATATGGATTCATCTTCAGAGTTGACAGTTAACTGTCCATCAGTTTATAAAAAAGTTGTTCATATGATGAAAAACTTGTCGACGCATTTTTTTCTGTTGATGACATAAATGGAGACGATTGAATGACAGAAGCTTTTATTCCTCTAGTAATCTCCTGGGAGAATTCTGAATACTTTTCAGTCTGAAAGGAAAGAAGTAATGAAGAGCAATTTTAAATATATGTATGAGAAACTGAAAATTAAGTTTTAATTATTGAAAATTTTTTGACTAATTTATTAATGTGCAATTCTTGCAATAGTTTTAGCTGTCATTTGGAGTCTAAATATCGCTTCTTTACATTCCTATTCAGTTATGTAAAACTATGAGAAGACATCTACTGAAGTCATTTTAATGAGGTTCTTGTCCATGACTCCCCTCTCACCCCAAAAGCTGCGTCTATTTGGTCAAACTCTGAAAGGACATTGATCTCTTAATGGGGACGTTATCAGCACACAATCCTGACACCATCCCACAGAGGCAAAACAGCTATCCATTATTCCCTGTTTATATCATCCCAGTGTGAATCAGAGCCAGATGCTGGCACACAAAGCTGCATCTGTCAAGTCTTATGGCACTTTATTGTAACTTTGCCAAAAAAATTTCAAACGACTTTCACTAGCTCAGAAGGAGCTACCCAGGGAATGCATGGTATTCTGCTTCTGTACAGAGGAACGGATCTCTTTCTTTGATAGTTCACTGCAGGCCACTCTGAGGAGTCAGACTATGTGATACAAAAGAAAGTCAAACCCTTTTCTGGTGTAAATAAGTCTAAATCCTTGATTTAGTAGAAATAAACCAATCTAATCTGTGAAGGCACGGAAACTAGATTTAAAAAGGTATTATCATCATATTATTATTATAGTTTATAACTATTATTTCATATTATAACTATTTTACATAGTTCATTAATCCAGTTTCAAGGGTCATTTCAAAACATTCATGAACAATGTCTGAAAAAATGTGTTGTGGAAGATCATCAAAAAACTCAACCAGTTTTGTTTTGAGAAGTAAGCTATTTAGAAAGTAAAGGCAAAAGTTAAATGCCAAAACAAATGAGCTAATAATAAGCTGAGTTTCTTATTAAAAAGGTAAAAATAAGGTTAAGCAGTGACCTTGTAAAATAGTTATTGCATTTAATGACTCATTGTCATCATTGATTTCCAGTTAGAATTATTACAACAAATAGTGAGTATTTCAAGTGAGTTAAAAAATGGAAGCATTATAGAGCTACACAACCCTTCTTCAGTGCTCAATATCATTGTCAGAAGTGAATTCAATATGAAAAATATTTGCAGAACATTATTTAAGCCAAAAGTATTTTTATCCATGTTTTTGAGGCATAGTTGGCAAGGAAACAACTCAGAAACCTAAAAACCATAAGTTCCAAATGTCAGCTTATAAGAGCATATGTTTCTTTCATAGAGCTTGGATGACTTCAAGTATGGGGAAAAACACAATTCCTAAAAGAAAGAGCCTCCTTTTCAAGCCTAGATTTATTAGCTTTTAAAAATCAGTATGTTGCAAAAGAACTCACACAATGATTATGTATATTGCAGATTTTGCTGACAGTATTTCTATTTGGAACACACATAGGATTAGTTATTTAAAGGGATGGAACACAACTGTAGATAAAACTGAAATTGCATTATAAGGAATGGTGGTAGAAAAGACTGTCACTGAAGTCAGCTACATCTAGCTCCACCAGTGTTCAGATGGTAGTGTTCAAAACCTGCCATGACAGATTATTCTTCCAGTAAAGATTATTAGTTAAGGGAAAATGTTTCAGCCATTTCCAACACATAGAAAGATATTTTGTGTTGACCATTTAAAATTAATCTCCTTCAGTCCTTCCTTTTCAAATGTTCTAAGTATTCCTAAAGTAGCTAAAAGTGGGACAAGATAAAAATGCCAACCATTTCAGGAAACTAGGAACTTCGCACGATTTGCAAGCAAACATCTGTCTTTGATGAGATATGACAACTCACAGTCTTCTCCTTCACTCAGTTGTGTAAACCCAGGTTATATATTTCTATAATATATATATATTTGCAAAATTATAAGTGAGCTAATTAATAGATTACCTTTAGAATATACTCCTGAAAATGTCTTAGGGAAATCAACCACCATACAATGAGTTTCTTTCAACTTTAATAGAAAGGAAAATAGATGAGATCTATGTAAATGTGCCTTTAAACACCTCCTGATGCTGAATATATTGAAACATCATGAAGAAGGAAAAATGTATACTGAAGGGCTTCCAGTTTTCTTCTGAATTTTTCATTAGCAAGGCAAAACCTATATCTACATCATGTGACTGAGAGAAGTTACTCTTCTCATCCAAACATAGATACTCTGTTGTCTTTTCTGGAAAATTATGAAGCTCAGTTTTAACAACAGAAACAGTACCCAGTCACCATACTGCACAGATAAGAAGAGCGTAGACAGGATCTACAGATGCTTTGAAAAGATACATTCCATCGTGAGGCATTTTCAGCTTAGTGGTAGTTCCTCAACTCTTCTGCTATGAGAATGTGCAATGCAGAATAGCGTTCATCTGTGGCCTAAGCATCATGTGCTCTCCCTGCCTTGCTCACATCTACTTTCTTCTGCATCTAGTTGGCAGGCACTGACAGTTACCTGTGGCAAGTCCATTCCTTTCACCATTCTCTGTTCAGGTGCTTCTTTCTTTTGCCATCCACTTTTTTTTCTGCATGTATCTGCTTTGTCAAAAAAGACATGCAATTTACTGACATATACATAGAATGAGTCAAGACTAATTTATTTTATCTTCATCAAGAAACGGTATTCTTCCCTCTGGTACTTCACTTACCTTCCTCTTGATTCACTTTGTCCTTCAATATACTCACTATTATCTGACAGCATAAACAGCACATAGAGTTCAAAAAGCATTTGATGCCCACACACTAAACCTAAACAATGCTTTTATCTATTTTTCAGTTAAGCTTGACAACAAAATCCTTTCTCTATATGTGATATTCATTTGTATAATTGCTGGGGGTTTGGGGAGCACTGTGTTACTAGGCAGCAGTTACAGTGTGAAAAATCATGCCCAGTTCTTGATTTTAGTCTTGGAATATTTTGGCGGCATGTAGTGTCATCTTTATGTAGAACAGCAAAATGAAGTGTCTGCAATTCATTGTACCTCACTTAGATACCCAAAAGTTAATTGCCAGACTTTAACCTTTAGCTGTGTTTATAGCAAATGGTATAAAATGGAGGCTTCCAGAGGACAATTTCATCCTAAAAAAGATGCCTAAGATAGAGTAATCACCCTTTGAAGGTACCAACTTCTTTCCATTGACTATAAAGGGATCCCTCAGGTGACTTATCTAGTTGTAACTGTCTAAAAGTTAACTCTTAAATGTCTGGTTGAGAAAGAGCTACATACATTCAAGAAATATGCTAAAAAAGTGCAAGCAAGGATTTTGCTCAAATGAACACTTGAAATGCCAAGTTTTCTGTAAGCTTTCAAATGGTATTATCAGGAGCAGCTGTTGACTCAACCAAGAAACCAGCAGTGCCACTCTGAAAAGTATGAATAACAAAAATAGCATAGCGATAGATTTTGGGGAGTGAGAGAAGGGGAAAGAGAAGAAATATAGAGGGAAATATTTTCCTGAATAATTATTGAGGCTGTTCCCTGACCAAATGTGCCAAACAAAAGAAGCCTAAATAATTTCAGCATCAGAACAAAGTTCCAGTCTCTACAGCTTCCACTTTCACAGAATTTAAGCTTTGGAATTTTTTGTTGCAGCATGCTTACAACATTCGATTTAATGGCTTTTTAAAAGAAAATTTCTGTTATATCTTTTTATAGGTGGAATAGAAAGGCGTGGTAAGTTAAGTCAGTTTCCCAAAAACCATACGGTAGGCCTTGAGCACAAGTGTTGGAATTCATGATAGTGAATCCCAGGACTCTGTCCTAAAAATAATCTCTTTATAAGAAAAAGGATCTTCCCTGGGAAAAGAAAGGGAAGAAGAATCAGAAGTTACCAAAATGTGGTTGGCTTAAAGCAATCATTATCTCCAGTATTTTTTTTTTTTTTTTTTTTTTTTTTTTGTTACAGTGTTTCTCATAATTCTTCCTACCTTTTACACAAAACCAGCAGCTATAGTTTAAATTGATTCAGCCTGAAACAGTTCAGGTCTTGTATTCTGTCTTGCTATAGAAACCACAGCTGCTGAGGAATATTCCATCAAACCTAACATCACCATATGTTTTAAAGGGTCTAAATTTTAGCCCCAAATGTCAATATTTATATGTTTGCTATCACTATGTCACAATCTTGTAATTCCCCAAAATATTACAGCCATGACAATTTTAGAAGAAAGAGAAAGATCACTGAGTTTCTTAATTACACAGAGCCTAACCTTCAACGGTATTAGATACTTAACGCCTACCTAATACTTAGCTCTCATTGATTTCAGTGGGAGTGAGAAACAGGAGTTAGTAGCCAACACCTCTGCACTTTCAGGCACCACTCATGATATTTGATCTAATAAAATCTCTCAGTTATTTTTGCCGTAACTTCAAACTGCATTACTGAAATTCTAACTTCAGAAAAATGGTTATAGATTCACTCTCTTAGGTGATTGTCAAATATAGACAAGACAGGTAACATCATCATCATCAACTTCTTGTTTCTCTCATTCAGGCAAAAAGATTCAGAGAAGTGAAAAACTTATTGGCTTGTCATCACAGCTATTTGGATTCAGTTACACTTCCAGAGATTTCTATATTAAACATATTAATCATCAACAAATATCTTTAATTGTGAAAAAATATAGTATCTGTAATTTGATTTTATCAATGCTAGGCTGTTTCTGTTTAGCAAGACCTGGCATATGCACTCTTTCTTGAAGACAACATAAAGTTTTAACATTCTTGAAACAATGTCTAGATAACTTCTCTGACTTTAGCACTGAATGATTCTGAGATGTGGCTGGACTAATGATGGTTGAAATGATGCTATGTACAGATAAACCAAATACAAATAACTCATAGATTACTAAGCAGGGATCCCAGGGCATAGTAAGAGTCTACTACTTTCATCATAACAGCTTATCAGTCCCCTCCATTCTGTTTAATTGTTAGCAGCAAGTATTTAATTGCAGTGTTTTCTTTTCTCTGTTTTAATTATTTTCCTGTGGATATTTCATATTGTGAAAAGTATACATCTATTCCAACTCCTGATATTCATGTTAATTATACTAGGGATCACTGAATATGATACCAATTTATTAAAGGTTATTTGGGGAGAGAGAGGAAGGGTGAATATGTCTTTTCATTTTATTATCTGCTTTTACAGTCCTTTCTCACTCCAGTATGTAGCAATAACTATAATAACCCATCATTTCCACACAATAACCCATCATTTTCACTGTCCTAGGACTTAGTTCTTTGAGATTAGTCTTTCACTATTTCTAAACATAACGTGTAGGATTATTTTTACCTGCTAAATGCCCATGATAAATAATGGGGGGAAGTGGAGACAATTCAATTCCATTTTCAGTTTTTCCTATTCAATTTTCTTTTAATGTCAGGAAAGGCTATGTGACTTCATACTTAATGTAAACTGTTAAAACTTAACTTTTAACTCCTTAATGACTTCCATCTTCTGAACACAAGTTAGAACAGCTTTCACAAGATATGGATTGAGCTAAAGAGGAATTTTACAACCTCAATGTAGTAAAAATCTCTGGAAAAGAATTCTCAACAGATTATATTGTTGTAAATGGATTTAGCTGCACAGATCTGTCTGCAACTAAGATGCATTGCATACATTTCTGTTCAAGAAAAATAACATCAGCTATAGGTTAAAATAGCAAATAAAAACCCCACTCATAGGTCTACTCATGCCTCTCTTTCCTGTCTAATTTGTACACTTGTTATGCACACTTGCATTGTGTTTACAAACCCACAGGAAAAGAAAAATATCAAACAAATTCCCAGCTGTGACTTTAATTGTGTTTTGTGGCTGAGTGAAAATGTGCCAACTAACTGATGTTCACACAACCTCCAGGAATCTGCGCCAATGGAATCTCACACCTGTTCAGTTACCAAATCAACTAGAGCTAGAAAAAGCACAACAATAAATCAATATCTATATGTATGTGTGTATATATGTGAATGCATATGTACACACATGCTTGTGCATGCACAGACATATAGTATATTTTATATAGGTATAAATGTATATAAATATAAGAATGCATCAAAAACAAAGGATGAAATCTTAATGTATTAAAAATAGAAGACTATCAAGTTGCTGCTACTTTTTGCTTGGTGCCTTGAGAAGGGAAATTTAATCCTTCTCCCTACTCCATTCAAAAGAACATTTAGATTATCAGCCAGCATCCATGCTTCCTACACTTTCACTGTTAACCTACTGGTCCTTGCTTTTAGCTTAATCAATGGATGGCCTCCCAAGGCTGTTAGGTTATTTATAATAGGATTGGTTTTGTTGTCTGTGTGTTGACAGAGGAGTGTCTCTCAATAACAGGCTTTACACTTAAATTAGACACTATGCAAAGCAGCAATATTATCTGTGATTATTTTAATCTATTTCAGACTCGAGTAGAACATATAGATTGAGCATTATCCATGTAATCTCTCCTTATGCATCATAATAGTAACTGGCCAATAGCCACTGTAACAGAATATGAATATTTAAAGAATTTTATTGCTACTGGTAATCCCTGCACATACTGTAGCAACATTTTCCTTAGGTAATATCAACCTCATGCAAAGTGAGAGTTTCACTGTATGTTGGACAATTATCCATTTAATAAAGTGCCAGATCCTGAGTGTAATTGAAACACTGAAATATATTTTGTCTACTAGGGTAGACCTCCTTAAAAGCGTCATTTTATTATCTATTAATTCCATTTGCCACTGTTGAAAATTGAGTTCCAAATAAAATCACAGAATCATTCAGGTTGGAAAAGACCCTTGGGATCATCGAGTCCAACCATCAGCCCTACTCTACAAAGTTCTTCCCTACACCATATCCCCCAATATCTCATCCAAACGACCCTTAAACACATCCAGGGATGGTGACTTCACCACCTCCCTGGGCAGCCTATTCCACTCTCTGACCACTTGGTCTGTGAAAATTTTTTTCCTAATGTCCAGTCTAAACCTCCCCTGTTGCAGTTTAAAGCCATTCCCTCTTGTTCTATTGCTAACTACCTGTGAGAAGAGACCAGCACCAACCTCTCTACAATGTCCTTTCAGGTAACTGTAGAGAGTGATGAGGTCTCCCCTCAGCCTTCTCCTCCTCAAACTAAACAGTCCCAGCTCCTTCAATCAATCCTCGTAAGATTCATTCTCCAGGCCCTTCACCAGCTTCATTGCCCTCCTCTGCACTCACTCCAGCACCTGGATATCTCTCTCATACTGAAATGCCCAAAACTGGACACAATACTCCAGGTGTGGCCTCACCAGTGCAGAGTACAGGGGCACTATCACCTCCCTACTTCTGCTGGTCACACTGTTTCTAATAATACAAGCCAGGATGCCATTGGCTTTCTTGGCCACCTGAGCACACTGCTGGCTCATGTTCAGCCACTTGTTTATGAGAACCCCCAGATCCTTCCCTTCCAGACAGCTCTCCAGCCACACCTCCCCAAGCCTGTAGCCATGCAGGGGGTTGTTGTGGCCCAAGTGCAGGACCTGGCACTTGGCGTTGTTGAAGCTCATCCCGTTAACGCTGGCCCACTGATCCAATCTATCCAAGTCTCTCTGCAGAGCCTCCCTATCCTCATGCAGATCGACACTCCCGCTTAACTTGATGTCATCTGCGAACTTACTGATGATACACTCTATGTCCTTATCAAGATCATCAATAAAGATGTTAAATAGAAATGGTCCCAACACCAAGCCCTGAGGAACACCACTTGTGACCGGCCACCAGCTGGATTCAATTCCATTGACCACCACTCTCTGGGACCGTCCATCCAGCCAGTGCTTGATCCAGCAGACCGTTGGCTTATCCAGGCCATGGACAGCCAGATTTTCTATGAGAATTCTATGAGGAACTGTGTCGAATGCTTTTAAAAAATCCAGGTAGAACAATATCCACAGCCTTTCTCTTGTCCAACAGTCGGGTCATTTTGTCATACACAGAGATCAGGTTTGATTTATTAGGTCATTAGGTCAAATAGGTCATAAAGACTCTGTTTAAACTATTTTATTCCATTTTACATAATTTTGTTATCACTTTTAAGACTTGTGGGCTACATCTAGATTAATATATCAAACTCAACTCAACTGTTCTCTGAATGTGATTCTTTCCATCAGTGATCCTCATCCATTACTTCCTCAAGATCAAAATGGGCCAGCTGTATCCTGGTTGATATTGGGAGTGGTACCTGGCCCTTTTTAACTTCTGAACAGAGCCAGTGAATTGTCTGATCTGGCACAGATCAAAACTGACAGAGGCTGTTAAAAAAAATGCTGCAGGATGCGTATGTCTGAATTCCAGAGTCCAGTAACATTCCAGGCACCATTTAATTTACTGTGTACATAAAACCATCATGTCATGATGTGTTCCTTAGAAAGATTGCCTATTTGGGCACCCGTATTTCAATTCATTCTTTCCCCCAAATGAGCATTTACATTGTTCAAAACAGTTACATAATCTTACATCTTGATCCTCATCTCTTCCTTCTTAATGAAAAGCAGTTTACTCATAGTATTTCATACATATGTACTAAGGGGAGAAACCCTCACAATAGTGACAGCCTAATTTCTGAAGAGTAATGACTGATAATAAGAGAGAGGCTCATCTTTAACTTCAAGCAACTTACACATCAAAACTGGAAGCCTGGACAGAATGGTAGGACTCCCATGAAGATTTCAGTCCTCTAAAAGCATATTTGGAAGTCTTATATCATTCTTCTGATCCATGTCTTTTTCTAAGCTTCATGAAACATTTGATTTGTATTTATTTTTCATAGGAAATTACCCTGCAAAGAGAACACTCTATTTCAATTATCACTACTATCATAAGGAAAAGATGTCACATCTGGGCAGAATGAAATTTATCTGAAGACATTTTGTTGTGTTGTTTGAGACACACTTTTGAAACAAAGTGTTGGTGTTGTTGGGTTGTAGGATTCCCAGAAGATAACTGGTATATGGATATAAGGAAGTGCACAGTCATAGGCATGGTGTTTCCACATACTGCTTCCTGTGGTGGCATTTTTCCTCCCCACATCCAGTTGGAATATTCAGACTTCTACAATGCTTTTAGTTGTTTAATAATAACAATAATAATGATAATAATAATAATAATAGTGATTTTATAATAATTTTAGAAGTATTTTCTTTTATCCCATGATCTTTTGATTTAGAAAGATAAATATAGAGGCTTTATCTATGTCAATTAAGGTCACTGCAGATAAATTGAACTGGGCAGACAGGGAAGAAAGAAAATCCACATGATTTGCTGCTATCACAAGAAATCAATTTATCCTCAATGCTAGGACATGACATTTTTGACACATGTAGAAAGGCACTTCCTAGATTGAGAAAAGTAAGGTAATTAAAGTTTGTCTTGTATTACTTATCATGTAATATAAAACCTAAAATATTCATAAACCAAGTCAGAATTAATTTCTTCATGACATAAGTGATTTAATAAACACTGATAACAGAAGTTTCACAGAGCTTGAGGATTGTAGCTTATTTTCAGTGAAGTATTCATGTTACCATCTAGTGTCTTAAACCTTCTTCTCATGTTTGCAGCACATTTTCAGGCAGTGGAGGAAGCTACTCGTGCCTTGACACTTTTTCTCTTGGTGAGCACTTTCCCATGAGCTTAAAGTCAAAACATTTCACTAATTTGGATTCTATTGTCTGTATTTTGCTGTCAGATAGCTGTTTACAATGTCATATGTGAAGGAGGTAGCTGTAGCACAACTGCATGGACAGATTAGTATCAGAGTATGCACATTTTTGTGTTTGCAATCACATCTTTTAGAGCAATCAAACCCTAGTAAAAAAAAAAAAAAAACAAAAAAAAAACCCCAACAAAAAAAAACCCACCACAACACAAACAAAAACAAACAAACAAAACCCCCAAACAAAATCAAGTCAAATGAATTCAGCTTATATCATAGTAGAAAAATAAAGTCTACATTTGAAATGAGAAGCAAATAAATATGCAGACATTAAATTTCAGTGCTCTTTGTGAATGTATTTTTAAAACAGTGAGATGATGTCAAATAATAATAGTGGTAATCTGGATAATGACTTCTCATGATTCATGGACTAATCTGATTGTCCACTGGGATTGTTAAAAACATCCTGCCTTCCTCTCATTTACATCATGGATATGTGTCCAACTGGCTACTGCAGGAGTCAAGATACTAGACACCATTAATCCTAATGGTCTGATCTGCTGAGGTCAGTTCTTCATTTCTATTTATGAGTTCTCTGTACTGCAGAAAACCACTTGTGCTTATAACTTACATAGGAGAGAAAAAGGAAGAGAAAAGAAATTTGACTTAGGATATCCCCTTTAACATATTTCATCAAAAGAATGGATAAAATATTTATTCAGCTACTGTCCTTTGCATTCCCATCAAAGCGAATAGAGAGAATTTAATAACACATGGAAACTTTAAAGAAGCTTTTTATCAGAGTGGATGGAAACCTGCTCAGAACAAACATGCTGGCCTAAGGGAAAGTTTTTGATCTGTGAAGCTTAAGCTTTTGGTGCTTAAAACACTCTCATATTGGATCATGTGGTTGATTTGCATGAAATAAATGATTTGCTTAAAACTTGTAAAAATATAAAATAGAACTTGACAAGTCATTAGCAATAAGTGGTATTGCACTGGCATTATACTAACACTGGTGCAATCATTAGAAAACTGCTTCTACAGCAAAGAACATGAAGATAATGGGGCCAGCCTATACCTTGACCTAGAGGTGTTAGATCATTGCTCCACACAGTAGATACCACACTGCAGTCCAAATTATTGACTCTCCTTCTTCATTACTGATCTACTCAACATTCTGAGCCACTGCCCTTTATCATCTTTCACACAAAGCAATTAGTCCAATTCACAAAATTTATCACTTTTTCCATCTAGGGATACATGATCTAGTTTAGGCAAAAACAATGAAAAAAAAGAACTAAACTTTAGCCTAAGACTTTAATCAAAACTATCAGGAAGAATAAAATTATTTACCTTTTCTCTATTAATTTTTATACTGGTTTTGTTTTCATTCCAAACTAGGAATTCAATTAATGAAGTTCCTGTATGTTGACAGAAGTTATGGATATAACTTTTCTATTCTCGTTGACACCAAATAGTGTTCAGCATCTCATTAGCTCAGTTTGTAATTTCAGGAGGATTTTTTTTTAAGACACAAAGTGTTTAGAAAATCACAGCTAGACATCTGGATTCCTGAAGTTTGCCTACTGTTCATTTTAAGGCTAGAGTCATTCTGTGATGAGACTGGTAAATATCCGCTTGTGATTATTGCCAAGACAAGAAATACACATAAAACCTGAATTTTTACCATTTGTTTCACAGCGCCTTCAATGCACCGATTTTTTCAATGTGTCGACATTTTGTCAGTGGCTCAGGCATGTGGGTCAAGTCTGAGCAACTCCATACATGATATTTTCTACAAATTACTGGATGAACTAAAGTATATGTTTACAAATTATTTGCCCACAATCGTACATATGCTGATGAAATGCAATAACATTAAGAACATGCTACTCGAATCCCACTGCTGTCTTCAAGATGATGTTTTTCTCATGCATTCCCCATGAGTATACACACCTTTGTAAAATGAGAGGGGTAAGTATGATACTGCAGTTCCCAAGGCTCATTAAAATCTTAATTTCTTTTCTGAGTCTATCACCAAGCATGAGGCATGGCTTTGAGTTTCTGATGTGGAGGTGGAGCTGAGATTTAACAGCCTGATTGCATGTGGACTCTGGTGCAGTGAATTTATGCTGATACATGTGACTGAATTGATATTATATTTAACTACTTAATTTTATTTCCCAGGTCACAATAAGTTGTGCTTTCCAAATAACAGTGACATGATAGCTAGTGAGCACAAACATCAGAGAAATAAATGAAAAGGAATTCAGGAGACTGCAAATAGGTGTTATAAACCAGAAAAGAAGCATTAGTAATATAAGAGTGCAATAGATCTGTTTGTGCATCTTCGGGGAAACGAAGCGGAAAATATTTTGGATAAAGCAGGGTATTTGCACACAGGCTAAAACAGGACAGAAAGTCCCAGTTCAGTACTATGAGAGAGTATAGTTAACACTGAGAGAGTAGAGGTGTTTCAGTCAGCAGCTGGAATCAGAACCTCGTCAGTGTTTACCATGCGTGACCTGGTTGGTACAGGCTAATTAAGAATAATCCTTAAGGATGAGAAACATAATAATTTTTACTGGCGTTTCAAGAAGTTCATAATAAGTGGACTTGAGGGAACAACTGAAGATCATTTGTTTGACAGAAGAAAATAAGCTTTTACTGTAGAAGAGGCATCATGAATATGCAACCTTATTATCACAGTATTATTCTTCAGGTTTTTTAGTCTAATGAAGAAAAATAGAACTGTAAGCATTTCAGCATATACTTGAGTCACTTGGACCTCACTGATTTAAAATGTGTCTCTTAAAAATAAATTACTTTATTTGTTGAGAAATACATTTCCTTCCTATGGCGTCTGGAAGATAATAGCTTTCATGCACAGTGCAATATTTTTAACATGAACAATTCTGAAGGGAGCTCAACCTCCCAGTGACTCTGCTCAGCCTGTTAGTGAATACATTTTCTATGCTTCTTAACCTGTATGCTCGTGTGCAGGACATAAGGAAATGGTACCACCTCCTCTTCTTCTAGAACATAGTCCAAGAAAGAAACCATTAGCTATTGAAGGTAAGTTTGGTTTTTTCCTTCTTAATTGGCTTCTACTCATTAACTTAACCCTCTGTTCTAATGGATTTTGTTCATAAATATGACCTATATTGCAAAACTGATCAAACAATTAGGCCTGGGACGTGAATGGCACAACCATATTTGCATGACAAGACCTAAATATTCCTTATAGTAGTGCCACAGATAGCTCAGATGTTTTCCTGAGTGAAACAGACTACAGGATCAAGGCTTAATTTGCAAAATGCTTTGGATGGTATTCAGCCATAAATTGTCATGTAACTTTAAACATAATCAACATTATCCTCTTAATATACTTTGGATTATTCTTTCAGCTATTGTTACTCACTAATATTTCTGTATTATCTTCAATAATGAACATAATATTTCTGGCTCTGCATTTATGAACCCCATCCCTATTGTTAAAATCACTGAAAGAAAAACACCAAAATCAGATCTTACCATCAGAAGATTAAAACATAACCATTGAAACTGAATTATATTGTTTACAGTCTAATCATATCAGCAAAATGGTTAAAATATGCATTTTAATTTTAATATGGACTATGACTGATGACTTAATACTACTACTGCAATATATGGTCTTGGTTTCTACACCATACAGTTTAATAGTACAAAACACGAGTCTTTTCATGTGATTATATAGCAGTATTCATATAATAATTTAGAGTCATTCAGTCTTACCATGGCACTCGATAATGTCTCTCATAGAGGTCTTAATTCTATGTTATCCAGAAAGCAATTGCAATCTAAGGGAAAAACAGATGGGATAGCACCAGAATAAGGAACAAAAGCTGCAATATTTGCTTGCATTTGGAAACTGAAAACGAGAGTTGGGTTTTGGCAGGACCTATAACTAAAAGAAAGAGTTAAATTAATTAGGTATTTCTGTAATGTTATTGTTGTGAATCAGAATGTTTGCATAAAAATTTGCGTGACTTATTATCTCTTTTCCCAAAATCTCTTTTTATCTCATATGAATATTTCTTTATAAACACACTGTTGAAAGAAGTATAAAATTGTGGTTATTGTGACACAATACAGTATATAAATAGATTTGCAGTCCTGCTTATTTTAGGGAAATGTTTGAACCCTGCTTATCAGCAAAAAGAAGTCCCTACAATGTTAAACACTGTTATCCACCAATTAACCATAATGGAAAAAAGACATAATAGAAAAGGACGGCTGCATTTGATGAGCGATAAAGTTGATCTTTAAATATAACTGTTAGACAACATGAACTAGCATCAAATTAACATTAAGTTCTTGATTTTCAAAATCACGAGGAGCATGCAATTACTGCAATTGCACATGGAAATGACTATTTATGACCAGTTACACATTTGTGTGTTTCATTAGCTCATTTATGCATGCAGTTGAGGTAATTGTGAATGTAAATTAGACACCCATTTGGCAAACAAATCGGGGGGCAGATTATCTGCTCAGTATCAAGCAACTAAATTCCCTTTAAGGCTCAAGGCCAGTCACTAGGCTACAATAATGTTCATGAAAGAGTTTTGGAGGAAATGAAGAAGGAAGAATTACTTGAAAAATGCTGCTGTGAAAAGCTGTTATATTATGCTATTGTGTGGTTTCCATATATGAGAAAATATGCCACAGTGCCTTTAGGAACCCTAGACCCTGAAGCTTTATTTCAGCCCTGGGGAAAATAATTAAGTAATTTATGGGAATATTTGGCACAATGTCAGAAAAGAAAAAGAGGAGTAGGCAGAGAAATTTAAATCTCTGAAACAGTTGAAACATCTGTCTGTGACTTCTTAATGCTTAGGTACATCACTAAATACCATTGATCAGGTGTAGGGACAGATTGGAACAAGAGGGTCTTCTTTCATAAATGTAGTTGAAGATAGCATGATAAGTTGTCAGAAAAGGGAATAAGTACAAGCATCTGTTAATTGAGAAATGTACGTGGAAGGGCTGGCCCAGCCTTTGACAGAAGCAACCAGCTCTGAAAAAAAGGTAAAACCATAGGGAGTAACAGAATGGTTGTCACAGAGAAAAATTTTTAAACCAATCTATTTAGAACCTAGGCTTTCCAACTCAGTGATATTCAGACACTAGATACAAAACCATGCAGCTGGTAAAGGCTGAAAAGATTTTATTCTTTTTTCTAGATTGAGATGTTTACTCAACTGCCCTGTTTTGCCACTGCCTTCTTAGGTAATCTTGGACCGTTCTTGATTTCTGATAAAGTGAAAACAGAAGCAGTATATGTGCCAGACGTCTCTAACATTTTTAGATGATTTGATGCTCTCAAATAGAAAGCTTTTCCTGGATAGTATCCAATGCCCGGTAGAGACTATTCTCTGCTGAATTCATGAGATCTTAGAAAACCGGGATATTGTTATTATGTATTAAATCTCAACATTTCTCTCCTTGTCATTGCCATTTTCTCTTCCTTACACCTTCCTTGCACCTGCACAGTAAATCTTTCAGAAAAGGGGAGATTATGTAAAACAATCCCAATTTGTACACTATATTCCAGTAGCATGCAACAAATTGCATTGAAGCATGTGCGTGTGAATTGAATTTTTCAGATATTTCCTGTTTGGAAAGCAAAATGCTTTGTACTCATGTTCTCCTGTTTCGTGATTGTCTGACTCTTTTCAAAAAGCACTGCTACGTTAAGATCTTACACTCAAAGTTCAGTGAAGAGTTTGAAGTCTCAGGTCACCAACAGAAGAGAATAACAAAACAAAAGAACCTGTAACAATAAACAAGAGAAAGAGAGAAAGGGAGGTTGTGAAGATAAAGATATTGATGCATAACTTCTACTTGTGTTCCAAGCTTGGAAACCTTGTTTGGCAAACCATGAAGTAAAATAACTAATTTTAAATTCTTTATCTTATCTTCTTCTGGAGTTTTCACAAGGACTTGGAAGCAGTGCTCTCAGCTGGGCTGACACTCTGATGCTGCCATCTAGGGAGGAGACTGCTGCTGGCTGTAATTTGAACAGATCTGTTCTCCATGGCTGTCTGAACTTTGACTTTAATATGCTTGTTCCTTGACTGTAGTCTTCTCCACCTCTTTTAATTCTAGCTTTCTTGTATTTTGTTATCCAATGACATCCTAGAACTTCTCTGCAGTATACACTGATTCTCCGTGAGTCTTTTATGCTCAGCTCATGTAGCTTCTTCCATTTTCCCATTCACCTGAGAATGACTCTCCTTTCTGATAGTCCTCCTATGTTACGCTCTCTGATGTGGCAGGGCCATTTCTCAGGAAGATGTTGCATTTAGACAAGAAGTCTCAAAAGTAAGCTCAGAGGCTTAGTTAGTTATTAGTAAGGCTACATATTATTGTTCTAGAATAGCATGTCTTTTCTTTCTTACAAGATCACAGCACCTTTTTAAGAAGCCTGTATCAAAATCCTTCTCTCAGTGGAAGGCATCTTAATGCATATTACATATGATCTCAAGCAGACAGTATGCTTTGTACCACTTTGAAGAGCATTGTAGCACAAAAATTTTGAATAGCATTGTATCTGAGTGTGATTTTCCAGGTTATATTTTCCTAGAAATCTGATCTTACATCTTTAAGTGGGAGACCATTTATCATGCAGGACAAATCCAGCATAAAATCCAGTCACGAGCATAACCATTCTGATCTGTTACTGGATTGTGATGGACTCTGAAATATCCCCTGCCTTTGACTGAAGCATACTGGCAGTTCTTTGCCATCTTGCTGGTATTTGTGATATTAAATGAGGTAAAAAGAAAAATTTAAAATCTCTGTAATGTCTTTGGTGGATCTCTTAGGAAATAAAAGTATTTTCTCTAGATGACTGTTTGAATCCTCTAATTACAGATTTTGCAGAATGCAATAAAGTTGCTGTGAAATGTTTAACTTCCTCCAAAACTCCTGAGGAGACTAAATTGGCATTGAAATAGAAATCTACATCTATCTTTGTTGCTATATAGAATGTACACTATCTGACTATCTGAAGAAGAATTTCTATTCGGTACCTCAGTTCATGAATATAACATTAGGGGATATAACCAAGAGTATCTAAATTACTAAAGTCAGTACCAATTTTGACAAAGCTCCCTTGATGTATAGAAGGGTATACTCTACACAAATCAATCCGCCTCTGTACATTCTGTCAATGGCCTTCTCTTCTGTACACAGATTGTTCTACAAAAAACTTTTTTTCTTTTCTACTATAAAATCAATCACCCTTAAAAAAATCCTTCTAGTGAAATCCTATTTCAAGATACAACAGAAATCTTTCAAAAATACATACTTTTGAAGTTTTCTCCAAATTTGGAACATTTTTAATAATACTGACATGATTTGTGGATAAAAAATCATTTTCTGATAAATTTTAATCCAGGGCAGAATAAAAAGAAATAAGAAAAATGTTTCTGCCAGAAATATCGTAACACAATGATCTAGGTTTTATTCTAGTGTATTAGAAGAAATAGTTTAGGTATCTTTAATGAGGTACTGTATATTCAGCATAAAAACAAGGTTTTCGAGAAATATGGGCCCTGGATCTCCATGAGTGTGTACTGAAGAGAGCAAAACCTTTGAAATAATATGCACAAGGTTTCAAAGTGAGTTATTTAATGATTTAGATTAGACATTTAAGCAGTAAACTCTAGTGATTTAGCTATGATGAAAAAAGCCTAAATCCACTGTTTCAGAAAGCTCTTGACATTTGCTAGTACAGAGACTCTTCTGTACTGCTTTTATTCTAGCATAAGACAGAAAAAAATAAACAGACTTTGGGAAAAAAGCTTACCAGAATGCAGGAAACTCATGTACAAAGATATGTATATTGTGATTAGACATATTACTACGTTTTCTCATTATTATTATTAATAATAATAACAATTCAATTTACAATATTAAATTATGCATTTAAAAATAGATGTTCACCAAAATCTACCCAATAAAACAAAACCAAATAACTCAGATTATTTTAACTTTTTAAATATTTTTTTTTTTTACTGTGACAGAAAAGCAGTAATCTTTTGCACATGTTGTACCTGCAAATGGAAATTACTTACTTGTATTAAGATTCTCTGGGCTTTCAAATGCACAAATTCCATGTTTCTTTGAAAAGAAAAGGGAAATCCTTGAAGAAGGGGTCCTGCATAGCCTGGCCATCCTGTTTTCCTAAATCTCAGACATTCTTGCTCCAAAGCATGCCTCATAAAAAGCATCATCAAAACCTTTCCCAGCACTGGTAGTAACATAAATGGTGCTGCTGTTGATTCATGTTGCTTAATACAAATGTCAGTCACAAGAAGGGAAAAGGCTAACTCTGATGCTTTAACTGTGTTGGTTTAGCTCTTGCTGGGGAAGGTCATACCATAAGAAATCAGTGTTCCCCTGGGAACTTAATTCTTCATCATAATCACATTTGCATTATATTTGCCATTGACCATTGTCCAATGGAGTTTCTAGTGCTGGTCTTGTCATGGAATTTGGCATGCCCTCTGTTTTTTCCCTTGGCATGCATACTCTGGCTTCATTACACCAGTATTTGTACTCCTTTGCTCCCCACTGTGTTGTTTAGTAAGGGCAACATATGGCCCCATGCTATTAACAAACAGTTTTGGTGCTTAATTCAAAAGAACCATGAAAAAGGAGCCTATAATCACTACAGGAAGAAATGAGGAACACTTATGTGGGTCACATGAAAGCACTAGAAATTTCAAGCATTATATTGCTATTACATACTTTCTGTAGACCTCAAAAATATCTCCATAAGCAATCTTCAAAGCTGCCAAATAGCGTTTCAGATTGGGATTTGAAAACAGTGAAGTAGTTTCAAAAAGCAAAATCAGACTGGAGAGATTGCCTAGGACTTCAGGGTGTGCTATATCTCCAGTGACCTGTATGCCCCATCAGTCTTTCATTTGCTCAATATGAGAACAAATTGTATTGCATTACTCTGCTGAAATGAAATGGTGCAGTTTAAACATAGCTTTGCAAAAAATGCACTTATTTTTGGCCTAAGCACTCACCTGTAAATTAGAGACAATATGTGAGTGTGTGTGTTTGTGTGTGTGCACAAATGTATATGTGTTTGTGTGTGAAAAGAAACATTTCTAAGAACGTTAATATTAATTAGGTTTATTTGATCTTTCTTGACTTTTCAGTAGTTTGGCTGAGGCAAGACAGAATTATTTCTCATGGAGAAAATAACTCGACTAACACAGATACTCTTACCCCAGAAATTGTTTTTTTTCCAAGGGAGAGCAGCGGTCAATTTTCACTTGAAATTCAGATTTAATTCTAAAAGTATGAGCTTCCATGACATACTAAACTAAGCAGAAGTATTTCCTTACATTTTTTTTAATTCCTCAAAAACCTTTGTAACCCTAAAGGGGTCTTATTGTGTGAATGTGTGTGAAATTGTTCAGAATCAAAAGTACAACTGACCAGTCATTCCCAGTTTCCACTCTAAACAACATACAAAGGGAAAAAAATGTCATCAACAACTGAAAGTTAATGAGTTATTTTAATATTTAAAAGGATATCCAGGTCCCACTGAAATCAACAGCAAAACTTACATTGAGTTCGGCAGGGAAAGGATTTTGGTCACCAAACAAAACAAAGAACAACCATAATCTTGTCAAAATTAATAAGTAAATAGAATTTTTAAATTTCAATTTGGAGGGGTTTTGAATGGTCTTTTAAAATTATGCTGGTGACATCTTAAGTTGTACAGAGATACTTGCAGAAAGATGAAATTAAGCTCTACCTGGAATGAAGTTATTGCATTCAGTCTGCATTATAGTTTCTCGGGAAAAGCTAAATTAATGTTTGTTTTGTTCTATTTTGTATGTAAGTAAGTATACATGTATCTCTGCTGCTCCTCATTTCTGCCAGGACCAGAATCAGTAGGCAAGAAAAGCTGTTAAGAGTATTTCACAAAGCCAGACATCCAAAGTCTCTCACAAGAGCTTTCCTCCTGAGATTTCCTGACAACAGGGTTTTAGAAAATGCAGATAAGCCTTGTATAAGTATCTGAACTTTAGAAGGCTTATCTGAACCAAAACATCTCCAGACTTCCGTCATTCAGGCCCACTATTTAGTGTTTGTTATACACATGCATCTCCACAAGAAGGTACCGGTGGCTGTATTTTGCTGCCCTCCTTACCTCACTTTCTCAGAGGGGATGAGATGAGCTGACAATTCCTTCCAGAGTCAATGTTTCCATAAGCACATGGAGCATCTAGAGCAATACAGAGAAGAAACTCTTTAGAGCACTTTCCTCTTCTAGTTCCCTGGAGGCATTCCCATGATACTATGCCCAGTAGCTCACATGCATCCCTAAATTTAGATTCCACTCTGCACTGCCACAGTACCACACTGGTCTTACCAGACCTGTTTTCAAGTGCTGCATTGTTAGCATGTTTCTGTTATCTACCCTCCCCCCATTGTCTAACAATTAGTTGACGTTCCATGAGAATAACACAAAGACATGTCAAAGCTGGTAAAGGCAATTCAAATTGAAACACCTCTTTCTTGGTGTCTGTTGAATCTTACTTGGATTTTCACCAGTGTCCTCAGTCACTCACCCCTTATTCAGAAATAAATAAATAAATCCTTCTCAGACGTTTCTTTGCTCCAGTCACTTCCCAAGAAAACTATTCTATACCGCTTCTTTTTTTTTCCTCCAGGAAAAAAATTTTACCTGAATTTCCCATTCAGTAGCACATCAACTGCTTGAATTCACACTTTTCATGCTCACTGGATTCCTCCTTGTACTACATAAAGCTCCACTTCTGCATAGAGTCTACAGAAAACACCTGACTAAATGCAAAGTCATTGCTTGTCTTGCTGGCTGATTCTGTCATCTTGTACTCTGCTATGTGCATATATCCCTATTTCATTTTTGTAAAGGTATTTCAGGCTTTTGAAGGTGAGGTCTTTCTGTATTCAAATATCTTACAACCTGTACATAAAATGTGGTTCAAGACTAGTGTTCCTGGTGAAAAAATAGCATTAATTCCATTATCAAGAAACAATAACAATAGATTTTTTTTTCAATAGACAATTGCATTTGAATGCCACATTGTAGTCAACCGTGAATCATCGAAAACACCTTGTGTTTCCTTGTGTAACCCACTGTTCACACATATTATGATACCTCTTTTTGCATCTGATCCATGGACATTTGTAGTCCTGTTACTGTTCGGAGCTAAAAAAATTAGTACTTTCAATGAGGTTCACATTTCACAGTGCAAAACACCTGCATGAGTTCCTATATAATTGTTTGCTCTGCCTCTTATCTGTGTACATATCTGCAGAAAACCCACTGCATTTACTGCTTCAGAAAGAACAATATTTGTTGATGTTAAATATACACTTAATATTCAATAATCTAAATGTGAGCTACTCAAATTGAGAGGAGATTAATTTATTCAATAAGTAAGATTGCTTTCTTAAATCAGAAATAGCTCTTTCATAATATCCATTTACCAAGTCCATCATTCTTTTACCTAAACTTTTGTGAGTTGTAGCTGTGAGGGACATCAGTGGAGCTAGATGCAGCTGAGATATGAAAGTCCTGTGACATTTTTTTCTCAGATCTGACCAACAAGAGTGCATATCTTGCATTAGGCAGTGCTAGTGGGAAATAGGGGCCACAGTCCCTTAAAACCTCTATGTAATCATCCTCTAGAAAACTCATAATGAGTATAGAAGTCTCTAGGCCTCATAGACACTCTGAATATTGCAACTTGAGAGCTTGATGGAAGAAAATCATGTCAGTGGAATTAATTGGTGGAATGACTTATCAATAAATTCTCTGCAGCTAGGGGTGTAGTCGCCTTGTGCTTTATGTTATTTGCAGTAAAAATTCCTGCTTTCTGTACATCCTCTATACAAAGCTTCACTTCTCAAGTCTCAGCTCATGGCTCTCAAGACATATGGCTCTGAACCTTGGTACGAAACTTGGAGCAGATTTCATGTGGCTTGGCTGGGCTAAATGCAAAAATTCTACAAATTCAAAGGCAGAAATGGTCTCTAATTAAAGAGAATCTTGTCGGTTTTAAGGACCTTGGGCTTACAAATTATTCCTGTGCATCACTTAGCAGTAGAAATATAAGGCAGTCTTATTAACAGCTCCACTAGAACTGAGGTTCACTCAGAAAAAAACTGAAATCACAGAAGTATCAGCAGCACTTCAGTCTCTAGTTACTAAGAGTAAAGGCTAAGGCTAGTGGAAGGAAGACAGTTAGAAGGAAACGTTTTTCTGACAGTAACTGATAGACTAGATATATTTAACTGTTTCATTTGAATGAGGCAGAGTAAGCAAACAATTTAAACCACATTTTAGAAATCAGAAGAGCTGTATATTGTGTGTGGAAATGAAACACTGAAAAGTCATAGGTGGCACAGGAAAGTGGAGCTGCGCAACAGCTTGTGTGTAATCTCAGGCTGAAGAGTCTTCTATTTTGAGGAGGCAGCCACAGTCCCTAACATGAGTCTCTGGAACAACATGTCAGAATGAGAGAGAGAGAGACTCCTGAGAACTCTAGACATAGACAATAACAAGAATACTAAAATATACAAGAAAATGAAGCTCCAAACAAGCTTGTGGAGGATGAGCACTACTCTGATGCTCTGTACCTGCTTAACAAAACTGAGTATCATAAAGCATGCTCACAACACAAAGGCATTTGTAGTTTGAAGTCCAGTATACTCAGAGTTTCAGCAAGAAGAATTAAGCACACAAAATACTGGGCAAAACATTCTGTAAAACACATTCAGGGATTTTCTGCTTCATTTTGTCAACATGATAACAAGGGAAACACATTGAACATATCTGTTTAAAACAAGAAAGAACTGGAACATGTCAAGATGATGCTTAACATTACACACTGTTGTCAGAAAATCAGAAGAAGGATGGTTTGGGGAGACCCTGAGTATTGCTAAATACATTGCCTCCATGATAGGCAAAGTATCTTAATTTATGAGACCACCATGGACAGACTGTGAAATTCTTGCACTCTGTGAAAATAACAATTCTTCTACCAAACATACACATATTTTTATTTTGGTTTAGGAAGCATGCTCTGCAGCATTTCAAATAATTTTTTTCATTAACTGTTTGTATATATTTTTTTCATGCAGAAGAAAAGTCTATTGTGGTAGCTAGAGAACTGAAATTTTCTTCATTTTTCCTTTATCTTCATGCTAATTTATGCAAGTGATAATAGCATATTTGCTTCTTGGATCTGTTGGCTTCAGAAAATATTCCTATACCTTAAATATTTTTCAAATAAATAAAAGATTCTCACTTAAAGGCTTATAGTCCTGTGTTTGTGCTCTTTTGTATGGTAATAAAACTTGGTTTCTTATCCATATTCATAGCAGTAAAACATCACAAAAAGAAAACTGTATTTCCACTAACTACATCAACATCCAAAGCCATGCAGCACAAACTGAAGGCAACACATGTGGCTCTTTGTGGATGAGCAGTTAGAAAAATCATTTAGATTAGCTATTCTTGTACCCTTATATTCTCCCCTATCAAAATGGGAATTAGTTTCCCAAAGGAAAAATAAGACTTATAGCTTCCTCATTTCCTCTACTGAACTCTCAATTTTCTAATTAATAACATTCATGGAATAAGTAATTAAATTGTTGTAGCTTTTTGTAAAAAAAAAAAAAAAAAAAAAAAAAGCAAAAACCAAACCTTATCCTTATTCCTACTGTTGTCCAACTAATAGATAAAAGAGGCAGATGCTTTAAAAAGAACAAGTTATGTTCTTTGTAGATGATGCTTTAACTGTAATTCTCCATGAATAACAGATGTCTTGTAATGACAGTTTCAAAGGTTCTATTCATAAAAAGTGTTATAAAGATATATTATATATGTAGACTTTTCATGGCATGCAGCATTTATTCCCAAGTACCACTTGCAACTTTTGCTGTCATTCAAATTTTATAAAAAAAGCAGAACAGGTACGTGTCTACTTAATCACCACAATAAAGTCAGTTACACCAGGTTAATTGGCATAATTTCTTGAATTAGTACTTAAGCAATTATCTGTTGTACATACTGGTTCCAGTTCTATCCTTAGTGTCACATTCACTCTCTGAGTATTAAGCTGTATTTCTGAGCATCTGATAGCAAACTCCTGAAAAAGTGACTCGCTTATCAAATCTAGAACCTATTGCAGTTAGTCAAGGACTCTCCTCCAAAAAATATATATGTACATAATATATATGTGTATATATCTCTCTCTATGTAAATGTAGTCAGATGATCTTCTATTTTCTTTTTTAGAGAGAAGAGAGGAAAAGAAAAAGATTGATGCAAAGAAGGCTATGACTGAAACTAAGAAGAAAGGTATAGTTTGGGAATGCTTCTTACTGGCCTCATTCAGCTTTTACTCCCACTCCTGGCTCAAATCCCACTGTTTATTCTTAGGTTAAACCTACGCTTCTGACTCTGTATTGTCCTTCTCTTAGTTGCTTAATCACTATTCGCATGTTACCGCTTCTTCAGTGTCTGATCTCTGATGTATTCAGTGCCTGATGCTTTCTACACTTTTTCTCTGACAAATGAAAAGTCCTGTTTGGTGGCCATCTATGGGCTTGTTAAACAATTTAATGGAATCCCTATATATAGCAGGACATAGTGATATTGCCATACACAAAACTCATGGAAGATATCACTTGGTTCATGGTACACCACTTTCTGAAGGTGGAATAGATTTAAATACTTTATAGAATTGCAACCAAAATTTGCAGTGACCAAACTGCAAAGTCTTGATATCCATCTAAATAACATTTTGGATCATTCATTCCCAGCAAACATCTAAAATCCACTAAGGTCTTTCTTTCATTGGAAAATGTTTATGTCATTCATCATTTTTTAATGATCTCATTGCTGCTGGAGCTTAAGTTAAAAGGTACCACATTCATGCACTGACGATTGTCGCCTAGCCTTTGATGAATTATTAAGGGGCCAAATCATCCATAGTTGATGCATACTGATTAATTTTCATTTTCAGCTGATTTCTCTGTGGTTAGTTGGGTGCAAGTGCTATAAGGGAATAATCTGAACTAAACTCCCAAATAAGTCACATTTTTTTCAGCATGTGCCCACCAGGACTTGGCTGACTGCATATTTGAGTGTATGATTCAGAGTTCTAGCATATCAAATGACTTTCTTTAATTAAATCTTAGAAAAAGAAGGAAAAAAAGAGAAAGCTCATGAGAAGACAGCTGCCCCTAAAATTAAAAAAGCAGGTAAGAAATTGAAGTCTGTCTTTCTCTGCAGTAGATATCTGACTACTTGGTGTAAGCACTTTCAGGTTTTACACATTTGAGATAGGAGTATATGTAATTCATTATCACTTAATAATCCAAGCTGGATGGAGAGAAAGAGAGAGAGAGCTCACAGTATATTTTTATATTTATGTGTGTGTGTAATGTGTTCCCATTATATATAGTCTCATACATATGATATATACATGTATGCATATGTGTGTGTATATAATACGTGTAATTTTCAATTCTGTGAGCTTTAAAATTTTGCAAAAACATTAGAAACACTGTTTTCTCTTATGCACTAAATCAATCAAGGGTATAAGTAATTTCAAAAGTTGTATGATGTGGAAAGATTGAATGGAGTGAATAAATTTTTGCATGAATTATTTCAAAAATTCAGTTCATTTTAAGTAATAAATAGAAACATCAACGTATCAAAACACTTAATGTGGTAGAAAAGTTATCTTTCTGAAGCTTTATCCATGCCCAGAAAATATTTTTTTCAAAAGTTAAAAATAAAGTCAGTGAATGACCTGAACCTAATCAATTTTGTTTCATGCTATTTATCATAAAAAGATAATTGTTTCAATAAGATTAGAAATTAACATTTGGGTTTTGTCTACATTAAAATTGTTGCAACTTGTCTTTCGTTTTATTTCTGTAAATTTGTAAGGATGTTTAAGGCACAAATGTAAACATATCTTCAGTAAGTGACAGTCTGAAACTGTCTCATTAAAATCAAGTCTCATTAAAATCAAGGAGAAACAAAATGTCAGTCTAGTGGTTTCATCATTATCTTAATACCTAGAAACACAGGTTCTACTTGCTGCTTTGTCAGACACTTTATATATAACCTTCTACAAGCCATCAAGTACTCAGATGAACCTTTCTGTAGACCAAAGTAATGCCTAAAACCATGGAGAAAGGTTTAAAAGAGGATTGAAAGATTCAGGGCTATAGTTACTACGTACTCAAGGCAAGCCTTGTGCTCTGTTATCTAATTATTCAAATCTGTTGAATTTTATCAAAAACTGAAAGGATATATATCCCATTGTTTACTAACATTGTGGATTACGTATGCAAATTCCAATATGCATCTGGCTGCTTTGCCATTGAGTCATTCATGGTCTACATAAGCTTTCCTATTCAAATGTTTATAGATGGGAAGAAAAATATTAATTTATGTTTAGTACAATATAAAAATACACAGAATGACACAGAACACCTTGGAGTACTATCCTGGTAGCCGTGTATTTAAATATAGCAGTCTTTTAGAGTAAGGAGTGGCACACTGGGAAGGGATGGGGATGAAAGGGAATACTCTTTTACAAGTTAAGTTGCATATTTAAATGTAGAAACACAGATTTAAAAAGAAAATAAGCTGACAATTCAAATATCTTTTCTAATTTTATTCTGGTTCTAAGCTTGTATTTCACTTGAGAATACAGAATTGTAAAAGATTACATTTTATGGCAGAGCTGCAGCATAAAGTTATTAAAATGTTCATCTTCACAAGCCGTTGCTAAATCCAGTGAGTCATCCTACCAATGCCAGAAAGACACAAATTAGACAAACCGAGACATCCGCGCATATCTGTCCCTTTTATTAGCTCTGTAGGTTGCTGCATTTTGAAGAGTTTACTAGCCTTTGTGTAAGAGGATGGTAATCCATAATACATTCTAGCTACACATGTTGCTTCTATTCCTCATTCAGCTTGCTCTTTGAATACATGTGTACTTTCCAGCTTTGACTGGCAGCACCTATTGTTATCCCTAAAAGGTTTTAAGCCTGAAATAATTGCCACATTTGATCAACAGAATAGTAGTGCATAGCCCAGTTTTGAAATGAGTCACCTCAATGTCTGATAGTATTTACACGCTTTGGGCAGACACAGCAAATGAGCCACAGAGCACTTCAATCAGCAGCATAGATAAGCATCCATAAGCAAGAGTGCAGGAAGAGCTTCCAATTTTCTTACCTTTTCCCATTAAAAGGCTAGGCAGAGGCCACTGCATTAAAAATAAACTCCTTGCCCTGATTTTCAAATCCTCACTTTACCTCTGTATGTCCCTAATTTTGTGTCTCATTTTGCTTCCCCCAACCTTTGCAACTCCTGAAGCTGAGGTGCTTGTAGGGCATGCTGCCTCCTCACCACCCCCCACACCCCTCCCCATGGCTGGCACCCCAGCCCCACCTCTGCTCTTCACCCTCACATACCTCCTTCCACAAGACTCACCTCTGTCAGGAGGCCCATTCACCAGGCTTTCCCCACAGAGGAACCGTGGTGTGTACAGGCTGTCAGGTGCAAGAGAGGAGGAGATGCTCACTAAGCACTAGGTGATAAAAACATCTCTAAAATAATGCTCTGAGCAGCACTTCCCTCTATTCCTCTCCATCTCTTCCTCTAACAAATACTGAATATTTTTGCTGATTAATATTTTAGATTAGCTCTTTTGTTCAGGAAACAATTTTATCTCTAGTGTTACCAGAATGGAGTTTTTTTATTGCTCTCCATTAACTGCATCCCTGTGACGTATTTGTTTATTTGCATGCCAGCTCACTCTTTCTCTGTTCCTCTCACCCTCCATTCCTCCCTCGCTCTGTCTCCCTCTCTCTCTTTCTGCTGCTGCAGAGGAGCAAGAGTCATCTAATGTGAAATGTTCTCAGTCTTTAGTACAAAGTGAACTGAATGATTCTTAATTAGCTTTTAAAAATGCATTGTAGATAAAACCACATTAATCCTCTGACCTTCAGCTCGTACAAAAACATTGTGTTAATTGTCCTGAAAAATAGATAATTCCATTGTTACAAACTCAGAGGTCTTGCTTAAACAAACATAATTGTCAGACACAAGGGCCTGGCACAGTCACACTTCAAAACATTTAACAAAAATCTATCTAGTGCTACTCTGGATAAAGAAGGAGCCACATCTCCAAATCCCCAGTGAAGGCCCTTGCCAAGCCTCAGCAAAGACAAGCTTTTGCCAGGCTATCCCTGTGGCTGGGACACATCGACTCAGAGGGGTCCAGCCTGCAATCTGACTGAGAAAAGGGACCCTCTGTTAAGGCTTTTGTGCCCAGCCCCACAAGAAAATGAATATGCAAAGATTGGTGTTTTCAGGTTCTCATAGTTCCCTTGCAGAGTGTTTCCTGATGGTCCTTTCTCAGAGTCTCAACAGTCTGGGGGTTCTCTGTTCCTTCTTGTATCAGATTTCCTAAAAATTCATGTCACACGCAGACTTTTCTTTATATTTGATTGCTGCAGACTCCTTTCCCACTTTGTTTTAGTTCTCACAACAAATAACATAGGTAATAAACGAGCTTATAAAGCAATGAAAATGTCAGCCTGGATCATCACACCATTTCCTAAGTAAAGCTTTGCTCAGCTGTCATTGACGATCTCGCCTTCCTGTTATCACTGCATAATTTCAAATAATAATGGTAATAAAAATACCTGGGTCTTGTGCAGCACTTTTGGATATTAAATCTTAGAACCACTTTAGAAGGATTGTCAGTGCCTTTTCCTCCACTTTCCACACAGAGAAATTCAGGTATAGACATGTCACCCAGGCCAGTTGTCCATGGGGCTTATAACATATATCTTCTGAACGTCAAACCAATGCTACTTTGATTAAAGATCCCAAACTTTTATACACTTCCATTATTTCCCAAATGAAAAAATGATGTTTAGGAAGAAAATGAGTTTTGGTTATAAACATAAGGCCTGATCAGCTGGACAATTTTTTAAGAATCCCTAGGCTCTGACCTTCAGTCACAAAGGTTTAAGGGTTTCAAAGCCAGGTACCTCAGGTACCTCCCTGAGCAGTTCTGCTTAGTAGAGATAAAACAAGTCAAAGTGTGCAGATCCACTCACCCTAGATCAGGGAGCATGATCTGACTTGTATTTTGTCATGTTGATACATGCATGCTCTCAGCAGAGCATCCAAGCCCTTACTAAGGACAATTGCAGCCCCAGTCTAAATCAGGGAGCTAGACTGCAGTGGTTGCACATCCAGTGTGGTGGATACATCTGTCATAGAATCATTTAGGTTGGAAAAGACCTTTAAGATCAAGTCCAACTGTAAACGTAACACTACCAAGTCCCACTAAACCATGTTCCTAAGTGGCACATCTTTTATATACCTCCAGGGATGGTGACTCAACCACTTCCCTCGGCAGCCTGTTCCAGAGACTAAATTTTTCCTAATACCCAATCTAAACCTCCCCTGGCACAACTTGAGGCTATTTCCTCTCATCCTGTTGCTTGTTACTTGGTAGAAGAGACCAACACCCACCTCGCTACAATGTTCTTTCAGGTAGAGAGCACTAAGGTCTCCTCTCAGCCTCCTTTTCTGTGCTCTAAACAATCCCAGTTCCCTCAGTTGCAACTCACAGGACTTGTTCTCTAGACCCTTCACCAACTTTATTGCTCTTCTTTCTTCTTATTGCTGGACACACTCCAGCACCAGAATGTCTTTCTTGTAGTGAAAAGCCCCAAACTGAACACAATATTTGAGACGCGGTCTCGCCAGAGCTGAGGATCACTTCCCTGGTCCTTCTGGCCACACTATTTCTAACACAAGCCAGGATGCTATTGGTCTTCTTGGCTACCTTGGCACACTGTTGGCTCATATTCAGCCGGCTGTTGACCAACACCCCCAGGTCCTTTTGTGCCAGGCAGATTTCCAGCCATTCGTCCCTAAGCCTGTAGCTTTGCCTGGGGTTGTTGTGACCCAAGTTCAGGACTCAGCACTCAGTCTTGTTGAATCTCATACAGTTGGCCTCAGACCATCTATCCAGCCTGTCCACACCCCTCTGTAGAGCCTTTCTATCCTTAAGCAGAACATTCCTGCCCAACTTGGTGTTGTCTGCAAACTGACCGAGGCTGCACTCGATCCCCTCATCCAGATCACTGATAAATATATGACTTTGATAAAGATTTATCTATGATGCATGATACTGTGTCATATATCACATCAAGCAGTATTAGCAGAGGAGGGGAGTGGTGATGTCTCTCTAGCTACCAAAGTAAATCTTTGTCTCCTGAAAAGGAAAAGTTTTCAGGGATCTGAAGTTACAAACACTGAGGTATATTTTAGTGACGTCACTGTAACAATCAAGCAAGCTTGCTCTGAAGTCATGAAAAAATAAACTAAAGGTTAATCTTAGATGTAAAAATTGAAAACATTACCTTATAACTGCCACAGAACCCTGTTAACCAGGTTATTCTTGCTACCTTGTCATCCAGTGGAGCTGAGGGGGAAAGTCTATGTTTAATCATGTTTCAGGGGAGGGATATTATAGTAGTAGGTAGGTAGAGCAGAGTGGAGGTGATCAGGCAACAGCAAACAAGACCTACCAGATCCTAGTGCTTTTTTGCATGGGTTGACCACAGATGCATTTTTGTGAACTGTACGTTCCTTGCTTTAAAGGCCAGTCTTCATAATTTGCAAAAAAATAGTGATTTAATCGGAAATTGAGGGAAAAGACCATTTTATATAACAACAGTGTGTTCTTTGTTATTGTGGTCTACACAGACAGGAAGACAAATTCCTCTGATCATTTTTAAATTCCTGATGTGAACAACAAAAAAAAATCTGTTTAATTTTATTACTTTTTTGACTCAACCGTTACTATTGCAGTAATAAGAGAACTACTGACATCTGGTGGTAAATTATCTTTTTCTTTCATTCTCTATGCCTGGGGTTTTTTGTTTGCTTTCAAATCTGGCTATTTAAAGAGTTTGCTGATGAAATGATAAACCCATTCCTTATTTCCCTATGCTCTTTATCCTATTGCTTTCATGGCTAGAAAGATGTTAGAATGTCATCCAAATGTGACACTTTTATCAGAAGAAACATTTTGGAATGACAGTACATTCAGCACTGTCAGAAAAGTAAAAATTAATTAAAACATACCTTATGACATAAGTTTAGAAAAAAAAAAACATGCTTGGCACACCCACTGATCTAGAGGAATAGATGCACACCACACTGTTTGAAATGTTTTGAGTTGGTCCATCTGCAATGGATTGAATGCTTCATCTGGGATACAAATGTGGATCCCAGATTTAGGAAGACATCTCTGTTGTCTCTCAACAGCAGGGTTGAAACCTCTTCATTCTGCCCTGCCCACCCCCAGGACTGTATTTCCAGATAGGAGACAAGTGAAGTGCTGACAGGTTTCAGCAGCCCAGCTTGGGCACTGCCGCATGTCTCATGTTCCCTAATGTGATAGATGTCACATGACAGATGTTGGGAAGTATAATGGGGGCTTTCAGAAGAACTCTGATGTCAAATCTGCAAGGGCGAGTGAAGTGTAGAGGCTGTCTTAATTTAGGCTGCTTACAAGGGCAAAATGGAGTTGTAAAGCCAGGCCAAGAGAGCCCAAGGTATTTTGAAAGTGGCTGGTCACATACAGAAAAACACATTTATTCATTAATTTTCTTATGGATTATAAGACAAAGTATGAGGAAAAGTTATAAGCTGCAGTGGTGAGTAACTGGGTTGCATGTATATCTGTTAGTGTGCATTTTGGATTGGCCAGGCCTGTTTTCAGAGTGGCTGTTACAATATATAGAAGTTAGAAGTTTTGAGGGTTAGAAAAACCCTGTCTGACTCTTTCATTGCTTTTTTTTTTTTTTTTAATGAAAAAAAGAAACTGTAGTGGTTTGAGCCTGACCAGTGGCTAAACACCCACACAGCTGCTCACTCACTCCCCACCCACCAACAGGATGGGGGAAAGAACAGGAAGAGCAAAAGTGAGAAAACTCATGGGTTGAGAAAAAGAGCTTAATAAGTGAAAGAAAGAGGAAAAAAAAAAAAACCAGTGATACAATGGCAATCACTCACCACCTCCCACAATCAGACCAATGCCCAGCCAGTCTGAGCAATGGCCACCCTTCCCCCTGTTCTTCTTCTACCCTCAGTTTTTATTGCTGACCATGACATTATATGGTAGGGAATATCCTTTGGTAAATTTGGGTTAACTGTCCTAGATGTGTCCCCTCCCAATCTCTTCCCAGCCTGATGGAGGCAGGCAGAGTGGGGAAAAAGAGAAAGCCTTGATGCTGGTGCAAGCCCTGTTCAGCAATAGCCAAAACACTGGTGTGTTAACCATGTTTGAGCCACAAATCCAAAACATGGCACCATACAGCTTGCTATGAGGAAAATTAACTCCATACCAGCCAGACCTAGTACAGGAACTTAGAATTCATGTTTATTTGCAACTAGGTTTAGAGAGATTAGGAGAGAGACAAATGTAAAAACTAAGCTAGAGAAATAATAAGCAATGGGTTGCCTAGTGATTCCTCATGCAGACAAATGAATGTATAAGCGCAATAATTAAGGGAGCACAGTGTGTTATGAGTTGAGAGCAAATTTAGGAATAAATCATATTAAAGCACACACACAAAAAAACCCCAATCAAGTTATGGACCTTAGCACTGTGTGATCCTTCTCTAGGGTATCACTTATCAATATTCTTTTGAGAGCTTTCTCTGCTAGACTGTTCATCCACTTGTACATTTCTGCATGAGCCATGACTTGGCTTGCTGTGTGTTTGTACAACCTTTAGCAAAGACCCTGGCTCGGGTCTCATCTTAACTATGATTTCAATTGGTAATATCATTATGTGAATCAATGCCCATACACCAAAGCCTATAAAAAACATCTATTTTCCCAGCTGGCTGACTGGAGCTTCAGGTTTCATCACTTGTACTACAGGCTGATTCATTCCTGACTGATAAATTGCTCATGACACTATTATGCACGTCAGGCCTATCCTGATTTTTCCTTTCCTACTCCTCCTCTCCTGGATCCCGTTCATAACTCATTTAATGTTTCCTGACATTTTTGCATTAGTAGAGGCTTCTGATTTCAGACGTAAACTATACACCCAGCCCTCGGCACTGGTTGCATTTACTAACCTGCATAAATGCTGGATTAGGATTCCTGCACAGTTACCAGCAGGTGATGTTATTCACTCTTCTTTTTCCAACACAGACAGGATTTAGTGGCATCTCTTGACTTTGATAACAATGTGCTGTTTGTGGGGCTTTGTACAACAAAATCACAGAAAGTGGAGATGGAAATGACCTACTAGGTCATCTAATCCTCCCCTCTGGCAATACAGGATAATTCCTTACAGAATATCTTCAAGTGTTTTATCCAGTTTAGTTTTAAATGTCTGAAGTAACTAGGTCTCCATCAATTCCCACAGAAGATTATTCTACAACATAATAGATCTCACAGTTAAGAAGTATTTCATTCCAGTCTGCCTAAATTTTCCCTTGCTTAATTTTATCCCATTAGTCAGAGTTATATTCTCTTGTGACACCCAAATATAGTCTTTCTAACCTCAGGGCCCAATTCCCTACTACCTCATGTGTTATATTGCCATTACATTTACATCTGGAAAGTAGCTTTAAAACTGACAAGGTGAATGGCAAGCTGAGACTGATATTTTTTCATACAGCCATGAAATTATAAACCTTGCAACAGTGGACACCAACCATGGTCACACATCACCTGTGTACATGGCACTGGAGACACTGGAATGTGCATATCGATAGAGTGTCCAAATTGGAGAAAGAACAGGAAAAAGTCACTCATGTTATTTACAAACTAAGGATATTCTTCACAGAGAAGATTAAAGTATTCTATTCACGTCTTCAGCAAGAGGTGACTTTGTTATTGTGAATACTAAGTACCTTCACAGAAAAAGAAAAGATTCAGGCTACTAAAGCTCCCTTTAATCTAGTAGGAAGAGTTTAACAAGAATGAATGACTGGGAGCTGAAGCTAACTGAATCCAGACTGAAAATGAGGTACATGTTCTTAACACTAAGAGTGATAAACTACCACAGCATAAGGTGGATATTGCTTTCCCTGATGTCTGCAGAAGATGATTGTTTACCTAATGGAAGATACACATCAGCTGAAAAGGTGTCTAGCTGAAATATAGGAGTCTGACAACAAAGTGTCAGACTAGATAACCTGATGGTGTGTTCTAGCCTTGAACATTATGGAAGTATATCCTCAGAGATACACATGATAAGCTAAAAGAATGCAGTGGAGAGTCAGTGCAGGAATGCGGCTGGAGAAATCTGTCTTGCAGGTTCATTGGAAAAATGGAAATTCCTTCCTGCATTATTTGAATAACTGAACTCGACTGGTAGTCATCCTCTAAGTATTTGGTCTTCCATGGAAAATAGGAGAGCCTGCTTTTCTAATTGATATTTGCAGAAATCATCAAGACACAGATATGGCTATTTAGTAAAAATCAAATTAGATGTCCCCAAACTGATAAAAACAGAATAAAAATGGGGCCACAGTGAGGGACAAAGCAAAAAATCCAGCAGAGCAGAGATGCAAACACAGCAGAAAAGCAATTCCCATGATCCTTGTGTGACTGGCTGTTAAGGGAGTCTGCTTCTGAAACAAGAAAAAAGGCAACTCAAATGTGTCCTACACTGAAAGTTTCAAAGCACTCAGTGGACTTTGTATTCTATGCTTCATCATTATCAGTGACTGACAACATGATTTCAAAGATATTTAGGTGCCTAAAGACGTAGCATGGCACCTGGTAGGATTTACAAGCACGTCAAAGTAGGCCAGGCACATAATTCCCATTGATTTTCTGTGAGAACTGAGCTCCTAAATACCTCTACCACTTCTGAAAAAAGTATAGATTGCAAGGTCATCGTGGTGTTTCTGAAAATACTGTCTCTTATTGCCTGTTGAAAGAGTTCTTCAGCCACGAATGGTAATGTTGTTTATACCAAGACCAAACCAAACACTTAAGCCCTTCCAGAACATGGTTAGGGTTCAGTGTTCAACAGCTAGAAATAAGGTGAAATGCAAAGAGGTAAAGAGTTAGAAACAAGTTTGTCCTGCTTTCCTCTTGTCTCTCCCTCACCTTGTAGTAATTGGTTCAGTGTAAGACCGGCTCTTCATTGCAATTGATGTGGCAATTCTGATGTGGAAGACTCTCCTCCTCTTTCATTTAGTATGTATCAGCTTTAGAGGAAACTCAAGTCTCCCTTCCCATTCTTGTCCACCTGCCTGTGTTGTGCAAAGAAAGCTCTAAAAGAGAAGAACGTAAATATTCAGTGTCTGAGGTGCCTGCTCCATTCAGGAAATGTTAACGGCAGAGAATTAATCTTAAGCACCTTTCAGCAGCCTCTGTGCTAACTATTGTGAGCTGAGCATTTTCAGGTTACGCTGAGTATTGCTCAGCCCAGACCTGTTGATTTGTGTTTGTTCTTTTCCATCTTTGACTGCACAAAACAGGGAGTCATGTGAGAAAGGCAAATGGTGAATGATGGTGGTAAGATCTGGTTGGCAAAGAATTAGAAATGTCAACCCTTTAATAAATATAGAGAAAAGGGAGGAGGCTTGGGTTTGTACTACAAACTCACTTTCTGATGAGTTGGCAAGAGAAATCTCCTTGAGCAAAGAATAGGCATCATTTTGATGTCTGACAGGCAATCTCTTCAGATGCTGCATTGTCAGTCTTGTAAAGAATTTTTGGGGGATACTATAAATAATCCAGTTTGAAGATGATACATATTCAGTCTAAAGTCCACACAGGTAACTAAATAACCAGTTTGCCTTTGGATTTTCAGGTGTGTAGAATGAAGTACCTATGCTGCGCAAGCAGATGGGTGGCATAGCTTTAATTAAGGAATCTAATTTATTGCATCAACCCTGTTTATGTTGGTCTGGAGTTTAATGTAATGTTTATTTTTCCAGTCACATCCAGAAATAACAGGATTAGACTACGACTATGCCTCAAACAATGCAAAGTTAATCTTTAATGAAGGAAAACAGTTCTGTGTCCTCAAAATAAGATGCACATCTGAGTCAGCAGACCTGATATTTAGGATAATTATTCTATGTGAAACATCCATGCACAGACATGTCAGCCAGGTTACAATGACATACCTATGTAGTGCTACCTATTTTCTGCTGTCACTCAATGGACAAGTTGAAGGCTTGAATCTATAGCTAAATAAAGTCAGTAGGAATCTTTAGAGTTTGGGATCAGGCTGATTTTCTTTCTTTTGTTTTGCTTTACACTTAAAAAGAAAAAGAAAATTTTTCCTTGACCTTGAAAATGAAGTTTTTAACGCTTTTACTAAGTTTTAATGAACACATATTTGATAAAGACTTTCATGTCACTTATTTGAGAGTATACCTCAGTCTCTTGGATGCCTTTCCCCTAGAAGGGTTAATAGACCAAGAGGTATTCCTGGCTTATAATAAGACATCCTTTACACTTCACTCTTAGTTAGAATTGTTTAACCTTTCAGTAAATATTCCCAGTGGCCATGCTTGTTCTCTTGATCTGTTTTTCAAGAAGCAGAGCCAACTTTGTGGCTTTGCTATACGTAACTCTGAGAGACTAAACTGGATGAAGTATTATTGAATGATTAGGATAATAGAATAGGCAGATGTTCTTAAGCGGAAGAGCCATACAAAGCTGTGGTTATAAGTGCATTGATTTTTAGCTTGATTGCAGTAGGTTCTGCTTGAGGTTGCTTTCTCATAGATTTTGCTTCACTTACGAGAGTGTAATTAGAGTAGTGTGTCACCTATAAAGATGAACGGATGGACATTACATTATAAAAGATCTCCCTTTTCACAGAGTGAGAATGCTGACTGCATCTCTGTTCAGAACTACAAAAAATATCTTCGTCCTAGTGATAATGTCTACAGATTCCATCTGTACATACATCTATCCAACAGAGAGATATTTAAATGTGTTGAGAAGTACAGAAAGATATCACAAGGACGCATAACATAGATACACTTAAAGTCTATTCTGACTGTAAAAAAAACCCCCTCTTGTGAATCATTTGAAAAATATTGGTGCTGAGATTTCTTAAGAAATATGTAGAGAGTATATCCCCCATGCTGTTTCAAGCAAAAGTAAAAAAACACTGAAGAAAATTTTCAGCTGTTATAATATTTACAATAATTCAAATGAGAGTTTATTCCAGGAAAAGATCTGGTTCTTAAACTTTAGGAATTGATGTTGTTACCTGCATTTGCTACACAAAAAGCATTATCTTTTCCTTAAATGACTGCAGCTTGTATAATTAACTGCACTTACAGCTTCCCGTGTGTGGATGACTGTGATCTCACATTGTGCTCAAGTTCTGCTTTTTTAAACCATTCCTGATGAATGCAGAAGGCAATAGAACATGTTTCCACCTGCTCTGCAGTGGGGGAGAATGAATCCATTTCAGCAATTACAAAGTAGAAAGGAAAAATCACTAATTAGTGGAACCATGAATCACTGGTACAGTTGAAATTGGCCATTCCCAAAGCGCGGGCTGTTTTGTACTACAAGTGTAGCTGAATCACTTCTTTACTCACATCCATCTCCACTTGGTTTATTTTTTACTCTGTTGAGTGAACTCTTCTAATGATCTTGGGAAATCTGTCCAAGGTAACATTTAGTATTTGAACCGTGTGCGTTGCCACACAAGTTTCTGGAAAGCTCTGTGGGCTTTTGGCTACTACTTGCCTCTGATGCTGTGCTAATCAGAGCTTGAAGGCACTTGGTGGCTGTGCAGAATATAGACCTTCTTTGTAAACGGTTATGGATATAGTGGTGTGAGGAGACAGTGCAGTGGGGAAGCAACACACGCAAGGGATGGTGATCAGATGGAACTTGGAGACACCAAAGAAATTAAGAAATTATCAGAAAGTCTAAGTGGGAAGGAAATAGAGATGATGGTAAGGAGAGAGAGCACCCTTCACAGAGAGTGGAAGAAAGGGCTTGAATAAATTTCCTGCTGCAATGGAAAATGATCTGTCAATATGTTAGAGTACTATCACCAATTTTCTACTGTAATCAGCAACAGAAGAGTGTTAGCTAGTTTTTCATAGTCCTAAATTCTTCAAACCCCTTTATATCCCACATTGTTTATCAGTACATTTTGAGAATTGTTTCTTATAGTCCAGTCTCATGTTGCTTGAGGAAACTTGATTTTACCTTCCAGAACCTCCACTGCCTCCCATTTTCACCCAGCAATAATAACATCATCTGCAGTTTCTCCTCATATCATGTTCTACAGCCTGGAGAGATTTAAACGCGAAACCTGAAATCTGGGATTCAAGGTTTATTGGTCTCTGCCAATAAATTTACCTGTTATTCCCAAGTTATTCTCAAAGGAAGCTAGTTAAACTCTGGTCAGGGAGTTTATTGTTGTCACTGAATGGGTCAGGGAACAGCTCTGAAGCAGCAGTGGCGCAGTACCTTGCTTTTCCTTGTTCACATCTTCAGCATCGTCAGTGCAGTGAGGTGCCTTTCTTACGCTCACAAAGAAATGGTATTTTGGAAAAGTACGAGGAGTTTTTGTCAGTAGTTGTCACAGAGCATATGGCAATATCATGCTCAGTGATTAAGATGGGGAACAAAATCATGTGTTGGTCCAAACACAGAATTTTCTATGTGGGAGGTATGTTAGTATTTCTGAACAGCTCTTTTATGCCTATGTCAAATTTTAGGGTTAGGGAGAAGTATGTTAAAAAATGAATCTTATATTAGTATGGAAGTTTTGATACAGCCTTCCTAGATTTTAAGCCCACTGAAAACAAGAAACAATATTGGTTTAATTCCCTGTAATATGAAATATTTACGATCTTAATTGAAAAATGGACATATTACAATAGAAAATATAGGCACTTTGCTAAAATATCTCTATATGTGGGCATCTGCTGTTAGAAGTGACTGAAATCAACATAAAAAAATACTCCCCAGAGCTTTGAGATGTGGTAAGATGACAATGACTTCATTAATGCCATACAATTTGTGTAAAATTATCAAAAATAGTATAAATTATAAAACAACTGAGTAACAATTTCTTAAAGACAGGCAGAACTGAACACTTCTCAGAATGTTGGAATATTAATTGAGATCAATACTATTTTGTAGAAATAAACTTTAAGAACTTCAAGTAAATGAAAAAATAAATGCTAGACCACAGCATATTTCAATAGGAATTTTGAAAATGCTTGTTTAATTACTATATGTTCAATAGCAGTTCATTTTTCATAATGCTCAGCTATCTGCAGTGTCTTGCTCCTTTACAACTACAAATCACTTTAACTGCAAATCTTGCTACTTAATAAATTGTTTTAAAATTCTGGTACATCTGCTAGCTTGGGAGCAGACTACTGAGACTAGTCTCTAGGCGACTTTAATTATGTTTTTCATTCACATGATGGAAATTCTCAGCCACCAGATGCCACCTGCTATCATTTTTATTTCCACTCTTGCGAACTCCTGCTCAGAGCAGCAAAGGCAACATTAGCTGTCATACTCGTAAGGTGCCTTGTCTTAAAGGCTCTGCTGTTGTGTTGCATTTGCAAAGCCAGAACTAGGCTTGCAAAGCATGGTCTTGATTGTTCTTTGGTGGGTAAAAACAGCCAGAAGACTTTCTTTTTTTTTTTTTCTTTTTTTTTCTTTTTTTCTTTTTTTTTTTTCTGGAGAACCAGCACAAATTTGTTTTCAAGACATTGGAATATATAATTTCAATTTTCAACACAGTTCTCTCGGATTCTTTAAGTTTCTCTTCATTTTTCAGCCTTCATTTCTTTTTCTTCTCCTAATTTTAATCACGAATAATATTGAATACCTAAGTCAAAATATATGGTAAGAGCCAAGCAATGATGCAAGATTTGTGTAAGTCTTATTAGAAACATAATTGAGTCAGTCTATGGTCATGTTGTATGAGGCATCCTCATCACACAACATATTTTCTGTGGGTCTGTGTAGAACATTAGCCAATCAGTGGGGTTTGATTAGGTCCATTCTAGTATGTTATCATCAGCTAAAAAATAGAGAAGGTAGATGTTCAGTGCTAGTTGAGGTTTGGGGTAAGAATTCCTCTTTTAATAACTGCTTAACATTTTAAAATTCTCTTTAGTTTTGATTCAATGAATTATGTCTTTTGGAGGCATCTAGCAATTTCTCAGGATACTGGTGCTTAATCCAGGTCAGCCAGTACTGGGGAATCCTTGCATCCTTAGCATCCTTAACTTTAGCTATTTGGTTACACAGTGTTTGATTAGGATATTAGCTACTGCTCAGTTCAGACACTGTGTTTGCCGATGCTGAAATTAGTTTGTTTGTAAATTTGACAGTACCATCATATTCTTTGGTAATCTTCCAAAAGGAAAGGTTGTTTTAGATACAACATATAAAATAATGCTGCCAGTAGTAAAAGTGGTTTAAGACAGTAATTTTAAACAGTGCATCATTAGCAGAGCTATCAATATACTATCTCTGAAATACTCATTCATCTGAATAATACTTTTAGTTTAAGATTTTTTTATACACTTATATATATATACTTGAGTGAGAGATTTCTAGGAAGAGAAGCCTTTCCAGAGAGTGGAATTTGAGATTCATTTATTTCCTTGAACTTCTTTTTATCTATAAAAATTAGAGGTTGTATGGAGCTGCTGAAGATCATCTGTTCTCAAAGGCACACTGTATTATAAATCTATTGCTTAAAAAGGTGTAAAAGTTTTGTGAACCCCAGATCTAGAATTCGACGCAGAGCAATGTTTGAAATATTCCATTTTGGAAGTTTGTTTAAACTCAGCCACATTCTGTACTAGAACACTGGGGCATCCTTGTCTAATGGCTTATTACCAACCTCCTAGGGACTCACTGGCATGAAAGGCACTATATAAGCTTAAAGGGATTTTTTTTTATTGCCCCATGTGTAGTTTATATGTCACTTGCAGTTACTGTGTACTGCTAGTTTACTTCAAAAGAATGCTGATCGAGGCCTGAGGAAAAGATTGAGCTATGTGCTAAAAAGAGGCAAAAGAATAAAGTATTTGCTTTGCTGTTCTACTGAGATACATCTGTGCGAGCTGCCAAATGCTCATTCCTAGTTTGAATTCAAAATTTATCCTTTTAGCCTGTACAGATAAGAAGTCAGATCATGTTTGTTTAAATATTTGGTGGGTTTTAATAAAATAATTAAAAAATGCTTTACTGTACTTTAATCTTTTTCAAGAGTCAGTAAAAGGAAAACCTGTTCAATCACCTGGGAAGAGGGGAGCTTGTCCAACCATGTTTGCTTTTTGAGAATACAGACCAGAATGCAACTGTCTTCAAATATCTCCTGAGAATATCTGTAAAAAGGAAAGGGTGCTTCACAGTCCTCCACAGCTGTCAAATTATTTTGTTAGCTATGGTGCATAGCCTTTTAAAGCCTGTTGCAAGTGCTTTCATAAAAGCCCATGGCCAGGGTTGTCAGCAGTATCCCAAAATTTTGGATTGCTCAGTATTTGGGTGTTTTACATAAGACCTTTAAGAATTGAATATCAAAACTATCCTTAACAACTTCCAAAAAATTGACTGCTTCAGACTGGGCAGCAAATTACCAAAAGCATCAGATTTTGAAGTCTTACCTCTTATAGTAATTCTACCAAATGGTTGGTTTTTTAATTGCTTTACAGTCTTGTAGAAATGGAGCTTTTCTTGAGAATAAAATGCGTTACTTGTTGTTGGATATCAAATAGTTCTGTCACCAATACCAAGGACAGTCACAGTGCTTTTGACCATACTATAGGTCAAGGCTGCTAGAGCACCCAGACTGATGTTCATGTGTTATACGGGTCCTAATGAAGTTACATGGCTTCCAAGAAATGTCAGCATCATTCTCGTGTCATATGCTTACCTTTCCTGCTGCCAGACTTCAGATATAAAGTTTTAAAGAGAAAATAACCTAAAGCTCCAGGGATTATACTTCCTAGGCTTATTGGCAAAGATGTGTTTAAGATAATGCTCATAGGTTGTCTAACACTGGTGTTTGAAAAAATGTTAATTTCTTCTGGAAATTCCTCTTCTTAACTAACCCCCAAAAACCAGACAGACCAAGAGGCCAGAGATATTGTTGTTGTTGTTTTTAAGAAGAAGACATAATGACTATAAAAACCTGAGGTAATATAAGCTGTGTTCCCCAATCACAGTGCCGTAATTTAAAAGTTAAAACCTAGACTGGTGCAAAACAAAAACGAATGAAGTAAATGCTCCTTGACTTAAATTACACTAATATAACTCATTGTTCGATTCATTTTTGGTATTATTTTCATTTGAGTTGTTTAGTTACATACTATTTGTGCCTTATAGCAGGTAACTACATTTAGGGACTTCAGAAGTTCTGATCAGTTTTCCCTTCTTCTGTGATACCTACCAATTGCTCAGTTCTTTGCAATTAGGTCATTTATTTTAGTCAAGTGTGAGGTGACTAGGTGTAAATGCTATATACATTCACAGGAATCTCCATGGTTCAAGGTCCTACAAAAACACCTCTGGACAATTTTCTGTAAATCATTCCAACCTAGCTGCATAAGTATGGCTTTAGAAATCAAACTTTAGGCAACATGGCTTGAAAAGAATAACCTAAGAGTAAAAATATCTAAATTTTCATATGAACATATGCTATTGGAATCAGCTCCTGGTAATTTTTCTACTCTTAAAGGACAAAACACAACACCAAAAATACACCAAAACCCCCTAAATTATAAGATTTTCTTACTGGAAAAATTTTCCAGATATTTATTCAGAATTTACTATAGGTTATGTGTTTCAGATGATGGAAAAACACATTCATTCTTTCAATATAAATTATGGCTCTAAAATATATATATAGAAGTATGTTGCCCTAATAAATGATGACTTATATGAAAAAAGGAAAGAAAGAACTTGAGGGCTTCATTTAGATCCAGTCTGTTATTGTAAATGATGCTGCCAATTTATTTAGTTTTTTATAACCTCCAGCAATAGAAGATTATTGTGATAAATGATTCATATCGCTGCAATATACACCTTTTAAAATTTCCATATCTGGCAACTAATAGGCATTTCTTGAAGGCTTCAATAGGCTCCTTGGCCAGATAACGTGGCTGAAAGCTGCCTCATGATTAATTTCATCTAAATGTGGTAATTATCATACTTTGAAGTAATGCCTGCAAAACATGCTTTCACAGAGAGTTAGTGGAAGCTGAGGATTAACCTAGAAACATTTCAGTTCAGAGCATCATATCACCCAAATAGAAATGTATTTTCCTCTCAATTTTTCAAGACTTTTTATTAGACTACTTGGCAGTCATTTTCATTACCTTATCTCATATCAACTTCTTCACAGCAATTTAGAGAGCAACAGAAACTGCAGTAACGTTGTATTATTCTCAGTAATGGGATAGTCTTGGTTTTGCAAGCTACTTATTTTGGCAGCTTCTGCCCTGAAGTATTTCTTGTATTAGTGTTTATCATTCATATATGTTGTGGACATAAGCATTATCCTGCCTATATTCTAGGCACACTATAGATTATTAGAGAGGATGTTCATTTCCTCATGGGCACCCAGGGAAGTGATTCCTACCACTTGTCTATGCATCTTTGCTTCCTGTCTCAGAGGACCTCCATGAACCACTTCTTAGCTGTACAGGTGAGACTAGTGAAAAAAGTACATAAGGCCCCAAGTATGGTTATAAAAATGGCTGATTTTTGCACCCGGTTAAAAATCCTGAGGTAGAATAACACCAAAAATCATAATGAAGAGAGAAGCTATCACTGAGTATTTCTGCTCACTTACATCTGGTCAGTAAAGATTCCAAATCTTCTCTCAGCCATCAGTCCTACAAAGAGTGGCACAAAAATGACACCTTAACTGAAGATGAGACTGAACATCTTAGTTAAGTCTCACTGGTAGACTGCCTGACTGTGCTGTATTTTGATACAGCCGTGTTATTTTAACTTTGTTTAAACCAACCAGGGACAGATTTTGCCTACTCTTACATGGTCCATATGTAGGACTGACTGAATTTCTTTAGGTTCATAAGATATTCCACACTGGCTCAGTTTTGGTAAGTGTCATATATGTGCTCTTTTTCACAAGCATGAAAGATATTCATTAGCTTGAACTTCAGTTGAACATTGGAAGAAGTTTGGAGTATCAGGGATCATTTTAACTGCCTGTGTTTTTATGCATATGTGGGTTTTTTTGTCTTACAGATAAAAAAGAAGCTGCTGTGTCCAAAGAACTCAAAAGTAAGAAACTACTGTGCTATAGGTTATGATCTGTTTATATGTCATGTAGTTTCAAACAGCATGTTTCAACAATCCAGAATGATAGTTATTGAATTGTTGAAAATACAAAGAATAAAGTAGCTACACCGTTTATAATTGAAAAATGACATGTTTAGACTTCAGCTGCCTCCTACTTTCTAAATCCATTCTTATCCCACTTCTAATTCCACACTTCTTTTCGTGACTGACAGTTTTGCCTTTCCCTCTTTTCTATCACTGTCTTCAAAAACAAAAGTTTCATGGGGAAGGAAATGTCAAATGAAGTGTCAGCTGAATGTTCTCTCAGTGGCAGCAATTTTGGTAAATGAGCTGAGAAGACTGAGCATCGAACATGTTGAGAGCCACCAAATTTATCTTCACAAATGCAAAACATGGGCCCTGTCTATCTAGTTACTTTGGATTCAGAGAGACTTCTGAGGCAGAAAAGAGGTAGGGGCTGGGCTGTTCTGCATAAATAACAAAAAAATGCTCTGAGAACATGGTATGGTTAACAAGAGAAGTCTTATGCCTTCATTTTCTACAAATTTGCAAGCATCAATGCCTCACCACAATAAGGATAGTAAGACAGTTTCACTGGTAAGACTTCATTTGCTGAGATCTCTGTTCTGAAAGTACTGTATATAAGAAAAATTAGGAAAATTATGGGGCTTTGAAATCTAATTCAAATTCATTATTAAAGAATGCACTGACTACCATCTCCATACATGTTCTTTCCCAACCTGTAGAGCAGAATATTCCCGTCATCCTCAATTTTGCAGGAATTTATTAAAAGTTTTCTTTTAACAATCAAGAAAAGCTTATACATTGGTTTCCTACTCAAATTTTGCAGAAACATTGAACAAAAGATTCAATAGACTTACTCTACAACTAATGTCATGTTAGTGAACTAACTGCCTGTTTGCAACCAGGTCTTAAAGGATTTATTCATTTGGGCATATGATTTCTCTCATGGGAGAACTCCCCAGTAGCTGTCACAGCAAAACTTCCCAGGTCCATCTCATGAGTGAAATTTGCAGGCTGACATTTTCAGCTGAAACGTGTTCACATAAAGATGCAGAGTCATAAGCACTGAAATAATTTGTGAATTACAAACTAAAAAGAATACGCTTACAAAAGAAAGTTTAAAACATCTGGCACTTTTGTTTCAGTGCTACTGAAAGTTAAATAAAAAGTAAATCACACAAGGTTTTGGTCAAACATATTCTTCATTTTACATTTTTTCCTCAATTTCCTCAATTATTTTTGTTGCCCAGAAAATAACTGTCTCAAATTAAAATTAAAATCTTGGTAGAACAAAAAGTAAAAAACAGTCTTGTTAGTCAGCAAACTGTAGATGAGAGCTCAGAAGGGAATAAATACAGGAGTCCTGCAGTTTTGTATAAGTCCATCTTGTCATTTGTAGAATATGTGTGTTGGATCTCCTGTTTCTTTTACAAGAGTGGGCACTCTAGAAAGTAATACTAAGTTTATTCTTCTCCAAGGTCTTCTAGATACTTCCCTGAAGGAGGGGCAAGCACCACAAGTAATTACAATGCTGTGATAATAACTAAGTTAGGATATAATTATCTGCTTCAGGCTTTTAAATGGATGGAAACAAAACAATCCCACACATGCAAACTATATTTTTTTTTTCATTCTGTTTCACAAGACAATCTGAAGCATCTTTTATGAACTTTTCAAAGACTGAAGGGGAAGAACTCAAAATTACGTTCCTGATTTAGCCATTTTCTTTGTAATAACATAGTGACAGATGTGAAGGACTGACTAACATCTTTTGGCATTCTGTAATTCAGATTGTGATTTAAATGATTAATTATTTCCTCTCACAATATGGAAATGTGAATTTTAAGTTAGAGGATCTTCTAGTTGATATAAAAAAAAAACATTCTGAAAGTCAGTGGAGTTTAGTTTATGGATATTTGTTAAATTATTGTGGTTTAAGTACAGTCTGTTTTAGTAGTTCCTGTGAATAAAAGCAATTAACTAAATATGTAAATTAGTTACAAATAGTAAATAAATCCAGTAGGCTAGTTAGGTTCTTTTATCCAGGGCTGAGATTCTTCAAGTCTGCTTGGGGATGCACAAACACTTCATCATCTGGACATCATTCTGCAAGGAACTGTGCTACCTCAGCAAAGAGAGGGTAGTGCAAATGTTTCAAGGAAACACCAAGAACATAAAAACTACAGTTAAGCAGACTAATAGATACAGTTTCTCTGCTAGGAGAACCCAGCAGTTGCTGTTTCAAGTTCAGGATCAACCATGAAATTGTTGTCCTAATGCTCCTCCATCCTTTCAGATGGAGAGATATTCCTGGTGTAGCCGTGTCTGCAAATACACTTTGCATAAGTAGCCTGATTTCAGCTTTTCTCCTCAGGGAGAGATTCAGATTAGGGGGAAAGGATTCCACCTGAATAGTTGTGGGATCCCAAGAAGCAGCACTGCTGAATTCACAGCAGTGAATCCTTGCCAGCTGCCATAGGCTGATTCAGGGCTTTCTGCTCTCATAGCTGCAAGATGAAATGCAGAGGCTCCCAGCCCATAGCTGCTGCCTGAGCAGCGAGGCCGTGCCTGAATACCTACATACCTGCTTTCCTCTGCTTTGCCAATAGATATTTAATTACTAGACAGAAAAAGCTAAAAGAAGTGATTCAGTGCCTAACGGCAAGAGTTTGTTAGCCCTTCAGCTGGTTATTTTGTAGATGCCTTTGAGTAAAAAAAAAAAAAAAAAAAAAAAAAAGATGCTACAGGCTATATCTCATTGGAAACCTTTCCTCAGATTTCTATTTTTTTAAGCTATAATACTTTGTAGTAATTGGTTTAATTTGTTCTCTTTTTTTAAGAGCCAGCAAAAACTCCTGCAGCCAAACCAGCCACCAAAAAAGCAGCAGCACCAGGTAAAGGAGCAAAATGTTCATATTCAGTGTATTTCTTGTGTTTTTGAATCAGTTTATTGCATCATAGCACCATCTGCTGGATTATAGAAAAGCCACTGTTTTGGGGGGTTTTGTCTGCTCTAAATTATTGTGGTAATTTGTATGTGAAACCTTTGCTAAGAACAAAATGATTTTGCGTTGATTGGTTATGGGTTGCTTCTTGTCGTCCCATGGCAGCTGTGAGGTGTCACACTGGGCTATTCTGCAGGCCTAGGGATCAAAAACTGAATCTGAATGTAAAGACTGATTTAAAGCCCGATATCTAGAGAAATTAGTTTCCATGTAAAGCTGTACTCAAGCCCTTTGAGAAGGGGATCTGATTTTTCAAAGTGCTGATCTCACAGTAGGTTTTCAAAAACTGAGCTTTTAAATAATCATATATATACACAGAAAAGACAAGCAAACTTTTTTAAACAAAATAATGGCACATTCATATCTGAATTTAGATTGGATTGTAAAAATCTAGTACTTTTTATTAATTTCTAGTCTCTTCTGCTTCACAGCCATCTTCAAAAATGCCACATGCCATTTCTGCTTAATAAAACCCAATATAATGAATAACTATCTAAATATTCAGGGTACTTGTACTTTTACTACATTTTAAATTAACTAAGAAAAAAGACAGGAATTTGCATGTGAATATGTGACCAACATAAAACCATAATATTATTCTACTCTAAAGTAGGTTAGCTAATGGTGCACCAGGCTCTATGCTGCTGAGCTTTGCCTGGTGCTGGCATCACAGGAGTGGCAGGCTCACTCCCTCTACTGCATCTTGCCTCCATCTGATCCCACTGTTTGTGTCTGTGAATCTGTGTGGATCTGGGCTTTTTTTTTTTCTTTCTTTAAGCTTGTTTGCTGGCTGTCTTTCTCTAATTCAGACCTCTTTTGTGGTCTATCTCAGAGATCTCCACCAAATAAAGGAACAATAACTTGCATCAATAGAGTAGATTGGGAGTTTGTCAAGGACCAGTGCAAGCCAGGAACATCTTCAGTTGCCTCTACCACTAAAGGACTTGCAGTCTGGAAGTGCAGTTGATATAGGCTATCATAGGACATATTGTACAGATGTACAAGCTACTGTGTGAAGCTGTCCTAAAAAGAACTATTTCCCCACCAAAGCTCACAGTTCTTGCCTGCTCCCTTTGACACCATGTAATCCACACCATTGCCATGGCTTAGAGATAAAAACTGTCCTAGAAATGTGTGTGTGTGTGGCAGGGTGTTCAGTCTGGATCATTTCAGTAAGTCTGGCTCCACAAACATTTATATCCCTGCAACTGATAATTTCTTAAAGCAGTTTTGTTGCCAAAATGTGTTGTATAGCTAGACCCTTAGATGTCTCGACAGTACACTGCAGAAATTGTTATGTTAGAACCATATGCTTATAATTAATTCATTCCACCTGCTTGCATCCAATATTTGTGTTCATTTTTGAAAAATATTCCAACGAGTCTGCTTGTTGGCAAGAATGGTGATGACAGTAATCTGCTTAAGATAAAGGGAAAAACTGGCATGGCTTCTTGTGGAAAAATAAAATTAGTTTGTCTATTCTGACACATTTCTAAACATCTAGTTTGCCTTAAAAGTGATAAAGAGCAGTAGGCCTTGACTTCTAGTTTTTTCTTTCCCCTCCCCAAATGACACTTTTCTCTTAAAATTAATTTACCCCTACAATAACTTGCCATAGCAAAATATTAAATATGCTTGTTTGGCAACATCGTAACAAGACTGCTGCCTGTTAATACAGTAAATTAACTACATATCCAATTTCATATTTCATTTTCTTCCGAATATCTTATTACATCACACCCTGTACCCCAGAATGCCTAAAGCTGAAGGTTTAGTCCTATTAACAGACTGAACAGACTGAGAGCACAGCTGGTCATCTTCCAGTGCTTCTACATCACATATGTTCCTGTTCTTAATGTCACTGGTGAAGAAAATCCTGCCTAATACATTGTGCATTATTTTTATCTCCGTATATTTGTACGGAGAAAGCAAAGGAGGTGAATGTGAAATCTGGAAGTCTATGAGAGCTTCTGTGTCTGGAAACTGATGGCTGCTCTAGGAAATTAGTCTCAATGAATATCTGTTGCTTGATTTTCAATGTGAATATTTTCAAAGGTAGTGTTATCTCTAAGTGGAAAAAATTACCTCTCTGGAAACCATCTGGAACTGGGCGAGAGAGTGGAGTATTTGGCTTTAGAGCAGAATAGTTTCATAGATATATGCAAGTGATGCTATTCTGAAGGGAGAAACCAGAGCTGAAGATATTTCATGACACTAGTCTTCAGTTACACTGTTTTACCATGTCCCCACTGCTGCCTTTTCCTCTTTCACCGCAGTGCATTGCCTCTCCAGCTGTGCCAGCAGGACAGCCCTGGGAGTGAACCAGCATTGCAAAATATCTATCGTTTTTCCCTGAGGAGGGGCACAGGTTTCTTTCACCGGATTTCCTCAGTCACTCTGCGTGTGCTGGGCCCAGGGTTTTTTCTGGAGGGTTTCTCAGAGCTGGGGGATGTAGGTGCTGATCACCTACCCCATCCTGCCAGATGTGTCCGTCATCCCCATCTGCACAGAGCCTCACCTGGGTCAGGTATTGCACCCTGCAGTTATCGATAACTCTGCCGGGTCAGCGGTCCATGTGTCAGCCGTGGGGCACAGATATACATCACGCTTCATCTTGCTAAATTTGCTGGGTCTTTTTTGGCACCTTCAGGAAAGCAAGTGGATGGTGGTGCAGGGCAGGGTAGGGAGCACAGGCTCAAAAACCACACAGGGAGCATTTGCAGCTGAATTAGCCCCCCAGCAGGCAGCAAGAAGCCTCAGTGCCACTGAGCTCCACCTGCACACTCCCTTAGCTCGGGTCAGGGATCAGAACAGCTAGGCTGCGTGTCCCTCTCATGGGTTAACCTCACATTATAGGTAACACTCCTGCACCTTCTTTAAGCACCAGTGATAGTGCTTTCCCCTGATTTAAAACTCTCTTCAACACTGTAACAATTAAATCCTAATTGCAGTTTAGAATCTCCCTGGAATGGTCTTGCAGTTTTTAATTCAATTTTACAGTATGTTTAACAGAGTTTGTACTGTCACTTAACTGCCTAATTACTGATTTTTAATGCTTAATTTTTCCCATCTTCCTCTCCACACACATGCAGAAAAAAACCTTACTCGTTGCTCCCTTTGGGTTCATAGCAGAAACTCTTTATGAGCACCCCTTGAAAATCAGTGACATTTAGTTGGGACTCAGAAAGAATAAAATAAGTATGACAGATAAATAGACAATTTTAAGTGCTTAGATGTCAGCTGCATCCAATCTCTCAAACTCCCTCTGTCAATGGTGCTAGAATTATTATTATTTTATTATGCCTCTGATTTTTCCACTGTTGGTAAGAAGAATTAAAAAAAAAAAAAAAAATTATATAGAAAATTATATAGAAAATGAGTTCATGAGGTAAGTACAGAATATTAGAAGGCAGACTATGCTGAGAAAAACAGTCAGAGGATCGGTTGAAGAGGTTCAGATTGCTCTGCCTAATGCAGGAAGAACTACTATTTCTACTGGTAATGGGCAGTATTTACTTAACAGACAAATTACTTTAATTCTTGGTTCAAGGTGAAAAACAGCAACTAAAATGGCAGCAGGGAAGAATCGTTGTACTTGCTAAATAGTATAACCAGTGCTATTGTACTTTAAAAGGAAGAAATAACACAAAGTTTATGGGAAAGCAGTTATGCTTTGAAATGGAGGAAAGGTTTACTAAGGAGCTGGACTTGTTTCTTTTAATAGGACACAAGTATATAGAAAGATTGCTAAAACCATGTAACTGTTACAACAGATTAATAAAAATCAGCACATCTACTGAATAATTTACCAACACAGTGGAAGAGGCACAATTATCATGGAGTCTCTTTCAGGTTTCTCACAGTCAAGTAGCTCTCTTAAGTCACACGTCATGGTTGTATTTTACTTACAACACTACACCCCTTGCATCATCTGTCCACCTACTTATTCTCTTCTTATGTAGACATATTGCCCAAAGAAAGAGACATCAAAAACCAGGGTAAATTTTATGTTATGTATCCCCATGGGAAAGAGGAAAAAGAGGGGAACAGTGTTTCTTTCTCTCTCACTGTACATGGACATAACCCTTATTAGAGTTTGCCATCCTGCAATCTTTTCAGAATCTTATGTCTGAGTGCCTATATGTGCCCTGAAATTTCTCTTTATAAGCATCCACTGCCCTTGGTTGGCATTTCTGTGTGTTTTTCTATGGTACCTGTGTTACCAAGAAAATTCTTCTGGTGGTTGGAATAGTCTGTTCAGTTTTCTAGTCCCTGAAGTTAACCCTCTCAGACTTTTTTGCAACATAAGCACAGCCATTCTCAGGGTTTATTTTCTGAGTTTACAGTTTAGATCTTCAGGGACAAATGATAGAAGTAACTTATTGCATGCATAAGGACAGGCTTTGCAGTTTATTTCTGGACAAAATAAATCTTCACTGAGGTAGCAGGTGTTTATGCAGCGGTAAACAAAATAATGAAACCCTACCTGTATTAATCCTGCTGCTCAGGGTCCTTGGGTTTAGATCCAGGATCATTCGGTAGTCCTTTTGAATAACAGAGGATTTCTTTTCTGTCCAGGTTAGAATAATCCTTCCTCTCTTTAATTCACCTTAACTCTTTGGAAAGATAAACATCTTCTCTGACTTATTCAGTTTCTTTCTGGTTTTAAAGGGAGAGCTACAGGTTTGTCTGTCTTTGCACAGCAGGTGGAAATAACGTGATCTCAGTCCCCAACACCCTGCAGAAGGACAGGAGAAACTGGGTCTTGGTCCTCACCTGTTTGTCCCAGAGAGTTTCCTCTAGGCTTAGTGAAGCCTCACAGCTGACTCTGCTCCGGGTCTGCCAGGAATTCACTGTACTCTCAGCAGCTAAAACCGTGCTGCTATTGCAGCAGTCCATCACTCAGCCACCTTTTAATATCTGCAGGAATGTATTATGTGGATGCAGACGAATTTTCAATCACTGACATTTTCATCCTAGCGCAAGTCTGAGAAAATATTGCAGGCTAGGAGGTCTTAAACTGTCCACAGGATTATGTAAACTGGATCATTATCTAACTCTGAACGGGAAAGGAAAAATGAATTATTTACTTATGTCACAGTATGCAATTCCAATGTTAAAAGATTTTTACTTTACAACCTTGAACTCTTTACATACAGGATTAATTTAAATGAAGCGTGAAATAGGTTATTTCACACTAAAATTTCTAATCTGAAATCCAGTTTTTATTCACCAATTTTTAAAATATTTTTTAGTAAATGGCCTAGAATTCAGGATGGTTTTGCTACTTTTGTTAGGATGTTGAAATGTCCAGTCTCGTAGCCTGGCATACTGATGTTGAATTTATATATGCCATAAAGTATCCTCTGTTTCAGGATCATATAGAATTAAAATGATTTCCTATACTTCCTTTCACATAGTAGTGAACTGTGAAGACACTTGTACTAAAAAGGCAGCCTTGTTTCTTTTTTTATTACCAGATATTATTAAATGCCACAGTCTGGTCTATGCAATGTAGCAAAGTACTGTTGTATTACTAACAAAAAAATGGCATTACTTTAAGAGTAAGGCAGGGGGAGCAAGTTAACTACAAAAAAGAAATTATTTAATACATGAAAGTAAGAATAATAGTAAAAGAAGGTCAAAATTAAATGCTATTTAAATACAAATCAGAGCTGAGAGGATTATTTAACTGTCCACTCTTTCTGGAAAAAGGGCATTTTAAGGTGTTTTTTTCTGAGGCTGGCAATCTTTCAAATTTTGTGATTTAAGTGCACTTTTGGCAAGAATTAGGCCCAATTTCAGCAAAGCACTTAACATATTTTTAACTCTACCTTGACTCAGCAAAGCATTTAAGCACATGCTTAAGTTTTGTTAAATCCACACTATCATATACACTATGTATATAATTATCTTCCCAGGCATGAGTCTCTTGGAAGAAGTGCCCCCTTTGCTTTGCTAGAAAGTTAATAAATGTACCTCATCTTGATCATTGAGATCATTATGAAAATAGCACTTGATTATCAGGAGAACAATGGTGACTAGAGTTTTCTATACTGTATATTATTATACTACATCTACAATTTATTATCTTGAATATGGCAGCGTTACGTTTTAGAGAGAGAGCAAGTGGAAACACAGTTTGATGTTTCTTAAATATGAATTTTCTCACATCATCATACAGGTCTGCATCAACTATAGATTTGAAAGTTGCTTTATTAAGAAGTTACAGTCCAGTATCATAAGTACAAACCAAGTCATTACCAATGGACAGTATGACTTCAGTCTGCAGAGTGCCATAAATAATCTGCTGAGTTTTTTCTCTCCTATAAAGCTCCTTGGAGTGCCCAAGTTTGGAGCTTTACACATTTCATAAACAGTGGTTGCTGGGTTTATTTCATATATACAGTAGACTCCTCCCAGCATTTTTTTTGATTGAGTTGCACACTTCTAGTGCCTTCTGTCAGTGTCCTCCTTCATGACACTGCCTCTGCAAATACCTTCTGAAGAAGTTGCTTGTCCTGGTTAAGGCAGTCAAAGAAGCCTTTCGAAATATATAACCACATGATCCTTTGATTTATGGTCTGAGAGCAAATATACCAAAGCTTTTGCTGTCTTATTCTACCCTACTCCTTTGGGCTGATATCAGTACTCAGCTCTAAGTCAGGCGCTACAGTTAGAGCTCATGTTCTAAGTTCATAAAATTTGAATTAAATTTATTCCTTTAGAATCTCATTGTATTCATTTTTAGGATCTATTGTTATTGTTACTAAATTAGCTAATTTAATCTGCATATCATGTTTGCCTAATGACAGGAAAAAAATAGAACTGATATTTACTTCAAAGTTTTCCTTCTTTTCTGAAACATCTGTTCCAGACTCATATTCTCAACGGGTTATAGAGCTTGAAGCAAAAGTCCTTCCCTTGTCAAAGGAAAGTGAAGTATGAACAGTTAAAGCATGAGCAAGTAGTAATGGCTGAGCGCCATTCAAGCTAGGACCACTAGCAGTGGATATGCTCTAGCCATAAATCAATTACAAAGCAATATGACTCATTCTACCACACAGTAAGAGACTATTATGAAAACTGAATTACTTTCACCTTGCTGTGGTCTATGAGCATGTGCATAACTGCTGCATCTGATCTCATGCTCAGTAATTTGTCATGTTGCTTGTCACCTGCCTTTTGGAGTTTCACCTGGAGCGATGTAGAAATACCTCTCTAGAAGTGCTCCTTGTTCCAACAGATGTGGTTCAACACAGGATTTTTCTAAATCAAATAGTCATTCTACTCATTGGGAATTGACTAGAAATACTTGTACCTGAGCAGCTTAGTCATCTTAGTTCTCCAAAGGCTGGAAGTAGTCCCCAGACCCCTATTTAAAATGAAATACAGGTTAAGTTTTTTCACACTTAAAGACCTTCTAGTAGATACTAGCTCTCTGCATTAAAGAATCTCAATATGTTTATAAATTACTTTTTTGCCACCTGAGCCTTAACCTGAGTGCCCATGCTAGAAATCCTAAGACTAGTGAAATTAGCTTGTTCTTAAAACAAATTGGTGGTCATGATAGGCATTAATAATGGATCTTTTCACAAGGGCTCTGTTCATAACGTGTAAGGTTATGAGAGTCTTTTTCAAGGGTGGTACATCAGGCAGTGCCCTAGTGCCCTAGTCAGAATTGTAGGATTAAAATAATTTTCTTTTTAAGGCTTCTAAATCGAAAATATTTTTATTCCAATGAGAAATTAGGCATCTGTGGTCTATGAATACACCCACACTCTATATTGGTTCCGCTCCTTCTGATGGGCAACGAGAAGACCCACTCCTTCTCCTTCTCATATGGCAAAAATGACGAAAGTGTTGTTTTCCTAGAAATGATCAAATATACTCTACATTTACATAAGTATGTTTTTCGAGAGTGTTGACTTCAGCAACTGATTTATTTGCATGTGATCTGAGTCCCCAGGGAGTGTTTTTCCTCTAAGAGAGAGGAGCTTTGCAAGGCTGGCAGGACAGACATCAGAAATCTTCATTCTTTCAATTTCTTCTTTATGCTTGTTTCTCTTCTCTTGATTATACCAACTCTTGCAGAAACTAACAGAACATTTCAGGTTCTGGAGAGGTCTGTTTTCTGAGAGACAGCTTTGTCACCAGGCTCCACTATAATTATACTGGAACCTTGTGGAAAGAAGGTGCTTTCTTTCCCTCTGAATTAATACAAGCTGCTATTACAAAAAGAGATGACTGACTTTCCGCCTACTCTAGTATGGGAGGATAGATCCTATCAACTTCAAAGGAGGATCTGAAATCTCATAATGACCCCATCTTCTAAGATCCACATCCTAGGTACAGGTCTCTACATATTTTGATCAATGTTTTTTCTTTCTTGTTTTGTTTTTTTGTTGTTTGTTTTTTTTTTTCCCATCTAGCTTGCTGATGAGTAAGAAAAGGTGTACTAAGACTTGAATGAATGTTTCTAGTAATCTTTTTCAAGTATGTCCAGATAACACAGAAGATCATGTATACTATTACAGTTATTTTAACATCAAGACGGGTTTTTTTGGTTGTGTACACTTTCTGAGGAAAAGGCAGAACCTGTTGACTCTGTTAAAAGATAAAGAGGGGTTTACCAAGGTATGACTCGTTTCGCATCTTCCCTGTAATGACTTTGATAGCAAAACTGATATATGGTCCTATGGGAGGATTTTCAAAACACAAGTGTCTAGCTTGCCTTTGGTAAGGACTGACCACATCCATCCAAAATTTGGGACCCTGGCCAATTTGATTGTGTCTATCCTAATACCAGCTTCTTCTCTGAGCATCAGTCATGCATCCAAAATTATGCTGGAACTGTATTAATCAAGAAATGAGCTGTATTAAAATGAAGCTAAGGCAACTAGTGAAAGCAAGTGTTTGGATATGAGGCAGCACCTCCATCTCCTGCCTCTCAAATATTTATTTATTTATTTATTTTATTATGTGAAATCACCAAAGAGGACAGTATAACCTCAATCCTCTGCAGAAAAGTCTTTAAATTCTTTTGATGGCTTCTACTCAAAAGATGTCAATTTATAAAGGAGCTGCTCTGTGTAGCATTATCTCATCAAGTAAGAGGTTTCCTTGGTGTGTTCTTATTCCAGAAATGTGTTTGTCCGGTTCATTTTCTGTATAAATCAAAGTGTATGATGGCAGTGAGTTGTTCTACATTGATCCAGGCAGTCAAATATAGCAGGACAAGTACCTTTTAGGAGCAGGAAACCTGGAAATATCTAGTTTGATGCAAAACTTTCTCATGTGGATTATCTCAGGTCTACCAATGTGACGAAACTCATACTGCAAACTTTTGCTTCAACAGAAGGGACTAAGGGGATCTTTTCTGTATCTAGCTGCTTATGTTCACAATATTCTTAATGAAAGCATATCTTGGAAAGATTTACCACCCTGACTCATTTAGTTTTCATTAATCAACATGATATGAAGGTCTGAGGAAGGAAAATGACAGGCATATAGCCTATAAAACCAAGATTACAAGACTGTAAGACCAGGATAACTTTCTGCTCTCTAAGGATTTAAGTATTCAAGACACTGCATGGAATATGACAACAGGATGCTTCACTGAAATACTTGTAAAAATTAAACAACAGTACAGAAAATACCATTTTTATGCAGCTACTGAGTGCAAACAGAATGGTGTTGGTTATTTAACATGTGGTGCTTACCACAGAACAGCAAAACCACTTGAAATGCCATTTATTTAAATTTTTCCCAATCTTAGTGATTCCATATACAATTTTTATTTTTTCTGAATGCTTCTTGGACATGAATGCTTTATCTGAATTGGGAAATAACACACGAGCACACACACACACATATATATGTGCACACATAGTTATACAAATCAGGATGGGCTATCAATTGTTGTCTCCTGGCAGACAGCAGAGGGTCACAGTTTGTGACTATAGATCCTGGTAATAAAGTTGAAGTGCACCACAGCAAATCTGCCAGCTTAGATGTTTTTCAGCATTGTGCTTTAGTGTGGCTTAGGGAAGAGCAGCAAAGGCAGGTTCAGGTTCTCTTCTGTCTCCCACCTACACCAGGGGTGTCTAGGAGTATATCCTTAGTAATGAAACAAAAAATACATTTATATGGTTTTGTGGACATGTTATACACAACTTTGTCAATTTTCATAAAAAAGGAAAGCTACTTGTTCAAAACATCAGAGCTTATAAAGATGGTGAAATGCCAAACTAAATCAAATCTCAATTCAATGTATGGTAAAAAAATTACCAGCAAAATTTCCTGAATAAAAACATACTTTACAGTCTCATATACATACAAAAATGGTTAAATAGTAAAATGGTAAAGAATGACAAATGTCATGGCAAATGCCTAATGTGATGTGTCTACAGTTGGCAGTAGCCTTTCATGTGTCATAGTAAATACTTGTTAGAAAAAAAAAAAAGAAAGAAAAAGAAAAAGACATTGAGATCAAGCAATGATAACTTCTAGCAAAAATGAAAGATCTAGGTCTGAAATTTCATGAAGCTTATAGCTATGTAATGAAAGGTTTCAGTTCATTCCATTAAAATATCAGAGCAGGAATCACCAGAAATTCCAAATCAGATTTCCCCAGAAATGTTTTCCATCAAATTCTATGTTATTGATTTTTTTAATTTTTTCTCACGGGAAAGGATCTTATTTCATACTTCTTGAAGTAAAACTATTATAAAAGAAGCTCTATAGAACTTCCTTAATGTTTGCAGTTTTTCAAAACAGGAAAAAAACTAAATAATGGAAAAATTTATACTTTGCAAAAACACTTGCTGAGTGTTGTTAATGTCATACTGTTCCCTCATCTCATGAGAGCTGACAGATCTTAGAATGAGAGGGGAAAATAATTGCCTCAGAACCACTAAAGTCATAATTACATTTCCTTCGGTTTCCAGGAAGCTGTCCTGAGCAATAGCAAAACAGAAAATCCCATGAAACCAATCAAAATTCTCATTTCACAGAGTGAGTTCTAAAATATCTGTATGAAATTGGATACTCTGAAGAGCACTTGGGCTTCACAAAACCAAAGCTGCAGCTGTTATGATTAAGCTCATTGAGTCAGCCAAACTACTGATTCCCAAACTTCTGTCTTCTCACTTTTTGCTGTATTTCTCCTCCTTGACCTATACTGGGGTTGCCACCCAAGATAGGATGTCATCAAGAAAATATAATATTTATTCAGACAATAAACTATTTAATGACAACTCACTCCCTAGTTTCATAATTGTTCCATAGTGCTGGCAAAATCTATCGCTGGCTCATTGCTTTGACCACGTCAACTTACACCATGATCATTTCAGCTGAGTCTCACTTCTCACATACAATGTGACTATAAAGAACCTATGATATTTTAAATATGTATATGTTATATAATAATTACATTAAAATGTGATTTAGATAACTATATTAACGTTAGGTCTCTGATTTCAGTCAGCTAGTCTTGATGCTTTAAAGTATACATTTTGGCTAAATTATGTTGTTTATGAAATTGTGTTGAAATTCCATCAATGTTTTTGGTAAAAACAGGAAAATAAAAATCCAATTTTTTTTAATAACTCAGAGCGTGAAGTATACCTCTTTTAGATGTCCACTGCGCTTTCAGTACTGATTATTAATTTATATGTAACAAGATTATTACTCATGTTAATGTTATTGGTCAATGTATTTACTTTTCTGTTTAGGGATAGGCTTGATTTTAGTGAGGGTACAATCACTTTGAACATGGAACTTTATATCTTGATTCTGGAGTGGAAACTATTTAAATATTAATATTCCTCAAATGTATACCATAGCGCTGATACAAATATATACTACAATAAGCATGGAGAAAATAAAATCATCAGATACCAGTAAGCAACAAGCATGTATTTAATAGAAACTGCCTTTATCTTGTAATTAGTCAGCTTAGATATTCTTGAATTTAGGTAATGTTCCTGTATGGATCCAAACCTGACCAGCGGAGCCTTTCCATATGCGGTTTAAAAGCATCTGCAGACATCATCTACAGACAGCAAAAGCTTATCTATTTTTTTTTGCTGCTGTGAACATCAACCCTGGCTGGTAGATCACGCTCAGTTTCTGAGAGACACGTTCAGTCTCTCCCTCTCCCCCCTGGTAGGCCACCTACTCCTTCTCTGAGGGAGTTTTGAAGCACATCCTGATGAGATGGAAAGAGCTGTTACAGAAACTATATTAAAAATTTGTAAATCCCAGCCATAGTTTGCCAGAGGGTACAGAGTTTAGGTGGATGAAGCTTTTCAACTTCAGGTTCTAGATCCTGTTTTAGTGATTATCTCCAGTGAGGCACAGATCCCTCCATGCTGTATATTCATGTAAAAGAGGCCAAGACCCCTTCTACTTCTCCTGTGGCTGTAGAGTCACAGCAGCTGGACTAGATGCTCTGCTTATTCTTCAGTCTCTCCAGTGAAGAAAGGCAAGGACCACATCACAGGTGTCCTGAGGCACATACAGTTGGTTCACAGACCTCCATTTAGACACTCTGAAGTAAAACTGTAGATAATTTAATCTACACTGTTTCTAGAGTTTCCTTTTAGCACCTTATTATAAGAGTTAAATCCTTTGGTGTCCATTATTAACAGCTAATCTGACCCTGTTTGCACAGTGTGAAAACCACTGAAGAGAGTGATGACAACCCTAAAGGTTCTATTTTGACAAGGAGGAAAGTAGGGAAGGGCTCACCTGAACTGAGTCCAAAGGAATATGCCACATCCAGCTGTTGCTAGTAATATGAAACATGATTGTCCAGGGCAGCTAAACAAAACATTACAAGAAAAGAAAAGTATACTTGATTTTTTTCTTTTTCAGAACCACAGAAGAAAGAAAAAATTACAGAAACTGTAATTTTTATCTTACTTTTCAACTATCCTAATGTTCTAAATTAATTCATCTCAGAAGTCAATATTTGATTTTGTTTGTTTATTTGTTTTGTTTTTACAGCCAAAACAACAAAGAAACAAGTAAAAGTATATGGTAAGACTGGTGAAAGACAGTAAGTTTTAGAGTGTCATTTATCTAGTTTGATTTTAACTTGAGACAGGATTAGGTTAAAGGGACAAGAAAAGTGAGACCAGAAATAAAGATTTGCTGGTCTAACCAAAGTTACTTGAGCAAATGAATGACTATGGAGCAGACATGCAGCCATTTGGTCTTCTGGAACTGAGATCTGATCAAATGTTGCTGAGGAGAACAACAAGGGTAAGAAATTTTAATTTCGGGTTTTAAAAGGTTTATCTTTTCAAGGAAGGGGGCCTGCTTGGAGTTTACAGTAAACGGATGGAGAACAAAACACAAAATAGGAGCTTCAGAGTGTGGAGGGAATGAAATATGTATGTAGGTTGTTTTAGTTTGTTTTTATTCCAAGGACCCATGCATTTTATTGTAGCTCAGTGCTTTTCTTATTCCTGACTAGAATCTACTTCTCCAGTTTATCCAAATTTGGGAAAGCATAAAGATTTTCAACTCCTTTTACAGCCAAGCTTGATGACTCATTCATCAAATGACTCTGTTTTCTCAGATATAAATTCTGAGCAAAAAATACCTACAGTAGACAGTCAATTTATAGAAAAAATGAATCTGTCCTTTTCTATGACATAAAAACCTGTCACAGTTCTTCAGAATGAAGGTGTGAATAATGAAGAAAAAGAAATGTGGCAGTTCAATTAATTTGGATTTAGTTAATGTAATTATGAAGAATAGTAAATAAATTAAACTGAAAATATATGTCTTCAAGGAAGGCTTTTGAAAGTGGATCTTCCCCTGTATCAATACTGGAAGAGTTCTGTGCTTTGAGTTTTTAATAAACTAAAAAAAAAAAAAAAAAATCCTTACCCCCCCCAAATTACTGTAATTGTTAAAGGATTTCTATCACACACATCCTCCACCTATGTTTGATTTGTGCCTATTCTGAAACCTGTTTTTACTCCTTCCCTCATCCTCATTACTTGAAAATAGTGGAACTATTGAAGCTCCATATATAACTTACCCATTGACCTTGGTTTTCATTGCTTTTAATCTGCAGGTTAATTAGTCATCTGCCATGAGACTATCCAAATAAGCAACATATGTGCTTGTCAGTTTTTCTCTGCATAAAAAAATTGAATGCCTGCTCTGCATAGATAGGTAGCATATTGGCCAAGGGAAGAGGTGTTAAGATCAGTCTTAATGTCTTTATCCATTTCCAAAATTTGTTTCCTGGAATGTTTTCTTTTATTTTACAGCATCTGTGGAACCTCTGAAGTCAAAAGGTGGGAAAATTTATTTGTTCTTAAAATTTAAATGGAAGAATGCTGTTGCTCATTCTACTGTTAATAAAAAAGCTTCTTGTGACAAAGCTAATGTGGACCTTTAATAATGGCTCCTTCCTTGCAGCACCTCAAAGCACCTCTAGAACTGGTGTCTTCTCCCTCAGTTGTCCATAGACTGGACATAAAAAACATAAGGTTTTTGCATAAGGGAGAAAGGAGAAGTAACCAACCTTCTATAGACACATGACACAAAGAGTAATATTTCTCTTTTTGCCAGTCCCGCTGCACCACAAACCCAGTGACTGAACAGTATTCTCTTTACTGACTCTCGGAGTTTTACAGGGAGGTTCAGTGAAACAGTTTTTGCATTCCTTTTATACAAAAACTGCCAAGGGCAGAAGGTGGGAGGAGTTGGAGTATCAGTGCTTGCTCCAAAGGTTGCTCCTTCACAGAAGGCAAAGGGAACTGGGACTGGTGAGAAACATCAAGGGCTTAAGTTCAAGCTGAGCAAATATTTGTTTGTTTTGTTTTCACATACATACAATGCAAGATACTAGCTCCGAATTGCCTTCAAGAACACTGCAGATATCAGTTGTATTCTAGACAGGAATGGAAAATGAAATAGCAAGTTATGGACTGCATTTCACTCTCACTCCATGTTTATTCATATCAATGACCACCTTGCTTTATAAATACTGCTTTTCAAACAACACATGCGGGACAACCAGATGAACAGACCCAGTCAGCATGGGTTTATGAAAGGCAGAGCAACCGGCTTATTGGATGAGGGAAAGGCTGTGGATGTTGTTTACCTTGACTTTAGTAAGGCCTTTGACACCGTTTCCCACAGCATTCTCCTGGCAAACTGGCTGCTCGTTGTTTGGGTGGGCACACGCTTCGCTGGGTAAAAAAAACTGTCTGGATGGCCAGGCCCAAAGAGTTGTGGTGAATGGAGTTAAATCCAGTTGGTGGCCGGTCACGAGTGGTGTCCCCCAGGGCTCGGTTTTGGGGCCACTCCTGTTTAACATCTTTATTAAGGATCTAGACGAGGGGATCGAGGGCACCCTCAGTCAGTTTGCAGATGACACCCAGTTGGGTGGGAGTGTTGATCTGCTCGAGGGCAGGGAGGCTCTGCAGAGAGACCTGGACAGGCTGGAGCCATGGGCTGAGGCCAACTGGAGGAGTTTCAATAAGGCCAAATGCCGGGGGCTGCCCTTGGGCCACAACAACCCCTAGCAGCGCTACAGGCTTGGGAGGAGTGGCTGGAGAGCTGCCAGTCAGAGGGACCTGGGGGTGCTGATTGACAGCCGGCTGAACAGGAGCCAGCAGTGTGCCCAGGTGGCCAAGAAGGCCAATGGCATCCTGGCTTGTGTCAGCAATAGCGTGGCCAGCAGGGACAGGGAAGGGATCTGACCCCTGTACTCGGCACTGGTGAGGCCGCCCCTCGATTCCTGTGTTCAGTTTTGGGCCCCTCACTCCAAAAAGGACATTGAATGACTCGAGCGTGTCCAGAGAAGGGCAACGAAGCTGGTGCAGGGTCTGGAGCACGGTCGTACGGGGAGCGGCTGAGGGAACTGGGGGTGTTTAGTCTGGAGAAGAGGAGGCTGAGGGGAGACCTCATCGCCCTCTACAGCTCCCTGAAAGGAGGTTGCAGGGAGCTGGGTTTGAGCCTCTTTAGCCTAGTAGAAAGTGACAGGACAAGAGGGAATGGCCTCAAATTGCTCCAGGGAAGGTTTAGACTGGATATTAGGAAGCATTTCTTTACAGAAGGGGTTGTTAGGCTTTAGAATGGGCTGCCCAGGGAGGTGGTGGAGTCCCCATCCCTGGAGGTGTTCAAGAGTAGGGTCGACATAGCGCTGAGGGATATGGTGTAGTTGGGAACTGTCAGTGTTAGGTTAATGGTTGGACTGGATGATCTTCGTCTTTTTCAACCTAGACGATTCTGTGATTCTGTGATTGTGAATTGTGAATTCACAATTCCCCCCTGTGAAATGGGACTGCATGTATCAACTGCTCAGACTTGTGGATTGTGGTCTCCGAGCTTCCGCCACAAGTCAAAGGCAGGAAAATGAGAATTTCCAGTTCTTAATACCCCACTATCATTCAAGCATCTTCTTTTACTTTAGAGTTCAGCTCTGAAGCCTCACTCACACTAACCAGTAAATTCTGACACAAGTAGTCGGGCTGAATTGCAAAGTAGTAGAGTCCTCTTCTGGAGCATGAGGAAGGGTTGCAGAATCACAGCTGTGGAGATTAATGTAAGGAAATCAAAGCTGATATATTATTCCCTTTATTAGATGGTTTTAAGTTCCCTGCTTCATGGGCTAAATTCATAATGCTGTCATTCCTCTGCAGCTAATTGTATTGAGCAAAACAGAAACCAGAATAATTTAGGCATTTGTTCTCATTATACTCCCACCAGACAAAACACAGAAACTAAAGGGGGAAAAAAAGTATGGTGAGTTAAGCTTTTGCATTTTTAGCAAATTCCAGACAGCCAAAGCTGAAAATAAAGGTAGTCTTGCTGCTGTGGGTGATTGAATAAATCTTTCCCCTATTGCTTGAAGCCTCTGAGCAAATCATTTTGATACATTATTATTTCTTCTGTAATGCTGTAGTATGCATATGAAGTCAACATTTCAACATCTGTGAACCCATTTCTGGCAAGATTGTGTCCATCAAGGTCCAAAATGAAGTGAAGCTGTTGTTTCTTGCAGAATTAAGTCCCCTTCTGCAAACGTGAAGTTTTCTTTGGCCACTGCTGGGAAGTGTTGTCATATACCTTTTGAAATTGTTATTCCCACTGATTATGTTTACCCTTTTATTAAAAGTTATTTTGTTTAGGTCACTTGTAAAGTTTACAAACAGAATTAGCAGGGGTTTTGAAACTACAGATCTTTTACCTCTATGCTTTATTGCTGTGAGCAGCCTCAAGTTTTTCTAGTGAATAGTCTTTTATATTTTTTTAGATGAGAAGCAAACATCTGTATATGTAATAGGTCTTCATCATGTCTCTGGCATTTTGCAGGATGGAAGCAAACCCTTCCTTAGGATCTATTGAATTAAGGGGCACTTGAAAAAAAATTATAGGAAGTTTAGAGTTCATTAAGGATAAATTGTAGGTTTCTATTATATAAAACCAGAATAATTTTGTTATTTCTGTTGTCAAAAGAGCAGTCTCACAACAGAATATGTTGGTCTCAGCCATCTTAGTTTTACCATAGGATCAGCCTAATGTTGAACCTGAAATTATTCTGCAGTATTTAAGTAAATAACAACTTTGTTTTAATCAGTCACCAATCCCAATTAAACAGAAATAACTGATGTTATCTCCGGAGTAATTGTTAATTTCTGAAAAAATACTAGTTAAGAAGTGATCCAAATTTATTTTGCTAATTTTGAAACTCAAACATCGCCTGTATTCCAGGGGCAAAATGATATTTATACAAAAATGTTACAGCTGTTCCTTTGGCCTCTTAGTAAGAAACACAAAGGAATGTTATTATTTTCTTCTAAATATATTTTTTTAAGATAACAGACAAATTCTAGTGGTGCTTAATAGCTATACCTTTCACTAATTGAATAAAATCATTGCTGTTCGCTCTGTATTTGTTTGTCCTTTATTGTTGCTCATTGCTTGTTTCCCATTTGTCTTCTATTAATCCATTTAGATTTAGCAGTTCGCTGAGTCCAATGTAGTTTCTAATATTCAGTAGCTGCTGACAAATTTCAAAATTTTTAAGCGTATTCATGGAAGGCAAAACAGTCCTGCTCTGAAAACAAGAGAGGCTTTTGATTAAATTCTCTTCTTTGGTAATTAAAATAATTAATCTGCTGTCATAGAAGGAGATCTGGGCCATTCCCACTAGCTTGTACTTCTGATGAACTATCAAGCTCATATGAAGTGTTGCTGCATTTTCTCACAAAAGGTTTAGTAATCCCACTATGTCAGGGAATTTTTTCATTTCTCCATATAACAGAACAGTTCCTAAACCATAATAGACACTTCTTAGGTTCATGATTTCTTGATATTAGTGATGTCAGGATGAAGAGCTCCCGCCTCTGACCTCAGGGTTCAGTGAGTGAAGTGTCTGTTGTCTCCAGTCAGAGTGATTTCTTTCAACTTTCCTTCACACCAAGCAAACATCTCAAAATAGCTTTAAACTCGGTGACATTTTGGAATGCATATTTCTGATGTGGATGTTAGTTATGCAACCTGACTCTTTTGGGATAAAAATATTCTGACAAATTTGATTGTAGCCTGCAACTACTGAGACTGCAGAAATATTTGACTGATGAATTGATTTCCTGGCTACTTTCAGCACAAAACAATGTCTGCTAAGCTCGCTCTCATTTGATTCCAAAGAGCTTATGATAGAATCAGAGAAACAATTACCATAGAAATCACCCATTTGATCTACATTGTGCCAAGTTGTCAAGAATTTTGCTGAGAAATTGCAAAATATAAATGGGAGTCCAGACTCCCTTTACTTCATCTATTTATTTTAAACTATAATTTACTGAAAATATGGATACCTGACAATTTTCTACTTTTGCCTTTATATGCATTTTTTTATTTTGTATTATCTCAGGGAGGGCTTTCTAGGGGTTTTGATTTGGTTTTAAGTGGGGTTGTTGTTGATTTTTTTTTTAAAATGCCTGATGTTCTACTGAGGAGAAATTGTTAGGAGCTGTGTTACTTAAGTCATATAGCTAAAGGTTCAGCTTTTCAGATTGGGAACATTTGTAATGGAACCATTTTTTACAAAGAGGTCATCTTTCAGGCTGCCACTTAGAAGTGTCAAGAACTTTGAAAATGCTCAGTGGAAGGGATGAAATCTTGAACTACTCAGAAAACTTTCTGTTCCAATAGAAACAAAACAATACCTTCTTTGGAGTCTTATTCCAAACACTGACTCTATGTGTGCAGGCTTTCTGTTTATACAGACTGTTAAAGTTACACCTATTACCTTGATGATAAAAGTCCTCTCAGCATTATTCAAAGTAGCTCACACCTCCCTTTCCAAAAGGAGATGGGGAATGGGGGTTGTAATCACTTCATCATACCTTGTGTCTGCTGCTCCTTCCTCCCCAGAGGGAGGACTCACACTCTTTCCCTATTCCAGTGTGGAGTCCCTCCCACGGGAGACAGTTCTCTGTGAAATTCTGCAGTGTGAGTCCTTCCCACAGGCTGCAGTTTTTCACGAACTGCTCCAGCGTGGGTCACCCAGGGGGTCACAAGTCCTGCCAGTAAACCTGCTCCAGCGTGGGCTCCTGTCTCCATGTGCCCACAGGCCCTGCCAGGAGCCTGCTCCAGCGTGGGCTTCCCACGGGGTCACAGGCTCCTCCGGGCACATCCACCTGCTCCAGCGTGGGGCCCTCCCCGGGCTGCAGGCGGAGATCTGCCCCACTGCCAACCCCCATGGGCTGCAGGGGAACCTCTGCTCTGGCGCCTGGAGCACCTCCTGCCCCTCCTTCTGCACTGACCTTGGGGTGTGCAGAGTTGTTTCTCTCACATATTCTCACTCCTCTCTCTGGCTGCAGTTGCACAGGTTTTCTCCCCACTTCTTAAGTATGTTATCACAAAGGCACTACCACCATCACTGATGGGCTTGGCCTTGGCCAGTGGTGGGTCCGTCTTGGAGATGGCTGGCATTGGCTCTGTGGGACACAGGGGAAGCTTCTAACAGGTTCTCACAGAAACCACCCCTGTAGTTCCTCCTCTTGCCACACAAACCAAAGACAGATAGCAAATATACTATGAATTATATTAGTTCTTATTTTTAAATAGTGGCCTCAGTGCTTCTCAGGAATGGCTGGTTCTGTCATCATAACTGAACTCATGGTCTACCATCACATGAATTCAATGTCTCTAAATACCTGATCTCAGAAAGCTTTATTACTCTTCTAGCCTGCAGTTCAGTATCCAGAAAATACGTCTATTTTTTATTCCATCAGTATTCTTGTTTTCAGAAATTAAACAAACCAAAATTCTGTCAGTTTTAGCTAAAAAGGATAAACATGCTTTGGAGAAAACAACAGTCCTCAATAATTCATTTTAATCATAGCTGCTTTTTCAGCTTTAGATGGTAAAAATACATTTTGGAATGCATATGGGACTGGTTGCTGGTGCCCCTTTTCATATCCTTCTTTCCATACTAAAATAAGCTTATTCTTCAAGATGTTGACCACTTCAGTAAGATTTTCAGCAGCATTGTGATATTGGTTTGCTCAGTGGCAGGGCTCAATGCCCAGATTCATCTAGGCATGTAGGTGTCTAGTTTATTGCTGATTTAAGTATCCGTGCTGATGTGGGCCTTAGTAACATGAATGTTAATAGCAGAGATCTAGAATAACTCTTAAGGGACTTTGCTCCTCCTTGGCTTTCTCTGTATCCAGTAACATCAATACAAAGTTAGGTACTTGGATAGAAACGGAGTACTCCTTTTTTTTTTTTCTCATGCATCCAGTCAGACATCCTTTCAGCCTAGACTTGATTTTCAGGCAAACAGATTACCTGAGGTAACTGAGGTGCAATGGTGCAATATTTCACTTATTTTCATGGAGTTTGCTCACAAACACCTGCTCACCCCACAACATCCTGGAGTAAACAAGAGCAAGTGGCAAAGGAGCAATTGGAGTGTGTGAGTTGGTCCATCCCACTCAATGTGCAGCAGTTCATCTGTCTACACCTGATATTTCACTGAATCTCAGGCAAGCTTTCCTGCTGGGAACAGAAGATCCTTCTTTTGGCCTCCAGCCCACTTGCAGACACGGCAGACAGGCCATAACTTATTAACTGAGGTGGCCTGCTTGGGCCATCATGACTAGCAGCTTCAGAGGGACCACCAGGGCATCCCTCCAACAGCAGCAAGCACACCTGGAGGCAATTCATAGGTCCTTTGAATTCCCTGAATTTCTCAGCATAAATAAGGTTAATACATGATCCTCAGTATTTACCTTGACTAAAAACCAAGCTCTTAATTTTCAGCTGTGATTTTCTGTAATAAAACTGTGTTGAAAATATTTCTGTGTTTGACAGGTTGAAATAACAAGCTGAGGGGATGTTATGTGCTGATAATTCTGTAGCTGCAAAGACGTTTCTATACTTATCAGATATAAATTAATTTTCACCATCCATTTTACATCTTGCCATTTATGCTGATTATTTATTCTTTGCACTACTTTTAAACAAGGCAATGATAATGAAGCTTATTATCTTAATGTCACATTTTTTGTCTCAAACATTGTAAGAGAATACCTGTTTAAATTAAAGCAATGCTTCTCATTGAGTTTAATAGTTATAAATTATGGATACAAAAGCTTGGTTTTACAAAAGTGAAGTGTTGGCAGTGCCATTTACAGCTAAACAAATATGTTTACATATTTGCAAGACTTGACCCTGAATAATTAAATTAGATGAGAAAAAATATGTTGTCATAAATATATTCAGTAATCTACAGGAAATCTTGTATATTGCCAAACCTGCCATGTAAATTGTGAGAAACTATAGATACCCATGTTTATGTAAGTTTCCTAGAACAGCAGATTCTGAAGGGATTCCTTCCTGCACTTCCTCCTTTTAGATCATTTAATCCTTGGTGTGGACAAATAATCTCTGTCGTCTCTCAAACCGTGCAAATCAATTTAGGAACTGTGCAAGCTAGAGCTTGCAAGTAATCAGTTGGATATGTCCAGCCATCCTGACCTGGGCTGTTGTACCTGCTTCCCCTGGCATCAGTAAAGGTCTAGCTGCCCTGCACAAGCGGTCTGGTTCCCTCTTCTCTCTTGTAAGCAGAAATTGCAGCATTCACAAGGACCAAGTTAGGTGTCTGTAACACACAGTCTGGCTGTGGAACACTGAGATGAACTACATGGTTAAAATTAAGAATATGGGGAAGTATTCTGCTGTGCCAGGGATGCAGAGTGGAGGTTTTCGCTGATGCAAACAGAAAACCACGCTTGCCTGGGGAACCTTCACATAGCTCGGCAAAGTAGAGACCTGCTTGCTTTGCTCTCTCCTGTTATGTGACTGGAGTTTAGCCTCTGTTCCACCTGAGATCTAGAAGACAATGCTGCTATTTATTTTCTGAAAGAAAAATGTTCCATTTGATTATCCTCTTTTTTTTTTAAGATAATTAAAAAATACTTAGTCATACATCAGGGCAAAAAAGGGATCTCATTGTTGCAAATCTTTGAAATCATTTGTCTCAAAGTAATCTGTAAGCATTTAAGAAAAGCTTTGTTGGAGCAACACTTCTGACTAGAAATCTTACTTAAACCTTATCTTTATTTTGCAGCAGTACCTGAAAAGAAGGAAGAAAAAGCAATGAAGGCAGCAGCACAAGGTAAAAAGAAAACAAATCATGTTGGCATTATCTCTCTTAAAAGACAATGGCACAGAAACAATAAACCTCAGATTCAGACAGCTGGATGACAGCAACCTTTAAATCTATTGCTCTGCTGGTATTTGTCAGGTCTCTTCTGGGTTTATCAGAACAACAGGAAATTTCCACTGGGAAGCTGGTTTTGTCTCACTTCCACAAAACTGCAACCCCCACAGAAAGCTTCAGGTGAATAGGTAACCCACTTCAGCTTAAAGGTCCTGTGCTGGGACTTCGTGTCCCACAGGTCTTGCAAGAGGCTTCCTGCCCCTGCAGCCTCGGCAGGGATCAGGCTTTACATTCAGTCTTAGTGACTTGCAGTGAGGTAAAGTGGCAGAGCCCCTCTAAAGTCAGTTGAGCTGACTTTATTATCCCAGATGAAACATTAGCCCCATGAAGAGTCACAAAGGTCCACTCCAGAGCAACTCAAAAGCTTTTGAGGTATTTTTTGAGGCTAAAACAAAACTCAAACCACTGAGTGTTGATGGCAAACACAAAAAGAAAACGGTTGGAGGCTTAAAGCAGATAGATAAAGATGTGCCTTTTCCCATTATATACACATATTTATTGTTGTTTTCAGCATTATATCCTGCATACTTGCTTCTTGTACACTTGTTAAAAGCAGTCCATATTTTTTTGGTTAGTATGGTAAGGAGCAAAGTAGTAAAATGCTGTCATAAATACCCAAAGCTCATCAGCCCTGGTTTCCTCTAATCTACTGTGTTTTGTTACTGTCTACCAAGATGATTTTTGTATTTACTCAAGCTCAGATATGCAATTAGAGCCCTGTTGATAAATTTGGCATTTTCAGTCTTACCATATTGGAGTTTTTCCAAACTTGCCAATAACCTTTAGAATAAGGTATAAAACAAATTTACTAACGTAGCTTTGAAGAGTTGAGCTATTACCCCTTTCTTTTCTCCAGTTTCTCAGCTTCAGCTATACTCAGTATTACTCAAGCCAGTGCAAGCACCCTGCAACAGCTGTCAGCTGCTTGTTAGTTGTCATGGAAAATGTTATAATTAGGTAGGCCTTGGCCTAGATTTCAGTCATTATTAGTATGGGTACCTCCACACTATTTCCCATTGTCATACAAGTGCTTCCCCAGCCACCGGCGCTGCTTTGCCTCTGTTTGGCTATCTCATGCAGCAATGAGGTGGTGTTTGCTGTAAATTTCATCCCTTCTACAATGTGCCACCATCAGATGGGACTTTATCTGCAAAATATTTTAATTGTGCCATAAAGAGCACAGACTGAGCAGTACAAACCATAGTTTCACATGGCTGGTGTTGAGCAGTTGAGCAGGGATGTCTAAACCCTTGGTTGTGATACCCAGGGGGCTCAAAAGGGGGACAAACTGTTTCTCATGCCAGCAGTCAGCAGCAGCAGTGCTATCTCCCCATGCCAGAAGCCATCTAGCTTCTGCAAATCAGAGGAGTAAGAACAACATGTAATGTCTATCACAACTACTTGTGCAGCTACTTCCATGCACTGGCAGCAGCTCAGTTCCTCTGCTGCACCGAAGCGAACATAAACACTCAGATAGCAATCGCCTCTGCTTCTCGTTTCTGCACCCTATATGTATGGAGATACTGCCAACACATTGCTCACTCAAAGACAAATGAGCCAAAAAAACTTTCAGGAAATTTTTTTAATATTAGCATGTACTTCTGTTTCTTATGGAAGAATAAGGTGATGGAAGCAGCTCTGAGTTATGTTTTGAGTGAAAACTACCTAATTCACTGATTCCAGGTATCTGGAAGATATGAGAAGTGAGGGCTGTTTTTCTTAATCAGAAAAGTATGAATACACCAGGAAACAGTTTTTTCAACTGGGGGATTTTTGAGCCTTTCAGACTGAGAAATGAAATCATTTGCTCTGCTAGCTATTGTGTGCCAGGATACATGACAAAAACTAGAAGGATTCAGACCTGGTCAAAATTGGCATTTGCAATTTGGAAAACACTAAATATAAGGAGAGTTGCAGGAAAATCTGGAGTGTTGTTGGCTCTATTTTTTTTAAGCAATCAGGACATAGCTTCATTGTTTCAAAGCTGAAGGTTTTAGTGATCAAATATGCTGTTGTAGCTTTGACCTCAAATCCCTAAAGTCTAGAAATGGGCTAAAAGGTTGTGGCAACATTTTGGTTCACTGATCTTCTATTAATAATAAAGCCAAGTTGCATTTAATATTATTAACTGTTAAAAGGAGAGCAAGAAGGCAGAGAACTGCCAGAAGCATCTCAAAAAGACAGTACTTTAACTCTTTGACCTATGTGTTTGAAAAATTACATGAGCAAGTGTCAGATGGTTGCCACAGAGTTACTGCCTGTTATTAAAACAACTGAGAATTAATACTTAAAAGAAATGAGGAAAAGTCAAAGATGTTTCCTTGTGATATCCAGTAGTATTAAGAAAGGAGTTAATTACCATCAGTTAAAGCAGGTCATATGAGACTGGGGGGTTTTTATGCTCTTGTTGCACGTCTGCAAGGTACTAGGTTGGAACCATGAACTTTTTTCACATACACTGTCAAGCAACAGTGGAGTGGAAATCACTTAGGGACAACATATTTTTAAATACATTTTCATTAGCTGACTGTATTAAAATAATTTCCTATGTGAACATCTATTCTAATATTTCCTTTTTCTTTTCTCTTTTCACTTTTGCTTCCCTTCTCTTCTCTTTCCTCAGATAAACCGAAGACGAAACAAGGAAGTAAGCTATAGTTTTACATATTGCTTCTCCCTATAACTGATAAAGCAATGTCAGATCTATAAATGAAAAATAATATATAAAAACTTCTGCTAGTCAGAATTGCAGATTATAGTTGATTAGATGGACTAGAACTGATACAACAGAGCTGATAATAGTGATAATGGATATGTTGAGAAATTCTAGTCTGTTTAAGCCAAAGAAGTTTCATCCCAATACTGTAAGTGGTTCCTTGACAAAAGGAAGAGACTTGTGCAATGCCAGCAAAAAAACCTCCCACCTTTCTATAAAGTTTATTATTTTACACCAAAAATTCTTCTCTCCACACCTGCTAGTCTCACTACAGGTCTGTTATATATTCGGATGTCAATATGAGCTTAACACTGCTAATCAATACAGAGCAAGTAACACAAGTCTCTTGTCATGGGATTTGCATTCAGGTTGTCATTTTGCCAAGTTATGGCAGACTGTCTAACAGACCTCAGTAAATTCAGTCCTACAGGATATGGTTGGTGTTTATTTATATTTTAATTCCTATTTCCAGGGCAGTCTTGGGTAATTTTTTAAGTGCTTCAACAGCACGTGTGTCACGTGCCACACCATCCTAAAAGCCACTTTTTTCTATGGGAGACAACTATCTCTTAAGAACCTTCCCAAAGCTTTCCTTGTTTAGGAATCACATGAGACTCAAGCTTTGTCAGTAATGACTTAAGCTTTCAGTTCAGAAGTTTTTAATGTTTTGGTTTTTTTTTTTTTCAAAATGTATCATTGATGTGACATCTTCTGTGACAGTTTGGGTAACTGTGTTCTTAATAATGGAAGTGCACAACAACTTTAAGTTCTTACAGGCAGGCTCCTGAAAAAAAAGGGTTTATATTGTGCATTAAATGATTTCTTTTGGTAAAGGCATAATAGTGTAGTATTTGGGTACATTACCTGTATTCTTATATTAATCACAGAATCTTTATTTGGACTGTGAATCACAGGGAAAAAAAAAAAAAAAAAAAAAAAGAGGAGGGAAAGAGGAGGGAAAGGTCTGTGTCTTCCATTCTCCTCTCTTTTTTTGTAGAGACCATTGAAGCAAACATGGAATCTCTCTTGGGAATTTTTCTTAAGTCTAGAGGACAAGTTTTTCAGTCTTCTGAGTTTTATTTCTGCTAGCACAGTTTTCTATCATTAACTGAATATTTAAAAATTGTCGTTGACGTTTTATTAGGACTATTAGAGATACTTAGTTCCACTGTATATGATTCACAGACAACTGCAGTAAATTGTTTTGTTTTTCACTTTCAAAATTAGTGACTGAATCATACACTGGTGAGTACAAAACCTGAAGGTAGAGGCAGAAGATCAGGTGTAGTTTCTGAAGCAGATGTCTGGGATGTAGTAAGAATGGAAAGAGACAGTTTTATTACAATAAAATTACACTTTTGACCTTGATCAAGAACTTCCTTTCCCAAGTCTTCCCCTTGAAAAATTATATCGTCTGGAAGCACAATCTAGAAGGAGAAAAATAATGAGACATTTATCCCTTGATGTCAGCCCCAACAGAACAAGAGTTTCAATGTCAACCATAAATTGGTTTTCTACCTGATGGTTAATTCTACCATAAATAAAATTTTATTATTTCTTCATTCCTTCAATTCAGATTCCCCATGAACTCAATTTGTCTTACACAGAGCCGAATACTAAATTGTGAACAAGAAGCTTTATTGATACCATGATAAACTACTATTGGACACATTCCATGTTTTTATAACAAAGTGACAATTTGTAAATTCTGTGTGCTTAAGGCAGTAAACAATTATCACTGCAGCTACCCACTGCAGCTACAAGTTTCATATCTATCTGCTAAACACAACCTCCTCCTCATAAGGAGTCTTATCATTTTGTCCTATGTGTAGAAACCAAGAAGGTCTTCTAACAGAGTTCTTTAAGACCTTCTGGCACTGAATTTCTGCCAAGTTCCTCAACAGAAAAAATTTTTTGCTTCATATCTGATGGAGAACATTGTTTTGGATTTTTTTTCCCAGATTACATATAACCAGTAGTCAGATACTTAAAACATTCACTTAACATGCAAGAATTCAAAATCCAAGTTTCCTTTCTTTCTGACTAGCCTATTTTGAGACAGTCTCATCTGTCTTTTTAATTTTGGTGGGAAAAGCTTTGGAGAGCTTGGTTCCATCAGCCCAGAATGATGATCTCACATTTTGTCTGAAACAGAAATCTTGGTTTCTGTCTGGTTCAAATTTTATCTTATGCCTTTTACAGGGGACTGTCCTTCCTCATACAGTATCCATCAAGGATGGTGCGGCCTAGCCATCTTCACTCCTTGTCTGTAGGCAAAATAAAAAGAACACTTTATCCTCCTATTTGTCACTGTTTTGTTGCTATCTCAGTTTGATACACATCTGACCCTTAGAAAAGAATAGTGTCAATAAGGAGACACCTGGATTGCCCAGCAAGAATGCGGAAACCCAGATGAGGGAAGTAGGCCACAGACAACATCGATGAGTCAAAATCAGTCATTTTTGTCCTTCCTGGTTAAGAAAGTTGAAAAACTATCCTTATCCCATATTAAGTTGAAGCTTGCAAAGTTTTTAAGTTTCATAGTTAAATCAATAAAACACTTTCTGGACTGAACTCTCTGAATAGAAACAGGTGGATTTCATACAACTCTTCCAATCACTGTTTTTTATTATTTCTTCCAATATACAGTTATAGTCTCTCATATGATCTAGGTGCTTCATTCTCTCTTATTATTAAATCTCATAGTTTCACTCAGTTATGGCTTCTGACTGTCACGTTATCAGTGTGAATACTTCTTTTATAGATCCTGGAAAAGACAAAGAATCGAAATCTCCAGCTGCTCCAAAAGGTAAAGGTAACACAGCAGGACAAAACTGTATAAAACTCTAAGATATAGGTACATCAAGAAAAAAAATCTTGCAATGCATTGGTCATTTTGTTTTTACAGTATAACTTAGTTAAGAATTTATGAGCATAATACTATTTCAGTAAATTTGTGATAAAACTTAATTGTCATTACCTGGTTCAGAAGTGCAGATAGAGCCTTGGTAATATGAAGCACCTGTACAAAAACTTAGAAGTCCAAACTCAGAACTTAGGAACACTTGTTAACGTTTGTTATTACAATCTGCAAAGGAAATAATTTTTGAGTGATCTTTGATCCTTCTTTACACTTAAGGAAAGTTCATGGTTTTACTTTGTGAGCATGCTAAAACTCATGAAAAACAGTTTTGTGCTACACATCTAATTGGTATCATGGCTCAGTTAGAAACCATCAATCAATTCAATCAATCATCCCAGAGGTATTAAACTTTTATCACTCTATCTTGAAGATTAATAAATTATTTTTACAGAACATGGTAAAAAAAAGGAAGGAAAGAATCCTACAGCTTTAAAAGATAAAGGTAAGAATAGACAATAGAATATAAAGTTCATTGAAAAACACATAAAGTAGAATGAAGATATTACTTTTAAAATAAACATTATAAAACTTTTGTATTATAAATCTTAACCAATCAACATTTAAGTGGTTAAAATATTCTATGGGATTTATATCATGAAAAAGGGGGGGGGGGGGGAAAGGACATAAATAGAATATGGTGAGCCAATTAACACTCAGAAGTCTCAAAATTAATTAAATAAATTTCACAAAACCACTCTAAATAATAGTTAGGAATATTCCTAAGAACTTGCTCTTCTGAGCAATGCAAGTGTTTAATAGGAGCCAGTTAACAAAGTCTGAACTGAATGCTTGCATAAATCTGTGGTCATAATAGAAATAAAGAAAAATTTATGAACATACGAGTAGGTAATGTGCTTTCTGTACTCTGTAAAGGCTATAGTTAAAAACTCATAGCTCCATCTGATCAACCACCTGTAACACGAGAGTTGGTCTGAATCTTCCTGTTGTAACTTATTTTTTATCAAACAGTTCCCATGTCTTTTTTAATTTGGTCAGAATAGATGCTTAGCTCAGCTGAATTTCCTTTCATCCATTATTTTGCTGGGTGCTTTTTACCTCTCTTATTGCTTCCCTCCTTTCTAGAGATAGCTGTATTTGAAAGGAGTGATTTATAGATAAGTCCTATTTGACATGTTCTTGAGGTTCTTCAGGATAAAAAGATGTACCATATAGATAGACATATTAATATTTATTCTAAATTATAGTCATTATATGCTATTTCAAACAAAGAACTGAATGAACAGCTTAGTTCAGGCACTATGGAAAGATGAAAAAATATCTAAAGCAAAAGGAGGAATAATTTCATTGCTAGATATATTTTCAAAATCCTGAAAGCCATGTTCATGCACTCACTATTGTTTAATTGAACAATTACTAATTGATCACTTCTTTATACACAAATTAAAATTAAATTATAATAATCTGCAAATCCTGTGGTTCATGTATTGTCTTCTATGAGTATTCTACTCCTAATATACACATGTCCCATTTACATGAGCTTAGTTATTATACCAGAACTGTATATCCCAACATTCCTGGGGTCACACTGGCCGTCTGCACATCCTGCCTATAATCTGTTGTTCCGTGATGGGGTTGTGCTGAAAAATTAGAAGAGGCACTTGAGTGACAGCTCTGCCCCCTCCTCCTCTGCATGGAGCAGATATGTTCAGCCTGCTGCTCCTTTCAAAGGATTACTTGAGGGGGGGAAAGAAAAAGAAAGAGAGAGGAGACCCAAAACAGTTTTCTTGTTTGGCAAGAGTTTCTTTAGAACCAATGGAAAGGGATTTGCCAGCCCTGAACAAGCTTCTGTAGGGTGTCCTTCACTGAGTGATCCCATGGTGTTGCTTTAAATCTCCTGGGTTCATGCTCAATACGTCAGTGACTTCAATCACTAAGTTATTAACAAGTCCTTCTAACATGACAGAGGAGGTTAGACCTTCTCCACCCAGCCTTCAGAAAGGGGAAGGCAGAAATATATTTTAAACCTCAAGTACAGGCCATGCTATATCAGATTTTCTACATTTTAGGGAAGCAACACAAAAATCTCTGAAAAACTTCCAACATATTATTCAAAATGTTACCGAATAGAACTTCACACAGCTTTCTTTATCCCGTGTAATACAGTCATGCATGGCTAATGCATTACTGCTGCTAAGAGCAAGACCTCAACCTAATACTCAATGCTGAATACAGCTGGAATCGCACCACAGGCTCCTGAGCCCCTACAGCAACACTGTTGTCCAGACCAGCCGATCCTGGTCCCTCAGATCCTGAGAGCACTTACTGATGCAGCTATCACTGGTTCCCATAATAAGCCTCAAACTTGCACAGTTTAGTGTCTGTGTCTAAAAATGATTAGCAAGCTGAATAGCTCAGTTCAAAATATATTGGCAGCAAAGACTCTATAGGAAGAACTTATAAAGCTCTATGGAAGAAACCGTTAGAAATCTTGGTGCCTTTCTGGGCTATGTGCTTTCCCTATTGTATTCTGGATTACCCTGTTACAGAAACATATATTTAGGACTAAAAGATCCCCCATTTCAGTCACCATATTTGCCAAAACTGTAGATCATAAACTAATCAAAGCCTTATTTGCATGCCGGTCTCCCCTCTCCTTTACCTCTTCAAGCCTCCTCAATGGGCCTCTGTAAAGGTTGACCAGGTTATTGGGGCCTTCTCACTCTGCAAATTAGTGTCTTACAATGTGTTTCTTAAAGTGGATGTTTCTGGCAAATAAAATTATATTGAAGGACACAGGAAATTAAAGACTTTCAAGACTGCACATACAAGTTAATTATATATCTTGGGAGTTTGTTACTATTCATGTAAAACCAAATAAAGGAACATTTTTAGATGAAGTGTTAAATACTTGTGATGATTAATGTTTGCCTGGCACCTTATGCAATAAAGGAGGCATCATCATACCTCATTCTGTTTGAAGGATGGGCTAAATTTGGATGAACAAGGATGATGTTCATATGAAAAACCTTATCAGAAAGGAGGCTGTTTTTCATAAGCTGATGTATAGTGTTTTTATTTAAAGCAGAGACAGGAAAACTAAATCCTTGAATTTAGAGCTATAGCTGGGATAGTCTATAGATCACAACCTCATAACGTTACCTTACTATTTTATGAGGTGAAGAAAACGTCTTCAATCTTAGAGTTTAATCTTATTGGCAGTAATTAAAGAGAACACTGGAAGAATATACTTTCTATTGTCTTGTGATAAAGAACATTTCAAGACTCCTTCTGAATTTATAACTAGCTTTTCAGCTTTTTCCTGAATAAGAATAAAGAAGCCCACTTACAATAATGACTATATAAAAGCTGATTTTCTGTTGACATAAGCATATGCAAATAACGTGAGGCCAATGAAACTCTAAGGTATAATTTGCCATGTGGGTTTTTTTGTTAGATAACTTGCCCAAACAATCAGAGTAGAAGCTCATTCATCCAGAGTGTCTAACAATGGCACTAAAAGCTCATGATATATCATATAAAACTCCTCACTGAATCTTTCTAAAATATTCACTAGAATTGCACTATGCTGAGTTATTAAAGTGACAATATTTGTGCTGTATAGATAATGTAAACTCGCTCTTATCTTGTGTTCCATGATTTGTTTTCGAAACAAATGCTCTTTTTTCCCTCTTGTTTGCTTTTGCTATGTTTTGGGATATCTTTGCATCTTTTCTTATGTCAGTTATGCATGGATAATAAGCCTATTTATTTTTATGGACAGATTGGTAAGGAAAATATGTCAGTAGTGTAGATTTCTTTCTTGCCATATACATAATGGCACATTGTCATTAAAGAAACAAATGTGCTGATTTGCACTTGCTATGCAATGCCTGTGCTTCCTTTAAAGTAAAAGTAAAATGAAATAACATCTTACCTATATCATTTTTTATCTTAACTTGTAACACACTTTTTTTTCTTTGAAAGTAGAAAGTTATGCTGTGAAACTCACCTACAGAAAAGCAGTCTCTGTTCAGTTAACATTTCCATCTAATTATTTGCTGTCATTTGCACGAGAACTAGTTCATTATTCTGAAGAGCTCATATACTGCACCTGCTGCATCTTTCTATACCATCTTCCTAACCTGATCCAGCTTCACCCTTGGAGTAGGATGTGGACAGAAAGCAGCAAGGTGAATGCTGGCTTTAAGCCAGCTTCATGTTTTTCCCCTTCTGGGACCAGCAGAAAAGTGGTCAGTCAAGAGCAGAAATTTGAAAAGTCTTCAGTGAGTCCTTGTTTAAACATCTGAAGATAAAAATATGCTCCTTGGAAGGGATCTCAGCAGCTTTGAGTCGGAGGGTGGGGAAGTCAGTGCACCATGGAAAGTGTCCTGCACTGACATCTGCATCCAAAAGTTGTAAGAGTCAAGAGTACTGAACCTGCTCTAGAAGCTACAGATTTGTAGGGAATTCTCAGGGACACCTGCTACATGGGTGACAAAAAATCCCTCATGGGCATATGCCACCAAACCCACAAGGCCAAAAGCAATGTTTTGTGCCAGTGGCTGTAACAGTGGCTGCTGATCTTTGAGATCACAAAAGTGTACACAGAGTAAAAAGGTCGAAGTTGTGTGGCTGCTGTCTCAAGGATTCTTGTATAGTCAACGCAGATGCTCCTTCAAAAGAGTTTCAGTCTTCACAATGGAAGTTTTCTCTCAACCCCCTGAAGGAGTCAACCTGTTTCTATGAAGACCAGGATCCTAATTTAAGTATCTATCCCTGAATAGTATGATTTCTCCAATGGCTTCAGCCACCCTGGAAGTGAACTTCTTCTGTTGCAACTCACACTTAAAGCCAGATGGATAAGTGGGATCACTTCCTGGTACCATGGCAGCCAGGAGGATGATCAGAGTTAAACTTATTTTCAAAAGGATCTTCTTTTAGCTTGATTTATTTTATTGAAGATTTGGTTAACTTTCATTTGGAATAAATGGCATGTTTTTTCTGGATGCTTAGGTGCTATATCCTGTCAGATGGAGTGCAATTTGGTCTACTCAGCATCCTGCAATCTGTGATATTCTCTCACTCAAACTACATACATTCATAACCCTATGAAATTACTTCCTTGCTTTTAAGAACACTATTTCCTCCTAATATTCCCTGATACGTACACTTAAAGGGTCAAGAGGTTATTGCTTTAAAAATAAAAATATTTATTTATACAAGCTAATATATGTTTTTCCTATGCTTGCTAACCCCGAATGCATGCTCCTTGAAGGAATGAGGCAAAAAAATCTTGTTCATCCCATCAGATAAAACAGAATAATCCTTTCTATCTTCATAAAGTTTTGGATAAGGCCCTAAGAATTTCTAATCCTATGTCATTACTTGCATTTTGCCCATCCCCTTTCTGATTTCTCCCTCTTTAAGTTCTCTACAAAGCGATCTATAGTAACTTCCACTCTTGCATTTGCTACTAACATTTTTGCACCTTAAAAAATATAAGGTGGTCACTAGAGAGTAAACAAAGACATGTTAAGGTTGCATCCATTTATGTTCACAATTTTAGTCTTAATTTTTAAATATTTGTTGTTTTTTCTTCTAAGTGTAGAAGGGCAGTCCTATCTTCTCAGTCTCAAAAATTTAATTATCTCCCTATAGATTCTCTGAAAGGAAAGAATCCCAAGAATCCAGAGGTGTCAAAGGAAAAAGGTAAGTGAGAAAGCTAAGAAATTCAGAACTGAGTATCAGAACAGCTATTTAATGCTAGAAACAGGTCTTGAGTAGGAGTATATAAGGATGGAAAACCAAACCCATCCTGGTTCATGTTTAGATTATGTTTTCAACAACATATGTGCTGTACAGATCCCTAATAGAGTCCCTAGTAACTACCTGGGCTTCTTTTGAATGCACAGATTTGAATTTGTATCCTGGGGAAATACTAAAATGTATTTTTAAACCACCTTTGGATACTAGCCTGTCAAAAACAAGCTGTCTAAATCCCATAGTGGAGACATTCCTTCAGGGTACTAGACTAAATCTGGTCCATGTGGCTATGGCTCAAGAATGTGGTTGACTGAGAATGAGACTGTCTGAGGCTACTGACAGATCCAGGTGTCTGAGGGTGACTAATATAAATCAGGGTTTTTTCCTAATTTGTTATCAACACAGACACATACATCTCTAGTCTTTTCAGTTGCAGTAGGTTGGCCTGCTAGCTGTGCACACAGAGGTCACAGATTATTTGATAGTGTTGATAGTTAATTGCAGAAAACCCTGTTTGTTGCAGTGTGGCCTGTATGGAACACTAATGCAAAGAATTACAGAATTCACAGGCACTGATGACTTTCTGGATGGTACTTAAATAGCTCAAAAATGGAAGGGAAACAGGAAAGGCTAGCAGACCTTTGCATGGTTCCTGAGCTATAAAGGCACATCTGAGGTCCAAACTGTGGCCAAGTCTCATTTTTTTGGAAGCTGGAGATCTCAATGCAGCCTGGATTATGGCTGGCATAGTGCAGAGTACTGAAAAATACTGAAAAATACAGCAAAGTGATATGCTTCTGGAAGGAATGTATTATTCCTTGTGAAAACTCTGGGGGATGAAGCCAGGACACTACTTGGGACTCAGGATTCTCCTCTTTGTCACTGTTGTCAGTCCACGTGTCTCATCTGGGCACCACAAGAAGATCACAGTTTTCCTTTATTTGTGCTTAACCAACTTCTGGATTTTCTTTTGTCCTTGGGTTCTGCTTTGTCAGGTACAAGAAAAAGATAACTAGAATACCAATGTTTTTTCTCATCTCCTTTAATACTTTGTCATATACTGCAGAAAAATTAAAGATACAATTATGTTCTTGGACTATTCATTGTGACATAAAATATATAAATGTACATTCAAAAAATGAGCACTGCTCTTATTTTATACCCAGGTTGCCTGTGATTTTAAAAGGCTATATATATGCAGAAAGTGAAATCCTGTTCACAGGCAATACCCATATGGCCTCTTTGATATTAAAAGAATAATGGAGTTCCGAATGTGTAACCAGTTCTTTTGTCACTCCTGAATAAAGAAAACTCCCACTTACCTTTATCAGCAGCCTCTGTCTTTCAAGACCAGTATTCCTAATGTTTTAATTGTATCAATGTGGATTAATTTTTTATTTGCGTTCAACAAAAGAAAAATCCATTGATGCCAACTGCTCTGTAGAATTGCTTTCCTCGTTGTAAATTATTATTCTTCATTGCCTACTTGAGAGACAGCTTAACAGTTTCCTCAAAATGCAAAGGAACTAATCACATATTGAAGGCTTATTATTTGGCATATCCAAGTCTAAAAGGATGAATGAATGACCTTGTTGTTTTGTCCTGTTCTTTATTTCCGTGCTGTTAAATCCATTTAATTATCACATCTTTTTTGCTCTCTACATATCAAATTGTTTGACTTGCTTTCTTTTCAAGTGTCATCTTATTTCTCTGACCTGACTTGTGATAAATGTTCCTTTCTAGAGACTGGTAAAAGAAAAGATGTGAAGCCCCCAGCAGCCTTAAAGGAAAAGGGTAATGTCTTATCATTATGTGGTTGGGAAAGAACCAGTAGTTCTCCTGAAAGGGTCTGCTGGTATCTCAGTGCAGTTTCGATATATTTCGAACTACAGGCTTTTGGTGAAAAGGAATTAAACCTAGCTTCTTCTCACTCAACAGAGCTCATATATCGAATGGAGCAGTGTCTGACATGATAAAGAAATAATAAAATCATAACTCTTATTGTGGTGTTCTTTAGCCACTGACCTGCACAGCCAATATTGCAGCAGGAATGATAGTCTGTTCTGAGTAACAGAGCTGTTACTGAATTCACATGACAGGCTGAAACGACAGGCTACACAGGAATGAGTGCATGGCTTGAACTGCAGAAACTTTGCCAGCTAATTTAGTGGGAATTATTTTCAGTTTGCTTTCAAATCTTAAATTGAGCCTTTTATTGAAGTAAACAGAAATTCGAGTTGTTAACACTTCTCTCTCTTGCATATTTGGTTGATCTGGTATTATGCACATTTGTTATAGTACTGATGGGCACAGTGAATACTGCTATTACTAAGTTTCTCCTTATATTTCTGTATTTGATATCTTTTCCAGACTCTTCAAAAGGAAAAGAAATGAAGGCTTCAACTACAACTAAGGAAAAAGGTAACAATCCCAAACTGAGCTGAGCCTTAGCATAAGATTTGGTTGAGAAAATAAATCCTTTGTGCAAGCATTCCCAAATTAAATCCTAGTTCCTTCACTTAGCTATCCATAAATATCCTTGAATAGCATTTTTGCTGCCGGACATTGTCTTTACCTGGCTGATAGATGAAAGATACATATGGGGCTATATAAGCAAGTTGTAGCAAAGTTATGAGGATTTATTTTCTTCTTTTTTTTAATTTTGTCTCATTATTTCTATTTAAATTTGTCATTTCAGTTCGCACTTTTCTTCTATAACACATTATTTGACTGTGCTTTGCTCTCTCTTTTTACACTGAAATATCGGCACTAGCTATCAAATAAAAATAAATTATAATTTACAGTACCTCTCAAACACTAGACATTTTCAGGCAGTGAGAAAACTATAATTACAATCAACCATCTACTTTTAAGTTTATTTATTGATGTCAACTAAATCCAAACAAAACTTAGTTTTATTTTGACACTATTTGCATATTAATTAAATATTACTTGCTCATTAGAAAGCAGTCTCTCAGGTTAAATGTGTAAATAATTTAATATGGATAAGAATATGTAATAACTTGCTAGATAGTAACAGTCATTTGAGCCATGGTAATATGATAGTCAATCTTAAAAACTTCCAGTCAGTTTTGAAAACTGCTTCAAATAATTGAATATTACTTCCTATCTTTAGATTTTCCCTAAGGATCACTAGAAATAACGAGGCAATATTTTCTCTGACAAAGCCATAAAAGATAACATCTGCAAGTTTTTATGTGCAGCTCTTTCACTGAGTGTATGTAGGTAGTATATAGCAGAACAGTAGAAATCAGCTATTACTTTGCACAGTTGTAACACTGAAGCAAAGTGAAGCCTTAAGTGCTAGAAAATGAACTAAGTCTTAAATAGTCTGAAACTCTTTGAAGTAGTCAAAGTAGATGAACTTGAACTGTCAGTCCAAGGTCAAGGACGTTAGAAGAATAGGAATGCATTATTGTGCTATTTATTTCTTTTAGCTACTTTTAGTCAACAGGGAGTATTGAAGTGTGCAGGTTTATTTGTATATTGATTATTGGTTTACTACAACTTGGCTTTTTTATTTTGAGCATAGGCAAGAAAGGCCTATGGTCTTCCTGCTAGGTTCTTACAAACATATCTCTGAATCATAGGTAGGCTAATGAAGAGTTAAACATTGATTAGACCTTTAAGTAAGTTCGACTATTGAGCTTTCCATCGACCTTCTTATCTAATTTTTGTCTTTGGTTCTCCATAAATATTTCTGGTTTGAAAATTGATTTATTCAAATTTAAGTGATAATAAAAGTAAAAGACTTTTTATTACGAAAGATCAAATATTATAAAGAAGTAATACATGTCTGTAAGATGTTTTTAGCTGTACTTTTAATGAATTATCTTCAGTGAAGTGTCAAACACCCACCCAAAAGAAAAGTATTTTAAAAGACTTAATTAACTCAGTCTGATCAGCCAGTGAAAAAACTGGTGAATAACAGCTCCTTTCAAGTTCCAAAACTGAGTTTTTTCGAGAAAGGATATGTTTAATTAAATATTGTAGATTTTCACTGACTGCACACGAAGTGGCTGATGCTCAGTATATTTGAAAAGGAAACTCAGTATTCAGAAGTGATTAACACTACTATCTATTTTTTTATTATAAAATTAAGTCTTCTTCTCATAGTAGTTGATAGGACACATGCAAGATTTTCCATATATTATAGCAATAGAAAACATGAGCCTTGTTCCCAATGAACTTTCATATCACACAGAATTTTTCCACGTGAGCTAACATTTTAACATATAGATTAAAACACTTTAAGAGACACAAAGGATTCTGTGTTGTTGTGTCATCCATCTTGTAGTCTTATAGTTTCCTACTTGTCAAGACACAAGAACCAAGATCTGAATGTTTAGTGCAGGGTATGCCAAATTTAACTTCACTGCAGTACAAGGTCACATTAGAGACGTCTGTGATTATTCTAATAAAGAACAATGTCTTGAACAAAGTCTGAACTAGAACTGATTGTTTTTTGTAGGAACAGCAAGATATTTGGATAAGCAATGCCATAGTGGGGACTAATAGTGCTGAGTCTGCAGTCTTTACCAGGTTCCCAAGTGAGATGAGCTCTATTTGCTTCAGTTTTTCCTAGTGACTTGCATACGGCCTTGCATGTCACCTTTAGATGTACTTGACGCCTTGCACACCTCACTGAGAGCAATTGATATCTCACAGCAGTGAGAATAGTTCTCTTTGACTCTAGCCAGCTCTGTAAGAACTTAAAATATTTGAATTAGATGCTGTCAGACACATGATCAGGTCAACTGCCTTCTTTGTAAGTCTTGTGTATCTTAGATCTGTAAAGTGGCTGTTCTGATCATGACTGCAGATCCTTCAAAGCCCCTGGAGCAAGACTGCAACAGAAAAGTGCAACTTCAGTGGGAATATCTCATGTGTATACACATGTATAGTAATGCCACCTTAGTGTCTGCTATAGGATTCAGTCATTTTCTAGTCACCAAAGTTCATGATACAGCAAACCATATACAAGGTCATTTGGAAGGCAGTTCAGCTCAGTGGCTGCAGGTTTTTTAAAGCTGTTTCTGTCTTTTCTGTTCCATGTGACAGATCTTCAAAAGCCATTTCTTAACTGCTGGGATTCATACAAATGCAGCACTTCTAAAAGCAAACACAACTAACTCAGTGACACTGAATATATATGACAAGACATTGACATTTTGCGTAACCCCAATGCATAAAGTGGCTTTAAGAAACCGTGTGGGATGCTATGCTTCACTAAACCTCTCTTTCTTAACAATTATAAGTGACATGTCACACAGATCAGGCAGTTTGAGAAAAGTGTCTGTAGAGAAAAGTGTTCCAGAAACTTTGTGGCCATCACCCTGTAAAGAACTGCAAACAGGAGGTCACATTTATGAGCACTGGTAATTTTTTTTAGCCAGCTGAGAGTACACAGGGAGCTTCTTCAGTGGACATCTCAGTTTAAACTAGCCAACTTAAAAAACAACTTGAGAAACAGCAGTGGTTTGATTAGCACTTGCCACTTTACAGAGATCAGTCAAATCCAGTGTAAATTGCATTAATAGAAGTGGTCAGTGAAACCCTTTTGTTAAGACAAATACATTTTGAAATGTGAAAGTTGAACTCACACAAGCTGGATATAGGACTGAAGTAGAAAATCCTAGAAAACAGAGAACCTAAATGGAAGGTAGATATATTAGGTGTATAAAAATTGCAGTATCAGCCTGTTCAGATGGCCCACCCGTTACAGTACGTCATTGCTGAACACTGACGATAAGAAATACTTCAAGAAAACATCAGAGCTTTAAAAGTCAGACACTAAGATAATGACAGATACGTAAATACCAAGGCTGAGTTGTAGTGGGAGGTACAAAATTGCCATTGTGAGTCAGCACCTACCTGTAAAAAATCTTCAATAGACATGAGAAAATAAGAGAAAAAGACATGAGAAAATAAGATAAAAATAACAGAAATAACATAAATAATATGAATTAATACTATTTTATAAGAAAGAGGAAGGAGATAGAATTTTAATTTCAAAAAACAGTTGATATAAATTAAAGATGAGGCATGTTTTGTGCCAAACTATGAAGTGTAACATTGTCCTTATGGTTTGATACTTGATTGATTTTTAAGGAAAATATTCAAGCTGAATAAGAAGCAACTGCATATATATGCAGAAATATACATTCAGTAGTCAAAACAGATTTGTAAATGAAAGTATGTCTACTGATACTTAAGGTATTTCCTGGAGGCAGGGATGGCTACATGCTTATGTAGATCTTGATAACAGCACTATGAAAAGTCCTCTGAATGCATATATATAACATTTTATTTATACATGCTATACAATAAAACATAATTGTTGCATAATATTATTGTTTCACATAATATTTAAGATCAGAAACCAGGATTCTCTCTGACTGGGACAATGTACTTCTCAACAGCTGTCAGAATAAGGCTCCCTCTGGTTTACTGCCATTTTATGGCCGAATTGCACTCTTTTCTTTACAGATCCAGTGAAAAACTGTCCTCTCCCCTTTGTACTTTGGGCACTCCTGGAAAGTGAGATTGACAGAGAGAGATTTGCACCCTCTGATGCAGCAGAGAGATCAGATCCCTGAGTAGCTCTGCCACACTCCTTAGCCTTTTGCGATATTTTCAGAGATTTGTGCCTATCTTTGGGAGTGTGCTTAAATTAATCCTCATATGTTTTAGGTATCTAGTTTCAAGGACTCAGACAAGGATGGGAGAAGTCAGGCTTCTGTTAGTAGTCAGTATTTCCTGTTCCTTAGCTGTCGATGAGAGGCTGGACCACACTCCACACACAAAGGGAACTTGCTCAGAAATGTAACCACTCTCTTACCACCTCTATCCAGTGACTTTACAGGGGGCCTGATAATCCACAGAGTGTGAATCCTGATAACTGGAAGAAGAGTTTGCACACTTGTGCCACTTTCATTCTAGACACTGTGCTTGTGTATTCTCATTAAGGCATTGCTAGTAATAAAAACACTGTAAACTTTTGGGGGGGGGAGGTTATCTAGTGAGTTAAATTTTTGTTAGTAGGTCTGACAGCTATGTCTTACAAATTAGGCCAAAAAGGATAGTCAGGTTATTCAGGGGAGTTCAACCACAACATCTTACTTGCCCATCAATAATAAAATGCATGAAGATAATTGAATAAGAAGTTATTTCTCCAAACCTGTTCATTAAAACCTGGACCAGAGGGAGAAAGAGGGCAGGAAAGGTGTTTCCTGTTACTGAATGAGAATCATTATAAACATAGATGCTCCAAGCAATTTAAACACTAAATTCTCTCTGTTGCTCAGTGATACTGGTTCTTTTAGCTGTAGTTTCTTAACAGGATTAAAAATTCTCTGCCATGGATAAGAGAAATTCTGAACTCAAAAAGACTGGAAGAGAAAGAGAAAATAGCTGTTAGGAAGACCTGAGAGAGAAATATCACTTTATATGGTTCTTAAATATTTTAAAACAGTACCTTCTTCTCAAGCTATGAACAGATGGACAATTTATGGTAAGATGGGCAAAGACAGTATCAACTTAGCAAATGCCAGCTTCTTTGCTGCAGCTACCTACATGAGGTGGTTTTCACTTCAGCATAACAGCATGCATATGGACAGTTATTACAGAGTACCTGACATTGAGTCTGCATTTGATATTGTTTTACCATAATTTACATGCCTATAACCAAAATAAATGTAAGAACTTAGGTAAAACTTCCACCAACTTCAACAAATTCAGTGACTGTCTGTCTCAAAGTGTGTCACGGTAAATACAATATTTTAAATTACTCCAGGGTTATTCAGAGATTTCTAAATCAATCAGAAAATTGGTGAAATCATAATTAAAATCAGAACAAAACCAAATATCTGGAAAATCACATCATAGAGATCTAATCTACATGGTTTCTGCAAAAGGAAATTATGTCTTAGTAATAAGTGTTTTGAACATCTTAATAAAGTAATAAGCACAGCTCTTATGGAATGGTTTAAATAGGCCCTTGAAAAGTTCCAGTATAGGAATTACTGCAGAAACAATATAGCTGCTGCCTAAGAGGCACAGTATTGAAGGAAATAAATGTCTGATTAGGAAGCAGAGAGCAATTGATTAATTTTTATCTTGCAGCCTGTTTACAGAATAATTGCTTATGACTCAATGTCTGGACTCATGTTATATTCCTTAATTAACAGGAAAAGATAGACATAGTAATGTAATGAAATTTTCAGATGACATAAAATTAGTTAAAGAATTCAGGATCAGAAGTAGCTGTGATACACTGAATTTACAAGGTGAATGGGCAGCATGATGGCAAAGAAAATTTAGTGTCAGTAAATAGAATATAATATATACTGGAACAAAAACACTAAAGAATTTATATCTAAATTAACTATATAAATTCAGGAAAGGACCTAAGCATTACTGCAGAAAAGTCAGTGAAGAACTTTCTTCCATAAGCAGATGCATTAGGAAAAAATGCATATAGTATTTTAAAGACATTGCATAAATTAAAGATGCATCTTATCTGGAGTATTGTGTACAAAATTCTTATGTGATAATGTGGCACTGGAGTGGGATATGAAAGAGCAACAAAAGTCTCATAGAAAGAGAAATAGGAAAGATTCAGATTACCTTTGAGATTAATTAGTATGATCATGATAAGACTGAAAATCACAAATCTAAGATGAGGGTTCTTCAAAAACACCACAGAGGAAATGGATATCTAGATGGAAATTCAGCTTTCACAGACCAAATGTTCATAATTAATTACTGTAAATTTAGAAAGGCAGTTAAATTTCATGTCAGGTTGGAAACCAATTGCTTCTAATAAGAAAAAAACAGAATTTGTAGAAGAAATCATTCTTTGACAGTATTCTGACTAAATATCTGTTCCTGGCAACTGCTGAGTTATAAAGCTACGTGAAACAGACTATTGTTGAGCAGGAAACAGTGTTTTCAAGATTTTTGGTGTTTTCAGGAGATTTTCAAGATTTCAGAAATGTTTCTCTTTTCTGAACAGCTCAGAAAAAAAGTCCCTTAGAACCATCATTTCCTATGGGATTCAAGGACTGCTGGTGATCTAGATTCAAGTTTCTGATACAAGTTAAAAGCAATAGAATGACCCCAAACCTGAAATTTTTTTTTCTTCATGAAAATATTTGCTACATTGATACACTTTGTGATCTTTCTACCACTTGAAACTTATCTTCATTTTCCTAGCCCACTGAAAAATTTTTGAACAAGGTCTGTCATGGTTCATGATGATTTTTTTCCTGTTCCCAAAACATAAAAGATGGTGGTGCTCACTTCAAGTTTCTGGAGTAGCTGTCAGTCTGGATTCATGATCCCTTAAAATGGGATGTGTATCCTTGATAAACACTTTGCTTTATATCATATCTATATTAAGTGGAAATGTATGATTGGGTTTGGATAGGTCTAAAAAAGGAAGACTGTGACTTAAGACTGCTAATATAGTCCTCTTCGAACAGGTTTGTAGGTACAAATTCCTAATTCAAGAACTAGATGATACCTCTCATCAGTACAGTGCAAAAAAGCTGGCTTTCTCCAAATAATCAAGGTAAAAAAAGAACACAGCCAAGAACATCTCTCTCATCTGAGCATCACATTTCCTAGTTCATCATTCTACGTTATTTCATGTCCTTACCTGCCCAGCAATAATATAGTGCTCCCATTTGTTGGCATCAGGTAATCTGGCTTTTTATCAGTGTAGACCAAGATCCTTGGGTAATCTATCCATCTTTTTGCTGCATTTCAGATACAAACACATTGCACAGCTTCTGAAAGAGCAACGTAAAGGATATTTGTGTTCTTTTTAATTTATTCCTTATAATTTTAATTTTGAATACCAGGATTTGATCAGAGCTATTGGCAACAGCAGTCAGAACTGAGGTCTCTTCTGTCTCTCAAGATTTGTTGAGTATTTACAGTACGTTCCATCAGAAAAACTGTGGCCAAGGTGAAAATTCAAACAGATGTCACAACAGGATATGGTATCATAATAATGGAAATTAGCTAGCCATAACTGCAGTGGCAAGCATGGACAGACCTTGCTCTGCCTCTGCTTGCCTCGGGACCAGAAGCATGGTAAACTATAACCTGGCAGGATAGAGGTCAGGAGCTGCCCAGAAGTGCATTGCATGTTCTCTTATAAGTCCTAACCAGAGTCTTGATATTTGGGGTTTCTGCTGATTTGGGAGTCCCTCCAACACACTTCAAGTGGCAGTGTAAGTGTGCCTTTCAAAAGCTATTGAGGCTTCTATAGCAGCTTCTGGGGGAAAAAAATACTAAATCTGCTGTAATGACAGTTTTGTGAAAGACGCACTTCACAGCTTTGATATGCACATCACTTAGGAAAGCAAAGTGATTGCAAAGAGGGCCAGATCCTGGAAGCCTTGTGCCTGTTTTTCACTAATTCTAGGCATGAAACCTTTTTTCTACTGCTGGGCACATTTCTGAGATACTAAAAATTTATTTTGTTCTGAAAGTAGAGTAAGTGAAAGAAAACTTGAAAAATCTTTGAAATCAGAATCTTTTTTTTGCTGCAGGTCATTAATTGATAGCATTTCAGTAATTTCAGGTTTAACATTTTCAGTTTTGATCTTTTATCCAAATGTAATAATGAATGAAATAAAAGGACTTTTCATGTTAAGAGCACTGAAGAGGCAGAGATCGGCACGCAACCGCAAAATGCAAATACCTGAGACTATGCCTACTCCCTCCTTTGACCTCAGAGGACCCTTGATTTCCATCCTGCACCAGGGCACATTCTCCAAAGGAAAGGCAGATCTCTTTCTAAGTGTTTCCTTTCCAGTTCCAGTGCCAAATCAGGCTTGTTCATACTGGGAGCCTGGTGGTGAACACCCCTTCCTGGGGCAGAAGAGCTCTGAATATTAATTCCTCTGTCTTCTTTTGCCCACAAATGCTAGCCTAAGGCAGAGGCTTACTATCACAATTTCTAACATGTTTCAAAATAAAGTGACGTCTGTAACTACATTTTTAGAAGTTGCAGCCCTATAAATGTAGACTGGGGAATGGGTAGTGTATGGATTTCAAATAGACTTAAGTACTAGCTTGGGTCAGCTCCATCAGGATTACAGCAGTCATCTGTATATGCAGGTAACTTTCCCATTTTAGATACCTCCGTCCTTTTAGTAAAATTTGGATATGTTTTACAGTACCTGTTGCAGATACATGCAATGTTTTATTGGAGTACCAGCCTGAGTTTTGGGGGGATTTTTATTCTGTCTCCAGAGTTTGAATACTGGTAACAGCACAGCTTGCTCTGGGGAGCCGATTCTAGGTTGTTTAAACTGGGTTTAAGATTTAAAGCAGTAGTTTCCTTTAGTTTCTTTTCAGTCTTCCTTCCCACAAAACTCACAATGTGGGATGTGGAGGTGGGATTGCTGCAGAATCATACCTTGTAATTCCTTATGTTAGGCAGAGGCTTAGAAACCTGAACATGACTTCAGATGGTTTTTTGCTTCTTATTTTAGGCATGTGTTTACCACTACAACTTTAATAGCAAAACTCCACATATTTCTCTCAAATGGATGATGCTTCATAACCTTCCTTCAGACTCCCTTTACCCCTCCATGCCTTCCCATTATAGTCTATCCTCCTTTGCTGTTAATTTTACGATATTAAAACTGTGCTTCTATCTCTCAGTATTAGTGTCTGGGAGGAACGATGACTTTGAGACTAAAATCAAGTGTGAGAATCTAAAAAGATGTTTGGTCTCATCAATAGCAGAGCTGGGTGTCTTTGAAGAAACACTTCATCCTTCTGATCATCAGTTTTTTTCATATGGCAAAGAAATCTATTCCTATATTGCATAATATATGTATGGTTTGAGATATGTACACAAAAGGCTCATATATAGGTGTCTGAATTATTTTTACTGATATTACATGTTATTAACTTCAGTTGTGAAAATATAGTATTTTTATTTCTGTTTCAGCTGCGGTGAAAAAGGAGGGGGAGAAGAAAGGTAAATCAATTATTTTCCCTTGACTGAAGTGTCTTTCAGGCTGTGATCACTGTGAGAAATAATTCTTTCTTTCAGTGATACAATTGCAATGACATACACCACCTCATGTGCTACCATCAGCCGGCTTTATCTACTCCTACTGTGATAACACAGTTGTCATTTCCAGTATTGTTGGCTCCTTTTACCACAGGCCAACACAGCCCAGTATCAGACACTTCATCATTCTGATTGGGAAGAAAATGAAAAGCTTTTGTTACCATGTTAGGATTTGTCAAAGAGAACAAAACTTGTTCTCTGTGTACTGTGTGCATGCTGACCTGGCTGTTTGTTCTTTGCAGAAGGCGCTTTCCTTGGTACATTTAATTTCCTCTTTTCAGATATGTACATAGCATGAATGTGAGCTTTGCTGAAGTCATTCTTCGGTATTTTAACAGATTAGTAGAAAAATTCTCTCTGAATCAGAACCAAAACCATTAAATATTTAAAGATAAATATACTGTATTTATCAGACCCTAAATATCTATTCATAGTGTTGTCTTTCAGAATAAGATTTGCTGAGTTGAAACATATTTTTGTAATTTGTCAATTTCATTTCAACTGCAAAAATAATGAAATATTAGCACTAAAGTGATAATTTTCTTTAATCTATTCAACTTTATTGATTATTTGGTTTATAAACCATATTTTGGTCACTAAACTGGGAACATTTCAGAACTTTTCCATAGATTTCAGAGGATTATTTGAGATTTTGTACTGAGTAAGTGAGAAAAAGATTGGCTCTTTATTTCTGAAGTCGACTGATGGGGGATAATTTTTGGGCCGGGAGAGTGTCTTTTGCCTTTTCAAAAAGGTTTGGAAATTCTGTGATTCACATAGTTGCACAATGGAGACAACCTTTGCTGTCTATGCATAAAGATATTTTCAATCCTGATAATTTATTACTTTTTCTGTTATCCCTATACACAGTCATTAACTGAACTGGAAAAAAATATATAGTTTCAACTGTTTTAGCAGCATATGAGTGAAATCTTGGCTGTGTTGACGATAGTGGCAAAATTCCCATTCACTCCACTGAAGCCAAAATTTCAGCTCATGTGTTGAACAGAATAATAAAATTCATTTTGGTTATCAAAAACAACCATGCTTAATAGGTATCAAGCAGGATATTTTGTCCAAAGATTAATTTGCAACAACTGAGGCATAAAAGGTAGCACATGAAGCAGGGAAAATCAGAAAACTGGCAACTACACTTACAGCTATTGGTTTTCAGACATCAAAATGCCTGCTGTGTTCACAGTCTTGAATTTATCACATGGACTGTTACATCCTTAATGGAAAGAAAAGAGTGAAGTAATTGCTAAGGGTGCTACTTCTATCAGCCTTGCCACAGGTTATGGGTCCATTCATTTACGGAAGAACATCAAGGGAATTTGTTTGAAATATGTACTGTTTGCCCTTAGTTCATTTTTTACAGATGAGGATTTTTCTCTTCCTTAACCATAATCTTCCCAAATAAAACTGATTTAAAAAATGCATTTTTTTAATGAACATTCTTGGAAGTTGGATCAATTTTTCCATTTTATTTTATTTTTTATGTATTTTCTGCTAAAAAAAAATATTATTTCCTCAAATTTCTTAGTTTATTGAAAGGATTTTATCAACAAGTATAGACAGGATACTTTCAAGCACCTGACTCAGGGCAGATTGTATCTCACCCTGCTGGTTACCACCGGCTTACTTCACAGAAACGTAGAGGTGTGAACTGAAAGTCAGCTTTGGTCATTTATTTTTAGACTAATCCTCTTTCTGGTTTTCTGAGATCATAACCAACATTGTCAGCAAGGAAGGTAGTGTTTCTAGTGGAAAACATGTTAGTCAAATGAAATTTTCCAGTAACTAAGGAAAACTGGTTCAATGATGTTCCCATCTTCAGTAGATGTGCACTAGACTGGACAAATGGAGACAACAAGGCCTCTTCCAAAAAACGAACATGCCATGCTTTAGCTTTCTCACCTAGCTTCACACTGTCTGCAGGCCCCACATGGAAAATATTGCATGTTACTAGCTAACTCCTAATATGATCAGATTTTATTTATTTCTGCTTAGTCTCCTATCATAAAAAACTGCTCCAGGCTGCATGTGTATTCCTCTGACTGGCAATAAAAAGGGGCAATATTTGATAGTTTTGCTTAAAGATACAGTAATTTTTGTCCAGCTGCAAAAGTTAATAGAAGTAACCAGGCAGCACTCTAAATTGACTGGCTCATTATCCAAAATATATTATGGTAGTAGCATGTACAGTTCAAATACCACTTTAGCATTTCTCATGCGAATCATGCAGCACATAAGCACTGTACTGTACACAAAGCTTTCTCCAATTATTCTGTCTTATTCAAATACACACCCCTCATCTAGAAGAACAAGAATAATGAGCAATACTGTGACAAGCCATCATAAAAAGAAAAGAAGATGGAATGACAATTTCTATCGATGGTATATTCTGTGCATAGCATAAATCAGACATGAAGGAGTTTGAAAGAAGAGACAGAAAAGAACAAAATTAAGATGGAGAAAGCTTACGTACTTCACAGATTTCTCCAAATATGAATGATACTAGCAGGAACCTTAAAGCACAATTTATGAACGAAGTTTATGCATTAACCATTTCTATTTGAAAGGTTAGCTCCCTAAGACTTTGTGACTGAAGTCCTAGAAAATAGTTAGCTTCGGCTTCCAGCATCATGTTATGCCTTCTTTCAACATGTGTGAGGTAGAGGTGCTGTCACAGAAATGTGTAGAAAGTTGTCAGTTCCTAAAGAGCAAGAGCTAGCAACTCTTTGCATGAGGAAGGCACTCCCTAAAATCCCCAAGAGCAAATCTGGCTGCCAGTAATAAGAATTTTTAACTCTTGCTCACAATTCAAAACACTTAAAGCAGGGATTCAAGTGAATTACAACAGACTCAGGCATTGGTGATGTGAGATAAAGCCCATCAGCTTTAGGACACCTCCAAAAAATGATAAACAGAGCTGTAAAACCAAAATATTTGACCATATTTTTCAGTTTTTAGTGTCCTTTTTAAAGGAAAGGATGGTTAATATTTTAAAAACCAAACCAGTATTTTTATATTTCAAAATAGAGTTCCAAAAAAGCTTTGTTTGAAATGGGGCCAGATTAAAGCCTATTTCAAGGTCTCCTAGTTCTGCATAAAACGGAATTTCTCATTTCAGTTCATAGCTCCCACACCTTATTGATTTCTGACTAAAGGGGCATGAACTGAGATGAAGATGCCAAGCAAGCAACCTTAACAAGCTTAGTAAATTCTCTCTCCAGGTCAGTCTCAGGAAAGCTTGCCTGAAGGTTCATTACTTCTGTGATTCTAGTGAACCCAAACAGGATTTAACCATCTCATAATCCCTGTGGGTTATGCATCCACATGCCTACATGTAAGAAGATCCATCCCATTGTTTAATGTGAATCACGAACCTGAGTTGCCAGGAAGTTGGTTCCTCCAGGCTCCCTATAGCAAATGAACAAGGGAGAGACAGCCCTGTCTTGTTTCTGAGAGCAAGTTAGAGTGCACATCTAATTCAGGGTAGTTGTCTTCTGGGAGTCTCATCTCCTATATAGACTACATACAGTTAGACATGCTGAATACTCCTAAGCTAGTGAGATGCAGAAGCTAGCTGCCTGTCAATAACATGACTCCTGTCCTGATTTTCAACATTATCGCTCTGGCAGCTTGCTCTTAAATTCATTTAATATTTTTCAGGAAACCAAAAAACACATTCATCTGACAAATTTCATCAATAATAAATTGACAGGACAGTATGAAGGATCACATTTTGACCTTTTCCTAATAAATGCGTCATGGTATAAAAAACTGCATACAGTCTGAGTGGAGCTAATATCACACAAATGCAGAAAATGGGCAAGGCATGTACATTCCAGCCCCAAAATAACCATTTTTGCCACTCCAGTAAAAGACAGTTTCCTTCAATTACTCCTGGTAATAGTACCCTATCCATTGCTTGAAAACTGCTGCTCTGCATACAGACTGTGGTATAAACTGGCCAAGGTACAGCTGTGTCCATTTTCAATGTATATAAAAATCAAGATGCTTTCCAAACTGAAGAACTGGGCAGTAGTGCATTTCAAAACAGCTTAACTTTGGAGCTGAACAGAAAAACTGGAAGGCGGTCTACTTATTCATAAAGCAAATGGTGGCAGCAGCATGGGATTTCTGCTCAGCTGCACGTGTCGCTGGTGCAAGGCGCAACATGAGCCACACATTCATTATGTGGTTTTCTAACATGCCTCAAAGGATAAGAAAATGGACTTTTTAATTCTATAACTGCAAAGTGGATTGCACAGCCTCCTAACAGAATGTGTGTTCTTTAACAGAGGGGAAAGAAAAAAAAAGAAAAAAAAAAGAAAAAAAAAAAGTAGAAATACTTTTAAAAGAATTTCCTTAAAAAAAAACAGTATTACGTATGATAAAATAATAAAAACAGTCACATGCAACTGTGCTGTTTAAACTAGCAGTGCTATTTTGGCTGTAGTTGAAGGCAGGCATCTCTCTCGAGGTAACAGTCGTTGAATTAGCCACAAGATGGAGCCCAAAGGATCTTTGAGCCGGTGGTTAACATTGCCTTCCTGAATCAGATTAAGAACTAAATAACGCACTTTTTCCGAAGAACACTTTACAGGAGTCTTAAACTACATTTTATTCTTAAATGTAACTCCACTCCTGCCTAAAAATAATTTTTATTTAATAGATGACTGGCCATGCATTAGTGAGCTTTGACTTCCCATGCTGCAGCAACAAAATCCTGGCATTTTCAAGGAATATTGATATATGGAGAAATTTCATGAATATGGAAAATGCTTTAAAAAGTTTACATTAGTTAGCTGAAATTTGATTGACCTCTGTTTACCTTGTCTCAACAGTCTTGGGAGGTAGAAATAATTTATGTCCATTTTGCAGGGTTATGTGGCATTTAATGATCTGTACAACCTTTATTGAGTGATGGCCATATCTACAGGGACCAGGTTTATGTACTTTCCATGTTGCAGATATTTCAGTTAGCATAAAACATGACCAGAAGACACCCTTCAAAGTACCCACTCAATATAAGAAGAAAGTAGGTAGAGGAATGATGAGTGCAGCGGGATCAAGACTTTTCACTGAATTCATACATTTAAGAACTTTTTTAGAATGTCAGATGAATTTAACCATTAAGAAACTTTAACTCATACAAATTTAGATGTCTAAAGTTAGTCATCTGCACTGAAACTATTCACCCTAGTCCCACTTTAGATTTAATGGAGAAAAATAAGCATCTGCAGAGAGTGTTTCATCTGTCTTATATCTGTCAGAATGCAAAGAATTTCCCCCCAGAGATACCTATATTTCTGACTTGATTATAACAAGGAACATAGTTTAGATTTAGTAACTAAAATAGAAAACAAACTACAGCGAACATCAGGAGAGTTTGTTGTTAATTATTTTACCAACCCTCCCTCTCTTCTAAGAATCTGACATGGAGAGAGAAGAAAGGTGAGAAAAAACAGGAAGTCATTTATAGATCTTAATAGCTGATTGAATATCCACTCTCATTGTACTTAGATGGCAGGACTAATGCAATTGTTTAATCTAAATTCTTAACATTAAAGTACAAACTCCATGTTTATCTCCTTAACACCTCTTTTTCAGTGTATTCATAGTTAAGACACGTAAAACTATGATGCAAACTTGCATCAATTTTTAAAAAAATAAATACCCACAATTTTATTCTCAACAGGATTTAATCTAAACTTTGTCATTGGTTACATCTTTGTAATCCATTCAAGGTAAAATTGAGATTATACTTTTTTTGTATGTCTTATGTAACAACAAACCTGCAAATCAACTCACATTGATAGTCCTGGCATAGCATTTCCATTGCAATTATGGTTACAACTTGTGTTAATCTTTCTTACTCGCCTTAAAGTACAACAGTAATTTATTCAGCCTCTGCTACCAATAAATGGAGGCAGTTAAACTAGTATTTTGATGATTATGAAACAGCTGTGATTTCTGAAGAAAGACTGATCTGTGTAATTGGTGGCCTGTGTTGTTACTATGTTAGGTGCAATACATGTATATTGGCATCGTGTCAGCAACACTCTCACCTGCCAATCAGCATAATATGCTTAAACACCTGGATATTCATATAACACATGTTTAATTGGCTAAAAATTTCCCCATGGGATAAACTATTATTTTATTGCTCTGTACAAAAGATGTCTGCGAATGAATGTTTAGAGGTATTCTATTCAGATGAAATTCCAGAATGAACAGTTATTCTGGTGGTAATCTACATTTCCTTTTTTATCTATGCAGACATCATTTTCAGAAATGTGCTCTTACGAAGTTGTAATTAAAGCAAAAACAGTGATCAGCAACATTTCATGAGGAACGAAGATGGCTTAAGACGTTCTGCCTCTAGAAGCTAGTCATTAGCCCTCTGCTTTAATCATCATATTAATTTGCGTAGAACACTGGGAACAGTCCACCTTTTCAAAACCTAGTTATTTTTTATTATTCTCCACTCCTTATATCAACTAATCTCTCCTCCAAAATTCTTCTTTTCTAGATTTTCATGAGGTCATCTTATTCTTGTCTTAATGGCAATTATTTTATGTTTTTAATAACATATGTAATAACATTCAGCCATGATTATACTTTTACAAATCCAGTCATAGATCAGAAGAAGCTCAGCAAAGACGTTCATATTCAATGTAATTGCATGGAATCTGGACCCAAGGGTTTAGTTTGGCACCTTTCACAAATAACAGACATTATGAAATAGACTGAAGATTTAAATATAAATGAATGTTAACATCTGCAGGAGGTGCTCTTTTTGGCTCTAATTGTTTATATACAATGGTGAACAACACTACTTTTGCATAACCAATATTCAGAAAACAAGTATCACTCTAACATCCTACATCCCTCAGTCTGCCCAGTTTCACTCAGTTACCCTTTATGAGTCAATAATCTGTGTTGCAATAAAGCATGGCCTGAGCTTGGCTATGTGTTGCCTTAGCTATATGCAAATGTAAAACTGATATTACTAAGAGTGAAAGCTTGTTAAGCATATTCTCCCTCATCTGTATGTTCCCATCCAACAATTTCAGGGAAAAGCACATGAAAACGTCAGAAGCTGAGGATGATATTGAGAGGAAGCTCTTCAGGTCTTTCGCCACACGTGCCTAAAGATGAAATGCATTAATGCAGCACATGTACCTCATCTACATTTGACTGAAATTTTATTCTTTCCAGCTCCGTCGATGGAAGATTGTCCTCCTGGGATTTTAAGACTTATAGTACTTTAAAGACATTAGCTTTCAGTGCTATCATACAAGATTGCTGTTTCAACAAGACTTACATTTCCCAGTGCATTTCTATTGTTTAACTGACAAACTGGGAAACAGAGAAAGATTGGGATCATTATTGATGCTCCCTACAGGCATGCATCTCAGATTGAAGTTGAAGCAATTCCTCTCATTAAAAATCATTTTAAAATGTTGGAAATGTCTGTACTTCTTTGCTACTTCTACTATATTTATGCCATGCTAAAGTTTCTCCCTTCCCTCCTCTTTCTGAACTACTTTTTGTTTTTCCCAGCTATATAAGGTATTCTTGAATTGCCAGTTAAAAATAAATATTTAATTAAAAAAAAAAAAAAAAAGTTTTTCTAGACAACAACAGCAAAATCCCCGAAAACCCAAAGTCAGCACATTCTTCACTATGCAGCCTTGAGGTCTAAGGCAAACCAAACAGCAAGGACACAAGCATGCTAACTGTATGAAGGCAGATATCTGGAACCAGGCTGCTCTGGTAATGGAAATAAGGCACAAGGAACTGTGAGAGCAGCCTGACAGCTATTTGGTGGAAAGTGGCAATAGAAAGATCAGTCTGTTGCAAGTGAATACCCTACAGGCTCTCATATCAGTTTATAATTATAAATTATAATGGCAACCATGGCATTTTAGGAGGGCTTGCCTTAACTATTTACCCTGTTGTCATCATTCGTCACAAGAGTCCTGCTGAAAGAGTGGTCCGAGGAAGTCTGTGGTGCTGCACAGACCCAGACACGCACTCCTTGATAATAAGTAACAGTGAGAGCACTAGCTGGAAGCTCAAGTTCTCTGCTTCCCTGCAAACCTTCCAGACAGCCTTAGATAAACCGCTTTTAGTATGTCAAACCTATCATGTTAATGTGGGATAATACTTCCTTAATGTGTAGAAACATGGACAAATATCCTGGAAAATGGTAGGTTCAAAGTAAACCAGAACTGTAAAGTGAATGCTGTAAGGAATCATGAGATCCTGTAAGGATAAGGCTGGCACTTTAATATAATCATACACCATCTTCTTCTATTCATGCCACCACCACACTCTTCTTGCTTCCTTTGCTTTAACCCATCCGTAGGGTAACTATTGGCCATACACTGCCAAGGCAATTTTCTAAAGTAGAGCAGAGGTCAGGGTGAGCACAAGCTATTCTCTTTATAGGAAGCTTGCTGCAGCTAATCTGTTTTGTGAAGAGACATTTTTTTAGACATATGCTCATTAGACTGTTTTTTCTGCACAATCAATCCGCCAGCTGCTCAGTCAGCCAGCAGGCTTGAGTAGGACGTGGTCAGATATGAGGGATCAGGTCTGCTGATCTAGAAAACTTGTGGGACCATTTGACTTCTTCGAATGACAAAGAGTACAGACAATAACTTCAGAAAAGTGGGGAGATCTTCTTGAACAAAGTGGTAAATCCTAATATCCCTTCTTTTCCCAAAGTTGTTATCGTCTGAGACTTCTGAACTGGCTCAATGTAAGGAATATGTTTTATTCTGGTTGACTTTTTGGTAACATAGTTGCTCCACAGCCTGAAAAACCTTGCACTGACTAGAACAAAACTGTTTTATTCAACCTTGAATTTAAAGCACATTGATGATTAGGCACAATAATGTGGCATACTAAACTCTTGCAGACTACAGTATTCCCTCTGAATTTTGAAGGAGGAATGTCCATTAGTTTGTCTAAGGAACAAATTTTTAGTTTGTCTAGAGTTCATTTTCAGGGACAATGGACTTATTTATCTTGAATAAGGAAATCAAAGATTTATCCTTGGTCATGATGCATAAACTGGAAGGTTAAGGCACAAATCTTAAGAATTCTATTAAAAGACTCCTGTTGATCTTAACTCCTCGTTCAGCCTCTAATGTTACAAATTAACATCATGGGTGTGTTTGTCTAATGCCCAGTTCAAATCCTGTTAAAGAGTCTTTGTCTTCTCTTTAATGAGAGATGATCCAGACTCTTACTTACACTAATGGAAAGTAACTTTCTTATTTATAATACACATAAAATTAGAAATAATTTTCTCAGTTGCAGCATGTATTCTTATTCTGTTATTCTTCGCTAAAACAAGTAGTTCTGGCATTACTTTCATTTCCTGTACAACATATTCTTTTCTTACAGAGTGTGCACACTCACAAATATATTTGCTGTCTGAACAGCAAATAACTGTTATCCAGATGGAAAATAGACATGTTATCATCAAAAATCACGTTCTGCTTTTAGCCTCACCAATTTATGGTTCAATAAACCAGAGGATTTCTTTTCTGAACCCATATCAGAAGCTAATTTACAAAAATATGCCATATAGAATTAATACCCTTCTGACATTCAGAATAGCAGACAAGAGTCAAAGAAAATTTAAAGTGAATGTGAAAAGCTAGCAAGATAACTACCAAGCCTAGCTACCAAGTTTAATTTAGAATGACACAAAAGAAACTTCAAAAACATTTTTGGTGAGGGCAGAATCAGGTAATTTTATTGATCCAGCTCAGATCTTATGTAGCTTCAAGTATTTCATCAAAGATCCAGCTGTTCTCATTAGATCTGAATCTGACCCTTTTCCTCCTCTAATATAGTTTAAGTGTTAAACAAATGGAAATAAAGTACTTACTTAGGAGTGAATTTTCTAATGTTGTGAACAACAAGCAGTTATTTACCCAACAGGTAGTCCTATTAGTTAATAACATCGGAACAGCTGTTTGAAGTGACACCAAAAGTTCATCTAACCCAACATCCTTTCTCCACTAATGGCCAAACAAGCAAAGGCCTAAGGAAGGGTACAGGAATAGAAAGGCCACATAGAGAGGGCCTTGTGACCTCCCAAGATCTCAGCTCAGGAACTTCCCAAGCCAGAAACAATATCTTCACGTTTAAGAGCACTTGATAGATATTTTTTTCTAATTTGCCCCGTCGCATTTTAAAATCATGAAAATTTTCAACATCTGCACATTTTACATGGAGCTTCACAGTTTATCTAGGAACCATATAAAGAAATATTATTTAAACAAGATACTACATGAAATGAGTGAGAGCAGCCTTTCATTTCTCACCCTTTAGGTTAAATACCATTTAATATTTCATTATATATTCTAGAAAGTCTGAGCAGGTCATTGACATTTAGCCTTTACCTTCTTCCTGTTTTCACTAACTAGACTAAAAATCAGGGTGTCTGTGATATAGACAATTGTGATACTGTAAAAATTAAACTAAGCGTCTTAGGATCTCATTTTTCAGCTTTTTACTTACTCTATAAGTCATTAGAATTACAACTTTGATGAGATAATATGACAGATAAGGATAGGATTAATATTGAACGGACTGAAATCATAGTTAACAGATTTGGCAAAACATAAATGTTTTGTAAACACTTTTAACTTTAGAAGATCCTCATTATTTCATAAAAACATGTGGTAGAAATATCTCTGAGTGTTACACTGGAATAAAGAAGGCTATGCTTTTAGGTAAAGCTCTGATAACAATAATGTCAGTGTTCAAGCTCTGGCTGGATACTGGCACTATTTCAGATTGGCTAATTAATACCTCCACATAAAATATGGACAAGGGCAACACAGATACATTCCTAAACTTGAGGGACCAGTCCTCGACTGAGTTCCTATTGCTTTAACGTTCTCTGTGACTCATATTCACTAGCAGCAAAAGGGAAATAACTGCACTGACTTCACTAGGATAATGATTTTGGTTTGATTTTAGTGTTTTCAGACAAATTGCAAACCTGCGATGAGGATGCTATAACAAAAGCTTGTTTGTAAAATTCATTAAGCAGTGTCAGTAAAGAGTCTTTAAATTAATACTGTTCATATGTGACCTAGCTCTGATCATTGTTGGTGGTCACTGAAAGTGTTATGTGACAATATTCTGTAATGTAAGTCATTATACCAGCCTCTAAAATACAGATTGCTTTTTTTAATATTTGCCATGTGTTTCCTTTTGCAAATTGAAATTCATAGCTAGATGAGCATATCTCACTATGTCTTTTGGCACAATACAAAATTAATTTTCTTGATAAATTTCAGACATATTTTAGACAAATTAGAATTTACACAAGTTTATGATGTTTAGGGCTCTGTTTTTTGTGGGTTTTGGGGTGTTTAGGCAAAACAATTGAGCCTAAATTTACAAGAAGGTTTTCTTACGTACATAAAGGTAAAAAATGTGTCTTTGTCATAGGATCCCTGTTTTTCTGCTGTTTCTTATTTATGATTCCTCACTTAGGAGCAAGTATATACCTTTAATTTGTATCTTTAGTCTCTATTACCCCCCAAAATGTTCCACTATTTTTGCATTGCTCTGCACATGATCTCCAGCTGCTGTCGCCTTAAATGCACAGCAACAACTTGGATTAAATAGAGGCTGGATATAAAATGGGAGCAGTTTTATACTGCAGGGAAAAGAAGCAAAATGAAAACCCACTTGCACAGCAGTTAGTTTTTGCCCCGAGTGGGAACTCGGGAGCTCAGTGAATCACATCCTGGGAGCTCACAGCAGCAGAATTATTGCTTGTGTTGCTGGGCCTACAAAGGCAGCTCATCCCCTGCACTACTGTAACTGTCTGTGGGATTACACTCTTCCACACACAGCAGACTGCTACATGCAGGTGGTAGAGCCTTTAATCTCTTAAAAACAACAGCTGCCTTGCCAAAGTCAAGACAAATCCAGCTGGTAGGCTAGGTCTTGGCATTTCACTTCCTTCTGTAGAACCAGTAATGGCATTGGGTACAGCTCCCTGAGCTCTCACTTAACCTGAGAAACGTTCTCTTAAGGTCCATGGAAAGTATTAGCTCAGTTTTCAGTTTTATCTCATCTGTTTTTTCTGGAAAAAAGTAGAAAATGAAATAGCACAAAGTTTAGGAACTGTGGCACTGAAATGCTGAATCCTTTTGTTTAGATGTGCCCTCAGTATGTTAATTATATTTTTTAATATGTCTTTCTACTCCTTGGAGTATGACTGAATGTGTCTGAAATGCATTGACATCGCCAAGGCAGGTGCAATTGTCAGGGACTCTTACATTTAGATTGCCCTAGGTGTCATTTCATCACCCAACCTAAAATTATTTGTCTGGCTTTGTCCTGTATTGGACAATTTATGGCCTGAACTTGCCCTGTCTCTTAGCAGGCATGACCTGAGCACCTCACCATAGCAAGATAGTTGCCCTAGGTTTGATATATATGGTCTCCATTTAGCGAGGGCAACTCAGCCCACCAAGGAGATGCAGAGCCTTCCAGGTATTTATATCAAACATTAGCTAAATGAGGAAATTAGGGTGCCTGTGTTCCTTAACTAAGTGTCCAGTTAGGTGCCTGGGGTGAGTACTATAAGACAATGCTAACTGTTGCACATTTTAATATAGATTTCACTGAACATTTATTTTATGTGTCTACAAATGTCATTAATACATTAAATCCTGTATTAGAGTCACAAAATTATTAAATTGCACCTTTTTTGTTTACTTCTAGCTACCTCAGAGAAATCTCTTGAACACAGTAAGTATCAAGTTGATAAAGAATATTTCTACTGCAGCTTTTAGGAGGAAGGTATTTTTTACATTGTCAAAGCTCTAGTAGTTTAAGATGGGATGCATCAACTCAAACTCACAGGAAATTTGGGCTTACGAAACAGGCTTTCCATTACTGTCTTTGTAATGCAAGACCAGGTGTGTTTCACAGGTCTCAGTTTGCATGGAAACCATTTTCCAATTCAGGCTAAGACCCTCCTGTGCCCTCTGCCTCCATGACAGTTTTGCACCGGAAAAAATCAAGGGGGATACAGATAAGAAGAGGTCTGTGCAATCCTCTGGCTAGGGCTCTGATCCAAGCCACAGCGAGATTTATCTCTTGGTATGATGCAGCCCTCACCTGCTACACAATTTAGACATAGCTGGTATAAATCAGAATAAAACATATTTTTAACATTCCTCTGAAATGCCATAACTTTCTTTTTTCTTTAACATAGTGTTGCGTTTTGGACATCGCAAAAAACCAACACTTTAACATAGTGTTGGGTTTTTAAAGAGTGCAAAATTGCATACAGCTTATATTTTAATACAGTATAATATTTATTATTGTTACTGCTTCACTATATATCTATGGGGTCCAGGGTAACATAGAAATATGGAAAGCTATTTTTTCTTTATGCAGTATACTGAACTTTTATTTGCCATTCTATATGAGAAAACCCTACTTCTGTTTCAATAAAATACTTTCATGATTTCTATATTGAACATTAAGGAGAATTTCCTATACAGAAGATAGGTGATACCAATCAAAATTAGTAGTAGAAGCATTTCACAGTTTTAGAAATGCTATGATATTTCTAAAAAACACAGAATGGAATTTTGTGATTTCTTAAACCACATTAAAAAGTGAAAAAATTTCTTCGACATTATTTTAATTTTTTTAGGGATAACATTAATTAAATACCTTTTCTCAATAAAGATTTATCAATTTTTTTTCTCAAATCTAATATGATTATATAATGCCAAGTCCTCTTTTAAAAACATGATGAGAATCTTTTATTTTTAAAATCTTCTAAAAATTAAAAAGCTTTCTAATGTAAGGGTTCTCCTTTGCAGAGCACGAACCCGTTAAACATGAAAAAGCTATCTCTCAGACTAAGGCAGGTAGGTTTGGCATTTTAATTTCCAGTTACTCTAGGCTCCACTCAATAAGGATATGTATGGTCTGTAAAACCTACAGACTTTATTGAGCTAGGCAATGTTTTTTTGCTTTGTGTCATTGGCTTTTTCAGAGTTTGAGAGAGGGGAAAAACAAAAAAAATGAGGGTGAAATTTAACTAGAAGGATTCAACTTTCACAGTTTTTCATAGTTTCTGTGACTCTTTCTCTCATTGGTGCAGTATGGCTTATAAAGCATTAGCAAAACCCATTTTCCAGAGTTTGGGGAAGGAGTTCTCTATTCCTCTTTGGTACATCAAAGAGGAACACTGGGAATTACCTCATCTCAGGCTTTTTGGTAAACCAATTGTTACATGAAGTGGATCTGGTCCCCAAAAAGGACCAGTCTCACCGGGGTACATGATAATCCACAGAGAGACAGCCTCCAGTTTCTGAATCCCAGAATAACAGGAGCTGAAAAATTTAAAAATAATAAATAAACAAACCTGGACTGATTATACACTCTGATAAACTGTAATAACCAGCAACAGCTGGTTGCAGGACAGGTATTCCCCTTTCAAACCAGGGCTTTATGCCTTATCACATTCCTTGAGGAGGAATGCACTCAGGGATCCACCGTTGGGTCTGGTGCGAAGAAACAGGACTAAGACAATAGCATCATAGAAAACTCAGGTTTTGGTGCTCTGCCTACATCACTCCTGAGTGTTCTTACCAGATGCAGTGGGCACTGAAAAGCAAGTATCAGTGTCCCATCGACCTCTGTTGACAGGGCTGCTGTTTGAACTTCACATGAAAATGAAGTGCTCATGAATAAGTGATTGGATAAACCGTTTAAAACCTTATGTCTTCAATGATAAGCAGACAATCTTTTTTTTCCATTACACTTTTTTTTTGAACATTTTTTGAAAGAAAACAATTTATCCTATACATTTACTATTTTTCCTCTTTTTTTTTTTTTGTAATACAATATTCTACTTGTGAATGAAGTATTTTCATAGACATTTTGAGATTTCCTGCAAGCCTTGAGTATAGCTGATTTAGTGAAGTTGTATTGCTGTTTTTTTGTCAACAGGGAAAAAACAGTATTTCTCACTCCAGACTTCAAAGACACAGAGGCCAAGCTTTTTTTTTGTTTGTTTGTCTCTTTGATCACTTTTGTGTATTAACAGCTGGCAGAGTGCTTCAGCCAGAAGATGAGTGCAGGTGGTCTCAACCAAGGCAGGAACATCCTAGCAAGGAAGCCACCCTATCCAGCTCTGTGCACCCTGGGAGGGCTCAGAGGTGGCCAAACAGTGGGTTGCCCAGGCAGGTGGCAGGACCGCTCACCTTTCTTGCAAAGTGAAATTAGTCTTGCTTTACAGTCAGCCTGATCTCATCCCGATAACAGCATAAAAGTATATTTCCTTGATGAGGCATTTGCAAACATCAGAACATCATGTTTCAAATGAGTACATCTGACTGATTTGGAACTTACTCCAGTATAGTGCAGTATATTCCAGACTAAAGACCTTGGAATTTAAATGCTTGAAGGAAAAAAAAAAAAAAAAAAGGGGGGGGTAAGGCTTGCTAAACTTCCTTTAGCATAAAAGATCTCTTCTCAGGTGATTAATGGTTACTTTGGAGAGCAGTGGCTGTTTTGAGTTCCAGTTGATGACTAAAAGTCTTAATCTGCAAGCACTAGTAGTAACAGTGCTTCTGCCTGCTGTGTGCCAATGAGTGCTCTTGAGTTAGCAGACTGAATTATAAAAGCCTCATTCTCTATAAAGCAGTGGCCTCCTTTTTCACCTTGATTCCAAGCAGCTTCAAACTATTATTCTTATGCCTCCTGTCACCACGCTTAGAAGTATCACATGACTGATAAACTAGAGAATTTCAGAAAATATATTAATCCTGTAGGGAAATGTTTAAATTAAAGAGTGTTTTGTGTATCTGTGTGAGAGCAAGTAAAGCAAGAGCATTCATTCCTGAAGTAATTCTGAAACTGCCTGCAATACACAGAGAAATGTTTACAGCTTTATGTTTTTCCATTTAAATTAGATACATCAGGGAAAAAATGAATATTAATGCTTGTAGTGCTGCAAAACTAGAGCTCTGCAGAGGAAAGACATTTTCTCTAATGAAATATTTCAGAACTTTAAACTTTGGGCTTAATAAAAATCAGAACAAAATCTCAATTGTTTAAAAAATATTTCCCAAAAATTATTTTGGACTTTTTTTTTTTTTTTTTTTTCCCAGAATCCTCATGATATATTAGACAAAAAGTACAGGAGAAATGTTACATTTGTTCTTGACAAAACACTATGTATTGCCCTCATGAGATTTTTTTTTTCACTGCTTTTCTTCATACTGAATCTGGTGAACAGAAATGATTTTATGAAGCTTCCTGATGTTTTGAAGTATGTGCCCTCATAAAGAGTGTTCTCCTTAAATTTTGATAATCTACTCCTTCCATTTTCCTTCTGGTTACAACCAATGGCTAGAAACTTAGAGAAAAAGCCATAGTCACCTCCTGGAGATCTGCTAGGAAACATATCAGGGTGTTCTCCAGTGGAATCAGCAGATCAATACTTGCTGTGTGATTAGATTGCAGAATAGGTAGGTGTATGAATAACAAAGAATTACTGTATTTACGCCCAGATGTATGCAAGTCCACAGGCCTGTTCAAGACAGGACATTCCTGTTTTCAGGAATGAATTAATTCTGAAAAGAAATCCCTCCCATACCTTTAAACGAATCAAACATGTCATCCACTCACAGACTTACTTGATCAACTCCTAGAGTTACAGAGCAAACATTGCTGTATATTCTCACCAGAATTAGAAGAGTAAAAACATCTTTAGTGTTCAAAAGAGCAGGAATAATATTCAAAGTAAGAGAGGCTCCAAACCTTTTGAGCTTTACTTGTCATTAACCCAGTGGATGGTACAGGACCTATGTTTAAAGTCAGCATGCTGGGGTTTTTTGTGTATTGGTACATGGAAAACCTAATATCTTAATCTAAATTAGTGAAATACACTGTTATATGCTAAAGGTCATCTAAGAGCAGAAAGAGGATAATTTATCTCAACAAGTTGCATCTTCAAGCTGCTGGTTGTGCTATAAAAATAATTCTAGTTTCACAGACAGCTATGAAATGGAGATAAGATTTTTTTTAATTCACTGCTTTCATAAGCAGCTGACAATAACAATAGCTGAGTAAGGGGGGGAAAAGAAGCCCTAAACTTAATACAACTGAAGAGAAATTAAATCGCCACCTACCAGATGACAACTGAAAAGCATAGCAATGCAGGGCTATATTTTATTTCCAAAGAATAGAAAAGATCAGTAACCACAGAGTTTTATCCCTCCCTGTATTTTCCCCCATCAGTACTGATTTTCTTTCAGAAAGAATTTTTTAAAAAAAAAAAACAGACCAAACAAACAAAACCCGAACTACAACTGCTGTATGCTTCTTATCCACACTTGCACCATAACTTTGCTGAATGCTGCTGTGTTGTGAATCAGAAACATGGACTGTGCAGCAATGAGGCTGTTTCTCATCTATTGATATATGATAAATGTCTTTTTAGGCCTCGCTGGCAAGTGTACACCTCTGGGAATGTCAGAGGCCCAAGTTAATAAGAAACCAACACAGAGAAAATGAGCTTGCTCTCTACCCTCAGAAATAAAATTCTCTGGAAGTTACATGCTACGTTCAAAGGAAATGTCATGTATATTGAGACCAGTCAACAGTCTGCTCTTCTAAATACTGTACTATTGATTTGTTTAGTCAGAGTGCAGATTAGGATTTAGCATCCAAACTTAAACAATTGGGTTCTGAAGAAATAGCCCCCCCAAAAAGCAGCAGTTCTTGAGGTTGACTGAGTGCGCATAGCTAGAGTGATAAGGAAACCAAAGATCTCATAATTCAGAGATGGTCCTAGCTACCCAGTACCTCCCTCCATCATCTCATTTAAGAGCAAATTTTACACCAGGTTGGGAACATCGCTCATATTCAGGAGCCAAGCTGCTTTGTGCATACACAGATGAGGGAGGTTTTCTAGCCAACTAGTCCTCAGCTGAGTTAAATAACTTCAGGGGAAAAGACATCCCTGCTACTTCACCCAGCTGTTTTCAGTTTTAGTCTGATACTTCACAGTAGTCTTGGGGAAAAGGAAGGGGCCAGAGGCATGTAACTGTAAACTGCTTCCATCAGCAAGAGGAAGGGGAAATATATCCTGAGATTGTCTTAAAGATATTTAAAAAAAAAGGTAACAATGTATGTGAATGTTGAAAGTTAGGAGTTGGGAAAGATATTTGAATTCAGGTATGGAAAGAGAAAATGGGAGTAGAAGAAAGGATCAGAAAGGGTGAAGTTCAAGTCAACCAAACTGGGCAGAGTAGAGATCTAAAAACAAACATGAGAATTCCCATCTGACTAGGCCATTGGGCAGTTAAGACAAAGCTTACCTGATCAGAAAGTGTAGTCCTACCTGTGCCTCTTCCTGAAGCTTCGTCTACAAGCCTACTTGGAGGAGAGTCAGCTCAGGTCTGGTGGCTGGTGTCAACATGGGTCCACATCATCTGAGACCTGTGCTAAGCAAAGCCACAGGCAGCTCAAGAGCATGTGAACTTGGCAGCTTTTCTCATGAGATTAGCAGAAGCTCGGAGCTGCTCTAAGGTTTCGTGACAGATATCCAGCTGAGTCTAGGTAAACCTGTTCAGTAGCAGGTGGTATGAATCAGCATTCAGGCTGGCAGTGTCCCATGTAGATGTGCCTCTGCTGTTAGCATGTATTTAGGGGTCTCAGTGCCTTTCTCATTTTCAGAGTGTAGATACAAGTGGATGCAGCTGTGCATATTTGTGATTAGGCAGTATCTAAGCAGAAGTTCTCAGCACTGTTTAATACCAAACTATGGAATTTAGACACTTAGGAAAGTGATGTTCTCAAAATTATAATTTTAATTCTAATAATTGTTGTATTATTAGAATAGAGTTTCCACCTGAAAGACACCAGATAGGTGGCTGTTTCCTGGTGGCTGAGACATTAGGCCCAGTAGTTTATTTTTTTCCATGGAGTTTGATCTCACCATACAGTCAGAATTCATAATGCATTCGTGCTGTTTTACAGTACTACAATGTGATAGTGATACTAAAGACATACATCTATTTTGTCTTTGTGAACTATATGTATAATATCATGTATAGAAATATTCTTCCAGTTATATGCACCTATACTAACACAGTGTGAATTTCTAATTTTAATGCTGCTTTCAAAATACAGAGGAGAAAATTAAACAACAAAAGACAACTCCCCCTGAGAAGTCAGGTACGGACAAGTCATTCTCTCCTGATTTATGGGGCAATGGGGGAGAGGGGGTTCTAAACACATTTAATGCAGTACATTTGCATTGCAATCATTTTTTTACAGTATTTCAAAATATGTGACTGATAACACTTTCTTTGAGCAAATCGAGCAGAATAGCAATTGCAGATACCATTCTAAGAACAGTCTTTCCAATGATGAAGCCAGGTCAAGATATTTCAGCTCTTGGGCTGCATGTTCCAGCCTCTGCCAGAGCTGGGCTAATGAAGTGGGGTGTAGATGTAAATCAGATCTCTGAAATGATCCCAAATATACTTGTAAGGTGCTGCCGTTTGTGCTGTAAATTCAGTTGCTTGAAAGATCTGAGGTTGAAAAAAACAGAGACCAGTGAGTCTTAAACTCCCCACTCATGGGGAAAATGTTTTTGGAACTAATCTTTAAGTCTTTAGGTCTTTTCTCTGATTTAGAGCTTGTAGGTTTTGTAAGAATAATGCTGACAAAAAAAATTCAAGCAATATTGACAGTTACAGAAGCCCTGAAGGGTCACCCAAGGAATTAGAACATTCTCATCATCACTGACAGTCAACACAAAGCTGTTTTGAATTATTTTTCTAGATATCAACCTCTTGATTTCTACTGAGGATAGTCTTGAGCCAAAGATAAAATGACAGATTGCCAAATCTTGGACAGTGATGCCAACAATGGATTTTCATTTGATATGATGATGATAGTGATGATGATGATGAATATTTTAAATAAAATAAAATGCTATTTTGCTTTAAGCTGAATCATGCAGATCACTGTCTCATTTCTATTCTTATTCTGTATATACCTTTTCTTCTCTGCAGTAGCAGAATAGATGTGCAGAATAGTATGGTTCTGCCTCTAATTGTGAACATTCATATAATTTATGGATTTATATTGCTTTCTGTAAGAACTCTAATGATAATCTGTCATTTTACTATGAAATCATGTTTTGCACCACTGTTTATCCAATAAACATACTGGTTTGATAGTTTTTATCTGATCGTGATCATAAACTGCTGTCTGTGGCTTGTTCAAAACCATATATTTCTGTTAATAGAATTAGAGAAATTACTGTAAAATACTTCAATACATTTCTACCCTGAATGTTTAATGAGTTAGCAATTACTGATAGGCAAACAAGCTGGAGAAGGATGAAATTACATCTTTGAATTTATAGGATTTTCATGCTTAAATTCGCAATTTTGTTTTTAGAATCAGCTCTAACTGTGGTTTAACAGTGGTTGAAAACAAAACTGCCAGAAATATCATGACTTTACTACTTTTTGTAAGATTTGTTAGCGTCATGTACTTGCCAAGTCTTTTTCCTGTTTGATGGAACCAAACTCAAAATGCAGTATTTCAGGTTGGCCAACTTAACATAAGCCACTACAGAAATAGCTTGTAAGTTTTCAGATCAATACCTTTTGAGCTTGAAACAGGCAACTTCAAACAGTAGGTAAGTCATTCTATCTTTCTTTAACATTTTATAATTATATTAATTAGTTTCTGGTGATGACTAGTGCTCTCCTGATTAAAAGCATAGACCAATGTGTTCTCAATGCTGCAAATCAGTTGAATCCCACCCAAAATTTCCAATCATCTGTTGACTGGTCTGGAGATACTTCTAATTTACATTGTTACACAGTGAGAAATGGTTCTGGAATACATAAATGTGTTACTGTGCTAAATGACAAGATACTGCATTATTTCAACAAAAGCTGATAGCTAGTGGGAGTTGCAAAGGTCTAAACATGTTAGATGCTACCTGCATTTTAGATGCCTGAATGCTGTACATCTTTACATGAGTGGGGGAAGCTTAAAACAAGGGAGAACTAATTGCTATAAAAATATCTGAATGCTAAAAAGGAAAAAGAAAAAAGTAGAATCTCTTTTCTCTTTATATCTAAATATTTCAATTTACCTTCTTTTGTCTTCTGTAGTCCAGGCAAAGCCAGCAAGTACGTGGTACCTACCTTGATCTGAAAAATTCCTGTAAAATAGCTGGATATGTGTGGCTTTTTTGATTTTAACATGTGGGAACTCTCACTTAGCAACTTCTAGTTTTTGCTTAAAACTATAGTGTCTTTATCACCATGCCTTCCATTACTTTCATTTAACATACTGCCTCATCATTACTATTTAAAAGTCCATTTGACATAACCAGTTACTTCAGTACAGGAGTCAACTCATTCTATGCTTCCCATATCACTAGTCTAAAGAAAAAAACAAACCAGCAGTGACAAGCTTTTTAAAAATCGCTGTTAACAGTTAGTTGGATTGAATAAATATTCCTGCTGAATTAAAAAGAGAACAAGAAAGACATCATCACATTTTCTTCCTAATCATATATTATTTTAGTATAGCTGTAGCTAGATATTTCTCTGTCAAAAAGAACTGAATAAGGAGTCCACAAATTAACTTACCACACAGTCTGCTTGTTAAATTTCTATATCTTTTTCATACCTTCAACATGCAAGTTAAACTGCAAAAGTAAAAAAAAAAAAAAATTCAGTTAAGTTCCCAAACATTGCCATGCTCAAAACCAGCCCAGATATGGGAAAAATATCACTCTTCACTGCCACAAGTTTTAATTCACATCTCATAAAACCATTTCCCATTTGAAATTCCCTATCATGTCTTCATCTCGGCATTTCCTGCCATATATCTTCACCTGAAATCACAGTTGCTAGGAATTTAATTATTCATCTAAGTAGCAGAAGGGCTGAGACATATTGCCCCTTTTTTTCAGGGGCTCCTCACATTTTCAGCATCTTCCACTTTAGAGCCCACATTTGTGTCCTTGTTGTTCAAAAAGTAACTGGTGCACAGTTTTTTAGCTGTGGGAAACCACCTGGAAACAAGGCCTGCATAGCTGTCCATTGATTCCTCAGCTCTAAAATGTACTGTGGCCTGTATTTGCATGTGTTTGGCATAGTTGCTACCATGCTGTGAGATCCATGGTGTGGGGTTTTTTTAATTCCTTCCTTTTAAGCAGGTGTCACTTTTGTATAGTGTAGTGCTAGACCTTGTTTTTGAAAAAAAAAAAAAGGCTCTTCATCCTCTCCATTTCCAGCAACCTAACATACATTCTCATTTTTTCCAGTAATAATTATGAAAAAGAAAGGAGAGAGGGGAAAAAAGGGGAGAAAAAAAATATGCATTGCCAGCCAAGCAGTGCTAGTTCTCTAATTTTCCACACTTAGATATAATTTGTTTATATGGAATAGGATGTGTTCTAGACTGTGAAGTCAGCTCAAGTATGTCTGAATCAACAACATAAAGGTTGACTGAATGGTTGCTGAGTTTGCTCTGTACTCTCCTTTCAAATAACAAAAATGGAGAGTAGATAAAAATCACATTTCAGAAACTGAGGGGAGCCCCTATTAATGGACTTTTTCCTTAAGATACATGCATAACTTATTAACATTAATAATAGCTATATGTGTGGAGCTAAGTGCAGTACTACTAAATGTGTGCTATTGTACTACTGCTATTTTGTGGCAGATCCCTCAGTGGATAATCTGTTAGTAACTAGTCATCTGTCTTTTTGGCAAAATAACAGCATGAAGCAAGAGAAGATAAATGTTTATTCCTGAAAAAGATACATGCAATCCTTCTTAGTTTAAAAAAAAAAAATGTAACCGAAACGTTATGGCACGTTCATTATGCTGTTTCTTTTATCTAGAGCATGAAGCAGTCAGACATGAAAAAAATGTTCCACCTACAAAACCAGGTAAGCACTCCTGCATTATATGCACTCATTAATATTTAAACTGTCATTTAAAGAAATTGCAAAATACAACTGCATATGACAAATGTCAAAATCATGTCCCTGTGATCTATTTTACTCTTATAGAATGGCCTTGACATGTCATACAGTATGCATTTGCAATTTCAGTTGTCATTTTCTGAAGATATATATATCAAAGGTCAAATTTCTGTTTCTGTAATTCCACTATGTCAAAGAAATTATTTCAGCAAAGAATTTGAACCATTTCTGAAAATGTTTACTTTAAATGGCTTCATTTTGCTAATTATTTGTGGGTGTCTGCCATTTATTTGAACTTCACCGTCTTCCTGTATGAGTCAACTTCCCAGGACCAGAAATAGTTTAATTTTTGACCATAGAAGCTATTATGCAATATAATATTCAGATCATGACCTGGCACTATCCATCATCTATGATAAATGTCTCTGCATCTCATAGCTCCTATACAGCCTCACTTGCAAGAGATAGAGAAAATTACTTCAAGTATAGGAAGCAGCAGTGTGAAGCAATCGCCATGGATTTAAAAAATGTCTTCTCCATGCCTCTCTCTGAAAGGAAATAAGTGAAGAATTAAAATTGTTACTATTCTTCATCCTTAACTCTAGCGCAGCAATTATCATGAGTAGATGAGAACATCCCTACTATTATTTTCTATCATTAGATTGTTATTAATTACTATGAGATTATTAAAAATTATGTTTTGATAAATAGAACAAATAAAGCCATTCTCCACTATAACAGCATTATGCTGCACTTGACTGTTCTGACCATTCTTCTTTCCTCTTTTTACTTCTCAGTCAAACTGAAAAACACTACAAGTACGTGTCATGTCTTGTTTCCTATAGAATATAAACCTTCTTTTCAGATGCATGTTGTGTCAATTTGCATTTTTGCATTTTTGTCATGTTAGATAATGCTATTTTCTTGTTTATACTACAGATACTCTTGTACTTTGTCTGCATATTAACAGCTGAACAGTCTAAATCTAAGTACATTTATAATTTAATACTGTGAAGCTGCAACATTCAAACTCTGTTTGCAATTTTCATTTTTTATAAAAATGTGCTAGTAGTATAATTGATGCTCTGGTGATTTTAGATGAGTGTAGACACATGATTTATCTTTATGCAAATATATTGTTTATTAAAAATACCAAAATGACATGCAGCATAACTAAATTAGACAACCTTTTCATTACTTCTTTTACTATTTCAAAATTACTTATTTCATTAATTCACTAAGCACATTCTTGGCCTTGTTTCAATACACCTTTTTTTTTCCCTACTTTAATAAAAACCTAAATTACATTAAAGAAGAGGAAGGAGTATTTCCCTTTTAGATGAGTTTTAAGGAGTATTGAAGGAGAATTTCTTAGATAACAAAGACTTCCAGTCATGGGATAAAGTCCTTGTTAAGGTCAATAAGACTTCTGAATAGATAAAGACTGGGATTTATGCTTACATACTGCAAATCATGATCAGACAACAATCAGAAGGACAGTATTTATTATTGTATGCTCCGAGTTGTGAAAATGTTGAATGGAAAGTATGAACTTTCACATAGAAATTTGTTGTAACCTCTTTAGCACAGGATTTCCGTTTTCTTTTTTGTACTGTGCCTCGCATATCAAGACCAAACCATGTGTTATTCTGATGCAAAGTAGTCTACAAAGAGTATCCAAAACCAGGGCCAAGCCCCATGAGACACAGACCTCTTCCTGCTCCAGGTCAGAAGCTGACAAGGCAAGGCAAACTGATTTCATTGAGCTTCCTAAGTCTCCTATGTTAGGTGCCTGAAGTTAAACAAGACGAATACCCCTCTTAAACACCTGTCAGAAGACACAGTGCTATTCTGAACTCCTGCTCCAAAGGGAAAGGGGGAACACAAAGCAGCTGAAATATGCCAGCACTGAAGGATCTCCTGAAGTCCTGAATTGCAGTGTTCAGTTTTCAAGTTAGTATTTCAAAATTATTACTTCCTCTGAAGCTATTGGTGGATTTTTTTTTCCATTTTTGCCAGTATTTTCAGTAAATTTTCCTCTATTTGATTCCATTATTCAGATTTGTTCAGTCTTGTATGCACTGGATCTGTTCACTGACAATTTATGTATTCTGCTCTGATCTATCTGAGAGAACGTTTTCTCTACTATACTATTTCTACTATGTCTTTACTATTAGAGGCCCATCAGAGATTTAAGTGACTAATTCCTCATGCTTTCCACAGTAAGGATCACTGTCTACAATGCTTTTTTATCAGAAGCTATATTACCCTGGCATATTGTGAATATAAGGAACAGCCAAGATCTGACCTTTGCAGAGGGATGTTTGTACCACATTCTTAAGCTTATATCCTGTTGCCTGAAATCGTTATAAAGGTTAATACTGCCTTTAGAAAAAGAAAAGAAGAAAAAAAAAAAAAAAACGCACAGTAACAAACATACCTATGATGTGATCATATACAAAAGTAATTCTGCTTACAAGGCCTATTTTGAGCTAACCATCCTTGAATAGGTCAAGCTCAAGATTTTAAGTACCAGAGCTATCTATTTTAAATTACTTTTTTCCTCTCAAAGAAGAACACTTAGTTGGATCACTGTCTTCTTTATTTCTGGAGCTCTATATAGCTTTGCTTCATATATATCTCAGCCAGGTGTACAGTATATTTGTCATAACATGGACATAGCTATCATGTAAGTCAGTATGAGATGTAGCCATGGACACAAAATACACACTGATTTTGAAGTTCAGGTCTAGTAGGAATATAAAATAAATCCATACATTTATCCTGCGTTGAATTTATTCACATCCCATGCAATCTTACTGTAAAAGTAAATGGAGTTTAAATCAGTAGAGAGGTTGTATCATTAAGTGAATGACAGTTTATAAACAGAGATACAAGCCTGGATTTGAGAAGTCCCAAATTAACAACAAATACATTTTTATAGTAACTTGCTATGTGAATTACCGTGCAATTATAAAAGCAATTAGTATACTATCTTATTTCTCACCATTTCTGTTTTAGCATTCAGGAGGGTCTTTGGAAGCAATTGATCCTATATCAAATTTGAACATGTAATGAAACTCAGAATTTACTCCTTGCATACTGAATAAAGACTTTCAAATTGTAAGTTACCTCAAACAGAGGACAAAACTGGTGGCACACTCATGCAAGAAGTAATACAAACCCGCATTTTGTAATCAAGAAGAAGAACATGTAGGATGATATTTTAAGAAAAAACTAAGCATTCCTCAAAGTCTGTTCCCATTTAGTTCTATAATGAAAGTCCCATGATAGGAATAAAGTGTTTCCCAAAGCCCCCAGAGTAAGTGAAATTTTGTTGACACACTGAGAGGAGAAATGGTCCTTATGTGATATACACCAGAGGGTCAAACTACTCTTCAGGTCAACAGTCTTCCAGTACCTCGTTATCTAATGGCATCCATCATAATCCTAAATTAGGACATATGCATGTAACTGGGCAAGTCCAGATGCCTCAATCAACCTCTCAGTTAAGTAGTGAGAGCATGAACCAGTTTCCCAGATTTAGTGCCTCAGAAAAATCTTTTTTTTTTCCTTCTGAAAATGAGAACAGGTGTTAATCCATGGATCCCAATGCAGTAGTAATGCATAAGCTTTCAGCAACTATGAGCGTGATTATAAGCAGAAAAATAAATATTAAAGGATTAATGCATGTTAGCATTTAATAGCAGCAAAACTGGCCTTTGTTGAATGCCTGCAATGCCTGAGTATTGAGCACTGACATTTATGAGTCTCCCTATGAATGAAGACCTGAATGAAAGTTCCCTGGGATGTATTAGTGAAAATCATGCTTCTTTGCTCCATCTTCCTGTTGAAAAACATTGACTGAAACATTTTCACCTTGGTGTGAGCTGTAGAACCTCATGTTCATCTGAAGTCCAAACTCAGCATGAAGAAACTACAGAGTTAATTCAATCAAAGGAGACCCTGAAATGTTTTATGAGCATATTCCTTTTCTCTCTAGCTCTAGGTTCAAGGAATAAAGGTTTTGCTTGGCTAGTGAGGTTATTCTGTTTCGTTAAAATTTTATTTATAAAAAAAAAAAAAAAAAAAAACAAAACAGGACTAATGAAGTAGTGATGGGTAAAAAATTCTTGGATTCTAAACCCGTTTAATTAATTCCTTTGATTTAAAAAGAGTAATGATGGTTTACACCAGGAATTTTTATCCCATTGAACTGATCAATTTTCATTCATTATTATGGATATTGTAATAGCACAGGAATACATGCTTCTTTTGTGCTAGGTGCCGTGCAAAAATGTAGCCAAATTTTTTCCAGATCTCAAGAGTTTTTACTCTTAAAAGGCAAGGCAAACTGATAATGCAGGAGAAACAGTTATACAGGGGTGAGTGCCAGCTATTCAAGGTTTTTGGTTGGGATGTGTGGATGATAAGAAAAGAGAGGTAACAATTAAACTGAATACATCTTTTGGAAAATAGCATAGTCAGCTATAACCTTGAATGCACATTTTAAAATAACCCTAAATATTTGCTTGTGTACATGTTCATTGTTAAGTCACATTCCTTTTCAAATTAATATCCTGCAGAAAAGTTGCAGATGAAAGATAAGATATATTTAAATGGTTACTTGCCTTGAAAAAAACATGGGACTGAATCTCATATTCTTTTCCTCTTCATTTCTGGTTATCTTCCTGAAGAGCCAACAGGTGAAATCCCAACAGCAGGTAAATATTACATTTCTCTGGTATGTTTTACAGGAAGAGTTAATGAACATACCAGTGTTGAGTAATACAAATTTTCATCAACAATGTACAATGCTAATGTAAACAAGCATCGTTAAACTGACAGCATTGCAGCTATGCAGTTCTCTGCCGAAGACTGTTCTGATCCATGGATTATGATATTTTCACTGTTCATCTTCTGCAGCATGTTTTGGTGAGCTAGACACGGGTGATCAACACTGAGGAATCTAGTCTTAATCAGATAATCAGATAACACACACACCAGAAGACATTCAACAAAGAGTTATTACAACTGGTTGGGTGACATGAAGTGAAAATAAACAATTCGAAGGCAACCTGCCAGTTTTCTGCTGTAGTCAACAAGGAATACTAAAATGGGCTCAAACGCCTGAAGCAATACACCTTACTTAATTTCAGTCTGCCTTGTTGAATGGAGTCACAGTCCAAACGTCTGTGTTTGCAGGCTGGTGAAAAGGATGCTGAAAAGAAAAAAACACATGCTCTAAGTGAATGTACAATTAGGGAAAAATAAACTAAATAAAATAAATCACAACGTACTTCTGCAGGACTTCAGAATGGTCGTATTTGGTGGTTTTAAAGGTCCATCTAGCTCCATATCCTGTTCTTTTTTTACTGTTTATCTGTTTTATCTGTTTCAGATGATTGAGTTGCTCACAGAAAGAGGGTAAGAAGGCGGCAATAGGCAGAGTGATCCTTCCGTGATGCATTTTGGCCACCAATAATTAGAGACTTCTGATAGTAGTTAGGGAATTACAGAATTCTAGTGCTTCAAGCCTTTATCAGGAGTTTCCAAACTACTCTGCAGCCAGCAATATTCAAATAATTTCCAGCAACTCTTCAGAAAGCCTGGAACTGCTACTGCCACTAAGGGTAGCAGCCACTGTAGTAATATTAGATACACTCTGCATACATGACATGAGACACATTTACCACAGTTATTATTCCAGGGAAGTTACTAGGGAGATCAGCTTTGTGCAATGTACTTATTGAAAGAGCCCCATATTTCTGATACCTGTTTCCTTGTAAATCTTTCTAGCCATGAAAAAGAAAAAGACAGCTAAGGGAAAACAAGGTAGGAATTTACTCTGTGTATATATATGTAGATGATCACAATTAAAATATTATGAGATTACAATTTTACATGTATTGTTATCTGAAACAACCCCTAAATGATCTGTGTTAATTTTCAAAGACTTTTACTTGAAAACTCTAGGTAATAATTAGCAACCCTGAACTCTGCTACTTTTTCCTTGCTAGAAAAACCAGTTGAGAAGAAACATCTGAAGGATGAAAAAACCAAAGGTAATAAAGGGATGAAAATCTCTGCAAACAGTAATGAAAATGCAAATGTTAGTTTTTTTTCATGGGATTAGAAAGAGGAGCTTTTTTAGTCTTTCTAAATATGTGCAAGTATAAGCCAAAACTGTGAAATTGTGCATAAATCCCCAGTAATTGAATGTGTGATGGCTTCTTTGCATGCAAGTATCAAGGATTACATCAGCGCACCCAGTCTGGCTGTGGCAGTGCCCTGCCTGTGTCCCTCCCTGGCTGGTACAGCTTTAACCTGTCTGCAGGGCCCTCCAGTGCTGTATCCACAGACCAGTAGGATTAGTAGTGCCCAATTAGTCTGCTGTTACGCTCCCTAGTGAGGTAGTGCAAACTTTGTCTCCATAGCTTGTGTGATGCTTTAGGTCATCAGGTGCATATTGTAGAATAACTACATTGGTAACAAGAATTGTTTTTGACACGTAGGATAGACTTTGTGGTCAACTATATTCTCACTCACCTGTTGTACATAACACTGCCTGATCCTTTCCTTATGCAGACAGAGAAGTGGTTTCTCATATACTTCTGAAGATAATTAATAGTAATAAGTTGCATTAATTTATTAAGTTAGTGGTCTAAGACATAAATGTCTCCTCTGCATTTGTTAAAGACAATGACTCACATATAAACATTCTGTATTGAAATCCTGGAACCTCAAAGGATAGTGGTTAGTCAGTTGTACTGGTTCAAGTCGCTGAACTAGCACCTAGAAGCAGTTTGATTCTATGGTTTTACTAGACATAAAATTTCTATGTTGAAATAATTTCTGAGGAAAGTCACACCTAAAAATAAAACTGGTTTATAGAGATGCCTATCTGTGAGTTGATTCCAAGAAATTAGTATATTTCTTACTGAAATTTATTTAAACATTTTTGCCTGAAACTGATGATTAATTTATCATCTATGTTTTGTTCTTTAGGAGTCCCACCACGAAAAGAAGCTCCACAACATCACAACCTGACATCAGGTACATGATTTTCCTTTACTGTAAAAGAAACTTGCTTTTCCTTTCCAGAATTTCACTTTTTCTGTTTCAGGTCTTGACTGTGGTTTTTGATTATTTTTTTTAAAGGAGATTACACTTGCAATCTTTTCACATCTCTCATTCAAGTCTAGAGGACAAGATGTGAGGCAAGCCAAGTAAATCAAATCCATAAACATCATTCCCATGCAGAATGATTTGCTCAAATGGTATTCCTTTACCACCTTCCTAAATTTATAATCATATATTCAGCTAATTCCATTATAAACCAAGTAGCCTGTAATTCATTTGGTAGTCCATTATTTAGAACTCACTGAAAATCTGTTTCATAACAAAACCACATAAGAAGAAACTTGTTCAGTTTCTTTTCTCTCACATTAATAAATATTGTCTCCTACCACAGTGTGCCCTCTGCCCCAACCCCCTGCAAAAAAAGGTGAATAAATGTCAGGCATCTTAGAAAGAAATCTCACTGCATTGTGTTATTGGTTATCTCCATGTTTTTCCTAGTTTACTATAAAAATAAAAATATGTTCCACATTCTTCACTAGTATAAATTAATCCCTGTGATGTCAGTGGAAGGCACTGATTCATGACAGATAAGTATCAAAGTCTTCAGTCTCACCTGTGAGGTGTAACTGGTTTACACAGAAGAGAGGAACTAAATATTAGTATCAATTCTCCAGTGCAGCTTTGTTGTCTTAACCAACTGAGGAAAGAAGTTCACCTCTAATTATCCAGACTATTTCGCTGTATATGATTTTTTAATCTCTTTTACTGTTAAGTAGAATGCTTTAGTCCTGTGTACATGATATAAACTGTGTAACGTATGTGTAGTTATACGTATCTATGTATTTAGAAATATCTATTTATCCATATGTATAAAGTATTCAAATAATAATAAAAAAGGTAGCTACGTATAAAACAATTACTGAATGATCTGACATCAAGGAAGAGAAAATGCAAATTAAATGCTAAGATCAAGCATACAAATGTTAGCATGTGTATTTGTATGAAAATATTTGCACACATGGCTCACAAGACTGTTGTATAAGGATAACTACATAAAATAATAGCTTACCTTTATTTTCCCTTTTTTTTTTTTTTATTCAGGAATACGGACTTAAAAAGTCAGATATGGAGATAATTCTTCTTAATGATTCTGTTGTTATCTGATAGATACAGAGGTAGAATCTATGCTAGCAAAAAATTACTATTTTATTAATATAGAATTCATATAGATCAAGTAGTACTAATCATAATAAATAACCAGTAAGTTAAACTAAATATTTTGTCAGGAGATAAAAGAATTATTTTATGATGCAAAAATCCAAATTCAGTGTAAAACAGGAATGTACTAAAATTTGTCTACCAGTTGTCTTTCTTCTGCACCCCACACTCCTGCAAAGTTTACAGCGTTCAAAAATTGCGTTACTGTGGGTTTCATTTACAGTAATTGTTATGACTGGTTAATTTAATTGTACATTATCATTGTGCAGTTATTCTTGACTGATATTTCCCAGATCATAAGCAGCTCTGTGCAAACCATTGTTCATAGCCTGCTTTGCAAACAGAACTTACTATGTAAGTATTTTCAAACTATTCTTCATCCACTGAAAAGGATAAGTTAATTTACAGACAATGGATGAAACAGATGAAAGCTTTTCAGAACATCAAAGTGATTTCTCTTTATGAATGTTGTTCTTTGTTATTTGCTCAAATTGAGACTTTAAAAGTTGAGACCAAATCCTAGGTCTTGAGTTAGAACTTGATAGCTTCTGTCTGTTCTGTTTGCAGATGAAGCCAGTGGATTTTCCCCAGTGCACTGAATAATAATACTTTTTGCTGATAAATAGAAGTAAAAAAGGATTTGCACATTCTGAGCTAATCTAAAATTGAAAATAGTAAATCTTTTTTCAGCTTTCAAAAGCTGAATGAAGTAGATTCACTTGTTCTTAGATTTTGATCAGAGTCCTTCAACCTTTCCCTGATATTGAAAAGCAATCAGATAAAGAAAACTAAGCAATTAAATAAGATGTATATATCTTCAATTTTAGAATGCTCCACATTTAAACAGAATTTTAAGCAGTACTGTATCTTTCATAAACAATGGTGATATGTGCAGTAGAGTCTACACTCTTTTGTAGAGCTGCAAGCAATTACTTGGAATTATTTCCCCTTCTTTCTTCTGTCCTAAATGTCAAAATTGACACCTATACCAAGACTGAAACTTACCCAAATGAAAAAAAAAAAAAATCTTAGAAATTCTTTTTTTTCTTCTCTTATAATAAATGTATTTCAAGCACACAGGAGCAGATTTTCTAACTCTTGGAGTGAAATTTGAAGCATTATAAATTCAACTCTGTGGTGAGGACTATCTACCATACCCTTTATATGAACAGCTTATATAAGTCCTAGTTTGTTTCAAGGCTTATACCAAGGTACAAAAATCTAAATTAATCAGAAGTTGATTATGCTTATTGTAATTACCTTGGAACTCATGGCTGAAAACTCAGGAAACAATGTGTGTTGCATTTGTCATACAGTTAGTTGAACAGGTTAATGTTTTTATTGCACTGTTATCTAAGCCCACAGATGTGCGAATGTGGTAGAAACAAAGAGAAGCTGTGATGGAAGAGTATGAAAAGTGAGAAATAGTGGGATTAATACTAATGTAATTCATCCATCTACCTACATACATTATTAGAGGGTTAAATCTTTCTTGGATATGGGAACTTCTCTACTTACTGTCTAGACAAAGTTGTACCTCTAGGAAAAGTAAAATTATCATTAAGCAGAGTTGGAACACAGTTTATATGCACATATTATACCAGCACTTTTATGAAAAAAAGTATTTCTCAGCGAGATTTTTCCACTGCTGCTGCAGTGAGAGAGAGCAATACAGGTTCTCAGATGTTTTCTAGCATAAAGAGGAATTATTTAATCATGTTATCAGCAGAAAATATGCAATGGCACATAAAACCACATAAAAACCTCAGCAACTCTTGTAGACAAATTAATTCATTCCATGTCTGTATTAGCACATAGTGATTGGTTTATTACTGTAAGGTTGTTTTATTGCTTTGCACTTTCTGTCTTCTTGTAATATATTTTCCAAAGTAAAGATGATTTCCAAGTCTACAAAAGCAGAACATTCTATTTAATGTGAGATTTGAAATGAGAGCCATTTGAGAGACCATCAAGGATGTTTCCTCAGTGCTAAGGGAAAATAAATTTGTCAGCAGTACAATGTATAAGATTTTTTTCTATGGATCATTATTTTGAAAGAGAATGAGACCACTCTATTTTTTTTTTCCTTTGTTCTGAAGCATTTGAAGACTTTGAAAGAAAATATGATGTTTTTCATTATTTTGAAGCTGCAGATTTTGTCTGTTTCCATAGGCACAAAGATATTGGCACTTTTCTATAAAACAGAAGCATTGAACAATTTTGAAAATGATGCATTATATTCAAAAGAGAAGGCAAGAATTTCATCAGTGCAGGACAAGTAGCTCTCATCTATAAGTAGGTGATGAGCTACAGATACTATATTTTCTACTATCCTTGCCACCCAGTCTGTGTATCTCAGATACATGATGGTTCTGGTATTCTGTCAGCAGCTTCTTCCAGCACTTCACCCGCATAAACTCTTAATCCTGAAGCTGACCGTTTGAATGTGACTAGATCAAAGAAGCTGAACAAAAACGTTGAGGAGAAAGTATGTGATGTCCTTTCTTGAAATAGAAATATAGATCAAGGAAGGGACCATTAACTGTAACAGCTGTGTCTCTGAAAGTAATAATGAAAACAGTAATAGCATTCTTGAAGTAATTTATATTAGAGATTCTTCATTTTTTCCTCACCAGAATTCAGCAATAAATCACTAACATTAATGTTATTCTCTGGACATAAGTGTGCCATTGGCTGGAAATTAATAGATGGAACTGGCACTCTGACAAGTTTCAAAATTTTTTTTATCAGTTCTGGGCTCATTCACTTACAAGACCTGTGTCTATGCAGGATATTCTCATTAAGATTTTCCAGGGTGCTCATCACTCTGCAGTATAAGTGTTCAGTGTGAGAGCAGGATGAGCTGTGCACTAAGGCTGATTGCAAGAGATCCTGTGTAGAACAGGCTCCGTTCTGTGGATACACATGGGTGTCTCAACATTTCATGTTCATTAGAATTGTGAGGAAGAAGGTTGAGTGGTCATTTATTAAGAACTAAGATGACATTGATTTAATTTAGTTTAACCTATTTTGAAATTGAATCGATGAAAATTTCACTGAGGCTGCTTTGATTCTGAATTAGTGTCCACAAAACACTTTTATATGGCCTAATTAATCCATTTTTAAAGTTAACTTGAATTAGTCTTCCTGATTTTTCCTACACAGGAAAGCTATATAAGGGGGAAATGTCAGCCACATTGTGGTAGCTACATAAAATGAAATCTTTATGGTCTTGTCTGAATCTGATTAAATGTCACTGGAAAATTTCTTACAGATTGCAATAAGTTTTGAAAATCAAAATTTATAAATACACACCACAAATGAGAACAATACATAAGGTTTTATGTTAATTATAAGTTTATAGATAGTCTCTCAGCATAATGGCATTGTAATCTAAATTATGAATTACAGACATTCTACTTAAATTCCCAAAGCGTAAGTTTTATCTTTTATAACAAAGAACTTTGGGTTCTGGCTGTGTATTCTACAGAAGGAGATCAATCCCTAGGTCTAAACTAACCTCCTCTATTACCTTTGGCTGTATTTGGTAATAAGAGATAAATCCTGAAGATTAACAGAGAGAGTCCTTGCCAAACAACAGTGAAAACCACTGTTAAAAATATAAGGTCAGACCCAAAACATTATTTTAGATTTTAATGTCCAAACAGTCTGTCAAAGAGATTCCATAAAGCTTAAGGTTTCTACATCCATAAGGCATCTTCCCATGCAAGCACATAGTTTTTTGGCCCCTACATCCCTGTTTTTGAAGCAGGGAAAAATGCTGGCCTAGTGCCAGTTTCTACAAATACTTCATTAGGATCCAGAAACTTGATTAACAATTCCTGTCTGCCAGACATGCTTTGAGTACAACCAACGCATCAGCAAAATCAGACCCTTGACAAAATGCAGCTGTAAGTACTTTGCTTTGAAAATGGTGGTGACGGTGATTATTTTCTCTATACCTGTCGTAGTGATTGTGTACTCTCCAAGGGATTTAGCTGACACTCTTTCAGAGCCCTCTTCACCTAGAGAGACTCAACTTTATACCTTCTACTTCCCAGATGGCACTAGTTATAGAATAATATAGCTGCCTGTTCCTCTTAATTTGCACAATTCCAGATCCATTAATTCCTCCATTAAGAGTCATTTGTAATGGAGATTAATAGATGTGATTTATATTTTTGATATAAAAGTCTGTTTCTGCTTTGGAAACCTCTTTATGTATAATACTCCAAACTGGTAACCAGGTAAAATTTAGAACTAGTTCTGGACTAATTCTTATACTATCAGGCACATCTAGTAATGTGTGTAGCTAGCTCTTGTGGCTCATGCACATGTATAGCACCAAGTTTAATATCTGAAGAGCTTTGCAGGCCATAATGAAGAGGGATATTTCCTGTTGTCATTGGAGAGCTGGTTTGTGAACCTGACTTCAAATGTAAGTGCTCTCATTCAACCTAAATCTTGTTCAAGGTGTCTGAAGTACAGCCTAAATCTTGGTCCACAAACATTATTAGACCTTTCCCATACATGTGATAATGTACCCTCTGAGCTTGGAATGGTTGTTTACATCAAAATGGAGCAAGCAAAATTCTACCAGGGAATACGGTAAGGGAAAACTCAGAGTCCAGAGAGAAATCCCAGAAATAAAGAAGGATCTTTTGCAAAAAGATGAGTTGGAGGATGAGTAAAAATTGACAGTGAACAAAGTAATCAAATGTTGGGTTTTTTTACAATTAATTAATTAACTGATTACTTCTCATGTTAAGCCTAAAAATTATTTACCTAGCAAATTATTAGAAAAATACCTATATTTTCTATAAATGTAGGGATGAATTCGTCTAACTAAACAACATATGAGGGTTGTAGCCTACGGGAAAAACCCACTATGAAAAAATATATTATTTAGTGTGCTGGTTTAGATCCAGTAACAAGAATCTGATTTGCCTAACTTTGCAAAATTAATCCAATTAGTAATGCTATTTATGCCTGTTGGACAACGATTTCATTCCCTTACTCTTAATTGGGTCAAAACATCTTGCTAAAATTAAACTAAGTGGCTCCAAGCAATTATAAATATATACTCAAATTGTGCCAAGTCAAATAATATATATATATATATCTTAGTATAAGTCTCTGATTTCACCACAAATGAAACAGCAATATTTACTATCTTAATGCTTCTCATTGTTAAGTTGGTTTTGCTTTATTTTTACTATCTTCTTAAATCACACTGCCAGTAAAGAGAAGTACATATTATGTATTTCCATGACATATCTTGTAGGAGCAATGTTCTATACAAAATGTAATTCTTCAACAGTTTTCTGAGTCAGAGATTATTTATCTTTTTTTCAGATAAATGGCCATTTCTTCAAGTCCCTCTTGAACTTTAGGAAAATAATTCCTCTAATGTTCTTTCACTTCTAATGGGAACATTTTTCAGAGGACAGAACAACTGTCTTACTTTTTTATCAACAAAGATTTTGGTTTTAAACATCAGCTGAAAAACAGGCATCCTGATGTTGCAGTGAGTTCATGTTTCCAGGTTATCATCAGTATGTGATGATAATCCAGTGGACAAATCCTAATTATGTGATGCAGTTCTCAGTGAGACCAGAACTGACAGCAGATGCTGTGAAATACTTTAAAGAAGTCAGCTTATTGAGCTTCTACAGTTTCTTTCTGGTTTTTCTTGTTCCTAGAACTATGCGAATTCAAGATGCGGAAGATATTCTAATTTAGCTTCATCTTTCATTGTAAGTAGCACACAGGCACAGACACAATCCTCCGTATCACGAGCACTTGAATAGGAGCATATTTGCACAAGTTCCATGGTCAATGAGAGACAAACTTCTCCAATGGGTTGCTCATCCCTTCAAAATCTGAATTGTCTCCTAGCATTACATCATGTGGCTAGAAGCTAAATCCAGTGTCTGATGTTAAGCAGGATGAATTTGAGTCTACCAGGGTTTATCAGTAGTATAGTTCAAGCACTGCTTTTCCTGACTTTTTATTTTCATTAAGAAGTGCTGCTGCTCCCAGCAAAAAAGTTCTCACTAGGAAAGATCAGTGCGTACGCATAATGCTACACACATCTAAAAAGACCCCTTTATTTAATAAAGATTTCAGTTAGAATGATAACCAAAGTGAAGAAAGCACTTGTATCATTCAAACACCAGGTTCACTTTCATTCGTTGCTTAACTGCCTTATCACTCACTGTTCTCCTCCTCTTCTCTCCTCTCTCTTCTCCTCCCCTCTCCTTGCCTCCTCTCTCCATCCCATGCCTTCACAGCTGAATAAATAACTGGTATTTACTTGCAGTTATTTGGTATCCATTCTTGTTAACATAGTAAGATCCCTGGTTGTTTTTACCTTATTCTTCGGTTTTATCTTTTTTGTGTGTGCATAAATGTGTTTGTATGTCAAGTCGGAGCCAATCTTTTAGTGGCTGACAGTTCATTAGAAACTGATTTTAATGCGGTATGTTGTAATTACATTAGTTGAACGTGCTGGCCACGAATGAGTCACCAGAGGCCATGTCACATCAGCATGCCTAAGGTACATGATCAGCCCACAGTGCATCAAGACACTGTCATTGTTTATTGAGCAGTAGCAACAAAACCCAATTCCATATTACTGCCCACCAAATACCACTGTAGTATCAGGTAATTAAAACTGCAGACTGAAAAAATCCAACAGATTTTAATAGACTTTGAATCAGGTCTGCATTAATTTTTGATCCCTCTTAAATATAATTTCTTGAATGATTCATTCGTTTCTATGTTTCACTAATAAAACACATAATACCAGTACCAGCCTCCTTGGAAAGCTCAATGCAAGCAAAATTGTAAAGACCGTGTACTCTGATCATTGTTATGATTTGTTGGAAGTGTCTGTATTACCACATATGTCACACTGTTACATCTTGCATGGTCTTACTGTCTAAAAAAAAAATAATAATAATAATTTGGGGGGAATGTCACTTTGGAGATATTCACACATTTATGTGAGAGTTAAATGGTTTGTGTGCAGTGACCCTGACATGGAATATAACACTTTTCTCTAAACATACATCTTATTTATCCACCAAGCCTTCTTACTAGACAATGCAAGAGCCAGTTAGCAAAACATATTTTTTTTTCTTTCCTTAAATGGTTGTTAGGCGTCATCTATCACATTCAAACTATAAGACAGAAATAATAAATTTCACCTTTTACTACAGAAATAAGTTCTGTTAGAATAAGGATCTCATTCATCGAGTTTTGTTATTATGTTTCAAAAAGAGCACTGACTTTGAAAAATAACAAGTCATGAATAGTTTTAACCAGCTTTGGTTTTTTGATCTTATATATATTTTATTGTGGATATATTTTTCCCATCTAATGACATAAAATATGACCAGAATGACCTTCTAGCACTATTGATTTGATACACTTACAATGTTTTATACCAAGAGAGTGTTATTAGAGACAGGTACTGATAATATTTTTGTCCCACTGATTGAAATGCCAATAAAGGATGGTTTCTTTTGTGTATTTAGCAAATTTCCTGAATAACTTGGGACTGCAGACACTGATAAGAAGTAAAACAATCTTCTAGGTGTTTCTTGTTCATTGTTGAGCACTGGTTTTGAGGGATGAATTTATGCTTTTAAAGTACAACTCTTTTACCTTTTCCTGACCTTGCAGTCCCACAATGCTTGAAAAAAGCCATTAGTGAGAACACGCGATCTGAGTTGTCATGTCTACAACAACGTTGTTGCTAGTGTTTAACTCTGCTACTCAAACATCTTTAGTACTTTTTACTAAATAACTTATCTGACAGACCCCCTGCAAAAACGGATATGAAAACTTGGATGGTCTCTGCAAAGATGAGCAAATAATTGCATTATATCACAGACATTTTGAACATAGCTTTGAGAGATACTTTCCAACCGTTCTTCTTTTTCTTATTCAAGGCAAAATAAGATGCAAAATGAGTATCCTCATGAGACATTTTCTTTTTTTTTCTGTCTACACATTGTCTATACAATGCTAGAAAAATGTCATTTTAAGGGGATGTTTTTAGATATATAGAATTGATTTAAAGTGGTAGTGATAGTTCTTGCTTATGTGTAATGGACATATAAAAGCTTTCTTCTCTTCTTTTTCCCTTCCTCCTTCCCATTAAGCATTGTACTTCCTGAGAATGGCAGTAGTGTGGCTGTACAGCACGCTCAATAATAAGAAAGAAGTTGAAAAGAATTTATCAAAAAAAGATAAACCTAATTTTTGAAGCAAACTGTGTTGTTTTGAATAGCCAGTATCTAAACATGGGCCGTGTTCTGAATTTAAGAAAACAGTATTTGGTCTCCCGCATAGGCCCTCAGCATTCAGCTTTGCTATTCAGAGAAATGGGATTTAATTAAATGTCAGTTACACAGTACCGTTAAGCACAAAGACTTACACACTTATTTTAGAAAGTGTGAAGGCAAAAATTTGTGATATTTAGCAAGGATTTCACACCATTTCACTTCCCCATCTGCCCCTGTGCTTTCTCTGCCCAGGTTGTCATACTGTAATTTCACTGAAATGTTAAGGGAAAGAGCCCAGATTATTTGATAGGGAAAGAAGCAGAGCAAAGGGGAAAATACCTGCTTGTCTCTCTTGCCCTTTAGTAAGCAAAAAAAAGTTTCAACTCCCCAGGTCTCAGAACAAGTTTTCTTTGTGCTTGTGTGGTTCAGTTTTGATTGCTGAACCAAACCACAGTATGTGCACTCCTGAGAAGCAATCAGAAAGAAATGAGCGCAATTGTTGATACTTTCCTCTTACTTAAAATTGCTTACTAATTAGTTGTTTCTAATGCTATGCTTGCCTGAATTTTTCTGCTTTGTTGAACTGTTTAATTCTATTAGTGAAGAAACTAGAAAACAGAAGTAATAAAAATTGTTTCCTCACACATTCTCTGTAATTTTTCCCAATAATAATCAAACTGTTATTGCTAACAGCTATTGCTTTTTAATGAATATTTTATTTGGTGACCTGCCTTAAAAACAGCTGAGCCTTACAGAAATGGGACTTTAACCGTTGTAAAACATAAACAGGAACACCTTTATATTCTTTAGGATTAGTAAATTTTATTCCTGTCTGAATTTTCTACCCCCTTTCCTTATAAGATCAACTTTTTAAAAGACTATAATAAAAAAATACATTTATTTGTTTGTTTGTATCACAATAATTCCTTACACAAAACTCTCATTGCTTGAGTAGGCACTTGAATGCTAGTTCGGCACTTTGAATGGTAAAAAGCTACACCTTAGTAGTCATCTTTAAAATGATACTAGATTATATTAACTCAGAAGAAGCTTTCTTGAAAATTATCACAAGGTCCCTGAACATCCTTAGAGTTTAAATATGTTCCCATATTTAACTTCATACAGCTAAAGAAGGAAATGAAAACTGTTTTTTCTCTTTAGTCCCCGAATCACCAATTCCCAAACCAGTCATGCTGTTTGAGTGGAGTTCGAGCCTATCATCCTTTGGAAACTGTGGATGAATGCATAGGAAGCCAAACTCTTTTACAGAGTCCTAGCACCCTGACTTTTAAGATCCACCATGTCTTTAACTAGTTCCCTCATATTCATGAATTTTCTTAAAGAACTACTTCAGCTAAATCAATTCCAAAATAGACTGCTTAGGGTATAAGGATCTATAAAGGCATAAATATGCAGCATAAAAATGAACAAGTCAGTGCTTACCTAGCACTGATTTTTAATAGTGTCTCTTCCACTACAGGGTTCTTTTAATTAGCTGATAAATGCTTAATAGTCTGTGTCCTGGTGAATGGGCTTCTCATGAAAATCTTTCCCCATCCAGATTTGTCACAGAAGGGGATCCCTGGTTGAGGACCCCTTTATTCCCTTTCTATGGAAGGTTCTTCTGGTGATCTATTCAGATTTTAAACTCCTCTCTTTCCCAGTAATTTCTTAAATCCTTCTCTCAGCAGAGAAATATTTGGGATCTTACTGTCATTTCGTCAGTGTCTGCTTTCTCATGCTTTGGAAATGTAAATGACTGAGTGTGAATCTTTCTGCCCAGACAGTAAATAGACTGTTAACCAATGTAAGCCACCATAAGGCAAAAAACTGCAACCACCTGTTAAACAACATTCAAACCCAAGTGTAAATCTTTCTCATACATTGATGTTAATATTCTATACAGATTCACATAAATTGATTATTTATGCCATACACAGTTGGATTTAACTCTTCACTGCCTTTGCCAGGGGTGAGACACAGAGAAATCTGGGAATGGTAAAGGACTTGTGGATGTCACCATAACAGTATCTGCAGGGGTGCCCACTTTGAAAGTTAGATCTGATTCTGGGATGGATTTGGACTTCTGTGAGCCTGTCTGATGGTTCTCAGTCAAATCAGTTCTGCTGGTATCTTTGCCTTATATGTGAAAATGGAAAAGTATCTAAAATCACTGTTTATTCCAACAATCTGATGGCTTTGGGATTGTATTTGTTCTCTTGTTTCTCATCCCTTATTGGGACCTGAGTCAGCTCGTTGTCTTTTACCTGTCATCTTTTCCATTCAAGAGGCTTAAAGAGAACAATTAGCAATTAATAGTATGTAATCTGCCTTCTAGATCCTCAAAGCAAAATTAATAATCATTGAACAATAATGGCAACTGGGAGAGGTGCCTGAAGACTGGCAGAAAGCGTGTGTTGCTCCTGTCTTCAAAAAGGGCAAGAAGGACCCAGGGAACTACAGGCTGTTCAGCCTCACCTCAGTCCCTGGGAAGGTGATGGAGCAGCTAATCCTGGAAACCATTGCCAGACACATGAAGGACAAGAAATTGATCAGGAATAGTCAGCATGGGTTCACAAAGGGAAAGCCATGCTTGAACAACCTGATAACCCTCTATCATGAAATGACTGGCTTGGTAGACCAGGGGAGAGCAGTGGATATTGTTTACCTTGTCACTGGCACTGTCTCCCACAGGATTCTCACAGAGAAGCTGATGAAGTGCGGACTAAATGAGCAAACCATGAGGTATATTGAAAACGGCTAAACTGCCAGGGCCAGAGGGTGGTGGGGTTGGAAGTGTAGTTGTAGGCCAATAAGTAGCAGGGTAACCCAGGGGTCAGTACTGGTTCCTTTTATCGTCTTCATTAGTGATCTGGATGATGCGGCAGTGTGTACCCCCAGCAAGTTTACAGATGACACGATATTGGGGGGAATAGCTAATGCGGAGAGGGCCATGCTGCCATCCAGAGGGACCTCGATAGACTGTTTTTCTCCTTTCTGCTGGAGAATTGAAAGCACCAGGAGAGTGGTGTTGCAATATTCCTTACATCTCTTGAAATCAGCTCTCTGTGTGAGGTGCGTGTGACTTAGAGATCAAGAGCACACATAAGCTCCGTGTAATATTTATGTAATTGATTTGCTATCTATGGAATGTACTTAGCATTTCCTCTTGACCAGCCGTAAGCAACTTCACACAAACCTTGAATTCAGAGCGGTTTACTTGTTTTTCTGATTTCTGAAACTCATCTTGGCTGTTCTTGCACCAAACTGATTTCCATCCAGGCAAAAATCATTTTAAAAGAACAAAGATCATTTAAAAGATGTCAGATGTCTTTAAAAAAACACTTCTACACTTTTCCAGTATTGACTCTTTTTTGTTTCCTCAGTAGTACTCATAGGGGAAATTTAAGTAATTATAAGTTTCCCTCAGAAGGGAAATTTAAGTAATTACATGAATGCTCATAAACTGCACCCTAAACAAAAGCATAAGGCCAGATAAGAGGAGGGTTTTTGTCTCAGCTAAGCTGACAAAAGACATCTATTGTTCAACTACGTGTTTTACTCCTACTGTTCATCTTTTTTTTTGGTAACATTTGCCCTGAAGATGAGATGATACATTCAAAGTGAGAACCCTCTTCATTTTAAAAGACACATTTTGTATTCACATTGAATGTGGGAATTACAAAGGCAGAATGGGGTACATTTGTAGTCCTATTTGCATGCCAAAATTCAAATTGTTCTCCTGACTATGGCTTGTATCATAATACTTGTTGCAGACTTTGAGACACAGTTCCAAAGACATTGGTATTTTTTTGAATTAAGTTCTTATCTGCATGTTTTTCAGCTGAAGTTTGCTAGATAAAGTAGCCGAAGGGCAATATGAAAGGAAAATAGTGAAAAAGCACATAGCAAAAAGCATAATTCTGAAACCATGTCCTCCTGCATAGATTTTCTGTATGGGCGGCTGACTTTGTTTTGATTAGAACATGCTAAAGACAGACTATCTCATTTACAAAAGTGTGAATCTCATCAGCCATAAAGAAGAAAGACAATATATGAGATATTTACCAGAAAATATAATTTGAAAAAAAGAACAAACCCAACAGATATTTGCAAATGTCTGCTTCAAACTCGGGTTGCTTGCTTAGATTAAATATAAAAGATCTGTCCCAGCAAGGCATACTGATGAGATTTTCTTTTATAAATGAGGAGTTTTGCATTGGGAGAATTAATAAGGAGCGATCTACAAAGACAGTATGGGGGGAAAAAAGGCCTTTTTTAATAGTCTGACTACCATCTAAAACCTGAAAATGCCCTCTTTCTGTACCTACATTTGGAAGTATTACACCTTGCTTAATAAATCTTATACTCTGAAGTCAGTAACTACCAGATCTCACATGCCATACAATGTATCAAAACAGTTCAATCTTTTAGTAAGTGAATCTGCTTAATTTACTGATGTATAAACATTGCCTTAATATCAGGATAAATCCATGAAGCATTGTGCTTTGGTTTGCCTAACCCTCTCAAAAAACAATTGAAAAAATAGGGACTTTTGATTTCAGTGAAACATTTCAGATTCATTCCAGTTAAAAAATAAAATAATTTTTGTAGATTTGACAAATAATTCCACAAAAGTTTCATTTAAAAGTTTTGAAAATCAAAAGGTAGAGTTTCCAAATTTTTGTTTCATATACCACTTGTTATTTATAAAGTTGCTTTTGGAGCTTTGGATATTTTAAATCCTCTGCTATAGTCTGTTTAGTATTGATGAAAAAAGCACTTCTATTTTTAGCATAGCCTTCCTCAACATGAAACAGTCAATAAAGAGTTTTATTTAATTCTTTTGTTGACTGTTATTATATTTTTTTAATAGCAGAATCTGTATCTTTTCCCAGAAAGCTTTTCTCCAGTGAAAAGTTGTTACAACTACATTTCTCAGTGAGTGTAGTTTTGCCTGTGCCTCAGAGGCTAGGAGAAACCTCCTGCAGATTAATTCCTCACACTGCTTCTCTCACACCACAGCGGAGAGGAGACTTCTGCCAGCTTCAGTGTGGAAGGAACCTTTGGCCCTGCACACTGATACATGCCAGTTCACAGCCTGATGTTAACAGCCCACACAGACCCTAAGGTCTGGACCCTCAACAAGGGCTCCTGTCATTTGCACTAAAAGAATATTTTCCAATAGAATTAGGTTGTCATTCATGAAATCTGTGAGGGAATAAAGTTTTTTACTGGTGGTTTTGACTTCTGGCTGACAGCAGATCGATTGTTCATAACACTGGGTTTGGAGGACAGGATTCTGCAATATTCATAGCTCTTTGAGCCTCAGACCCCTTATACACTTCTCCTGGAAGAAGTGTGATTGTTTTTTCCTCCTTATCTTAAAAACTCTTGTACATATCCTACCTTTTCTAGTCCCCGTGTTCTTATTCCCATACCATTTGTAATGTTTATCCTACTTTACTCCTACTCTTCAGGCTTTCCCACTCTCAGTTTGTCCAAAAAATAACTCTTACTCTGTTTTTTCTATCTGTCATAATCTCCAGCCCTTGTCTCCCTTCTTACCATGAGGTTCCCCTATCACTTTCCAACCACTTGGCCACAGTCTTTCCACAAAGTTGTGTCCATTTTTTTTTCTCAAACTCTTTGGTCAAGTTGTACGTCACCCGTTTTTTCTTCCAGTCACACCAAGAGTCACCTGGACTAGGCGTTTTACTAGATTAGTGTTGGTGTCCTACCATGGCAGATCACTTGTTTTGCTTGAGCAATCACAGTCTCCACCACAGTCTTTTATCCTCAACTTTGTCCGTCTAGGGTGCTAGGATACTCACACTTTTTAAAGAAAAGATTTTTTATACCACAAATAAAAAAGAAAACTTTTTTTTTTTTCCTAGCTGTTTCTTGTGGGTTTTTTTAAGTATACCTACATTGTTCTTTTAGAGTTCTTTACCAAAAACCAAGCTCAACTGGCAGCTAATTTCAGCACTGAAAGTCTCACCACAGGTAGTTAAATATGGTAACATTAAGTTACTTGAATTAGAGTCTCATCAAAGGATGTAGCAGACAAAGTTAATAAAAGTAATTACAACCATCCTTAACTCTCCTGAGTTTCTATTTTATCTTACATTTTCCTGATATTTTCTGAAAACTGATGATAAGTAGCAGGCTATATAAACAATTGAATGTCACTTCAAAATGTTGCACTTCATATAAGTACATAGTAGCCAAACAACAGGGCTCATTTCAAACACTATAGGTATCTCAGAAATAACACAATCAAGGGTGATCCTTTAGCATTACACTTTTCAAATACACATACCTTTTACATTTTATTTTTAAAATAATTATTTTCTCTGCCTATTTTTCAAATTTAGTGTTACATCCCATACAATTAGATTCTGGCTGTTGGCCAAGTTGCAAAAATCTGAAAGTTCACCCTTTCCCTTGCCCTCCATGAATTTAGTGACTTTTAACAATAGACTGTAAATCAGATTTTCAAGTTAAACTGTTGCAGTGGCCTGTACTACTAGTGATTTTAGAATGACAATCAGATAACACCTCTGGAAAACACTGTGGTGTCAGACATGCTATCATTACAATATTTAACTATGTTTTAAATAGTTATGTAGCTATATAAGATAGAATGTACCAGAACTTTGTGAAAGTATGTAAAGAGCTAACTTTCTGCTTTCTGACTGCATGTAAAACATAGAGGAGTAGTTTGTGGGTTTTTTTCCCATTAAATAGTAAACTATTTATTGGTATTTATTGGTATTTATTGGGGCTAGAAAATGCATGATACCATACTTGGCTTCTTCATAAAGAAGAGAGAGTTACTGATTTTTTTGTTTTACCTTTTATATCCATAAGAGGAATATGTAGAAATAATTTCCATTTAAACAGCAAAAGGTGAGTTTTTAATTGGCAGCTTTTTTCCTGTAAGGTATTTCTCTTTATCAAACTGGCACCCACTGGGCTTTCTGTTTTGGTTTGGTTTTTTTGAAAGATCTGGTTGGGAAATCTCTGATGGAGTAATTTGGTAGAACATTACTTTTAAACCTAGAGGGTTTTGTGGCAATATACTGCTTGTAGTTAGTTTTACTCACAAAGGTTACACTCCAAGGATGGAATAAGTCTATTTGTTGAAACTGTAATATATCCCAGAAACTTTCTTGTCTTGCCCAAGTGCCTCTGTAAAATGTCCAATGGTACAAGACATAACACATACACACCATGCACCTAGTCCGTGGCTTGTCAGGCCTCTCAGGGGAACCTTGGTCTGTCAGATTTAGGCCGTGAACTCCAGTCATAAGAGTTGCTTTTTCTCTGTTTTCTGAAGAAATCCCAAATTCATTCCACAGAAAACACCAGAAATACTGAAAATTTGGGGTGGGGGGGGTGGAATTGTTTCCATTCTTAGATTTAGTGGAAAAGCAGTAAGTCAGATGACTGAGCTGATTTCCAACTCCATTTTGAAGTGTGCTTTTTAGATAGCAAGACTTAACCTTTGCGTGAATTGGGCAAGAAGACCATAGAAGATAATATAATTGGACTGAATATATCGGCATTTCTGACACACCTCTCTGTGTTCCACCATTTACTGTGACTTGGCAGTCAATAAATAAGCCCTCCACCTCAGTTTATAACACTGGGAGCTATGGAGTCCATCTCAGTTTAGAACTGCCTCAGGGAACATCTGATTTTTTTAAATAAGGAATAAACAGCAGAGGAAAGAAAAAGTCATCAGAAAATTAATTGCATGAAAACTATCTTGTTTCAGGTGCCAACATTCCTCCACAATCATTTTCCCAAACACATAACTGACTATTAGTTATCTTTCAAAATCTTGTCAATGTTAATCTCAGAGTGCAAAACTCGGCTTTTGGAACAAATTAGGTCAATTCCATCTGTGCTAAAGTATGCGTTCCTGAATACTTTTAAAACCTGATGGAAATAAGTGCAACTACACAGGCTAGTGCTCAAAAATCAAAAGGGAGAAAACATCCCTGATTGTGAAGGACTAGGAAAGAAGTACTGTCATTTATGATCCCTTTATTCAGAATAAAAGATAACTCATTTGAAGCCTAATAAAATATGTCATTATCGCTATTAGATGTGAGTCCTTCTGGAACTCCTCAGTGTATCTGAAAGTGGCTGTGAAATATAAAATCAGAAAATATATGTGTAAATTTTGGGAACTTCCATTCAGCTATCCCAAAATGTAAATATTCTGGGAGAAATAGGACTATAACACTAGAGGAATAATAGATTTAAGTGTGAAATTGTCAACAATTTCTCATCCTGTGCTACAAAGATGTCTCACTGAGCCTTTCAGGTAAAATCTTGTTGATGTGTGGAACCTGGCTTGTAATCACACTAGAGATTTGTGCTGTTATAACTCAGTGGTAATGAAGCTATACAGCTATTTTCTGAACAAACATGGAATAGACTCATGGCCTCAGTTTGGAAGCCATTAACCATCTCTTCCTTGTTTTCCTAGCTCCTGTCCGCTACTTTCAATGTGTCTTCCTAAATGGACCTAATGGATTTGGACTGCAATTTCCTACTAATCCCCCTTCAAACAAGGAAGAAAAGACTCACTCTAAGACTTCCAAGAGAAGGACAAGAAAACCAGGGCAGTAGAGAGACTGACTCCTGTGTTCACTCACATTTTGCACTTTATATTTTCTGCTGAGGTCCACAGTAGTTACAGTGGTACTTGTCATTGCAAGAATGTGATCCACTTGGACACATGTACCTGGAAAATGTTTCCATGGGGCAGAGGCAAAACAAGCAGTAATGAACTGTGTTTGACAAAGGTAGAAATGTAAAAGTGCCCCATTTCTCGTGGAAACGCTGCAATGTTAACAAAGTGTTGACACGATTGTGTGTGTGAGTGTGTGTGTGTGTTTTCCTGCCTCTTTTGCTCTTGTTTTTCTTTACCTACCTGCTCAGCATAGGAGTCTGTTTTCCATTTAATTTTATCTAGGGAGAGAAAGGTTGAATGTAGCTCTTATATCAGCAAGATTGCAAGTCTACCTGCAATCCTAAATCATTTCTTCTTAACATTCAATCAAATTGCTGACAGGAAAAAGCCTCACTAAGTCATGAAAATGTGCTCTGTGACTGGTGCTATTTTTATGTCTCATTGACCAGTGTAGCCTGAAGCTCACACTTACTTGGAGCAGCTCAATATACTATCAGTAAGTTGACTCCACAAGTCACATTAATGATGAATATTCCTATTTAACTTGAAGCAGTAAATGCTTGGTCTGTTTGCCCTGCCTGTTGATGAAATACAAACTCTTCACTTCCTAAAGCCCAAAGTGAGCAGAGAAAGTGAAACAACATGGCAAAAGTGAGGAAAAACAGTGCTTTACCAGTATGAAGAACCCAAGAAATAAATTAAATAATTTTAGTACTTCTATTTATCTTCTGTGGGCAAATCAGATTGACTTGCAGTGAAAACCATGTAAATGGTGAATATACCAGCCAACTATTTGCTATTAGAAAAATTAGAAGAAAAGCTATGATGTGAGATGCCAGTCATGAAACTAAGGCAACCCAAAATTCCAATAGGTAAACATGCCAGTTTGATGCAATCTCAGATCAGTGAACAAAAAAGACCAACAAAACCAATTTAAAATATAAAATTAAATAAAACTAATAATATTTAAAAAAAAAAAAAAAGAGCATATGAAATAATCTGAGTAGCTGATATTACTAGATGAAATGGAAGCACTTCCTCACAAGACACTACTGTTGATAATTTATAGATGAGAACTGGAAGTAGATACACCAATCCTCAACATTCTTTTGTGCATTTCTGTAGAAATAATGGGTTTGTTGTTGCCTTGAGAAAGAGACGGGATAGCATTTGATCCATTTAAAGACACGACTGAAAACTGGCATCTCAATTGTCTGTACATCTGGCAATGTAAATAATCATACGTTTTCGCAAGCTGCTATTTCTTTGTATTTCTTTACTTTGTTTTTGCATTTAATCTGTGAAATGTACAGCAATGATCTTAGTTATATAGTTACCTGGTGAAGCAGCATGATGCTCTTCATACAACCTGGCTACTTGCAAAGTCTGAGCACACCAGTAACTATATACTGCTTTTTTATTTTTAGCATAGTTCAGGATAACATCAGCCCCTTAACCATTCCCTATCCCAGCCAACCCATTCTTGCCTTAATCAAATAACTGACTCACATGAGTTTTAGACAACCGAGTCTTTGACAGGTTAATTCAGAAAGCTTTGCTGTTGCACTGCTGGGTCGGGTTGGTACCCCCTGATTACTGGTCATGCATGGCCTTGTGTGACCTGAGTTCTCGGTCTTAATGCACTCTCATATTGCACAGGTTCTGTGCTGCAAAAACTGTCATTGCAACAAGCAGTCGAGACAGTGGTTTCTGGAAAGAAGTAGGAACAGGTCCTGCCCTAGGAGTAGCTCTTTCTACATGGGAACACACTGCAGATGAAAGTGTTCATGGTGAATGCCTCCAGTTACCTGTAAAATCTACTCAAGATAGAGCTAGCAACAGACAATATTTCATCGTAAAATGACAATCTTTAATTTTCTTTCAGTGAGCCTTTTTATATTCCAGTAACTTTTTTTCATTCACAATTTGTGATTTTTTATATATTATTATGGATATTGTTGCCCTAGGTTTTTACTGCAAAAGCTGTCTTACAAGGAGATTATAACTTTCTGAGAATCAGTTAATTTAATTCAAGACTTTATCTAATTCCAATAATCAGAACAAAACTTTAATATACTATAAGCCATTATTTTTTCAGCTTCTTTTGGCAAAATACGTTTTTTTTTAATTATAGATAGCCTTAATCTTTTCTTCTCGTTTGAGATGGTAGATGAGAAGAATATGGTTCAGATCTCATCTCCATGTTTCAATTAAATATCTGAAAGCTTTGGAAACATAAACAATTAATATAATTGAATAAGTGATATAAAATCAGTCATTTATTGTTGTTTCCTAATCTCAGTCACTGCCTTGAAGAATAGGAGAAACAGGTCCATTCTCAAAGTAGCAAGCATTTTTCTTTTTAAATTCACATGGAAACTTCAAAAAAAAAAAGCTTGAATTGCATGGGTTTACTCAAGTTAGCTTGAAATATTGCAAAATCATATGCTGATTGTTATCTATTTTGGAAAATAAAGAATATAAACCTTGTTCCCGTGGATGTGATATGTTTTCCTGTGAATCTAAAAGTGGAGGACAAGGATTTACATATGTCAGTTTTCTATCCCTGCTAAGTATATACAAATCTGAATATAAAGACGCAACTTCTCTTACAATTAAGCTGGAAAAATTAATCATTCATCATTGTATTTATTCCTAATGAGCTTTTTGCAATACTTAGCTAGTCTTTTTACACACTTTGTAGATTACACTCAATCATACAAAAAGCTAAATTCTTGCTGTAATCATTCAAGGTAGGACATCATCTGTACCAAAATCACATATGTTCATCAAAGTGGTTATTTAAAATACAACTGCACAACCTATACAGAGAAATGTGCAATCTCCAATGTCTAGTCTGTAGTCCAGACAATTGGGAAAATGACCACCAAGAAACTGAGAGAGCACAAATGGTTAGATTTCTCCCTTGACCCCTATAGGAACTATGGCTTACCTTTATCAGCAATTGTTAAAACAGGTGAGCTGGTGGAAAAAACAGACTACAGCCTGAAGACAGCACAGTTGCAATTGCATAGTTCTGCACTGGGGTTCAAGAGTGCTTTGCCCCATGGGGTTTGATAAGCCTTCCCAAGGACGAGGTTTGTTGCTTGGCAGTTTGACTGCAGGTGGACCGGCGTTTCTAATCCCTTCTTCTTAAAAACGTGCACCTTTCTCTAAGATGCTAAAATCCTGCTGAAGTCAAAAGGAACAGTCAATTTCCAGCAACTCTGAAAATCAAGACTTGACCAAGCCCAGTGAGATCAATTGCTCAGCCAAGAGTAAGCTGTCCACCCCAAAACGGCCTGCTCTAGCTAGTACAGTCCACAGACCCTGTCCTCAGCCCTCAGTTTGCACTCAGTCTTTCAAACTTCTATCCACATTGCAGCTGGAGTCCAGCAAAATGGCTCATTTCTATTGCTCCCATTGCTGACGCAGTTTCCAAGGGAAGGTTGAAAAGTCCATGTAAAAGAAGGTATTTTAGTGATTAACTATGCCGGTGTAGCAGATGCAGGTGCCCTGGTGCTGGCAGGGGGCTGTGGGGCGGCCTCTGTGCGGAGCGGCCAGGGCTGCCCCGTGATGGACACAGACCATTCCCACTGGCTCCAACCAACCCACCCACCGCAGGGCACGGCTGAGCCCCACGGCCCAGATGGCGGCACAGTGGGGCCAGTCTGTGTAAGGAAGGGCAGACAGTGCTGGAGCAGGAGAAGGGAACAAAAAGAGTGAGAAGCAGCAGAGGGAGCACCAAGGTCAGAAGAGGAGGAGGAAGAGAAGGTGCTCCACACTGGAGTAGAGATTCCCCTCCAACCTATGGAGGACCCATGCCAGAGCAGACAAAGAGTGTGAGGAAGACAGAGCAGTGGAGAGGAACCACCCTTCACCAACTGTAACTGCTGGGGACTGAAGGAATGAAGCTGGGCTTGGGAAAGAGGGGAGGAAAGGTGTTGTTTTAATGTTTGTCTTTCCGTTTCCCACTATCCAAATTGGCAATTACATTTTTAGGAGTTAATTTTCCCTGAGTCTGCTTTGTCCACAGCAGTAATTAGTAATCAGCCGGAGTGTTTATTTCAAACCACAAGTTTTCTCATTCCCATTTTTCCTCTTTTTTACAACTGAGAACAAAAGTGAGTGAGCAACTGGGTGGGAGTTTGGCTGGTAGCCATGGATAACCCACCACGACTGGTTGTTACACAGACCCTATACACATCCTACTAAATGGCAATAAATTGCTGTTTGTCCCACAATTCGGGTCTTCACTTAGAACACAAGAAAGAACATACATAACTTGTACATTGCCAAAAGATTTATGCCTTGATCCCCAACTCTAGAACTACAGAGTTAGGTGTTTTATACCCAGCTGTTTACTACTCAGTACAGTCAAGTTTAGATGCCATATTCCCTGCAGAAAAACTCTATGGCACTTTGCTTTAATACAACACAATGCGAGAAGTGCAGTAAACACAGTTGCAGAGGGATATCTTTATCTGCCAGGACATAGGTACTCAGGAGAGCTGCTGAAAGACTCTTCCCTTTCCTATCTCACTTAATTCTTTACTTCCACTTTGGCATCCCACTGTATAATCCCCTCAGTATAGTGAGAAATGAGTGAAAGGCTCCCTTAGGGAGAACACTGGTTGTTTAAGCTGCTTTGGACTTAAGACAGTCAGCTGCTGACTGCCCACAGTTGCATGCCATCAGTAACACTTCTTTCCAAGGATTCAAGATTTTGGAAGCCAAGAAAACAAGTAAAGGGATAGCATAAATAATACTGGGAAATAATAAACATAAATAGTACTGGAAGAAGGAAAAAGGGAAGACGTGAGGGGCTGGTAACTGACAAATTAAGAGGAAATATCAAATGCCTTGTGAGGTTTCCTAAGCAGGAACTGTGCATAACAGAATTTGCTAAAGATTCAGCTTTGAGAAGGTGATATTTCTGCCACCATTTAGATCTCCAGAAGGAAAAAACACAAAGGCAACTGAAAATATGAAGCGTGTGTTATTTATACGCCTGAAAAGGTCAGTAGATATCTAGCTTTCATACCATCCATTTATCCTGTGTACAGTTCTCCAGAAATTCCCAATTAGCCAAATAGTTAAGGAGTCATATTATTCACCTGTGGGCAAAACCTCCTTATGCAGAAATCTTAGACTTTCAATTAAACAATGAAATAACATGACCTTTTGTGTTTTTTCTCTTAATTTATGGATTTCTGTGTATGCTTGTTGCTGGTGATACACCCTTCACACAGCAATCTGTTCTGCAGTACTCACATCTCAAGAACTGCTGTAAATACCTCTCAGGAGTTTTCTTCAATTTCCAGTCATGTCTTTTATTATGATAGAAGGTAATTAGTAAAACTTTATTTTGCCTGGTCCAAAGGCACAGTAATTTAATTTACTCAGTGATACTTCCTTTTGGAAAAGTATTGAAAAAAATACACTTTGCAGATATCACTTTTATTATGTAAGGTGGGAAAGGAGGTTCTGTTTTTCCAATAATCACTAGATAAAATCTCTTTACAACTTTGAGCTTGTTTCTTTGCAGAGGTTGCTTATTCTCAAAGGGAAAATTATGTCCTTGCTCAAATGGCCAAGTGACCCCTGTGTTCCCTTTCGTTTGGTTTTTGTTCCATGTTAAGAAAAACCTAAGTGGTCTCATTTTCTATAGATGAAAGGATACTCTGCCCACAGGCAAACTTCTTTCCAGATTAATTTTTACCTGAAACCTCCTATTTTTCTCTCAGAATACCTAATGGCATTAAGCATGTCCATATCCTAAATCTTTGGGTTTTGTCTTAGTCCCCAAGAGGATATTGTGTCAGATAATATTGTCTGTGTGTAAACCAGTAAGTCACTGAACACGGTTAGTACCAGAAGTAACAAGCAGCTTCTTCCTAATAAGCATGATATTTGCTTTTATAATTCTGAAGGGGTTTTTTGTGCTAAAATACTGCTCAGAAATACATTTATTCTCCCATCTACCCCATGTTAAACTCCAACTAGCAGAAAAAGCAAACATCCTTTGAAACCAAATCACCAAACTGAAAAATTGTAATTATGGTAAAAGGTAAACAGAAAAACTTTAATCAGCTTCTTTTTTATTTTGTGGAGGGGCATTACAAAACTTGGACCTGTCAAAGAAATGGGAAATTAAAGCGGCTGACATTAATACTCCAACAACTTTCCAGCTGAATGACAAAGATAAAAATGCACATTTATTGTGCAATCCACCTTCTGTGCTTTCTTTCTTTCAGAAGATGAACAATGCAAAGGAGGAGTCTTGAGTACCATGCTGTTAAATTAAAGCTTAGCTGTAGCATTTCAGTGAAGAAAAGGCAACAGGAAGACAACTTGATGAGAACCTTCCATACGCCTCTCTAAATATCATATCTTCCTGTCAGAATGATATGGCCACCCTTTCTCAAAACGAAGAGACAAGAGTCTCTTTGTTCTCTCCTTGACCTTGATGTGAGTGGGTGTAAGTCTGGCTTGAGAAAATCTGAATAAATCACTACTGCTTGGTGATTATTTAGTGTGTGGAAGTTAATACAGTGTTCTGCTGTCATATATATATATATATATCTATATATATATATATATCTCTGTGTGTGTGTATGACTGTATACATAGGTACACAATACTTGCATACCTACCACTGACCTTTCAATTGGAATGACAACATGTTCTCTGATAGATCAAATTAGTAAACTAGAACAAGGAAGATGGAGTGGTAAGACAAATAACATTAACTGTTCTTTTCGAATTCACAAAAATATTAAAAATGTAGAAAAGCTAATTAATATATCTGCTTTTCTAAGAAGATTTTAAGACCCTAACTGTTTAAATCAGTCAAATCTTCTTCCTTTTCAATTAAATGTCAAGAGTGTTTTCCCCATGAACCCCTTGCCAACTTATTTATTATCTCTAGTCACAAGTAATAAAAGTTAATAGAATTCTATAGACTTTAAGGACATTTGCATCCAACCCTGAATCCACTTTTTCTTGACTGATTGATCATTTATCTAATTATTTTGGAAGCTTCCCCAAAAAGTAGAAGAGAACATTGAAGTACCAAAGCATGTTTTCCGCATACTCATTTTAAAAACAAAAGCAGAAACAGAACTTGGAAAATTAGTACCAATGACAGTGAGGTTATTAAATGCTAAATGTCATGAAAATGAAACATTTGGGTGCTTCAGGTTCCAGGAAATAAAACCAACAGCATGTCTTTAATTTGCCTGAAACTTAATGATTTAAGGAAAATATAGTCTAGCATTTTCAGTTTATAGCAGTGCTGTTGATGTCTTGTAGTTTCAGTTAGTGAGAATGATAAGTCCATGTCACCAAAGGCAGAAATATTGTAAAATTAATCCAGGTATGGGAGACCAATTCACATTTTTCATAGGGATATTTTACAGATTTATTTGTTTTGGGGCAGCTGTATCATAGATGATAGTGATTGGCACACTGCAATAAACAGCATTTCTGCAATTTAGTTGACATCATAAATTCTCGGGAAAAAATTGCAGCAACAGAGCAGTTAATAAGGTTTGAATATGACCCCATTTGACAGCTTTCACCCTTCATGTTGAGAGCCCTGTGAAGAGCTTCTATCATATGCAACCATTGTCAATCTTTTGCTTCCAAGAATGTACCATCCTCTGGTTTTGTTTAGATATATGCATATTTTTAGAATGTTAAAATAATTCTCTAACATTTGTTCTCTCATTAATATGCTGTAAAAATAAAATAATTGGTTAAGATATAAAGGCTTAGTTTTAGTATGGAGCTGAGTATTTTAGGGTTGTAATGGAACTATCAGTTTAAGCAAGTTTTGTATTTGATTTTTAAATCAGCCTTTTTTTATTTTTGTCATTTTGTCATTTTGTTAAGAAAATTATTTAAATTAAGTTGGGAGGTTGTTTGATACTTTCACTAAGATCACTGACTAATAATATGGAAGAACTTATCCAGTGTTTTCATACACTTTAGAAGTTGTTTTGTAAAAAATAGCAATCGATAATTAAATCCAGAATCACATGACAGAGATGCTGTCTTATGAGATGTCAGCAATGTATGCTTTTCACACTGTGGGTAACTTCTTACTTGTTGATGGCTCAAATGCCAGTCACTTGAAAAATATGTTTAGTGGAGCTACATATCTTTCACAGTCATTGCAAAAATAGCATGAAAAAAACAATGAGAAGAAATGTCTGTGTCTGTGTGGATGCAACAAGGCACCTGTACTCCTATGGACATGCGCATGCAGAATGCTAAACACTCTCCCTCTGAACACATTTGTAAATTCATGGCATTTAAAGCTGAAATAGGCCCCTACATTTCACTCTGTAGCCTTTTATATAAAGTCCAATAACTCAAGCTGGAATAAAGCACAACTGTTTAAACTCCATTTTAGACAAACTAACAAAAGGTTTGTAGATTAAGGGCTCTCTTTTTCCCATGCTGTCTGTATTTATAAGAGGTATCAGTCTTCAGTACTACCCTGTCTCATCTTTTCACAAACACAACTACTGTCATTTTAGTAATGGTTATGTCAGTGTTCTCCCATTGACACTGATGAAGCTATGTCAATTTATTGTTACATGTGACCCTAAAAATTGGATTTTGCCTACTACGAAGACCCACAGGAGGCAGAGATCAAGTTATACCAATTATTGTTGTATTTGACCTTGAAGATCAGATTTTTCTTAACATGAAGACCTGCAGGAGGCGGATTTGAACAAATCTCATCACTGATGTTCTCCAGCAGAGGAAAAAGTGGAAAGGCTTTAAAGCTTTTAATTTTGGAGCACTGAGATGTTTACCAAGGATAACAGCTTAGATTATATTAAATGTACACATTCGTACAGTAAAATTTTGTGTTTGTACTTTAAAATTAACTGACAAATTATTTTAAAGTTTAAAACAGACTTTCCTTTAGTGGGAAGTATTCTAAAGTATCCAAGTACTGGCTGCTTTATGAACCCTGTTTTAGACTTGTGAGAAAGAGGCCTGGGGACAAACTATTGAGTGGAAAACTGACACACATGAGAGTGAGAGATTGAGGGCACAAACATGAGCGTGCAACTGAGTTGCTGGGATTTTTTGTTACTGAGAAAGACCTTCTCCATTCCTTCCCTCTCCTGTTGAGAGGAGAGACCAGACCTGCAAGGAGTTGGCCACTCCAGGAAGAAATGAGAAGCAGAAGGACAGTGAAAGCAGATGAGAGCAAAGTCAAGGCTTGAGGGACATGAGGCCTTGGGCTATTTGGAGGTTATGGAACACAAGAAACCATAAGGTCACTGATACAAAGTTAAATTTTGGTATCCTCGAGCATTTTCTATTCTTCCCTGGGACAGTAGCATTCAATTTTGCAAGTGTTTCTGAGGAGTCATCTTCGGATATACAGTGCTCATGTTCAGTTTTATGAATGCGGAATTCAATCCATTTCTTTTGTAAACTACAGGCAGGCTGTGTCTGCTTTTGTTTAATTATTTTTTGATAATAGCTTTGATGGATATAGGTCCCTGATCAAATCAGTTGGCCTAGCCAGCATAAATCCACAGCTATTCAGCTGAAGCTGCTGACCTAAAAAATTAGCATTGTCTCTTCATTCCTTCCTTCCTTGTCTGTGTCTGGCAAGCACCCAAATACACCAAGCTGTCTATACCATCCTCTGCTGATGAAAAAACATCACTCCAAACCACTTTGACTGTTAGTTCTTCTGAGGAAAAAAAATTGTCTCTCTACAGTGCGATCCCAGTGCTCTTTGGAAAACTGATGATCATGTGCTGGATAATTACTAGACAACAAAGACTTGCTTCTGTGATGTGTTGGAAACCTTGACTCTTCCCAGGGACTGAACTGCTGTCACCTCACAGGTAATTACCTCAACCACCGCATACAGTCCCCAAAGTATTTATGAAGATGGGGCTCATTAGGCTGAAAGTCATTTGCTTCATGAGTTTACCAGAGCCAGGATAGTTACCCCCAGCTCATGCTAAACAAGGCACCCATGCAGACTGCTCCTGAACTTCTGTGGTCTGGATGATCTATTGATTGTTATTATCAGTAACCATCATTTGCTATATATTTGCACAGGGCTTGGCACACACCTTAAAATGAACATTCATATCATAATAATATATATTAATAATTATATACTATGATAATGACAATTCAGGTAAAAAGTCACCTAGTCTTTAACTATCATGAGTCCAATGTATGTCACTGTGTTAATACTTGTCTTAACCCGAAAACTGACAAAACCGTAACAGTCACCACTAAGCCTGTCTAATTTGAAAACCTATAAATATATGGGATTACACAAAAAGTGTAATGAGTTCTATCCCCTTGTCCAATTTCAATGGACAATAATTTCTATTATACCCTTATAGGTGCAAGAAAGGAAAACAGATGGCCCCCTATCTCATCACTGTGCCTGACAGAAAACCAACTGCTCCTACTAAAGTTAATTAGTTTTGCTCTTTTCTGCTCCTTTAGTATGTCCAATAGCATATTCAGATGTTTAATTTTTTTTCCATTGGAACAAATATTAGATAATGCTTCTGTTCTTTTTTGTTAAAGAGAAAAATTAATCACATCCCATGAGACAATGAAGTAGCTTCTATCTAAGCTTTAGGAAAAGACGTGCAGAGCCTGATATCACACCAGTAAAACTTTTTCTTTTTCCACAGCTCCTGCTTTAGCCTTCCACAAGATTCTACAAAACATTTGTTCCATTGACTGCTTCTGTCAGTCACTCATAACAGAACAGAGAACAGCTAAGTCTTTTTAACCATTACATTTTCTTGCAAACCACAGCCTTGGGCTTAATATTTTTGCCCTTGTGCTGTACAAAAGTATAACCTCATATAACAACCCTAGGAATTCTCTATGTGAAACAAATATTAATATATAATTAATATTATATTTACTTAATATTTATTATATTAAATCATAATACATGTATTAAAATATAATAAATCTGTTTTCCTGAAGAGTACGCACCATCTCTTCTAATCTATATGGTGTGGTACTTCAACAAACATTATTCTGGTTGCTGACTAAAATCCCAATGTGCAAGGATTAAAAGAAGAAAATGCACAGACTCATCGCACTGCAGAAATAAAGACAGGATTAGATTCTCTGCCTACACTCCAACTATCAGAAAAAAATAGAAACATTTAAGGGGTTTGGTTAAACATTAGAAACCATTTCTGTTGTAAAGATAGTTAATCAGTGGAAAACAGGTAGGCTCCACAGAATTTTCAGAAATTTTAAAAGAAAGGTTAGATACATACGTCAGGAGTAGCACCATTATAGCTGATATTGTCTAGGAGCGAGAATGATCAACTTGCAGTGTCCATTCTAGCCCTATGTGTTATGTTTGAGTTAGTGTATATCCTTAACATTTTCCTTGGTGTAACAGTAAATTCTGAAATGCCAAGAAAGTATATGTTCCTCCAAAGTTAACTAGCTTCCAAAGCAGCATCTGAGGTGTTTTCATGGAAATGGTTGCATTCTGACATTCAATACTATGGCATATTTTCAAATATCTTTTAAAACTGTGGGCTACGTTAAATGTATTTCTGTCGATTTGACCTCACTTCAGTAATAAAACCTTTGTGAATCCCAGTAATGCAATGGCTCTTCCAGGAACATTGAGTAGCACCAACATTTAGAAATTAAATCCTGTTATTTAGGATTCCTGTATCTGGACTAACTTCTGCATCCGCAGCTGTCCTAATTTGTAAAGCCATAGAGGAATGAGAAAAAAAAAAAAAATCTAGCCATGTTATATATTTCTATTACTTTAGACTTTGTGATAATAAGTCTATAAAACAAACTATGAACAAGCTCTGAGGCTATATTTCTGATTTCCCAATAGGTCACAGTGAAGATGAGTTGCTATACAAAAAGAGAGCAGCTAAAGCTCAGAGTGAATACAGAACCGTATCATTCAAAGGACACTTTGAATGTGATTTGTCTCACTTACTTAATTTTATCTCTGGTTTGTCAGGTGTCCAGTCTAAGATAGTTGCTCAGTCACTGTTAAGTCTGTAGTCAATGAAGAGAGACTGGTAATTCCTGATAACAGTTCACCTATTCTGCAATTAATATCTGAGAGGTAGGATGAATCACCCACGAGAGAAACACATCTTTCTTCATTTGTTGTATTCTTAACTAGCTAAGATCAGATGTTTCTAGCTTTGATAAGGCTAAAGTTATATGAGATTCATCTGTGATACTATGATGCCTAGATGCCTCTGTTGGCTAATACTAGAGCTAGAAATGGACATGCTTTCAGTATAGGACCATAACCTTGATGTACGGAAAAAGTGAAATGCAGCATTTTCCATATTTATGTCAGGTTTTAGTTGCCAAAAGTAAAAGTATTCATATTAGATTTGGTTCATTAGCGTCATTTCTCTCTTCTCACTCCCTCTTCTCTTTTAATTCCATGTCATCTACATGTCACAGGAGTAAGTTTCCACTAGACTTTCTAATTGGATTTTTTTTCTCATCAAGAGAAGAGGTAACTTTTCTCAGAGGACACCATTATTCACACAACTATATCTAGTGAATGAAAATGGAACAAGCTTAACTTGGATTTGTAGACATTGTCTTTTTGTGGTAAACAAGGTGGGGGAGTTACAGTACAGGGGCTTACTGATGTTGAAAATAAGTACTTTCATAACAGTTACTGCAACTGTTAAATTCCTAATCCTATAAACAACAGGCTGTTTTCCATTTCCCTCTGGTTTTCTCTTCAGGAATGAAAGTCTAAAAGAAAAAACATAGCCATTAGCCAGGTGGGATTCAAACAACATGAGCATAAACCAGCTCAAACTCTGAACAATATTTTTACCGTATCCCTTGACTGCCTCTACCCCCATAGAATATGTAGAACATAAAAGTTGTTTGAATTGTTTGGGTCATCATAAAAGCTTAGGAAGATTTCTCTTTTTTGTTGATGCCATTTGTTGGTACCACTTGTCACTCAGTACACACCAAAAACTGGGCAAAGAAAGCACAGTCTCTTCAAGGTCAATGAAACAGCACACCACTTAACCAGACTAGACAATTTTTCCACTGGAACAGGAAAATGGACATATTTTTGCTTTGTTTAGACCAATGTCTCTTGCTGGCAGATGCCTAGGAAATAATACTAGAATAGGGTAGATGTATAATGATATTTTTCTTGGATATTCAATAATATGCAGAAATAAGTTTCCTGAACTAGAGTTCTCTTTCTAGTTAATAACCTTAAACAAATTCTTCTTTCATGAGTTTAACCATTTATTAAACTCTATAAAATATTAACATCCAAAATATTTTGGAGTGAATGGGCTCCACTATTAATAGTATGTTTTGTGAAGAGTCATAGCCTTTAGTCTTTTTTCAACTGCCACTTACTAGTTTCATTTGATTGGCCTCCATTTGTGCACTAGAAGAAAGTGTACAGTCATTTCCTATTTTTGTCCTTTATGATACTCCTGATTTCATGGTCTTCTTTTATATCCCCAGCCATACCTTTTTTCCAGCCTGAAGAACTCAAGTCTGTGTTGTCATTCATTAGTGAAGGAATGTCAAAAAGGGTATACCTTTATTCTTACTGTCTTATTGAGGTAAGAAGTGCTACTAAAATGCACACTTTTTGCTGATATAATTTTCTTTATCTGCAAACATTTTCCAAGAAATCCATGTTTTGCTTTCCACTAATACAAATGATCAAAACCATGGATTTCCTGTGAGGGTGCTCTTGTTCAGGTGGTGATGTCTTGAGAACTGGTGTCTGAGTTCTGAATATCTGCAGTTCTGAAGAAAAAGGAGGATCACTTTGGTAGCGGCTTTTCAAAAAACCTCTGGGACACTATACATTAGGGGTTTAGCTTGCATGGTTAATTTACTGAGGACTGTATAAATTCCAGTATAGTGAGCAATGCTAGATGTGCAATGGTGCTTGTCCATTAAAAAGCATGTATTTTGTTACTGTTGCTTACCTAAGAATAGGTTGGTTGTTGGAATAATTCAGAATGAACCATATGGTTCCCTTATAGTAGTTCTTGCCATAGAGACAGAATCTTCTTCGCAAAAATCTGGCTGTGCCTGAGAGGCTTAATTTTATTAAGGCCATTAATCTGGAATACAGCAGCCTTGCTGCCTATGTCAGGCCTGGAAATGTCAGAGAAGGCATGAATACTGCCAACATACAGATTGCCAACACACAACTAGATTACAGTGGAGCTGCACAACCCTCTACCAAAATGGAGGACCCTAGGAGCTGTTGCATCTATCTAGCAGATTAGGTAAAATCAGTCACAAGAAGTATTCATGAGTAAAATGATGGACTACAGTTGACACCTGTATTTCAACTTATCAATTTTATGTCTGTGAAAATAAACAGTAGTCAGAGTGATGAGATATGAGGCCTAAGAGCGCAGCAGAACAGAACCACCCAATGAAAACAGTTTATCTCCTGAAAAAATAACCTGTCATCAGACAACTGTTGAAAACTTAACTATTCATTTTCCACACCATGGTGCTCAGTTGTTGGTAGCTTACTAAATCTTATATTCAAACAGTTGTAGACGTCAGGGGAATAGCAATAGAATACCAAGACTCTGTTCTGAAAGCTGGTTTCAAGCCAGACCCGACTGCTACTGCCTGAGCATTATTTCCACATGACAGCACAGCCAGCTGTGAAAACAATATTTTTCCTCATTCACTTCCTGAAGAAAAGAGGTCCACGTTAGAAAATCCAGTACCACTACTGGCCATTCTTTGTCCCTTCATCAGCAGTTTCTACAGTTTCAAGCTCCTTGTGCATTAAGGCCATCTCTACTCTTTCAGTGAATGAAATAATGAATTACTGGCCCTAATGAGCAAATGGGAGAACTTTTCTACATCAACCAACTCCTGTTTTGCAGTAGCTTGGTGGCATATGCAGACACATTTGGCTTCCACCCACCACTGACAACAGAAGCTTCGTAACCTGGCTGTACATCTAAGATTGAATTTCCCAGAGGAAATAATTAATACTATTGACTTAATACTACTGTTTGAAAACCAAACATTTCAATCATAATAAAGACAATGAAATGTGACTTCAAGAATACAGCTACACCATACATGGAGACACTGCTTATTGAAAAAAATAGTTGTGTGAACAGAATAGCAACAGTAATGGCTTACATTTAATTTATCAAGAGAATTCACAGGTTGCAATATTCACCAAGGGGGAAATAGCACCAGCATATTCTTTATACTTTCCTCTATGAAACTAAGTATAATTATATTTTTGAGACAAAACTCTAAACAAAACGAAAGCACAGTGAGACTTTTCATCACCCTCACAAATATGTGTCCTGTTCCATCATTCTTCCAGAAACAAAAAATGGAAGAATGCATCTTCCAGCAGAAGATGGAAATCTTTCAGTCTATGGCTTCCTTTTTTATCTCTTGGTGATGGATATGATCTCTAAAATGGAACGGAGGGGATTTCTGGTTTTCACCTGTGCTTCAGCACATGGTATTTTCCCGGTGCTCAGCACCACATTACCTCAGTCCTTCACTGTTTTTAAGCATTCTGGAAATGCTCTACTTTCACTGTTCTCTTTTCCCTTCTCTTTCTACCCCTCAGGAGGGGAAGCATTTCTTTTTTAAAGGAGTTGATAGGATGGATGACATTTTTGTCTTCCCCTCCATCCAAAGTTAGAAACTTTCGTTGAAAATTTCAAGGAAAATCAAATAAAGTACAATTTATTTATGATAACCTCTACCAAGCATGTATATATTTGAGGTTTTTTTCCTTTGTTTCCTATGGCAACTACTCCTTCACTGTGAGCTTAAGCATCATTTTTTGCACAGGGTACCTATCTCAGAATAAGCTAAAAGACAAGTTTTAAAAAAGCACTGAATGATTATTCACAGAATCACAGAATGGTTAAGGCTGGAAGAGCCCTCTGGAGGTCATTTGGTCCAAAACACCTGCTAAATCAGGGGCACCTAGAGCTGGTTGCCCAGGACCGTGTCCCATTATTCCCCTCTCTTTTCCTGTCTTCACAACCCTTTTCTTAGTGTAGTCTTTCTTATTTGGTATAAACTCATGTTTCTCAGAAAAAGATTAAGTCTAAATCAAAACCAACCAGTTAAACTGAAACAATTAAGTCCTCACGGCATATAACTATGCTATAACTATGTTGATTATCACTAGTAAGACTTTCACATGTACTAATATCATTAACAAATCTTTTATGTATAGCCAAATTCCTAGCTTCTAGCAGTAAGTCTACATGTAATTATACCCGCTCCACTGTGGAACACACTTGTTTTAGAGTTCAGTACCTGCTATGGTTTATGGGACAGTCACTGTGTTAGACCGCCCTGTTTGGCACTGGAAAGTGTACTGCCAGATAAGAGGCTGATTTAAATTGAAAACTACATATCTGGATTGGGATTGATCTGTAATATTAGGTGGTTAATTTATACTACTAAGAGAGGTATACTATAATATTAAGATAAGGTTCTTCTGTGCATGCCGGCTCTGCATACAGGTTCACCTTTCCCTAACATTTAAAGTCAATTGCATCTTAGAGCTTGGCCGGAGCAACTTCTGAATCATCAGTGTGTATCCTCATTTCTCCCAGGTGATTTATCAGCAAAATATTTCCAGCTAGAGAGGACATTTAGACAATTATAGATGCATTCCTCATTGCCCATTCTGTGTGCTGACCTTTCCTGAGATTTTGTTGTATGTCTTCCATTATATCACAAGCAATCATGAAATAGAGCAAATGTGGCCACCTTTGGCACCGTTTATTTATCTTCATTAGGTACTTGCAACAGAAGTGACACTTCCAGTGACTACACAAATACCAAAACAATGTTACCAATATTTTTTCTTGCTGGTACTAAAACATGTCAGAAAGAAACTAAAACCAAAATCCAGCATTCTCTGTAAGACAGATAACATTGTCATGCTACCACGAACAAACATAATTTTTATGAGGAAAGCGCCTCTTTAGCAGACTCCAAGGTGAAATGATTTTGGCTTCTGATTCATCTTGATGTTCTCAGATAGCGTGAAGTGTCTTCAGATTTAGTCCCCTGGAACAACTCCTGTTTGCATTTGACCCTTCTTTGGGAAATTTTGTTTCAAAGCTCCCAAATGTTTAACAGCTCAGCTGAGTGATCATTTTTTTCTCATATGGCTCTGGCACAGGAACACTGTTTCTTTTTTTAACCAGAATACAACAGGGTCACCTTCTCTTTATAAGGAATCAGATATATTAACAAGTGGCGTGACAGCTGTATCACTTTTTCCCTTGATATATTCTAGTGCACCAGCAAGATACAACAGTAGAGTTGTTGCCTCCCACCAAATATATCCAGACTGGGAGTTTTCTACTTCATTCATTTATAAACATTTAATGTAGCCAGTTAAGATAGCAGCTGATTTTGATTTCTCTGAATCACTTTCTGACGGGTTTACCACTCTCCATGGACTAGAGAGGTAGCCTAGACAGACTACTTAGCTCACTTAACTGCCTACATTAGGTTCCTGACTTGTCCTCAGAGAATAATCAACACAAGCTCTGCAAATAAGTGGCTGAAACACACATGATTCCTTTTTAAGATGTATAACCTGTGTTTTGATTTACAAGTTAGAAGTAGATGAACAAAGGATCACAGTCAAAAAGTTCTAGGCAAACCTAAGCCAGTCCTTTCAAAAAGTAATACTAATGATTCATCAGTGTGATTATTTGCATGGGTTTTGGAACTTTCTAAGTTTCACATTGATATTTGATGTGTGATATATCCCACACAATTTATTCACTCATTCCAATACTGATCATACTCTTCCTCATTCTTAAACCTACCAGACTGCCAATTATTTCTTCCAAGTATGAAAGGTTTACCATTCTCCACCATTGCAAAGATTCCATTCAGAAAGTCATCAGACTTTCTTTTTCACTCATCCAGCAACACATTAACTGAATTAGTTCTCTCCTATAAAATTTTCAAAACATATCTTTGCCAAAATTGTCCTTTCACACTGTCTTATTATTTTAATTAGACATACCTGGACTGATATTTCCCAGAAGATTAATAACAAAATCATTTTTTAAAAATGGTCTGTGCACCTCCAAGATATGGAAAGTTAGCATCATTGCACATATAAGAAAATAAAGAAGATGTAGGTGAATATATTTGTTTGAGATCATAAAGGAGAGAAGCATTATAAATGTCATAATGAACAAATAGATAAAAGACACAAAAATAAATGTTGTTCTGCAGCAGGTGAATTAATGAATCCCCCCATGTCCCTCCTCAATAGCAGTCGTCTTCCACACTCCTGTAGTTTTCCCTATCTCAGGATGTCCTGTCAAATTCTATGACCTACACCCGTAATCTCATGAGCTCTCCCCTTGTCACACAAGCAATAGCAATATGGCACACTTTTCTTTTTTCATCAAACTAAGAGGCAGGTCAAGAGACTGCCTGTTGAAGATCTACTACTGTGGACTACCACTTTGAGGTCTTATTGCTGTTCTCATCTCCACATGCTTTTTCCACCAAGAGAAGCACCTACACGGGCACCTATCCTCTACCTAGGCACCACTTCATGTGACATTTGCTGGAAGTCTATTTAAGACCTAACTCCTCTGTCAAACTTGGCTGAAATCTACTTAACAATTCACAACTGCATAAAGAAAACAGACATGAACAGACACCGTCTGATCAGCTCATTTCTTTAAGAACCTGGTCTCAAAACAGTGCTCACAGAACTCTGTTTCATGGAAGGCTTTCTAGTAGCTATGCTCTATCTATCAAAATTGCAGACCTATGGTACAGTAATGATTCTGCACCAAACTGGAAAGTTTTACTGACATAATATATTACTGTTACTATTACCTCATTGCTTTCACATTGTCTATCTTCTGTGTATAGCTCCCTTTGAATTAGAATATTTTGTCAAAAACTAATGTAATACTAGGTAAAGTTCAGATATGACTTGGCTTGAGCTATGACATGGCACATGTTTCCCATCAGAATGGCTTAAAATTTTATATCTTTGAGGAAGTTGACCTCTACTTTCCTGTACATTATTGAAGTGTAAATGTTTTATGCTTTGACATGCTGCCATATATTTGGGACATTGGGTAAGTTTCCAATTTCCAATTGCATTAATTCATATCACCTTTACATTCTCTTGTTTTAGTAAATTAATGACAAATAAATTGCATCCCTCCTTTAATTTAGGACAAGGAAGCCAACTAAGCTATTTGACAAAAGCATCTTTCACCTCAGAAATATTCTTGAGACAATTGTTGTTGATGGGTGCTTTTTAACAATATCTCGTTTCCCTTCTTTCCTCCCACAATTCCCCTGCACCTTATTTAGCAGAAAGTGGCAAACTGACAGTTTGTAGAGACATGCAGCCATTAGCTATATTGCTATAGTTGTTGATCTGACCTAAGAAAGCAGATTGAGACAATTTTTAATTGAGGTCACCTTCATTTTCAGAATTTTCATGAATCATGCTGAAAGAGCTGAATAACAAACTCTCATCCTGTTTGGACATGAGATAGTCTTTGTGTCTGTTACAGTATATCTTCTCAAACAGAGCATGGAGCCTAGCAGATATTTTTCTTTAATGAGTTATTAGTTTTTGAAAAGTCTGACAGTCTAAGACTGGAACAGACAAAGCCAGCAATGGAGAAAGACATAATCTATCTATAGAGACACTGATGGCCCAAAATTGGTTATATGTTCTTCACTGATAAGCACAGCAGTTCCTTCTTGGTTAGAATACAAATGTGTCCCAGGCTTACTAAGAAACAACCCTGATGGTCTTTCCTAATTTACTGTAATGTTCTGAATGCTGGCAAGAACTGCTTCTATGGAGGAGATTTGTTTTCACCTTTTCTTCAATAAACATTGTTTAAGAAAATACTCCAAAATCAAATTTAAATCCAGATCAAAAAATGTTTATGGAGTCAGTCAACAAAATAAAAAAGTTAAACTGAAAACTTACAAGGAGCTGTTAAGCTATTTAAGAAAATTATTCTGAAATAACAAAATTTCACATTACACCACAGGAAGCTCTGGACCCATAAAAATATGTAACACTATCATTCTGAACTCAGTTATCATATTAAAGATCAATTAATAGACAATACACAAAAGTAATATTATTTGATTGTTAACAAAATAGATGTCCTTGTATAGGAACACATGGACACTAGATTCAAAAGTCTGTATCAAATTGATCTATTATTCTAATAAAGACAAATCCTATATGACCCTCTAATTATTCTAATTAAGAATTAAGAAAGACAAATGACCTATATGACCATCAAGATATGACCCTTGCAGGCAGGCTCAGTGGAGTTTTACTAGCATGGAAGTGGCATAACCCCACTGAAATAACTAGAGAAACACAGTTTCTATATCTCATAATTCAAGGACCACTGTTTTCAAACTAAAAACATTTTTAGTCATTTTAGGAAAACTCCACTGACTTTAGTTGAGTTACTAATTACTTTTGCCACTCCATATAAGGACGAAATCAGATCCAACATCTACAAATGCTGAAATGTATTGGCACTGTGTAATCAGCATCAGAGGCATGGTATTTGCCTGAACAAGCAATTCTTTTCTATCTATGGAATGTCAGAGAAACAATGTCAATGGAAGTGATATTATTTGCAAGGTATAATTTAGTATCTGGAGAACAGAAATCTGTCCTCTTCTTAAGAATGAAGAAATTTGTATCAGAATAATTATTTTGTTGCTATGTTTTGTCATAGGTAATTGGTGAAAATCAACAAATCTGGCTAATCAGCCATCGTCTGATGTTTAAAAGATTGTTTTTATTCCATTCTTAATGAAAACATTTGAACACATTCACCAAAGAGATTTATCCCACAATGATTTTTCTGACTGAAAATGTCAGCATTTGGGAGAGTAATAGTTCTCTTTGGTTCCTCTTCTTTCTAGCTTTTCCCTCTCCCTCCTTCTGCTTTCCATTTTTCTACAGCCTCTGGAAATAACAAGATAACCTCCCTTGGATTAAAAAAAAAAACCAAACCTTCCTCATCAAGAACTTTACCAAATTCAATAACTCTCATGAAATTTTGGAGCAAAATAATTCATTTAAAGGACAGTTATTGTAACTAACATTAAAATAATAAATAATGTCTCTGGATAGATTCTTCTAACATATTAGAAGAGCATGATTCTCCTTTTTTATATCTTTATAGTTTTGTCCCTACTAGTCAAATTCAGGTAAATATTCACAATTTCTTCTTTAATTAATTTTCCAGCTATTTCACTTGGAATGGAAATAAGTCGAATTCTTGGAAACAAACAAAGTTTTTTGCAGTCCAAAAGGGATCCAATAACATTGTACAATTGTCCCCAGGATAAATCTCAGAAAGTAGGACTAAAGCACAAAATCTGTGCACTCATAAGCCTACTTTTCTTAAATTCTTATATGGTGAAATGACTCCCAGCTGTGCCATATCACTGCTACTTTTTCAGAAGGTCCTATATATTATATAATATTTCATATGTAATAGAGAAATGTTTATGCACCATGCTGTCTTCTAAGATTTCTCAAATATTGTGCTGCCTGTAACTGTACCATATTGGTACAGATTGGTTTCTTGACTGATATCTCTGCTTATGGAACATTAGAATAAATCACACTGTGAATTTCAATTTCAAGTTCTAGATCACGTGTTTGTTTGAACATGTGGTGTATTTAAATTGGTGGTCAATTTATCCAAACAGACAAAAGACTTACTTGATTTTATCCCTGATCTCTTCAGTGTTAAGGAGATTTGAGGTTTTTTCTTATAAATTTTCCTGCACTAGTAGAAAGGACTTTGGTGGAACCTAAACAGAAACTATAATTTCCTTTCATGTGGGAAAAAGATCCCTTTTGTAACCCATTGGAAATCAGCATCCCAGGCTGGGGAATACATTTAGAGAAATGACAGTTCAGGAAAAAGTTCTTCAGCAAAATCAATTGGCAAAGAACATCATCAAGGACAAAATAACTAGGACTGTAATAATGAAACTTTCATAAGACCTAATAAAGAATAACATTATCAATTCAGGGAGGATAGGAAAGGACTAAATGGTCTTCAAGACTGGAATAACAGGGAGGGTTGAAACTGAGGACTACAGAGTAGAAGGTTGTTCACAGAGGGACTATGATCTGATAGTTAATAATTCGGAAATGCAAAAGTATGACAGTGAGGATCAGGGACTGATGATCCATATGATGCAGCTATGAGAACATACACAAAAAAATGCATCAAGGCAAAAACACAGAAGCAGCTCCCTGTAGACAAAACAACAAGTTATAAAGAAAAAGATTCAGCTTCTGGATTCATATTTTAATGCCATTGTTTCTCCTAACACAAGCATCTGCTGTTTATCTGAAATATTAAGTGACCTAACTGGAAAACATCTTTACTTCAGATTGAAAATTATCACAGTAAATAAGACTTGTCCCAGAATACGTCACCTACTCTATTAAAACCTATCTGTTGTTTGCTGAAAAGTCACACAAATTTGTTTGTGTGATTAAGATTTCAGCTCATAGGGGAAGGGCAATTTGATCATTGAGACAAATCTCTAGAAAAACATTTCTTTCACCCTGGTCACATCCTTCAAGTCAGTTTCCCCTTAGTGGATTTTCGAAACATCTTTCCTAACATGTATTATTCAGTTATTAGCTATAATGAAATCCAAATCCAATCTGAGTTCTCTAAGATATAAACCTGCCCTTTTCTGCTTTCTGAAACTAGAGAAAATATTTTTAAAATGAGTGAAAACAGCACCTTATTCAGAGCAAAAAGAGACACTACATTTGTCACAGTCTCCCTTAAAAGTGCCCATTAAAATTGCTAAGCCTGCTGAGAAAAGAGGATGAAAGTTAACTTAAATAATTAAACACACCTAGGGCATCTCACCTATGTGCTGCACTGGCTTTCAAAGTAGTTACTTGTGAAGAGCCTTTCACAAGTGAAAATTGGGGTCACTGTGTCTTCATGTCCTGCGTTGAAAAATAAAAAATTCAGCAAGTAAATGCCCTGGCTACATTGTAAAAAACATCCATTCAAACAGTGGAGAAATAGGGAGACATCAGCTGTGAACAGAGTATTTTTTCTTTTCTGACAAGAGAAGAAAAATACCAAGCAAATTTAATTCAGTGAGACACTCTCAGGATTTTACTAAGGATCTTCCTCCGGTTTATTCTCTCCTGAAATATGTTATACATATGACATTACCTGAAAAAAACTCTCCACTTGCCTCATGAAAACTCATAAAATCTCTATAAATCATTCAACATTCAGACAATTCATTGTTGCTTCCTGGCATCGAACTATCAACTCTTAACCTCCAGCTCCTTTTTTGCAACCTTATTCACAGCAAGAGCAAAAGCAGGTGAAAAGACCCATTGCCTCTAGTGTCAAGGCTCAGGATAGCAGATTATTCTGTGCCTTCTAGCTACTTAGTATTTAGGCGGGGAATGAAATATTTTTAGCTGGAGAGAAGTATAGGTGTATGTCAATAGCAGTATTCTGGAAGGAAAATGAAGGCAAGGGGTAGGCAAGAGTGCAAAAGAGCATGATATTTAATTCCTGTCAAGTGACTGGTTCATTCTCTTCATGCATCAGTGATTCCTTCTCCAGCCCATAACATGAAAGAGGATGGAGAGTGAAATGTTAGCATTGGCATCTAGGCTACATGTGATGTACAAAGCTCTTAACTAGAACCTCCAGTTCATGGTTCTGATGGGTGAAAATTATATGGCGAGCATATTACTAAGGTACTTTTGGGCAAAGTGTCTGGTAAAATCCCCATACTACAGGAAATTCTGCTTCCTCGCATTTATCTCAAACTCCACATTTTCACCCCCTAATGCATCAGGGCCAGGGCAAGAAACCACCAGAGAGGCAGAGATCTCTCTATTGTTGTCCCTACATCAAAGCACTTCCGTGCAGAGCAGCAAGACAGTAGAGGAAAGGATGTTTAGTATATGTCTTTATATGCATTTGTGGTTACATCTGATTTTGTTTCATAATTAGTCACAGGGATAAATAAATATTTTTTTTACAGTTTAAGATCAAATCTTGCTCCATGTTACTAACGAAAGGAAGAGATCACACAAGTCCTTACAATTTCCTTCAGGCTTATCTGTGATTTGGCAATAGGAAACTGTATTATCTGAAACTGTGCTATTAGTAACGTTTCAGACATTTTAATTACATTGTTACTCTCTTGTTTCTTCTGAGCTGAAATTCTGCACAAAATTTGAGGGAAAGGGGTTGTAAATCTTAAACTTGGCCTCTAATGGTGGCTTACATTCTGTATTCTCTGAAGACTCTGCAGTTAGTCCAGCACTGGATCTTCAGTGTAAAATATTTTCTAGAGTGTGACATTTTCAGGTGATATATTGTCATCAGAAAAGCTGCAGAGTGGAAAAATATTAGCATATTTCATTAAATTTGCTCAGTGTTATGCCTAAATCTGTGAGGTAACAAAGGAGGCATGAACCTCTAGATGTTTTATAATCTTTTGGATCCAAAATTATAAATTCTCATGGAAATCCCATCCCAGACAAGACAAGTGGGAATCTTTTAGCTAAGCAAAATACACCATCTTAATTCAGACCATTTTATGTGGTGAAACGAGCGTTTTCTCAGTGAAGAGGATGGGACTGTAAAAGATATAAAGAAATAGCAATGTACAAAATTTCTTTCAGTGTTAAATACTCTAACTTCTGAAGACATTGAAATCTTGAGGAGAACAACTGCTTAGCAACCATCCATAGGTAAGTGAAATTGAAAGAAGGCACTAGCAGTAACCTTAAACATCATTCGAATAAGGATCTGAAACAGCCCTTCCAGAGGTCATCTTGTGAGAGGGTAAAAAAGTCCTATCTAGTTTTAAGATGGAGATTGATATGTTTATGAAAATGATTTTATGCTGTAGTTTTCCCCATGATATCAGGACAATAATTACAACGACAATTTCTGTCCCAGTTTCATATAAATTCTGACAGTCTCAATGCTTGGACAACATATTTGGGCAAACTCTTTGTCCTGACACTTTTTCAGAGTTCCTGAGCTGTAACTATCCTCCAGGAGGATGGAGAGACGTGTAAAAGTGCACCAGGTAGAGATTCAGCATGGAAGAGAGGCTGTGCTTCATTTAACCTGTCCATCACACCACTCGTCTCTGGAAGGCAGTACCCTGCCAGGCAGGCTCCTGACTGCAGTGTCCTCTGTGAGCAATTAGGCTGTTCAGAGGCAAGAGGTGGAATGTGTTTCCTTCCAACCACAGCAATAACAGATTGGCCTGAGGAGAGACGAGATGCTTTAGCAAAGTTGGTCCCAGGCTAACAAATTAAACAAAATCCTATTTAGCTCCTACTGTGTAGATGATACAAATACAGAAACATTAGTGTGTGCACTCCAGAAAGATATGCTCTTAATGAGCAGAGACTTGAATTCTGTTTCACTTTCAATCTCCAGATGGTTGTAAAGTACAGCCCTTAGTAAAATTCATTGCAAAGTCTGAACTGAAAGTAATAGCTACTAAATGCATGACTTAAAGAAATGAGCCCAACTATCGTAAATAACTAAATGAGAGTGAAGGATGAGGAGGGAAACTAGATCCTTTCCTTTATAGTAGCTCTCTGATTTTTTTAATATCAGCAGTGAACTAATTTCATTCCTACATGCCTCTTCTGAGTCAAAAATAGCAATATTATCTTTGCCATCTGTTCCCGCTGTTTCCCATAGCCAGTGCTTTGGTCCCTTTCAAATCAAACATCAGCCAGCTAGCCCTTGGCCACAAATCCATCCTCATCCTAATAATAGATGCTGTTGCTATGGGTGGGTTGGGTGTTTTGGATGGATACAGCTGAAGGTCACGGGCTGGACCACTCTCTGGACCCAGACTGTCTATTCAGAGCAGACAAAGGAAACTATAATACACCTTGTCCACAGAAATGGGAAATGCACTCTGTCCTTGCTGAAGTTCTCCTCAAGCAAAATATGCAGAGATTAGATAAATTAAGATGGAGGCTCTAAGAAAAATAAGCACTTCCTACAGCTGCTAAAATAACATGTTTGCTATAGAATTTTTCAATTACATATTTGTATAATAGGCTAATAGAAAAAAATATCTGGACTTTTAACTTTCAAAATTCTCAAACTGTTTTGAACTTTTCTAACAAAAGCTTTACATTTTTCTGCTTTTAAATAACTTTTTTTTCCAATTAGGCTAAATATAGTCAATTTAAGCATAATCAATGTTTTTTGGATCTCAGAGAAACATTGAAAAAAATAACAGAAAATATATTTTATTTGAATCAAAGATATTCTGGACTTCCATTTTGCAAAGCCTTAGATTTTGATGCCTTATTCTAATTTAAAATAGATATTTTTTCTTCACTAAATCTATTTTCAAGTAAAATGAGACTCTTTCTTCCTTTTTTCCTCCCCAGGTTGTCCTTGCAGCTGCAATTCAGAAATAAGTTGTATGTAAGACTGTATCTCCATTCGTGTATTATTCAGGTTATGGCTACTGGGACAAACTTGTTCCAGATTCCAAGTTACTGAAAGATGTATTCTTTTATTATCCAGTCAGGGACCTTTACTGAGATGCATGCTTCAATTTCTTTTTCAGTCTTTGAGAAAGGCTTCTACATTGTGTGCAAACCTGAAAGGAAACAAACAGCATGTTATCAAAATAAATCTCACTCAGCTGAAAAAGGCTGAATAGAGGTTAATCCAATTACTTAATGGTTGCCTCCTTTTGCCTCTTCCTTCAGGCAGAGGTGTTTTTATATGTTCTGCTTCCCTCTCCTAAGATGGTTCTTTAGAGTTCTTTCCTGCACAAAAGAAAAAATACTTCATTGTGCTCTCTAAACAAAATCTTTCTCCATTATGGAGGAATAGAAATATGCTCAAAAAATTGTACACATAGTGTTGAAATTACTCATTTATAGCAAATACTTAGTTTTACTTTAGAGTGAACAGGCCATTGCTCTTAGATTTGTTTGATATATTCCTGAGGTCAGAACTCTTACTGAATTAAATATATAGTAGGAATAGCACTGAAAAATTGATCAATAACATTAATTGATTTGATCGATACATTAATACTTGACTCCAGCAAATACATGAATATATCCAGAGAAAACAGGATAAATAACAGTAGGAGTCAAATAAATATACTTAATAGAACCCTAAAGAGAACAAAATTCAATGAACTGCATGTATATGTTTTCAGCATTCCTGCTTCAGGGAAATTGAATATACTAACTCCTGTTAGCATCATCCCTCTGGGAGTTTATTGCACAACCAGTAAGCTGCACAAAATGATAACCGACCTACAAGGAGGGAGGGCAGCAAGTGAACAGTGAATGAGATGTCTGGGTCAATTAATCTTTGGCATCCACTTGTATCTTATGGAATAATTATTCTTCTGCATTTAGGACATGCCAAAATGTTCATACCTACAGTCCCCAAAACTAGACCTCCTGTGCAGATGCTCAACACTCCTCTGTCATCCTCTCAGTCACAGCCATCATAGTCCAGCCTTAGTAGTGCCCCCTGGCACTAACTGAGGTGGGCACTATTTATTTCCTAGTCAGCCTGACCCAGTATTCCTCTCTCCCTACGATAAAATTGCTAAATTCATGCTATGGACATTGTCCAGAACAACTTCTGCTTGATAGCATATTCAAACACTAAAATCAATCCTCTTTATTGCTAAATGAAAAGGGAAAACTTGTTCCACCTGTGTGTTTTTATTACCATTCACTCAGTGAGCAAAGTTATAACAATGGGACTCGGAATACAGAAAACTGGGGGAGATGGACTGGATGACTAAATTACAAAGTGGGTGAATCTCTTGCTGGACTGGCTCAAAGTTGTGGTCAATGATTCAAACTTCACTAAAGAATTTTAGTGCCTCAGGGCAGGAAAAAAACGTGCAACAGTATAGGCTAGTAACTGGCTGTCTGGGTAATTTTCCGCTTCTGCAGAAAAAACATGAGGATCATGGTAGGAAACAAGTTAAACATGAGGCAGCAGTGCATCCTTGCAGTGACGAAGGCTAACAGCATGCTGTGATGCATTAACAGGAGTACAGTAAGTGGGCTGGGGTAAATTATTATTCTGCTCTGCACGGCATGTGTGAGGAGGTATGTGATGATGCTCTGTCTCCAGTTTTGTCACCCCAGTACAAGACACATGACCTGCAGACAGCCTAGAGGAGGGTCAGTGGCATCATCAGGGGCTTGCAGTCCATGGGGAAAGGCTGAGGGAGCAGGTTTTCCTCAGTCTGGAAAAGGGAAGGCTAAGAGGGAAGACTAACAGCAATCTTCCACAACCTTGTGTGATTACCAGCGAAGACATCTTGAAGGTGCAATGGTCACAAGTTCCAACAAGAGAAAAAGATTTCACCGTGAGAGTGGTAAGCACCAGAACAGGTGCCCAGAGAAGCTGTGGAAGCTTTATCCTCAGAGATTTTCAAAATTTCATTAGCTCAGGCAGTTCCTGATCAAAATGATATAACTTTGACAACTGTTCAGCTCTGTGCACAAAGTAGGATCGGATCAGCTGCAGATCCTCCTTCCAACCAGAACTGCCCTGTAACTCCCACAGCCTAAATTCCAGCTCTGCTCCTGCTCTGTGTAGCGTTAAGTAGTGCAGGATTAGTTCCTACCATAGTAATTCAGCAATAGGGTCATACAAACCTGGGCTATATGGCTTCCTTCTTGTTGCACAGAGGTTGTGAACTGCATAAAATGACAGATGTTCCTTCAAGGATTTAGCAAGGGTGATTTACCCAAGGTCATGCAGTCTATGAGAGATCTGGAAACTGAACTAAACACAGGTTTCCAGCCAGCTCACTGATTAATCAGCTATCCATTCGCAGTATGGTAGCTGCAGCTTCTACAGAAACAGGCCTGTTGAAGTGATGCCTTCCATCTGCACACCAAATTTTTTTACATGAGCCAATAGTAATTAAAAGTGTAAATCTTCAGTAAACTGAAAACTTTACAAAAGAAACCCTGATGTTAAGCCCACTTCTTCTTTGTCTTTGAGTATATATTTTTGTTCTTGACAAAAGGTCAGAAGCATAACAATAATGCGTTCATATCCCCTTCAGCAGATATCTGTTAGATTCAGAAAAACAGTATGATCTTAGCTGTAGACAAAAGACCCTGACCAAGTAACAAAGAGCCAGAAATAGAAATGTGTTGTTTTTGAAAGAAAGGAGTCATATAATAATATTTTTTATTTCTGTCTTTGTATGCAAAAGCATCATGATTCCTAGTCTGCCCCATTAGTGCTTAATTAAAACTCCTGCAGATTCACATTGATTTGTAGACTTTTTTTAAGCCCCTTACATTGCCTCAAATATTATATTTTAAGAAAAGAGTCAATTGTATTACTATGTCAGTGATGCATCTGAAGCAACAGATAATCAAATCTTCAATATAAAAGAAATATAGAAATATAGAAATATAGAAATCCTGTCTATACCCAGTTCAGATCCAGAGTACTGCCCAATAGTCTAGGTCCATTACAAGATTTTTTCCCTTTTTTTTCTTCAAACCATCAGATATTAGCTATGGCAAGAGGCAGACTATAAGATATGATGAGCCAGTGGTTTGATCTGATATAACAATCCTATGTCACCGTGATGAAAAAAATAAAACACACATGCAAGGATCCTCTTCTGTAACAAACCGTGTTCCTCAAAATATTCACATTTGTACAGTTCCGATATGATATGTTGATATGGTGAAGAAAATCAGAAGGGCCATGTCAAAAATTATTACGTGTTCATCATTTTATAGCTGCAGAGGAAATAAGGTAGGAGAAGAGAGCAGCCTTGCCATTAACAATTCTGCATTGAGACCAGGTTAGCCATGCCTGTTATTTGACTTCTCCCTATGTCAGTTCAAATGGAAAGTTCTGCACACACAAATAGCAATATGAGCAAGCTGACCCTAAAAACCTGACTCTCTTTCAAATATATGAGTTTTATTTGACCCATTTTCTTCCAAAGGGATGAATAAAATGCCAGAAATCTTCTGCAAGCATTTTGTAAGAGAAAATTCCTAATCTGCACAGACTTCTCTGCAGTGGAGAAAATCATTGCTGGCAGGGCAAAGAACACCTCCATGACCTGAAGTAAGAAGGTTTAAAGATAACTTGTGGTCTGTGCAGGTGAATTTGAGTTTGTAGAGACACCCACAAACCTCCTAGAGCAGGAGGCTGGAAGAGGGTTATCTTTGCTGCAAGTCACTGCAGGATCCCTTTCTCATCAATGGAGAACTTGGCTGCATTATCAAAGAGAACAGGTATAATTTATAAAACAAGCATCTGAAAGAGAATAGGTGGACTGTAGTTTTCTCCATTGTCTGCTGAGCAAGTCTGTATTGACTAACTCAGGCACATGTCTTACCTCTGCCTCTGTCCATGACACCACTTCCACTATCAATAACGCTGGTGCAACCATGATTATAGTAAATACTGTAACTGAAGTTTTTCTCTATGAATAGGGGTTTTTTTCTGAGTATCATATATCCTTAAACTGCAGTTCAATGTCTGAGGAAATTGATGTTAGTGGTATATTTCCGATAGCTCACATATAGTTGCTCAAACCTAGATGAGGTAGAGTTAAGCAATTGCTACCTACCTAATGCCCTTTTTTTGCTGGTATTGCCCACTAATCGCTATCTCTGGTGCAACTGAACTTTTTTTGTTTGTTTGTTTGTTTGTTTTCAGAGGAGAAGGGCCAACTTTCTTGAAACGTAAGGCAAAGACATTGTTGGGCAAGACTTATCAGGTGGTTGCATGAGTAGTAGCCCTAAGTGAAAAGGAGAAGTCATGGAAAGGCCTAATGTTTCGAGGCAAGAAGGCATCCCAACACACAAAGGCCTCCATGACCTTTTCAGAATCAGCTTCTTTACAGTCCACTGAAAATGTTTATGTGGTGCCATCTACATAGACATCCTCATACATGTGTGTCCACCTGAGTGAAATACTTGTCATTTTATTACCAGATAAATATTTTGAGTTTTGTAATTTCTCAGATCTCAAATTAAAAAGACTGAGCGAATATTTCCTCATATCAGTGACTATCTCTTTTGATGCAGAGAAACAGATTCCGTCTGTCCTTTGATAACAAAACCTTCACTGACCATTCCAGATGGGACAGGTATTTTACTGTTCACATGGAGAGGACCATAAAGGAAGTTTCAATTACAGAACTATTGGATTTGTTGGGTCTACATGTTTCAGATCAATTTTTCCTTCCTAATATAGACCATTCTGTAAGAACCAAATGTGGTCTTGTCCACATTTATCTTTACCCAGAGGTGTATGGTCAGAAGTGAAAGAAAAGAGCACTAACATACTATAGGATCACAGACAGCTCAGGCTGGATGGGGGCTCAGGAGGTCTCTGGCCCAGCCCTGCCGCAGCAGGCTCAGTGCCGAGGTCAGGGTGGTCTGCTCAGGGCTGTGCCCCCTTGGGGCTGGAAACACCTCAGATGGAGCCAGCAGAGCCTCCATGAGCAGCCTGTGCCTCTGGACCCCAGGGAAACATGCTTTCAACTGCTGTAGAACTGAAACAATGCAAAGAAAGAGATGACCTTGTCTTTCCACATCACCAAACTTCCTAGAAGATCTGCTGAGGTACATGTACAACAGTATTTATTATTCCACCACAAAATGTGACTGTGTTGATAAAATACTTACTGTGAAGAAAAGATAAAAAATATTAAGGATAATGCTTGTTTGAATAAGCAGGCTATACAATATATATCCACATGCTTCTGTAGAAGAGAAATTTTTAGTCTAAATGTAATGTCCAAATATAAAAAATAAGGTCATCATTTCCAGGGGAAAGAGGCATTTCTTTCTTACCACTGGTTCTGAGACACATGAAGCAATGTCATACCACACTTCTACTTCCCATACAATACTCTGTGAAATCTAAAGCTTCAGTATTATATACTTCATGTCAGAACTCACGCTACTTCTCCAGTCCAAAAGGAGATGACAGAGAATGTAATGACAGTAAGTCCCAAATTCACTGTGAATGAGAATGTAAGCTTTTTTCTGGCCTGAGGACAACTGAATCCTACTGAGAATATAAAGTCAACATAAGATTAGGGGTAAGTGTACAGAAGTCAAAGACACTGGTTTAACTATAGAAAAATAGAAAGATTTTTGATGTTTGAAGAACATTGAAGAGATATTTTCAGTACATTCAGTCTTCAAATGTGATTTGCAGGTTGGCCTTTGATGATAGGTCTGTTTCATGTCCATTTCTTACTTTACACCTGCAACAAGAAAATAATAGATCATCAGCAAATGTGTAAAAATCCTCCAATTTTAAGTCTTAGAACTATGATTTCCAGACCTGGCCTTCTAACTGGATTGAGTTAGATGAACACAGCAAAGTCACAAACCCCTTCTGCTGTAAAGTCTTTGAGTTTTCTTTCCTGTCGTATTAAATTATGGCAGAGAAATTTAAAAGCTATTTGAATGAGTGTCCTTCAGCAATAATACCTTTGAGTAATGTTCTGAGTATTATTTCTGAGTCTTTAAAGTTATCATTTCATAATATTTATTTAGCTCATGCTGGAAGTGACTATTTCATGTATGTTCTTCAGGTTAATACAGTATTTTGTCTGTTTAGTTATCAAAACCAAAACTCTACACACAAAATATTTTAAGAATTACTCCACTTAATAAACTACAGTCAGGTTATTAGATTCCAAAGATGATCTTTGGTTTATAATCACTATGTCTAATGGAAAAATAATCTAAACATATTTTTTAAGAAAATCCATATCTACTGACAAAACAAAGGAATTCTAACAAGAACCATTATCAGGTTTTGTCCTTCCCTGAGAGCAGGTGGTGTAAACACATACAAGTGTATTTCCAAATCATATCCTGATATCAGAACATGCAGCTCTCCAGTGATTAAATTAAATTCTTAATCACTGGAGATAAAAGATTCAGGACATCTTTTATCAGCTCTGAAATAATTTATTTTATGTGACTTGGAACCAGCTGTAGTTTTCTCAATTCCAGAGAAAAATATATTAGTTTACCAGAACAATTCTACATCACTAAAGTTAAAATGAAAGAGTGGAGTTACATTCCTGGCAAAGACAGACACTTATTTAAATCAGCCAGTGACAGTGTTTGCAAGATACTAGATTGTAAAGTTATTTATTATAAAGCGCATTTTGTTCAGACCTGAAAATTCCAGCAGTTCAAAAACCACGAGCCAGGTTTCCAAAAACTTTATTATCTTTAAAATTGTAAGATTTATTTTATATAGTTTAATTGAGACTTCAGTGATCATGCTATCTGTCCGCTAGTCTCCACGAGTCACTTCTGGGCACTAACAAATACTAATCAAATTTTTACCGAGGTATTGGGTCTCACAAAGTTTCGGCAAGTGTAACGAAAACCTCTAATTAGGTGGAGTGCTGGTGGTGCACCTGGTGCTGGAAGGGCAGGGGCAGGTCAGTGCTTCTCTCTCTTGCCCAACAGCAGCAGCAGCCAGCGGTCACCATCTCCACCACTTTGAATCAATTGGTGCTTGCCAGAGCAGCATTATAGATAGTTAAAGCAAACGAGGTTTTGGGGGGAGTTTAGTATCTTTTGCTGTGTGAGAAAAATCCACAGGAAAACAGGTTTCCTCAGTTCTGTTGTTCACAGAACAATTTTGTTTTAAAAATCAGGTTTTACTGTTTAATACTTCTTGTGCTGTGTCCTCAGGCTACCTCATAGTCAATTAGTTCAGCCTTTCTCTGCAGGTAGGAACTTACTTTAATTTTTTTTATTGACAGCTTCCATTCTCACAGTACTGGAGGATGTAGCTTAAAAATAAAAGCCCAGAACCAAAACAAACAATCAAACAAAACAAAATAAAAACCAACCAAGCAAATGAAAAAAACAAAACAAAACAAAACAAAAAAAACCCCACCACAGTCTGAGATATGTGAAAAAAAAAACAATAAATAACAAAAATGGGGAGGGATCTTGAGTAGGCAAGATAAACTGTGACTAAAGCATTGTCAACAGATTGTTACCTGTATTATTTTTTAAAGTCCTCCAATAATAGAGATGCAAAAACTTTCCTGGGTGCCCTTGTCATGGTTTGAGCCCAGAGAGCAACTGAGCACCACACAGCTGCTCACTCACCCTTTCTTCCTCAGGAAGGGGAAGGAGAATATACAACAAGTGTCTCGGGAATCGAGATAAGGATAAGAAGGGATGATTCATTCATTATAATTATGGGCAAAAGACAGACTCGATTGGAGAAGAGAACATCTATTTAATTCAAACACCACCATTTAACAGACTAGGACAGTGAGAAATATAACCACATCTTAAAAACACCTTCCCTCCACCCCTCCCTTCTTCCTGGGCTCAATTTTACTCCAGATTTCTCTATTTTCCCCCCCTGAGAGATGCAGGGGCCAGGGAATGGGGGCGTGCAGTCCTGCTGTTCCTTCCTCCTCAGGGGGAGGACTCCTTGCACTCTTCCTCTGCTCCAGTGTGGGGTCCCTCTCACAAGAGACAGTCCCTCACAAACTTTCTCTGACATGAGTCCTTCCCAAACTGCTCCAGTGTGGGTCCCTTCCGCATGTTGTGGTCCTCCCTGCACAAAACTACAACAGCGGGGGCTTCTCACAGAGTCGCGGCCTTCCTCAGGCACAGCCACCTGCTCCAGCGTGGCATCCTCCACAAGCTGCAAGTGGGCACCTGCTCCACTGGTGACCTCCATGGGCTGCAGGGGCACAGCCTGCCCTCTCACCACAGGCTGCAGGGGACTCTGCTCTGGAGCAGCTCCCCGCTTCCTCCTCCTTTCTTCAGCTGGCCTCGGTGTTTGCAGAGGTGTCTCCCTTGCAACTCCTCCTCACAACTCCAACTCCTTCTCCCAGATTCCCCTTCTTAAATATGTTATTGCAGAGGTGCAGCCACCATCACTAATTGGCTCAGACTTGGTGCAGAGGCAGACCCGACTTCTAGCCGGGAGAGCTTCAAGAAACTTCTCACAGGGACCACAGCTGTAGCCTCCCTCCCCCCTGTTACCAAAACCCCACCATACACACAAACCTAACACACCCTGTTCCAGTGTTCCAACCTTACCAACACTTCCAGCACCAGTAGCTGGCACTGTCGTTGCTAATGCACTACTTGAGAATAGCAGGAAACCTCTTACTAACAAGGACAAGATGATCCTCGTAGGTCCTTTCCAACTGAAATTTTCTAACAGCTTGGAGAAGGAGAGGACCTGTGCTCCTTAGCCATAATGTGAAGGACAATGATGTTTTCCATTTACCCTAACTTTTGATTACACTGGGAAGAAAGGACCTCACAAAGCCATCCTGTCAATGAAAATTTTTACAGAAACAAGTCCAGCAAAATTAAGGCAGAAGAGAAACAGTCATGATTCAAGTTCTTACCATCACATCTAAAGCTACACAAATAATATAAATGTGATACACAAAAATTTTTATCACTTACTGTTAAGTAAAATATTTCCTTAAGGATGAGAACTGCTTTGTTGCACTTTAACCTTGGAAGAATCCTCACTGAAAAAGCTTTAAAATTTAAGTCCATCATATTATTTTCCACGTATTCTGGACAAACGCTAGCTGACACCTTTCTGTAGAAAACAATGTAAAGGCTCATTCAGAGACACCTTCAAGATGCCACCTACTTACAGCTTCCCAGACTACTTCTTTTCAAGCCTAGAATTAAGAAATTTTAGAGGTCTCATACTATGCCATTTCCTCTTTGACTGACAACAAGTATGACCCAGGATTTGACCATGGGCATATATATATATACATATGAGAGATTGAGACACAAGAGCAAAAATTTAATTCATACCAATAACATCTGAATAAATTCCTTGTTAAAATATTAGAAGAAAAGCAGGACCTGTATGTGTTTTCATATGATACAGAACAATTTTGTTCTGTAGATATTCCTTAAAAAATCAAGATTGGCGCAAGTGGAACTGATATGCATCTACCATGACATTATTTCACTGTGAATGATCTAAGGTCTGAATATTTGTCCCTCTGCAGCATTCTGAAAGCAAAACCATCATTTAAATCTAATTACTTTAGCCTAGGGAAGATATGCATTTATAAGGAAAAATTCTGATAGCTGTAAACGAGTCTTACAGCAACATTCACATGCCAAATAAAATTATTTTTCTCTCATAGAAATTATGCAACTCTGTTTTCAGCATCATATGCTTCATATTTTGAAAAGAGCACTTGTGTGAATGTATGCCTGATTATTTAATAGTGCAGAGATCCTTAGAGTTTTAAAAAGCAGCTAGAATAATATGGCTATGACTTTGAGTCTGAATTTGCAAAGAACAGTGATCTTTTTTATCATCAATATAAATGGCAAATGTGTTTGTTCTCCCTTCTCCTCTCACAAAGGAGGTTGTAGCCCCAGCTGTGCTGCAGGTACAGGAACCTGGCTTTTGCCATGTTTTGCTGTACAGCAGTCCCTGGGAGACCAGGAGTCTCACTAACACCTGATTGATCTGAGTGTACAACCGTCTTTGGCAAGGCAAACCTCTGCATAGCACCACTAGTTTTGAATGACTCACATCCTTCTTGAAGGCTGCTCCTCACAGGATGTTTCACGCAGCGTGGTGGTCAGCGGGCTGTGGCTCAGGGAGTACGGGTGAGATCCCAGGCTGACAGGTATCTACTGTTGCATGATTCCTGCAGACAGAGATCCTCTTCGCCACCTCTAGAGGAACCGCTTGCTGCAGACTCAGAGGCTGTTAACATAACCTTCCTTGCCACTCCCTGCCATGTCTGACAGTCTGGTCTTTGGGTGCTGCTTCCTGAGCAAGTCTCTAGGAAGCGGACACCTCTGAGCTGCCAGCACACCCTAACCCATGCCTCCTCAATGCCTCTGTTGCAGCGGGTCCCCTCCCTTTGTTGTTTTCACTCAGATTCATTTCTCTCCCCAATACCATACAGGTTTTGCTGCAAGACAAAGCAGAGGCTTATTTATAAGAGTTGAAGGTAATAAATTCAGAATTATACCTGCAGGACTGCTAGCACGGGTGACATAAAACGTAATTCTGAACAGTAGAAGCTTCCTGGAGTTTTCCGGTGTTTCACACAAGGCCCTTGTGGCATATGTTGACTTGAGAAGCTCATGTTCCTCTTTCATGAAATAGTGACAGTCAAGTAATCCCAACAAGCTCTAGAGGATTTCTCTCTTTTCTCCAGATACACCAAGCTTGGTTTCTAGCTTCAATTCAGGGTCATGCCAGTGGCTCACATTTTGTGCTACTATTATGGTTTAGATTTTCCCCACTCTGCCATCCCCATCTGCACTACCCAGATGCACTCACATTAGGGATCCAGGCAGTGCAAAAGCAGAGCCCGCTTAGCCCAGTCTTTTCTGGTGTGGGAAGGGTGGGGAAAGACTGAGGAAGATGGACTTCCCACTAATTCCCACTGTTAAATTACGCTAGTTGTGCGTATTGCTAGTTATTTTAAGGTCCATAAAATTTGCCCATGAATCTTCATTACTGTCATTATTAAATCTTCATTAATCAGAATTATTAAAAATAATTAAACCAAGTAACCTTCATTCAAAATATGTCATATCTATTTTATTAAAATTTTGGCTTTTGGTGTTCTTCCAGCTTTTTGCTTCAGACTGCACAGACAGCTTTTATGAATAAAATTTTCCAGAAAGATGGAAGACTCTGCCTGTACAGCTATCCACTTGTGTCCCCTCCCCAGGTACCTGTTCTCAGCTTTTGGGTCTCTGGAGCAGAGTCAAAAGGAGCTCCCCTCAGAAGTGCAGCATATGAGTCTGGGGATTTTGTACCAGTTACATCTAAGAAATACTCAGAGCCTGAAGTCAGGATAAGAAATGACAAAAAATAAACTGAAAGTCAGAGTAACTTTGTTCTTGAGAGACCTTGCAAATTATCCAGCCCTGACAGCCCTGACTGCCTGGATTAGCCAACTTTCAGAGAAATAAAGCCTTCATGATTGCTTCTCTCTTGGACACTGAAATTACTTCCAGCCTCTCCTCAGGGTGCCTCCAAAGGGACAAGCACATTAAGCCACTAAACCAGTTTTCCTCAAAACAGCCACTAAATAAAGAGGCCAGAGGAAAAACAGGAACTGTAGGTAGCTGTGAAACTATACACTGCAGGGTTATTAAAATTTTTTAATTCTGCTTTTGTAAAAGCCTAAGCAATTACTAGAAATTCATAAGTTTAAATACAATTGTAAAATAACATAATTATATAAAGAACAGTTGGAAGCAACCCTGAGAATATCAGTTAGTCCAAGTCTGGAAGGATCAATTATCCTTGTGTCATTCATGAAAGACATATGGCTAAACTGTTTTTAATATCTCCAGCAATTAAGATTTTACAGCCTCTGCAGACGTCTGCTCATACAGCGCAATTTTTGACTAGCACTGTCACTTTGCCTTGTAAGTCAGAAGTGTTTCCTAGTACCTAACTTGATCTTTTCTTGCTGAAAACAAAGCCTATTACTGTTTCTTTATCTGCCAAAGACTTGGAAAACAGTTTATCCTCTCATTCTTTGTAGCAGCCTTCTGTACACCTAAAGTCTCTTACCTCGGCCCAACTATTTCCTATTCTGTGTCTTACCTGGGTCCATTTTTTTCAGTATTTCCCCAAAGGCCATATTTTCTCCCAGACTCTATCTGGTTGCTTCACATGTTTCTCAATGACCACAGCAATCCAGCTTGGCAATACAGGTCTGAGAGGAACAGAAATCCTGTGGGCTGCCTTTCTGAGGATACACCCTAGACATGATGTTCACAGCTGTACAACCTTATTAACCTATGTTCAGCTTGTGGTCCACCATAAACCCCACATTCTGTCTTAAAAATCTGGTATTTCATCCTATTTCTGTTTGCCTATTCCTATATATCTGTGTTGCTGTTAAGCTTCATCTTGTTTTTTCAGACCAAATTGTCAAGATCTGTCAACAAACCTGCAGTCTTTCTTCCCTATTCTCTTTAACTATTAACCAGAGAATTTTGGCATACACTTTATACTTTCAACACCACGCAAGTGTGTTATCTTGCATATACAAGGTAATACTTTTTCTCTTCTCCCTTGTTTGTCCTTCTTGAGAATACTATATCGATTTATTTTCATCTTCTGGTCATATGAGTTATCCCATCTCTGTTATGTCAGTTACTTCACAATAGCGATGAGATTAAGTTTCCTGTGTTAATATATAGTTGCCTGTATAGTATCTATGGTATATAGATAGAAACCTTTGATGGGCTGATCAGCTATTCCCATTTTCATTCATTCTAAAAGAAACCTTAGTGACTTAGTGTTTACTAAGAATAGTCTTTATGTATCTAGGTCCCTGTTGCTTACATTTAGCTAGGATCTTGTCATCCCTAGCTGGTATCCCTCATTACTAGGTCAGCAAGAGAACATAATAGGATAACCTAGGTTGACAAGATAATTCACCATTTTTGTGAGGTGAACTCCATTTTGACAGCAGATCATTAAACGTCATTCCCTATTGAAAGGACCAAAGCTCACGTTCTTGATGAACCTTAAGGTAGTCAAAATGTGAATTTCAGTTACAAAGAAAGTAATTACACATGCAAATGTGTTGATTACTTATGGAAATTATAGGTTACATGACTACCTGTTCATTTGCATGCACAATTACCCAAACTGAATAAGAAACCATGACAAATTTAATGTGCCAATTGGGTGTGCAATCAGGCATTCAGCTAACTCACACCTAATTGGGCACACCTCATTTAGAAAATTGTTTTCCTAGTTTTCTGCTTACCTTTTTGGTGAAGGCTCTATGATAATTTTTTCACAGTTATAAAATTGAACAAAAGGAACTCATAGTTGTCCACAAAGAACATACACAGCAACACTGTCTATAAGACCTTTTTTTTTTTCCTCCCAGTTCAGCCTTGTCTAAAAACAATACAAGGTCCCACCAGGCCACAATGTTGGTGTTGTCATTAATCAGATTACCGACTCACTAGATTCCACAGCAATCTATTAAAATTTTGAGAAGAATTTGACACCAATAACACCAACATGCAGAGATTATGACTGATTTTTCTTTGAGTCTTGGGACTCATAGATCGTATTACCAACACATAGTACTTGTGCAGCATGAAGTCATGTTTTTAACTAGGATAGCATTTAATTCACTGAGGACCAGATTTTCACTGACAGACAAACACAGATGTTTGTGGATGCCTGATTTATGTGCATAAATGTCAGCTGCGTAATCACAAATCAGGTATCTGTGCATATACACACTTATATTCTAAGTGGCTGTACACACGGGCAAACAACTGATATGAGTATACAGATCCACTTCTAAGTTAGAGATGGGCTAATACTTGGAGTGCAGTACTAGCTCCCACATTCATAGAAAATAGCTGAAGAAAGATCCCATGATAAAGCATGAGAAGATTTCAGGAGAAATTCAGGGTCAATAAATGCAAAATAAAACCCATGAAGAGAAGTAATTGTTATTAATTCTATATGTACAGCAGCAGGCTTTCAATAAGATTTTATGACTCGGAAATAAGACTTTAGAGCTACTGTGAAAATTCTTTGAAAATGTTAGCCCAGTGATCAACAGCAGTCACAAAATCAATTAGAATATGTGGATCTATTAGGAAAGGGAAAGGGAGGAAAACTCATAAATTCACTGAATAAAATCCTTGTGCATTTATGTCTCAAATGCTGTGTGTAATTCTGGCCATCACATATCAGAAATCATGTAGCAAATATCTACTGGTAAAGTAGAAAGAGAAGAGGCAGTGAGAAACGTGAAAAGGTTTATCAAAAGTATGTGATGGCCTCTGAGGACAAATTACATAGAGTAGGATGCTTCTTAAAATTTAGAAAGACGTAATTGACATTTATAATGGGGTTTTTTACATTAAAATATCATGAAAAATATAAATAGAGAACGATGGTATATTATTTTTCGTAATATAAAAAATAAGGGACATACAACGAAATTATATGCAGCAGGTTTAACACAAACTAAAGGAAGCAAGGTTTTATGCAGCACACAGTTAAATTGTGGAACCTTTTGCCACAGGATGATTTAGATAGCACAAATATGAATAGGTCCAGAGTTTTTTTAATAAATTTTGGAAGATCTACTAAAATATTTTGAAATAAGACATTGGAGATGTGACTCTGCTTCAGTAAACTCCTAATCCACAGTGCCAGAAGGGCAGAGTGCATCAGGAGAGGTGACCCTCTGCCCTTCCTGTTTCTTGTAGTCTTCTCCTAAGCATGAAATGTTGTTTACTGTCAGAAACAGACACTAGTCTAGGTGAACCTTTGACCTTACCCCATATGGCTATGCTTATAATACAACTTTTGATCCTTTCCTTGGGAACTCCTACCTAGTAGCTTTTTCCAGTCTTGTGTGCTGCTCTTATTTTCATCTAAATATAATCTTTGTTCTCATTCTTATTGAGCTGCAACCTGTTTTTTTCAGACCATTTCTCCAATTTTTCAAGATCATCATATTTAAATCCATTTCCTCACATCTTCTTTAGTAACAATGGTCACCTGAAGGACTAGCTGATGACAGGAACTCTAAATCTTACATCTGCACAGTTAAATTACTCTAAAGCTTGTTAAATTAACTGATGCCATATACAAGGGAATTATGTATTTTAAAATTGTGATATATGTGTCTGGATAGATCTGGAAAGACAGAATATTATGGTTCCCAAAAACCTACATGATTTTCCTTGCATGCTGTTATTTTGTATAATATCATTATTAGTATGGAACATCCTAAGAGCTGTTTCTGATCTATTAATATTTATAAGATTGGTGCAGCTACCGTTCTCAGTTTGTAGGCACCTGTTGGAGTAAGACAAATTAAAAAACAAAAAATACTTAATGTAATATTAGTTTGCATGATCTCATATTACATTTTCAAGGTAGATTTTCCTTCTTTTACCAAATGCTAATACTTAGAGACACAAAACCACTGATGTACTGAAAGCCTGGCCTTCAGCCGAAGAACCTGGAGTTTATTTTCACTCCTGGCGGTAGATCTGGGAAGGGAAAGGGTTGCTAAGTGCAATATGATGTTTCTCCCTCTGAAGAGGAAAAGCATATTGACTAGCAGAGTGCCATGCTAAAAGGTCAGTGGAGACCTACGTTTCCCAGGCTTAGTTTAAGGCAGAGCACATGCATGTCTGTAGGCAACAGCCTGTGCAGATACCCTTTCACGTACCTAGAAATGTGTTGCACAAAGGGCGAGTTGGGAGACATCTAAACTAATCATTCAGAAACAGAGATGGAAGGAAGGAGAGGAGGAAAGAATGTGGACAATTTATCTTGTGTTGCACCTCTTTCCATTAAGAGAGTTAATTGTCTTCTCTTGAAGTGGCCATCTTTCTTTCAGAAGATAAGGAAAAGCCAGTGCTTTTTAAAATAGTAGGTCTGGAGCAGAGGGCTTGCACTGCTGCCCAAGCACCCCCACTCCTTTTGTCCAAGATCACAGTGTACTAAGACCTCTCTCACAACCTATGATAAACAATTTGAGTAGTAAGGGAGAGGAAGCTACCAGCAAGAAAGGAGCAAGAAGAGGTATCTTCATTCCCTTCCACTGAAGATGCTACACCTGATACTAAACCACTTTTCATGAACTTACCTGAAAGTATGCTGCACCTGGGTTCCAGTTCAAGCTCCTAGTTGTAAATTCCCTCAGTGAAATTAGGCCTAAAGAAATATTTAAGTACTTTTCTCTTTAGAAGATGTTTTGATTTAGATTCTGTAACTCAGCCCCCAAGATGAATATATCTATGGCTTTCTTTAATGAGATTTCTAACTTGTTTGACAAAAGTAATTAACAACTTTGCCTTTTCTAAGGTGTTTGATTTAGTATCAGATGTGAGTCTTATTATAAAATTAGTCTTTTATAAACCAGTAGAGAACACATTAAATGGATTAAGAACTCACTAATTGGCAGATGCCCAAATGCAGCTGTCAATGGAGAGTCATACTGAAGTGAGGAATATTCTAACAGGATGATCCCTTTGCAGAGATTAATTCAATAATGTTTTATCGATGTTCTCAAATAATACACAATAACACTGCTGGTAAAATGTGTGGAGGACACATAGATTGTCAGAATAGCAGATAGTCATGATGAAAACATCTAACTTGTCAATGTGGGCACACCCAAACAAATAATCTTTTAAATGCCAAATATCTCTAGACCAAAACATCTGGACCATGCCTGTGAAATTAAATACTGCATATGGAACAGGGACTCAGTGAGAACCACACAGGAAGAGCAACTGAGCATGAGCTTCTAGATGACAAGGTGAAAGGGGGCTCATGAAGTCACTGCAAATATGTAAAGAGTGGAGCAGAGGCTGGAAACAAGAGCATACTTCCGTATGTGACACTACTGAGGCCAGCACATGAATACTAGTGGAGAAATTTCCAAGAATTGTCACTATGTTCACACACAAGCAGCAACCTTGCTCACTGCCTCTTGCTCATCACATTCTATTTTGCCTTTGTGTAACATCCATTGGATGAAACATGGGAATTGTTTCAGGAGCAGGAGAGTGCTGTAACCAGCAGGCAGCACAGCATTACAATGCTTACAGCCCCTTTCCCTCTGCCCCTGTTCCTTCATGTTCAGTGTCAGTGCTGCTCAGTGCCACATCCCCAGGTCAGAGAAGGATGTATGAGTGAGTGGCCCTCTCACTCACACCCCATATCCATGCTTCCCTCCAGCCTGATCTAGTGTACAAAATGGAGATGGGAAATGAGTATCCCTTCAGGTCAAACCTGAGACTCTTCATTGTTAGGAGCATTTGTTGAAAATAGCCTGTTATATGAAAAGTGGGTAGAAAAAAACAGTTGCATTTTTAAAGGCTAAGACCTTCTTGGTTTTTTGAAAGAAAGGGTGCAGATCATTCCCTTCAGCAGATGGGCTGTGGGTTCTGAGTAGTAGGGAGGATGCACTCAGTCTTCTAACCCTTTCATGGCTCTATAGTGAGGGCAAAAATACACTGCATTTAGTCAACAGAACTTGGCTTGCTGATTACATGATGACTGGAAAAGCATTCTTTATTCTAATGAAAATACATGCAAGCATTTACCTCACCAACAGGGCTTGATATATGGCTGCAAGTTTCTGGACTTTTGGACAGACATAAATCAGCTAAACATACATTTTTTTCAGTAAAATAATCTTTTCAAACACACCGCATTACTGACATTCTTAAAATAAATATGTTTACATTGTAACACAGTAAGTTAAAAGTTTGTTATAAATCGTCAAAAAAGCTTTCTAACAATGAGAAAGTTAGACCCACAAGGTTTCTCTTTGCTTGCTACAAACAAGATAAATGACACATTACAAATTTATGTTATAGAGAAGAGTTCCCCTTCCTCAACGTGTTATTTTTCTCAGATTACATACCTGAAATAAGCATACGTAAAGTACTATTGTTGATTAAGAATATACCAAGATACTAAATATGCATCTACTGTTTAATGTCCTTGGAGTCACAGCACTGCTGAAGATTAAGCTTTCAAGCTTCTTAGAAAACACAGAAATGCCTAATAAGGTTTTTCTTGATGTTAAAACTTCCCAGTTAACTAGTTTAGACTGCTTAAACTAACATTTCAGACTCATGCATAAATACATCACAAGATAAATTAATCTTGTTACTCTACTAACAGGAATCCTTTCTCCCACTAAACTAAAATATATACTGATGCCTGAGGTCCAAACACAGTCTTGAAAACATTTAACTCCTCACCCAAAAGTATACCTGCTTTCTGCTTGCACAGATAGTGGTTAAAGGTCTTAGTAAATATCTTCATAAATATTAAAATATCAAATTTTGACAAATATTATAACATGGTCAGTACTAATATCTTCCCTTATACTCTTGGATCTTCAGGTCATCACCATATCAGAAAAAAAATCTGACTCCTGACCAGCCTGTGTGTGAGAATAGGCAGACATATGCCTTTGTGCTAAGCACATACTCTTGTTCTCCTCCTAAAGAAGGCGGGAGAAAAGAAGGACCTTCTCTGTCCAGCTGGTGGGGAGTCCTGCCTTCACATCCAAGGAGAGAGAGAAGTGCATGGAGGTTATGATCACAGCAAAAACTAAAACTATGTTAGGTTATAAAATGCCTATTCTTCTTTAAAACAAATGTTTTGTCCTCTATAGCCTGACAGTTCTTCAGGGAGCTTCATGCCATCCAAGCTGGAGACTCAAGCCTGCTCTTCTCCCGAATCCTTTTTTGAATAGACAACAGGGGGCCATGGGTTGAAGAGAATTAATTTAATGTCATGGAGGATGGGGAACATTATGAGGACCATCTCAAAGGAGGGTCTGAAGCTGCAGTCAGAAGCCACAAAAGCATATGAAGCTGCACTGTTATTATAAATTCTTCCTCCCCTTATATTCACAGTTGCATTTTTATTTATGAATAATGTGCTCAGTTCTCTATCATGAAACCAAGCTAGCTCCTAAACATACCATGTTTGTTCTCTGTAATCCCAGAGGAAAACTATGATTAATATACAATGTCTTTATGCAAAAATTTAAACTCAGTAGGAGAACAGCTAATTAATGTCTTTTAGAGATGCCAGCCATCCTAAATCATTGGCAAATACAAGTCCAAGAGATCAGATTGCCACAAAACCTATCAGTGAGGTGCAATAGATTGCTATGATTAACAGTTCCTAATGGATTCCCATGGAAAGAATGATTGATTTCCAATAAAAAAGCCTTGGATTCACAATAGGGAAGCTACCACCTGCTTCTGTTTAAGAAGAAGGTCTGAAATTCATAAACTAGTTTGTATACAGCATTTTCTTTTCCTGCTGTTAATTCTGTAAATTACCTTTTAACCACTACTGACACCATTTATTATTTGCTCATTAGACTTAGGTGGTACTACCACAGAATTTTCAAAACAAACCAAGAAAATATTGTTCAAACCTGTGTAGTAATCACTGTTATCATCCACCCCTCCATGGAAATGTGACAGGAGATAATGATACAACATGTAGGCAGAAGTATAGACAATTTCATGGCTGGAACCGGAAAAAAGGTAGAATACCGATGATCAGGAGGGTAAGAGCTATTTGATGTGTTACCAGCTCAGGCAGTTAATGAAAAGACAGAGAGGAGGTTTTTTTAAATTGCTAAGAGGAGCAAACTGTCATTCTGAAATAGACCTCAGAAAGTCTTGATTCTTAATGAAATAGATACCGTCTGGCCACACTTGATTTTCAGGCTCCCAAATCTTCTGATGCTACTCTCAGTCATTCTGAAAAATAGCCAAAATCAGATACATGAGCAATATGCAGGCTTTGGCTCTGGATATGCAGCCTGTCTCTTTTGAAGGAGAGCCATACATCTCTTGGTCCATCTCCAGATTCCTGTGTCTGACTGCACAGCTAGCAGTAGCTCTGGTTGCTTTCAACACCCCATGGCAAAGGGTGTGTATGTGCTTACAGAAGTGTTAAATGAGAGCAGTTTCCAGCATTAGAGTAAAACTCCCAACTCTCACACACCGAGATAAGTATCCTAATACTTTAAATGCTTTGCTGTGATCTCTTCTCTAACCTCCCTTTTGCTCTTTCGCCTCCTTTATAGCCTGCAGATTCAAGGGTAGTTGTCCGTTTAAATGACAAGTGAGTACAAAAATATTTTTCTGCTGACCAGTGCAAGCAGCAAATAATAACCCTTCCTGTGCAGACTGGTGGGCCAAGCATCAGAGCTGTGTCTCCATTCCCTGTCCACACATGAGTCAATGTTAAGCCAGTGGTCAAACTCACAGAATCATCGCTCAGAGCAGAGGTCTGTAATTGATATCACCCAACCAAATTACAGTAACCACCATCTCAAACATGTAAGCATTGCTCATTCTGAAGATTTTCTGCACTTTATGAAAAATAAAGAGTAATTCAGAATTTAAACATGTGGTAAATTCCAACGGCATCACTTAAAACAGCTTTGGATCTCCAGATTGCAATATCCCATTAGCAAAAGGGATGAGAATACCTCAGAGTAAAATCTCCAAGGCAAAGGCTTTGAGCCTCCATTGCTGTTTGAATAGAGGCTGATTTTTTCAAGAAAGATATTTAGCTGACCACAGAAGAACTCTTCTCCAGATTTATAGGTGATGAGTCCTTAAATCCAGCACAGGGCCCTATGATTTTTGGATTTTTTTATTTTTAAAGAATGAAGAAAAACTTCAAACTGTGATATGCACCCATCCCAAAAGCTAGTTTAATGTTCAGTGTGTGCTGAATGTGAGAAGAGGCACTTTTTGTTGAGATCTACTGTACTGTCTTTTATTGATCCATCACTATGGAGATGAGTTGTTCTGGAAGCCTGAGCTTACATTCCCTGCACTTCTGAGGACTTGAATATTCACCATAATAAATATAAACTTGGAAAGTCTTTAGGCCATAACACAGTACATTCCTTTTGCCTTGCCTCTGCAAAGAGTAGCCAGAGCACATTTCAGTACTTACAGCATGAGTCAACATGTCTTCTGTGAAGGGCAGGGGCAGATGTGTGTGCAACAGTGCCACTTTGAAGACAAAGGCCCTGATTAAATATATTTTGTTAAGCAAGCATTTTCCTTTGGACACCTACCTTTTCGTTACAAATAAAAGATGTCAAAGGGCTTCCTCCTGTTGTTTAATAATTCGTAAGGGAAACATTCTCTTTTCTACACTGCCCCTGTGCAGTGCGTATGCTGTTTCAGATTCCCATTATGCCTCCCTTGTCAGTCATACCAACAGCTTATCCTAGCTAGAATTTCTGCTTTAGGATGTGATGAGTATGGCTTAGAAGTGACTCTTCCTCTTTATTGACTAGATCATACAGATAGCATACAGAACTAGATCACAAGTAGCTGAAGTTTGATTAACTGAATCCCACACACTTTGACTCAAATTATAATCATCAGTTGTTTTTATTGTACATTCTCCTTCACATAAATATCCAGTACCTGTAATTTTGCATCAAAAGATCACAGCATCACAGATTAACAATGCAAAACATAACATCTGGAGCATAAATTATATGAAGAATCCTGTCTCAGGATGTAGTATCTTCAAAACACTGTGTGGTGCATTTAATTTGGCTAAAGAAGAAGTGGTGAGCAATTTAAGTGTCATCCTAAAGAAACAATGACCTATCATAGATGCAGACAAAGAGGAAGTAAAGAGAATGATTTTCAGCTTGGAAAAAATTATACAGATAGTTGAAAGTATGGTATAATTGTAAGTATAGATATAGACTTTGGGAAGCTTTTCACCAGTGATAAAAATATTCCGGTAACAAACAAGTTTCATATGGCAGAAGGCCAGATGATTTTATCATCTGAACAGAAATAGAAACAATACTGAAATTATATGTCATATACCTGGATACAATTCTGTTGTGAATGAGTTCAACCACCAGGAGCTATACAGCCCAGTTCCTCTGAACCTAAGTAATAACTGCCCTCCATTCCTAGTGCCGTCCTTCACCCTGCTCTGTGTTAGTCTCCTGTCTGACACCAGGCTTAGGCAGTCTCATTTCCATAACGCAGCTTTTAAGAGCCAGGAGTGATTCAAACGCATTTTTCCTCAGTCCTAGTCCTTTGAATTGTAGAACTGTGATTTTGGAGGAACTACGTGACAATGAAGCAATTAATGTATTTTTTTTTTCTCGTCATATTCTGAAGAATAGTTACACTCAAGAAGAAAATAAAGGATCTTTCTGGATAACAAAATTTTGCCTTTAACCAAACCTGGTTAAAGTCTGTATGCCAGACAGCTTTTCCAGCTGGCTTGCCCTCACACTATTATTTTAGAAAATACACTAATCTCTTTTTTAAAAAAAGCCACATTTCCTCCATTTTTATGCAATGTACTCCATGAGGGAAGAAGCAGAACCAGGATACAGCTCTCTACTTACTTCCCTTGCTTACCACTTCTCCCCTCACATTATCTTCAATGTGGACACCACTCATAGGGCAATGGTCCTGCTAATAGAAACCTCCTGATTTCAAAAAACAGGGAAAAAACATTCAGTTTCCCCAGTTTGCTATTTCAGACATAATGGAATTCACATATCCAGATTTTGATCACTGTAGTGTAGGTGTCTGAATGAGAGTTAGTCACTTGGCTCCTTTTACCGAGAGTGATGGGTTCCACAGAGCACGGATCATTCCTAGGCAAGATGACCTTAACCATGAATTTTCTTCTCCACTGATCAGAGCAGGGACCCAGGCAATTACCTCACACATAGATGTCTAAAGTTGCATGAGATGAACTCCCTGCATCTGTCTTAAATAACAGGAACACACACACACACACATAGAATATCAGCCTTTGAAGAATTACAAAAGACAACAGCTCTTTTAACAAGCAAATCTCAAATCCATCGCAGTGTTGGACACTATGCAAATCTGTAGTATGAAAGTTTTTTTTACTGAAAGTAGTAAAAGCCATGCTGGGCAAGGCTCAAGGTCCATCTAGTCCTGTTTCTGACAGTGGGCAGCAGCCAGTGCCCAGGAAGGATATGAGAATGCTGCAAGCAGGAACTGATGCTCCCCTAGTGAACTGTTGGAATACTTGGAGTTCTCTGTCTCAAGATGTCCCTGAGCCAGTGGCCATATTTTTTTTGCATTTAATGACCCTAGATAAATAATTATTTTATGAATATGGTTTTGGAAGTCATATATATTTTCAGCATCTACAGCGCCCTGTGGCAATGATGTAAAGATTTTAATTAGAGGTTGCATGAAGACTCACCTTCTCTTATGCATCCTGAATATGCAGTCTAATCATTTTGTGCGGTGACTCTACTTTTGTACAAAGAAAAAGGCGGCTATTCATGTTCTCCAGGCCACTAATAAGTTTGTAGGTTTTCATCATGCCTCAAACTCCACTGGCTATTTTCAGGGCTGAGCTGTCCTAGCACATTTACTTCCATGTGCAGATACTGTTATATCACCTTTGTTATCACTCTCTATTAATTCTTAGTGTGCATGCATTAATTCATTGCCGTCAATGTCAGGTCTGGATCTTTGCTTTTTCCTCTGTCTTATCTACTCCCCTTCTCTCTGGTGTGGGGTATTTTTGCTTCCTTGATATGCATGAGATCCTTGTCTATCATGATATCAAGAAATGTGTTTGTTTTCACACGTGGTTAACACATTGGAAAGTGCTTATTACATAGTCTGTCTGGCAATTGTAGGATTTTGAAAGGAAAGATGCAAAGCCACCAGCTTGTTTATTTAATACACACCTCAGAAGATCCATGGCTGTCCTCAGGTAAGAGTGGATGAGGCAGAAACTTTGCGACTGATGAAGAGGAAGGAAAAAAAGAATAAAACTTTGAATGGATAAGTATGTTTCTGTAGAGCTGGAGGCTTATGCCAATCAAATCATGACCTTTCTAAAAGTCACCTACAGCAAACTAGAGTAGCTGATCCAAACAAAAAAATAAAAAAGGAAATTTTATTACTCAGAGTAATTTATAGATTTTGAAATTATATTTGTCTCAAATTATAATGAAGTGTAAAAATCCAAAAAGTTTTAACAAAATAAAATATCAAAATTGAAGCAGAAATATTTTATGGCATTGTTTTAACTAACATATCATCAAAAGAACAATTGCATCAAAACAAATGGATTTAAACTGGTTTTAAAATTTACTTTGAAATGTTTCACGGTTTCAACTTTGCTATATCGAAAATCTTCAGTAGGAAAGAGTTTCTTGGACAAATTCTGACCAGTCTCACTCAGGAGAATAGGGAACGCAAAACTTCATGATGGAAAAAGTTCAAAGGCTTAAAACAGCTCCACCCGACCCTGCCTGCCTCATCACGCAGATGCAAGCAAGTAAGGAGTCCCAATAGGGTGACATTAATCATCTGTGCTCTGGAATTATGGACCTCACTAGCTATGGATGTCATGGAGGTAATAAAGCTGAGGGATAAGTTGCTTAAATTTATAGAGCAGTGCAAGCATTAACTAAACTTTTCAGAAGACTTGTCTTACATTTTAAGATGGGAGTTAATGATCTGTTTATTTTTCTAGTTCAGTAAATCAGCAAGTGACTTAGAGCGTCCTCTATTCTCTTTAATCTTATTTGAGTGAATCAGTGAAAGGAACCTATATGTATTTGCTGTCTATGACTTATTTTGACAGAAGTCAAGCAACAGAGCAGCTTCGATCTAAGAATTTCTATTCCATAAGAAATTGTGCTAGTTCGGCATTTGAGTTTATTCTGGCACAGAACTAAACATGACCTGAGAACAAAACATGAGCTGAGACTTCCTTCAAAAAACATAATGTTAACAATTCAGGCTCATAATATCACTTCAGCATTAATAATCAGAATAGATGTTTAGATTTTTTTTAAATAAAGAAATTACTTTAACCATTTTACTTATATGTTATAAACTGTCATAAAATTTACTTCTATGTTATAAACTGTCATAAAATCAGTCTTAAAATCAAGGTCATTTTGAGAAGAAAAATCAAAGACAAGTCATTTTAATCAAAATGATCTTGCAAAAAAAGACTGCAAAACGGAACCTTAAAATCGATACCAGTAATGCTACAAGCCTCTGGTAGTTTTCCTCACAAAATAAAAAGTCCCTTTGGGAAACTCAGTTCAGAAAAGTTGGCAGTTTTATTCTCTGCCTTCCCAAAATTAGTTCTCTGACGGCACCAATATTTTTCTCCCTAGGGTGCAGCAGTTTTGTTCAGTGAGGCTATGTGACAAAAATCCCACAGAAACTAGAACCCATGTAAAGTGCCATTTATAAGGAAGAGGTTTGTGTGTCTCAAATCGAAACCAAGTTGCTCTGCCATATCTGACCTCTGTGGCCCCTCATGATTTTGTGACTTCAGTCTGTAACACAAACTTACTTCTGCAATCTGAAGCCACAAATGTCACTCTGCAAACAAGCAGTGGTGAAAGGCAGCAGGCAGGTGCCTCTTCATTATGTGGCATCCAACAAATACACAACTTTCCCTGATAGGCATTTGTAATAGATAAATTCTTATCTTTAAAATAAATAAATAAATAAAGAAATAAATAAATAAAAACAAAATAACAGTCATCTTATTAGTGCATCTTTGTTTTTCACAAGAAAATAATGAGAAGGTAGAACTAATTATTTTCAGGGGAAAATACTCAAGCTAAACCATGCTATTTGCATTTTATTGTCTCTGCAGAGGTGTAAATTGCTGTCATCTTGGGCTTTATATTGCACTGATAAGGTGCTTCTAGGAAAGGGAAACTAGGCAGAAAATTGACATCATTATGCATTTCTGAGATGCTTATATTTAATCATTATAAACAGCCGATCTTTGAATAATAGTCTGGGGGGGATTAAACTGCCAAAAATAAATGTCTGCAGCTGCAGGGTTATGAAAACATCATTTGATGAATTACCTAGAAATGGAAAAAAAGGACTCATGTCCCCACCTTCCCCCAAAAAACCCTAACACAAAAACCACCTCAGTATCAATAAAAATAGAAGACAGAGAACTGGCAGTAAAGGAAGTCTAAAGCAATTCATATATAGTAGATTCATCTGCTTCCTTTCATAATGCAGGGACATTAGCAGAGAAATTTAAAGGCAATGAGCTTTAGAGAACTTAAAGACGGGAATAAGCAATGGTAGTATGTCACATTCTCACTTTCCCTGAAAACCTCCATAAAATACTCCACAAAAACAAGTGGCAGAGGATATTACTCACAGGAATTATGATTTGAGGTCAATCTCAGTTAATGCCTTAAATTTAATTAATCCACACTGCACTGTAGTTTCCTGTGCATTTTACTAAAGCCTTATAATGAGGCTCATAGTGAGAAATTAACAGTAGGCTAAATCCACTTTTACATAGCATGATCTCTTATTAATTCAGCTGATTGACATGTATTATTACCAGATACATCCATTTTCCCCCCTTTTTAAACTGGAGCTTGAAAACCATCATACCCTTAAGTGACTGCAAACCACACCTCTTGAAGAGACTATGTACCTGACAAGTATCTATGCAAGGGTTTTTTCAAACACTCTCTTAAGTTCTGCATCTTATTTCATGATCAAGTTTAGTCTACAAGTTTTTTCAATCTACACTATATGTCAAATGTTTTTAATGACACTATAATAACGTGAGAAGCTATGATGGTTTAGCATGCTTTTACAGGACTGCATCAAGATGATGGCTACAGTTTTTCTAAAGAAGAAAAGTCACATGTATGAGGAATTAAATCAAGGAAGATCAGTTTAAACTGTAGTATGCCAGTTCCATGTTTCTTTTCTGTTTTCTTTGTTTCTGCAAACAAGATGCTGTATTTCTCCTTGAGGTCTTTGCTATATGAGCATTAAAAGGATATAATAATAATAACAATAACAATAATAATAATAATAATAATAATAAGTAAAGCCTTAAGAGCAAAAAATTTCGAGCTGATAGTATGGTGCATAGCTGTACCTCATGCTTTATTCTGAGCACTTCAAGATTTTATGGTATTTTCTTGATTTTTGGTAGCTTGATCTGAACTGAATCTAAACATTGAATCTAAACATTTATACACATTTAAAAAAAGAGAAAGAATTGTAAATCTTTTGAATATGTTGTCATTTTTCACTATATTTTGAATTTAGAAACTAAAGGCTTTATATTTCATATTCAAATTTTATAAATTTTCAGTTTATGCATCGAACTAAAAGAAAATATTGTTTTTTCTCATTAAGAAATGAGAATTTCTCAATGCTGCATTTCAACAGATTGTTCATCAGCGTTATCCTTTGTGCAGTGAATCTAGGAACTGAATATGGTAAGATCAGTCTCACTTCATTGCTTCATGAGGAAGAAATTACATATCTGTTAATAAAAAAAGTATTTATTTTCAGAGGTTGAAATAAAAAATATTGCTATCAAATAATATGATTAACTGTTTCCTCTAGCATTACCACTGTTGAAAATAAAATTTAAACAATAGTATTTCTTTAATATTTTCTTCATTAATAGGTGCTGGTTTTCTGTAATTTGGGAAGAGGCAAGGTGTTAAATTTTTCACAAAAGACAAAAATTTAAAAGCTCTGAATAGAATGATAGTGTAAGAAAAAAATATTATCTCCATTTTGACCAGTGTGACATGTTTTTGCTACATATGCACTTTCTCAACTGCTAATCTCCAGAGTTTTCAGTAGTTAAGTTGACAGATGAAGTAAAGATTACTTAACAGCCTGGTAACCTATCAAGAGGGGAAGGGACACTGTCAGTCAGGGTTCAGGTACTAGAAGGGCTTTTGACCAGCCAACCATCTGTACACATCTAGGTGGCCAAGTGCTATTTTTCCCCGCTACTCAGATCATGAAAATGAAACCAGCACTGTCAAGATGCATGCAGGCAATGAGACGAAATACTTTTTACTATCACAGAGAACTTTCAGCTTTGTGAACACTTTCTATCACAGAATCACAGAATAATCTAGGTTGGAAAAGACCTTGAAGATCATCCAGTTCAACCATCAACCCAACATTAACAGTTCCCAACAACACCATATCCCTCAGCACTGTGTCAGCCCTACTCTTAAACACCTCCAGGGATGGGGACTCCATCACCTCCCTGGGCAGCCCATTCCAACACCTAACAACCCCTTCTGGAAAAAAATGCTTCCTAATATCCAGTCTAAACCTTCTCTGGAGCAACTTGAGGCCATTACCTCTTGTCCTGTCACTTATTACCTGGTTAAAGAGACTCATCCCCAGCTCTCTGCAGCCTCCTTTCAGGTAGCTGTAGAGGGCGATTGAGGTCTCCCCTCAGCCTCCTCTTCTCCAGACTAAACACCCCCAGTTCCCTCAGCCGCTCCCCGTACGACCTGTGCTCCAGACCCTGCACCAGCTCCGTTGCCCTTCTCTGGACACGCTCGAGTCATTCAATGTCCTTTTTGGAGTGAGGGGCCCAAAACTGAACACAGGAATCGAGGGGCGGCCTCACCAGTGCCGAGTACAGGGGTCAGATCCCTTCCCTGTCCCTGCTGGCCACGCTATTGCTGACACAAGCCAGGATGCCATTGGCCTTCTTGGCCCCCTGGGCACACTGCTGGCTCCTGTTCAGCCGGATGTCAATCAGCACCCACAGGTCCCTCTCTGACTGGCAGCTCTCCAGCCACTCCTCCCCAAGCCTGTAGCGCTGCTGGGGGTTGTTGTGGCCCAAGGGCAGCCCCCGGCATTTGGCCTTATTGAAACTCCTCCAGTTGGCCTCAGCCCATGGCTCCAGCCTGTCCAGGTCTCTCTGCAGAGCCTCCCTGCCCTCGAGCAGATCAACACTCCCACCCAACTGGGTGTCATCTGCAAACTGACTGAGGGTGCACTCGATCCCCTCCTCTAGATCATCAATGAAGATGTTAAACAGGAGTGGCCCCAAAACAGAGCCCTGGGGGACACCACTCGTGACCGGCCACCAACTGGATTTAACTCCGTTCACCACAACTCTTTGGGCCTGGCCATCCAGCCATTTTTTTACCCAGCAAAGCGTGTGCACATCCAAGCCATGAACAGCCAGTTTCACCAGGAGAATGCTGTGGGAAACGGTGTCAAAGGCCTTACTAAAGTCAAGGTAAACAACATCCACAGCCTTTCCCTCATCCAATAAGCAGGTCGCCCTGTCATAGAAAGGGATCAAGTTTGTCAGGCAGGACCTGCCTTTCATAACCCCATGCTGACTGGGCCTGATCATCTGGTTGTCCCACATGTGTTGTGTGATGGTACTCGGGATGAGCTGCTCCATCAGCTTCCTCGGCACTCAAGTCAAGCTGACAGGCCTGTAATTTCCCAGATCATCCTTCTGACCATTCTTATATATGGGAGTCACATTGGCCAATTTCCAACCTGTTGGGACTTCCCCAGTCAGCCAGGACTGCTGGTAAATGATGGAAAGCGGCTTGGTGAGCACCCCAGTCAGCTCCTTCAGCACTCTCGGGTGTATCCCATCTGGTCCCATAGACTTGTGCATGTCTATGTGACACAGTAGGTTACTGACTGTCTCCTCCTGGAATGTGGAGGAGGTTGTTCTCCCAGTCTCTGTCTTCTGGCTGAGTAGGCTGGATGTTTATATTATGCTCAATAGACACACACGGAGTTGTGTAAACCACCATTACTATTGAAATTAATAGTACACTTCCAACTGCACTATCCACTCCTGCATCCTACACTATTAGAGTGCTATTGTAGGCTGTATGGAAGTTGTGGTAGTATCATAGGTAATTAATTCCCCAGAGGAGTTTCCCATACTCCTGCACATGCTGCTGACCATGCCTCCCCTCTGGCGGGCATTACATTGGCACTGTCCTCTTGGCTGAAAGTTGTGTATGACCTCCTGCCCATACAGAAACATTGGTGCCTGAAAGAAGGGCTCAACCTCCTCACCATCAGAGACCAAAAAGCATTGCTCTCCTCTGCCCACATACCTGCTTTCATGGTAAAACACATCTAAATTCTCGGCGTAGCACCAGCATAGGTCCCCATTGCATCCCGGTTCCCTCAGACCAAAGGCAAGTCTGATACTCCTTTCCCCATCCTCCAGCCCACAGCCCGGTCTCCACCGGTAGGAACTGAAGGTCCTGGAATAACAAGTGAGCTGCAGGATGAACCAGCCAGCTCCCACATCAGGCCTGGGCAAATGGGGCCTGTCAACACCAATGCGAGCTTTGAGGCCTCTGTCGTTTTCCCAAAGATATCTGACATTGGTAAAAGGGCTCCAAAATGGGAGGTGGGGGGAGACAAGCAGACATGTACACACACACACACACACACACACACTGGGATCACATTGTTTTCAGGGGAAAGCAGCCTTGCAAAGTACAAATGGATAGTGGTTGTAATCCAAAGCACTGTGACGACGTATTTAGGGGGCTTCAATTCCACTCAGTAAGAGGGATGTGAGTGAGGGATTTCAAGGGAGACAGAGAGCTGTGTTGACATCTATCTTGTTACAGTGGTTATGATGAAATGCATGTTTGTGCAGCAATGGCTTGCATACTGTATACAACGATGCAGTGCCTGGGAGCTGAAGGACTGCATTCCCACATAGATGGGAAACCATTGATATCTTTTCAACATGGTAATTGGGAAATCTATACTTCTTCTTGGAAAGTTATACCTTGCAGAATTGACATAAGAAATGCATCTGAATATACCACTGAGATTATGCATGAAACAGAAAGCTACTGCAGCTTTTTTTTTCTTTTAATCTGTGTAAGTCAAAGTTAAGATATAAAAAATATACAGAAAATGTTTAGTAAGTGTCCTTGTGCCTAAAGTAAGGAATACTACAGAAAGGACATTGGAGAAGCACATAAACACATGGCTACCATTTACTGGGTCTGTCCCTCCCAAGAAAAATGAAATCTAGAATGAAATATGGTCATTCTGAAAGCACCACTGCAACATCACATAGCACGTTCTGTCTTACCCTGGTTTTACTCTCTCCTGAAAACAGCAACATTTCCCTGAAGAAAGGGACATCTCTGTGGAGCTAGTATCACTTCTCCCTGATGTGGCATCAAAACAAATGCCAATGAACGTGAGATGATGCTAGGGAACATAGTACAGAAGAAGTTAAGGGACAGGAAAGTAGAAAATATCTTTGAGGGGAAAATGAACTTTTGTGTTGCATCTCTGCATGATCTTCATCTGGGAGGACATTCACGACCTGCAGACTTCCAAGAAGTGACAGCTCACAAGAGTATTGTAAACACAGAATATGTTAGCTCTCCAAAACTTACTGTAGAGATGTTCAGAAAGAGATGTTCAGGGTTACCAAAAAAACCTTACATGCTGATATACCACGCAGTTATTTCTCATTTTTCTTTCAAAACCTTGATAAAAATCAAATACAGTTCATCTAATTAAAATGTCCTCCATATAAATTTTAGCACAAGCAAGCCAGACAAACACTCCCATGTACAAACACAAAAATATATATGTATTTTAATTTTCATTTGGTCATATTTTATTTAACAGAATGTCATTCTTCCTCAGTAGCCAACAATGATTTAAAGTAGTAGTACTCTCCAAAGCAGCCCATTGATCACAGAGAACTGATGATATTTAAATATACAATATAAAGAGTGACATGTTTCACAAAGTTGCTTAATCTTCAGATTTTAGCTTGGAACACAATAGACCATCTTACTAGGTCCAAGAATAAAATTCAAACTGACACCAAGTTGTGAAAAGAGAATAGTTATTGAAATTATACATAGAGAGAAGATGACTGATAGACTTGTCCTGGCTTTACAAATCTCAGACCCCCTGAGTCCTAACAGTACTAAACTGAGAAACAAACAAACAAATTTTCTCCTGAGGATACAAGCACTGTTTGCAAATTACTCCTGTAATTTAATTTTTGAATTTTTGATATGGTGCTATAGTATTTTCTGCAAGGCTCCAAAGTAGATTGTTGCATGCAAAAAAAATCTATCCAGTGGTTACTGCTACGCAAGTACTACGGATCACGAGAGCCTTAAGGCACAGATAACCAATCTAGCAATTTTAGATGTCGCCACGAATAGCTGTTAATCATTATTCTCATAACAGAGTTGTATCAATAGATTGTGTGAGTGCTTTTACATTTGCATGAGTGCGGGATCAACAGAGTTAGCGTGAGTTACGCACAACTTTTATTGGGACAGGAGTACTTCCGTAATCTGTTGCTTAAATGTTGGGGCAGTAGTCCCTACCTAAAGAGTGATAATTAACAGTTAGGGGAAGGCAACATCTTAAATCACAAGAGCTGTCTCAGATGACTATTTACCTACACCTGTGTGGACTCCTAGCCAGAGGCTTTTTTGAATTCCTCTATAGTGACATCAGCTGTTGCTCTCATTATCCATTTCACCCTGTTACCAGAGATTTGTATAAGGGAAATATTTAAAGTAGTGGTCCTCAAGCTCTAGTCTGCAGATTATCACGGTGTTGGGTTTTTTTAGTTTTCTCCAGTTATTCATAGAATAAAGTACATACAGAAGACAGGATGTTGTTGAATACAAAGGGGTAGGAGAAGAAAGGATGAAGACCTCAAAAGTTTTGTAGCACACATTTCACACAACATAAGCTAAAAAAGCTAGAGAACAAAATGGTTTGAAAGAGACATTATTGTCAAGTTGAACACTAATTAACTGCAAAACAAAATTTTTTAAGTGTCAGGTATTCTATATGTGCCCCTCTGAATATATTCATAGTTTTAAAATTCCATTTTGTACTATTTAATTCCTTCTGCCACTGATGCGTGAAAGATGCACATGAACCTCAGAGAATATTTATATTCTCTGTATTTAAGGGAAAAAGATTATACACTACGTCCCATCAAGGATACAACGCAACCAAACCCTGAAACTCTTTAAGTTATCATAATATTAGGCATTACTTGTAACAATCACCAATTTAATATTTTTAAACACGAAATGTAATGCTTAAAGTTGTCAGTTTCCTTTAAATTGTCTCCACTCTGAGTAACTAATGGCTACAATTAACATCACCAGCAGAACTGTTTAAAGACAAAGGACACAGATCATCAGCTACAGCTCGAAGGCTGCATAATTAGCATAAGACATGGTGGTGCACAGGGGAGATTCCCACACCACTTACACTCACAGCCTTCTACACAGAGTAGGCACCGACACTGATGTCAGGGCAAAACAGGCTGTGCAAGCACTGAATTCTCCCACAAAATTATCTCTGCAACAGGAATGTGCAGAATACATCTCTCCCTTCTCTTCCTATGGACAGGTTGGTGAACATTAGTGTTCCAGCTCCTGCATGCTACAGGATACCCACATCCCAAGAGCCACTGTGGAAACAGCAGCAGCAAAGGCAGTTCAGACCTGGCATATACATCGGGTTTAAATATATCAAAATCAAGTTTGCATTAGAGAGAAAGATGTTCTCTCTCCTTTCTGATGGCATTTTTGTGGTGGGGTTTGTAAGTCCTCTTTTATATCACAGAGCAAGTGAAAGCCTCCCTCACCATTACATTAAAATGACTGATCAGTCACTCCATCTCCCCGCTGTGGTTTTCTCCATAAGCCTCCCTCTTCTCCTTAGGAGCATGTGGCTCCTTTCCTTCTCTCCCTGCATGGCTTCTTCAGCCAGGCAGGACACAAAATCTCACATATTCCTTTGGGTACCAGGTCTGAGCCAGCTCAGAGCCCATCTCCAGGTGAGGGTCTTGTGGCATGCACTGATCCATTAAACCATGTTCACAAGCTCAGCTACTGAACCTACACCTTCACATGGTAACTCAAGAAAAGATTTAGGAAACTCCATCATGGCCATACAAGGTAGACCATGTAAAAAATGGGAACTCTGTTCATAATGTAGATGGGGGACACAAGACAGACTACCGATTTACTTCTTGGAAGTGTTCATTTAAGTTCACTCACATCATTTTTGCCATTCATATGGCTTTCCACTGCAGGCTTACTTCTGGCTTTTATTTTAATTATTGTGTTTTATCATCTTCTATTGTCTTTTCCCTTGCTTTTTTCTCCCCTTAAATTTTTATTAACCCAGGGACCTGATTTGAGATGCCTGCCTTTAAGCACTGCTGTGTGTTGCGGATGATGCAACAGCCTCTTTAAGGAGTCACAGCAGCATTTCCATATCAAATACAAATCCTAATTAACCCCACCATTTGTCTGCCACAAATTGACAGATATGCCAATTCTCTCAAAGTGAGTTCTCCACTAACAGCAAAAGAAAGCTTCATCACACCTTTACTAAAGAGGACTTGCTGTAAGTGACTGATTCAGAAACAACAGAGCTGACTGACCATGGTCCCCATAGACAAAATACTCTGGCCATGTTTTAACAAAATTGCATGCACTAAGAAAGAAAGCATCAGCATCTTCCCTTGGAGGTCTCTCTGTTATGCCTGTGTGCAGGGCTTCCCCTCCATTTGGATTCCAAGGCAATACCAACAACTCAGATTTTGAACTCACTGCAGAAAGTTTTCCTTCTTCTCTCTTTTAAACTCATATCATGAGAATCTGTCAGGCCTGTTAGCAATAAAAGAAGTTTACACACACAAGACACTGGAGAATGCGTGACAAAGCAGTGGGAGCTTGTGATCTATATTTCAACTTCACCACTGCCCAGCATACCACAAGTTGTTATTTTTTAACCAAAAGATTACTTTGCAAATCGTGGAATCCAACAGGGGTCAATGCCATTTTGTGGCAACAGACCCATATGAAGGGAACAAATTAAGATCCCAAAAGCTGATAGGAAAAAATTCCCACACAGCTGAAAGCTGAAATGCAGTATGAAGAGTACGTCCAAGTCAATGTGCTAAACACAGACCCTTGACACAGAATCATTCAACGTTACAAGGCAATACAGGATGGGGGTCCTATCTCCCCCACTTGCACTTTCATTTGAGGTCACTTAAGCACACCTCTACATAAAAGGCCAATGCTCCTTGTGTAGTTAATGGGAAATAAGTATCTTTCAAGGCCTTCACAAGGAAATCCTCCCTGATCAAGTTCATAATTCTTCACTGGGCAGCCAAGAGTCCCTTTTGGGAGTCTTCAGAGTAAACTACTTTTTTTCCATCAATGATACAGGGAAGAAAGGCATTTCATTTGGGGTACATACTCCCTTTTTACCATTTCCTCAGCAGAAATGATAAAATTTACATTCAGATTTAATGCCACAAGAAAGCAGATCACCCCTGGTTTGTAAAGGTCTCATGGTAGGATGTTTAGGTAGGTTTCTAAAGAAACTAGGCATGACTGAATCAACAACCAGACACTCTTCCCTCACAAAACAAGGACACATTATTTTCTCTCCTGCAGTTCAAACCAGACTGAGTGATCAAAGTGTCATTTTTGCCATACATAAACACAATGTGAATGTCTTCCATTGAGATTTTAATGTCTCTAGCTGGCTGTGTTGCTGGTTTGCTACCTGAGAAATGGGTTAACTATTATTTTCTTGACTTTATAGTGTGCTTTGAACTTTAGGGCCAGAAGTACTATTCTCAGCACCACAGATACATGCCTGTAAGATACTTGCAAAATGCCTTTCTTTAGAAGGACATGATACAGCTAGCACGTGATTTTTCAGTACAATCCTTTGAGACCTTTGCTTTTGCCTTTCACATTGATATTCATCTTCCAAACTTGTTCCAGTACCCAAAGCTGTCAATAGCTCAGCAGGACATTTCCCACAGGTAAATAAAAATTATCAAAACCAAACTCAGCAACACCCTCTCAAATCCTATTTTAAAATTCTAAACAAAATTCTGAAGCCTGATTTTGATTTTTTCTCTCTTCCATACTCTTTCAAACATGACTTTTTAAAAAATCTTGACAAATACGTACACTGATAATAACAGTTACAATAGAGTAACAGGGACATGACCAAAGATTATTGCAAAGTGTTTCTCAGTTAATTCTAAATCATAGTTCTTATGATGCTTGGCAAACTTTTTAATTTCCCAAACAGAACAGATAAATAAGAAAAGGCATGAACAAAATACTGTCAGGTTATAAATTTGTCAGGTAATGTGCTCAGGCATTGCTGTGACTGTGATTAAATAATACAAAGAGCATTCCATGCAAGGTACTGAGCTACAACAATTCTTTGAGAGACTTTAAAGTGAATCTGCTCCTCCACATATTGATGACCTCTTGAGGTCCCTTCTACTCCTATTTTCTTTAATTTCATGTTTAGTTTATGTATGTCTATACAAATATCTTTTGTGACTAGGCATAGCATGTTTGTAGAGTGCAAAACATCTTTTTAAATATGCTATACAGTAAATTTACATTTCTGTAAAGACATCTTAAAGCTATTTTACAACTAATAACTCTTGGGAGCCTGTGGATTTGTTGGAGCTTAGTGGGACTGATTACCTGTCTTTATAAAGCCAAGAGACCATTGACTCTGATTACAGGAGGAAGGCTTTGGGCACGGAAGTTTCCATAACTTTTCCATATATTTTTAAACATTATTTTAATGGGAGAGATATCATGTAAGGGGACATTTTTAGAGCTTGCCAAAGGCCTGAAAATATCAATTTTTACACTTTTTTTCTGCCCCTTTTTTTGCTCTCAATTGTTTGTACAGGTGTATCCAGTTTTTCCACTAAGTTCCTCGTATTGCAGGATATTTTTTTCATATGCATATCAGCATGCATAATTACAACAAGGTTTATTCTATCCAATACACAATAAAGGTAAGAAATTAAGAGGAATTCCTCCCAAGCATCTGAATTCTATTTTTAGCACTTCAAGTCTGCTATAAAAATTAGACATCAGTTCCTATGATAATAAAGATTGGAAAAAGCTTTCAGTCCAAATTTAATCTATTAAAAATTGACCTACCGATAAAGATTTTCTACAAGAAGCAAGGGAAAGGTGGAAAGCCTTTATGTACCCTGATGCGTAAGAGAGAAATGTCTTCATAGAATACTGAGAACATGTGAAGGATAATTATTTTTCTTACCCATTTTCATATTCTTATCCAATGTCACAATAGCAGTTACTACTGCCAGAAATTGCTTCAGCAAAATAAAAGCTGCAGCCAAGAAGACCTGTAGCCCAACTCTTTAACAGTGAGGATCATACTGAAAAAGTAGTTTTGTTCTTGGTGAAAGATGAGATCCCAGTTACACCAAATTGTAATATATCCTACTTGCATTTTCTGGAAACAGTATATTAATACTCATTAACTTGAAGCTGAAATCAGGAAACAGAAAACATTACATAAATTACAGCTAAGTGCATAAATAAAGCATTTGCAAACAAAACAAATTTATAAGCTTCAAAACAAATGTTAACCATCATACAGTTCAGTAGATACACTTTCCTACAAAGATGCTCTGTGGGGATGTTAAGAGGCATTTGCATTTTCTGACCAGACAGCTGGTGTACTCTAAAACCAGCGTGCTGGGTTACACCAAGGTTTGGCCCATATATCCAAAAGCATCCATGAAGATTTTCATCACTGCTGTGTCACAGTTTGCATACATACAGAATACTGATTAAATCCTGAAGCCCTTACAAGGAGAATACTTCTACTGATGTTAAGACTTTTATCTGATAAGGATTTAAAAATCAGATCAATGGCAATATACTATTCTACTAACCGTAAGTGTGGGCATATATAACATACATTCAAATATGGCACTTATGCAAACCCTACAGACATATCTCACTATCCAGCATGATGTTACAAGGTATGTGAAAAACAGGACTGAATAAAATAGTATATAAGAATTCATCAATCTTCCAAGTCTCTCAAACCATAGAAGTAATATTACAACAGTTTCCACTACTGAAAACTTGTAGGACAGACTAAAAAGACATTCAGGCTCTCTTTACATTTCATAACACATATCATGAAAATAGAATTAGGAGAGCAGAAAGGCGATGACTTGTTCAGACAAGTTCATCCAATACATTGGCATGTTGGGGCATACACTATTTATAAGCATTGCTAATGAACTGTGAAGTAGGAAAGCTTTATCTGTGTGCTGCCTGGGCTAATCAAGGGTGATGCTGGAAGGGACAGGGTTGTCTCAGCCCTGAGAAAAGCCAAAGCTGCCACCACAGGAGTTACAACTAAACTCTGAGATGACACACTTCCAAGATTTCGCTCTCCATTCTCTCTTAACTTATCCCAGTCAACTAACAGCTGCAATCATCCTGGGTGAGGAGAGGTGACCTGCAACTGGTGACTTTGAAACTTCAGTGATCACAGAGGTGATGGAAGAAATTCTTTAAACTCTGGCACCTGGGAAGTGGGGTTGCTGTGAATTATCTTCTCCACTATGGTCAGTGTATTCTTAACTAATCCCTGCATTGCCTGGACATGCTCTTACAAGATACCTCTTAACTATTCAGATGTCTTGGTGGGCACCCTGTGTCTTCTCACTCTGCAAAGTCCTAATAAGAAATTACATTCTTGCCTCAGCATACAGGCTGCACACACATCAGCCAGCACACAAAGATCACACGGCCCCTGTGTTTCAGCTGATAAACCCAAACCCCAGTGAAACCTGTTGCCCTTTTGAGGTAAAATGTATTTCTCTATTATGGCACATGTTCAATATATACAGTTACACTACAACCAAAACAAAAGTGTCCTAAACACATAGGCAGAGATGTTTGACTACAACTTATTCATATTAATCCTTGCTTGGAGTGGGATGCTGTTGTTCTGTGGAAAGCTTTACTATATCAATAATGACATTGTCTCAATATACAATCTATAATATATCTAAGTACATTGAATAGGTATGATTTCTTGTATAAACCTTCAGTTAAATATACTTGTCTAACAATGTCACCTTGTATGCTTGTCAGAGATTGGTAAAAATATATATATATGTATCCAGTCTCCGAGTGCACAGGGTTCAGTGATTAACTTTTAACCTCTGCTGCCACGCTTTACTTTCAAATACCAGTTATTACACTGTATTTAGAGGACTATTTTCTCACTCCAAGGGAGAACAGAGTTCTGTAAAAATTGTTGATGCGCACCCAAAATGCAAGAGAAGTAACTCGAATGCGTACCACGTTACAACACCCAGATTAGTGTAACAAGTCAGATTACTTGCAAACTGTAAATGAAAAGTTAAGGAAGAAACCTCACAGATCCATACAGCCAAACAACAAAGCTGTCAAAGAGTTGGTTCCAGCTCATCTGTTACCTTTTTCACAATGCTACATGGTTTATGTTAAACCAAAATCCTAAGCCACAACTTTATTTGGGAAATCAGTTCCTACAGTTAGGAAATATTCAACTGATTACAGCATCTCCAAGTTCCCATATTCCCTCTTTATCTTTGCACACTACATGAGCATTGCAGAGAGAAAACAAAACAGCAGTCAATATGCTAGCTGCAATATGGCTTCCTATGAGAAGGACGACATTTAATTGGCTTTGATATTTTTCTTTGTCCGGTATGTATTTCTCTGTATGTGTGAGCATGTGTGAGCTCACACACTTTTTCTTCTCTTTTTTATGGTGCACTTCACTGACATATTTAATAGTCACTCATTGCCATAGCATTTGTTTACCATAACTTACAAAGTCAAATTGGAGGATTATATTGTATTTACAAACAAGTTGGCACTTACAGAATAAATTATTGATTCCTCTTTATTTTTTATTTCATTTTATTTTCCTTTTTTCTCATCTTCTTTTTCACCCAAGGGCATCTAGAATTCAGGCAGAATAGTAAAACCTGCTGCCTGCTGCCATTATGCTACATTAACATGAGTAAATAAGATTCCAGCTGGTACACTCTTTCCCAAGGTTTGCTTGTTGCTGAGAGGCAGTGCCTTCCACCTCAGTTCATGTCCAGTGCTCGGGAACTGTTAGTCAAGTGAAAGCAAAGGCTGCATGTTTTCTTCCTCATTCTTATCCATGCGTTTCAGCACCCCAGGATCCACAACCGACTGAGACCTGCAGAGGGATAATATGTTTATTTGACAGTTCTAGATCAAGACAAATGAGGGTAAACCTCAGCTTTCTTTTGTTTATTTTAATCTCTGCCAGGGCTTAAAAATAATGGTACAGCATTACCCAAGCATCTGATCATTTCAAATAGTCAGAAAATACCCTCATGGAGTGATTACATGGCTTTAAAGAGCTCAGTGCCTGTTTGTGGATATAGGAGCAAAAGGTGGAATAAAGTGGATCCTCTTTTCTTCAGTGAAACAGGGCACATCCTCAGTATGCAACAGAGAGCAAACTGAGCTGTCTTTTGTACTGCCTTAAGCACTGACCCTCTCTACCAGAAAGTTATATGGCATGGGGCGGGTAAAGAAGGTACAACTCAGCCACCCAGCTGGCTAATGGCACACTGCAATTAGTGGCATGTGTTAGCTGGAAGCACAAGTTGCTCCTTTTCTGAATAGCAACAGTGTGAGATACTAAGCCACATCCCTAGGGAATCCAGCCATGGTCAGCAGAAATTCTGGAGCAGTGGACACATCTGTCAAACTCACTTAGCAGCTCAGCTAAACAGAGCAGAGATTGATGGGAAGGGCAAATTCAATGATGCAATGAAAAATTTCTCCCGATTCTCTTATTCAGCACAGAAGTATAAAACTGGTACTGGTACTCTGCAATAGCCAGGTGTGAGGGAAAAAGAGGAACCCCCAATCTCCACCAAAACCAAAATGCTTCATTAAAAACAAAGTCTGAAGTGTGTCTCAGCTTGTCAAAATGCAGACACTTCTGGGCTACAGTAAAAGCAACCCTTGTTCCCTTTAGTGGGATGAATTTTATGCCAGAAATGCCTGTTTCTCGTCATTTCTGTAAAGATTTGAAATGGCTGGAGCATGTGTACATCTCTACAGTGGAAGCACAATGTGACTGCAGTATGGCTACAGATTTGCCCATGTGAAGGGCTACAGGAAAAAGAAAAAAACTGTACCAATTCTGACCTCTGCTAAGATAAACATACGGTAAATCCCTCACTTATAAACTGGCATCATCCACTGAACAATGAATGAGTCTGATAGCAGGATACAATTCAGTTTTTCTCAAAAAATCTAAAGAAAACCTTCAAAACCACAAAAAATATCTGAATTAGAGCCTAGGCAAAAACTTTAAACACAAGGATATTTTCTAATAATACTTGCCACATTCTCTTACTAATGCTAAAATCAAGCAAATTAGCTTTAAAAATCTGATAGTCTCTCTTGTGATAAACATAATTAAAAATTTTTAATTAAAACTGTACAATAACCCTCATCTAGATCACTGATCAGTTCCTCAGGCAGAAAACTAAACCACTGAATTAAAAATGCTTTAAAACCTTCACAAGGTACTGTGCCAATGCAAAGCTGATTGAAAATTTGCTTTACTCCTGGAAAATCCAATTCATCAAGATAAAAAATGCTGTGGAAGCATACTAATTTCAAAGAATTCCCAACTGACTGTAAGTACTAATAGAAGACTGAGCCTCTTCTTCATCTGCCAATGTCTGAACCGCCAAGGTTTTCAGGTCTCATCTGGGGAGCTGAAGGGGAGCCAGAAAGGCTGCAAACCCGGTCTCAAATTCCCAGTGAGGCAGTTTTGGGCATAAATTCCCAGGACCTCCAAACTCCCCAATGCCAAGGCATACATGAAAATGGAACTGCACAAATCCTGATCTATGGCTTGTAAGCTCAGGAGCCTAAATGCTTTGAAGAAGGAGACATAGTTTTCATTCAGTTTTAAATCAACATTTACTGTCACATTTCATTCTGTTCAGCAGCAGTTCATGAAGGAAGGTATGTAAAATGAAAAACATTTGTGTAAGTCTATAGCACCTTCTATCTACATCTCCCAAATATCTTTACAGACATTACTGAATAAATTCCCAGAAAACACAGTAGGACAGAGTTGTACTACAAAGTCCCACTGCAGAGGTGAGGAATCAAAGCCACACACAGATTATTCTGCAGAGGTGATCGACACAGAAATCTGGGTTAAGTGAGAAGAGGATGCAGGTCTCCAGCTGAGTGCCTCAACTATGACAGCCATGGGTGGACACAGCCACAGGCTCAACAGAACTGCTGAGATTGCTGCAGTGGTGCCACATGACATGAACATGTTCTCTCCAGAGGTCTGTGCTACAGGTGGTATTAATTCCTCCTTATCTCCACCACCCTCCCCACCATCAGCCTTCCTTTCTGTAGGGGTCATCCAATTCACCAGAATTTCAAGGAGATCTGGAGGAATGTCAGTGGTTCATATGGGGGCAAAAATGATTAACAAAGAAATGAATTCTCAGCAGTATTTTAATTTAGGAACAATATTCTTTCAGAACAATAAACTGATTTTAAAATGGCAAGCCAGATTAAACAAGATAATTGTTGGAGATCTGCTAGATGCTTCTGAAATTTGTTCTAATTTAAGTATTTTTCATTGACTTACTGTCATGGCTTCTTATATGTTAAAAACCTTCTGCACTAACATACCACACTGAGTGTGGTTTTAAACTGAAAGAAACAATCCATCAGGTGCCGAATTCAAGTTAAATTTCATCTGCTTTACCTCAACTTTTCTATTTCTGTTTTAACACAATCTGTGCACTAAATACATCAAAGTCCTGGGACTTTCTGTTCATCTTACTACCACTCCCTTCTACTTGGTACTAGCACAGTAAATCTACTTAGTACTTTTTATATACAACAGCAGGGAAGGAGGATTCCAGCAGGTGCTGCAGACACACTAACTGAAAAAGAATGCAGAGAAGGTGAGGAAATTTCAGCTCAATATTATGTAGATATAAATTTCAACAGGCTTATTTTCTGCAGTATGTCTCCTACTGTGTCAGTTAACCCAGACTGAAAGAATGTCAATTTAAAGCTTACACTGGAGTGCAACTCTGCATGAAGGATTTTTCAAGCACAAGTTAAATGAGAAGAAAAATTCTTTGAGAAAGAATGAAGAACCTGGACAACCCACTGCTCTTCCATTTAATAATGTGCTTGCCCAGGATAGTCTGTCTTGTCACAGGACTTCTCATGGGTTTTTTGTTGCATCGTTGGATGAAGCTATTTACTCTTGTGACTTCGTTATGCAACAGTAAGACTTGTGCATTTCAGCTCCTAAATTCCACCCTTCTCTCCAAGACAGCTTCTCTATCATCTCATAATTCTTGTATTATGTGCAAATCACATATAAATGTATTGCTCACTTCTACCCTTCCCCTGACTCTTTGCTGGCCCATTTTCTCCACTGCTTGTGTTAATTTCATCTTTGTCATATGACTTCAGGACCTTTTTCAATTTATGCTTATCCTAGTTCATTTCCATCCAGACTCTTGCTATTACCCACTTTCAGTGCACGATAGGTTTTCTTCAAAACAAAATCCTTAAACTTCACTGCTTTTTTTCTTTTTCACTCCTACAGCAATCTCCTGTTGTCTCCTCTCTATTTGCCCCCAAATATCACCGTTTCAAATCACACTGTCCTCCCAAATCTATGCAACATTTTCCAGCCAACATTACCTTTCTGGCTGAGGAGTCTGAAAATATTTTATCCTGTTTGATCTGCTTCCAGAGTCTCTCTCCCTTTTGCATCAAATACCATCTCCTGAAATTGAATTCTCAGCTTACCATATTCTGACTTAATTTTAATAGCTTTATATATTGGTTTCTGCCATGTTTGTTCTCTTCTGATTCATTGCTATGCCTACCCCTTTATGAGCTGTAATCTGGCTTTTGCTACCCTGCTCAACCTTTTCTACCAACCTGTTGTAATCTTCCCCCTTTCTCCTCTACTGCCCTGGCAAGGCTGGACCAGGTTTACCCCTCCCAAGTGAATTACCTCACTGCTTCCATAGTTACTGGACAGTTAACTAACCTCTTCCTGTACTTTATTTTGAATGGTAAAATGCAGCATGCAATTATACTGTATCTTCTCAAAAAGAAGAATATCAGAACACCAGGATGTTTAACAGACTCAAGTATAATGACTGGCACCAATTTTTGTGCTGGTTCTCCTCATTACATTTTCTCATGTTGTGTGCAGTCACTGTGACTGACAGTTCAGATGCTGTAAATGTCCTGGCACCTATAGGCACTGGGACATGAGGTGGAGGAAGGTTCGAGTTATCATCACCACCCAGCTGGATAATTGGCCCCAATTTACCCTCTGCACCGAGGTTCATTTCAGCTAGCACTGTCTCTCTAAATGCATTCTGGAGGCTGAGGTGGGATACGAGCTTATACCAAACACAGCACTGTATACACTACCTATATAGAGCCATGGAAATAATTAGCTGTACTGAGCTCACAGATCACATGGGCAATAATCAACACTATGGTCTATAATCAACAGAGATCTTCTTAAGAAATTAAAAAAAAAGGTCCTTGTATATAATAAACTGAGGGAACTACCTGCATCTTTATATAACAGAAGGCAAACGTTAACCATATAGCAATACTATAAGACCACAGTACCTTTAACCCACCTTTTCATGGATTTGGGAGAGAGGTCCTTTTCTATATCCTTTGCAGGAGCGTTGTAGGAGTCCGCATTGCATTCACTGTCGTCATCGTATTCATGGTCAAGCAGTGTTCTTGCCCACGTCCCCATGTCATAGGGGGGCAACATTCCTCCAAACTCTGAAGGCAGGATCTCAGGGTGTATTAGCTGATGCAGGCTGTTGAGGTTATTACCGTGCAGGAATATCTGTATGTACGCATGCAGGTAAAACCAAAGTGGTATCACAAAAATCATCAAAGCCCAAATTATATCACCTTTATTAGAGGATATTGTACAGTTTCAGTGTTCTGGCTGAGTTGGGCTAACAGACATGACCACTAAGGCACACCTCACCTCTGTCTTAAGCATGGTCATACTATGTTCATAAACCTACAACTTGATTAAAACATAAATGACTTAAAATAGTTGTAGGACAACAAGGGGCCTAAGGAGGGTAAGAACTGATGGCTGGTACCTAGATGGACAGAAGATTAGGTAGACTGACTATCTCTTGTTATTTGCTCTCCCTAACCCTGTGAATTAAATTAAGTGAATAAATTAAGAACATAAATAATAAGTAAAATTAATATTCACCATATATATTAAGGAATATATATTGACTTTTAGCATCCAGCCATGAGTTCTGTAAATAAGATAAATAGTGCAGCGTAATGAAAACTGCACTGGAAAGATTTTCTTCCTTAATATGGTGGTACTACTAGCTACCATCCATACTTAATAATATATGAAGTAATTAGTAACAATAAAATAACTTCTGTGACAACTATGAGGAAATAATTGATGGTCTATTTGATATTTTCCACCAATGTTTTGGTAGACTGATTTTTGTACATGCTTTACATTTTTTTATATATATATATGTATATTAATATGACATCTATGTATATGAATACTTGTATTTATGTTTAACCTTACTGTTTCTCCTCAGATATCTGGAATGTGACTGATGAGTGCTAGAAACAGAGCACCTCTGGATTTGGACAGCCTCCTCCCACAGATACTAGGGACCTGCAGACTTCCCACTGGGAGGAAATGGCTGCTCTTGGGTATGGCTACACAGACAGCTCACAGCAGCTATTTCTAGACTAGCAAGTAAGACAGGCCAGGATTCACCCTTTGTGACTAGGAGCAAGTGCCATGGCACAGTTCACATCCATATGGTTAAACTCCTTTCATCTCTAGAACAAGCTCACCTCATCCATACTGTTCACTGGTCCATGCCATCCCCAAATTGTTTCTGGGCAATGTCTAAGAACACACCAGCTGGCACCAGCCAGTACCCTGCCAGAAAGTGTCTGTACAATTAAAGAGTAGGAATGGCAGTGCCCAACCCTTTTTAACTGACTAGCACAGAAGCAGCCAAGAAAGCAAGGTGGGATATTGCCTCCTAACAGCTGTACGCTGCCTCTCGTTCCCCATGGGGCAGGCGGGGGTGTGCACCAGACAGATGTCAAGTGCTATCAATTCAAATTCCACTTCACCTTGCAGAGACTCCTCTGGACAGCTATACCCCTAGCATGATTTCTCCAGAGTTAAATTCAAAAGGCAGAAAGAAAAAAAGGCTAAATGTATGCTTGTCTTGTATTGCTTATTTCAGCCCATCTTCCAGTAAGCTGTGGAAACAGGAAGCCTAATATGACCATGCAAACCCAGTAATGTTCTTCCATCTCAGAAAGGAATTTATCCTTGTGTGAAAGAACAAATATTAATGGCAAAAGGAATTAGTTTTATGGTGCCTTTCCAACTGAGTGTTTCACTCCTTAGAAATTGTTTTTATACATCCCTAGCACTACATTTATCTGAATATAGCTATCAGTTGCAAATCTACCAGACATTAAAAAAAATACAAAATAATTCAGGACAAACACAACAGATAAATAATGAGCCTGGTCATTCTACCTCTTAGGGTTTTTTTTAAGATGATTTTAAATTTGATGTACTGGGCATTACTTCTACATACTCCACACTACATTTTGGACTCTAAATCAATATTTATCCACCTGATTGCTTCTTCTAGGTATTCAATATTGACAAAAACAGTTGTAAAAAGTCAGCATTTCTGAAAATATATGCCACTCATTCAGGTGTTTAAATAAAAATTTAGACACAAACTGATAAGCACCCATGTTCAACTGCCTTGTCACTTATTTTTAATATTGTAACTCACCCATGAGCTGTACTTTACTCCCTGGTTATGCACATGCAGCACTTTAAAAGACCTGAAACATATCTGGCACTATAATGTTCTTTGTTGAAGCTGTAGTCAACAGAGTGCAACTCAATTCTGCAAAACGGGTTTTCATTTGCATATTCATAACAGATATTACACAAAAAGCTTTGTGATCTATAGTTCAAAATTTGTGAATACCAGAAGACTCTCAAACATAATCTGTCAGTAAAAACCAGCTAAACACCAAGGATCATTGTGGCCTTGCAGACTGTGTTTGAGGAGAGAAAATACAGTTGCTTAGAGAGCTGATCCTATTTTAAAAAAAAAAAAAAAAAAAATCACATTCTTTGTAGTGGCTTTGTATGTGATGCTGATTGTGTTTTCCTGGATGACAAATTTCCTGTTACAGAAATAATATCATTCTATGTGCTATCACCATCAAGCTCTAATTTAATTGCACTGATGCAAATGCTGCAAATTCAGCAGTATCTCAGAGACTGCTCATGCTTATGCACAGATGCATGCACACAAATTTCCTTTCACTGGCTTTCATTCAAATCAGTATTTGCAAACTGCTATTCACCAGCTGTGTATTGTAGTTCATGCTAATGTCAAGGAGATCACACTAGGAAAGGACTTTGTACTCTCTACCTGTGTTCTTAAAAGAAAGACACAAATAATTTTAACAGAAATTGAATAGAATTGAATTGAATAGAATCTTAATAGAAACAGTAATGTCGGCAATATTTTTTATACAATCCCCAGGAGAAAGCATATGCTTACATTTTAAAATACATTTAAATAAACTGCTTGACTGTCTCCTTAAAGGATAACACTGTCTAAGTTTCTAAAACAGTTAAAGATACTCTTTATAATGCTATGTATTTAAATATTTTCCACCAATAGCAAGCTGATATATTGTGTATATCTACTTTATTAGAGCATTATACATCTGCTGACTACAACTGCCAGGTAATGGACAATTAAACAGAGGAATACCCTTTTCCGTGTCTTCTCCTTTAGAAAGGGCCGTATAACTGTGTAGAGGGCATGGATATACCACGGCTGATTGACGAAATGTATTCCTCCAAACCGAGCTGGAAAACTGTCCTGTATGTCACAAAACAAATACACACAATGTGAGTTGACCCTCAATGTGAAGTTGCAACACTCATCAAATTATTATTTTTTTCTGAATGCTTTCATTTTAATAATAAACCTTAAACAAGAAGAAGCATTCTTCAAAACTGTGTCCTCTCAGTTGAGTTCCAACCTTCAAGACCAACCAGCAACACACCTTGGACAGAGCAGTGAGGAAGCATGCTGTGACAGCTACAATATTCAAATAAAGTCATGGCATTTCTAACCTCCAGCAATGCTTTAAACATTTATGACTTGCCCATAATCCATCTATGCAACATATTTTTCTCCTTTCCACTTCTACATATTTTATTCATTTTTAATGGCAACCATCTCAACTCTTCCAGTGTCACTGAAGAGCACTAGAAATGTCCTGCTTGTTTCCACCTTAAAAAGAAAGTGTAAATCTAAACTATGTCCCCAATATTATTCATATTTCATAAAAATGAGAATGCATTAAACATTATGCATAAACTGTTATGCAATATCCATGACAGTAATTCTTGTCACACAGCCAGGGGCCTTCTGGGAGCTTAAATGTAAGGACAGCATATCTGTATTGAAGCAATGACTTCTCTATTTTCTTGCTGAAAAATGCAAAGAGCAGACAACTCACTAGGAAAGATTCTGATCTGCATTTTCAATTTCTAAGTCAAGAGAATATGCCAGAGGGTTTGGCAGTTTGAAGAGGGCAGCCACTCTGTCCTGGAATACTATTGCCAAATTCATCATGTGTCTTCATTTTATCTTTGCCTGGTTGATCATACGTTCAAACAACGTAATAAACTGCTGCTGTCTTCTAGCTTGCTTAGAGTTGTAGTACCGAGCAAGGAACTAAGAGGTGTAAACAGGGACGTAAACTGACGGATGTCCCCTTTTGTTTTCACAGGTTATATCAGAACCTTCTCACTGTTTATTTAGGTATACAGACTTATTAAATGAATGGCTTTCATTTGAACTTTATTCAACAGGTGGTCCGCTCTAGGCAGCCATGGTAGTCACTTAGATCAAAAGCAGGATCCTCACAGCAGCAGCAACTCCCGTTTGACAATACAGGTACAAACAAGGACATGCTTCCCAGCTACACCTCCTCCTCCACCTTCTTTCTGTGTGGATGCAGTAAAGGCAGCTTCAAGTCTGTGTCAGTGGGATCAGAGGTAGGAGGCAATCAAATGGTTAGACAGAGCACTGTGCAAACAGACATATTTTGTCTCCTCAGGAGACAAAACAGCAGGCCATATAGAAGCATGCAACAGTCTATATATAATCCACAAAACACCATTTGAACCATACTGATTTAAGGTCATACAACACACAAAAAAAAAGCTCAAGAAAACCTCATAAGCTGTATCAATCAATCAAGAACTGTCAGATAAGGAAGGCAGGAACTGTAGGAAGGAAATCTTCCATTAAATGTTTCCAGATAGGAATATACTTTGAAAGAGTGCATGTGCCAAGAGTTCTGCAAATGTATGCAGACCTCTGGGAAATGAACCCTGAAGAGGTCACTTGCTCCTCTCAAAAGTACCATTCAAATACTGGCAGGCACTCCTAACCCAGAGGGTCTTTACATCAGGGTGCTGCCTGCCTCCAAACTGCAACAACCTGGTGCATTACCAGATAAAATATTGTCCATCAAGGAGGCAATGCTTTACAATAATCTACAGGGAGGATGACAGCTACAATACACACCATGAACATCTGGCTGGCCACAGCACAACCGTCAATGCAATTAACAGTCTATTTTACAGATTTTATCCAGAAACATTTGATTAACAACAGCCTTGAAATAAAACAATCCTACTGAAAGACTGTGATACAGAAGCCTCATCTTGCTAAATGCCTAGTTCCTGTCAGCGCTGACTAAATGTCAAACAGGACAGTTGATAATTTGACATGTAATTCAACCTGTTCAATATCGTAAATCCCCAAACACCATTTCAAGAACACAACATCTGATGTACAAAAGGTAGTAAATTATGTCCCTATCACAGCAATCCAACGAATCCATTAGGAAGGATAAATCACTGGATGACACTTTAACCTTTAGTTGCAGGAGATACCATTCATCTACAGAAGGCTGCGTTTATTTGGTTTATCATGGCTGCTGCTCCAGTAAAATCCAGTACAGCATGCTGTGTACCATGCTCAAAAGAGCATACACTAGAGCTGCAGAAGATGTCTTTTGCTAGTTTCAGGTAGATGTCTTTGAACATATCTTCAGAGTTAAGTCTGGAATGGTAACTGTGCAAAGCCTTGTGGGGCTCAAACACTTTTTATAATGTAGGCACTATTGAAGACAGCAAAGCAAACCAGCCATTTCTGGCTGCATGCCTTCTTGCATGATTTTATAAGCTTTTAAATTAATAAAAGTGCCCTCAAACTTACACACACGAAGTTATGAAATGTTTGGGTCTTATTGCTCAAAAAAACCTCATGCAGAAACTGAAGACAATTTGTGAATGAGATCTCAACAGGCAAGCAGGCATGCATACACATAGATTGAGAGCAGAGAATCAAAGGTATTTGTATTCTACCATGGGCTCAGAATGGATGACTTGTCAATACTCATTATCTTTATAAAGATATTAAATTTCTAGAAGATAAAAGGAGTATCTTTAGAAAGTGCCACTTTGACACTTCCACTTTCTTTTCCTGCATCTTGGAAACCATTTACATGGAGGATCATGAATGTATATGGAATGATCCTCAAATAGAAGATGCCACTTAAAATTAAAAGCCAGTAGTTTGTCTCAGTGTTTTTCAGCAATTCTAAAGGCATTTTCCAGAACTGACTAAAGCCACGTATTTATCAATTCTATGACTGAACTGAGGTGCCCGAATTCAGGAGCACTTCCAAAGGTATAATTAGGAACCCCCAAAATTTGTCCCAGAAAGAGAAAGGGTGATTTGGTCAGAATGATCCTGCATTGTACACAGTGATGGGACTACAATAGAATTCAAAAGCTTCTGAATACAGATTTAAAACCCAATCTCAACATCAGCTGGTGAGAAAATAAAAAAGTGGAATAAGCAACTACAGCTGCTGGAGAAACAGGTGTCAGAAGGTTGTCTGGCTCTTCTCAGACATATCTGACTTCCACATGGGGATCTGCCAGGCAGATGGCCATCCTACACAAGCAGCAGGTAGGAATGTCTTCCAAATCACTGATTCTTGTGGGTTTTTTGCATAGATTAAGTCACAAGCGTGGTGGCAGTCACAACTGCTTCTGCAGACATACTGCAATTCAACAGAAAAGCCTGTAACCATGAATCACATGAATTCTAAGTAAAAGGAATACCATGCCGAAAAACAGTAAGTAATGGAGATCAGCCATGAAGTGAGCTGTGCATTTGACTGGAAAAGTAATGAATCTGATGGGGTATTACCAAGCCACTAAAAAGAACTAATTATTTATAAACAATATGTGGATTCTTTTAAGTGTTCACAATAACCTCTGTTTATACAGCAGAACACAACCTGTGCGTGCCTCTGACATGTCAGTGCCACAGACACAGACAAGCAGGTAGTTACTCTTAGGGACCACAGCTCTTGTGATACAAGGCTTACAAGTGACAATTAATAGTGGAACGCCAAGGAAGAGGCAGACCCCTACACTACTGTTTGCAGGACTGGGTGACTACCAGTGCATGGCAATAACTGACCTCTCCTCTAACACCTATAAACCAGCACTGGAGAATGATCCCAAGCAAACCGATTCACCAGGTTTCCATCTCTGATGACATGGTTCTGCTCACTCACAGCACGGTAGCTTTACCTCTCTGCCACACCTAATTTATATGACTTGTCTCCACAACTTTCCTTGACAAGGACCCAGCTGCTGTTGTGGGCTACCACCCTTGGCACATGCTAAGAAGCCAAGTTTCTACTTGCTGGGCACCACATCCCACCAGGCTGGGCTCAGTCATCACCTGAGCCAACTCTCAGGGTTTCACAGAGGGTCCCGCTCTCCACTATAGCCAGCAGAAACTCTTACAGGGCATGTAATAACAGCAAAAGCAGTATATGACATTTTCAGCAGTATCTGAAAGTGCCAAATCCCTACTGAAAATCATGTAAGTCTTCTTAGTGGTGCCAGAATTGTTATCATAGAGATAATAAAAATGACCCACCTTTTTCATTATTAACAAATGTGAAAAAATAAAGAACTTAAAGCCCACAGCATTCTCCATTCCTTGGGTACTGTGTCTACATTTAAACATCTGAAGTCTACTTTTAAAGAATTAGCCCCTCAGCTGAAATCAGTATGGAAGTCAGATTTGTTTGCACAGCTCTTAGAAGTTGCTGGGACTGCTGTGCATTGGCAGTCCAGCCACATCGGGGCCTCAAAGTGTGCTGCACATCACCTGCACATAGTTCATCTGGAAACACCTTGTCACATGCTAACACTGCAAGAATGCTTGGGCATGTATGCTCTGGGAACATGTTTGAGGGTTTGCTGTCCTTATGGGCAGCAAAACTGTTTTTGCAGACAGTCTAGAGGCATCCTTCAAAGGACTGTCTATACAGATATAATGATCACACTCACTCGCTCTACTTAAGGCTGCACTTAAGTGCTGTGATGAATTCAGGCTGTAGCATCTGCAGGCAATAAGAGGCTACAGAGACAAAACTATGAAAACTGTATCTTCATAACAAAAATTACAAGTTCAAAGATAGCATGTTAAATTATGAATATCTTAAATGTCACCTAAGAGTTATTCCTGAAGATAATAAATTCAGGTCTCTTCCAGCTATTCCAAAAAGTCAAGTACTTCAGGGAGAAAAAATAAAAAATCATTATGATGAACCAAAATAGTATCTTCATAATGGAAAGCTCCACTAGAAAGACACTGAAACATTCTGCCTGATGCAAAGATGCAGCACAACTAAACTTAATTTTTAGCATATTAAACAGGAAACTATGGAAAAATCACAGAAAGAAAAGGCTCTGATTAGAAGGAATATTTCACTTCCATAGCACTCCAAGAGTCACTGCCATCCACACCAAGAAAGGAAACCCAAGTCTTGCTCCCAGACTGCAACTGTCATGGAAAGTATGAAAGAACATGGCACTCCTAATACCAAACTTCCTGCAGGCATCCATCCATGACAAGGGTAATTGCAACATCTCAGAGTAAAGTAACTTGTGTGTCAAGACTCATAACCTGTGCTCGAGGCATGACCCAATCCAGTGGTATGGTAGGATGATAAAGAGACTGAAAAGTCAGTCTGTGGAGTCTAAAATTTGTATTGTTTTGGAAGGCAGATGATCTCTATAAGCACGCTAGGGAGAATAAACAACAGGTGACAACCTCAAAACAAAGAACAATGCTGACACCCAAAGAAATGAGAAAAAGCTCACCATGAACACAGCTAGACTGGTAAGTAGCAGACAGCTTTGAATCATCAAACATCCAGCAGGTCTGGGGGGTGGAATAAGTAACCTAATTCATTTTGAGACAAAGATTATTAAATTATGAGGAAGATAAACTTCAGGTCACCTGTAATAACAGACAACTTCACCTCTGTCCCTAAAGCTCTTTAAGGTTCAGATCCAAAAAAATTTTCAGGTGTCAATGATGGTGAAATTTTGCTTGATCCCTGAAATAGCTGCATCAGTGATTACCATCTGTAAGACTAGGACATTGTTCTCACCTGGCTTGAGCTTTTCATTTTTATTAAACAATGTTGAATCATTTCTAAGACAAACAAAAAGTGCCCAAATAAATTTTTGTTACTCTGTTCAACCAAAAAAGCACTACCTAAAGGCAAATTAACATCATTCAGTGACATTCCTACAAAATAAGATTTAATTATCTAGAACTGGATGTTGTCATTTCGCTAAGAAGCTTCCAGTGAAGCAATTTGACTTTTGGCAGTCCTCCTTTTCATTTCTATTAGTCATTTTATCTTACAGCTCATATAGAAATATGTTAAATTGAATGAGATGAGAAGAGAGATGGTATCCATCCAGTGAGAATATTGCTCTTTTTATTGAAGTATCTGTTTTAATTTCAAATAATCTTCCATCTTTCATTTCAATATGCTACTCATAAAAAATATATATTGGTTAAATTAATTAGGTGGATAGGGATTTAAAAGCCATCTGACCACATGTGTCTGCTTGTTTATATATAAATATAATAAAATTTAAAATCTACATAGATTTTGAGCTTCCACTATTTGGATAAAGGGCTCAGATCACTCTCATTTTTTTAATTAGATGAGCTTGACAAAGCAAACACTTTGTATAAAACCTCTCATTTTAATTTGAAATTACTTTCTTTTTGCAAATTAACTTCAAAAGGTTTTGGCCTATTTTTTTTTAAAGTTTTAATTAGGAATTGTGTGAAATTCTTTTAGCAGTTTTTGCTTGTTTTGACAGGGGCTTGGGGTTTGGGGTATTTCTTTTTTCCTTGGCTCATTTGTTTGGTTTGAACCTGGAAAAACGAAGGCTTTCATTTTAAAACGGAAATGAAGAATGCTGTTTTCCAAGGACAATTCTGTCTTCAACTACCAACATTGTCTCTTTTTTAATTCTAACTAACTCTTCATCTGGAATGTGGGATATTAAAAAGGGGGGAAAAAGCCCAAAACTTTTTCACAGTGTGATGCTGTTTTCCAAACTGACAAAGCCAGAAAAACAGTAGGAAAGATGGTAGAAGTAGGTTCTTCTATACTGTTTTCTTTTGCTGTGATGAAAAACATTCTTCAGAATAGGCAATTATCAGACAGTGATTTCTTCTATGGAAATTCCCATAGGGGGGAAAAAAAAAAAAAAAAATCCATTTTCCAGGCAGCCTGTGAATGTCTTATTAGATTAAGATTACAGACAAATGGAAAAACACTATACTGCAAACTGCCGTGCAGAAATATAGTAACAATACTTTCATAATGCCAGTGGAATAAAAATAACGCAGGAAATTATTGTTCATAAAAATGCCATACTCAAATTCCTAAAGGCAGAAGCCTTTGGCCAGGGACTGCATAGGAGATGAAATGCCACACCAGCACCTCATCTTGTACCACCCTCATCCTGAAGTCACCCTCTTCTAGTCAGTGAGGCTATCCTGATGTCCAAACAGCTCCTGGTCTCTGGAGAGACCACTGACCACAGATTACTGTCATGCTGCATGTCCCACAGCCCTGAGGCCATTTCAAGAGGAGCATCAATATTTATCAGATAGCGCCCCCCCCCGGCCTGACCACTTCTAAATGTGAGTAGGCTACACAGCACCTTATCTACAATTGCCTTAGGGGAGCTACACCTATTCTGGTATATTCAACCAAAATGTGACCTCATGCTATCCCACCTTTCCTTCATAGGAAAGGAAACCTTAGGATAATGTTAAAACAAGGATTGAAAGAAACAATGACAAGGCAGAAACCATAGAAATAAGATAAAAGTGAGGAGGAGAGGAAAGCAGAAGAGATTAAATTAAAATTAATTCAGGGAAGGATATAGAGAAATAACTATGATGCACAAGAGAAAAACCTATTAATCATGTTCTTTTTCTAGCCCCTCTTCGAACTTGCACAGAAAGGCAGGGAAAGAGAAATGTAAAGTATTCCTAAATGGAAGACCCATGTTTAACAGTCACATCTCAAGACTGATTTTGCAGATGTATACTCAAATAATTAGGTAAGTAAATATCAAATTTATGCCTTCCATATAATTTCTGCGTATCTTCCCAAGTGACAATTTCCCAGAAGAACCAGAGCCAACCTATGGATTTTTAATTCTGGATTAGCTTCAGTCAAAATTTGCAAGAAGCTACATCTGACTGTCCTTAGGGGTATATCAATATAGCTGACCAGGCAATGGGGCACACAGGTCTTCAGAGTCATAGGGTGAACAGAGATACTCTTCAGAGGCAAAAATGCAAGTTTCGTTGTTGTGGCAGCTTTCAAAAAATATTGCATAGCTTTGCAGTGCCAACAAGTTACTTAGTTAAAAGATAACAATTGTCTGACCAGAATATTCACTTTTTTCCCCTGGAAATGAAGAACTTCTAAACTGTTGCCCGCAATTTTATGATCCAAAGCTTCTCCAAAAATGCAACTCTCAGTTTCAGATGGATGCATTAAAATTGGATTAACACTTTATCTGTTTCAATTTACAATAATACAATAGAGTGAAAACTGTAGAGATTGAAGAGTTATTTCATGAGCCATATGTTTGCTCATACTATGAGGGATCAATCTCCATCACTGCAGTAGGCACTAAGAGCAGTAATCGTTTTAGCCATCCAATTTTAATCTGTCACTTGATGCAAATAAGAGTCCGGAGAATTGAAGTGAACTGTAAAATTGGAAGGATAGTGATTTAAGAAAATCAGCTGAGGACAGCCACTGACATCTAGAATGCAGCATAATGAAGCTTTAAATTACTGAGGAAATTGAATAACCTACTTGAGATCCATTAATAAGTATTATATTTTATTAAAAGTAGAGGTATCATGAACTATGCAGCATACAAATTTTCAAGAGGTCAGTTCCCAGCAGCACAAAACTATTTCCAGTTTCAAAAAGCATTCAGATGTCTTTGTCATAGTGCAGAATAGAGATTTATTTCAGCCTTTCAGCTTCAAGAAAGCCTCAGTCTGAACTGCTCAGCTACACTTTATCTTTACAAAGGTGCTTGAAAAGATAGTTTCCTATGAGGTAACTCCACCTCAGCTTCCCTCTTCCTCTGCACTCCTGAACGACTGCTGGTGGTACACACACGAAATGCTCCTGGGAGCCCAGGGAATTTTAATATTGTTTGAGGGAGAACTGTCATTTCAGTTATTACTCTGGAGGATCATAAATCACTGTTGTTGAATTCTAACTTCAGACATCAAACTCCTGTCTTTTTAAAGCCATATAAGCATAGCTGTGTCACCTGATACAGAGGAAACCCTACCAGTAAAAAACAGAGATTCAAAGCAACTGTACAAATAATTATTTGTTTTATCATCCTTATCTAGGAAAAAGCAAATATGTTTATTGTGCTATCAGGATGTGCCAGTAATGAAGAAGTGTGATGGTAAAAGTCTATCCTAAAAATCACACTTTCAGAACTCTTGAAAATTCATATCCAAGGAGTTGGAAGATCAAAATCAGAAATGCGGATCTCTTCTTGCTAACATGGAAGTGGAACTTATGTGAATCTCTTCCCAGCAAGAGAAAATAACAGTAGCCCTAGTCCACATTACATGGATACCCACAGAGAAAAATAAACTGAACTCTGAAACCATCTAGAGTGCCAGGTCCAGTGCTGGGGTGCCCAGTACAAAGCAGACAGGAACATACTGGAGTGAATCTAGCAAAGGGCCAGGAAGATCACTAATGGATTGGAGCATCTCTCATACAAGCGGAGGCTGAGAGAGCTGGGCATGTTCACCATGGAAGAGAGAAAACTCAGGGGGATCTTAACACTGTATATAAACATGTGAAAAGAGGCTACAAGAAGCCAGAGCCAGGCTCTTTTCAGTGGTGCCCAGTGAGTGGACCAGAGACAATGGGTGCAAACTGAAACACAGGAGGGTCCTTCTGAACATAAGGAACCATGTAAGAGTGCACAGTTCTGAACAAGTCAGCCATTGATGAAAAACATAAAATCACTGAGGTTACATGAGGTCTTTTTAGCTGTTATTTTCCAAAAACACTTCCCAAAGCTGTACTATTTTTGAAGTTCATCATCAGCCAAAGCAACCAATGTGATGACAGACTTCTCAGACCAAATAAAAAACTGATTTGCAGGTAGATTTTAGTATTTACCCTACGTAATGTACTCAAGCTGCTTGGCTTGATTGAGTTCACTCATCTTTTCATCATAAGTGACTGACAAAAACGTGCATGGCTTACTCCACCTAAATGAAGGCTTACCTTACTTGAAAACCATGAAGGTTCATGCATCACACTCTCTGAACCAGGATTTAAGAAATGTAGCCACTGCCAAGCTGTCTCCATAGCACTGAACAGGCTCGGTTTCTAAAGGCTGGGAATGAGCTGCTCCCCCAGTTCTGGCTCAACACCCACCTGTGAGCTCAGCTTTTCAGAAATGTCACAGAGGGCAATGCAGGCAGCTCACAGATCAGGGAAGGCCTGCAACATTTAGAGTCACTCCATTCATGAACAAAACCTCTAGGAAAGAAGTTCAATCTCCATTTGAGACTGACTTGTTACTGCTACGCTCTTAGCTCTTACTAACCTAATGACAGGTTGCATCTGAAAGTATGTCTTTTTCCAAGTATAACACTGTTTAACAAAAGATATTGTGGTTCCATATGTAACATCTTTAAATGATTTTAACTATACTTTGTAAAATGTTTACTGCTCTACTGTTAAAACGTTATTCAAATTGTAGCATCTTAAGTCCAATGCAGCGTATTGGACATATTTTTTACAGACAGTTTAAGGATGTTCACAAAAAGATCCTACTTCCCTCTCCTTCCTTTCTACTTTTCTGACTTGGCCACCTTCTGATTTGCAGCCCTCTTCTACAGCATGGCTTAAATTTTCTTTCTTACATTACTGTCACTCCAATGTTAGTGGTTGATGCTAACAGGAGAATTAAATCCTCAGTACAGGGACGATGACATATGGTATGCCTGAATGGACTTAATGGAAGGGAGAGACACCCTGTTGGCTGTCGCTTGCTTCCCATCCATTAGCACAATGCACTGCACCGTGCCATGCCACCCAGCACCTAGATGCTATTAGTCACACAACCATGCAACCATCATCCACTTGTCATTCACGCTACAGCTGCAAACCCCCCTGCTGCGATTGCCATGTGTACCTCAAAAGGAGCCTGAAAATACAGAACTCCTCACTTCACTGAGAATATTATTAAACATTAAACCTTAAACAAGCTTCTACCCCCGCTTAACTGAACAGTCAAGAGTCATTCCTCAGCAACTAAGAAAAGCAGCGTATGACAAGCTGAAGCATAATCACAGCCAATGTTAATGTAAGTAGGCATAGCCTTTTCCAATCTGTCCATTTGCAAAGGGATGCAGTAGTTGGGAGTATCTCGAGGGCATTTTACAAACTCTTGCACCTCTACAAGAAATAGTTTAAGTAAGCAAAATCTTCTGTTAAGTACTAACAGGTGCGGGGTCACAGCAAGAGACAAATACTGACGCAAGGTGTACAACATTCGCTAGACAAAGTATTTTCAACTGTCAATGAACAGAACCGCATCAAAATCTAAAACAAATGTGTCAGAGTGTGTGTTTGTGAGCATAAAAACCATTATGCCTCAAACATCAAATTAATCTCTTAAATAATTTATTACCATGGATAATTTGTCTGTTTCCAGTAGCCTGTTCACTTTCATTTAAAACAGATTTAAGAGTTCAGACTATCAGCACAGAACAAAAAAAGGAAGGCGTTTCCTATCTAGGAACCAGAATCAGTTCTTTGTGTCTTACTGGTAGATCAATTATGTATTAGATCTGCTGCTACTTCACTTTTAATCCACATTAGTTCACAGACCTTGAGCAAATTTGATGTTACCATATTAAAAAGGGAAAGCACTAGAATAAGCTATACAGAGGAAAAAAACAAAACAAAACAAAACAAAAACAAACAAACAAACAACACAGATCAAGCAAGGGGCCAAATAATCAGCCAAATGATGGCAGTGGAGAGACAGGCTGCTTACTGCCAGCACACAGGGAAATAAGAAATGCACAATAATTCATTTAAATTATCTTAAATGTAATAAATCCCACCTGGAATAACCATAAGATCATTTTTAATATGTTGCATTGTTACCCTTCTTTTTGGCAATTCAGGCAAAGAAATCTGCTGATGTGTATATATGCATACATTGTAGTACTATAGAATTATAATACCTGTTCTCATCCTGAATGAACAACATTTTGAGCCACATTCTAGATATCAGATACCAGCTGTACGCTTAGCCATTTAAAAACCCTGGCAGTTTATTTACTGAAATAGATAATTTAAAGCAGTACTCCAGTCAGCTTTACTCATTTTGAAGCCTGGCTGATAAATCTTCACACATAGCCAAAGCACTAAAAAGTCTTCCATTTTCTGAATCCAAATTCCTGCATCATCATATCCACTACAGCCTTCCAGCACTAAAATTAAAAGCAGCATGAATATTTAAGTGTTTTGCGATAAGAATGCAGTAGCTAAATCTGCCAGTATACAAAAGGCAAAGGCAACCTTAGAATTTGAGTTCACTGAAATACAGGATGGAGGGGAGAAAGGAAAATGTAAAAAAAAAAAAAAGGGGGGGGGGAATTATCTCAAAATGCTTGCTAGCTATTAGTACTGCCCTAAGAGCTATAGTCTGAGTGCTCTAAGCTTCCATTTCCTTACAAAAACAACGTTATTTGGTTGAAATATTTTTCCTACAGTGCACAGTAGTCTCTCCAGAAGACAGGAACAGATACAGCCTAGAGGTAAATGGGGACGTGAGGTGTCTGAATGCTCCACTCGATACTGGCAGCCTTCCCAAACTGAAACATTTCAGCCTTGACCCATTTGATACTTGTCTACGGAAAGAAAAAATTTCTAGATAGGAGACACTTTACATAAACAGTTTAATTCCATCGTGATGAAAAGTTGCAACTCTTCTTAGAAAGGCTGCAGTGTCAAAGGTTATAATGTTTCTGTTTAAAGTTTTAAAAGAATTACAGTGCCCTTGTTTTTGTGCATATGAATACAGCACCTTGGAGCTATAACAGATTCCACTCTGTTATTTGCCATGATCATACAAAATGCAAGCTTATGCCAGGATCAGAAACTGAACTTCATGCAGACCTGATGTGGAGAGTTACGTGATGAAATAAGTCACAGACAAGCACTATCTGTGTGTTCCAAGACACCCTCAGTATTCAAACAGATTGTTTTGTTATGTTGAGCTGTGATGCTGCTGGAAACTTCACTGCAGTTCTGCGACAGGCCTCACCTGTGAAGCAAGGCCCTGCAGGTTAATCTCTAGGTGGAAGCCACAGTGCTGAACAACGCTTGTTGGCACTTCAGTAACTGGTTCCTCTCCTTTGGACTCAACTCAGCCCGAAAGCTCCAGCACAATTGAACAGGATTGGTGTGCTCGCTGGAGTTGCCAGCTTTCAGCAGAGAAAAAGCAACTGAGGTCTTGACCGCTTCTGGTTGTATAAAGTCCCATGGTGCCATTATAGAAGTAGAAGCATTAACCCCAGTGTTTTGGTCAAATAACAACTCAAGTAATCTCATTCTGCCTATCTAAATTCTCTCTATATTTTCAGCTGACTCCAGCATTTCTACTGCAGCATTCAGCTGCCTCAAAGTGTCACCAAGCATTGAAAAACACAAGACATGACAATTTATTCGATGCAAGATGTGATCATGTCATCACTACAAACATTTAACACTCAGACAATCCACAAAAGTTAATAGCAAGTGGGTCTGCGGAGCTAAACTCCGTGACATTCCAGTCCTGCTCTCCCAGCCTGCCAGGGTGATTGCAAAGATCTCCAAAGTAATGTTCTTCACATACAGCTCACACACTTGAACTCACTGTGGACTTGTACTAGTTTGACTACATCAGGTGTATTCCACAATCTCTAACTACAGAGATAGGCCTTGTCCTACTAAAATAGAAATACCATAGAAATACCAAGATACACAAAATAATGTTTTATAAAACCCAAGCAGCATCTATACTGCACATTTAACAGCACCCAGAAGCATTAATGGGGGAAATACTCAATTATCTATACTGTGAAACCGTTAGAGCAAGTCAAAGCCACCTAGTTCTCACCAAAACAATTTGGAAGGTAAACAGAAATCAGGCATCATTCCCAAAATGCTCTTTGGATGTAGCTATCTGGTTAGATTAAAAAAACATTAATAGCCAGGACATACACACTCCAGCAGTAGGGAGCAGCCCTGGGCATGTCTAGTTTATTAATACAGACATAGTTACACCCTCTTAGAGACATTCTCCACCGGCAGCTGATCATTATAAAACAGCAAGAAGCCCATGAAAAAGGGCTGAAGTAATTTTAAATTATTATGCCTCATACAAAGCAGACATATTCACTTTCAAAAGTAAACTATAGATCTTTTAAATTCTATTGATTACACAGATTAAATCTTTTAAATACCATTAATTAAACAGAGTGGCTACTCAAGCACTATGAGGTCTATTGTATAAATTCATATCAAGGAGGCCTGGGAGCTGTTTCCATCCATTGTAGTGACCTCTACTGCATAGCTTTTTTTTTTTTTTATACAAAAATTAGTATCACACATGCTTCTGTTCATATAGTCTGTTTTTCATGTTCTGTACAGTCTGAAATGCAGACTCAAAATGGCTGCAAGATATAAACAATTCTCTGAGCAAAATATTTCTAATTATTACTTTCTTACCCATCAGATCTTCAGCATCCCAGGTCCTTTCCTACAGCACTGAGCAATGTGCTGTCATTCATATTTAAGGTAAGTGTTAAATAAGTTCTGTCCATATTCCCATTAGCTCAGCAGGTAACACAAAAGTTTCAGCCTTAAAAGACTGGGGCCAATAACAAAATTGGTACCTTGGGAAACTGAGGGAGCAGAAAGAGCCCAGCTCTGAGCATCAGCCACAAGTGAGGGACATCAGTGCTTACTGACCAGCAGATCTGGTGAGAGCACGCAGGGCTTCTGGAGAACCTCAGCTACAGCAGCATAACTAACTGCTCCTGAGGAGCTAGACTCTGCATCAGATGAAAATCAGGCCCAATCTGATTACACAATTAATAAATCCAAAGTAAATAATAATCCATATGTAGGGTTGTAAATGTTGACACCAATAGTTATTTCTGATGGTCTTAAAGAGTAACTCATCTGGGCTGTAAGATTCTCCTTTTTCAAAATAACATACTTGTCTCAAAACAGTTCTCACTATTGAGTAGCTACTGAATACGTTTTCTTCATAAGAGGCTTCATAGGCGCAATAATAAAAACAATTTGTTCCCTATCATCAGCAGGGTGAACAGCACAGCCCCAATGGGAACAAGAGCTAGGTTAACAGAGAAGCTGAATTCATAACAAATAAATAATGTGATCAAGATCTTCTTATGGTTTTGTATTTCACAGAAAAAAAACCCATCAATTTACAAGTATTTTATTTTTTTGAATAAAGCTCTCCCTCATTGTGCTTTTTGACACAAAAGTAAATACAGATGTAGATGTGTTCACAAAAAATTAAATTATCTTTTCTAAAGTGCTATTGTTAAACAACTGGTGACAGATTAATACAACCCAGCATCAATACAAAAAGCTTGCACTGTGCTTTTCACTAGAGCATGAAGTTTACAAAATAAAAGCACTGTGGCATGATTAGCAGGCTCTGTATAGTTTTATACAGTCCACATAAAATATAATTCTTCCCTGATCCATATCTATCATTCTGAGGTTTTTCAGTACTACATGAAGCAGTAAAAATTACAGATGGTATTTACTATCAAAGCATGCGCACAAGTAAGTGCATCATCTACCACTGCTGCAGATGAAAAGTATTCCCAGTGAAGATCATGCTGCATTGCCCTGCACATGGCTCCCAGCCAGGTAAAGAAGATATTTTTTCTTCAGATGGGGGATCTGAAATAATGCCTCAAGCAAGAATCAAACCAGAAGCCAAAATTTTGAAATTCAAGCAAGTAACTCTCTGTCCAACCTGGCAGGCCTAGGTTTGTTTAAATCTGCATCAAATTGACGCCAGCTCTGGTGATCTCCATGGACAGGAGACCACCACCAGTTCTCCGAAGCTGCAGGGCTTCAGGAGCGCAGGAGACTGCACCAGAGCTCGCAGGAGCCTGCAGACAGGCATGGGGGAAGAGAAAGTGTAAAGACACAGAAGGACACCAGCATTATGGGTGGGAAAGTTCGGACCTCCTGCACTAGAGCACCTTGTTCAATTCAAGAGGATGGAAAAAGGTGGCAGAGGTTTGGATCAGTTTTGTCAAAGTGCACCTGCGTGCTCACTGCAGGTAACCTCTTGAACCTCTTCTGCAAGGATGGAGAGCAGCATTCATTACCTTAAATGTGTTAACTAGAACTGTGATTGTTAAAACTAATTAATGGAGTTTAAAAGCTGGGTTTGACTCACTGTTATGTAATACTAAGGGAAACGAGATCTATTTTAGGACTCTGAAATTGAGGGCAAAGCAAATGGTACCCACAAACATGAACCTCTATCCCCGAGTTCCCACTCCATAGCCTGGACCTCATCTTCTCCCAACACGCTCACCTGTTACCTGGGAAACAACCCAGAGATTTGACTTTTCAGCACCAACTCCTCTAATTGTACTCCTGATGCCATTTTCTTGCAGTGACAGCTCCTATTTTCACCCCTCCTCCTTTTCTTTAGCATATAAACATATTACAGTACCTTTCACTGTAAAATAACTCACTGTTCATCCCACCTCTGTTTTACTGTTAATGTTCAGAAATGGTATGCCCTCAGTTGCTGCATTACTCATTTTTTCTGCCTTTGCCCCAGCCTCCCCGGTTACATGCAAACTGTCCTCCTGAGGTTTCAATGCTGCAGGTCGCCTTTCACCATCCCAGTGACTTCAGCCCTTATTCCCTGCTCTCTTCCCACTTAACATCATCCCTGGAGAACTCCCTTTACGTACATGTATTTAGCTGTTATCTCTGTGCTGAAACTCACATCCCTCCATTCGTTCTGTCTTCCGCAGCCAAGCCTCACTCGTCATACTACTTGGCTGAAAGCTCACTAACAGCTCAAATTCTCTTTTTATTTTCTCTAGTGTTGCAGTAATCTCCACAAAGCACTCAGCTAGTAAACTCACATCCTTGGGATTATCTGTAACGTCCTATTCTCCTCTAACACCATGGCTTCCACTGCAAGACCAACACTTACCATCTCTTCCCACACACAATGTTGTGGGGAAGCTGACCTCTTTATCTTTACTAGTTTACTATCATGCTTTTTGTTGCCTAAATATTATTCAGTTGAAGGGTTGGGCTTTTTTGATCAATTTGGGTTTGATGAGTCCAGAGCTGTAAACTTCACTCCATATTGAAAGGTTCAAACCCAAGAGAGAAAGGACAGGAACACATCTTCCACCAGTAGAAGCAGAGAAGGAAACCAGGTTGACAGTATTTGGGTGACCAGAATTGTGATCTATGTGAATACTGGCTGAATCTGACTGAACCCCCTTTTTAGTTTTTATTCTGTGTTCAAAAGAGAATCAAGCTTCCGAACAAGGAGGGGTGAGAAGTAAGCAACACCTAGCCCAGTGTGATGCACTAATAGCAAAAACAATCATTTTGAAACCGTCTGCTTTGCAGCAAAATATGTCTCCTGCAATACATGAAACAAAGCAGATTATGCCCAGGGTTCCTGCAGAATCTGGAACAAAACAAGTTATCCTAAACCAACCTCCCCATCAGCCCATGACTGATGCAAGCTCAGGAATGCCAAATAAAAAGCCGAATGGCATGCCAGGACCCCACTCGCTCCATCCGGCCTTACCTCAGGAAGAGGGACAGATGGTGCCAGTGACTCAGAAGAACGCCAAAAGGCTCCCATCTCACAGCAATAACCTATGTCCCAGCCCTGTGATAGTCTGTCATCCATGCAAATAGCATTTTTCAAGGACGTAAGTGTGAACTTGGTGCTGATAGGAAAGCACAACAGAGCGCTCTCAGGGACAATTTCTCTTTTTGTGACCTGGCGAAAGATAATTCTGTTCTGCAGTTTCATCAGTGTGCTCTTACATGTGAGAAGGCAGGGCCTTGGGAAATAATGCTTGGCAACATAAATTACAGCTTAGTGTACTACTTCTGACTAAATTAAAATTGTCAGAAACCTTTCCAGGAAGGAAAAGCCTCAGGGAAAGCATAAAAGCTTTGTGAGCAAGACTTCATGACTCTAAAGAAAATCAATCCCAACTTTAAAATCTGAAAAAAAAAAAAAAAAATCCTCCAGATTCTACTTTTCTATTTTCTTTCAATTAATGTATTTGCAAAATAAAACAAATCAGTTGTAGCTCTATTCCCAACTGCCTCTTCAAAATCTTTTCCATTTCCAAAGTTTCAAATTATGGCTTTCCTATTTCTAGTGTAGGAAAAATAATATGAAATTGCAATTGTGCTTCTTTTCCCAAAAATTAGCCACAACACAGAGTGAACAAACACAGGGAAGCGCTGCCTCAACATCTGGTCCAAGTCTGAGGCCAGGACTGATTTAGGACTAGGAAACTAGGAAACTAGCTTTGCATTGGCAGACCAAGATCTGGGCAGAAATGATCTGCTGAGAAGACCTGTGCCAATAACAGCTACAGTGATGGTATTCTTAGAGCCACAATGTTGTAATGGCATAAGCACATTAAGTTTCATGGGGAAGAAGAATCTTCTTTCTTTTGACCCAAACTGCTATTCTGGGGGTTGCTCCACAATGAAAGTTTTAAATGGCACCTTTATGTCCCTTAATAGTGACACAGATACTTCCACTCTTCCAACCTCAGCTCAGTGCACTCAGAGGCTTTTCAGTTACAACCAGATTTCCATTTGCCCTCCCAACTTGGGAATTGTTTCTCAAAAGACCTTCCTAATCCACCCTGCTTCACTTGGGCCCCAAAGTACTCTGCCCTCAGTCCTTCTCTCTTTTCCCCTGAGGGTGAGTTCAAACATCAACTCTGTGCTGGTAGCTCACATGAAGACTTCTCTTCCCCTGCCCCCTCCTGTACAATAACTTAAAATTGCAGTCTGGTGCTCTGAAAAAAGCTAAAGCCCAATGTAGCTAGAAGAGCTTCTAAACTTGCCACCTTACCACCATTCTCAAACAGTGTGCATAACAGAGCTGAGCCATTCAATCATACTCAGGCCCTAGTGTCATATTTGATTTTGACCTCTCTCAAGCCACACACATTTCACATCTGTTTACATCCCGCAAATTCTTCTTTCATGGTGTTGATTAGACAATATACATGGCTGAGAGAGTGTGCTCACCAATGAAGCGAATTATCTTTTTTTCCAAAAACAGAGGCATGCCTTTCTGGGGTTTTTTTCAGAGAAGACATCAGTGCTGGAAATGCATGTTTTTTTCATTTCAGTCCTCATGTCTGCTTTCCTAGCCTGTGATTTAATGAAAGATTAAAGACTAGCTTATGAAAGTTCACCACGGCAACTGCTGATGTCATTGGGAACTGGATTCCCAGTTGGGGCTTAAAGAAAGATGAAGATCATATTGATAATCGACAATATTTCTGACATTATTCATCTAGCTAATTAAACCACAACTCCACACCACTACATATGCTCAAAACTGAATGAACAGAAAATGTAGCACCATTAATATGCTTAGCTATTGGTGTTATATAAATTTAGCCCACAGAAATTAACTGTTCATGGAAGGTACAGATTATTTACTCCTTTCCCACTCAGCAGTAGAAAAACAGAATTATTCATGCAGCTACTTCATGATGCCACGCCTCTGATTATCCTACTGAAAAAAAATATGTGCATTCTTCCTCAGAAAATGAACCTAAGCACTGTATCCCAAATGCTGTAAAATGAAGCAAGATTTTTATCCATTTAATTGCAAGCACATTTAAGCATTGAAGGAAAGGAGACATAGGTTACTAGCTTGGACAGTTTTGCATGTAAGGCACAAGTAGCGATTCTCCTCCTCTCTGTGTTTGCCATCTTTTTCAGAAGAGGTAAAACTTTTGTGTATGTACAAACTCAAGAACAAAAAGCACATCTGAAGTCACCAAAGTGTACACGCATTCCCATTTTGGCTTTTTCTGAGGCAAGTTACTGCTAAAATGACTTTATGGTAGTTTGTTGCTTGCAGTCAGCAAAAGGCATGACTAAAAGGCACTCAGCACCATGGCATGGAGATATGCTCAGTAAAGGAGAATACCTGCCACAAAATGAAAATTCTCAGGGAAGGAGCATGGGCTGTTCAGGACTTAGCGGATACCATGAGCAAAAAATGCAGTTAGAGGAGGAAGCAGAGATGCCTTACACAGCTCTCAGAAACACTAAGTACAAATAGCTATGCTTTGTTTATCTACTGTGATTACAAGTACTTTGATGACAGGAATGAGAATGGATGTAGACGGACCATCTTCTCCCTGCATTTAAGTGAAAGCCCTGAGACCTGAGAATGTGCCCGAGACTTGGACACACAGCTGCACAGTTCTGCTACAGCGTGGCTGCCATCCTCAGGGAAGGACATCAGAGCTCATTACAAAACAGCATAAGGTTGTCAAAGGGGAGCTCTTAAACAAAGAGATTTAGTCATATATTAAAGTAAATTCATCAAGAAGATTTAATGGGACAGAATATCAACAGGATGAAGAAGAAAATATACTGTAAGGCTCACCTTGCAAGTAAGATGCTGCTCAGTTTGATTTCATTCCTACAACTTAAAGCCAGAACACACATGGTCCAACCTGTTCCCATAGATCGTCAAATGGATTCATTCTTAATTGGCTTTCTATGCAGCTCTCTTTAAAGGCTTGAGTGCTACTTTCATTTGATACTGCATTGATTTTCTCTGAAGTTTCCTCCTATCATGGCTACCCTGATCAATTAGTGTGCTATAAATAGAGCAGTCAGATTCCTTTCACTGGTCTCATTAAATTGCACCCCCGCTGAATTTCTGTGGTGAACAGAATTGGATCATACTGATAGCAATAGTATGAATACGCTCTCAGGTTTTCCAAAGAAAATCAATTGCTCGATATTCCTAACGAAAAGCTTTGAAAAGCATAACCCAATGGAGCTCAGCTAATGTCCAAAACATATGTCAAACCTTGCTTGCAATTCTGCATCTCTAAAACCCTGAAAGATAAAGTATGGGAAAATAAGTGTTTAAGGGGCTCAACTAGTTCCTCACTGATACATAATCGCTCATCAGTCATAACTATTTAACTGCAACCCCTCACAATGGAAATATGTTGCTGGATGTATGCAGCTAACCCATATAAATCTTCTGTAAAGTGGATTAAGGATTTGAGAAGAAACACAGTCCCAAGGTACATTTAGTGTCTGTCAGAGTCACCACATAATGGTGGTATGCTTACCAACTAAAACTAGAGGGGACTGATAATATCTGGTGGTTTGATATAGGCTAATTATTGCAGGTGTATGTCAGCTATGACTTAAAAAATGTTAATCTTTATTTGGTAATGGTATGGCAGTATAGCTTTTAAAAAATTGTTCTAGAGATGACATTTTACTCAATAAAATTGGAAACAGCCATAAAATAGGAAATGTAATTGTCTACTTTGTAAACATTTCAAAATCTAATCTGAAGGGCAGCTTTTAGGTCTCCACTCTGCCTTACACCCTTCCCTATCCTTTCATAACTATCCTGTCTTCTAACATCCTTTCTGTCCTATTTTCTCCTCCGTTAAGCAGTACCCTTCAAAATCTTTTCCATCTTCCTCCCAAAATGAAGCTACGTATTCACCATAGACTGTCGTACAGGTTGAAAATCCCTGGATGGTTTTAACTACTGCACTTGAATTATATCCCCTGTTTCTATATGCACTCACTGGTGTCTTGAATATATTCCATGGGGTTTTCGTGTGAGGATCTGAAGGATCTGAAGAGCTCAGAGGACTGGCTGTACCTTGCAAAGACTTTGCAAGAAGAACACTGGAGGACTACCAATACCTGATGATTTATCCTGGATCCTTCATACTTAGCATGGTGGCTTTCGGCCAGAAGATGCAGTGCTCTAAATGATACTTTCAGTCTAACAGATTAGCACTGGGTGAAGGTACTTCCCACCAAAATCAGAAGATCTTGTGGATAATAAAGCACATTCAGAGCAATACCAGGTAAGAATTAATAACAACTGTGGTTTAAACGTAGCTTTAGGGAGGTCCTCTCCTGAATCACAACAGAACTACCTGCTCCTTTTGGAAAATATTTTCAGTGGGGGAAATGCAAAGGGTTTAAATCCAGTTCTTCTCAGACAGAAAGTCCTCCCAAACATGATTCTAACAGATATAACAGATTCTTAAGAACCAACTTAAAAGAGAAAGGAATTAACAAATACATGTGAAAATACAATCTTTAATCACTGATTAAAGATTACATTTTCCACTGTCATTGTGTGGTACTAGAGTCAGTCCCATAAAATAAGGGGTCTGAATACAGATACTATAGTCAGATCCCAAGCCTATACTGTGAGGGACAACATAAAATCTAACTCATGAGATCCAGAAAGCACCTTGACATAGCCAGAACTGTTCTGGGTGAGATGCTGACATGACACTTTCTCAGTATCAGGCACTGGAGTTATACTCAGTTTTTTGGATTGAATATACACCCAAATTTCCACCAACAGGATGATATGTGCAGCCACCTCAGATTTCAGTCCACATCCATGTTTGGATATTCATTACATATAGACAAAACATTAGTGTTTGATCCTTTTTATTACAGAAGACACTGGAAAACATTACAAGAACTATTTTCCCATTCTATATAATAAAAAATCAGTAACATTTTTTAAGACCTTATTCTGATCATTGCAAAATATGCAGGAAATTATTGGATAAATTAATTTTGCCTGGAGTATTGGGGTGGGGTTTTTTGAAAAAAAACATATCCAAGTTGTATTATGATGTTTTAGAAAGAGTTTGTATTTAATTTTTTCTTAAGAAAAATAATTTATGTGTTAGAAATCTAACCTTTCAGTTCCTGAACTACTTTCAACCATCAGAGTAGTACTTATTTAAACATAGCTATGCCTATTAAAACATATGAGAATTGAATTGTCTTAATTTTCTTATGATTATGAAACATGAGATGAGAGAAACCATCACCAGCTATATAATTTCACATTTTCATGGCTCTTCTCCCTAGAAAGGGATTTTCAACATTACAAAACATCACAGCAGTGTTTTTCCCGCACGGCAATCACTTATAACCAAAGTCAAAATTTTGCATATAGCCAAAGTCAAATTAGATTCATAAAAATAACTGTCACAGGAGTTGAACACTTGCTAAGGAATATAAATACATTTTTTTTTAAATTACACTGTATTGTTTTGGGGACAGTCACTGAAGGCTTAGCTCATATCACAGGTACTATCTGCAAAAGCAGTATGTACCAAAGACAGTAACACAAAGCCAACTGTGCACTGCCTAGTAAGATCAAAGAGGATTTACGAACATCACAAAAACCAAAGATTAGACTGATTTCAGAAAACAATTCCAAAAATTATCCAGCATATCCTTATGAGGTAAACCTGAAAGATGTGTATATAAAATGAATCGATAACAAGTGATTTGGGCGGTATAAAAAAAAGTAAATTTAAGCTCCAAATAAAGAGGATCCCACAATTTTCACATCTCACTATCTCCAGCGGCAAAAAAAAGACAGGAAGAACACCTCCAGGTACTTATTCCAGATCACTGCTGTTGCAGACAGATACTCCATCAAACGATTCTTTTATTTCGCTTACTGAGAGTCACACACCAATTTCTGCATTGGGCCCAACAGCACGTGGTGAAATAGCAAAGGGTTTTATAGGAGGTGACATTTTAAAATAGAAAAATTAGGATTAATGTCGAGAGGAAATCTGAAGAGCAAGAAGGTTTCCAAAGAATGTGCCAGACCTGCCTTCAAGCCTTTAAATTAAACTGTGTGAAGTACTAGAAAATATAATGCATGAGATAATCTTGCCTTAGCAGGAAGGTGAACTATGATCTTAAAACATGTCTTCTGTCTCTGACGTTACAATTTAGAACAAATTAGTTTTATTTCTCAGTGACCTTACAAGGAAGAATACTATTTATTCCCTTCGTGACCTTAAGATACTGAAGCAAAAAGAAATATTTATATCTTGACTGAGAAAAATCACTTCCAAAAATATTATATATTTTGAAGCTGAGGAATGGTCATAACTATATAGTTGTTGAACTGTGGCCTGCCAGAGACAACTGGAAGTCAATCACAGTGACAAGAATTAATTCCCTACGCCAAGTCTGTGCTAAAAGCCCTTCTTTTCTCATACTGGTGCCACTCGCCTTAGCATAATATTAGTTTTTCAGCTTAATCAGGGCAATTTAGTCACTACCTTTAATACAGATAGATTCAGTTTCCTGATAAAAAGAAATAAAACAGAAAAGTGGATAGCATTTAGCAAAAGCTCATGAAAGAGGCAATCTGCACAAAGAAGCAGCATCTCCTATTTTCTTTCTCTTGAGATGCAATAATTGTAATTGGATGTTTTTCTGTTGATGGAAAAGTGTCAACTATGAGCATTTCCACTGGAATCTATTCTAAAAATGGCTACTTTGTTGAAGTAGAAGAAAACTTAAGGTACAAAAAAAATCTTTTCCCAGATCATGCCATGTCATTCCACTACATCCCCAGAAGCTCCCAGCATCTCCTGCCCAGCCTTACGAGCACTGAGATGATACACTAAGCAAACCAGTTCCAGTCTGAGAAACTACAAGGACCATTTCCTTAATAGTCTGATGGCTTGATATGTGAATAGGTCAAGACTCACTCTCTAGTGCTGCTTTCTAGAGTGATACAAAGAGCAATGGGAACACTGGTTAAGAGGAGGTCTGAAGGTGGGAGATCTGAAGCTGATTAGATGACAGATATGAAAAGCATTTGGACAGCGAGACCACAAAAGGCTGAAATCTGCTAATGAGTCTAAGATGAACTTACCCAGTCACCCACAGTGACTGATTTTGGAGCATGACATCAGGACATTGAGACAAAAAAACCCCACATCAGTGAAGACTAGTACAAAGTAAGGCCATGTCAACAGGAGTGGGATGAGGAACTGTGGAAGCAGTAGGACTGGGGCAAAGGCTGCTCAGAGGCAAAAGGGCAGGAAGAATGGGCAGAAAAGTCTGTACCAATTAGATCAAAGCGCCTGTATGAAAGCCAAGATCCCCACAACTAATTTCGCCTTGCTTAAAGTATCTGCAAAACACTGGCAAAGTGCCCACTCTCTTTCTAGTGCAGGTTCACATGAAGGATGTCAACCTACTGCAGGCAGTTACTCCACTAGCTCCAGTAGCAGTGTTTGGGTAGCAGATATTTAACTCCATTAAGCATCCTTGCAGTTTTCAGTAAGATGCTACAGGGCAGAGCTTCTGGGGGTCAAAGGGGAGTTCAGTTTACTGCTTCTTACCATTTGTTTCAAAGAGATGGCAGCCCATGTGGCATTACGTGCATTCAAAGAGCATCTAATGAGGAGCTCTAAATTTAGGCTATGCTAGAATTCAGGCTCCTGGCTTGGGGCTTCAGGATCAAGACTTTAGAAATCTTGAATTTTCCTGATCAAAAATAAATGGCAGCTGAACATTAAACATATAAAAGATGACTGAAAAATCAGACCACAGCCTGTCACAGTGGGCACCACAAATTAGCAGCCACTTTTAGCAGTAATCTTTCAGTGGAATAGCTCTCAGCTGGGGAGAAAAAAAAAAAATAAGAAGAGGTAACAGTATCTCCTCATCTTAAAAGTGTGTTTGTGAGAATAAATAAATTACCATTTGAAAGGCATTCAATGATTTTTTTTATTGATGAGCATCATAAAAGAATCTGGCAAGAAAATTAATTATTCTGTCTTCAGATAGCAGACTAACAGCTGGGACCACACTGAATAATGTCTATGTCTATAAAGACATGCCTCTAAGCAAGTGAACTTGATCTCCTGCCATCAAGTCCTTTCTCACCTGGCAGGTTAAGCCCATCCAGACAGCAGATGAGGAGCTAGAACTAACAATCACTTCCAGTCCATGCTGCTTCCACAGTAAATTGCTGGAAAGCCTTTTTGATGGCCTTTTTACAAGTAGGGAAGATATGCAAACTCTTGTAAAGTAACAAGCTCTTAGGAAAAATAACCCATTCTGCTGCTGCTACAGAACATGAGCTGAACTGGTACAAAACTGTACTGTTTACAAGCACATTCTTCCAGTATCTGTGCTGGTCCTGGGCTCATGGGACTCTAGCATTTACAAACAGTTTAATTCTTTGATAAAAAACTGAATGAAAGCAGCTACATGATTTACTAGCCCTCCTGAAAGCAGAAGATACTCCTGTTAAAAGCTAGAGCCTGCTACTTTTTAACATCCTCCCAAGCACTATGTGAAGTTTCAGGACCCTATTCTGAAAAACTGGTGGAAAACTCAAACACTGAATGAGTGGTTTTTATGGCCTTAGTTTGGATGCAAGAACATTTAAATCTCTTCTTTTTGTGGTTTACTGCTCATTGATACTCATTGCTAGTACCAAGTTAACTGTTTCTTAAACTCGTTATTAACAATCTTACACACTGCACAGGGGATGTGACCATGTAATTACATGAAGTCAAAATACTGTTTTCAGAGGCATCCTTAGCATTGCAAGTTCCTTACTTATGAATTCTTGACACTGCAACGTGCTGGTTGAATAGATATAGTCTAGAACTAGGTGGCGAAATTTAAGAGGTGTCTGTGGATATCTAAATAGAAAGGTGAACCAACCATGATGTTCAGATAAGATTGCCTGTAAGATACTGATGAAGTTCATGCTTAAAGAAAATGGGAGTAGTAAATCCTGTCCCTTTCATCACCAGACTGTACATGCTCTGGTTACTTCCACCTTACATGGTCATAGCAAATCTGATTGGGGAGACTGTCCTTACAGCTCACAAGAACAGCTGTTTGAAAGATGTTTTGGATAGCAATAGTAGCTACAAGCATGCTGTTTTCATGTTCTTTCTGGTTTGTTTTCATGTTCACAGTAACAAGTTTGTTTTAGCTTATGAAGCCTTCCTTTGTTACAAAAAAATAAAAAGTCAGAGTTGAAAGACCTGCCTTGTCCCCTACAACACTACCACTCTCTCTTCCTGTAAACATCCCCAACGCAAATGCATCTTCTGTCTTGTGCAACAATGCTGTCTGTCCACATATGTTCAGCTCCCAGTTTAAATGTGTGCCATCAATTTTTCCCCAGCTTTTTACTGAGAGGAAAAACATTAATATTCAGCCACCAATAACTACCCAGTTTTACTAAGCATTTGGAGGTACAGCCTGCCTGAGTGACAACATGCAAAACAAATCTGTCATTTATGCAACTACTATCACGAGCTAAACAGAAATCACATATTTAAAAGGATTTAGTGTTCCAGGTTTTAGAATCCTAAATATCAGCTAATCAGTGAAAGTGTCTTATGCATACCCACAATTTTCCACTTTGCAAAGCTCACTTATAATTACCCCCAAAGCTGTCTGTTGGAGTTAATAATAAACCTCAACTTTCAATATAATTTTCAGATTGGATTTTTGGTCTTTGACACTGTTTTTACATGCTTTGTGAAAACAATGCTCTCGATACTTAATAAAAAGCCCATATGGGTAACTATAAAAGGACTACCACAAAGAAAAGAATCATACCCAGAACTTACTTCCTCCTTCTGCCCAAGTGTTCCCAGCTCAGTATTCGGGCAGAACGGGCCAAGGAGCAGATGGGAGTACCAGGAGCAGTAAAATGAAATAAAGGTTATAAAAAAAGGGGGAAAGACAGGGTGGAATATACACTTGACTTAATTATGTCCCACCAGAAGTCCATTTAACCCCATATCCTGTCCTTAATAGAGGCCAAAAATGAGAGCCTAGAGCAGTGATAATGTAGACAGCATATATGATATTTCCACTCAGCATTCACCTCATCTCCAACTATGTGCAGCCCAAGGAATTCTGAACTTATGTGGTTTTTACATATTTAGTAATCCTTGGTTCATTTATCTTCCACAGTCTTATCCATTTTCCCTGAACACAACTAAACTTTTAGCACCCAAAATTCCCCACAGCAAGGAGTTCCACAGATTACCCAGATATTGTACAAAGAATCACCATGTCATATAAAGAGCCAATCTCTTACTAGTATCATCTGATGATGCTCATTTCTTAAAATGAAGGTAACAAAGAATATCTGCAGCTTGTCAACTCTCTCCAGCCACCCATGACCTTGTCTGCATCCTGGTCTGGCCTCATAATGGACCCTGCTTTAAGTAGGAGGTTGCACTTGCTGGTCTCCTGAGGTCTCTTCCAAGCAGAATTATCCTGTGATCCTATTGTTTTATAGGTATCTGTAGTTTCCCTCCAGTTTTTCCATCCAGAAGAATCTCAGCCAACTTAGTTGTTCCTTGTACAGAAGCCAGCCCATAACTTTTGAGGGTTTTTGCCTTTCTCCAGTCCTACAGAGCCTTTCTGAGACAGAAAATCAGAACTGTCCACAACATTCAAGAGGGAAGTGATGGCACAGATTTTTGCAGTGGCTTCACCATTCCTGCTCTCCATCCTTTTCCTTACAATTCCCAACATCTGATCTGCTTTTTCAACCAACATTATGTATTGAGATGATACTTTCATAGAGCTGTTTACTAGACCATAACATAAAGGTGTCATTCTTGTGTGGTAAGAGCTTATTGTTCATCACTGTCTATGGAAAGTTAGAAATGGCTTGCTTCTGAGCTCTCAAGAGTTCCACTTTCTATGGGAAATGTAGCTGAAGCAAGTAGATTGTAACTCCTTTCTGGTAAAAGAGGCAAAATTTTGTAGTTTTTGAAAGGGACTTATTCAAGTCACACAGTGCAGTAACACCCCTTGCTTTCAGGAACCCACCCTGCTGAGTAACATGAGCTCCTTCACAAAGCCCAGAATCAGTGCTATCAGTGCTTGGCTACAGAAACCAATGGATGGGGAGAAGTGGGCACCTAAAAACTGGTATTCACACCCATGCACTGAATACATTGGGGAGAGCCAACACAAGGTGCTTAAGTCAGAGCACGGGGTTTGGTCTTATCTCTCAAAGAATGCTTTCCTTCTGCTCAGGCTCTGAGGTTCTCCTAGGCACCTAATCCAGACAGACCTTTCTCAGAAAATAGAGTATTACATGTTGTATTTGCTTATGTTCCTATTCTTCACTACAGAAAGTGTACGGGGCTTGAAGTGCAAATCCTTCTCACAGACAAGGTGTAACACAAATGCTGTAGCCACCAACATCTGCATGGAAGAGTATTGCTCCTTTTTTCCAAAAGCACAAGGCCAGTGTATAAACTAGGACTGGAGCATCAGGAGTCCCAGATGAGTGCCCCAACCTCCACGGGATGTTTCTGCTTCTTGGCTAGCAAAACCATTTGATCTAAAAATCAGCACTGACCTACACTGCACCAACTGGTTGGTTCAGCACTGTTGGGATGGATACACTGGAAATTCACATTAGTTTATAGATAATCACTGTCCCTTAACATTAAAAATTCCATGGTCAAAAGGCTCTTTTCCTGAAAACAACTACCTATGAGGTTTTTCTAATGTATACCAGTCAGTAGGGGTATGATTCTTTTCATACTCCCATTTAAAATATATATGCAAACAAAGTGTATAGCAGAACTTGTCTTTAGTAGAAAACTGTATATATTTACTTATCTTACTTTCAAAAGCAGTTTCCTAAAAAAATAAGCAGCTGTGAAGAACCCAGAAATGCCATAGCTTGTAATCAACTCTCTTTGGTACGTACCATACTGAATATTCTGCTCACCATGGAAGCTAAGCAAATATAATGCAAATTTAGTAGATTTAATTCAGGAGGCAAAGGGATTTGGTTAACATCAAATTCAGTGGTCACTAATCCCACTTTCCCTGTCCCTTTCCACCCAAGTAACACAAATATTTAAATTACCCAAATGGTAAAGTTCAGCATCTTGAGCCCTGTTAAATCTTATAAGCCAAAGTAAATTCCATTTCTCTGATTAAACAGAGAGTATTTACAAAGATCATAAATAAACATTGTGTGTGAGTTGTTCTTCTTCATACCACCTGACTAAGCATTTTTTACTTTGCAGCATTCATAACGATGTTTCCGCTACTCATTTTTGTCCTAAATAAAAGGCAATCCCTGTTGAGGGTAAAGGAATGTCACATTTCAGGAGTGAAATCTCACAAGAAGGTGCAAATAAACCTGAGCCTTGCCCAGGGTCTCTCTGTACCACCTTTGCAACATGCTTTCCTCTTATTTCCTTCCTGATCCCAACTGGTTTTGAAGTTAGGTTCTCCCTCCAAGATGCTCAGTATAGTTGTCATTAGTCCTTTCCATTGATTCTAATATATCTTTACACAGAAAAGTGTCTGAGAAAAATTTAAAAAAAAAAAAAAAAAATTAAATATAAACAACTCCCCAAGTAGTACAACTACTGGGAAAATATCATTAGAGAGTCAATCAATTTTGCTAGTAAAAGAATTTTAGCCCTTTAGTTCCCTCAGTGGTCCTCCACAGAAAATTAAACACTGTATTATGAGAGCCCAACTACCAGCTTTATTCAAGGCTACCGCCTTGTAAAAGTTCATACTTACAGGTAACAATATCTATCATAGATTAGGACAGATTCCTCAAGCACTGGGAGAGTTTTATCTCACATTTGACATTTCATTGCCTTCTCATTCCCTGTTCTGTTCTACATCTCTGGAGTCAACAGGACTGAAGGCATTGGGCACAAAATTATGCCCTTGGTGCTGGCCACCATCAGACTCAGGATATTGGAACATATGAAGCTGGGGGCATGGATAAGTTGACTTCACCTCAACTCAGTAATGAACTATCCATTGGCAGAACAGTCTCAGAGCCCACCTGAAGTCTCGTATGTCATCCATCATATTTTCAGATGCAATTATCCACTGCAGCTCTCCTCAAAATAATCAACTCTGATTAAAGTCTAAGAAGAAACATCACCATTTAAAAGGACTACTCCAGTATTTATTCATGTTCTGAACAAGAAAACAGTAGCAAACTTTGAAAAACAGCAAAAAAATAAAACAACTTTGTAAGCAATATAAGGAAATGCAGCACTGTTAAGAGTACACATCTCACTTCTGCCTTCTGATACAGTTCTCAAGACCATGGAATCACACCACTGCATAAAGAACACAACAAAATGAAAATTGAGATCTTTGTCTCATGACTGTCACCAGCCTTCTGTGTGCAACAGCAGGCTGAATACTGGATAAGCCATTTCAAGATTTAGATAAAACTCCATACTACTGCTATACAAGTTCCTTCAAAAATAGCAGTATCAAAGTGAAGAAAGTTCAAAGATAAGGCTGTTATTTTGTTTTATGAGTAATAAAAATGTATAAATGATACAGACATCACAGAAAAGGAATATATGTCCTTGTAGAACCAAGGCACACTGCCACAGGAGTGAATTACTGATATTTTTAACATAGCAACTCAAGCTTTCGCAGCAAACAACTACTTTACAGGTTCTAGTTTTTCATTTTAATAAGCATTAAAGATCATAGGAGGCAGCCAAGAGTTATGTAGTATCCTTTCCACCAATGTGCCTGTGCCATGTGCATTTACAATGAGCAAAAAGAAATTTAAATCACTGTATACTCAGTCCCAGAAACCGCTGCACAAATTAATCCTGACCCAGCAAAAGAGCCAAGCACACACTGAATTGAGCAAATACTCGCAGCTAACTGTCTAATCACAGTACCCCACACTTTTCAGAACAAACTATGTAGAACCTCTCTCCAGTGGAATCAACCATAAAAGCCAACACATATTTCATTAGCCCTGTGCAAAATGACAAGATGAACTGATAACTTCTAACTTGCTGCAGCAGTTACAGACAGAATTTACAGGAAGCCAGCCACTTCAGAATAAAGACAGAGAAGTTACCTCTTATTTATGGCAAAAAAAAATAAGCCTACACACCAGGAGTTACTACAGTTAGCTGACTGAGCATACATATTAGTTTGTGCCACTGTAGCTTGCCTGTTCACCCATACCTTAAGGTGTTAGCAGCTTTGCTCTTCAGAAGTTCTTGGATTTTTGTTTTGTTTGTTTAGCCACCTAGATTTGTAACACGTTGCAGAATGAAGAAGAATTAGGAAAAGAAAGAAAAGAAGATAAGAATGTTACCTGAAGGCCCTCTATGGCTAATCTAAGCATGCTTGGTGTGAGCTTGGAGGCCTGCTTGAAGGTGAAGTTGCTCCAGTCTATAATCAAAACAAATCCATTCACTTGAAGCTCAGGGTCTTCTATCATGGCTTCTAAAGAAAGAAGTATGGCACGCAAAATATCCACCAGTGTGTACCTGTGAACATTAAGGGGAAATTCAGTTAGGCAAGAAACAACAGCCATGGACATGGAGAAGTTCTGAGCATTCTTCCTTTTTACTGCTTGTCAAATGTTTAAATCAAAGGAGTACAAAAGTATCCTCAGATGTTATGGGTATGTAAAGCTGGGAAAATCTCAAAAGTTCAGTTAGTTGAACGCATCCTCTGGAGCAGGATTATGTACATCTAGACCATCAGTCAGTCAGAACAAACTAAAAGAATATAATGCACCAAAAGCAAATAACTTACCTGTAGTCTCCTACTCTGCTTTAAGATCTATGCATTTTATTAAATGTCTGTACAAACTTATCTATGAAAGCTGTTCTTTTCTAAAATCATAATGATACCAAAACCTGAGTCGAACACCAGAAACCTAGACCCAAAATTTCCTCCTATATTTTTCCAAGGGATTGATATAACAGCTTCTACAAAATTATCAGCTAAAAAAGGGATTTCCACATGCTCCCCTTGTCCCTCCCTCTGGGTAATGCTTTCGCTTAAATCTACAAAGGGTATTACAGAAGGCTGATAACTCAAGGATCTTGAAAGCAGAAAGTAATACACACTAGGGCTTTGAGGCATTTCTGGTTAAGAGCAACAGCAATCTTTTAAGAGTTATTTAACTGCCTTCTGAGTACTGAGTACTTTGTATACCCAAATTGTAGTTCCAGGAGTAAGTTTGGAACATGATTTTCATCAGTCCTAGAATTTTCTATGTTAAATTTGGGTGGTAGAGATGCCACCTACAATATGTAATTGTTTTACTTATAAGCACATAATCTTTTCTTAGATCAATGATCTTGTAAAAGAAGACATAATTCCATATTGCTAAGCCCTGTTGAGTACAATCTTTCTTTTTCGAAGCTAAAGTACCTAATACAGCATACAGCAGCTGAATAGCTTAAATACAGCAATGTCATCTTTAGACTGCTATATAATAGAGTTATTAATCAACTTGCAGTTTAGCTTATTGGGTTTTTAAAAAAGGCAAAACATCTGAATTGTCTGGGGTTTTTTAAGAATTATGAAAGTAGTAGTTTAAGGGTTTTTTTTTTCCAGGTTAAATATGTTTTACATCTAAAAATCTTCTTTAAAAGTAAGATAAATAGTTACCGAAACAGATGTAAATTTGCTTGTCTGCACCACAGTATCAGATGCAGTATTAGAAAACTAAACCAGAAAAATATCAGATAAGCAAATATTTCAGGAACAAGAGAAAGAGTTAAATCTTCAGTGTTTGTGTAGATATTTTTTTAATAAGGCCCTTTAAAAGTCTCCTATGATGGCATCAAACATAGTTCTCAAAATTATGAGTCCCCAGAGAAATCTTCACCATACTGTATATGTAGCAAAGAACATATGTGCTTATTTAGAAATTAAACTATAGTAAATTCTACTTGCTTTAATACAGTGAATACACTGTTCTGTTGTGTACATATAACTATGTTTTGAAAATATCTGTAAAAGGAAATAACACAAATGAAATTAATCTGATCTTGCTGACTCCTCGCATCTTTCCATCTTTTTTTTAGCCAACTAAAACTCAGCAAACTCCCCAACTATGTATTCCTATGAAAGGGACTAGAAAAGGATTCTCTTAATGTCAGCTGAACACCAGTGAACAAAAGGAAGTGTGTTTTCCCCAGAAAACGTTAGGAGAAGCATTGTTTTACACAATTCTTCTCTTCATTTTAGATATCCTTATTTTGTTTTGAATTTGGTTTGGTTGACTGGGATAAAAGTTTTTATATTTACTCCTCTCCTTCCCACTTTTCCGAGATTCAACTTTTTTCTAAGGCTTTACTTTTCTGAGATCTAAGGTTTACAGGAAGTTGGGCATGCTCCCTTTTTCTTGTTCAAGTTTTTTCAACTGGGCAAGGAAACCGCACAAGAAAAATTCTCTGTCAATTCCCTGTGGAAATCCTCAAAATGTTAAAATTCTCCATTTCCTTTTGGCAGGAAAAAAAAAAAAAAAGAAAAAAGGCCATTTTCTTAAATGGAATTTTGTCCATGGGAAAAAAGGACATGTCTTAAAACCTATTTTGAAGGAAAACGATCAAAACCCAGATCCTTAAAATTGTTAGCACAATTTGATCATTAAAGAAATTAGGCCAGAACTCTATTTTTGCAGTAGGCACAGTGAAACAAACCTGAAGCAAACCTGAGGCAAACCTGAAGCAAACCTGCCCAGGGGGCACAGGGGCTGGCATGGCAGAGCCAACACCATGGGCACAGCCTGGCTGATGCTACCCCTCTCCCCAGGCAGAGCAGCTCCCCCAGGCCCAACTGCTGGACACCTGGGGAAAATATGCCACCATCACAGCTGAGGCCTCTGGATAAGCAAACACCCCCAGTGCCACAGTGTGAAGAGCAACCTGAGGAAAAATGAAATCATTGATCAGCTCTTTCCCAGACAAGTTCACAAATGTATAATGGGGCATGTAGGGACTGTTTGGCAGCGTGAAGACTGCAGACGTTTTTACTGGCACTACAAAGGTCTTAGTTTGCCTAGCATATCTGCAGACTAGTCTACCTATTCAACACAACACTGGTGCACGGGCAGTGGAGGGCACCTAACCAACATGGGAACTAAAAATCCCCTCTACAACATGCATTTTTGCACAATCGCCAGCATCAGGATTAAAACACATGCTTAGCCTGAGGGAAGGAGGCTTACAGAGTCGTGTTCGAGGTCAGCGCTAGGCTCAGAGTATGGCCAACTGCCTTCAAACCCCCAGTTACCTCCACAAGTGGTGGAGGTCTCAGAAATACCATTTTTTTTACCGCTTCATTAAATTAGATAGAGATACACCCTGTGAGAGGCCTTCCCAGGGGAAACTTTGCACTGGGAAAGAAATTATATCAGATGAGTCACTGGGAGAGCAGATAATGCCTCAGTCTGAGGAATATCATCTATCAGAGCTCATACAAGAAAGAGATGTTAGAAATACTCAAATCCTAATTAGCCTCAACCCCACTTAACATTTATGCTGCCCCATTCTGAGCATCTCATTCTCCATAAGAGAGCTCCATGAAGCAGAATGCTGCTGCAAGCACCCTACATCCATTCCAAGAAGATGGGTTTAAAGTTCCTGCTGTAGATCTCTAACGTCCTCCCTAGGTACTTCAAGAAGACATCACGTGCCTTGGTTTAACAGCTCCCTAGTGACACAAGTCTGCTAGAAGTCTGGTGCATTAGACATAAGGATTCTTTGTTTATGAGGCCAATCAGGTCTCTAAGACTGGCCATAAAACGCTTTTATATATACCTATGTGATAAATATATAGATGTATACATGTAAACACAAATACAACTGGTTATGTCCTCAATTCATTCAAGTCAACGGGAAAACTGCCACGCATCAATGAGACCAGGATTTCAGCCACCACAGAGAGTAACCAATAGTCACAGGGCTGAGCCTCCACAAATCTATGGCATATTCACCATCACTATAACCTAAGTAGGTTTGCTTAGTGTAAGAAATACAGTCCACAGTAACTATGATGATATTACATGTTTATTCACTGAAAAAGACAAAAGGTTGTTCTCTCAGTGAAAACAAGTTCTGAAGAACACAGGTCTAGATAAAAACAAACAAGAACACTTTCTGCCAGAGGAAGGTATCTCAAGTACTCTTTTAAGTCTAAAAAGCCACACCAGGAGTATACAGGGAAATGTCACTAACAGCCAAGCTTCACACCTCAAATACTCTTCAGGGCAAATAGTTGAAGACAGGAGCTACCCTTCATTCTGTAAAAGACCTCTTCTCTTGTTTTTGATAGCTTACTTAAGTACAGTACAGAAAACCAGACAAGAAAGACAAATCCATTAGTGGATATTTAAAGCAGCTTTTACTCTGGACACATGCTGAGGCAAGCCAGAAATGTAAAAACGGTGTGTCAGATGAAATCTTAGGTGATACAAATGGCAGGCTGAATACTGAAAGTATCAGCTAAACAGCCCAAGCAAATGAAACATGATTAAAGAAACTATACTGAAGCTTTCACACAGCACAGAGTTATTTGCATAAAGACTCATCTTTAGTCTGCTCCAGCCCCACGTTGTCCAACATTTCTCCTTACTGCTACTACTGTTCATGTCAGAACCAGGATGCACAGGCTCTGCCATAAAATGCACTCTATCCTTGGCTGGACTTCGGGGAAATTAAAAGCCTATTTTAAAAAGAAGGTAGGAAAAATTACTCTGGTTTGTGTTGCTGAACAACACAACAGTGTTTTATTCCACACTGAAATTACTTTCCATAAAGATATAGAAATATAACCAATTGAAAGTGAGAAAACCAGGATAAGCTAGTGAGTGTGAAATTAATTTGGTCCAAGATGGCTTTGATTGCCTTTCTACTTCAAAATGGGAGAAAAATCAACATATTAGCCTCTAAATTTAAAGAGACCATGGTGTTCAGTTTGAGGGGAAGATGGTATTGTTCCACTCTTACCAATCTGCTTTAAGTAACAGCATGTATTTAAGGGGACCGCAAGCCATTCATTTTGCCCTGGCCCCGCTTTTACAAAGCCAGTGCTGTCAGGTACATAGGGTGTTCTGGGCCTGATTTGCTGCAGTGCATGTTCTGTAGTAGTGTGGGGTTAGGTTGTGCAGAAATAAAACCTTATTTATGGCTAAGTTCAGTTGCATTCACTTACTTAGACTTTTGGGATATATTGTAGCTAGCAAGGTATTACTAATTGCTAGGATAATCAAGAACTCATGGTTAATTTAAATGTATTTGATGCCCTCTATTTATAGAGCCATGCTTAATTCAATGGAGAGCTTTGACAACTTTTTCAGGCCAGTTGTTAATGTGAATAACAAATGCTGGAAATAGGTTATCACACATATAACGTACTCTTAATGTTCCTGTACTGTGTGATTCCCAGCTTAAGTTCAAATGAGGTAGGGACTGGTATGCAGACACATCTGCTACCTCTTGAAATTTTTAATTCAAGTTGACTTTAAAGCAATGAGCCTGGGAAGGCTTGACAAGTTAATAGCCACAGCGACAGTGATTCTTTCAAAGGCTTCAGGATGGCTACCATTTCTACCACAACAGCGACAGAGCTTTCTAGGGTAATGCCTTGCTGAGATCTTGATTTGTCAAGAACAGATGAGCTCAAACAATCAACTGAGCATCCCTCTCTTGTAATTTATCAGCGGCATCAATTTCCCCTTTACAGAAAAGTTTTTTGAGAATTTTTTATGGGACAGGAACAGATTCAAAGTATTTCCAAGGATTTCTGGGAAAAACAGTCTGGCAAACACTGCTATCAACTCTTGGTAGTACTTTGCTATGATCTTTCATCTTTATCTCTTGGATATGTGGTCTATGCATCCCCTTCACTCCCGGAGGCCACCGTGATTTCCACCAAGCCAACATAAAGAGACAGGGAGAATGCAGGGTACAGATGTCTCATGTCAAATCCAGCTGTGTCAGATGCTTTATGTTCTTGATGATGGGTGGCATCCACCATATCATATGTTTAACCAGATTCTGGTTCCAGTCGATTCACTTGTGCACTGAATAACATAATCTGATTTGGCAGAGTTGCCCTGCTATCTCTATTGCTATTTGTCATCTCCCCCCCCCATATCAAGAAATTTCAAGTTATTTTCAGAATTAAAACTGAACGGCATGAGTCTGCCTCTCAGATGCAAACTGTTAACTAGAAGAGATGGTAGAAGAGAACGGTAAGTTTTCTTTGCTTGAATTTAAGCCAAATGTGTCCTGAAGGTCCCAAACATGTAAGGAACTCACAATCTGTATTTTGAGCTCATCAGCATTTGGACAAGTATAGGTTTCTGTCAAACGAGCTTTTGTGGCACTGTGGTTTAAAAGAGAAAGCTGGTCAAGACTCTGAGCTTTCTAACCTACTACCCATTTCTAAACTACTACTACTACCCATTTCTAACCTACTACTCTGGCTTAATGTTTTTAGAATTTCAGTGAAACAGAAGCCTTCACAATACACGAAGGAGTACCTAGAAATGATGCCTCAGATCTCCTTGGTTTGTCAGTTTGAGTACAGATTTGAATGCTGAAAAGATGGAAGATTGAAAGTCCTCTTACAGCTATTCTGCTTAAACAGTGGCAAGCGTGCCCTGGGAGCCCTTATTCTAAGAACAAAAAGCACCACCAGTGTTACAAAAATGCATAGAAAAATAGAAACTGCTTCAAATATTTTAACAGATTAGCTTTTAGATTCAGATTTAATATCATTCATTACTCCTTATGTTAGTCCAGTGTCTAACAGTCACAGCCACGAATGAAGCTTCAGCTGATCTAAATTTTACATTAGCATTGACCAAAAAGATCCCTAGCCAAAACACTCAGTCTAAATACAAGGGATAATAGGAATACCTGAGGAAAAGCTAGGAAATACAATAGCATCAATGAGCAGAATGAAAGTCTAAAAAAATGACAGTGGTTTTACTCGTTAATAATTATTATTTGAAAGATATTAATTCCAAACAAAATTGACTCTATTAACCAGGTATTTTGTTATTATTAATATGCTATCATTGTTAACATTGCTATTTATTTTGTCACACTGTTTTCATCAGAGATTGAAAAATACCCAGCCAACTAGCCTGGCGTTACTAGCGAGCTGAGGAGCAGACCAGCCTCCTATTAGCTACGGATTTCAAATCTTCATTTAATGGGACAAAAATAAAAGTTTCTAGCACTTCTGCACATAAAAGCATCGTTCTGAAAGCCAACTTGTGGACTCCGTCTTTGCCCTGCTGTAAATCATCTGATGCAACAGCGGAGCTAACGGTAATGAGAGCAGTGGATTTCCATCTTCACTGAGGATTGTGTGAGCTGACTGGGTCACTGTGACACAGACAGGAACTAGGTATCACTGCACTCTTCTATTGCACTTTCTAGGAAAAATCCTGAGATAATTAATAACGGGAAAGATTTCAAATAAATCCCATCAAAATGGACTGGTTTTCCTTGGGAATTTGTGTACAGGGGCCACAAAGCATACAGCAGAACATGCATGGCAACGGTCCCCTTGTCGCTGAGAGTTGAAGTTAATTGTACCATTAACTGAAAAAAACCTTCACCAGCTGGACACATTAAGAAAAAGGGAGTCTTCAAATGCACGTACACACCTACAAGCCAAATGTAGTTATGAATCAACAATCTGGAAGCTAATAGGGAAGGCTGATCCCTGCCCAAGTGCTATCCAGCCTCCTGGCAGGAATGCCACCTGCCTTCACTTTCCCCATAGTAGACAGGATGGAGAGTTAGGCAGGGTCCCATTGAAAAGCTGCTGGGCTACTTAATGTACTATACTTCACCTTTTCTTTTTTTGTTTATTTGTTTGAAATACATGTCTGATTTAGCTGTTCAGATGGTAGGACATCTGGTACACTTTTCAGGCCCTGCTTTAGTTTAATGATTTAACATCTAGTATACAGGCTTGTTTTACCATAGGAATTTTCTACTTCCCACGCTTTTCTTTCTAATTGGAACTATGTAAATCATCGGCTGCTGGTGCTATATAAATCATCTATAGTATGTCTGCTATTCATTTAAATAACAAATTGGAACTTCTTATTTCTAATTGTTACATGCTGGCCATAGTAAGTTGTACACGCATGATAAATTTGCAGGCTTGCTGTGCTCTATTACCTTAGTTTATGAAGCATATGAAGAGGTCCTAACAAGACAGACTATGAAAAGTAATCCTCCCAGTGTGCTGTAAGAAGAGCACTGGTTTACATACTGTAAGATCTCAAGTCAGTTAAGGCATAAGCTTGAGACATACTGTGCAGCAGCTCTAGTATATGTTCCATACACAGTGCTCCCAAGGCTCAGTTGCTGAACATCAGATAATGGAAGACACTAAACTAATTAGAAAAGAGAGTGACCTAGCTCCATTCCCAGATCTGTCACTGACTTGTCATGTGCCTTGGAGCAAGCCACTCCCCACAGCTGGGCTTCAGCTCTCTCCCCTTTGTCTGAGTGGTTTATCTGAAAACAAATCACTTGCTCTGGAGGAGAGGCGTACCACTGGCGGGCAGTGCTGAAAAGTAATAAGGATGCAATTCCAAACATGGCCGTACCCCTGTGTACCCCAATCACTTCCCTATTATATCATAAACAATAATTTTACCAATAGGACTTTATGAAAAAGATCATAATAAATTTACTGTTGTGTCAGCTTATCTCATATAGTTTAAATATCAGCAGATCTAAAAATAAGAGGAAAATAAACCTGTTCTTTTCACATGGCAATTGTTTTTTAAATGCTGCTTTATCTCTGAATTCAAACTCTTGCTGTTCTTTTGACTAGGAACTGGGGGGTGGGAGTGGGGGTGGTGTTAATGAGAAGTAACAGTATAGAGTAGGCCACACTACCGTTTAAAAGTGAACTTCTTCATGGTAGATGTATGACTTAGTGAAAGGCCTAAACATCCATTTCCTTGCTAATTCTTCACTTCGGAATTTTTAGAGTTTGTGGAGCTGTTTTTAAAATAAAAAGTTGACCTGGTCCTTATGTGGGAAATAAGGAAGGTCATTATGTGGGAAATGAAGCCCATTTGGAGAGTCCTTAGCCTCATCACAACTGCTTCTTCCCTCATCTGCTGTGGCTCCATCTGCCAGAAAACCAAAGCAGGAAAAGAACACTGGCTCCAGTTCTGCATATGTTCATCCACACTTTCTAGTTGTTAGCCTGGTCATAGGCAGTTTTGATTTATGCCAGACAGTTTTCTCCCAGTCTCTGGGCATGATTCACGGGTTAGCAAGGGCCCGGAAACTCTCCCTGTAGGCAGTGTGAATGTGGCGAACCTGACTGGAGAGGAGGAAAGGCATGGTGGGCCAGCAGCCCTCCAGGCAGAGACACCGATCCCTAGCTCTAACACCGACTGCTGCAGGGAGCTGTGGGATCACTCCCTGAAACGGCTGTTGACACAGCCTTCAAGAGGACAGCAACACAAACGCTGAAAGGGCAGGTTTAAGACTGCCAGTCCCTCCAAATTTTGTCCTTTCTATCCACACTGCTAGCTGGTTGTGCCCTCATGTTTCAAAATAGCTGAGCTTGGGATATCTGCATGGAGCACTCAGCACTGCCTGTGCCAGCCTGGTTGACCGCACAAAAGACCGTTTGGATTCGTGTGAAAGCAACTAGCAAGATTTTAAGTTTTCTCACTAAGTGCTTCAGATCCTAAACCTGCTCTCACGGTGGGAGCCTGGGGAAACGATGCAGTGCTCACAGGAGTAGGCTTTAGAGTTCACTCTTAATGGATTCATTCATTTACACGCACTGAAAATCAAGCCATTTTTGTGGATGTAATTTTAGACTGCAGGAGAAACTGGGCATGACACCCAACGAGGTACTTAGAATAACCAAACAGTGTCACACAGTATCAAGCTGATTGCTAAAAGAAAGGGCCTTGATGGGAGCCAGCTCTTGGGTCAACCTGCTAAGTCATCTTCAGGCTAGAGTGGTCCCAAAAAGGATCAAAAATTGTTCTAGGGACTGCACTAGCCTCCTTCAATTTTCTACCAAAGCTTTGTGCGCTTAGATCTTATTATGCAGGGAATTCACACTTAGAGCAATGTGAGTGGGAAAAAGAAGTGATTACTGTAACTTCCATCCTGGCATTTCCAGGTGGCTCAGGAAGAGCTTTCTTCAGCTGAGGGAAAGGATTCGAGCCTCAGCTTCCTGCACAGGCAAACTTCTCAGATCAAAAGCCACGAGTGCTACTTCTGCTTTGCACACAACATCTCCTACTTTCTCCTAATGCACCCGAGTAACTCTGTGCATGCTGCAGCAGAAAGACCAGCACAGAGATCGCAACCAGGCTTTGTCATGGGGGTAAGCACATCATCTACTATGCCAGCTCACTTCAGCTAAGGGGAGGCATATATCAGACAGTTGAGACAAGCGCCCGAGCAGTTCCTACGTCCATCCCGAAATTCAGAGCCTAAAGGATGAGAAGGTTGAAAAGGCCCCAAGCCACAAAATACATTTCTTCTTTCTCTTCTCCCTCTGCCTTCCAGGCTGCTGCCCAGCCCCCTGTGGGCAGAGCCGGGTGTGTCCCTCCTGCCCACCCGCCCTCTCTCTGCTCTGGCACAGCTTTTCCCACGCACTGCCCGGGGAAAGATGGGGTTAAGGCTGGCAGGTGGCTCTGCACTTACCTGCTCTGGTCCCAGTTGGCAGCAAAAAGGACGAGGATCTTCCTGCCGTAGTGGTCCAGGTTGGCGAGCCCGCCGGGGAAGCCATCCTTCAGCGCCTGCTTGATGCCCGGGTCTGTGGCCTTGAAGCTCTTGAACATGTCCAGGTTCTGCTGGCGATATTCAAAGTACTGGGCCAGGAGGCGAAACGCCTCGAAATGCTGAAACTTCCTGGCCCGCAGGAACCGCAGGATGAAGGCATCGTCGGTGCGGAGGAAGCCGATGTCCGGCCGGGTGATGACCATGTCCCGCACCTCCTGGATGTCCTGGTGCAAGGTGTCGGGGTTCTCGTTCAGCTCCAGCCGGGCTTTCTCCAGAGTCTCCGGGGAGAGACCTGCCTGCAAATGAGTCATGGCGCTGCCCTCCTCCTCCTCCTCCCCGCCCCTGCTGCCTGCGCTCCTCAGCCTCCCGGGCGCTTGCCCCCCGGAGGCGGGGTGCCCCGGCACGATCGGCCGCCGCTCCCCCGCCCCGACGAGCCTCGCCCCGCCGCTCCCCGGCCCCGCCGCCGCTGCCAGTCCGGCCGCCGAGAAGCGAGCGGCTCCCAGGCAGCCAGCTCCCGGGGCGGGGAGGGGGGGCAGGGGGGGCTGGCACCGAGACTGCCCCCGGGCTGCTGGCGGAGGCGCGTTATCTCTCTGACATAGCGCCCTCCCCGCCGCGGGGTCCGACGCGCCGCATCATCCCCGCAGCCGGTCCACGGAGGCGCCCAAACCCGCCGGGGACGGGGCTGCGGGCTGCCGCTCGCCGCCCGCCCCCGCCGGTGCCGGTGCCGATGCGGATCTCGGGCCGGGCTGCAGCGAGGGGTCCGGCCGCTAAGCAGGGCGAGCGGCGCCCGGGGACGCTCCCCCGGCCCGGGGGTGGCAGGGGGGCTGCCCTCCCCGGGGCAGCACCATCTACCTAAGATCAGCGCTCGCCCCGCTTCAGAAGCGTCTCCCTGGATTTGAGGGAGGGGTTAAAAAAAACAACAAAAAAAACCCACCACCACCAAACTATTAAAAAAAAAAAAAAAAAAAAAACACAAAACTGCGAGGAGGAGAGAAGCCGATCCGCAGGTACTTGGCCGGTACCGAAGAGCCTCCCGCCCGGCGGCGCGGAGCCTGCACAGCCAAGCGGCGCCCCGGCCTTGAGGCTGCGCGTCGCCCCCCGCGCCCTCCCCCGCTCCACGCCCCGGCTCCCAGATGGCACCAGCCGGCGCGGGGCTGCCGCCGGCGCGGCCCCGCCTCGCGCGCGCGCACCCGCCCAGGCGCGCGGCGCGGCACCTGCCCGCCGCCCCGGGGCACCGGCCGCCGGGAACGCCGCGCGGGAGCCGCCCTCCCCCGGGCGGGGCGGGGGCGCGGGGAGGCGGGCGCGGAGGCGGCGCCCCCGCGGCCGTGCTCCGCTCTCCCCCGCGCAGCGCTGCGCAGCGCCGGGCCCGGGGGATGGGGGGGGGCGGGGGCGCCGCGGCCGCACCGCGGCCCTGCGCGGGGGGGGGGGGCGCGTTGCGCACAGCCGCGGCGCGGCCGCTTGCGCCGGTGCTGCGCTGAACAAGATGGTGGTTGCCCGGCGGAGGGGGGCGGCGGCCGCGGGAGGCGGGGGCTACGGGCGCCCGCGGGGTGTGGGGCCGGCTGTAAGCCCCCGCGGAGCATCCCGCGGGAGTCACGGCGAGGGCCCGCGTAAATCCCATGGGTCGTGCGAGTGGGGAGACGTTCTTCGTCGAGCGATGGCTTCACTTGCCATCCTCTCTTCTGGCCGAATGTCTTAACGTGAAACATTGCGAGCTTAAAACCTGGGAGTAAAATAAAGAAAACCCCCTTTTTTCTTTTTTTTTTTTCTTTTTTTTTTTTTTTTTTTTTTACCTCATATTGGAGGCAGCATGTCTTAAATTGCATTATTTTGTTAAGGGCGAAAATACGTTGCTTCTGTGTATTGAATATTTCAGTGAGGAAAGATGCCTTTTTCCGTGCCGGAAAGTTTGATGCTGCAGTGTGCTTCCAGGAAAAGTTCCCACTGAAGAACACTTAACCTATGTCAGAGGGACTGGACCTTTCCGATGCAAATACGCCTGAAAATCAAGCTTACACAAAAGATAGGGCAAACAGGGAAAAAGCCTATAAAATGTAACTCCTCCTCCTTCCTATAGAATACTTCGCTGGGCTCCTTCCCCAGGATGAAATAGCCAGAGCACACGGGCGGAACTGCTGAAAAGGCACTGAGGTCACTGATCCGTATAGAGAGTACGTGTGGAATACACCAGTGGGAAGTACCGTAGGTGCTCTCGGGCAAATAAAGAATACTCATAAAAAGGTTTAAGTGGTACCCTGCATTTTCTGCAGGCTGCGGTCAGGTGAAACAGGTGACCTCGGCAGCAGGAGGGAGCACTCAGCCATGAACATGTTCCGAGTGCAGGTCCATGCAGCGAGCACTAGTTAGGGGCAAAATTGTTGTTCTTTTGGGGGGACTAAAGGGAGTTTTCGGTTTACAGGGTTTTGCGGTTCTTCACCAGATCCCTTCTTTGCGCCAAGTAAGGGTCAAGTTTTACCTATTTCTTCATAGCTGCCTGATCTTAAAATACCTGCAGTAGGGATGGCTGGAAGGGCAGACTAACACCAGTCCTTACTGAGCAGGTACCAGACTTCCAGTGGCCTAGCTTAAGGCAGAAGCTGTTGGAAGGACCAGTCTCATAGTGCCCAGTCATCATGGGCCAGCTTTATTCCATGTGAATTTCACTATGTGCTTTGAGATGCCTCACAAGAGAGAAAGGTATGCAGGCTCCCTAAGGACTGAGTCACTCCCTAGAAATGCTTATTTCTCTTTGTCTGATAAAATGCCTTTAAATTAGCCCCCTTACATAGATGTGATTCATCTAGGTTGATAACTTTTTCTTAGAACAGTTATTGCTCCAGAAATAGTTTGTCCTTTTTTTGTGTTATTTTCTATTATTCTTAAATCGTATTTTCCTTCGCTCTTGCTATCTTCCTCTATATTACTTCTATATTCCTCAGCAAAGACCCTTTGAGAATAGCTGTTTCCATCACCCCTAAGCAACCAACAACCAGACTTTTCCTGCCGTCATTTTCCATTTCTGATGCTACTGCTCTGCCTTTTCCACTGCAACTAAGCTAATAAAAGAGTAGGTCATGTGACAAGTGCCTTAAATTCACTCAGTGCAAGGCGAGCTGCAGGCATTCAGTGTCTTGCAAAATCAAGACCGTAATATATCCTGTCTATGACCTCCAATAGCACATCCCTTAATTTGCTTTATTTTTCTTTTGCAAATGGAAACATACATATATATCACATTTTCTCTTGTATCCCAGCACATAGACACTGTGAATAGAGAAAAGAAGTGAGCTGGCCAAAATTAAAATATTAACAATTTTGAAACTACAGAAAAGGTTAATTCTAAAGATTCTTAATAAAAAAAAAAAAAAAAAAAACAAAAAAAAAAAACCTGGAATTTTATCTGAAAACTTTAAGTATTGTTCCTTTTTTTTTTTTTTTTTCCTCCATTTTGGCCATATTTAAACTATTCCTCTTCCCACCCTTTTTAAAATAAAAAAGCACAGAAAACCACAGGGAAAAATGTGGAGGAAGAGGATTAAAAAAGCTCTGGAAGCCAATCATATTAATTCATTTCATCAAAATCGACCCTATTTCTGTACGCTTCCTTTTCAGAGCAAGGTTCAGTCTCCATAAAAATGAATTCAATAATTTAACAAGTTCTAACCAGTACTTTGCTACATTAAAATGAAATTCACCGAACATTAACAGCATTTCAAGAAAATAATTTTTCAATTAATTTTTGAAACATACATCAAAATGCCCTCATCATGAAGGAGATAGTTTACACAACTCTTTCCTGAACTGAGTAGATTTAGAAGGTGGGCACTACAAAAAGCACACATAGCAAGTCAGCCTGAAGGTAGAGTAGGTCAAAGAACATGATTTTGGTCATGTTCTACCCGAGCCACAGATGGGGCTTATTATGACAATAAAATTTTTCCAGTAATTTGAGATCTTACGTGTAAACACACGAAAGATTTGTTTTAAATATAAATAACATGGTAGGAGAAAAAAAAAAAATGTTTGTCATCTATAAGCAGATTTATCAAACCATTTAAAGAGTATAATGAAGAAATATGTGTTTTCCAATATGTCATCCTACCTAAGTCATGAGGGGAAAAATGGAGCCACTAATGCAGTTAGATGCAACATACTGATGGCACAGTGTAATTTATTTATTGTGCACATGCACTTTTCCCTCTATAAAACAGTAGGGGTGTCTGACTAAATCCATTATGTAAATCTCAGCATCTTTTCACTTGCACTTGCAAACTATATTTTTTTCATGCTTTTATAGACATTTTTGCCTAAACTTCATACAATTAAAATCCAAGCACCCTGCAATTCTATAAGCACTACAATTAGGCACCTGATTTGAAATAAAAGTAAAACACAAATAAGACACAAAGATGTTTGTTTGTGTAGGTGTTTGCTATCAGAGATGCTAAGTCACATTCAGAATGAAACTGTTTAAAACCAGCAATAGGTCAGGGCATTCTGGAACAAAAATGGAACACAGGGATAAAACTAAACAAAATAAATACTCGATGGTGAGTAAGGAAATAACTGCATTAAGATCAATGTTATTATTTGACTTTCTCTAGAGTGGTTTAAGACTCCAGACAGCTCTTGTTGCTGTCTTTGACTTACAGTTACCTTGTCCTCAGCATCCTGCTCTGGGTATTCCTTCAGGACAGCTGTGCACATAGGATCAAATTTCCAAGACAGATTGTCTTATTTAGCTGTGTTGTAGCTAAAGAGATGAAAAATATGTTTGAAAGTACACATAACTAGGAATATATGCTCACATCCATTCCTCTTCAGCAGTGTTTATGTAGGTGCATATAGTTATGCATGTCCTTGAAGATTTTGAAAACAGCTAACTATAACTTTGTCAAAAGGACCTAAATGACACCTAAATCAAAAGCAAATAAATTCAAAGTCTAGGCCCCATTTTCAGAATCAATTTAGAAACCATCCAAACACTTTAAGAGCATCAGAACAACTGCAGGTGTTCAGAATAAGCATCTTTATAGGTACATAGTATGCCTCTAGAGTGACTTAATGTGGAAGCCAAAGGAACAGTATCAGTTAGTGTTAGGCTCCCGGAGTCCTGAAATATTTTCTTCAACTCTGAGTTAATCTTTGAAGTCATTCATTGACCACAGAGCTGTGACTTAACAAGCTCCCATATGACAGCTGAGACTTAGCAACTGATGCCATGCACGATCTTTCCTGCAAGTGGTTGGTAAAACTTCTCAGTTTAAATCTCAGTAGAAGCCACATGGAGGTTGAGGATTCACCTCAGATGTCCTGTAACTAGGTGAGTTATGGGAATGCAGTCATGTGTCTGAGTGTAATGGTGATCTTTACTTAAGCATACTTGTAGAAAATGTCAGAATTCTTGAACTAGAAAGTCCCACTATATCTGAAACACGGGAACTGCTAGAACGGAGCTCTCTTGGAAATCTGTCTGCAACTTCAGACTGACTAGCTGAAAAATTGGCTTCTGAGAGCAAACTAGTCATCTCTTTTATTCATCATCATAGGTCTCTAACAACATTAGGATAAATAGCCTTACAGTAGACAAGGGATAGCATCAGACCCTAATCAGAGAAATTTTTCAGTATGACAAGCCTACTCACAGAATCATAAAAAATAAAGCTGAAAGGGATTTTAGGAGATCACCTAGTTTATCTATCCCCCATCCTGATGGATGTTTGTCTGACTGGTATTTTGAAACCTCCAGCTGCAGATACTCCACAGCTTCTCTAGACAGTCTGTCCCAGAGCTTCAGTATCCATGCAGTATACTTCTCTGAATGTCTGGCTGTTGTGGTTTAACCCCAGTCAGCAGCTAAGCACCACACAGCCATTCACTCATTCCCCTGCCACAGTGGGATGAGGGAGAGAATCGGAAAGGTAAAAGTGAGAAAACTCATGGGTTGAGATAAAGACCATTTAATAGGTAAAGCAAAAGCAAATCAAAACAAGGAATTCATTCACCACTTCCCATCAGCAGGCAGGAGCTCAGCCATCTCCAGGAAGGCAGGGCTCCATCGCACACAACAGTTACTTGGCAAGACAAACACCACCACTCCAAATGTTCCCCCCCTTGCTTCTTCTTTCCAAAGCTTTACATGCTGAGCATGACATCCTATCATATGGATTATCACAGAATCACAGAATTCTCAAGGTTGGAAAGGACCTTGAAGATCATCTAGTCCAACCATTCACCTAACACTGACAGTTCCCAACTACACCATATCCCTCAGCGCTATGTCGACCCGACTCTTAAACACCTCCAGGGATGGGGACTCCACCACCTCCCTGGGCAGCCCATTCCAACACCCAACAACCCCTTCTGGTAAGAAATACTTCCTAATATCCAGTCTAAACCTTCCCTGGTGCAACTTGAGGCCATTACCTCTTGTCCTGTCACTTATTACTTGGTTCAAGAGACTCATCCCCAGCTCTCTGCAACCTCCTTTCAGGTAGCTGTAGAGGGCGATGAGGTCTCCCCTCAGCCTCCTCTTCTCCAGACTAAACACCCCCAGTTCCCTCAGCCGCTCCCCGTACGACCTGTGCTCCAGACCCTGCACCAGCTCCGTTGCCCTTCTCTGGACACGCTCGAGTCATTCAATGTCCTTTTTGGAGTGAGGGGCCCAAAACTGAACACAGGAATCGAGGGGCGGCCTCACCAGTGCCGAGTACAGGGGTCAGATCCCTTCCCTGTCCCTGCTGGCCACGCTATTGCTGACACAAGCCAGGATGCCATTGGCCTTCTTGGCCCCCTGGGCACACTGCTGGCTCCTGTTCAGCCGGCTGTCAATCAGCACCCCCAGGTCCCTCTCTGACTGGCAGCTCTCCAGCCACTCCTCCCCAAGCCTGTAGCGCTGCTGGGGGTTGTTGTGGCCCAAGGGCAGCCCCCGGCATTTGGCCTTATTGAAACTCCTCCAGCTGGCCTCAGCCCATGGCTCCAGCCTGTCCAGGTCTCTCTGCAGAGCCTCCCTACCCTCGAATAGATCAATCCCTCTGGTCAGTTGGGATCAGCTGTCCCGGCTGTGTCCTCTCCCAGCCTCTTGTGCACCCCCAGCCTCCTCACTGGCGGGGTGGCGTGAGAAGCAGAAAAGGCCTTGACTCTATGTAAGCACTGCTCAACAATAACTAAAACGTCCCTGAATTATCTATACTGTTTCCAGCACAAATCCAAACCATAGCCCCAAACTAGCTACTATGAAGAAAATTAATTCAACCCCAGCCAAAACCAGCACACTGACCTATCTATCACTCACTGCAATTTAGCCCATTAGTTTTTATCTTAACAACTGTAACCTGATAGAATAAATTATTTCTTTATTTGGAAACTGATATAAAGTTTCAGGTAAAATCTCTCTTCTCCTTTTTCTGACTGTACAATGTCTGTTCTTTCAACCTCTGGCATTTAAAACATTTCAGATGTACAGTATGAAGGTGAGCAGGGCATTAGCATCACGGGGACAGTATTTTGATGCGTTTTCATCTTCTATCTACATGAGGTTTTTATATGCCATTTTTACTGTTGGAACAGACAGTCTTCCAGAGGTGAAATTCTAAGTTGAAATAATTAACCTATGATTTAGAAAAGCCAGCATCTCACAAACATATGATACACAAAAGTAAAAGTTTCACTCAGCATTAGTGCCTACACAAAATATTTCAACAGCTTTGTTAATTTAAAAAAAAAAAAAAAAAAAGAAAAGAGAAAAAAACCCACACCCAAACCCAAACTTAGGTAACTTCGGGATTCTGTCAAACAAGTTCAAAAATTAATTTAGTATAAGTAAAACATATCTGGAAATGAAATGAATTTCATTGTTATATTAATACTGCATTAACTGGGAGGAAAGCAGTCAGACATATTTCACCACTATAAAAATTTGCATATCAGAGATATGTAGGAAATAAAAGATAATGAATTCATAACTGAGCCAATAGTTTCCGTAAGCTTAGTCAAATGATGAGTTAGGACATTAACCATTCCAAAATTTCAGTGCAGAATTAATACAGAATGCTGAAGAATGCTAAGTTTGGAATAAATGCTCATTTTATTAAAAATGGATGAATGCAGTCATGGAACAAAATTATTCATTAAATCATTTTTAATGCAAGTATGAGAAAGACATGGAAGTCTGAAAAGCTCCCAATGATGATGTGTGCCTTGGGTTTCTTGAAGTCAATATCCAGACTTGCATATCTAAGTAGAAGGTGATCAGTTTTGTCCTTGAACACATGCAGCAGATGAATGAAAGCCACGACTGGATAAAATGTAGAATGACACAGCTCAGTTGTTTTATGGTACTGCCATTACCTATTCCAGAATAACTGCTAACTTCACAGCATTGAAAACCAGTAATGTTTGGTTTGGCTGAACAAAGTAAAGGTGCTTGTGACTTCAGTAAGTCTCATTCAGTTTATGGATCAGGAAGCTGAGCACCATCCATGTTAATATAAGCTGTTTTCTCCAAAACCTGATGGGAGAGATGCTGTAGAATGGGTTCACCGCTATGGAGGTACTTCCAAAGCTCCTTTCCCAAATCTGAGGACATGTGTTTTCATCTTTTTAAGAGATATTTTTGGAAACCTCAGTATCTCCAGCTTTAAAATCTCTTGGTGGATTTGCTTTTAGAATAAGTTGCAGCTTTCATCTGACTAGAAAGACTGCAGTGCTTTGTTTCATAAAGAATGGTCTTCTGTTGCTGAAAATCCAGCCTTTGCAAAGTTTTCTGTTGCTTATTACTCTCCATGACTTATTTTTCTGTCTGTCTGTGTGTCTTTCTAACTATTTATCATGTTTAGAGCTCATTTCATACCAAGCAAGTAAACATTTCCTATTTGAACTATTATATCCTGTCTTCAAGCTCTCATTTCCTGATATTTCTTTATAATATTTTTTAACTCCTACGTTGTCCACATGGTCAGGTTATCTTCACTGGAATTCTGTTTTACTCGTGTGACATGGATGCCTGATGGTGCACACAGGATCATGTGTTTTATCTCCTTTGTGGCACTTTATACCACATCATATTTCTTGATAAGACACATACGATTTTTTTTCTCTTTAACACAGCATCTTCTTTAGAACACTTTTCCCATGATATGTGATTTCATAAACAGTTTCATAGGTAGTTTTTAGTACAGTATTATTCTCAGTGTTCTCTGGGCAAGTTTAATTCAAATCATGCCCACTGCAATAATGATATATGTGACTCTGCCAGTTGCAAGCTGGATGCAATGTCTGATATTAATCCTACAATATCACCACACCATTTCTGGCAGTGTTTGATCCCCACATCTAGAAACAAATATTTCATCTCTGACTTGGTTACAGCCACTGGTCAGATTACTTGGTACAACCTACAGGTGAACTCTTCATGAACATTCGTGTCACCTTCCACACATGGCAGCCATAAAACCACCCACTCTCTGTAGAAGTCAATTATTTTCATCTACCATAACTATATAGTACTTTCCTGAAATTTTCTCAGAAATATTCACTCTGATCTGAAAAGTCATCATTTATTTCATTTTGAATGACTGAGTGGATGAATTTGGCTTGATTCTGTCAGTCACTTTGAAATATCAGAAATCGCCTGGAAGCAAAGCAATTGAATAAAGCTGAAGTCAGCCTGTTCTCCTGAGGCAGTATTTTCAGCTTGTTCAGCAGAATGTACTCCATCACAGCACAGATACTTACGTGGCAAGATAATGTAACTAATGTGGGCTATGTTTGGTGATATTATTTCATTAGGATTTTCCAGTTTTCTCCTTTCCTTAAAAACTTGGCACATCATCCATATATTTTCCGATTTTGGAGAATATCATGAAGAAGCTTGCGGCCTCTTCAGTTTGTCTCTAGCCTTTTTTTTTTTTTTTTTTTTTTCAGTTAAAGAATTCAGGCTGTTTGAGAGCTTCATCTATTTACTAAGTCAAAAACAGATTGCACCCAAAAGCTATCGAGTAGCAAAATTGCCTTATGCTGTAACTTGTTTCAAAATAAATGGAGCCATTGAAAGCCATTAAACCAGAATGGGCAGAAAGGTGGCCTTATTTTCTAAACTTACGCACATGGAGAGCTTGTTGTTATGGCGTTTTACAGACAGTAATGGTAGCAGGCAACAGAAATTCAGTTTTCTTTGAAAGCAGCGATGGAAATACCTCAACACAAACAAATGTAGACACATTTGGTTTTGGAAATGAAGTTAATTCTGCCACTGCTGCAGGTGATTTGGTTTTAGCACCTTAAAAATGCTAAATTTAAACTTCACTCAGTAACTTAGGATTCAATTCCATTGCCAGAGCACAGGCATTTAGAGTCTTTTGAGATGCCTTCAGTAATCGCACCTAGTCTTCAGCTGCTGCTCTGGAAGGCATGGGTGGTCCATAGCTCTTGTGTTCTGCCTGCCAGCCCTATACAGGTGACTTTGGTATCTCGGGGAATCTCACATGGTGATGGACACCTGCCTTCTGAAAAACAAATTTTTAAAAAAGCCCTATTAAATGGCAACAGCATAGGGTTACACATTTGCTTTCAGTCCAGCTTAAGCATTTAGCTGTGTTTTGGCTGTTGCATTGTTTATGGAGCTATGATGTGGTAGGAGGCAAAAAGGACACCTACACTTGATCTGTAAAGGCAAGCAACTGCTTTTAGTTTTGCCTAAGTCTTAGGTCCTTTTATCACCAAGAAATTAAAAGAAGGAAAAGTGCAAAATAAGATGGTTGTTCAACACTTTTCATAAACTTTCCTGAGATCTTTCCAGGCACTGTTTGATTCACACTAGATTCTAAACAACCACTGAAGAATCATAGGTTGCATGTTTAACCCTATTCCTTCACAATGACATTGCACAGAAGACAGGATCAAAGGAGAAGAGCTGAGGCACGCACTGAGGCACACAGAAATGTTTGCAGCAACAAAGGGAACCCTGCTTGTGGAACCTAGCCAACTCAAGGACAAACAGCAACATCTACTATAGTTGTTCTTGGTGACTGAGAGCCCACTGGGCAGAAGAGATGTGTTTTCAAATGGTTAAGAATATCAGAGGACTGAGCATATTCTGGGCTGAAGAAATTGTGAGTTCATTTCCCTGTCACCAAGGTGGAAGTTTAGGAAAAAAATTTAATCAAGAGGTGTGGCCAGGGCTTAGCAGGGTTTGCTCTCATCAAGGTTTTTTTGCACTAGCGATAGTGGAGGGAAGGTAGGTACCTTGCTATCTTCTCTTTCAGTCTCACCAAGTTTACCAACAGAGCCTACAAAGGAATCCTCACCCAATAGGTCCTGTAAATAAAACTAAAATATGATCTGTGTGTGACCAGTCTCTTGTATAGCCAAAAAATGCCCCAAAACCCATTTCCACCTCTGTAAGTTCTTTTGAACATAGGCATTCTATTCTGACCTTTAGCTCTCATCTTGTTTCAGTGAATTATCTTACTGAGGTGATAGCACCAAACCTGAAATGAATTTGCTTGTTTTCACACATCAGCTCAAGAAAGATGTCATGAAGTCATGAAGTCTTGATCCACAAAGTCAGGGGGGGGTTTCATACTGCCCTTGAGAAGTAAGGGAACTCACTCAGTTCTTACACTTCTGTAAGTAAAAATACTTCTTGCAACACAGGAGGTCAGCTTAGACTAACACAGCAGTCTCCCTGGCCTTAAAAATATATGGATCTATAAAGCATAATGTTCATGAAAAGGTTAACTGCCTTACTATTAATAGTGAAATAAAAAGAATTCATGACATACCACAGTGCTGACTAAGAAACCTACTGCTAAAGAATAGGTAAAATTCAGATACAGGCAGAACCTGAATCATCAGATGAAATAAATGTGTTCCCAAAGTCTGAAAAATTTGTCAGAAGTTCATAGAAAATGCAGCTGAATGTATAGAAAATGCTGCCCACCAAGCAGCAGGTGTACTTCCACAGATTCTCTGCCTTTCAAGAGAAATACTCTTAAAACCGAGCATTGTATCTTGTAAAAAGGCGCTCTGCTTATTGGACAAAAGGCATCTGATGTTCCAGAATCATAGAAGCATTAAATAAATCTTTGAAATCTCAAGTCAGAAAACCATTAGGTTCTAAACCATCAGGACAATGTGAAATGAGTCCAGGATATGTCCGTGTTTGTTGTAAGAGAACTTTAAAAAATGAGTTCTGAAAGCACATTTGGCATTAGCAGATCCTCTGACTTTCATCATTCAGCTTCATAGTCTGTGTCATAGAGGTAAATTTTAGTTCAGCAGAAAAGGATTCAGCTTAACTGACACAAATGTTAATGAGAATCTTCTGGCTAAACCTCTTCCCACAAATCTGAAAGTTTACATTTAAAGGTCAGAGGGTTCCCGTGGCATTTGAAGACAATGAAATATATTCTCAGGGCACTATTTATTCTGCCACAGAAAATCCAGTTGTTGAGACTCAGAAGTCCTCCCAGTTACATTTATTATGATTTATAAAGAAGGGAAAACTACACTGACTGTTAAAATAGCAAGAATCCAGCCAGATTCTCCTGCACTTTACCCTAGAAATAACCACAGAAGCAAACTGAGACTGTATCAAAAATGAGTGATTCAGAAGTATTTCTAAGCTTCCAAGTTTGGGTGAGAGACGTGTGGTTTTGAACAAGTTTCCACCTGCCAAGTTTGTTTCTACCATGAAGCAATCACAAACCCAACACAAAAATCCAGGAAACCCATGCACACTCATGCTATTACATACATATAAGCAAAAAATTAAAAAGAATATGTGGACACCATCTAAGTCAGTTTAAGAATTTTGGGTCTGGTTTTCCGAAAAACATTGTTTTATCCTCCAAAACAGTCTGAGATACACTGTTGTGGAGAAAAGGGTGACACACAGGTCTCCATACTCTCAGAAGCTGAATGACTCCTGTAACTTGAAACTCTATGGCCATTTATCTGGTTCTGAAGGATTTTTGAAAATTGGCTTCAGAAGAGTTGTGAAAGACATGTAATAGTTTACTCTTCAGAGAAACAATTATTTTATGACAGGTAGCTCCTATCTGGTGTCGTTCATTTCACAGCAACCCTCCCAAAATGAGCTGACTGGTCCTAAAGGGTTGGAACAAGAAGTGCAATAGCATATTTCTATGACTTTTTCACAATATTATCCTACAGTCTGTCCAGGCACAGATTTCATGCTGTTTTCTTCAGCTAGCTGCAGGAGCAAATTGGTTCTGTCTTTCACAACTGTTATGAAAAAGAGTTATAAAAATATAATTCTCTTAAAGACATCCTACCAACATTTCTATTGTCTGGCCAGATGCCATATTAAAAATGGAAACATTTCCTGAAGAAGCAAGAAAGAAAAGTAGATAATTGGATTTTCTTCTGCTTGTCAGGAACATACCACTCAACACCAGGCACTGAAGGGAAGAGATACCACTGCTTAGTAAGTCATGGTAATTCGACAGCTGACCTAAAAGGCCATTTGATTGTGAACAATAGGTATCTGTTAAGGATTTATTACTGCTCCTGATTATATTACCAAAGTCTTGCTTAGAAAAAGTCACAAACACTTAACAGGGGCAAGCACCTCCTTCTGTTATCTGGGTTTACATTCATGTAACTCCACTAACCTTGAAAGAATTATTCCTCATTTATAGTATTAAGAGATACGAATCAAGCCAAAGATTTATTCTATAAGACAGATATTTGTCCCATCTATTTCATGGGGATATTTCAAACTGAATGTAAGAAAACCCGGTATGTTCTGTTGGGCATAAATACAGATTAAAGACAATCCAGCACATGTCCTGCTGAAAACTGACACAAGGGAAGATGGGAGGCATTAACTGAAGGTCTAAGATAATAAATAGTGGACAGTGCTGAAAATTATCCTGTCATTAGCCAGACAAAGCACAAGTCGAAGCAATCTTGTTCTATCCACTAGCATTCTTGTTCTAAAGGAACAGAACCTTTTGTTGAATTTTGGATATCTAAGCAAATTTCCAGGTCAAAAAGCAGTGTCCATTCTCCAATAAACATGTACTAAGAATGAAGATGAAGAAGTTGGAAAAAAAAAACCAAAAAACTTTTTTCTGTTATTTGCATGCTTCTCATTTAAAAATAGGCACATTTTCTATTTCTTTGTAATAATTTCTTTTATGCTTTTGATCAAAAAGGGTTGATTTTGAAATGTACTGCTTCCTTATTTCCTATGTCCTCTTATTCTTTCCCATATTTTTATCCCATATTCCTTTCTTTTCTGTGTCCATGTCTCTCACCCCATTCATCCCTCCTCCTTTTTTTCACCAGTTAGACTGGAAGCTGGCACAGGAAAAGAAAGAAGGAAGGTGAAGGAAAATTAAAAGAATGAGAAAAGAAAAATGGAGAAGAAAGAAAAAGCTAATGCATAAGAATATTATACTGTAAGTTAAGTTAGGGGAAGAAAAGATCTTTTTAAATAAAATACCTAGTTTTCTGAAAAGATTGGTCAGCTTTGTTTTCTGAGGTCATTTAACTCTGGTTGCTAAGCTCTGTATGTCACTATAATAAGTATCATAACTATCAACTGCAAAGGCCAGTAAATGCTGGATTAGGAAAACAGGGAAGACCTGGCATTAGCTGACAGCTGGCTAGGCTACAGGCCCCATTCCCTTCTTGTCAGCATATCCCACACCAAGCCCACTACATCATGCAAGAGAACTGCCAGATTATGACGAATGTCATGACTGTGATAACTGTACTGAAGTCAGCAGCCACAAGGAATTCTCCCGTCTCCCAGAGTCCCTGAGCATCAGCTTGAGTGGGTTGCGCCATTTGCATTCAAACTGCACAAAAGCCGAGTGCTTCAAACTTCTCCTTTCCAGAGTGACCAGTTACTTCGTGAAAGCCACTGCCAAGACTTTTGCAGGGAATCTGACTCACTGCACTCTTTCCTCCACTGTGCAGTTCCCTTCAAAGGCATAAACTATTAAATATTATATAATGTTAAATATTAAAATATTGACTAACATTAGGCACATCACATTATTCCCACTGAAAATGTGTGCCTTCTATTGGTTACTTAGAAAAGCTCCCATTTAAGAATGCTGTCGCCACTCCAGCCAGCTGCTTCTGATTTCCAGGGCATGTTAGATCTTCTTACCTGGTAGGGAATATGTTTTCCCCAGTTTTACTCTCAATTTATATCTTCAGTACTGCAAGTTATTTATATGACAAGTTTGTTCAAGTGAATTTTATTTGTTGTTGAAGTGTTGAAAATAAACTTACAGATGTTTGGAAAATTAAACTTGACCTTTCAAACCTGTGGAATGCTGTACTTTGTACTACAACTCCTTCCCATGCAAGTTCCAGCTACAGATGATCGTAAGCAGAAATAACATCAACTAATTTAACACAATGCTCACATTAAAAAAATGAGTATTTGTCGTCAGTTTCTTTATTAGCATCTATTATTTCACTTGTTTTGTCTTTATGACACATAGACAACTGACATACCGACATCAGCAGCTGTGGCAAATGGCAATGGAGGCAAGTAACCACGATAGGAACATTAAACTGAGTGGATACAGATTCAGAATGTCAGGTCTCCATTTCTGAAGTGGAGAGTCTCCATTTTAAAACAAGAAACACTCAGAATGGCAAAAATTCAAAGGGATTTTTTAACTAAATGCTGTAGTTTGATTTAGTTTTTATCAAAGTCAGTGGTTTATCTTTGCATAGTTACCCTTTTTTTTCACAGTGTGCTTATCTATAGCTCCTTTTAACATTACTGCTTGGACTTAATTTGCAATATAACTGAATGATCAGCATTAATGATAGCAGGGAACATTTTCTTCAGAAGAACTACAGAAAGCAGTGTTGAATCAGTAACAGTAGAAATGACATCAGCAGTAACTGCAAAAATCTTCTTTTATTGTTGTATAACAGCATGTATATGAGTTATCATGCTTCTAACCAGTTTAACCGAACTTGTGTTTCTAACACAAAACTTCAGAATGTCACTTCTTGCCTCATTTTCACATGCTAGCAGAACAAGGGGTTTTTATATTGATCCTTTACAATATGTTGGTTTTATACAGAACTTTCATGATGGAAACCAGGGTCAACTTTCAGCCCACTGAAGTCACTATAAAGAGTCTAATTGATTTCAGGGGACACTGCATCGTATCCTAAACACTGATATCTCTCCAGAGTAGCTATGAAAACACTTGGAAACAATCAAAACCTATAAAGACTTAAGGATCTAGCAGGCCACTTTCCTACAATTTCTGTTTTCAGTTTGTATAGTAGTGGGAGGTCATGGGATAGACTTGACACTTGGCATTTTCTTTTCCTTCTCCATGTCTTTGCAGAATTATGCCTGACACCCTCAGGCTGTCACTGAGGTGTGTGCAGAGGGCAGAGCAGAAGAAATGCACAAGGGAAAAATGAAAGGTAATTCCAGCAGACGACAGACTCCTGTTAATGTGTCAAAAGAATTTGTGCTTTAGGTATTTTTGCCACCATTCTTGTCAGCTTCAGGTTGGCATCTTGGGAGTTTACAGAAGTCCTTGTCAGAATAATACAAGCAGAAGTATAGAAAGAGAAATGAAGGAGACAACGCAAAAAGAGAGAATGAAGTTTAATTACAAAACTGCGCTTTTCCATTTAGATGTTTTCTCTGCTATCTGGTCTCAAGCTGACACTTGACTCTTGTAGGTGTCCTTTAGCACAGCTAGATTACAGAAGTAGATGGAAAACTGAGGGAGGAGAATTTCAAAGGCACAAGAAAGAGTTAGGCTCTTCCTCTGTGCAGAGAAATTACCTTTCCTTGGAAAATCTTCCTCAAAAAGATACAGGCTAGTTAGGACTTTTTTTTTTTACTCAGTTTGCTGAGTAAGTCTGGGAGAGATCCTTCTCCCACCACCAAGAATGTGGTTTTGTTCATATGTTTAAAACTACAAATTACAGGTGTATGTTGATCAGAGATGATAGTCATGTGAAGGAACACAAAGGATCTGAGTACCCATGAGGAGGAAGGCATGAAAGGGCCCTAAAAAAGACCTGAAGATATTTTTAGAACAGGAAAGAAAATGTAGGTTGAGAGCCCAAGAAATGCTTCCTGACACACAGTAAAATGTTAAGTTCCCTGAAAATCTACAATCTCGGACAAGATGAAAAAAAACAGAAAAGGCAGATTTTTCAATTATACCAGTTTCTAAGATTCATTTTAAAGGTGAGCTGTTTCCCTTTTTTTATGGTGCTTATCTATAAGTATTTGTCAGTCATTAATGCCTACACTCTCACATGTGAAATCATTGTCCTCTTCTCTGTACTTGCATATACTAATTAGAATAATGGGCTATGTGGAAAAATATTACTGCAGAACTGATACTTACAGGTTTAACTTATGTTTTCATGAATCAGATCACTTGGAAAAAAGTAGACTTGATAACCAGATAGCTCTCTTCAGACTATCAGCAATTATTCCATTAATCATCAATAGTCCCTGGATTATTTTATGAAGATCACTAAGGTCTATGCTTTATTTGCCTTTTGTTTCTGTAGTTTTGGAGTTGAAAAGTACCTATTTCCCTCTTGGCAGTGATAGGATAGGATAGGATAGGATAGGATAGGATAGGATAGGATAGGATAGGATAGGATGAGTAGAAAGTTCACTAATGAGAGCAATTAACCCTCGCAACTAGTGATTTTAAAGAATAGGTTTCCATATCTATTGAGAAATATTGTTTATAGAAAGCTTAAACCTTAGTCACTGTTGCAAGTTTTACAAACACTAATTGACATTAACCACATCAAATTGAGATTTCAGCTTGTTTGTTAAATAGGAAGAAGAAAATTAAAGTTATATGTAGAAAATTTTGTTTGAGTTTCCACTTCCTCAAGTAGAAGATAAGGTGTTTATAAATTAGACTTTTAGATTATCTATTTGGCTCATGTTGTCCTATAAGATTCATGAAATATTTATCTCTTTTTATATTAGTGCAGGTAACTGCTTTACAAGTCCCAGTAGGCAAATCGTGTAGGTTATCCCAAGCTCCAGAACATTTGGCAGGGAGCAACTGTAACATCCTCCATTTATATAGAATCCTTGGGATTTTCTCAGCATGCACTATTTTAAAGGCAGTACACATTGAAAAGGCAAGGAGCTGACACAGTCCATAGTCAAGATTCTTAACTGAGTACTCAAGGTAAATGGTAGACAATAAACTCTCATGTAGCCAGAGGAGGATGAATGCACAGTATAAAAGTGATTGTAGCAATGCTTCCCCACATTCTTCCAAAATTTTTGTCTCAAACTAATCAGTGGAGCTTTAAATTTGGTTTAGTCTTTTGCAGGCCATATCAAGAACACACATTCTATGACTTTGATCAATCTAGGACATGTTTATCTATTTGTGGTTGTAACACCTGAGGATATGTACCATAATATACAACATTTTATATGCTCAAAGTGACTCAAGGATACCATACTAGACCGTATTGCAGTGCAAGAACACTGAGAAAATAAGTCCTATGCAATGAGATAGTTGTTTTGGGTTTTTTTATCAGGGCACTTTATCATCTCATCTGGAATCAAATCCTTCTGGTGGTAGAGGCTTGAGGTCACCTCTCGCTTACTTCTTGTCAAAATTGGTCAGTTTGCCAACATAAGAATATTTACATCTCTGAAATACCACTGTAGGGCAGAAGAGGGAAATTTATTGAACTTGTAGTTACTAGAAATGAAACAGTAAACAATGTTTCTGGCTATATTCCCATTCCAAATGCCTGTGACTTGTTAGAAGGGGAGGGGTACACAGGTCATTAGCTGTATTTTCCTCTAGAAAGGGCAAGAAAGGTTACAGCATATCACACTGAAAGTAACTTTACATTAAAACATTTGCCATTTCTAGGAAAGAATAATTCCCGATTGTGTGAGTTTTACTGTATCTGCCAGAACAGAGGTCTGGCAGACATCAGAGGACTGCTACCATAATGTCTTATGATTTGTAAAAAGTAATGGGGCGGTTCATCTATGCAGTATGGAAATAAACGGTAATATAGTCAGGAAGGATAAAGTAGAATAGGCAAATGTGTAAAACAGCTGACAAAGATGGTGTTAAAAGCTCTTCAAGAGGGGTTAAGAGCTTGTCTTTCTGCAGGCAATAGCATAATACAGTGGTATAGCCAACAGTGGTACTCAATGAGACAAAGCATAATTCATCAAAATCTCTTCATTAACATGAATAAACACTTATATGACTAGTGGCAACTAATCCAGAAATGTTTATATAATGGTCCAGGAAGGAAAAATCACCACATGGCATTGAACAGGTAGTTTGAGTTTATTCATTCTGCTCAGATCTCCAAGAAACTAGATGCCTCATCATCCTGTCATTTAAGTAGATGCAGCTAGCTGGGACTATGACCTTGACTTTTTTCTCAAACTAAGCTTATTTGATACAACTTTTTTGGCCATTTCCTTTATCAGGATGATAGACACGTATCTAACTAGTAGTATATCTTATTAACCCACTTCTGAAATTTGTGGGGAAGATGCTAACGTTATTTTTCCTGTTCCCAAGTGGCCAAACTGTAATTTTAGCATTTTTCATTTTTTCCAGCAGTCTAGTCTACGTGGGTGAACACAAAGTTGGACGTAATCTGTAACCCATGCCAGCCTACAAACTGAAGAGGTGGGTTAGAAGGAGAAAATACGCACATTATTGCAAAAGTTATTAATGTGCAAAAACCCCCCATCTCTACCACAGCTCAACAGTGCTAGAAACACAGCTATCTTGTTCCTCAGGTTAAAGGATGAGCAAAAGTTCCCAGGTCTGTCTGTGACTTGCCATGTAAACATGCCCCAAGGATTATGGGGGAGATTATGGGAGAATCTGCCATAACTTTTCTGTGAAATCAGCAGAACTGGGTGCCTCTCTGTAGCGCCTGTACACTAACATGCACAACATGGGAAGAACTAGAAGTCCATGTACAGTCACATGGCTACAATCTTATCAGGATCACAGAGACACGGTGGGATAGCTCAAATGACTGGAATTCTGCCATGGATCAATACTGGCTCCTTATAAAGGACAAGCTGGGTAGGCAAGGAGGAGGAGTTGCCCTTCACATGAGAGAGCAGTAGGAATGCATGGAGGTCTGCCTAGGGATAGATGATGAGCCAGCTGACAGTTTATGGGCCAAGATTAGTGGACATGGGTGAGGCTGTGCTGGGGAAGATGCAGATCTCTATCAGTAAGCTTGATTGAGAAAAAATAGATTAATCCTTCTTCAGAAAACTGGAAGAAGCCTCACATTTTCAGGCCCTGGTTCTCATGAGGGGATTTTAACCACCCTGTTGTCTGCTGAAAGGACAACACAGAAGGGCACAAGCAATCCAGGAGGCTTCTGGAGTGCATTGACAACAACTTCTTAACACAGGTGATTGAGATAACAAGGGGAGACCACTCTGCTAGACCTCATATCTACAAAAAGGAAGAACCGAACAGGGATGTAAAGGTCAGGGGCAGCCTTACCTGCAATGTGGTCTAGCTAGCCCTGCTCTGAGCTGAGGGGCTGGGGTAGAGAGTATTCAGAGGTCCCTTCCAACCTCAATTATTCTGTGATTCTATGATCTTTGTCTTAGGATAATATTACTTCCCACAAGTTATCTTTACTAAAAAGAAATACAGTGATCACTGTTCCAGATAATAGAGTTCAGGATCTTGAGAGAAGGGAAAAAAAAAAAAAAAAGGAAAAATCAGGATCACAACCCTGGAGTTCAGGAGAGCAGACTGCCCTATTCAGGTACCTGCTTGGAAGAATCCCATGGCATATGACCCTGTAGAGAAGAAGAGCCAGGAGAGCGGGTTGATTTTCAAGGTTGCTTCCAACAAGTGCAATACTGATCCATCCTGACAAGCAGAAAAATCAGGCAAACACAGCAGGAGGTATGCATCAATGAGCAAGATGCTTCTGACAAAACGCAGACATCAAAGAGAAGCACAGAAGAGGAGGAAGCAGTATCAGGTGAGCCACAGAAATATGGAACTGACCTGGAAATATGGAGACTGTCTGTGCAGGCAGGGATGGGGGTAGGAAAGCCAAAGCCCACATAGAATTGAATATGCTGAAGGATGTGAAGGGCAACAAGAAGGGCTTCTACAAGTATACCAGCAGCAAAAGTAAGAGTAGCAAATATATGGGCCCACTGCTAAATGGAGCAGGAAACTGGGTGATAAAGAACATGGGAAAGATGGAGGTTCCCAAGGCCCTCTTTGCCTTGATCTTTACAAGTTAGACAAGCCTTCAGGAATTCCAGGTTCATGAGACCAGTTGGAAAGTCTGGAGTAAGGCTGAATTGCTCTTGATGGAAGAGGATCAGGTTAGGGAGCATTTAAACAAACTGGACATGCACAAGTCCATGGGACTGGCGCCCCCACAAGCACTGAGGGAGCTGGCAGATGACACCAAAAGGCCACTGTGAAAGTTATAGCAATTGGAAGAGTATTCCTAAAGAACTGGAAGAAAGCAAATGTCACTTCTATCTTCAAGTAAAGCAAGAAGGAGGATTATAGGAACTAAAGGCTTGTCAAGCTTGCCTCAACTCCTGGGAAGGTGGTGGAACAACTAATCCTGAAATCATTTCCAAATACATTAAGGACAAGAAAGTGAATGGGCATTGTCAGCATGGACTTATGAAGGGGAAATCATACTTGATCAACCTGATTGCCCTCTACATGAGATGACTGGCTTAGTAGTCAGAGAGCAGTAGATGTTTTTTATCTCAACTTTGGTAAAGCTTTCAACATCATCTCCCATAACAACCTCATAGATTAACTGATGAACTACAGGCTAGATAAATTAACAGTGAACTGAAGAGTAGCTGAACTTCCAGACTCAGAGAATTGTGATCAGTGACACAAAGTTGGTAGCAGAGCAGTGGTATACCCCAGGGTTGATACCAGGTCCTATGCTGTTTAACATTTTCTCTAATGACCTGGATGATGCTACAGAGTGCACTCCCTGACAGGGGGTAACATGAGGAAATGAGCACAAATTAAAATAGAGGAAATTCTGTTTAAACATGAGAATTTTTTTTTTACAGTGAGGGTGATCAAACACAGGAACAGGTTGTCTGGAGAGGTAGTGGAGTCTCCAACCTTGGAGGTAATCCAAACCTAGCTAGCTGGACATGGCCCTTAGCAATGTGGTCTAGCTGGCCCTGCTCTGAGCTGAGGGGCTGGGGTAGAGAGTATCCAGAGATCCCTTCCAAACTCAATTATTCTGTGATTCTATGATCTTTGCCTTAGGATAATATTACTTCCCACAAGTTAACTTTCCTAAAAAGAAATACAATGTTCACTGTTCCAGTCTTGTCTTGAAAAGTGGAGGGATAATTCTCATGGGTTATTTCAACTGAGTAAACTTTAGTTTAATTTTTCAAAGAAAATGTATCTCATAACTCTGTCAGAAGAGATGTAGTCAAATATATTATTTTAACACCTCCAATACAGAACCTCCACAAAACCAAATATGATCAGGGAAGAAAATCAGACAGTAATCAGCAATTCCACAGGATTCAAGGAAATAAAGACATCCTCTAACCCAGTCCAAAATCTCATTATGTCAGGAAATCTCAAAGGATACTCAGATGTCATTAAGAGTGAGACAACTTGCTGAAATCTACGGATCATGTTCTCTCAGACACAGTTTTTATTCTTGTTCATGTGATTCTAGGAGGGAAGTGTAATTTCTACCTATGATTATTCTCACATTGCCCAGAGACACTATTTTAGTGAGCACAATATTAGAGACATTCTTTACATACTACTGAGAGAGCAAATTTTCATTAGTTCAATCTTATTTCCCTCTAGGTTGTCCTTGGTCTGCATCCATCTCTCCACCCACTGAGATTTAATATTCCAGTTTTTGCAACAATGTCTAGAATTACATGACAATGACCCAATGCTCTTACAGTAACCAGGTTCATTCTTTTCTATCTTCTCCTGCTCCTCTGAATTGATATTGGCCTCTAGAGGAAATGAAACTTGAACATTAACTTTCCTGAAGGCAAGTGCTTTTTTATACATTTTTAAACTGATCCCAAAGGTTGTTTTATTATTTACACATTCCAAGAAGGTAATCACTATCCCTCTCTGACAGTCATAGCTAATGTTTCAAATAAAAAAATCAAATATTTGCAGAGACACCAGTGCTGCCCCTCCTCTCCCCAGTCTTCCTGCTGTCAAGATGCAAGCAGGTAGTCCAGGCACTTCAAATGCAATGGAACTTGGGGTTTGGGATCAGTTGGATGTTTATAAAAAGGCACATCTGAGAGAGCTCACAAGACTCGAGACAATAGTTTGCAATAATCATGTCCCTCAACCTGGAAGATCAAAAGTCCAGGACTCCATAGTTTTCTATAGAGCATAGATGCTCTCCATCCAGATGTAATTTCTACATCTTCCCTGTCCAAACCTTGTCACGGTCCACTCAGTGAAGTCGTGATGATTCGTTTGCTACGATCTCGAAAGTGCAAAATTAAGGTGACCAACACCAAAGGGGATAGCAGTAATAAAACAGTGAATCTTTATTGTGTTGCCCATGAAGTGGCACACTATAGAGACGGGTGAAAGAAAGAAGAAAAGTAAAGTTTTAGAGAGAGGGGAGAGAGAGAGGTTATAGCTACCACCGCTGATCTCATGACGTCCTAACGGTCCCAGGTCCAGCTGATGCTGCGTAGTCGATCATTGTGGTCCTTGGTGGGGAAGCTTCCAATTTTCATTGTCCAGAAGTCATCCTTTTATGCTCAGTAACACACCTTGCTCCACCTCTGGCTCAGGGGTCTCCGCCCTTCTCGAGCGAGGCCATCGCACATGCTCAGGGAGGGACATCCGAGGCGTGGTCAGTCTTGGAGGCGGGCAGCCTTCCACCAGGAGGTGTGTTTTGGTATTATAATGAAGCAAAGTTCGTCTAAGATTCATGATTTCTTCATCGATGTTATGGCCACAGTTGCGATCCATCTTTTTTGACAGTGACTATGCGATTATCTCTAACAGCTCTGGCTGGGCCCAGGTGCCAAACAATAGCACAGCACTCTTGGTACTGCAGGGCTCAGGCACTGCAGAACAGCCCAGCGCTGCCTGCACCACGCGGGTCAGTGCTCAGGAGAACAGCACAGCACTCGCTGTGCCACACAGTTCTGCGTTCAGGAGCCTTGGCACCACATTCCACTCCAGGGATTGGCAAGGCCAAGCAGGCCGTTGTCAGGTACCTCCCTGTCCATGTCCTTGATGACAATGTTGAGACAATGCTGATCTTCTGACCGACTCTTACAACCTGTAACATGCCTATGGCGCTCTTGAAGTCTTCAGAGATACCCTGTGAAGTATCAGTCACTGCATTAAGATCTTGAGCTATAAAATACTTCATAAATTTTATGATGTGATATGATATGGTTGAGCACCAACTCTAGGCCATTTTCAACAGTGCTGTCAGGGCATCCAGAGGCACAGGTGGCCCAGGCCCCTACACCTTAGTACACATCAACCAGTTCTCCTGCCTGTGGACTCTCAGGACAGAAACTTCCCCTGTGGCCTCTGAAAGCAGGAAACCCCTGCCAAACTGCCAGTACTAGCTTGTTGGATCCAACCATAGCTTGTTCATTCCCTGAATATCTTCTCCATGGGAGACTGCTTGCTTACACCTTGACTCTTTAGAAGGCATAAAACCCACAAAAGTTTGATCAGGCCTTTCACATTCTCCACTGGCCTTTGGTTTTTATTGTTTCTTTGTTCATTTGCCTTACCAGTTTCTGGTGATCATTCTCAACCTTGACCCCATCCTTCAACCAGCTTTATAGTACACTTTCTTTTCTCCCACTACCTAGTCCAGGTATGCATCACTTGCCTCTTTACCTGACTCCATCTGCCAGCACATGACAAGGGAAAGTAAATTTGATTTCACAATGTTGTGTCCCACACCAGACTGCCTGCAACAAGACACCTTTCTACATACAGACTGCTTCTGCTGACTGTCTGGAATTGTGTCCTGTTGTGGTTAATGGTAAAACCCACTCTGAGTACAACACAGTCAGCCTAAGGGAAGATCACACCTATTTATAAAAGAAACAGATGGGCTTTGTTGAGAAAAGACCAAAAAACCCTGGGAATACTATTGCTGTAATGCTTTATACCCTTTATATTGCTTGTAAAATGCCTGAAGACTTCTAGAGTCTTTGCAATTATTGGAGAAGGCAACAGGAAATAAAAATGTGTTGCTTAGGAAGAGCAATGTTTTCTTTACCTTTATAAATAAACCTCCTGTATCTTTTGACACCTGCAAGCATAATTTGCTTGGTTCCAAACCACAGTATTTCATGCTTCCTGTTAAGCTTTGATCTGTGTGAAAACACACTACGTAAGAAAGCTAAGAAGACAGTACAGTTAACAATCAATATTCGTATTTTATTCTCTATCACTTTAATTTCAAGAATTGACAAAGTGTAAGAATAGTTTTTAAATATCGCGTCAGCAATAATATAACCAAAATGCATGGTACAAGAAGTTATTATGCATGCATACCTAGGAAACACAACAAAATATGTTATGCTGTTTAGACAGATAGCATGGGGTTCAATTTACTTAACTCTATCCAATCAGAAATTAAACATCTTTAATAGAATAGCAGTCTAATCACTGAAAAGAAAAAAAAAAAGAGAGGCACCTCTGGGGCAATTCACCTACTCTGTCCTCAGATGGATGTCTAAGGTATGTAGAATAGATCACCTTTTGGAGAATGTTCTCTCTCTCTCTGCCTTTCCTGCTGATAAGAAAGAGCCCAGGTCAGTTTAGGTCAGATACTGACCTTTTAGATTAGCGAGAATTAGGTGAAATTAAACGCCCCTCCACAAGGTCTCACATTTCCCAACGTTTTTTCCTGTGTGATAAGTCGTTGTGCATTTAAGTACAAAATGAAGGCTGAATGGAAACATCATTTTATGTGGGATTCCTTGGGTTTCCATGAAAGTCAGTGGAAAGAGGCCAGTGACTCCAAAATCATACTGACTATAGTCCTATTCATTGCCCAGCTCTCCCTAGAGCAACAGCCTCAGGCTCTGAACCTTACCACTGTATATACATCCCAGTTCACTTCATGCCCTTTGTCTTCCACAACTATCAAAATAGCTGTCAGAATCTTTCACTCGCACACTGCCTCAATAGTGGCCAGAGACAAATATTTTAAAATCCAAATCTTTATTGACCCTTTTAGTTGTTGTGAACAGTAATGACTCTTGTTCCTCACAAGTGCTTCTTTGAGCATTTCAGAAAAAATACGTATACGTAAATCTGGACAAGTAAATTCCCTTTACTTGAGAAAAACTGATTCTCTTATTTCTTCAGAAAAAGGGAGCTGATTGAGATCCTTCTATGGCAGCAAAACTACTTGTTCAGTTCACTGACACTGAAGACAAAATAGCACACATTAAGACAAAGTGGATCTGCCCAGCCTTGCTTGGGGTAAAGCTCAACCCTGAAAAGAGTGCTCAGTTTTTACGTGCTTAAGCATAAGAAGGTCCTGGAAAAAATAAGCATCTTTTATTAGAGACACATGCTTTTTGTCACGGCTGGTGCTTATTAGTCCTCTAAGTTATTAAAAATGAGACCCTCTGAGCTCAAGGGTGATTTGGCTTGGCCAGCCTGCAGGTCAGTATGCCAGCAACATGTTCTGTTTTGAATTGCCCAGATCTCACTGAAAACTTAACACGTCCAACAGCTTGGCTTTCAAAGCAGTGCTCTGAGGTACTTCCCCTTGGCTCTTTCAGTCTGATCCAATACATTCACCAATGTTTGCTCTTACTGCAATTTTGTGTTTCATTCATAAAGAAGGAGAGTCACTTTGCTTTCACACTGATTTTTGTCATCATCAGTCAGGCTGAAGTTCTGAGCTTCTCAAAGATGTTCAACATTTCAATACAAAGGTCAATGGAAAAAGCAGGGTCCTCAGAATGTCAGCGGCTTAACCATTTTTGTAGGCTTTCATAGTAACCACTTGCAAAGAAGTGCCTGAAAAAGAACAGTGAAGATGCTTTGGAGACAGATATGGGAAAAATAATTTTTAAAAATCCCAGTACATTCTAAATACCCAAAAATTGTATCATTCCAAGAAAAAGGGCAGCACAAGATGCATGTAGGTAAATTTAAAAAATAAGTTATGGTGTCTATAACTGTGGGGTTAGCAGAAACAGTTTTTGACGCTGTCAATCCAAATGAGAGATGACAAATAGGTTACACTTTTAAGGGACTGACTGTAAAGCTGAGTAGTGTAAATCTGATGCACAAGAAAAAATGTAATACAGCACACAATTGGGTCTAGAACAAAAATTAAATACACAAAATATTGTGGGTTATGGTGAAGAATTGATTCCTTCTACCTGATTGATTGGATGATATTCCATCATACTAAAAAAAAAAACAAAAAAAAAAAACAAAAAAAACTTTAAAAAAACCAAAATAATAGAAAAGTTAAAAAGTTAAGCCACTCATGGATAAGACATGTATCCCAGTATCCCACACCTGTATCCCAGTATCACTTGTTTTCATAATTTCTTGTAGCTTCAATAACATGAAAGACAATAATTAGAAGGCAGCTTCACTGTTCTTTCTGAAGCATTGCATAAAAAAAAAAAAAGTGATTTTAAAATGGAAGTTACAAATTGATATTTAGCTTTTTTTCTTTTATCACAAAGTCAATGAATCCTGAAAATGAGGAATGCCTAAAATAATATACTACAAAAGGAAAGCACTTGCATGTAGTATTTGAACTATCTTTTTCACAAAGCTGTATAGGAACCAGGAGAGCTTGGAATTGTTTCCATAGAGCAAAATAGCTCATTAATCTTTTCTTTAACATAGACAAAGTTTCATGTTCATCACTGTCTTAATTCAGCATTCCAAATCAAAATCATAATACTAAAGACATCCATGTCTGTAGAGACAAATTTCCTCTAAAACAGAGAATAAATCTGGAAATGATGGAACTGATGCTACAGTTGTCTTTTTCCCCACTAGGCCAGATAGTGGAAGAAAGTACAGAATTCAAGAGTGTATCAAATTACACTGGATCTCTTTGTCTGAATCCAATGACATATTATGAAAAAACATGGCAACCATTTGTAATTTGATTACAGGAAAACAGAGTTTTAGAGAAAATTTAGTAGGTTGATTTATTTTTAAGTTAAAAATGTCTCTTTTACACTGTTGGAGGGGGGTTTCCCATTTAAAAATGGAAGCCAAAATATTTAGACAAAATCCACATTTATAATGGATTTCATGAATCATAGAATCATAGAATGGTTAAAGATCATCTAGTTCCAACCCCCCTGCCAGGGGCAGGGACACCTTCCCGTCCAACCTGGCCTTGAACACTGCCATGGAGGGGGCAGTCACAACTTCTCTGGGCAACCTGTTCCAGTGTCTCACCACCCTCACAGGAAAGAATTTCTTCCTTATGTCTGACATAACTCTACCCTCTTTCAGTGTAAAACTGTTTACAACTCATCCTATCATTGCACTCCCTGATGAAGAGTCCCTCCCCATCTTTTCTGTAGGTTCCCTTTAAGTCCTGGAAGGCTGCTATGAGGTCTCCCCGGAACCTTCTCTTCTCCAGGCTGAACCACCCCAACTCTCTCAGCCTGTCCTCATAAGGGAGGTGCTCCAGCCCCCTGATCTTCTTCATAGCCCTCCTCAAACAAGTCCATGTCCTTCTTATGTTGGGGGCCCCAGAGCTGAACACAAAACTTCAGGTGGGGTCTCACCAGAGCCGAGAGTGGGAGAATCACCTCCCTCTACCTGCTGGCCACACTTCTCTTGATGCAGCCCAGGACACAGTTGGCTTTCTGGGCTGTGAGCGCACATTGCTGGCTCACAGTCAGTTTTCCATCCACTAATACCTCCAAGTCTCTCTCCACAGGGCTGCTCTCAATACACTTATCGCTCAGCCTGTATTTGTGCTTGACCCATGTGCAGGACCTTGCACTTGGCCTTGCTGAACTTCATGAGGTTTTCATGGGCCCAGCCCTCAAGCCTGTTAGGGTGCTTCTATTATCATAGGAAAAGCAGTTTTTACAAAATTACTCAGTCACTTGTTAGCAATTTTGAAAATGTTACACACAGTGTACACTGTAGTGCAACCAACATAAGCACATTATTTTGGTTGTGTGTTTATAGACATGTCATGATTTTGTTGCAAATCATAATTTATACTTTCATTTGAAATGTGTTTTTCCTGAACAATTTTACATATTACACTAAGCAGTGTTTTGTTTTTACTTAGGAAAACCTTTCTCACACAGTTATGGTTTTGCATCTCACGAAGATAACAACGGGAGATGCTCTTTTACATACACAAGAATCAAAATACAGGTATTTGAGTTTTTTTCTGGAAAGCCTCTGGAAGATTATAAAGTGAAATGAGCACTGTGACATGTTCAAGTTTCATCCCCCTTTTTCATTTCCTAAAGAACAGTGAGTGCTTGACATTTTCTTATCTTTATGGTGTCTCAGCAGTAAAATTTCAGTTAAATTATAGTTTGAGATGTTAGCATTAATATGTTAATTGCTTGAACATCGATGTTTAAATATACTATGACAGCTACTGAATAGCACAAACTATGTATGTATACTAATGCACTTTTTCTCAGGTTCCTGTATTCTTCTAATCTTGCCAATATCTTTGAACAAAAAAGGTTTATTTTTAGAGAGAACATGTTCTTCTACAGGTTCTGCTTGTTTATGAAGGTATTGACATAAATGGAACTTGGAGTCCTTTCAGTTTCAAAGAGGTTTTATCAGAGAGATTTTTAGAAATCATATATCCTACTCCATAGGTTAAAGATATATTCATTACAAAAGAAAGGTCTGTGCACTTATTGACAAAGCTTTTAGCAAACTCAGGCAACATGTACATGGGTTTAATTCAACTTTGATTTCATATCTGCGATGAATAGCTTCTAAATCTATCAATGCTCTGTGTATTCCACACAGTCTAAAATAACCTGTGGGTATTTTACCAAAAGCATTGCTGCAGTGAAGTACCTTGTCTTGTCCTCTTCCTCTGTGTAAATCTACTACTTCTCTCCCTCTCTTGTGCCCATATAAATCTTCCACTCCTCTTCATCTTTCTCACATTACAACTGCTCCTGAATGGAGCAAGCTGTTTAACATGGATAAAGAATATAGAAAACAAGAATTTTTACCTGTCCAGTAATCCCGTGTCTTTGGCTCTTGGACCAAGACAAGAATTACCCTTTTGAAACCCACCATTTCCATGTAACCTTAATGGTGGAAGAGGAAAGAAAAATCTTTTTCCTTGTACTTGGTGGAAGAAAAGTGAAGGAGTTAATCTCTCCCTGCTGCACATCTACAAATATTAGACTGGGACAGAGGATAACCCATTTTCTACATCCAGTGCTTCACAGGAAGACACCTGAGACAAAACAGCCACACTGATACAAACACAATATGATTTACTACCACTATGTAGGAAAGAGATGCTGCGTATAGCACTATGAATATGTCATCCCTGCTCAATTGTAGTCAAAAAATCCATAAGCAAGGATCACAGTTCATGACAGCCTCACATCTGGAGTACTGGGTGCACCCCAGTTACAATATCTTAAAAATACACAGTTGACTTGGAAAAGGGAACAAAGACAATGGGAAGTGTGGAATGGCTGTTTAGGGGAAGAGTTTCAGAGAAGAGCCCACATAGACCATGACCATTCAGCCTGGAAAAAAGGCAAGTGAAATAAAGCCTAAATGTCTGTACAACTAGAAAGACAACTATAGTATCTTTCAACACACCAGCCAAGAACACATGATCTACTGATTAGACAACAGTTGCACTCCATGCATAACTAAACTGGGAAAGTCACTCCCAATGTCAAAATTATTAATGGGCTTAAAAGTAGATGAATAATAGAGGACTAATTTAGCTTGTAGTTGTTAAGCATAATGGTCTTAATAAAGCCTCAAGAAAACCCTATGCCACAAACTGCTGTGAACTGGGAGAAGACCAAGGGAGGGAACGCTCCATTTTCTCAGCTCCACAGCATCTGCTTTACAGCATTGCAGGAGGCAGGATTCACAGCTGGATAGAGCTTTTGTCTAAACGAGCAGGGCAAATATCGAACTCTTATGATAACCCATAACTGACAAAGTGCTTCTACTGAGACTTGTTTAAATTCAAAACAGTATGTAAAGCAGCCACCTGCTTCCCTTTTCACCATAATGGTTCTGGTGACAATTGGAAGACTCAAAATGAGCCAGATTATGTTTTATGCCTTTCCCCAGAGGCCCTTCTTTCTTAGTGCAATAGTACTCTGTAGCCTATTATGATGTCCCCATCTGTCTTAGTCATCATGCAGCCAAGCTATTTGTATTTAGCTCCTTAACCTTTCCTAATGAATCAATTTCTCTAACTCAGTAATCAAGACTGTCTGACAGGAAGGGAAAGTAAATCTTGGATTTGGAAATAGGGCTTCAGACAGCAACTCCTGCAACAAGAGATGTAGAAATTCTCTAGGTCCTTTTTATTACTTTTATTTGGGTAAACATGTATATTTACAGGGGGAAACAATGACGCAAAAGGGATTGACCATGTTCGGAAAAAAAGTGGGCACTGTATAGGAAAGACCATTGAAAAGTCTAAGAGCAAAAGTCAGGATGAAGATGTGCTTTTTTCTTTTCTGTTGGATTATGAAAAAAAATCCATCCATCCTTCTGTTCCTCCTTCCTTCCTTTGTGCCTTCCTTGCTTCCGTCTTTCCCTTCCTCACCCCTCTTTGTTTGTGCTATGGCTAGTCCATAGTTTTGAGACCTTTGAATCTCTAGAGATTCGTGCCCTAATAGGCAAATGTGTTGAGGAAGAAACAGGGCAAACCTTTGGTTATTCAGAAGAAACTACCTATATTCTAGAATGTTTATTTCAAGGCAGTCTTTTACAACTTTCTTGACTATTTCCTTGAAATTGTATTTAAGTAAAAAATTATATCTAGCTGTGAGGAATGTAAATCAACTTGTGCCCCATCTTTGGAAATTTTCTTCTTTGTGGTCAGTGAAATGCCGTTTTTCGTTGCTGATTTAAACTAGACTTTGACAGATGCTGAGACAGAAAATTTCCATGGAGCAAAGCCCACATGAACTGCATTTTATGATGAACAAGAACCACTACACACTGCAATATCAGCTTTTGAAGTGAATTTACAGATATCTTTGATAGAGCTCATTTTCACGCTCTGTAGATTACTGACTGTTTAACGATACTGAATTAGAAACAGTATCAATAGTTGGTATGGAGGTGTTGATTCTTATACCATATACTTTTTTAGAAAGGTATGCATATTATATATCTGGTATTACATTTTTTCCAATTAATTTTGTCTTTTTAATTCATCAATTAAATATGACTTATATTATCCAAGGGAGCTTTCAGTTGCAGAACACCACAAACCTTGATCTGAACCTATTTCCCCGTACATTTTAGGAGGTTACATTGAAACAAAAACTTTTTAACTAGGAAGGACATGCTGTTACTAACTGTGATTTTGACTTTGATCTAAGCAACAAAAGTATACTTGAGTTATTTGACTTAATGTTCACTTAGTGAATGTGTACAGTCTAGTGTGGTACAAAGTTTGTCCTGTACAGAATTTTGTTTAGCAATGTGCTGCCTAAAAATATGAGTAACAGCTTTCAAGAAAATTTTAGAATCAAGTTGAATGCCACAGACTTCTCATGCAAATGAACTAAGTTTTTGTCATTGCCCAGTAGTGAGAGTAGTCATTAATGAAGTATTAATGAAGCTCAATAGCTGTTACAGTTGCTTCTAAATTTGCCAAGGTTTAACCCTCCACATTCATGTTCTTAGCACTTCTCTGCTTGAGGGTTGCTTTTAGATAAGTAAAAAAATCTCACTCTATCCAGTTCCAAAATCAATTAAGGAAAAGATATAACATTGCTCTGAAGCAATTCCTTGGATTGAAGCCAGACTTCCTCATGGTTGCCTTTTCATGGACTGTTTGCCTAGGTTATGTTCATGATTGTCTCAACAGTTAACATTACAAGACTCAGGGTGTGACCTTATGGAAGGGGAAGTGGTAGTCTCTCACAGGTTGCACTTGCTCATCTCAAACTGACATTCTCACAAGCAGCAGGATCTATGTGTCAAAGTTATCTGTCCGGGATTTCTTGTGTGTAGCCCGGAGAGCAAGGGACATCTACTGAGTCCTTGCTATGTCTCCTAGGTTCCTCTTGGTTGGTAATGACAGGTTTGTGTTTGTGCAGGCCTTTTAAGTCTCCCTTTAGGAGCCAAATAGTTATTACAGTGGGATCTTTCAACTCATAACATTCTTTACCTCATCCTCCATCTTAGTCAAGGTTGCCAGGCACTGCCTTTGGTTGCTTCTTTGTGGCTACCATTTGCGTTTCGGTTTGGAAGAGGAGAGTACATGCAACATGACCTACAGCCTGTGTGTAAAATTTGTTCACTGAACAAGTTCAGCTGAAAATCATTACTCAAACATCTCGGCAGAATGAGGACTAAACAGCACAAGCTCATGTGTGGGGTCCTCTCTGTGGTGATAAAGTGATCATCACAGTACTAGGACTGAGGGACTATAAACAAAAACTGACAAGGTATGCTGCAATGTTCATTACCCTCAAACAGAACAGAAATGTGAGACTTACTTCATGCCTTGTTTTACTGTCTCTTGGAAGCTCTTGCTCAGAAAGAGACTATGAACTGATGACCATGTTAAAGACAAAATGGAAAAGTTTAGCCCAAGAGGAATTCATCCTTTTTTTATGGACTCTCTTGCCTCTCTCAGAATAGAAATAATCCACAGATTTTAAGGATTTGATCCCTCCTCATATAGATATCTCACCCTTTTGGAATAGGCAGAATTTCTGGCATTCTGAAATGAAATAATCTTTTATTCTTAAATCTTTTCTTCTCCAAAGAAATCAAAGAGGTGTATTGAATGATCAAGACATAAAATCCCTTGGAATGGTGGAACTGGCTGAGTTTGGGGCTGTGAAAACTGGCTTTTCTTCAGAACATGCTATGCTGAAGAGAAAGTTGGTATCTGCACATAAATTAGTGCTGCTGGTCTGTACTGCCTCCCTTTCTTCTAATAGCATGATCACAGCCATAATCTTGGCAACTTTACCTGGATATTACTGGCATAATTAGGGTTTTTTTAATGCACAGAATGAAATTGTAAATGAGTAGCTATTAGTAGGAAGCATACTGTGGACAGGGGTGATTTAGTTTAATGCAGCCTTCCTGAACTGTATTTTCTATCCATTCCATGTGACATAAACGGCTCAATAGCTGAAAATCCCTTTACTTTAATATTAGAAATTTTTCCCATTAATAATGTGTAACTCTGATAAGAAGAAAAAATGATTATATGAAGGCCAGAAGTGAAATAGAATAATATTGTCTCGATGATAAAATTGAAACAGCAATAAACTTTGATGACATTTTGTGCATAACAAAGGAAGGGAAAAATGTGTATTATAGACCAATATGCAAGGGACTGGGGGATTTATAATAAATATGGCTTTATAAAATAACATTTTAGCAATTCAACTTGTGACAAATTAAACCTTTAAAAATCTCTTAATATTCCACCTCACTTGCATTATTTAAACTTTACCTTTGCCACTGAGCAAACAATACTCTACTAATGGACACATAAATCTTTTGTCAGAATTATTTCAAGACACAAGGATTGGAAAAATCATTAAATATTTGATGAGAGTTACAATATCTGCTTGATTTGGAAGCAGATCTATTCCCAGGACAATACAGAGAGAATCATAAAAAGATCAATAAAACTCTGTTTATATGAATCATATGAAGGAAATAAAATGAAGTTATGGTAGATGCAATGGATTCATAAATGAAACTGCAGATGGAATATGATTTGTTTGTTTCCCTCATATGTTTGTTCCATTGAAAGAACAAAACCAAAACAAATTCATTTAAGACATTTGAAGGTAAAAATTTTACCCCACTGAAGTCCAAGGGCATTTTATCACTACCTTCAGCTGGGACGGATCATCAGTTATGCTTAGCTCTTGCTATAACTGGACCCTTATCTTTCTGGAAGTAAAAAAAAATTGTTGACATGATATAATTCATCTACAGATCTCTCAACACAGCTTTCAATCACTTAGCCCATGTTCAGAATAGAAAGCATATTTCACCTGCTTTTCAGTAACATAGCTACAATGAAAGTTGTACTATGGATAGGATGAAGACATATCTATTGCTGTTTTGTCTCATTCTACTGATGTAGCTAAGTGAGATAAAAATTATTTTAGACAGAGATGCATGTGCTTCAAATCTGTTAACATTAAGCCTTACACATTATTTTTTCCAGCTGTACTGATAGTAACACCTGAGGTAGGAAAGCAGAGTGCCACAAAGCAAATTAGAGCTGGAAAAGACAGAAGTTTATTTATGTTTCTATGGTAAACTCAAACTACTCTTCTCCTTCGTACCTTAAGGTCCCAGGATACCATTTTTGGAGTGGTGCTGGTTTGCTGGGGGTGGAGGGGTGCATTAGGAAAAATGCTTGTAGTACATGGCTTGAAATGATACACAGCAATCGGCCTGTGAAAAGTTTCAACTGCATATTTTCTTCTTTTCTGCTTCCATTTATCTTTATGACCCTTCTGACCCTTCTTCAACATATCTGAGCATCTACTTATGAATAATGAGAACCAAAAAATAAATTTGCTTCCTAACTCTTAAAAATAGCAAGATTCTCTTCTTTCTTACGTGTACAAGCAATTTAATTTCTTTTTCAAGTTCAGAGCAATTTCATTTGGCTGCTTTGGTTCTCAGATAATTCATAATTGACTTGGAAAAAAATCAAACTCAGCTTGAATCTAATCCATATCACAGGAATCAAAATCACAGCTGACACTCTTGTTAGCACAGTCAGCAGAGAAACCCAGAGCCTGCTCCTATAAACATTACTCAAGCAGAACTCCTATTCTGAGGAATTTAATGTTAAGAATTTTGCTAGCATGAGGACATCAGAAATTGAGACATCCCTCCCTTGAAATAGACCCTATCTGTTCCCAAAATTGCACCAGTTTAACCAAAAGAGTGCTTTTCTAAACAGTTTTTGTTCAGTGCTTATGTAGGAGTTAGAAATTTTTTTGGTTGAAGCATGATTTCTTTTGCTTAGAAATAAACAGAAATTAAATATTTGACATAACCTGCTTTCCATTTGAGTAAGAATATTCACAGTGGTTCTTGTACTGATTTTAATTCAGCTGCAAATAAAAGCAACCCACTTAGGTAAGCTAAGGCAGGACCATCTCCTCAGTAGAAAGGTTAATTCTGCCAGGAAAAGGATAATGCTTGGCCTTGTATCTAATCAAGCCACTGATAAGCTCTCATTAGTTTTACTTAACCTGTAGAACAAACTGGAACGCCACAGTTTGTGGTGTGCCCATCTGATAGATTGATTGCTTCCCTTTCCCACTCTTGTGCCTGGGTCTACAGAGCGGTTACACAAGCTCAGCTACATCAGATGTCACAGGAGCGTATGTGCAGCACCAGTTGGTGCTAATGCAACGGGCTTAAGCTCCTTATCTCCCTTTCATCCCTAACCTTAAATCCATTCTAGATTTTTTATCATTCATGTTTGCCCCTTTTAAAAAGTAGAATAAAAAAGACTTTTTCGGTAATATTTCTTCCTTCTTCCCCTACTCTTTGGTTTTAGTACTGCGTCCCTTAATTGCTATCTTTCACTGAAGGTTTCCAGACTTCATCATGCCGGTAAATAAATTATTTTAATTTATAACTCCAAATGTCTGTTCATAGCTGTCAATAGCTAATGTATTCGTTTGAATCCTAAAAGGGCCCCAGGCTGCAAAACCTAATTAATATTTACTAAGCAGCAGAAAATTGCATGGAAGAAATCATTTCTCTCTAGCATGTATGTATACTTGTTCATTCTGTCTTTCCTCTTTCTCTGTCTTTTACCCATATTTGAATGAATTTGTCATGACTCCCTTTTCTTTAGGCGTGGCACATACAGATCCCCCTATTACCCTGTAGATGCCACTGAGCAGACATCCTCCTGAGAGCTGGGAGTGTACTGGTGGCATGGGAAGGCTTCCCACAGTCTCCAAGTTCATTGTGAGCTGACATGAAGAGCCATGGCCCAAGCTGCATTCCTGTACTGCTCCTGCTGGTCCCACAGTCATATGTTTGAGGAGCTCATTTAGTATACAAAATTTAGTAGTTAAAATTAAGATCTCATTTAGTAGAAGAGGAAGTAATTCTCCAGTGGTTCAGACCATCTCAAACTGTGTTCATTCCATTCTGGGGAGCATCCCTTTAACTCACTGTGACAGATTTTATTTTCTCCCCTGGCAGTGGACAGTTAACAACCTAACGTCCTGTCCTAAACATCACAGAGATGCAGGCTAAGTGGACTGCATCCCATGGTGTGAATGCATCTGTCATAGACCAACATGTCCCCTACCATTCAGCTGAGATCTCTCCCAGCTGCACAGTTTCTTTGCTTGGGTCCTGGCAGCTGGAAACTTGTCCTGTCCCCACTCCAACCTCCCTGAATCTAATCCAAACAAGACAAATTCTCTTAGCATTCAATATGGGAACTACGCAGCCAAGCCTTCAATAATTTGGCACTAATTCAATACCAACTCTCTTTGTTGGAGGCGCCTGGAATTTCTGTTGTGATAAAAGCTTTCCCGGATTGAACTTCGTTCTCCTGCCAGGTTTTTTGTTTGGTTTTCCTTTTTGAGAGTGGCTTATCCAGAAGAATTTATATGTATACACACCTACCCTACTCTTTCACAGGCAGAATTTGCCCACAGGAGTGGGAGAAAATTCAGTGATGTCTATTTGGTTTCCAGCACCAGTACTACCTTGGCTGAACATTGTAGAGGCATAGCATACAGGAGAACCTGCTCATTGTTATCAGTTTAAAAAAGTCAATGTAAATCATTTAAGCAATTAACCAAAGGCTTCCTTTTTTACAGCGTGGTCTAGTAAATTGGTTTTGCAGAAACATAATCCTCCAAATGCAAAATGTAAGTAATTGCCTTACTGGATCCAGGCCCTGGAGACCTCTCTGTTGTTACCTACAGAGATTTTTTTGGAACACTGTGATGGAAAGGCAGATAATAAGATGAGAGTCTGGTAAGTTGAGGTAGGGAACTTTAAAATATTTTATGAAGAAATGAAGCCTTTTCTATGAGTTCCAAAGCTGAATTTGATATGCACAAGAGAAAGCAAACTTTTTTACTGCAAGTTAATGCCTTTGTCCATTGCAATAAGATAATTATGAATCACTCTTAATTCTGGGGAAAAAAAAAAAAACAAACCACTATATTAACTAAAGAATTTATTGATTATTTTAGCATTTAAAAATTTCACCTTGTCTTGCTTAAACTGGAAGGGCATAACCCATTAGATAGCAAACCACAGATGAAATGTTCTTTCTTGCTTTTCAGTGAGACTGTTCAATGAGTTGTCATAAATCTGTGAAGTGCAGCTCTTTCTTTATGAACTTTGGACCTATTGTTCCTATGACACAATTATTATTCAGTTTTTTATTTGCATGTAAAACTTAAAAAAAACCTGCTTGCAGATTAATTTTGTCCTTCAAAGGTCTAATCCCAGAGTTATTTTCTTTGTAAATATTTAGAAATTAACTACTTGGTTATTTTTAAGATGCAAGAATAAAGAAAGAAACTACTCTTTTTTTAACTTAAAATATTTTGTCAGGTGTTTTTTTTGCAGGTTTTTTTTAAATTGATTTTACTACTGCAATGTCATTAAGGGGTTCTGTTTAAACAGATATCTTCTAAAAAAAATCATTTCCTGTGTTGTATCTAAATAACTCATAGCCACCTCAGACTGTAGCATCAGTCTGCATACAACAGTGCTGGCCATCAGGTGTACCCCCTCTCTGTGGGGCTGTTGTAACAGGTGTTATTCAGGTTTCTGTTGTAAATTGGTGTTTTAATTTGTAAGCTTGAATGCCCTTGCCTTAATAATCCCTATGTATAGCAAGAGCAGAAAGGCACCCTCTTAGAGAAACATGGCAATACCCAAATACCCTAGAAGGTTCAGTATAAAGCATGGTGAAGTCAACAAAAAAATTACTTTAAAATTAATCTATTTTTTAAAATGGGTGTTTACTGTAGAAGTTAATATATTTTTCTTGCATACCTAAATTTTAATAGCACACTTAAGTACAGAAAATAACATTGGATGGATTCCAAGGAGGAGGATAAGAGAAAGAAGCCACTGAAGCAGAAGGGAATACAGTACTTGGGAAAACGCTGGGTACTAGCCAAACTGGTTGTCTAGACTCCCTGTGTATGGAAAGAATACCCAGAGGGCAATTCATGTCAACCTAGATACCTATCTTAGTCTGAGATGAAATGAATATGCTCTGAAAGTATACTTTCTCTCCACTAACTATAGGGGAACTTAAACACCTGATTTAGCCATTTGACTCTTTAAACAGCAAAGTTAGGTGAGATGTATGGCATGCAAAGGAAAAATGGGAGCAACCCCAACATCTGAGAAATAAAAGGAAAGCAAAGCGCCTTTGGGGTAACAGGAAAGAATACAGAAAATGACAAATAACATAATTAGGTAATCAAGTGGGGCCACACAAAAGGATTTGAAGAGCACAACAAAATTATTTTGCAGCAATTAGGCAAATCTGAGCTGTCATATGATATAGAAGAAAACAGAAATTGCAATAATCAGTGCAAATGTTGCTCAATGCATGAATACAAGAGTCTCCTGTAGGGATGCAAAAGAATTGCTGATCTTTGGGATATTGTGAAAATACAAAGAGTATTCAACCACAGTATCTTCAGAAGATGAGAAAGGGACTGAGGGTGAAAACAGGTTGTATTTTCACTGTAGTGGAGATAAAAGATATGATATGCAAAATGCAGTGAGAAAAGATATTTCTTCTCTTTGAACTGGATCTAGACCTCAGAGTGAGCAATAGTCTACTGCATATTAGTATGTATTTTTTCTGGTTGCCTATCATGGCAAAATTGCTGACAGAGATACTAGAAACACTTAAACAGGAAATCTATCAAAGGGAATCTATTTTATTGAAGGAATAAACAAAATTGACATGATCAGATAGAGAAATCTGCTCCCTGATTATGCATTATACTACCTCATCTTAACAGTCTGACTACACATTTAATACTATCAACCTGTAATATAACAATAAATATTACACAAATCAGATTAAGGAAGAGCAGAATATTTGATTAAACCAAATCTTAATTGTGAACGGATAAATATTGAGTGGCTGCAATGGCTTCCAAAGCTGGCTCGTTTGGATGTTTTGGGATATTGTGCAAAGTATTATAAAAGCCTGTGGTGATCATCAATACCCTGTGTTATTTGAAACCAATCACAGGGTAATTGAAGGCACTATTAAAGGAAATTACTGGTTTGTGAATCTTTTTATTCAACTCAAATATTTTTATCTTTTTCTTGCCCATCCTCACAGCTTAAATCTGAGCTGTACTCCTTGTGTTTCTCTAGGAATTCATCTAGGGTTGTTATTTTTCTCTGTGATGTTTTGACTATATTTTAAGCATAAATATTATGAATCCTTTCCCATCAACTTTTGATTTACCAAGCATTTGGCCAAGTCAATGAACAGATTAAGCTCACTACATAATACCAGATGGCTTTACGGTTTTGTGTCCTCTCCTGGGCAAGTCCTGCTGTCATCTTTGAGCATCTGCACAGAGCCACAAGGGATGTGTGCACTTTTCATTCATTCAGCTGGGTCACTCAATCATTAATATTCGGAGGAGGAAAGTAGGTGTCAGACAAGAGAATTGGTTCTGGCTTCTGTTAGCACATTGACATGTCAATCATTCACCCTAGAGGCTGCCAGGCCCAATTTAGAACAAAAGTAACTGCTGGGCTGAGCACATCACAAAAGGAGATGAGATTTCTTTGTATCAACCAGTCCCTTCACAGGGTGGAAACGTAATTAGAGTCTTCCTCACCACCAATAACACATGAAACCCAGTGATTAGCAGGACCTATTCTGAGATAAAATCGCTGACCTCAATCACATTATGAATGATTCTGCTGCAGTCATAGGGTGTTCTCAAAATGAAATTGTATTTAAAGCACCTCTCTTAGGAAAGCAGTCCAATCCAGCTTGAATATGTTAAGTTCCCTGCAATTTCTTACATGACAGCTTTGATCATTCATAAAAGGTACTGTTGTTTTCCAAATTAATATAGTCACCTTTAAAAGAAAAAACAGCAGAAACAAATTAATCCTCAAACCGTTTGATCTCAGTGCAATTTCCCAAGAGCTGCACGTGTAATAGCCTCTTAGTGCACCCTACTGGACTCCCTAAAGAATGCCTCCCCTAAAGAATGGAGCAGCTTTAATGGAAAAAAAGGTGGGTACGGTGGCAAAGTCCACATGGGCTGAGATGCTCAGACTAGAAAACAGGAATTCCTGTTCCATAAACCCTTCAAACTTTTCCTGCAACGTTTTGATCCTTTTTGGCACCTTGAGTTAATCGAAACGAAGCATTGCTATCACAGTTCATATCTGTCCACCTTCAAGGGACAATAGTTTCATTTTGCTCTGGTGGGCAGCTTCTCTTCCAACAGACAGGCTAACATAGGACAGCTTTCAAGTCTCTGACATTATAATAACTCAATACATATATTATATATATTATATATATTTTAATGCCATTATATATAACTCAAATCTCTCAGACACCAGGATCTGAATGCTAAAACTAGCTTCTTCTCTGGCAGAAATTGAACCAACATCCAGGCCACAAATATTCTAAGGATGGTTAAATATTTACTCTATTGATCAGCTCTATATCTGTGTGTAAAATCTCCTACCACCCAGTGTCAAAGAAACATTTTCTCAGGACAAGTCACATGTAAACCAGTAAATCTCTATCACAATCAATAGACACTTTTCTATACCAGCTGCAGAACTGATCTGTTTGGTTTTAATACAAGGTTGTCAAATATGTGTTTTCTTCCCTTATGCTTGCAGTTATCTTCTGTTTACTATATGTGGCACAAGCAATCCACCCTGAACTTCTGTCTTGGTCAGAAGTTTGGAAACATTTCATCTCCAGCATTTCTCATAACAGTCATTGTTTCATATACTTATTCCCTCAAGAAAAGAAAAAGAAGCATTTCAGTGTCCTTTATTCATTACCTCCTTTAGCCCCACTGTCTGTACCTGACTGCATCATGAAAAATGTATTCTAACTGTGGCCTGGTTTTGTAATGAAGTTTTATGGCCAGTTAAATTTAACCCCAAGTATGAACCCCACATCTCTAGTTCAGATACTGTAGAACAAACACATAACATCATCAGCCAAAGGTTGTAGCTAAACTGCAGGAGTAAGAAACAGTGACAGGGGGAAACAATAAAGCACTTCTCTTTTAGCTCTCATAGGTATATGTTACTAATGCTGTTTAGTAATAAATTTATTTGAATGGCTGCAACTCATGGGCAGGTGAGCAGAAAACTAGATCTCCCTACTCACATAGCCATCCTGAGTACAAGAAATGACAAACCGTAAAATATTTGGCTTTGGGTCTTATTTATACTGCTACTTTATCGATACAGTTATTTTGCTATTCAAGTACCTACAGACTGATTGTATGGCTGACTACACCAATTATTCTGCATCTCAAAAATCCGGCACCATGCCCACAAAAAAGACTACAAAGACAGCGGTTTGATGAACTTTTAATAGTGCATGTTTATCATTAGCATAAGACCATTTGCCTTTTATAGTCTAAGAGACTAAGTAGGCAACACAGTGGCACTTTTACGTGCCTTAATGAATGCTACTATTATGTAAATTATATTATTCCTATTAATAAAAACACCTTCAAATAACATGTTCTTGACTATTTTATGTAGGGTTGCAAATTTACTGAAAGGATACAGCACACAAACTCTGGCTGAAATATCTGGCAATGTCAGCAAAGTATATGTCATGGCTAAAGAAAGAGGTGCAGAGGAGATTTTGTTCTCTCTCACAAATGGCCAAAAGTCACTGTGTGTCAGTCCAGCATACTTTCTGAAGCCATCTCCTCTAAATTATGTGAACAGCCAAGAAGCTGATGTTCACCTTCTTTTTAAAAGTTTTTCTTCAGCAAAATTCTGATCCTTCAATATTTCAGGCAAAATTATTATGCAAAGAAACTATGTACATCTTAAGTCATTCTTAAGCCAAATTTCCCTACCACCTGTCACAACATGAAGAAATGGAGGCTAACTACAGTACAATTCTGGATAAACGTCATCACTAATAATGTAATCCATTTGCATGGTAAGTAACTCCAAGTTCAGTAATGTCAATATATGTCAAAACTATGCTACAAATACATGCATATGTAGGTAGTGTATCAGAAAGAAAGAGCAGATCGGTGGTAACCTGTCAGAAAAGACAAGTTCAACTCTTTGCTCAACAGGGATTTGCTCTTCAGTTCCTCATCTCTAAAATTGGGATGACTGTATTTTTTTACACACTAGAGAGATGTGTGAAGTCCTTAGAAACAATACTAATAGCATTTGTATAAATATCTTCAATAGATTGACGGGGGGGGGTAGTTGAAATTGTTTTTCCATAAGGAATGCTGTTGTTTCAGTATAAAGATGCTCCAATTTTCAATGTGCTGACAGTATTTTGATTAGTAGGATTGTATTTTCTTGCCCTCATTTCCATCAGCTTGATTTTTACATAAGACACAACTGGTCCCTCTGTAATTCTTCTCCCTTACATTGCATTTCCATAAATAATTTTATGACTTCAGAGACAAATAGTTTGAGAAGGTCATCTGCTTTCATTTGCATCATTCTTGTGCTCTGCTCTGAGGTATGTTGTGTTTAGCAGCTGCTTAAATACTGATCCCAAAACTGAATTGCCTCTGTTACTTTAAAAGAGGATGAGAACTCTTTTTATTATGAAACATTCTATCTGCTGCAATACAGGAGAGTGGCAGATATACACAAGATGTGGGGATGGACTTGCATTATTGTTCACTTAAATATTTAGGGAATTATTTTCACATTTAAAGAAACTGCATGTGCAAAGTAACTGTATCGGAGTACTGAAATAATCAAGATTCCTGAGTTGTATTTTAAAGAATGTATTACCTATGAAAACTCAGATCAAAGCTTCAAAGAGAGCATGCAGTATTTATTTATTGTTGAAGATAGGTTTAAGAAAATGTCCAGTAGAGACTTCTCAGCTACCAAACAGAACTTATGTTGAAAAAGTGAGGAAATAAAGTTACTAAATTAAAGAAAATTTATATAATACATTGATTGTCAGAGGACAACAAACTGACTAAAACCCTGTATTACAACAATATTGAAAATAAAGCATTTCCTGGTGATAAAATCAGTTGAAAGTCATCTATGGGACTGACAAAAACATGGCTTCTTACAGTGAGCGTTTAAGATAAAAATTTCTCTGAGAAGGCTATGTCTCTTGATTTTTGATTAAAGACATAGTCTCAGCAACCTACATCTTCATAACATCCAGGATGGATTAATACTCCTCATCGTACTGCCTAACGCACATGCTGAGATTAAAAAGAGCTTCAGCTAATGTAAATCCCAGCAATCTCTTTTAATGGTACTAGGCACCAAGAACACAACCCCCTAGCACTCTGCTCCATAGCACGTCTCCAAAGCAAACAAAGAAGCCAAGTAGCCTTCTGTGGTACAGGGTTGAGCTCTCTAGTGAGTTTTCTCAGCAGATGGTCCAAGAGCTTCTTGTTGGAAGAGGTGTTCATCACATTGCAGAATTAGAGGCTGTATTCACAAAGGAATTTAAGATTGGAAATACCTCTTCAGGTCCTTAAGTCATTGGATTTAAGCACCACCAGCATTCACACCTGTGGCTAACACTAGCTCCTACCTCACAAACCACCACAGAAGATTCTCCTGTAACACTGTGGATGGACTCCTCGGGGTGTTTGCTGTAAAACAAACCTCACCTCAAATGGTATCTCTAAAAGAAATGTGCCATATTAAGATTGCCTTAATACCAACTATGCTTACTATAGAATGGTCCTTACTGTCCTAATTAACTTCTTTTCCTCAACCCCACCATTTCCTTTTTAAAAAGGGACAGGGATGGGTTGTAGCACCAGTAAAATCCTGCAGACCTTGTGGTCTGCAGTGGTGGGCCTGTGAAATTCCAACAGTGTGGTATACTGCACTGTGAGTCATCAGGGGCCACCAGCCCAGCTGTTCTGTCCCCACAGTGAGGTGCATCCCAAGGGTCCGGGGACCAGCTCGGACAGCATCATCGTCCTCACAAGATGGGGCAGAGAGAAGAGCAGGGTTCTCCCTCATATCTACCACTGCAAGTGCTACAGTGCTCCTCTGCAACGGGGATCTTCCCATTCCCCTGACTGTGCCCCCAGCTCTGCATGAGGCTCCCACAGTCCTTCACATGGAGGTTGCAGTTGCAGGCCTCCAGGATCTGGCATACAGGGAGAAGGCAGGATAAGAAACTCAAATCCTGAGTGGCAAAAGACAGGTGGCGGCTGCTGGTGGGATAGAAAGCCCAGAGGTGACACAAAGGGAAGGCCAAACGCAGTCTGGACAGGGAATGTCTTCTGGACGCCAGGCTAAAAGAAATGGTGTTGCAAGAGAAGACGTGCCAGAGACTGGCACAGGAGGAAGAAACCAAGTGCAAGCAAAACTTGAAAGATGAAAGCTCTAAGGTGAGTACAGGAAACATGTTCATGAAAATCAGCTGAGAGAGAAGCAGATCATGGAGAAGGATACTAGAGACTTGAACCATAATCTGCTCAGAGGTGAGGTTGCCCAGGCTTTTGAGAAAAGGTGTTTGAACGAAACTGAAGGGAAGAAGAGACAAGAGTTGATCCAGTACAAAAAGACAAGACAAAGACACCCAAGTGAGTTAATCACCAAGTCAAATTTCATGAGCTTAGCAAGAGACTTGCTGTGGAACAAAAGCTTCAAAGATCTCAAGAAATCCTTGATCAGCTGATGGAGGAAAGGATTAGGGAATCAAAAGACAAAGCTCTAAAGAAAGAACAAAGTTTTATGGCCAAATTTAGAGCAAAAGAGAAAGTGGAAGATGAAAGAAGACATAAAAGTATGTTGCTAAATATAGCTGAAAGTTCAGCAAGACCCAGAAATGCTGGCCAAAACTATCCAACAGAAAAGTAAACCACATCAAGAAAATTAACAATCTGAAAGAAAGAAACTACCACTCTCAAACACAAACCTCGATGGTGATGAAAAATGTCAACTACAGTAAATAGAAATGCAATCAGCAGAAGAGATCAGAGAAGTGATTTAGTGTTAAGAGATAAGGATTCTGTTGGAGAAAAAGTTTGAAAAAATACCCGAAGTGTCTTACAGCCTGAGACAAAAAGAGAACTGATGAATAGTTTAAAAAATTACTAGATGGCTTCAGATGCCTCTTAGAGTCTTAAGACTTAAAGAAAGATTACAGCCATTTTTGTGCCAAAAAATATTTTGCAATTTATTCTTTCTGTGATTTGGCAAGAGCTCTGGGTTGTACCATGCTATAATGGCTTCATTTTAACCTTGCTGCATCCAATGGATATGTCAATCACCACCTGAGATACTACAGTTCTGGCAGCCTGGTCTACGTGCTTGTTGTTCTGATATTCTTTGGTGACATGACATTTGGGCATCTGAGCATCTATATGACATACCTTTACAGCAATGTTCTTTACCCAGGTGGAAGTGTCTTGCCACAGTGCAGCAGCACGGGTAAGTTTACTTCTCCACTGCCAGTTGGTCCAATTCATATTGCTGTAGCCACCTCCACAGGGAATTTACCACCATCCAGGAGACAGTATTAGAGATAGAGTACTGGCCACTTTTCTCATTCAGCAGTCCCTAGGGCTAGATGGATGGCTTTCACTTCCACAAACAGACTTGATTCACCTTTTCCTTCAGTGGCTTCTGCAACTCATGTGAGACTCCACACAGCAGCTTTTTTCCACTTCTGACGGTTTCCCACAACATGACAGGATCCATCAGTCAACACAGCATATTGCTTCTCATGTTGTGGGGCCACAGCACAAGTTACCTCATTGGGAAGTACTCCAAAATCTCTGCTTTCTTGCCAGTCTTTCTCAATTCCAGGACTCTTGGGTGGTTGGGGTTCCGCATTTGGGCCTGTTGCTTGTTCAGCACTACCCACTTACTCCACATAGCTTCAGTTGCATGATGCTCCCTTTGAACATCCAGGGCAACACAGGCAATCACGATGCCAAGAGGAATTGTGCTTCTGTACCATCTACTTTCACAGTGGCTCAAACTGCTGCTAATACCTCCTTTTCAGACACGGTGTATTTTGTATGACATTGCCATGAAATATAATTTAATTTATAAATAATTTATATTATATATATAATGAAAATAAATTTCAAATGTATTACTAGATAACCCAGTTCACCTATGTAATAAACAGACATCTCTTCACAAATAATTCTTACCCCTCATTAACTTTTGCAGCTTCGAGGAGAATGAATTACTTCTATCTGTCACGTAGGTCGGCTGGTTTTGCCTTCAGTAATGCACCGTATACCACTAATGCAGCATTAATATAATGCAGAAATATGTTCAGTTTTTTTCTCAAATTAGAAGAATTAGTGGTCCTAAAACAAAAACGTAATTATGTTTAATCTAACATGTAGCTGTTTATTAAACAATCTGAAGTGAAAATTTATTTGATAAATTGTTGAGTCAGTCAATTAGTTGACTCATTGCAATGGTATTTTCTTATTATATGATTTATATTGAGTTCCAGTAAAGGTTTTTTTACAGTATGTTTAATTTTAATTTCAATTTTTAAATTACTATATCATTCACAGTATGATAGATATAAAATCCAGCTTATAGTTTTTAAGAAAAAAGAAATCCCCACGATATGGAACTTTGGAGGGTGGAATTCTGTGCATATCACTGAGTAAAATATACCCCAGTTCAAAGGCTCCAACTTAGACCTATTTACTTGAATTCTTTTTTTAATCTTTATTTATGTTGTTAAATATACCTATTGTCAATAACCTAGGACAAGCAGCAGTGTCATCTGAAAATGTATAGAGCTTCCTTTCCTGGAGAAGGAAGGCTGAAACCGTTAGTGGCATTAGGCTCTACACCTTAGTGAGGAAGAGCAGCTGAGCATCCCAAAGAGCTGGCAGTTTCAGCTGATGTCAACTACACAGGTAACAAGTGATGAATGAGAATCAGGCCAAATTTGAGGGCAAGCCTTAATCTGAATGTCATCAGAGATCTTTGGAGGCTTCTACCTCATGAAACCAATATTGGCTTCTCCCAAGCACATGGTCTCTTTTCTAGAAAAGCAAAAATCTGAGCAAAGCAGAGAAATTTAGCAACTGATAGAGCCTTGCCATTTCACAGCCACTACTGGAACATCACTACATTGATTTGTTTAAGTGTCTGTGTGAAATTTCCTAGCTTCAGGCTGCAGCCCAACAAGTCAAAAGCACTTCTTGCCAGAAAAGAAAGTAAAGCTGTATTTTGCCAATATAAGTCAACTACGATTTGAAAACCTGTTCCTGCTGAAAATTCAAAGAGATTGTAGAAGTGAGATAACCTGTCTAAGAACCCCAGAGTTGGAAATATGCCTGCTCCCAGCAGAATTGAGGAATCAAATTTGTAAATCATAACAGCAAGATATTTGCACAGTTAGAAGTCTACAGTATTTTCTACACTGCTTTTGAACATCATAGTCAACTGCTGGGAGATTTTGGTTAACCTTTCCCACTTTCAGCTAGAGTCAGAAAGGATAATATGGTGATTCTGATTTCTGTGTGCCGAGTCTCTAGTGATGCACAAGCAATGGACTGGTTTGATGCTTGCCACCCACTTAATATGCAGTACAGAAACTCACTCCAGCTCAGTGAGGAATACTCTAATACTATGCAGTTCATAGTATTTCATGATATATGCAGCATTATAACCGATCTCTCTCTTTCAAAGAAAAGATGACGTTACCTCTTCCTAGCCTGAGCAGGTAGCCAAGAGTCTGTGGTCTTGTGAGTTATTTCACAAGGAGGAGAAACTGGCAGAGTCCAGCATTTCTTAGATTCTTAGAATCAGTTTATTACAAAAAGTGTTCAAAGTCACCTTTCCTGAATGCAAGAGAAATTAAACAGCAAAAGCAGGTTTCTTAGCACACAAGTCAATAACATCCCTTTCTAAACAACACTTAGACCAAAAATTCTGTCTATTTTCACCCATGCCTTTTGCTAGAAAATTGCCTCTTGTAGACTTTTCTCTCAGCTATTTCAGTCATTCTGCATCCCAAAGATCTGAAAACCATCATATAGCAAAACCCATCCATGCTGTGTCTTTATTTTATGTGGAAGCTGTTTTCATTTCAGTTCTCTGAATACCTACAGAAGCATAATCATTTTTTACCTTTATACCTCACAAAGACCTATTGTTAAACCCAGAAGCTTTTAATGACATTTAGCCAACTATAACAACACCTTGGTTTTGAACACTTAGCAACAGCTACAAAATTTCTCATTGCTCCAAACAGTAGACACATATGACCCCGTGTCCCAACATTTATCTTCAGCAAAAGGCAGATAAAGATAAATTATCCTGGTCTTTGGAGATAAAGAAATGACAGCATAATAGTTCTCATATGTTTTAGTGCTTCAGCTTCACAGTGGTGCAGTGATAAAAAAGGAATTGACTCAGAGTGGCCACAGGCAGACAGCACAACCAGACAATGCAGGTACTGGTGGAAGGCAAGCTCACTGGTAGTGCTGTCTTTCAAAATCCTGTCAATGGGTAAATGCTATAAAATATACAACAAATAATAGTATTGATTCATGCTTAGCAAAGCCATGAAACATGGTATTACTTCTCGTTCGTGCTGCATTGCTGGAATACTGTTTTCTTTGTTCTGTAATTTAAAAAATCTACTTTTCCTAATTAGTCTTATCTGAGAAGGGAACCCACTGTTCCTTCTAGTTTTGAACTGATACGGGCAGACATCTATCTAGATGTGTGTAAGTATGTTTGCAGTGAATGTCAATATCTTGAAGCCTTCATCTTAAAGTGAACTCTGCACAGATTCACGGGTAGAGATGGTCGTGATATACTCAATGCCAGAATATAAACTAGCTCCTGGTTGTTTTGGATGTTCTGACAAATGCTACAAATCTTCAGTTCAGACTTGGCACAGTCAGTCCAAATACTTGGAAACAGAACATTTTCAAATCACCATTTGAAAACATTCACTTCCAGTAGCCAACAAGCAAGATACATATTTTTGGTATTTACTTTTTTTTTAATCAAGATATGTAATATTTACAAAAATATTTTAAAATATAAACTAAAATCCATGAGGGATTTTGAAGACATGTTTATAATTGATTTGAATAAGTTCAGCTTTAAGGATTACTTTCGGCTTCTCTTTAAACTAACTGGATTATCTGAAGGATGAAGAAATCTTTGACCTATATATTCTAGTTACTGTCTTTCTGTCTTCCATTTACTCGTCTTTAAAGCATATTAAGACAAGCCAACCCATATAAATGTCTTGCGGGATATAAGATCCAATTTTAGTCATGCAAAAAGTACCTGTGTACCAAAGGAAGACAGATGGACATATTCTTATTTTAGCACACATTGCATGGCAGAAGGAAACCAGTGGAAAACAGGACTTAAATTTCTCTCTACCCCAGAAAATTACAATCACAGAATTATACCAGAAAATTATAATGAATTAACAAAGAGACAAAAAGCAACAACAACAACGAAAAACCACCTTCATGCTGCTTATACTGATACCTCTCATATCACAGCTCATCAAAGCTATGAACTTAACATATTAACAAGGAGAAAGGACAGACCAGAATGTGGCAGCTCAATTTACCAGTGAATTCCACTTTCCGTAGGGAGGATGTGACAGGCAGATGAGAGAGCAGCACACGGGGAAATTGTTCTTTGCTAGGAAGGAAATGAGATGCATGTGGTGTAAGTAAATATTATTGGAGCAGTGGTCCAAGGACATGAAGTAATAATGCTTTTGCCACCAAGCACCACAGCTAGCTCAGATAACCTCTCCCAAAAGTCTAAGGAAATCGGAATCTTTTGGCTGTGCATCAGAACTTCTTGCCCTTGCATGGGACTGTCCTGCAGTAGCATGCGGTGGGGCTGCACAGATACAGTCCCAGGGCAGACAGGCAGTGGACATGGTGCCCTGGCTACCCACAGTGAGGGTAAAGCCATCTTAAAGTACCAATGAAGTGAGTCTCCTGCATCTGCAAACACAATAGATCTTTTTCTTCACTCTCCTGTATCTTGCCTCCACCTTCCTTCTTTCTTTGATTAATGCATCGATTTAGATAACACGTATAGCACACCCATCCTCTCTCTAATCCACATGAAATGCACACCATGTCCAATGCTAAATGACCCAGATGAAAGAATATTTGAATGGTGAGTTTTAACTGTTAACTTGAATTTTTTTTCCACTTGCCTCTCTGACATACTTCACTGAGAAGTCACTACCATTATGACCACTGAAAAACAATATGCAAAACAGAAAGATGGCACACACACACTCCTTTAGTGGTCTTTGGTTTCTTTTTCTCCAAATGAATGAATTGCCCCCTTCCCCGCTTCTGAGACAAATAGATTAAATTGGAAGGAAAACAGGCAACAGTAATATTTCATTTTAGGAATGAAGTCACAATATTATTTTCTTAACCAGAGGCAAATAGTTTCCCTACCAGACGTAGGCATTTCCAAACTGGGACAGGGGAGGGCACTAAAGAGTTACACATGGATCTGAAAAGTTGAAGAAATGCTTAGTCCAACACCTAATCTGGCCTTACAATTATTTCAGGCTCATCATGTATACTTCTTTCATGAATAAGAAGCTTTGATACAGCCTATTTTAGCTGACTGAACTACTTCCTTAATCTTTGGGAAAAAGCTGCTGAAGCTAAGCCTTTCTTTTGTGTTTTATCATCTTTCAGCCAAGTAAGGAAAAATACATCGTTGTCAATAGTTTCTAAGAGTGTGTTGGTCTCTGAGAGAAGTAGACACATGGTGTGAACCAGACTAGTATGTTTTGGGATTAGTTTTATTTGTCTCCAGTCAATCAAATCAAGTTCTAGGGTAAAAAATGTTTATAAAGTCCTTGCTCTAACTGGACTAATACCACTAAAGAACTGACATATTTAGATAATGGACTGCAACCCTCATTGCACTTCCGAGAAATCTACTGCAAGGTTATTTGCAAATTTACTACACTTGCTCAGGATTTGGCTCCCTATGGGAAGCAAGGATTCATCTTCATGTGCAAAGGGAGTGTGTTTTGTCAACAGAAATCAACAGCACACATCTATTTACATAATTAATTACCATCAAGTTCACAGTAGCATAAGACACTGAGACAATTCTTCCTATTTTCTGCCTGTCAGAATGTACTATCACAATTGAGAACATACACTTCTTTGTAAAAGCACATCTGAATGAAGGCTCTGTTTTAATTATAGCAACTTTTTTTTTTTTTTTTGGTAGTGGATAATTCTGTAACCAGTGGTAACATTTGTAATGGTGCAAGGCTATAATCAGATCTCATGGATTAGTGGAAAAATTTATCACTGCAGAGATCAGTAAGGCTTTATGAATAGATGTTCAATGGAAGTACAAGGTTGTGTATTTTTCTAGAGACCTTTTATACCACACAGCATGTAATAAAGAAGGAGTAAACCCGGGTGTGTTGGTCAGTCACAGGATAGTTATGAAGCAATGGTATGCAGTGTCTGTTAGTGTTAGGACATGTGAGGAAAAGCAATTCTAACAGAGAATGAGAGGTCTGAATGCAGCTTTACAGGCCACCAAAACAGTTCTGGTCCACCGTTCTGGTCAGCCCTGACCAAAAAGATGAGATATAAGTGGAGCAGATCAGAGGAAGACTACCAAGGAGCTCTGAAACACTTCTCTTGTAGGCAATGAACACGTATATACCCCACCCTTGGGCCTGATCTTGATATGCATCCAATTCCACATCACAGTTTTCTCTAAAAGGAAATCCATACGCATAGGCTAGACAAGAATCACATCAAATGGTGGTTTAGGAAGAGTTTGGCTTTTTGGATGTCTCCAAGAGAAATCTGGGAAAGAATGATTGCCTCCTATATATAAAATAGAAGGCTAAACACTGGAAAAGGGTCAGACTAACTTAACTTATGTGTCAATGTTGTCACAAAAACATACGGTAAAAGACTGACAATAGTGAAAATGTGTCTGCAAGTTAGAAGAGAGCTTCTGATACTTCTCAGAGGTGTGTGCAGCACGAGATCTCAATTCCCACATAAATGTTTACAATGTCACTGTCACTAGCACAACTGCAAAACAGCAACAATAGATGCCCTACGGCAGATGAGGTTCCTCCCAGCCACCCAGATGACATCGTCCTTATTGATGTTTTAGAAGGAATATCACATGCAGAAGTGGAGCTAGGGGAAAAAGTGAGGCGTGAAGGAGTGTGCCTGCTGGAGAGCCCTAGAAAACCCCAGCCTCTGCAAAGGTGTAGAGGAAGAGTCCAGCAGCAGAAGCCTTCCAAAAGCTCACTGCTCCACAGCCAAGCTCTGCTCTGGTTTCCAGAGGAGCACAAGCTTGCTGCCTGCCTTGATGATACAGACAGAGAAGTCCCCTAATGGCTCATGAAACTTGTTTCTCTCTCCGTGATTGCAGTTTCCCATGACAACCATGTTTCTCCATAAGGACACTACGCCTGGCTGCCAAGAGATGGCTGTTTGCAAATGCAGAAATTTCACAGGAGCTGGACCTGTCCCCAGCAGATGGAATGGTTCGGGTGCTCATGGTGTCCAAAATATATACAAAGACAATCCATTTTCCCATTTTTGAAAGAAGCAACAACTAAGACCCATTGCAAACAGAAAAATTCAAGTTCTTTTGAATTTCAAAACAGAACAAACAAGGTATCACTTTCTCTTAAGATAATATCACAAGCTGTGCGCATGTACCCATCTTGACTTTGTGTGGGGAACAGGAAACTAGAAACACAAACACACATTCTGTGTTACAATCATTTATTTGAAGGAGATCCAGCTGCTGTGCTACTGTATCGACACAAACTCCCCAAATCGATTGCAAGGGCATCGCCATGAAAAACAGGAATGAGGGAAGCGCCCTTGGCTGCTTGGCCTTCCCAGAAGCTGCAGCGCGTTTTGCAGGTGAGCTGCCCCCAGGTGCTGTGAGGGGACTGGCACTTATTTCCTCACCGCGCTGTGCTGCCCTTGCCCACTCTTTCCGATTACACACCCCGCTTTTGTGCGTCCTGGCTCGCAGCGGGGAGAGAGCCGTGTGTGTTTTGTGGTTTTGTTCCCTTCATTACCATGCAGACAATATTCGGCTGTTCTCAAGGAAGGTCTGGGATCCCTGCTCTTTTCCCAGGCTTTCTTCTTGTCCATGAAAAGAGAAAAAACAACGAGGAGCCTGTTTGGCTCCGTCCGGCCGAGCCATGGGCTGATGGTGATGTAACGCTGAGCCCGGCGGTGACTGGCTGCAGCCAAACTGGTCATGCTCTGTCCACACATGGCGCGGCCATCGGCTGGCGGCCGCCTCACACCTCGGCCCCCGCTGCCGCACAAAGGCTCCAAGCGGGGAGCATTCAACGGTGAACAAAGCGCCAGCCAAGCATGAAGCTGAAGGGATCTCCCCCTCAGCACAGAGATGGCTCCCAGCCCTCACCCGACTGCCTGCCCAGAGCTCACACGCTTCCTGGCTCACACAGGGGCACCCGCCTGGGGCTCAGGGGATGGTGATGGTGACTATTATTAGCTGATGGAACAGGATTTTGTGAAATTGGGGCTGGTGGGGGAAGAAAGCGCAGAAGGAAGAAAACCGGATTTGTTTTTGTTTCACAGGATACAAGGCCAGAGCTCAACTGATGTAAATCAGCATAGTCTCATTGCTTTCTGTGGCAGATATATTCAGATACATAAGGGCACAAAAGGTGATCCATGGTGTCAGATAACTGAAGGCGATTTACCTCTAGAACTGTTGCACAGCTCCTTGTTGGACAATTAGTAATCTAAATGGCTACTAACATCTATTTAAACAGAAACATTTAGGCAGTGGGTTTAAAACTAGTTTGCAGCTTTTTGTCATCTTATGACTTTCCATTTTGCCTAAAAATATTCATTATTCTCAATGAAAAACAAACAAATTCTTAGTCAATCCTTCTGTGATGGCTTATAATCAATTTTTCAGTTTTGATTTCGAAAATTATTTACATTCCTATAACTAGAGATAGTTTACCACAGGAAGACACTTAATAATTCTCACATTGCTTGTGTGATCTTAGCAGACACTTGACATAAAAAGGTACTATTAAATATTTGAGGTTCCTTCAGAGTAGAAGGTAGTAAATACAGGATTTACGTTTGTTAACTAACATGTAAACTAGCTTTACTTTTTCAGGCTTCATTGTGCCTTCACTCAGACCATCAAAGACTGACTCCTGCGGTGACACGTCCAAACATTTTGTTGCTCACAATAGTTACAGCCTCTTGACAGATCCAGGGGGAATGAAAAGCAATGGAAGCTTGAAGCTTGTTTTCAGAGGGGCAAGACACTGAAAGCATATGATCAGATTTTTCTAAGAAAATATTAGACCTCAACTGAAAGACAAGGAGTATGAGTGGAAAGGATTAAGCACTCCACGTTATCTGAAACTTTTGTCGCCTTTAACTGGATGAACTTCCAAAGTACCAGTCAACTTACCTTTCAGATAGGTAGCTACCCAAGATATGGTATCATTTAAACTTGCATAATAGGTGTCCGACAGCATGCAGCTTCATCCTTTTAAATGCCTTCCAGAGCCCTGAGTTTGAAACATTCTGTATTTAAATTCAGCCTAATTAAACGTTGGAAATTAATTCATTAATTGTTAATTATAATGAAAATAAGTGCCCAGATACTCGATCTGCATGCCTTTGTATTCATTAAAACATAGAGTCAAAGTACAAATAAACACTAAAGCCCTACTAAGTAAACTCATGCTTATCACCCAGCAACACGAATATTCACTAAAAAAAGCCCTCCCCTCAACATTTTCATCAGCCTTTTTAAGTGCTTCCAAATCCATTTGTAATCTTCTTTCTATTACAGACCATTTCTCAAAAGTATGCAGGTGCTGCCTATTTCTGCAGCTCAATGACATACAGTGCATGCACACAAACTGTAATGAACATTTTCATTCAGGAGATCAGAAGTTGCCTTCCGGGCAGTTCAGTCTCTCATTTCCAGGTATTGGCATTTGGAGACTGACACATAAAAAATGATGCAGCCAAAACAGAATTACAGCAAACCCATACATCCATTAGTATATTCAGAGCCTGTTTCTCTTTACCTTGGTATACCTATCTCATACACGCACACGCACATACATGTATATTTATGTATGTGTGTGTTATACATTTATGACAGCAGGAAATTTATGCAGCAGAGGGGCTACAATAGCACTAGTAAAATCAGAAATTAGAAGTGCCTGGAAAATGGAAAGGATTTCTCTATTAAAAAGTAAAGCTTAAAAAAAAAAATAACTGGTGAATTCCCTGAGCTTGCCACTGTATGTTTTCACACAAAAGGGAGCTTGAAAGAGCAATGTTTGGGGTTGATTTGTTATTGAAAGAAAAAAAGCAACACAATCTAGAAAATTTGAAAATCTTCCCCCAAGCAGTTTTCTTTGATAATTCGTGTTCATCATTAGACTTTTTTCTTTTCCTATAATAACAAGCTCTGTTATGACCTCTCCCAGTTTGTTCATGGTACTTTTAATCTCAGGGCTTTGCTCTTCATTGCTGCTAGCTAGCAAAGACTACAATTAGTACAAGGTGTTACTTGCAGCCCTGTGCTGTCAGAATTTTTATTAAAACTTAGCAATTCACAGTTCAACCTGATTTTACCTTACTGCCAGTAATTCCTTGCCAAAGCCGCCTTCCAAGCATGAAACCTGAAAATTTAACAACAACTTCTTCAAGACTTGAATGTCTAGTCCTGGTTTTGGGGGCTATCCAAAGAAACGGCATCTCTTGTATTTCTTCCACCTCCCCTATTTTTTTCACTGGGTCTTCTATTTACAAAGTCAAGAGCTGCTTGAGCTATAATTTTTAACAACTAAACACTTCAAGCAGTGTACAGAAAATGTGTCCAGAAAGGAGTAAGATGAGGCCTGTGAGTTGCCACGTGGCTTTGTTTTTATCTCCTTTGTTATTGTGCTTAAAATTTTCTTCTGTACTGTAACTATTTCCTATGCAAAAACTACCCAGTTTTGATTCTGATAGTGACTGAAGAGCAGCAGAACAAATAGAAAGTCTTGAGAACAAATTACATTCAAATAAACCACAAAAGGCTTAAATAGGGCACTATGCCACTTGTGAATCCTGGTTTGCTGTGGTAAAATTTCTAAATAATGTTTAAAAAAAAAAAAAAGAAAAAAGAAAAAAAAGTAAAATTTTCATAGGCCTCCAGAGAAAAAAGAAGGCATCTATCTGTACTTATATGTATATGTGTTTGGTTGCTTTTGATAACAGTGAGCTCTACTGCTGGGGAATAAACATTTCCAGTTCCAGAGAGGAAACCTTCACACTTCAAAAAGGCAGAATGAAGAAGAGGCTTTTCATTCTGCTGCGAGATGCTGGGGTTTGTATTTGTTTTCTGTGTGGGGACCCAAGTTTTCATGCTGATGGGGAAGTAAAATAGGTCTTTATGGAGTATTTTATAAAGGACTATCAATCATTCCAGTATGAGTCTGAAGCAGAAGGAGAGCAAAGGAGAGGTCATGCACAAAAAAGGTTGTTTCAAGCCATACGACAAATGCAGATTTGACTGTGGGAAAGTAGATTCACATTCATGCAGACCCTGAACTTGGCCTTACAGAGCAGATAAGTGCTGCTTGTGCCCGCAGTATCCTTCTCGCTGAGGTCTACCACCTATAAAATAAATTCTGTAATGAAAGCAGATCACCTCATAATGCAGTCCTGGAAGGGGCTGATTCATCTAATATCTCTTGCTTACAAATGTACTGTGGGGTTACCATAGTTCAGGCAGCCTCATTAAAAGCAGTGCAAAACACGCAGAGCCTGAATGGAGATGAAATAAAAGCCCTATAGATGGCTGTTACGCATAATCCATTTGTTACTATGCTTCAGGCAAACAAAGGAGCACATTGTTTATAGGGCTGCTTTCTGCCAGCAGCAGGACAAATTCTTATATGATTCTAGTGAATATTTTACAATATTCAACAAAACGAAGAGTGTGCCTTCTTCATAACGCCAGTAACTTATAACTGGGAGAGCGATGAAGGCAGAAGAGAGAAAGCAGGAGTAAAAATGTGAGCTAGGGTAGTTAGTAACATTTGTACAGTGAAACTGAAATTCTTACTGTTTCTGAGCACCTGAAGACCTGCAATAGAAAAGAGAAGGAATTTTTTCATTGTTTTACATGCATTGCATATAGTAAGTATGAAGTTTAGGGTCTATTCCCTAAACACTAAATTCAAGTGGTTTATAATTTTGCATACCAGTGGGTGACAAAGTCTCGCTAAGTTTGGATAGATAAAAATAAGAGGATATACTTGAAATAGAAGTTGGCCAGACACTGAAAACCTCAATGGCAGGCACTGAATGAAGCAATGAATTTAACAAGTATAGGACCTGTCTAGTTATACAATGAAAAAGTTTAAAATAAAATTCCTATTTCTACTTCTACATTTGGCATATATGTGAAGGCTTTTTTTCACCGTAACAAATGAATGGAAAACATACTTTGCAGTCTATCTATTATTTGCTTTCTCATACCCTGGATTAAATGATGTAAATGCAGACTTCACACTGACCTCACTGCAATTGCTCCAAATTCTAAGCATGCCAACCTAGGTGTCAACCTAGCCAGTTAGCACCGTAATTCACATTTTTCACCACTCCTTTCTTTCTTCTCCAGGAACTATGTCTTCAAGTGTACACTCTCATCGCTCATATATGTGAACAAAACAAAATTCCTGAAGTCAGATTTTTAAAAAGACACTAAACACTCCTTATGCTGGCATAAACAGAGAGGTGGGGTTTATGCCTAAACAAAGGAAACATGGAGATTATACTCAAGATGGACATGCAGTACACTACACAGAGCTAAACCCTGCAATTTAAGGATAGGACACTGGTCTGTCATCCCACCTACAATCATACAAGGTGTTAGAAAAGTTTATCACCTGAAAACAAACCTAAGAAGAGAGGTATCAGGGGCATCATCCAAAAAAACCTATTGTGAGGTTTTGTTTAGCAGCAGTATAGTAATAGCTGTGTAACCAGCTGAAGCAAGAGATTTTCACCTCCCCTGGTCATGAAATGACTTACCCCAGCTTAGAGGTGGAGGGAGAGAAAGCAAAGCAGAGACCCTGAATGCAGTTAGGGGCCGCAAAAGGGAATCACCATGTCTGCAAAGGAAACAGCACTCTATGAGGGCCTGGCTGTTAATACAATCTTTGTCCCATGAAGAGAAGTGGTGGCAAAACATGGCCTGGTGTAAAGATGCAAAGAAGACAGCACCAGGGCAGATATGCAAATTTCTGTGGGAAAACATCTCCTTGGAGGCATTGAGAAGCACTGACATGTTTTCACATAAATCATTAGCTAAGACGGGGTCTTATTTTCCATCCAAACAGCACTCCAGAAGACGGGGGGAACTGACAGCCACCCCTCTTTCATGCACAATCAACCACTTTCGTCTCTACCCAGCTGATCACACAGCAATTGCTTTTCTGTATAATGGTATAAAAGTAGTAAATATGATCAGGGCATAGAAATACTTTCTGTTCTATGGCATTTGCTGTTTGTATATCTGGGGTAAATACTGACAGTCGGGATACTGGAAGAGCCATGTTCAAATTTCCTAATTATTCATTTTTCTAGACTCTAATTTTCCAAAATTATCTGAGGTGATGTTTGTGCCATAGATGGCTAATATCTTCAAAAATACAAACTCCAGGGGGCTGGATCTCTGCTGCAGTTGGGAGATGTTGTGGACTAAGTAAATGCAGTGAGTGAGTGGGAACTTTCTGACTGTTTTGATGGGTCAAAGCTTAATTGCTGGCATGTTTAGAATGATGGGCTCCACTGAAAACTCGATTTGAACTGGTAATATGCAAAAAACAAGAAGTAATAGCTGACAGCAATTAAATAAACGAGGAAATATGATTTGGTGACAGGGAGAAATCTTAAGACCTCAGGAGTAACTTAAAAATCCCGAGTAGAGAGATGGCTGAGGAAAGGAGTGGTGGCTATCCAGCTAGCTGCCGAGCGCGGGGAGCTTGTGTTACTGCAATGAGTAGAGGCACCTAGTGAGCAACCAGCAGGTCTTCAGCACCCAACCCAATGGAAAACTGCCCGGCTGCAGGCCCTGACAAGACAGCTAAAGGTGTGCTGCCCCGCCAGCCTTCCTCCAGCCTGCTCCCCAGGCAAGCGTCCTGCTCCGGCACCTGCTCCGGCTCCTTCTCCCCCTGATGGGACTGAAAACTCCTGTCTCCTGGTAGTAGGAATCCCTCCATCCCTAGAGCCCCACAGGGCCACACGCACTACGAGTAACACACTCCGCTTTCCCCATGGGTCACTCTGAGAGGAGTGCTTCACACAGACAAATATTTAGCAACAGTTTTCAGCAGAAAATTCCCAGAAACATGTTGGATGGGGGCAATATAAGTGATTAATGGGTACTCTGCAGAACAAAACCTCCTCAGCTCTGTCACAAGATAGTTGCTATGGTTTTTTGACACTGCTTAGCAGAAATTTGCTTTGGCCAGGGGGAGGGAGATTGGAGGAGGGGAGAAACACAAAAAATACTATAGAAAAGCCGTCCATTGTACACTGGCAATTATTCTGAGCAAAATCCTGTGCCTGTCTAGAATTTCAAGTTCTGTATAAATACTTTCAATTAGATCTAAAAAAAAATAAAAAACAGAACAAAAAAAAAAACAAATGAAGAGACTTTGTTAAGAACAGACAGCTTGAAACACATCTTGTTAGCTATCAACAAAGTCTGCTAGAAATGTTGGAAGGTTTCATCTAGGTTGATGTAAAAACAACACCAAATATTCCCTCCTGTGAGACTAAGTTAAATGCTCTTTGCAGTAACTCAGTTAAGGCTAGGTAAAATGCATGCTTCATTGCAATTCACTGCAACAATATCAGAATCTTTTACCAAAGTTTCAAGTTTAGACTGGTTTAAAAATGTTTTGTGGCAGATGGTAGTTTTCATAGCTGTAAAATATTCTAATATATGGGACAAGTTCTGCCTGAAATGTCCAACAAAATAGGAATGAGAAGTTGGCCAGGGAAGGCTTTTCAAGTGTCTAAAAATGGATGCTTCCCATTTTATAAGGCATAAAAAAGCCAGAGCAGCATGCAAGAGTTTTAAGGTACCCTACCCATCCGGAAGAAGAATCTTTCTGCATGCATTCTGAATGACACAACTACAGGCTTTTATCACCACCCCCACTTCAAGGAAGATCCTGCTAGACTGAACACTGGAGATTCTGGGTTCAATGCTTATACAAGAACCTAAAGAAATTGCCATCCCTTAGGAGACTCGGGCCTTTCTAAATTGTCTTGTAAACTCCAAAATCTGCAAGATGCAGAGTGCCCCACCTCCCTAGAAACACTGCATAAGGGTTGTTCATCTATAGTCAACAATCACCAAACCAGAAGACCTGGGAGAACGATTGATTTGGGTTTGTATGCTTAAGTCTGCCACTATGTATTTACATGCCATAAATTAACGCTATATCGGCAAACATCCAGGGTAGCTTGGAAGGGGAAGCAGAATAGCTGTGTTATCACGTCACTCTGGGCTACAAGGGGAATTGCTCCTGTAAAAGCAGTATACTGATACAGCTACTCTACTACTGCTACCTGAGTCTGCTTGCTCAGTTCCAGGTGGGACTGCTTTATGTCACACAGAAATATTTTTTAGGCATTTTTGAAAACCCATTCCTGAATCTCAAGTAGGATTATTCATTACTTTATTAATTAATTTATTGCTTCACTTATTTCAGTGCTCTAAAGTCAGTTTTTACCAGCTGATCATCAGGCCCACATGAACTATGAAAAATCATAGATTATACAGGGCAAAAAAAGCTGTTGCAGTGTATCCATTGGCATGTACTGTGTTGGACGGGCAAGGCATCAAACTTTATAGCGTGTGGGAGAAGTTCTTGAGAATTGCTTAACAGTTTTCAGTGGAAAATGCTGTGTCAATATCAGGATTTTTTATATAAATGTACTAGTTCCAATGACAATTTTAATTTAGAAAGCTGTTCAGTTCCAGGGTAGAAGGAGAAGGCATAGTCAACACCATGACAGATGCACAGCAAGTGTGTCTGAGGGGGAAGGTGGCAGGCTCAGGTGCAAATCCCAGCCTAAAACCTCAGCAAGGTCTTGATTTTATTCCAGTGGGAAATATTGAAATCTCGGGATGGTTTTCAGGATGAGAAAAACTTTTTTTCCCAGCTCGACATTTGAAACTTCTCCAGCTTAATTATTCCTTATGTCTGAGCGGTTGCTTTAAAATCCAACAAAGAGTTTAGGGTGCAAGAACAATGTCCAATTTTCTTACCCAATGCAAGCTGCAAGACATGATGGAGGAGTATTTCAGTAATTAGCTGTAACACATCTGACAGGTAGATTTGGATCACCATTCAATAAAAATGCAGATAATAGAAGAAATTTTCCAGTCAGTCTTTCAATGTAGTTTTACCACAGAAGGCAACGTAAATTGCACTTGAAAAGCTGTAATTTGGCCATGTCTGTAAGCACATTAGTGCTCTTTGCACTGCTTCACGAAGTGCTTGAAGCTGGGGTTTGCCACATTTCCAGTGGTTTCACTTTCATCATTTTTGGTTTTAACCGATTTCCTTGTTATGATTTCAGTCATCTACCTACTGCATGTTCCATCCTACTTATGACCACTCTCCTGATACCTACTTTTTATAGAAATTGATGTACAGTGTTCAGTAGCACACCAGCAATGTTCATTCAGTACTCAGGGCCTTTGCCATTCCCACAACCACCAGAAACTAATTAAGCATACATATGATAGTTAACATTTTTGTTGTTTTTTTTCTCTATGTGTTTTCTTTGAATTTCTACAGTTGTGATATTTCACACACAGTACAAAAACAACATTCATTTTATACTAGGCTTCTTTCCAGAGCAGCAAATAACAAAACTGGTAGAATTCCTAGGTAAGATGTTCCTACAGCAGAACAAGAAAGCTGGGCCTGACAGATGACAAGTGAATTATCTAAAGCAGTATTTTCTTGTTAAAAGCTGTAGTGGTAAGCAGATAAAAGCTAGTCTTTAGCTTTCAGAAAGTAAGGAAGGAAACCAACTAATCTTGTTTAGACAGTTACAGTCCCTTTCTTCATTGACATTGTCATAGTTGCTCTTGACTGGGCATGACAGAAATTTTCAAGAGATTTTATTCTCGGACCGATGTGACAACTCACCTTGAGATTGCTGTTTCCACAGAGGGAAACATGACAATGTTAAACTAGATACTTTTCCTTGAAGATGTGTGCTCATCATTTGTCCACACAGGAAATGGACCACAAAGGACTACATGTACTTAGTTACTTATTTCTGTCTTTAGACAACTTAAGTTCATCACTTCAATTTTACTAACAATACGTTCACTCACTGCCCATCTCCTCCAGTCATTTCAATTTCTTCAGGCTGGCAAGTGAAAAACAATAGAAATGATGAGATCACATCCAGACACTACTGAGCGCCCCAATCTAAAGCAATTAATGTTGGCCTCTGGGTGCACCTTCACTTTAGTTTGGATCAGAAACAGGCCTTTGAACAGAGTTTACTGATCATCCCCACTTACTGTGCTTTTATTCAACTTGCAGAGTGCTCTTGGAGAGCACTCTTTCAGATGCAACTGCAGCTGGCAGCTGCACTTCAAGGGTACGACTAATATCCTCCAACTGCTTAATGAAATGTGCAGCAGTCGCATCAGCTTCTCAACACCAGCTCTCCTGTTAAAGAAGGCACTCCTATTAGGCTGCAGTACCTGTTAATGTAGACATAACCTCAGCTAACTCCAGGAGAAAATTAAAAGCACAGAAGTTAATTGGAAGGATACACCAGCCTGGTTAGTAATAGATCTTTAGTTTACATCGCATGCCTTTTCTGCTGGCTAGCTGAGCTGGACTCTTGAGCATCCCTTACCTAGTTCTTCCCTGGATGCGGGCCGAGACCTGCACATACAGCAGGTTCAGGACCCATCAAGTGGCATTGGCCTCTAGGAGCCAGCAACCATTCAATACCCAGAGAAAGTGTGCTACGTGGCAGTACTGCTACAAAGAAGTAGCAGCGCTTCCTTCAAAAACTAGAAGTTAAATCCTAGCATATTTGAGAAATTATCCTCCTGGTTTATATGTCTCAAGTTTAATTGCAGATAAATGAAATAGTTTTTACTCCACTAGGTGGTGTAATTTGTCTTTCTGTCAAATGTGGCCTTACTAATATTCCCCCTAATCCTTCATTCAAGATGGGACCACAAAATACCATATGAAAAGTGAAACGGGAATCTGATCTATAGGAGTCAGCAACTCTTACTGGGTCATGTCTCTTTGATGTTTTCTATGATTACTTTAATAAGCTCCTGTTGGGAAAGGGTAACTGGCCTTTAGAACACTCCTAGATCCATGAAGGAATAAAGTATGAACCTGAAACAAACATATCATGGTAGCCCTCTATTTCCCCTTACACCCAGGTGCCATCTAACCTGTTCATGTGATTTATCTTTTTTTTTTTTTTTTACAGTGTAACATTTCTAAAAGCTCTCCTTCCTTTATGTCCGAGTTACAAAATAATGCAGTCAAATATACTCTTGGATCTTTCCTGGCCAGTTACGCTGGCACTTGCATGAGCATACATAGAGGAGAAGTAGAGAATGCTAGCCTGCATAACAGGGTGTATCTTGGGAGGATACATCCTGGTGGATATATCCCTCTGGCTGAAGCAAAACCAACCTCCTTGGTTGATGCCATCCAACTCTTAGCTTCGATTCCAGGTTTTAAAAAAAGTATATCAGGATCATAGCTTGCTAATCAGATATTTGTAGGCATTTATTTATTCATGCTCACTAAGTAGCATCTACTGACACACATACAATAAAGAAATCTAAGCAGCAAGATGCCCAACAACCCATCAGCAGAGTACCACTCTTTCTAGAGTTCTGTAGCTACTAATGTGCCACGTGGTTCAGCTGTCCCTAAAGTTCACCACACTGTCTGCTGTGAGTCAGTGCTGCTGCCATTGCTAAAGTTCAGCAGGAAAGAAGTCCTTAATGGAAAAATATAACTTGATAATTTTCAGTGTTTCCAGGATGTCTTGTAGGTATTAAGTTTAAGCAGAAATCACAGAACTCACAGAAACAAACCACTATGAGAATAGAGACACTTGTTCAAAGCACAAGATTGAATTGAACAAACCCCATCTGGCAAATTGGAGGAAGCTCAGCTATCCTATCAACTGCAATTGCCCTTATGCTATCCGCCCACAACTTTATCTGCTTGCCCGTGGAGAGCAGATACTGGCAACATAGGCATTTTTTAATGAACATGAGAAACGTCACCAAGAAACACATCCAACACAGAGGGAATCATCAGTTTTCAGCACTGAAACTTTCTGGTACTTCCTCACAGTCACAGTCTGTACAGAACCCACGTCAATTCAGGTTATTTACATATGCAGACACATTCAAGATCTGCCAGAGCAGATAGTTCTAAAGAGTTAACATGCCCACCATACTCTCTCCAAGCAGCACAGAATCTAAAATACAGGGCTGCCTACTGTGCATTATTAATGGCATTCCTAAACATTAATGCCACTGGAGGATTTGTTTCTGAATGCAAATTTAACAAACCAACATTTCCTCTGTGAATGATTGATGCATGACAAATCTGAGGTATCTGCGTCTATGGTTGTGAATACTAGACTTAGGACATTTGTCTAGAAATATTCTGCTAAATATTTCAAGCTTGAGTAGAAACAAAACCAGAAAGTTCCTCAACAGCTACAGCAAAGCCTTTAATCTCATGAAAATAAACAGTTAGCAATTGGATTTGTCTCATAACCATTTCTACAGCTCTAGTTACTCTGGAATAATATTACCTAGAGTAGAGTCTGTATGGTATTATATTGATTGAAGGTTCAAAAATTATAGCTCTTGATGTGACAGAAAAATGGGTAAAGGTCCTTCTTGACTATACACACTAGATAAATGGCCACCTTAATATTATCTTGTGCACACATTTAATCAGAAGAGGAAGTGGTCTATGCAATTGTAAATTCATACGTGTGATATCCTTCACATTAAGTACTAGACTGCTCTATGAAAAACAAAACCTGTGACACCATGATACATGCATGTTTCCCTGTGCTACACAGAAAATGTATACGCTATGTCTTATTAGTGATGTTCATCGATTTAAACCTGATTTATGGTCTGCTGCACAATCTCGTACCAGAAGACTACTTGATAGCAGTACCAATGTACATAGCTCTATAATTAAAAAAAAGCTCTTTGTGCTCAGCAAACACATTCTGAAAAAACGCATTAAGTATTTACAGGATGGAGGTTTGTGATCCATTAAGTCACTTTCATGCTGGCTTTAGAATATGCCTCTAAACAGAGGTAGGTTTAAGGGGTTAAGAAGGAAAAGGAAACTTGGCACAGGGAGATACCTAATATTGGCACTGCATCAACAACATAACTGCACTCCACTCTCAGCAAATGCAGGTTTTGCAGATTTCAGTTTGCAAATTGTGACAGCAGATGGTTGAAACCTTCCCCCATACAAATCCCATGCCTGAAATGGCATTGCCTACGTTTACACACCCTGAGAAATGAGAGTTGATTTCAAAGAACCGAGTGAGCAACTTCTATTCCCACTTACTGGTACAGCCTGATACATAGGGTACAGAACACTTGAAACAACAGCAAAATATCTGGCCACTATTACATAGCCAGACTTTAACTTTAAGCAGCCATAAACTTTTATTTAGATGTGAAAGGAAAACACATTTACAAGAAGAAAGATTTAGGAAGATTTATTGTTCCCCTGAAATTTATAGATGTCCCGCAGGCTCCCTTGTCTGCATGTCAGTGCTTGAGCGAAAGGATGAGCAGGTTCTTTAAATCACAGGCTAAAATCAATACCAGCATAAATTGCACAGAGACTTTATCTCCACACTGCTTCCCGATTGATACAATCTGTGTATGAGGAGTAATCCAAATATTGGATTGCACATATTTGGCAGGTCTTGCACCCCTCTTCACAGACAATGGTTTTGTCATAACTCACAATGAAGTTACTGTAATACTTCTCAAACAGTGTGCTGTGTGGCACAGACAACTGCTTGGCCATTTCATACAGGCTTTCTGGCTTCAAGTCTTCAATGCCGTAAGCTTTAGTCAGGATGTATTCTAATTTCCAGTTTGATTCATTTTTCTTGTTGGCATCTCTGAGGTCCAGATAAAACTGCCAAAGATCCTACAGTTAAAAAAAAAAAAAGAAAAGAAAAAACAGGCATGGCTGTATTGCTTTCTTCCCTGCTTCATTAAGTCTCTAGAGTGATATATTGATTAGGAAGCTGTCACTCCTTATTATTCACAACTCAGTAGAAGGTCACGTCCCACCCCAAGAGCTGGGCTTACACCCAAAGCTGGTCCTTGCAGTGTGGTAATGGTGGGGGGATGGGGAGGAGAAGAAAAAAAAGCCACAAAAGGCAGCAGTGGCAGTGTTAGAGGTCTTTCCTGTCCAAACTGTAAACCAAACTCCACTATGCTCATGTCTGCTTTAGGAATGAGGCAAAAGGGAGAGATCCCAAAGTTTCTTTTCTGCAAACACTGCTTGAGGGGCAGAATGGACAGAAAAAGAAGGCCCAGGGAGAATTTAAGGGAAAGGAACAGATGGGAGGCACAGGAGTGAAATCTGCACAAGAAAGGAGCAGCCTGTATTAGCACAAGTCTCCTGAGGGAAACCCCCAGACCCAGTCAAGCTGCAAGATGACACATCACTGAACTCAGGGAGGTCAAGGTTTTACCCTGAATTAGAGTATCCAAGTCATTCAGAGTCAAAATAATTATACAGGATTCACTTTACCTCCAAAATCACATGAGACTACAGAATAGAAGTATTGTACCTTTTTCCTTCTAAATTTATCTACAATTTCCTATAGTATAAATTGTATATTTCTACAGTATAAATTCTACATGATTATGAAAGACATCACCTTGTTAAAAGTCCTTTTCTTCATCTGCTCTTCTACCCCCTTTAGAAGCATTTCCTGGACTGCATCCCAAAGCTCAGGCTACCACCAGCAAATAACATTGGTATGTAAACAAGCCCAGAGTTTAACCTTTTTCACCTTTGCAGAGTTTCCTGCAAACACTTTTAGGATGCTGCCCAGAAAATTTCTGACTGTCTTTGATTCTACGTCATAAGTATATTACATAGAGAACAGGAAGTATTGGGGTAGTCCTGCAGGCACAGAAAGACTCACCAAGTCCTCTTTCAGATTTCCTTTCCTTTGCCCAGGAAGAAAAATAACAGTAAGCACCAGTCCCACCAATAGATATAATGCCACAAAGGCTGACATCTCACTGGCATTTTTAATGACACTATATTTAAAGTCTTAAATGATGCTTTAAAATCTTCACTTACCAGCAAACTATAATCAAGATGATCATATTGATACAATCTGACACCAGGGTTATTGGACTCCATTTGCCATACATTCTTCACTGGAGTTACAGCAGGTGCCACAAACAAGGAATTTACTGGCTTTTCTGCAGGAAGAGGGAAGGTGAAAAAAGAGTTTCCTTTCAATCATTTGTCTCTCAAACAAATGTTTTTGTAGAGAACCAACACACCAAGAACCGGAGTGACTAGCTTAAATACATTAGCATTTTTTCCTTGGATTAGCTATATCACTGTGAACTCCTTCTATACTTCCACTGGATAGATCCAAATCTGTGTAAAACACCACAGTACACATTCCACTGTGTACCAGTTAAGTTTGTCTACACTAGAGGCTTCCCACCAATTCAACTACCTGTGCAAAATGGTCTTGTCTATGTGTAAGCTCTCCATATTTTGCATATTTCTACTGCAGAAATATGCAAAACCTTCAGCTGCTGTTTCTATGCTATAAGCATTTTTTGGTTTATGTATCACTGATGTTATTAGAAACAGCAGGGTATCATCACCTGACCTTGACTTCACTTATCTAAACTAGCCCAGCACCTATTATGTGAATGCCGATCTTCACAGCAACTGAAACATGAGGATGTACACAGGTTTTAATTAGACAGAATATGCAGGTAAGTATATTGAGAGGTTCTCTGTGGAACAAAAAAGAAGCCCTAACTATACCTTTCTCTGACAACATCACAGTAGTGAAATCACAAGGTCAGTTTCCACATATGAGCAGAAGCTTTGAAAGCATGGAAATCAGTAGGTTCTTCTGGAGAAGACACAACTGAGCTCTGTATCTCAGGACACTGATGCTGGTTACAATATGACATTTATCTTGAATTCTGTGGAATTTCGTAAAGAGTAAAATAGCACGAATACAAGACACCCTAAAACTGTACAGATAAACTCAAACTGTATTTAGCCACAGGTAATTTCACTCTTTAAATTTTGTCAAAACATGCAAAATTATTAAAATAATTTAGACGCAGTTACTTGCACACGCAAACTCTAATGACAAGGCATCAAGAACAGCCTGTCCTCAGTGAAATTTGCAGTAGAGGTGATTATTTCACACAAAAATGGGACACGGTACAAATATATGTAAGTATACGACTGCCCTGAATACCATTTTTAAAAAATATAAAAAGCCAGCACTTTCACTGGGGCCAGATTCCTTTTTACTGAAAATTAATTCCATGATAGTGCCATGTAAAAAGGTAAATGATTTAGAATACTGTTGCTCCAGTCAGCATTTTGGACATTGCTTTTATGAGTGCATATAAAACACACAGAAAAAGTCAATAAATATTTGGGTATTTTACATAAACCAAAGCAATCTCTCACTGTTCTATGGTACAGACACAAATATTGAACCAGTTACTTGTTAGAGATCTTCTGTTAGAGATGTCAGAGTGCTCCATACAGCCGTGCCCATGCTTAAAACTAAGGGATTTCAAAGCAATAAACAGCATTTTTTAAACCTGGGTGCTTTTCCTGAAGGGAAATTAGCTGATCTAAGAGATGCAACAGGCAGAGACTTTCTTTCCCCTGCCTCCTGCTTACTCTTATCTTAATTAACTTCGAAGCAGCAGGGAACTCAGCAGAGAGGCACAGTAATGATGCAGGAAACACAAGAACACAGAGCATGTCTAGTTGGCCTGAGAACATTCCCTTTGACACACTACACAATAGCAACTGGCTAGTATAATTTGCCCATGTCACTAAGAGAGCAGAGAGGAAAGACTAGAAATTCTTGTCTAGGCATAAGCATTCATTTAAAAAAATAGGAAGCTTGGGGAGTCTCTTCTGACTTCAAAAAAAAAAAAAAAGACAGTCTGCCTTGCAAGGTTCTCTTTGGAAAAAAACTGGGTGTGTGAGGCTTGAACACTTGTAGATAAAAAGCAGTATTTCTTTCCTTTTTCAATTATTTATAACAGATGCTGACTAGTAAGAACATGCAAGAAAATATTAATTTGCTTTTAATCAAGAATAAAAAAAGATTAATGATTCAACAAGCATCATTACCTTCTTCATCCAGGAGGACCATGATGCTATCTCTATGTGTATGTCCAAAAAACTGCCCCGCAATAACACTACTGTATTTGCGAAAAATCTTTACCAGTCTTTCATTGTAAAACTCCCTGATAGCTGTAGTATTCCTTGCATATGGCAAGTATCCTATTGGTACATGTCCTATTATATATACCTAAGAAATCAGATACAGAAAGCACAATTAGCACCTTCATTTGAAACTTACACTTTCAGCTAGAACTTAGAAATGGTTACCACAATTTCATAATAATGCTGTCTTAGGAATGGCACTCTGAAGGCTGTAAATCACAACAGTTTTGTTATACAAAATACAAACGGCAAGAAAGTTTACATTCATAATAAAAACACAAATTTTTTTTTTAGTGAATTCAGTATATTCTTGGGAAAAAAGTTCCAATAAATCTGTATGTGATTTTTGGGCCAAAGAAAATCTGATCAATTATTTCAAATGAAAAAGTTACTAGGGCAAGACTTATAATTTGGCATCTCAAGGGGATAGTAAGAAAAACTTCTGTTAGAATATTACAGAGCCTGCATGGTCAGTCACCAGAAACATGGAAGAACTAGTTAAAACCCCTCTTGTCTGAGGGCAAGACTTGGTTCCAACTCACATACCAACCAATAGGCTGTGAGGTTTTATGAGGAAGGGAAATTCTCTCCTTTCTCCTGACTGTAATACTGTATTTTTAATATTACAGTACCATAGCAAAAATGTAAACATGTTTCAAATTAAACAGTTTTTCTGGTCAGATGATGATCCAATCCCCGCATCAATCAAGCCAACACGAGCAAACAATTTATAACCTCAGTTCAAAACCTGAGTATTATAAGACATTTTATTATAACACTCAAATCACAGCAATTGCTAAAGCTTGGCTAAGTTTCGTGGTTGACAAACTCCTTTATAATATCTATTTTTGATACTTGCAATTACATAAAAATATAAATTAAATATGCTAGCTTTTGTCTCAGGTCAAGGGTGCACATTTCAAAATTAACAGCTATCAATAAAGAGTCAGAAACAAAAATATTAAGTATTCTCATCCTGGCTTCTACAGTATTCTACACAGTAGGAAAGAAAAGGTATTTTACTGTATAATTTAAGCTGCACTCAACTATTTTGTTAAAGTGTTGCTGTATAATGTGCATATTCAAGGAAAAATTCTTTTTAAAATTAAATTTTGATCTTGTGGTATCTTTGGCAGCATTAATACTCTTCTAGACTCATGTTTATATTTTCAATGTCTCTACTTCTTACTTCTCTTTTTTTTCTTTTTGAAGTTTAAAAAAATAAGGCTGATGGGCTCTGTTCACAGCACCTACCTTTTCCTTCTTCTGTGAAGAGGTTTCTAGTACTGCCTCCAGCCAGGCAAGCTGGTTGGCTGGGTCAGTGATATTCACAGTTACACTGTTGGGGCTGTAATATAAATTTGTGTTCAGACTGATTATCCTGAGTGGTTGAGAGCTATCACTGGATTCAAACAGCTGTGTATAGAAGCCACCTGTGAAAATAAGATCAACATAATCTGAAAAATGAAAAGTTTCAAAGCACAACTTCAGAATGAAAGTACAGCACTGACAAAATACCCAGCCTTCCTCTTTCTAATAAAAGAGTACGGTATGTTTATTCAAGCCATGCATCACCTCATCACAACTGATCATCTCAACAATCTGTTTTTAGCAACATTTTAGTAGGAGAAGCTGACACTGAATTTTTTATTAATTCTTGCCTGTAATTGCCTTTGTGTTTATTTGACAGTTTTCAGATGCAATTATCCAACTGACATGCAAGAAGTGCCCTGTAACATTTCTTCTACACCGAGACATTTGGTAATTGTTAAAAAGTCCACATTTCTTGAAATACTGCAATTCCTGGTTCCTCCAGGAAGAACTGACTGAGTTTGGTAGCCTTGTACTTTTTAAGTCATTTAACTTCAGATTGGACTATGATGAAAAGAAGCCATTTTTCAAGCTCCTAAAAGCTTGATAGCATACAGAGCTTCTTCAATGGATGCATCTTCGTAGTTCACGGACTTCAGTGGAGCCATGGGAACAGAGCTATAACAATATACCTTAATGTAAGGTCTGCCCCTTTGAGCTTGATTTTTCCTGTTAAGAGTTTCTACTTCCACTCTTACCCAGAATTCCTTCTCATTCAGGACACAATAACACAAATTAAACTTCCAAATCCCTAACATTTGAGTGGATTGGAAATTGGGTTGAACTTTTCAGTCCTTTGCTAAAAAGAAAAATCATAATCAGGATATCAATATTCTCCCAGTTTAGTAAATTTGACACAAATACAATGCAATTAACAGTATAATCATCAAGACTATGTGATATCATAACCTGAACAAATATGTGCCTATTCAACATGTTCTAAAATACATATAGTATCAAAACAGAAACAACATTTCATCAATTTTTTTAAAACCAAATTTAAATCTTCTCAAGCATCAGATGCCTTTATATAATATTTATCAAGATTATGAGATCTTGAAGGCAATAAGGTATTTCACATGATTTGGTACAAAGCCAATAATACCGTATATGTTACAAAAAGCAATAATTATTGCATCAGAAGAGAATAAATGTACCCTGAATATAAGCACTGCTATTCAAAAGGACAAGTAACTTCTTCCAGGAAAAGCATTTCAGATAATCCATTGTGCTGATTCATCCTACGAGACTTAGCTAAACAAACAGGACAATTCTACAGAAACATTAGCTCTCTAAGCCCTATCTTTACAATGCATTACTGTCATATTTTACCTTTTCTGAAGGTATTGATTGCTTCATCAGTTAGCCAAGGTTTCCAGAAATCTGCTACAGCATTGTAAACTTCACTGGTAGTTACAGGAAGCTGATCCTGTGAGAGAGCAGAACCTGCCTAAATCTTAGTGTTCAGACACACAGACAACAAAAAAAAATCACTAAATTATCCCACCTGCCCTCTCGCGTAACACGTAAGTGTATCCAGTCATCATCAGGAGGAACTTAGAAAGGAAAAAAGACTTCTGAACATCTGGTATTGCTGATCAGGAACAAGGGCCTGAACTTAGTCAGAACTGACTGCATGGCCCTGTTAACGCATTAATAAACTAATGCCAGAAATATTTCAAGCCTTAGAAAGGCGCACAGCAGAGTGGAAAGCCATACATTCTGCAAAATATATAAACTGAAGATTCAAAGGCTAAAAATAAACACTTTTGGAGGAAAAGCCAGAAGATGAGCTTCTTTCATAGCAGGTGAATTTTTCAAGCAACTTGGGGTTCATAGCAGCTCCCCAAAACTCCACTATGGCCCTCAGAAACATTCTGGTGACATTCACAAATATTTCCATGATATCCTGTAGTTCTAGTAACAAAGCATTTAAAACATAAATGGAAAGTTTTGTCTATGTTTTCTCCCACCAGTTCTAATTAGGACTGTAGCACTCTTCAGTCTGAGCCAAGCAATGCCCAAGTGCCACAGCCTGAGAAAAGCCACGCTCTCATCTAACCCTGACAGGAAGATCCCAGCCTGTCCTTGCCTTTCCTGAAATATGTGCTTGGATTCTTGGTGCTAGAAGAAAAAAACAGAGGTTGAGAAATAGGAACGGCATTAGAGTGCATGTTGTCTTAAACAGAAAATTTGACCTTTCTAAGATCTTTGAAACTAGAGCTATGTTATTAAAGGCTTAGGCACTAAGTCTCTGTCTAGGAGTAGTGCAATCAGAAGTCTGTTCAGACATCTGTTGCTTGCAGTGCACAGATACCAGTTATTAAGAAAGCTGTGAGCCACACCAGTTCAACCAGAGCTAACAGTCACTAACAGACACAGCAAAGCCTGATCCCAGATAAGAGGCCACATTATGGACTGAAGGTGGTTTGGACGTAGGAAAGTCAGTGCTGTGTGAACTTGTGGATTAGACAGCAGTTCAGGAATTAGTTTTAAGCAGGAGCAAGGATCTGAAACAAGTAAGACTATGCAGAAAGACCAAGGTCACAATATACAATCTGAAAGGTACCCCAATGCTTGATTAACCTGAGTAGTACTTTTAATAGGTTCTGCAAGAAAAATCACCCAAGACCATTAAATTGTTAAGACAGACAGGTCATAACACAATAGAGAGCAATAAAATTCTTCGGCGCACAGTGAGCGCACAGCTTTCACACTTGCTCTGAAACAGCCTACTGTGTGTGGCTTGCTCCACATCGCTTCCCAGTCTACGGGACATTTGCCAAGAATGTCCCTATGAAAAACAGAAATGTCATCAACAGCAAAAAAAAAAAATAATCCAACAACCTGAAATGACCCCACAGTAGGGAAATTCTGATCCCAATGGTCTCTTTCAAACAGTAACAGAAAAGTATGGCAGTTCTGCGTACTGGTGAAGCCTGCCATTTCAAAGCATCACAGAAACACTCCTCTGTGGTTTTGTGCGGAGAGAACTACAATGGTTACTCCAATCAGCAGCCTACTTCAAAATATTATTTGCTGCCCATCTGCCCATCCTTACCATCTTTTCTCATAAACAAAACTCGTATTTGTTGGAAAAGTCACTGCATTCTTTGTCTACAAGGTTATTGTATACAGTTTTTTCTTCTATATCAAAGGAGACTGCTGAATGACAACTATTCTCTGTCAAGACTTAAAAAACAAAACAAAAACAAAACAAAATGAAAACAAAACACTCAGTGAGGTTTCAGTTAAGGTGTTATTTTTCAAAACACTCTACTCGTGGTTTCTGGTGAACCAACCTGGCCCCCTGTCAGTGCATATGACAAGCTGAAGCTATACTACCAGAGTGAACACACAAGAGACTGAAGTTCCAGCTTTGTTTGTGCACTCACATTTCCAAAGTACCTTTAGATCTTATTTTGTCTCTCACATTTCCCTTTCCCCTGTCTGAGCACCTCTGTTACTCCCTGATTTGGGAATCACTAACACCAGTAATGACAATGATACAATCACCTAGTACACCAAGATATACCCTGATAGGCCTAATGAGTAAGACAGCAAGCTGAACTAAAAGTCTTAGGGGGTGTTACCGAATTCCCATTTGGCATTTCAAACAAAATATTTTAGCTGACCTGCTCCACATCCCTTCCGATCCCCTCAGATCCAATGACAGAATTTGCTTCTCAGTCCTGTGTGCTGCCAGATCAACCCGCAATAAGCTTTAAAGGACACATGAAGCAACTGTTTACTTTTGAGCTATGCCAAGAACAATATTCACAGAACACTGAAAGCAAAAAAAGCACTGTCCTCAGCTGCAATCCAGTAAATCATCAATGCAAATATTTCTAAGTGTCCAATAAGGAAAGAAAAAAGATATATTTTTAATATTAATTGCAAAACTATGGGAACATTACAAAAATTCTGCTGTTACTCTGATAAAAAAAATCCAGTGTCAGCAGACAGATTTCCAGCAGGCCTTTCAGTAGGCCTTGAATCCTACCACGGGCTTAAAGAACCATTAAGAGTGCCATTTCTGTTAGATTAAGTCATTGCACACACATGCATGACTTACACAGCAAGAAAAAAATAAGCGTGTATTAACTACGATGAGACCTGGTGGTTCTAAGCCAAGAGGAACGATTAGCAGTAAATCTGCATGACCTCAGACAGATTTTACTGGCATCAGTGTCTGTTTGGCTAACTTAACACACAGAGAGAGATGTACTTTCTGTTCTTGATTGGAACTATTTGTAACTTTACATGCTAATTGGAAAATTGTAGAATGCTCTTTCTGGAATAACAGTCTCAGAAATTTAACTCTTATTTTTCACACCTGCTTTCTGAGGGGTTAGGAACACAGTCAATATGATAGATAAAGAAATTTCTAACTTGTTTTACCTGTGGCCAGTAGTCATGATTGCCCAAGGCTGGGAAAACCTGAAGATCTGGAAAGAAATTACGAATTGTAGAGCTCATATTGCCAATGATGCTAATGACCAACTTTGTGGAGAGTTCTTTTACAGGAACATGAGGAGGGCTATCTCTGAAAAAGGAAAATGCTTTATTAACAAAGGTTTATTAAGCAATATAAGGAAAGGCAAAAAATTCTGCAAACAAATCTACATTCTAGCAGCATGTAATACTACTATAGACTCTTTAATTAAAATAATAGAACTGCCCAAAAGGCTCTCCACAAAGGCGCTTTTTTTAAAAAAAAAAAATAAATCAAAAGAGTAATGTGTTTTGTATGATTCACATTTATCATAACTAAGACTTCTTAGAAATTAAATCAATTCAACTCAATCATTTTGAGCTACTATGCAGTTTGGGTTATGTATCTTCTGTCATCTGCACAACCTCGTAAGTTTATTTTTCCCCTTTTAACAATGTCCTGTGGAAAATGAAGTACAATAAGTGAAATAAATTAATCACTTGTCTTTACATATTCATATTTCTTAACACCCTTCCCCCAGCAAAATTAAGTGACGTAACATCCATAACCTTTCCAGCAAAAAAGATCCCATCGATAAACTAGTTCTCGCAAACACTCAAACCCACTAATCTCGTCGATAAATTATCTATTGATATATACCATAAAAAAAATATGTGATGGTAGAATGGAGAATTTTGCAATGGCAGAAGGGTAAATTGATGCTACCTTTTATGAATACCTAAAAAGTAACAGAGCATGGTATTATCGAGCTACTCATATGACTCCCTTTCACACTTCATTCTCCAGTCCCAATGCTAAGGCACACAAAGCCTCACAGGCAACACCTGTGTGAGAGAGAGAGTAGTATTATGCCCATTTTCTAATAAGGAAGATCAGCACAGAAAAGGTAAACATTTTACTCAGCAGTGGACTGCACACATCCAAAACACTGCAATGAAGGACTGTGAAAACACATTTTCTTTAGAAGCACATGCAGCTATGAGTGATAGTCATGAAGAAAGAGACACCATCTACAACACTGTTATCCTGCACCCTGCTAGCTCCCGATCCAGAATTCATACAGGCACTGAACTCAAATGGTAACTTCATACACTTTTTTTTTTAAAAAAAAAAAAGAAAAAAAGTAAGCCTTGGTGTTGCATGATTCTAGTTACCTCTTAGAGAACCAAATAAAATGATATTTTGTAAAAAGGGATGCACTTTAATGTCCTTAAGACCTACAAAATCCAGTATGTCCCACAGTTGTTCCAGTTACTCCTCTGACCTTCTGCTTTCTCCACTTCCCACCCTCCCTGCATCATTTCTATTAACTTACGCTAATACAGTCATGTGGTCAATGTCCCAATGAACAGTCTAACAATATCCAGAAATTATTACAGTAATCAAAATCTGTTCCTGAGGCCTTATACTCTCACTCAGTCTTCCACTTATTAGCCATTCGGACAACTAAAGGGACTATTTAAAAGTATCATTTGTGAGACACTACACTCAGATCTGTTGGTGCAAATATAAATTTGTGAATTACTGCACTATACGGCTATCCAGCATTAAAAGCTTTAACTGCAGAGTGACCTGAACACTTACCCAGTCCAAATCATGAATGAAACCTGCTGTTTTGAATCCTTCATGAATGCAAATGCTGACAAAATAAGTTGATATGGAGAATCACACAAAAAGTCTCCAAAAGGGCCTGGGTTGGAGGCATTGGCTCCTTTGGAAGAAGAACAAACTTTGGTGCGATCAGCGGTAATGTGGTAAGTTGGATCTAAATGTAGGTCAGATACATGCCAGAACTGCCCTGTTTCCAGAAAACAAAGATTAAAGAAAATGCATTATTTGCATTTGAACTGGATATACACAGGTAATGCCAAGTTTGCTCCGGTTTGTCTACTGCTATTCCTCTTTCAAGTTTTGAAAAGAATAAATTTAACAAACTGTTGATTAGCTTGTGTGATAAGTGTGGGTGAGTTCTGCATTCCTGACAAGAGTCCTTCATGTAGTCAGCTTAGAAAAACTGAAAACAGAAGCAGCAGCATAGGTTTAAGCCAGTCTGCAGGAAAAAAATGGAGGTTGGTAGGGACAAGAAAATCAGCTCCTTTTCATTAATAACAATCTGGAAACTGGGCAGTAAATGAGGGGATAGAAGGACTTCTGCACTCCACCTGAAAAGAGAGGGACTTGCATTTTAATTATTTTTATAGTACCTTCCAGCCAGGGAAGGTCTGGAGAAGATCAAAGTGTAGAAAGAAAGTTGAGAAACAGCATGCATGCAAAAATTTTAAAGTTCTTCTCCCCAACAGTCACAGCAGCAAAAGAGACTGGGCTTCTCACTGAAGAGAGGTGTGTCAGCCTTACCTACTCCTTCTTTTTCAGGCTGACACATTCTCAGCCACTGCTACTTAGCACTGCATGGGTAAAGGACAAGTATAGCAATATGGTGAACACGATGAATTAAGTTTGTATTAAACTACCAGCCTTCGAGTTTTAAGTAAAACAAAAGTAATTTATTTGTGTCGGTTTCAAAGCACTTGGGACAGGCAGCGGTGTATCTGGGGTAGTGGTTGTGAAAGCAGGACAGATATAAATTGATTGTTCCCAAGGTCACATGCCCATTCTGTGGAAGAGCAGACACCACACTACATGGACTCCGCAGAACTGTAACTCCTACCACCAGGAGAGAGGGAAACGCCTGGACACTGCTGCGAGCTTGTTCCGAGGCACCTACGAGTCACAGGGAACGAAAATCCTTGCGGAGGCCACTTCGGGGCACTCACCTGCCCTACGCTACGGCAGCGCATGAGTGTGCTTGCTGACAGCACAGAAACCACATGTAATGTTTGCGGTGGGTGCCTCGACACCGCGCCAAAGGCAGGGCAGGGCTCACTTCACCCGCACCGTCCTCAGCGCCGGCCACCCCGGCTAGCTAAATATAAACCCCTTTGGCCCCGCACACCGGAACAGCGCTGTGTTTACTCATCGAAAAGCCCCGTGAGGTTGAAGCCAGCTGGGACAGGGAGCACCACCCAGCAGTCTACCTGCGCGCAACACCGAGGAGGGGAGGGACAGGAGGCGAGCACATACCCCGGAGGGGCGGGCGGACGGCGCCCCCCGGCCCAGCCTCCCTCAGTCGGGCCGTCCCGTCCCGTCCCGGCGGGCGGCGGCTGCGCGCCCCGGGCCGGGCTGCCCCTCACACCCCCCCAGTCCTCCACGGGCGGCCTCGGCCGGGCCGACCCCGCTCAGGCGGTGCCCCCCGGCGGACTCACCCACAGCGGAGCGGGGCTGCGGCGCGGCCGGCGCCGCCTCCAACGCGGAGCAGAGCAGCGCCAGGCCCAGCGCCAAGCGGGCGGCGCGTCCCCCCCGCCGCTCCATGTTGGCCGTGCCGGGAGCGCCCTGCCCGCCGACGGCTGCTCATGTGACCGCCCCGGCGCGGAGGAAAGGGGCGAGCCCGGGGCGGCTTGTGCAAGCCCCGGCCCTTCGCTGCCTCCCCGGGGCTGCCGGAAGCCGACACCGCGCCCCGCCCGCACGACCGGGGGCCGCAAGCCGCCCCTGGCCGGGGCCCTGCGCTGGCGGCCGGGGGGCGGTGGGGGCAGCAGCCGCCGCCTCGGCCGGCCGTGCCGGGGTGACCTTCGGGAGGTGCCACCCCCGGGCCGGCACTGAGACGCTGAGGGCCCCGTAGGAGCCAGCCTGGCCGCGGGCAGGGCTGAGTTCACGGCCCGGGCGGGCTGGAGGCGGCCTCGAAGGAAGGTGAGGCGGGCAGCGGGAAGGAGGCGGGAGTCTCTTCCCCGCTCGGCCGGTGGCCTGTGGTGCCCGGCGGGCCTGTCCCTTCGAGCCCTCCGAGGCGGCTGGGACCTGTGGCTGAACACCCGCCCCCCCTACAGCCCGCCGTGGCCCCGCCGGTGCTACCGGCGGGCGTGGGACGCCCCTGAGGGCCAGGGCTGCTGCCTGCCCGCCGGGCCCTGCCCTGTACAGGCAGCCCTCGGATGCCTCGCAGGAGTCTCAGGCATCTTTTGGAAGGAAGGTTTCTCGCAGGATACACAAAAAATGGATCCTGGTTACTTAATGAACTTTGACATTTAAAAAACTGATGAAATACATGATCAACTAAACCTCTAATACAGCTTAAGGAAAATGCTGAGGTCTAGTCAATACGAGTCTCCATTGCTAAAGGCCTTATGGTAGCGGAGCTGATACTTATTTCTGAGGTACGAGCAGTTTCCAGTGAAGGAAAAGGACTTGGTGTCAGATTTAGGATAAGACTAGAATTATGATGTTGTGGATCCTGTAGCTGCCCCCAAACATCCCGCTGCTCACTGTGCTGTTCTGTTCACATCAGCTCTCCAGGGTGTTGAAAACCCATTTTACCAGCAGCTGGAAGTCCCATATGTGAGAGTTTTCCTCACTTTTCCACTCCTCAGAGCAGTGCCACAGGCACCACTTCTCCACTTTTCTGTCCCTTATTTAATTTTACATTAATAGTTTAGAATAGCAAAAGACTTCACCACTAAGCTTCATGATAGTTTCTTGTGACTTACAGAACATATGTATGTAGCCTTTGTTTAAAAGTGACTGTAGTGTAAAATATTTACCTTTCAGGGTTTATTTGCAAACCAAGTCTTAACAATCTGTCTCTGAATTCTTTTCCTCATATTTAATAAAAACCTTTTTTCTTTTTAACCCGTGACCCTAAAAATCACTTTTGAAGATGAATGCTGGTACTGGGGACCCAAATCTGTTTTCCCCAGTGACCATGGGAAAGCAGCTGCTCCCTCCTTTCTGAGAAGGTGTGGCTGAAAAGGACAGTCATATGGCAAATGCACCCGTGTGGGCAAACAGGCAGCAACAGGGGGAAGGCAGATGAAAGCAGTATTAGGTACTGAAGCTGAGGATTAAATGAGCTAATAAAATGGAAGGGCAGAAGATGCAATTTAAACATAACTTGCTCTATAGCAGTTGAAGGAGCTGAAGCAGACCAAAACATAGAAACTGCAGCTCCACATACCACTGGGACAAGTTCTACTTCCCATTTTTCTGATGAAAAAAGTTATCTCCTGAATTTTAAAAACTATCAATATCCACCAAGTAAAACATAATGGCTCATAATTAAGGACTGTCTTCTAGATGTATAGTGTTCCCCACAAGAGAAAACAGAACTTGGATGTTCCTTGTAGGCAGATTCTTTGTGAAAAAGTGAAGCTAATAACATTAAATTTTGTATTTGTGTTGGTTAGGTCCCATAGTTAAATCTGAATTTTTATCATGAGTGAGATGAGCTACCCATGTTACCCAGGGAAACAAGAAGCCGCTTCCCATGATACCACATGGCAGATCTGAAGGATGGCACATGTGGTGCAGGATGAGGCCTGGGAAGTTGGGCAGGACGCCCATCCTGCACCTCCCTCTGCAACCACACAAGCCCTCAGAGAACAGACCAGCTAAAGCTAAGCTCAGCTCTGTCTTTGTGTGAAAGGCTGTAGGTAGCTGCACCTCCATATGGTCCACTAAGTCAGTGTGTCAGAAAACATGGACTCTCCAAAGAATCTCCTTCATGCTGCCAGCCATCTGTTTCAATTCTCCTAATAATCTGAAGCATAAGGCAGTTTTTCCCACCCTGGTCTCATAGAGAAACATTCTTCAGGTTTTAATTTATCTCTTTTAAGTAGCATTTTATTTGAAATTGCTCACAGTGAAATTCTTACCCCCTATACAGATTAACTATGAAATACAGCTCAGGGAGAGGAATCTCACGTTTCTCTTGTACCGTTTTCTCTTTTTCCTCCCACACCTGTGGACGCTGATGAAAGGCAAGTTTTATACTTTAGGTTCATTCCCCGAGTCCTGTCCTTTATCATGTTGGTCCTTTCCTCCCACCGTGGGGAACACTTCAATCTTTACACTTTGATTTCCTTCAATCTTTTGTATATTAACAAAAATGACACCAAAACAAATTAAAAACTCTCATAACTGACATCAAAGACTATCTACCTATTGTCCTTAGCATGCACTGGATAACAAGTTCCCAGTGAAGAGAGGAGCTGAAAGTGGCTTGAGCTTCTCACTTCTCTGACTACACATATCACGACAGGGGCTTTAAATTTCTCCAGCAAAAAGAAGCCACTGAAGTAGAGTGAATGCAATTTTTCAGTTCCTATGTACTCTACACCACACTGAGATGCTGCTACAGCACTGTGCACCACATGATTTTCTGTTGTTTAACTGAAAAAGGAACTTTCAACAACTCCCTTCAGAATACTGGAATATTAGCTGATTAAATGCAAAAGGAGCACAGGTTGAAAAAACTTTTTAATTTCTGTTTGATCTGCATTCCAAAACAATTCAAACAGGTTCCATTTACTGTAAAAAAAGAGGCAAGTGTTTCAGAAATATAATGCCAAGTTTAACCTGTTTCACTATACAGCACAAGCTTGTCAAATTGATGGCATAAAGTTGTTCGGGTTTTTTTTGTTTGTTTTAGAAAAACACGCCCCCCCCCAAACTCTTTATTAACCTTTCATGTCAGAAATGTGCATTTCAGCTATGTTCGATTATGGACAGTACATTAATCCATCCAGCAGAAGTAACATCTGGACAGAGGTGAGGCAAACTCTACGCTTTCTCATAGTGGCGAACAGCAACCACATCACCAAAGGTGAGAGTCTGCAAGTCCAAGGAAAAGACAAGACACATTAGATGCTGGACCATTCTCTGTCATGACTTAACACATATTCAGAAGTCCATGCTACAGCAAGGCAGTTCACATTATTTATAGAAAAAACAATTGATCCAGATTATTGATATTTTAAATGAACAAGAGGCAAGACCTTAGTAATGGTTCCCATAATAAACATTTCTCCTTGCTACTTTCAAACCCAAGAAACACATAATGCACATCTACAATGCAACTAAAGCGAGGCTAGAAATGTTTAATTTTTCTAATTTTCATTAATTTGTTAAATATAGCACAGTTTTAATACAGATATAACACTTATTTTCCCAAAGCTGATCACACTGCAAGATGTGCAATCTAAAAATCCCAGTCCTCTATACCCATATTCTATACTATTATGCATACATATACTTAAGGAGAACCTTGTAATTAATGCATTCTGTGAACTTATGTAGCCAGAACTACCAAACACTTAGCTGCTGCAGTTGTGCAGAACACTAACGACAGTGTGTGAGTTCTGGCAGTATTTCCTGAAGCGGAACAGGGCATCTTGTCACGTCCAAATACCAAAGAAAAAGGTTTTCTGTATATGCGTGTAGCTGTTTCCAAAAACAAATTTTCCCTTGAATCACTTGTCACATTGTGTTGCACTGAGTGTAAGGTTTTAATTATTTGGAAGTCTCCATACATACAGATACTCCCTAAAGTATTTAGAAAACAAGCTAATTGGTTTGCTCCAACAACCAAGTCAAAGATTAGTACAACTAAACAGGTTTTATTTTTAAAAGTTACATCTCTGTGCCAAAATTAAGCACAAGAAGTGCCACCCTGGACATTAGCTATAGTACTTTACAATATTTATTCACCCAATACTCCTGTTCCTGAAAAGTCAGGAAAATAGTGTGAATTTAAAACAAGACTCTTCTTTACACAATTGCTGTTTATCGTAATTTTTAACAAGACAGGAGGAATAAACCCTTTATTATTAAATACAGAAGTGCTATTACCTCCTGCAATCTTTTAACTTTATTTTCCTAGGGCAATACTTGTTCTCTGTAATATTATTTATGCGTGCATATATAAGAGACGTTTTTAAAGAAATCTAAATTAGCACTGGCAACAGACCATTGCCTATATAATCAAGAACTCTATCTTTTCCTGCTCACCAGGACTTTTTTTGCTTGAGCATTTATACAAACTCTAGAGAGAACATATACACTCCAAATCCACAGGCTGACCTGCCTAAAACCACTAGCGATTTTTTAGTTGTCAGTAAAACAAGACAAAAATCAAAATAAATATTTGAAAAATCTCTGCTAGCATTCCCCACCAATTGGTTTAAGGGTTTGTGTATAAGTAACACTATCTGTTCATAAAGCCTGAGATAAATATAAGTGAGGAGTGTTAAGTGGGATATGTGAATGCCCAGTGAACTCTATACTTACCATTACCATTTTGCCATCCTTTATTTCTCTCACAAAGTTTGTCTCTTTGCCGTCCCACTTCTGTACGTGCACTAGCTTGTCTCCATCCAGGGTCACAACTGACTGTGAGATACCAAGAAACACAAAGACATTCATTTATTTGGAGTGTTTGGGATTCCGCTCACTTATACTGCATGCACTATGCTATTGAATTCTCTTCAATAGATGGATGTGGATCTAGAATGATAAACTAGTCCCAGCCATTTTAAAGCCAAGCCCATGAATCATCCTTGTTTTAAGCATGAGCTCCCTACAATTCTTGTTTGTGTCAAAGCATGGAAAAAGTTGTTTCTTTTGAGTTCCAGCCTCACACGAACCACAGTTTCTGATGTGCTTTGGGATAGCATTTATGTTAAGCCCCCAAAGATTCAGGGAAGAAGGCATTTACCCATTTCAGCCGGAAAAAGTTACTTGAAAACTCTAAAGAGAAGTGGGCAGCTAACACAATTCTTCGACACTGGAAGGCAGACGAGGGCTGGTGACCTAACACATTGCTTCAGACAAGACACGGTGTAAGTGGGCAAATAAGATGCAATCTTGCCTTTTTTCCTGTCCTTCACAGTACTACAACTGGCAGTAGCAGACCTTTCATTTCTTCCCTTTGACCCTACCAGAGATACAGCCGCGGGGGTGGGGAGGAAGAAGAGAAAGAAGAAGCCACTGCAGCCCCAGAGTTCACTTACTTTGCAGTTTCTATCATCGGGGGTAGTTTCATCAAATTCCTCTCCAAGCTTAAAGCTGATTTCTGTGTTTTTGAAAGTGCTTTGAGTCCTGATCACTACTTTGTCCCCCTCGCTGCTGATAATCACAGTGGGTTTAGTCACATTCCCCACCTGCCGTGTTGCAAACCCCACTCCTAGACCGTCAAGAGGAAAAAGAGAAATCCATCGGATCGTGCCGGTTTTTCACTTTTTTTTTTTTGCCACACATCAAGGTACAGAAATCTCTTCCCCCGCTCTACAGCTTTAAGCTATGACAGTGAAACGCTACTTTCCGTTCCGCTTGCGTCCTTACACCTCAGGTACCCACAGGCACTCCCACCCCGCAGCTGTAGCTCTGCATCCCCCCTCACCCCGCGCACCGTGACGAGGCACCGACCCCGAGGCACGGCGCGCCCGGGCCGCCATCGCCCCTGCTTCTCAGCCCCTCATCACGAGTCCGGCACAAGGATCGCTTTTTTGTCGGCGTGTTTCCAGGTCACCTGCAGGCAGCATTTGCCCTTCTTTCACAGGCTTTCCCTAGCCCGCGGGCACCTCCCGGAGCCTCTCCCCAGCAAGACGGCTCACACACCACCACCACCCCCCGCCCGCCCGAACGACCCGCATCAAATTAACTTTATTGGCAGAGGCACAGCCGCCCAAACCTCCCCCGCCTCCGAGAATGCCTCACCTACAGCTCTGGCAGTGGGGGGCTTTTAAATTTTTTGGAAGGTTTTTGGTTTTTTTTTTTAGGACGGTGCAAAGTTCCATATCTCCTAACCGTGCCGCCGCCCGGCCGTACCTACCCAGCGCCTTCATGTACTCGTCGAAGTTGTGGCTGTCCACCAGCTTCCAGGTGGCGCAGAATGCCTCGACCATGGCGGCCGACTGCGGGTGGCGGTGCCGGTGGCGGGCAGCTCCGCCGCGCCGCCCCCCATTTAAAGCCGGCGCCCGGCGGGGGGCCGGGAGGCGGGGGGCAGCCGCGGTCCGCCCCCGCCGGCCGGGCCGGAGACTCCCCGCCCCACCGGGGGAGGGCGCTGCCGCCGCCGCGGAACGGGCAGGGGCGCGGGGGGCCCGGCCAGGGCCGCCCCCCCGGGCCGGGGCACGGGGCGGGACGCTGAGGGGGGAGGGAGCGGGGCTGCCCCCGTGCGCGGCACCTTTGCCCGCCGGAGCCGCCGCGGGGGCGCCCACCCGCCGCCCGCACCGTTGCTCCTGGTCAAGGAACGCGGGCAAAAAGAGCGGCGGGCACCGGCGTGAAATACTCTACGGGCTAAAGCTACAGGATCGCAAGGCTACTGCAGAACACCGCCCTAAAAGCTCGCCCGTGAAGGTTCTCAAGGCCGGTGTGGTGGTGGGCAAGTACAGGTCCCTCTCCCCCACCAGCGCACGGCACCTACACGGATGCTGCCTGAAACCGGCAGCTGCTACTGCTGGCTGGGAAGGGCGTCTTGCCTCCACAGCCGGCAGAGCTGGAAACTAGGAATGAAGAAAGAAGGAAAAAGAGCTCAAAACTATTTCATAATACTTTTTTTTCCCCTTTCTTCTTCTGCTAGAGAGGGAATGTTTTCCTCCTTCTGGTGGTTCTTTGCTCTTCACTGAAGGCGCTAGGTACTCATCTTGTCTCCGAGTGCTTTTCAGAAAGCAGCCTGTCTCCGTGGGACAAGCCACGGTGCCGGCTTTTCCAGACCTACGGCTTGGATAGATTCCAGAGTCGTGAATCTAGCTCTTCAGCTCTCCTAACAAAACTCGGGGACTAAGTGAAAGAGACTTTCTGTGATTTAGGAACAAATTCTCGACATTTTTCTACTTGGTCCAGCCATACAAGATAAAAATAATTATAAATGTTTTCCTAATACTTTAAAATTAGTTTTTGACTGTCATTTGCATTTCTTTCAGGCTCTTGTAGTATTGCACATTCTTTGGGTGTAGGGCAAGTGATGCTTCTGATAGGATTTTAATTTGATTTGCCACTTTTTCACTTGTCCTCAGAAAGAATTAACCCCTCTCTGAATTAACCCCAGGAATAAATTCCCAATTCCTTTTACCACACAACACAATCTGTGTTAGCCTTGATAGCCTAGGGGTATGAACTAGTGCATCTATTTCTCTTTAGCTTTCCCTCCACTTACTTGGAAGCACAGAGGGAGACACAAAGCGCCCTCCTGCAGCTGCTCAGTCTGTGTATGACCCGCACTTCTGAGACTTTTCAGCTAGTGCTCAGGAAGCCAGGGAGAGCAAGAGCACCACTTGAAATAACAGACCGATAGTTGTTGTTCATGAGGCTAAAAGGGATCAAGTCCCTTTTTTTTTGGCAAAGTTGAATAATGCTGTGTCTCCAGAGTTTGCACAGAATAGCAGCCTTACTGGTGCTTCTCACACGACATTCGGTAACCTAATGTCTGCAGCCAGTCAAGCCCTCTAGGATGAACAAGGAATATGCTTTGTGGGCACACGGGGTTGGCATCGGGCATGGCTCCAGTTCCGTTTGGGAACTGTTTCCTCAATACAGTGACATTGTCAAGTATTTAGTAGTGTTCACCACTCGCGGACAAACTCTGCAGCCGTGGTCTCACAGAGCTTCATTGCCGGCTCCCAGGCAGCTGACACACAAGTACAGGCAAACTGACCTCGCCACTCACCTACTTCATCTGAGATGCATCATGTATAACCCTAAATGGTTTTACTGACATAATGGGGTCTCCTCTCCCAGTACTGACGAGGCAGAGTTATCTGCTTGGGCAGATTCTGTTTGCAGAAGCCCTGGAGCCTCTGCTGCTCCGTCTGGTGCAGGGGTGTGCGCAGAGCCCTGGGAGAGCTCCACGCTCTCCATGCTCACTGGGGCTTGTTGTGTACAACCAGCCTCACAAACTTGGTGTGATATAGAACTCCTGAAAGTGATTCAATGCCACTGCCAATCCTCAAGGACACTTGTGCCTTGCACCTTCTTCCAGACATGGCTCTGCAGCTGGTCCTTGGGGGTTAGCCACTTCAGGATCCTTCATAACTTAAGCAATCATACCTACACTGATGGCTCAGTTCTGCCAGGATTTTTCAACATACTTAGCTAAGACATGTATCTAGTCTCAAGAAAAATATATTCTTTAACACTTTGCACCATGCTTCGGATGTAAAACAGGGTCTGCTAAAATGTTCACAATCCTTCTGCTGCTTAGATAGATTGCCAAAGTCATCACACCAGGTTTTATGATGGTGAGATCCCACCTGTCTGTGTTAGTGATGATTTGGGAGCAGGATAAATCACAACAGTAGGAAATGTTACATTATTGACACTTTGTGGGGTGACAAGTCACAGCCAAAAATATTTCCAAGGCATCTTATGCCCTATATTTGCTTGTGGATCCTTATGTGAGAGTTGTGTTAATGTCAACAGCTAGTACAAATCACCCTATCTATATAAATACTTTGCTATGGCTGGAATAGAAGTAGCAGTGTGAAATGCACTGACCTGGTGTGCATTTTAGGTTGCTGCACAAGAGACCACACTGAAGTTTCTTTTACTCTGTCAGCAGAGTTCGAAGGTTTTAACAGACTGCATACTCCCCTGTAAGAAGCCTGTGTGACGAAAGATGTTTCTGGAGATTCCTCTCTGGACACTCAGGGACTCATTCTTGTTTACACTAAACTCTTTATGCCACCTGAGGAGTGTAAGTAGGCACATTTACATTCTCTGTGCAAGGCCTGCTTGAAAGATGAAAATGCTGTGGCAAGACATCCCTGTGTAATAAGTAATCCTTGCTTCCGAAGGCCATCCAGGGTGAATGTGGGACTACTGTAACCTTTAGCCTTTGAATACAGGACACAAAAAACTGCTTTTGACTACCTTTTCCTCCTGTTATATCCCTGCTCCGCATGCCCTTGGGCATTCAAAGAACAAGGCTCTCAGCCTCCTTCAGCCTTCATTCAGTTCTTGAAAAAAAAATTCATTTGTTCAGGATAAAAAAAAAAGGCACCACAGGATGGCCACCAGGCTTCTGTGGTAGAAAAGTCTGACAAAGAGGTTTTCTCACTGTGGATTCCTCATAATCAGTGTCAGGAACTGCTGAGCATCTAATCACTGTAGTCAGTCACTAAGGGCTTAGTACCCTGGTTATGGAAATGCTGTGAAACTGGTGAAGCTAATGTTTGAAGTCAGGTTTATCTATCCTTCTGCTGTGTCCCTCTGTGGATCTATCACAGAAGGGGCACTCTTGCTACACCAATTCAATTAAACCTACCCTTTCACCATCTTTGCAGTACAATAGCCAGGAATAATGTATTACTCTGTAGAGTTTTAATCAGTAGTTAGGGGGATACTATGCTACAAGACCTTTAGATAATTTAGTGATGACTGCATTATGCAAACATTTCTGTGTCCGGGGCAACAAAGACCCTGGAACTGCAGAGCATCTTGTACCCATGTGTGCAACAAAGGTGCAACTCAGTGACACCAGGGCCTAACTCCCCTGGTACGAAGCAGATGTAGGCACTCAAAGGCCTTTCTGGTATTGAATCCCATTGAAAGTCAACATGATTCAGGGTCCTAACTCACTTGGGCATTTTGGCAATCTCTTAGCATTCTGAAACATACAGGGGGATACTTTTGAATTAAGGAAATTGAGAATAATATGCAGCTGAAAGTAGAGGATATTTCCTCTATTTATGGACGGCAGACTAGGATATTCTCAGCACATTTTAACCTTGTGTGAAGCCCTGCTGTGAATCTCTGTGCAGCTTTGATCTCAGTATAATGCAGAAATGACCAGATTTTAGGAACTATTGTGTAAGATTGGATGATGTTGCTTCAGGGCTGAGCGTGATTGGGTTTTGGTGCTGTAGAAAAACCTAATGTCAAACAGGGCAGTAGAATGTCCTTAACTAAAATCGTTTCACGTGTCCTCTAGCTGTCTAAGAGATTTGCTGATCCCCATAATAAAAACAAACTATCTCGGTGCTGTCAGTGAGTCACAGAAAATCACTGGGTTTACTCTATTGATGGGCAGCTCTTTAGAAATCCCAGTCTAAACAAAAGAGATAAATGCCTTATGGAGAAGACGCCTGATTATGCAGCTGCACAAGCAAGTGGTCACAGAAAGGCCCCAGGTACAAAGAAGCTGTATGAATCCAGTCTTGTGCTGCGTAAATGCCATGGGAAGGTCTTTGCTGGAACTGCGGACCAGATGACAGGCAAGGTGCAAGGTAATAAAGGCAGGAGCAGGGAAGACATATTTATACCGTATCCCTTCTAAGAGCGTGGCATACCTTAGGCAAAGTTTAGGACCATGTTCATCAGACTCCCTGCCACTGTAAAAGATCAACCAAAATATTGCCAGGATAGGCTAACATTGGAGCACAAGTCATGTTAAGGTCTAATTCTGGTATTTCTTGCTAACTGGTGAAAACGAAGTTGTCTGTGATCATGCATTTCATTCTTGTAGACTCTCTCTTAGGGTTACAAAGTGGTGTGACATGAGATTAGGAGAGTCCTGGAAAGTAAATACCTGCTAATACCTCGTTACGAACTATTAGACCTTTATTCGGATTGCTTTAAGCTGAGAGGACAGCTGGTCTACAATGGTTTAAAGAAGGAAGCAAATACTACTAAATATCTCCAGGGTCTTCTCTGCTTCTTAAAGGTGTTTGGGGCGTTGTTATCTGTTGTCTAATATTACTACATGTACCATTTAGAGGACTCAAGTTAGAGGCTCTCCTTAAAGAATTAGCCTGTGCTGAAGCCAACCACCTCCCTGGCTCCCAGTTCTATTTACGCAGTGATGCAGTTATTTTAACTTTGTACCATTAGGCCTTTGGTTATTTTAGTATGTGTTTGCTTTCTTTTGTGTTTAAGGGTATAAAACTATTTTAAAGCCTCTAAAGTGAACAGAAATGTCTGATACTGGGTGTCACAATAGCTGTCTAGTTACTGTAAAATTAATACAAGATATCAACTTTCCAGACTTACAGTTTCAGAATGGCCAAATGTAAGGTCATATACATGGAAGAAAAAAAGACAGTCTTACAAATAAGCAACTGACTATTTCAGATGTAATAATGACTCAGAGAAATTTGGAATGCATATGAGTAAGTTGAATGCACTAAATTAAAATAATCCTTATGTACATAAATGGAAAAAGAGCACATAGGTTTAAGGAGATTATATGACTTGCATTTGACTTGTTGCAACTGATTCTGGAATATTTGTGTAGATTTGGTGTTCAGAGCCACCCAGTGAGAATATTAGTGGAACAGAAATGCACTCTGTATTAAGGTCCAAGGATTCCATATTCTAACAAAGGTAGGGAATGATTTCTACCATCATGAATACAGTTTTTAAAGGTACAGTTGATCTCTAAATGTCGTCTTCTCTTTCTGTAGCCCTCATATATGCTATGGAGGCTGTCTAATACTTAATAAGTGCAACTGTTCAGTGTAATTGATCTCAAGCTAAATCCTTGCAGCATAACAAAAGACAGCTTTGCAGTCTGCACGGCTGGATTTCAGAAACATTTGGAATAGCTCAATACACGTTTGTCCTGTTTGTCTATACTGAAGCACTCCATTTGCTGTGATATCCTGAAATCACGCTCAGTACCAGCTGAGATTTAGACAAAAAGTAAAATTTGAGTGAAATACAAATTTAAGAAGATAACTACTGAATTTGGAAAACAGATGCAAAATAATAACTCAGCGCATTAACTACCTGCATTTGGATATTCCCAGGGTCCTCCTCTGTTCCCCTCAGATACGGACTGACAGGACAGTCACAACCTGCTGGAGCCAGAAATGGTGCCTCAGATGCAGCTGGAGCCACACTCATCTGGGTCTGCCCCCTCTCACCTGGAGCAAGCTCTTTCCTCAGAAGTTCTAAACTAGCAGAGGGTTACAGGGAATGTTAATGTACCCCCAAGAAATGTCTAAATTCCACAATCTTGATAAATAATTTAATTAGCTTATCAATTTATGGGCCTGTCATTGAAGAAAGAATGCCTGACACAGATCAGGCAAAGATGCTTTCAAAATGAAATCTCATGCTGGGTGACCCAGACAGAAACATGCACCTAACTTGATTCATTCAAGAGTGCGACTGTATCCCTGCTTTGCATATTGGTTTGTGACTAAGCATTGAGTCATTTCTGAGTTTTCATGAATCTAAATATGTAAACTTCCTGGAACACAAAATTCTAGATCAAACTTGAAACATGGCAGGGTTAAGATAGCTCATTAGTAGCTTTAAATAGGGACCAGTACCAAGACAAACTCGGGGAAAACTTCGATCATCCCAGCTGTTGGGAGACAATCACAGAGAAACAGAAATAAGAGTGGTCTCTTCAGTCTGGTATACAAAACTCCAGTCACTGGAAATTAAGCCTAGAGAGACTGATATCAAAAATTAAGTGCATGTTAGCTGTGAGGAGACTTAACCCCTTGACCAACTTTCAAACAGCCTTACTACTAGACTTTTCATCCCTGCAAGCTGTAAACTGTGCTAACAACCACAGCTATTAGACATTATGCAGGAAGTAATTCAGAGAAGTCCCATATCCTGGATTATGCAAGAAATCACATGAGATGGTCACAATGGGCAAATCTAAACCAGGAAACGTAAAAACACATCCCACTTGCTGAGTGTGGGTTAGTAGTTTGCTAAATCCAGAGTCTGCTATGGGAAAGATATGGATATGCACAGAAAGGAACATGGACATGTAGTCCCTGCCTGGATAGTCACAGGACTCACTTTCTGGACTGTACTGCAGCAAGTGCCAGTGGGGAAGTATAGATAAATCCACTATTCCTTTACTTTCTATACATCCATGTATACATGTTTCAAAAGATTTCCCCCTCAGTGTGGCGGTGGTAAACATAACCCAGACCCTCTATGTATTACAAAATCCTTAACTAACCTTGTAATAGTTAAAAAGGCTTCTAATATCATATTCCTTCAGACCTTTGAAACTTTCTTGAGCAGCTGATCAGTGCTGCAGACAGAGCTCAGAACACCCAGAGTCCAGAGCCTGTGAAGGGTGCAGGAGCAGGCTGACTCGCTCACACCATGACTGGCTCAGGTGTTCTGATAAAAGAAGGGCTATGGAGAGGAAACATGGCACAACTTTCATGCCTTTAACTCCATCTCATTGCCTTTTCTCTTCCCCACCGTTAAATATCCTTCTTACATGTCAGCATTTAATTTTTTCCTGTATAAATTTACCTAGACATTTCCACTTGTGACTGCCCACGTTAAAAAAAAAAAAAAAAAAAAAAAAAAGGGCAGAAAAAGCACAGCAAAGTCAAGAGTTCAAAGGCTGTCTGAAAGAACATGCCTGAAAGAAACTTATTTCTGCACTTTCTTATATTGCAACACTGTCTGTATTTGCATAATCACATGCTTTTTTTTTTTTTTTTCTAGAGTGGCTTTCCCTCCCTCAGAGCTCCAAAGCACTAAGAGTTCATGTTGGGCATAAGAGGGTATAAGTAAGCGAAGCAAGGGGGTGAGCACTGAAGAAAGGAGTAGATGGTTACGAGCTCTGAACAGAGTTGGATGAGGAATTCAGAGGGATGGAAGGAATGGGATGGGATGGTTGAGCAATTCAAGTAGAAGACGGGTACAAAATTGGTGGGAGGAACAAGCAGGTTCAAAACCTGTAGCTCTCCTGTGAATGCAGGTATGGCAGTTTTCCTGGTTTTCCCTCAAAGGGCGTTTTCCTTCCATGGTGCACAGGATACCATGGCTCAGCCCCTGCTGTCTGCTGGAGGTGGCCTAGGGCTGCCGGGGCAAGCCCGGCTCCCCGCGCCTCTGGGTGCGGGGGGCTGCTGGGCCGTGGAGGTGCTGCTGGCGAACGGGGGAGCGTGCAGGAGCGACTTTACTATCTATGCTGGGGAGCAAGAAACAACGTTACTGTGAATAAACTGCTTATTTAGCTGACCAGATGGATAGCGCTGCGGCCCGCGGGGACGGCGCCTCTGAGGGGAGCTCCCCTGCCCTCCGCCGGCGGCTGCAGCTCAGCGGGACCTACCCGACGGGGTGTGGTGGGGCAGGAGGGCGGCACATTCCGAACCCGTTTCCCCCCTGCTTTTGAGGACGCGGGGACTTCTGGCGTCTACGAGCCCTTTGGAAGATGAGAGGCCGGGGCAGCGCAACGGGCAGCGGCCGGCCGGGCGACGCTTGGACGCCGAGGCCGAGGCCTGCCCAGGGCGGCGGCGCCCTCTGCCGGTACCGCCCGGCGCCGGCGGGGAGCCCCGTCTGTCCGTCCCGCCCGCGCCGGGCGGGCGGGGCGTTGTCACCGCTCCCCTTCTTTTTCATGTTACGGCTGACACCGAAGAAGGCCCAAACTCAGCCACCTCCGAGGCGGTGCGAGGGGGGGCGGAGAGGGGCGAGGCTGTGAGGAAGGCGAAGCCTCGGCCTTCGTGTGCCTGCCGCGGGCTCGGGCGCCATCTTGTGTCCGCCGGGCGGGAAGTGCCCGGCTGCCGCCCGCAGAGCCCTCGGGCAAGAGGAGCTCCTGTCCCCTTAGGAAACTAGGTGCATGGCTAGAAAATGACTTCTGCAATACTGCTAGGAGTTTACGTGCTCCTTCTTTTTGTGTACCCTGCTGATGTATCATTTACAAACGTGCCCAAGGGGTCTGGAAAAAATTAAAATACATGGGGAGGTTAAACCAGTCTCTCACAGATTAGATTTTCTGTACATTGTATGATGAGCAGTGGATTTACAGCATCAGTCACTGCACGGCAGAGTCCCAGGAATAAAGCACTGGTAAGGATTGTTCAAATCCTCACATTAGGGGCCTTTATGTTGTGCAGGCAATTGCTGAATATATGTTTAATCCAGAAAAACCCACAGCACCCAGGCTCTGTATCAACAGCCAAAAAAACCCCATTTTCCATCAGTCATAAATATTGTATTAAAATCCAGAGATCTGGCATCAGGACAACGCACAGGGAGGGTGGAGTGAGGGCCTTCAGCCCTCCTATTGCTCTGGGCCATCTTGGGATATGAACTGGTACCCACTGGGCTGAACAAGGAAATAAAAATAATGAAATAACAGATCTCAGCATTTATTGCTAATTACTATCCAAAGTAGAATAGCTTCAGTGGGGAAGATGAAACAGAGTTCACCCTAAAAAAGGTTAAAACCAGTCATCTATGGTGGTGTTGGTACCCCTAGCCCAAATCGCAGAGCAGGCGTTTAAAGCTGGGTAGGCTGCAAGCCAGACCTGTTTTATGACAGAGTTTACAGGCTGAAAATGCTTTTGGCTAGTTCACCCCTTGGTGCCCAAGCATGTCATTTTTCCTTTGCCCGGGCAGCATGAGAGTTTCTACTGAGAGGTCATGGGCCTCTGAACCAGAGATGATGTGCTCCTGCTGACTGGGTGAGGCAGTAAGCTGCAAGGGGCAACAGGAAGAAGCACCACACATCTCAGCACAGCAGCCCTGTGGAGTGGAAAAGCTTCAGCCGGCATTATTTTCCCAAGTTTACGTAAGCCATTGGAGCAGTGCTCCCAGCAACACAAGATATCTCTTGTCTGTGATCACCCAACTTTCTGAATACACAGAGACACCAAGGTAGTGGACCCTTAGTGAAACCCTTGAAGTGAAAGTCTCGGTTTAGCTGGAGACAGACTACCTCTCACCAGGCCTGGTCACACCCTCTTTGCACTTCCCCTCTTAGGCAGCTGCCTCCCAGCTCATTTTGAGGTCTCCCTCCACTTACTTGCACAAACTACCTGGCAGTCTGAGGATCCCACTAGATGGCAGGACAGTTTAAACCCTTGTTTTTTTCTATCCAAACCACTTCAGAACAAGTGCCCTGGTACCCCAGTGGGCTCAGCCTCAATGGCTTGTGCTGTGTGGACCCTGGGGAGCCCACATGCACCATGGTGGTGGGTCTGTGGCTTAAGGGGTTTATGATTGCTGAGCACAGCAAATATAACCTGTGCCAAACCAGAGGAGAAATCCATGCAGAAACTCAGTTCAATTCATTTTCATGGGCTTTATCACACTTAGAGCATCAGCAGACAAAAGAGAAGAATACAAACTAGTCCCAAGTGATTAGTTACATCTTGAAGTATTCCTCTCTTTATGTGTGTATACATAAAGGATACTTGGAACACTGATGGTAAAATGTAATTTAAACCTCTTCTAGCCACTGACCTATTGTCATTTTTAACTAATCCAAGTGCAGTTATAATATTTTGTATGATCGCCATTGTATGAAAGTAGCACAACAGAGAAGTGCCCACTGTGGGTCAGACCATCGGTCCATGTAACCAATAGTGTCTTGGACAGTGCAAAATTACATGATGTTTCCACTGACTGGTCTTCTTGCCTCCAAGCATTTGTGTTCATGGACTTTCTGAGTTGGGAGAAATTTTCTGTACGATTAGCAATTCATGACTTAAAACTAAAGTTAGATATAATTCACACTGTAGTTAGCATAAAACTGATCTTTGTCTTCAGTGACAACTAGATCTGTCTTGTACACTGCTTTACTATCAATGATTTGGAAGTTTCCTTTAAAATACACCACTTTGCGACTGCTTTGGCACTCATTTCATCCATCCAAGCTCAGCCTATGCAATGTTATACCAGAATGATGGTATATGGCACAGGTGGAGATAGCTGTATGAGGAATCATAGCAGCTAAACTTCACTTTAAGAAATACTTCATTACTTCTCTTAATCTCTCCAAATTAGAACATTCTAATAATCAGTCCCCCATATCAAAACCTATTTAGTCCTTTATTGCATTCCAGATAACAAATTTAACTTCCCTGTTTTATAGCAACAAAAGATGCCCCCCAGCATGTTTATCCACCTCTTACATGAAGCTTCTGATGAAGAGCTGACCAAAGAAAAGTACCTTCTTAATGACATATGGAAAAGATTGAGGCCAATTTTCTGTATAGTCAAAGTACCTGAATTATTATATACGCACAATGTAGTTACAAGGGTATTTGCTGGTTGGGGGGGGGGGGGGGCGCTGTTGTTGTTGTTTTTGTTTTTTTTTTAATATGCAGAGTTGCTAAGAATAATTGCTTCATTAAGTTTTAAACTTTGGAGAAAAAAAGTTACCTTTTTTTTTTTTGCTTGGTACTAAAATGAATTTCTTTGCTCTGTAAAAATCCAGGATAGTGCTGTAAACTGATGAAAAAGATGCTATTACTTGTGTCACACTTGCTGGAATGGAAATTGAGATTAATGCATTATAATACCAGATTAGCCTTAATAGAAATTTGGTGCCATAATTTATCAAGGTAGTTAAGTATGTACCTAATTTTAGGCACTAAGTCGTTCTATTGACTTCTGTGAGACTAGTCTGCATTTAATGTTAAGCATGTTTTAAAATAGTCTGCTGATTCAGGGTTACCCTGTGGATTAAGAGAATGCATTGTCATCAATTACCCACTAGCTGAGCTAATGTGAGGGTGGTATCACCTGGATAACGATTGGAACAGGACAAACTAAACTGGTTCAGTGAGAAACTTATTCAGAAGCACTGCGTTTGCTCTTTAAAGTGTCAGCCTAAGTTTAGTAGCTCTATCACCTATCTTCAAGATACTAACAATAAAACAAACCAGTTTTCCCAATTTTAGCTGTGCTTAAGATAGTGACCCTGCCTAAACCCTAGACTACTGTACAGCATGGCATAGAGACCCCCAGACAGCTCTAAAGGGGCTAGCTCCTGTCTGGTTGAATAAAGTGTAACACACAACTAATAAATTCTTCTGGGCCAAAGTTTATATGGCACAATATCTACCACACCAACCACTATTTGTGGTTCTGTTTATATTGGTCAGAAATATGCAGCTGGCTCAGAACTGGAAAGGTTTATCTGAAAAAATCCAGGGCATAACTAGATATTCCTCTTGCATATCTGAACTAACTACAAACGAGCTCTTCCATGTAGCCTAGACTAGCAATTGTTTAGACACAAACTGTACATGCTTGTGGCAAAGAAGTATTTCTGCATCTCTAACTTGGTTAATCTGCAACTAGATAATACACAAGCAAATAAGGACCGCAGGTGACCCACATATTATAGATCAAAAATGGTCATCTTGCTTTTAATTGCATTGCATTTTAAATCTTCCCGTTCTTATGCAGTTTTTCTAATTTTCTGTTAATATTATTCCTTCTGCGCAGCATTTTCTCACTGACAAATTCATACAGCTGAAGGACAAAGTAAAAACCAGTTTTCCAGAGTGTTGAGCACTCTGAATAGTTCCAAGCTGTACGTCTGTGAATAGTTAATTCTATGTGTGTATATAGCTGTGGAAGTTTTTATGCAGTTTATCACATGAATAATTTGCTAAATTCAGCTGGTACATAACTGGTGTTTTAATAGTAAAAAACTTCAAAGCATCTTAGGCTAACAAAATACTTAAGTATCTATTCCTGTAACCCAAATTTCAGTGTCTTATTCTGTAAGAGAAGAATCTAAATATATCCAGCACTGCAACTGTGAAAGAAGAGAATTCAATATAGGCCATGACCCAGAAGAGCACTTCAGCATATGCTCCACTAAAGCATATAAGGAATTCTGTTTCAGCTACTCGATTTCCACGGGATTATTTTAACTTCTTAAAATTGAACAGTTTAATGCACTGTGATGATATAAAGGAGGCTGGTATATGAAAATGGGACTGTAAGCTAGAACAAGAGTGTGCAATACAAATATAGTTAGCTACGAATCCCTCTCCAACATGGTTTTCAACTCTGGTCCTCCAGTGTCAGCCAGTTTGGTCCCTCAGCCTTTCTTAAGCCACCTGTTTTGCTCCAGTGGAGTAAATTATTTTATGTTTCCAAACCTGAAAGTAATTCTGGGATGTTGCACTTGTTAAAGGAATACAAGTAAGTGGAGGGAACTAAGTGTCAGTTCAGTTGGATAAAACTGAATCCTTTACTGAATGGTCCCTAAAAGACAGTGCATGAGTAAAATGATCAGTAGGAATGGTAGGTGTGCAGAGAGGCCTCTTACAAGCTCTCTGCCAGCTATAAAAGACACAAATATTTTATAGATGGAATACCAGTCAAATGTGGAATGTACCCATCAGAGATGCTTCCTCTGCCTGCCTACAGCCCAGCAGAGAGATTGTGTAGGCAAACAGAAGCATTCGACTGTCAGTGTGGTTAGGTTTCAAGAAGTACGTAAATGTCTGCTGCCCCAGGCTGCAGTAAAGGTGCAATTCTCTATCTATAATGAGGTCTCCTGCAATAAGGGAATGAATGCTAAGTATTTTCAGGAGCATGACCTCCATAACAAAACAATTTCTTTCAGCAGAGAAAAACCTTTGCTTAAAAATATTTGTAAAAATCACAATGACTGAAACACCTTCATTATTAGCAAAAAACACCAGATGAAATAAAAGAAATATGTATTATGGGGTTTTAAGTCTTGTCATACAAGAGAAACATCAAGGAACCAACTGAAGCCGGAAAAGATGATAGCTATTTAATTTCCACAGTGAGATTAAACAAATTTAATCACTTACAAACATGGCTACTTTATTTTAGACACATGTGAACAGCTATAATATTCAGCCTGAAAACAGAAATGACAGAAGTGGCAAGACTGCTAAGAGTGTGAGAACTGAGATGATCTGCCATAGTCAAACAGAGTTTAAAGAGTTTGAAAATAAACACTGGTGTTTAAGTAATTTACAAAACCTTTTGGAGACAGGAGGAGGAGAGAAAAAAATTGCTTCTTTTTTTTATTTCTCACACCCATCTACATATGCCTAATGAGAAAAAAGTCTCATGAGATAAATTACAGATGTCTTTAATCTAATGTATACTTAATAATATCATCTTAAGGTGGGGAGAGTGAATACACCTCTGTGTCAGAAATAAGCTATTTTGGGAAATTAAGAAACAGGATTTTTATTCTGAAGCAATCATTAGTTGGGAGTACATCTGCTAGGTATATTAATTGAAACTGTCAAGGAAGATTAGTTAGGATGAATACTATAAGCATGAGAAAACCCAAACCAAGGGATACATTCTTTAGTTCTCCTCCCATTTGGATGTGTAGAACACTGGTTTTGAATGACGATAGTAGAAAAAACGGTAGTTCCACGTTAATGTCATCTAGGTACAAGTGTGTTGCAAAATCTTGTCTGTGCTGCTAAAGTTGCTACTACATTTCAGAAGGGGTGACACAGGGAAACTGGAAAGTCTGTCGATGGGTTTCATTAATCCAGCAGTCCTTAGGTGTTAGGAACCATTGCTTTTTCCTTCCGCCTCTTGACTTTCCAGCAAGGCTTTGGATGATGGCACTTCTCCACCCTCTGCTCCTTCATCTGAAAAAAAGAGAGAATTAAACAGTTATGCCACACACTTTTTCACACTTTTTTAATGAAGCCAAATATTTGGGATCATGGATCCTTTCTGTTCAGATTTGATTTTTTATTACCAAACTCATGGGTGCTTTAGAAAGAGAGATTAACTCTAGAACATAAAGAACTTGCAGAGGCAGTTTCCAAAAGCAATTGCCTACTGGTGTCAATTTGCCTGCTCCTTGCACATGCTGATCAATGCGCATTCGGTTGTAAGAAACAGATTGGAGATAAATTTTTACCATTGTTATTCTTTTTCCTGAGTAATTTCCAAAGCCAAGTTAGAATACTGCATTCCTCTCAGCATCGTGTGATTTCGGGTAGATAACATTACAGTTTATGAACATGTCAGTTATCTGTCTGACCTTCTCTGCCAAGAAATACCTCGGAGAATTCACCCTGTCTTCACAAGATGAGGGGATTTTTTGTCACTCTGATTTGGAAGTTCACTCTTCCATAGGTTAGAGTTGAATGCTTACATGACTAATATAAGTAAAAGCTCCCCAGCATGCAGGGTCATTAGATGAAGAGTTTCATGCTGTTGCTTCTGATGCTCAAGTTCTCTCACTGAGAAACAGGAACTCCTCTTGCCTCGATTTCCTTGCAAAGCATAATAATTTTCACACTACCTTCAAGTCCCACATGGCATTACCAGTGCTAACAGAACAGTTTGTATACCCAAATCTAGCACAGCCCATAGTTTGTGGGGGCAAGGAGAGGTCTGCTCAGCATATCTGACTATACTGTCTTCCACTGTAATAGTCGTAACCTAAGGGGTACATTTTCAGCTATTTGCCCTGAGACTTGCTGTAAAATATCACAGCCAAAAAAGTTATATATCTTGATCTCTACACATCACAGCAAATATATAATACAGTACACAATTCATCAGCTAAAGTTCTTGGCAGAAGTTGCTTGATGTTCTAAGTCTGCTCAGAAGTTTGGAGACTTTGGAGTTTTACAGTGGTAAATTAAAAACTGAGTTATTTGACACCATTCCGCATTATGGAGCACAGCAGCATTGAGGGAAAGGAGACAGCAATCTGGATGTCTAATATTAGTGGAGTCTTGCAGACAGGGTAGAAGAAAACAGTTTGTTAGAAGAAATCTAATCTTAGTTGGTAGTGCTTAGGTGTGCAACAGGTGCTAAACTGCTGAGTGTATCAAGATAGTTACAGAAAGTCACGTAGAAAAATTTAGCAAACAATAAAGGTTATTGGCAGAATGGTGCCCTAACACAGATTAGCGAGTGTGGGAGACCAAGTATAGCCTCTCTGCTCTCAAACTTCTTGCAGACTCCTCTTCAGCCTGTGGATCACCAGTGACACCAATCAACTGTTCAACGTGGTCCCAGTATAGCCTCCCACTGGACCACCAGTGGAAAGTCTCACCCCTCCAAAACTTACACACCATCAGAGGATGATCAGACAGGATACAGGTGGTCTTTATTTCAGAGTTAGGCTCTGAGATAAACAGCTGGCGCCAAAATCTCTACTGTCCATTTCATGAGAACATTAATTTGGTGCAGCTTGCAGAGTACATGGAAATTTATATCAAACAGCTATGATACTTGTATATTCATAAAGAATAAAGCAAAGTCCCTTTTTCTCTTCTAAGCCAGACAAAAGGTATTAGCACATCCTGTTCCTGACCTTTCACTATGACAGCAGCTGACAGTATTTTAGAAGAGAGGAAATGTATGATCCAATGAGCATTAGCTAAATTTGAAGCAAGATGGAGAGAGTTCTCTCACCATTTTCCCTAATCTTCACTGAATCTTTCAGAGTAGAAAAAAAATAGGGCATACTTTATATAGCCACATGTTCTGTCTTCTCCACTTTTCTCATTTATCCATCTTCTTTGTTCTGAGCTGGAAATGGCTTTAATTTTTTTAACAATTTAATGTTAAAGCCAGAAACAGGCAAAAAGAAATGCCTGTTAGAGCCCCAAACATTTCACAAACAAACTGTTTCCCTGTCACAGCATTTGATCTTCCAAACTTTCTTTCCATTTTGATAAATTCACCTCGATTTGCTTGCTGTCTCATCAGAAGTTTAACTTACAACACAACGAGACTGTAATTCTCATCTCATACTTGGTGGAATTCCCAACCCCAAAAAGCAGCCAAGCAGTCAGAATAGACCTAACTGTACCCTGTATTCATTTCCTTTATCATTACTGCAAACTGCTGATAACAGAAACTGCTCCTTCCAGGCCAGCTCTGGCACAGCTGCATGTCAATGACAAAAGCAAAGGATAATCCCATACTCTTAATTGTTCTTCAAATCCTGGCCATGCTGGTCCTTGTATTTGTAAGCATCAGTACATTTTGCTAAAACTACTGTAGCTGTGTTTCATTTCTTCTTCTTAATGCATTGGATGGGTACCAGGAGAAGATTATTCTGTCTGGAGGGCTAAGTACTTATTTTATGCTGTGCTGTAACATTTCTTTTAACAAGACTTTCACTCTTTCATGTTTATTTTTATCCAGGGGAAAAAAAAAAAAAAAAGATCGAAGAGAGAAATTTTGCATGCTTTAAAAAGTATGTTCTTTCTAACTACCAAACTTCCCAGCGGCCAAAGGGAAACAAAGAGAAGGAACATATGTACAGCTGTTGTATTCTTCTGTGCTTTGTTTAACATGGTTAACATGGTGAATCTCCCTCAAGGGTCACTGCTCTAAACAATACGAAGGTTAGTTACACATAATGTAGCAATGAATATTTCAGTGGGTTGGACTGGTCACTTCACTTTTACAGCTCCTGATGCTAATAACAATATAATTCCCATCTGCCTCCGCTTTGATAAGGGAAACAGTTCTCTCCTGCTGGAGCCTGACCGTGCCAGACAAAAGAGCTATTTGGAGTAAAAAAAACCCATCGTATTTGAAAACCAAAGCATTAAAAGTTAAGTGACTGTCTGCACTTTGGAATGGATTTCCAGTGCTTCAGTCAAACACAACAGAAGGATAAAATCTGTAGGGACATACTTTTCATATTCCTAGGGAAAAATCTCTCTTTGAAACAAAGGGAGTTTTAACTGGACCCACGGGGCTCCCAGCTTTACTTTGAATGTACACAGTGCCCGCTGTCCTTCCCACCTGCTCTTCCAGAATCTCCCCATTCCCCCTCTAGTGCCCTGCAGTCTGAGGCTATCTGACCTTGTTGACTTTCCCATTTTTCTTTATGTCCACACTCTCTCCTTCATAAATCTTTGTGCTTTCCTTTTGCAAAAGTAATGCCTCCTTCCAGCACCCATTCAGATTCTTATTTCCCTCTCTTTCCCAGGTTCAAGCCATGATGTGGTCATTTGGTCCCTTCTCACTCCTCCTGAAAATGTTCCTTCTACCTGCCAGCAGTCCTTCCATGGGCCCGTTCTGGGTTTAGATTATGGAACCCCGAATGAATATAAATTACACCACCAAAGCAACAACAACTTGTAATCAACAGAACCGCCCCTCAGGCCTTCATGGTGCTTTAGGAGGCTGTAAACTCAACATCCTGCAATTGCTTCAGGCAACATACAAGCAGAACATTAATCCCCAGAGCCTGGGAATCCCTCCTATAATCTACATCAGGTGGGATTCATGGGCCCTCCACTCCTCAGCACAGGCCTGCCCTCCCGCTGTGCTGTACCCACACCATCGCTGCTCCTGGATGGGGGGCTAGCAGTTGAGGTGGCATTTGTTGACAGCACCAACAGTGATGGGCACAAGAAGAAAAAGTTACTTCCAAATCAGAACCTAAAGTAGGGGCAACAACCCATGTCAGGACCAACCTAAAATTTTCACTTCATAGGCATTAGAAACCAGATTTTCCTGAATCTGAAAATCCCCCTGAAAGAACTCAATCCCCCCTAAAAAGAACTCAAATAGTAAAGCTGGTGTTGATTAGACCTGTGCTAAATCAACAGAGCACCTTATCAAATAAAAGGACATTGCAAAATAGGACACTGGTCTCAGACAGCAAAGCTGAAAGCCTACTAGCAGGAGTAAATCACTGTAAACCCTACTCTTAATGTATATGCCCGAGTTAGGATAGCTGTAATTGGATTAAGAGTGCAGCTTGCTGTCTTGTGCTAAATTATCTCAGTGCAGAAGTAGACCCTAATTCATAGCTGGAGTGATGGTTTTCCAAGCTGCCCAGCAATGCAACTGTGTTTGCTCGTCCTCGGGGGAACTGAAATTCAGTTCCCAGCACCTTTCCCCAGGCTGCTGAACACTGAATCTGTGGGTGGATATGGTAGACTTAGTCTGGGTTAAAATTAACTTGTCTCATCAGGCAGCAGAAGTGGTAACTGCTTTGGAAGGTTGAATTTAATCCTAAATGAAGAAAGAAATATTAGTATTGACATCAAAACTGCATGGTGGCAGAAGTCTTAAGGAGAAAGCAAAGGACGACTGCATAAATACGTCTGTTTCTTGAATGTGCAGCCATTACCTTCTGAAACGGAGAGCTCAGCCAGTTTGTGTGGCAGGTCTGAAGTCCCAGCTCCAGCAGGAGAGCCCAGAATATCTGGTAAAGCGTTCCGGCGGCCTGCCCGTCCTGATGCTGCAAAATCTGTGACCACAGGCTCCACATCAGTCATTGCTGACTCCTTTCCTCATAGCAACATCTGCACATGAAACAAAAGAAGAAAACAGCTGTAGCCCAGGATGGATGTTAATCACCTGCTCAACAATACAACAGCCACAGGCTTTGCCCAATAGGTCTTTTGTTACTAAAAGCTATATATTTCAATACCAAGTGCTTAAGCTTTATTTGTGCCCCAGAAGATAAAAAGAATCTCTGTGCATTTCCTTACGTTGCCATTTGCACATCAGACTAGCACAATGAACAGCTCTGTACCTACAAGGAACCTGTGGATGGGGTGAGAGACTGCCAGCCGCTTGTATGGTTTTTTTATACCTGATCTCTTTTTAAGTGGTTTTGCCATACAACCACTCAGAAGGGAACTGAAACTCTACTTTGTCCTACTGTCTCTACGAAGCAAAGCGTATTTATTATGAATCTTGTTTAGATTCTTATTCAGAGTCTTGTTAGAACAAACCCCTTTCACAGAGAAGCATATTATACAAAAAATACCTCTCAAAAAACAAACTAAAATTCTTCATAAAATTTCTTTATGCTGCAGATATCAAACCATTTGTTTTCCTCTGCTCCTTGTTAGCATGGTTTAACCTCAGCTTGTGCATGTGATTTTTATCTAATAAAAAATTGAATCCCGGAAACAATCGAACTAAGCGCTCTGTGCCCTCGATCCCTGTCTCAAAGCCCATTGAATTGCATGAGAAAACTCCTGCTGACCAAAACGGGCTTTGGATCAGGCACAGAGGGGTTTGCAGGATCACAGCCGGAGGCACCAGCCTAAGTGAGAACACCTGGAAGCAGGAGGAAGTGATATTTTGCTGCAAGTGGCACACACGGATAGTCTGTGGAAACTGATATTAGCAACTATATTATTAAAAATCACAAAAGACTATTATACCAGCATTGTACACAATAATTTCTGATAAGTAACTGCGTCATTTCTAATAGTTAGACATAAACGGTTCAATTAAAAATAATATTTGCTTGCTCTGTATGAACACAGTTCTGTGTGCAATGTGGGAACAGGAATATTGTCTCTTTGTTTAAAGATGGTCAGTGCTTTGCGTGGGAAGGGATACAGATGGGGCTGGGGACCAACCTAATGGAAGGCTGTAAGCTTTCGGTTGACAACTGGCTGTATTTAGAATAAGAATTGGATAAGGAAAGTCTCAATCATTCTATTGTTGTTCATACAGGAAGCAAAGCACCACAGTCTCATTTCTAAAATTCTGCGAAGGTTGGGAAATATCAGTACTCGCATTTCAAGGATAGAAAAAACAAGGCAAATAGAGATCAAACATGATTTGCTGATGTGCATGAAGGGAGGGACAGAAATTTGATTACTGATGCTGACCTGGTGTTCCCACCACAAAGAACAATTTCCTTTTCTCCCTCAAAGTGCCTTTCAGCTGTGTCACTTCAACAAGAAGAATATATATTCTTAATCATATTTGTATCTCTAAATACTTTGTAATAAAAGACATGAATCCTTCTTGGCAAGAAGCAAAGGCATGAGTAAAATCTGCAAGTCTGAAAGACGACTTGAACATGCAAATAAACCACTTTCTTTAACCAGTCAGTAACTGAACATTCTGACCTGGAGATTTAGCAGAAAGTTCCTATCTTGCATGAAAACAGTCAGGTCAGGTCCAAATAAATCTTTCCTATAAGTAGCAAAAATAAAAAAAAACTATACATGGACATTCAAGAATGCAACTTCGAGAAAATATACAAAGTATGTGTATCAACATTCTCGGTTAGATACAGCATTATACTATGTATTCATTAAAATGGGTGAGGGCTGCACTTGACAAGAAATATTAAAATGACAAGAATGAATCCATATTTACAGACACAGTCTCATGGGTTTTTGTGGGTGTTCACATTTTCTTAACTGTAGGTGTCCTAAATATATTTCTCCACATGCTCACCAGAGCAAGTAGAGACTGCAAATTACACTTCAGAACAGAAAATACTCAGGATCTCCTTTTGCTTAGTAAATCTGTTAAAATTTGTTCCCAGTGACAAAATAACAGTGTTGCTGCAGTTCCTGCCCCTTTCATTTCAGCCATTCAGTTGGTGAGACAGTAACACTGTTGTGAGCTGACTGCTGTTCACATAAAGACCTACAGAATGACATTAACATCAAAACACACCACAAACTTCCTCAAACGTGTTGTGTGGACTTGTTTTTTTCTCTTTTCTCTCCTGCATGGATGTTTGGTCCCTAAATGGTTACTTTTTACATGGAAAAAAATCTGCCCTACAACTCATGCTATATGAAACTACTCGCTTCTGCAGTACAGTTTCATCTTACCCACCATGTGCATTTGTTTCAAACCCCTCCCTTCCCCTCCAGCCCATCTTCTCCTCTGATGTAATCTCCCTTCACTGCATTATACTGGACAACCCAGGAAGATGATGGAGGACACAGTCCCACACACTTTCACGTACGTGAATTTTGATTTATGCACATCATTTAAAAGTATGTAGAGACAAATCTAGAACATTTGTCAGACAGAAAATCAGCTGATCATTATCCATCAGTCCGGTGGCCATAACTCAAATGTAGCTATCTAAAAATAATAAAAGTACACCATCCCTTATATACGTAGGAGTTACCATTATGTTTTCACCTTTGGTTTTTCTATACTGCACTTAAGGTATTACAGGCAGAGAAGACTGAGTTCAGAAGTTCAGGGCTACCTACTGTGCTAGCACAGGATATTCTCTAAGTATATTTGAAAGATGAGGGACTACCCCAGCAGGCTTAGAACTGACATTAAAAATAAAAACCTTAGTTCATTTAGGTCCATATAAATCAAAACTTAAGTCTACCTCCAAACATATGACAGACTATACTCAAAATAGCTTGCTGCTATACTTTAGATAAATGGCACTTCATTCTTTAATGTTCTAAGGAACTTCTCCAATTTCATTCTCATGCTCTCTTATAATATTACTTTCTGAGGCCTACATCCAAGTAAGAATGTGGTTTCTCCACTCTTTATCTGTTTCTACCTTTAATTTTTTCAACATAATCATCAGGAAATAACTATCTTGGCATCCTCTTGAATCTGTTATGTGTAGTATTTTTCATGGTTCCTCAGAGACTAAATAGTAATCACAATGTGCACAGCACCTATTTTCTCAATTCCACTCCCACTGGCAACATCTCCTTCAGCTTCACTGACCTCATTTTGCTGTAGCCTTATTGAAGTTAAAGATGCTTACATCTTGCCAGTGCCAGCATGCAATTGCTTCTCTCAGCTTCCAAATTACTGTTGTCATTTTTCTCCCATGTCACTGCTCACCAGATTAATGGTGCGCATCTCTAAAAGAACACTGATAGATTTCCAGGGCAGAAGGTTCTGTACTTCCCCGGCTCCCTTTATTCCATAGCAAAAACAAGGCCACCCAAAAGCAGAAGGGGGCTAGGTGGAGAACAGATTTGAGCAGGGATGCAGTCTGTCTGCAGAAGGTCAACAGCAGGAAGGCAGGTGGACATCCCAGAAAAGCTCACCTACTAAAATTAAGAGACCAAAGGCTTTGACTGTCATCCCAGCTAGTACTCCATCAGTACTCCATGGCACAAGACTAACCTTTCAGCCCATTACTGGGCCATGACATAATACTAAGGAGGTTTTGGGAGTACTATTCTCATATACGCCTCTGAAATCCCTGCAGGACCAATCAGAATGCACAACAGGTGTGCAAGGGGGAAGGAAATGCTCTGCTTGTGAAAACTGACTACAACCAAAAGTAAAACTCAGTTACTGTATCTATTGGACATTCAAGTGTCCTCAGACAAAGCAACGGCAGGTAAACTACCAGCGGGATTTTCTCTGAGACAGCTAGTTTGTTAATCCTTAAATCTTTTTTTGTTGGCAGCACAGCCAGACCCTTGGGGGGAAATGAGTCACAGAAAGTGGTGAGATTTAAATAAATGACAAAGGAAAAGAACAAGTCGGGTCTCCTGAAACAACTTGTGTGGAGGATCAAGGGAAAAAATGCTTTACGGTGCTCAGTTGTAGCAGGTACCATGGTCCACATTAAACGTCAGTACTGTCTCTTCCTCACCCTATCTATCTGTTAGGAAGTAGACAAATCACCGCCTTATGTATTTGTGAAAGCTCCTTTCTCTTCTGATCTTTTTTACTGTCTTATACAGAGACAAAATACTGATTTTGTTCTGTTTGTAAGGACAAACTATTCCTCAGGAAATGTCAAAAGATTCCTGACATCGGTATTGTTGCAACTCCACGCAGGAGACTGAAAGACCAAACACATCACTCCTTGCCACTCAGGCACTCCTCTCAAAAACTTTTCTTTAGGTCTTACAAAAGTCTCTGTCTGTGATATCAGAGAAAGCTACACTTTCCACTGTTCCTTCTGAATGCCCTTTAGAAGGAACAAACTGGAAAGCATGAAATCGTCTCACAAACACCTGGAAAGTACAATAGCCAAATAGGACCTTTAGAGCCAGATTAACTGATTTTATGTCTTGATGGTCTCTTACTGTAAAATGAGTTTCAGCATCTTACTTTATTGAGAAAGAACTTTTGTCCTTTTAGTTGTGTTTAGTTGATTTTTATTTACTTGTGAGCCATGAGTGTTCTCCAAGCACCTTTACCCCAAAAGCCTGTAGGTACAGAAAATTTATTGAATTAAGTGCTTCCCACTGTGCAGCTGAGATGAAAACTACATCTCCTCGCTACACAGTTGCCACGCTTTCACATCCTCTTCTGCACCAGCTGTATCCTGACAGCTTTGCCTCCTCTTCCCAAAGATCTCAAAATAAGAATGGTCTCATTATACGTGCTCATGTAATCCTTATGCTTTATCCTGAAGTATTACTGGCCCATAGAAAAGGAAAAAAGCCAGGAACATTCATGCTTTTAAAGAAGACAGTCCAGAGATTATGATGATAACTAAGAGTAACCTGGGCACTTGCATAACAATTTTTGTGAAAGAAATTTCTACGTGTTTTTTCACATCAATTACATTTATAACACACTCATAAGCCTAGTCCTGGGAAGCACACAGAAAAACAAGCAAACGGTCTTTACAATATCTGTATCAAACATAGGAATCTCAATTCTGTTTGGGGCTTCAGACAAGAGACCACACATTTCTCAATACACAGAAGCAATATAACTAGCTATACAAAAGTCAGAAGTGAATCACGAGGTAAAAAAGTAAATTTGTTAGCTTTCCACTTTTTAAATACATCACTAAAGTTGAAACGAGTTCTTTTTATTATTTCATGTTAGAAAGATGATTTATGTTTCCTGTACCAGTGGAGATGGCCTCTTTAGTGCATGTTCTCTGAAAAATTCCTAAATTGTTTCGAAAAATTCCTGACTTGTTTTCCCATATAGGGAAACTAAATTATATCCCATCCCAGTAAATCTACAGTGCAGAAGCATGTCTAAGTCCTTCTACATATTCCTTCTCTGTCTGGATGTTACAGCACATATAACACGCTATTTTTGGTATGATATTTGAAAGTTTGGTATATTGTATATCAGATTTTCACTTTTGGTTCTCTTCAGCATACAGAGCCAGACAGGCATTTGACACAAATGTTGTGTGTTCTGCTCTGGATATGTGACTTAGTCTTGTACCCAGGGCAACATCCTTACCGATAATGTGCAAAAATGGCTTCCATACATGATTTTCCTAGTCCCAAACTGGTCAGTCTGGGATACCAAGATTACACCATTCCTTCATTTCCTGCCTCATGCTCTCAGAAGCACTGAATGAGGGTCCAAGATCTTGATCATGTTGTTCTGATGCTCATCAGTTTGGGGCACAGAATCTGAAAACCTTGGCCAAAGCTGTAGGATAAAGACAGGAGCTAACAATTTTTGCCCCTTGCTAAGTGCAGTTTCTAGATAAACCTTGTTTATGCTTTCATGAGGAATGGCTGAAGATGGGGAATTAATTTTATTAAGTATTAAGGACCATCACCAACCTCACCAATCTTCAGCTCCAAATGCAACATATATCTTAACTTTTCCTGCCTCCCGTATAGTACCTAAAAAGCATATGTGTGCACTTGTACAGATACTCCAGCTGAAAGGACTGGTATAAGCCAGTATGCCATGACAGCATTACAAGGTATCTATGGCATGAAACCACCTTCTATGCAAATGAAATGGGATGGACATTTTTCTTCCTCAGACTGGTAATTTGACTTTTCTTAGCACTTCCATAAAGCCAATATTATACTCATGGAAAAGACAAGGAAAAAAAAGCCATGTAACTTATTAGTCATTCTGCCTTTACACTTCTGGAGAACACACAGATACCATGGTGTGGTTCACCCTCTACAACCCCGTACAGAATATAACAGCTTTACTGTGAGCTGTGTTTGACCCTCAGTGTACACAGTGCTCTGATGCACGGAAGAACACATTACAAAACTAATAGCAGTTCTAAGTAATGGTACAATTTTTCTGTTGTGAAAGAAAATAAGAGAAGAAGGGGTCATGATACCGACAACTGAATCAGAAGTTATCTGCAGCAAGTAATAAATGAAGTGACATTAGCTGAAGGCAGTCAATACCAGGCAAGCGAGCAAGTCACTTTCCAAATGTCTCTGAGCAACCAAAAGCAATGACAGACATAAGCTTCAGTCGACTTCATGGAAACACAATTCAACAGGGAAGAAACTTTAATGCATCAGCTATTCTGGAGAGAAATGAAATGCATCCCCTACTATGGAATAAGAAATGAAGCTCCGTGGAAACAAACCAACCAGACTAATTCTTCCTCTTATGTTTTGGCCATTCATCCTCACAAGAGTTTTCATTTCCTATTGCAAAACGTATAAATATCCCTTGTCCCACACTCACTTTCTGAGTTCAGTCACAGAGCTCAACATTCCAAATCCTTTCTTAAGATTTGCGTCTGGCCTGAAATCCAAGAGAAGTTTGCCCACCCACAGGAACATACCTGAGGAGTGATTTAGGAATTATTTAGGTTTTTAAGGTTGATTTTGCAGAGGCCCTGCAACTACAACATTGTAGTTAACTTGCATTTAATTTTTCTCATTGCCAAAGGCACACAAGGAAATTAGTATCCTCCAACCTCTCCAACTGACTTGTTCTGCAGTGTCTGAACTGGGAAGTCTTTAGGGAAGAATCAAAGGACTTTTTCCTCCCTACTGTGATACCTGCTGCCCCAGCATCCCACAAATGCCTCCTGCAACACAGACAAGTCAACAGCTATGTAAACCAGCATACATGTATGTCAGAACTGTATTCTTTATTAGAAGCAGCGAGGGATTTGGTTTTCTGCTTGCCAGCTCCGTGGAAGAAAACTATTCTGGAAAAAAACACTGAGACTAAGGCAGCAAACAGCTTGTGGCATACTGGAGTCCACTTACACAATGAACTCTAGTAAAGCAATTAGCAATATGTTAGCAATATAAAATGCCATTGAGAAAATATTCATTTACAATTTGGCAGATACATGAGAATCTGATAATCCTATGCACAAAACTAATACACGTATGTACCCAAATTCTTACTGGAGAAGGCCCAAGTCTTCTTGATAGCTCACTGACATGAATTAGGAATGTTTCCATCCAGCTCAGACTGCATCAGAGGGTACTGGTGTGTACAGGAGGCTCACACGAATGGAGACTGGAAATGGAAGTGCTTACAGAAGAGGAGTTACAGAGAAAGAGGATGAGTTGGCTGGTAGCAACATGTGGGCACAAAGGCTTGAAAATCAGGAGCACAAGGATGACAGGGAAGAGGCTTTATGTGAGATAAATGACATGGCAAGCTAAAGCGACACAGGAAGAAAGGAGAGCTCTGGAGCCTTAGTGAGGAAGAGGAATGATTATCAGTAATGAGGAGCTTGTTTTGAGGGCAAGCGGATTGGAGGCAAGAAGGAAGAGAGGCTTAGTAAAGTCTGGGGAGCATTTCAGGATAGCAGCTGTGCTGGAGGATGTGCAGAGACGAGCACAACAAAGAACCTATGGACTAGCAGCAAACTAGATAGGTAGCAGTAAAACAGGTGCTTTTTTTTTTTTTTTGCTTGAAAGAATTTGTATGTAATTATCCCAATATGCCCACATGTAGGAAACCTGAGGAGTCTGCATAAGAAATATAAGGACAGTTTACTTCTTCCCTTTTTTTTTTTTTTTTTTTTTTAGGGGAATAAATTATTTTGTTAACATGACATGTGCCACAACGTCTTGTTAACTGAATTTTGTAGTACTTGTGAGCACTCTTACAGACTGATGTTGTATGGAGTCCTCAAAAGAAGAAGCAGCTGCAATGTGAACTTCTGCACAGACGTGTCTCTTTTTTGCCCTGCCAGCAGCTCCCTTCCAGGAAGAAAAGTCACTGTTTACTTCATATTCAGACCTCCAGAGGGTTCCCTGAAGGCAGAGGTGGGTTTGGTGAAAGAGTTACCTTGCCATTATCAAACTCAGAAAGGACGCAAGCCAGTGCTTCTCTTTATCTAGCTGATTGTGGCAACAGTCTGGCAGTGAGCAGGAACTGCATGTAAACAGCAGCAGGCACCTTGTTAAATCCCTAAACCTTCAAAGCATGGGATTATTTCCATTAAAAAGCAAGAACAAGCTCTCAGAAGCACTTTATTGTTTTAGTTATGCAAAAGAAAGCCGACTTTTGATTTTACTATCTTTGTCATGACCAGATAACATTCCATAATTGTATATAAAACGAGATCAATCATGTCTTATTTCTATGATTCTTCCTCCTTCAAACCTATGAGCTCTATTTTATATGGCCTGGATCAGACCTGGAGAGCATCCTACCCTATCCGTGGACTTCTTCCCTGGTTAGCTTCAGTCGCACCTTACTGATGCGGAAATACTTGTGTTTAGCCAGTTTTGCAGTCACTCCCTTTAGTGCTTCTTCGTCTGAAGATAGGAAAGGTTACTCTGTCTTGTAATGATGTAGTTCATGTCTGATGAACACTTCAGAAAAGCTGAAGTGTAATCAAATCCAAGCACCATTTTTCTCCTTAAGTCAGAGTAAAACCTTCCTGTTTAATTTTTTCATTTCTGCATTCTGGTTTCATAGTGCCAAACACACACAAGGAGAAGTCATTATTTCCAGACAAAGAATTACTCATAGCAGTCTGTTACATTTAAAAAAAAAACGAAAAACAACAACAAAAAAAAAACAACCCAAAACAAAACAAAAAACACAAAAAAACCACAACAAAACAACAAAACACAGCACAAACCAAACCAAATCACCAAAAATTGAAGTGAAACTTAGCAATTAATTACTACTTACTCACAGAGGTCTGGATATAGCATTTAAATGAAAATCAGCTTAACCCTCAACTCTTTACTGAGCAAAGTACTAATGTACTCCTACAAGCTAATTTTATTTTCTTTAGGACGGCAAGCTGCAACAAAGCTTGTCTTTGTCATGAGTGAGTTTGTAAATCTAACTCCAAGTTTTTATTATTCGCACCAGCCTGAAAGGTAAAGCAATTGACAACTTCAGCTATTTCACTAGTGTTTACTGTTGATGAGAGAATCTCTTCCACCCTGTTCACAAAAAGCAAATACCAGTCTGAGAGCCACAAAGATACCTTGTAGACATCGCCCCAACACTTCACTCAAACGTGGTCCTCGGGGTCTCAGCATTCTTTGTTTTCATCATGAAGCTCTGCGTAACTATCTCCCTCCATTATTATTTATACTGTCTCTTGCTTCAGTCGCTTTTCTATCCTCACATGATCTGGGTTTCCTAAACTATTCTTCTGGCTCATCCATGAATGCTTCTGGAAATCCAAACTACTTCGTTTGGCATTCTTCACTGGATAGGATGTTGGAAAGAAAATCGTGTTTGCTCAACTCAATAAATGTTTATTTAGTTAGTTAATAAAATATTATTTTATTAACTTGCTTCGAGGCTAGGAAAAGGTTTTTGTTTTTGCAAATATAAGTGAACTACTGTACCATAATCCTATAAAGCCATCTCAGCTTAAAGGAGAGCTGGTCTACCTAAAAGTTTTTCCAATGGCATTTTTATAAATAAAAGATATTTTCTCTCCTTAAAAACTTTGTCTTGACCATGTCCTTAGGCCACCACAGGTGCTGGAAAATTATATGAAATCATTTTGGTTCAGTTTGCCCTGAGCCTGCACAGAAAACAGCCATTTGGCACATAAAGTCTAATACAAACAAAATGGAACTAATTCCCAACTGCAAGTCACCCTTTAATGAGTTACTGAAGCTTTCTACTGCCGTGCTCGATATGTCAGTGACGTAAACATTTACAAAGATGAAAAATCAATAGGACATACGGTTACATTTTGAGAAGTTATCCTATAGGACTTTTCTGCACTGTCTTCTAAAATTGCTTTTCAAATCTGGACCCTCAGTTCCCTGCTCTGTATGTTCCATTTGCATTTTATCTATGCTTTAGCATACATTTTTACTTCAGATAAATATTACTTCAATATTAAATGAATAATTTTTCATTTTAATTTCATTCTCTGATATACATCATGCTTACTCTAACACAATTCCACTCAGGTCATATCCTCTAGAGCATACCTGTTCAATCTCGGTAGTAGTCCTGTATACTGATTTTAATGAAATTACAGGTAGAAAAATCTGCCCCATCTCGCAGTGACTCACCAAGAAAGCAGACTGAGATTCGAGAAATTACCTTGACTCACAAGACTTCCCAATTATATTTACAATAGACTTTTAACATACAAATAAAAAAAAAAATTAAATCCATTACAATTCACTGAAACATACCCAGATAGGATAGGATTTACAGTTTGATCGTGCAATTATGCATGTACTTTATCTAATTGCAAGGCTTCTGTTGCTTCCATTGAAATTTGATCATACAGACAGGAATGCGCTCTTTAACATTCAAGAGCAGCACATCACTGGGTCAGATTTCTCCCAGTCAGATTTGGAGATAAGAGTTGTCTCCAGCAGATCAGACACCTGTCAATACAGTCTCTGGTTATTTGTCTGCACCAGAAATTCTGTGACTTCAACTTAACGGACAGAGACTGCAGAATACTTACATGCATGCAGAGTCACAACCAAGCAAAACAAGGCAAGTCTCAGATTTACTCCTCTGCCAGAAAATTCTGTGACTGTGGGAAAAGCTTACCAAAATTTTCCACAGAATAGGGAACACTGGGGCACAAATATCTGAGAGCATCTTGTCCTTAAATTTTCTGGGAATGAGCCAGCTACACCCTGCTCCACTGATAAGCACCGATGAAACAGAATTTCAAATAAATGAAAAAAAAAACCCTGAACCCACAATCTCTTGAGGACTAATGATGGGAACAAATAGGCTATATGATTAGCCACAGTATGCACTAAGACCCTTCTCCTTGCAACTTATTTTGGATTAATTTTACGCTTCAGGTCAAGGATTTATCTTTAGTACTACACTTGCTCCGGCCTTCCTATTTTTAGATGACTCCATTTGTTTCCTTTGTGTCTCTGCTGAAAGGGTACCATTCTTCACAGCGATTTATAAACCTTCCTGAATTTCATGCTATTTCACGAGTGTCTCTTCTTCCTATGAGAATAGGCCTAATAGGTGAAATTCATACTAGTTATAAGGCTAAACTAGTCAGTAGAATTACACCTGGGATTCATTTGGTTTAATTTCTTTAGCCTTTCAATATACTTCTATTTTATGAAAGTATGAATCATCTCTATTACCCTCCAGTGCCCTTAGGCTAGGACATTCTAGGACATTAAAACAGCCTTCCTATCTCAGAGCTTCACAGTTATAGACCAGTTTGGTAAAACAGACATTTTTTGATCAAAATTCTAGTAAAATATACTAAGAAAATTATTTTATGGTCTCCCTGAGCTTCCTCGACAATTGAGGAAAATTATTGTCTCTCAAAAAAGTAAACCCTAGAAGCAAATCCCTACCTCCAAATATTACAGCCTATCTGTTGTTCAAGAACAAACACCGAACAGTCATTTCCAAGGCATGTACTGGACTGGCAGTCAGATAATTTCAACACAGTTGACTTAATGTATTTTAAATTAAAATGATCTCTAATTAAGGCAGAATGTTTTAAAAGAGTCTTTTCCATTCGGGTTAATGATCCTTCAGTAAACATGCCCTGATATAAAAACACCTGGACAAAGTGCTTCAAATAAGGATGGAAAATAGTGTATTTATATCCCAAATGATAATGAGGCTGTGAAAACCACCATTATGTATAGGACGATTTAAAAAATGACAGAGTAGAAAGTAGTAAAGTGTACTCTTTATAAATTACTTAAATGAAGTATGGCTGGACCCTTAAGCTATTTTAGCTGGAATGCCACTAGGCATAACACTTTTATATAACTTTCTTAATCTACATGGGCCACTGACACTTAAGGAAAAGAGAAGGGATGGAAACCAAAATATAAGGGAGCTATCAAGTCTTGTTCCTATTTGTCATACAAACATCAGTTGGGAGGTCCACACGCTGAATCTTTTGGTTTTAGGAGCCTAAGAATCAACTTTCTTTTTCCTTGTCCTTACTATTTTTAACATTTAGTCCGTTATATTCTGAGTGAGAGGTCGGTTTAATTTTGACGTCAGACCAGAGCCATTCTTCCACAAGAAGCAGCAAAAGCAACAAGCAAGATCTGTCTGAGGGAAAGTTTTTACTTTGCTTTCCTTTGAAGCAGAATTGAGCGGGATTTTCCTACTGAAAACTGTTTTCCATTGTAAAGGTATCTGCACTTCTACTGCACAGGGGTCTGTTGGAATCATGCCATTCCTGAATCACGTCAATTTTAATATAACTTTTTTACTACATCCAGGCAAGAGAGAGATCACCAACTTCTGCAAAGAGCTGTTTGCCTGTAATCAGGTGCTGGCACAGGGTGGGAGGACAGTCATCTTGACCTACTATGGATTAGGTGAGTGCTTTAATCACTAGGTTCTTCATTATCTCTGAAGCTCTCACTTGCTGCTTTCATACTTGCAAGCACACAAACCCTCACCGGGTTTCCTCACCCTGGAAAGTGCCTGTGTACAGCACCAGTGGTACAGGTCATTTCCTAAAATGTTAGGAGGCCAGGGAAGCCCAGACCTTTCTCAGCTTTATCACAGGAAGGTGGTTCCTTTGCGCTCTCATCTGGCACCGAGACCAAGATGGTCAAACCCTGGCAGCCACACATGCCATGTAGGAGACGGGGCATCTTCCACCTCAACTCCTCCATCCCTTACCCTGAAAGATGCAGCACCAGCCCTGCCTCCTCTCTTCCTACCTCCCATGGCAGCAAATGCCTTCTTTCCTCTTTCTCTGGCCTTCTACAGCAGCAAATTCACACACTACCCCGAGGACACTCTCACTCCATGGAAAAAGTGCTGGTGCTCCCCTCCCCATCCAGCCTCTCCCACCCTGCCCCACAGGAGGAGCACAGCAAGAGCCCACACCATCCCCGCAGAGGCTCTTCCCCAGGCAGCACCAGACGTGAACCACCCTGCGGAAAGACAGAAGAATGAGCAATGCAACCCGGAGAGGGGGAGTTAATCCCATCTGCCATTTCACTCGCTCACTGAAGGCACTCTGAAAAATGAGGCACCTGAAAGAACCCACTTCCAGTTGGTTAAAAACTACTGTTTAGTGCTGACATTTTACAGCCTTCAGATTTTATGTTCAGTTGGAAATACCACCCTTGCAAGCTCCTCTTAGGATTTTGCAGCCTCCACAGCATTTGGCCAGTGTGTATACATACCTGTGTAGTATGTTGTGTGAGTTCAGGAACTGCTGAATGCTCAGAAAAAAAATTTCCCATCTGCTAAGCTAATGACCTCTTCTAAAATGTCTATGAGCTCTGAACATTTCCTTTTTTAGCTCTGCCAGCTTAATCATATTACAGCCTGACACCTGGCAGTGTAAATTAATCTTCTTTTTTTTTTCCCCATGCAAATTGCTCAGAAGTGGTTTTTTTTCCCCATTTTGTCTTATTAAGCACAGAAAGGGAGGGAAGGAGAAAAACAGATAGGCATTAATCACTGAGAGAATCTTTTTACAAACTGATAGTTCTGCTTCTAGGCAGACTGAAATCAACACCAAGACTGTTTTGGAGGACACATTCTACAGAGATGCATCTTTCCCAGAAACCCACAGACCTAATTCATTGCTTAATGGTAACTCCACAGGAGTTTTGTTTGTGTAAGCATGGAGCTGAGCTTTTCAAAACAAAAACCTGGAAGTGATACTGAGTGGAAAGTACAGATCTTTGGGGGTTATGCTGATGTTGTAGTACTCAAAACATTTACTCTTTGTTTTATGTACAGGCATTTACTTCTGTATTAAGACCTATTATTTTCAAAAGGTCAAAAATAAGAAGCATGCTTGCCATGCTTTCCTGATGAGCACATATCCTTAGAGATGGTAGATTCCCTTTTTCTAAACTCCATGCAACACTGGAGATGAGCAGAGCCTACACCTCCTCCCTAGAGTCTTGCGTGAATCTAGGTGGAAAGCTGCAGATGGTGTGATTTCAGGGGACTCTTTTTTTTCTGCAGATGACCTCTTGTTCTTGAAGAGCTACAAAAGACTACAGGCCCCATGGGAAACATTTTTCTCTGGTCTTCTCTGCTACATTTTTACGACTCACTAAAATAAGCAGTTGCATATTTTATCTTGATTTTTTTCTCAAAAAAAACCCGCAGAAATAATTCTGAATTTTCTTGATTGCAGGTGAAGAGACATGACTTTTCACTAAACAGACCTGTATGCTACATTCATTTTGAAACTATGGGCCACTCACATTCTGTTCCTTATAACATCAAACCAACCACTACAAATTTCTTCAATGAAACAGAGGTTTAGGGGAGAACTGACAGAAAATAAGTATCTGTAGATATCCTTCCACAAGAGCCTTGCTCATTTATTCTGATAGGAAAAAAGAAAGAGTAAGATTTGTTCCTGCCTTAGAAGTTTTAGCACTTCTCCCTAAACTGTGGAGAGTCACTCAAATTTGTGAGGACTCTTGTGATGGCCAGGTCTGAGCACAAGCAGCTATTTGTGCTCACGTCAGAGCTGTTAGTGTCCAGTGCTCCATCTCAGACTCCTCCTGGTCACAGAGAGCTCCTGAAACTTGGCTGTGACATGGGTGTCTCTACAGGACTGATTTGACAAACTGCATTTGAAGACCCACATAAACAGTTTTGCTTGATGAATCCCTCTTCGCCTCTGAAGAAGGAAGAGATGCACCCACAGAGAAACGGAACCCATTTCTGTACTTCTCAGCAGGCAGCTCCCTAAAGCACTAACAGTCACGGCCAAAGAACAAAATTTTAACATATAATCTAGAGTCTTTTTTGGTTTTTAATATAACCACATTTATTATACCAATCAAGATGCTTACTCTAGTGCGTCAAAGGAGAGTCTAGAAAGACAAAGACAGCTTTCAGTGTGTAAAGGCCAGCAAGCAGGAGAACATCGGCAAGGCTATGAACATTTATATAAAGAGGAACTTCTCCGTTCGCTTAGTTTGTTCAAGTCGGTATGGAGACAAGCACAGGTCTTTAGTTAAAGTTCATTAGGAATAGTAGATGCTTATGAAATCCTGTTAAAGTATTTGCAAAACAGCCTAAAAGAGGTACAGAACACAAATGGTAAAATAGATAAGAAAAAGTTACTTACAGGACAGCAAAAAGGGGTTGATGAATACCAGAGACACGCAGAAACAACTAGAATGTGATCACAATGTCCGGCTTTCAGCTGACGACAGCAAAATGCCAAGGGAAAGCTGAACTGGTGCCAAGAGGGAAACAAAACTTGAATACATTCAAAATAAATAAATAGAAAACAAAGTCACATACAGGAGCACATACCTTACAGGTAGACTTCTGGACTTCAGCCTTTACATTCAGGGCATTTCTGGTACAAAAATAACCCCTTAATAACCACGTCATAAAACAAATTCTCCATCCTCCCGTAAAGGAGGGCGAATCTCTCTGCAACAGCAGTGTTGCTACATTCACCCCAAAGGTGGCAACTGCTGCCTGGACACCGTGCAGGAAAGCAAGTCGTGTCTATTCAATAGCATTCTGCTATCTGAAGTGGTAACACGTGATGATGGCATAACAACTGCTAGAAGATAAATAATACTTTCCCACCGCATTTTCAGCAAATGTCTACAACAGAGTTAATATTTCAGCATCTACACACAGAGAATTTCACAGCGAACAAGAAAGCTACCTGGAAATAACCATATTGCTTAATTTTGTATTAGCTGTCAACAGATTTGCATGGAGAACCGACCAGCCTGAAGGGAAGAGGGTCATCTAGCATGGTTTCTTGGCAATCTGCCCAATTCCACACCCCAAAATACCAAGTACCTTAAAGTTCATGGTTCAGGTATGCCTTCAGCCCCACAGCACATGGTGTTTCTTGAAGTGGGGCTGGGCTTGAGCTACAGAAGGAAGTGCTTGAGCTGTGGGCAATCATGGAGAGGAACATCCAGGGAAGTGCCAGCAGCTCTGGTTCCACTGTCTCCTCAAAAATAGCCTGCCGTCACACAACTACCAGAGAAGCAAATCACCACTGTAAAAGCCTCCCTGCTTTTAAAAATCAAAAAGGCTCAAACAATTTGAAGCTATATAAATAAAAAAAGCTTCTTGTGTGCTGAGTACGTCAGCACAGGAAAAAAGGGAAAGGAACACTTAAGAAAAATTAAATTCTCAGTTAAGGAAATGACTCAACATTTTGTACAAAGTACAATGGTCTCCACCTGATATTTTTCAAGGGTCAGTCACCCACAGGGGGGGGACGGACTGAGGGGAAGGTGGAGTTTTATTTACCACTGGATAGGTTTCTTCCAACACAGAGGACCCAAGTTTGAGTAAAACTCAATGCCATAAATCTAGAGCAATCCCCACAGAAGTTATGTTCCTCTGGATGGACACTGGGGCAACTGAGATAGGGGTCTTGCCACAAACTCTTCACATGAGCCAATTAGTTACTAACTAAAGTCAAAATGGGACATTTCAGTGGATGTCAGTAGGATCATCAAATCAGGCAGCAGAAAGAGAGATTAATTTGCCTAGATACATGTTCCTTTTTTTGTACAGCATCATCTCTATTTCAAATGTCTAAAGGAAGCAATTTGTTTAAATGGTTATATTAAGTAGCCTTCAAATCACTTATGTATTTATTTGGGTACAGTATGAAACCACACTAAAGTCTAAACTGATCTATTCAACAACTAAGCACTTGCCAAGTATAGCCTTTTCTTCCCCATATTCTCTCTTGGACAAACATTCTTCCCTGTGCACTTTCATATTAAGTGATAATACGTCATGAAACCCAGTAAAAACTTTGCAAAGGGCTCAGTGAACACCTGCCTGTTCCACAGGTACTAGTTATAAAAAAATTACACTCCTGAAAGTTACTAGAATAATAACACAAAGCTCAGCATCTTGAAGTAGGTAGGGGTTCATCACGGAGAGATTAATGAATTCCAAAATACTGTAAAATAAACTGCACCACTTCTCAACCTCCACCTCAATATTTCTGCAAACAGTAGCTGATACCATAAAAAGAGCATAAATCTATAGGAAAAACTGCAATTTTCCCTTGAAGCTTTTAGCACTCTGTAAATTCACTTTTCTTCTTGTGTCTGTCGATTATGCCTATTATTGGTTTTGCTTAATTAACACTATCCAGAAGAAATTTCAAAGATGTAACCATCCTGGGCCACTAGTTAAGAGATATGCTTCATTTATTATTTATTTGTGGGTTTTTCTAAAGTTATTAATTTAAATTTATTACTTATTTATTATGCCAGTATAGCTGACAAGGCAAACTAAGTTTTCTACTTAAAAACCAGGATCTAAAGAGACTAACATGAATAACAGGAGACAGAAAATGTTACCAGGGTCACACCTACCAGCACTGCTGCAGCAGAAAGGAAATGTGTGGTTGCCACCATGCTGATACACACACACAACCCAGCTGGGGTAATGCAACAGATAGAGCCTCATTAGCACCCTTCCCAACCTCCTTTTCTCCTTTTCTATTCCCCTTCCCTTCAATAAATCAAGCCTAGTATCAGCAAGGAAGCACAAAATTGTGAATGTTTTTTCAGGTTAAAATGTTCTCTTGTTCCATATCTGTTGCTCACCTGAAGACTAAAAACCATGGTTCTACTTCTGCTTATATATTACTGGACAAACTGCTGGTACAGTCACTGTTCTGAATCACATCCTTAGCCCGAAATGCTTTCTTTGCACACATGCCCTTTCAAACCTGACATTTTATGTGTTGATTTTAGCTGCTTTATAGTTACCTAAGTACTGAGGAGAGGAAGAAAACAACATGCACCTACAAAAGGTCTGTTGATGGGTTCTCTCTTTTCTGTTTTAAAGTTCAAAAGCATATATATTACACATCTTTGCAGCTCTCCAGGGCTTCCACCAGCTAAAGGATAGATTTTTCTGAACTGTTACTGCATCCTCCAAAACTGTGACTCAGCAACCACACTTTCACACTTAGAAGTTTGGCAAGTGGCTTGGTGCCAGAAAAACTAATGATCTAAGAGCTTCCTAATATGCAGCAGGATGCTTTAATTAAAGTTTGCCCATTACATGTGTAAGGACAGATTATTTGCTGTAAACTCAGATAAACTTTGTTGGGTCTCGCAGCACTGAGAGCATTCATAATCTCCCAAACAACATAATGTTTGCGTTGGAAGGTCTATTCTGGCATGTCAGCATTCATCAAGAAACCACTTCTGCACTTTCCATTTCAAGAAATTTATTTTCCAAATAATATTGCTGAGACCTTTACTTGATGACTTTTTACACACTAAGAAGTTCTATTTATTCATTTTTTAACAGATGAAGAAAGTCTTCTCAAGTTTAGTGCATTTGAGAAGCTCAATTATGTCCTTTTATAGACCAAAGTATCTTGTATGAAGTTTTTAAAGAAATTAAAATTAGACCATGAGATATATTATTGGATTGATGTCCAGAATGGTCTTTGGTTTATAAGATCCATATAAAAGCTTTCAGGTTATTTTAAAATCGCATTTATTTTGTATTATTAGGCATGGATACCTCCACATCTCCTACACTGATGTCTCGGGACATATACCATCCAAATTACTTTCTCTCTAAATGCTCTTGCCATAGCCATTAAGTGAGATAACTATGGATTAAAAGAAACCTCTCTAAATTTCACTGGATATGGAACTGTTCAGGGTCATAGTACAGCTGATAAAACCCCACTTTTCTCTGAAATGTATAAAGGTGGAGTCAAGTCTACTGCAAGCAGCCATACACAAAGTGAAGCTTTTTGTGTGCTGTCATGAATAAGGCCTACTATTGTCCCTGGACCTCATCTTGCTTCTTTTCTTATTCCACACACAACAGTTCCTCATAGCATTTGGGAGTGGATTTTATTTCATTCTTTAGCCAAGAGCATGTGTATGTATGAGACAGGTAACAAGACACCTTTGCTTGAGGTACCAGACCTCCAAAGTACAAAGAAGCTGAACTGCAGAACTAGATGCCAAAGTTTCCTCTACTAAGTTGGATGCTTCAGAAAACTGTTTCAAACCTACAAATTTCATACTTGAAAGAAGAGCCATCTACAACTAACCAACAGGTAATACCTGGGAGAAGGGCATGTCTAGGGATCCTACCCATCAGACATTTTGCCTTGCTCTGGGTTGCCAGAAAGCACCTGCATCTACTCACCGCTCACTTCGGCTGACAAAGCAAGTATCACCTCTGCAAAGACTCCTTCAAATCACCAGGCACGTTCATTCCTCCTTTTGAAAACATGGCCAGAGGATAATACCTAGTGATTTGAAGAAAAACTGTCTTGAGCTTCTGTCTCCTATGTGAATGCTTTGATCTCTAGGAAAGAGATTAAGTCGAACAATAGCACTTTTCACTGTGCAGAAGTATTTTAACTTAAATTCTGCTCTTTTTCATGTTTTGGCCCGGTCTTTACACTTTAGCCTCTAATACAATGCTTTATTCAAGGGGGGAAAAAGTGTGTCACAGAAGTTCAGGGTCAGGACACCACTTGAAACACGGAGGAAAAAAGTATGCTTGAAACCTAAAGCCTGCTCCTGTAATTTATGCAATGACTATTTCTTATACAGGAAGAAAGAGGCCTTGGGGTCAGTCCAACCTTCACAACTTCCACATTTCCAGCTGAGTACTGTAATGACTGTGCTCATTTTGTCCTCACAAACCATGAATTCTTACCTGTCCTCTTCTCTAATTAGCTCCCAATTGACTGGATAAAAAGCATCTGCAGCACTGAGCTGTTAAAAAGGGGTTAAACCAAACATGAGTAAAACCAAAACAAAATTAAGCTGAAACACTATATATTTATTTAAGTCTTGACACTAAAAACATTGACATGCTGCAAGGAACTGCTGAGTACTTCTTTGAAAGAATATTCTCCTTGCATTGTCAATATTATATAAGCAAAATACTGATAAAGAAAGTACTAAAGAGGACCCCAACAAGACGCTTTTCTCTTGGAGGCAACGGTTGAAAAGTATCGTAGGATATTTACATGCTTTTTGTAACTGAAAGTAAATGAGATCAGTCACAACACAGACCTGCTAATCTGATGACAGGACAATTGTAGTTGCCTCTGTAACTATATGCTATGTTGACTCACTGCAACTAGTAGTTTGACTTTTCTTATCTCCCTAAGAGAATGGTTACTAGAATTTGTCCCTGCCAGTGAGGAGCTACCACACCTACAACGAAAGGAACAGCATTAAAAGAAAGTTGAAGAGTCAGTTTTCAATTATATGCATTATTTGCATGTACCAAACTCAGAGAGTGATTATTTATTCTGGAAAGTTTTTAGACAGTTTTAATACAACTACACTCAGGAAAAGTTATGCCACTTGCCAGCCTTTGGTGAAGTTTAAATGCATAGCATACATTAGATTTTCAGGAATACTAGAGCTAGGAGTCCTGAAAAAAGTAAAGGAGGTCAGCGTAAGCTGTTAGACACACAGTACTTGAGAAAAATGGACCACTAACATGTCCAATATAAATAGAAGATAACTATGTAATTATTTTGGAAACTCTGAGCAATTTCTGTGTTTATCATTTCTACATCACCTGTGTGTCTCCTACCCCCTCAATCACCGAATACTGACAAGCCACACTGAGTTCAAGAGCTGGATCATCACACAGGCAAGTCTGAACTGATGCAAACATATACTTCATCATACATCAGAAAAGGCCCCAATCCTCTCACCAAATCGAAAGCCCTATTTTCCTAAGTTCTGCAAAGGCTTGTTCACACTGCTTTTCTGGAGTAGTTCTCAGGCACATCCCAAGTTAATCATCAAATTTCAAGTTGGTGAACTCTTAGCAACTGCTAAGAAAAGAGTGATGGCCAGCTGTCAAGGCAGCATACCTAGATGAAGTGCTTTTTGATAGACAAACTGATGTTCCTACCTCGCTGTCAACCCAGAGTCCTGTGTCTCCTGGAAGAAACCCTTTGCTCTCCTTATTGTCAGCCAAATTTCAGCTCCAACAATAACATTTTTTGGGAAAAGATGCAATACCTAACATTCACAGCAGCCCTAAAAGAAAGTGTCCTTGTTATATACTTTACATGATCACAACCTTAGAAATTTTACATGTCACTAATCCATATTAGAAATCTTACCTTTAAGTCCCTGTAATTTTAGGAAAGAAAATAAATTCTGCAATTTTCCTAACTTTATTTTGTATTTGTTATTCAGTCATTATTTCAGACTATTCATGGGCACATTTCAGATGATGTCCGTGTATCTGTGCATTCTGTATGGATTCTGACACTGCTGCTGCTGAAGAAAAGCATGAGCTTTCTGAGTTTTTCTCAAAGTCAGCTGAGGAGGGGATGGGAACAAGTAACATAATTAGGAAGAGCACAAACTGGTTCAACTTTATTCTGTTTAGTCTTCTAAAAAAAGAGTTCTGTGTATGAAAATTAATTAGGGTCACTGCTTCTGGGACAACTACAAAACCTAATTAAATCACAGCAAGGAATCCTACTTGACTTTGCTGAATACTTTATGAACAGATGGGGTGCACGAGACATGAAGGTAGGTCTGGGGGGAAGCAGACCCTGGTGGCTTCTCGGAGGCCACAGTCTGCTGATGCTTGCTTCAGAATATCAAGCACAAATAAAATCAGGAATAGTCTAAAATGTCTATCTCCTGAAAAAAGGAGCAATCACCTCTTTTACAGTGAAAACAAGTTAACAAAGCAAAGTTCTTCTGTTCAGATGGGAATAAATGGATGAGGCAGTCAGATGGAAATCAGTAACTTACACTGCTAGCATTGTTCAGAACCATCTTCCTTACCAAGCAGATTTACAAGGCCACAGGGATAGACTGGCATTTGTAGGTTTGGGACAGAGTCAGTCAAGGTGATGACTGGGTGTGAAACGTGCTTTTACACTTCCCGGACGCAGCAAGTCACTCCGTCTCTTGCCATGACTACTGTTTTGCTGTATGTGGCTTTTTTTTTTTTTTCCCCCAATCTGTCTTTTTGACTAAATGAACATGTATCCACTGTCTTTGGCTCATTTCCTGCTCTTGCTCCCAGAAATTGTTCCAATTTGTTTTGACCCTGAATACAAGTTCTTTGAATTTATTTGAGGCTAGACAGTATTATTTCTTCATTTGCTGAAGCAGAAATGAAACTTCATTTTTGTTATACTAAACTACCTCAGCTAAGTGTTTGTCGGAATGCAGTTCTGACTTCCTGCTAATTATTGCTATGGCTTCTTGCCAGGCATCATTTTGAGAAGTTAAATACTAGCTTCCAGATGAGCAGCAATGCTAAAGACAACAGAACATTCTAAATAAAATAGATGGCAGCATGAAAGGAAAGCATTTTCCTGCTGGGACAGTTGCCTACAAGTCCTGGCTAAGCAATTCCCTTACAAAGACAAAGAAGGGTTTTGTCAACCTCTCAAAACCAGCACACTTCATCACGTCAGGGCTCCACTTCGTGGAGAACAGCAGTGATACCCTGCAGTACTTGTAGGCCTCTGAGAGTGGGACAGGCTATGCAGCCAGGAGGAGGTGTCTGCGACAGAGCCTGTGAAGTAGAAGATAAAGCAAGGCTGAAACCTCGGTGATACAAAAACACAGAATAATTCAGATTGGAAGTGACCTTAGGAGGTCATCTACTCCAACTTCCTGCTCAAAGCAGGATCAATAATTAATTCAGACCACACTACTCAGGGATTTGTCTAGTCAGCTTTTGAATATCTCCAAGGATGGAGACTCCACAACCTCTCTGAGCAACCTCTGTCACTGCTTGACTGTCCTCATGAAGGCTTTTCCTTACTTCAGGTCCAAATCTGCCCTGTTCTAGTTCATGATCACAGTCTCTTGTTCTCCTGCTGTGCAACTCTGTAAAGAGCCTGGCTCCATCTTCTCAGTAATGCCTTATAGGTATGGAAGGCTGCTCTTAGGTCCCCCCAAAATCTTCTCCAAGTTGAACAAGCCCCAGACCCTCAGCCTCTCCTCACAGGGCAAGTGTTCCTACTGTGACCAACTTGGTGGTTTCCTGATCCAGTTTATCAACACCCTTTTGGTAAGGCAGGAGCAAAACTGGACAGTCTTCTATGCACGGTCTGATGGGTGCACCTCAGTATGTCATTACACCTTCCTTGGTAAGTAATGTTTAGCTTCTTGCAGACAATCCACAAAGCAGGGTAAGATGGTCACAGTTACCAGGAGTTTTCAGGTTAAGCAGCTCACCCCAACAGGTGTGCAAAAGATGGGGAACTATCAACTGATCCAGCAGGATTTTGTATTCTAAGAGCCTTCGTCTTTTGGAAAATGGGCATGGTGACAGATTTCCAGTTCGGCTGTGAGACATGTAGAGCAAAGCATGTGGTACTCCAAATCAGGCATCAAAAATCAGCTTTTTTATTCTGAATAGGGCTGGCACTGAGTCTGGTTTCCAGATGGTTTTCTGTTGTGTGTTTCTGTTGCTTAGAGGAACACAGCAAAATCAGAAGGGAAAGCCCTTCCCCACAGAGAAGCAAGAAATCAGGGAAACAGAAGTAAAACCACAAAGAATAAGGCAATAATTAGTAAGTTAAGTCACTTCCGTGTCACAGTTTTCTCAAGTAAGGAACCAGCTGTGGAAGATCTTATTTTTATGCCAAACAATTCAGTGTTTGACTCTCCTGTCTGTAGTGGCTTTGGCTGGCAATTTCCAGTCTTATTTATACAGTTAGATGCAAAGCAGCCAATTAACATGCTTGTTATTTCTTTATTAACAAACACGGTCTTTGAAAGGACAGATGCTCTTGTTTACCATCCCCTCAGATTTCAGTCAGTCTCCATATTAGTACTTGTGCTCTACGCTATAGAAAATCTGACTTCTTTTGCTATTTATCTGCTTTTGGTACTTAATTTTTGAAACTGCTTGATGCCCACATTAGGGTCTGTTTTAGTTATTTCCATATTTGGAAATGTTCCTTACAGCTCCTTGATCATTCATGACTACCATTAAAAGTCAATGGGAAAATTCAGTTTAAGAATTTGACCTCTGGAATAACTCGGGCTTCTAAAAGACTTCCAGCACAGCTGAAGGGCACACACTTAATACAGTGGGGACATGACAAAGCTGACTTAAAGGACTGCTGCTAACCACTCACCTTTAACTATTGGACTATGTTACATTTATTTATTGCATTAGAGCCCACTTACTACCTAGCAAAAGACAACTCAAATACAACAGGGGATAATGTCAAATCAATAAACTGAAGTCCAATATACAATCAAATGCCACTTTTAAGTCCAAGTTGTAGCACTATAGAACCTTGTACTGCATAGCTCCAGTACATAGGAGCACTCAATCAAGTGTTTAATTTTCATAGTGCATGCTTAAAAAACACCTGCTTAAGCACTCCATACAATTGGGGCCATATTCTCTTATTTTATCTTAATTTTTAATTTCATCTTTCAAAATAGTTGCAGGCTTAAGAGAGACCACCAGGACACAACAGGTCCAAATACTCAACTTTCTAGTCTCGACTCTGAAGAGCACTGAGTATTGCCTTCTACAGATACCAGGGAGAGCTGAAGTTATTTAGCAACTTAAAGGATCAAGCTCTATTAAAATTGCAGGAATGTGCAAAACTTCATCAGAAAGGTTTCTTTCATCAGGGAAATTTTCTAACAGCAAACCTCTCCTTGACATCTGATCTCCTGTAACAGTGATACACTGACACACATTCTTGTAGGTTTATTGTGCTGCCATGGCCTTGAGCCCAGGCCCTCTGAGGAGATCAACAGATCAAAGACATAGCAAGTGATCAAAAACAGGATTCCCTTTGCTGCTCATGCCATCCTGCCTAAGGTCAACCATAGGAGGCTGAGCCTGTAGCTCCTTCCTCCTGCTGAGAAGCGGTAGCTGGGATAGAGGAATTGGGGCAGGAAGGTACATTACTGCTCCTTCAGCCCTTGCCTCTTGACCTTGAACCCATGTTACAGTTTCCTCACTCTGTAACAACTTTTCTCTTTTCCTCCCATCTTACTGATGCAGAATTCAAGCTAATAAACGTTGTGAGATTATTACTTTTCATGTCAACTACAACTTAACTTGGCTTCAAGCAGAAACCCAGGAATTTACGGGCTGTAGTAGCCAAAAGGTCAAACTACCTTTGTACAGACATAAGCCGTGTATGAACAAAGAGGCCAATCAACCTGTGTCCCTAACCCTGCAGAAGTTAATGAACAAGTGTAACGCTATTGCCAGCTGCATTGTGAAAAGGCAAATATGTGGCTGCAGCATTAGGACCCATGAAATACAAAGGGTGAGCAAGCAGCATTTTGAAGGGTAATTTAATTACTGGTCACAGATTTGCCAAAGGCAGAGAAGGTGTTTTAGGCTTACCAGTGTCCACAGTACAACCATGCAGATGCAACTATGGCAGTAAAACACCTTTTTTCACATGCCCTAGCACAAAGTGGACACAAGGGAAGCTACAAGGACATCAGTTGGGCATATCTGCTAGACTGAGACTCAGAAAGAGCCATAGACACAAAAGGGGCTGGGGACAGATGGTAGTCAAAAGGATTTAGTCTTTCCTCTTATACTGTAAAGCCAATCCTTCACGTTGTCACACAGAAAGGGAGAGGGAAGAGAAATCTCCTCCAAACATCAGTAAGTAATCTTCAGTGGCTTGCAATCACAAATCAACAAATTCACACAAGACTGACCTAGGTCTGAGTGAGGCTACAGCTTATATCCGTGCAGGTTATCATACTGTGCACGGGATTTTTTAAGCACAATTATAGTTTCTGACATCCTATCTAAAAGAGTGGTCACCATAGCAACGCCTGAATCACATGGCATTGCACACCTGATACCAATCAATCTTGAAAACATCTTTTTAAAGAAACAGATTTCCTGGAAAACTGCAGATGGAGGTTTCTTGTGGAGACTAAGATGCTCTCTTATAACAAAAAAGGAAATTTTACCTTATAATCTTCTCATTTTACTCTCCCTCCATGTAATCCCATTCTCCATCAGTTTATAAAAGTGATAAAAAATTTAAAAAAAGGGCAATGGTTCTGTGCTGAAAAGAGTGACAAGCAACGCAGTACAGCTGGCATGTAAATGATACATTGAATTTTTTCCCCAGAGAGTTAACTATGACTTCTGAGAATACAGCCAGTCATGCTCCGGTTGCTGAAACAAAACATAAACGTGCCCACCATACTGTCTCTCCACCCTTCCCAAGACATCAGATTTTCCCTCAAATGTTAAAAACCCGAAATTTCATCAGCTTCTTTCTCCCTTTTTGCTTTCCCAGTCTGTAATTTAATTTAGTTGATTAGAGTCGTGTTCTTCTATGTGGGTAAAAGAAGAGCACGTTTAAAGAAATTATTTAACTTGGCACCGTGGCTTTTTTAAGTGCATTCTGCCACCAGTCCTCCAGACACATCCAGCAGTTAAAGAGTTAAGTTGCTGATGTCTCTGGGGTTTTTGGTGGGTTTTTTTTACAGCTCAGCCCCACCCTAGCAGCCCCTGTGCTCTCGTGCTGTGCCTGCTTGTCTACCTGTTTCAACAGCCTAAGGACATTGCTAGGGGTTGATGAAAATAATCCCAGCAAATAACTCATGCACAAAGTTCAAACAGCCTCAGCAGTATTTCCATAATAGTCTTGATATTTCCTATATGATTCTATGCCAAACTATCACTACTTTCATTATTTGAAAGTCTAGCACTTCTTAATTTTCCTTTGAAAAAGACTGCTTCTGCTCAGAGGGCTTCCATCTTTTGTCATATTCCATTCCATCTATATTTTATTTTTCAAATAAGTCACAGCTATAATCTTTTATTCTGACAGTGCTTCTCCTTTATTCGATGTGATTTCAGAACAGGAGAGACACTGAATTTGTAAATGCCATCGACTGACAGAAGTTGCATATCTCACTGCCATAATGCTAGCAGCAAATTTACTTAGAAATTATTTCAGCATCCCAGAGATGATAGGTGTAAAAACAACAGGAGTAAACATTGTATGAGTCTATGGTGGTAATGAGACATCCTTTGCTAAGCTTACTGAAGTCACTAGAACTTGCTCTCCTTTTCCATGCCCTCATTGCTGACCCACCAGAACAGGTTATGTGCACATGAACTGCTACCACACATTGTCTGATCTCATCTGGGTTGACTGTACACTAAAACTGATTAGGAAAATGCTCCCACAACTCATTCCCAGAGAGACAGTCATATCCAGGACTAACTACTTAAATAATTAGGTGACCACTCAGAAAAAAGTTGTAACTATTGCTGTTCAAGAAGAGTGCTACCAAAATTTTCTAATAAAGGAAGTGCAGTAACTGGGTGGTGACGATACATATATATGTCACTTCACCTGTATCACAACTGGAATGTCAAATTGCACTTGTTTTGCTTAGGTAGAAAAAAAATCCTGTTGCCTCTAATTTTAGCATAATACCAGCCTCTATCCTACAGGTGTGTTCCACGAGCAAAACAAGAAGCAGAGACAGAACTAAGGTGCATGTTGCTTTCAAGCTAGAAAAATAAAGGGAATTGATTATATGTAAACAGTTGTGGCAGTTGTTTTCTGCACTCAGTATGTTGTCACGCAATACAGACACCTCCTACCAGCTGCATGAGGTATTTGTACTGTCTGTAATGCCTTAGAAGTCAGTGCTAGCAGTCATGGAGCCTTATCACACACACGGAAGTTGGGCTTTAGATCTGCTTTCATAGTGTGTTAGTTACATTTATTCAGCTGTGGTTCTGATGTGTGTCTCACAGCAAATGGCGTTGTTGTTCGACGGGGCAACAGACCCCAATGACAGAAATACAACATTCCAAAATCAAAATGAGTAAGTCAGTAACAGTTTATTGAGTTTGAAGCTATGCCAGGGCCCAATTATTGTTTTGAAACTGCATCAGAATCGATAGCAGAAGAGATCTATTGATTCTGGTGAGGATCAGAGACCATACTTTGACTACATCCAGTATGTTTTGCAAGGGTAAGTGGCAGGAGAAGATCAGGAAAGGGCAAGTGATCTGTTATAGCAATTGAGAAAGCTGCCTGTGGCCTCCTCTGCTTTATCAGCCTGTAAGAAAGAACTCAAAAGCCACCCTTCCCAAATCCTTAGTTTAAAGACAACAACATAATCCATGCAGTGAAACACACACAACCAGTCTACCCTCGTCCTGAAAGATCTTTGTCATAAATAACTAATTAACCACACAGTTGAGCCTGGAAGGCATTCAGACACAGGCACCCAGGAAAAACCCAGTTAAGGAACAAAATATCATGTTATACTTGCCCCCATGATGATTCATTTGTTTGCCATATCCACTTAAAAATTGAAGGTCATCATAAAAAAAAAAAAAAAAAAAAAAAGCAGTGAGGGTCAAAAACTTCATGAATATTTTCATTACCTTCTCTAGTAGGTCTTCATATGCTTTTGCTGACAGCAAGATGACAAATCTTTCACCCTGGTGCAGCTGACTCAGCAATGCTGTAGAAGTTGTCACTACTGCAAGTTTTGAAATGTATGTTAAACTGATGCTTTCTGTTAAGGTTGTCTTTTTTTACTATTGTCCCTACGTGTAGTCAAATACTAAATACCAGACTACAGAGATGCCATGTGCCTTTTAAACTGGGGGTTGGGCGGTGGGGGGGTGGGGTGTTTGTGCTCCCTTAGGAATACAATCTTTGTAGATGTGTAAGCAAATCTACACTGTGACTCTTTTTTATTCCCTGATGCTGTACAGTAGAAACAATAATAGTTTGATAATTATTTATACAAGTGCAAACAGAAACCAACTAGATTTTGAATATATTTTCCTTTTGTACTAGTGTAAAATAGTGAAATAAAATCAGCATGATAAAAATCTGGTCCATAAAAAGCAAACGGCATCAGAACAGCAGAACTAGCAAGCACAGTCTGCCCTCTGAGTTCCCCTCACAGACTCAGACTTCTATCCCTGGCGCCTACAGTGAAGATTTTTTTGCCTTAGTCCGGTTTTAATTTCTGAGTCTCAGTACTAGCACCTAGAAGCATTTGATAGCTTTTTTCCCTCTTCTTTTTGTGTCTTGGAGAAGAGTAAAAAGCAAAGATAAAACCTGGATTCTCTGACAGGGTTTGTCTTCATACTGTGATTGATGAGGCTGACGCTTTACTGAATTTAAACTTGAAAACGTCAAAACCAGCAGCATTCCTCTGAAACAGTGAGGAAGAAGGGCACCGATTCAGCCCATTGCTGTAAGTACCACAGCCTGAATAGGCTCACAAACATTTGAAGACAGAGGTCTATCTCCTAGGAGAGATTTATGGTATTCATTTACTCACAATTCAGACTGAACGACCACTAGTTTCTAGCTGTGAAATGTAAAAGGAATTATTACCTGGTGCAGCTCAGCACTCCTCTCCTCCAGCTGCATCAGGGAAGGATTTCAGCCACACATTCCTGGCAAGAGCCACCTCCCCCAGTGAACAGGAAAGGGGCAAGTAAGTCACAGGAGAGGACGCTCCCTGACAGCCCGCATACAAAGCTCCCTTTGTCCCCCAAGACTAAGAGGCCTTACTCTACCCGTGGTTGTTCCCCACCTGTGAAACACATAAACAGGAGCACTGGGCAGAAGCCTCCAGCTAGCTGGCCGGTGAAACAAGGGGGATGTTGGGCCCACTCTGGGCTGGGGACATCCCTTCTTATAAGGCCCGAGGCTTTCTTTAGATCTTTGGTGCACACAGTTTAGGAGTCCACCTTTGCACCCCATCTGCACTTCTGTCTGTGCTCAAATAATTTGTCCTATTCGCAGTAAAATGAAACTTCTGGGGGATTTGAATGTGGTTTTTACCTAGAACTGTTAAATGACAAACACTTTTGAGCGCTGCCTTAAGGACCCTTGTGTCTGCTTTATCCATCATAGAAAGTCACGGTAAATACCAGTGCATTCTCCAGACGCTCACCTGTCACTGTTTTCCCAAAGTAGCTACGCCTTTCCCAATCATTCTCAAGATAAAAATGTAAAAGGCAATTGGCACGTCAACAGAGAGGAAAGAAATGGTCTCTTACAGCAATTCTTTTGATTTTTGTTCACATTCTGTTTCCAATGAAGGCATAAGCACTCCTAACTGCCACTTGTTTTGAAATGAAGGGTGAAGGCACCTCCACACACTTATCACCCAAGTGCATCTGTTCCTTATCCATACCATGGACTGGAGAAAAGTAACCCAGAGGTGACAGCTCTGTCCCATCACACACAGAAAGAGGCAGCCTACAGACACTGCTAAAGAAGTGCTTTTTATACAAGGAGTCCCTCACAATTAGGCTCTTAACATACTTAACCAGTTGCCTCATTCTGCCTTCAGGTGAGTTTGCATCTTTACTAGGAGCAGCCTCCAAAGTGCTGACCTCTACCGAAAGGCATTTTATGCCAACTATTGAAATGCACAGGCTTACTGGCTAGTGCAGCTCTACTTACTGCCGGGGAGGGACCAGAACTTCAGCCTTTGGACAAACCATTCTCCTTAGGCTTCCTATCTATTCCCATGACTGCAATTACAATATCGGTTTGGCTGTAAGAGGCCAACTTGCTCTTTCTTCTGAAATACGTAAATATGGCATCAGTTTAGACTGTGTCATGCTTTTACAGGAAATCTTCAACGTGCACACTGAGCAGCTTTAGAGATTCCACATCCTTTCTTGTGAGATATTCAGATGTGGTTGCTCCAATGAGAAAATCCTTTATCACAATTCCTCCTGGGTCCAGTATAATTCCACTGACCTGGCTAATTGTTCCCCTCTTCAGTGTGGTGCCCATACAATCCTTGGAGGCTTTGAAGCAAAAAAAGGTGTCTATATTAAAGAAATGAAGATGTGACGCTAACATGGATTGAACACTTGATTCAATTCATGCTGAAGTTGGGGAGCATTTGCAGGATCTTAGATGCAGGACAGGGCTCAAAGAGGAGGGTTTTGTATAGACTTGGACTAGCACAGAGAGGAATTCTGCCTTCTGGGAGCATCTTTGAACCCTGAGAGGATGCACAATGACTTAATCCTCCTCATACAGCCTATGTTGAACATGAAGGATATTTCAGGCATAATATCCACTTTATAAACTCATATTTGAGGAGTTTATCTTTCAAAAATGGATGGAGCTTATCAATTTGCACATTTTTACCATTCCCAGACACAGAGATATGTGGGCTCTGCATCTAAACAGATAAAGGAGGTCAATTTAATTTCTGATTCTACGTTGTAAGCTGTTGCTATACAACTTCTGCCATAAGCATTATCTGCAGTGAAATATGTAAAAAACCCTGACATTTCATGAGTTCTGTTATCAAGTTTTAAAAATTTCTATAGCTGCTCAGTAGGTTAATCTTATGCTTAAGCCACATCTACTTGCAGGTGTAGCTCTTTACCAGTAACTTGCATAGGCAAGGGCATTCTACTACTTTCAAAAGAAACTTCACAGATGCAGAGAGAAAACTTTTCTATACCCAGTGCTATTAATACTTAATGATAATCATTTCAAACTCAAAATCTGTTCCAAACATTCAGGAATGAGCACCCCAAAGAAGACTGTTTTCAGCAACAGAAAACTAATTTTTCAAAAACAAGTTTGTCTATATTAATGAGGCCTAATTAAGCATCCTTCCCTTAACAGTCCTGGCTGTAAGTACCAATTGAATTACTTACTGATCTGCAGAATTGCTGAATGCACTTTTTATGTGGGATCTCTAAGAACTTAAGTTAAATGATGCAGTGTAATAATCATCTTACTGTAATTAGGCTTCAGTTTTAATTACACAAGTTCAGATGTTTTGTTAACATATACTTTCCTCAGATCTTCAAATACAGTATTAAGAAGCTCTTCTCTCCTTTTCAACTGGATTATAAAAATCACCAGGACTGTTTCTGTGTCTTCCAGAGCTGTGCCTAGTTTCTTTCATTCTCCTGGGACATCTCAATGTATACCTTCTGAAAGCAGAAGAGTGGGTAGATGATCTGAAGGGTGTTCACTGCGCAGAACACCCTTTCTCACATCAGTATTTCTCCGTGTGCTGAGAGGCACACAAGCAATGCTTCTGCCTCCAAAACTGCTCACCCTGCAAAGCACTGGCAACATCCCTTATATACCTAAAGGGGACAAGAAAGCAATGGCTGTAGTAGGGACAAGGAGACAATTACACCAGCTGGCAGAGGGCAATGAGGAGGTAGCAGTGACATCCAAAAGAAAAATGAATTATGGCAGCAAGTGAGGCTTGGCTTTGAGAAGACTGTGGCTATCATTCTGGATGTCCTGTCCCTTGGGCAGAATCTCTGTCAGAAACCAACACTCTCCAAATTCCCACACCTTCGTGGATTTACGGTTTGCTTTCCACAACACATGATCTTAGCATTTCAAATGTCCACAGAATCATTAGGCAACAAATCTCAATTGTTTCCAAGACAGAACTTGCTTGATATCACACAGATGACTTCAGGGAGCAATTTCTGGATGTCTGTGGCAAATCTATCCTGAATTTGAAAACCAGGTTCAATCTAAAGAGATGATTGAGAGGCCCGAGGTAATTAATAATGTTGAGAAGGTAATTTAAAAAACTGAAGAAACAAAACCTATCAACAGCAATTAAACATAAAGATACTACATCTGTCTCAAGTAACCTGTGAGCTGCTGAGCACTGGACACATGGAGAATACACAGGGTGAACTACTTTCATGTGTTCACAGTGTTTTTTCTAGGTGCATACTTTTGACTTCTCTCAGCAGCAAGACACTATGCACTAGGTAGCCATTTGATCCGAACCAGTTCAGCTGTTCTTATGCTCTGGAGGAAAACATAAAACACCCACAAATAAAATCCTCATTATGTCAGTTCAAAGCGAATGGAAAACTTCCCTCCCCTTCCATACCAAAAGCTGTCCAAGTTATTTAATCAACACTGATTTAAGAAAACCCATTCCTCTCTGGACACCCAAGCAGTGGAACAGCACAGCACACCAAGGTTTCTAGTCTGGTGTTTACTGTCTGGTGCTGTGGCAAGGCAGCGCATCCAAGTTTCTAAGTGAAGAGTAGACCACAAAAAACATTTTCAGTTTTGATTTCCAGCCTCAGAAGCTGGTGTGCAAGACAACCACCTTCAACTAGCCCCACAGCAATAGCCTGCAGAGGGGAAGGACTAGTCCCTCCTATGGCAAGAAGTCAAAGGTGGCTGCTGATTTTGGAGAGGCAGAAAGCACAATCTGAAAGTGGAAAATTACATGGGTATTTTGGGCTAATAAGACATTACCACTTTTCAATGAAGATGGGAAAGGATCCTATTAACTGTTCATTCAGTTTAGGGTTTTTTTCATTTCAAAGAAGCATTAGACAATGAAGAAGCACTCTGAAGATTGAAAGAGGTCCATCAGAAAAGAACATAAGATTACCAATTTTGTCTTCCTGTCGAAACTCTGTGACCCCTCCACTTGTGCTGAACTCTGCCTCAATGGTAAAGTGGGAAGTTTCACAGTGCATAGAGATGAACAGACAGGTTTTTCCATATTGATCACCCCTGAAGCCCAGCAACTCTCCACTGATGACTGCAGAGGCAGCCCTGTAGTATTGCAGGTTGCCCTTCTGAAAGGGCAGCAACAGGAGCAATCAGTCCCTGAAGTGCTGCTCTTTAAAGCAAGGTGGTGCAGAGGAAATTTAAAAGTCAAACACCCCAAAGAATCAACACCTGCTCTCCTGTCTACAGAGACATCCCTGACATTGGGCAGTCAGGAGATGACAATCTATGTGCTGTATCTGCTGTAAATAAAGCCATCAGCATAGATGTGAGAGCTGAAGTCAGCAGTTTCAACGCTAGATCCCTATTTTAAAACCTTTGATTATAAGGAAAAGGATGTCACAAGCCCAGACACACTCCAGCTGCAGCTTGTGGTCACCTGCCAATGTTCAGCTGAAGCAATCTGCTGCCACACCAGGGCTTGCCAAAGGTTGAACAGCATTTGGAGGTGAGGGGAAGGTGGTCCCAGGGAAGACAATAAATCATATCTGATCCCTAAAGAGGTGGAGAGGGACAGCAGAAGTGGAAAAGCATTTTGTTCAGTCTTTGTTCTTGCACTATGCAGGCCAGACACAGCTGCAGCCCAAGGGGTTCCCTGAGGGTTAGGACAGCACCTCTTATCTCTCCCTTCAACAAGAGCATCTCTGCAAAGAGCAGGAGAGGAAAAGTGGGAATTATTAAACCCCAGCCCTAACTTCTCCATTATAGCTTCATCCATCAAACAGGATTTTTACAAGTGCTTTGCAATCCCCCCCGCAAGACTCCTTGTTGCTATCAGTAGGGGAATGCAATTTTACGCATAATGAAAACACGGTATTAGTATTTGTATGTAGCAAAAAATTTTTTTAAAAAAGCATAACTGATGTCAATGGCAGAAGGATGATATGCCTGAATACGTGATGATAAACCCGAAGAGAAGCACATGTGTTTGAAAACTACTGCCCTACATCCAGATTCACTTCTGAATCCACCACTCATTTTCCCCTCCCCAATTTCATGTCACTGTTAAGGGAGAAGCCGCTGTCCGAGCATTCGCACACCCATCAAGTCACACACACACACACCCCCCCACCACCCAAGACTTTCAACTGCGAGGACCGGGTCCCTTCACAGTGGGTGACTCCAGGGCATCAACAGGTGCCCTTCCCGACTCCTCACACACACACTCACCCTCAGGCACATCTTCTTCCCTCAAGCTCTACCCTAGGTTTCCCAAAGCAGAATCTGTAATCAAGGCCTTCAAAATAAAAAGTGTAATATATTCTATCTATGGTGCACAAATTTAGACAGCTTGAGCTACGTTCCTCTGGAGAAGGACTCCAAACACCAAAATCCCTGGGCAATTATATCCTTACAATCTCAGTTCCTGCCTCTCACACTATAGTCTGGTTGAACACTAATATTCCCACTCTTCTCGCTCACTCAATGCCTTTTCTTGTCTCTAGGTACCTTCTTTCTCGTTCTTGTTTTTTAGGCTAGTGGTTACTATGTCTGCTTTTCCTGGCTCAAACTGTTTCTGGGGCTTTCCAAATCTTATTCCTCCAATCAGAGAATAGGTCAATGTTAAGCAAAAACATTAGACAATCTTTGAATTCTGCTTTATCATGAAGAACTACTTTTAAGCAGTTAAACCAAGACCTTAAACCCCTCCAAAACATATTAACAGCCTCTATAATACAGCCTCTATTAATATAAACAGCCTCTATTAATAGCACATGCCTGTGCTATTATAGCCTCACAATCTTTACCCCATTATCACCACCCGCTGCTGATGTCAGGCTCGGGTGTGGTCAGCATGTTCATGTATCGCTGCTTTGCCACCTTCCACAACACACTTAATCACTGTGCTTTCTCCTCCCTTCTCCCCCACCCCAGAACATTCTGCACAACTACTGCCTTTGTTGGCACATGGGTCTCCATCATGAAGGCTCCATAATCGCATTTGCTAACATTCGTTTTAACCTAACAGGCTGTGACTGACCACACGTTATTCCATGTCCGGTATCACTGAGATCAAACCTGAAATAAAACAACAACGGAAGGAAGCCTTGGCACACTGTGTATCCAAGAATATCACGTTGATGATACCTGAAGGTCACCTCCGGCTTCAGCGTGCTGTGATACCAAACCTCAGACAATCTGGTGCTGTTCTTGCTCTTCTCTCTGCTACGTATACCACTTAAATGATGGTATTACACAGCTTTTAGCAGCCTGTGAGTGAACGTAATCCTGATATTAATTCACCTGGTATTATTCCTTGTCCATCTCTCTCTTGGGTTCATTCCAGGAATTAAACCTTCCCTTTACCCACACTGAGGAAAAGGACAAATGCGCTGGCTTATTCTGACCACAGTTCACATGTCAGTGCTCTACATAAGGATATATTCCAGCCACACATCAATCAACCATGCAGCTTTACTTACAGTGACAAGCAGGCAGATCTACAGATTTTTGTAATTGCCTTTGGTATGGAGAACATCACCAAAGAAAAAGCAGAGCCAGTGTACCACTGTGCTCCAGAGATCCATCTGAGGGGCTAATGTAGCAGGCACAATTTATAACAGATACTCTGAATTATATCAGAAGTCAAATTAGCCTTCATTTACCCTCAAGCTCAACAAGGCAGATAGGCACCAAGACTACCCACCCTTCAAGGCCTGGGTGGTCCATTCCTTAGGCCTTGATGAGCTGTGGGTCTAAGCTGGCTAAAAGTACCTTGAGGCGGGAAACTGTTCTTGAACGAGCTGCTAAAAGTTCTTCTAAGGATGCACTGCTTCCAAAGAAATGTGTAAAACCCCAATAGATACAGAAATAGAGTAGGCTACATCCTACAGAAATGAAGAGACACATGGCATAGATGTCAAGATTTCATGTATTCAGCCAAGTTCCTTTCAGGGTTTTATTTAACATCAGAAAAATATTCATGCATAACAATTCAAGCATGCCCATTCCCACTAACGGATGTCCAACATCCAACACACTGTACAGCCAACTGCTCATACAGTGCTCTTGCGCTTTCTCACTATTTGTCCTTAGTAATGTTTTGTTTCTTCAAACAATCCTCAGGGCAGCATGAAGTAGAGGAGACAGCAGGTATTTAGCAGTAGTATCATGTCTGTTAAAAGCACAGAAGCTACCCTACCACAAACACCATTGGTCAGGGGTTTGTGCGTAATGCCCAGGTTCTTCCTACCAACATGTTCTTCTTAGGATGCATCAGTCAGCCAGTCCTACACTGTCCTCTCAAGTTTTCATGCTCACTGAATTTCATGGGCTAACATTCGATTATTCAGAGATCTAGGAGTTGATGGTCAAAATACTCAATATATATATGAAGATTACATCCGGATGAAGAGGGAGGAGGAACATCTACAAATAAAGTACTCTCCTGGAACTGTGGTCTTTCAACTACAGAATTGGAGGCTGAAAAGTGGGTACCAGCTAAGAAAAACCAACACAGACAAAATAACTTAGTCAGAGGAGAATGAGCTGCAAGTTCACACTGAGTCCTTTACCAGTGCAAGTGGAAATTTTCTTTGAAACTCTGTATGACTATAAAAAGAAAAATCGAACTCAGGATATACCAATAGCCTTTCTAAGATTTCATGCCGCAAGAAAATATGCTGAATGTATGTAACCAGGAAGGCTGTATTTAGTATTGTTTCAGATTGCTTACAAAGTGACCTGAAATAGTTCAATGGAACTAGAATAGTTCAGTGCCTGTAGAGAAAAATAAATTGAGTGAAACAAAGGTGCCCAGTCAATGAGATAGCAGAACAACATTTTACATACATGCCAGGAAATGTTTCTGGGATAATAAACTTTTTCACAAACAATTATTGTCCATTATCACCCACTTGGCACAACTGAATCCGAAGTATGTCACTCATTTGCCTCATTAGAAGAATATAAACTCCTCAGTCTTTCAAGAAACTTTCCTGATGACACTGTTGTCTGTTCTGCGTTTTGAAGGCTTCACCTCACACTCAGAAGGAAACATCTTCCCATTTTAGTGAGGACAAGCCGGAGAGTCATGAGAAAACCTGCCCCCACGTCACAAATCCCCAGCTGAAGGATGGCCTCCAGCCACAGGGAAACACTTCCAATGCAGGATGCCCCATAACCAACTGGGAGGAGACTCACCACCAAATCGCAGCATGGAGGGATCTGTGGGGTGCCACAATCCAGACCCTGGCACAGATCAGCTCTGAGAGCCAGATGTTGTTCATCAGCAGGCTGGAGAACAGGCTGAAGAACAGTGCAGCAATTTGGGCCACAAAACCACCAATTTGAGTGGGGGGAGTGAGGCTGAAGCCAACGGTGTGAATGCTCAACAGATGCAATATGACAGGCAGCAAACAGCTGCAGACCTTTCTCTCCTTCCCTATGTCCCACTCTTAGATGTGGAGGAGGTGTTGCTACTCTGCTGGGAGGTATTGCTGCGCTGCACATCAACATCTGGGATTTGCTGAAGCCCATTCTGGATTAATTAGATAGCTACCACCCTCTCTACTCAATCCCAGAGAAACAAAACACAAATAAAAAAAATCAGGATTACATGGTAAAAATGCCTTTCCAAAATCAAGTTGTTTAAATGAATTTCTGAATTAGAAATAATCAATTTGGTGTGGTAATAGAAAAACTCATTTGATCTGCTTGGTCTTGGGGGGTTTGGGTTGTTGGGTTTTTTTCTTATCTGAACGATCCATCAATCTAAAGTTCTGTACAATTCCTACATTATCTGATTCAAAGTGCTGATTCAAAACAAAGATTAGTAACAAAACTGTGCCACCCCAGAGCCGTTAAAATAGCAAGTTAGTGGATGTGAAAAGGGCAGATGCATCTGTTAAGTAAAATGACCTGTCCTACAGATTTCCATGTTTACCAGTATCTTCTCTGGTCATACAGATCCACTGGTACACTGTAACATCAGAGCTCTTCCGGAATTGCGGAGACAAGAATGTCTTTACCACCAAAACAGAAGCCTCACACAGTGCAATCCAGTAGTGCATATACAGTGCAAAACACTGCAAAAGCAAAACCACCAGTACAATTTTATTCTTCTGAATAGTGAAGATAATTTAATAAAAACTATTAAACCCAAGCATCAGTACTAGTCCGAGTATTAAATTGTTGAATATGCAGCAGTCTTTCTGGGGGAAATTTATGACCAGAGGAAATGTTCTAGCCTTGGTATTTTTATAGCATCCTTTTTTTTTTTTTTAACGAATAGAGGGGGGGAGATCCAAGATTTCAAAGACTATTCAGTGTCCTCTACCTTGGAGGAGGGCAGTAGCCTACATGAGGACACCTGCCACAGCTCCTGAAACATGAGATGACAACTGAATACAACTGCTGTTGCCAAGGCACATTCATTCAGTCAGCCACTGTTCTCCTCAACAGACTAAAAAAACATTTGCGAGGTCTCCTTGGGCGTCATCCTGCACATTTTGGTTATAAAACCAAATCATCCCGACCTTTTACTGTACTCCTCTGACCAGTATCATTGATGCCCATCATCAAAGCTACAGTGCACAGCCCCAAGGCCAAACAGCATGCAGCAAGGGGTCCTCAAAGTCCTTTCCACACGCTGCAGACCTTGTTCCCCAAGTGCCGCCAGCCCGTCACCCTCACCCTGCCCCCTCCCACGAGTGGCTGCCCTTCCCAAGGCGCTCAAGCAAACATCCTGCAAATTCAGCACCCAGATTAGAAGTACAAACAGATCACGGGCTATTTTCTGGCGATTTATTACCAGATGCAGCATGACTTGAAGGGAAGGGGGAAAAACAAACAAACAAACAAACAAACCCAAAAAACCCCACAAAAAAACACACAAAAAAAACACCACAAACAAAAAAACCCACCACCCTGTTATTTTTGTTCCTCTAATTTAGAAAATGAGGGTGAAATTTCCTCCAGAAAACAGATGCCACAGAATTAGTGGTCATTTTTTCCTGGTATCTTGTTCACAGTTTAAACGTTCACATTGGAGTCTCAATAAGAGTTTGTTGAATGTTTAGAACAGTTAAGCTCTTATTTTTACGTAAAGAAGTATCTTTCAGATGTCACAGTTCACCATAACATGCTGAGCACAATGTTCATGCAGGGTGGCATTTCTCCTAGGATCTACAACTCCAGAGCTGTTACTGGAAACGCCTTTTTTTTCCTGAGAGGCAGCTTTTCCACTGAAACATAATTAACAATATAACACATCACTGCAGCTCCTCTGCAGCTTCCACTTGCAAACCAACTGGTGCTAATCTCTGTCAGATCCCAGCATCGCTCTCTCCTCAGACTCCCTTCCTCCTCACCCTCCCTCTCTCGAGACACACAAATCTACAGGAAAACGTGCGAAGACACTTTCTGAAGAGATATAAAATGGAGAACAGAGTGTCTGCTATCTTCCTCACTCAAAATAAGCCTATGTGCCTTTTATACAGCCTTTATGCTTTTTTTCTTAACAATTTTTGAAACTCTCATACTGATACCAGACATGACTATGTTGTAATATTTCTTCCTCAGCTTCAGGTTTTTTTCCCCTCCAAGGACTTGCCCCTCTGAACAAACTGCAGAACAGCTCCAGCCTCTCCCAAGTAAGGTACTGGCAGTCCTGGCACCATGCAAGCACAGCTCCAACACCACTGAGCTGTTTTTAGCTCCCATGCTGCCTGAAGCTGAGCATCTTCCCCCTCATCACATCCCATTCAGTGATGAGCCATCTATCCTCATGCCTATGAACCCTACACTCTCTCTTATGAAATCAAGCCTTAAAAAGGTCTCCGTCAAAAGCATGTCACTATGTATGCTTCTGTTCAGGCCTTTGCCCCAAAACATAGGATAGGTCAACACTGATGCTAGAAAATCAGAACTAGGTCTTACCCTGCACATATTTTGTTCAGCCATCTAGACTGGATCGTTGTCTTCTGAAACAGTTCAGACTGGCATGGGAGGAGTGGAGTCAGATCCCCCTGACAGCACCCGGTAAGACATCTGAACAAATATCCCCATTTTGGGAAAAGTTTAATTTCAAATGGTAATTACATCTCACCTTCGATGGGCTCCCGCTTTTCTAAGTCTAAACTGCTGGCCTACCTCACTTGTCAACTGACACAACTAACCAATCCGCCGCCATCTATACATGAAATGTGACTCTCGTCAGGTGGTAGCTTGGGCTGTCAGCCTCACTTTTCTTCCTCTGTGAAATACTGACATTGGAAAGTCTTAACGAGGAAACCGAGATTACGAAAAACATCCTTTGCTCTAGAGGTGGCAGTGCCGGCTGTTATCTCTGTTCTCCAGTTTTCAACCAGGAATAGAGCAGGAACAAATGCATTCAATCCTACCCCGAATGATAGCTCTACAGAAAGGTCTAGACGGGAAATTCCACCTTTTTGGTGGCTTTAATCAAATGGAACAGCAGTGGGAAAAGGGAGGAGTGGTGGTGGAGGGGCTGCACCATCCAAAATTTAATTTAACCTTTTTTTAATCTACTTTGATTCACCTCTTATCTTACACATTTTTTCCTAAATTCTGAAAAGGTACAGAAATGAGGCCAAGATACAGATTTAAAAAAATAAATTACCATTTCCTTTCAAAATGTACACTTAGAAAACTTACGTAATTAAAATATTTATAGTAAGAGCTGATCAAGTGATTAAGTATACTTTAAAAGTTTCCTTTTTAAAAAAAGTACACCCCTGACTCCCATCTTTCAGTTCTTCCAAAGTATAAATCTCTATTTAATTTTAAGCAATAGAACTTCAAGTTCTAGGTTTTACAGAAATCTAAAGAACAAGCAACTTTTAAGATCATTATGGTGCGAAGTTTTAATTGATTTTTTTGGGTAGTCAGAATCAAGAGGCAGATATCACTCCACATGGACTTGCAAAATAGGTCAGCTGGGTAAATTTGTTCAGCTTTCTTCTACACTCTTTCTAAAGTAGCATCCAAATGTGTTTGTTCTCTTTAACTCCCTACAAGGGATGGCTTGTTAGGCAGCCACTTAATTAACACAGTGAATATACAGTTGAATGTCTGGTTATATCCATTCAAGATAGCTAAATTTCTGTGTCATGGTTCAATCCCAGCCAGCAACTAAGCACCATGCAGCTGCTCACTCACTCCTCCCCCTGCCCCAGCCCCAGTGGGATGGGGAGGAGAACCGAAAACAAGTAAAACTCGTGGGTTGAGGTAAGAACAGTTTTATAATTTAAATAAAAATTAATATCAATAGGAATGAAAAGGAAGATAAAAAGTCAGTGAAATAAAACCTAGAAAAGACAAATGATGCACCATGTAATTGCTGACCACCTGCTGACCAATGCTCAGCCAGTCCCCAAGCAGCAATCCACCCCTTCCAGCCAACTCCCCACCAGTTTATGTATTGGACATGATGTCATACAATATGGAATATCCCTTTGGCCAGTTTGGGTCAGCTGTCCTGGCTGTGTCCCCTCCCAGATTCTTGTGCCCCTCCAGCCTTCCTGCTGGCAGGGCATGAGAAGCTGAAAAATCCTTGACTTAGTACAAACACTACTTATCAACAGCTAAAAACATCTGTGTGTTATCAACATTATTCTCACACTAAATCCAAAACACAGGGCTGTACCAGCTACTAGGAAGAAAATTAACTCTATCCCAGCTGAAAGCAGGACATTCTGGAATAACATTCAATTTCCATGGTAAGATTCGTGAGTTGTTACAGTTCACTCAAATTCCCTCTACCCAAGTGTGATCATAGCAAGTAGGTTTCCACTTGGAATTTTAATAATCAGTAAAGGTAAATTAATTAGTATCATGAATGAATATTATTTCTTTTACTTTCAAAACTTGCTAGAACAGAAAGAATATACTGACTCTATTGGGAAATCTGTTTGAGAAACACACCATCCTGTTTATTCTGTTTTAACTTTAAGTGCTACTTCCAGCTACCTTTAAGTAACGAGAATATGGAAGGAGAGAAGGAACATAAAATGCATTAGCCCATTAATAAAAGAAACTGCATGGACATCATGTACACTCTCTTCAAGCTGTAAATGATAAAACTACGAATTCAGAACAGAAACAAATAGCATTGCCTTAAGCCTTCCTCCTAAAGACATCATGCTCTGACTCTATGCTAGACACCTTGCACGTTGAAGTAAGGGAGCTTCCAACCACATCAGTAACAGGATGTTTCCATTAGTAATTGGCTGAGATTTATTTTTATTCAGTTCAGTTCCTTCCTCAATTCTAGCTTTTCCAGCAAACAAATGCAAGTTCAAGGGGAAAGAAAATAAATATTCCTCCAATCCTCACATGTTCATCTTCTTAAGCTTTTCTAAGCTCTCTGAGGTAAACAGCAAGCACTTTTAGTGACAGTTTCTGAGTAATGATGGGTAACAGTGAGGAGGTGGCTGGAAGCACCGCTGGCTTCTTAATGTAAACTCTTTTATACTACTCAGGGAACACATGTTCAATCACTGCTTATGAAACAGCTTTTGACAACACAGAGAGGACCTTTTTGCTTGATGTTTGTTTAAGCGAGACTATCTATTTTAGAAGCAATTGCTTTCATTTTACTTTTTCGTCCTTCACATTTTTTTGTTAAACAGAAGCAACCCACAGTCTTAATAACAGATTAGTGAGTGGCTGTCTTCTCTAGAGACTTCATTATCACGAGATTTCACCGCACTCCAGTTCTCCTAAGAAGACATTTAAAGGAAATATAAGAAGGGTAGTATAGGATTTCTAATACCTGAGCTTCCCAAGAAGGCAAGGCATATTACAAGAACCCCATCCACACTGAGGGACCTTCCTTTTAAAACGTCAAAATATGATTGCACATGATGCCTACTTCCAAGAAAGCAATAGGATCAGCATTTCATTTTTGAACACAGAACATAAATACCACATTAACACTTCAGCAGAACATGTTTACAGAAATCCCTGCATATTTATGGTACCATATTGTGTCTTGAAGAAAGCTCTTCTTAGGTGAACAAAAGCAGCAGCAAACTGAATTATATTTGAAGCCTGAAAGAGTACGTGCAGCACACTTAGAAATTATTTTACAACACTGAACCATATTTAAGACTGATTATATTGGCAAGATATTTAAGGCAGGGACTGCAAACCACTATGCTGTTGTAAACAACTATTTTTTATTTCTTATTAAAGGTACTGTCACTGGCCATCTTTCAGTCTGGGAAATAAGGTTCCCTCTTCCCTGTTATATTTTTCATGCATAGATGGTAACAAGGACTTTGCAGCAACTTTCCAGAGGCTCAGCTCTGAACCTGGAATGATAGTGTCACAGGACAGCACAGGCTGGACAGGAGCTCAAGAGGTCCCTGGCCCAGCTCTGCCGCAGCAGGCTCAGCGCAGAAGTCACAGAGGGGCTGCTCAGGGCTGTGTCCCCTCGGGGCTGGAAACCCCCCAAGCCTCCCTGGGCAGCCTCTGCCTCTGCCCCCCTGGCCCCAGGGGAAAGAAAGCCTTTTCCTCAGGTCCCATGTGAACCCCTCTCTCTTGCTTGGTCCAGCCAATGCCCCTTGTCTCTCTGGCTCCCTCTTCTCCACCACTGCCCTGCAGGTACCCGGGGCTGCTGTCAGCCCACCCCGGAGACATCTGCCCCCAGGCTGAGCCAGCCCCATCCCTCAGCCTCTCCTCACAGGGCAAATGCCCAGATGTGACCATTGCACTCTTGATACACTAGAAAATGGCTTCTTCCCCTGAGGAAAGTCCTATTTTACAGGGAAACAGGTAAGGTGAATCGTGCTGACAGCCCCTGTCAACTCCACAGCACCATCTGGCTCCTTCTGTCAGGGCTGGAACAGCATTGCTGTGTCCAAGCCCAGCTCTGCTACAGGCAGGATTACAGTTAAACCAGTGTCTCGTCCTCCAATTACAAGTTGTCTCTGTTAAGAGCATCCCATTCATGCTCTGGAAGAAGTGGCAATAAAAACACAGAGCTGAGCTCTGCTCCTCAGTTCCAGAGTGGCTTCCCTGTTTTGCAGAACAGTTTATAAAACCAATCCTCCAAATTTTCATTCATACAGCACCAGAAAAGTTCCACCACTCCCACTATATCCTGGATTTAAATTAAGATGAAGTGCCATCTTCTACTTGGTACCATGGGGGAAATTCTGGTTACATTTCAGATACTATTTTCAGAACTGCTTGTCCACTCAGAGACAGAATTTCTATACATCATTTTCCCGTCTTCTGCTTCCTTTAGTCCTCTTACCTAACCAAACCCCATCCACTACAGACAGAAGAGATCTTCCAAGGTCTCCACATAAACATTTACAGGACACACGCTAACGAAAACTCTCTTAATTAAGGACTGTAAAATCCACCTTTGTAGATACAAATTGCTTATGAACAAAGCACACCCCATATTGCCCAAGAATTAAAGCTATTTTTTATGAGGCAGAGACTCACCTTAATGATAATCTCTTTGGCATCACACAGTGATATGTCACAGAGCACTTTCATTTGTTAGTATGAAATATGTAACAGCTGCCAACGCTTCTGCTTCTGTCTGAGCAAAAGCAAGATACCTTGTAATGAAGAAATTATAAGTATATAGATGGGTGAGGTGCTCAGCTAGAGGATACAAATGACACAAGATTCAAAACTAGGCAAAACAAAACTTAAAGGAGGTGTCAAGCCTGAGCAAAAGGGAATACTTTATCCAGACAGACACATACTTCCATGAATTTTATTAATGCCTGTCTGGTATCTTAGCCTCAGTCACCAGACAACATACAGAGATCATGAAATACCACACTTCCAGGTGTTTTCTGTAGTGTACGCAGCCACAGTGCTTCCACATAAACACTCCCTAGGATACAGGATAACTCCAAGATGTTTCCTAATCAGAGTATATTATGTCGCAGGGAAAATGTACATGCTCTAATGCAATATTGTCATTAAAGTATGAAAAAGTAGCACTATTAGAAGCTCTGGGCACGCAAACTGAAACTTCCTTCCTCCCTGGTTCTCATTTTAATTTTTAGTAGTTCCTTTTCTCTTAAGGCCTAATCACACAGGTACTGCTGTTTAGTAACCAACACAAAATACTGTGAAGAGTATCCTAGTGACATTACCCTTCAACAAGTAGGCCTGCTCCATCAGGAATAATAATAATCACAAAGACCAAACCCAGAGATCTGAAGGCTTTGTCTTGTGAAAATGGCTTGCATATTCCAGTGATGTTCACTTTAACAGTTGTTTTTATTGACCTGCTGGCTTCTGTTTATGCAAACAGAGTTGCAGGATGTGGATCTGATCCAAGGCTGACTCCAAAGGAGGGATTTTGATTGCAGAGGAGGAAGAGGTACCTACCCAAGAGGTGTTGAATGCAGCATGCCTTCCAAGGGCATTTCAACAACTCTGCAGCTGCATTACTAAGCACAGCAAACTAAAACAATTCCAGGTTACTCAGAAGCCTATGGACAAACATGTGGGTTTCCCACAGAATTTTCATAAACCAGTTTCAAAGGTAATTGAAAAAGGCTAAAACAAAAGGCTGTCCATTTGCCCGTGAAGGCTGGAAAGCATCATAAATTACTCCTCTGTTCTGCATCTGCAGGCATTTAGATCATAACCTAAACAGTACGGTGTACTACAGACGCACTTCACCTTTCTCTGTCAGATGGAATATGTGGACAGGATGGGGAAAGCCAAAAGAGAGGAAAATAATGCGTTGCCATCATTACATATACAGCAAACAGTGGTTAATCTGGGTTAAAGAAGCAAAAAGCAAGTACTCCCTGATCTGCAATTGCTTCTCTAGGATCTTCCTAAAGACACCACAGAAAATGGAAGGTTTTTAATGAAGAGCTGTGTCCTTGCAGCACAACCTAGCTCAGAACTGCCCCCACCTGTGGGGGCTGCACAGAAAGGGGTGTGCTACATACCAAAGGAAGCACATGCAGAAAAGCCTCTGCGGCATATATTACCATGCTGTGGCCAGCCAGCCAAACACCTCCTCTCCAAATGCCTCAGCCTGGATGCACCTGACACAGCTCCGCACTCAACGGCTGCTCCCCTTGAGTACAGGACTTCCCGTGGGCAGCGCAAACCTGACCCAGCTGTTAAGACCATCATCATACCCCTTCGCTGACACTGGTCACTGGTGTTTTAGGCTGCAGACTGACGTGCTGCCTCGGCCACAGCTGGACCACGTGGAGGGCTCCTGCTCTTAGCCCCACTGCTGGCTTCCCACCCCAGGGTCCAGGGGGGTGCTCCCCTCCCTGCAGGGTGTCCCTGCCCTTCTCCCACCTGCCAAGGTAAGGGCGCACGGGCTTGCGCACTGCAGCAGTTCACGTTAAGCACTTCCCCAGCAGGGTTTTAAGATCCCTTGAATGCACCTTAAGCAAAACAGACTGGGTAGCACCTAGGTACGCTGCTACCCCCTGCGTTTCTGGAAGCAATGCAACTGGTGGTGAGGGGTGAGAAGCCATGGTGGGAGTTGCCTCTTAAACCAGCTGGTGGGCACCCAGCCCAGCGGTGTGCCTGGTGGCAGATCCCCGGTTGCAGCGGGACCTGCGCCACGCTGCCAGGAGGGCTCAGGTTCTGGCTGAGGAGAAGGAAGGCTGTTTGGCTCCACTGAAGTGCAAGAAGACAAGGCAGGGTAAGATGTTACAGAAGCATATGTGCTTGTTTGTAGAAAAACAGAGTTTCTTTCGTGCCTCATTCCTCCTCTTGCTAATATAAACCAGGAGAATAAAGTCAAATGTAATTGCTATACAAGCACAGCGCTCTCTCTTTAGTACAGTCTTTAATAATGTATAAACGACTTCTAAAAGATGTAAAGGAGAGCTTAGTGCAACTTGAATGCAGATGAATATTTAAAAAGAAATTAACATTATTCACTAAGCACTTTACTAAATTGGTTTCATTTATATGTGTACGTTCATGCCCAGACAGCAAGTCCAGTTGATGGTTTCTACAATAGGAAAAAACCTAGCAAATCAACTTACTATACTATTAAGGATTTCTGAAAAACAACAAAACAAACCAAAAAAACCATCCCAAGCAATTTTTCAGGGAGGCGATGAAAGAGGGAAGACAGACAAGTATAGCGATGGTATTAATGGTGGTAAGACAAGGAAGGAGAAAATGGGCAATTACCCATAAACACTGCTCTTAACTTTAGTTATGTAACAGAACAAATAATCAGAACAATAACCACCACTTAAAAGTCAATAAAAGCATCATATATTTATAAAGGTCTTGCTAGATAAACTCACTTTTCAGATGTCTCCTCCATTATCCTTCTCCTGTCATGACACAGGGAGACTGCTGCAGCATCCCACTATGTAGATAAAGCCAAAAGGGACGTTTGGATGCAGCCGTAACCAGACGAAACAGCAGTGGCAGTAAGAAGCAAATTCAAGTCTAATCAAAAACTTGTAAGCAATTTGGAGAAACTGATCGTGGAAGAAAGAGTGTTTGCACCGTCAGGGTAACAAAAGAAAATTATTGCACTGCTGGCTTTCAACACTGTATAAGTATTAAATTATGGGCTAGGAAAGCAACAAGTTGGTTTATGAAGTTGAGAAACAACGGCATTTATATATATCTCATTACCAGAAACATTTCAGACGAATGGAGCTTATTTTGAGGGGACTACGGAGGAGAAAAAGAAGGATCAAAACTTCCAAGATTGTGCACTCTCAAGGAGCACAGAAATTGAAAAATATATCACCAACCCTGTGAGTAGCAGCAGCAATGAAGCTCAGCATCCTATGGAGCACCCACACAAATTTTCACATGCCTGATAAGCTGAATGCTTGCTACAGCTCTTCCCTCAGTGGGGGCATCAACCCCATCTCTCATCTCTCTGGTCACCAGCAGTTTTTGAGGTTTCTAAATATTTTATCACACTGAAATCTCTACTCTTCTACTTATATTGGTTGAAATTGATCCACGGGGGTAAAAAATTACTCTGGGGCAATGAGGGGAGCTATCAGTCAAGATGGCATTATTAGTTTAGCTGAAGCTGGAAAATCATGTTAGGAATCATGTTGAAAATAATACAGTCAGGACAGAGGGGAAGGAATAACAAACAAAAATCTCTAATGGAAAAAACTTCTAAAACCGTAATTATTAAATCAAGTACAGAAGACATTTTTTCATGTGAGGAAAACCAGATTTTGGAGTTTTTCACAAACAGATCACCATTCCTGACTTTCTAGGATTTCTGCTAAACCATATACTCTTAGGCTGCAGTGAAAATCTGGATGATCCCCCTGTAAAATTGTAAAAGCCAGAATCTTAATCCATTCTAACACAGATGTTTGACTGTCCAAATACTTCTAGCAGACAAGATCGTTTGGATTTACTTTTGTAATTCTTCCCCTTCAGCACTGGCGGCGATCCCATGAGTCTGAGTGGCCAGTCTGGATGCCAAAGATTGGAACAAATCAAGCCATCGATCCAAAATCTGCACCTGCACTGTTTCACTGCTCGCAAAACTATTTGGGAGAACAAGGAGCACACTGGAGAGACGTTGCAGTGAGCAGAGGTACTTTCGCCATTAAGATATGGAGAGAGAACAGAAATTTCCCTTACTTTTTCCCCAAAGCCATGCCCAGAGAACTGAGCAAGGTCCTGGAGCAACTTCACCAGAAAGAGAAATCAATGAAGTCCAACAGAAAGCCCGGCAGGACTTCAGGGAACATACAACCTCCCACAACAGTGATCAGCTGATGGAGAAAACTACACGTATAATTCCTCACAGATTTTCATCCCAGGTTTTAGAAATCGAAGTAGGTACATTCTGAATAATTCATTTAGAACACTCATTATACTAACAGAAAATATTATTTGAACAGCATAGATCAATAAATGGACACAAGGGAACAATTTTGCACTTCAGACAGATAAACAACATGACCTGACTGAGTTTCTCTCTCTGCATTTCATGATTTGCATCAATATTTTTTAAATTTGTCATGATTTTGAAGCTTGTGTATATTTTTATAGCATACTGATGTGTTATGCTGTTTTGCTTAAATTTGTTACTGTCATTGACACGTCGAAGACAAAATATAGTAGGCTGGTCTCTATTCCAACAGATTGCATTTCAAAACCAATCTACAGAACTAAACTGTAGTTTCACTAGTTTCACTCTCATGGTAAAGTGTTTGCTTTTAGAAGCTTTTTGGGTATTTCTAGTGAAGCTTCAATTTATCTTACTTCCATATAAATATTTTTTATCAATCAACCACAGTGTAACATTTCATAAACATCACAGCACAAACATTCAAGTTCATCGTTTCAAAGGGAATATTAACAATTGAAGAAAAAAAAAAAAACACAAAAACAACCCAGACCATTCTCATTGCCATGACTTCTTTAGGGAGGAAAGGTGAACAAAGCGTCATGGTCTTTCCTTCAACTGTTTTCAAGGTCTCTGTTCTGATCAAGTATTTCACCCCAACTGCTTTTTCTACCTATAAAAGGTGATGAAGTTATACTTAGGTAAGTCAACATGCCCTATATATTTTCATATTTGTCAATCCTAACCACAGTGCCCCCAAAACTGGCTAGGAGTTTCTTAGAATGACCGAAGTCTCATTACTTTTCAAATTCAAATCTTTAAGAATCGGGTGTATCTGTACCAATAAGACACACAGCATGCTGTAGATAATTTTATCTACTGCTTCAGGAATATTTTGAATACTTTTACTTCCTCCTTTGCTAAAAGCACTTGCCTGCTCTTCAGAGACCACAAGTAACTTAACAAATGCAGAGGAGCATCATCCATAACTGAATTAAGAAAAAATTCTCTTACTGCCAACATTTTTTTGCGATCAGAAAGAAAAATTCCTGCCCTGTGAGTGATCAGAGTAAAAGGACGCTCCCTGCAATCACGCAAAGATGAAAGTCAACGATGTATCTTAACTGATTTTCTAGGAACATCTTTTGCATTAACAAGCTCCATGTTAGTTGCACACTATCTTGTCCACGCAACTTTAATTATGGACTTTGTGCCCAACGGTTATTTTTCAGAATGTCTTTTAATGTAACTGAGCGGTGTCATTCTGTAAATAAAGCTGGTATTTTCACTCTCTGCTCTTCATGTTCTTACCGCTGATTAATCTGACCAAACACGATTTCAGAGAGGAGCTGTGGATAAAAACTGCACCTGGAACACTTCTGATTGCTTTTCTGCTGGAGAAAAAGTCATTTTAGTTTTCTTCCTGCTGAGAGGCAGTCTATTTATAACACCTAACGTTAATAAACATTAAACCTGGTCGCTCAATCGTACGGAAGCATCTAGGACGGGGAGGCACGGAGAGATTATCCGCGATTTATCCACGGTCACGCAGAACACCCGGGCCACGGTCGGACACGGGACCCCACGTCCCCCGGAGCGCCCTCCGCGGCTCCTTCATCTCTCCCCTCCGCAGCACCGGGGCTGCGCGTCCCCCGCGGTACCTGCCCCCCGGCCCTCGCCCCAGGCGCCCGGGGTGCCGGTCGGGGGGCTGCCCAAAGCCGGCGGGGGCCGGGGCGGGCAGGGACGCGCTCGGTACCTGCTCATGCCGCTCCGCCGGGGCTCGGCCGGCCGGGGACGCTCCGCCGGGCCCCCGCCGCCCGACACCGGCACCGCCGCCGCTCCCGCGGGGGCGCCCCTGCCCTCACCCGGCCCGGGCGGCCGAGCCACCCCCGGGGCCGCGGCGCGGAGGGGAGCGGGTCACCGCCCTGCGCCGCTCCCCCTCCGCCCGACATCCAACTTGCCCCGCGGCCGCCCCCCCGGCGCCCCCCCCGCCGCCGCCGCCGCCGCACTCACCCGGCGCCGGAGGTGCCGCTCCCGCGGCCGGCGGGTCCCTGCCCTCGGCCCGCGCTGCGCCGGGAGCCGCGGCCGCGCCGGGAGTCGGCGGGGCCGCCGTGCCCGCCCTGCGGCCGCACCGCCCCCCCGCCGGCGCGCCCGTCCCGGCAGGGAGCGGCGCGGGGGGGCCGGGGCCGCGGCAGGGGCCTCCCCGCAGCGCGGCCCCCCCGAGGGGCTGGAGGGGGCGGACCGGCTGCGTGAGCTGCCCCCCGGCGCTGGCCTGGGGCACCGCTCCCCAAAGTGCCGAGCGTGGGGCGGCGCAGCCGGGCCCCCCACCCGACCCCCCAGCTTGCCTCCGCCGCCGGGAGAGGGGACGTGGCCGGGGACCTCCCCGCACCTCCAACAAGCGGGCAGGGACGTGCCCCTCCCCAGGGCCCCTGTGTCCCCCTGGCCCTCCCACAGGCACAGGCTGCCCCTCTGCAAACCGCTGGCGGCGAGGGGAGCAGGTCCCGGTGCCCGGTCACTCAAAAATAGCGGGGGGAAAAATACAGCTCTTACCTGGAGCCTTGCTCTTTTTAGTCTCAGTTCTTCGTGTTACACTTTTTTTTTTTTTTTTTTTTTTTGGCTGCAGTCCCTCAAACTGCACCAGCAAAATGACACAGGACATCCTCCCGCTCCTTGCCCAACGCAAACAGCCAGTGTCTGACAAATTTTGGTGTGAAAACAATGCGAAAAGTTGGCACCTGGACGTAGCCATATGTGACCCCATTTGGCTACAATTTTTATTATACCGCACACGCAGAGGCCAGGGTGCAGCTGCAGCAGTCCTGTCCTAAGGCTTCTGGCCTTTGGGACGTGCCCTTATGCTGGAGCTTGAAAAAATCCAGCCTGGGCCTGAAATCGGCAGTCTATGCATTTTTAACTCTTAAAATGTTGCCTTGTGAACAATATTGCAAGTTTTCTGTTTTAATTGCTATGTTTCGGTGGAAACACAAAAGTTAACACCTGGCATCTCCGAGTATATCGAGGCACCAGCACATTCCCTACAGCTGAATGCGGAGGACCGTGTGATACCAAACTGGCTTTGAAAGTTTTTTAGGAGATCTAGGAATTTTAAGCATTGATTTTTAACATAGTTTTTTTACATTGTACCAAAAGGACCCTAGACTATATATTTTGAAATCCCTTTAAACTGTCTTGAAAATCTCACTACAGACAATATATATATCTATCTCTATATATATATATATAACTATCTCTGAGCCTTTATCCAGCTATTTCCCTAGATCCGGTCATCACCATGCGACAAGAGAACCTGCACAGAGGTTTTCCATTTATACCTGATATCCAGAGAACTGCACAGATTCAGCTAAAGACGGGTTAACATACCCGGGTTTTTCAGTGCTTACACTACAAACTATGTCAAGCTTTTCATCATAGTTATTTATGATAACAAATAAAAGGAGTCAGAGGATTAGAATTTTATTTCGTTTTGAAACTGAAATTGGTATTCCTGAACATAAAATCCCTTGGGTTTACTTTTAACATTTTTCTGGCGTGACCTAGAATACTTAGGATCTATTTTTAAGACTATTTAAACCATGTTATTGCAGTAATCCAATTTACAATGGGAACTTTAAGCACCTAATAACTCAGGTGATGGCTTAGAATTGGTTGATTATCTTGCATTTTTATTGGATCTTTCCAAATGTCCTCTTAAAGTATAAGAGCTGTAGTTTGGAGTCATGCCAATACTCCCTCTAAAATACTTTTCTTAGAATGTAATTCATTATATCTCCTTTAATGATTAGTCTCTTTGTCATTTATTTTATTATTTGGGCAGATGGTTTGATTTCTCAAAAAAACCCCTTATGACTACTATTTTTAGTTTAATGATGAAAATAATTGGCAGAGGTCTTTTGTTTTCTGGGTTATAAGAAAGGTTTATTCAGAATGATCCTGCATAAAGCTAGTATTTATATTATAGATTTACACTGAGAAGCTCATTTTTCCAACAGAAACCAGAATTCAGTGGGCTGATCACCTGCGGTGCTTCGTTTATGTGAGGACACATGAGGAAAGAAGAATATACCAACCCTCATATAGAGCACCGTTACAGATACTAGTGCCAGGATACAGTCCTGGACTTAGCTTGGTAATACTGTATGAAGGCCTTAACATCTTTCTAGCCCATCTGGATGTCTTCTGAGGGAAAACCCAACCTGTGTATTCCTTCAGACTGATGTAGTGGTATTATTTATTCTGAGGTGCTCCTCACCTTTCCTCATGCAGCCCATGTCTGCTGCGTACAGGTGGGATTTCAGGTGTGGTGTTTGGTGCGGAGCGCTTCGGATGCTGGTTCTGAATTAGACCCGACACAAATGTCTGGAAGAACTGCAGATGCAAGTGGGATGGTTACTACAGAACAAGAAGTTCTTCAGGGACGTGCATGTTCCCACTGTGGCACTGAGAGAAAAATTCTGTCTGCAAAGCAGCAAATCAGTTACCTTAGTGATACTCAATAGTGGAAAGCTGTTTCAAAGCAGCCGGGATCAACTTATTTTCTGCTGTGGGCATGCCTTGACAGAAACATGGAACATCCCACTTAGAGCCACAACAGGGTTTCTCTTCCCTTTCTTTATCACAGACTGCTGTTTCTTTGATTTATTTTCATTCTTCCCTCCTTATAGAGGTATCAATGTCACTTAAACAGATTTTATATCTGTAAGGCTTGCTGAGAAACTTTTCATGTTGTAGCTCTGTGCAGTTCCGATAATTTTAGACATCTGGAGGATTAGGAAAAAATCCTAGCGTACTTCAATAATATGCATGCCAAGCCTTTCTTTCTTTATATTATATTGTACTTATTGTTGGATGTTTCTGATAGAAAACAATATAAGATTAAATGCCACAGAAGCTTCTAATGAGATCGGTTGCTATCACAGGAAACAAGCCCATGAGAAAAATACTGTAGATGACTATTTTTGAATTCCACTTGAGAAAATTATGAAGAAGATTATGTTTTACTGTAGTGCCTAGAAGCCAGGGAAGGAATTCAGTAGCCCAGATTATTGCTAGTCCTGTGACCATGTGCCACCTGGCATCTAAAATTTTTCAGATAAACAGGATATAAATAAAGTAAAACCAAAACAAAAGCAAAATGCAGACTTTTATGATTATTTTGCTCCCTGTGTGTGGTGCTCTCGCTACAGCGGGCCCTGGCAATACCAGCCAGGAGAGAAAGGGAAAGGCACCTGGATAGCAGTGGAGCGCTGCAGGACCACTGTCTCTCTCTGTTGGCCACCTCACTGGATGGGCCATGGTAGCAAACCTCCTGACAACAGCCCTGAGCTGAGGACAGAGATGGGTTTTTGTAGGATCTGTGCAGCCACAGTACTGGATGCAGGAATGTGTCAGAGGCTTAGGCTGCCTTTTAAGATGGAGGCAGTCTTGCCTCAGTAAAGGCTTCTGAACTCTCTCTTCTAGAGAGCTGGCTTTAGAAAGCTGACATTTTGCCCTCCTTAAAAGCATCGTCTTAAGAAATGCAGAATATATGAATATTCCTTGTAAAAAAAAAAAAAAATTCTTAAGAGGGCTATAAATAAGATGACAGAGCTAAATAGAGGAAGAGGTGTTATCTGGAGGTAAAAGGCATTTTTCAAAAAGTAGAAGTTGGGCACAAACAAGGGAGCTTACATAGATTATAAGACCAGACAATTTGGGCTTAAAACTACAAGCAAAGATTTTGAAGAACACCTTGCTAAAGGCAAGTATAAAAGTTACTAATAAAACCTTAGACCACAAGAACTAGGAAGCTTTGCAGAGCTGAGGGATGACCAAGGAGTAGAAAGATGACAAAAAAGACCACAGAAGAGGTGCTAGCTCAGCTCTCTGTTGCTGTGTTCACTACCAAAGAGCTTGAAGACATTCATATTCATACTCTTTCTTTAGAAGAATCAGGTCTCAAGAGTTATCTCACATGGAATGGTTGGAAGAAAAAAATATCCCAAAATGGATCATAAAATCAGATGGCCTAAGTCCTGTTTACCCAGAAGTTCCTAGAGAGGTCAGATATTGAATAGCTGTTCCACTAACTGAGGTGTAAACTTACCAGTCAAATAGTTTTTGAAGTCAGCCAAACAGAAAGTACAAAATTTTGAAAAGGGCTCCAAAGAATATTTGTATTTGAGGCAATCCACTTAAAATTATTCTAAAGAGTAGTATCAGTTGGCACATGAATAACTCTGAACTAATGGGGAAGCATCAACCTACCTTTTGTAGAAGGAAGCCACACCTCACTCATCTGCTGAAGGCAGATCAAGATCCTTCATATGTAAATGTCCAGTCTATACGGGACTTTTAAATACCATTCTTGCTTCTGTCAAGGTCGTTTAGGAAATGCCGATGAAGACCTTTATAAAGAAACTCAATTATCTCGAGATTAAAAGGATTAATAACTACTTAAAGGCTCATATGGGATATTAAAGAAAATGGTCCAGATGTAACCTCTGTCTCACAACACAAGAGACACCGAGTGAAATCCTCAGACTGTGAGTTTGAAAAAATAAAAGGAAGTACTTTTTCCACATGGTATATTATTAAATGACACTTTGCCCACATAATCAGAGAATGGTGTAGAAAAAAAAACATAAGTGGGTAAAAAGGTGCAAATTGTGGAAGAAATATCTATCAGGTGCAATTAAACACAAAAATTCAGATTTCCAGTTCTTTATATGTGTGAGGCTGCTAATAAATGACCAAAAGCAGCAAGGCTTATAATAGCTATTATAATATTATAATAGCCTTACAAAGGCTACAAACAGAAAAGCAAGTGCATCACCTGTGTCCCAGCTCCCTGCAGCTTTAACACCTGCAGTCTCACGCTGACTTGGAGAAAGCTCAGATTCTGGAGACATTCAGATATCTCCTTGGGGAGAATGTTAGTTGGAAAAGTGTTTCAGTAGGAATCCTAGATTTTATATTTACTTTTTTTACCAGTATTTTCATTAAATACAGCCCTTCCTAGTTTGCATAGCACAATTACAATAGCAAATTACAATTACTCTAAGTGGCATCTTTTTCTTGTTACCATCACATCCTCATGTTGATCAAAACCAGGAGAGGGCCTCCAACATACTGGTCTCCAGCAACTAGTCTCTAAATTAGTTCAAAGCAAGAGTTAACTCTACAGAAGTTGAAAGCAAATATGAAACAAAAATCAAGCTTCTGATTCAATAGAGTACAGGTACACAAGTCTCCTGTCGTCTGTGATACAGCATCAGGCTTCAAGTCTCACTGTGACCTAAAGCAGAACTGACAGCTATATATGTGGTACTCTAAGGAGAAGGGAGGAGTTTACATTGCCTAGATTCAGAAATGTCTACTCAGAGGATCTGCAGCTGAAATGTGTGTTTGTATCAGAATGACAAAGCCAGAGTTTGAACAGAGATGCTGCTTTTTCAGCCTGAAGTTGGCCCTGACAGGTTGCATGTGAGACGTGCCCTGCAGATATCCAGCTCTTGCCTCCTACCCTTCCTCATCTCCAGGCTCCCACACACATTCATAAAAGGATTATTTAAATAGCCCAGTTACAAAATTGTATTGAAACTTAGATACTGATGCAAATTGTACAGCCTGTTGGCACAGTATGAATTCTGCCAGGCCTAGAATGAGTCTACATTAATTCCAAGTGTGCTGTATCTCCATTTCCAAACTAGTTCTCTTTTGGTATTCATATTGCGAGTTGCCTTCATTTAGATTTTTTTCTATCTTTTTGCAATTTTCCTTTGCATCTATTAATGCTCTTGCCAAGTCTCTGTATACATAGCTAATTTCCAAAGCTTCCCTCATCCTGTTCTGCATTTGGTCTCCATTTCTTCCAAAGGAATGTAAACAATGGCAATCAGAAATTGAGGTAAAGAATCACAGAATCATCTAGGTTGGAAAAAGACCTTTAAGATCATCCAGTCCAACCATTAACCTAACACTGACAGTTCCCAACTACACCATATCCCTCAGCGCTATGTTGACTCTACTCTTAAACACGTCCAGGCATGGGGACTCCACCACCTCCCTGGGCAGCCCATTCCAACACCCAACAACCCGTTCTGTAAATAAGTACTTCCTAATACCTAGTCTAAACCTTCCCTAGCGCAACTTGAGGCCATTACCTCTTGTCCTATCGCTTGTTACTTGGTTAGAGAGACTCATCCCCAGCTCTCTGCAACCTCCTTTCAGGTAGCTGTAGAGGGCGATGAGGTCTCCCCTCATCCTCCTCTTCTCCAGACTAAACACCCCCAGTTCCCTCAGCCGCTCCTCGTACAACCTGTGCTCCAGACCCTGCACCAGCTTCGTGGCCCTAAAGAAAGAGGGATCTCTTGAGCTAGCTCTTACAGACAAATCTTTAATAGAAGCAGAACCAAAAGAATGACAAAACGGTTCATTCCCACTGTAAAGTTCATCTTTGTATCCCAGATACACATAGAGTTGACGCTTGCCCTATCATTTTGGTCATCCTCACTTGTTTCATATGAAAAGTATGCGCTACCCTTTGAAGCCTGTTCCTGCTTATTCAAAGGGAAAGCAAGCTGTTCCCGTGTCACCTCCATGGAGAGTCTGGGCACACATGTAGCCTCACCAGCTGCACATACACCATGGCATCAACAGCAGTCTTGTCTCCAGAGAATGGAAGAGGACAAGTCAAGTTGGTGATACTGCCACTGGGGAGGCTACTTGTTGTGATGGCTGGTGCTATGAATGGCCATATTCAGATGATACATTTGAGAGTGGCTGTAAAGCACCTGTCATTAGGAGTTTGCATTTATCAAGTCAGATGTAACTTGGGTGAATCTGGTACATGTGGGGATTAGTGGGCAAAATACATGCAATGCTGCATGCTGCAGCAGTTAGCACGGAGTCTCCACATTTTTGTTTGATCCTTACTACCAAAAATTACAAAAACATTGTAACAAAACATGATTGTTCAGAAATTCTTGGCATAGCCTGCTGGGTGAAAAGTTCATTAAAAGTCACATTCAATTAACAAATGACTGTCATTGCCAGATGTGTATATCCTGAGGTACAGTTTAATATATGTCAGACACAGCGAGAATGACAGGGTAATGCTTAGCTGAGTATTTCACAAAGCATCATACTAAGTAAAGGAATACCTCTAAAATAAACACCCTAACCCTCATAACTTGTTAGCTGAGACAAAAATACAAAACAAGGGAAAAAAGATGAGGTCCATAAAATACAGAGAAATAATTGGAACGCGTTCACAGCCATTCATTCCTCAGGCTATGTTTCCATGTTTCACCCAGCTGGGGAGAAAACATCTTTTCAGATCAATAAACAGACAAACTTTTTGTTCAGAAGTGATAGACCACAGCAACAGAGCTCCAAGCCCATTCCCAAAAAGACAGCGAAGGCATGATAGATTCTTAAACATGACTTGCTGGACTTCTGAAGAGAAGCAGCACCGTGTACAGGCTCAAAAAACCTGCTGTGGTGGTGCCCGTAAGCCTTTCCAGAGCTTTGGGGAATGTCTTTCAGGCCTAACATGTATTATTTCAATGTTATGGCTGAATTACAGGCAGCTGAGGCTGTTTCCATTATATGAGTGTGCTGGCAGCAACATCAAGTTAAGGAGTTCTTCTGCCCCCCTCCACCCACCCCCCCCCCCCATTTCACAGATGGTCAATTTTAGCTCCATGAAATGGTGCATCATCTCCATAGTTGGTCTGTACAACTGGCAGTGGGGTCAAGCTGTAAACTGGAGCAGCACATGGCAGGTAGGGTGGGCCACAGGCACTAGTGAATACTGCCAGAGTGGTGTCATGAAAGCATGATGTCCACTCAAGCTCTGCAGCCATCTACATGGGCTTAATTGTGAAGTGGGTCCTCGAGAACTGGGGTTGACTATACAGAGCCATGCATTAGTGGATGGACTGCGCTCAAACACTGCCCTTTGCTGGGGTGAAATATCTAGTTTATGCATTAGCATTTAAAGAGAAGACACTGATTCCTTTCATCATACAACTCGAAGCTGCTAATGCAACAGAAGCAGTGCAGAAAAGTTGCCAGGCCATTACTTGTCTCCTAATAGCTGAGTTTTGCAGCACGAGGCACAGGAAAGGTAGAATGCAGGCACTGGAAAATTGCCGCCTGCCTCCTTCAGAACCGTGAGGAAAACAATGCAAATTGCTTTTGTGTTGTGAAATTGTTTCTTAACACTCTTCGGTGTGCATGATTTCATCTTGTCTACTCAGTGCCCCCAGGCCCTCTGTTGATAGAAATTATTTAGCAAGCTAGCTTAGTTGGAAGATTTACACAGTTCCTGATTCCAGGGGAATGAGATTTTGGTCCAAATACACCTTCAATGCACCAGTTCATTTTAAATTTATCTTTTTATTTATTTTCCGTCATTCTATTGGAAAGGTACAAGGAGGTTGAATGATATTTATTTGTATGGCTGTCTGAAAGGTGTTTCTTTATGACTGAAGTGCATTCAGCCTTTCAGAGCTGCTAAAACTGGCTGCTGCAGTAATGTCACATCCTGCTTGAATTCCTGGGCTGAACATTTTGATTTTTTCTGAGCTAGATGTCCTCTGCACACTATAGCAGTTAGACAAAATGATCATATGGGATGAGGATACCAACCAATCCCAGCTGGAAATGTTGGGAAATTGTCCTAACAGAAGCAATCTTGTCAGACGTCCAGAACAAGCTGTAATTACTGAGGTAAGTTGCTAAAAAGGCAGAGAACCAGAGAAAAAAAAAAAATAATACAAAGAATAATCTCCAGTTTTCTCACGCCAAAAGGGACAGTCTCAAGGATCCCTCTTGTCCTCTTCCATGTTTCCCTCTTCCAAGGGTGTTTGAGCTGTCCCTCAAACCTGGCCACGTAAAGCATATGCCTGTCACATGTACACGTTGCTCAAACCACAGAAAGGCACACAGCAGCGGGACATCCCTTCTGCCTGCACAGGAAGCACAGATGTGATACAGCACAAGATAGAGCATATGCAGTCTAACAGCAACCACAGTCAGACAGTGCTCTTGGCACCAGATTAACTCCACCAGAAGTCAGGACCGCTTGTATAGCAGCATAGGGTGAGTCAGTTGCAAGAAATAAAGCTAGAAGAGTTATAGCACCTGATTTTCTCCTATAATCCCAAAATAACACATTTCTTCATTTCCTCATCAAATGACTGGACACTGTCTGTTGTCATTCATTTATGCTATGAATACACAGGCTACAGTGACATCTCTGTAAGGTCTTACTTCTTGTGCAATTTATAACATATTTTATACTTCTGTAATTGCTTTATAACATTATTCTCTCTGTTTTCCTTTCTATTTTTAAAGCAAAGCAAGTAATAACTTCTCTTTCAGCTATAAATTGCCAAGACTTTGGAGCATTGCTCTTTTCAAAGCCCCAGTCCCAGCTAAATGAATGCCACGTTAAGGTACCCAGCTTACCTTTGTCGTCTCCAAAAAGCCAGGTTCTTCCTCAGACTTTTGTTAACTAAGGACCGCTCTTCAGTAAGAGCTGCACAAAGGAGCTGGAGCTTATAAAAGGATATAAAGCAGCCTCTCCATGGCTGCAAAAGCTAGCAGAGCAAACAAGCCCTGAGACACATTAATAAGGAACAAAGCACAAATCAGTAGAGAGACAGAAGAGAAACAGCATTGTGAAGAATTATCTGCATGTCATCACAAGGTGATCAGAGAACTAAAATTTTTACAGGCATCCAAGCACATGACTATCTATTAATTTGGCATTAGTTGTCAATTTAATTTGATATCTGAGTAATCTGGACTAAAAAATGACAACTAAACAAGACACTTAATGCACGTAATTTGGAATAAAAAAAATTCAGAGAATAGAATGGAATTGAATCTGAGTTCCCACTTCAGATGTAGAGATCATGAAGTCAGGAATGACGTAAGCAGTAATAAACTTGCACTGTGTCTTTCTGGGGGGTACTCATTTCATGGCTGTCTCAGAGAAGTCTCCACGGAGAGAGCACATGGATACTGAAAAGCAGCAAAAAACAGTTCTGAAGAGGGGTGAAAAGACATTTTGTCTTAAAAAAAGAAGCCAAGAGAAGATGTTTCATGAAAGAACCTCTCAGAATGAATCAGCTCTTTCGAGTGCGTCGAGTTAGCTTTATAAAACAGACTGTTTCTATGTATTCACTATTCAGAAACCTTCAGTGAATCAGTGAATTAATTTCTTTCGGGAAGTTTCTCAAAAGTGTCTCGCCAACATTACTGGAGAATTAATCTTTATAATTCCACTGTCAAGCCGTGTGACTGATCACCTACAGTCTTATTCTTGCTCCCTCATTAAATGACCTCCACTTAAAAAATACTTCTTCCCCTAAAAAAATTCTCACATATTCACAAAATTAATCTCAAATTTAAGCAACCTTGAAGATCACAGTTCTTGACCTTCTGTTTATTAGTCTCAGCCAGAATTATAACTATCCAAAAATACTTGGAAAGCAAAAGTTTTCTTCCTCAGAAAGCCTGGGAGGAGAACATAACTAGAGCATAGATGATGGATTTGAAGATAGAGGCTGACCCTCTTAAATAACCTCGTACAAGACTCTCCTGTAAAACAGGAATATTAATAAATCAGAAAATCGTTAAGAGAATGATCACTGTGGGTTTGGAGGTCCAAAACATTATACCTGGTAATGAGACTATAGGGCAAGAGGTTAACAGATGGACATATCTGAGATATGATCAGTTCTGAGACAGGCAGTTTGATCAAGAATCTAGACAACAGAAAGACCATCAAGTGAAGGGTTGGAAAGAGAGATGAGCTTTTAGGAAACAAAATGGAAATATTTCTTTCCCGATGGTAATTAAAATGTGGACTGTCCAACTGAAACTACCAAAACAGTTGCAACAAAAGCCATATCCATGTATGTATGTATGTATGTATGTAGTTCCTGAATGTAGTCAGATGGTACCAGTTAGAAACCGTAACTTCACATAGAACCAATGAATGAGTGTATCTCCAATTTATTCATATTTTATTAGGATGCCACAGCAGTGCCTCTGTTTGCAGACTTTCCATGACTGTGAAAACAGTTGTAATGTTTCACACAAAATTTTGACGGCTACAAAAATGATGTATGTGGTCCTTCCATAATTCAAGCTTACCATGAAGTTCCTTCCATGCCAATTTGGCAACAGTAAAGAGCTTGGTTATTGTAGAATGCAAAGTTTTCAAATCATCACTATGTAGAAGTCACACAGCCTAACTGTTTTTCCACTCTCATAATCCCTGAAAGATATGTCTCTTCTAACTGTCCACTAGAAAACATTATTTCATCTTCAGAGTTCTAGATATACCATGGGACAGTTCACAATATGCAGAGATGGCTGGTCTTCTAAATTCATAACCAAATGATTTGGGGGTTGTCACTGGAAAATTTGTTTGCGATGTTATTTAGAGTTTATGGAATGTTTACTCACTTGAATGTGCTTCTAAATTTAATAGGCCTGCTCCTATAAGTCTTCACCTAGAAGACAGACAAAGTGGTCCTTGCTGTATGGAAAGTGCCAAATACTGACTTACATTGCTCCTGTTCTGGTTTTGTGCAACACAACAGAATTGAGTTTCCTTTACTACACTGCAGATGTGAAATATAGCATCAGAAAATCTGATTTTTTTAATTACTATTATTTTAGTTTAAGTCAATTCAACCTGATTATGAGGGAGTAATATTTGGAACCAGAAAGTGACAAGAGCAAAAAACCACGAGTCCTGGTACTGTAATGTTGAAATACAGTTGTTGGAAGTGTGGGAATCGCAAAACAGCAGAAAACCTGCAAAACACACATTTCCTTAACATATGGTGCCCAGAACAAACACAGGACGGGGTGAAGATCCAGTGATTTGTGTTGCCATGGCATCAAGGAGGAATGCAAAGAGAGGTGGAGGCCACGTGGTCCCACTCTTCCACTTTTCTCAAGGAATATTTGACACAACTATAGACACCTATCTCCTGCTCTTCCACTTTTCTCAAGGAATGTTTTGCACATCTATGTGGACATTATCTCTCGCTCTTCCTCTTTTCCCACAATAACTATGCATACATCATGCCAAGGAATGTGCTGTGTCATTACTCAAGAAACAATGGCTTGACCACAGTCCCATCCACTCACACATACACACTTAGATAAATACTGCTCTGAGGTTGTATCTAATTTGGACGGACAAGAATCCAGTACCAAATTGGAGGGACAGATCAACGGGTTTGTGCTTCTCACCCCACCCTCAGAAGGGACACCTTTTGGAAAGATTTGTGCCCTCGGCTACAAATGGCGAGTGATTACCCAGGAATTAAGTGTGTGATTGCAATTGGTTTTGTCTATAGTGCTATATAGCCAACCTGCAATTCGTGCATTTATCATAGGCAATCTCAAAGAGTCTGTAGATGTTGCATAAGAATAAACCGTACTATTGGTGAACCTGACTGCTTCTCTCGAATGCCACCGGACCTACAGCACACGGGCTGTTTGTGCGTCTGGTGTCAGGCCTATAGTCACAGTAATAACTGGCATGCCTATTAAGAGATAAGTCCAGCTGCCCCTCTGATCTCTGAGGACCAGCTAGAATGCAAGGGGATTCATCCCTTACCAAATTAATTTGTCATCTTCAGTGCAACAATGGTTTTGGGTGTAAACTAATGCTAGTGCATCCTTTGTAGAATCATAGAACAGCCCAGATTGGAAGGGAGCTCAAAAGATGATCTGGTCCAACCATTCATGGGAAAATAATTCATCAATTACAGCCAGTTACATGATTAATTCTTTTCTAATTTTCCATGAATGTAGATTTACTGAGACCCATGGAGTACAAATGCTGGCAACATTAAATACATAAACAAAGCATGCAAAAGCAGACATTTCAGCCACAGCATCTTATGCTTTTGTGTTTTCAGCTTTCATAAGCTAAAAAATATGATATCCTTAGGCTGTACATTTACTTTCATTGAATATTTTCTAATTTTGTTGAAAAACTGTAAATGATGCAAAAAATATAAATTCTGGGATATTCTGGGTTTGTTGGGTTTTTTTGTTTTTTTTTTTTAATAGTAGCCTAAAGGCAAAAATCATCTGGTAGAAAGAAAAAAATACTTTTCTTTGAAACACTAAAACATAGGGAAAAAATATTTTAGTTTTAGTTAGCACTCATTATAATACAGCCCCATATCCAAAGCAAAAGTATCTTATTCAGCAAATATTTTTTAAAAAATGCTGATGGCAAGATAAAACTTCCACAGGGTTTTTCCTCCCTTTTAAGGAACTTCTAAGGATGTTTAAGTGTGTATGAACCTTTTAAGTATTTTGTTCTTAAGAATTAACTGGATAACCTCTGCTACAAATATCAAAAACTGAAAATAAAATATATGATACCAAACATAAACACTAAAAACTAGGTGAAGCTAGTTTAGGCTGAGTTGTTCCAATATCCATTTTTGTTGTAGGTGGTTCACCTCCATATTCATTATATATTCTTATTTCATCTAGGTTATCTTTCCCTCCTAGATAGCACAGCGCTAACTGAGGAGGCATTGCTGCCCTAAGACTCCTTTCCACAAAATCACCATGAGATGGTCACTGATGTGCCAGGTAGGAGTACAAAGGATCTATAGTTTGCTCCCTTCTTTTCATTTACCAGGGCATGAAAGTTTCTGGGACTGACATTTTTTCTTTCCTGCAATCAGCTTTAAAAACACTGTTTCTGCTAATGGCATATAGAGTCTTGACACAAGGATGCCAGAGTGATCTATAAAATGGTTCCCAGTCTCCTAAGATGGACTACCTGCGGCCCTTTCTTCAGAAAGATGTGTGTGAACACTTGTATAAACACAAGTTTCAGAAAAAATAAGCATATATGGTGCTTGGATATGAAAATACCTGCTACTAAATGGAATGCTAGTGTTACCGAAAATCCGGAATAAGAACTTATCTACACCAATTTGATGCAGATAAGCAGACACTTCTTTATTGACGGTCGGACGTGTAGGGGAGTGCGCTCACCAACAACACGTACCAGGCACCAGAATCATACACCTTATATAGAACTTACTCATACATATTTATTAAGTATTCATACATAAACATACAGTTTCTAAGGAATCATTAACATATTCTCCTCCTATTTCCGATTCTGCACAGTAAAGTTTAAAAATGTCTAGAAATGGGTCTGGGGTGTAACGTGAGTAGGTGGTCCATGAGTCGGTGGTCATGATCTCCCCCTGACGGAATTACCTTCTGCTTAAGGACATTGTTTTCTTGGCAGGTACTTGCAAGCTGTTATGGTTACTTCCCTCAGTTCCCATTAATCCTGGACCTTGACAACTACTTGCATTCTTCTAGTCCTATATATGTATTATAAATCAGTTTACAAATCACCTTGTATTTTGTTACCTAGATTCTAACCATTCCTACTACACAATTATGACCAATCCCTTTGGCCTTGGTATGGGGCTGTACAGGGAATTTTAGAGTAGCAGTCAGTTGCTAGATTCAAAATACAATAAATGTAAAATGATTTTTACTAAAATATCTCTTAATTCTATACTTATATTAAAATAAAACACAATTTAATTTCAGTTTATGATAAAATCAGTAACACTAGGGATGTTACCTGTGATCCAGAATGGCATCTGTCACTAACTATTCTGATAAAGATAAAAACATACCACTGCAAATTCAATTTGTAAGCATGGTATAAAATCATTAATCATAGGCTTAAAGTATTACTCTTGCACTAATGTCTACGTTTTATATATAAAGATATGTTCCATATTTGTATGCCCAAACCATGTTACACATGCTGTGACACCGGAACACGCCTGCTTGGATGTACAAATCCACATTCATCCCAACTGATGACACTCTTGCGGGCTGCTCTCCATTTTCATTCTCCATCATGTGGGCTAGGATAAACATGCAGGAAGGAGTTTGTCCACCTCCTGAAACATGTCTCCAGTCCTGAGGCTTGGAGTCCTGTCAGCAAGATGCCATAGTCTAAAACCTTCTTCCTCCAGACTCCATGTTTAAATCAATGAGAAAAATAGCAGTTGGTTAACTATTGTCTGCTCGCTGATTAAATAGGGGAGCTGGGGGGGGGGGGGGGGAACCAGCTGTTTATCTAGGGCACATCATTTAAGAAAGCATTAAGAAAGCTTTAGAGTGGCCTTCAATTTAGTATGTTGCAAGAGATAGATGAGGTCATTTATAGGCCTCTAATTTACCCAGTATGATGTACATTGGATAGTGACATTTAATCCACCCCAGCACCACTTGGACCAACACCACTTGGACTCTCTTTTTCACCACGCACATTGCCCTGAAACCACCACTGACCTCCTCCAGACCTGTTACATCGTCTGCCTGACTTGACACACTGATGTCACAGATTTTACCACCCTGGAAAGAAGACAAATTACATTTCATTCTTCTTCTTGGAGCACTGAAATTGAAATCTGACCCTGTTGTTGAGTAGCCTGGAGCTTGCTTTTCTTACCTGGATATCAGGTGGGTAGCCAAGAACAACATTTTTGTGTCCAAGCTCTGAATCACTGCTCAGAGCTGGCAGAAAATCTTATTTCCTTTTATACGACATCTTGCACACCCACCTGAAATAGGTTTACTACATGGAGCAAAAGCTGTTTGCAACTTGTCAGCTTTTGCCAAATTACTTTGCCCAGAAACAAAGCTGGTCTGGGGGCATTCCAGAAATGGTGGGAGGCTGCTGAAAACAGTAGTACCAATCTCCACCAGGAGACAGCACAACCCAGGCCTGAGTGTCCTAGCTTTAGCCCTAGAATTAAAATAGGAGTTAGTCTAGTTCAGCATTGAAAGGTTCACATCAGAGTAGGTGTCAAACAGTCCATCTGCTCGGGACAAACTGCAGTAGGATGCAAGACGAGAGTGCAATGAGGAGCTGTGAGAAGCTGTCCTGACTGTGCTGCTGCAGGTTCTGGAGAGCCAGAGGAGGCTAGAACCCTGACAGCCCAGAGGAGGAGGGAGGTGTCGTGGGTTTGTGTGGTGGAGAGGTCAGGCACTATTGTTTTTAGATGCACACTTTTTTTCTATGGTTGCCACACATTGCCTATGCCACATGTGCTCATTGAAGATAGATGCTTTCTAGGATAAAAGTTAAGTTGCCATGAAAGTCAAGAGACAAGATAAGAAAAATACTTTTCAGTCTGGATGTGAAAAGATATCCATATAAAATAACTTCTTTATACAAAATATAGAGAACATATTGTACAAATTTGCCATAATAATACATTGGGAACTCCTGAAAAACTTAAAAAAGAAAACCTAGACCAGGCAATATTTATCTAATGGATCATCAGTGACTTATAAAATCAATGTTTGTAATTCACTTATGTGAGACAGATGAAATAGCACTTGTATGAAAAAAGTACAAAATGTTGTGTTGGTAGAGAAATAAAAATTACAGTGATTCTTCTTCCTGACTTACGTTACAGTAAACTGATCTGCAACTGGGATCAGGAAGACAATCAGGAAGCTATTAGTAATGAGTAAGATGTATTGCCACATTTGTGGTAGTGCACTAGATGGACCCCCTCCTAAACTCTTGCATGGTTAAATAACCCCCTCTCTTGTTTTCAGACATCAGAACTGTTATATCCAGGAAATGGATGCTATAGAGGACATACTGACTTCACAACAGACTATGTAACCCTTTCCTGACACCATTGTCATTATTTGACCAGTGTCCCTCCTTGTCATAAAGTCTTCAAAAATAAAAAGAATAATTTCTCATAGTTACAGAAACAAATACAGGTAAAATGACAGTCTAAAGACAAAACAGTTAAAAAAATGGGAAAGTGAAGTCTTAGTGCCTTGTTTCTAAGTTTTATCTTCAAAGCCTTGCTGATTGGCCAGAATATTATCCAGTAGACCTCAGTGAAGAAGTAGTTTATTTGTATTGAAGTAAATACCTCAAATACATTTTGCTTTAATAACGTTTTAGTACTTACATCTTTCTTGATAATGTCTTGTGGGCCAGTGCTTGACCATCAAAAGCGGTTACAGGTCATCATGTAGTACCTCAGACTCCATGATCCTTGTGTGCCCTTGTGAGCTTGCTGATCAGATGAGTGGGAGCAGGGCATGCCACCAAGACCCAGGCTTCGCAGAACAAACAGGTTATCTGCCAGTTTCACCCACCCATCAGCTGGGCTTTTGCTGTCTGCAAATCAAAAAGTGGTTCTGGTCTGATTGCTCAACAGCACTTAAACACCTTGAAATTAGTTGTGACTGTTGATAGAAAGTCTCAAATAAATAAGGAAAACTACCAAGATTCCTATGTTTTTCATTATAAGAAACCTCCACACGCAGAGCAGTGAACCAGATGCGTACAGCAAAACCTTGCTGTGCTTGGGTAATTTCATACACATAAGGAGAAAAGTGCTGAACATATTCCAAAGCAGTCACAGGAATGCCAGTGCTCCTGAATGCTTCCTCTAGCCTGTGGCTTTTCCATCATTATTATAAAGCAACTGCTCCAACACTGAGCAGAATACCATGAATGACAAAGCTCAGATTTAACTGTGAAAAAACACTGTTCCTCAAACCAACCTGTCAAGACAGAGAAGAAAAATGGCAGAAGGACACTTATGTTGTTCAATGTGGTCTTTTTTCTTTCATAGTACTAAATCAGTTTAACTTTAGTTTCTGCAAAATAAATTGCCCCATCATAACAAATAAGCAATTGTTAAAAAATAATTCTGGCTCTAAGCATTGTCTCAAGGGGTTTTTTTTGAAATATAGACCTAAAACTAGGCATGATTTCTCGGTGGCCTGGATGATCTGATAACTGGAGGTCAAGAGAATCAGCAAGCTCAGCTGAAGTTAATAGGACTACGGAAGATTTATTTACACATTAATTGAGGCATTCATTTCTTAAAATGTTGATTCTTTTTCTCTGTTTAAAAACTGGTTCCATATGAAGTCAAAGGATTCTGAAAATAAACACTAATTTACTTCCTTGAATGCATTAATCAGTATATCCATGGTGTCTTTTACTATTAGGCTATACTTGCACACAGGCAATTCGTTCCACTCCAAAAACCAGCAGAGAACCGTTCCAGCTTGCCAAGAGATCATACTGACAGCTTAACAGACTGAGAGAGCAATTTGTCCGTTTAGTACACAGACATAAATCTTTTCTCCTAATAGCTTTGTTTAAGGGACAGGACTGCTTGCTTCTACACCTGAACCTGCCACTGACATATATATGGTCACCCTGTGAAAGAAGTTGTAGTGAGGGAGAATGTTTTATAATATTTACAAAAGTTGACTTTGATAGTATTGCTGTCTCTTACGTGAGTTTATATAGATGCAGAGTTCATGTTGTAGTCTGAACTTTCTTCTTGTTCCATACTTTGGTGCTTGTGGCCATGCAAGTTACTAAAGCGTAGCTATGTCAAGCACACTTATACAAATTCCGCCGCTGATTTCCCTGCACAAGAGCAGCTTTTGGGTTCAAGGATTATGGCTGATGTGTCCCTGCCAGCCTCCCAGGGCTCTGCAGAGAAGGTCTCTCGTCACAACTCATCAAACTGCAGGAACCGCATCCCTTTCTCCAAAATCTTCTAAAAACAATAGGAATGATAAATTTCTGCACTGCCGAATGGCTCAAATCTTGTGAGTTTGATGTACTCCATAAAAGAAGCTATTGATGTGGGAACGGCTGGTCTATTTTAAAATAAAATTATTAAGTTATGTAAGGAAAAGACCTTTTATCATTAAGAAGAGGAAAATATAGATACTTTTTATTACCCAGTGCACATGACACTTAGCTAAGAATATTGGAAAGGCTGCACTAGGTCAGGGTAAAAGTCTTCTTGCTCAGCATTATGTCCCTGACAGAGGTCGATAGCAAATGCTTCAGAAAAGGGTAAGTGAAGGACAAGCAGGTGGTGATAGCTTTGCCATCCCGATTCCAGGAATTACTATTTTAAGGATTTCCTGAATAGCGGTTGCAACTGGACGATTATGTTTAGTAGCCCTTGATGGATATTGCCAGTAGCTATTAATCGAAAAAGGGAGCCTCTTTTGTCATTTCATGACTCATTAGTTGCTTTGAAAGCTCTTTGTGAGAACCTTGTGTAAGGCTTTTTAGAAATCCAGGTACACCGCAGAAGCCAAATCACCCTTATTCATATGCTCACTAACTTTTTGAAAGAATGCTATTAGGTTTGTGAAGCATGCCTTCCGGGAGGGTAAACTGTGCAGGTGCCCTTCGAGCCTTTGGAAAAATCAGCATCACATTTGTTGCCCTCTGTCTTCTGGGACAACTGCCAGAGCCAGTTAAATAACAGCTACTGCTCCAGCAATTTAATATTTTAATTTGTTTAAAATAGCTGCTGAACAGCATGTGATCCCACCAATGTTACTAATTTTTTCGAAATCAGCCATAGTGCCCGAAATATCAGTCCTAACAGCAAAGTGATGCCTAGCTGTTGCTTTCTTATTACTGCAACAGGTAAGAGTTTTTATGGAGCAAATGCTAAAATCCTACAGCTTTACCTCCTCATGATTACATTTTAAGAAGATTTGAACCTTTGTATTGCCACTCCTGAGTGGCAAACTTTATGCTTAATCGAAACTCATAATTGAGGGAAATACATCCTCGTTGCTTTTGAAAATGAAAGGAAGGTCATTAATAACATAGACCAGTAGCAGCTGATGTGTATCAGCATAGTTCCAATAACATCCCCGCAGATATAAATAAATAAATAAATAATCTTCTCTATAAATATATCAACTTCTTGTAACAGTTTTGGGTTTTGTATGTTTGTATATATGTATTTTAAGGGTTATTTAAAAACACTTATTTCAAAAATCAACTGGCTCCAGATACTGCTATCCAGAAGAGACTGAGCAAATACCGTCTAGACCACTATCTTTTTCTAACCTGAGCCTTAACTACGAGGTACAAAACTCTAAGGACATTTAGAATTAAACAGTCTCATTTAAAACATGCCTATTAATCCTGAGATAAAGTTATCTACATTTCTTGGTCTATTTTTAGATGAGACAGTACTTACATGCATTTGTCAGAAGAGATGCAATTAACAAAAATGTTACAGCTCATATAATTACATGTGCTGCCTGCTATATATGTAAAAATCATCTTTTTAGTTAATGTTGGGGTACACACAGCTCCACCAAATTCAGTGGAGAGAGGTGATGCTGTTACAGTAAAGGTTCTGGCCCAGAGGCCACATAGAAGTTAAGAGGCATTTATAAAAATTCAGGAAAATTTTTGGGCTCCAAATTAGCCATTACTAATAAAAAGAAATAAGTAAAAACCAAATGGCTGTGTATCTACAGTGTTGAAATTAAGAGTGAAATGCCAACAAATTCATTGGAAGTTCTGGTACAGCATAAAGATCCATGGCGGTTCATTTCAAGTAATATAGTAATACATACAGGTACATACGTGTACCTGTTTGTGTACACATATATGTACACCGGTGTGCAACATGCAGGTATGTAATTACACACATATGTATTTATCTATCTACACACATCGACATGAAAAATGAGAAATATTCTCTGTGTGTGGATAATATATGCATATATAATGAGATGGCGATAGCATGGCTTTCAGTTCTGAACTAGTTTTTGTTAAATCTGCTCAGAGTAAAGCCAAGGAAACCAGGCTTGCCTGCAAAAGGAAACAAAAAAAAAAAAAAAATCCAGTGCAGAGAAGCAGGTTAGCATTTAACACTGAACATGCATGAAAGATGCACAGGGGCGGCTTTTGCAGCATTTTCTCTCTCTGCTCTTGTTATGCTGTTGATCAGTGTTTATTTCTGGGCAGGGCAACAGGGCAGAAGAGCAGTCACAGCAGCCAGTGTGCACCCAGGGAACTCTGAGCAGAAGCCTCCCTCCCAACCTGTGTTGAAAGGTGCCTGCGGCAAAGCCACTGCAACCAGGTCTCTGGTCAGTGCGGCTTGAGGCTGCCTAATGCCATGCCACTTACGTGTCCTCGGGTCCTCTCGGGCACCTGGGTGAATCCAATGCACAAGATAGAATGATTTTGAAAAAATCAGGTGTACCCGAGTCTTCTAAAATCTCACCGGCTGATGAAAAATAAGGGAGGAAGAAAACAAAACAAAACAAAACAACTTTGATGAATTCCACAGGTTTCTTCAGACTTATCCCCAGGACGAATAATACAAAACACAAAGCTTCTCACGGTTGGACCACTAGGCAAGATGGGAATAGACTGAAAGTTGTCAGTAGTGGGTTTTAAAGCTATCCATCACACAATAGTACAACTAGCAGCAGTCTCCAAAATGCCAATTATTTAGAAATACTGAACCATACTATGCTGTACAAATTGAAGGGGGTTGATTTTATTACAAAAATTTCTCTCTTTTCCTATTTAGAACATAGAGTATTTGTAGTGATGTGGATCTGTCTTGTTAATTTAGCTTTGGAGAACATTTTTGCCAAGCAAACAGTAACAGTAACAGAGGTAGAAATTAGTTTTCCTCTCACTTGCAGTCACTGTGATGGGGCTTAATAGGAACATTAACAACAATCTTGATCCAATCTGCATTTAATCTTCTGTTGCCATGAATGGAGTGACAGCAATTTGCACAACCTGATGATTTCTTGTTCTTTGCTTCATGACACTAGCTGGATAAAACAGTTTCAGATTATTCATTCTTTTCTAAAGAAGGATTAAATCCATACATATTTACAAAAATTATAGATGTTGTCAATTTCTACTCAGTATTTTTTTTCAAGATGACAAAATATAATTTTATAAACTTACATAATAATGCTTTACCATTTAAATGCATTGCATAATTTGATTTTGAGCTACATAAATGGGTATTGTTAGAACAAAAAAAAAGCTTGTAAGAGGAAGATAAAAATAAACATTTATTCTGTAGTCCTATCTATTTATTTGAATCAGTATTAGATTTACATCTAGGTCAGTCCTTAAAAAGTATGGCCTCTGAATTCCGTTTAATTTCAGGTATCTCTATCACGAGTCTTTGCACAGTCCATCAGAAAAAAAAAAAAAATTCTTTTGTGCTCCAATTCTCTCTCACAACAGAGACATAACTCTGGATATCATAATCTGTTATCACAGACATTATTTCAATATTACTTTTTATTTAGAGGATCAAGGGGGGGAAAAAATCGATTTTTGTAGATTTCACTCAAATATGGCTTAAAGTGAGTGAAATTGAGAGTTATACTGTGTACACAGATTTATTTCAGAAAATACATCCCTGTAGACTATTTTTCTGTTAACATTGTTGAGATAAAAAACACATCTTCAAATTCCCGATTTCCATTTAAACACCGTCAGGGAGACATTTCTATTCTTTAAGTTGCACTGCCCTCTGGGGGAGATGATCTTCAGATATATTTTCATATCCATGTGGAGAGAACAAAAGCCTTCCTTGGTTTTCTCCTTCAGATTTGAAGGCTGAACATTTTGCTTCCTGCAAATTTTATGCTGACGCCTGGTATGATTTTGTCACTGTAGCACAAAGATGAGACAGGCCCCATTACAGCTGCCTTTTATTTGCTCTTTCATTACTGTAATACATGTTCTCTTTTGTGTGTATGTGTGCTTGGAAATCTTGTCTGGGAAGACCTGGGGGTGCTTTTATATTTTTCTGAGATTTGTGGATGTAAGGTGAAAGGTCTGATGCTGCTGTACCGTACTGCTGAGGGCTTCATAAAGCAGTGCCCTAGGTCCCGCAGAAACATGCTCATGGCTTCTGCACAGCTGGAGGTGGACAGGAAACACATCAGACTTAACACTTTTCCCAAAATGTTTTAACTTCTGCTTATGCAGTGCACATTCCTAACACAATACATAGGCACTGCCTGACTATATGGAGAACTGCTGGGCTTATGATACTGCTAGAGAGAAATGACCACTTTCCTTGCAAATTATTTGCTTATAGCAACATATGATGATTTCTGAACATTGTCTAAGAATCCTGCTTGTCCAGACTTGTTTTGTGGATTCAGCGTAGTTTAACAGATAGCTTGGGGATTGGCTATGATAAGAAAGTAGCAGGTAGCCCGGGGGTATGAATTAAAAGGATAACTCACCGATAGCAGAAGCAAAGCCCTGAGTGGGCACTTAGGCAAACTTAAACTTGAACAAAAGGACTCGGAGATGCTATCTAGGGAGGATGATCTTGCCGATTTAGGAAGAAGACACCTGGACTTTTCTTAACAGCGCATGCTCTGGAAAGAGCGGACACTGTGAAGAAGACCACGTACTTCTCCCCTCGAATTATAATAATCACACCTATTCCCCGAACTAATCGTAATAACCCAGCCCTTCCTAATGAATATGTATGCTTTGCTGTAATAAATATTTGGCTATTTGCCAGAGACGGTGTGCAAGCTTTGTGGAGAAATTCCCTTGCACCCCCGCCAGAATAAACGTACCTACTTTATAACTCTCTCCGAGTTGTAGAGTTTGCTTCCGCGCTGTTAAGCAAAGTCCAGATGTCTCCTTCCTCTTCATAAATTTTTCAATTTTGCTTCCTGCGCATGCTCTCTGGCCCTTTGGTTCCTCTCCAGGTTGTAGAGTCAGCCTTTTACCTGTTTGTTTTGTTAATTGGAACTTTTGTGTCTGTTAAGATGTCCCAGAAAGTTAAGTCCTTTAGCTGGCACGTCTCCCCCTTTATCTCAAAGACAGGGATTAGTTTACTATCTATCCTGTTTTCTGTAAGAATGTTATCTAGTTAACATTGCCTGAGGGCTAGCATTCCTTTTTTTTTTTTTTTTTTTTTTTTTTTTTTTTCCTTTCCTTTCCTCAGATCAAAATGGTCACCAGGGCTTTCCTGCTGCCCGTGAAGGTGTGTGTAGCTGTGTTTGGGATCCGCCACAACGCAGTTCTGGGCTCTCTGCAGATCTGGTGTTCAGTGAAAGAGCTGATGGAAGTTGCTTGTGCAGCCCATGGAACTGACAGGTTCCAGGCTGGAAAAAGTCTTGTTTTCCAATATGCATCTGACAAAAAGGCAGTTTTTAGCAAGAAGTTCCTTAACACAAAGGAGAACAACCGCCCACCCCCCCCACCCCCCAGGTTATTTCAGGTATTTAAGACGTGTTATTTTCTAAAACAAATTCAGAGAACTACTCAAGTAATGGACAAGTAATGGACAAGTATGATTTTCCTATCCATACAAACTCAGGAGGCTCACAAGGACGCAGGGGATCACATTGGTGAAGCCACCTGAGAGATAGCTGTGTATGAAGGATTTCACCTCCCTTCAAACTGAATAAAACTGAAGCACTGCAATGAAAATAAAGAAAGGACTCAAACCTAGCAGTTCTGCAGGAGGCATTTCCAGTGGCACGTGGCCTGACAGCAAATAGTTAAAAGAAACTCCAGTACAAAGGAAAGTGTTTACCATCATGGCTGAAGGTAAGCAAAATCCTAAGCATTTCCATAGCAGCATATGAAGTCAAAACCGACCTTCAAATTCCTGAATAACAATTTTGAGAAACTGCTAGTTTCTACACAACCAACATTTCACAATGTGATTTAAAACTGTCAGGCAAGCTGTATGATTTGAAAGTGAAATAAAACTCCAGAAGATATATTCCTGTAGCAGATAGTTTCTCTCTTACAATTTCTTGAAAAAGATGTGTGATGAAGGAGGAGGGCTTGGTTGAGTGAAGCGTACATAATGTTTCAGTATCTTTCCACAGTAGATGCTCCAAATAAGACAGCAGAGAGAATTAAAGTATCAGAGAACAATGATGTGATTTCATACTTCGAAAGAAAAGAGATCAGGTTGGTCTGGACAGAAATAGTGTGCCTTGGCTACCAGAGGTTTTTGTAAGGAAAAAGTGCACTGTGAAGATTGCAGCAATACTGAAGCAGAAAAAAATCAGTAACTAATGAAAACTCATCTTTGGAAACGATTAAGGGCTACACAAAGGAGAGGGAATGGACTCCTGTTTTGAGAGATTATGAATTCATCACAGGACAGGAGCCACTGTGAGCTGATGTTGAGCCTGCAGGACCTATCATGGTGGTGCTATGTAGATGAACACAGCACACTTTACAGGCTCAAATTAATGCACAAACCAAAGCAATCATTAATAATTACTGTTGTGGATCTACCAGCAGAACTAAAGGGACTCCACCACTTTTCCCCATCCCCTGCCATCCGGTTGCTCTTCTGAGGAGATGCGGGACACAGGTATCAAACCCTCGTTCACCGCCAACCCCAGCTCCCGCCCCAAGGGACAGGGAGCAGGAGAGAGCTGCACTCGCTGCCTTCCTCTCTCTGTGCCTTTTCTCCTCCTTGCTGCAGTGGCAGATCCACTCCCAATACCCCACCTAATGTGGGGGAAGGTCGCCTTACACTACAGTGAGTCTTGGGGGGGAAGACGACTCAGACCCCAGACTCCGATCAGAGCTCATCCACACTGTGTGACTGTTGCCTCAGTGCAAGACCGAGAGGTGCTTGTCGTCAATAAAGGAGAGCCTGTTGGCCGATGGTGAGTAGAATATTTAGCCAAGGAGCAGATGCAACCTGACCAGCAGTCGATCCAATCTCCCACCCTCAAGTACCTCCACTTTAGCAACATTTTGACTTTTACAGGGACTTCCCAAAGCTTTCTTAGCCTTCTGGTAAGGACAGGCATACCACATTTTATTTCAGTTCAGCATTCAGTGTCTACTTACCTTTCAAACTAATAGCTATAACCACTTTGATAATTATTTCCATTTCTTTTTATCACTGAACAATCGCAACCTTAAACCTTCAGCCTGCAAAAGTTCTTTCTTAGCTTTTTCTTTTCATGTTTGATTTTGAAGCTGGGATCTTTAAAATCAATTATAAATAATAGATTTAGCAATTCATAGGCAAGTCCAACCTGAGCAGTAGCTCAGTATGTAGTACCATAATCACTTCATGTTAGTAAGATGATAAACTTGTGAGAGTCAAAAATGTTTAATCTGTAAAATGAAGTTACATATTTTTTACTCCCTATTAAATGTTCTGCCTCATACTGCTAAATATTTTATTTAAATATTCAATTTTTTATTCTTAAGCATTTGCTTTTGGATATTAAAACCCATTTGACAAATGAAGTGTTTGTATTTTTCAGCTGAAGCAGTATCCTCAGTATTATGATGTCTCTATTATTAAAATATAGATTTTCTGTTATTTGATTGTCCAATTATTTTATAAAAATTTTCGAGGAATATTTTTTCTTCTTGGACTGTTCTCTTTTTCAGCCTGTGTTCATCTTCTACATAGCACCACCACAGCACCTAGAAGGTCCTACAGGCTCAACGCTATTAGTGCTTTTAAGAAATGCAGTCCCTAATTAATCTGATGTAAACTTTATATGGTTTTATACGATTCTTATGGGATGAAGCCTACCCATTAGTACTGCTGAGGTGAGGGAGACTACAGCCGCTCAGCTCCAGCCTGTTAGCTGGTTTTGGGAGGTGTTGGGAAACAGCACAGCAGGCACCGGCAGCTGTTGCGGGGAGGCTGCCCCATAGCTCCGGGTAACATCTTCCCGGCACTCCCGCTTTAGGTACGTGTGGGAAGGCCACGGAGCAGCTCAGGCCAGCTCTTAGCCGCTTTTATATACCCTTTTTAACACACCAGGGGAAGTGACCGACACGCGATGCCGGCGGAGGCCGCTACCCCCCGGGGACGCCGAAGGCCGTGCTGGGGGCTGCGACCAGCCGTCAGCGGTGCGCGGGGGCAGCGGGCCCCGCCCTGCCTCAGCCGGGCTGCTGGAGCACACCGGCCCCTTTTCCGGTCACAAGCTCTGGGACGAGGAGTTTAAACCGAGCCTAAACCTAGCCCTGAGCCCACATTACGGGCCACGGTGTGAGACCCCGCCCAGGCCCCGCCCGCCTTCCTCGCCCCGGAAGTGACGTTCGGCTGCGTCAGAGCAGCCGGAAGCGCCGCCGGGAGCAGTAAACAAGCCCGTCGAGAGCCCGCGGCCGCCGCGCTTCCATCTTGGAGGAGCCGGGGCCCGATCCGGAGCCCGCCGCGGACCATGGGCGGTGTCCTGGGCCTCTGCTCCCTGGCGAGCTGGGTAAGGCGGGCGGGGACGGGCGGCGCGGCGGTTCCCTGCCCCTCGCTGCCCGTCGCAGGCCTGGAGCCGGCGGCTGGTGCTGCCCCACCTCCTCCCCCCTGGGCCTCGTCCGTGGCCTCCCCGGGCCTTTGTCTCCCAGGGGCGGGGGCGGCTGTGGCGCTGCCGTCCCGCCTCCTCAAGGGCGAGGGGGCTGCGGGCCCCCTCCCCGCTCCCACCCGGGCTCTCTCCGCCCCGAGCGGCCACCGCCCCCGCTCCTCCGGGGCAGGGCTCCCTCCCCGGCGGGCTGGAGGAGGCGGGCCCTGGGGCGGGTCCCCGCGGGGGTCCCCCCCGTTCAGGCTTTGGTGGGTATCCCCGGGGATCGGCCGAAGCCCCTTCGCTGCGGCTATGGGGAGCTCCGTACTTATTGGGGCAGGCCGGCCTGTCGCGCTGCTGGTCGCTGCTTACTCCGCGTTACTGTGCGGGAGGTGTTATTATGTCCGCTGAAACTTCCCCTCCCCACATCTTGTAAAGGAGTAAAAATCTAATTAAATGCTTTGAAATTCAGCCTTTTTAAAAAATAAAATTCGAGTGTTTCCTGATCTTAATAATTGTATTTAATTGTTCTTCCTTACGGCTTTGTCTGGAGCAGCTCCACCCTTTGTAGCACCTTTGTCTTACCGAGCCATCGTTTTCTCACGGCACAGTAGTATGTGGTGATGTGTCACCACCATGCTTAGCGTTGTCAGGTGATTTTTCTTAATGGGAAACAGTAGTTCATGATGGTTTTAAAACTGTTGACACTATGCAGAAAAGCAAAGAAGTTGATAGAGATCCTACATAGCAGTTCTCAGTTGAGGCACTGCTGTCTTATCCTTAAGTGATGGTATCTTTCCAAGTCTAGTCCCTATGCAAATAGATGCAATGGGGTGAATTGTGAATCGTTAGACATCTGGTTTAAAAATGTCAGTGGGATTGTGAAAACCTGAATTTTCCATACCACAAATATTGTACCATACTTGGACTAAATGAAATTACATGCGTTTAAACTGTTCATATACACAACTTGGTGGTCTAACAAAACCTTATATTGATTCAAGCGCCTAATTTTTGTGCTATCAAAATAGATGGACTTTGGTTCCCCTAGTATAGAGTGATATTTAATTAGAGAGATGATACTTAATTCCTTAATCTTCTGTACAAATTCTGTGAAACGATACCAGAATTCGTAAACTTATATGAGGTAAGCTTCTAGGCTGATATGCCTGTAAATAAGCGACTAGAACACTGATATCCTGTTAATGAAGTACTGTTAGTGTTCATTTTGCTTTAATTAACATTTTTAAACACTACTTAATGGATTGAAGCCAGTTAGGTTTTAATTACTAGCTGAATATAGTTAATGTTAACGTTTTTAATTATTGTCAAATACTGAGTGACAATATAGCTACAGGTTTTAATTCAAATACTTGAGTTAATCTATACTATGTTTCCAAGTGCATAAACAGCCTTTCAGATAGCTTGCTGGTGTTTGTAGTGCATGAAAAATCCTCTTGGTTTTGAGTGTTTGCTTCTGTACAGAGAAATGAGCATGTAATCTTGATTAAGTCGGATTTACTGTGGGTAACTAACCCCCATCCTTTCCTTTAAAGTGCCCAAACAAGTTTGGGTTTTTTTGTTTCGGTTTCTGTACTCCCTGCCCCCAGTGGTTTTAAAGTGTTGATTTTCTTTCCACATTTAAAACCGCAGCTAAAAGCATTTAAAGCCTATATGATAGTTCTTATAGGAGAAATCTGCCTGTGCTGGTCTCAAAGGGTATGTCAGTATAAACGCCCCTTGTGGCTCTGAAAGAGAAACAGACTGAGGCTGAAGTAGCAGGGGAACCAGATGTGGTGGAGTTCGTGCTAGTGCAGACTGTGCCACGGCCTGGAACACTACTCCTCTTTTGTCTGGGAAGGCTCTGCTGCCGGCGTTGCTTCAGCTGTGTAGCTTCTCTGGAAGGCCGTGTGTTGTGTCATGCAGAGCTCCTCGGGGTAGCTGACCCTGGCATCTGGGCTCAGACCTTTATTCTGGATTTTTTGTGTGGTGTCACTGCGGGTTGTAGCTCTGTCCTACTGTGTGCTGATCAGGCAGTGTTTCAGTTTGGGGTTTTTAAGAGTAAAGATGAGCCTGTTGGGCATGGGGGGGAAGGCCTTAAGAGCACTGTCATCTCACCAAAAGTCTTCTGATCCTGATGACCTAGATTCACTCTGCTGAGTCTTCCCTGTATTGCATTGTTCTCTGAAATAGCTCAGCTGCTGTTTAGCTCACTTTAATACTCTTTATGAAGGCAACGATCTTGATTGAATCAGTTCCTTTTAAGTGGACCAGTATGGTGTTAGCTAAAACCTGCCTAGGCCCAGCAGGGGGCTTAGTGTTTGTGGAATACTTAATTCAGTATATAATCATTGAGCTATTACCCCAGTAAGAAGATTATGTTTGATATTAAAAACTTGTTTTGTGTGCATCAGGGACAGTAACATTTGACTTTCAGTGGTTTTGTGGGGTTTTCTCTCTCCTGAAATATTCCTGTTGTTATGTGTTCCTCCTGCAATTTCCACTGCCCTAAAGAATGAAGAGACTAGTTCATCAGGCATGAGTTAACTCGTCTGCCCAGCTGGCTGCTCCTAGAATAGGTGTTTGGGTTATCTTTTCTTACTTTGCCTCAGTGAACATCACCGAGCTGCTTATTTTCCTCAAAAATGTATAGGGATACAAGTTGGTTGATAGGTACAAAAGATACTGGATAGCAATTGATTTATGTAGTTGTGACTTAATAACTGTTGTCTGAGCTTCCTTACAAAAACAAGCTCAAAACTAATTGCTGAGTAACTCTGTCTGCATCTATGACTAAGCTGAGTTTCACCTGGGAAGTTAAGCTTTGATCTGTGTTGTAGTATCTTACTGTTTGTACTGTAGTATTTTTTGTAGGAAGCATGCTCTGAATTTAGGAAGTGGCACAAACTCTCCTTGTCTCTCCTGCTGATAAACTCAGTTTCATGGGCTCAGTGTTCTTTCATTTCTGCTTTTTTTTTGAAGTCTGTTACTGTTAAAGTTCTCTTGCCAGTAGTATAATGTGGATTTAGTAGAATGGCATATATTTTATCCTGTATTGCCAAAAGAAAGAGACTTGGACTGTAATGTGATTCCTTGTAAAAGTGGCCAATGTGTATCATTAGTATCAATTATCAGTAGAGGTGTCTTCAGAGGTGTGTGTGATCAAAGCTTGTAAGCACGAGCTGTTTGGGGGCAAAATGCTTTAAAAATTGATATTGGAGCTCAGACACTTAAGTGAGGGATGTTGCCTTGTTTGGGACACAGTTTCCTAGTGAGGACAGCCATCTTCATTTCAGCCCCTGCAAGCCTCCCATGTCTCCAGAAATAGGTGTTCCTCTGTGTTCCCCTTGGCGCACCCAGGAGGAAGCTGCTTGAGTTATTTATGTATTTAACAAACAACACTGGGATTCACCAGAGAAGCGAGTTCTGATGCAAGGATGGTCTGGTATAAGTTTTCTGCAGTAGATGAGCCTAGGCTTACATTCTACTCTGCCAAACTCAACCTTTTATTCGACAGTATCTTTAAAAAATATTAATGCAAACAGAATTAATTCAATAAAGTATTTTTTTTTTAAACGGAGAATAGAAATGTTCTTCAGTAGAAAGGCTATTTGTGTGTCTAGAAAATAGTGTAATACATTAGTACTATTAAATCGTGGTTCATCCTAAGCCACTATTTGCCATACATTTCCTGCTCATTAAGCATAGATAACCCCTAATGTAGCTTCTTGCAGTCATAGAACAGCCTCAGAGGATCATCTGGTCCAATCTTTTGTTAGAAAGGGGGCCTAGATGAGATGATCTGGCACCCTGTCCAGTCACATCTTGAAAACCTCCAGTGATGGAGGCTCCACCATGTCCTTGGGGAGGTTGTTGTGGTAATTGTTCTCACTATAGAAAATGCCTTTATTATATCGAGATGAAACCTCTTCTGGAATCAACGCTTTCATACTGTGTGCTGTAATGATGCTGAGTGGAGGAGGAAGTAAAAAAGGGCAATATAGTATCTTTTACATACTGAAATAGTTAAAATGAGAATCTACCTAGTTTCACTTTTAACAAGACAAATTTAATAGTGAAGTTTGCTAATCTATAGATGATCCTGTAGCATAGTGGAGTGAAAATGCTTGGATCCTATGTCTTTGGAAAGGAACACAAGTACAAGCAGAATACAAGGAAGATATTTGAAAGACCCAGTTTGTGGGTTCAGTGTGTGGGTCTGGTTGAACCTGTAAGAAAAGATAATCTGAGCCTTTTCCTGAGGGCTTCTCTGGAGGCTGCCTGTTGTGGCAGTCTGTCTGCTCATCCCTGCATGCCCTGGGGCCTTCCCGGTGGCAGGCTGCTGGCGTTTTTGTTTGTCATATGACTAAACTTTTGGGAACTCCTTCTGACACGTGCCAGTCTTACTGGGTGATTGACATTCACTGGTCATGTGGCCGTGTCGCTAGTCATGTTCTTGTGTGACTGGGTGTCTTTGATGTGGTGATTAACACACGTGGCTTTTGTCACATGGCAGAGGTGTCCCTGTGTGTGCGCTGGGGAGAAGGTGAGTTTTACTCTGTTCAGTATCTGTCAGGTTGCATCGCCTTTTGTAGCTCAGATAGGGCAGCGCTCACTTAGTAACTTTGCCTTAGCTGGAAAATTCGGGGCCTCCAAAATTTAGCTGTTACCTGCTCTCTGGGATTCTCCATGTCTCCTGGGCAAAATAATTTATCTGTAAATTAAAAACAAACAAACAATAATCAACCCCAAAACATTTTGATTCTACCTTTCCTCTTCTGGCTTCTGTTTACTTGTGAAACCTTGCCCTTCTGCTTCCTGAATTGTCACTCAGCAAGCGGCAGAAAATTGCAGGGGGGTGAAGTATGTTTCCCACTCCTCCCACCTCCCCCCGGTGAAATAGCACTATCTGCTCCCTTTCCTTCTTCCCACAATCTCCTGTTTAAGAACTGAATACAGGTAAACTTTGTCCTGTTTTTTTCCCCTCATATCACTACAGCTGTACAGCATTCCTATCCACTGTTGCTGTTGATACTTAGTAGCAGTGATAATAGGTGTGGTGTGTGTTTGCTTTGTTCTTGCGGTTTCTAGTTTTTACATCGGGTAAGTTGTCATCTAACAGAATTAGGCGATATGTGAGTAGCTGCTAAATACGCAGTGATTTTGCAACCTAAGCTTTAGGCTATTTTACCTATTGTTTGTGCTCCAGTACCCTTCATGGCCCCGGTGAGGATTGTGGCCCAACTCAGCCAGATGCTAAAAGCCTACCTTGATGGCAGTTGCGCTAAAATTCTTTTTTTCTGTGGTACATTTGTTTAATCTCTGCAGCTGTGAAAGGAAGAAGGTAGTTGTTAACTAAAGCAATCCTTGCATCTCATTTAGCTGAAATCAAATATAATTCAAGAGAACAAATGAGCCTGAATCCAGTCTTTATTTCGTCTGAATATATAAATGATTACTTGTGACAGAGCACTAATTTCGCTGTACAGTGGCGCATTAGGAGGCGCTGCCAAGACTCTTCAGGGGCTCTGTAATGTGTTGAAGTGACTCAGTCCGCCCTAGTGATGGGATGCATAGGATGAGTCCTGTTCCATCATAACTTCTGATGATCTGTGCAACTGGGTTAAATACCGAAATCTAGCAATGCAAAACTTATTAAAGAATTAATGTTCTGTCTCTCTGTCAGATACCGTGCTTATGTGGAAGTGCCCCGTGCCTGCTTTGCCGATGCTGCCCCAGTGGAAACAACTCCACCATAACTCGGCTGATTTATGCGTTCTTTTTACTTCTTGGCGTGAGTGTTGCCTGTGTGATGTTAATACCAGGCATGGAAGAGCAGCTGAAGAAGGTCAGGTTACTTCTTTGTTTAAGTGTTTGGTAGGACAAGTGTCACAGATAATTGTAAATGACATATTGAAAGCATGAGTTTTATTTGAAAATAAGTAATTCTGCTGCTGCCTGTGCTTCTCAGTCACCATTAATTTGATTGTAGATCAAATAAAGAACTTGTGGGACAATCACTGCATAGATGAAAAGCACTATTTAGAAATAAAGTTGCACCTTTAATAGCTCAGAGCAGAAAAAAAATCTTGTATCAAACAGGAAAATGTAACTTATGTATGTGGAGTTTTAGATTATATATTTTGGAGATGTTTGTATTTGTGGCATTTGATTTTGATTGCTGTTAATAAAATAAAATCTAGGATGTCTTCTAGTTTCATTGTGCTGTATTAGTCATAATTCTATTTTAAAGTCTGCAAAAGCATAACAAATATTTTTCACTAAGGAAATTAGGAAGTGCTTATAGAATTTTACAGTTTATTAGTTCATAATGTGAAGATATGATGGCTCATGTAAAATTACAGAGGGATAATTTGAGTTATGGGGAGGGCTTATAGGTTTACTGAATTCAGGTTGCATGTGCTTTGGTTCTGTTAATCATTTTGCTGTCTTTAATTTTTTTTTCTCATAGGTAGTAAGTTCTGTTAGGCATGCTTTTGATTCTTCTTCTCCCCAAATGATTAGTCCGTAAATATTTATTTCAGTGTGGTGTAGTAACCACATCAGAGCTTAAGTGAGAGCCACGTTAGTCACCTGGGAAAGAAAATTGCAGTCTTCTGCAGTGTGTTTTGATTTCAGAAAGATGTTGCTCATGTCCTGGTAGTGACTGGAAAGGATATTCTCAGCTGTTTCATATGGGAGTTACAGATACTTCTAGTTGATGGTGATTTTACTTTTTGTGGGGAGGCTGTTTCTGTTTTAGAGATGTGAACAGGCTACCTTCTCTCAGCTGTGTCATGAACCTGATAGTAACTGTCAAGTCAAATTTACCAAATCGCAGATCTTTTATTTACCTTCTGATTCAGATAAACATGTGAAAACTGCCTGTCTTTGAGAAGTTCTGAAATTGCTAATACACCCCCCCACCCCCGTTAATAAGATTTGTTTTTGTTTAAAATTTGCAGGATTTTTTTCCTTGAATGTGTTTAATATTCTGGTTGGACTATAACTGACAATACGACCCTTCGGTATCCTATTGGCTAGCAGTGTTAATAGTTGCATAATATTACAATATAAAAGAATTGTATGTTAATTGCTATTAAGTATTTACTCATAGAAAGCCTTTTTTTCAGATCACTGAAATATCTTGTTTTTATCACAGATCCCTGGATTTTGTGATGGAGGGATGGGAACAACTATTCCTGGTGTGCATGGCCATGTGAATTGTGATGTACTAGTTGGTTACAAAGCTGTGTACCGTGTGTGCTTTGGTATGGCCATGTTCTTCCTGCTCTTCTCTTTACTGATGATCAAAGTGAAGAGCAGCAACGACCCAAGAGCGGCGGTGCACAATGGGTAAGATACGGAAACGAGGGCGGTGTGTGCATGAGATACAGCTACTGTGAAAATAAAGCCTGTGGCTGACCATGCTGGTCCCATTCACTGTTCCACAAAGATTTTCACAGTAGCTAGAGGAGTGTTGTTGCAGTAGAGGACATTCAAAGTTAATAAGAGTTCTTAGACATGGCAGATTAATTTTTGTAAGAGGAAACGATACACATGACTGTCACTTCTCAGAGCCTGAACTATGACAATGGATAATCTGTCCAGAGGTTTCCCGCGATTAGAGATTCTGCTTTTGTCCAAAGACGACAATATTCAGACATGAATAATGGTACTAAGTTTCATTCCACTGAGATTTTTTTTCAACAAATAGAAAGATTAAAAAGCTTCATCTGTTCTCTAGGAATTACAGTCCTTTTAACTTTGATGTTTGTAAGGTCTTGTTCTTTTCCAAACAGTTTTATTTTAAAGATTATAAGTTATATATATCACTATATAGATATATAACATATCTCTTTCCTCTCTGCTACCTTTTCTTCAGTCTCCCATCTGCATAAAGAAGAGCGAGTTACACATCTAGTTTCTGAGCTTCCCAGTAAATTTTTCCTTTCTATTTCTGCCATTTGATAATCCTAACTATAATGATAATGGTGGAATTTCAGCTTGCGAGTTGACACAAGTGGTAGCTTTCATCCAGGCTCAATCTATGTGTAATGTAGCTTCTTGAACCAAGGAGATATAAATATTTGTAATAGGGCATGGCACTAAAAAGCATAAAGCCATTTATAGTGCCTTGTCTTGGTGGTCATAGTGATTGCTTAGACTACTACTTTTTCAAGATGATTATATTTAGTAGAAGCTATGAACAGCTGAGCCATAAAATTAAAGAAATTTTATTTTATATTCAATATAATAAGGTATATAATAACATTTCTAGTGTAAAATAAGAAACAATTTAAAATTATTTCTGTAGGGGAAAAGAAAATAATTAAGACTGAACAGAATATTGCTTTGTTTACTTATTTTGTTTGGTTTGGTCTAAAGAAAAAGAGGCCTGGTACAGTACTGAGGTGTGTTAGCAGCAGTAGCTCGGTTCAGCCTTTCTCTCCGCCCTGCTTTGTTCAGGAGAGCGTATTGTTATGAACAAGAAAATGGTTCAGGTACATTCTGTATCAACAATTTATTTTTTACAGTAAAATACCTCTTTTTCTTAAAAGTGTTTCTTAAGTGTTTGGGATCTTCTTGATACCCCTATCTGGGGTTGTGCTCCCCCATACAAATTTTGGTTTTATTTATGCAACCTGTAGTGGTTTACTCTTCTTAACCAATCTAGTGTCAGCACTAGGATAGAAGGAAAAATGATACTCGTTAACTGCTACTGGTAAAACATTTAATAATGTTACTTCCAACACTTCTGTAACAATTGGTTGCTTCAGTAGTATGCATTACAGGTAGCTTTATGAAAACCATGTTCTGATTTTTTAAATTGTATGTGTCTTCAGTAATACTTTAATATGTAATCTTTCTGTCAGTAATCCGAAATATTCAGAATATTAGATTTTCCCACATATGTGTACTACCTTTCTTTCATACTTGCATGCAAGTTAAGCCCATTAATGTGATCCAGTGCCAATGTTCACCTTCTTTGCTTTTGTAACAGCAGTCAGAATCGTTTCTTGCCTCAGGTTGATGATGGTGATAATAAAAAAATCAGTTACAATGTATTCACAGGATTGTTGGTGGCTTGCACAGAATGCATAGCCACTGTAGGTGTTACTTCAGATGAGTATCGGTTTTGGCTGTCACATGTTGGTTTGATACAGTGTTAAGATCACTTAAAGTCTGGAATTTATACAAAGGTGAACCCGTTCTTTTTTCTGTAATTGAGAATGACATTGATTTAAAATAAAATTCCACATGTGGATTCAAAACCCAGTTTTAGTGGAGTATGTATTACACCATAAATGTTATAACATAATTCAGCTTTCAAACTGGGTTTCTTCACTTCTCTATGTCCCAGTGAATTAGTCCATTTTTCTCATTCTGTACTTCTGTCATCTCACATAGTTCTTCTCCACACAATTAGAATTTATTCTTCTGGTCACTGTCATGTGGTTGTAACAACCAGGAGGAGAGATTAAACTTGTTCAAAATATGGGAAGAAATGGGAAGGGATAGGAAGCTTGAAAACTGTGCAAGTGTTTGACATCATGGGGCTGAGATACATGCTATATTCAGGTTTGAAGTACGTATAGGTGGATACTGTGTCTATATTTGGAACTGCCTGTCACTGTGATAGGAAAAAATGGTCTTCACCTTCTTACAATTTGGCCTAACTTTTTGAAGTACCTGCTATGCAGGGTATATGTGTACACAGTCTCTCTTTAGGGTGAGTTTGGTAAATCTTTGGTGGAAGATATTTTCTTGTCTGCTTTTTTGTTTGTTCATGCATGAGTTCATACCTTTTACTAAAAAAAAAAAAATCCGTTGCTATTGCAGTGGAACCAGGGACTTAGCATTTGATTGTGTCCTTCCTGTGAAGGATAAATCCTTTGCTTTTGTTGTGATAAATCCTCATCACATGTTAGGCCTGAAGTGTCTGAAGTTAGATGGGAAGAACCCAGGCTTTTGTACATCTCTCTTGTAGGAAATAAATTGAGACTGGTAGGGAACTCCAGCATAATGTTTTCTGCCACAGTAGGCACCAACCAGATCTCCTACCTTTTTGGTTTTGATATTAAGAACAGGTAGGGATTTTCTTTAACCCATTTTTCTGATATGCAGGCAGTTCAGTAATCTCACTAGTTAAAAACCTTCTTTAAAAAAAAACCAACCCAAAAACCAAAGCAAAACTCTCAATTACATTTCATCTTGGCTTCATTTGTAATACATGAGTGAGTTATCTCCGGGAAATGTGTCAAGCTCCATGTCAGTCTAGCACAGTTTAAGCATGATTTTCTGGAGAAAAAATCTTGGGCAGATAAAATAAGATTTTTATCCTACTTCGAAAGAAGTGCGTAAGAATGAGTGAATTAAAAAAACAACTCTTAAGAATGTGCACTTTGTATACTTACAAATTTTTGTGAATTAGATCAGACCAGCAGTTGCCTCACTTTTTTTTTTTTATTCCCTTTAGATTCTGGTTCTTTAAATTTGCAACGGCACTTGCAATTAGTGTTGGAGCTTTCTTCATACCAGAGGGACCATTTACAACTGGTAAGGGAATATTGTCTTCCACTGTATCATGGTGCAATTGTAACTGGTTTTAAAACAGAACTAAGTGCATGCTGATGTTTTATAGCTTTAATTGTAGCTGTGTAATTATAGCACTTTCCTGTGTTAGGAGCATTAAGACAGGGTGGTAAATTATCTGTGATTCTGAACTGGTTTTGTTTTATTTCTCTTTTAGTGTGGTTTTATGTAGGTATGGCTGGGGCATTCTGCTTCATTCTTATTCAGCTGGTCTTGCTAATTGACTTTGCCCACTCCTGGAATGAATCTTGGGTTGAAAAAATGGAGGAAGGAAACTCAAGATGCTGGTATGCAGGTAAAGGACTGTACTACAATCAAGTTGTAAATTTCATTGTGTGTTATGTTAAATAAATTATTCACAGAGCAGTGCATTTTACCAGAGTGCAGAAGGGCTGCTTCATGCATAAGTATTGTTTTCTGAGATGGTGTAGTTCAGTTCCATTGTCTGGCTGTCCTTTTGATGGCAAGTTAAGTAAGAGGGGGGCAGGGAGAGGGGCAGCAGCCTCTGAGATCTAATCCCTGGGAGCAGCGGTTCAGTTTATAATAGCAGAAAAGTGGCAGTAGTAGGTTTCTGGGTTTGGTTTTTTTTTTCCAGCCACAGGTTTTGTTACATCTTGGTGCTGATTAAAAATGAACTATCCTGTTACTGCTTTATGTGAGCATAAGCATCTTAAATGCTTTTTTTTTCTGTCATTCTCTGAATGTATATGCTGAGTGAAAGATGTAGATAGTGAAGGAGGAGAGTACAGGTCATCTCACTGGAGAAACGATATGTTAATATTCATGAAGCATTTCAGATGTGATAGATTAGCTGTTTCAAAAGACAGCACAGCTTGTCTTCGTGCAATGGCCACTTCACTCTGTTTTTAGTAAGATGGAATTTGGAAATAAGACTGTTTTTCTTTCTGTTGGAGAAGTAGTTCTTCAGTTTCTTTTTTTAAGCTTTTAGCCAAAGTGTATGTGGTATACCTGTATTCCTTCATACTTGCTGCTCTTGGTTGCTCTTAGACCACTGGAGAATCAAGTATGACTTCAGGCTTTCCCTTTATTGCATTCTTTCCTTTCAACACCTCAGAATATTGAGAAGAACTTACTTCCTTTACATTTCAGTGCCCAGAGCTGCTTTCTAATTGTCATTGTATACCATATCCAAAACCTGATAATCATGCAATATTATTTGTTTTAATAGTCTCCATTATTAACCAGTTTAACTTTTTGTCTTTTCACAGCTCTGCTGTCAGCTACAGCTGTCAATTATCTGCTGTCTCTAGTAGCTATTGTCTTGTTTTATGTTTATTACACTCATCCAGAAGGTTGTTCTGAAAACAAGACATTCATCAGTGTTAACATGCTGCTGTGTATTGGTGCTTCTGTAATGTCAATTCTGCCAAAGATTCAGGTATAGTTTCAGTTGTTACCTTTTGGGGGTTTTATGTGTTACCAGACCCAGAAACCTATAATATAATCGTACCTGAGACTTGTTTGCCTAACTTTGCTGTTTCGTGACTACTTTGTGTAGGAATCTCAGCCAAGATCTGGTTTGCTGCAGTCTTCTGTCATCACAATTTATACAATGTATTTGACTTGGTCAGCTATGACCAATGAACCAGGTACGTGTAGTAACACTGTGTGGCTTTTTGGGTAACCAGTTCAGCACTAACTTGTATCTTCACCTTTTTGCAAGGCAACGTTAGAATGGGGTACTATAATGCATGCAGGTTAGAGGCAGGACTCACTTGTTCGTGTTCTCTTCCCTCCCCCCCCCCCCCCCCCCCCCCATCTGTAATAATACCAGAGAAATAGTTCTTCCTAAGATAATGTGTTTTTATGTTTATCGTATGGAAGAATTTCTACCTATTATTTACAGGACTATAGTATTCTAAAGCTTAGATATTGCATATTACCACCATTCTTCCAAGGTGTCTGGAATGTTCATCTCCCTACCAGGTTTAACATTTCTTACCTGGTGACTGAGATGCTACTGATAATATTCTTCCGAACCGAGGATTTTTTTTTAAATTAATTTTATTTAATTTAAATTTAATTATTTATAAATTTGTGTCTGAAAACAGCTGATCATCTATAAAACAAACAAACAAAAATTCAGAAATTCTAGTGATTAAAAGAAACAGCCAAATATTGATTTTGGTCATTTTAATTGGGTCTCTGGCCCTTTTAATTATGGACAATCTTCTGTGCTTCTGTGTAGCAGCACACATGAGTCATATCTAATTCCTTCAGTAATTATGGGGAAATAAGATTGTCTGCTACTTACAGCTGTTTCATCTGTTAACTGTGGATGCTGGTGGTTGGGAAGTGTTGTTAATATGAAACTGAGTTTGTAGGATTCTTTTCCAGCTCTGAGATGACTCTGGTTACACCATCTATAGAGTATATGTTTGTCAAACTTTTTTTCTAGTGGTAAAATTCCTGAAGCTTAATATGCGGAGCACTTTTGTTGCATCTAGTTATAGGAGATAGAACAGTAAGGCAGTGGACGCATATCTTAAGCAGATAAAAGGATTTTAAACTTAGAGACAGATTTTTATGCGACATAGTGTCATTTGCTTGCTTTAGAGAGGCTCAGTAGGCTAAAATTAGATTCAGAGCTTTTTTACTTCAAGGCAGTCACAGTCACAAAGTTCCTTTCTATTACCGTGCATTCAGTGTGGATATATACTATTAAATATTTGTTCTGTTCTTGTTTTATTTAAGTTCTACTGTAATTTCCCCCACAGATAGGCGCTGCAACCCAAGTTTGCTGAGCATCATTGGTTACAACAGCACCACCATTCCAACCCAAGGTCAGGTAGTTCAGTGGTGGGATGCACAAGGAATTGTAGGACTGGTTTTGTTTTTGCTGTGTGTTCTTTATTCAAGGTAAGATTCCTTTAAAAAAAAATCCTGTTAATTTGTATTATTTCTAGTTGTCAGATACTGAATTGTGTTTATTTGGGTAACTGTGGTGTGTCCTTTCCTGTCAAATACAGCATCCGAACATCCAACAACAGCCAAGTGAACAAGCTGATGCTGACCAGTGATGAATCAACACTGATAGAGGATGGAATGCCCAGGAGTGATGGCTCCCTTGATGATGGAGACGATGTTCACCGAGCCATAGATAACGAGAGGGATGGAGTTACTTACAGTTACTCCTTCTTTCATTTTATGCTTTTCCTGGCATCGCTGTATATCATGATGACGCTTACCAACTGGTACAGGTATTTATGTTTGATTATGTGATACTGCACACATAATGAACATCCAAGATGCTGTCTTTTGCTGGACAAGGAGGCATAAGTTGTATGCTGTGAGGAATGTAGGTCTTGAATGGGACTTCTCAAGGGAAGTATATTGTTTGAGCTATGTTAAATTAATTGTATTTGGAAATTGGAGTAGCCAACTTTGTTCACAAGTGCCTATCATATTTTCGAAGATAATTCTAAGGTAATTCTCGTGATTCACTGCTGAAATATGTCCTGCTGAAGTGAACAGGATAGAGTCTTAAGTTCTATAGCAACTAAATATAAAGGGAGATGGGACATGTTACATCAGCAGGCTGAGGGAGGTGATCCTTTCCAACTACTCAGCACTGGTGACGCCACACCTGGAGTGCTGGGTCCAGTCCTGGGCTCCACAGTGTGAGAGGCATGGACATACTGGAGAGAGTTCAGCAAAGGGCACAGGGATGGTGAAGGGACTGGAACATCTGTTATATGAGGAGACGCTTAGAGAGCTGGGACTGCTCAGCCTGGGGAAGAGAAGGCTCAGGGGATCTCATCAGTGTAATATAAATAAATACCTGAAGGGAGGGTGTGAAGAGGACAGAGCTGGGCTATTTTCAGGATAGCCCAGTGACAGGACCAGAGGCGGTGGGCACACACTGAAATATGGGCTGTTCCCTCTAAACATCAAGAAGCATATTTGGATTGAAAGGGCAATCACATGCTGACACAGGTTGCCCAGGGAGGTTGTGAGTCTCCATCCTTGGAGATACTCAAAAGCCATATGGGCATAGTCCTTGTTAGCTGGCTCTAGGTGTGTACCTGCTTGGGCAGGGGGGTTGGATCACGTGGCCTTCAGACATCCCTTCCAACCTCAGCCACTCTGTGATGGGTTCTGGTAGAAAGAAATCAGGTTGTCTGCTCCCTGAAAAAACCCTCACAATAAAATAGTGCTCCCATATGTGAATTTTTATTATGTTAATGGCTTGAGCAGATGTTCTTCAGAATTTGAAAACGTAAATTATGATCTCTAATAATTTGTTAAAGGACAATTTGTATCAAAATAGCAACATTAGAAAGGCGTTTCCTTCAAAAGTAACTCTTAATAGATAGTACTGCTGTAGATGTGATTTGTGGCCCAGCTTGGGTCAACGTGACATCAAGATTATTAGTTCTTCTAGGTGTTGTCTTTTGGCAAGGTAAACCACATTATTTGTATCTAGAAATGCTGTCCATTCCCTGCTTTTCCACAGATTTGCTTAGAGATGCCTCATAATTCTGTCTGCTTCTTGACAGCTTCTTTTACTAAATATTTTTTGGGCTGCTGTTGCTTTCCACCTTCCAGTGACACCAGCTTACAAATGGTGTTCTTGTACAGATTGGTGTGAACAGCCTGGAAGAAGGGTAGAAATGTCCTTCGAGGTGTGGAGCCAAAGTGAAAATGATCTACTGTAAAAACAGTGCTGACGAGTGGCTTACTACATAAGTATGTCATAATGAAACAAAAATAGCAAATTATCTTTTTTCTCTTTTCCTTCTTTCACAGTCCGGATTCTTCTTATGAGACAATGACCAGCAAATGGCCGTCTGTCTGGGTGAAGATATCTTCCAGCTGGATTGGCATTGTGCTGTACGTGTGGACTCTGGTTGCTCCACTGGTTCTTACAAACCGTGACTTTGACTAAGCTGTGCTGCTCTCTAGGGAGATTGTGCTAGCTTCACCGCATCTTTGAAACAAACAGTATTCCCGATAATAGTGCAGTTGTAAATATGTGTGTGCACGCGTGTGTGCGTGTGCTATCCATGTAGTATCCCCTGCTTTCTTCTGCATGATCACCTTGAATCATGTCTTCTGTCATTTCACTAAATGACTTTTTCTAGCTGAGCTCAGTGACAATTGCTATAATGATGGTTTTTATAGGATTACTCCTAGATTGAGTGCTTCGGGAGCATTAGATGTAAGATCGAGACCTTCTGGAAGCAGGGTTTTTTTCCCCTCAATTGCATTAAATAGCTGTAGGAAAAGATGTGCAAGTGTTAATTAGGGTAACAAAACAGTGTTAGACCAGGCTTTGCAAGAGAAGGAGGAGCTGCCTTTGATCCCTGTTGCCTTGACTCCAAATTAAGTCTTGGGTAAGCTCGAGCCTCAAAACTCTGCTTGTTGGAGTTTACAGGACATCTTGCAGCATTTTGGTGCTAATGGCCTGACCTTTTCCCATACGGAGGGCAGCAGCACCATTAGCCCAGATGTGAAATGGGGAAACTTGCACCTGAAGCTGCAGAGGAGCTAATGTACTCCTGGGTGCTGTTGGGTCGATGTTGCAGACAGGAGGACAGACACCCTGGGGAAAAACATCCTGGTATCAGATGCTCTGAAGCATGTTTTTAAGGCACTTGTTTACAATGTGTATCTATGTATTATTATTCTTTTTTTTAAAGTAGTTTAAATGAGATAGCTGTGCTGTAATTTATTGCTGGTTTGTGTGCCACTTTCTTGGCTAACATACAATCAGAGTGTTCGAGGAGCCAGGTGGTGAAAACTGTAAGCCCTTTAGAGGAATTTCTTGAGTATTGTGGTTTAAAAAAAAAAGTGGAGGAAAAGGAGCACTGAAATTACAGTAACTGAAGGAGGCTTGCATTAACTGAGGCTTCAACAGAAGTGTTTCTTAATATATTTGGGGCTCTAAATTTTGAAATCTTTTAGTGTATTAAGTATTTTGCTTGTTGTCCAGTGCCAGAGAAGGACTTGAGCCTAAAAAGTCTTAATCTAGGCATGAGGCAAGACATTAATCTGTTTGATTAAAATACTGTATAGTTCCTGTGCAGTTATGAAATCTTATATGCTTTTGTGCTTGCTGCTTTGTCAGGGCAGTGTGTAAGCTGCAGTATTTGTATCTGTTAGTTGCTACAATTTGAGACTAGAGCAACCTGACTGGGAGTGACCCTTGAGCCTTCAGCAGATGTCGTGCTGACCTGTCACCATGGTGTTTATACTATACTGTTACTTCCTCTCGCTGATTGTTCTCTTTTATTTCTGCACCTAAACACTGACATTTACTGCAGAAGTCTGACACGTCAAACTTGAGATGGTAACAGAAGGATTAGTAAAGGCTTGTAATAATTTGGAGTATGTTGTTACCTTATTAATAAATAAATTTGGATGAAGATGTCCAGTGACTTGATGTCTTGTACTGCTGCCGCATGTGGCTAGTGTGGGGTTTTGTGTTGTCTCCTCTTCTGTTCCTCGGATGCTTTACAGCACATGTCAGTTTCTGAGAAGTGACAGCTGCCAGCTGTCTGCCAAGTACTCTGGTGTGGCAGTTCAGCAGTTCCTTGCTCTGGGGAATCACATGTAACCTCATGTGGTTTCTTCTGGCTCTTCTTTCTGAAAACACAAACATGCTTCACCCAGGTGACTGCTGTCCTGCTGCAGTGCATCCTATGAGAATGTTTGGTTAAGACACTTGAATGCCAGCTTTAATGCATCAGTGCCTGAGGCCTGGAACTGAATTAGGAAGATGTCTGTCCCCTGTGTCTGGATTCAGCTGCTTATGGGAGGGGCTAGACTACTATTTTTTTTTTTTAAAAAAAAGGAAGCCTTAAATGCAGTGCCAGTTGTGGAAGGTGTTTTTCCTGTTGCATATATGAAGTTACTAAAACCCAGTTTATCCCTTCACTGGAGCATCTTCCACACGAGCTTCTCAAAACTGGCTACAGCTTTGAGAGCAGAGAGGGAAGAAAACTTTTCAGTTATGGTTTAACTTACTGTTTATATTACATCAGGAGCCTGGGGTGAGGTAATTGAAGTTAAAGGTGTCAACTGCATCTTGGCCAAGTGTTGCAGTGACCCCTCTGGCATTCAACTGTGTGCTACAACTATAGTTGAGTTCACATGAATAAATGCAGGACTTTAGTAAAAGCAACAATGAAAACACTGAGTAGGGGTAGAGCTCTTCAGGGGAAGGAAAACTATAGGGCTCTGCCACACTTTTTATTAAGAAAGCAAATGAGAAAACTTTGTGTACTGCTGAGGCAAAACACAGGTTGCTGCATTAGCCACTTGTTTTGGAGGCTTATAGGTAAACTTTGAAGTTTGGAGATAGATGAAACTATTTTCCACCAGCCATGCCTGGAAGTAGACTGACCTACCTCCTTGCACAGCTACTAGGGCATGAAAAAACACCAGCTGGCACACACAAGAGACAACTCTTAACAAGTGTCACACTTAAGTAACATTTATTTTCTCAGAGTAGATGGTCCAAGTTAAAAGCACTCATGCAGTCGAGGGGCCTGGCGGCTGTAAAGAACTTTTCCCCAGTTTGTGCTATGTGTGAGCACTTCCACTGAAGTGAAAGTAAGGCAGAACCAAGATTGAGCAAGGTACAGGCACTTTGTTCCCAGTTCAAGCAGGGAAAAAAAAAGCCTACATCAGGTCCTGGTCCCCCCCACCCCAAAAAAAGCCTCATGTTTGTTAAATAAAACATTGTAAAAAATAGAAAACCTAAGATACAGAAAGTCAGTGCTCCCTAACCGTACACTACTAGTTTACGTCATCATATGTAAGACCAGAAGGATAAGAAATCATAAAATCAAAGCTTACTGTTGACAAGTGTTCAGTTAGCTGGGCCCTTCAGCAATATGTGTCATACCAAGTACCCGGCAGCAGGACAGTAACAGTCTGACGTGGTAGTGCCAGCTGTGCCTAACAGCCTGTTTAACCACGTCCCTAAACAACTGCTTGGAGGAAGTAACATAGGAAAGGTATTTTAGATTCCACATTATCTGGTTACATAAAACAGGGATTTACAAAAGACTCATATACCAAACAATATTCTAAATAAATAGTTCATCTTCATAACTATATACAGAGTCCCCCATGACATCAGTTATCCAAGAAGGGCATGTCTGCGTCCATGGGCGCTGGGGCAAGTTCACATAGATAGAAGAGCGTGGCTTCGCTGGCTTCTGCCTCCGTCAGCGGCTCCAGCCGCACCAGTTTGCTTTGGGTGGGCTCGGGATCTAGGCTGCTCTCCAGGAGCTCGTCCGCTTCCAGGGATTTGTCAACAGCCGAAGGAGTTTCAGCCGCCCAGCTCCCGCTCTCCACAGCAGAGCCCGGGTTCCCATCGAGGAATGCAAGGAGTGGAAACGCCGTGTACTGTATGAGCTGCTTATCTAAGGGAAAAGAAATGCCCAAACTGATCAGTTCACAGGCCTTTCTACATGCAGAAGGAAAAAACAAAATCCAACCCCCAGAATGAATTTAAAGAATAATCAATAAAAACCATTATAGATGTTTAATTGAGTGATTAAAGAATTGTTATGCGTAACATTATTTGTTCAGATGCTCCTGCAAAAAGATCAGTATCTCTGCACCTGGTACAGTGCCAAAAACATAAAAAGCAAATATAGTGAAGTATTTTGTTTTGGTTATTTGCTTATCAGCATGACACAAAACCAGGCAAAAAGCAAATAACCAAGATGGTTTTCAGAACAATGCTTCTTCAGCAAAACACTGCAACTCACCTAATTTAGGCTTGGAAACTTGTGAAGCTGCAGGACCAGCATTATTCTTGGTGATTTCTATTCCCTTTGTCTCCACCTGGAAACAAAAGCAAAATCTTCAACACACACTTAGAGCCTTTTCCAATGTCACTAGAACACACAGCTGACCAACTATTAAAAAAAATTAAGTTCTTCTTTCTGAAGGGATGCAGTGGTATCAGCTACCCACACTAACAGACCCTGGCTGAGAAAGTGTGAAATGTAAACACAGGCTGACTCAAGCAAGAACCAAAAGTAATGCCCATAAATGAAGAAGACAAATTCAAAGAGCTAGATCTTCACTCTGCTGCTTATTCTTGTGTTTATTTTCCCACCAGACAATACAGATGCAACCATTCTGACAAAGTATGTATGTACCATGTTTGCAAGTGCTAAAATCTTAGGGGATAAAAAAGTCAAGAACCTGGTACAATATACAGATACTGGCCTCATGGTAGTATGAGTTTTAAAGGACATTAATTAGTGTGCTTTTCCCTTTTCTGCATAAAACCTAACAAACAGGATGAATTCAGCTGCCACCTTCCTACTCTCATGGAAAGCCTTCAGAGCCAGAGCATGAAAAAAGTGCTATTATACCAGTAAAGGAAATAAAGGATGAATGATGTTTGCATCTCTCACTAGTGTGTACATTGAGCAACGGATTTAAAACTTACTTTGGCATTAGTGATATGATCTGTGGGATTCATCTGCACGGAGCTTGTAAAAAGCTGAATAAGACAAAACACATCAAGTTTTAGGTATATCAATGTTGCTAGTAAGAATACAAGACCATCACATCTGCCTGTGTGAGAATAATCCCTATATTTAATGTTTTCACCCTCCATCAGGATTAGAGTTTATTTACAGGTAATTATCACTTTTGCAAAGACAAACTAGCTTTGGAGCATAATGGTTTGGAATTCCATGAACCTCAGTCACAAAGGAAACAACTGCATTAGCATCTAACTTAGACTAACACAGTTTGCTGTAGTCTTAAACATTGATTTCTCCTTTTGCTGCTGCATGGAGAAGCCTGTGTACAAAAAGGAAGAACACACCCTGATCAAATTTGCAAGTGACACCAAACTGGGAGTCATGAGTATGTGGGAAAGCAGAGCTGCTGCTAAGAGGGATCTCAGCAAGGCAAAAGAGGAGCCAACAGGTCTGGTTCAACAGCTGGATGCACTTAGGATATGAAACCTCACGCACTGGCCCAGGTGAGGAACAGAGAGACAGGGAGCAGTTCCTCGGAGAGAGACCTGAGGGTCATGATAGGCAACACCCTCCCATGAGCCAGCAGCAGAGCCCTGCTCCAGGGCAGCGCACTCTGGGACAGGCGGAGCACAGCCAGAGGTCAGTGGGAACAGTAATTTCTCTCTGCACAGCACCTGAGGCCACGTGGGGAAGAGCGTCCAGTTTTAGGCCTCCCAGTATGAGGGTGTCCAGAGGGCCACAGGTGTTTGGGGGCTTAGGCCATGAGAGGCTGAGGGAGCCTGGCTGATGTTGTCTGCAGAAGGCAGACAACAGGGGATAACTGCACTCTTCCACTGCTTCTGAAGAGGTGGTTACGGAGGAGACAAACTCCAGAGGCGGACAAACGACAAGAGGCAAGAGCTACAAGGTGCAGCAGGCGAGATTGTGACTGACTGAAGTAAATTCTTCAGAAAGAGTCAAGCACTGGAACAGGCACCTGAGAGTCTGTGGAATCTCCCATCTTCAGAGATTTCAGAATTTGAGTCAACGTAGTCCTGAGTAACATGATCTAACTTTCAAGTTGGCCCTCCCTTGAGCAAGGGGGCTGGACTAGATGATAAGCACAGATCCCTTCCAACCCAGACCACTCTACTTAACAAACATCTGAAGAGAAATTGGGAACATACACATACTCCTAAAAAATAACCTGAAATGGTAGAAAAACTTTTAAAATAATTGCCAAGAGTGAGCCCTTTTAACCCATTGAGAAGACCACAGATGATGTACTGGGCTATTTCAAAGCAACAGTATTAATTTAATTGGTGTTCTGAGTTTACATAGCAACAAATATAAGCATTATCTCGTTAAGAAAGCCATTCTTCAATCAAAAACTTAAGCATTTGCTTGAGCAGTGGCATAGCACCAAGAATTATATCAGTGCCCCAGAAACTGGTGCTCCTCAAGGGACAGTGCTGGGATTGGTACTGTTTAACATCTTTGATGGCAACATGGACAGTGGATTGAGTGCACCTTCAGCAAGTTTGCCGATGACACCAAGCTGTGTGGTGCGGTCGACATGCTGGAGTGAAGGGAGATGCCATCCAGAGGGACCTGGACAGGCTGGAGAGGGGGGCCCGTGCAAACCTCATGAAGTTCAACAAGTCCAAGTGCAAGGTCCTGCACATGGGTGGAGGTAATCCCAAGCACAAATACAGGCTGGGCAGTGAGTGGATTGAGAGCAGCCCTGCAGAGAAGGACTTGAGGGTGTCAGTGGATGGAAAACTGACTGTGAGCCAGCAATGTGTGCTTGCAGCTCAGAAAGCCAACTGTGTCCTGGGCTGCATCAAGAGAAGTGTGGCCAGCAGGTCAAGGGAGGGGATTCTCCCCATCTCTGCTCTGCTGAGACTTCACCTGGAATCCTGTGTCCAGTTCCAGGGCCCCCAACACAACAAGGACATGGACCTGCTCAAGCAGGTCCAGAAGAGGCCACAAAGATGATCAGGGGGCTGGAGCACCTCCCTTATGAGGACAGGCTGAGAGAGTTGGGGCTGTTCAGGCTGGAGAAGGCTCTGGGGGAGACCTTACAGCAGCCTTCCAGTACCTAAAGAGGGTCCACAGGAAAGACGGGGAGGGGACTCTTTATCAGGGAGTGTAGTGATAGGATGAGGGATAACAGTTTTAAACTGAAAGAGGGTAGATTCAGATTAGATATAAGGAAGAAATTATTTTCTGTGAGGGTGGTGAGATACTGGAATAGGTTGCCCAGAGAAGTTGTGGCTGCCCCTCCATGGACATATTCAAGGCCAGGTTGTTTGGGGCTTTGAGCAGCCTGGGCTAGTGGAAGGTGTCCCTGCCCATGGCAGGAGGGTTGGAACTGGATGATCTTTAAGGTCCCTTCCAACCCAAATCATTCTGTGATTCTATGATATACATATTTGCAAATATTTATAACTTTCCCTTTTTAAAGGAAAGAAAGAAACCAAAATCTGTTGTGATTTAAATCTATTTTAAAGGATAACAAGCCATACAAATATTTTGTGTAGTGTATTACCAAAATACTCAAAATAAACAGTGAAAATTACATCAACGAGAAGATCTGGATCTATGCTGAACTGTCGTCCTGATAACATAGCTTGGAAGTCCTCTAAACTGCAGTCGATACTGTCAAGATAATCCAGAAGTTCAACTCTAGAGAGACAAACAGTATTTTACTGCTGTATACTTGAACAAAAGGATTAGAAATCCACAATAAAGCTTTACACAGATGTACTACATGCATTTAAAAATCTTCACCAGAACTAAAATGAGCTGTTTTTCATTAGAAACAACCTCTGTAAAAAAAAAAAAAAGAAAACTTTTAGCCTCTTTAGAGGAGAACCCAAGTAAAGCAGACAGGTGCTCCAAAACAGGTATTACATCAACAGAACACTATGACATGACATCAGCAGAGATGCAGTTCTTGCATCCAGGTAGCCCTAATGCGTCCCATCTGCCTGCAAGAGCTACACAGGGAAATCCCGACAGTTTAAACAATGATACCCACAACATTATGCTGTCAGGTTATACACCCCAACTCACTCGCTTCATGAAGAAAGTCAGAGGTCCTGTCTTAAAATACTTAAAAGGTGACCTGTACATTTAGAATTCTCAATAGAACCTACTATTTAGTTCTTTTTAGTTCAAACAACCAGTTCTAATACTTGAAAAAACAAAAGACCAGGCTACTCACTTTCCAAGAAGATTTATATTCTGTGAAATTACTCCATTCTCATTGAGTATGGAATCCATCATTGAGACCGGATCTTCTGCAGTTAAAGTTGACTGGTTATTCAGCTGTACAGCACTTGACATGAGTGGGTTTGTACTGTCACTGACGGGGCTGAGAGGATCATGAGGTGGGACAGCAACTGATTCCATGCTTTTATCCCCTTGAATTACGGGGGCATATTCCTCTTCATTATCATCTTCCACAATTACAATATCAGGAGAATGACTACAGCTGTAATATGAGACAAATGAATTAAAGCATTTCATACACTTACTTAAATTGGTACTATTCCACAGATTTAGTTACTACTTATTTTAGTCAAGCTACTACAAAGAAATAAACTTTCCTACTGCTTTTTAATACGAAACACAGCAAGATACTCTCTATTTTCCATTGATATGGTGCTGTAACAATCAATACAGTTAATGTAGCTCAGCTAACAGACACTGTTGTGCTAGACCACAATAACTACTAAAAAGATACAGGAACACTTGATATTTTTTGCATTAGAACAGCTATAAGCTTGCATATAAATGTAAAGTATGTACCAAGTGGACCAAAGCATATGAGGCCAGCAAACCTGACAGACAATACATATTTCGCATCTTTCCTGTTGAACAGAATCAACTCTGGAACATGCATAACAAAGAATCTCAGTCAACAGTATTGTATTTAATTAGCCTTGTTATGTATACCAGGAAAGCAATCTAAAAACCAAGAAAGAGTCTCAAATAATTTGCCTTCCTCCCTGTTCTGGTTTTCTTAGCCCTTACGTAGGGCAGTTGTGCTGCCTCTCTATCATAGCCTTATCTTCAGGAAGCTTTTCTATCAGGGAATGTATTTCCAGACATCAGCTGAACAAGAACAAGAACAGTTCAAGTACCAAGCTAGAAATATCTTAAGTTTTATTCCTTGAGGCATAATACAGGCCCTATCAATACAGCGCAACTCAGAAATAGAGCTGCATCGCAATCCCTGGACCAAGTTTCAACTGCTCACAGCTGAAGGATTAATTACTTTTATAGTGCTAAGTACAGACAGGAAGGAACACAGTCACAAAACACTTGGGACTGAAAAAAACTCCTGAAATTAACTGGCTTGATAAAATTCAAAGACCACACCAACATCTGACAAACAGCACACGCAAATCATTCTCCGTAAAAATCTGTAAAAGCAAGGGAAGCCATTCCTGTCTGTATTCATAACCAAAAGTAAGATGACATCACTTACTGTGTCTTTGGACAAGTAATATATTCAACAGGAGTGCAGTAACACAGATTGCTTCCCACCACTTTCTATCTTCAGCATATTAAAACTCCAACAGCCAATTAACTATTTTGGAGGTCAATAAATTGGAACCTAATGTGAATTCACAGATGAAAGCTTCTATATGTGAAGTACTGAATAATTCTCATCACTTCATTAAAAAAATAATTATCTAAGACATCTGAATTATTGCATACATTGGAAGCCAATTATCTACATAGACTTCTAGAGACTTCTTACTTGGAAGAATCTGAAGTGATATCTTCATTTGCTTCTGGTGTAATGGGAAGATTTTCTTCATCACCCATGGGATTTTCTTCATCACCCACATGTCCAGTGACATCATAAATAATGATGTCATCTGAAATCTGTTCCCTTTGTTTTAAGCCCTCATTTCTGTTGAGAGGTACCTGAGAATTATTTTTAAAAGAGACAGGGGACAGAGGGACAATAAGCTTCACCATTCTGACAGTTATCATTGTATTCTACAATGCTTCGATTCTGAAGAGGTGTAAGAGCTTTCCTACACCTCAGAGATTGCAAGCTGTTTGTAAAGATCTACATTTAAGAGAAAAACCATACAAATAAATGAACAAGCTGGAGAATACTGGCTACAGAAAAAAAAAAAGAAGTCTGGCAAATACTACAGGCATAGAAATAAAAATATACTAGCACTGTCAGCAAAAGCAACAAAAAAGCTGCGACAACAAGACTACACAAGAACTAAAAATATTAAAACAGTGACTGCCCTTTAAATAGCACTTTGTTATAGAGCTATTAATTCTAGTACCATGCTACAGCACTTATTCTAATGATTTCCCCACCAGCCATTATTTGGACAGCAGAAAATAACTTTCAGTGTCATGACACATTCAAATGGCACAGGAACTTGACATGATTTTGCTGGCTTGGATAATGCCTTGCAGAGCAACTCGCTGAATCCTTGACCCTGTGTAGGGCCAGGGGCACCTAACTCCCAGAGATAACACAACACACATATGCTATTTCTAACAGCACGGCTATTCAAGGCAAACTGTTTTCAGTGGGATCACAAGCTGTATTTAATACACAGTTATACATGCTTATATTGATAAGTGAATGATGATCATCAACACGGCATGTCACTTCTGAAAGTTGATAGTTCTCAGTACATCGCTATGTTTTATTCCTCATAAGACAAGCTACTTGATCTGTCTGCCCCCCTCCTGTCCTTCCTTCATCATAACACAGAGTATGCATAAAAGAAAACTTACATGGTGGTTACTTTCAGCTGGTTCTTTCACAATATGTTGAAACACATTTGACTTTGTAGGCCCATTAGTGTTCAGAAGTAGAGGCCTAAATCAGAAGAGTAAAGGAAGAAAGTCATCTTGAAACTAGTTTCTTTGGTTTTAGTCAATGAAACATGACAGTATATTGACAAAACAGCGAGTTTTCAAGACCATATTTACCTCTTGCGTTTTAGGCTCACTAGTTGGTTATTCTGCACCAAGGTAACAATAAATTGTACAATCTATAAGGAAAAGAACACTATTGTTAGTTGCTCTACTCTGTAATGGTTTCAAGAGTACCAACATATCTTACGGCAGAAGACTTCAAGAATAAAATCTATACATGAACAGCAGAACACTTATTTTGTGTAATTACTTTCATATAGAACTGTTCAGAAAAGTTAAAAATCGTGGTAGAATAGAAAACACCACTGTTGACATTTAAAAAGAATAGAGTTATTCAGTTGTTCGAGAAAGGCTTTTCATGCAGCAGTCAGTAAGAGCAGACTTTTACAACACTACATCCTACAGCACACAGAAAAACATCAGTAACAAACTATTAGAAGGATTCTAATAAGCAACGACAGAAGGCACACAGGGATGTTGACTGTATATGTAAACCTGTATCTGTAAATACTGATTCTGGTAAAAGAAATTTTTGACAGATTCAGAAAAAGTTCTATGTACACGTAACAGTATTCATCAACTGCCTTTCTTTTTGAAATGTTAAGACTTTCTTCCCTTACATCTTAAATTTAAGGATTAAATGTATACATCTGGCTTGAACAAACTGAAAAAAAAAATCAGTAACAGTCTCTGCCACAAGGCTGTTTTCAGTGATGCTATGTCTGATACGTAAAAAAAAAAAATCTGTAAAATCTTTCATTTACATCAGTTTTGGTGGATAATAAATCTAACTGTTAAACTAAACTAATATCAGTACAGAATATTAGCCATCCAATTCCTGAAGTAATAAAAAGATGCATGGACCATTTTAAGGGTACTTTAATGAATGATGTGATATTCTTGAACCTCTTACTTGAAAATGTTTACAAGAGTTTGGCCTTATCTTCTGCTTATGCCATGGAATAAACTGAATGTTTGTTTCACAAAGATTTGTTCACTATACACCACCCTGTTGTTTTTTTCTATTAAAGAGACATTTCACACACTACAAAACAAAACAGAGGGCAAGGCAAGATAACATGTGGCACAGTATTCCTAGTTCGGCAGCACTCACTCATTCATCCACATATGACCTGAATGAAGCTTTACCTTCCGAATAACTTGCTGTTGTTGCAAGTGTTTGGCTCTCAGTTCTGCCACTTCCCTCCAAAGGGATTCATTCTCTCTGAAAACAATGATTTAGAAGTCAAACTAAAACTATGTTTTTAAATATTTACATTATTATTTTTTGTTAAAGATTAGCTGGCTTCATTAAAGCTCTTTGAAATGCGCTTTTAGACTGGGGGGTGTGGGTGGTGTCACACAGTGAGCAGCCTTAGCAAATAATTACAAAATGGAGACCCAAACACAACAAATAGCCCACAGAGAATTTCCAGCCCCTTTTAACAAAAAAAAATTTACCAGATTTGGCAATAATTATTACACACACATCCAGCGTTTAAAAATTAACTATTTTGTTTCTTTTCCCGTAACAAAGTTATCTTTTCCACTTCCTTGTAGTAATTAAATCCTAAGGAATTAAATAAACAAAAAACAAGCAAATAAAAAAATCAAGCATCCAACTGGTTCCTGGCAGCAGCAAAGGACCAAACAGCATAAGAGTGCAGTTTCTCTCACCACTAAAAAAAATAAAAAAAGAGTTCTTCATCTATTTCAAGCCTGTTTGTCCTCCTTCACACACATCTTGCTAGACACAAGTCACCTGTCAGCAACTGAAGATCCACCTTGAAAGCATGTTCATAGAACAAGCTCTCAAAGTGACACATGCAGCTGTAGGTCATCCTAACAGTTGCTTCTACTAGCTCCAGTAAAGGGACACGTTAGCTGCTAAAAAATAACAGGAGCACAGCAGAGACAGCTGTTTTCATGAAACACTGCCATTTTACAAACCTGGGTTGTTCCAGTACTCACAGGAGTCCAGTTATAAAGACAGTATAAGAACTGCTGTAAAGTGTACCTTGCTATTTTATCTATGATCCTCGCTGCTTCCAACAGCATAAAGCATATTAAGGAGGTAGATAATGACTACTGAAAGCTTCAACTAATAAGGAAAGACAACATACAGCCCTTCTCTCTTTTGCAGTGTAGTTTTCAACACAGCCAAAAAAGGAGAACAACCTTATTACTCACTCCTCAAACCGCCCTATGTCCAAGGTACAATTTCAGACCACAGTTCCATGATAAATTTAACAACTAAGGTTAGGGATTCTGAAGTTCCTCAATTTCCTCACTACCTTTATTAACGTGCTTTGTAGGACTAGGTCTTCTGATTTAGCTACAGTTTCTACTTCAGTAAGTTTAAACTCATGGGTCAACAATATGGATGCCAAAGATGAACGGAACCATTCTATCTTTTCACCTCCACAATTCGCAGGTCATTAGCAACTGGAAGTCATTTCAGTCAAAGTCAGCCCTGCTCTGGGTAGGGGTTTGGACCTGACAGCCTTCTGAGGTTTCTTCCACCCTAAATTCATCCATGATTTGGAAAGGATGAATATGAACATTGTTACTCTAGACTGATCAGATTCTAATAAAGGCTTTTCCTAGACAAAGTAAGTTTGCAGCCTAATATTCTACCACTCAAACAATCAGGACTGAAAACTAGAAATGACACCATTTACTTCTTAAAACTTGAACTAATCAGTGACCTCTGGCACAGAGGTACACAATTATTTATGTTCTTAATGCAAGTTAAGGAGTCCTGAGACAGAGTTACTGTTGAGGTGCTGTGACTTACAGTACATGAGTTTGTGCTCATATATCCTCTATCTACATAGGCTAAAGGGTTGAGCAATTCCTGACACACATCTCTCACTGTTAAAACAAATCGCAATTACTAAATAGGTAATAAAGTAATTCTAAAAATACTCTATTTATATTTGGATTTTATATTCTGCACCTCTGCAACTGAGGTAACTAATGAATTTCCACAGTAGATTTCTAAGCACATTTTCATAGGTATTAACTCTCACGGAGCTGTTATTAAATGTGTTATTTAATTGCCCACTACTAGACCTATCTTCAAACAGCAACATTCCCTATTACTTTTAGCCATATCAGAATATTCAATTTTTAATGCAATTCTTATACTGAAATTTTCCTAAAGCAGTAAGAAATCAAGAAACACCTAAAATTAAGTCTTTGTCTGCTATGTATTATCATAGAATGGTTCAGGTTGGAAGGGACCTTAAAGATCCCCTAGTTCCAACCCCCCTGCCATGTAATGATCAGAATTACCCAAGTTTAGGGATCAGCTGCTGATGGAGCAACTTACCTCTTCAAAGCAGACAATCGAGATTCAATGGTCTCTTGTTTAATTTGCACCTTTTGAGCACTACTAATTATTTTGGAGATATCTTCCTGACGTATCTTGTTTTCTTCAGGTCTCGAAGAAGAAACCTTTAAAAGATTAGAATTCAGAAACAACACTTTTCTTCACTAATTGTTAACTATTATTTTCTTTTGGTGATCAAGTATATTTTCTTCTAGCATTCATAAACTGCATTTAAGTTAATAACAAACCAAGTATCAAATAAAACAAATATAGAAACACACAGAAATTTATTCTTACAGCTGTCACCACATTAGCTTTAGTTGTTACATTTGTGTACATCTGGATTCTTCAGGCATTCTCTTAAGTGCTCTACTTCCTAACTGCTTCACAGTAACCCAATGTTAGTAAATATATCCTTCTCTCCACAGTTTAACTTGCTGTATTTCTGTTCGGTATCTATATTCACCTGACTCACAGTTAACAGCAGAGCATATTCCAGAACCACATATAGCAGCATAACAAACCTGTTTATAGGTTCGCCCCCGTTCTCTTTGGTGAAAAGTTTAATGCTTACAGCTTGTTCTGAAACAAGCTACATAAACAAGCAGATTGCTGCATTACTGATGGTAAAGTCAAAGCATGCTCTGCACTTCTAATACCCATTTGCAAAATGTCATATTTGCATAACTTGCTCATTTTTACCACCGGTGAAACTTACTATAATGACAGCAAAGCAGGTTAAATAAAGGAGACTTAGTCAAATCCCCCAAAATATCTTAAAACAAGTCAAGATATATATGACAGCAGCACAGTTTGCTTCCCCAAACTTCTCTGCACTCCCAATCCTAAAATTAAAGTTGACATGAACTTTGCTATTCATTCACACTTGCACAGGTTTTCCACATACTGAGTTTTCACTAACCTTCCTTTTAATGTGGTCCAACAAGTCTTCCCGGCCCTGCTTAAAATACGGGTGCTGAAACTCTACTGGACCATCTCGCTCCTGTTTGACAATCCCAGAATCAACATGGACAACTTTACGGAAGCCATCTGTAAAAAAAGAAGAAAAAAAACCCCAACCCTCTCAAAACTTGTATTAAGAAATTCAAACTACGCTGTTCCAACTATCATCTTATCAGTTTTGAGGATGAGACAGTATCCTAGTTGCAGAGAACAGAGGCCACTGTTCGAAGGCCACTGTCTATCACTGAACACCTACAAGATCCAGAACTATGCTAGAAAGCAAAAACCCGAGAACTTACACATGTTTAACTGTCTGACAAAGCTTGCCATGTTGTTGTGCTTGAAGTACTTGGGAAGAATCTCTTTTGCAAATCTCTGTTCATCCAACACCAAGAAACTCTGGCCATTCTAAAATAAGAGAGACACATTAGGCTACTTAAAGACTGTTGTAGAAAACACGCTGGGCTTTTAGACTTAATCACCAGATAGGAATGTTTCCTTTGTGCATGCAGTATGTAACTGATCTGCTTGGCTACAGTTTTCCACAACAGAAAGTGTACAAACCCTGCAGTTGCAAAGCAACAGAGTGATATCAGTATACGTCCTCGTTATCCATATCTGAAGAGGAACAACTCTATTGTCATTCACTGCTTTCTCAAGAAATTAATTGTTCATCAACAATTATCACAGTTTCACTACAGGACAATACTATCCATTTTGTAAGTAGCTTCAAAGTCTTGGGAAGGAATCTAGCAAAGAGACTGTGCAAGGAAAAAACACCACCAACCAGCTGAAAGTTGCTTCTGCTTTCCAGTATAAAAACCCAATTAGCTTGATAGAACTTGTAGAGCAGATGGAGCTGTCAAAGAGCTGAGGGTGTCCACTAGGTTTTGGAGTTACCCAAAAGGTAACCAACCTCCCAAGGCACTGTTCCCCTCCTCCTGGGGTGCCAGTTGTGAGGGAGGACTGATTTTCTTATTTCACCCACAACCTTTGACTAAAGTAGAAGGCTAAGATCTCTGTTCTTCAATGACTGTGCTCCATTAACTAAAGGACAAGTAATTGGCAAAACCCAAATTAGTTACTTCAAAATGGTTTAGGTTTTGTCTGTACATCCAAAGTACTCTCACCCCGTATTTAATGAGAAGCCTAACACCTTGAACAAATGTCAACAGTAATGCTGCATCTTCTTACAAGCCCTTTAGTTCAGCAAGTCACATTTATTTCTTACCCCCAAATGACAGCAGTTCTATGATTCCAAGAAGCTTGAAGAACCATGAGGCCCTGCCAAAGAGCTTGTTTCTGACAAACCAGCAAGGATCATCAGAAACAGGATTTATAAATGGCTCACCATGAGATTGAGTTAGAAACTTAAGACTGAGGAGGGTAGGAAGATGAAAACTTCCCACTAATGCCTACCTACCTCCTGCTGAGAATCAGTCAGCAGAAGGGAAAGAGAAAGCAAAGGAAGGGGCAAGAGCAGGCCATTTTAGCCAAAGCATTAATGAAACTCACCAGCTGAAGCGACTCAAATAAGCTGGATTACCTGTGATGCCAACAGACAGCTTTCATGCAGCACCTCCCTTCCTTGACACTTTGACATTGTTCAGGCCTAGCACAGAAAAATCGGGGAAACACATCTCTACTTGTTCCTGTTGCCCTGACAGCTGCTTACAGCAAAGCTGTATGGACGTTAAGGCCTGACTTGATCTCACTTTAGCATTACTACTTAGCTAAATACTGTTTTCAAATCCTAGCGTTACTGACTGCAGCACAGAGCAATCTTTCAAGTACTTCATTTGTTTCTCCTTGTACATGTTTTCACAGACAACATATACCCGTGGCTTCACTATGTATGCAGAGAGATAAAATTTGGCTGTTCAGTTTCAGATAGTGATCATGCTTACAGTGTAAGGATATCACAAAACAGAACGGTTTGGGTTGGAAGGGACCTTAAAGATCACCTAGTTCCAACCCCCCTGCCAGGGGCAGGGCCACCTTCCATTAGACCAGGCTGCTCAAAGCCCCGAATAACCTGGCCTTGAACACTGCCAGGGAGGGGGCAGCCACAGCTTCTCTGGGAAGCGTGTTTCAGTGTCTCACCACCCTCACAGAAAAGAATTTCTTCCTTACATCTAATCTGAATCTACCCTATTTCAGTTTAAAACCATTAACCCTCATCCTACCCCTACACTCTCCGATAGAGTCCCTCCCCATCTTTCCTGTGGGCCCCCTTTAAGTACTGGAAGGCCACTATAAGGTCTCCCTGGAGCCTTCTCTTCTCCAGGCTGAACAACCCCATCCCTCTCAGCCTGTCCTCATAAGGGAGGTGCTCCAGCACAAATATGGATTTGTACATGAAGAAAGTGAAATATTATAGTAACTGTACTCTTCCTCCTCTATACACCATATTATTGACATAGCATATTTGTAAAAGGTGTCATCACTTGTGTACCAAATGATCCCAAAATACCTTCCCTCACACAAGAAGTGCTGCATGCTAGTAGCATCAACTGTGACGAGTGGACCTTCCTTCCACAACCTCACAGACTCTCAAACAATTAGTCTTTATTTTTAATTAAGAAAATAATACAAGAATACCTAATAGCCTTGGTGTGATTACTTGAGATAAGCATAAGCAATGAATTTCAAAAGTCTCCATTAAAGGTGTAAGGTGGCACTTCTTAAGCTAAAGAACACCTGAATCTTCCTATAGCCCTTAGCAACCCTTTTCCAGAAAAAAAAATTAAAAATAGAAGAAAATGCTGCTGTAATCTACCTGCTTCCTTCTTCAGTAAGTTTTGGCTGAAGTTTCTGTTAATTCATTATCAGTAAAATGTTTAAGGAGACAGTTGATCATTGCTTGAGCATTTAAAATAAACTCAGCTGAGAGCTGCCATCTCAACACCACTTGAAGATGTTGATACAGTTTGGGAACAGGAATTTAAAAATACACATTTTTTTTAAAACATCTAAAAGAGAGAAAAATTATTATTAATAAAAAATGCTTAGCATTTATCACAAGAGTTAAGGATGCTCACTGCAGCAAATTTACCAGCCCTTCGTTACATTGTAAGAAGGTTACTTCCTACCTTCCAATACCTCAAAATACTTCTAAACTCTGTGCTTTGAAAATGCTTCTTCATTATTGACTACAACAGCCTCCATTTGAACATACATGATTCAAAAAGGACATCCAACCCAGGTTTTCCCTTTTTTTTAAAAAAAAAAACCAAACAATCAAAGTGGATGTATATCAACACGGCCCCTGTATACCTTTAACCCGCAGTTCCGAGGAAAGGGACTTCAGTTACTGGAATAAACAGAAGCAGATCAACGCTCACGTGTGTCCCCGTCGTCGCCCGTCCCCACCCCCCTCGCTACTGATGGGTACCGAGTTTGACCTTCTCCACAGAGGTGCCCCTGATCCATCCCCGCCACCACATCGGGGATGGGGAGGGGGGATGGGTGGGCAGGTGATGCCCGTTCCAGCAGGAGGACACCAGACCCGGTGAGCCGCCACCCGAGGCGGCAGCTGCCGGCCCCACGTGGCCGCCCGCCCGCCCCCACCGCCGCGGGCGGCACAGCGCGGCACGACACCCCCCGGCCCGGCCCGGCCGCCATGAACGCCGCCGGCCCCGGATCGGTGTCGCACGGGGTAACAGCGGCCCTGTTTGTCTGGCGTGCTGGAGACGCCAACACGCCGACCCTCTTTTCCCCCGGAGCAGGACGCTGTCGCGCAGCCCCCCGCTCCCCGAGGGGGAGCCCCGGTTATTTACGAACTCACAATCCCACCACGGCTCTGCGATTCCCCTGCTACGGCTGGATAAAAACTGCGTGTCAGCGCACCGCAATAACCGACCGCTCTCGGATTCCTGCCCTCCCCCTCGCCAAGCTCAGCGGCGCCCGCCGACAGCCTCCCGGGGAAGCCCCCAGCCCGCTCAGCCAGGGCCGGCAAACAGGCCCCCCCGGCCCGGCGGGCACCGGCGCTCGTAGTCCCCGGGTATCCGCAGCCAGAGACGAGGCAGCAGCTGCCGGCCGGCGAGGCGAGGCGGCCTCTCCGCAGCAGCCCCGTCGGGGCTGGGAGTCCGACGGCGACTACGAGCCGCTCGGCCGGGGGGGCGCTCCCCCGTGCTGCCTGAGGGGAGCCCCACCGAGCCCAGCGGCCGTGCCCGTTTTTTCCGCCCTCCCCACGCGCGCCGAGGCCCGCGGCTGCCCGCCCCGACGCCGCGGGCTCCTCGGCAGGCCCGCACCCTCCCGGTCCTTCCCCAGCGGTCCCCGGGTTCTCGCAGAGCGCGGAAGAAGCCGCTGCCCGGCACCGCCGCAGGAATACAGAGTTTGGGGGGGTGGGGGTGGGGGGAAAGGGGGGGCGCCCCCCGCCGCCCCGCGCACGCGGCCGGCGCGCGCCGCACCTGGCTCCAGGTGATGAGCTGGTTGCTGGGGGCCTCGCCCACCAGCGCCCACAGCTTGCTGAGGAAGGCCGGGACACCGGCGCTGGCGGAGGGCGGCGGCTGGGACGGGGGGGGCGGCTGCTGGTGCCGCGGCTGCTGCTGCTGTTTCATTGTCGCTCGGGAGCCTCCGCCGTCTGGCCGGGGGGGGGGAAAGGGGGAAGAAGGAGGAGGAGGGGAGGGCCCAGCCTGGCCTCCTCCCACCCTGCCCCAGGCGCGCGCCTGCGCACCGGCCTACCCCCGCATGCGCAGCGGCCCGCCCTGCGCGCGCGTGCGCGCCGCCCCCCCGCCGCCTTCCCCCCGGCGCTTTACATAACGGCCCCACGTGCGCCGCCCTCACGTGTCACAACAGCGCGGGCCCGGCCGCACGCCCGGCAGGGGCGGCGCGCGGAGGCGGGTGGGTCCCGCCCATGCAAATGAGGAAGGGCCGGGGCCAATGGGGACGCGTCTCGCTCCCCGGGGGTGGGGCCACGCGGTGGGCGGGGCGCCCGTTCCCGCTGTGGCGTCGGTCCGGTGGGAAGCGGCCGGGGCTGAGGGCCCGTCTGCAGCCTCTAGGGCGAGGCTTTCCCCCGCCTCGGCGGAGGTCACGCGGGACTGAGCAGTCAACCGTAACTGCAGGTAATGGGCGCTCCCCCCCGCCGAGCCTGTTGCTCAGGGCGCGCAGAGGGCTGCAGGAGCTCTAACGGCATCTGCTAAGGTGTCATCAGTCCCCAGTACTACACCCATGACAGGATTAACGCTTCTTATAGCGCCATGTGTTAATAGCAGCTGTATAACATGTTAAGAACAGTATCACTTCCTTAGGGCATCCCTCAGCTGAAGAAAGAAAGGTTACGTGCACCCTTCCCCTCAGGAAATAGCCAACATATAGCGGAGGGGAAGAGTGATGAGAGGTGAAGCACCACCAGCCAAAAAGCCTCAGCACTCCCTCCCTGGACCTACTGCTTGACTTCCATTTGGGCAAGTTACCTGCCAGTGTAGGCATAGCTGGAGACACCTTATCACCCTCAAGCTTCTCAGGGTAGTTATAATAAAAAAAAACCCAAAAACCTGAGTTCCAAGTTTACAAGTTCCTTGGTTTGACGACTTTTCAAGCAAATAAGTACAAAATTGTTTTTCAAAGCTAGCTGAAACAGTCTTTTCTGCTGCTAGTTATCTCTCAGCAGCCTGCTGTCACCAGTGACTGGGATCCAGGGAGGGCAGCAGAACAGGCTGGCAAGGTCTCCAACAGCACCTTACAGGTCCAGAGAAGGTGCCTTTATAAAGGCTACCCAGTCCTGTGTTTTCAGAAAGGTCGAGAAATAGCTATTCCTCTGAAAAACATGGGCACACACAGCATGGTAAATCATTATACACATGATCTAAGAACATATATTAATATAAGCATATGCACAACAGAAACATCCAAGCTAACTCTAGAAAAAAGGTCAGGCAGTCCTATGGAGACCTCTCTCCAAAGCAAGCTGTGTCTAGACTTCAGACTCACTGGTTACAGAGACTCTGAAAAGAAACTGATTTAAATCAAAAGGATATCTCTAGAAAAATAGCCTAATGAATGTTAAAATCTAATACAATACATTTATTTCCATACTGTACCAAGTATTTTGCAAAACAATTGCAAATAATTTTTATAAAAGTGTTCTATGGAACTAAAACTAGTATTTTCACAACAAATCCTCATCAATTGACAGTGATACCAATATTCTATTTTGTTGAGAGTTCTCAAAAAAAAATCTCAAAGAATCAAGGTCAGCGTGATCTGCTTCAGTTTGCAGTGAGAATAAAGCACAATGGCACGGGAAAAAAATTTGAGAACTTTTAGCCCGGTAGCCTGGAGGAAAATGAATTTAAATATTTCCATTTCAAGCTGTGTATCACACAGCTTCTCTTTTCTCATAGCATTAGTAGGCTACAACAGCCTATTACAAACTCATTGACTGACAGTCCCTAGATCATTCCTGAGGAGAAGTCACAGTTACTAAGTTTATGGCTTAGCTTTTCAGGGTCAGCATTTGGAATGATAAAACTTAAAAGAATGCCTTTTAAATTTAAGCACAAGTTTACAGGAATCGTCTAAGTAATTTTTCATCCTAATGTGCATGCAGCAAGCTCCTACCAGGTTCCATTTATCTAGCTACAAATGCTAGATAAGAAGAGAGAATATGGTTGTGATTTAATCTGGACACAGTATTGCTTTTCACCTTACATTTTTGCTTTACAACACACACTTGAAAATAGGAGTTGATTTGAAGAGTTGTTGGACAATATTTCATATTGTGCTTTTAAATGATGAATTAATTCAAAAAGGAAAATGCTATATCAATATCTTTTGCTCAGACAGAAGTGGAATCATGCACTTAATTTTTTTGCATTTCACTAGTAGGTAGAACATCATCTTGGTGAGACAGACCATTGTATAACTTGATTTCTAGTCTTACAGTTGTGGGAAGTCTTTTAACCTTTCTTGCCAAACCTCACTTTAGGGAAAATTTTTTTTTTTTTTTTGAAGCCTTAGGGCTGAAGAACTGAAAGTTATTAATTTAATACTTAGCATAAAACGTTAGCGATGTACAATTCAAGTAACGCTTCAATTAGCTTTTTATTATCTTACAAGGTCTGCGCACAAGATAATTGCTTGCCCATGTTCATAAAGCTTACCGTTATGCTATTTTGTAAGTCAGCAACTGTAGAACTCACCAGTCTTTAACCTGGGGCTATTTGACTTCCCAGTATCTTCACAGGCAGTGCTATCAATCATCCTTCTCCACCCTGCAGTAAAGTTTTCCTCCATTCAGCTTGCAGAAATCTGGTAATTATCAGTTCTGAGACAGGTCAAGCTATTTAAATCTTTCATAGTACAGTTCTCACACTCCCCTCCCCAGAAAAACATAACACTGTAAAACTTTTTAGGTATTGTGAAATGCTGGGAATCCAGAAAGAGCAGATCTCTTCCCATATCCCTCAACTAACCCCTCGAGCCCCAAAAGATGCTGTTCCTCCCACACCTCATTCCCCCTCCCAAGGGCCCACAATCCGCCCTCAGGCAGGAGTTCCAGCTGAGACCTAGGGCTTGGGGACTAAGAGAGCACTGCTAACATGGAACATCTTATTTCCAGCACTCTTTCTTACAGCTTTCACAGAGATTCTATATAGGTAGCAGCACCTCAAATCTGGGCAGGAAGCCAAGGGAATAAAGCTAGCTATCTGTTCATATCACTACCTGTTTATTTTGACATCACATATGCTTAGAATCACAACCACTACTGGTCTTTTCCTCTCATGCTAGAGCAGCAGGCAACCCCACAGCCATCCCATACTCTCTTAAAGGAGCTTTGGCTGCTGATAGCCCAGGTTTGATGTGGTTTAAGAAACACGGTCTGGGATGAGGATTCTTTGTTCTACAGCATACTTACAAATAGAGGTCACAAAACAGCCCTGATGTAACAATTTTCTACGATGAACTTCACTATCTTCTCTCACTTCCTATTTTCTTCCACCACAGTGGAATACACAGCAAGGGTCAACAGCCAAGCTTTCCTTGCAGGCTGTTGCTATGGCTCTTATAAGTCTGAAGCACAATCTGTGTGAATTCCTGTTACATAAGACTCTGAGTAAAGCCTAAGTCAGTGCCCCAAGGGATACCAGTCTATAGATTTTCCTTAAAACAAACAGCATGATGCAAACCAAGCAATTGAAAATGGAGAGGGAGCCAAAGGTAAGGTGACAGATTTCAAGGCAATACTCTCCTTTTTGTGATCATTATTTGTCCTGACTGAAATGCATGACATCTGAAGGTTCTAGCAAAGAACACAGTCATCCTGTAACTCAGACATGATATAATTTTGTGTTTCAGATCCAGTCATCTTTACTGATTTGTCTATACTGATCCCTGTGAAAGCAAAAGACAAATCAGTCACTGATCTTGCACCTACATCTCCCCTGGAACAAGCACAGAAGGCCACAGGTAAACCATCCTGGAATGTCTGTAGTGTCAAACACTGTGCACAGCACTTCACAGCCAAATCTGATGCAAGCCTTTCACGTTTAAAAAAAGGTATTACACCATTTACATGACTGAAAGTGTTACTAGGAGTCCCAACTCTGCATGTATTAGGATCTCCTTGAATTAAAAGTGGCCCTAAAAGGCCTAGCTTTAAATTAAACCTCCCTGAACAGCCTTTGAGATTTCTGTGTTCATGATGAAACTGGCTAGCATAGGCAAAGTAGGGACATTTCAGAGAGCTTCTGAAGAGTTTGTTCTTCCAAAGCCAATATCCTTTCAGTTAGTTTTGTGCTGTCCTTGTGCATCTGATTCAAGTACCGTTCACTTTTTTTTGATGGCTAAGGGATTAATTTTCCTTCTCCACATGTCCTGCAGGAAAAGCAGATGGCACAGTCAGCACACCGGATATCTAACAGACAACGGCAGTCTAATAACTTAATTTTAAAACTGACAGCCAGTCTTTGTGATAACTGTTTCCCACAGTATATTTAAAATTAGGCTATGATAACTGAAACCCACTTCCATTCACGATCAATGGCGCTTTTTTCTTGAAAGGAAAATTCAGACCTACGTTCATATTAACTACTAACCCATCAAAATTGCTATGGAAATGGCACGTAAGTGGCATCCATTTCTTATTTGCTTAAGTATGAGGAATCCTTGTTTTAGGCTTTTCCCAATTAGACAAAATCTTCTCTACTCAATGAAAATGCTCAGTGTATCTTAACAGACTCTTTTCTCATACTATGAGGAAAAGAGTTAGACCTGGAAAAAGTATGTTCTAAAATAAGCTAAGAGAGCATTCAATTAAATGTGGTCAGTTTCTTTAGAAAATTCCAGTCTTAAAATGCTTGAAAACATAAAAAACCCCTGCACCTTTGAAAAGGAGACTAAAAAAATAATCTGAGTCTAAACCCATTTCTTAACACACTAAGAAGGAGTTCCAAATTCAGGCCAGATTATTGGATTTTCAAGGCTTTCTGCAACATTAACCTTTTTATTGCAGCTTTTGGAAGAATGGTCGATTTGGGAAAAAAGGGAAGGAGTCTTCAGGGGCAGCTTGCCTAGCAGAAAACTTTATAGAAGTTTTAGAGCAGTTTGCTGTGGCCATGTATTGGTAATCGTGGAAACAGTTCCTATGGTAAAAAAAACCCTAAGCATATGTGCTCATTTGGTCATCCAAACTCAACACTGTTTTATTCCAAAAAATGAAAAGCTGATATAAGAAACAGCACAGTTTCTCAAGATTTTGTTTCTTCAAATAGGATTTCATAACATAGAAGTTACGAACATTATGGCAGTGAAGGGCTCATAAATCAGAGTAAGGCATGAAAAAGAAGCTGTTATCTAACCTGAAGCTAGTTTAACAAGAGCATACTACATTCATGATTTAGTTATTCAAATGCCTCCATTTCATGTTATTTCCCATTCCAAACATTAGGACCTCCATAAAATAACTGTTCTGCCAGCTCAATCCCAGAGCATGGGAAAGCTTTCTTCAAAGAACATCCCTTGCATTGGTTTACCCTTATCAAAAGCACAGTAAAAATTCTTCACAAAGTACCGGTGAGCAACTGTAATCATATACTTGACATGTAAAATTAACGATGTTCTTATTAAGTTTTAAAATGAAGTTTATTTTCAAGAATAAATTATACTAGATTTGTCTGCTTCTTAAAGCCATTCATATATATGATTTGACTGGACAAAAAACACCTGCTGTGTGGTTGTGGAGTCTGTCATGCCATAGCTCTTCCCAAGCTAATGGCCATTTACCAACTCTTTTCAGCCTGTTTAAACTAGAAACCCCTCAGCCTGAAAATAGAACCAAGCCAGATTGGTTAATCTCAGTCTAAATTACCTGAATCTGAACAGGTGGAACTCTAATCTTCCATGTCTGTGTCTAATCTACTGTTGTTCACTGCTTGTTCAGATTTCTGTAAGTTTTTATAAAGGGGAAAAAAAGGGAATTTATTTCAGAAAAGTGTGACCCAAATTACTAGTTTTCACGTATTGTGAGAGATACTAGAGAACACAGTGATTTGCTATAGTTTTCACAGGATTTGGCTATTTCCTTCCCAGTTTGGTTAAACTACTGCTGTAGCAGCCACACACCACTGTTGAGTGGACAGCTGGTGACTGAAATGTTATCTATGCTGCAACTGCAATTGCAGCTGTCATCACCTTTGTTTAGTTAGCAAAATGTAATCAAGCTATTTTTGAATTTGCATCAATGTTTTTTTTTTCTTGCTAGCTGCTTATTCTTCCCCACACAAATGGGGCCATTATGTTGAGAGCATATGCTAAAAAAAAAAAAAAGATAAAGCTGCAACTGGTAGTCTTCTGTATTTTGCAGATGTAAGAACTACATACAGGCAGCGCGTCTGGGCTTCATAGTTCTGGAAGATGCTGTTTGTGGTTTGCACATTTGGTACTTATCCTGAAACTTTAACATAGTTTCAGCGATGTATCACTTCCTCTCCTCCCCTGCTCTAGATAAGAGTTTCAAACATATCCCAAAGTGATCTCCTAATTAGGGACATCACAGGTAACAAATTAATATTTCTTTAATTCCCCTACTTATCATTAAGGTCTGTCACTCAGTGCTGAGGAACAAGTCTTAGGCTATGGTGCTCTGTATTAGTGACAAGTATTATGAACCCAAATCTGTACTCTACTAAATTCTTCTTCTACCAAGCCAGTCACACACACAGAGAACCACTAGAACTTTCCACTTGCAGACTTACTAGCTATATTACTGAAGACGACCCATAAACCTAATAATCTTTTCTTCTCCCTGAAGAATCAAAGCTTTTTCCTCATGTTCAAAACCTGCTGTCCTCTAGTTCCCTTCAGCAAGGTGCTGCTACTTCAAACCTTCAGAATCAGAGAACACTGCAAGCAACCTCAGGACATAAAAGACTCTAGTTTGGCAACATTTTCCCCTCCCTACTTCCCCCTGAAATACCATGTTATTTGATCCTTTCTACTCCCTCCCTGCTGTGCCACCTCCTGCACCATGATGCAATAACTGTCAGATCAAGGCAAATTGGATTTAAAATACCATACAAAAAATAATTTGTTAAACACCTGAGGGAGAATAAGTTTTTAACCTGTATCAGTTCTATAATTCAGTTCAGGTAATTCAGGTGCAAAAGCAGTTGCATCATCCCAGCTGAAAGAATGGTCTAGGAGTGGAAGAGCTAGGAAGCTTGAGTTAGGGCATATTATACCTTCTGATTCTCTCCTCCCAGTGAAATATTTATGAAGAGAGATCAAGTGCAATAAAAGCAAGACAATTCTGTTTTCAAATACTTTAAATCATAGGATGAAGCTTAGGTTAAAACCATATTTCAAGCGCTTGGTATTTTCCTGATCAACACAGACAAGTGCCAAAACAAAATCTGTGTCAACAAGAAAGTATTAGAAACAATGTAGCCTTGGGTTATAAGAAATCTCTTCATGTAAATCAACAGCAGGCAGAAGAATACAGTACTTTTTTTCTACTAGATGTTCTTGATTTTTGCAGCTTCTATTCTGATGTCCAAGTACCCGATCTGTACTGAATGGATGTATTCTGAAAAGACTAAGTAAACCTGAGTGTAAACTGTGTGTTATAACACAATGCATAATTTCAGCCATGGAAAGAACATACTTTCAGAACAGTTTTCAAGTTTTTTCCAACAGTGAAAACAAATGTAGGAATTAAATCCAAACACAGAGCAACTCTTCCACTAGTTTCAGAAAACACCTTAAGTTGTGGAAAACATCAGGGATACTTTCTATAGAGTATACCCTTGCCAAATCTTAAAATACCACTGGTGTGCTGCCTTGGTCTCACTTTCTTACATGACTCCCCTACCATTCCCAGGGAAGCTGCATCTGCTCTGAGGCTGGAAAAAAGATTACTTTTTAAGAGATTCACCCAATACCATAAACTGTCTCCTTAGCAAGCCTTTACACGTAAAGATTTTCTGCCCATTTAGCTTGCCAGTTTCCCTAACTTTTCAAAATCTTGGTTTGTCAAGATACTCTTTCCTAGTTAGTGAACCTGAACATTTTTACTGCAGTTTTATTCTGACCCTGACTAAAACAAATCTCAGGCTTAGTAACCTTATTATACAGACTAGCTTCTTTTCACAATTATTCACCAGACCACTCCAAATCCACTGTCTTAAAAAAAAAAAAAAAAAAAAAAAAATCTTCAAAAACAGGTGAAAATTTTAAGATTACCTCTGTAAAAGCTGTATTTTTAAGAGGACAATTAAAATTGCATTATAAAGCTAGGACTAAATATTTTTTCCTGTATGCATTTCTATTGAAGCATGTAAGAGACATTGTGGAAGTCAAATGAAAGCACTATTTGTGTAAGAGTTTTAACAATATACTAAAAGAAAACCAAAACACAAGTGTACTCAAACATGTAGCCAGGGTAACCATCAACAAAATACAGAAACACAATGTTTGTCTATGCCTGTGGACCTAAAATTACAAGTCTATTGATATTTAATTCAGAATTTAACTTGCTGTTAGAGCAGGGGAGTTTCTCTGGATAAAGGGAAAAAAAAAAAAAAAAATCTATAACCTGACAATAGCAGTTTGCAACTCTGGCTAAATCAAGATGATGTAACTTGAGAAAAAACATACTCTCTCTGGTATTGTGTACACAGTTGCCAGGTGACCATGAAGCGGAGAGCACTCTGTTCGAAGGCTCTAAGGCAGTGAAGGCCATAAATCTGACGTACAGGCTCTAACCACAATTTGCACAGGATGACTTTCTGAGAAGTCTTTGTTTTTCCTCATTGTGAGGAGGGGTGTTTCTACTTAACATCCGTAGGACGGCACTACCAAAACCAGCAGCAGGTTTGTGACTGGTACCCCCTGCTCTCGACGCTGGTAACATGGTTAGCATAACTAATGCCATTTTATAAGGAAAGAAGCTGTTTTCTGTGACCGAGTGGGTCACATATTTGTTCCCTTTCCCTCATTATCAGGCCCTGAAGGTCCTGCGAACTAAGTAGACAAACCAGATTTCTTTTTCCCCTCCCAGCCTCAAGGTTCCTGGGCGCCAGGCCGATTACTCCCTTTCTTGCCAGCCTTGAAGGTCCCAGGCACACAGCCAGCCAGGTGCTGTCGATGACCCTGAGGGAAGCATAACAGCGCACAGAGCACTGCCTGTAACAGCAAGCAGTTACAAGTCATAAGTGGGGCACTTGCACCCAAACTGCTGCTGGACAGTGAGACCTGGGATGGCCCGGTGACCAGGAACACTTCCACTGTTGCCTGCTTCCTCCCAGGACGGAGGAAGTGAATTGTATTCTTTTATACAATTTTCAAGTCTAGATTATGACTATTGCATTGATAGAGCAAACTATCTATAAAGATTTGACCCAATCTGCAGAGGGTTCAGGCGATTAGAAATTGTTAAATTGTATCATAAATGCTGTATTACACTACTTATAAACTGTACCACATTGATCCTGCTTGTAGAAATCCTGTGTCATTCTAATAATAAGTTCTGTGCTATACTAACCATAATATCCTGTTAAGAAAATAAAGTTTTAATTGTAACTATAGCTTAGTGCCATCATCATCTGCCCAGGATCCCTCAAAGAGCCTCTCTGTCCTCTTTGTGCCAGGTGACACAGGTGTGAATACATCAAGACTGAACACATAACTTCAATTTGCGTGTACACTGTATATATCTCCACTAAACAGTAGGGATGCCCGAGTCTTAATGAAGACTTTTCCGACTGGGCCAGCCACCTACTTTCTTTCAGTCTCAGAGGGGCTGCAGACCAGTCACCTGCTGTATCATGCATGTGCTGCAAGTTCATCACCTTCCCCCAAAGACTTACCCTTCCTGCATAGAGAGTAAAGAAAATGTTAGCCATACAACCAGCCCGAGAAGTTCCTGTAAACACTGTTTCTACTATAAGACCACAGTCAGCTCAGTTCTCCTGGAAAATACTGTTTTCACTGTCAGTGTAGAATAAAACAAAGGATCGAGACACTTTCCTCTCTTCTCTGAAAGATGCAGCAGCACTCCAGAAAGGCTGCTGTCACCTCACTAATGCGCCAGTCCACATCCTGCCCCAAGCTGCCAAATCAGTTATGCTAACAGATGAGCCTTCCAGATTTAGTGAGCGTTAGTTGTAGGACTCCAGCTTCTGACTCATCCTCACTGACAGGACAGCTGGAAAGGTTAAAGACATCTGACCAAGGCATTTTGAGTCACCCTACTACCTAAAGTATAGGATCAGTGGGATTTTAATCAGAGCCCAACCCTTTAAATACCCATTTGAGATAACTCACATAAGATAGACACTGCTATACTTAGTCACCAGCATGAGGCTTTGAAGAAAAAGCTGCATCATAGAGGAAATTAATATAAAGGGGGGTAGACAGACATGCTTTCACAAAAAAGTTCAGTTAACTCACCAGATTTTGGATACTGACATGCCAGAAGTAGTGTGTTATGCACAGGTATTTAAGCCTCACTTTCCCAAGCATTCTACCAAAGAAGATCCAAACCTGGATACAATGCTTATTTGAGTGTTGAAGGGCTTTGACTTAATATCTCTCCCTTGCTGATCCAGGTGAAGCAGCATCAGTTCTGCCTATTTCTCCTTTCCTGATGTAATCCTGATGTTTTCACCAGTGGTGGTTTCTGCTCATCCCTGAGCAGCTGTTAATGAGAACAATATGCCCATTTACTAGTACAAAGCTCTCTATACCAACTCAAACACAGCACGGAATTCTCACCTCAAAACCTTTTCTACCCTGAGGAAAAGTGAACTCTATTAGAGAATGCTGGTATTAAATACAAAAGTATAACTACATACAAGACTGTGGGTGTATGCCACTTTACTTTTTAGCTACTGATCTGGAACTGGTAAAGAATACAGAGATACTGCTATGAATCAACTGTTTACTCGGGATTTTTTTTTAAAGTTGTACATAGGCGTTGACAGACAACACTAATTTAACTACAGTGTTACTGAATGAAGCATGACATATACTGACAACAAAAGATTTCTTTTTTTTTTAAATAAAGAATAAAATTGTTGCTGCATAAGCAAGTAAAGGACCAACTATTAAACCCAAGGATTTATACTGCAGATAATAGGAGTCAGAGGCTGACAGGCACTGTGTATTCTTGGCCAGTTATTATTTTATCTCTTTTCTAAAGAGAAAGCTTCCTAGGGAAAGATGTCAGAGCACTGATAAAAATGGAAAGAACTGCTGTATCTGGACTTACCACCTGTTTTCCCTTTTTCCACTGTGGGATCACAAGATCTGGGAATCCTGCTTAACAGCAGTTAAACGCCAGTGTTGCTCCTAAAATATGCTCAATAACCGTGGGGAGTCCACTGTGAAAAACACAACTTGTGAACTATAGGCAACTAAGTTTGTTAGTATTTTTAGATCAATAACCCCTGAGGTAAAGCAAGAAGTGGTGGCAACCTCTGCTGCTTTGCAAATATATAGTGTTTTATATCACAACATCCTAAACCTTTTGTTTCAGATGAGGATTATCCAATGAAAATTCACATCTCAGACACAACTCAGCTAGTAAATTGTATTTTTTAAACAGGCATGTATCCTCTTTTAGGCTCCTTCATTTCACAGTGACTTGGAAAAAATACTCAGATTCTCCCCAAGTCTGAGAGACCTTGTTTTACACTGCCTGCCCTAATCACGAGTAATCATTTGAACTTTCCTCTTCACAAAACACTAGGCATCCTAGAGGGGAATATTTTAGATTTGCTCTGAAAGATGCTCTCAACAAATGTGACAAATGCTGATTTTAGATTAAAAGCCTCTAAATAAGATTTTAGTTAAAAAACAGAGGCTACTTGATTTTGGGGTGGTAGTGGAATGTGTTCAAACCAAAGGCAACACAAAATGTTGTGTTTGATTTTTAGTGTTAATGACTTAACACATCAGTATCTTAGCATCATCATTCAATGCACTCTAAAAACATTTATAGGCAGATGGACTGCAAGGAATGTGAACAAGGAAAGCCAGCTCATGCTGTAGGGAGGAACACATAGTTCTGGCATACTAAAAATAAAAAGAAAGCATTAAGACACCATATGCTGTGCAACAGCAAATAGCGTTACTTAGAAGTGTTCCAATAAAAGATAACCATAGCAAAAGTTCAGACCTACTAAAAAAAACCAAAGGTGACTTAAAGTCAGCCACATGCTTAACTGCATAAAATAAACACAATTTAGTTTGTTTCATTTTACACAAATCTTAGGATAACATATACCCAGTTAAAGAATTTTCCTTGTTAACAAAGTTACTAACCATGCCAGACAGGGGTTGAAATGCAAATGGTGAAGCAAATTTTGGTTTGTATGTGGCCCATGACTATATTTTCTTAAATGACTTGTCTTGCACCTCAGTTTTTGTATGTTTCTAAGGAGAAAGCTCTGTTTTAACCTCTCTATTAGTACTACTATGCAGATGTATATTCTCTCTCAAACTGTATGAACAAAGGGATTATTTCTTAGAATGTGTCAGTTAATGATCCTGCTGAAGAGAAGCCTAAGGAGACTTAGGAGAGGTAAATCTTTTAAACAACAGAAACACTTTAAACTGTCACACAGTAGACAAGGTCTACTGACTATAGCATGGAATTGGGTGAAAAATGATTTAATGACACCACAACCTTGTACAAATCTTAATCTAATTTTCACTTTGTTTACAAAATGGTGGTAGCTTCACATCCCTGCAGCAGAGATGTGAAATTAGTTAGGCTCTAAACTCTTCAAGACTGGCAGCAAGCTTCTCAATCTCAGCCTTGTTGAAGTGCTCACTCATACTTTTAGGGTAATCAGCTCCAATTACAGAAGTATACAGATGGCAATCACTACATTTTTTTAAGGTTTTGTTGTATTCTCCTGGTGTCAAAACACAACAGAGGTCTTGCTATTGACTGACTTGATCTTTTGCTGTGTAGCAAAGTAGTTAAAGCATGGAATCAAAACAAGACATCTTTGCTCTAAAGCTCTTCAGTTCCAGTCCATCAGAAAAGATGGAGGGAAATACAATAGACTTAATCCATATTAAAAGGCTTCAGTAAAATTACCATTCTGCAGTTGAGCCTGTGAGGTAACCCAGCATCAGCAAAAAAGTATGTCAAGGATTAAAACACTGTTAAGCATATTCTAGAGAGGCACATTTAAACGAAAGGATGCATGGTTCGAGTTTGTTAGAGTTTACCTGACAGGTCTCAAGTATTACTGAACTGTCTGAAAGAACCACAGTTGATTTAAAGCAGCAAACAATGATTTCACACGTCTTTGTTTTGTTCCAGAAGATATATTTCATTAGCATCTCAGATGGAGTTTCAGAGTCCACAATGTATGTTAATTCTGGTATACCCATACGCTGAATACTACTTAAATGCCCTTTTAAGAGCATAACTAGGACATTTGTTCTTAATGCAACAGAGGAGTAGCACTAAGAATTGGCATTTGCACTCTCATCAGAAAGGGAGCTGAAACAAAAGCAACATTCTCACCTCAGACCAACACTGAACCCAAGCTGACATTCTGAAGCCTTTCTTTTGTACATGGCAGAACTCCATTCATATTCAACAGAAGGAACTAAAATACACGTGTCTCTTACAACTCATTGACCCATTTGGAGCAACTGTTGGACCACAATAGCTTCAGGAAAGTGAACACTTTCCCCTCACCACTACCTGTTTCTGCTTTAACTCCACTTCCAACACAAACAGAAACCCCAAACACACAAAAAGCCCTAAGACTCACTTTTCAACTCATAATGTGACAAGTGAAAAGGAGTAATGCAGGCCTGCTGATTCTCAGGATAAGGAAGAGGTCTCCACAGAGACAGAAGAAGGGTTCCTTTTCTCACTCTTGTTCCTGTCAACATAAGGGACAGCTCCCCAGCCTCCTAGTATCTAAAGGGTTTTTAGAAGCTCCATTTCTTTTTCTTAACTCCTGAGTAGAGCAGGACAGGCAGGGAAGGAGGGTGGCACACTTTTTCGAGTAATTTAATTCCTCTTTTCCCACATTCAAACATATGGAATGCCAACTAACTCTTCCCACCGTACACTCCTGCCCCACATAATACTCTCCTTTTCTCCTACTACTCTACCTACCGATTTTTTAGTTCAAAACCAGCTAACACAAACCAGTTATGACCACAAGCTGGAACATGCTGAGAGAATTGCCATGAATCAGAACAACTTCAGACACAGCTGAAGGTGAACGGGAAACAAGGAGGCAGGATATTATTTTGACTTGCTTACAGCAAAGTTGTCCCCTCATTGTTACACAGAGGCCAACAATGTTCTACTCCAAGATCAGTCATTTTCCTTGCTTACATAGATCTAAGAATTCTAGTATTTTTTCCCCTTCAAAATTAAGTTCAGTGCTCTCACTCTTCAGCCATCGTTTTCTGTGTCCGAGATGTGTCTGCTCCAACTCTTCACTGACTGAGGCTTGCCAGTTCAAGCTTCAGCTTTGTTTCCACTCTGTCCCATCACACTGACTTTCCAGACTCTGAAAGAAAAAAAAAAGGCAACTCAGTGATTGCTTGTAGGCAAAACCTCCACAATGCCCTACACCAAGCTGCCATTTCCCCTGAAATAATCAAATCTTTATAGAGTGTAAAACAAAATAAAAAAAGATTCAAAACTATATGGTCCTATTTATCACACAAAGAATGATCCAAGTTAAGTTTAGGTTATTCAAGGAATGTGAGGAGGAGACTGGTATAAGCACAAACAGGGAAATGAGGATTCCTAATGACAGTACTGAATAACCTCTAAGATGCCCCTGCTTCAGCATTGCTAAAGGGACAACAGAGTGAATGGATCTCCAGTAGTTTGCTTGCTCTAAGTGTAGATATTACATGGTACATGGATTTGTCAGTCAACATCAACAAGGATCAAGTATAGGCTTCCTAACACTGTATGCTCAAATTCAGAAATTTGATACACTGTATTATCAAAATTCCTTTTCAAGAGAAGTAAATTTTCCATTACATTTTGATCATAATCACATTTAACTCAGTAACTTTTGTCCTCTTAGTTGTTTAGTGTTTTTATGGGAACTTTGTAGGCAAACTATCAACATCATTATCTGAACAGCTTGAGCAGCAGCAGCGTATTATCTGTCATAGAAAGCAATGTTGTCCTCTGACTAGAGTTGTGAAGCCACCAACTTATTTTTCTACACTTTCAGCAAGGCATATTATTTTTATACAGTCCTTCAAAACCCTCTCATCTCTGAAGGCTTCAAACTCCATTTCAATCAATACTTTAATTGTACCATAACTTTTCAATAAAGCTTTTCAAACTAATCCAGAAAACAGATATGGCACTTTAAAATTCCATAGGGAACTGAATGATCCCAGATAACAGTCCCAAGAAAATAAACTATATAAAAAATGTTTGCATTTAAATACATTCTATCCTTGCTTACTAAATAACAGCCCCATACAACTAGTATGTAAAAGATTAAACTCAAATTACACAGCATTTCAATATTTCAGATAAAGCATTAAGTAGCATAGCAATAGTTAATGTAGCATATCTTTCAGGAAGTTAATATTTTCCAAATGAGTCTAATAAAAAAAAATCTTAACTCCTCAATTTCCATGTATTGAGATTACCAGGCTAACAGTAGAGTGTGACTACCAAAATATTTTTCCACACTTTGAGGTTCTTTGTCTCAAGACTGAGCAAATGCCATTTCAATGCTGCATGATATTAACTTGAATGCTTAAAAATATATTCTTAAGAACAGTGATTTAGAATGACCATATGTAGGTAGTAAGAATTACTGTCACATAAGGCATAATTTCAGAATGCCATGAAGAATATGTTTTATTCAATCAGATATCTCACCCTGAAAAATATACATCAGAACACACAAAAAACTCGATAATCTGCATCAGTGTTGTTTTAAGACCACAAAAAGCAATGATGTTTATTATCAACCTAAAAAACTAGCAAGAGTTAGAGCTCAGGGCAAAATGAAAAATCTCTAGCAGAATTCTTTCTCTACACCCTTGGGAAGTCCTGAGTATTACTGACTCTATGGTAATTAGTTACTATGGTCATTGTAATCTATCTATCCATAAACTATGAATTCAAGTGTAGACTGAGTGTAGCTCCAGCCACGTCAGAGTAAGTATGTCCTGAACACCAGGTATTCTAGAGAAGAGCTGTAAGTTCTTAGGCTCTGTGGTAGAACATTTACTGTCTAAGAACACAGGAAAAAAAAAAAAAAAAGAAACAAGAGCAATTTTATGTGAGTTTGAGAACAGTTGTTTTCAACCAGTGACTCAAGTGTGTGGATCACAAACTACTTTTAAGGGACCTGCAAAACACAGCTGGTAAAAACAAACCTAAATAAGCTAATACTGTAAGTGCTGGATGTGCCTGTTTTTACCCATCACAAATTTTCCAGGAGTTCCATTCAGAAAGAGGCTTGAAACAGCTTTAGACATAGACTTCAACCACTACAAAGTCTCCTATGTTAAAAAAGTTCTGAAAAAGGTTTTGCTCATTTACAATCACTCGTATAGAAGTATAAAATTTAAATCACTCAAATAGCTATGGAGCAAATCCATGATTTGTAATCAAATGATCGTTTCTTTAAGTAACCACTTATCATCCTACATGTGTATTTTGCAAAGGCAATAAAACCCCACTACTCTCACATTTCGATGACTTCAGTACCAAGAGAGGAAGTGTTTCCTGGACTGGATCTGACAAGAAGATACTAAAATTCTAAGGGAAACTTATAGGAGATACCATTCCAATGAGACAGATCCATGCAGAAGAACATCTGGGTCAGTTGTTGTCAGAAAGCTAAGTTTTACCATCTGTTTCACTTACTGCTTTTGTGACAGGCCTAGAGTTTGACTATAAGGCTGTAATGCAACATTTGGGGTGGAGGCGGGAACTGGAGAACAGACCACTTGCCACTCAATAGTTAATAAAAAAAATCCTTCCTACATCAGCCTAACTCTAAATGTTCGTTCACAATCAAGACAAGCAACATGTCAGAGTTATTGTTTGCAATGATAAGACAAAATACTCAGAACCATGATGTGGCATTAATGATATTAAATTCCTCTTTCCTAAGATTAAGGATGCTGTATCTTCCAAAACAAAAGAATACCCTGAAAAGGTTGTGAAGTGAAGGGTCAGAGTACTGATACCCTGTGAAGGTAAGGATAATTTACTGGTAACTGACTAGAGTTAATTTAATGTGTCATCTTCAAGAGTCATAATAAAAGCTATAGTATTTGGAGAAAGCTACAGCTGGAGGGATATCAAATACTTCCCCATTCTCCTATTAATTAGTAAAGTATTGTAATTCCAATAACATTGAAAGTACACTGAAATTTGGCTTCTTCAGATAATCATTAGAAGACCTGTGGAGCATTTGTACATTTTACTAGAAAAGTAAATGCACACAGTTTATGAAATTTTATACATGGTGGGACACTATGACTATGTTTTCCACTCTAAAAAAAAAGAAGCGGTTTTCTCAGTAACTAATTGGATCACAGTAAAAAAAACCCACTAACTTACATACTGGCAAGCCATTAGACATTGCCAACACAAGGCTTTTTATTGCTAATGTAACAGATGTACTACAGGGATTGTTAATAGCATGAAAACCATCATGTCAAGCACCCACTGGAAAGGAGCCTTGCTGGCTCTGTCTTCTTGATCATTGTGGCTGCCTAGACAGATATGTCATATTGATATTATTTATATACATCCACACACACACACTCATTTATGAGAACAGGAAAGATGTTAAATATTCCATCTGAAATATCTCAGAGTAACCAGGTATAAGTAAGGAATTCTGAAGAGTAGTAATATAAACCACCACTAGATATTCTTATTTAAAATAGGTCTTAGAAGTCCACACAGCTGACAATTACAGGTGGACACTAGTATACTCCTCAGTGTCAGAGATACATAAGTAAGCTGGACATAATCATACAATTGTAAACTAAAGTGTTTTTATTTTAACATCACTCAGTAGCTATGGTTACTCATTGTCTCAGAGCTGTTGATGCCTCATTTACTTCTGCTTAAGATCAATAACTACCTTCCAAAGAGTTTATTTCCCCCTGAAAATTCAAGGGAAGTATTTCTGTAGATCTTAAAAAAAGCCCAACACTGATAGAAAAAAGGTGATGGGAAACTGGGATTTTGTAACATTAAACTCCTCAAAACAATCACCAAATGCTTTCTTTATCATTAAGTAAAACCTATTTACATGAAAAGAGATTTATGGAGATAAAACAGGGCAAGTGAATAGATCATTAGTGACATATCCTAACACCTTGTTAGTTAAACTGCTTTTGAATTTAGTTATCTCAAGGAGGAAATACATCCTGCATAAAGCAGGCATCAAAACCAAGTTTCTAGTATCCTTCACTGAAAGGCAACAATAACTGTCATCCCATAAAGCATTGTGTAGCTCATGAACACAAATAAGTTTTAAAGCAAACAAACATGACATGGTGATAAATCACACATGCTTATACCTGAAGCATGGATGACCTTTAGATTCCCAGAGTTATAAACCTGGGTCTCATTTATTAAAAACAAGCACTAAAGTGATGTTGAAAGATGCCAGAGGCCCCGCAAAGTAAAATTTTCCATTTCAATTTAGACAAATTCTGTTTCATAATTTACTTAAAGACAAGAAGACATTGATTAAAAGAGGACTTCATCATACCTTGAACACAGAAACCCTAGACCTGAAAAGAAAAGTGCACATGGCAAACGAGAGAGGGGGGAACTGGAAACACTACACAGAAGAGCATCTTGGTCAGCCTTGGTAATGGTTGACGTGTTGTTGTACCCTTAGATCACAAAGACTGCAAGTCAGGCAATGTTTCAATGGAGAGGTAATACCTTTTATTAGACTAACTAATATAGCTGGAAAAAAGACCTGATGTGCATCTGGGCACATAAGTCCTCTGAGGTCACTGTGTGACCACAAGCTTGCATGACGCCCTGTCCCATTATAAGTCAGTCTAATAAAAGATAATTACCTCCCTCCACAAGTCTCATCTAATATATATTATTATACCCCATGCAGTCTCTGCAAAGAGATGATAGTAAAAAAATCAGGATACTGGTTTAGCAAGTCATGTACCATCGTAATACATAATCTCTCAACACTGTTACAACACTTCATCAAAATGTCATGAGTAGCAAAAAAGCAATGTCAGACAAGCAAAAAGCTCATATTCAGGAAGATAGTACATTCGGGGAACTCCCCAGATTGAGGGAACAGCACCCTACTTGCTTATTTTCAGTCTGTAATGCAATGGTATGGAAAAAGGCAGCAGGAGGAAATTCAATCCCTGGGAGTGGGGAAGAACTTAATTATCACAGTGGTATTTATTAAAAGGAGTTCCTGTATTACAGGAGCTGTTTCTCTTGGAAAAAAGAAGCAACATGGGAAAGAAAGTTAGCCAACAATCCATCCTGAACAGATGAAAAGAGACTGTAGCTCACCTGGAGAGCAGAGATTATGTATGTCCAAGCTACTCACATTGACAGCCTCCTGAATCAGCTTTAAATCTTTAAGCAAGTACTCAAAAGCCCTGAAAAGGTCTCAATGAGGTACAATTCTTCAGCTGGCTCCTTAGCTTTCACCACCAGGAGTTCTCTCAGAAAAGCCTCAAGTTGCACAAGAACATGATAGGCAATATAAGTTTCCCAACTTTCTTTTACAATACAGGATTTAAACCTCTGCTTAAGCAACGTGTTCTCATAATTCAACTGCATGTCAGATATAACTGAGTAACTCTGCAACAAGCATAAGACACTTCAGGCATACTACATTTCAGCCATCTAAAAAGATGATGTCTAAGCTAGTGACTCCAGATTCAGGAAGCCTCACACATCCAAAACATAATTTCTCCCATTCTAGATGAAGGTGATGTAAGAAGTCTAATTTTCAAACTAGAGTTCCTCAGTTTAGCTGAGAGCTTATTTCTTCAACTGTCTGCCCTGCTAGATACATGAACACAAAGAAAATTATTACTAATTTGGCAAGTACTGAGATGCTAAAGACATTATTTAAGAATGTGGTTCAACACTGTTAAGAAATGACAGTGCTTTACACAACCCAGATGCGGTGGCCCAGCCTATGGACTGCAGTACACAGCAGGCTGTTGAGTATACCATTTTATTATCAGATCAGTCCAATCCCATTAAGCAGGCCCCTGTAGCAACTGACAGATGTACAATTTCATAACGGACTAGGACTACTTTTCCACAATTAAGAGAAAGAAAAACAGGAATGACTGTTTCCCAATAGTACCTAAACAAAGAAGGATTTTGACTAAAGAGAATGTTGATACAGAAAAGAAAAAAAACAACCCTCCCATCCATAAACCGAGAAAGAACCCACATACTCAGTGTCTTGATACATACTGGCTTTAGAAGGATTCAACACGCTGTTTTAATGATTAAGGTGTGGAATCCATTACAGCCTGTTTTCCTTGAACCTGATGAACAACTACTAACACCTTGTCAACCTCCTCTGGATCATGCTTACCAATTTCTGTAGAAGGTAGAAATCCCTACCAAACCTACCCATCCGAAATAGAACGTTGAATAAAAGCACTAAGAAAGTGACAAAATGACCGCTTAAGAAGTTCTTTTATTTAGCATCTCCCTCACGTTCTCAGAAGGTTCATGAAAAGGAAAGAAACATGAATACATGACTGGTACTTTCTGCTCCCAACCCCTGGTAACGTGGTTAGCACAACTAATGTAATTTTATAAGGAAAGAAGCTGTTCTCTGCTTTCCTTTTCCCTCATTATCAGGCCCTGAAGGTCCTGCGAACCAAGTAGACAAACCAAACAGATTTCTTTTTCCCCTCTCAGCCTCAAGGTTCCTGGGCGCCAGGCCGATTACTCCCTTTCTTGCCAGCCTTGAAGGTCCCAGGCACACAGCCAGCCAGGTGCTGTCGATGACCCTGAGGGAAGCATAACAGCGCACAGAGCACTGCCTGTAACAGCAAGCAGTTACAAGTCATAAGTGGGGCACTTGCACCCAAGCTGCTGCTGGACAGTGAGACCTGGGATGGCCCGGTGACCAGGAACACTTCCACTGTTGCCTGCTTCCTCCCAGGACGGAGGAAGTGAATTGTATTCTTTTATACAATTTTCAAGTCTAGATTATGACTATTGCACTGATAGAGCAAACTATCTTATAAAGATTTGACCCAATCTGCAGAGGGTTCAGGCGATTAGAAATTGTTAAGTTGTATCATAAATGCTGTATTACACTACTTATAAACTGTACCACATTGATCCTGCTTGTAGAAATCCTGTGTCATTCTAATAATAAGTTCTGTGCTATACTAACCATAATATCCTGTTAAGAAAATAAAGTTTTAATTGTAACTATAGCTTAGTGCCATCATCATCTGCCCAGGTTCCCTCAAAGAACCTCTCTGTCCTCTTCGTGTCAGGTGACAGAAGAAAAATGAGGTTGAAAAACCAGAACAAACAAGCCTGCATGCTTCTGACATTCACATTAATTGAAATGGGATATCTAAATTCCAAAATGAGTGCTGTTCATACAGCTCTTTAGACACAGACGTTAGGTTTGCAAGAATTGCTAGCATTTCAGGATCATACAGAGTTGTGCCTTCTGAGACAGTACAGTTTGTGCCTTTAAGTCTTTTGACATTTTTAACTGAAGATAATGTATTAGGTTTCTCACCGTGAAAAGTTTTCTCATAGTGCAAATATTCATGACTACAAGAGCTGTAGTCTGTCTGCAACCACAATAACTTAACAGTAGCAATAGTAACCAGCACTCTCCAACAACACTTGATAAAAGCCTCTCATACCTTACAAGGTGAATATGACTAATCAAGAGTCCAAGACTAGAACACATCTCTATCTGCAAGATATCCTACAACTAAGTAGAATTATAATATTTAAAATCGATGAGCAAACTCAGGATATTATTACCTAGAAACATAAATTGAAGTTAGTTACTTTCCTTTTTATCTTTCACAGCAACTTTTCCTGTCCTTTTTTGAAAAAAGGATGTTGGTGCTTGCTAGGACCATATTGTTCTTGCTTAGCAGAGCCCAACTCATATGGCATAACTTTATGAAAGTCATTTAAAATTAAAAACAAACACAAAGTTTGAGTTAAGTGGTATCCCTTAATGGGATGAAAAGTCAAAACAAAACAATTAAGACTTGCATTAGCAAGGACAACAGTATTTTCAGCTGCCAAAACTAGACATGGATGTAGCCAAAAGTTCTCACAACCTTATATGAAAAAAACAGACTGAAGGTTTTTCCCCAAAATGGAACTGGAAAGCGGGGAGAGAGGCAGGAATTTGAAGGTCCTCTTAAGTACTCTATAAAGTTTAAATGATAATTGAAGTTTCCAAGTTTGGACAAAGCTCCAGAGTGAAAAAAACCCCAAACACCTCCTACCTACCCCTGACCCACAAAAGCATGCCCCAAAATACTTTTGGGCTATATTCTCAGCTTCCGTAAGTAGATAATGCCCAGATGCTCAGTTCAAGTAAGCTATACTATGCTTCTTTATACCCACTGAGAAACTACTATAAACAAAAAGTCTCTAATACATCAGAGTTCTTCAGCATAAGATTAAACAACTCAATTCTTATAAGAGAACAACTTCCCTACACACCCTTCCCTGAGCCAAAAACCCCAAACTTACAACAGGAACTGAAAAGGACAGCAGTTCACAGCTAAGAAAAACTTACAGAATATTACTTGGGGGCAGAAAACATTAAGAGGAGAAAGTTAACAAAGGAACTGAAAGAGGAATATATGATAATTGTACTCTGCCAAAATCAGAAGAGATATTAGGTAAACATACACACACATTCTTTTCCCACCTCCAAAATCTTATTTTTCAGTCAGTACAAAACTTTTTTCAGCTTATCTTCAACTTTTTATAGCTGTTTCGATGGCTGCCACTGAATTACCAAGTATAACAGATAAAACATTTTTTCCTGTTAAGCTAGGATGAATATAAGAATTAAGGACAGAAGTAGTTGAGGGAAAAAACCCACATCCAAAGACTAAAACTTTGTTGCTGTCTTGGGATAACTAAAAATATTTATGAAACTTGTCACAATATTTGGAACAGATTTTTTTCACTAGGATATGACAGACTGATTACTCAGACAATTTGTGCAAAAATAAAATAGGAAGAATGACAGCAAGTTGTTGGAATATATCTATAAAAAAAGTTAGTAAAACAGTCTTGCTGGGTTGACTTGCTGCTTACATATTTATGAGATGCTTCTAAATTTCATTTGAACCAAAAAAGAGAAACGAGCTAAGAAAACTAAAGTGGAAGGAAACTGATGAATGATCGTAAAATAATCTTTTAAAAGAGGAAGATCAGGATAAAAACCAAGATAAAAATAAACTCAGAGAATTGATAAAACAGATCTCATCAGATGCAAAGTGACTTATAATGCATGAATAAATTAGACAGACATGGTGTCCTGTAAGTTAAGAAACACTACATTTTTCTTCAGAAAAATGAGAGGAACAATCATCTGACGGGTTCACAACTCAAGCCTTAAGACCAAAGCAAGTACTTTTTAAACCAAAAGGTATGTATGCTTTAAGTACTGGGCTTTGAAGCTAAAAAGATTAATCCCGCCTTTCCTTCTGATCATCCTTTGTGGCTGTGCTCTGAGATGTTACATTGGCCAAGACAATCAAGCAGATATAATACAACTGTAGCAAGTCTGATAGAAACACAACACCACAATGTATTTTTAGGGCTATAGGCACAGATTTATAATTCCAAAATCCCAGATTTCAGCATTTCTTAATCTTCACATTTCATTTCTTAATCTTCAGACAGGAAAAAAAACCAACCAACCAACTCAGAGGAACAGATAGAAGCTGAAAAAGTAAGCAGCTGAAGGCTAACATATATGGAAAAACGGGTAGAGAGAGCAGATTTTTAGTAACTCTTCATTAATAGAAATTATGTGAAATACCAAAGCAATATAAAATTTTACATAATGCTAAGCAATTTACAAAATTGAGCTAATTAGGTATTTTCATTCTTGCTCTGCACTTACCAGAAAGCTTAGCACAGCTTTCCAAATAGCATGTTGCTCTTCCTGCCAGTGGAATGGCCAAGATAGTACTACAAATGCCCAGAATGGCACACTGCTAATCCAACAACTTGGGCCTTTATCTGAGATCTGTTTTTAATAAACACACTATGTTTTCAGCCTCCTGGCTCACAAGAATAGGTTTAGGCTTGTACGTTTTACTTTCTTAAAAAAAAAAGTATCAATCACCATTCAATCCAACAGTCTTTCCATGCAATTGCATTCAATTTTTCATTCCTATGCCTTGGTTTACAGCTACACAGCTATTACAGGCATCCCCTTCCCATGAAAAATTTCTCTTGAGGCAGGTCATCATTTCATAAAAGACAAGAGAAAACTAATTCTTGCCTTTTCAATGTGAAGGTTAAATTACTAGGCTGTGCTTTCAATCTTCCTGACATCAAACTCCAATTCTAGATTATTATTTTGACTGTGATTTAGCACTCCAATTGAGAACGATGGTGTAGAAAGAAGCATGATCCTTGCCATGCAAGGGAGTTGGGCAATAAGTACTGGGGCATCCTATGAGTCTTAGACTGTTCTAGGAACTGTTATGTACAGAAAGTGGAGGGAGTTCATAAAACTGAAGATCTGTTTTTTAAACTTAATCAGTAACACAACCAAGAGTCGTGATGAATGTACTTCAAGAACAAACCAAGTCAGTAAACATATCAGTTAAGGCTTTTATTGGAACTTTAGTACAAATAATCTTGATCTTGTAATCCAGTTTGATCATTTTAAACCATCACAGAAATACTTACTACCACCACTACCTTTTAAAACTTTTTTTTCTTTTTAAGCATATTCTCACAGCAGAATATTTAACTCAATATTTAACTCAGAAAAGATATCCCAGCCAAAGAGTGATAACTGACCCTGCTCAGCTCCCTGACCCGCTTCCCTGCTGGCATACCCCTGAAGGCAGCGTGGGGTCAAGAAAACACACATCAAATCACTTCACTTGCAACTCACCTGCCTGCTTCTCAGCTCACTAACAGCAACTGGCTGCAGGTCAGAGTGCTCTCAGGGGCTGGTTCTGTCACTAAGAGGAGCCAAGCAGGTTCTTCAGAGGTTAAGAGATGAAGTGTTAACTGATCCTGTCATCACAAATAGGGAAATAATAGAAAAGTTCACTCTGGTACCTGAAGTCCATTTGGGAGACACCGTTTAAAAAACCCCCAAAACACCACAGACACACACCACAACCCCAAAACTACAAATAAAGAAAAAAATACACACACGAAAGAGAAAGGAGTGATGGAATGAAGATTCAGAGAGATGTCAATACAAAAAGGACATTCTAGGCAACTTCTCCATCTCTTTTTAAAGAGAAGATTCACATTTACCCAGTGGATCTGTTATGGTTCATAATGTTCTATACTTATTGAATTAGCTGCATATTTACACGCCGCACTGAAACTACCACAACATCACACCACTAACTTGTTACAGACATCTTATTTAAAAGATGCACTGAGGAGCCCAAATACATTTCGTTTACAGAATTAAGCTACAAAATCAACATTTTAAAAGCTCAAAAGCTTTTACTGACTCGGGATTTCACAATTCTAGCATTTTAGTAATGAATGACACATTATTTTGCACAAATCTCTTAGAACTGAAATTCCTTATCTCACTTATTTTAATGGAAAACTGTTGATATTATTTAAACCTACACAATACTTCTGCCATCACATGGTGTGGTTTCTCAGTGGCAGCATTCCATGAAATACCTGTTGGTCAGAGAAACCTTCATTGGCAGTTGACAGCTAACTAGCCTCTTCAAAAAAAAAAAAAAAAGTCTAAATACTTTTGACTCTCCCCCTCCAACACACAAGTCTGTAAAGACAAAGAAGATCAGCCCTTGTTTTTTAACTATCATCCTAACAGAAAAAGCCAGTCTGACTTTTGAGTTCAGTGACAATTCTGAAAGTTACAGAATCAAATAAATCCCACACAATCTAGCCATGTATATAGATACACTCCTTACTCTGTCTCAAAAGACATCCAAACAGAAATCTCTCATACTTAACAGGTTGGGGGTTTTTTAATATAGAGAGAACAATCAAAAGTCTCAAACCCTGACATCTAAAGCACCATAAAAAGCTCATGAGCAGTTACAAAGTTTCTTGGTGCTTGAAGAGCAAGCCCTCTGTGTGAAGTCTTGCTCAGTGAGCCATAGATTCAATACTATTCTAAAATAATAAACACACGAGCCTAATGTAATTCATTCAATTAACAATACAATGATAAATCACAGTGAGATTATTTAATGAAACAGTTGTCAAATTCTGGCCAAGCATGGATTAAAAAGTAGTTTTCAGCCATGACTGCCAGTTTGTCACTCAACAACCTAAACATAATGCAAACCTGTAAGTCACAAACCATGTAAATAAAAACTCCCAGATCTTCTCCTGACAGTTACAGTTCTTCCCAAGAAGGCACTCAGCTGGGGCTCTCCATTCTGTTGCACCGTTCAAGTCACACATGCTGCAAAACCAACTGGGCATCATCAGTGTATGAAGCCTCTTCATTGTACTCAAGCAAGACAACCCATACATGTAACAGCTCAAACAGTACCCATAGCTTTTCTTGATGAGGCTTCTTACAAGGAGCTCCTCTACAGGTTCCTGTTCCTCCTCTCCCCTTTACTTTGCCACAATTCCTCCCCCAGCCCCTAGTTTCCCTTATCTATCCACCTGGGTTACAGGCAAGATGGGCTGCATCTGATTTAAAGGTCTGACCAGCATGCTCCAGATGACCTCCCTGTGGCAGTGTGCCCCCCTGACCCTGCTGAAGCCATAACCACCAGCAGGGGTTGAATGGCTCCATCCAGCCTACTCTGGACTTTGGGGGATAGATGCCAACATGGTAGCCAACAGCTGTCTGGAACGGTAAGCCAGATGTCTTGTTGGTATGCAAGTTGTGACTAGAAGAATCCTCTTACTTTATAAATAACAGACAGCCCAAGGCCTGTGGAGCAATCCTGCAGGGCAGTGGGCTGCATGCCAGGATCTCCCCTTGTGTAGGGATGTCTCTCAAGGTTACTCCTCAAGGCCGAGAGAGTCCTTATCTTGTCAGATACTCAGTAAAAGATGAACAGCATGCTAAACTTTGAAATCTTAGCTGAGCCATATAGATTTTTTGCATATATAATCCTTGAGATATAAACTGCTGACCAAATATGGGACTAGGATTGGATCCGGTCTCACCTTGACTCCTCTCTGAGAAGGAGTTTAGAAAGTAAGGGGGTCCTTTCTGAACCCCATGACTCAAAGGGATGGTGTCCCCGAGAGGTTTGGTTGACCCTGTCTTCTGCGCAGTAACTAATCAAGTGTACCTTGTCTCTGAATCCTGATAAACTGCTGTCGTATTTACATTGTGCTTTGTTAACTCACTGTTTAATAACAACATATTGTTGTGACTCTTTTGAGAGTGAAGTGCATCACTATCTGCAACACACGCAACTGACTGCTGCCTCTTGCGACAGTTAAGCTGCTGAGTTCCTTCCTTAGGTGGTACAAGTAACCTGTGACTTTCTTTTCCATGAGGGCACTAAATTTTATAAGATTTGGAGGACACTATCCTTTTCCAGGTGTCACAGGAGTGAAGACAAACACACACATTGCACAGACTTCATAAAGTCATTGACCTTTACAGATTAGTTGTTACCCATGACTGTCAGTAGAACTGATCAGACACAGAAACCTTTAATACTACTGAAGGTCTGAAAAAAACACAAAAACCAGACTGAGATCAAACAAATAACAAAATAACAGATTGAGATCACAAAGATCTATGTCAAAAAAGAGTCCCAATTCCTGCATTTCATCCCTAGTACTTCAACCCAGATGTTTGGATTATAGTTGATTTGTCAAAACACAGCTGAACCAGCCAATTCCCCCCCACCCTCCCAAGTGCCTCACTTCCATCTTTTCACCTAATTAAAAAAAAAAAAAAATCACACAGAGAACCTTTTGCTATTTAAGGCATTAGAAAAACAGTATTTTATTTTTAAAAAAAGAATAATCGATGTGGCATTATTACTTAAACTGACATTTCACCTAAAGGTAAGCAGCAGTCTCAAAAAAAGACTCTTGTTTCCATATTAAGAAAAGTAATTTCTTTTTTTTAATGCTTTTTCAAGAACAGAATAAAATCAACGAGAAAAGACAGCATACATCTTTCCCAAGCTGTTTTTGTGAGCCTCAGTCTGAATCACTAGGCCATTGCTAGGGACACTTTTAACTGCTCTCTGTGATGCCTTAAAAGTGTTAATTTATTCTGAGAAACAGGGACATACAGAATCCATAGCATTACCTGAAGACGGGTATTATTAAATACCGTAGTATCCCTGTACAGCCTTCCTTTTAAAAGGGGCTCTTTCTTGTTTTACGAAGACACGTCCTAGTTTTAGACTACAGCCCATCCTCACAGCAGGCTGGCAAGGATTAACGCCAGATCCACCTACATACATACCCAAACCACATGAAGTTCCTCCAACTGTATCAACTCAGCCAGGCATCGCCTGGGACCACTCTTGTGGTAGCTAAAGCCACCTAGACACAAGGCAGAGGAAGAGTTTGTTACCGACACCAAGGTACCAGAGAAGCAGCTTCAAGGCCCCAGCACACTGTCCTGTGGCCAAGCCGATCACCGCCGCTACCGTGACAGCACCTTAAGCTCTCACCTGTCTTGAGAGCCTCCCGCATCGCTAACAGTTATTAAATCCCCACAAGCTGGCAGAAATAGCAGTTTAACTTGGGGTAGGGCAGAGAGGCCAAAGCCCCAGCTCTCCCTCACCCAGGGAGCAGCAGGGGAGGCTCCGCCGAGCCGCCCTGGCCTCACGGGGGGTGGGGGGAAGAGGTGCACCCCGGGCCGAGCCCAGCCACCCCCCACCCCCGGCACTCCCCAGGCGCTGAACCCGCTGGCGTGGGGACCCCCCAGCAGCGCCCACAGCCCGCTGAGGAGCCGGGGCCCGGCCGCCCCGCCACCACACCCCGGGGCTCCGATGCCGCGGCCGCCCCACCGGACCGCGGCCCGGCGGCCTCCCGCACCACCGAGGCCGGGCAGAGCAGCAGGGCAGAGGACTGGCAGCTTCTTCCTTCCCGCCCCACAAACAAGGGAAGCGGCAGCCAGCGGACATCTTGGTCTAGGGCGGAAGTCCCGTGACACCGGCGCCTTGCTCATGCCCGGGAGAGGGACGGCATCGCCGTGAACCGAGGTGTCGGAAAACCACCCCTGGGTGGCGGGAGCACCTCCCTCGTTCCTCAGGGCCGGGCCGGGCGTTTCCCCATCGCTGCCTGCTTGCAGGTGTACGCAGTTGCTGAGATTTCCTGTTTCCCGTTTAAAGAAGCCCTTACCGTTCCCCCTGCCAGCTGGCAGGCAGTTTGTTGCTGTCGTTTCTCTGTGACAGGTGGCTTCCAGCACGGCTGTCAGTCTACCCCTTTTCTGCCTGCATGCGTGTGTGGCTTGGGTGGCTAGTGCCACCTCAGTGCCTGGCTGTAAGTGATCGCTTGGTGGTAAAAAAATAACAGAAGACAATCCTGGAGGATGACTGGCACAACGTTTCCCTCTTTGGTTGCTGCTTGCGGGAGGCTGCTGGCCAAGCCCTGCTCAGGGCTCGGTCAGCATGGGGGCACAAGGCCGCAGGGCAGCCCGAGGCCCACGATGAAGAGGTTAGAAGGAGCCCTTGGCCGGGCCTGCCTGCCCCGAGGCCTCCAGCCTTCGCCCCTGCGGCTGAGCCCCCAGCGGAGGGGAAGCGAGTCGCTCTGGTGCAGGACAGTTTGGTGGCTGGGGGAAACCCTTGGTCTTTCAGCTGGTATTGCACCAAGCAGTGGACAGACAGACCCCGTGGTGTCACCTGTCAGTGTCCTGCTCTGTAGTGGAGTAAACATCTGTCTAAGTTCTTAAAAAGGAAACATCTGTGAATGACAGTGTCACAACCTCCATGCTAAGAAAAGGGATGCACAGTCCAGCCAGTGGCAAAACTGTCTGTGACATTTTCCTGAATTTGAACACCTTCATATGTCAGAAAGTGGCTCCTGCGAATAACAACTAGGAGTTTCAGCCCTTACACTTTATCTGGAAATGAGGATGGACGTTGTTTTATTTTTGCAGAGCTCAGCTGGTGGATGTGTCTGTGGTGATGGTGAAGCCAGGAGAGTGACTGGACTGGATTACTGCCATGCTTCTGTGAATTAGTTTTTCAGGATCAAGGATCCTGCTATCACATTCACACCTTTCTTTAAATAAAGTATGTTTTTCCTGGGGCCTGGAAGAAATATTTAACTATCTAATGTGTGTTTTCCTGCTTAAGTCAATTCATGAAAATGCTAGCATATGAAGGCTAGCGGAGACAGAGGCTCCGGAGTACTTGTCCTGTGTGACTGTGTGAAGCATTCAAGTGTCAAAAAGGGCACATGGTATGCTCAAACTGCTTGCATCTATTAGAAAGAGTAAGGTAGAAAGGAGAAAGAAAATTACACTGATAGCAGTCAGATGATACATGTAATGAAACAATTTATATGTAATACAGCGTTGGGATGTTGGATGAGATGAGAAAAAACCCCAAACTGATGTATTTTCATACTAATGCAAAGGACTGTAAATAATCACAGTAAGATAAAAACCCAGATCTCAAAGAAATAAAAATTGTGCAATAGCAATAGTAAAATCTTAAATCATGATCCACAAAAATATTTTGCTGTTCAAGAAAGAAAGAAAGACTGCATAATGGTGAGATATGGTATACTGAAGTGGTGGCAGACATAAAAAGAAGAGAAGAAGGACAGGGTAGACTCAAATTCTTCCTATAGAAAAAGTTAAAAGAGGCTCTATCTTGTTGGGTAACTGCTAAAAACTTTGTCTCTCATTTGGTTAGGGGTGTCTTGAATACCTAATATTATTAGATAAATTCAATGAAGTATTATAGTTAGTCATGATGGCTGGATTACATTTCCCAGTACAGGCTGGAGAGCAAAATTATAATGGGGACACAGTTGTTCCTAGTGAAAGTTAACAGACTTCTTCATCAAAGAGTCTTTGATCTGAGAAAAATAGTATATTTTACTAAATAAGCTTTTAAAAAGCAATTAGGATACCATAGAAAAGCTGGATATAGTGACTGAATTTTTTCAGTTGAAATAAAATATGATAAGAAACAGACTCAAGGTCTTGTGTTCAAAAGGGTATTTTGAGAAATGTTGAAAATTATTCAGAGATGAGAATTGGAACTTCATTATCTGTTAATGACATTTCTGACACAATAAGTTTGGAAAATTTTTCGAGAGGATGAACTGCAATATTGTACTAGAAAATTAGAAAAAAATGTACTGGAAAAATTATGAAAAATGGAGTGATATAAAATGTCTCTGGGCAAAATGAGAAATGTCTCCAAGACCCAGAATGGGGTGGGTGCACAGGAGGCATGCAGGCATGTGTACAGTCAGCAGCAGTGGCCACTCCTGCAGCAATGTTTGTCCTGTCTCCTCCAACAACAGATGATTCCTGTCATTTCATGGCACGAGGGAAAAAAATTGATGAAATGCAAAGTAATGTACTGAGGGAACAATTGCAAAACTCTCCTATAAACTTAGAGATCATTTGTAGGAAATGAAGGACCTAGATATACTAGACAAACACAGGATGACAGATAGGCTGACATGATATGGGCCAAGAAAAAGTCAGCAGCAAGCAAAGTGTTTCTGAGCCTTAAGGAGATGCTGAAGGTGGTTATATATGGGAATGAGCTTACTTAAAAGACAGATCTGATCAGCTGTGTTCAAAATCAGGTGTACTAAGATTGTAGTTTTAATAGAATTTGTTAATTTGTATAAAGACAACAAAAAAGATCTGTCATGCTTTTTGTATGTTCTTTCATTGCTGGGGAGCCATTTGTCCATTTTAATTATGTGAAATTAATTTTCTTCCTATGTTTCTTTCTTTGGATGCAGAAGATACACAAAGAAAAGATACTATTTTTTTGCAATTAAAAATCTCATGTTGGATGAAGACATCGGAGTACAATTTTGTGTCAGAAATAGCCGTCAAAACCATGGGCCGAAGAGAACCTCCTTAAACGAAAGAGGTATAACGTACAGACGTTTTCAAATTAGAAACTTTCTATATAGAATGTAAGCGTGGTTTTAACGTGTGCCTCTAGGTGGTGCTAACGTTATTCCAGTGGTCAAAGAGCAGTTTTAAGAAACGTTTTAAATACCAGTGAAAACTTTTTACGTACAGCTTTTGAGTAGAGGGAGGCACATCTATTCAACAGACGACGAACTGATGATTTGCAACTAAGAAGAATTCATACACTTAATTTCTGGTAAATGACTCGCCTTTAAATCTATCTTCAAATAACATTTAAAGGTCTTGTTCAAACGCACAGAAGCTAATAATTTCAGAAATAGAGTTAAAACCCTATCTTTAAGCAAATGTTGAATCACAGAATTGTGCCATGTTCGATATTAGTTTGCTCACTATTTGGAGCACCTTTTTACGCAAGTACTAATCTAGTGGCTGAGCTTATGTTTATACCAAATTACAGCTTGCAATTTTTATTTTACCTATATGTAGCATATAGTAATTATCATGTTGTAGCACTAAAGTCACAGCTCTGTCTACAGTTCTTAAGGCCTTTGGGAAAGCAAGCCCTTGTAAGCCTTTAAGTATTTTGGTGAGAAAGCAAAGCAGAACTTTCTACGTGCACAGTTTGCAGAAAGTGGAAGGACCTGGCATTATTTTATGCCTACTGGAGAACAGTATCTGTTCTTTGATATTAAACAAAAGATGATTATTCATCCAGCCATGTTTCCTTTGGACTGTAGTGTAAAATTTCTGCAGAGTTCAGGATACTTTTTCTTCTTCCTGCCTCATTCACACATACTTCCCTTGGCAGCCTAGGTTGCTTGGAATTCTGATGCTTACTTACAGGTTTTGGATACCAAAAAGTGGGAACTCACTTCTGACTCATTGTTGCTGACTGATAATTTTCTATTTTAGCATTGCAGTTTCCAGCTGAGGCAAGATCCAGAGTCAGGTTGTTCTGCAGCTCACCCCAATGTTTTATTAAATTAAAAAGAAATCTATTCAAAGCAGTGGCTCGTTTGTGAGATCATAGGTGAGCTGCACAGCCTGCTGAGAGAAGAGGTAGCTGGGTGGTAAGGATGGGCCTTAAACTCACCATGTTCCAGCACCTCACGAGGCTCACTTTGTCCTCAGTACTCTGCCTGGTGGCATGCAGCAGGGACAGGCTGTGAACCCTCTACCTCCCTGGCGTGCACACCGGTGCAGTGCTGTGCTACATCTGTTTTGGGTCAGAGTGAGCACAAATGACCTCACTGGATTCTCCTGGGGCTTGGGAGTACAGTGATGTCAGGGGAAATCTTGGTTTCACTATGGTCAATATAGTAAAACTCCACAAATTTCTCCAAATTCAACCAGAAAGGTCTATTTAATAAGGGGTAGCCAACTCTACTGACCTACAGATTGCATGTGGAAGTCTTTGTATGACTGAAAACCACAGGCATGTACTAAAGAGAGATGAGAGAAATTCTGGAAATGTGTCTCTGGGCAAAACAAGAAATTTCTCTGAGTCCCGGGATAGGGTGGGTGCAGAGGAGGCATGCAGGCATATGTACGGCCAGCGGCAGTGGCCACTCCTGCAGTAATGTTTGTCCCATCTTCTTCAACAACAGATAATTCCTGTCATTTTATGAGTACTGAACAGACAATAAATTAAAATTATTATAACCAGAACAAATATTACATTTTGCTCTGGTAGAGCTTGGTTACTTAAATTTGCCTCTTCCTTTGCTTTTTTTGACTGTCTTATTTTCTAAAGTACATTGTCCTAGGGCATCTGATCCGAAATCCACCACACATTTGTCATCCCTTAGGAATCTCTTTTGGATTAGGTGTTGTGCACTGTTTGAACAACAATAGGACTTGAGGACAGACAGTGCCTTGCGGGGCTGATCCTTTAATTTGTAAGGCAACATAGACATGTGCAATCAGCAGAGTCTTAGTGTGGTGAGCTAACCACATAGGTAATACAAATTACTCACTGCTTATGGGTAATTAACCTGCTAATTATTCACAAAACATTTTGCTCTGTGGCGGTTTCGTAAGTTGACAGGAATCACCCAAGCTGAAAGAAACCTTTAAAAATTCTTTTTACCATTGCCTCACTTCATGTCAAATCACATCATATCTCAGGACAACGTTTTTGTATATACAATGAGGTAATAGTGAAAAAAGAAACTCCTTCCTTCCACGTGAATGCCAGCTGTCATTTCAAGTAACTGGAGATACCCATCTATATGAGCAATAAAGGAGTACAAAGAGTGTGCCTTTGAAGACCATGTACCTGTTCCTGATTTGAGTTTTAGTATTTGGATAAGTCTGAGATAAGATCTGGGTTTTAGATAACATCTGAAACTTAGATTCCGATCCTACAGTTTTATGCCTCGACAATTATTTTTAAAAAATAAGAGAGTTTCTGACAGCTTGTGTTTTCTCTAGTAATTTTTTGCTCATGATATTCTACAAAGGGTAACCTGTGTGCCTTGTATCAGTGCACTCTTGGTACATATGGGTGCAAAAAATGATGTACAATACCAGAATCTTCTACAGTAATGATCAAGAAGAGTATAGAGCTGCACCAAGTATTGCAAGCTGCACCATGTTCCTGGGTGCTGGGATCTTTGAGGCTGTTTTGTCAGTCGAGTCTTGTTTTCTTAGGACTTCAGACGGTGGTGGAGACAGCATCTTACAGTGGTAGTGCGCTTGCTGGGACTTCCATTTTTATCCTTCACCCTGAGAGAAGGTAGGTTTCTCTCCATCGAACAATCTTCCTTCTCCTCTCTTCTGGGATATAAGCACTTGTAATAGTGCTCCCCAATAGCTTTTTTATGAGAAAGGACACCATAACCCAGCAGACCTTTTCCCTTACTTTCCCAGAATTAGCACCTATTCTCCCTCCACTGCTCCAATCAATATGTAGAACTTTCTCTAGTCCTGTTCTACCATTTTAGTAGAAAGAAGGAGGAGCACTGACAGCTGGGAAAAGGAATGAGAGAATACAGACCATCTCCAATCATCAGAGCCATTCTTCAAGATACATGGCATATAGCTATGCCATACCTGATGGACTTTCAGTGATGGGAAATGCATAGTCTTCTCTGGCAACTTATTTCAGTGTTTCACTGTGTTGTGATTTTTTTCCTTCTCCTTAATGTCTTACCTGAAACTTCTTTGTTATGTAAAGCCTTTGCTGTTTCTTGCATACACTGAGAAGGTCCATTAGCTCATGGTTGTACTCACTACGAACATCCTGTTTGTGAAGTAATTTCTCTAGGTGAGTGCTACAGTTGAGTATGAATCCTCTCCTCTCCTCTCCTCTCCTCTCCTCTCCTCTCCTCTCCTCTCCTCTCCTCTCCTCTCCTCTCCTCTCCTCTCCTCTCCTCTCCTCTCCTCTCTCCTCTCCTCTCTCCTCTCCTCTCTCCTCTCCTCTCTCCTCTCCTCTCCTCTCTCTACTTTCAGCATTAAGAATGTAAAGATTCATAATAGAAATGTTAAAACTGACATGAGAGTGTATTGATATGCAAGTACCAGAAAAAATAATTAAAGAAACAAACAAGAAGGAGGGATAAAAGAATGTCATGTGTTGATGGCACTCGAATTAGCAGCTGAGAAAGAAGAGAGTACATTTACTTGCACCTTCTTAAAACATTCCAACAAGGAAAATGAAGGACAGGCTAAGATAAAGGACAGGCTACATGTGGAAATGGAGTCCAAAGAATAATGATGAAATCAACACTGTTACCTAATGACCTACAGAGTTCTTACAGAATGGAAAAAGCAACATAATCGCCATTCCTGTCAAGCCCTAATGGGTACAAAAGACACATCAGAAAACCAGCATGTGGTTGCCAGTCTAAGACGACAGTGATGTGATGAATAATCAGTGTCCCTTGTCCTCCTTGTCACTGAGGTGACCCTGGCCAGGCTACTTGGGCACATATGAGTATGTAGGTGTGAGAGAATCCATGTGAGTAAAATCAGTTATGCTTCAGTAGCTTATTATAGTTTCACACTGATCTTTGTGCAACCAGAATATTGCAAAAAAACCACCTAGTTTGTGGCTGTGCTCAGATTGATAGATATCCAAGAGATAGAAATGAAGGACAGAAGCTAGTAAACACAGTTATTTGTACATGAATTTTTCCGCTGTATGATGTGACCTTTGTAAACACTAGTGTGAACATTTCAACTGCTTTCTGAGTTAGACACAAGTTATCTCAGAAAATCACACTGCCTGTAGGATTATGGAGAGAGTGGAAGTGCAAAATTCAAGTTAAACTCTGAAGATCTAGAAGACCCTGAGTCTTTTTACTACAATTTTGGTGGGGATTTGTGTGCATAATCCATTCAGTTTCACTTAATTTCTTTGCTTGTATACTTTGCTTGTATTTATGCTACAAGAATCTTCAAAAATACTGTGAACTTCATTTAACATGTCAGAAACTGAAGATGGAAGCTCATCAGCGATTTATTTCCTTCAAAAATAAGTTTACCAAAGTCTCCTCAAGGAATCAAAGAGCGAAGCCAGATGGTAGCTTGCAGACATCTATCCAGGACAAGTTTGTAGTGCAGTCCGATCTAGAGATGCTTTGCATTGTGCTTCTAAAGAACAGTGAAAGTTTCTGGAAAATAAAGGTGATTATTTTATAACCAAAGTCCTACTTAAGAAAATCAGGGTCACAGAAAATTCATTTTTTATATAGACTACTCCGAGAACTTACTTGAAGAAGTTGTTGCCAGTAGCAGTTTGCTTTTGCCAGGTGTACGGGGTTTTATTTTTTTGAATTGCCAGAAGATAAGAAAAAAGTCACAGCAATGGCCTCACCATTATTTCATTTATACAATATCTGACATAGAGTAAACAGGTGAAATGGGAAAGCTGAAAACAAATTTCTGCAGAGAAACAATGATTTTCTTTTCTATAGTCTCTTCCCTCCTTCAAGACAAATCTGAAACTAAAAGATACCAATTGGGAATACTTTGGATTATTTCTTGCTAGGTGGATGTCCAATTACTGTGGATGGATTTGTCTGTTTTCAGAGATGGAAAGCATTTTGCCTTTTACTGAGGCTGAAATATGGTCTTCATTTGATCTTCTTGAAAGCATTTGACAATAAGGCTTAAAACACAATATAAAGATAAAATACCAAGCATAACCATATTACAGTGCAGTTCTTGACTTCTCTGTTGAATGAATAACAGCTAAAATTTCCCTTTCTTTTGTTTTGAGAAATTATATTACCTTTAGAGTAGACATGCTACTTTCATGATTTATGACCTCTGTAGTGTGTAACGGTGATTCTTAACAAAGTTCAGGAAGTTTAGTGGAACACAGTAGAGAAGGGTAGGGGTTGCTCATACAGAGTAGGCTATAAGGATAATGAGGGAATTTATGATCTGACCTTTTTAGCATAGGTTGTAGAACTTCAGTCCATATTTCTTGCATCAAGACCATTACTTGTGATGGAGTGAAAATATTGGATGACCTGGGAGTTAATATTTATACAACAGTGGGAAATTAATCTCGTATAACTGTAGATATTTACAGTACACACATCTGCACCTGTCTTAGTCAGTCCTCTCCCCTCCTGGAGAATGGAGCAAGTGAACACTTTTAGAGTACAAGTCATCTATTTCAGACATAAGACTTTTTGATTAAATGAGTCACACCCAAAGTGAATGAAGCATAAGGAGAAAGCACACTGCCTGGTATTAACTTAGCCTTGAGGTCTGTTGCCCACAGCGTAATCTATATGCCAGTCATCTCTCACAGGAGAAATTGTGGTCAAAGGTGCCTAGCAACATTTTAGATGCCCTATGGCATCTCTGGAGTCTTGGCCTGTTTGGAATAAGTCCTACAGAATGCTGTCCTGGACACGCAGCTGAGGCCAAGTGGCTCATTAGGGCATCTAAAATTATATTAGAGAATAAACGGATCCTTTCCTCTTTATTTCAATTTATTCCACTTTTGAAAGATTTACTATGTCTACCCCCAGTTTCTCTTCTAATTTTGCCTGTCTTCTCTAGCCAAGGGTGTTTGCTAGTTTTCATTCTTCTTGTTGCTCTGCTCTACACTTGTCTGGTTGTTCTGCGTTTTCCTTGAATTATGATCAAAAGCTATACTTTATACCAAAGCTTTTGTTGATGTTGGACAGAACAGAAGGATCCCTTTATAAATCTTGCAATCTGTACTCCTAATTAGAAGTCTAGTGTGTTGTTTGCCTTTTTAAAATTTATTATGGCAACAGCATGACGTTGTTAACTTGTGTTTAGCTTGTAATTCTTTATAACCTTCCAGTTTCAGCAAAACTGCCACTTAACCATCAGCTTACTATTCTGTTTCCAATAAATTATTTTTTGCATTTTTCATACCTGAATAACATTGTACTTTTACTGAACAACATCATTCTTTAATTGTTATTTTGTCTTTTAACGTGGTTGTGATCCCTTCCAGCTTTGTGTTGCCAGTATTTGTATTAAGTGTACTCTGTGTTGTATTAGTCAGGTGGCTAATTCAAATGCTGAACGTATTGCATCCAGGGAAGACCCTTACAGAACTGTAGGTACTGCTTCTTTCCAGTGTCTCAGTGCCACAATAGAAAATACTCTGTAGGTATGGTTATCTAACAATGCTCTTTCATCCTATGGACATTTCATCCAGAATATGTTTGGTAGGAACAAGTAGGAGACGGAGGCTTTGCTATGGTCAGTTATTACATTGTCCTGGAAGGAAACTAGAATGATTTGAACGAATGTGTTCTTGACAAAATCCCCCTCTCCTCCCTTTCTTCTAGGTACTTAATTATTATCAGATTTTGTTTGATTTCTGAAACGGAATTGAAGTTATGTCACCTTGAACCTTTATCTTCTTTTTTAAAGATAGGCCCTGTTTTTTATTTTCTAGGCCTCTGATGCCTCCCCCTTCCTCCAGAAGTTCTCAGGAATAAGTGCTGACATACTTCAGCAGCCTGATTTGCTGACTTTAGAAGCAACTCTATAAGGCCAAGAAGATTTGAAAACATCTTATATGAACATCATTTCAATTCCCCACCCCTACCTTTTAATTCCTCTTTTTTATTCAGGGAATTGCAAGCTTTGCCTTTTCTTGTCTTATCTACCAGATCTTTTTGATCTGTGGTGTCTTTGATCTGATGGACACTTCATTGGGTGTCATTCTGGAGCAGTATTGCTAACCTTGACATTTTCTTCTTACAATATTGAATAAGTAATATTACCTTTAGGTTCTCCTGTTTTCTGACTCTTCCTTTCTTTCTCTTACCCAGGTAGGAGACTCCCTTGCTGGGTGTGTAATGTTCAGTGCCCAAAACAGAGACTTTGATGAATCCTGGTTGCTGGGAGTCCATTTACTTTTGTAGAAAGGCAGAAACTCTTCTCCAGGCTCTTTACAGACAGATGCAGATAAGAAGGTAAATATTAAATGTTGAGATCTTCAACTGAACTTTCTGAAAGATGATCAGAGAAACCTGTTTTACCTCAGAAGTGCATCTTGTTTCTGTGTGTAGGGTTGGCCTCAGAACATGACTAACCCACACAACCACTTGCTCACTGCCCCAGCAGCAGGATGGGGGGAGAAAATAGGAAGAACGAGAGAGTGAGAAGATTGTGGATCGAAATAAAGGCAGGGAAATAATTTACCAGTTAATCTAAATATTTGAGTACTGATTTGGGTATTGGGAAACACACATGAGAAAGACATTTAAAACACCTGTCCTCCCTCATTCCCAGGTTCAGCTTCACTCTTTCAGTCCAGACTTCTGTTTTGGCTGCAGGTCATATTCAGTCCCTTCATTGAAGCAGTGACCAGCGCAAAGGAGGCAGTTGTGGTCAGGACATGGCAGTTTCTGCTGCTCCTTCCTCCTCACTCTTCTGCTACACTCAGGTGTGTATCTCAGACAGGCTGCAGTCCCTTTGGGGTGCCTCCTTCTCCCTGGCCTTGGTGCTTTGTCTGCTGTTTCCTTTGATCCCCCCCTCATCTGCCTGTTCACTCCTGTTCCCTCCTCCTGCTCCAGCACTGTCTGCCCTTCCTTACACAGACTGGCCCCACTGTGCCGCCATCTGGGCCGTGGGGCTCAGCCGTGCCCTGCGGTGGGTGGGTTGGTTGGAGCCGGCTGGAACGGTCTGTGTCCATCACGGGGCAGCCCCGGCTGCTCCGCACAGAGGCCGCCCCACAGCCCCCCACTACTAAAACATTACCATGTACACCATGTGTACACCATGTACACATTGTATTAGATACCAAGGGGCCTAATGCAAGTGTGTACAGCTCAGTGAGATAAATGCTGTCCCAAATGGGGCAGTGTCCTGTCATGGAAGCTGTTTTCTGCTTAACAGACTCCTTGGAGATCACAGAATCCATTTCATGCCATTTTGGATTTTGGGAACCTCTTTGGATTGTTCTGAAAAACCCTACATGGAGTTTTTGGAAGACCTAAGACTTAGATTTCCTCTCAGTTTTGGAGTGTTGTGGTTCTCTTCAGGGATGACACCTGTGACCTGCACTTGGTGTAACTGGGAGCAGAAGTAACTCCATAGAGAAAAAGGGTCACTTTGCTCAGGGAGAAAAAAGGGTGAGAGGGGTTGTTTGTGTTGCCTGTAAAGACAAGACTAGTAATTATTAAGAAGGAGAAAAAATGTGTGAGATGAGTGCCAAAGTCTGTGGAGGAACACAGATAGACTCATCCTGGAATGGAGAAGGCGGCCTCCCACCATCAGAGCCTGATGCTCTGGAATAACCTGCTAGGACAAGTAACACAGACCAAAACCCACACTGCTTCAGACTGCATTTCTGAAAAGAATAATATGGCAGGGTGTGATAGCAGATGTTTGGACCCCAGGCTTCCTTTCCCAGCTTTGTCTTTTACTGGCTTAAAAAGACTAGGAGTTAAAGGAGCATCTCACAGCTCTTTCTGGACAAAATGGAGTTCACATTCATTAAATGTAAATGACTGTCTAGATAACTCCTTTCCAATGCAAGTGTCTTTTGTTTTGGATTTTCAGTCCTGTCATCACGATCTTTCTGGTTTTTATAATGAGCAGCTGTTACATTTTTGCGTAGAACTTGTTTCTGTGCAGAACGTTCCTGATCACGCAAGCTGCTGACCTCTGCTTGATTTTGGTAGCAAATCCTTGAATGAGATTTCATGTAGTGCTTACTAGAAGGAGCTTTTAGTTGCTTTGTAAACTGGCCATCACATTTCACAAGCGGTTGATGTATCTATAGTCAGTCCTTTAAGGTAGACTGGGCTAAATATGGACATTGTAAATAATAGGACTGCTTTTCTACTCATGTTGAGAGGACAATTTCCAGTGGAGATTTAAATCTATTAGAAACAAAGAAAGAGTGAACCTAGATATGTCTTTGAAGGACTATAGGTCATACATGAAGAGCTTGCATTTTGGTTGCTGTTGTCAGAGCTGAAAGAGTGGGAAGAAAGTCCTGCTGATTCAGCCATTAGTGTCTCAGACCCGTGAAAGTTAAATTATGCCATCCATTTGCCAGATACCTAGTATAGCTACACTGAGGAAATGGCCAGTGTGCTGCTAAATTATAAAAATTTCTTACCGTACAGGCTGTACAAGTTGGAGAATTACATTTTAATTTATCCCAACTTACATCTGGTTAGGGCAAGAGCAATGAGAGCTTTAAAGGCTGATAAATTACCTTCAATAATATCCCAGAGCCTTAGACCAACAGCTTCTAGTTTCCCAGGTGAATCTCCATCAAGTTTTCTTTCAGTGTGCAGACCTCACTCAGTAGAGACCCTCAAAATAGAAGCAGTGTATGGATAGTAAAATCGTTCTGGTCACATTATTATGGTGCATAACTTTGCTTGTAAGCGCTGGCCATAATTTACTTCATTTTATAGTTGCATGGCCTTGTCATATCCCATTTGTTTAGCTGCCTGCCTTCTTCCAAGCCAAAAGGGCTGCATTTCAGTGTGAATATTTTCCTATTAAAAAAAAAAAAAAACAACCCAAACCCAAAACATTTTGGGATCATTCATGCTGAGAAACACTGTAAATATAAAAGCACTTTCATGACAGCTAGTTGGCTGTGATGAGAAGCTAAACAAAAACATTTGAATACAAAATATTCTCAGTGACATAATTTCCTTTCAGTATTTTTTTTAAAGATTTTATGAGGACAAAACTAATTTTTATGGTCAATTATATGCTTTTATTTTAAGTCTAAGTGGATACAGAATTACGCAACAGAAGTCCTTCTGTCTGATTCTTCCCAGACCTTGGCAGGAATAGCCTTACTGGTTACAAATTTTCAGTGGGGCAAAAAAATCCAAACCAAAATGCTGCCCCTATCTACTAAGTACAATGGATTATCAATAAATAAAATAAAACAAGCCCCTTTCTGAGGAAAAATATGGAAAACATACTTTAAGAGTGACTGACATTTTTTTTCTCCTGTCTTCTCACTGATTTCAGTGGAGTACAGCAGAGCAGAATATGCAGTAGCGTGACTCATGATGTGTCACACTTTCATAAATGAAAATGTAATACATGGACTTCTTCCAATGGTGCCTACTGTTGCCCCAGTTTTGCTTCTTTTCCTGATCTTCAAATTACCCAGTACAGATTAATTTTCATCTGTCCCAAGGTAAAAATAAACCATAATAAATTACATCCCTCAGAATGATGTGGATTCACAATTTTTTCAGTTGTCCTGGAACTTCCCCAGGGCTGTTGTAAACTTTTCTCTGAGAGTAACCTGGGAGAAATGACATTTAAATTATAATTAAGAAAAATTCTCCTCCGATCTTGTTGTTTTGGTCTTTCCAGCATCCTTCTCCAGATCTTCATCCACTCTTTCCAAAGGGTTTCCAGCCATTTCGTTCTCGTTTCTGTACTCCTCAGCATGATAGTCTTTCTTACCCTGATTTATGGCTACCTCTGTTGATGAAGAATAATTTTATCCCCTGAGTTTCACTACTGTGAACAGAGAGATTACACTCCATTTTATATTCCTCAGTTGTGGGTAGGTGTGCCTGGTAAGGTTAACAGAGCTATGAGGATAGTGCTTGGTTTGATTCCGTTCTGCCCACCTTATCCGATATAGGGTCCAAAGCTGAAGAAGCAGAGTGGAGAACAAACCTGCTCCTATCCTTCCCACACCACACAAAAAACCCCCAAGCAAATCTATCACTTGTGTGACAGAAGCAGGCACACTGTGACTTAGCTCTTTTTCTGACCTCTACTATTTAGATCATTGCCATTTTAAGAGCCATACGGATTGAAAAGCATATTTAGGACCATGTTGTGAAGATTTTTTTCCAGATGAGTTATTTTTGGGAGCAAAGGTGCTAAAAATAATGATAATAATGATTGATAAACTCAATAAACTGAGACACAGTGAGCTTCATTTTTCAGAGAAACAAAATGAAGATCCCAGACTCTCCTAGCATATTTCTGGATCCTTATTGCAAAGCCCACAACCCAACTCAAACTCCACGCCCAGTGAATCTGGTTACTGGAGAGATGCATTTCACTGGGAGAGGGCCAGCATCTCCTTGACTTCAGCTTACTTCACTGGGCTGCTGGGGTGGCTTTCACTGACTTTGGTGACCAGGTTCTCGGACAGGGACGTAAGTAGCCACAGAAAGAAAATGTTTATGCTTGACCAAATTAAAACTTTACACAGTAGGTCATTGAAAAGTCTGAAATATACAGCTCCTTGTATTTTGGCTTTACTTATAAAACTAAAATTAACAAGCTAGACTCTCAGGACACTGAGGGACTATGCAGCAGCAGCAGGATCAGCCACGTTTTAAAGAACATTAGCGAAAACAGTTAGGCAGAGATTTCTTTCTATACACAGTATTGTTCCCTGTCACCTCCTGTTCCTTCTTATATAAGGATTGTCTAATCTTCATCCTGAAGTGTTCGTGCTTTTATTAAGGTTTTATGCTGACAGATCTCAAGAGTTATTGGATAACTCGGCAAGACATATGTACAGTTAATTAGAAATGAATGTGATATTACATCAAAAGGCTTCAACTGTTAAGTTTTAAATGGTTATAATTAACTTGCTCTTTGATTCTGAGCTGGATTGACTAAAGAGACAATGAAGGTCAATTTCTGTTCACTTAAAAAAAAAAAAAAAAGCCATTAATTTAAAAAAACCCCGAACCCTCAATTGTGAAGCTGTTCAGTTATGCTGTGCTGCCTTGATGTGAAGGCAAGGCAATGAAAATCCTTTTAATAGTCACTCCTGTTATCCATTATTATAAAAATACAGAGTCCAATTCGCTTGATATGAGAAAGAAAAAAGAGACTCCACTCAATGTTAGTCATTTTTGTGCAGATTTATATTTGATTTTAAGAATCCCAACCTAAGGAAGCCTGTTGATTTTTAAGTAGTGCTTTTTCAGGTGAAAATCTATAATAAACTTTTAGAACTTGAAATATAGCTAGTGATAGTGATTTTATTTTTTAAAATTACAAATTTTTAGTATTTGTAATACATTACTTTAAATATATTACATTGCAAACTGGTTTTTAAATATGCATGTAAAATTGGAACCCCTTCACCCTCAAAAGCCCTCTTCACCAGACCCTATATTCATAAAATTCAGTTATTTCCACTGGAGGAAATAGGATGCCTGGCCTTTTGCATATTTATATCCATCTCTCTTGGATATATTTACTCCCAGAGAATTAATTACCTGGGTTTGAGATTTGCTTACTGCTTTGTTTTAGTCCTGAGGGGATGCCATTAGCTCCTTTGACATCACATGAAAAGGGCAAATACAACGCATAATCACATCATTAGGACAAATACAAACACAGTTATCCCTCAACAGTGCAGCAGAAGGAAAATACAAGGTAAACACTAAAGTCCTGACTAATTTATCAAAGTCTGTGGTTGACTTTGGCATCTAGCAGAAGATTGGCTGTGCAACCTTCTTAGTTACTCCAGCTGTCTGAGTAATGCAGGAGCCAGGGCATCTCTGTGGGTGGCAGCAACACTGAAATCAGCAGCACAGTCTCATTGCCTGTGCCAGAAATAATTTTAAGACTGTCTTTTAAAACAGCACTGATAAAAGCTTGTTCACATTGCAACAGAAAATGTCTGCATTCCTGCTGATGCTATCAAAGATAAAAATGAAGAAAATGGAGCCTATAACTTCTGGTTTATCCTGAAGCTACATGCCATAGTGCAAATTATCCTGTCTATAGCGCTTATCGTCAAGTAGGATCACGAGATGCTTGGTAAATTGTAGTACCAACCTTGTGCTGGATTTTCATGAGTGGATTTCCCAGGGCTTCAGGGAGTGACTTGCAGGAGGTGAATGACTGCAGCCCCAGCCCCTTCCCAGGAGAGGAAACATCCAAGTCTGGAATTTTTTGTCATAGTTTTTTGTCATAGTTTTTTGGTGCTGTGGGAAGGTGATTCTGGATACAGGAGCTCATTAAAAAACATGCTGGTATAACATTAAGATCTATAAATGTTTTCGGCAGTAGTCTGTACATTATTAAAGTGAAGGTACTGCTAAAAATGTTAAAGGACATGGAGTGACACTGTACAACGTTCTAGGATAGGAAATCCACAGTGCTATTGGGAAGGAAACAGTTTTAGGAAACAGAATACCATAATTACCCAAATTTGAATCTTGTCAGGGCACTAGATTTGACATCTTGGCAGTGGGATATTTTTATGATCACTGACAAAAATTGTTTCAGTCCTGTGCCTCATCCACCAGCCAATACTGGGCCCCAGCTTGAAAAACACTTTCTTAGTTTCTCTATTTAGTATGTGAGGAAAGAGTGTTGCTGATGATTTCACTAATGTTTCCTTTGATGATGCCATTTCAGTTTTGAGATCTGACAGGAAAGAAATCTGAGCTAATACAACCACAGGTTTTTATAACTTCTTTACATATAATTTATTCATGTTTTAAAACTGAGCTCATTGTACCTGTGTTACAATTAAAATACCTTTAGTTGGCTGTTTTGCAGATACAGTCTGAGATTTGTATCTAGATCCTTATTTAGATATCCACTCTGTATCCCAGAAATCAGCAGTGGGAAAACTTGAACATTCAGTGCTATTAATGCTGAACTTGTGGGATTTCTGCATTCAGATCTGAGTCTGAATGAGAGCTCAGCGACCTAGGCCAAGTCTGACAACACAGAGCTGAAGCTGGAAAGACCTGTTAAATATCAGGCCATTCCCTCAGCTCTCACAGGAGTGTGCCTTATGAGTTCAGGGGAGATGGAGGCCTCCCTGGCAGTCAACTTTCTATTGTGGACCTCGAGTAAAGTTTTGATTTTCATCTGTGCCACCAGATTCACTTTGATTCTTACTGGGGCAGGTGCCACAAACCCAGAACTGCAAAGCTACATAACTGGGTGGGCAGAAAGCTTGAAATAATGCCCAAGAGAATATCTTGAGCAATAAGGAGTGTTAATAGGCAAATAGTTTTCCTCTGGGAAGACATGGGTTTTTTTCCTTTTTACCTGCTCCAGAGAAGTTTCTCCCTAAGAAAATACTTCATGGTACTTGGCAGGTGAGAATTGCCCATAGGAAGTATATCTTCTGATTGTGCTAGCCTGCACATATTTGACTTTACATGTTTTCCTAGGAGGATCAGGGCTGGAAGGGGAAGGCTTTAGGCAGCGTATTTGCATCCTGAACAGAGTAATAAATCAGAATATTTGCACGAATTTCTAAATCAATCTCATCCTATTATACTTTATCTGCTTTTGCTCTGGAAGTCTCTTCTCATGTGGAAGCTGGGGTTTTTAAACGGTTAACACATAAAATTATGTCATGCCAGCGTTTTGTTTAACAGGCAAAAGAAATTATAAAGCTGAGGATTAACGAAGTTAAAGTCTTCATTTAAAAAATGGTAACTAGTTGAAGATTTTTACTTTGCGCAGCATTTGTCCCCATTTTTGTATGTGGATGGAAGTTCATATAGCATCCTTTTGAATTCTTCTGTCATGCTTTATGGGTATATGGTGTGTATGTATATGTGTTCATTATTTTTAAAAGGTAAATAGCTGTGAATATTAGAAATTGTAATGAACTATTCATATTTTAGATGAGTTTAAACCCTCTCACTTATTTTCTTGTGGATTGAATACATTTAAAGAGATTTTATTTCAGAATGTATTGTTTCAATACGCTTAACTTTAAAATCTGAGATAGCTGAAAATTATACAGTGGATTATACAGTCATCTGGTGCTCATAGATGTCTACATGTTTTAGAAGAAAAAATGAAATAAATGGTTTGTAACTTGTACCCATGTTACAAAAACTAATTTGGATTGTAAACTGTGCTGCAATTTTAAAATCAAATTAATTCTTGTGCTTCTTGTACACCTTTTTGCATTCCTCACTCTGTATTTATTGTACAGTAATTGTAAAAGGCATACTTTTTGTCTGTCCTCATTCATGTATATAGCACACTATATAGCAAAGACGTTTTACAATTGTTTTGTAGAATGAGGAGGTAGAATTTATTGTTATTTTGTAGAATGGCTATAAAGCTAATCACAGAGCTTACTTTTTAAAATAAAGGAGAACAAGGTAAGAGCTAAATTCTCTTTATCTTAAGATCAAACTCTCTTTAGGTTTAAGCTTATTTCTAAATGTTGCAAACCAGAGATAATCCTTGTGTAAACCGAAATGAGCTTTTGCATAGCATTTTATATCAGTTTAACTAAATTGAAAGCAAACCTTAAATAAAAGCACATAACTTTTCATCTAGACAACTCTTGGCTGAGTATTTTGTTGGCTTAATATCCTAGCAAATATTTACTACTTTTCACATTGTTATCCTTAATTTGTAGCATATTGTGTAAATCCAATTTTTACTTACATACCATATAAATAGCTTTTGTGGTCTAGCATGACATATACAAAGCAATTTGCATGCTAAAATAGATAATCCATATGTGGCTAATTGCAAGAGAGTGTAACGTGTATATTGTTGTGTGCTTTTGTAATTAAAGATAGGAATGCAGTGCAAAGTAAAAAAGAGTAAAGACATGCATTCAACATTGATTTTATGTATTTTGTATTCTTTGTTGTGTCCTCTTAATATTCTCTAGTTACTGGAATCTGTTAAATATTTTAAACATATTTATTTAGGCAAGTTGTTAGTCCTATAAAATGCTGTGGAAACAATTTTTTTGCAGTTCTTTGCAAGCAAAGGCTTATTTTGAAAAAGGTGATGTGTGACTCAATCTGAGAACATTCTTGTAATACTGCAATGATATGTCTGGACACCACTCTGGAACTCTATAGTTCCATGCTAGAAATGATAATTCAGTGTGTCTGTGATTATTTCAATAAATACATCTTACTTGCTCAGTGTTGTTACGTATAACTCATGTTCTCTGGATAGAACTTTACTTTTTCACAGTGTTTTTAACTTGCCTACCAAGCCAAGGACAGAAATATGCAAAAACACTGATGATAAAGAAGATTCTTTACCTTGGAGATTATCAAATACAGCACAATTCTTTTCCTGCAGACTAGATTAATCTGCTTAATATATACAGAATTGCAGATGGAATTATGAAAATAATTGGTATCAATTACCACACTAGCATTACAGCAGAAAGATTAAAGGGCAAGTGAACAGAATGTCCTGGCTGCTGTTACTACGTTCCCCTTAACAGCTCCATATTTTCTAGTAACCTGGAGTAAAAGGAGAAAAAAGGAAGAAGAAAATCCTCCAGCTGATTGTGAAATATCTGTGATGATAGTTTCTCTTGCAGCGAAGCTTTTTAACTGTGCATAGTTCATGACCTTTAGCAAATGTGAACTGTAAGATAATGTAAAGATTAATAGTTGATTTAATTTTTATTAAGTTAAAATAAAAGCATGGTGAGAGACATTAGTACTGCAAATTTGGTCACAAAGAAAATTCATTGAATACCAGCGCCCCCCCCCCCCCCCCCCAAAAAAAAAAAAAAAGAAGGAAAAAATCCCCTCTTTTTTACTTAGCTGAAAAATGTTTGGACAGCAAATTGTCTCTACGGTGGAGAGTCCTCTGTGGGAGTTTTGGCAGTCTGTGGTATGTGTCACTCCTCTCAGCAGAGCCAACTTTGGATGCTCTTCTAGCTGAAAAGTCCATTCTGGAGTCATAGAGCATCTTTTCTGTTCTGGGAAGCTCCCCAGAACAGGAAAAGGGATGACGTGCATTCACCCAGACCCAGCTGCAGTCCTAGACCTCCTTGCATATCACTGTTTACCCCTCTTGGCCTCCCTTATCCCCTCTCATGCATAGGGGAGACCTGCAGAGAAAGCAGGGAAGCATGACTTCTTTCAGGTGTGTAGCTGGTGGAGAAAATAGGGATATTTGCAACATTAAACCTAAATATTTCATGATAGGGAAGGTCTAATTGCCTGCAGAACAATGCAGAAAAGCTTTCCCTTTGCTATCATCACTTTGCCTTTGACTAAGTTGATGACTTTTCAATATTTAATCAAGTATACAGATCTGCTAGGTATCTATTAGCATCCATTTCAGTGTAACTTTGGATTGTGTGTGACAGATTGCACATATTTTGCAAAAGTTAAGCAAAAAAAAAACCCCACCTGGCAGCTAATTTTACTATAGATGCAACTGCTAAATCATTAATTGCCCATCAGATAAAACTCTGTCACTTGGAAAAATTTGCTAGGCTAGATGTCAGTGACAGACTAGTGCTGTGCATGCATGTGTAGAAAATCCCATCAAGATAATTTAGCTAATATTGAGAATATGGTTGGGTAAAATGCACTTAATTTTAAGTCAAAAGTCTTCACTTCTGTTCAGATATGCATCACACTAAAATCCCTGTGTTTCTGTGATCATTGACTGTACTGCATCTCTTCGCCTATCTGGGCAGTAAGCAGCTCTCACGGGCTAACAGCCTGGGCTTCAGAGGATGAACCCAGATTTGCCATGGGTCCTCTTCTCACTTGGCATTTGCCTCTTGTGCTTGGAACCATACTGCTGCACCACCATGGCAAAGATCAAGGCCTGACATCTACAACGGAAGGATGAAGAGGAGCCGCTGATGCAGCTGGATGACCAGAAGCTGGAACAGGCTCAAAGCCACATAGTGAGGGTCCTGGGGGAAACCAGTTTCAAACTCTCCAAGATACAGGTGGTCTTCAGATCTGTTGCCAGAGCCACGGCTGTTGTCAGCCAGTACCAGAAAGAGAACTTGAGGAAATTTTACAAAGTCAGAAAGCACAAGTCTCTTGAGAAAAAAAAAGCGCTATACCCTACCCAGAGATTCACTGTTGGGGCATAAAACTGCTGTGTACCAATGTTCTTAATTATTTTGGGTATTTCCTCATTAAACAGAAGTTTGCTTTGGGGGAGAAAAGGATTTTCCCAGCTGGTTCATACATCAAGGAGAGGGAAACTCTGGCTGCATAGACCCACTAAGGAAATCTGCAGAAGGACTTTACAGGATTTAAACACAAAATGGGAAAAAAAAGTCTCATGTAGGGAAGAGACAAGGAAGAGATGAAAATGATGGGATTAGGCAAAAGCCTGATTAACAAGAAGTGGAGAGAAAATCCGTCTGGGACAGGCTGGGAGTTGAGGAGAAAGGGCAGGTAAGATCACAGGTGAGGCATGTTTTGGAAAAAGATGCTGGGTTTGGGAGCTTGGGGAAAGATGTCTGTAAGTGGAAGTCTGTAAGAGGACATCCAGACCAGAAGACATTTAGCAAAGGAGAGGGACTGGGAAAAGGCACATCTGTGAACAGGGCTGGCAGTGCTTAGAGCCAGAGAGACTGAGACTCCCTGGACATAGAGACAGGGATTGGGACATCTGAGGAAACTGAAGCAGTAAGACAAGGATGCTCCAGATTATGCTTTGAGGAGCTGGTTAGCAGTGGATGTCTGTCAGGAAGAGTGAGAGCTTCCAGCCCTGCAAAAGGCACATGTGTGTCTGATTATGGAGCTGCACACTGGAATTTGGGCTGGTTTCTTTTCAGTTTTTGTTTGTGGTGTGTTGGTTTTCTTTTCTTTTAATCTGGGGCATTACACAAAAATAAACTGTCAAAAAACATTATTGAAGTGGAAGTTTCCGTTAGTTCAGGAGTCTCTGTAATGCGAATCTGTGTAACTTGAGTCTCAGTGACACAGTTTGTATGAGTTTACTGTGTCCTTATACCAATAGACTGGTAAGGCTTTCTCGGGGCAGTAGTTTATATTATTACTTCCTGCTAAAGCATACCTGGAATCAAAGAAAATCATGGATATCACTTTTGCATGAATGTGTATGTGTATATACGTACATACATATAGACATGTTCATGTATATGTGTGTATATATGTGCAGAAGGGGGAAATAGTTGATTATATAGTTAATTTTTTTTTTTTTTTCATTTACATCATATGGCATAAATGGGTTTGTTCAGATTAAGAACTTGTTCAGGTTAAGGACCTGTCTATCCTATCGAGGAGCATCTGCTCTTTGACAGTGGCTGTAGCAGATGCCTGTGGAAGAAAAATCAACTGTACAGTCATAGTTTACTGTCTCCCTCTGTCAGGGTTTAAACCCAGGTAGCAGCCAAACGCCATGCAGCTGCTTGCTCATGCTCCCCTTGCCCAAGGTCTGGGGAAAATTGGAGGGGTAAAGGGAGACTCATAGGTTGGGATAAAAACGGTTTAATAATTGAAATAAATTAAAACAATAACAATAATAAAAACTACAAACGGGTAATGCACAATGAAATTGCTTGCCACCCACCAACTGATGCCCAGCCCGTTCCTGGATAGCAATCCCGAAATACAAAGATCCTGCAATTGTAACCCTGGAAGTGAGAGAGACACAAACCACCACCCCCCCCCCCCCACACACACACTTCCTGGACAACCTCCTTTATATACTGCACATGACGTTACATGATATGGAATATTTCACTGGCCAATGTGGGTCCAGTACTCTGGCTATGCTCCCTCCCAGCTTTTTGTACACCTGTGTGCAGGCAGGACATGGGGAGTTGGAGAGTCCTTGATCTCTTAGCAATGGCTGAAAACATCAGTGGATTATCAACATTCTTCTCATATCAAGTCCCATACTGAATCCAAAACACAGCACTATTCTAGCTACTATGAAGAAAAATTAAATCTATCCCAGCCGAAACATTCCCAGTTTTCAGGTTATACTGATCTATGGCTCAGAGATTTCCTGTTCTGGAGATGATATCTTAGTGTTTAATAGCCCTTGATGGATTTTTCCCCACACCCACAATATCCTGTGACAATTAATTTCACAGTTTTATACCATGTGAGAGAAAGAATCTTCTTTTACTCGTTTGTACCTGCTGCTTGATGTTTATTAGTTCCTGTCATATGAGGCACACTGAAAAATTGTTCCCTGTTCACTGTCTTCATGCTGTGCTTCAGGATTATTCAGATGCTTGTCATAACTCTATCTATCTCCATCACCTCTTTTACAGGCTGAAAAGACCGAGTCAGTGTACCTGCTTGGTACACTTTGATTGTACTAGTCACTCTTTTCTGTAAGATATTATCATCTTACTCAGAAATAAAAAAAATTATATTTGAATTAGATCAGGTAGCCTAAAAACCACCAATACATTCTTTAAGTTCTGCCACAAAATCTTTTTTGAGTATATACCACATAGATACCAAAGCAGGAATATTCTAAACAGTTTGCAACCTTTTTATGACTCATTCATTAAATCACAGAATCAACTTGGTTGGAAAGGACCTTAAAGATCACCTAGTCCAACCATTAAACTAACACTGACAGTTCCCAACTACACCATATCCCTCAGCGCTATGTCAACCCTATTCTTAAACACCTCCAGGGATGGGGACTCCACCACCTCCCTGGGCAGCCCATTCCAATGCCTAACAACCCCTTCTGGAAAGAAATGCTTCCTAATATCCAGTCCAAACTTTCCCTGGCACAATTTGAGGCCATTCCCTCTTGTCCTGTCACTTGTTACTTGGTTATAGAGACTCATCCCCAGCTCTCAGCAGCCTCCTTTCAGGTAGCTGTAGAGGGCGATGAGGTCTCCCCTCAGCCTCCTCTTCTCCAGACTAAACACCCCCAGTTCCCTCAGCCGCTCCCTGTACGACCTGTGCTCCAGACCCTGCACCAGCTTCGTTGCCCTTCTCTGGACACACTTGAGTCATTCAATGTCCTTCTTGTAGTGAGGGGCCCAAAACTGAACACAGGAATCGAGGGGCGGCCTCACCAGTGCCGAGTCCAGGGGTCAGATCCCTTCCCTGTCCCTGCTGGCCACGCTATTGCTGACACAAGCCAGGATGCCATTGGCCTTCTTGGCCACCTGGGCACACTGCTGGCTCTTGTTCAGCCGGCTGTCAATTAATTCACATGTCTTTGTTAGTATGACTGCATATATAAAAATTTGAAGGAAACCATATGCCCTCCTCCTGCTTCCCTTCATATAACTCAGAATAATTCATTAATATTTGGAAATATGACATTTTAAATGTCTGATATGAGGAACCTTGTTGGTCTATGTGCAAAAAAACCACGAATGTTTCTTTACAGATGGGATAAGCCATGCCAACAAAGGAAAAAGTTAACATTTTAAGTCACGACCATTTTTTTGTACAGAAAAAATACACTCACTGTATATAGGAACACATCTCATAATTTCTAATCTTTACTTACATGAATTTTGGGGCACAGATTTCATAATGGAAAGAAAACAGTAAATATTCCTAATGCCATTTTGATTGCATTAATTTATTTGCTAATACATTAATTTTGTTGTTCAATCTGCCTTTTTGAAATTGTGTATTTGATTTCTGCAGTCATGATTTTCCTTAAATGGGCAGGATTTGCAGAACTGAAAGAATTTGTAGATAATCAGGAACCTCTAAGGTAAAATCATCATAAGAAAAGGGAAAATTACTATGATTATATCCCAGGAAAATAACACTATACAGTTCCTACAAACAGCATGCATCTGTGGCTTTTCCTTAAGTTTAGCACAGTTAACACTGCCAGGATTTAAAAAAAAATTTTTTTCAGTAACTTGCTTTTCTCATAGCACCTTTCTTTAGCATGCTGGCCAAATACTTCCCTTCCTTTGCTTTGAGGCAATCCACTATTCTTTAGAGACAGGAAAACCTGCAAAATTTCACGTAATTTGAGCCTTAGCCCTAGGATCTTGCTTTTATTAAAAATTACTGCAATGATTTAAAAAAGTAACAGTAATGGTAAAAAAATCACCACAGTAACTCTTTTGTAAACTGTTGTTGTTTTTAATGTGTGTGTCAATTACAGTCTATGGTAATTTTATTTTAAAATAGAATGAAGGCAAGTGATCTAATGAAAATGTTAGGTCACTTGTCTCCCTCTTAATTTTCCAGTCAATAAACAAGGGGAAAAAACTTCCGTGGAGCAGCAATGTGTCTCCCACAACTTGGTTCAAAGGATGTTCTAGGAAAGACTCAGCAGGCAGTGATCCGAGATGCGCTGAGGTAGGCAGAAGGTACTCAACACACTGCACAGCTAAGCCTGAAAGCAATGTATGAAGCTTCTTCTATCACTCTTCAAGCAGATGTGTCGATAAACCCCCGCCACACCTCTAAACTGCATGGAATCCAAACCACTCTTACAAGTATTAAAAGTTATTGCTGCTGGAAATGCTTAATCTTTAAATCAATCATAGCAGAAACATTAAAAATATTTGAGAATTAAGTCCAGTGAACAAAAAATTGAAATTATATTTTCCTTTCTGTGGTTTGCCTACTATATTGGTATTGTGAGCAGTTGTGTGGAAGTGAATGTGACACAATTAACAGCAACTCTAGAAATATTTCTACACTACTTGATACTTAGAATTGTTTTTTTTTCTGAGAAATGACTACTTCATGTCTCTTTTTAATTGTGGGTACAGTTTCCATCTGAGTATTTGTCAGGTATTCTTTGTGATAATGCAGGGTAGAATTCTCTATGGAAATTTCTTCTAGCTTAAATCCAATTTGCTGTCTCATGAACATGAAACTAAAATAAGGTACCTATGTGCACACACGAATTTTGTATGTTGGTTTGTATACAAATTAAAATTACACAGAATGTGTCCATGTAACAAGTAACAACTACCAGAGAAAAATATTTTACTGTAAAGTACAGGGTGCTTAATGTTCTTTCTGCATGAGTAGCAGTGGCGGACAGAACTGAGGTATCATCCCACAGCAAAAAGGGACACGCTACCCCTGGGGTAATCTTTACTGCATCATAGCAAAACCACCTTTCTTTTAGGTTGCTAATTCTTATTGAAGCCTGGAGTGCCATTACGGGGGTAATTTAAAATCTTTTGGGGAGATGCAAAAGGCAGGATGCCAATATACATTTAGGTGGATTTTATTCTCTGTCATCGTGAGCTTTACTTGGTAGAAATGTCTGTTTCCTAGACAGAAAGAATTTCTGACTAAGCAGTGTAGAAATCACTGAGATTTTGGAGAAAGCTTAAGTTTGAGTGTTTAAGTTAACAGAGAAGGTGAATCACAGGAAGAAGTAAGTTTGGAGGACATTCAGCATACATATTTTTTATTCATAGCAGGATGAGAATGCCACCTACTTCTATGTGTTATTTGCCTCTGTTTTAAGTAGAAGAAACTATCCACAACACTGATTTGTTTGTGTATGTTCACCTTGAGTATGAGCTCCTGGGCAGGGTTAATTTGGAATAATTAGGCCACCTATTGTTCTGACTTTCCCATACAATGTAATTAGGTTTTCTTTTTCTCTTGTATGTCAGAAGACTTTTATGGACTGAGAGCTTTGATGCAAGGAAAAAAAATCTCCAGATTGCTAAAACAGACTTTGGAATTTCTTAGTATGTTCATACCATCAGTGCAATTTTATTGCTTTTAGTAACAAAGGGTCTTTAGCCTGGGTTTGAGCAGCTACACAGCACAGTGGTATATTTACTGTGTAGCCATTACTATTTCAAAGGTAGTTCGTACCAGGGAGGATGATAGAGCTTCTTACGTGCTTGTATGCTTTGAATTTTAAATACGATCTCTGATGTTTATGCATTTGTGGTGCAGTTTTCACTGATTCAGGCTGCTGAACACCCTCTCTGAAGCTTCATTTGCTACTTTTGTCCCCCAAGATGGGGATGGTCTTCAAGTATTCCATAATAAGTACATTTCTGCATTTTAAACTGCCTCTGAAATATAAACACTATACTATCTCCACTGGCTTTTTATTTTGGAGTTACAGGATGAAACTTACTTTTATCTGTGGTGCAGAGACATGTTTTTTTTGTGTTTGATGCTAATAAATGGGTTCCAATTTCCCAACAGACCGGCAATTTGGAGAAAATCCTCTGCTTTAATTACAAGTTCAGAGTTTCCAGGTAGCCGGTCGGACTCAGTGTCTACAGTTGTACAGCATGTGCTCATTTACTAGCTCATCACCACTGAAATAGGAAAGGACTCCTTTGCCTCCTACTTCCCTTCCTTTCTGCTTTAGGCTCCCGTTGCCTACCTTGTTCTGGCTCTGGGTCTCATGTGAGACACCTTACTAATACAGCAGATAAAAATGGCCATTTGTCGTAATGAATTAGATCAGATCATGGCAGGATCCAGTGGATGCCACAGCCTGTGCAGGAGATTCTGGGTCTTAATGGCTAGGAGCAGAGGAGGAGAAAAGGAAGACAGTCCAGAAAAGCAACAAGGTTGCAGCTTCCTTAGATGATAGGCTCATTGCTACCTATGAAGCCATGGTCTATGGGGAGCACATTCACTCTCAACTAACCTGCGTGAAAGTTGTGGTCCTTCTCAAATCCAGGCTCCTCACATGCTCAGGTCTGGACAGAACAAAACTCATGGCAACACTGGCTGAATCCTTCCTGCTGCACTCCCTGGTTCTAGAAGGGGGGACAAATGAAGTGCCGGGTGGGACAGATATCTTACCTACAGCATGAAGTTTCAAGAATGCAAAGGATTAAAATTTTAGTATAAAAGGCAGATCTGGTTACCCTGCATCGTATCTTTACTGTTCCAGATAGAACTCTAGCTTGGGTACTTACTCAACATCTCAAAAGCACAGATGTTGAGATCAGTGCAGGCATCTGGGAAGTAGTGGGCTACTCAGAGGTGCTCCAGGTATCCTGCATTATCGGGTACTGCACACAGTTTCTCTGTGAGATAGACTGTATGAAAAATGGTGCAAGCATGCAATCCTCAGACACATCAGCTGGTGCAGTCATAACAGTGAAACTGAGTTTGCAATGATTCTTTGCTCAAGCAAAGAACATTCACTATTCTTTCTGGGAACAGATAATTAGGGAGGAAGTTCTGCATCATAAGGGGCATTTCTGAGAAGATTCTTGGATATGCTGTAGTTGATTTTCGGGGTGGTGTTTCGAGGCCCAAGTTAGCCTAATGCTATTCTTCTGAAGTTTATAGAAAGCATATTCACTGACTGGGCCAACATGATATATTGATTTTGTTCATGTGTTTCTGTTTATGATGACTGAAGCTGGGATTGTGGTGATATAGTTCCAAAGATCATTAATCTTCTAGCATCTTTTTTGTTCTTTTCCTCTTGTTCAAGTTATAGATCCTAGCTGTAGATATAGCTGGGAAATGGCTGTCAGAATGGAATGTGATAGGGAGTTGCTGGAAAGGAGCCATTGCTGTGCCTTGTTACAGATTCAGAGCAAAAGCTTTCAAAGAGCATTCATCCGGCATTCCTACAACCACAGTGTGTGGCACTCGTGAAAAGTGTTTGGAAGAAGGCATCTGGCCCACCTATTTCACTTTTTAAAGCACATATTGACCACAGAATTAAAGCTGGTGTAAGCAAAATAAAGCAATTTTTTTTTTCTGTATTGAAACAAAATCAAAAGGTCCTTTTGCTTAGTCAGAGAAATTAAAACACGGTAAGTCAAACAAAGCGCAATGAGGAGTAAAAAGAGCTGTTAACTTGTCAGTGATTTGATTCATTTGTTGTAAGAAATGGAAATAAAACTGAGAATTCACTTAGAAAGTCAGACATTTAATTGTTCTAAAAAAATAACCGTTAAAGCAATCATGAAATGCACACATCCTGTGAAGAATTCTAATTCTAATTGCTGTGTGTATAACTCCATCTCTGAGTGTGTGAGATAAATTCAAGTGAAAGCAGTGCCTCTGAGTGGAGTGTTTTGATCCAGGTGTAGAAAGGGATCCAGAGTTATCATCTGTAGCTGCTTCCTTGCTGATGCCTCTCACAGTGATGAGACTGCTCTCTCAGACAGCTGTATGACTCCAATTTCAGGTAGATAATGATTTAATTACTCAGTTTTTGGATGGTTGATCAACATCATTGATCTAGAATGTGCTTTCAGTAACTCTGTGTATCTACCAGGTTGGTAGATATATGCTCGTGGGCTGAACTCTGGTCTGTTCAGCTGTGATAACAGCATGATATCAGTTTATAATTAACACAACCACTTGTGCTTACTATCTGACTGTAGAGAAAAAATACTGCCCCCTGACAACATTAGTATTCATTCTTCTCTCTGACATTTCTTGAGTAATTTTGTAAAGCTTATGTTGTCAGAGAGCAAACTGCAAGGAAGAATTTAAGATGATTCCTAAATTATGTACTTTAGTTCATACTATAGTTTAAAAGTTTTATGGAACAACTAAATAGTGTCAAAGAACTTTAATTAGTTAAATTTTTACTTAGCGCTTTGGTTATTTCTGTCGTTTGCTTATTTCATTACATGTGCAGAAGAACCCAGTCACAATTTTTTCCTTCCAAAGCAACATGTTTGTGACTTTGGAAGACTGGTAGTTGTGATTTCAGTATGCTTGAGTATGTGAATGGATACAGTTGGCCACATGGCTGAAGGACTGTTTTATTCACACTGCATTTAATTATACATCTATAATCTACACAGATTCTCAACACCACCTCTGCTCATGGTGGCTGTGGACGTGCTATTATTGACGGGAGACTGGAATATGCTTGCAGTGTAGCTATTGTACATAAAAACTGTTTTGTGTTTTTCACTGACAAGAACTTCGTAAACAGTAGCCCAGAGAAAGGTGTTGTCATTGACAGATTCTCTCTTGGCATCTGGAATATTTTTACAGGCAAAATAGAAAATGGTATCTTCAAGCTTTTGGCAGTTTATCCAAGTATTTCATTCAAGGTCACTTGGGCAGATCTTGTGCACTTCATACCAACTCGTTCAAGCTGAAATCACAGGGAGGCCCACCTCTTCTCTGGGTCCCTCAAGTGTATCTTCTTTCTGCTGGGATTTAAACCATCAGGGCAGTTGATTTCTATGTCTTCCATAAAGAAGTTGAGTGAAGATACTTCTGCTGTGTTTGATAAGGTGTATGCCATTTCTAATGTCTGCATCATGACAGAACAGGCAGATTGGAGTGAGTGGTTCTGAAATATGTTTAAGAACAAATAAAAGTTCCCATATTCAAATTTATGGCCTGGAGCTTTTTTCTTACTCTGAAACTGCTTTGATTCCCCAAAAAGGAGTAGCCAATAGGTTTGGTGTATGGCACCAACGTATAGTATGGCAGTAAAACATGGCAGAGTATATACTAACAAACACAGTATCTACAAACTGATGATTTTTTTATTATTGTTTACTGTAAAAAATGTCTTGTGAAGAGACAGGCAATGGTTTGGTTTTGTTTTGCTTTTACTATAAGAATGGATAAGAGACAGGGGGCCCAGCTTGGCATTAAGGGACTGGTATCTCCTTGGCTACCTCCTATGTGAGCAAGAGGCAAGGTCAGCTCTGGACAGAGGCAAAACAGTCAATCACCTATGACAGCAGGCTCTTGACAAAATGGCCACAGATCCCTAACCAAGCTTATCTCTTAGAGACAGGGAAAATCAAACTTGCTCGTGTCACACAGCAGTGTCAGAATGTGCAAGAAGGCACCTGCTTGGGGGGAACATTTATTATTCTTCAGCCAGGAAGAGCAGGATCACAGGCACAGTTTCCTAGATTCCTTGACAAACCTGTTTCATCTCTCATCTGCTAAGGCTGAAGGTACTATTCCAAGCAACCAAGTTTCAGATGATGGGGTTCAATTTTTGCTAAGAAACTCTGATAAGATAACTCCGCCTGGGACGGTGTTTGGCTTGTCAAGCTGGATGTGACAGAAGCATGAGCATATGAGCACACAGGAGCAGAAAAAGAAAAGGTTCTGTTCATAAATCATTCTCATTAATCTGCCTTATAAATGCAGGCAAAAGAAGATTACTCAGTATGGGCAACAAGAACCTCTAACCTCCTGTTAAAGCATCTCTCACAAGGAACTTTGTGTAACTGATACAACTATATTCCACTCATAGATTCATCACAATGCATTTGTTTCAAAAGTCTGTGCTTATAAAGACATGCAAATTGCCTTGTCTAAAAGCTGACTGTAAAGTGACTAGAATGCATGTTTTTGTCTCTTAATATATGTCCATTAAAATATTTTTTTTCCAGAAGAATTTTACAGAAAAATAACTATTAAACAGTCACTGAGATTGTTTGGATTTTAAAAGTTGGGTTTTTAAGAAAAGAAACTTGTTTATGGTTAATCTTCTAAAAGAATTTTTTAAGCACTGATAAAGTTGACTCTAAACACCAGTCTTTCCCTTACTTTAAAATAGAGTTTATTCACTTGCATTATTTTCGAACTGCAGCATGTTTCATACATAGTTCAGGTGCTTCTCCAAGGCATCTCTGTTTTTACTAAGGGAAGAAATGAGTCATCATAGTGCTATTCAGCAAACGCTGTGTGGGCATGCTGAGGATGCAATGGCATTCCCAGCCTCCCAACCTAATCTTGCAGTGGTACCCTATGGAACCGTTACTCTGTCCCATTTGTGAACTATTCCAGGAGTTCATCCTTCCCACCACTTCAGAGGTGTAGTATATATATCTTGTGGATGTCAGACATGGAAAATTTTGTTATATGGTTAACTGAGCAAGGATATTTTTTAGCTGCCTTTAAAATATTTTAGAAATAATGACAGGAACTGAACTGCATCACTTGGAGCAATTTTTTTTTTTTTTGTACATGGATTGTTCTGAACCTCACTTTACATATGAAATAAGCTTGGTTGAACCCTCATGCACACTTTTTGTTAAGACAGCTCAAGATATTAGCAGAAATGCTGAATTGAGCAACTCAAGACCCATGGGTTTACATTTTTGACTTTGATTTTCTTTAGGCAGGGAGTGAAGTCTGTAGAAGCCATACTATTTGCTTCAGCTGACAATGAAGTACAGATTTCTTGGGTTTTTTGCAAAGCATATTGGTATGCTCTGCAAACACTTTTAACTTCACTTGACATGGAATTGATACTTACACAGATTTCTTCTTGTTATGCAATTATGGAAATAAGCCCAAAGGATGCTTAATCATTGACTAAATAACAGGGCTGAAATAGTGGTAATAAGAGCACAGTATCCTTACTAAGTGAGCACTGTCAGAAAGAAGCAATGATATTAATGAATTATAAACAGGTACTCTAGAGTACCACGTCATTACACTTTTTTCTACTAGGAGAAAACAATCCTTTCATGTCCAAAATCAAAGATACAACAGAAGTAACTGTTCTTAAATGGCAATCCTAACATTACGTAGGTTCATTTTTTGGAAAACATTGGATTAACATGTTACTTATTTTTTTGAACAATAAGGATTTAAATTCATTTATTTGCAGTAGAGAGAGCAATTTTAGTAATATTTTCATGGAGTCTTTTGCATATTACCCACCCATATAGCCTTCCTTGGCTGCGGGTTTTCAGTCTGTATTTATGAATTTATTTTGGTCTGCATCTGCTTAAATGTTTGAATAAGAAGTTTTTTATATGTATGTTATTTTAGGGCACTTCCTTTACTCCCTTCCCCAATGTACATACAATGTGTGATTACATGAGGTGTTACTGAAGAAACGAACTTTTGAGGACAGAAGTCATGTCTGCTGCTTATCATGTCCCCGTTTCTACACTCATCCATGGCAGTAGATCTGAACTCATTCCTCTGACAGGAAGACAGTGTAATGTAAAACTGATGTTTCAATCTGAAAATTCAGTATATTTTGCTTTAGAACAGAGTTCCTCTGAAGTGGGATGCTATAATAGCTGCTGAATCTCAAACAGAGCATAAATGGCACTGATCCTTGATGTAGACCAAACTGAGAACTGGAGGCAGTTTTCATCCGAGTTCTCAGGACAACAGTGAACCACTAGACCTAGGCAGGCAAGAGTACTTCTTTCAATATACAGTAATGTCTTGGAACTCAGAATATTGTGGAGGCCAAAAATACAAATGGATTCAGAAACCAACTGGATGAATTAATGCAAAAAAATTCCCCTAAAGATATTAAGTGCTAAGATGTGGGTAGATTCTGGCTTATGATGTCCTAAGATACATGTTTTCACAAGCTGCAGGGTAAGTATCTCTGAATACTTTTTCCTCATAGCCCTTTCCTAGATGTCATCATTGATCAGTTAGAGGTGGGACATGGAACTACACTGAGCTAGACTGTAACTAGGTAGACCAATATAGCCACATTTATTTGAGGTACAGTTGACTGTGTGTGTCCCAAACATCCCCTTAAATAACAGTCTACATGATAGACCCTGATTGTCCATAGAACAGTAGTGACAGTAGTTAACTAGAGAAAAGGAAATTCTGCTCATTTCCTGGTTGGTCAGTCAAAAACTGGAAGATATGGAAAAAAAACAGCGTGACATGATACTAAAAGAGAAGAAGCAGTCTTGTTTACACTGCTTGCCTGCAAGGTGTTTCCCAGAACCCTCACCTGCAGGGTATCCTGTGCCAGCCCCTTCCTCTGTGACACTCACCTCTCACTTTCACCTTGAGGAAGAAGGATGGGGTGGCCTGCCAGTGGGTGCACCACGGGCAGGGTGGTGGGGAGCTGGAGAGCAGCCCTGCTGCAGCATCACTGGGGCAGGGGCGGATGGCCTGGGGGCCTGAAATGGAGTGCCTGGGCTCTGGGCAGGGTGGGGAGAGCCCCAGGGGCCTGGGCAGGGACAAGCAGGGCTGGGGATGCCCTTGGGACCTGGACAGACTCTTCACAGAGCGGGCTAGTTATGGACTCCACGCGAAACGCTTTCTCACTAGGAAGTGAAAGCAGTGAGTTTAGGCTATTTTAATTGGTACTGGCTGACTAACGGAACAAACCCCATATTAATAAAAACCAGTGCTGCTGAAAGAAAAAGCAAGAGAAAAATGCTTGTTTTCTTGCATCCTTTTCCAGAAGGCAGAAGGAAAAGACAGAATGGAAAAAAATGAATTATAAACAGCACAGGAAAGATCAGCTCAAGGAGTTGTTGAGAGAAAGGAATTTTGAATTATAAAGAACTAAAAAAGCTGCAGCCCGCTTGCCTGAAGTGCTAGAAAAGCTGTGTTGTTCTAGGGTCAGAGGTGGCCTCAGGCAGGAGGACATATGTGCTAGCATGACCCACCAAACTTGCTGGACACCTGAAGCTGGAATGGGCCACCAGGATGTCCAGGTGCTGGGGAGATCCATTTGTCCTGGACCAGGGTGCTGGCAACTGACCATACTTGGGGTGACTGCGGGAGAGGCCAACAATTGGTTGGGCTGAGCTTTTTGTCTCAGGGAAGACCTGGAAGATGGGTGACTTCTTCTTGAGAGAAATCTGAGTGACCTAGTAAAGGAGTCGACGGTACAAGGTAAATTAGAATAGCCATCTACTCCATGCATAATTCCTCAGGCAGTATGTATTGTATATTTTTACCTCAGGAAGAAGACAGGGACGATGATGAGTGCTTTCAAGAGGAAGAGTGAATTAAAGTAGGAGACTGATGGGAAAACATATTAATATCTTATTTCCTTATTCATGGAAAAGGTCCCGAGATATCGCATGACTGATAGTGTTATGGAATAAAGTAACGGACTGCTTAAACTTCCCTTACTTAAAAAACTGCAAATGGCTTGAGATGGCACTCAGAACATTCACAAGGAAAATTTAAAGAATTTAAGAAATAGATTGATCTCAAAGTATTTTAAATTAGGAAATTACTTCAGGAAATTACTTCTAATAAGTGTTTAACAGCTCGTAAAGAAGTCTATGTGCTATCAGGGCTTCAGATATTTATGCTTTATGACCATATTAATTGAATTCTGTAACAGACCGTGAGCTAACATACAGACAGCTCATAAGATGTCCAGCAAATACTTTGAGCTCATTTCCATGTTTTTTACCCAAGGTAAATAAAACATGTAATCTATCTAGAGGTTGCAACAAGCAAAACCCAGTAATTCTAGTGTCACTATGAGGTCCATGACACATAGTGTCATCAGCAGGCTTGCCCACACTAAAATGGAAGTGCCCACTTCTGACTGTGGTTTTGCTGGAGGATAGGTAGTTCACAGGTTTTAGTTACCCAGAAAATGGAAATCACACACTCTTTCAATAGTGAAGATGTTTTCTTAGAAAATAAGCATGGGTGTAGGTCATAACTAACTCTGGATGCCTAAACAGTAGAGACTCACTTCATTGCATAAGTGTAGGCTTCTGTGCAATTTGTGATGCTATCCACTGTGGCTGCTGGCTACTACACCAGAACAGAGTGGGCTCCTTATACGTTCTCTATCATATCTGCCAAAGCCATAGGGTTGTTACATACCCGGCAGCAACTCAGATCTCACTACATGCTAATGTTTAGGTAGCTCCAGCTAGTGTAAGCAAGTCATTTGTGGTCTCTCTATAGGCAAGAGAATTTTGTCCTTACTTTAGGAAACGATAATAAAAATGATACAAAAGTAAGTCTCTTTAATCTTGCTTGAAGCCTTTCTGTGTTGTGGAAACTACTCTTCAATGGGCAGGTCTTCCTCCCCTGAGATAGGGTCTGAGCTGGATATAACATTCCCTCTCTGGAGATGCTGATCTTTCTCTTTTGATATGGTAGAAGTGACAACTAGTTTAGCTAGCACATGCCTGTGTGAGATTAATCTAGCCTTAGACATAGTCTCGGGATGGAACAGTGTGACAAGGTGTGGAGAGGGAAAGGAGTTACTCTGTGGGTAGAATGAATAGGTCTGGTTGACTCGAGGCAGACTGGGAGGAGTGGTGTTCTGTCTGCAGCAAACCAAACCATTTCATTTACGATCAGCACTGTGCTCACTGAGAATACGAAACTCCTAGTAGGACTCATGTAGCCTCATCTGAGCCAGCTGCCAACGAGCTAGCAGTGGGTACTGCTAGCTGCATAGGTGGCAGTAAGCTGGATCTTGGCATGGATCAGCTGCCCAAAATGACCCTAGTTCTATGGAAGAGAGTCTGTACTGAGCCTGCTCTGCTGCAGTTACACTGCCAGCAATATTACAGCTAGCTAATTTAAAATAGGCCTCTGTATGTATATATGATACATACATATATATACATATATATATGTATGTATATATACATATATATGTATATATGCAGGTTATATTCTTAAGAGTAGCACTGGAAATTTCCCCACAAACTGATAATTAATTTGCACTACTGTCCCAGTTGGTGAGTAGAAGGTATAGATGATGGAGTTTGCTCGTTAAGTTCTACTTGACAAGAATAATGTGATTACGTCTCAGTAGAAATAGTGGATGTTCTGAGGATTATTTTAAATCAGATTTTGTATGTTGAGGTTCCTGAATGGAAAGCTATTGTATGCTGTCTGAAACAGGAAAATGATCCCTCCTAAGTTTGCGTTCAGCAATTTTGCTAAGTGCAATTATGTGTTGGTGAGCTACCACAATTTTAATAGAAATGCCTTGATACTTTAATAGAATTTCCCAGATTATCAAAAGTCAATGGTAAGTGAACAATCTGGGCATTTGCAATTGTTCATTGTTAAACTGACTTCTGTCCTAGATACAGGAACTAAAATTAGTGGTATTTAGTCAGGCTTAACACCCTGTATTACACTTGCAGAAATGATAACCTAGAGGGGAAGTATTCAAGATGGGGGGTAATCTTAAAGCAAAAATAGAGGGGTGGGTTGTTGGTTTGGTTTTTTTTTTTTTTTTTAAATCCTAGTTCAAAGAGCATGCAGACATATAATTTGGGGATGCAATGCAATTACCAGAAATAATTTAAAATGGGTTACTTCACTTGAGTATGACTCTTTGAAGAATAAATAGTAATTGTTTTAAATGCATAATTACTTTAATATTGGCTCCTTTCAGCAACTCACAGACTCCTAGATTAAGCTCCAAGTGCTGTGTATCTGTCCACTCAAATTCTGTTTATTCTTCAGGCTGTCATAGCTCCATTATTAAACCCCTTGAAGCCCTTTGATGTGTTCCTGCACATAAAAAGACTGGTGCAGACTTTCATGCAGCCTGATCTTTGCTATGCTAACTTTTTTATAGCATAACTGAAGTCTGAGAACAAGTTGAAGTCATTAAGAAATCTTGTAACAAGAAATACTGCATTTTATAAATATATTTATAATAAAAACATAAAAAGTTTGGGTTTGTTTTGGTTTTTTTTTTTTTTTTTTTTCTTTGCAAAGCCTTGCCTGTGAGGCTGTAGATATATTTCTGATTTTCAGAAAGAAATCCAGTACTGGAAGTTGGCTGTGTTTCTTTGGAAGGCACAGACTGCTCTCTGTGCTGGGCCACAGAATGACCTGCTTTGACGTTAGTACTAAGTACCATGCTCTGACATCTGTTGGGATCTAGCACTTGGGATTTATGTAGCAAGTCCTTTTTGAACAGTGCTGTGAGTATCAGCTTGTGGACTCTGAGGTGCTGCCCATCTGTGGCATTCAGCTGGGATCTGTTGATCTACACCACCGAAACAACCTTGATTGCTTATTTTTTGCCTGATTTGTACAGGGTGACAGCCATACCTATGACACAATTGTCCTTCTGCTGTCCTGAACAAGTGAGAGTTCTCTTGGCAGAATGTATACAGATATCCCACCTCTGTGCAAATACTTAACAAAGTAAATATAGCCGGAGGCCTCCTTAAGTTTACTGTATGCCCACTTTTTAGAAGCTCATCTTACAGATGGCTCTGTAAGGTTTTGGATGGTGAGCTGCAGAGATCCTGACTCCAATGGAGGTATGTTGTCAAGAAGCTGCCAGAGAAAGGCACTCAAATCTCAGAGCTGAAAGAAAAGACTTTCTCATGGATAATTCCAAGTTTCTGACAGATCCCTAAAATCTGTACAAATACCAGAGGAATACAGGGAGTTTCTCTGACATGAGGGTGAAAAGAAAAAACAGGCTGTCCTTTTTCCATGGTTTATTTGAGGAAAAATTTCCTTTATATTTTTCTTCTCCTTGATCATGCTCATGTAACTTATAGCTACTAAGAAATCCATGTCGTCTTTGTAACGGAGCAGTACTAAAACACGAGCTCCGTGTGTTAGCCCAAATCTGATCTGAACAACTAATGTCTAATTTTCTTCAATTCTCTGTTTCATTTTTGTTGCCTTTCACCACAAGAGAAAGATTTCTCAATGCGGAGTAGCAATACACAGAATCAACACGTGCTTATTCTAAAGCATTTTATAAGCCTTTATTTATAAGACCATTGTACAGAACAGGTAAAGCACATAGGTTGTTAAGCTCTCAAGGAGGCATGGTCATCATTTGTTCTGCTCTCTTTCTTAAAGTTTTCAAAGGTGCATGTTGTAACAGAAAAACCCGAAGACACGGCATTGAGACGTTCGTTGTTTCTTGCCTTTTCCTCCGACTTGCCGTTTTTCAGGATTTTATTTCCGTGGGGGTTCTGCAAATCCTCGATTTGGTCCGAAGGTGGCAGCATCTTACTTCCATAGAAAGTTTCAATCCTGTTTGGCTGTTGTGACTTGATCCTGATATTGTCTAGGTCGTCTACATATGAGACACATTTTTAGCTAAGGAAATGAAGGCGTATTCTGTGATTGCTTTCTGGAGCAAAGAGCTTTCATTGTGAGAGACAACATCCCCAGAAAGTCATCTAATTGTTGTCTACAGATAACTTGCAGTGTATGGTAGTAAAAGCAGAGTAACTCAATACTTTGCTATTTGCATTTTAATGCCATGGTAGTACTGTTACAGAAGTCCTCTGGCTGCAGCTACCGCTCGCCCCTGGTACAGTGTTACAGCATGCCTGCTGTGACAAGCCCTCGGGGGGGATGCTCATTTTCTGTACATTTGGGGTTCTCTTTCAGCTGTGCTGCACCCTCTAGCACTCTTTGGATTTTGGCTGCTCAGCATGTGGACGGTGGAGGGGATCTGTATGTGCCACTATTACCGTGGACAGAGTTATTACCTAGGCCAGTTATACTTGGGTAAGGAGTTGACAATTTTACAAACTTCTGTTCAGAGATGGTTTTGTGATCAAAGTGCGTGGGGACTGAGATGCCACTGGCTCTCCCTCCTGTTGTAAAATTCGCTTCTGAATTCAGGCCACTTCTTTCAGGTGTGGGTGCCCCACTTGCCCAGTTTGGAGGAGAGGTAACAACAGGGTTGCCCACACACATTTTTTTCTGTCCTGCCATCTTTGGCTGTAGACTTTGTGGACAGGAAGCATGTCTCTCATTTGGCCAGGGACTAGCACTGGGGTGAGGGGAAGGTTCCCAGTTTGGACCAAGAAGGGCTGTCATTATCACTGTAGCATAAATAATGATTCAACATCCACTTAACACTAGGACATCCCTGACTGCAGCTCTTCACTAAATGGGAGGGAGGGGGAAACTTGCACAGCTGTGCGGTGCAGGCTGTACCGCTGGGGATGGGCTGGGTAGCTAATGGTTTCTTAGCCTCTCTGGTAAATCTGTGTCTGTAATATCACAATGGTATATGAAACAGTTTGTCTAGCTGTAATACATCTCCCTGATTTTGCTTTTTTGATCTTTAAAAAATTTTTTCCTTCTTTTTTTTTTTTTTTTCCCCCCGAAATGTCACTGTTGAAGACTTTCATAATGGATGAATAGATCTAGACAATAGCTGCACTGACCACGCCAGCTCAACAAGGCTGAATCACACACAGTTTATGCTTCAAGCTCTGTGTTCAGAAGGAAAGAAAGTGGAAAATGTTTTGTGCCTCTGACCTCTCAAGTGTTATCTTCTTAGCAGCTCAGATCACTCTTCAAAATTCTTCTATTACTCATTCAGCTCCCTGACATCTGTTTCATTGTTTCCTGACCAGGCAGTAATCCAAGTAACCAAAACAAAATTTTTTTTTGAGGCAGAATACCTTGTCTGTAAGCTTGCAGGGATGACAAACCACAGTAAATATTCCTGACTGTGTGAAGCTCCATCATTACAACTTGAAGATCCAATTGAGAAAAGGGACAAGGTAAAGATGTGTGTTTATAAGAAACAGTTCTTTGCTGAGCTAAGAGTATGTGGCATACCACATGTATCCCTATCAGTGACATTGCCATTGGTGTCACTAATGACACAGCGATGTCACTGATAAGAATATGCCACTGATTACCACTCACCAGTCCAAATAAGGATTGCACCCTAAGAAGCAATAAAGAAGAGAACAAGTGGATCAATACATTGTCTTGATCAGCTAATTTATTTGGATGATAAAGAGTTGTCAACACACTAGCGTTATGACTCAAGTTACAGACAGTCAGAACATCAACCAATTCTGGTAATTACAGAGCTATGACAATAACACCAGCTGGGGATCTGCTCTGTTAAATGACCCTGGTGTTGATCTCATTTGCTGGGACAAATGTAAATTCATTACTTCACTGGAGTTACTTGCAGTATCAGTGAGCTCAGAATTTGGCTGACTATCCATTACTAATTTCTGAAGCATCGTTTTACAGCATTAACTGCTTATTCTAAAAATCTAGGATGGCTAAACCATCCACAACCACTTTGCATTACCTTTTAGTAACAGGATCCTCAGATTCTCTGTTGAAGCTAATGGTAAAGATTATATTTTTCCAGAAGTGTGTGGAAATCCCAGGATGCTTTGGGTTGCAGAACTCGTCCCCTGTAATCACGGGCAACCACACAATGGGTTTTTTACTTGTGCAGAGCAGTCCTGAAGATACACATCCTTTCCTCCTGTACATCTCTAAACACTTTATGAAGGCAGTTAACCATTATAACTACATATTCAAGACCTATTTAAATAATAATAAGCTTCAGCAGACTGAGAATATGAAGTCTATTGACACACATTACTGGTGGCTGAATGCAAGACTGCTTATGATACACCTGATAGATACGCCAGTAAGTCTCTCACTACAGTTTGGCAGTTCATTGCTGTAGAAGCACGCAGCAAATTAGAGTCAGCCAGAGTCTTGGGTGTGGAAATTACAGTCAATATTTCACGATTGTGTTGTATCCTCCAATGGGGATCCAGCAGGCATAGGGTGTTTAAATTAACCACGATGCATTAGTCTTGAAGATAATTAACCTTTTAAAAATAATTAAAAATTCAGATACATGTTAGGACATGCACCACAGGTCTTTGATATACTGCAGGAAATTTCTGGAAATTGCCATCACAACATACAGAGAGCAAATGAAAGTCCCTTGTACTTGCTGTTTAATGTGAACAGTTCAAGAGGGTAAGGCTGTTTAGACCTCACTAAAAGGATGAAAACTGGATGAAAACTGATTCTGTTTGTTCTGTGTGCCTTTATAATATGTGGTGTAGGCTTGCCCCCTAATAAAGGGGTTAGATTTTTCAAATGAGTAACTTTTTACAAAGTAATCATGGCACATGTGAAAATGATGACAGACAAACCGCAGGCAATTAGGGGACTGATCTGGCTCACTTAAACATGAAAAAGTTTTGATGATTCTGTGAACCTCCAAGATATGTGGTGCATTTTGAGGTTTTTATTCCTGACCTTTACCATTGACTCTCTTCCTGCCAGCTGCAGCGGTCCACTGTGCATGAATGCAGCTTCTCTTGCTCACAAACAGACTCATGGGGTAACTCTGTGGTCCAGTGCTCCCAGTCAGCAGCAGTCAGCAGAAATGGCTAATGTGGTTGGATTGCTCAGAACTACATGTGAACAGACCTTGTTTCTTGTGTTAAATATGTCTGCAAGAGTGCTCATGGCATCAGGAGTAGCCTTGGTTTGTGTGACTTAAACTTGTTCTTATTTTTTACATTCAGCTCAGGACAATAAAGGTGATCGTTGATAGGAGAGTGTCCAGTGACGTGCTTAGTGGAGACAGATGATAATTTAACTGATGTTGAACTTAAAAACTGATCTATATCTGTTTAAATCTGTAACTAAGTTTATGCATTGAGTTTACAAGGGGAACAAAAGGTTTTTTGATACCTCTTATTTTGGTAGATTCTACTTGACTTGGTCATACTGACTGCACGACTAAAGGATTCATAGTGTATAGTTGTCTAGCTGACATTGAAGCAAGAACATTTTTACAGGGAATTTTATTCAATCTTGTTTCCTAAAAAAAAAATGGTGAGGCAGGCAAATGTGATTTTAAAAACCCCAGCAGACTGTACTGCTTTGTTCTATTAAGTCCCTCAGCTTCTGTCAGAATGTCCATGAGAGGCAGCAAAACTTTTATATGAAATATAGTAGTGAGATGAGGGTGCTGCAATGGAAACTTCAGGGGTTTATTTCCACATGTCACCAACTCAGTGCCTGACATTTGATAAATCCCATAACTGCTGTACAACTCAATTTTCCTTCCAGTGGCCTTGCCTTTCACCTTCATTAATTCCTGAAAGACTGTTAACACTTCAGATTCTTTGTCTGAAAGGTTTTAAGAAATGTGGAGGGTTGTAGTATGCAATAATAATGACGATAAATATCTATTTCATGCTTGCATATCTGTTTTTGATTTCTTGCTTTCTTTATGAACCTAAACCAAACCATTTTCATTTTTTTTCTTCTTCTCTTTTCCTTTCTCCTCAAGATCTGTCTTGCTCCCTATCATCCAAAATGCCACTAGTTTTATTGCTCTTAGAAGTAAAGCATGCATTCTGCTTTTATTCTACAATTTCTCATATAGTCCTATGTGGAATTTATCTGGTAGATAGATGCATTTGCTAAACAGTTGCAGTATTATGGTTTGCCACAACAGAGTAACCATCCATCTGGGGGCAATCAATGTGTTTCTATCCATTTTTTTACCAATGTGTTTCTGTATGTTTCTTTGCTTATATCCAAGTAAACTTTTATGTATATCATAGCTTTTCAATTATTTGAAGCAGAATATGGTAGTGGAAGTACCCTTGGAATTCAACTAGAGCACAAAAAGTTATTTCTATGTTGAGTCCTGTGTGTGAATAAAAATCCCCTGTATTGATGCTCTACTCATATAAAACTGGAATTGGAAAGAACTACCCTATGTTCTCCATATAAAACTGGAATTGGAAAGAACTACCCTATGTTCTCTATTGCAAGCTGATGTTTCCTGATATTACACTTTCTGTGGCTGTATTCTGACATCCAGGGTAGCAGAAACCCAGAGGACAGTCTGATAAAAACACAGTTTCTGTCCTCAGTGTGTTTTCAAAATCTTTCTCTTAGGCATTCAATTCATAATTATTTAAAGTTTTTTTTAACAACTTTTAAAAAGTTTACTTGCGAGTGGAAAAATCTATAAATTCCAGGGAACTGTTGTAAAATGGTTTTGCTGGTAACTGAACAAAGGGCTGGATTGTGTTAAACTATTCAGGTGAAATGAATGTTATTTGTTCCCTTTTTGATAACAGAAAAAGAAAGAGCTATTTTTTTTTGAAGTCTACTTTGTATCTTTATTTGTAAACAGTGCTAGAGGCTGTATGTCTCTTCTGTGTAATACAAAGTTCCATAATACAAACGATATACAGATATTCTCCATCTATATGAAAACCATGAAGTAGCTTGGAAGTCTTTATAGTGATCTGAGACATGGAGTGAGTTATCCAAAAATATCCATAAAGTGCTCTGAAACTAAATTGAACCATAATTACATTTTTCCAGATACTTGTCTTTAAAATCCTTGCCTGCACACAAGAGCAAAAGCTTACCAACCCAAATGTGACAGTCATCTCTCCAACCATGTAAAGTGCATATTGTGCTTTTGGAGAATTTTGCTTGTATAAATCTGGTTGTGTGTCTAGAAGTGTGAGAAATGGTGCAAGTGGCTCTCAGATTCCACTTGCTTTTTTCAGATGGTAGGGAGCAGGCCATCACGTAAAAGATTAAGTTCTCTCAAAAATCCAGATGAGTGCTTTTTTGAATTATTTTTGCATGTATGGCTATCACAATATGGATCACTGAACTGGAGTGTTGAAAATGCTGTTTTCTCTGAGTGTCTCTGACTTGTCTCTTCACGCTGTTTTTCATAGTGTGCATCTGACATAGGACATGTCTGTTGCTGTTTTTGATGTTGCTGGTGTTAGTGTAACGTTATTATTATTTTTATAAACACAGAGCGTGAGCTTACCTGGTTGTAAGTTGAATTATGCCTCAAACCTGCACATAGTCAGGAAACAACAAATGAAGAGGCCACAAACAGAAATACATTTTGTCATTTTCTGAAACTTTTTGTTTAATAAGAAGTAGCAGAAGAAAAGATAGCTATAGTGTAGGAAGAGGAAACTGTGAGAAAAAAAGAAAACAAAAAGTGAACGAAGTGTAAAATATGACTCTAATGAAAAATTGCTTTCTTTAGATGTACATTTGCTTTGAAATCCATGCTGGGTCTCCTAGTACCTGCTGAGCTTACCTTTAAGCCCTGAAGCTATGATTTAAAATAATATATATTTGCTCTTTCATCTCTGTGCTCTATTGTATCAATTTCCATGAAAGCACCTGGAAGGATTCTTAGAGCTTGTCATGAACTCTGACTCCAGAGATTTTCATCTTTAGTTCCTGCTGTGAGCTGATACTACACATGCCACGATCTGTCTGTGGTTTCTTTCTAATCTTTGATATAAAGTGTAACATATATCACAGGAACCAGTGCAAACACATTCACCTGGCTAGCAGCCTTCTACAAATTTGTTTCTTTTTGAGATTGCAATCTGAGCTCATTTTTACTTAGAAAACTGCTATACAATGCCGATCTCAAAAAACTTGGAATTTCCAAATCCAGAAAGTTTAGGCATGTTAATCCATCCCAAGTTTGAGTACTTAAATTCCAAAAGTATTTAAGGCTTTAAGGTATATCTTCTTTTTCTTTTCACTTTTCTGTGGTTTTCTAATGGTTATCATGGGGCCTTTGGTCTCCATGCCAGTGATGAAGACCGCAGGCCCCTCTCTTTATCAGATGCTCATATTTTTCCACTGCAAGATCTTGACTGACTGAAAACCTACAAAACCTTCAGAGACTGTTTTGTAAGTGAAGGAGTATTGATTTCACTCTGAATTAGTCACTAATCTCCTACTGTTAATCAAGGACCAAAAATAAAAGCATCCTTTGGAGAATATTATGGGTGACATTATGAGGATCCTTAGTAAAATACATATCTAGTTATGATCCTCAGATGATATATGATGATAGATAATGGTATTGCCAGGTAAATGTTTGTAATATTACCCCATGGTTTTAGAAAGGTGCTTGAATATCACTTCTTTTCCAGAAGTCTTGAGAAATTCAAATTCATGAACTGGGCCACTGTTAAAATCAGAACAGAGACTCTTTGAGATTTAAGCGAGGAGGACTTTTTCCATAATTGTTATTAATTTTTGTCTCATAACTTCAAGATTTTTCCAGTTCTTCAGAATTTTTTAAAACAGAATTAAACAAATAAAATCCAAATTCAAACTGAGCTGTAGGATGGCATTATCAGGGAGAGCAATACTACCAGCCATATGAGTCAGTCAGCTACCAGTAAAGTAAATTCATGTTGCTAATTTTGCAAAGTGAGAGTCATCTTTTGAACGGAAAGGGTGTCCCAGCTTTGTGAAGTTTAGGATCTTGACGGCACTCTTTTGTAAGATGTTTTGATGAGACATGCTGAAATGCGCAGGAAGGATCTGGAGGACTCTTGAACAATGTTGTGCTCATCAGTGTTTCTCTGTGCATGAAGATAAGGCCCGTTGGCATTTCCTTTCTTATCCTGCATTAGAAGGAGTGTCACCAGCAGGTCGAGAGAGGTGATCCTTTCCCTCTGCTCAGCACTGGTGAGACACATCTGGAGTGCCAGGTCCAGTCCTGGGCTCCCCAGTACAAAAGAGGCATGGGCATACTGGAGAGAGTACAGCAAAGGGCCACAAAGATGATGAAGGGACTGGAGCACCTGTCATATGAGAGGGGGGGCTGGGAGAGTTGGGATTTTTCAGCCTGGTGAAGAGAAGGCTCAGGGGGATCTCATCAATGCATATGAATAAATACCTGAAGGGTGGATTGAAAAAGGATTGAGCCAGGCTCAATCACAGATGCCCAGTGACAGGACCAGAGGCAGTGGGCACAAACTGAAACACAGGAGGTTCCCTCTGAACATCAGGAAGCATTGACACAGGTTGCCCAGGGAGTTTGTGTGAGTCTCCATCCTTGGAAGTTGTCTGGATACAGTCTTGGGCAAACAGCTGTAGGTGATCCTGCTTGAGTGGAGGAATCAGACCAGATGGCCTCCAAAGGTCCCTTCTAACTTCAACCATTCTGTGGTTCTGTGATCCGCCTCCAAAATTTGGACTGGAAATGGCAGTGAGAGCTAAGAAGGAAGGACTGTGACAGAGAGTCAAGAAAGCTTTTGGGATCCGCATTGCAAGGCAAGGGCAGGGGTGGCCCTGCCTTCCTTCCCAGGAGGCAACTGCCACCTCTTGCTGCTGCATATCCAGCAACTCCCACTGTCATCCATTTTCTGCCACAACAAGCCTCATCTAAGCCATTCTGCTCGCCAAAGCTCCTCAGCTTTCAAAAATATAAAAGGCCCTGAGTATAATTTAGCAATGTCATAATTTTCTTCATAATTGGCTTCCAAAAGACAGTGATTAACCATCTTCCAAGAGACAGAGCCACTCTTTCCCAATTGCAGCTGTTTTTCCATGTGTAAGTGGCAGGGGAAAAGCATGAAAAGATTCTGAAGTCCTTCTCCACTCCCAGATCTGCCCATTATAAAGGTCTGGGACTTATACAGGCAGCCATTGCTGGCTCCATCCTTGACTTACAGGAGAATCTGGCTGTGGCTGTATATGTGGGATTTCTCTCAGAGCGTAACAAACCAGCACCCAGCTCTTAAATCTGATGCTGTAGGAGGACTGTGCCTTCTTACACCACTCTGTTGGAGGCACAAAAACAGTACATGCACTAGCACTGCAATGATTTGTGAAATACCAGTATAATCTGAGCTGTTTTTTCGGTGGCAGTTTTTCTCTAAACCTTCCTAAAACCACCTTACATAACTATGGCAAATTTGAGGTCAAATTTCTTTTGCGGGACTTTAAATTAATGTGGTACATCAGTCCCTACAAAATGCTGTGTGAGTTGGTTACTTAGGACCTTTTTCAGAATTTTTCCTTTAATCGTGGCAAAACCTAGCTTTTATATAGCCTCATACACCTTAATCAAAGCAGAGCATAGCAACATTGTGGCTATTGCCAGATTCTGAAGAGTGGGATTTGCTAAGCAGTTTAGTGATATGAGTCCCATAGCCATAAGTCCCCAGGTCTGTTTGTAGAGTTAGTGAGCCTCCAGTGAGTTTTGGGGTACTGCAAAGGGTATTGTGGTATTACTTTACACAATAATTAAAGGCAAACTGAAGAAGAAAAACCTGCCTGTGCTCAGTAATACTGAGTGTTCAGATCAATTGGGAGGGGTATCAATCTCCTATCTTTCTATCACATATTCTTTGTTAGCAATCCAGCTTCCCTATAACTGAGTTTATGAAATAAAAAGAGTTTTGTCAAACAGGTAAAAACTATTTACACTCTCAATCCTAAAGAAAAAAAGATATAAACCTCCCAGCCCCTTCAAATGATTTTCAGGGCACTGGAAGCGCATTGGCAATTAAATAATCTCAGTGTCTTTAGCTGCACTTTCTTCCGTCTGGAGACAGAGTGCCTGGAAAAAGTAACAAGCATAAAAATCCATTGTGTGATGGGAACAGCTTAGTGTCTTTAGATATACAGGGAGAGATAGTGAGTTAAATAGCACAGTAAATGCTCATTTTTAAGAACACTGAGTCAAGTAATGTAATGACATGACCTCTACACACAGATTTTAATGTTGGGGATCTCTCAACCCTGGCGATTCCTGCAAATGACTGTGAGCAGCTGTAGCAGACTACTTAATTCTGGGAACTGCAAGTTACTATTTGGTGTCATGAAGCCTGAGCAGCTGTAGAGAATTACTTATCCTGGAAGTGAGACATTTCTTCAGAGACTGTATTAGAATTGTGATTTTTGCAGTTGCAGTCCTGGAAGGCTCCTGGTGCTGTCTTGAGAAGGCATCTTGAGCCCCACCTCCAGTAGAACATTGCTTGCTAAGGGCAAAAGCCATTTGTTAGGTTTTTTAGATGTTACCAGCTTGAATGTCTGTTAATGCAGATGCAACTGTTATCTGTGATGTAGTATGTTTTCCAGATTTATCTTCGCTCTTTGCACATGTTCCTGGAAAGCCTTTTTTTAAAAATAATTATTTAAAACACAAAGTTAACCACTGGGGAAATATTGAATTTCTTTCAACATCTTCAGATCTGTTTATCATTTGGGAAAATATGCTTTAACTGAAACACAAGGAATGCTTTAATCAGACATACAAGTTACTGGTCTCAAAGACAGGACGAAATTTACTGGTGAAAGGGCAGACTAGATGACCCACTGGTTCTTCCTGGATTCCCGTTCTGTTAATTTCCTAATCACATCTGTGGGATTAGAAGTGTCTTCAGAGAGTTATGATGTCCAGACTATTTGTCATGTTAGTTCAGTAATGTCCCAGACTGGGGAAAAAAGAAATCCAGCTCACTTGATGTCCTCCAAACACAGGAATTGCCTGATGTCTTCTGGATTAGTTCAGCCCATGTAGTGATTAAAAGAACTTATGTGAAACTCAAAGAAAGTTGTTTTTCCTTCAGTCTATCAACCCACAATCACACTAGAGGGCCTAATTCTTTGCTCTGTTATACTGCAACCCTGCTGGTTTCAATAGAGTCATGCTGGTGTCGAAATGATTTAAAGGACCAGTGAGTGAAACATAGCAGTTGAAACATATAGACTATTTAAAAAACTTACTAAATCTGGAAAGTCAACTGACAGCTTTTTTTTTTTTTTAATTATTATTTTATTTTCTTTTCTATTCCAAGACATGGATGCTCATATTTTTGTAGTTGCCATAAAAGTTAGAGAAACTAAGATATGGACTTTTTTTTTTTTTTTCTTGGGCATCTGTTTATCTTGCCTTCAGTTAATGATTGTTCCTTCCTCTCAGGGTATTCTTCAGTGCTTTGTTCAGCACAAGGAGGCTCCTGCCATTTCCTTTGGGTGATGTGAACTTGTCTGGACACTGAAAATGAGCAAGGAAAGTACTCTTCCTACTTTTATTCTGCTTTGTATTGACTCCTCTGATTTGAATGTTTTTCCTCATATTGTTTTTTGTCGTCTCACACCCTAACAAGATATTATCATATAAGATAGCACGAACTGTTATGAAATATGTAGGGCTTGCCAGCAGTATTTATATGACACTTTAATAATGATCTTTAGGAGAGAAGTGGGAATTGTAAAGAACAAAGAATCTCCAGATGTTCTAAAAATCTATGACTTAGGATTTGCAGAATATCTCTCTACTTGAGAGATTTTTAATTTTTGTTTGAAACAGCACAGTCCTGCGTTACCCTTGCCTGAATTAAAATGAATACAATTTCATTTACAGATTGTCTTTTAGATTAATCCTGTACCCTGGAAGTGTCTCATTCATTACTGAAAGTGCCCTCCTTGCTACTTCTATTCTCTGTGGTTCTGTAAACCTACTTTAATAAAAATGCAATATCTGAACATAATTCTTCTTGCAGAGCACCTTCTCCTCAAAATGGCAAAAAATGTCAAGAAACTAACTATGAGGTTTTGGCATGTGTCTTCTGAATGGCAAGCTAGCTCTCAGCTTCAATATTTTGTGCTCTTTGAATTGGACTGTAGAGAGTCACATACTTTAAGCTAATTGCTCACACGCAAGACTTGTAGGAAATAACAAAGTGAAGTTGCTGTGGTGAATTTTTTTTGATTTTTCTGGGAGCTGAGCTAAGCCTGAAATAGAAAAATTCCTTTTCTACTCTGGTTTTCATCTTTAGTTTCATGTCTTCTTTTCTTTTCTCTCCCCCCCTTTTTTAAAAAAAAAAAAATTAAAATTTTTAATATTTTTTTTATTAAAAGCACAAATAAGGTGTATGTGAACCCAGAAGTTTTCTCATCATTATGTCAGTTCAGGTGCCATGTGAGCCTAACCAGTAGAACTGTGCTTGACCAGATACTGTAGGGAATATAGGAATAGCAATAAACAGACTATTTCAAGGAACTGATTTATAAACCCCACATTTTATTAAAACACATTCATGTAAACATGTCTTCTCACACGTCACCAATCTTATCTTTACACGAGTGATTGCTGTTCTGGATGATTCTGTCTGTGGAGTTCCCCTGCTGGACATGTATGATAATGGCAAAAAATGCAGAGAGGAACCAGTTTAAACCTTTACCCTCATTGCTCTTTAACAGCATTTCAAGAGAGGTTTATCTTAACTTTCCGTTTTGAACCTCTGCAACTTCTTTTCTTCACATTGGACTTTTGGTAAAGCTGTTACTCGCAATCAGTTCACATCTTCATTTGTTTTGATGTGAATTACATTCATTTATAGGCGGGAAAACAATTCTGTAGTTTATCAAGTTGGGCTCTTTAACAGTGGGGAGGATTTCTAATGTGTATTTTACTTAAATTTTTAAAGATGTACATATACTTGAACCTTCTAATGTTATTTCTGATAGCTTACTCTTTCTGAAATACGGTTGGTAGGGACATGCTTTGTAGATAGTTTCATATTTTTAATCTTAATTACGTAGCTATTAGGCTGAGATTTGACAAAGAACTGCATGGAAACACAAGGCGTTGCCTACTGCAATTACAAATTATGGCAGTCACAACAGTTTAAATTTCTTTTTGTCCTAATTAATGATAATATAATTTTCTAGTTACCCCATAACCCTATGGTCATTCATCTTAACTATTGTTTTTAAGTGTTTTAAACCCCAGCACTCAGTGTTATAAACTACTGTGCTATTAGGAGGAGTAATTTGTAAATTACTTTCTGGAAGCTACCCATCCCCAATGCTTTTTCCGGTGCTGCCTCCAACATTGTGCTCAGATCTGGTGAGATAGATAACCCTTGGCATAGGCAAATAGTTTAGATATATACTGTCAAGAGCTCAGTCCTGTCAACCTAGAGCCCAACTCCTTGCCTTCTTGGAAAAGCAGAAAAAAGGGAAATTTCAGAAAGAGCAGTTTACTCAGATGAAATGAGTAAGGATACCACTTCCTTGGAAAACTGCACTTGTTCTTGACAAATTCAGGAGGTGATCTTTTCAGCCTTTTGCTGAAAAAAAAATGCCAATATAACCTATGTTTAGAAGATAAAAGAGTTGGTTTTCAACTTACAGGAGCTTACTAAATATAATAGAATTTGTTTGCTTTGTATCTAAACCTGTCTGTTCATAGTTGGATATATCCAAGTCATTTGTCTTGTTAGTATTTTATGTATTGTGTTTATAGAAATGTCTTTCAGCCTGAAGGATCCCAGTGTGCTTCTGAATACTTGTATTCATTGCTGGAATGAATTCTCTTCTCAGAATAAAGCAGGAGGTAAGTCTAACTGAAGTTGAAGTGATAAGTCTAGAATTATTATAGTTAAGAAAAGAATGGGGTTTTTTTCTTTCCTCTTAGAAATACAATTTCACTACTATATTTGTTAAAAAACACTTTTATGTTCACTCCTTTATAGGAACAATGTGCATAAATATACTTGATATGTATCAAGTTTTTTCATGGCTCTGTGCTGATTAGAATGAAAGTCTCTGTGGGAGAGGGAAACTACAGCTATGAAAGGCAGCCACAAGCCTTCTAGAAGCTACACTCTTGCTTAACCAGTAATTAGTGGGTAATTTCATGAGTTAGTGAGTGAGGCTGGTAAGGTGTGGGTTATGCGGGTGGTATAATGATGTCTTCTGGGCTTGTAACCCATACTTCTGTCTGTTCTTTGGCTTTTTATGGGAGATATATGACTCTATGAAGCTAATTCTGTATGAGTGTTGTAATATCCAGATGGAACACATGACTGAGAAATGCTATGTAAATTTCAAGTAGGAACAGCTGGAAAGAGACACAGGAAAGGACTGCAAGAGGGAGCTTGAGGGGTCCAAACCCTGGAGATCTGGAAATCCGCAGGTGGATGTGTTGAAAGGTAATGCAAAGAGGCTGAAGAAACCCTAGGAAAGATGAGAAAGTATGGGGCTGTTTAGTCTACTACATATTTCAGAGGGAATATAGATGCAGAAACCTGTGTTTGAACATCTACTTTTGAAGGAGGCCTCATATTGCAAGAGAAGGGAGACCAGGATTCTTCTTGAATTCCACCAACCCATGAGAGGAGAGGTATGGACAGCCTCCCTGCTTCATGAAGGAAGAAGCTTAATGGTAACGAAGGAGCAGACTATAACAAATCTTTTTATCTCAGGTGTGGAGTCTCCTATGTTTTAATCAGACTGTGCCCACCATGCTGGGAAAATAATGCTTTATGGTATATCATAGCTTCTGTGTATTAGGGCTTTAATATCCTAAATCTGTTGTTTAGACAACTAAGTCAACAACATCCTCAGCTGAGATGAACTTGTGTGTTTACCATGATCATCACTAAAAGGGTGTTCTGTCCTTCTGTCCATTCATGTAGGAAATGATGTGAGTCTTGTAAAATTCCAAAGTATGAAATACAGACCATTCCAGAAAAAAAACCACATTATGAATCCGGCAGAAGTGGAAACTGTTGAAAATGTTAGTTTGAAAAACACCATTCTACCTTTTCAAAAGCATTTAGAAGCAATTTAAACAATTAATACATTCTAAAAAATTTTTCCTATGGCTTTCAGATATTCCTTCTCCCTCAGCCCTTACTATAAATTAGTGTTGTGTAAACGTAGTCTTTATTCCTTTGAATGAGTGTATAGAACTTTGCTGCCCTATTCACAACCTTCAGAATATTACAGATATTGTCATGGAAATGGTTTATCATTTTTCAAAAAGAAAATTCAACCTTCAGGATGCTTAGTATAACCATATTAATCATTCCATGGGTAGAAGGCTTTATTGAAATATTGGTGCTGCTTGAAACAGAGATTCTAATAGGAGGTAAAACTATCTGGCTTGAGGCAAGTAAACCAGAAATATTCTCTGTAACTCTTGGTTAGTAACTTCAATCATGAACTATTCTTGGAGGATCCTTTTCTTTTGGGATAAGAAAGGAAACCCTTTCAGAGTGGTACAGCTGTAGCAGCAGTGCCCCAGCTCTTGTGCTCCTGCTAAGCCTATTCCTGATGGATACTGGTTCCCAGGACTATCAGTTACTAGCAGAGATGGGCTGGATCAAAATTCTCAGTGCAAGGCTTCTCAGTTTCAAGGAATCTCTACTGTACCAGGCTTTTGAAGTTCAGGTCTTTGTATAGTTGTTAAATTTCCTCATTAGCAGCATGTAGTATTCCAGGTAGGAGTAACTGAATTCATTAGGACTAATTCAGCAATTAACTAAAATGTTTGGATGGCCACATTAATGATTGTCTTTGCCAATCACTAATAATTGGTATGATTTTACTTGGGGTAATGAGTATTTAAGTGATTGAGAGTCTGAGAGGGTGTCCTTCACGATACCACCATCCTTAGTGAGCATTTCAAAATGAAGAGAAGGAAATTACGTGTGTAGGCATGTCTGGCACAACAAAAACATGTTTTGAGGTCTTAAGAAATCCTTGAAAATGCTTTCTGCAGTAAGATTGCCCAGATATTCTGGGGTCTTCTAAGGAAAACGGAGCTTTGTTCCCATGCAGCCTGGGGCAGTAACATATGTGTTCAAAGTCTGCAAACCAGTCTGTGTACCAGGTCAGTGTAGCCCAGAGGTTGTTTCTGCCAAACTTTAGGGCTTTTTAAAAAAGAGTGTTTTGCTTTGAAGTTATTAATGTTATACGAGATTTCTGTTTCCAGAGCAGTCAGTGGATCTCTACAACTTCAAGAATGACAACAGTGAAATTTTAATTTCTACAGAAAGTGGGGACAGGAAGAATACATGTTCTATTGCAGAACTCTAATGCACTCAATTTACATTAAATAGCCTGTTTTATGTAAGTAGGTATAAGGCGTAAATGGGAATGGGGGCACTTTTGTGAGGAAAGATCCTGAGTCAATTTCTCCTTGTTCAGTGTCAAAGTACAAAAAGTATGTTCAGTGACAAAAAGAAAATCATAGGGAAAACCAAAAAGAGAATTTGAACTTTTTGTTCTCAGTGAAAACCTCAAAGATTAAAAGCAAAACTCCAAAGCTTTTCATGAAAGTTCAGGGTTTAGAAACAGTCCGTTTATCACAGAAGAAGAAATCATGTTTTTGAATGAAACATTGCATCTGTTTTAAAACCATAATGAATGATGGGGACAAACTGCTTGATTCATTACGTACATAGTTCACTTTAAAACCTGTCCTGCTCCTGTGTTGCTGACATCAGTGAAAACATTGCCTTTCATGTCAGCAGACCAGGACTGAAATGTAAACCACAGAAATTATTTATTTATTTAGGAGATGCTAAATCTTCAAAACACTGAACAGTTTCTGTGATATATTGAGTACCCTTGTTTCCCACTAGCTCATAGGGTTAGCCTCAGCATTATGAAAAACTGACTGTTATCCATTTAGGAATCACTGATATTATCCTTTGTTGCTTATCAGTGTAATTTTTTCCTGAAATTCTTTTGTGCTTTGTCTCACTACCCTTCAAGCACTGGAGGATTTTCTGCGTAAAATGGTATCACAAGACTAGAAGGGATCTCCCTGAACCATTGAATTTAGAGCTCGTGAGAGCAAAATTTACATGTGGGACAAAGAAAGATTTTGGAAGACATCCTATTGCCCTTGTTCTCTAGATCAGGGCTGAAATTATGTCTGTTGTTGCAGCAGTATGTTTTACAATGACCCTCATAAACTTATCCAGCTTCCTCTTAGCAGTAGTCTGGGTTTGGTTTTGCCAATACGGTTGCAGGGTTTGGTTGCTCTGCTAGCTAAGGAGTCTCTGCTGACTTCCAGCCTACAGCTTGTCCTGTTCGTCTTTGTACATTTGTTCATAATCCATCTTTGTCCAGTTGAATAACTATCCTCTCCTTTATGTATGTCCTCATAATAATGTACATTTCAGGCAGCACACATATTCCCTCTCAGCTTTTTCTCTGCTCACCTAAAGAAGTAAAAATAATTTAGTTCTTTTCTTGTAAACAGAACTTGAGATAAAGCCTCTCCACTGCTATGCACAACAGCCTTAATACTTCCATATCTTATCTCAAAGTATCTGTTTAGAATAATTTTAAGTACCATGTTAGCATTTTTATGAGTACATTGCTTTAGTGATGTTGTTCTCCTTAAAAGGGAACTGCTGTCTTCATTGTAGCCTGGGATGATAAAGTTTTAACAGAATCAAGGTTTCATCCACTGCCTTTACATTAATTTACATGGTATTGTCATCTTACAACTTGTATCTTACCTGTTTTACGTAATATACCTTGTCATACTTCTGAACACAATCACTTAAAATCTTTACTTCAGGGACCATATTTTTGTTGGGCCCTTTCAATACTCTTGTTGCACTATACAAAACCCCAAATAATTCAGGAAGTAAACATGGAGCGGAATAACCCAACTCGTCCCTGCTGTTGCTTTTTCAACAGTGTCAGAAGCAGAGGACTAGTCTTTGCTAGAATTCAGAAAGCAAAAGAAAGAGCTCAACAGTTTATACATCCTGAGACCTAAGCATCACCTGTTTAAAACGCAGAGAAATACTGCTTAGAGAGAGTAAGAAATCAATTTTTAGAATAAAGAAAAAATGTAAGAGACCACAGTTAAGTAAATACGTGGAAAGAAAGACTAGGCTCTAAAGGAATGGACATAAAAATGTGGAGGTACCTCAAAGGAAACCATAATCAACAAACACAAAGAGAGACATTGCTGGAAAAACTTTGCAGTTCCACAAAATCTTAACAAGCCAAGCCACAAATCTATAGTTGTAGCAGCTGTTAATTTCACAGCCGTGGAAGACATGGCACTTGAAGATAGGCCAACAAAGTACAAAAGTCAAGTGTGTATCTATTTTAATAATATGGTTGTTTTTTAAAAAAGACCAATACTTTGCTCATTGCAAAATGGTACCTAGGGAGAAAGGACTTACCTATTTAGACTCTGGGCATACTGAGCATGCTGGCATTAAACTGTGCTTTGTAACTCCTGCTGCATAGTGTTATTTTATTAATGAAGTGAACCGCAATGACACTTTAGAATTGATTACTTCAGCTAATTTAGCATGCATAATGATTCAAAAAACTTTAATTCATACAGGCTACAGGCCAGCAAAGAACCATTCCTATCTGTTTTGTGCTTATTCAGGGCAATGTTTCAGTAGGTCCCACTATGACACAGTAGAATATGTTTCCTACCAGTTGGGGACACATAGGGTTTTAATTAGTTCTTCATTTTTGGGGGTGGGTTTTTTGTTTGGGTGGTTTTTTTTTTTTTTTTTTTTTTTTTTTTTTTTATGGAACTATTCTGTTGCTTCTTCTGGCTTCCCGTGGATAGAAGACACTTTACATATGTCCATAGCAGCAACTAACATAAACTTTAAGGTTAGCTTCTAGCCCACCACTGGTGTACTCTTTCTACCCTAGTGTAGAGCTCACTCTTGTGCTGCAGCCTTTAATCCTTTGAAGGTGCACTAATAATAATTCCATTGTGACCCGTTCCTGACTTCTGCACTCTATATTTACTCTCTATTCTCCAAAAAAGAGTCAGGAAGATGGAGAGGACTGATTCTTAAAAGGGTTTATCAAGCCAGTACAAATAGCCTCTAGATGGCTGATGGAGGCTTCATGCTAAGACACATATAGGAAAAGTGGTTCTGCCCAATTGATGGTGACTGGTAAGGGTCAAACTTCAATGTCTGTGAAATCTTACCTTGAATTCCTTAGTCCAAAGTCTGTGCCTTGCAGTAGTGCTCTGCAGCTATTGCAGATTTTTTGGATTAAACCCAGCATGCACAATAATGCTAAAGAATATAGAGTCAGTCTGTATTCTTTCATTTCTATGCTAAGATGAAATAGAAATCATCAGTTTTCAGAAGGCAATGGAGAATATTAACTTTGAAGTGATCTCTGTAATTTGAAAAGCAGAGTCTGAAAATTGTGAAAATAAGTGCTGCAATACAAATGGCTTCAAGTATATCAAAGTCAGGTCTGCTGTTGAACAAAAGCAACATGCACAGGCTCTTTCATCATCTGATTGCTTAAAAAGGCCATGCTCTGTGGCTGAAAATTAGTAACATATTGAAGCTCTTGAAGCTGATGATACAAGGGAAACTAATTACTCCTGAAACCAATACCAAACTATTTTCAGTTATAGTTATCTCCTACTCTACTTCAAAGACTGAACCCCAAACTGACTCAGAATATATAGCAAGGCCATCTTTGTAAAATCTCTCATTTCTCTTGGAGGAAACACAGTGGACTTAAGATACATGCACTCTCTGTCTGAAATACTTGCTATCAGATATTGCTGTTTGAGAATAGTATAGGTGTACAGGGAGGTCACTTGTCTGACTGATACCCTTTTTTGTGTACAGGACATTACTTTGATGGTTGCCATCCTCCTGTGCCATGCTGCCCTTTGAGAAAGCGATGCGATTCCAGGGCAGGCCCCTTCAGCATCTCCCTGGGGCAGCTGACATTACCTCTGTGGAGGTGCATGGTTTTGCACTAAGCTTGTAGAAGAGTCTCTGTCTGGTTGTTCCTGCAGTCCCCACCAGGGGCAACTCCAGTGGGTGGGAGGTCATAAAGCAATCCAGCAGCAGCAGCATCTCCAGGTGCTTTGGTTGTCTGCAAAGCGAGGCCCCGCATCCAGGGACAGATGTGTATGTTTGGAGGATATGTACATAGATGCAGTCCAGAGGGGGAGCAGGGAATCCCAGCAGGTATGGCAATCTGCTTAAGTCTATTTCAGATCTCTGTCCAGTCTTTGTATTTCTGAGCTTCTGAAATTTTGAGTCAATCATTCTGGTTTTGATCAGGGTCAGCTTAACTAGTTTCTTTATAGAGCACATATGGACCTGTCACTGGACAATTTAACTGACACATTTACAGTAATCATTCATCTGGCATGCAGCCATCAACATATAAAACACTAGGTCTGCAAAGTTAACTTTAATAATGATATATTAAAAATGTTCAGCAGACTTCCCCACCTTTTTCCAGAAAAACAGTCTGTGGGGTATCACATTTGCGCATAATTGGGCACAGCAAATGAACAGCAGCCATCAAAAGACACTCTGTGACCTGCTGGAGAGGAATGTTTCTCTCTTTATTGATGGGGCAGCTATTTAACTCTATTTTTTTCACGGGGCGGTGAATTAGACTGGTCAAGCTTCACACCCACATTAGTTTCATTCTGTGTATGCCACATGTTACTGGTCATAACTAAAACACCATCATGTTGCTTGTTCCAAGGCTCCTGCTAGAACAAAGCTTTTGCAGTTTTGTGTAGGTTTAACATAAAGATATGGGGGTTTCCTTCCAGATACATTGCCTGAATACTTTTGTAATATTTGGCAACCTCTGGAGGTGCAATGCTCCATTTTTCCAGTGGTATTTAATGGCTGCTGGAGAGGTCTCCTCCCATAATTGTTAGCGTTGCCATACAGGCTTCTTGTGCTGCAGTAGAAGTCATTATTTAGCACAGCAAAGTGTTGCTTGATGTTTTCATTTCTTTCTTACACACTAATCACAGGCTGTATGTGTAGCAAGAAGACTAGAAAGTATACTACATGTAGGTTAATTGTATATTCAATGCAGATGAATTGTACTCAGGTAAAATGTTTTGATTTTTAAACTTTCCAGTAGTAGCAATTTATGCCTAAGGTTCAATAATGTAGGTAATTTTAAAAAGCTTTTGTAAGAACTGATTTTGGCAAGACTGTATGTGCAGAAATTGCTAATAAAACGTCAGTGGCCTTAATCAACCCCATATACAATGTAATGGTGAAAAATAGCATGGGAAAAATGTTCATAGAGAAATTTTTTATCCGGCAGATTTTCTTCAAATAACAGAAAACTGATGGCAGAGAAATGTCAAATCTTTCTTTACCAGCATGGTGAGCAAACGCAGTCCAAAGTTCAGTTTTGTGCTTATTTCTAGATACTCAAATGTTTGCATAATTGGTGAAAGCTTAGGGACAAAAGCAAAACTTTCTAGTCAAGTGTTTTTAGTTTTGAGTCCTTGTTCAGAGAAAAAATGTTATATCACTTTTGCAGCACTACTTGCCAACCACTTAATTAGTGCATGATTGAAGATCTACTACAAGGGGCAATCATTCAAATACAGTAAGTAGTTATTTTTGTATGAGCTGTTCCTGCATTTCTCCCATGCTTTGATGAACAGTGGAATTGTTGACATTTAAAGTGTCCTTATTGCCATCAGATTTAGTATAAGTAGAAGTAAATAAAACCCTTTTACCCTTGGACTTGTTATTTCATGTTCTCTACAAATTCAGACAGACAGTAGGCTACATTTCTGAGATTTTCTTCATAACCATAACAGCTATACACTGACTTGTTGAAAACCAGCACCCTCTCTCCCCAGAGCAAAACAAAATGCAGTTAGTTGAAACTCTGGGGAACTTTTACAGTGTCTGAGAGTTAAATTTGCACATAAGCAAAAAGTATACGGACAGAAGATTGTTTCTTTCTGATAGTAGTTGTTTCTAATGCCTGGATGTTTTTACATTTTAAAGATAACCGTGAAATAATACTGCAGAAGGATCTGGAGTACTGAAGTCCCATCATGTAACACTGAAGCATGTAGGCAATACAGTGCATGAAAAAGTCTGACTAAATTAAGGCTGACAGGTCTATTTTGCAATTAAGTTGGGTGGGGACAAAATAAGACAAGATGTTAGGATGTTACCCAAAAGGAGGACTACTGGTTTTCAATAATTAACCCCTGATGCAATTAGAATTTCTCAAGCAAGAATCTTACCCAGCTAAAATGTATCTATGGAGAATATTATTCCTCTGGCAGTGTAAGATTTCAGATTTCATATGAACCTGGGAAAATTTGGTAGATGCAGATGTATTCTCTTGACTATTTAATTTTAGGTCACTGAAGCTAAGAACAGATCTAGATTATGTTCATGTCACTCTGATCACAAAGTCCTGTTCAGCCTCAGGTGAAGTGCAGTCAAGTGAACTGCCATAGCTACTGCTTGGATTAAACCCAATGCACAAAACATTGAGGCTGTGAGCACAGATGGCTTGGACAGTGTTTTGCCACCTGTATTATCAATTTAAGGGAGAAATTGTTGAAGGCACACTTAGTGTTGGCAAGGTGATGCAGAAAAATGTATTTGTAAGGAAACATGAAGGTCACTTGGAGAAGGAAAAATCTGAGAAGGTCCAGAGATATTTCTCGCTGACTTCAGTAAACAGTAACATCGAGAAAACTGTTGAGTCTTGACAGAGTTACTGAAAATACAGGCCAAGTTGAGCCAAACAGCTCATATTTACCTATTAAAAAACCTGTTCTCTTGAACCAAGTGTGAATAGTTTTGTTATATTAGCTGGAAAAACATGTGTGTAGTAGTTCTCAAATACTTTGTTCCATTACTCTAATCTAATCTTACCATGTTGGATTGTACATATTGAATGATTTTTGCAAATTGTAGTATGCTTGAGATGACAGACACTGAAAATGGGATGGAGATTCCTGGACATGTTTATAGTCAAGTGTGAATAAAACATATCATCCTAGGAAAAAAAAAGAAAGAACAAACCCCATCTATTTAACATCCATGAAATCACTATTTGGCCACTACCTTGTATTATAAAATCTCAAAATAGCAACATTGAGATGTGATCTATTGGGCTAAGGCCAACTGGAGGAGTTTCCATAAGGCCAAATGCCGGGGGCTGCCCTTGGGCCACAACAACCCCCAGCAGCGCTACAGGCTTGGGGAGGAGTGGCTGGAGAGCTGCCAGTCAGAGAGGGACCTGGGGGTGTTGATTGACAGCCGGCTGAACAGGAGCCAGCAGTGTGCCCAGGGGGCCAAGAAGACCAATGGCATCCTGGCTTGTGTCATCAATAGCGTGGCCAGCAGGGACAGGGAAGGGATCTGACCCCTGTACTCGGCACTGGTGAGGCCGCCCCTCGATTCCTGTGTTCAGTTTTGGGCCCCTCACTACAAAAAGGACATTGAATGACTCGAGCGTGTCCAGAGAAGGGCAACGAAGCTGGTGCAGGGTCTGGAGCACAGGTCGTACGGGGAGCGGCTGAGGGAACTGGGGGTGTTTAGTCTGGAGAAGAGGAGGCTGAGAGGAGACCTCATCGCCCTCTACAGCTCCCTGAAAGGAGGTTGCAGAGAGCTGGGGATGAGTCTCTTTAATCAAGTAACAAGCGATAGGACAAGAGGTAATGGCCTCAAGTTGCTCCAGGGAAGGTTTAGACTGGATATTAGGAAGCATTTCTTTCCAGAAGGGGTTGTTAGGAGTTGGAATGGGCTGCCCAGGGAGGTGGTGGAGTCCCCATCCCTGGAGGTGTTTAAGAGTCGGGTTGACATAGCGCTGAGGGATATGGTGTAGTTGGGAACTGTCAGTGTTAGGTTAATGGTTGGACGGATGATCTTTGAGGTCTTTTCCAACCTAGACAATTCTGTGATTCTGTGATTCTGTCACCTATTATTGACAGCCAGTTTGACTGGAAACAATCAAACATTGAAACTGTGAAACACTGGACATCTTAGAAGGCCCAGAGCAGGGCTAGTAGCTAATGTGGCTGTATTATTCCTGAAACAGATTTGTTAGTTTATATGGGTATCTCTGCATGACATGGTATTTGGCCAGAAAAGTAACCTTGACTCAGAAATTACAGTAATTCTGGTTTGAACAAGAAGGGCAAAAAAGGGAAATAGTTCATTTAATAAATGCATTTTTTTTTTCAAACAATATAACATTTTTCTTCCAGCTTCTCCTTCTGCATGCCAGAAGGCTTCTTTCAGAGAGAGGGAGAAGAAAAGTACAGCAAAGACACAAAGCATGTGAATGCAGCAGGTCCCTCCAGCATTTTGTGCAGCACTCAAAGTACAAAGAAAACACAACATGATGAAGAAACAGGGTTTGACTGTCCAGCTTTTCATTCCTGAACTTAAAACAATAACCTGGGGCAAAAGATTAACAAAGAAAGTCAGCTGGAGAGTTTCAGGGTGCAGAAGGGCTGGTGGGTTTTCGAGACATCTCACTTTCCCAAAACCAGCTGAACAAATTACTGCGTGCCTCTGACTGAGCAGATTACAGACTCGAGCTGGGTCTCTGAGTGCAGCTGAAGCAGTGCTTGCTTTTCTGACCCAACTAAATGCTCATTAGCTTGTTCACATTTGTGAGAGGGGAGCTGAGCTGTCGTGATCAAGGAAGGGAGACCAGAGAGGACAAGAGGGAGGGAAGCCATGGTCTTATGTGATGGGATGTCGGTGGGAAGGGCCGAAGGCACTGAGTCAGCACTATTGGCTCAGTCTTCCACTCCATAAAGGTGACATATATTCCAGCCAAGCTGGAATTTGGCTAACACATCCTTCCTCACACATAACACTCAAGTAAAAACTGAACTTGAAAATTGCTATTATACTTTGCTCTTTAAAAAAAAAAAAAAATCTGTGGCAAGTGCTGACAGATTAGAGAAGCAATTTTTCTGACACTGAAGAGAAATCCATTTGGCTGAGTACACTGGGGAGAGTATGCCTATTCTTAGAAATAATTATACTAATAATCATTGCTAAGTATTTTAAAACAATGTATTATGTGCTAAATACAGGCAGTGAGCTCAGTAGTGCCCAGAAAAGGATGAATATACAGATTGTATCCTGAAGTTTACAGTCTACAACATTATCATTGCAAGACACAAAGCAATAGGAAAGATAAAAAGTTTGCAGGCTTCACTCTACAGTATCAAATTACTCCACCTCGGAGCAGCACTGCAGTCTACTAGAATCAGTAAGAGTCTTTCTACTCTGTCTGTTTTCCTGGGATGGAACCCAGGGGACAGCTGAAGGGATGGAGACTTCTGGGGCCACTGCTCACCTAGGTGGCTACCTGCCTCCTCCCTCAGTTCCTCATCTCTCACAGCTCCAGCTTTGTGGCCACACTGCGGAGAATCAGGCCAGCTCTGCCTGGTGCTGGTGAGGGTTCGGGAATTTTGCTGTCTAGGGGAAGAATGTTGTTATGTCTATCGTTTAATGCAGTGCTGGCACCAGGAGGCTGCAGGCAGATTTGTTTATTTGACAGGCTCTGCTAACTTGACTTTCTAAGGGTAAAAACCTACATTCCTATCTGGGAAGGTTTCCATAGGAGCAGATCAACCAGTTGCCTTGTTGAGCGATCACTTGGAGCCAACAGGGCCGATAAGGTGTGCCTGGCTGGGGTCTCTGCTCCAGCTTAACAACAGCACAACATGGGTCTCACACAACTTCCAGTTTCGGTCCATTCCTGGAAGGCCCTCCCAAGGGCACGATTTTCTGCACTGCGGGTGGTTTCTGGGTTTCAGAATTACAGTGATAAAATTTGAGCCTTCATGGAATCAAAAATGCCAGTAAGCTCCATGATTAGCTTTCATATTATTTTTGTATTACGTGAAAAATAGTTCTTGCTTCTTCTAGTTGAGGGGTCACATTGGTTAAATTATATCTTAAAGTGAAGAAATGCTTGCAGATATTGTTGATGACTCAGATGGTTTATAAGATAGACAATTGTTTTAAGAGCAGCATGTGCTTGTTCAGTGGACACCCTCAGTGCCATCAAATACAACTAACACTGACCAAAAAAGGTATTTTGTCTTGAATTTGAGAAAGCATAAATATTTGAATCAAAGCAAAAACATAGCTGCAATTTCAAAAGGCCAGTGGAAAAACAGCAAGAACCCTCGCATCTGGAATTGAAACTTTATAAAACATCTTTAATACAATAAATATAGATCCTATTTGTTGAAATGAACTACAGGTGCTATGTCTGTACTAAGGCCAGCAAGGAGAGCTGTTGATCTTTGAGGTAACTGTTACCAAAACTTCTTAAGAAGTAGAGGAAAGTTCATCCTGGGAAGGACTGCTCCTCCAAATCTCATCATACAGATATTGCAAATTACTTATGTTGTCAGCAGACACTGAGAAGGCATTGCTGGAGCTTGGTTCTGGGAACAGGCACTAGGACAAGGATGCCAAAAAGCAGGATGTAAAGAGGCAGAAACTAAGGACCAATGCTGAGCTGGTCCTTAGTTACTAAGAAATTCTAACGAGGGGCATTTTTATCAAAGCAGTGTGCTCCAGAAACTCCTGGAAAGCCTTTTTTGCAAGACACCCATCTGCTCTCCAACTTGTGGTTTCAGAAGTGAGGAAGGAAGGCCTTACTGTCCCACTTCTCCCCAGGCTGCTCAGGGACTCTTGGCAATATTCAAATTTTGTCTGTCATCCTTGTTGAAAGGTAGGAACCATAAAAAATAATTTGGTCCAGGTCCAAATAAGAAGTTTAATGAACTAGCAGTGAACCTGGGCTGTACACTGAGCTTGCTGCAGCACTCAAACCCAGCCCCTGTAATAAAACTGTGTGCAACTCGGTGTATTTTTAAATATGTGAAAATACTTTGCAGATAAACATGTACACAAAGATAAACACATACAGACAAAATCCTGTGAAGAACCTTATGTGTTCTATAGGTACCTGTTTGATCTACACTAAGTACGTTCTGTTGTATTTATGCTTCCTATGCTTGAATGATAATAATGGTATTGAAGAATTTTAAGCATTGGTCTCAGTTTTACCTTTTCAGGTTTTCTGAAACATTTTAAATTGTAACTGGGATCTCATACTTCCTATCCTAAATTTAATTTGGAACACAGGCTAATGGAAATACAGTTCATGTAAGCCAAAGATTGAGGATTTTGTGATATCTAAACAATATAAAGGATTGAAGTCTTAGGTATTTAGTCTCTGAGGCAGCATGTGAGCTATTTACTCATTATGTGATTGTCACCCCTCTCATTAACAGCAAATGATTTTATTTGTTTAAGAATTTCAATCTCTTAAGCCTTTCAAAATGAAACCTGCTACTAGCAACTTGTGACAGAAAGCCAACAAAGTAAAACAATCTTTGCAGCTTTTCATATCTGATATTACTGAAGATTAGTCATCTAATATGATTCACTCAAAATACTTTGGATGATGAAGTCACAGATTCCTCAGAAAAAAAATTTTTAAAAATCAGTTTGCCTTTGGGAAGATGTACATCTCCCATCTATCATTTGACTTTTCTCCCATCCTTTCAAGAATAAAAGCATCAACTTCGCTGCTTGTCATCTTTAAGTGATCTGACTCTAAACTGCCTCTAATGTCTGTGTTTTCACAAGATGCAATCTCTCAGCTTTTCCTCTCACCTTTATTGATTAGCTATCAGATTTAATCTATCTCACGATTTTGTGACATTGCTTGTTAGCTGAGTTTTGTGTAGGATAACCAACTGGGCAGAAGCACACAGCTCAAAAGACAGATGAAACTCTGACTATGTTCATCAGATCCTTTGGGGCATGGGAACTCTGAAAAAGTAAATGGTTATGGTTTAAGAGTTTTAGTATTTTATTTAGATTTAAATCAGAGGTTCACTTTCTGTGAGTGGTTCAAGGCATATTCAATTCAAAAGCAAAAATCTTTTGATGTCAAGGGTCCCTGAGTCAACATTCATAATGCATATACTGAGAATTTGCTCTTTTTTTTTCCCCAAAAGATATGAAAATGTACACCAAGGTAAAAGAGATAGTAGTCTAATAAGATGTGATATCGAAAACACCTCTCTTTGATATAGTTGTCCCACTGAATTTGGTCCTCATTTAAAAACAGAGCAAAATTAAACCTGTTTTTGGATGAGTGTACAGAAGAATACCATGCTGAAACTCTTGAGAAATTTATAATATAAATTATAATATAATTTGAGAATTATATCAGGTTGGAATTTGGACATTTGTTTAGACTAGCATTTGTGCTAATCAAGGGTAGCATTCACTTCCTAGTTCATTTACTTCACAATTAACTCCTCAGGTTGGGCTTTTGACCTAAAAATCATAATTCCATTGCCTTTAATGATCTGCAGCTCAGCACATCACATTCATGGTATGTAACTTATAATACTGATAAGCAGATAGTAAAAGCATTTTTTAAATGCTATTGGTTATCTCATCAGAAATTTCCATTTAGAGAGAGTCACAAAATGCTGTTATCCACTCTCATTTAATTTGTGGACCAGGTAGAACTTACAAAATTGAATGCATGCTTGTGCATGGGTTTAGCAATAATAAGGCAGCAATTATAGAATAGATCTAAAACTTCAAAAGATAGGGTCACAGATGAAGGTGGAGTTATTCCCTAAAGAGCATATATTCCTGATATGTTTTAGGCTGAGTTTGTTCAGGTTCCAATGTCCAAATCAGCAGCAGGAATGGAGACTGAGCCCAGGCTAGGAAGCAATGCTAGGAGGGTTGGTGTGCCTGCCTACAAAGCCAGTGTTGACACTGGTGCCTTGAGGTAATAAGGAAAGACTGGAATTTATAGACAGGTACAATAATTAATTTATTTTCCTTAGTGTTTATTATAAAAATGTGCAAGTTCAAGCTGGAGATTTGGCACACTCCATGTTAGCAATATAACAACTTCCACTGTTTTACAATAAACACTTCTGATAGTAAAACGCCATACTTCACCAAGAGATTCCATGCAGTATGACCCCATGCACAGCAATATTTTTTGAGAGAAGCATCACACACAGCATCCTGGCTATTGCTGTAACAATCCTTCATCTCCATAAAAAGCATGCAGGTAAGGTGAGTGAAAGTGAGAACTCTCCTATTTATTTAGAAATAGCTTTACCTACCATCTGGTTTATTTTGATTTAAGGGACAAAACCAGAATCTATGGTTCCTCTCTCATTTCATTAACAGTATAATTTTTCACACTATAATAAAAATGAGTTATTCCATTCACAGACAGCAAAGCTGATTTCCCTCTACTGGACATGTCCTGGCTTTGGACTTATCACCCCGGCTGTACAACAGAAGACATTATGCAATGCCTCCAGCAGAGAATGCAGTAAGTATGGATAGAAAGGAGGGGAGAGGTGGGAAAGAGAGTGTAAACAAACACCATTTTACTAAATGCATTTCAGAAGGTTCTATGATGGAGATGTGGGTTAGATGGTAACTGGTCTTCATTTTAACTTGTGGTTGGGGATGAAAGTGATTTTTTCTTTAAGTTGTGCTGTGTTTCTGTCATTATGCTAATATTTGTTGATTTGAATTTCCTTTTCCTTTCCAGAGCTAGCAGAGCTTTCCCAAGCTTTCCCTTGCTTGCTTGCCTCATACAGCTGTCTGTAGATGGCCTGCTTCCCCCCTTTGGTTTAGAATGAGTTCTTAGAAAAGATTGAATAAATGAATCTTTGCACATCTTTCCTTGTCCTCCTCCTAGAAGCAATTATGTCCAAAAGCTTGGCAAAGGAAGTCCAAATCACCTTGTTTACTCTGGCTTCCTAGTGGTAGTTGCCTACTAATGGCCAACTACATAGAACCATTAGTAGGCAAAACCCACGTATTACCAAGCATTCAGGAAAACCTTTTCATCAGAAATGGTGTAGACTGCATTTTACTTTAAAATATCTTTGTTTTTCATGAGACAGGGACAACTGAAAAAAAAAATGGTTTCTAATAACAAATTGTCTTTGGCATCAAAATCAGAGTTAAGTAGCTATTCTTATTAACCAGCTTCTTGCAGCATAACAGATTTGCCACAAATCACATCAAACTCAGTATAACCAGGAAATTTGTGTCAAGAAAAAAATAACTCCATTCTAAAATAACAGATATTACAACTTTGTCATTGAAATGTCAAAATATTTGAATTGAGAAAATGTAAATATTAACAGATTAAACTAACTTGCCAAATAGCAGTTTGCGAGCGTTCCAAGTAGGAAGACAGGGAGTTTCACCAGAGATGCTGGAATTAAGGACATCTTTGGTTTTGTTTTGTTTTGTCTTTTGTTTGCTTTAAAATCACAGTTGTGTGCTATGTATAATCAATTTCCTATTGTATTTCATTTACTAAGAAAACTTCTGTCAGCTTTAAGATTATTCTGTAGAATTTATATACCTGGAAATTTATTCTTAAATAACTATTCTTGATTAATTATTTTCAATTAGCTTCCTGTGTAGATGCTGCTATATGAAATGTGTGTCTAATTTTGAATGTGGTAGCTCTTACCTCCACTTTATATGCCCTACACCAGTCCAGATTAACTTTCTGGGTAGACAAAAGAGTACTTAAAAGTAAATTTGATGTTAAAGTCACAAGGTTTAAAAGAGATGGTACTATGCTGTATTAGACCGAGAAAAGGAGTTGGAATAAACAGAAAAATCCTTTGTGCACACACGGCCTTCTTCAGATCTCAGATGCCTGATGCTTTCGTACAAAATTTATATTGCTTTTCACCTGAAAATGACAGGTACAAGACCATTGCTATATATAAAATCACTTCCTTCTTCCCTTAGTGAAAAAATAAACCCATGTTAGAAGACAATGGTGTTCATTTAATGGCATTTGTCCTTTTTTGCTTGTAAATTATGTTTCATTTCCTATGCAACAAGCTTATACCTTTTTATAGGCTAAGAAAACTGGTTGTGCTTAAAAACATACTTGCATTTATGGTTCAAAGACTCTGATGTTCACGCTTCGAAACTTTCCGAACAGGTTACTTGACCATGATCATTTATTTCTCCCTCTTAGTGTACCTTGCAAGAGCCATGACAAAAGAATGACTCTCAAAGCAGGGGATATAAACCAGATTTAAATACTTAGCATTTTACTTCAGGCATCTGGCTCATCCAGCCACATTTAAACATAACCAAGAAATTCTTGAAATACTTTAAAGTTTATATTTCAGGGGAAAGGCAAAATAAGAATTCCTGAGAAAACAAAACATTGCCCATATCTGGACATTTTATCTCCTCCCTGCTTCATCCTGCTTTTTCTGCTGCAGAAGGGAATTCATTTGGGGTCGTCTTAGAAGGGGTCCTAACCCTTCAGCATGACATTGGCCCACTGACCAGAACACTGCTGTGGGCTTTATCTGTATTTCTGTGGGCATTAAAAAGTACTGATCTGGACAGAAAAGCCAGAACTAAATTTTTTGTATCACAACCTTCACAATTCAACTTTGTGAAAACCTTTTACTGAATAGACACAAGTAATGCTTCTAGGAAATAGCTCCTTTCAGTGCTTATTTAGGCACTTGACTATTATTTTGTTTTACTGTTTGGTTGTTTTTTGGTTTGTGTTTTTGTTCGTTTGTTTTTTAAACCATTGCCTAGCAGATACTGGTATTCATGATATGTAATTCTTGTAAAATCTTCAAGGTAAGAAGAATAAGAGAATAGGTGTTAGGTGTTGAGGACTAATAGCACTTCAAGCCTCCTGTTAATACCCACCCATGTAATAGCATGTGTTCTTGCAGCACAGCTGTTGCAGCCCCATGGCTATGCAGCATCCATCTGCTCTTGAGAAGAGTTCCTGCAGAACAAAGGGGCTTGTGTTGGGGGTTGGAGACTGAGATAATATCTGCCTGACTTCAGCTCCAGGTGCCAATGCTCAAACATTGCTCTTCAGTGAATAACACTTTATAAAGTGATCTGAATAAATAGTTACGTCCAATCCAAGTTGGAGGTCAGTTGAACAACATGCTGCTTCTGAGCACCCACTGTGTGACCCCAAGCAATGCATAAAGTGATGATTTTCTTGTCTTATTTGGTGGACAAGTAGCTGCACACCACTCTGCTGGGAACCTGCTTCTCTGGAAGCAGCAGTGAGTATTAAATGAGCTGGGGATTAAAGAAATGTAAGGGAAGATCATATGCAGGTCATAGAGGTTTATACTCCATCACAGTATCTTGGATCTGGATCAGTTGCTTGTGGTTGGTTTCCGACATTAGAGCTGTAAGGCATCTCTCTTCTGCAGAGATCAAGGTTTTCTTGCAAAACAAATATTTATTTCACTTTCATATTTGTGATTTAAGATGCCCTAGAAATAGCATTCTTAAAACTCTGTCTTGTCCTGGAAAGAAGAAACACAGAACAGGAGCCTTTGGGAATGCTGATCTGCCAAGAGTGTAAATGAATTTATGTGGCACTATTTAATAGATACTGCCCAGAAGATTGTTAGAAGTCATAGATCATGGTTGCAACATCAAAAACTCTGGAATGAAAACAAAATTTCCATTTTGTTTTCCGCCTGTCTCCAGTTGCTTTATTCCATCGGTGCTGTTTCTTGACAACACTGTGAGAGCAATACAGGTAGTTCGTTCGTCTGTGAAGCTCAGAAGCAGCATATTATTTTCAAGCTTCAACCAGGACATGGCTTTTACAGATAAGAAACGTCCAGCCTTCCTCCTCCCTCCCTGTCCCCCCCACTCTGTAGCAAATGTTGATTAACAACTAAGCACTGGAAGATAGCCCTAATAACTTTGTACCTGGAAAGGACTTATTCTATCCACCAAAGCCTGCCAAAGACAGGATATGTCTTTAGTACCTCTAGTGTTATAATTCAATTCTGTTTTAAGTGGCAGATGAAAAGGCTTCTTGTACATGTCTTGGGAGACTACTTCCCAGTTTAGCAAGAATGTTTTCCTCTGATTTTAAATCTGTGTTTTCAAACCGGTCAGCAGATTTATGCCACTTAAAACTTACATGTTTGATCCAAGCCAAAAATCTAGGCTCTTTCTATAGCCAGTGAATTACCATCCTGAAACAGGTATCAAAGACAGATGAGATTAATTGCCTCTACAAATGCTTTTTGATCTTCCCTGATTATGATGGAGCTCAAGGGAGTGGACTGCACTGGATGCCAGATGTGTAGAGACCTGAGAGAGGAGAGTCCCAGCACATCAGGACAGTAATTTTTCCCATAGCTCCTGGACACATGTGGCTCTGTCATGCTGAAGGTTTCTCTCTTCTAGGAACATAATGTCTTCACTGGGAGTTAAGTGTTATAGTTACTATTGCCTTATTCTCTTTATTAGTTTCCCTAGATTTCTAGTGACCTTACTTGACAGTGTGATCATGTTTGGTAACATAGAGTTATGGACTGGAAATGAGCAGAAATAAACATTGTAATCTTCTAATAAGATTTTTGCCATAATACAGGCCATAGGACTTTCTGAATTAATTGCTGTTTTAGCCAGACTGTTTGCAAGTGACAGAGACCCAACTGCTACCTTTGGTAAGGTGTTCCGATTTATTATTATTCTTGAACATGTATGTTTGGCTTTGCTTTCTAGCTACATTATACCACTAGTAGCCGATGTGTATATTTTTTCTCTTTTCTTCCAAATTATTTGTTTCCTTATGAAAAAAAATAAAATAGCCACTATACTTACCATGTTTGAATTACAGATTTTGGATGTAAACCTTTACAACACCCACACTGCTTGCTCTTTTGAATTTTTAAAAGTAGGTTATTTCTGCCTTTCTACTCCTATTACTGGACTAACTCTGAGCTGTGATGGTGCCAGGGAGATGCAAATCTTTGATGAAACTTAAACTCATGGAGTTCCCATATCAGAGCAGACTGTTGGACCATGTTCCAGGTTCACCTGGTTTCTCTCTCTGTGTGTGGTGAATGCTAGCTGTTCAGAGACATGGTTATTACTTCCTGTTCCATGAAGTTTTTTAATGTCTAGTATTAATCCATTTTTTAAACTCTTTTTAGTCTTTCATATCATACCTCTTGGTATGGAGGAAAATAAAGATCAGGTAGTGTGTTTAGGCTCATGACGTAGATCACTGGCAAGTGGAATTCAGGAATGAAATCCCTGTCCAGTTGCAATTAGACAAAGCTTTGCCATTGTCTTAATTCCCAGGATCCTTCTGAGCAAGAGTTTTTCATAGGTTCTTTCATTAGAAGTTCTTCATATTAACAAAAATCTGAGAAGTCTGCACTGAAATTAAAACTGAATTTCTGGGTGGCTGTGAAGAGCTTGCTGGAACATGAGGACAGGTTGCACACAGAAACTGGATTCTCCTCCATCTTTGTAGGTGTTCAAAACTTGACCAGAGATGGCACTGAGCAGCCTTCTGTAACTTTGAATCTGGCCCTACTCTGAGCAGGAGATTGGATCAGATGACCTACAGACCTCACTTCTGATGTCCTGTGATTCAGCAGTTCTACCTTTCCATATTCATCAGTGATTTCTAGAACCAAATCTGCTAAGTTTCTGTTTTCATTGTCTTTAGATACTTCAGTCACACAGCACTGAAAACCTGGAGAAGAACTGCAGCATATGAAGGGCTTACAGTGTCTCATGCGTCAGATCTGGGTGATTTAGCACAATGTTGTCCTGGAAGCTGTTACTTCTGGGTAAAAACTCCAGAAAGCCCAACATTTGGGTTTGTTGTTGGCATATGGCTGTAGGAAGACTTGAATTCAGGAATGAGGGTAAGGCTATCATTTGCTACTTTATGATATTTCCAGAGTGAAAGGAGAGAGTCTTGTGAATGTCTGTGGGATGTCAAAAATATTGAGAGGCCTCACTGACATTTTAAAAGCAGAAATACTTTCCTGATCTCCAATGATGAGAAAGTACAAAGAAATCAGAACTTTGTGGTGACATAAGAGAGATTTAGATTAAATTTCCCAAATTTAGAAGTAAAATAGAGCAGAGCTGTGGTTCATTAAATGAATGGGGAGGTTTTATGAGTCAGCCATTTCCATGGTAGGTCTGAGACACTCAGAACCAGTGCAGAGCGCTCAAGAAGTGTGCTTCAGCTGTGTTCACATTGCACCAGGAGAAAAGGGAGCTCATGACCACCCCCAGAATACCCAGTTAGGCAGTAGTGAACTTTGAAAAGTGACTATTAAGCAAATAAAATCACCATGGTGTGTTTCCATACGCCCAACACCCCCAGTTCTGAGTTTTCTACACTTTATATTTCGCAATATTGCAAAACCCTTTCTTGTCTTTTTTCCATTTGAAGCTTCCCAGTGCTTCACTGGGCCTGTTCACCTGTTCTGGTGGTCTCCATGTATTATCATGAAGCCTCATGCTAAAGCAAGTGAAATATTCATTAGCCAATAACTGATATAAAAACCTGACTGGTTATTCTAGAGAAAAGCAGATGTATATAGTGAAATGTATGGAAGAGAATAAACTATGCCAATGGGACTGTTAGATGCTGGACTTTATGTTTCTTTTCAGGCTGCCATACTGGTATTCAGGATTCTGGGTGCTGGAAAACAAGTTACAGAACATTAACTTGCTTAAGAGCTTTTTATGATAGTGGACCAGTATTTGTTTAGTGCCCAGCACTGGAATTTGAGATAAGATTGCCATCTCTCAGACAGTCATGGAACATCTTGGAAAGACAGAAGAAAACCATCTCTACTATCATCAGAGGGAAGTAACTTGAAGGTGTACTCCTTGTTGGTAGTCTTTTCAAGAAAGAAATTACTTTCAAATTCCTGTTTAGACCATTTTTGGTTTTGTTTCCTTCTAGCTGTGAGGAATGGATGAGCTTTTTTTTTTTTTTTTTCCCCAAGAACATAACTGATGATGATTTACAGCACTTATTTTCATTTGCAAAGGTACTAAAGGTCTCTGCAGGATGAAGGGCAGAGCTGCTAACCAGATTTACGAGGGAGGACTGTTGTACCTTTTGAGGAGCATTCATGAAATCAGTAGGCATTTCTATGTATTTCTGCACTTCAGTAGTTTGTGAGTCTCAGTATCAGCTACTGGGTAGGGAGTGTGTACCATAGGGGTATCTACAGCTTTGCAAACCTTCATACAAACATGAATAGGAAGTTTATGTATCTAATGTAGTACTGGAAAACAGTGTCCTCTTCATGGAAACTAATGACCATTGAGATCAGGACAGAAAAGTTAAAAATTAAAATACTCCTTAACCAAAAGTAATACAAACATTGATATTTGCAATCGATTACTAAAATGTCAGTATAATTTACCTCAATGACTCTTTTATGGCTGGATGTAGTTGACAGAGGCTTGCTTTTTGGGTTATTAGAAGATCCTACATGGGATAAGCTATGTGTTGTACAGCTTGTTATGGGAAAAACCCCTATTGACTTTATTGGCCTGAGGATCAATTCTTAAGAATGATGTTTATGACTCTACATCAGCTGCTCCCTAAAAATCTACCTGTGTGTCTTAAAGTGTGAGCCCAGGTCTGTGATTGATCTCCATTGCTTTCAGGCACAGATATTGGACAAACCCTGTGCACTAGAACTGACTCTTTATAGAGGATGCTGCACGCCCAAACCTACAGGTGGCCATGCTTGGCTCCCCGTCTTCTGTCAAGTATCCCATGATGCTGTTAGTCAACATCTGGCAGTTAGCTTGGCCAGGCTCCTTCCTAGCAGGGTCTGAAATGCTGTGAAGGGTGGACAGATGGATGACAGATGCTCTCTTGCTGGCAAACTGGATGCAGAAAGATGCTTATTTTTGGAACTCAACTCTTTAAGACAGTGTCAACATAGCCTTTGTGTATTTTCTGGCTTCTCTTCGTACATTTGCTGCCTCATTGTTAATTCTCACACACATTTCTGTCTGCTGTCCTCATTCCTGACCCCTCAGGTTGTTACTTTTATGAATGAAGGTTACAGTTTTCATTATGCATCACTAAGGTAAAGTTCTTCAGTCACAATTGCATTGGGTTATAATCAGTGGTGCTGAAAGTATTATAGCTTTAGAAAGCAGTTATGAGTCCAGACTTTTCAAATGTTCCATTTGTGGTGGGACAGAGCTTGTCACTTGCAAGATACAATGGAGTGCAGGGGTCAAGGTCAAAATGACAACATACAGGTGAAATTTAACATGTTGTGGCAGCTAGTCACAGAACAGAATCAGATCCATGGAACTTCTTTATAGCCTTTATGTTATATATAAACATATCCTATATACACATAAATATCCTATGTATATCCTACATATTGTTTTTATATACAAAGAATATGCATTATAAATATATATAGTGATAGTAGTAGCTGACTTCTTCTGAGAGGTACAAAAGCACCCATATGCCAACCTGATGCACTCTCTGGAGAGGTGTGCTGTTTACCAGGGGCTTGTATCAGGGATGTCACCGAGAGACTGTTGAGCCTCATACAGTCCACTGACTATTATCCACTGCTATTGTTTCATGTGGGCACCAATGGTACAGCCAAGAGCAGTCTGAGGAGTATCAAGAGGGATTACAGAGCCCTGGGAGTGGCAGTAAGGGACTCTGGAGCACAGGTAGTTTTATCATCAATCCTCCAGTCCAAGGGAAGGGGTTTGAAGGGACCAGTTGAAACTGGCAAATCACCAAATGGTTACAGGGCTGGTGTCACAGCCAGGGGTTTGGGCACTTAGACCATGGGACTGTCTTTGAGAAACCTGGTTTACTGGGGGCTGATGGGGTCCAACTGCCAGAGAAGGGGAAAAGCATCTTCAGTCATAGGCTTGCCAGGTGGGTGAAGAGGGCTTTAAACTAAAGTTGCTGGAGGAGGGGATCATCAATCAATCCCACTCCTACCGGTTTGATGCCAGTGCCACCAACAGATGCCCAGAGCCTGGAGAGGGATCCCAGGGCCAGACTTAAATGCCTCTATGCAAACGCACGTAGCATGGAGAATAGACAAGAGGAGCTAGAGACGTGCACATGCCTGCAGGGCTATGATCTTACTGGCATCACAGAGACATGGTGGGATGGCTCCTGTGACTAGAGAGTTGGAATGGAAGGATATGGGCTCTTTAGGAAGGACAGGCAGGGGAGACGAGGAGGGTCTGTCTCCCTCTATGTCAGTGACCAGCTGGAGTGCATGGAGCTCCACCTGGGGATGGATGAGGAGTCAACCAAGAGTTTATGGGTCAGGATTAAAGGGAAGGCAGGGACAGGAGATGTTACAATGGAGGGTCTGTTACAGGCCACCCAACCAGGAAGACTGAGCAGATGAGACCCTCTATAGACAGATAGGAGCAGTCTCACGCTCGCAAGCCCTGGTCCTCATGGGGGACTTCAATCACTCCGATATCTATTGGAGGGACAACAATGGAGGGCACAAACAATCCAGGATGTTCATGGAATTTGTTGATAATAACTTGCTTCTCCAAATGATAGTGGATCCAATAAGGATTGGTGCTGTGCTGGACCCTGTTTTCACCAACAAGGAGGGGCTTCTGGGGAGTGTGAAGCTCAAGGGCAGACTTGTCTGCAGTGATCATGAAGTGGTGGAGTTCAAGATGCTTAGAACAGTGAGGAGGGCATGCAGCAAGCTTTCTATTCTGGACTTCAGGAGAGCTGACTTTAGCCTCTTCAGGGATCTACTTGGCAAAGTAGCATGGGATAAAACCCTGGACGGCAAAGGCACCCAAGAAAGCTGGTTAATATTCAAGGATCACCTCCTCCAAAGTCAGAAGCAATGCATCCCGACAAAGAGGAAGTCAGGCAAGAACATCAGGAGGCTTGCATGGATGAACAAGGAGCTTCTGGACAAACTCAAACACAAAAAGGAAATCTGTAGAGGGTGGAAACAAGGACAGGTAGCCTGGGAAGAATACAGAGATATTGTCTGAGCAGCCAGGGATCAAGTTAGGAAGGCCAAAGCCCTGATAGAATTAAATCTGGCCAGGGCTGTCAAGGGCAGCAAGAAAAGGTTCTATAGGTACTTTGGGGATAAAATAAAGACTAGGGAAAATGCGGGCTCTCCCCAAAAGGAAGCGGGAGACCTGGTCATCCAAGATATGGAGAAGGCTGAGGTACTCAATGACTTTTTTGCCTTAGCCTTCACATGCAAGTGCTCCAGCCACACTGGCCAAGATGCAGAAGGCAGAAGGAACTGGGAGAATGAGGCACTGCCCACTGTAGGAGAGGATTGGGTTTTAAACCACCTAAGGAATCTGAAGTTGTACTAGTCCATGGGACCTGATGAGATGCATTTGCAGGCCCTGAAGAAACTGGTGGATGAAGTGGCTCAGTCCATCATATCTGAGAAGCCATGGCAGTCTGGTGAAGTCCTCCCTGACTGGAAAAGGGGAAATATAACCCCCATTTATAAAAAGGGAAAAAAGGGCAATCTGAGAAACTACAGGCCAGTCAGTCTCACTTCTGTGCCTGGAAAGATGATGGAGTGGATATGTCTGGAAACTATGCTAAAGCACATGGAAAATAAGGGGGTGATTGGTGACAGCCAACATGACTTCACTAAGGGAAAACTGTGCCTGACAAATTTGGTGGCCTTCTACAACAGGGTTACAGACTTGGTGGATAATTGAAGAGCATCTGATGTCATCCACCCAGACTTGGACAAAGCATTCGAAACTGTCCTGCATGACATCCTTGTCTCCAAATTGGAGAGTCATGGATTTGATGGATGGACCCCTTGGTGGATAAGGAATGGGCTGGATGGTCACAGAAAGACAACAGTATCCTGGGATGCATCAAGAAAAGTGTGACCAGAAGGTTGAGGGAGGGGATTCTTCCCCTCTACTCTGCTCTCGTGAGACCCCACCTGGAGTCCTGTGTCCAGCTCTGAGGCCCCCAACATAAGAAGGACGTGGACCTGATTGAGCAGGTCCAGAGGAAGACCACGATGTTCAGGGGGCTGGAGCATCTTCCTTTTGAGGACAGGCTGAGAGCATTGGCATTGTTCAGCCTGGAGAAGAGAAGGCTCTGGGGAGACCTGGTAACCTTCCAGTACCTAAAGGGGCCTGCAAGAAAGCTGGAGAGGGACTTTTTACAAGGGCATGTAGTGATAAGACAAGGGGTAATGGCTATAAACTGAAAAAGGGTAGATTGAGATTAATTGCAAGGAAGAAGTTCTTTCCTGTGAAGGTGGTGAGACACTGGAACAGGTTGCCCACAGAAGTTGTGGCTGCCCCCTCCCTGGCAGTGTTCAAGGACAGGTTGGACGGGGCTTTGAGCAACCTGGGCTAGTGGAAGGTGTCCCTGCCAATGGCAGGAGGTTTGAAACCAGATGATCTTTAAGGTCCCTTCCAATCGAAATCATTGTATGATTCTATGATAACTACCAAGTTTTAAATTAAATTCAGTATCTCTATAGTTATGAATTAGATTGCTTATTTTGGTTTCCTCTACTTAATCTGGGAGTGTGTCCTTTAATAATATGGTTTCACTCTTAATGAGTGCAGTCATCCTAAACTCATGCCAGAAAAAACATTGTACTACAGTGCTCTATCATGTGTTACATTCATTATCTGACTGAAAGGCTGCACTCCTCCACAGAATTACATTGAGGTCTAGCATAAAAATGTGTAAATGTGTGTACTTGTAATAGGAATGTGCTCTGAGGGTTAGATCTCTTTAAACAAAGACAGCAATTATCTCATTTATTTTGCCAAATCTTGATCTCTCCTTAAAACAGATCAACATCTAGCAGAGCATATCCATGGCAGCTATCATAATAAACTCTATCTTAAAACAGTGAAGCAGTCTTCAAGGTCTGCTCTGAATCTGGGTAAAAGAATAAGCAGCAGGAGACAACAATGGGCAACAATGGTTAACTATAAGACAAACAAATTGAAACTATACAGTAAAGGAAATCATAATATTACAAATTGACTGCAAATGTTCAGTGCATTTTTTAAATATAGAAAATAAATTAGAAAAGCACATTTTGGCTTGTTTTGCTATCGTGAACATTTGTAGTTGATTTCTATGTGTTGAGGTTGTATTTTATTTAGTTGGATAGGATCTGTGTTCTCCTAGGGATGTCCAGTGTCTTGGCAAGGGCACAAAGGTCTGTGGGGCAGGAAGGCTGATGAACTGAGTGGGGTTTGGTGTATGCACATGTATGTTGAAAAAAGCAGTGACTGGAAACCATCTGTGCAATGGGATGCCTGTCATGTTGTACAGATGAAGCAAAGACATTACTGTAAGCCCAGCACCAGACAAATAAGTCTTTGAGGTCCATGTGCAAAGAAGTGGACAATAATGAAGTCAGTGAGAAGTTACTGAATCCAAAGGGATATTTCTCTCTCTAGCTGAACTTAGTAGCTGTGTGCAAGCTGAAGAAAAGGTTTCTTTCTTGTTTGCAATTGCCCTAAGTATTCAATTACCAGTGTGCAGGTCTGCAAAGCAGTTGCAACTGAGTCTTTCAACCACCTCATAGAAAGGCAGATATGTTCATAGCTGAAATAAGCTCTCTTTGGTTAATTTCTGTGCTGATTGACATCTAGGTGTTAGTAAGGTTTCTTATAATGCATGTTCAGTGAAAAGATTCAATCCATCTCCCATAAACTACATTTATACTAGCAAGTTGCACAGTACTAGGGAGGATTTCAGTTTAGTGAAACTAGCTCTGCTTCTGTGGTAGGAGCGTTTATTATTATGGGTGGGAGCTCTCCTGTGCTGCTTGGCCTGGTGCCAGAGAAAGGTCCAAGGAACATTTGATTCACTAGTGCCAACATAGCAATAGACTCCAATGAAAAAACAATTAAATCTATCTTCCTTCACATTGAAGATGAACCAATTCTCATTCTGGGCAGAAACTAAGCCACTGTCAGCAAGCTGGTGGTAGAATTCATCCTGATATAAAAACTAGGATCTCTTTGCACATATTTTATCATATTTCACAATTCAGTAACTTCCCACAGTGTATTTATCAGTGGAATATGGAGGCTATGGCCTTATCATAAGTTGCAAGTATGTGTCCAACCTGCCTGCAGTCCTTGGGAGGATGACAGTTGTGTGACACCTCACAAAACCCAGCAGTGGACAGCTTTTGGGGTTTCTGGGTGTCCTCAGTGGTACAGACTAGTGCAGGAATGGATTCCTGCTTCGGCTTCACTCTTCATGTGCCACAACAACAAAAGGTTGTCATTTTAGGGTTGAGTTGGACTTGCGTGACTTAGATGAGAATTGCCCGGTGTGTTGTAAATTTGCTGAAGTGTGCTTAGAGACATGTTGGCATGTAGAGCTGTTAAATGAAAAATGTGTTTTACTGCCATGCTGTAGGGGAGCCTTAAAGAAGAGCAGTCAATCTCAATTAATGTGAAAAGAATCTGGCCATGTGTATATTGAAAAAGGTTTACTTTCTGCCATCAAAGTGCTCCCCAGCTGGATGTTGTTAATAAATAATCGTCTGGTTTCACTTACTGCCTTAAAGTTCAAAATATTCACGTTTTATGGATAGTCAAACAAAACAGAGAGAAGGAAGATCGGAAGATCTGACTTACCATTCCTGGATATTGCAAGTCATTTTATATAACCTGATGATACAGAAGATAATTACTATAGTCATATACAAAAGGTTAAAGTTCTCTAGGCACTGCCTGTACAGGAAGAATCGGGTTAAAATTTTCTTCAGAGATCCTGGTTTTGGGAGTTGACACTTGCATCTTTATTGAATGCCACTTGGTGTTTTTTTTCCTAAAATTATCTCTTGATATGATATAATGATCTGTTTGTTAACCCTTTTATTTAGAAACTCATCACACTCATGCAAAAACCCTATTATACTTTAACTTAAATGTATTTTATTTAGTTGAAGGCTATGTATCATAGCACACCTAATCTATGTTTCCTTTAATCAGAATAAAATCTAATCAGGAAAAGGGAAATAATGCAATTAGCATTGGTCCACTTCATTACATTTTGCACATGCAAACATACATTGTATTTATGTTCTAGAACCTATTTGTTGTGAAAATTGTTTTCATCACAGTTAGGATATCCAAAGATGCCTAAAGGACTTGGATGCTGAAATCGCATTTGCTTTTCTCCGTTTGCTTCTGCTTACTGCAGAAGTTTTCCAGTAGAGAAAAGTCTGGGAAGTGTTTAACAGCGGGCTCACCTCAGAAATGTTATGCTCATTTTTGTCTGCTCTTAGATTCCAGGAGTTCAGGACATGGAATGAATTTGTGCTTGGCTAAGGTTTCCAAGGTTTTATGCTGAAAGTTTTGAGCAATTTCTTCCTTCTTAGTATGCTGGGACTTTCTGGGGAGCTGGATTTCTAGATGGCTATTTAAGATCAGTCATAAGAGTCACCCTGAATCCATATATGCACCTCAGTATCTAAGATGGTAATAAAAGTCAAAGCCCAAATTTATCAGCTGAAATCAGAACTCTGAATGGTTTTTATTTCAGTTCAAAGTTCATTTCCAGCCTTGGGCATTTGAGTTATAAACACTTCTTCATTTGTAACCTAACAGATCTTTTGAGCAGATGAAAAAGTCTTATGAAAGACAGGCCTCAGCTTAGCTAAATGAACAAGCAAAATGCCTGTCTTTAAGATGGCTTTACTTGTATAGTCAAAGCTAAGACTTTTGTGCCAACATGCCAAAAGAGTACCTGCTATCTTCTGTGCAGCTATAGACTAGTTACTGTGCATGTCTTGCTGCATAAGCTGGGCTAGGATCCTTCCAGTAAAAGCTGAAAGATGGTAAGAGAACAAATAACAGTCAACAGCCGCAATTCCCCACCATCCTGCCCACAACTCCCCTCCCTTCCCCTGCAAATCCCTCTGGTCTTTTAAAAACATGTGATGTAATTTCTGATGAAATATTGTGTTTGGCTATAGGCTGTAGGTGTAGGTTTTTCCACATATTTATCTGGCTCACATGACCTAATTTGAACAATACATTTGAACACAGCTAGATATAGGAACCTGAACGTTGAAGCAGAGAGAAGGCCCTGCAAATGGGGGGCCAAGGACATGGTGACAACAAAAAATGTGTCCAAAAAATGGTAGGTAATGATATGAGGCTTAGGTTATTAAAAATGAAGTGCATGTCTTATGATCCCTTCTCTCTGTACATGAACACAGCAGGTTGTCCCTCACCAGCAGTGACACACTGAAGACTAAGAATCTTCTTGGAAGTTGGACTGCAGCTCAGACAGAACTGCATTGCACCCCCTGGATATGCCCTAACAACGACATTCATTACAGGCAGCAAAATGCTTAAGCTAATTAATAGCTGTGTACTCTGGTGCACTGAGGTAATGATTGTAATCCTGAGTCAGGCACCTTGTGGAAATGAGACAGTTCATAGAATCACAGAACAGCTCAGCTTGGAAAGGATCTCAAAAGATTGTTTGGTCTCACCTTTTGTGGGACAAGAAGCCTAGATAAGATTATCCATCACCCTGTCCAGATACATCTTGAAAACCTTCAACCCTGCGGCAGTTGTTCCATTTGACTCATCTGTTTGGAGATGGAGTTTTCACTAAATAAAGAGGAGAGACCTGATGTTACTACCACCTTTAAGATGATACTGCAGTGGTCGGAGCACTTGTCTAGGACATCAGACCTTTAGACTAAATACTTTTCATGAAAGTATAGTAAAATTGGAAGAGCAGACCTTTTGGGTCATGACATTGTACATCTCAGCTGTAGAAGTGTTACCACTAATTTTTAAGGACTGCATCAGTCCTTGTCAGGAAGAGCTTAAGCATGATCTCCTAATGTTGACAAGCACACTCAATAGAGAAAGACCATTTTCCTCTAGGTCAAGCTATGACATGAAGCATCTTTGCTTCTGAGTCCCGCGCCACATGGGACACTTGGGTCCAGACTGCTGAGCTCTACCGAGGTGCAGCTCTGGCTGGAGCTTCTCACACCTCTGCAGACCTAGGTGGGGAAGAGGGGGCTGTGGATTACCTGCATGGGCCAAGGCACCACTTTCTTGCCTAATTTAAATCTTAGACTTTAATGTTCCATTTCTGATCAGACCCACCAAATGTATTATTCCACTGTAAAGAGATAGCATGCCTAGTTTAAAAAACATAGAGGTTCAGATAAAAAACTTATTTGAGAGAAATGAAAGATTTACTTGGGAGTATATGCTTGTACAACATATATTTTAACTGTACATGTAAAATACACATTCGTTGGACTTGGTCTGCAATCATTTATATCCCTCTAGTAGCAAAGTGTTATTATTTGGTGAGATTACTCTGCCTGATAAACAAAGATGTGTTTTCAAAGTGTTAATGAGGAATTTATCTATTATTCTGGGAAAAAAATTGACAGTTCAAGGCAGTAAAATTCCTGTCTTGCAGAAAAGAACATAAATTCTGTCTCTGTCAAGAGCAAGACCAAAATTCATAGCTGAATTCAACAATAAGCTTCCAGATCTTGCAAAAGATATTTTGCTTTACTAAATATTTATCTCAGAAATATACGGCTAAAGAAAAATTTAAAGAAAGTAGTTCTTGAAGTACTGCTTCACTGCACCAATCAGGAAAGCTTATCTGCTTTCTATTTTTTTTCCCCAAATTTTCCTACCACAAACATTTAGTGTGTGAATTGAGCTCTGATGTTATTTGTGTTCATTCTGACTAATTTCAATAGCTTTAGGGTTACTCTTTCTAAAAAAATATTAGAAATGTATAGGACTGTGAGCAAAATATGGGGTCATTTCTTTGTGGTTTAGTGTTTGAAATTAGCTGGTGGTCTCAGCTCAGTTCCTTGTTAAGAAAGATTTGTCATTGAAAGCAATTAAAAAACTGGCATCTTTCACAAAGACTGTATTCAATTTTGGAAATTAAAAAATGAAAGCTAAAATTACATTTGAATATGCTGATTTTAATCATCCTCCTACATCAGTTTCAGTTTGTAACAACCATATGCAGTAGAACATTTGACTATTTTGAAAATAGTCATTACAGATTAATGCAAATTTTAATATTATTCTGTTTCAGCTTATCCACAGCCCTTTTGTTATTAAAAGTGTTGCTGATAAAAAATGTGAAACAGAAACACATGATATATGGTACACGTTTTGAATGGGCATCAGTCACCCCAGTATTTAAAAATCAGGCTGATGTGGAAAGATAAGACATTTATAAAACAACTACCAAGCAGATAATTGATTCACAGAAGTTGTGGGCAAGTGATACATATAAAAACGGGGAAAATTGAAGTAATTTAATGTGAATAACACTCCTAAAATAACGTTCAATAAAACATACAGACATTTTGTTGAGAGCTCATATTCTAGACTTGACATAGTTTAAATAAAAGCAAAGTCATTAAAGTAATAAAGTTAGAATTGTATTTCTCATTCAGACTATATTACCTCTTAGCTGGTGAACTCTGGGCAGTCTGTACTAGTAGTCTGCAGCTTTGATGTCAAGTTGTTCTTAATCAAGGTAAAAGTCCTGCATCACTTTCCTTCATGAACATGGTTGTGTAGTATTGCCTCCATAAAGTAATGTTGTGAAAGAGGTTGTGTTTTATGAAAGAGGCTTTGTGTTTTTGTATCTGCTTTTTGTGAAATTCAGTGGCAGGAAAGATGACCACTGGTGTGAACCTGTGGTAACCAAAGTGAAATAGTTGGATCAGGTTTTAGGTCAACTCTTTGTAGACCACAGCAAATGTTCCACGTTTTATCAGTTCTTGCACCGGCATCATGATTTAAAAACTTGGGTTTTAAAGATTTATTTTGTTTCATAGGGCTTCTCAGAATTAATCTGGGTTACAAATTTACCATTTGAGTGGATTCTTAATCTGCTTTATAAGGAACAGGTCCTTGTTTTATTCAGGAACATAGGAATCTTCAGGTATGTTCAGCAGAGTTATATGAAAGACAGAATTTTTAATAGACTTGCCTATGGTGCTAATTAATATCCATATGCTTATTCCAAATATCAATAAGAAATTATAAACATGACAGAAACAGACAATAATGGAACTGAAACCATTTGAATCTATCTGGAAGAGATTCATAAGTTGCAGTTCATGGTAACACAGTGATTTTGTTACAGGACAGGGAACAAAGCTCCAATCTGATTTACAAACCAGATCTGGTTCAACTGTAAGACATGTTTTCTCCTCATGTTAATGCACTGAATTTATACATATAATAATACTGAATATAACTATTCTGGCTACAGATGATTTAGTTCAGTCACGTACAACTGATCTTACTAATTTTCATCTTCTCAGGGCAGGTATCTAACAACATACATGTGTGAAAATGTTCTTAGTATCCACAGTTTTTAAAGCAATATATACAACATCACTTCATATCAGTACATTTCTCCAGCCAGATTTATATTATGGAAATGAATAGAATTGTACTCTTGCCAAATGCACGGTAACTCAAACCAGTACCTGTTCTTATAATTCAACCAGTAAGCCTCCATATATTTTAAACAAGAAGACTTGCCTTTGAGAAAGGCACACTGAGAATAGTGGTAAATCCTTCATCACGCCGTAAGATATTGTGCATTTGTACCTTGATCCTTTCCTTGAAAGGCTTCTAGTCAGTTATGGGCCAAGTGGGCTATGCTAATCAGCTGAGTTTGAAAAGGTCACAAATACTATACCTAGACAGAGGTATTTAGTTTATAACAACTAACTCATGAGCACACATTTTTTGACTGAAGCAAGTATCTTGGTGTGTTACATCTTTGTTTGTAAAGAAATTTACTCGATCATTTTTTTCTCAAAGCATCCATGGCATTTTCATTGTGTAAAAGAGTCCTAAGGCATTTCTTGGGCTACTTCTGCATTTCTGGGTGAAAAAAAGTGAAGCAAATCATAGCTAGACTTGGACTCTGGGTTGAAACAAAATAGTAGATCTCCTCCTTGAGCTATAGCATATTCCAAATGTTACCTTAGTAAGTGGGTGCCTGCTTGCAAACAGAAAGTTACAAGGATGTTGCAGAAGCTGGTAAGTAGGAAACATTCAATGTCAGCTGAAAGGCACTGCAGTGGCTGGCTTTGCTGGAGCTGAGCATGTGATCACATGTTGGGGTATATCCTTCCAAGGAAAGGAGATTAACCACTGTGATTGAATCAAAGTCTCAGCTGGGCACAATGCCACCAAACTCCATCCCTCTGCTACTCAGTGGAATACAGCCCTAAGTCACTTCTATATGTGTTTTCACCGGACCCAGGTCAGCATCCTTACTGCCCCACATGCTGCAAGCATCACTGCGGAGCTCAGGGCTGCCCAGCGCAAGATCTTATCCCTAGGTTTTGTCCCTAGGCCCAGACAGTCTCTTTTCCCTGAGACCACCCTGAACAGTACTGGTTGTTTACAAACTCAGGAAGAGCCTCTGGTCCCTGAACCAAATTTTACCATCCCAGAGATGAAGATGAAATAAGATTAATTTTGTCAACACTCAAGAGAAGCCATGAGTTCTAAAGCATGCTTGACCTTATGCGGGAGCAGAGAAGTACAAGTTCCAGGGGGAAAACATAGAAGTGTGAAAAAGGGGCCATGAAGTAAAATTGTGTTCTATTTAGAGACAGGACAAAAAATCTGGCTTAAACTGTGAAACACAGGCATGGTTTGCTATTTTCTCTGAACCAGTGAAGTTTTTGTGTGCCTGTGGTGGAGATAGTAATTTAAGAGTTTTCTGTCTTGGCCGAGTGCAGGGAGCAGAACAGCTTCTTGAGAAACTGGTTGTGCTTGCAGCACTCAAGTGTTCCTCTTCTTCCCCAAAAACAACTTTTATGTGAAGACTGGGATTTTGAAAACCATGCAGAGCTGGCCTGACTGTCTTCCTAAATGTCACAGGGAGTGCTGGAAGCCGCTTCTTCTGTGGTTAGCTGGTGACACATACAGGCTTTGGAAACTGTATAACAGCAGAGATTTCCACATGAATGAAACCCAAATACAGTGTCCTGAGAAAAGTTTCAAAGGTTAGACTGATCTTGTATGTCAGAGCTTAGTGTCACTTAGAGGCAGTAGGTGTATTATGGTACAGCCCCTCTCTTCTCCCCAGGAGCCCAGAAGAGCTGGCAGGCTCTTTCGTGCATTGCAGATGAAATCATGACCCCATTGACGTTAATGGGAGTCATGCCGCTGGCTGAGATGTAGCCAGGATTTTACCCTCTGTGACTGTATGCACTCCAAAATTGGAGATGCATTGAAGAGTGTCTCCATTTTATTACCCGGAATTCCACGTAATGCCTTTGTCCTGCTTCGTTCTCAGCATATCTTTCCAATCTGCATTTTTCTGTGGCTTTTAAAATTTCATAACATTGTACCATGTATCTGTATCTGTATTGGTATCGGTATTGGTATCTGTATCTAGCTGTAGCTATAGCAGTAGCTGTATCTAGCTGTATCATCTGTATCTATCTGTATCTGTATCTGTATCTGTATCTGTATCTGTATCTGTAGCTGTAGCTGTAGCTGTAGTTGTAGCTGTAGCTGTAGTTGTAGCTGTAGCTGTATCTATCTGTATCATCTGTATCTGTACCTATCTGTAGCTGTAGCTGTAGCTGTATATGTAGCTATAGCTGTATCTGTATCTGTATCTGTAGCTGTATCTGTAGCTGTATCTGTATCTGCAGCTGTATCTATCTGTATCTGTATCTGTAGCTGTAGCTGTCTCTAGCTGTAGCTGTAGCTGTATCTGTAGCTGTATCTGTATCTAGCTGTAGCTGTAGCTGTAGCTGTATCTATCTGTAGCTGTATCTATCTGTAGCTGTAGCTGTCTCTAGCTGTAGCTGTATCTGTAGCTGTATCTGTATCTAGCTGTAGCTGTAGCTGTAGCTGTATCTGTCTGTATCATCTGTATCTGTATCAGTATCTGTAGTTGTATCTGTATCTGTAGTTGTAGCTGTATCTGTATCATCTGTATCTGTATCTATCTGCATCTGTATCTGTATCTGTATCATCTGTATCTGTATTTGTATGTGTGTTTTCATAGTCCATTCTGTCACTTACTGAAAAGGATTTTGTAAATAAATATGAGAATTGCAAACAGGGAAAAAGATATTTTAGGAAATAGAGGATAAAATATCCTCTTGAAGGATATTCTCATTTTTGGTTGTGGTTCATCTGAAAATTATTCAATCTGAGAAGACCACACAACATGAATGAAAACAAATATCTAGAAGGAATTCTTTATTCAGCAGGTACAGAGTTTCAAACTCCTGCTGCAGGTGGAAGATACAGAGATGAGTTGGACTGAATTGATTGAAAGCCCTTTCTTCCTCCAGCACAGTCTACCCCGCTGAGGACCTCATGATCAATTGTTTTTTTTTTCCTTCTCATTCATGCTGCAAATTATTATATGTCATTAGAGGGATCTCTCTGATGCTTCAGGGACAAATGCTGCCTGTGAGAAATAATTGTTTTGGTGAAGGGAGGGGGGATTTTCTGAGACACACTGAACTTTTCAGGGATTAAATTTGCTTGCAGAGTGCCAGTTCAGGTGAATAAAGTCTGATCTTACTCTCCAGAAAGCTGTGGTCATTTTTCAAGAACAAATATTTATATCACAAATATATACATGTATAATCACATACTCATGGTCGCATATAAATGGATGAAGTGCAAAGACCTATTCACGGTCTTGCCAGAGGCAGCAGAAGTGCCTCAGAACATGTCTGATGCTGCACATATCTCACTGATCTCCATTGAAACTAGGACATTCAAGGAGACAAGGACCATTTATTTCTTATTGTTTATTTAGTTGGACACAAGGGTTGTTCGATGCCTTTCTCTTGCCCTAATTTCACAGTCATAATGGCAAACAAACTGCGGAAAAATGTAGTCTATTCAAGACTTCTTTCCTGAGTTGGAAGATGCGTGAAATAATTTAGGTCACCTCTATCTCAAAAGACTATGGAAAAATTGCTACGTGTAATAGATTGTGCAATACTAACATCAGTCTTCTAAACCACCAAGGCTCCCTTACTTATGTTTTTAATAGTGTGAGACCAAAGACTTCCAGGGGAAAATATAGTGAGTTAATATAATCTGTTATTCAGAAGGAATCTGAGTAAATTAATTACATGCAGAAATGGCTTAGAAATGCTTGTTAATAATTTCAGTGCATTACTCAAAGGTAAAATAATGTTTGAAAGATTTTCAAAATAGCTTTAATAAAGTAATAAAATGTGTCTTAGTGCTCTTTATATTCATATTTATTAGAATAGTCCTAACTGAAAATGAATTTGTAGAGTGAAGGGGAGAGGGGCAAAAGGTTATGACTAGGAAATGTTGAAGTGTGTTGGCTGAATATCCTGAATGAGAATAACCTTCCTTAGGGGCATTGCAGGTTTCTTGTTTTCTTCTTATCCATCCCACTTGGTGCAGTAACCTAAAACAATGGGGTCAATGGGGTCCCTCAACCACTTCCTTTCCTGTTGCTTTTATTGTACCCTGGAATTTGAAGCACTAATGATTGTTCAAAACACCCTGAAGAAAGTTATGGTTGGCCTACAGATCAAGTCACATACCTCTGCAATACACTAATCGATTGCTCTTTTCCTTTAGGAAAAAGAGAGAAAGATAAGGTTGTTTGGAAAAATTTTGGTGCCTTTGAGAATTTTAAAGTACTAATTTATTGTGGGAAATTGTAATGACTTGTGCTGTTGTAATTATATTAGGATACATGTGTCAGTTTCTCTTCTCCTACCAAATAGCTTCCAGACTGGCCAGCAATCTTTACAGAGATTCTTACACTTTTTTTTTTTTTTTTTCCCCAGCTCCCTCTAACAATGGCTAGTGAGGAAAATCAGTGGTGGGTCTTGGTGTCAATGCGCATGTAGAGAGGGTGTCAGAGTGCAGTACTGGTGCCAGTGTGCAGGCAGCAGCTTCTAACTGTGAGATGGAAGGATGCAGGAGCCAGAGAAGTTCTGTTAGATCTTCCTCCCTTCCTGCCCCTTCTCCTGCACTGCCAAACCTCCCTATCTCAGACTCTGCTGCTTTTTTTCCTGGTTTTCCTCTCTCACACCTGAACTCTGCTTCTCTCCTGCCTGTCTCAGGGTTCTGTGCCTTCTTTTCCCACTTTCATGGTTTTTTACTTCTTCTTGGGCATCCTGGCCCATCAAGCTATCCAGTTATGACAGAAAACCAGTGCTCTATGTAGTCTTCATCTGCCATGGAGCAAAGGGAGAGTGCTTTAATGTCCAGTTTACTAATGATCAGGCTAAGAATTTTTTTTAAATTATTATTATATCTCCTAAAGATTTACTAGATATGTGGGAAGACATGACTGTTTTGGTTCAATGACAAATAAAGAACCACTTTTTCCCAGGTATTTGACACAAGCCATTCTTGTAATTTATATGTGGAAAGACTAAAACATTTGCATCTGTGGAGAGACTGTGAGTTCCTCTTTAATTTCCTGTGGAGTGTTTTAGAGCAACACACTGAGGGTTCCCATCATAACATTACCTAGTATAGAAAATATGAGCTGGACGACACCATCAAGGACCCTTAAAAAAAAATTGTGGTATGTTTAAAAAAATGTCAAAAAGTCCACTTGCATGTTAGGAGACTATGACGAGGTCTCTTTTTCCATAGAAAGCAGTGAAATCTCAGATCACAGCAATACCAAGGCACAGCTGGTCCCTGGACTGTTTGCACTGTTCCCTATCAGAAGTGAAGGAAACCAGCTTAGCACACCCTTGCTTTCCATGTCCCAGATGACAGTGACACTATTTTAAACCTTGTGCAATTAGGTAGAAAATGAATTGAACACCAGCTTGTGACAGACTGGTTATACCGCTCATTGCCAAGACTTTCAAGATGTGTGGAGCGTAATTTTAGAAATGCTAAAGTTGCGCTTAAAACATTTTGCAAGCCTAAAAGGATGTTTGGAGTTACAATTTAAAAACAGTGGGATTTAGTGCAACAGGTTTTGGCAAACGAATCACTGCAGTTCCTACAGCTGACGAATTAATGTGGACCCGACAGACTAACATGTACCATGTGTTTATTTTGGCAGCAAATGTGGAAAAATCATTTGGAGAAAAATTGTATTATTCAACAGATTTATTTTTTTGTTTTGTTTTGTCTTTTTTCCTTCTTTTAATTGAAATCACAAAGGTAAGGTTCAGAAATTCCTTCTGATTGGTACCATATTTATCGTGTTATGAGAAACTAATGACACTATTACATGATTTTTTATGTATTAGGCTATTTGATCATAGTAATTCTCTCAAGTACTAAAATGGAACAACACCCTTTCATATCCCTTCATGCCCTACATCTTGTAGGTAAATGAAGTAGGTACATGTCAGACCGGAAAATGCACTGCAATTTTTTATAGCTTAAAACTCATTTGCAAGGTGAAGCTTTTGAGCATCTGATTTATAAAAGTCTAAATGTATCTGTTTTCAAGATAGTTTATGAAAGAATAATAGTGTTTTCCACAGAAATATTAACAAATGCTTTAACTTAGTGTTATGGAGAATAAAACATTCCAATCATAAAATGGTTTTTTTAAAGTCATAGGTTTACAAATTTCATCATACTCAACTGCACAAGTTAGGACTCCACATGACTGGAAGGATGAGAAAGACAAAACCTGTATCTTGCTTGAATGGAATCTGCAAGTTCATTGTGTCTTTCTCAAACCTTGTAACGCCTTGTCACATGCTGATTTTTGTATACAAAATAGTGCTGAAAAAGGACAGCTGTCCATTTTCAACAACACTTTGATCGTTTTTTCCATTTTTGAGTCCTAACTTCTCCTTTTCCTTCCCTCCCTTTCATCCTCCCTCCCTTTGTCCTTCCATCCATCTCTTATAATGAATTAAGTGAGATGTAAATGCAATATCCCTGGCAACATCAGGATTCTCTTTTCTACAGGTTGGGGTAGAGAAGCACTTTGTACTTCTCCAAACAACTGCCTCAATTCTTTTGTGACCATGTCTACATACCACAGAAGCTACAAGGCTATTCTTGTACACATGAGTGTTTAAATTAAACTGGATGCATCTAAAAAAAAAAAAAAAAAAAAAAGTTTTAACCCAATTGTGAAAATGAGCTAATTTTATGTGTGACATTCTATGAATTTTTACCAATTTTGTTATGCAGGAAGTAGATTTCATGACATTAATGCTTTTCAGTCCTAAGATTTCTGACAGATGGTATCTTTTGAAATTCTTGTTGGTTTTCCCAACCCTGCTGGGCTTCTTTCTTTTTTTTCCCTTTTTTAAAAAATTCCTTTTAAAGGGTCTGATTACAAACAGTAAACGAATAACTAGTCTTTTCCATCTGCAGAGAATTTAAAATTAGATTTCATTAGTGGTTGGAAAAGTATGCCATGGAAGCTTGGGGAGAAGTGGGGGAAGGAGAATGACCTCTAATGACCATCAGCCCTGCATTCTCTTCCTTGTGTCCTCTTTCCTCTAAGCGCAGCACTGGCAGCATCCATAGAGAGACTGTCATGCCATCTTTCATTTGGATTCCTATATCTGTGTCCTTCTCTTCCCACCCTCAAATGTGGAGAGGATTTCTAATGTCAGAAGGGGTCTAGTCCCTCCTTCACCTGGGAATACCTAATAGAATGAGGGGTCAATAGTAGATGCTTAGGGAATGATTATGAAAACTTCAGACAAGTGCAAAGCAGGCTTTTGCCCTACAACTTCCAATTCACAAACCACCATCAGGTCAGGGCCTCCATCAGAATCTCTACTTGCTTTTTAAAAATCTTTATTGTTTTATTCCTTTCTTACTTGACTGTCATGATGCCAAGAAGGAAATTGTTGTCAGGTACAATGGAACAGCCACCTGCCTGTGAGACCATGGTTGGAATAATCAATATACAGATATTGATATACAAAACTCTATGCAGACTGAGAAGACTCGAGCCATGGTGACATCTAGTACTTTACTTTTATTGAGTCTGAAGGAGAAAGCCAGGACAGAAATGTGAATCAGAATCCAAGAGTGACTCTGGTTATGAGAGAAAGAATAGCCTTTTCTGAACATCATGGTAGCTGCTTTAGAACTATCACTATGCCAGAGGATGTCTGAAGACATTCATTTCCAAAGGCTGGTTTCAGTCAAACATTTCACAGCCTTGTAACAATTTTGCTTAATTTAATTTCCTTTTGTTTAATACAATTTCCCCTCTTTTAATCTAATTTCCTATGTTGTGTTTTAATAGAAGATGAAAAGTAAAAATGGAAACAAAATATCAAGAACAGGAATGAAAAGAAGACATATCCAAACATATAACCAGGCCCTTATAATTAAGTAAGTTGTAACTGACATATTTGGTAAGACTATTGACAGGCAAATGTCATTTTTTTGCATCTCTATTTACATCTCTGGCTATGGAGTTAAGAGAACTCAATGCCAATGTCTGTTTTATAAGGACATGAAAGAAATGCAAATGTCTTGTCTCTGTAGCTTTATCCAAAGTAATGAATCTCTGACTAATGAATCAATGTCACAAGCACATCCCAAAAGGAAAAAAAATGATCTCGCTAACATTAGCACTTTACTCATTGTCTTGGCTGCTCCAGTTGGTGTTGGGACAGTGCTGATCACAAAAAATGAGGGGATTATGTGTGTCCCTTTTGTCAATGCTCTGAGGGGAAAACCATACCAAAACTAGCCAAGGAAAATTCTAATTTGCCAACACAGTAAGACAATAGTTACAAAGACAAAACCAAACCAAACCAAACAACCCCACTTCACTATTTTCTATAGGTATTAGAAAAAATTTTAGACTTCAAAAGAAAAATAAACACAGTAAGACATTTTAAATATTTAAAACATCTGATTTCAAAATGTGTCTTCCTCAGGATCTAACAGACTGGTAATACAAAGAAGTGAAAAATTAGTTCTGGTCACTAATTGGTTTTCAGCTGTTAAATTTCCCATTCCCATTTGGTTTGTTTAGCCCACGTGTTGGTATGTAATTACAGTAAGTTTAAATGGAAATTAACAACTGTCTGCAGTGAATGCTTGAAACACTTTAAGTGTCAGGTGCCATTTGTGAGACCTTATTGTTTGTGACCATAATGCTTATGGGAGTGCTTAGAGAATTTTTTTTTCTTTAATTTCAATTTTGTAGCCTGGCCACAAGACTGGCCAATTAATTTAGGCTCATAAAAATTAAGACCTCTTTAGGGCTGTGGTCTTGGTTAGAGTTATTTGGGGAAATCTCATTAAAACCACCCTTCTACTGCTGAAATCAAACCTGCTGCACCAACTTTTACCTTCACCAGTTTTTTCCTTAGGCAGAAGTTAATAGAAAAAATATCAGATTCTTACTCCCTGGCTCAAGTCTTTTTCAAAGAGTTTTGTTCATAGAGAGAGGAAATATATTGTGAAAAAAAAATTGGCAACAGTAAATATCAGTGCTCTTGTGTTCAAGAAATTGTTCTTGTCTCTGACAAGGAGGATGACAATTTGGAATGCAGTTGGAAGGGTATGGATGATTCAGTAATTAAAAGGAGTGTGATTATAGCAGAAGCTACTCATACTGCCATTTGTGATGAGAATAATTGGCTGAGGAAAACAATGTCTTGGAATTAAAGACCCCTTTGCAATATATATGAAATTGTTTCTAGACATTCAGCATAGCTGACTGCGCAAATAAAGATTCAAAAGTCTGAGAGGAGTGGAAAATATAGGGGAACTATAGAGATAGCTTCTGAGCATATGTCTATGCATGTTCCTGTTGATAATTTTTTCATGCTGTTACAGACAGAGGGGAGCATCTGCTAAGCACACAAGAAGCAAAAAAAGGCTGGTGTTGACAAGTTCACCCAAGACAATTAAGGATAAGTTATTGCTTTAACAACATAGCCCTGAATGTGGGGCAGGGCAGAATTACATCACCTAAAGAGGAGCATCTGCAAGATTTTACTTCTCAGAGCCCAGCTCCTGAAGGCATTTCTCCCTGGGTAGGAAGGCTGGTACAGAGTTTCCCTTGCGACTTCGTGGTCCAGCTTCGCTGGCATATATAGATCTGGGCGAGTCATGACCCAGGTTTTCCTGGAGAAAGTGCAGGGGATATTTTTGTGAACTGCTCTTGTGAAAATCTCTGAAGAGAATGACAGCTACCAGTTTGCCCAGGCACAGCAGGTCCACAGCTAGCAGAAGTTTGTGTGGTAATTTGGCAGTCTACTCATAACTTTTTATTTGTACAAATGCTGGAGATGGAGGGACAGATTCTCAGCTGATGTCAGTCTACACGTTTATATATCTCCATTCATCATCATAGTCTTGTGCTCAGTGCAGATTGCCTTGATATTTTTGTTTTTATTTCCAGGGGTTATTGCATTGTTTGCAGTCATATCTGATGTGTCCTACCAGTTTTTCCTCTTTTACTGCTTATACTTCAGTTGATTTTCCAGATGAACCATAAGCTGAAACAAGAAGACCTGAGTTGCAAGTGAGTTTGAGTAACCTGGAAATGTGAATAACAGCTGGTCTGCAATTAAAGAGTGTTTGAGCTTGCCCACGGACATCTAGTCTTACTTTTCTCACTCAGACTGGTTGCCTCATAATCCACACACAAGTGATTTAAATAAAGAAATAAGAAAAACTAAATGGAATATTTTCTTGAAAATCTTTAGGAACTGTAGTGAAGTGACCTGACTGCCAAGAAAGCTTTATTAAATAGCCATTAAACATAAAAAACAAATGTTCTTCTAAGAGTCTTGGCCCCAGTCAGCTCTGTGGACTTGGCATACATTCTAAAAATTCTGTATTTCTTTTAGTTCTTCAGTTTTGCTTTATCATCACTGTTGGACTTCAGAGCCAAAGACCTATGTGCTTGCTCAAGAATAAGTAGCTCCAACTTGTACTTGAACAGTCCCTGAAAGATTTGTCTATCTGGTTTGGCAATTTTATGACCTTTGGTAAATACTATAAAATGTAGTTCTTCTCTACTGCATCTTCATCATAAAATAGTCTATATCTTAGTTCTTATTTGGTGATATGTTGCCATAGAGAGCCTTGTAAAATTACTATGAGGACTTGGTGAGATATTGAGGTATTGTAAATGAGACATTTTGTATTGAGATACTGTAAATTATTATCCCTCACTGTAAATTATGATTCATTTTTGTAAATGATTAGGCTGTTTAAATGGTCAAATATTTCTGAGTACAGCATTCATAGTCTAAGATGGGGCTGAGGGTTTTCTGTGCATCCTCTGCTTTATTCATTTTTTTTGGATAAGGATAAACATAAATCTCAAATCTACCAGCACAAAACCTCATGGCAGGCACCTCAAAAGAAGTCTGTTTCCATCATTATGCTTAATACACTTATAAAAATATATTTTGAAAGCCCTTCACTTGGGAAACTAAAAGATCAGCTTGGGTAACCTTACTGTGGAGGTTCATAGTGTTTCCGCCTCCAACTGTCCACCTCGTGCTTATGCCAGAAACTGTTCAATTATGCTTTTATTTTTTGGTTGAAGTGGTTGATGCCACTTCATATTTTTCCTAACTCCTTACTTCACAGTAGGATGCTAAATTCTGGTAGGGAGGCAGAACACACAGCTAATGGTTTTATAATGTTAAACTGTTGTAGTTTAAAATTCCTCAGACCTGCAAAAATTATATATCTATCTTCCACAAAGTCACCCTCTTCTGCTGAAGAAAGAGGGTGCTTTCTGCCTAGTCAGTTAAATGGCATTTACTTTGCAGAATTTCCTTGAATAACGGATTTTAAGCTTGAAGCAAGCTGCTATGGGTTTGGCTGAGTTTGTTTTGATTTATAAAATGGACAAATCAGCAAAGTACCAGACCTGTCTGAATAGCAGCAGTACTTGCTAGTGTAACACAAAAGTTCAGGTCAGGGTCTTGCACATGTTGAACAGTAGAAGCAGGAAATCCTCCCTAAAACACATCCCAGGTATTTCTGGTGGCTGAATGAAACCAGCTCTTGGTGTAACCTAACCTTTCCAAACTCTATGAATTGCTATGAAACTGTATTCCAAAAAATATATTGCAATTACACATGGGCATGCCTCCACAGTAAGGTTGTTTTTGTTTTTTGTTTTTTTTTTTTTTTTTTTTTCTTCATTAAGAATTCTGATCCAGAAGCAGAAACTGGCTTTGTTTGGCACTGAGGGATTTTTTCCTGCCACAGTCTATTCTGTCATTCCATGATCCCAGCTACCCAGGAAGACAGGGCATGGTGCAATTTGTCAAAACAAACCAACATGGATTTCAGTTTTCCAGGCTAAAATTCAGTTCAGTAGCTGCTACTTCAGACATGACTGAAGCAGAGGTAGGCAGACCATTACAGTTGGGAAATAGTTACTATTGGAAGCTAAGCTGCTCCTTGTCTTGTGTGGGAGCACAAGTAAACTCAGGGCAAACTGTTGAAGTCGGTTGAAACTTTACCTCCTTAATTCTGTTTTGATGCTCTACAGGTTTTGATTGGCTCAGTATCGAAATGCTAAACTGTAATTGCTTTGTATACCTAGAGTTACTGTTTACACAACAAAGCAAAGATGTGATTGCAGCATGAACTAGAGCATAAGCCCTCTGGGCACCAAGAGTACCACAGTTTTTGCAGTCAGTGCTAACATCTTATCCTACTTCATTGCTACCATTATCCCTGTGAGCTAAGTTTTGATTGGTTTTGGTCTGTCTGTGCTAAAGTTGCGTTGCCAAATACGGCAAAACAGAGGCATTTTGTTGCTCAGACCTGTCCTAAGGAAAATCAGTCTATTCAAGACAGCATCACTGCATGAGATTCATCTCACCTAATTTTAGCTATTTAATAGTTAGGCAGCAAGTTGAACTAGTTAACTAATAGTCACTGGATAAGGATGGCCATCTCCAGAGAACAACTTGTCCTCACCTGTGTCTGTGGTGAATCATTTTCTGTAGGCACCTATCTCTCCTTGTTGATTGTTGAGGAGTCTAGATGACTAGCTTAGAGGATAACCATAACTTTTTGGTAGCAGAAGTTTTGTAGGATGAATCCCTCCAAATAATTTTTATCTAGGTAAGAAAACATTCCCCTCTCAAGGTACACTGCATGTAGGCAATGCTTGACATGCAGTGTCGACAGAAATGTCTATAGAAGCTGTGAACACAAAGATTGTGATACACTCTTCAAGTCTTCTTTAGCCTGGCTAGAGAACAGGGCTTATCTTATGTTTTCACTGTCCTCATTTAGTATAATTAACCTCAAGCTGCTTTTTCCCCCATGGGTCTTTATGAACCACACACAAAAGGGAATGATATCACTGCTCTTCATTCATGCTTATGCAGTGCTCTGTGAGCCACAGAGAAAGGCTTAAATACAGGTTCAGACCATCAAGAACAAAAGTTCAGGGCCTTATGCATCTTGGAATTACAGCTGCAAATAAGAAGAGGATGGTCTTTGCCCCGGGGACTTAAAGTGACTTGATGACAGATGGCTAAAATATTCTGGAGGTGAACAAGGTATGAAATGAAACAGTCTGAATGAGCAGATTCATACTAGGCCCAAACTTAATATTATTTGACTAATGCTAGACTGGTGCAATTGTGATGAGTCACAATGTTTTCTTGTAGCATGAACAGAAAGAACCAACCTACTGTTTGCAAATGTCTGACTTTTCCAAACTTGTTAGGCATGTAGTTTATTTCTGTTCTGAGGATATGGGGAAAACAAAAAACAACTCCCACCACAGCATGTAATGCTTCTATTTAGCAACAAGCAATAATTTCCCCATTGCTTCAGCGATCTTTTGTCATGCTTTTTTTTCCCTCCCAGCTACATGGGAAAGTTGAAATTTTTTAGTCGGCTTTGAGTATTTTTTCATGAAAACTTTCTAATCCATGAAAGGATTTAGTTTCAAAACACCAGTTCTGTAGTCAGCTAACAAAGATGTCTTTTTTCTCCACTTTTTCTTGGAATTGCTTCTTAGAAAAAAAATCACAGAAGGGGAGTTAATTTTTACATAAAAAGATACTACTTGTAGGAGACCTTTATATGCTTAACAATTTCAAAGACATATTGAAACTTGTGATACACTATACAGACAATGCCCTTCACATGAAAATCACTGTAGATCACTCAAATGGCATATAGTCTTTGTGTCATCATAATCTACTGTATAAAACTAAACAATCATAAAAGTAATCATATAGGCAAAATATTGCTATTTCATCTGGCAGTATATTTATTGTAATAACAGCATATCTGAGACATGACAGACTTTAAGAAAGGGAGAGACAAAAAGAACTTTAAAGCAGCCAGTGTCTGTTTCCACTAAGCTACTAAATCACATTTTATTTCAGACCAAGGTACGTGTTTAAATTTCCATCCAAGTTCTAATCCAGTGGCTTTAAGCTAAGCTAGTATCTGCTGCTGAACTGGATCTGCTCTTGGATAAAGTTCCAGCAATACTTTTTTCTTAAACGTGCCAAGCCACTTGGCAAACTGTGTGCATATAGACCCAGGGCACTAAAGTCTCTCTCCTGTTTCAGGTTCATATCTTTTTATCTTTCTTCTTGTGCTGGTGACATAAGCTCTCTAGATAAAATAATCTGTTTCAAAGAATGCATTATCATTGTAACACTATAAGCATTGCTAATATTAGGAAAATAACAGCATACCTTAAAATTTTTCATATTTAAGCACACAGTTAAATGCTGTTAAATACCAGACTACACACCCAAAGAGTTGGTATTCACCTAACCTAAGTTTATGCACTTTTTCTTGGAGATTTATTTCAGTGCTTAGTCTCTTTATATAGTGAAGCATGAGAGACACTTCTAAAGGTTAATTTTAGATGAAGCGTCTTGATTTCTGAAGGTACCTTTGTGTCTCTATCAACTATATGAAAGGTCTGTATTGTTGCATGCCTTAACCATGAAGGATCTCAGATAAAAGGCATTTCCAGATTGCAGTTTGGACTTCCTGAAGTTGTATTTGTTAGACTTCATAACCCCAATGATAACTTTTTTTTTGATACTGTATTTTCAGATATCAGCTACATGCTAAAAAACACATGGATGGGTAAGTCATGTGTAGTGCATGTTGGTACAGTCTTTCATGGTGAATTTTCCCCTACACTTTCACTCCTTCAACAGCCTCCAAACCTCCGATCTTCAACAGCCTTATCCCACTCCACTGCTAACCACGCTTTGTCCCCATCTCTCTCCCCATGATGAGCAGCCTCTGTGAAAAGTTAGAAAAGATGCTGGACATGAGCCTTTTCAGGAGGTATAAACAGCAGCACTAACTGCCCTGTCTGTGATAACAGTTCAGTTATTACCTTGAGCTTCTTTTTCCTTATACCCCATAACCTCCCCCCTCTTCCCCAATCACACCAGCATCCATCAGTTCTCATCTGCTTCCCTCTGGTCCCCCTACGTCAGGAAACATATGCTGAGAGGTGGTAATTTTTTGCTGCCCTTAAGAGAGAGAAAACAGGACAATGAGAACAGTAGAGCAGCTGAATTTTGGGGCTTTATATGGGAAAACAGAGGTGTGGGGTGGTGTTTTTTGTGTGTGTGTGCAATGAGTACTGTAGAGTATTGCAAAGGTCTGTATTTACAAAATGCTTCAGAGTTTGGAATTTGTCTACCCATTTCTCATGCCCGAATCTCTTCTCTCCCTAAATTTTATTAGTTTGAGGATATGTCTCATAACTTTCCTAATCCTGGAGTGAAAGACTATTTAGATGGACAGTTTGTGTTTTGTCCCTATCTGACTGAATGTTTTAATTTAGCCCTAGGCAGCCTGAGAAGGTAGCAATACAATTCTGAAGTGTGGGATACTGAGGAAGGCTTCAAACTGTTGGATAAATGTCTATCTTCTCTGTTATTAGGTGATAGCTAAATAAATATCCATAAACACAAGTAAACAGATTATCTATATGACAACAAAATCTGAGTGCAGTGCAATGGCTATCTCTACAAACACGAAGAGGTGAACTGAAGCAGAAGATCTGAGGACTTATGCCTGAACCTTATTTCTGCTCTCTGGAATATTCAGGGGTTTTGGTTTGATCCTCTACCTTATAGAAATTATGCTGATATTCAATACATAATATTTGATGAAGTCCTCCAGGGGCTGAAAACCCTTGACATCAATGTATACCTTTAACATCCATCTGAGAAAGATGAAATTTTTAAATTAGGAGAATTCTACCAAACTTCTTTATAGTTAAGATCTTTTTGTCTTAAATGAAAACACTGGCTTCCCGGCCTGGTGGGAAAAATAACGAAAGCTTGCATAGCTTTTAGTTTTTTTGAAGTATAAACCTCACAGGACAAATTTGTCCTCTTCTTTTGGTTTAGGTGCATGCAAACAGAAACAGTGGCAGATGGACAATGACATCATTCCATTGTCTTTGTACATTGTGCTTATAAATATTGTCAAACTTATCCAGAAAGCTTTTTAAATGCGGAATCTCCCTGCTGAGCAATAGATTTCCCTGATCCTTCAAAAAACTCTATACTGAAGCAAATAAACTTCAGCTATAAAACTTTCAGAACACAATCTTTTGATTTATATTTCTCTTTGCCTTCCTGGTGGTACAGGGAAGATCTATACAGTCAGGATGATGTACCTCTCAGGGGCTTGATCAAGCCGCTATAAAACTGCTGCCAAAATATCCGGTCATTTATTTAACTCAAAACATTCTGCCATGCTACAAAAGAGAAGCTGACTGCTGAGCACCAGAAGGCCCAAAATATTCCAGCCCAATGGATCATGGATTTCTCTGTGTCACTTATCTTACCATTTCAGTGCAGTACCATATGTTCTCATACAATTTTGTAATGTGCCCCATATGTTTGCTTTCCTTGATGAAAACCAAGGAGGCAGCAAATTATCTGCAACACTGACACATAAATCGTGATTTTTTTTAGTTCTGAGTTTAGATTAATTTCTTTTACTTTTTATATTCCGTACGGTAAGTGCTCTCCAGTGAATGCCCACATTTCATGAAGAATTGTGAACAACTGTTCAGTGACCGAATGTGTATGAATATTCCTAAACAACAAGTGTCACAGCATAATCTATTTAATTTTTAAGCTGGGGATGGTATTGACAAAAAATACCATCAAAAACTTCTATAATTGTTCATCTCCATTTGGCAAAACATTAAAAGAAAACAAACTGAAGATCTAATTCTTCTTGATGAGCAGAGCTATGTCAGAGGTAAATTTGGCCAAAACAGAGATCTGGGTCTCAGCTGCAAACATGGAAATGAATTAGAGTGTTTGCTGATGAAACTCTGACCAGATTTGAGATGAACAGGAAAAACTGAATACAGTGAGGAATGGTTAAGAGTTACCCAAGCCACAAGTCTCTCCACCTCTGTGTTTGTATGCCTGTGTGTTTGTATATGAAACTAACTGTGAAGCTTTGGTCTTAGGCAGGGCTTCTGATAGCATAATGTTTTAATCTTAATGTGGCCCAACTAACTAACTACATATGAGGCAGTGACATAGCTGTGGCATTCTTTCTTTTGAGACAGAAAAGATAGACTAAAGATTGAGATGGTCTGTTTAAGTCCTATGCTGTGTTGAAGAATGCTTTATTGGCTGTTGAGACTTTCTTGTTTGGTGTTTTTTTTGTTGTTTTGTGTTTTTTTTTTTTTTTTTTTTTTTTTTAAATTTCATACAGCATACTCTTGTTGTTTAAACATTTACTAGAGTTTTTGATAATTACAAATTATAGTACAGATCCTCTACTAGGGGACATTTGGAAAAACTAACTTAAGCAAGTTAAATATGTGAACTCAAACCATATTACATGCCTGTGTGGACACTTGATCTGGCAATTTAGATGTCCTTCATTCAGTTTAGCTTAAGTCACTTCCAAAATAAATGAAAATAAATTGTGTTAAAGCCACCACTTCATCAGGAGGAGATCCACAAAGAGACCTAAGACAGATCAGCATGTCCACATAGAAAGCCAATTCAGCATAATTTTTATGATGTCTGGAGTTCAGAGTCACAGCAACTGCATGTATTCTCCCAGCAGATCTAACTCTTTCCTTTTCTACGTTCTGAAAATCAGGCAAAATTAGGGTTAACATGAAAGTCTTAATCCAACTGATAACTCTTGGATATTTTTGAAAGCTTTTTTGCGATGCAACTTCCAAACACTGTGCTCTGTTGTCTACCCCAAGCATGGCAGGGAAGAGAAGATAGAATTAAAACTAAATTTTCACAGCATTTATGGAGTTAATACAGAATGTAAATGCTACTTAGCAGGGTTGGTTATTTTGGCTTTTTTTCTTCTTTTTTTACATGTTCGAGCCATTAATGAACCCTTCCAGACTGAGCTCATTGTTGAGAAATTTAGCAGGATGTATGGATGCCATGGCGTGGACTTCCCCTGAGGCCCATTACTTTCCTGATCTCTGCTATCAGATCAGATTTATGACGTGGATAAAGAGGAGTTTGGGTCCATTTAAGGTTTACTGCTTATTGACCATTAAAACTGCTAAAGTGATTTCTAGCAGCAGAGAACATTATATTGGAGACTGGGATTAAGCAGGGCCTTTGTATCTTGGAGAAGTGTTTATACTTCTTAAGGCCTACCAACTTTCTGGTTCACTGTGCTGCAGAGCAAAGATCTCATCGGGCTTCAGTGGGATTTTCATCGTTGAAACACATAACTGAAAATACTACAAATGGATAAAACAGTTTACTAAAACACGTTAATCCAAAAGTAAAAGAACCCAAAAGATTCAGCTGAACCCCTTCTGCTTTAGATTCATCAGTCCTTGGAGGCTGTGTGCCAGGCTCAGTGGAAGCAAGGTCGATGGACATAATGGAGTTATACCACAATTTAGTCTGTGTATTTGTTTTATTCTGCCTTCAAAAGGGAACAGTGGACATTTTTTCTTAGTTCAGAAGTGGATAATTGCACTTTCTGCTATTGTAAAGGAGGACTTGTTCCTGCTCTTGTTCTTTGGATTTTAGCTTCAACTTCTTTTACTAGTTTAGCTTCACTAATCTTTCACTAATCTTTTAATTTATGTTTTTAATGTCTTTGTGTCATTTTGATATCACACCCATGCACATTCTTTATACTGAATTCAGGGTTTAAAACAAAAATCTGGGAAATGATCTCATGTTTCTGCACTGATGGAGCCTTAATTTTAGAACATTACTATTATGAAATGAAGGCTGCATACATAGTATGTTTTGAATAGTTTCCCATTTAGCTACTCCTTCATGACATATATTAAAACATGCTATCTAAACCTTGAGTGGGGGGAGCATCTTAGAGTCAGATGAACATTGAAATGCCTAAATGCTTTGAGTTTTCAAAGCTAGGCTGTTCTAAAAAGCAAGATTTCCAGTCTATTTCTGCTTTAGTTTGGTCTGTAAATACTGCAGCACCATCACTGGAAACAGTAGTTCCTTACTCTCTCTAGTCAATGGGAGGGCACTTCTTGTCAAAACTAGCCCTGGCTAGGCCTAGATAGTTCTCCAGCACTGTAAAGTAGAGCGAATGTACATTAGTAGTCATAAAAAAGCCTCTGAAGATGAAGACTTGAGTGGATTTTTAGTATCAGTGTGCAACATTTCCGAAAGTGATCAGGTGACTTCAAAATGTAATCATTAAGGTGATTTTGAAATAGTTACCCAATATGAGGAAAGTTAGTCTTTCTGTTGTTTTTAAGTTCTGAGTATTAGATTTACATTTTGCACTAGAAAGCTAAAAATCTATTAAAACTAAAAATTATTTTTCTCAGGTTAAGTTCTAGTTTTTGACAACTATTCAGTCTACTAAAACCAAACTGGCTAGTCTTTTTAAAAAATTGGCTACATTACTGTTAGTCTTCATAAGAAATGGGTGAATGGCTGATAAATCAATGGATCATTTCCCACTTATTTCGTGTTTCTTCTGGTACTGTATGAGTTAGTACCATGGCTATTTTTTCACTAAACAAGTCTTGGATGGTTGTTCTTATCAGCCAGAGATTCTAATTCTGGACAAGTACCATTTTAATGAGATCTTACATCAAGAGCTTTCCTATCACGTATAATAGCAAGAGTCAAAGCCCATGTCCTTAAAAGAAAGGCACATGAGAATAACAGAAATGGTACCGGTTCCTCAGATTTGTTGTTTATTCTTCCACTAGTTTATACTCTGATGTATAAAGGCAACTCAAAATTAGTGGTGGTTTTACTGCAACTGATGGTTCCGAAGCTGTTTCACAGGCATTTCAGCCATCTAGCAGCCTATGGTAGAGAGGCTGAACAGATATGTAAATACTCAGGGACAGGGACTTTTCTATCCATATTCAATTTATGTTAGTGGCTATACATAGTAAGCTTTCTTCCTGCTATCCCCTGACATCCTGTCATCGTGATAGCTTGTCTATAAGAAGCTGTCTGGGGATTTCTTTATACTTGAGAAGAGTTGCTTGGGAAAGCTGTAATACAATAACTATGCCAAAAAATGTCCTTAAAGGGGATATTCCTTAGGCCTGGAGGAGCTATTTTGTTGGCATCTCAAAGAGAATTATCTATACTAGCAGAAAGATTTCTTGCTGCAATGGTAACCATGTTTTACTGGGTTTTTTGCAGACATAGTTATATCATGGAGGAAAATGACTTTTTTGCGTTCGTAGTTGATTCATTTATACTTGACAAATGTTTCAAGCCTGTTTATTCTGCCACTAAAATCTTGCTTTTTGATCTTTTTATTCATTCCTTTGCTTGAACTTGGACTCCTTAGTGGACATTTTATCCCTGTGCCAGATATTACTGTAGGAATAGAGAGCACGAGACTCTGCAAATGCCAGTAACACAAACAAAGAGTCATGGAGATAATCATAGTATTTCAGTGCTTGGGGGAAGCACCACTTCAGAAGTAGCACAAACCCAGTGTTGTCTTTTCTCCCTTTTATGGAAAGACCTACTACTATATACACTATAATTTTGGAAGTATTTAGAGGTTTTTTCATCTTTCTACTTCTTGTATTTGGGTAGGAATCTATTCCAAAGCAATAGGTCCTGCATGTAATCAGAAAGGAACTGAGATATAGGGTTGTTCTGCCATCTTGGGCAACAAATAATAGGCTTACAGCACAGTTTTTAATCAGTTTCCTTTAAAACATCAGAACTTCTACAATGATGCAAATCTAGTTCATCTACTGACCATAAACAATGGGATAATTAATGGAATACTTCAGCTTTGAAACGGAATCCTTATGATCTAAGAATTATGAGTTGGATTGTAATCACTCTTTGAACCATTTGATGGATTTGGATATAATTATCACCTCATAAGCCAAAGAGCATGTCATTACTGAGTATTTATCATATTGCTTTTGTCGTGTAACTACAGAAAGATTACTGAGGAATACATGCTTTATAAAACTGAGTGAAACTAAATATTTATTTTCTTTTTCTTATGTAAGTTTATTGTTTGTAATTTTCTCCATCAAACTGTTTACAGGTTCTAAGGCAGGATAATTGTTTAAGTGCACTTGGAAAAGGGTATTTCTTTGCAGGTTACATGAAAAGGACTTAGAGCAGTGGCTCCATTTCCTTCTAACAAGGCAAAGAAGAAATCACAGGATAAGGTTTGTATTAGCAAAACTATAAATTCCCCAGGTAAAACTAATTTTATCACTTAGCTATTGATCTGAAGGCATGAGATTTCTTCTGCATGTGCAAATGCCCCTGCATTCTCTAATTATCTTCTTTTGCAACAAACTAAAACCAGGGCAGATTTCTCATTAAAACTATGGATTTTTTCCATCGTTCTGGTGCAGGGAAAAAGCTTAAAAGAAAATGCAGAGTTAGTGGTTGGTATAACTTATATTTACTTAAAGAGTTCTTTGCACAGCCAGAATGATATAAAGCATTCAATGTTAATGAGCTTCAGATCAGGCACGTAGACAGAAATTCCAATACTTATCACTACCTTAATTGGATATTCATTTTAATTCTACACACCTCTCCTCAGGGGTGTGGTAACTAAGGCCAAGTTTATTCTTGGATTGCATTACTTATAAACTGACTGATAGGTAAGGCATTCCTCCTGTGGGTGCAGTTAGCCCAGCATTGTTCTGCCATAGAAACACACCCTTTCCTGAAACAAGGAGGCACACGGTTTGCTGGTATAACTGTCTGAAGATAGGAGTTTCTGTCAGCACAGCTATGCCAGCCAGGGATCAAACCAACACACGAGTGTCAAAAGTCTGGGGAGGACACAGGGCTTAGGAACAGTGCAATATGGTCCCTGTGTTGAGAACAATGCTTAGCACTCACTCCCTGGGAAGAGGAATGGAACATGTACAGTATTATTTCAGATCATTCCCTGTTCCATTTCCATATCCAGTGCCTCTCCCAAATGATTTGCTCAGTGTAATAAAATAAATGCATTGTATTTTATCTGATGCTTTCTCTACTGTTCTCAGCCTCCTCCCTATCTTGTATTCTTTCATCCATGTGAGTCATCTTCTTTCCTTTAAAAAAGCAAGAATGTCAGGGCATTTAGGATATTGTAGAGAAAGTAAGAACCTGGTGACATTATTAGATCTATTTTCCAGGCTTTTTGTTGGATAAAAAGAATGAGTGAGCAATTGTTGGTTAAAAAGGAAAACTTTGGATGAAGCATTTCCCATTCCTCAAATGGAATCAGAATGGAGACTTTTAGAAACTCAGGAAAATTGGGTTTACAATGCCATTACTCCCTCACTTTCTAGAGGGATTTCAGACATATTAGCTGCATTTTATTATGAAAATTTGTTTTGGTGCAGTAAACTACCTAGGAACCTCAGTCACAGTTCAAAGCACACTGTGAGGCTCATAGAGACAAAACAGAAAAATATTTTGTGACCTAAGGAGCTTACAATCTGAAGGGAAAATCAGACACCATACAGATGAAAACAGACAGCAGAACACAATGTAACTAGTGATCAGGGGGTTTTGCAATGTCAAAAGAGAAATAGGGGAACCTGTCTTGTGAGAGGAGATCAAAATGAGCTAGGCTTGTTTTACCAACAAATTCAAGGCTGGGTGTACTATTCACAGATCCATTTTGGAGATGGGTAAATATGAGGGAAAGAGAGGAGCTGTTGAGACTTAAGAATAATTCAAAGGAAAATGCACACAATTCTGCCCTAAAACAAGTTAGCTAGAAGAAGATTTGTATCTCTTGGAAGCACAGAAATGGTCTTGTGACATGGGAAGTAAGAGGATAGAAATTAAATTACTTCAAGATGGAGCATGAGGTATTTACAGCAGGATAGGGAGGATCCTAGAGCTAGGATCTACAACTTGGCGTATGGGACTCTGGCTGTTCAACTCGCCGATATCTGCAAGAGGGGCTGGAAGAAGACATGATTGCTGTTTGTTGATCCTGTCTGTTTGCACTCCATTCATATTATATGTAATTAGCTCTGTGCTTCAGGGCTTCTGCCAGGTAAGTGCAGGAACAAGGAATAATGTCCTCTTTTTCCCCCTTTGATGCAAAACATGTCTTCTGGGAAAGATGGAATTTTACTTTCTTCTCATCTATCTGTGATCAGTGGGAAGTCCTTGAGATACTTAGATCGTTTTGGCTCATGTGCCTTAATCATGTCCTCAAGGCTAAAGCCAGTTTTAAATTTCAGGATTTGTACTGTATTTTCTATTAAACCACTAATGGATTGGGCTTTGGGTTTTGGTGGGGGAATTGCCTTCCTCTGTTCTATTTCCCTACGGCAGGGAACTCAGGTACTGCAACTCCCCCGCTTTTGCCTGGTTTCTTCCTTTGGGACAGGCTAGTTTTGGCAGTTCTTATAATAATGTTCCAAAGATTTCAGGCTTTTTTTGTGGTTTAAGTATATGGGATCATGTAATGTAGAACTCTGAACTTTGCATTAAATGTGAAATACTTCGCTGCTTGCAATTGCAAAGGATTTATCTTTTTAGGATCTGAAAAAAAGTCAGTGAGGTAACGCTGTGGATGCTTCTTGTTAGCATAAGGGAAGGGAGCAGAGGCAAAGGGCATGAAGATGCTTGTCTAAAAAAGCTGTACATGAATGCTGTAGGCTGATTTCTCAGAGGCAATGTTTCGGTAATTAGAAAGCTTGCATCCTTGTCTTTCCAGGGCATTACCTTCAGTGGTCTGCAAGTACAAGGGAAATGGCTTTTGTGAGGTGGAGGTCTCTGCTGAAGGAGAGGGAATGCTTGGGAAAAAGGGTGTGGAACATTGTGTCTTCAAAGAGCATGCCATGGGGCAGGGCATGAAGCCATCCTTGGAGGGATTTTCTGTGAGAATGAGAGTAAAGCAGGCATGGGGGAAATCTGGATTTTTGCTCCCAGAACTCAGAAGACTGGAGGCACCTGTGGCTGATCACAAGGGAAGTTCAGACCAGCAGCTGCCGCCGGCGCTGGCAGCAGAAAAGGATGAATTTTATCCATATATGGAAGCTGCATGAAGTTCCCCTGAAATGATTTTACTGTCTTTGAAAAGTGTAAAATGGATTTACTAATAATAGGAAGGACTGTTAATTGCTTCTGTGGCAAAGTCCACATGACACCTCCGTTGACTCCATATAAATTGAGGGATTTATCTGATAGACAGATGAATGCAGATTGAGAGGTGATGAGGAATTCATGGGCCTGGTAAACTGAGGCTAGACAGGATGTAAGATAAGGGGATAAAATCTCCTGCATTCCTGGCCCTTTTTTACTCTGTCTTTCAGTCAAACGTTTTACCACAGTACTGATAAAACTCACAGAAAAAAAATCCATAACAAAAAAATCCCAATTGTAAACATTCGATTCCACTAAAACTTGCAGTTTTGGCAAAACAGTGTTTTCTTTTGGAGATGCATATATTTTGTTTAAAAATTTTCAATTATAGCTACTTCTGACAGCTTTTACTTGAGGCAGACAACCTGCTGGGCCCCAAGGATAGCATTGCTGGCCTGTCACTGAACACAAATAAGGCATTGTCATGTTTTGGCATCCAGGTAGAGGTTCTCCAGACCCACCCCAGAGTTTCAACAGCAATTTTCCAACAGAAATTATTCCAAACAAAGCAGCCTAACTGAATACACCGTCACTTTTGGATAAGGATTTACCTCATCAGAACATTCCCATCTAGATCTGGTTCCAATGCAGGTTCAGATGAGCAGTGTCTTTTAAGTTCCTTCCTCTTTTTTTCTGGTAAGAGGAATGGAAAATATGTTGACTTCACCTTTGGTATTCATTGTTTGATATAATCTCTCAAATTTCAAATAAAATTGTTGCTACACCTAACTTGCTACATCCTGATACTTCTATATGAATCCATTATTTGTGTGAGAGAGAAGGCATTTATGTCATGTATTTTAAAACATGTCTAAAATTATATCTTACGGAAGGTGAAAGGAAGATGCATATAACTATGGTATGGTCACAGTAAAAAGCTGTCCGGAAACCATGCTTTTCTTCTAAGTTCTGGTGACAAATATAGGATGTCTGTGTATAAAGAGCTTTCAGAACTGAAAACTATAACTTGCAGAATCAATAACAGGTAATCATGGGAATCCTGGCAGCCATTAGAAGTCACTTACTCATGAGGGTAAACCAGCTGATTCCTTTGCTGATCCTCAACAATATTTAAAAAGTATGAAAGCCAGGGGTCTGGTTAATGTAGTTTCTATCCAAAGGGCAAGATTAATTCTCTGTACTGGAAGCACAGATTCACTTTTTTTTTTTTTTTTTTTATAGTCACTGTACATGATCACCATGGCATAATAATATTGAATCATGTAATTACTAAGCATTTCTCAACAAAACACAATTTACTCTTGAACTTTTGTTCTTTTGTATTTGACAACTGAGATGTTTCCTTCTCTTCTGTTATAGAGGAAAAATTCCATCTCTCTTGAAAGGAGTTTCTCATGTGTTTTTCATCAGAGACCAACAATTATTGTTTATGACCTTGGATTTTAATTGTAAATCCAAAACCATCATTTTGGAAACTTTATGAGTTTGCAAATAAACTTCGTGTATATTTTCCGTGCTTGGAACCTGAACACTTATTTTAGTGGCAGCTGATGCTTGGTCCTACATATGTATAACCTTAAGCCTTTAGCTTCATGCTGAGAATATAACCAAACAACCTGCTAGCTTTCAAGCTATCATTATTATAGCCTTGATTGTCTCCACATCCTTTGGCTGAGGAATGGAGTCTTTTGAAACTTCTTGAAAGTCACTCAAGTGATTTCTTCCATCCCCTCCTGGCCAAAGAGCTGAGTATTGACTTGATGATAGGGTTTGAGGCTGTGCAGTTATGCACTGGATTGTAAAACATTTCATTTACAAGAAATTAAGCCAAATTACAGAAAAAGCAAATCACATAGCATCTGTAAATGCAGGCCTGATAGAAAAGAGTCCTCTCTGTCCCAAAACTAGCCATATTGCCTCAAGCCAGCAGAAGTAAGTTGTTATAGACTGTGCTTCAGGAGAACCAAGGTCCCACCACAGACCTATATAATTTGGGCAAGTAATTTTTTAATCTCTCTCTGCCTCAATTCCCCATCTTTAAGGGATGGACTGCAGTCCTTTGTCTTGCTTGTGTAGCTGTTTGTGTTACAGACTGTCTCTAGCTGATAGCACAGCACTTAGTGGAATGGAGCTATGACCAAACTGTGTTTCTGTAGGGACTTCTGCAATAAGTATGACATGCACTTGTTCTTGTCATGGCAGAGCACATGTTATTAGCCAGATAGCCAGAATCTTGAGCTTTAGATATCCATAGTAATGCTATGACCGGTTTTCTCTCACCATCTCTGTACAGAGAAGACTGACAGTAGTTTGCAAGTTTCTTTCACTCTCCTGGCTGCCCTTTTACAGTAGTTAAAGAGTCCGCTCAGTCTGAAGGCTTATTGCACAGGGAAAGGCCAGAGGCTAATAACAGCATCTTGAGGTCTCTGCTGTGACCAGCAGAGATCTTCAGATGAAATAACTTTAATGAACTTCTTCACGTGTTTGTAGTGTTGACAATTACCTGAGAACTAGTTTCCTTGTCTCCTTTTATAGTCATTGCAGACAGACACTTCCAAGATGGGATTCATCTGCCCTATTTTAGGTTACTATTTTAGGATGAGATAAATCATTCTTTGCAGCTTCCTATTTCTTTTCATTGACTACAAAGAGAGTCCAAACGATTACCTCATGTGTGGACTTCTACCCTGTAGACTTGGACCTCAATTTGTGGTGCTCATACAGCATCTACAGGTGTCACCAAACCTTCCCAACAAGGTCAGTAGCATTGGCTCAATTTTAATTTTTCTCAGTGCAGAAACTGAGGAGCAGTGATATGACTACAGTGCTCAAGGCCACTATATGACCCAGTATTCGATACACTGAGTAATAGTGCAGACCTAGAACTGCTGTTTGATAAATCTTGACACCACTTAGTTGAGGCACTCTATGTTTAAAACTGTTGAATACTTGGAACTAAACATCTTAGATAAAGCTAAACTAGAAAAAAAAGTTACGCCTTCATAGTTGATGCTTATTGTTGGTACAAGGAGTTTTAAATATTAAGGAAATCACCAAAGGCACCATAATAGCACCTACAAATGCCACCTGAACTCTGTTATTTCCTTAGACATGTGGCACCTGGTGTTGAGTGAGAGTTCTTCTGAGTAATTTCTAAATCAAATAAAAAAACCTGCCGTGTCTGCAATATGTGGGTATCACAGCTCTTAAGACAGATAATTCTCATGGATTCAACTTATTTTGAATTGCCAGGTGATAAACAGAAGGATTAGTAAAGACAGTGTAATCTGTCACATGTAAAAGAAAAATGAGTGGAGTAACAGTAACTGTTAATAAGTAATCAGCTAGCTTGTCAGCAGCATGCTATCTAGCTGATGAATAATTAGTTGCTTAAAGCAGAGTGTCCATTCCTCGGGACAAGTCAGAGCAGAGCAGCCTGTGGGAAAGGTACTTTCATGTGGTTCCTCTGAATTGCTTGAATGGATGTGACTAGTTTCATCATTTGGTGAAATCTGTCTGGCTGTATCAGAGCTCATTTCTAATCACTGGCAGAATGTGTCCCTTTGTGAAGACCCTTAATGACAAGTACTGGCATCATGCAAGGCTCAGGTGATGTAAGATCCAGTTCTAGGCATTTGCATTCTTGGCAGGTTTCTGTTGGCCAAGTACTGAGCACTAGTACTGTTTCTACAGAGGCACTCCTCTGGTGTGAGCGCTGCTTGCCCTGATCCTGCAGCTCTCTTTTGGGGCAGAGCATAGTGCTTTGCAATCTGAGCTCAGGGAAGAACTCTGAAAACACAGAGGTGCTGTAAGGAAACACATCAACTTAAACAAGAAGGCTACAACCAGTTTAGAGACAGCTACTCCCCTCCAAGATCCCTGTCTTGCTCTTGCTGCTTCACTTCCATTATTCTTCTCCTTTCTGGCATGTCCTAGTTTCTCACTTTTCTCTTTTATCTTTGTCATCTTGCTTCTCTTCCAGTAACCTCCCCTTACTCTGTTTCAGCTTTCTGAGCATAATCTTAAAGCATTCCTGGACTGTCTGATAAGTATCAATAACCCACTGAAGGTAGTATCACAAATAAGCCAGTGTAGGTATCTAGTGTGGAGGCAGATTGAAATTTCTTCCAACTTAGATTCATCTCTTGTTGCCTGAACCTCTCTGTGTCAAACTCTCTAATTTCCCATTAAAAATTCAAAACATGTCCAGCATCAAATAAATACACCAAAGAGGTAAACTTACTACAACTTATTCGGCACTAGGATGGACAAGAGAAAAGAGAGTTGCTGTGAGAGCATTATCTGAAGGAAAAGCTACAGAGTAAACTTAAATAATTAGATAGAGGAGAAGACACAGAAGCTTTTCTATAACCAAATTAAAAATCTTAATTTGAACTGAGAATCAAAGATCAGACACAAATCTGTAGGAAACTAGGCACGTAGTGTCACAGAACCAGTTATTCACATTTTTAGCAAGGAAAAGGAAGACGAGAAGAAGAGAATAAGTTGGAAAATGGGATAGAGTAGTATTAAAAGACATTCTGGATGCACAATGTCCATTATTTAAATGAATTTCACTTTTTGTCTAAATCCATTGATGAAATGTGCTATGTAAATCAAAGAAGAATCTTGCTTTTTACAGGTTTTTAGAAAGCTAATTTCTTCTCATCCTTGAATAATGATGTCATCAAATCTGCGATTTTTTTATTAAAAAAAAAAAAAAAAGCTAGGATAGGGAAAGGGATAGGGAAAGGGGAAGGTATTAAGCTTCTGTACAGAATTTGTTTCTGATTCAACCACAGACCATGCTAGTATAAGGTTTTTAATGGGCATTAGTATCCTCCTAATTGTTAATCATAAGTAACCTTGCCTCATTGTAGAGACAGCAAATGCTTATATCCTGGTGTTGATCTGGGATGTAATTATACAATGAAGATAGCTGAGCTTATATTGAGACTTTATGACCCGTCTTGTCATTTACTCTTACTCCCAGCTCTTCTATGCAGCTACTACACCCGTGTATATGCACATATTTCTTCAAGTAAACTCTTAAGTAATAATATAAATAAAATACATTTTGCAAAGTTGAGTTTCCAAGAGTTAATGGCAGAATTAACATGTTTTGTGTGGCTTTAAGGAAGACCCTAGATGAGTATGTTTGATGACACTGTCAATCAAACATACACTGTCAATCTGACACTGATTATTCAGAACATCTTCAGCTCACTCAGTGAGGGCTTACTTGCTTATTTACTCTGGCTACTCACACTTTTATTCTATTCTCATTACTTAATGCAGTTATATTTAAAAAAGGATCTGATTAACAGCACTCCAATCAGATTTTCACGTGGATTCCTCTTTTGTGCTCATCATTATTTGACAATATTATCAGATACTAATACAATGTTAGTCTTTGTGGTGGGTTGACCTTGGCTGATGCCTACAAAGACACTCTATCACTCCCCCTCCTTAACTGGACAGGAGGAGAAAATACAATGAAAAACTTGTGGGTCAAGGGCAGGAAGATCACTCAGCAGTTACCATTACAGGCAAAACAGACTCAACTTAGGTAAATTACTTTAATTTATCACCAGTTAATCAGAGTAGGATAATGAGAAATAGGAACAAATCCAAAAATACCTTCTCCTGACCCCTTCCTTCTTCCCAGGCTCAACTTCACTTCCAACTGTTATACCTCCTCCTCTGAGTGGTGCAGGGGGATGAGGAATGGGTGCTGCAGCCAGTTCATTTCATCTCTGATGCTCCTTTTTCACAGTCTTTTCCTGCTCCAGCATGGGGGGAGTCAGTCCTTCACAAAATTCTCCAATGTGGGTGCTTCCCATGGGCTGCAGTCCTTCACAAACTTCTCCAGCATGGGTCCTTTTGACAGGTGCAGTCGTTCAAGAATGGACTGCTCCAGTGATTCCCCCACAGGGTCACAGTTCCTGCCAGAAAACCTGCTCCAGAGTGGACTCCTCTACATGGGACACGGTTCCTGCTAGAAGCCTGCTCCAGCATGGGCTCTCCACAGGCTGCAGCTTCCTTCAGGGCACATCCTGTGTTCTGTGTGGGGTCCTCCATGGGCTTCAAGGTGGATATCTGCTCCACTGTGTCCCTCTATGGGATGCAGTGGGATAACCTGCATCACCATGGGCTTCACCATGGGCTTCAGGGTGATCTCTGCTCTGGTGCCTGAAGGACCTTCTCCTCTTCCTCCTTTGCTGACCTTGATGTCTGCAAGGTTGTTTCTCACATGTTCTCACTCTTCTCTCCCAGCTGGTGCTGCACAAATTTTTCTACCATTTCTTAAATATGCTATCACAAGGGTGCTACCAACACTTCTGATGGGTTCAGCTTTGGTCAGTGGTGAGTCTGTCCTGGAGCTGTCTGGAACTGACTCTGTTCCCCACCCATGGGGGCAGCTTCTGGTGTCTTTTCATAGAAGCCATCCCTGCAGCCTCCCAGCTACCAATACATTGCCATGTAAACCCAATACAGTTTTCTTCTGTCTTCTAGAGTCTTAATTTCCTGGTCCCAAGCTCCTCTTCTATCATAGTGCTTCATCTAAACTCTGGGTTAATTGGTTCCCACATCCCCACTCTCATCTCTGTCCTCCACTATATCTTCTAGTTCTTCTTTTATCTGGTCCCACCGTCATTATGTGTTCTCATAGACTTATTTCTCTCATCCTCCTAGTACTGTTATGAGCAACCCTAGTTTTTCAAATCAGCCATCTCTCTCCTGGATTCAAGCTGGATGTCAGCAGAAAATGACTTCAAGCTTAAGAGTCTGGCACCTTATTCCGATCCTGTATCAGGGGAGCCAATAACCCTCTGTGAACAACAGCATGCTCATCTTTTAGTTTTTCTGGGCTAATACCTTCTTTTTTTGGTGTGGTCAGCATGAGGAGTCATGAAAGATTTGAACAAGCTTAGCCATATTTTTGTAAAGACAGGAATGATATCCCCCAATCAGAGGCACCATGCCACCCACTAGGATTTTCAAGTCACAGCTTCAAACCATGGAGGAATTAGAGGTTTACAAAATGAAGATGTCAAGGACTGGAACAAACTGTATCTCCCCCAAAATTAAGTTTTTGGAAATGGTTGAAATGTTGTTGGGGAAAAAAAAGTAAAAATTACAACAAGCCCAATGCCTACAATTGGTTCAGCAAAGAATCTGGGATGGGATGTAGATGGAGGGGACAGAGACAGTGCTCGACTTGAGAACTGGCAAAGAAATGGTAGCAGATTGCCTGGGGCACACCTGTGGAAGGAAGGGCTCTGAGCTCAGATGAGGAAATGGCTGAAGTCTGACAAAATTGTGAGCAACAGAAGTGATGGTTCTGCTGTGAGATGACTGTGTTGGGGTTCTGATGTCAGGCTCAGGGCAACGAGGGCCCTGGGAGAGCACATGACCTCCTGGGAATGTGTTGGAAGGCAATATTTTGAACACATATCTATGCTGCCTGTCGGTAGACACTGGGTGACCAAACTCTCGCCTGCATCCTGCTTCTTCTGTGGAAGGACCTGTGCATTCCCCTTTCACCTGCAGATCTTGAACAACATGGGAACTGCACAAAACTGATAGCATAGGTGTATCCTCTAGCAGGACACAATTCCACCAACCCCAATGATTTCTACTGACTATATCATATTATCTATACCAACTGAGTGGGAAAGTGGACACTTTGGAAGGGAAAGCCATCCTGCAGGAAGACCTGAATAGACTGGTAGAATGTGCTAACAAGAACCTTATGAAGTTCAACAAAGAGAAGTGTAGATTCTTGCACCTGCGAAAGCATAATCTAGGAGTGCAGCACAGACTGGGATCTACCTGGCTGGGGAGCAACTCTGTGGAATAACACAGAGGGGTCCTGGTGGACAACAAGCTCAATATGAGTGAACATGTGCTGCAGTAGCAAAGAAAGCCAAGAAGATGATGGGTCGCATCAAAAAGGTCATCACCAGAAGAGATAAAGAAGTCATTATCCCACTCAGTGCTTGTCAGGACACACCTGGAATACTGTGTTCAGTTTTGGTCCTCATTATAAAAAAAAAAATGTGGGCAGGCTGAAGAGGGTCCAGAGAAGGGCCACAAACATGATCAAGGGACTGGGAAACCTACCATATGAGGAAAGACTGGGAGAATTGGGTTTGTCTGGCCTTGAGAAAAGAAGGTTTAAGGGAGAATTTATCACCATGTTCCAATAATAAAAGGGTGGCTACAAAGAAGATGGAGATCCCCTTTTTACAAGCAGTCACATGGAAAAGACAAGGGGTAATGGGTACAATTTACTCCTGGGGACATTCCAATTGGACACAAGAGGAAATTTTTTCACAGTGAGAACAATTAGTGACTGGAATAATCTCCCCAGGGGACTGGTGGATTCCCCAGTCACACAGCTAGACATATTGGATTCAGCTGGACACATTGGATTCAGCTGGACAGGGTGCTGGGCCATCTTGTCTAGACCATGTTTTTATAAAGAAAGGTTGGACCAGATGATCCTTGAGGTCCCTTCCAATGTGGTATTCTATGATTCTATGATCTACTCACAATCTGGTATCTATGATCAACTGATACTATTTTTGATTTTTATAAGGTTTATTCATTCATGGTTCACACAGTACAAGAAAATGAAGGAAGCAATGTGTTGTTTCCCAACATCATATTCATCATGCTCCTGGGACTGTTTTTACTTCCAAGCATACATATTCTGTTTTTTTCAGTGAACAGAGTTATCCAGTGTAAACTGTGTATTTTATAAAATCATTGTCCTCTGAACTTTAATTGCAGAATAACTGCCTCTTGGAAGCCTGTTCCACTGGATCCTGTCCATTGTCTTACTGTCCAAAATTACTTTCTTTGGAAATATTAATTTGTCTTACAACTACAGTAGGTTTAAAGTGGAAGCATATACTCTGATAAACAGATACAATAATAACTAAAAAAATACTGTCACAGCAACAGGAATATGAATAGATATTAGGAACTGAAGATAAGTCATACTACAGTTATGTGGCTGCTACTACCAGGTAGAGATTACTAAAAGTTCTAAATTTTCCAGAAAAAATAATTAAAAAATAAAGTTACCAAAAGCCTTAAGTATGTCTTGCAGTGACTCCACCTAATGACTATGGGATTCAGTCATATTTTAGTGTAGGTGACCTCAGATGAAATGAGAACTTCTGCTATAAGCACAATCACTAGGCAAGAAGAGCCAACATGCAAACTAACAAAATGTATAGGGAAAAGTCACAATGAAGTCTGGGCAGAAAGCCCACTGGTGTTTCTCTTACTGGGTGTGTGAATTCCCTGGAGGCTCTGCAATGCAAACGAGTTTTACAGCCAAGGTAAAAGGAATGAGCCAAGCTCCAACAAGTTCCCAGCAGAAGAGCCTTTGCATCAGCCTGGCACTGCACACTAGCTGTGGACGCACTCATCCTGCAGGACTGGCTAAATTTTGACTGAGAACCAAGGGGTGCACTGGGACCATGATGGGGCACAGTGCTTCCCTTTTTGAGCACAGCTGGGGCCCCTGGGATTCCTGCACTCCCCTGGCTGGGGCCAAGTTTGCCACCTCACTCTTCATGAAGGGAACTGCCTTTGCCTATTGCCCCCACCATTACCCTGGTAAGTGGTCCCCATTACCAGGTACGGGAGGCCAGGCTGGGGCTCATCAGCAGTGCTTCCAACATGCCGAGATGGGGTCATTTATCTCTGTCACTATTTAGCTTTTCTCACTTTCAGGGAGGAGAGCAGATGGGGCAGTCAGCATCTGCAGGATCTAATAAATGCTAAGAGATACTGGGGGATGCGCCTGCTCTGAGAAGCTGAACAGATGTGCTAAAATTGAGCTGTATCCCCAGAAGGCTTTTTATGTCGATTTGTTTATTTTTTGGACAGTATCAGTCAGACTGAATTGAACTATCTGGATTTTATGTTCCTGGGAACCAGTTTCATTCACAGAGCTTATGCCAAAAAAAAAAAAAAAAAAAAAAATAAAATCTAAACCTGAAGATGATTTCTAGAAACTGCAAAGGCCAGAAGATGTCTGAGGTCTGCCTTCTCTTCTGAGAGGAGGAAAATAGAGCTTGAGGCTTTGGATAAAATGGGCCCACTTCAGAATTAATTCACTGGAAACTCATTAACTAGCCTTGGATAGTAACAGGACAGGTGAAAAAGATGGAAAGGCAGAATTATTGTTGTGATAACCTGGTATATGAACCATGAGGTGCTCATTTTACAGATATCAGAGGACACAAAAAAATCTCTGATCTGTGGGCTGATAATCTCAGAAATTAAATTAAATGTGTAGCCTTTATCTGTTTAACAGAGATAATGGGAAAAAGAACACCAACAATGCTGAGCACTGCACATTTATTGTGGAAATTCACTCAGTAGGAAAGTGGCCAAAAGGCAAAATCTGAACAACACTGGAGACATCCAAGTGATGAAGACTGCAAATCAACTCTATTACACACCATAATCCATTTAACTCTAACCAATATCCTAAAAAATGGGTTGTGCCCAGAAGGTCTACTTAGCTGTTTGCTTTTCCTGTCATTCAAATCTCTGCTTATCTGAATATTTTTATACTCTCACAGATAGTATTGTACCATACCTTGTTCAGGCTTCAGAAAATAGACATACTTTAATGGTATGAAAACAGCAATTTGATTTTTTCATAAATGTATCTGAGAACCTTTCTTATATAGCATAAACCAGAAGTATTTGCTGAGGAAACAAGTTTGGATGGAAGAATTATCTAATTAAAGTCCTCTGTGCATAAATTGAGACACTTCTGCATGGTACTGCATGACATAGTACAAAGTAGAAAATAATTGACACATCTACTGTCAGCTTTACAAATAATGGATATAGAAAATTATTTACTCTCAGGAACAGAAGAATCTATTTCTTTTTTAGAATAGAGCACATGAATGGGACTTGGGGAGATTTTCTCATAATTCCCTAATTATGTGCTGTGCAGAGTTGTCTTTGTTCACTGAGGTTAGTGGGATGGTGCAGGTCAAACTGGTTCTGGCTCAGCACCTTCAGCCCACTTTGAAGGAACAGTGCTACATTTATATATTATGGAGCCAGTTCGATTCTCATAATCGTGCTTTTTCTCCAGTGTAAATCTATTTGATTATTCTAGAAAATGTACAAATTACAAGTATAAACTGCAAACATGAGTAACAAATATAACTAATACAGACAAGAGTATATGAATATAGGAAATTAAATACTATAACCATGGTAACCTGACCATTTTGAATAGATGCCAACTTTGCAAATGGAGGAAAAGAATGCTGTGGGATTTTGCATGTCACCTGCATTTTCTGATTATCTCTTCTATGTATGTTGTTTCAGACAAAACACTGGATCACAGCACTCTTGAAGAGTTTGAGTCCAAGACTCCAACAAAAACCTTATACAGGAACCTTCATCATATAATTTCTTACTTTTGGCTCTTCTGAGATGAACAGGTAGTCCCTCAAAAGCTGAAGTGACTAAATTTGATTGAAGCTTGATTTGTTATAAATGTAAAAACATATTTTCCAAATCCCCATGTATAAGCAAATATATGATTATCAGACATTTTGATTCAACAGAATGCTCTAAAAGGGCGTGGTTTTTCCCCTCACAGCACTTCTAGCATAGCTCTTAGTGGTACAGTGGTTCAATAGCTAGGTATATTCAGTGCTCACTTATACTGGTTTTGGCAGAAATAATCTTCTTCATTAATGCCTTGTATGGGGCTATGCTTTGGATTTGTGCTGAAAACAGTGTTGGTAACACAGAGATGTTTTAGTTATTGCTGAACAGTGCTTACACAGTGTCAAGGCCTTCTCACACTTCCTCATCAGTAAGTAGGCTGGGGGTATACAAGAAGTTGGGAGAGTACTCAGCTGGGACTTCAGAGTTACCCTGTTTATCTTCCCAAGTAACCATTATGTGTGAGGGAGCTCTGCTTTTCTGGATATGGCTGAACACCTGCCTGCTGATGGGCAGCAATGAATTAATTCCTTATTTTGCTCTCACACACAGATTTTGTTTTACCTATTAAACTGTCTTTATCTCAGCCCATGAGTTTTCTCACTTTTAGCCTTCTGATCTCCTTCCCCATACCACTAAGGAGGGGAAATGAACAAGGAGTTGGGTGGGGCTGAGCTGCCCACCAGGACTAACCTACATTACCCCAGCATCTCTGCTGTGGAAGACAAGTTACTGTACATATAGAAGCATGATTTAGATTAATTTCTTGCATAGTAAATATTCTTTACTATTAATTCTCTGTTAATTCCCTTTTTGGTTTTGGGACATGACCCTTCTATTTGGATAGCTCAGCAGATTGAAACTGATTGATGATATTGCTTCAGAACTTGAGGAGTATTCCAGTACTAGCTGGAGGCAAACGAACAATTTGCAACAACTATAATAATAATGACACTTGTTCCTTGAAGTAGCTCATTGTCCAAAAAATACGCTAATTGGAAATTAATTTTTTGCCTTTTCAATGTCAAATAATTCTGATTTGCATTTGTTCTGCCATGTATAGACACTCAGCATGCTGTCGGGTTTTTTTTCAGGCTTAAAAGGAAGTGTTTGTGGTATTGATAACTCTGTCTTTAAGGCTTAATTTCCTGGACTGCTTTTGTTGATCTTAGGCACAGTTAGAGACAGGGAGATTCCTTGTAAGAATTTGGTTCCTTGTGAGTTCTTGATTCAATGATTACTGAGCACAACAACAGTTCTCCCACATCATCTGTTGCTAGACTGCGTATTACAGACCCAAGTTATTTATTGTGCCTCAGAGTTTATGATCTCAGTACTCAAAGACCCATACGTTCCCATACATTCAGAGTTTTTTAATTCAGCCTATCCATTTGTAAGTAAAAAACCACCCCAACAATAAAAAATGTAAAATCAGAAATTCAAACTTTCTTTCCTAAGACAGTTCCAACAATGTATTTAGAAGTTGTTCAATGGCAGATATCAGATAGTCATTTTAAAGCAATATTCTACTTTAAAGAATCAGTCTAAATATAAAGTGACTCAGAATTTTTCAGTATAATTTAATTGATTTTGGTGTTTCCTTTTTGGAGTCACATAGTTTGAGATACTTGAAAAGTGTCTATATTCATGGGAAAATGTGTTCATCAACAGTATTTGATGAACAAGTTTCCTTTAAGAGGTATCCAGAAAAGAAGTATTGAAATTTTAAATTCTTAGTGGATTGCTTTAAGGAAGATTTACACTTGCCAAAAGGAATGGAAAAATTAAGAAAATCCATTCCCAGGACTGTTAATTTTTTCTTTAAGCTGAATAAAGATCTCCCGTTCCCAGTTCTTCAAAATCTGATTGGAATAACTGTGATGTAAATGAGATCAAAACAGGATTTTCTAGCTATAATAATTATACAGAGCTGCCTACAAGTTAACTTAAAGAATTCAGCCACCTGAGAGAAACCTGAAAAACTCCAAAATCCTGAGGTGAACCTTACTGTAGATGGTTCTAGCAAAGTTGAAAAACGTCTTTGTGCCTAGAGATCCTACCATCAAAGGGGCAGTCTCTTTCAGAAATGCTTATGCAGGATGTTACTGGGCCTCATTCTCATCTGACTTGAATGACCAGCTTGTAAAAAACAGACATGCAAACAGAAAACCATGGGTACAGAATCAAGCTGTAGATCAGGATTAACTCCATCGACTGAAATCACAAGTTTTAAAGCAATGAAGATCAGTCAAGCACATGTGCCATGTTGCCCACTGCTGACAGCTTTCAAAGCTTAGCATGCTTTCTGAATGCATTCAAAATGCTCTGCCACTTGTCAGATAAAAGTTTTCTTATAAACTGGAACAGTGACGGGGTGTTAATGCTACTTCAACATCTCATGAGACTGGTTCTTCTTACACTGCATTGTACACTACGCTTGCAATGTACTGGATGTCCTGTCAGCACATTCCAGTAATTTGGTGGCACAGCCAAAACTGGGAGAGAAAAGAAATTGTAGTTATCAAAACAAGCAACAATATGAATCTGTTAGTTAACTTATGGCTCAAGATGTTTCTAGACAGGAATGCTGGCACTAGTTCCATAAAAACTAGTGTAGCTCTGCCAACGCTGTGCAAGTGGTGCATGAAATTTTAGTGTGAGGGCTGTTCAAAGTAAGCTTTTGATTCAGGATTAGGCACAGTGAATGCTAAGCCAAGGGTCACCCCTGCAGTGTGCTCTACTCCATGCTCAGAAATACACTCCTGTTAAATAGAGGCCTGGGTCAAGAAAACATGGCCTACATGATGTCATCTCTTTCTGAGATGATCTTGAAATGGCCTTGTTTCTCCTGAGGCAAGGGTGACTATGACTTTTCTCAATGACACACTGTACCTATCTTTGTGCTTCTATTGCCAAGCTGACTGGGCCATGCTCAGTTTCCAAGAAGCAACAGAAAGTCAAGCCTTACAGTTTCAAGACACACCTCCTCATGAGGCATCTTCCAGAAAGAAAATCTCAACCTACTGAAAGAAAGGCCTTATATCAAGAGTCTCATCTATTCCAGCAAACTTCATGCCATGATTCAGTTATCTCCCCTTGCATTATCTCCAATTAATGAGCAAAACTGTTTTAAGTAGGGTATGCAGTGATTTTGGATGCTGGCAAAATATTGCCCCAGGGACCAAATCCAAGAATCTCTTTTTATTTCCCAATTCAAAGTGCATCTCAAAGATTTTCTGGCTCTTCTATGCAGGAGTTTAACACAGACTTTCTCTGCTAAGGCTGTTTTATTTTTACACGCACAAAGAAGATTTCTTTGCTTATGGGTGGAAAAGAAGGAGGCATTCCAAAATATTTACCAGAGAATAGCTGTTTACAAAACTAGCATCTTGCTTTTTGTCTTGGGTAACTTAGCATCCATAAATGGCAAGAAGATTGTTCTGGTACTTCAAGTCCCTTTGCATTATTCATTAGGGAAGCTCAAGCTGAATAACTTTCTCTGGGACAAAGCTGTTGCTAAGCTTAAAGTTTGGGAGATCTAGTAATGCAATTTTGCTTATCCTTCTCCCCAGGAAACTCTTCCACTCACACGGTGTGAGGACACCGTGACTTGGCAAAATCCTGCTTTGTGCTATTTCCTGGATACTGGACAACAGGACAACTATGTGAAATGAAGAGAAGATTTATTAACCCTGACACTTCAGCAATGAATCAAAATGAAGGGAAGATGAGACAGAGAAAGGGAAAGAAAGGGGGGAAAAACTAGTTCCTCATGACATCTTAAATATGGTATGACATGACTTCTCCCAAAATGAGCAAGAAGAGAAAGCTGTATGCATATGTGTTTTTTGTAACATATATACCAGCTTGAATGACAAAGGTAGCTTCACCTCTGCCAAATAAAGGTCCGTCTTCTATTTGTCTTATTATAGGGTAAGTCACAACATTCAAGATGTCTATTGCTTTTTTCAGCCACTTCTCTACAGAATGACTGAATCCATGATTTCCCCTGTTGCAATTTCACTTTAAAGAAATGGGAATTTCATTTTTGGATAACAAAAGAAAAACTTCTGTGTTCTAAAAGAGTGTAAAGGACTGAGGTTCAAAGCTGAACTGCATCTTTTGCTGATGGCTAGCTTTTGGTCACAGTGTTAGCACCAGGATCATGAGAGCATGCTCTTCTAGAAACAGAGGCTTTGGCAAGGGATGAAGGGTGAACTCAGCTGGGGAGGTGTTCAAGAAAGGCGAAAGGAAAAAAAAATCTGGAAACCGATCTGCAAGTGAGACATGTTGCAGAAGCTTAAAGCATTTCTGCAAGATTATAAAAAGTAGAACAAGAGTCTCTGTTCCTGTGCATTAGTCCTTCAAGAAATTCCTAGTCATGTATAGAAGAAGAAACAGTCTGAAGTCCAGTGCCACTGTACTGAAAGAAAGCACAGTAAACAGTGTGTTGATTTGGCTGCAGTGATACGGATCATTTGCCAAAGTACTACTCTGGTGCATTTTTCTCAGCTCTGACTCTCCAAGGGTGTTCTACCTCCCTTCTAACTTACACGGCAACTCTGAGAAATGTCTTGTTTCAAAAACTCCCTTCAAAGGTTAGAGGCTCTTGGGAATGTACTTATTCTGGCATTCTCAGCAGAAAAATCATGGGCTGAGTGAGCACAAAGACTACCTGTTGATCCCTAGAAATGGTTCCTCTGTGACTGTGGGGAGATACACTGGCACGTTGTTAGGAAGAAAGCTTGCATGACTTCCCACTTCACTAGGCTGCTTCTGCAGATAAAGCTATCAGATCTGCTATCAGTGTTGTCAGTCGGGACTGGACTGGTCTATGAGCAATGTCTTTGGAGATCAGGGGAAATCATGTTCATAATCACACTCAGATGTACCTTTTATGAGACATGTATACTATAACATTCTTTAAAAAACAAATATTTCAAAATCCTTGGTTGTCTGATTTTCATAATGTGATATTTTTGTTTGTTTTCTCAACTGCTTCTTAGCCCCCCCCCCCCCCCCCCCCCTTTTAATTTTCCTATGGAACTTGTGGGAAACAGTTTATGAGATTCTGATCAGAGATGAAATTAATCTTTTTCAGTCAGATATTTTTCGGTATAGCTACTATTTTTCATACAAACACTTTCATAAGTTAAAAAAGCAACTTATTATTTTAATTAATTTTTGGGCTCAGCTTCAGTCAGTTAAAACTAAACCCTTTTGTGCTAGAAGAATGATTCAATATTTGCAGTTATCTATTTTACAGTGGGTATGAAATTATTATTTTTGCTTTATTGAACACAGAAGAAGGGCTAGTTCTCTGTCAATGATTATTATAATCAGTATTATATTTTGAACTAAAACACTGATATAACAGTGAGAAATTAACAAACCAAATCTGAGCAGCAGGTAGCTTTGAATCTTGTGTTGATTTATTTCTGTTTATAACCAATGGTTTCCTTTATAGTGCAGTGCAATTCCCAGTATGCTGTGATTTTTATACTCATCATACAAGTTGCCTTCAGTATGTTCCCATTTATCTTAAGTATCCACATGTTCCTAACATGTAACCATATGCTGAGTGCCTGCATGGTTTATTGTATAAAATAAGTGTGTCCCAGGAATACAGTGTGCACACGGTGCGTATCTTTATTTTGGAAATTATGTTTTGCATTCAGTACTGCACATTGTGTATTTCAGCTCAAAGGCTGCAATTCATGGACATTTCTTAACAATGCTGTTTGTTAAATAGTCCATCCAGATGCATTTGTTTCATTGATTACAAGTGACTGTAAGTGATTACTAGTACTACACAGCTGGCAGAATGCATATATAATCAATTCAGAACTCTTCTAGGATGACAATGACCTAAGAAAACTGGTCATGATGTGAATTTAAGGATCATACTGACAACACTGAAAACCCAGCATTAGAAGGAAAATGGGTCATTCACGTCCAGTCCAGCCAGGACCATTATTCTACCACAGCCTAAGAACAGACTTGACAGTCATCACCAAAGGGCCCAAAGTCAGCATTTGTGTGCTTGGCCTCCCCCAACTCTATACAAAGGGTGATGGCACTAAGGAGTGGAGAAAAGAGTTGTTTGTGTAGGACTGCTTCTAAACAGAATGCTTTTCAAACTTTTCCATGCAGCATCAGCTGTTTTTTAATGATAATATTTTTATCTTCCACTAATCCACTTAAAGCAAGACATAACATTCTTGTTCTGTTATTTTACTGGAATTCTTATTTGTTCTAATTTATTTTGATGTCCCCACATCACTTCTTTAATCCAATTTCAGTCTGAACGGCAGCGCAATAACTGGTTTATAGTCATGGAAGTAGCTTGTGCCAAATTAGAAAAAGCACATTGTTATTATTTTTGCAAAGCTGAGCTTGTTAGGGAAATTACAGGGGTAGTGCTATGACAAAATCAACCACTGAACTGTCATTCTTCTAGGTCCAATACTAAGACACTTTATATGGGCATACAAGGTCCAAAAACTTTAAAAACCTCAGCAGAAAAGAGCCAAGAGAAAATCCACATAGAGAACAAAAATCTCTGAAGAGTGAGTTTGTACTTCCATGTGTCCTTTATAGGAAATTTCTTTTGTAAGTTTTTGAAGCTTACAACAAAGGATAGAGATGTTTTAAGATCTCAGGACTACAGCAGTCCCTATTCTTAAATTTATTCTGGTCATCCTGTAATCCCCTAGTGTTCTTTTAGAAAATCTGAATCATCCTAATCCAAAAAGAGCAAGGTACTTTATCACATAGTTCCTTTGGAGACTAGAGGTTGCATTAAAGCACTGTGTTCATAAGGGGTGTTGGGTAGCATGAACATCATAAGAAGGAAGTTTAGAAGATAACTGTGAACTATAGAGCATACTGTGCATCTTGGACATACTTTTATTTTCCTTGATCTTAACTTCCAGATGGGATGAAGACTTCCCTGAGTCGGTGTAATTCCAGCAAAAACATACGAAGAAGCATGCTTGTAGAGCAGAGTCTAAGACACTGACAAAAATGATTTGTGAATAAAGAATAATGATGCCAGAATAGACAAATTTAATTTAAAAAAATATTTTTTTTTCCCAAACTAACAGTCCCTCATTTGAATAATCATTCATGGCATAAAAATAAGTTCATACTGTTAGTTATTGCATGTAAATGATTACCTATAGATTTCTTACTCTATTGTTTATAGAAGGGGATTGCATATCTGAAACATATATGTAAAAATATGGAATTACTCTGTGCAAACATAAAATTTTATGTTAGTTCTGGAAGAATTAGATCAGTAAAGGAGAGCAGAGACATGGTCAGAACGGAGACATGGTCAGAACATCAGGCAAGTGAAATGATGAATTAGACATACAAGTAAAAACTGTCTTCATTAAAACCAGAAAAAAGGGACTGTGCTAACCAAGGCACAACATGATTCAAGATGTTTCCAGGAGGTCATATAGGAATTCTCACTATTGTTATCCATATGTGAAGCTCTGGGCAGGGCTGCAATTGAAGATTGTGCATGGTGACATGCCAAAATGAAAGGCTAAATGGTGATATTTTCCACAACAACTCAAAAAATTAACATCGTGAGGAGTATTATGTGTTCTGTTTTAACAATGACAGCTAGACATTGGAGCTGACAGCTAGACAGCCCTCAGAAAATGGCAAATACTTTAAAGACTTAAAAGAGGTTAAAATCTGAGTTTTCATGGAAACACCTGGGGCTTACGTAAAAAATATAGTTTTGTGAGGTATTCAGCTGAGATGTTACCTAAATTTTATTTAATCGAGAAGAGGAGATCATGAAGCACAAGAGAAGACATAGACATCAAAGGAAGGGGGAAAAGGGGAGTGAAACAAAAGACCTTAAGGAAAAGCTGGGAGTAGAAGTGCAACTAAGAAAGGAATGAAGCATAAAATCCAAGAAAGAAGAGGAGCTAGGAAAAGAGCACTGCTGATGTTAATAACAGCTGTTGATAGGTCAGGAAGAGAGAAGAGGCATTAGTGCTTCTGAGCTTTGGTTTGTTAGATACTTCAGCCAGCAAAAGTTTGAAAGTACCAGACTGGGAAGTATCTAGGATTTAAGAATAACTCCAGACACCAACACATTGAGATGAAAGATGAAAAAGTAAAAGAAGATGGACATTAAGGCTGATGAGCTAAGTCGAGTTAAAGGTGATGTTTTTAAGATGCAGCAGAGTAATGGACTACTGTTACGTGATAGAGAAAAGTGGGAGGAGTGTGCAGGGTTAAGGAGAAGAATATAGGACAGCTGGGAAGAATCTGATACTGTACCTGTCTGCTGTTTAATGGAAAGTTATATTGCTCTTTTGGGAAGTACATCACGAATAAACCATAAAAAGACAGCTTTTCTAAAAAAATACAGCGATTCATTCTATACAAGAAAAAGATCATAGTTTTATTATCCAGCTGCTTACCAGTAGCTTAAAGCTTGCTCACATTATTTTTCATGTTCTCTTTTACCACTTGCCCCTTCTTCTTAAAGTGTTGCCATATGTTATACACCTTATTTTCCTGAAAAACTTATTACTGGAAATCCAGCAGCATATGTACAATGTAAAGGCTGCCATCCTCTACCTAACATGTGAATATGTAACTACTGACTGTGCTCTCAATGGGAGCTGCAAACTTGACTTTGGCTGATTAGCATCTCTGAAAATCAAGTCACTCTTTCAGATGCCTGAATGTGGATTTCATTTTCTAACTGTGGACATACTGGTAGCATTTTTAAATCTGTTGAAGAGTGACTTCCAAAATAGTTTTTAGGAAATCAAGGCAAAGATTAAATGAAATTTAGATATTTGAATTCAGGGTGGCAATCCTTTCCCTGCCTAACCACGATGGTGTCTGAGATACCGTTTAAACAATTAAGCTTTATATGTTCTTGGATAGTGTTAGTGCCCCTGTGTATAAACTGAGCATCTAGATGCATATTTTCTGCCTGTGCACATTTTGGGGCTTACAAATCTAGTAAGGATCCCCAGCTAGAGTGATTCAGTGGTTGTGAACGCCTTCTTACAGAAACAGGGTCAAAGAGGAAGGATTGGTGGTGGTGGTGCTGCTACTCATTCTGCTACAAATAAAAACAGTATGAAAGAGCTGTAATCTCTGGTCTTTGCTCCCTGAAATGTTAAGGCAGTTTACTTTAGACAGGCACTGGACAAAGCATAGAAATGATTCAGAGCACTGGGATTCCCTATTCCCAGTAGCACACTTTAACCACCAAGCTTTCTCTTGTTTACTCTTTTCCAGGTCCCATGACTCTGTTAGTCCTGGATTCTCTTGGCCACATCTGAAAGAAACAGTTGGTGTTTGCTTTCATCATTGAAATATTACCTAGTTTTGTTATTTCACAGATGCTGACTATTTGTTGATTCGTTGAAAGCATTTAAACCAACTTCACTCACTTCCCCTCTTCTCTTTTCAAAGTTTAAAGTTGGGCTGCTAAATTTACGCACTTTATGCAGAAGGATATGTGGAGGATTAAGAGTCTTAACACCTACAGCCCATTCCAGGGGAACAGAAGATGTTGAGTACCCTTGGAAATCAGAAAATATCAGGAATCTCAAAATGCATATCAAAGCTAGATTTAGTTTATGTGTTATTCAATTTGTTGCTTCTGATTTATCTTTTTTTTTTTTTTAATCCTCTGGTCTGACCAGATATGTGGCCCAAATGTGTAAAAAGCACAAGTAAATATGCAGTAATTAAAAAAATTAGGGAATTCTGTTTTTCATTGGAAAGCTACAAAATGAAAACTCAGGTGTAGATCCTGCATGTATGCTTGGGAACGTCAAACCTGAATTTGTTCAGCTTAGTAGGATCCATTTAATTCTGATCTGGTTTTTAGTTATCAAATGCAAGAATTATCTAGCAAGTTTGTTCATAGACTCGTTTTATTAACAAATAATTCTTCCCTGTCTCAGTTGTTTCCATTCCTATGTGGCCTGTTTTGTCAAAAGATATGCAACATTTGCCAAATGTACTTCCTGGAATTTCATAATTGCACTCTGATTTGTTTCCTCTCGTATGTCTAAGCATTTCTTTTCAATTTAAAAACTAAAAAGCAAAGAGATGAACTAGGCATAAAAGGGCTTGTTGGCATCAGCATCTACTTATTTTGGGGGGTATCATGAAGCTGAAACAACATGAGATTAGGTGGAGTCAGTTACATTATTGTCTGCTATATTTAGACAGAAGTGAAGGAAGTGTCTCTCCTCTGCATTGTGTGGAGTTCACCTGCAGAATCTATTACCGCAGGAAATAGTTTCAGTTAAATATTACGGTTAAACTTTTAAAAAAGCATGTGTACAAGTATTGTCTAAGAATAACATCTGTTGTGACAAATGTTGAGTACTTTAATACACTGATCTCATTAAAAAACATTGTAAATAACATTTCACAGCCTGGGAGAAATATGGTTTTGTTTTGCTTGCTGGCTTTTATGACAGTGAAGGACTGTCCAGCCTCAGGGGAGGTATGTCGAATCACAGGACAGCTGATGGGGGAAGGCCTCTTGGTGATCATCCATTACAACATCCCTGCTTAGAGCAGGCTGCCCAAAGCAGACTGTCCAAGACTGTGTCCAGTTGGGTTTTGAACATGTCCAGTGATGGAGACTTTGCAATGTCTATGGTCAACCTGTGCCAGTGTTTGACCACCCTTGCCGTAAAAAAGGTGTTTCTTATGTTTAAGTGGAATTTCCTGTGTTCCTCTTTGTGCTCATTGCCTCTTGTCCTGTCAGTGGATACCACTGAGAAGGGCCTGGCTCCAACTTCTTTACTCACCATCAGGTATCTATACGCATTGGTAAGGTACTGCCATGCAGGCCTCCTGCCACCTTTGCTTGATTTTCTGCTCACGGGAACGGACAACTCTCTGCAACTCTCTGCAATTATCAACTGCTCTCCTGCATCCTCTTCTCTTCAAGGCAGAATCCCATGGGATTTTTCTAAGCAGATCCCTGAATAGTCTAAAATCTGCTCTCCTAAACTCCAGGGTTGTTATACTGCTTTTTCCCTTGTATTCTCTTCTCAGGATTGTGAATTCTGCCACCCCATGGTCACTGCAGACAAGGCTGCCCTAGCCGTGGCATTCCTGAAAAGTACTTGCTTGTTAGTATGAGGTCCAGCAGAACTGCTCCCCTCATCATCTCCTCAACTGCGTGTGTTAGGGAGCTGTCATCAATGAACTCCAGAAACCTCCTGGATTGCTTAGGTCCACTGTGCTGTCCTTCCAACAGGCCTCCTTGCTGGGCCTGTGAAAGTGAGGCTTCTTCCAGTTGTCTGATGGCCTTCCTGATCAGGTTATAGCAGATACCCACCATGACATCACCCCTTACAACCCTAACTTGTCCACTAATCCTGACCCATAAAATTGTCAGTTGTCTTATAATCTGGCCCTAGGCACAACTCTATGCATTTCTCATGCTCTTATATAAGGGGAAAATGCCCCCTGCCTCCACACCTCCCCACCCCAGCCTGCCCTCACTAAAGCACCTATATGTATCCATGGCAGTGCTCCAGTCATGTGAGCTATGCCTGAGAGATGAGCCATCTGCGATAGATGTCTCCGCTTTGCCCTGCAAGATGAGAGCTCCGGCAGCAAGACAGAGTGGGAGGAGGAGCAGCGTGTTGAAGGATTTCACCAGACTGTGGGTATCTCTAGGCTTGCTTTATTAACAACTCAGAGTTGGGCTATCACCTCAGGGAGTGGCAACAGCTGACAAATCGTCTTATGTCTATATGATTCTTCGTAACATGCCATACAATGCCAATTCATCCTCAGTTTCAAAAGTCCGTTGTATTCTAGAGTTCCAACTAGTTCTTCTTGTCCCGCTCCAGTTCCTCTTCTGACATGGCTGCTCACTGATGCAGTCTTCGGTCATCACGATGACTTATCTTCAGTATTGTTCCTAGAGCACCTGTGCATACTGCTTTAAGTGTTAGTATGGCTCCTAGAGCACCTGTGCTGTATAAAACACTATCTTTATTAATATTCCTGCTATTAATAATATCCTAAGAGAAAAATTTCTCGAAAGCTGATTCCTTTTACACGGCAGGAGGACCCAGAGCAGGAGAAGGAAGAAAGTGAGGGAGAAGACCCTGCGGAGAGGGATGTGGCCATGATTTTTGACAAGTGCATCCAGTGGACAGTGCAGAAGCCAGCCTATACGAGCCAGCTGGTGGCCACCCCCGTCTGTGTCTCTCAAGAGAGATTTTCAAACGCTTTCTTCGTGGTGCTGCAGCCACTGATCGGGGTGGACAGCGCCTTTGAAGGCTGGAGTCCCTGTGAGGATGACGATGTCTGCTGCCCGCTCATGGCGCCCAAGCTCCCCCGTCGGCAGGCCTTTCACCTGGAGCTGGGCACCCCGGGAGAGATGCCGGCAGAGATGGAGCAGATGGAGCCGCCACGCAAACATGCAGCAGTCCAGGTCCCAGACCGCAGGGAGAGTCTGAGCCAGTCAATCCTGCCGGAGAGCAGCAGTGACAGCACCTGTGCGCGCTGCAGTCAACTGGGTGACCAGCTCAGCCTGGTGGAGAATCTCAGAGAAGAGATCGCGAGATTAAGAACGATTATGGAGTGCGAAAGGGAAATTGACTGGTGGAGTGACCACCTAGCAAACCCAGAGCACCAGGAGCAAACGGAGGTCGAGAGATTAAGCAGTATTCGGGAGTGTGAAGAGGAAATTGACTGGTGGAGTGACCACCTAGCAAACCTCAAGCAACAGGAGCAAATGGAGGCTCCAAACAAGGCAGGTGTGGAGGTTTGAACGCAGCCGGCAGCCAGCCGCCACATGGCCGGCCATTGACCTCCCCCTCCCCCCTCTGCAAAATCGGGGAGGGTCAAAAGAGACTTCTTTTGTGTGTTGAATAAAAATACAGAATTTGCTAAAAATAACAAGAGAACAACGGTAACTATAGTGAGTTCAAAATGACAAGGGGCAAAACGCAGCAGTGGCTTACCGAGCGCGGCAACCGCCCCCCACACAATACCGCCCAACGAGCAGAAAAAAAGAGAGAGAGAGAGAGAGAGAGAGAGAGAGGCAGAGCCCGCCCACCTGGGCATGACAACAGATGGTGTGAAAATTAACTCCATCCTGGTTAAAACCAGGACAGTCTCCACTCCGTATTCCATTCCACTGACATCACGCTCAGGTTTCCAGAGACATCTTAAGGAATCACCACCCCCTTTTTTCCCAGGTCTCACCGGTATCATTCCCTTAGTCTATGGGCCACCCTTCCACAATGTTTGCGGAGTTCATTTAGTCCATAGCTTCGGGTTCCATCTGTTATGACAGTCTATAAGGCTGAGGAATGAGGCGGAGTTGGCTCAGTCGGTGGAACAGGAGGCTTTGCATGTGGCACGGGGATGTTGCAAGGCACTAATAGCAACAGCAGGGTTATTTGACAGTCCGGTTCATTGGCTATTCTCACCTAAAATCAAATCTCCCTGAGGCACGCATCAGACCTCTCCAGCCTTCTGCATTACCCACAAGTGCACCCAGGTCCTTGGGCAAAAGTAACCCCACGCATGTGTTTACCTTTACCCAATGCAGGAGTAACGCAGACGGCCTTCCCCAGCATATTCCTAACGCGCACTGCGGGGCTGTGGTGGTTTAGGCCCTGCCGGGACCCGAGACCACGCTGCCGTTGTCCCTCCCCCACCCTCGGACCGGACGGGGCAGGGAGTGAGATACAAACCCTGGGCTTGGGATAAGGAAAAATTTTATTACGACAGAGTAACAAATAATAAACCGAACAACAACAACAGCAAACCCAATAGCAATAAAGAGTAATAACAATGAACAGGTCAAGAGACATACAGAGATACACCGCGAGGATAAAGCAGCGAAGGGGAGCGACGACGAACAAAAGCCGTCCCTGCTCTTGCCGCGCTTGGGCGCCCGGACCGGACGTCAGCAGGGTAGAGAATAGCCCGGCTGGAGCTCCCTCCCCACTGCTGGGGAAACTTAACCCTATCCTAGCTGAACCAGGACATAATCCACCCCTTTATTCTATACCATCTGCGTCATGCCCAGCTGCCATTTAGCAGTTAACAATAACAAAACAACGATTAACAAAGGCACAGTGTAATTCACGGCATGTTCTCACCCAGAATCAAGTCCCCCTGTGGTACGCATCGGACCTAGGCCGCCAGCATCTCCTTCTCGGTTGGTGTATAATTAGCTTCAGAGCCTTGGTATCCCCGCCTCCAAAAGCCTAGAGGTCGGCCTTGGGTTTCCCCAGGTGCTCCCTGCCAGAGGCTCCAGGTAGGGCCATTCTCCCCGGCTGTGGTGTAGAGCATGTTCCTAACCTCCTGCCCTTCCTGGACTGGCCCGAGGGCTACTGCCTGGGCAATCTCCCGCTTAATTTAGAATTGTAATTCAGCCTTAATTAGAAGCTCTGCACAGAAACTAACCTTTGTCCAGAAAGCCAGAGAAGCAGAAGGCTCTGCAGAGGGGCTGGGCTCCAGCACACCCCCCTGCTCACCCTCCCCACATCTCTACCAGCACCTCCGAGCGGGGAAAAACTGTCCCACAGCCAGAAGGCAAGAGCCTGCCTGGGCCAGCTCTCGCCCTCGGGCTTAATGCCAGTTTCTGATCAGCACCTCTTGGCTCTGGTGACTGGCACCCTCTGAAGCACCTCTCTGAGGTGTTTCATCAGATTGAACCCCCCCCAACCCAAATCACCAGAGAGCAGAAAATACTAAACGCGCCACTTCTTTCACTCTTGAAGTAAAAATAAAGGGCTAAAATTCACTTTCCTGGGGTAACCTGACAGATAAACCCCGCAGACACAACAGACCCCTACAGACAGCAAAACCCCACCAAGTTCAAGGTAAAAGGACAAGCACAGTCACACATCGGAACGTCTGAACAGCCCCAACTGTGACAAGAAACCTTTTTTTTGAAGAAAAAAATCAGAAGCATGACAAAGTTTGGTCTTTTAGACCAAAGCTTTCCCCTACCCCGGCGATCCCGCCCCCCCCCTCCAGGGAAATCGGCCTCCAGCCCCCACGCTCGCCCACTGCTAGGCCGGAGCCACCGCCACTAGTGCTGGGGCTGCTGGGGCTGGTGCCACCTTTGCAGGAGAAAAATTCAGTCACCACCCAGGACAAAGGGAGTGTTTTAAAAGGAGGAATTCCCACTTGGTGGGTGAACCGAATCTTTGCACGAGACATCCCTCAGGGAAGACCATAGAGAGCTGGGGCCCCCCTCCTGCCTAGGCGGCCTCACTGGAGACCACAGAGCCCTGGCAGAGTGTTGCAGGAAGTAGGCCCTGTGGGGGCCAGGGGACCCCCAGGGGGGCTCCAGCACGTTGTCCCCCTCCCAGCAGCTTCCCACAGTCCTGCCTGTGCCGTGAGGGGGGATTGGGGACCTGGGGGTTTATTGGGGGGGTGTTTATGGGGTTCTGTGGGAGTTGTGGGGGTTATTGGGGTCCTGGGGAGTTATTTGGGTCCTAGAGGGAGTGTAATGGAATTGGGGGTGGGGGTGTGGGTGGGCTGGAGGGGTTTGGGAGGGTTATTGGGGTCCTTGTGGGGGCTTTTGATGAAAATATTGGTGTCTGAGGTGAGGGGATTGGGGATGTCCTGGAGTGGTTTCTGGGGGAGATATTGTGGTCCTGGGGGTGTCTTGATGGAGGCATTGGGGTCTGGGGGAGGGTCTTGGTGCTTGGGGGGTGTTATTGGGGTCATAGGTGTAATAAATGTGACGATGATTTGTGTTATGGAATATATTGATCCTTAATACAAATGTTTGTGTTGTAAATATTTTATGATGAATATATGTTAAAAGGAAAATTATTGTGATTTTGTCTTTAAATCAGTTGGAGGCTTTGTAATCTCAGACTGTGTAATGGCTGTGTTGGTGTTTTGACTATGTTGTTACTGCACCTAGTAAAAAGTATCAGACAGAGCCTCGTTCTGATGGAAAAGGACCAGAAGGACCCTCGTTTTGGTGGGAAGAGGAGGAATGGAAAAACACTAGAGAACCCCCCCCTCAACAACACCACAGAATCTGAGAAGATTCCAGAAAACTCCACTATGCTTGTGTGGACTAAACACACCCATCTCATGAGTATGTATTCGAAAAGATTATAAAGGGGGTGGGTTTGTTTACACGGTGTGAGTTGGTGGCGGAGCGGAGACTCCCCGGTGTAGCCCGCGCGGTTTTGCTTATTCTGATTTCAGTAAAATTAGAAACCTATATTTGGCTTTTGGCTTCTAAATTTAGAACAAGGGGGAGTGGAGGCAGTTACTAGTGTCAGGGGGGACAGTCTAATGGGCTCCTGGGGGCGGTTTCTGGGGCAGATATGAGTGCCCTGGGTGACAGTAATGGGGTGCAAGAAGCGTCCAGTGGAAGCTACTGGAGTCCTGCGGGGGATCTTGTGGGGGAGATACTGGGTGCTAGGGATCTCCCGTGGGGGCTAATGGGGCTTAGGGGAGTCTTGGGGGTGGGCTGATAGGGTTCTGGGGAGATATTTGGGGTCTTGGGGTTAAAATGGAGAACTGGGGGGCCAATAGGATCTGGGGGGTAGTAAGGTAAGTACTTAGGTACTAAGGGTACCCTCTAGCTTGAGGGGGTGTGTGTGTAAGGGGACTGTGGGTGTTTTGGAGGGACCTGGGGTTGGAAAATGCAGTTTGGGTGGGTTGCAGGGGGGATTTGAGATTCCTGGGGGTCCCAGGGGTACCTGTCCCCTCCCTGCAGGTGCTGCTGCCCCAGGGGTACCCCAAGAGCGTCAGCCCCGATCACCTCCAGTACCGGTGCTGGGACACCGTGGGAGTGGGGGACGGCGCCTCCGCCTTCACCGTGGTCCCCCTCAGATGGGTGCTGCGGGGTGAATTCCCCTGATCCCAAACCACCCCCTTTTCACCCCAAAATGGCCCTTGGTCCCCAGAACGATGTCTGACCACCAAATCCCCAGTTTTACCCCAGAATTTCTGTTTGACCTGATTCGTGGAAACAGACTCTACAACTCGACTGGAGTTACACAGCAGGGATGTTTACTCCGGCGCCGGGGCGCGAGGGGATTTCTCCACATGCTTGCACCCCAGCAGCACATTTTACCAGAAACTTATGGAGTGTGGATATCCATATCCATTGGGTTGCATCGCACAAATATCCATATGCATAAGTGAGGCTGGGTTAGGTCTAGAGGCTGGTGTCAGCAGTTGATGTTCTCTTTGCACCTGCCCATTGCCTCCTGGTGGGTGTCTCTGGGGGTCTGTTGGAGGAAGGCTCACAGTCCTCCTCACCTTGTACTTTTCCTCGGAGCATGTGCAGATTCTCTTAGCCAATTTCTTGAACAACAAGAGTGGTTCCTGCTGGTTTACCACCTCTATCTTATCTAAAAGCACTAGCTTATGAGTTTCTACTGTCCACATATAGCCCACGAAGACTCAGTTTGTTAGAAGCCATCTGCTTTCCAAGGCCATGTCTCTTACTTTTGCCAAACACAGCAGTGCTTGGTATGTTTCCACTGAACAGTGAGAGCAAGCAGGATTATTAAACAATATTCAGAAATCATTATAAGTTCCTATAAGGTGCTGTAAGGATGTAAGTTGCAAAGCAGGTGATCATTGCCTTGTGTCAAAAGGGATTTACACTGCCTGCCTTTTAGCCATCTGTTCACTCCCTGTGTTCTGTTTCAGTCTCCCCTGTTCTCTGGAGCAGTGTTCAGGAAGTACAAGTTCCTAAAATTTCCAATGAATGAGCTAGTGCTGGCACTACATTTCTTTGATATGTACTTGATAGAGGTATTCAGGAATTCAAAGTGATTTCCCACTGCTTTGAAATTCCACCAAATAGGCCTTCTCTTACTACAGCGGTGAGAAGTTGGAAGTAAGCGGGTAGCAGCTGAGTAACTAAGTGTAAAATGTAGTTGTCAACCAGAAAACTGTTGCTGGGTAAGGCTGTACAATGGCGAGGGGAATAAGTAGAGTGCGGACAAAGGCAAAGACCACGCGCCTTTCCAAAGCGCTGGGAACATGCTCTGCTCCCTCGCTGCCAGCCTCACCCGTGTCCCTCACTGCCAGCCCTTACAGGCTGCCCTGGGACCCTTCCAGGGAGCTGTGGCAGAAGATCCACAGGTAGACACACCCGAGTTACCCCGTCTTGCCTGCAGAACACGGTCTGGCCATGGTGTTACCACCTTTGAGTCAACTCACATCTTGAAAACCTTCCAGTGATACAAAGCTGAAATCAAAGTTGTTAAAATCAGTCCTTGTCTTTACCTCACGTGCCTGAGCACAGGGTGCAAGTGGCACCTCCTTAGAAAATTGTAAGGGGCTGTTTGGCTGTCTCAACATTGCTGCCTCACGACCACCCCTTCCTGGCCTCAGCATCCTGTTGCTGTGAAGGAGTACGCCTTGAAGGAGACGAATAGTCCCCGACGAAACCACGACGTCCGCCCGAGGCTGGCACAGCACCAGCCTTGGCAGCGCCCACCAAGCTGCACCTGCGCGCGGGCCGGGTGGAGAGGAAACCGCGGCGAGGAAGACGTGCAGAGGCTGAAGGCATCGCAGGCTGACCCCTCGCCAGCACGACCACCGTGGACAGCTGGGCATGTGCGCATGGAGGACCACGGGGCAGCACATCTTACAACGAGCCCTGTGGAAATGGGTGGACAGATCGTGGGGACGGGGACTATAAAGGAGGGACTGCGTACTCCTCTTGGATGATGCTTGTTGCTGGTTGCTTGTAGCCTGTGGCTTCTTAACGGGTGCCTGAGACTTTGGCGGAGCCAGGGGCGCGGACCATCATCATCGGCACCGAGACCGAGCCGACGGAACATCGCTGGATCCCTGGTGGTGGTGGTGGTAATTTGTTGCGCCTCTAGCGTTCTCTTGCTTAGGGATTCTGACTTTTTTCCTTTCTTTTCCTCTCTCTCCTATCGCTCTTATCAGTTGTTATAGAAAATAAAGTATCCAAGGTTGTACGGCATCTGACCTCGTTTGCGTCTTAATCTCGCTCTTGGGATCGTTCCAGAACCCTCCCCGATATCGGATCGGGACAATAATTCCCTCATCAGTCCTACACTAAAGGTATCAGGGCAGAGCTTGGCTGTGGAGTGTGTTGCTCTTTCCCTGCTTTTCCTGCCCTCTGCTCTTTCCTGGGGGGATACCAAGGGGGTCCTCCCTGGATGTTCCCTTGCTCCCGTTCTGCATCTCTCCCACCACCAGGATACGCACCACCCACAACAATCAGTGTCATGAAGGCACCAAGCGCGCACCCACAACCACCAGCTCAGGGGCCAGCACCAAGGGAGCCGATTCCATCTCACGGGATGGGATCTCAAGGAGCGAAGCATCCACGGGTCACGTCAGCTGACCGTGGGCTTGCTAAGGGCTTTGTAAAGGAGCCCCAGCAGCACCTTCAGCGGGGTGGGTCTGTACTTTGTGGGTGCCGGGCCTTTGGCCACCCAGGGAAGCAGGCTGGGGCTGAAGGCCAGGGCTGTGCAGAGGGGGTGGGTGGTTGCCATGCGCTCTGGCCACCGTGACATCACAGTGAGTGAGCCACGGTGGGGACGGTGCTAAGAGGCGGCAGCCGGCAGCTCCCCCAGTGTGTCCTGAGCCAACGGTGAGTGCACACGCGGCGGGAGGGAGGCTGGGCTGGACGAGGGACTGGGTAGAAACGCGGCCCCCTCTGCAGGGCCCAGCTGCTTGCCGAAGCGCCTCTGGCAGGGCCCTGTGACCCCCCGCCAGGGTTGGGCGCAGGCCTTGCTGCATCGCAGCTGCCTCGCTCCCTCTCCTCCCTGCCCCCAGCGCCCTGCGGCTGCCGTCCCCTCTCCCCCCACCACCGGCTCCCTGCCTCCCGGCCCCACTAAAACCCTTCTCTCCTTCCTCCTGCAGGCCATGGTTGTCACACAACTGTTTGTCCAGTTGCTGCAAAGCATCCTGCAGTATCCTCAACAGGTTGGTGACAAGCTGGACGAGGACAGGCATGAGCACATGCAGCTGCGTGCGGCAGAGATGAGCCAGGCGATGAGTTGTCTGCTGCAGGAGGTGCAGGAGCTGGAGCAGAGGACCCGGGAGCAGAGCGGCATTGCCTGCCAAGCCCTGCTCTTTGCTGCCTTTCAGCAGTGGCAGTTCTGGGCTGGACTCCTGGTCCTGCTCCTCGGTCTCTGCTGGTGGCTCAGGAGAAGGAGCCCTGAGGTGGACAGCAGCGGCAAAGACGAGAGCTCCGGCAGCAAGACAGAGTGGGAGGAGGAGCAGCGTGTTGAAGGATTTCACCAGACTGTGGGTATCTCTAGGCTTGCTTTATTAACAACTCAGAGTTGGGCTATCACCTCAGGGAGTGGCAACAGCTGACAAATCGTCTTATGTCTATATGATTCTTCGTAACATGCCATACAATGCCAATTCATCCTCAGTTTCAAAAGTCCGTTGTATTCTAGAGTTCCAACTAGTTCTTCTTGTCCCGCTCCAGTTCCTCTTCTGACATGGCTGCTCACTGATGCAGTCTTCGGTCATCACGATGACTTATCTTCAGTATTGTTCCTAGAGCACCTGTGCATACTGCTTTAAGTGTTAGTATGGCTCCTAGAGCACCTGTGCTGTATAAAACACTATCTTTATTAATATTCCTGCTATTAATAATATCCTAAGAGAAAAATTTCTCTAAAGCTGATTCCTTTTACACGGCAGGAGGACCCAGAGCAGGAGAAGGAAGAAAGTGAGGGAGAAGACCCTGCGGAGAGGGATGTGGCCATGATTTTTGACAAGTGCATCCAGTGGACAGTGCAGAAGCCAGCCTATACGAGCCAGCTGGTGGCCACCCCCGTCTGTGTCTCTCAAGAGAGATTTTCAAACGCTTTCTTCGTGGTGCTGCAGCCACTGATCGGGGTGGACAGCGCCTTTGAAGGCTGGAGTCCCTGTGAGGATGACGATGTCTGCTGCCCGCTCATGGCGCCCAAGCTCCCCCGTCGGCAGGCCTTTCACCTGGAGCTGGGCACCCCGGGAGAGATGCCGGCAGAGATGGAGCAGATGGAGCCGCCACGCAAACATGCAGCAGTCCAGGTCCCAGACCGCAGGGAGAGTCTGAGCCAGTCAATCCTGCCGGAGAGCAGCAGTGACAGCACCTGTGCGCGCTGCAGTCAACTGGGTGACCAGCTCAGCCTGGTGGAGAATCTCAGAGAAGAGATCGCGAGATTAAGAACGATTATGGAGTGCGAAAGGGAAATTGACTGGTGGAGTGACCACCTAGCAAACCCAGAGCACCAGGAGCAAACGGAGGTCGAGAGATTAAGCAGTATTCGGGAGTGTGAAGAGGAAATTGACTGGTGGAGTGACCACCTAGCAAACCTCAAGCAACAGGAGCAAATGGAGGCTCCAAACAAGGCAGGTGTGGAGGTTTGAACGCAGCCGGCAGCCAGCCGCCACATGGCCGGCCATTGACCTCCCCCTCCCCCCTCTGCAAAATCGGGGAGGGTCAAAAGAGACTTCTTTTGTGTGTTGAATAAAAATACAGAATTTGCTAAAAATAACAAGAGAACAACGGTAACTATAGTGAGTTCAAAATGACAAGGGGCAAAACGCAGCAGTGGCTTACCGAGCGCGGCAACCGCCCCCCACACAATACCGCCCAACAAGCAGAAAAAAAGAGAGAGAGAGAGAGAGAGAGAGAGAGAGGCAGAGCCCGCCCACCTGGGCATGACAACAGATGGTGTGAAAATTAACTCCATCCTGGTTAAAACCAGGACAGTCTCCACTCCGTATTCCATTCCACTGACATCACGCTCAGGTTTCCAGAGACATCTTAAGGAATCACCACCCCCTTTTTTCCCAGGTCTCACCGGTATCATTCCCTTAGTCTATGGGCCACCCTTCCACAATGTTTGCGGAGTTCATTTAGTCCATAGCTTCGGGTTCCATCTGTTATGACAGTCTATAAGGCTGAGGAATGAGGCGGAGTTGGCTCAGTCGGTGGAACAGGAGGCTTTGGATGTGGCACGGGGATGTTGCAAGGCACTAATAGCAACAGCAGGGTTATTTGACAGTCCGGTTCATTGGCTATTCTCACCTAAAATCAAATCTCCCTGAGGCACGCATCAGACCTCTCCAGCCTTCTGCATTACCCACAAGTGCACCCAGGTCCTTGGGCAAAAGTAACCCCACGCATGTGTTTACCTTTACCCAATGCAGGAGTAACGCAGACGGCCTTCCCCAGCATATTCCTAACGCGCACTGCGGGGCTGTGGTGGTTTAGGCCCTGCCGGGACCCGAGACCACGCTGCCGTTGTCCCTCCCCCACCCTCGGACCGGACGGGGCAGGGAGTGAGATACAAACCCTGGGCTTGGGATAAGGAAAAATTTTATTACGACAGAGTAACAAATAATAAACCAAACAACAACAACAGCAAACCCAATAGCAATAAACAGTAATAACAATGAACAGGTCAAGAGACATACAGAGATACACCGCGAGGATAAAGCAGCGAAGGGGAGCGACGACGAACAAAAGCCGTCCCTGCTCTTGCCGCGCTTGGGCGCCCGGACCGGACGTCAGCAGGGTAGAGAATAGCCCGGCTGGAGCTCCCTCCCCACTGCTGGGGAAACTTAACCCTATCCTAGCTGAACCAGGACATAATCCACCCCTTTATTCTATACCATCTGCGTCATGCCCAGCTGCCATTTAGCAGTTAACAATAACAAAACAACGATTAACAAAGGCACAGTGTAATTCACGGCATGTTCTCACCCAGAATCAAGTCCCCCTGTGGTACGCATCGGACCTAGGCCGCCAGCATCTCCTTCTCGGTTGGTGTATAATTAGCTTCAGAGCCTTGGTATCCCCGCCTCCAAAAGCCTAGAGGTCGGCCTTGGGTTTCCCCAGGTGCTCCCTGCCAGAGGCTCCAGGTAGGGCCATTCTCCCCGGCTGTGGTGTAGAGCATGTTCCTAACCTCCTGCCCTTCCTGGACTGGCCCGAGGGCTACTGCCTGGGCAATCTCCCGCTTAATTTAGAATTGTAATTCAGCCTTAATTAGAAGCTCTGCACAGAAACTAACCTTTGTCCAGAAAGCCAGAGAAGCAGAAGGCTCTGCAGAGGGGCTGGGCTCCAGCACACCCCCCTGCTCACCCTCCCCACATCTCTACCAGCACCTCCGAGCGGGGAAAAACTGTCCCACAGCCAGAAGGCAAGAGCCTGCCTGGGCCAGCTCTCGCCCTCGGGCTTAATGCCAGTTTCTGATCAGCACCTCTTGGCTCTGGTGACTGGCACCCTCTGAAGCACCTCTCTGAGGTGTTTCATCAGATTGAACCCCCCCCAACCCAAATCACCAGAGAGCAGAAAATACTAAACGCGCCACTTCTTTCACTCTTGAAGTAAAAATAAAGGGCTAAAATTCACTTTCCTGGGGTAACCTGACAGATAAACCCCGCAGACACAACAGACCCCTACAGACAGCAAAACCCCACCAAGTTCAAGGTAAAAGGACAAGCACAGTCACACATCGGAACGTCTGAACAGCCCCAACTGTGACAAGAAACCTTTTTTTTGAAGAAAAAAATCAGAAGCATGACAAAGTTTGGTCTTTTAGACCAAAGCTTTCCCCTACCCCGGCGATCCCGCCCCCCCCCTCCAGGGAAATCGGCCTCCAGCCCCCACGCTCGCCCACTGCTAGGCCGGAGCCACCGCCACTAGTGCTGGGGCTGCTGGGGCTGGTGCCACCTTTGCAGGAGAAAAATTCAGTCACCACCCAGGACAAAGGGAGTGTTTTAAAAGGAGGAATTCCCACTTGGTGGGTGAACCGAATCTTTGCACGAGACATCCCTCAGGGAAGACCATAGAGAGCTGGGGCCCCCCTCCTGCCTAGGCGGCCTCACTGGAGACCACAGAGCCCTGGCAGAGTGTTGCAGGAAGTAGGCCCTGTGGGGGCCAGGGGACCCCCAGGGGGGCTCCAGCACGTTGTCCCCCTCCCAGCAGCTTCCCACAGTCCTGCCTGTGCCGTGAGGGGGGATTGGGGACCTGGGGGTTTATTGGGGGGGTGTTTATGGGGTTCTGTGGGAGTTGTGGGGGTTATTGGGGTCCTGGGGAGTTATTTGGGTCCTAGAGGGAGTGTAATGGAATTGGGGGTGGGGGTGTGGGTGGGCTGGAGGGGTTTGGGAGGGTTATTGGGGTCCTTGTGGGGGCTTTTGATGAAAATATTGGTGTCTGAGGTGAGGGGATTGGGGATGTCCTGGAGTGGTTTCTGGGGGAGATATTGTGGTCCTGGGGGTGTCTTGATGGAGGCATTGGGGTCTGGGGGAGGGTCTTGGTGCTTGGGGGGTGTTATTGGGGTCATAGGTGTAATAAATGTGACGATGATTTGTGTTATGGAATATATTGATCCTTAATACAAATGTTTGTGTTGTAAATATTTTATGATGAATATATGTTAAAAGGAAAATTATTGTGATTTTGTCTTTAAATCAGTTGGAGGCTTTGTAATCTCAGACTGTGTAATGGCTGTGTTGGTGTTTTGACTATGTTGTTACTGCACCTAGTAAAAAGTATCAGACAGAGCCTCGTTCTGATGGAAAAGGACCAGAAGGACCCTCGTTTTGGTGGGAAGAGGAGGAATGGAAAAACACTAGAGAACCCCCCCCTCAACAACACCACAGAATCTGAGAAGATTCCAGAAAACTCCACTATGCTTGTGTGGACTAAACACACCCATCTCATGAGTATGTATTCGAAAAGATTATAAAGGGGGTGGGTTTATTTACACGGTGTGAGTTGGTGGCGGAGCGGAGACTCCCCGGTGTAGCCCGCGCGGTTTTGCTTATTCTGATTTCAGTAAAATTAGAAACCTATATTTGGCTTTTGGCTTCTAAATTTAGAACAAGGGGGAGTGGAGGCAGTTACTAGTGTCAGGGGGGACAGTCTAATGGGCTCCTGGGGGCGGTTTCTGGAGCAGATATTGGTGCCCTGGGTGACAGTAATGGGGTGCAAGAAGCGTCCAGTAGAAGCTACTGGAGTCCTGCGGGGGATCTTGTGGGGGAGATACTGGGTGCTAGGGATCTCCCGTGGGGGCTAATGGGGCTTAGGGGAGTCTTGGGGGTGGGCTGATAGGGTTCTGGGGAGATATTTGGGGTCTTGGGGTTAAAATGGAGAACTGGGGGGCCAATAGGATCTGGGGGGTAGTAAGGTAAGTACTTAGGTACTAAGGGTACCCTCTAGCTTGAGGGGGTGTGTGTGTAAGGGGACTGTGGGTGTTTTGGAGGGACCTGGGGTTGGAAAATGCAGTTTGGGTGGGTTGCAGGGGGGATTTGAGATTCCTGGGGGTCCCAGGGGTACCTGTCCCCTCCCTGCAGGTGCTGCTGCCCCAGGGGTACCCCAAGAGCGTCAGCCCCGATCACCTCCAGTACCGGTGCTGGGACGCCGTGGGGCTGGGGGACGGCGCCTCCGCCGTCACCGTGGTCCCCCTCAGCTGGGTGCTGCGGGGTGAATTCCCCTGATCCCAAACCACCCCCTTTTCACCCCAAAATGGCCCTTGGTCCCCAGAACGATGTCTGACCACCAAATCCCCAGTTTTACCCCAGAATTTCTGTTTGACCTGATTCGTGGAAACAGACTCTACAACTCGACTGGAGTTACACAGCAGGGATGTTTACTCCGGCGCCGGGGCGCGAGGGGATTTCTCCACATGCTTGCACCCCAGCAGCACATTTTACCAGAAACTTATGGAGTGTGGATATCCATATCCATTGGGTTGCATCGCACAAATATCCATATGCATAAGTGAGGCTGGGTTAGGTCTAGAGGCTGGTGTCAGCAGTTGATGTTCTCTTTGCACCTGCCCATTGCCTCCTGGTGGGTGTCTCTGGGGGTCTGTTGGAGGAAGGCTCACAGTCCTCCTCACCTTGTACTTTTCCTCGGAGCATGTGCAGATTCTCTTAGCCAATTTCTTGAACAACAAGAGTGGTTCCTGCTGGTTTACCACCTCTATCTTATCTAAAAGCACTAGCTTATGAGTTTCTACTGTCCACATATAGCCCACGAAGACTCAGTTTGTTAGAAGCCATCTGCTTTCCAAGGCCATGTCTCTTACTTTTGCCAAACACAGCAGTGCTTGGTATGTTTCCACTGAACAGTGAGAGCAAGCAGGATTATTAAACAATATTCAGAAATCATTATAAGTTCCTATAAGGTGCTGTAAGGATGTAAGTTGCAAAGCAGGTGATCATTGCCTTGTGTCAAAAGGGATTTACACTGCCTGCCTTTTAGCCATCTGTTCACTCCCTGTGTTCTGTTTCAGTCTCCCCTGTTCTCTGGAGCAGTGTTCAGGAAGTACAAGTTCCTAAAATTTCCAATGAATGAGCTAGTGCTGGCACTACATTTCTTTGATATGTACTTGATAGAGGTATTCAGGAATTCAAAGTGATTTCCCACTGCTTTGAAATTCCACCAAATAGGCCTTCTCTTACTACAGCGGTGAGAAGTTGGAAGTAAGCGGGTAGCAGCTGAGTAACTAAGTGTAAAATGTAGTTGTCAACCAGAAAACTGTTGCTGGGTAAGGCTGTACAATGGCGAGGGGAATAAGTAGAGTGCGGACAAAGGCAAAGACCACGCGCCTTTCCAAAGCGCTGGGAACATGCTCTGCTCCCTCGCTGCCAGCCTCACCCGTGTCCCTCACTGCCAGCCCTTACAGGCTGCCCTGGGACCCTTCCAGGGAGCTGTGGCAGAAGATCCACAGGTAGACACACCCGAGTTACCCCGTCTTGCCTGCAGAACACGGTCTGGCCATGGTGTTACCACCTTTGAGTCAACTCACATCTTGAAAACCTTCCAGTGATACAAAGCTGAAATCAAAGTTGTTAAAATCAGTCCTTGTCTTTACCTCACGTGCCTGAGCACAGGGTGCAAGTGGCACCTCCTTAGAAAATTGTAAGGGGCTGTTTGGCTGTCTCAACATTGCTGCCTCACGACCACCCCTTCCTGGCCTCAGCATCCTGTTGCTGTGAAGGAGTACGCCTTGAAGGAGACGAATAGTCCCCGACGAAACCACGACGTCCGCCCGAGGCTGGCACAGCACCAGCCTTGGCAGCGCCCACCAAGCTGCACCTGCGCGCGGGCCGGGTGGAGAGGAAACCGCGGCGAGGAAGACGTGCAGAGGCTGAAGGCATCGCAGGCTGACCCCTCGCCAGCACGACCACCGTGGACAGCTGGGCATGTGCGCATGGAGGACCACGGGGCAGCACATCTTACAACGAGCCCTGTGGAAATGGGTGGACAGATCGTGGGGACGGGGACTATAAAGGAGGGACTGCGTACTCCTCTTGGATGATGCTTGTTGCTGGTTGCTTGTAGCCTGTGGCTTCTTAACGGGTGCCTGAGACTTTGGCGGAGCCAGGGGCGCGGACCATCATCATCGGCACCGAGACCGAGCCGACGGAACATCGCTGGATCCCTGGTGGTGGTGGTGGTAATTTGTTGCGCCTCTAGCGTTCTCTTGCTTAGGGATTCTGACTTTTTTCCTTTCTTTTCCTCTCTCTCCTATCGCTCTTATCAGTTGTTATAGAAAATAAAGTATCCAAGGTTGTACGGCATCTGACCTCGTTTGCGTCTTAATCTCGCTCTTGGGATCGTTCCAGAACCCTCCCCGATATCGGATCGGGACAATAATTCCCTCATCAGTCCTACACTAAAGGTATCAGGGCAGAGCTTGGCTGTGGAGTGTGTTGCTCTTTCCCTGCTTTTCCTGCCCTCTGCTCTTTCCTGGGGGGATACCAAGGGGGTCCTCCCTGGATGTTCCCTTGCTCCCGTTCTGCATCTCTCCCACCACCAGGATACGCACCACCCACAACAATCAGTGTCATGAAGGCACCAAGCGCGCACCCACAACCACCAGCTCAGGGGCCAGCACCAAGGGAGCCGATTCCATCTCACGGGATGGGATCTCAAGGAGCGAAGCATCCACGGGTCACGTCAGCTGACCGTGGGCTTGCTAAGGGCTTTGTAAAGGAGCCCCAGCAGCACCTTCAGCGGGGTGGGTCTGTACTTTGTGGGTGCCGGGCCTTTGGCCACCCAGGGAAGCAGGCTGGGGATGAAGGCCAGGGCTGTGCAGAGGGGGTGGGTGGTTGCCATGCGCTCTGGCCACCGTGACATCACAGTGAGTGAGCCACGGTGGGGACGGTGCTAAGAGGCGGCAGCCGGCAGCTCCCCCAGTGTGTCCTGAGCCAACGGTGAGTGCACACGCGGCGGGAGGGAGGCTGGGCTGGACGAGGGACTGGGTAGAAACGCGGCCCCCTCTGCAGGGCCCAGCTGCTTGCCGAAGCGCCTCTGGCAGGGCCCTGTGACCCCCCGCCAGGGTTGGGCGCAGGCCTTGCTGCCTCGCAGCTGCCTCGCTCCCTCTCCTCCCTGCCCCCAGCGCCCTGCGGCTGCCGTCCCCTCTCCCCCCACCACCGGCTCCCTGCCTCCCGGCCCCACTAAAACCCTTCTCTCCTTCCTCCTGCAGGCCATGGTTGTCACACAACTGTTTGTCCAGTTGCTGCAAAGCATCCTGCAGTATCCTCAACAGGTTGGTGACAAGCTGGACGAGGACAGGCATGAGCACATGCAGCTGCGTGCGGCAGAGATGAGCCAGGCGATGAGTTGTCTGCTGCAGGAGGTGCAGGAGCTGGAGCAGAGGACCCGGGAGCAGAGCGGCATTGCCTGCCAAGCCCTGCTCTTTGCTGCCTTTCAGCAGTGGCAGTTCTGGGCTGGACTCCTGGTCCTGCTCCTCGGTCTCTGCTGGTGGCTCAGGAGAAGGAGCCCTGAGGTGGACAGCAGCGGCAAAGACGAGAGCTCCGGCAGCAAGACAGAGTGGGAGGAGGAGCAGCGTGTTGAAGGATTTCACCAGACTGTGGGTATCTCTAGGCTTGCTTTATTAACAACTCAGAGTTGGGCTATCACCTCAGGGAGTGGCAACAGCTGACAAATCGTCTTATGTCTATATGATTCTTCGTAACATGCCATACAATGCCAATTCATCCTCAGTTTCAAAAGTCCGTTGTATTCTAGAGTTCCAACTAGTTCTTCTTGTCCCGCTCCAGTTCCTCTTCTGACATGGCTGCTCACTGATGCAGTCTTCGGTCATCACGATGACTTATCTTCAGTATTGTTCCTAGAGCACCTGTGCATACTGCTTTAAGTGTTAGTATGGCTCCTAGAGCACCTGTGCTGTATAAAACACTATCTTTATTAATATTCCTGCTATTAATAATATCCTAAGAGAAAAATTTCTCTAAAGCTGATTCCTTTTACACGGCAGGAGGACCCAGAGCAGGAGAAGGAAGAAAGTGAGGGAGAAGACCCTGCGGAGAGGGATGTGGCCATGATTTTTGACAAGTGCATCCAGTGGACAGTGCAGAAGCCAGCCTATACGAGCCAGCTGGTGGCCACCCCCGTCTGTGTCTCTCAAGAGAGATTTTCAAACGCTTTCTTCGTGGTGCTGCAGCCACTGATCGGGGTGGACAGCGCCTTTGAAGGCTGGAGTCCCTGTGAGGATGACGATGTCTGCTGCCCGCTCATGGCGCCCAAGCTCCCCCGTCGGCAGGCCTTTCACCTGGAGCTGGGCACCCCGGGAGAGATGCCGGCAGAGATGGAGCAGATGGAGCCGCCACGCAAACATGCAGCAGTCCAGGTCCCAGACCGCAGGGAGAGTCTGAGCCAGTCAATCCTGCCGGAGAGCAGCAGTGACAGCACCTGTGCGCGCTGCAGTCAACTGGGTGACCAGCTCAGCCTGGTGGAGAATCTCAGAGAAGAGATCGCGAGATTAAGAACGATTATGGAGTGCGAAAGGGAAATTGACTGGTGGAGTGACCACCTAGCAAACCCAGAGCACCAGGAGCAAACGGAGGTCGAGAGATTAAGCAGTATTCGGGAGTGTGAAGAGGAAATTGACTGGTGGAGTGACCACCTAGCAAACCTCAAGCAACAGGAGCAAATGGAGGCTCCAAACAAGGCAGGTGTGGAGGTTTGAACGCAGCCGGCAGCCAGCCGCCACATGGCCGGCCATTGACCTCCCCCTCCCCCCTCTGCAAAATCGGGGAGGGTCAAAAGAGACTTCTTTTGTGTGTTGAATAAAAATACAGAATTTGCTAAAAATAACAAGAGAACAACGGTAACTATAGTGAGTTCAAAATGACAAGGGGCAAAACGCAGCAGTGGCTTACCGAGCGCGGCAACCGCCCCCCACACAATACCGCCCAACGAGCAGAAAAAAAGAGAGAGAGAGAGAGAGAGAGAGAGAGGGAGAGAGAGGCAGAGCCCGCCCACCTGGGCATGACAACAGATGGTGTGAAAATTAACTCCATCCTGGTTAAAACCAGGACAGTCTCCACTCCGTATTCCATTCCACTGACATCACGCTCAGGTTTCCAGAGACATCTTAAGGAATCACCACCCCCTTTTTTCCCAGGTCTCACCGGTATCATTCCCTTAGTCTATGGGCCATCCTTCCACAATGTTTGCGGAGTTCATTTAGTCCATAGCTTCGGGTTCCATCTGTTATGACAGTCTATAAGGCTGAGGAATGAGGCGGAGTTGGCTCAGTCGGTGGAACAGGAGGCTTTGGATGTGGCACGGGGATGTTGCAAGGCACTAATAGCAACAGCAGGGTTATTTGACAGTCCGGTTCATTGGCTATTCTCACCTAAAATCAAATCTCCCTGAGGCACGCATCAGACCTCTCCAGCCTTCTGCATTACCCACAAGTGCACCCAGGTCCTTGGGCAAAAGTAATCCCACGCATGTGTTTACCTTTACCCAATGCAGGAGTAACGCAGACGGCCTTCCCCAGCATATTCCTAACGCGCACTGCGGAGCTGTGGTGGTTTAGGCCCTGCCGGGACCCGAGACCACGCTGCCGTTGTCCCTCCCCCACCCTCGGACCGGACGGGGCAGGGAGTGAGATACAAACCCTGGGCTTGGGATAAGGAAAAATTTTATTACGACAGAGTAACAAATAATAAACCGAACAACAACAATAGCAAACCCAATAGCAATAAAGAGTAATAACAATGAACAGGTCAAGAGACATACAGAGATACACCGCGAGGATAAAGCAGCGAAGGGGAGCGACGACGAACAAAAGCCGTCCCTGCTCTTGCCGCGCTTGGGCGCCCGGACCGGACGTCAGCAGGGTAGAGAATAGCCCGGCTGGAGCTCCCTCCCCACTGCTGGGGAAACTTAACCCTATCCTAGCTGAACCAGGACATAATCCACCCCTTTATTCTATACCATCTGCGTCATGCCCAGCTGCCATTTAGCAGTTAACAATAACAAAACAACGATTAACAAAGGCACAGTGTAATTCACGGCATGTTCTCACCCAGAATCAAGTCCCCCTGTGGTACGCATCGGACCTAGGCCGCCAGCATCTCCTTCTCGGTTGGTGTATAATTAGCTTCAGAGCCTTGGTATCCCCGCCTCCAAAAGCCTAGAGGTCGGCCTTGGGTTTCCCCAGGTGCTCCCTGCCAGAGGCTCCAGGTAGGGCCATTCTCCCCGGCTGTGGTGTAGAGCATGTTCCTAACCTGCCCTTCCTGGACTGGCCCGAGGGCTACTGCCTGGGCAATCTCCCGCTTAATTTAGAATTGTAATTCAGCCTTAATTAGAAGCTCTGCACAGAAACTAACCTTTGTCCAGAAAGCCAGAGAAGCAGAAGGCTCTGCAGAGGGGCTGGGCTCCAGCACACCCCCCTGCTCACCCTCCCCACATCTCTACCAGCACCTCCGAGCGGGGAAAAACTGTCCCACAGCCAGAAGGCAAGAGCCTGCCTGGGCCAGCTCTCGCCCTCGGGCTTAATGCCAGTTTCTGATCAGCACCTCTTGGCTCTGGTGACTGGCACCCTGTGAAGCACCTCTCTGAGGTGTTTCATCAGATTGAACCCCCCCCAACCCAAATCACCAGAGAGCAGAAAATACTAAATGCGCCACTTCTTTCACTCTTGAAGTAAAAATAAAGGGCTAAAATTCACTTTCCTGGGGTAACCTGACAGATAAACCCCGCAGACACAACAGACCCCTACAGACAGCAAAACCCCACCAAGTTCAAGGTAAAAGGACAAGCACAGTCACACATCGGAACGTCTGAACAGCCCCAACTGTGACAAGAAACCTTTTTTTTGAAGAAAAAATTCAGAACCATGACAAAGTTTGGTCTTTTAGACCAAAGCTTTCCCCTACCCCGGCGATCCCGCCCCCCCCCTCCAGGGAAATCGGCTTCCAGCCCCCACGCTCGCCCACTGCTAGGCCGGAGCCACCGCCACTAGTGCTGGGGCTGCTGGGGCTGGTGCCACCTTTGCAGGAGAAAAATTCAGTCACCACCCAAGACAAAGGGAGTGTTTTAAAAGGAGGAATTCCCACTTGGTGGGTGAACCGAATCTTTGCACGAGACATCCCTCAGGGAAGACCATAGAGAGCTGGGGCCCCCCTCCTGCCTAGGCGGCCTCACTGGAGACCATAGAGCCCTGGCAGAGTGTTGCAGGAAGTAGGCCCTGTGGGGGCCAGGGGACCCCCAGGGGGGCTCCAGCACGTTGTCCCCCTCCCAGCAGCTTCCCACAGTCCTGCCTGTGCCGTGAGGGGGGATTGGGGACCTGGGGGTTTATTGGGGGGGTGTTTATGGGGTTCTGTGGGAGTTGTGGGGGTTATTGGGGTCCTGGGGAGTTATTTGGGTCCTAGAGGGAGTGTAATGGAATTGGGGGTGGGGGTGTGGGTGGGCTGGAGGGGTTTGGGAGGGTTATTGGGGTCCTTGTGGGGGCTTTTGATGAAAATATTGGTGTCTGAGGTGAGGGGATTGGGGATGTCCTGGAGTGGTTTCTGGGGGAGATATTGTGGTCCTGGGGGTGTCTTGATGGAGGCATTGGGGTCTGGGGGAGGGTCTTGGTGCTTGGGGGGTGTTATTGGGGTCATAGGTGTAATAAATGTGACGATGATTTGTGTTATGGAATATATTGATCCTTAATACAAATGTTTGTGTTGTAAATATTTTATGATGAATATATGTTAAAAGGAAAATTATTGTGATTTTGTCTTTAAATCAGTTGGAGGCTTTGTAATCTCAGACTGTGTAATGGCTGTGTTGGTGTTTTGACTATGTTGTTACTGCACCTAGTAAAAAGTATCAGACAGAGCCTCGTTCTGATGGAAAAGGACCAGAAGGACCCTCGTTTTGGTGGGAAGAGGAGGAATGGAAAAACACTAGAGAACCCCCCCCTCAACAACACCACAGAATCTGAGAAGATTCCAGAAAACTCCACTATGCTTGTGTGGACTAAACACACCCATCTCATGAGTATGTATTCGAAAAGATTATAAAGGGGGTGGGTTTGTTTACACGGTGTGAGTTGGTGGCGGAGCGGAGACTCCCCGGTGTAGCCCGCGCGGTTTTGCTTATTCTGATTTCAGTAAAATTAGAAACCTATATTTGGCTTTTGGCTTCTAAATTTAGAACAAGGGGGAGTGGAGGCAGTTACTAGTGTCAGGGGGGACAGTCTAATGGGCTCCTGGGGGCGGTTTCTGGGGCAGATATGGGTGCCCTGGGTGACAGTAATGGGGTGCAAGAAGCGTCCAGTGGAAGCTACTGGAGTCCTGCGGGGGATCTTGTGGGGGAGATACTGGGTGCTAGGGATCTCCCGTGGGGGCTAATGGGGCTTAGGGGAGTCTTGGGGGTGGGCTGATAGGGTTCTGGGGAGATATTTGGGGTCTTGGGGTTAAAATGGAGAACTGGGGGGCCAATAGGATCTGGGGGGTAGTAAGGTAAGTACTTAGGTACTAAGGGTACCCTCTAGCTTGAGGGGGTGTGTGTGTAAGGGGACTGTGGGTGTTTTGGAGGGACCTGGGGTTGGAAAATGCAGTTTGGGTGGGTTGCAGGGGGGATTTGAGATTCCTGGGGGTCCCAGGGGTACCTGTCCCCTCCCTGCAGGTGCTGCTGCCCCAGGGGTACCCCAAGAGCGTCAGCCCCGATCACCTCCAGTACCGGTGCTGGGACGCCGTGGGGCTGGGGGACGGCGCCTCCGCCGTCACCGTGGTCCCCCTCAGCTGGGTGCTGCGGGGTGAATTCCCCTGATCCCAAACCACCCCCTTTTCACCCCAAAATGGCCCTTGGTCCCCAGAACGATGTCTGACCACCAAATCCCCAGTTTTACCCCAGAATTTCTGTTTGACCTGATTCGTGGAAACAGACTCTACAACTCGACTGGAGTTACACAGCAGGGATGTTTACTCCGGCGCCGGGGCGCGAGGGGATTTCTCCACATGCTTGCACCCCAGCAGCACATTTTACCAGAAACTTATGGAGTGTGGATATCCATATCCATTGGGTTGCATCGCACAAATATCCATATGCATAAGTGAGGCTGGGTTAGGTCTAGAGGCTGGTGTCAGCAGTTGATGTTCTCTTTGCACCTGCCCATTGCCTCCTGGTGGGTGTCTCTGGGGGTCTGTTGGAGGAAGGCTCACAGTCCTCCTCACCTTGTACTTTTCCTCGGAGCATGTGCAGATTCTCTTAGCCAATTTCTTGAACAACAAGAGTGGTTCCTGCTGGTTTACCACCTCTATCTTATCTAAAAGCACTAGCTTATGAGTTTCTACTGTCCACATATAGCCCACGAAGACTCAGTTTGTTAGAAGCCATCTGCTTTCCAAGGCCATGTCTCTTACTTTTGCCAAACACAGCAGTGCTTGGTATGTTTCCACTGAACAGTGAGAGCAAGCAGGATTATTAAACAATATTCAGAAATCATTATAAGTTCCTATAAGGTGCTGTAAGGATGTAAGTTGCAAAGCAGGTGATCATTGCCTTGTGTCAAAAGGGATTTACACTGCCTGCCTTTTAGCCATCTGTTCACTCCCTGTGTTCTGTTTCAGTCTCCCCTGTTCTCTGGAGCAGTGTTCAGGAAGTACAAGTTCCTAAAATTTCCAATGAATGAGCTAGTGCTGGCACTACATTTCTTTGATATGTACTTGATAGAGGTATTCAGGAATTCAAAGTGATTTCCCACTGCTTTGAAATTCCACCAAATAGGCCTTCTCTTACTACAGCGGTGAGAAGTTGGAAGTAAGCGGGTAGCAGCTGAGTAACTAAGTGTAAAATGTAGTTGTCAACCAGAAAACTGTTGCTGGGTAAGGCTGTACAATGGCGAGGGGAATAAGTAGAGTGCGGACAAAGGCAAAGACCACGCGCCTTTCCAAAGCGCTGGGAACATGCTCTGCTCCCTCGCTGCCAGCCTCACCCGTGTCCCTCACTGCCAGCCCTTACAGGCTGCCCTGGGACCCTTCCAGGGAGCTGTGGCAGAAGATCCACAGGTAGACACACCCGAGTTACCCCGTCTTGCCTGCAGAACACGGTCTGGCCATGGTGTTACCACCTTTGAGTCAACTCACATCTTGAAAACCTTCCAGTGATACAAAGCTGAAATCAAAGTTGTTAAAATCAGTCCTTGTCTTTACCTCACGTGCCTGAGCACAGGGTGCAAGTGGCACCTCCTTAGAAAATTGTAAGGGGCTGTTTGGCTGTCTCAACATTGCTGCCTCACGACCACCCCTTCCTGGCCTCAGCATCCTGTTGCTGTGAAGGAGTACGCCTTGAAGGAGACGAATAGTCCCCGACGAAACCACGACGTCCGCCCGAGGCTGGCACAGCACCAGCCTTGGCAGCGCCCACCAAGCTGCACCTGCGCGCGGGCCGGGTGGAGAGGAAACCGCGGCGAGGAAGACGTGCAGAGGCTGAAGGCATCGCAGGCTGACCCCTCGCCAGCACGACCACCGTGGACAGCTGGGCATGTGCGCATGGAGGACCACGGGGCAGCACATCTTACAACGAGCCCTGTGGAAATGGGTGGACAGATCGTGGGGACGGGGACTATAAAGGAGGGACTGCGTACTCCTCTTGGATGATGCTTGTTGCTGGTTGCTTGTAGCCTGTGGCTTCTTAACGGGTGCCTGAGACTTTGGCGGAGCCAGGGGCGCGGACCATCATCATCGGCACCGAGACCGAGCCGACGGAACATCGCTGGATCCCTGGTGGTGGTGGTGGTAATTTGTTGCGCCTCTAGCGTTCTCTTGCTTAGGGATTCTGACTTTTTTCCTTTCTTTTCCTCTCTCTCCTATCGCTCTTATCAGTTGTTATAGAAAATAAAGTATCCAAGGTTGTACGGCATCTGACCTCGTTTGCGTCTTAATCTCGCTCTTGGGATCGTTCCAGAACCCTCCCCGATATCGGATCGGGACAATAATTCCCTCATCAGTCCTACACTAAAGGTATCAGGGCAGAGCTTGGCTGTGGAGTGTGTTGCTCTTTCCCTGCTTTTCCTGCCCTCTGCTCTTTCCTGGGGGGATACCAAGGGGGTCCTCCCTGGATGTTCCCTTGCTCCCGTTCTGCATCTCTCCCACCACCAGGATACGCACCACCCACAACAATCAGTGTCATGAAGGCACCAAGCGCGCACCCACAACCACCAGCTCAGGGGCCAGCACCAAGGGAGCCGATTCCATCTCACGGGATGGGATCTCAAGGAGCGAAGCATCCACGGGTCACGTCAGCTGACCGTGGGCTTGCTAAGGGCTTTGTAAAGGAGCCCCAGCAGCACCTTCAGCGGGGTGGGTCTGTACTTTGTGGGTGCCGGGCCTTTGGCCACCCAGGGAAGCAGGCTGGGGATGAAGGCCAGGGCTGTGCAGAGGGGGTGGGTGGTTGCCATGCGCTCTGGCCACCGTGACATCACAGTGAGTGAGCCACGGTGGGGACGGTGCTAAGAGGCGGCAGCCGGCAGCTCCCCCAGTGTGTCCTGAGCCAACGGTGAGTGCACACGCGGCGGGAGGGAGGCTGGGCTGGACGAGGGACTGGGTAGAAACGCGGCCCCCTCTGCAGGGCCCAGCTGCTTGCCGAAGCGCCTCTGGCAGGGCCCTGTGACCCCCCGCCAGGGTTGGGCGCAGGCCTTGCTGCCTCGCAGCTGCCTCGCTCCCTCTCCTCCCTGCCCCCAGCGCCCTGCGGCTGCCGTCCCCTCTCCCCCCACCACCGGCTCCCTGCCTCCCGGCCCCACTAAAACCCTTCTCTCCTTCCTCCTGCAGGCCATGGTTGTCACACAACTGTTTGTCCAGTTGCTGCAAAGCATCCTGCAGTATCCTCAACAGGTTGGTGACAAGCTGGACGAGGACAGGCATGAGCACATGCAGCTGCGTGCGGCAGAGATGAGCCAGGCGATGAGTTGTCTGCTGCAGGAGGTGCAGGAGCTGGAGCAGAGGACCCGGGAGCAGAGCGGCATTGCCTGCCAAGCCCTGCTCTTTGCTGCCTTTCAGCAGTGGCAGTTCTGGGCTGGACTCCTGGTCCTGCTCCTCGGTCTCTGCTGGTGGCTCAGGAGAAGGAGCCCTGAGGTGGACAGCAGCGGCAAAGACGAGAGCTCCGGCAGCAAGACAGAGTGGGAGGAGGAGCAGCGTGTTGAAGGATTTCACCAGACTGTGGGTATCTCTAGGCTTGCTTTATTAACAACTCAGAGTTGGGCTATCACCTCAGGGAGTGGCAACAGCTGACAAATCGTCTTATGTCTATATGATTCTTCGTAACATGCCATACAATGCCAATTCATCCTCAGTTTCAAAAGTCCGTTGTATTCTAGAGTTCCAACTAGTTCTTCTTGTCCCGCTCCAGTTCCTCTTCTGACATGGCTGCTCACTGATGCAGTCTTCGGTCATCACGATGACTTATCTTCAGTATTGTTCCTAGAGCACCTGTGCATACTGCTTTAAGTGTTAGTATGGCTCCTAGAGCACCTGTGCTGTATAAAACACTATCTTTATTAATATTCCTGCTATTAATAATATCCTAAGAGAAAAATTTCTCTAAAGCTGATTCCTTTTACACGGCAGGAGGACCCAGAGCAGGAGAAGGAAGAAAGTGAGGGAGAAGACCCTGCGGAGAGGGATGTGGCCATGATTTTTGACAAGTGCATCCAGTGGACAGTGCAGAAGCCAGCCTATACGAGCCAGCTGGTGGCCACCCCCGTCTGTGTCTCTCAAGAGAGATTTTCAAACGCTTTCTTCGTGGTGCTGCAGCCACTGATCGGGGTGGACAGCGCCTTTGAAGGCTGGAGTCCCTGTGAGGATGACGATGTCTGCTGCCCGCTCATGGCGCCCAAGCTCCCCCGTCGGCAGGCCTTTCACCTGGAGCTGGGCACCCCGGGAGAGATGCCGGCAGAGATGGAGCAGATGGAGCCGCCACGCAAACATGCAGCAGTCCAGGTCCCAGACCGCAGGGAGAGTCTGAGCCAGTCAATCCTGCCGGAGAGCAGCAGTGACAGCACCTGTGCGCGCTGCAGTCAACTGGGTGACCAGCTCAGCCTGGTGGAGAATCTCAGAGAAGAGATCGCGAGATTAAGAACGATTATGGAGTGCGAAAGGGAAATTGACTGGTGGAGTGACCACCTAGCAAACCCAGAGCACCAGGAGCAAACGGAGGTCGAGAGATTAAGCAGTATTCGGGAGTGTGAAGAGGAAATTGACTGGTGGAGTGACCACCTAGCAAACCTCAAGCAACAGGAGCAAATGGAGGCTCCAAACAAGGCAGGTGTGGAGGTTTGAACGCAGCCGGCAGCCAGCCGCCACATGGCCGGCCATTGACCTCCCCCTCCCCCCTCTGCAAAATCGGGGAGGGTCAAAAGAGACTTCTTTTGTGTGTTGAATAAAAATACAGAATTTGCTAAAAATAACAAGAGAACAACGGTAACTATAGTGAGTTCAAAATGACAAGGGGCAAAACGCAGCAGTGGCTTACCGAGCGCGGCAACCGCCCCCCACACAATACCGCCCAACGAGCAGAAAAAAAGAGAGAGAGAGAGAGAGAGAGAGAGAGGGAGAGAGAGGCAGAGCCCGCCCACCTGGGCATGACAACAGATGGTGTGAAAATTAACTCCATCCTGGTTAAAACCAGGACAGTCTCCACTCCGTATTCCATTCCACTGACATCACGCTCAGGTTTCCAGAGACATCTTAAGGAATCACCACCCCCTTTTTTCCCAGGTCTCACCGGTATCATTCCCTTAGTCTATGGGCCACCCTTCCACAATGTTTGCGGAGTTCATTTAGTCCATAGCTTCGGGTTCCATCTGTTATGACAGTCTATAAGGCTGAGGAATGAGGCGGAGTTGGCTCAGTCGGTGGAACAGGAGGCTTTGGATGTGGCACGGGGATGTTGCAAGGCACTAATAGCAACAGCAGGGTTATTTGACAGTCCGGTTCATTGGCTATTCTCACCTAAAATCAAATCTCCCTGAGGCACGCATCAGACCTCTCCAGCCTTCTGCATTACCCACAAGTGCACCCAGGTCCTTGGGCAAAAGTAATCCCACGCATGTGTTTACCTTTACCCAATGCAGGAGTAACGCAGACGGCCTTCCCCAGCATATTCCTAACGCGCACTGCGGAGCTGTGGTGGTTTAGGCCCTGCCGGGACCCGAGACCACGCTGCCGTTGTCCCTCCCCCACCCTCGGACCGGACGGGGCAGGGAGTGAGATACAAACCCTGGGCTTGGGATAAGGAAAAATTTTATTACGACAGAGTAACAAATAATAAACCGAACAACAACAATAGCAAACCCAATAGCAATAAACAGTAATAACAATGAACAGGTCAAGAGACATACAGAGATACACCGCGAGGATAAAGCAGCGAAGGGGAGCGACGACGAACAAAAGCCGTCCCTGCTCTTGCCGCGCTTGGGCGCCCGGACCGGACGTCAGCAGGGTAGAGAATAGCCCGGCTGGAGCTCCCTCCCCACTGCTGGGGAAACTTAACCCTATCCTAGCTGAACCAGGACATAATCCACCCCTTTATTCTATACCATCTGCGTCATGCCCAGCTGCCATTTAGCAGTTAACAATAACAAAACAACGATTAACAAAGGCACAGTGTAATTCACGGCATGTTCTCACCCAGAATCAAGTCCCCCTGTGGTACGCATCGGACCTAGGCCGCCAGCATCTCCTTCTCGGTTGGTGTATAATTAGCTTCAGAGCCTTGGTATCCCCGCCTCCAAAAGCCTAGAGGTCGGCCTTGGGTTTCCCCAGGTGCTCCCTGCCAGAGGCTCCAGGTAGGGCCATTCTCCCCGGCTGTGGTGTAGAGCATGTTCCTAACCTGCCCTTCCTGGACTGGCCCGAGGGCTACTGCCTGGGCAATCTCCCGCTTAATTTAGAATTGTAATTCAGCCTTAATTAGAAGCTCTGCACAGAAACTAACCTTTGTCCAGAAAGCCAGAGAAGCAGAAGGCTCTGCAGAGGGGCTGGGCTCCAGCACACCCCCCTGCTCACCCTCCCCACATCTCTACCAGCACCTCCGAGCGGGGAAAAACTGTCCCACAGCCAGAAGGCAAGAGCCTGCCTGGGCCAGCTCTCGCCCTCGGGCTTAATGCCAGTTTCTGATCAGCACCTCTTGGCTCTGGTGACTGGCACCCTGTGAAGCACCTCTCTGAGGTGTTTCATCAGATTGAACCCCCCCCAACCCAAATCACCAGAGAGCAGAAAATACTAAATGCGCCACTTCTTTCACTCTTGAAGTAAAAATAAAGGGCTAAAATTCACTTTCCTGGGGTAACCTGACAGATAAACCCCGCAGACACAACAGACCCCTACAGACAGCAAAACCCCACCAAGTTCAAGGTAAAAGGACAAGCACAGTCACACATCGGAACGTCTGAACAGCCCCAACTGTGACAAGAAACCTTTTTTTTGAAGAAAAAATTCAGAACCATGACAAAGTTTGGTCTTTTAGACCAAAGCTTTCCCCTACCCCGGCGATCCCGCCCCCCCCCTCCAGGGAAATCGGCTTCCAGCCCCCACGCTCGCCCACTGCTAGGCCGGAGCCACCGCCACTAGTGCTGGGGCTGCTGGGGCTGGTGCCACCTTTGCAGGAGAAAAATTCAGTCACCACCCAAGACAAAGGGAGTGTTTTAAAAGGAGGAATTCCCACTTGGTGGGTGAACCGAATCTTTGCACGAGACATCCCTCAGGGAAGACCATAGAGAGCTGGGGCCCCCCTCCTGCCTAGGCGGCCTCACTGGAGACCATAGAGCCCTGGCAGAGTGTTGCAGGAAGTAGGCCCTGTGGGGGCCAGGGGACCCCCAGGGGGGCTCCAGCACGTTGTCCCCCTCCCAGCAGCTTCCCACAGTCCTGCCTGTGCCGTGAGGGGGGATTGGGGACCTGGGGGTTTATTGGGGGGGTGTTTATGGGGTTCTGTGGGAGTTGTGGGGGTTATTGGGGTCCTGGGGAGTTATTTGGGTCCTAGAGGGAGTGTAATGGAATTGGGGGTGGGGGTGTGGGTGGGCTGGAGGGGTTTGGGAGGGTTATTGGGGTCCTTGTGGGGGCTTTTGATGAAAATATTGGTGTCTGAGGTGAGGGGATTGGGGATGTCCTGGAGTGGTTTCTGGGGGAGATATTGTGGTCCTGGGGGTGTCTTGATGGAGGCATTGGGGTCTGGGGGAGGGTCTTGGTGCTTGGGGGGTGTTATTGGGGTCATAGGTGTAATAAATGTGACGATGATTTGTGTTATGGAATATATTGATCCTTAATACAAATGTTTGTGTTGTAAATATTTTATGATGAATATATGTTAAAAGGAAAATTATTGTGATTTTGTCTTTAAATCAGTTGGAGGCTTTGTAATCTCAGACTGTGTAATGGCTGTGTTGGTGTTTTGACTATGTTGTTACTGCACCTAGTAAAAAGTATCAGACAGAGCCTCGTTCTGATGGAAAAGGACCAGAAGGACCCTCGTTTTGGTGGGAAGAGGAGGAATGGAAAAACACTAGAGAACCCCCCCCTCAACAACACCACAGAATCTGAGAAGATTCCAGAAAACTCCACTATGCTTGTGTGGACTAAACACACCCATCTCATGAGTATGTATTCGAAAAGATTATAAAGGGGGTGGGTTTGTTTACACGGTGTGAGTTGGTGGCGGAGCGGAGACTCCCCGGTGTAGCCCGCGCGGTTTTGCTTATTCTGATTTCAGTAAAATTAGAAACCTATATTTGGCTTTTGGCTTCTAAATTTAGAACAAGGGGGAGTGGAGGCAGTTACTAGTGTCAGGGGGGACAGTCTAATGGGCTCCTGGGGGCGGTTTCTGGGGCAGATATGGGTGCCCTGGGTGACAGTAATGGGGTGCAAGAAGCGTCCAGTGGAAGCTACTGGAGTCCTGCGGGGGATCTTGTGGGGGAGATACTGGGTGCTAGGGATCTCCCGTGGGGGCTAATGGGGCTTAGGGGAGTCTTGGGGGTGGGCTGATAGGGTTCTGGGGAGATATTTGGGGTCTTGGGGTTAAAATGGAGAACTGGGGGGCCAATAGGATCTGGGGGGTAGTAAGGTAAGTACTTAGGTACTAAGGGTACCCTCTAGCTTGAGGGGGTGTGTGTGTAAGGGGACTGTGGGTGTTTTGGAGGGACCTGGGGTTGGAAAATGCAGTTTGGGTGGGTTGCAGGGGGGATTTGAGATTCCTGGGGGTCCCAGGGGTACCTGTCCCCTCCCTGCAGGTGCTGCTGCCCCAGGGGTACCCCAAGAGCGTCAGCCCCGATCACCTCCAGTACCGGTGCTGGGACGCCGTGGGGCTGGGGGACGGCGCCTCCGCCGTCACCGTGGTCCCCCTCAGCTGGGTGCTGCGGGGTGAATTCCCCTGATCCCAAACCACCCCCTTTTCACCCCAAAATGGCCCTTGGTCCCCAGAACGATGTCTGACCACCAAATCCCCAGTTTTACCCCAGAATTTCTGTTTGACCTGATTCGTGGAAACAGACTCTACAACTCGACTGGAGTTACACAGCAGGGATGTTTACTCCGGCGCCGGGGCGCGAGGGGATTTCTCCACATGCTTGCACCCCAGCAGCACATTTTACCAGAAACTTATGGAGTGTGGATATCCATATCCATTGGGTTGCATCGCACAAATATCCATATGCATAAGTGAGGCTGGGTTAGGTCTAGAGGCTGGTGTCAGCAGTTGATGTTCTCTTTGCACCTGCCCATTGCCTCCTGGTGGGTGTCTCTGGGGGTCTGTTGGAGGAAGGCTCACAGTCCTCCTCACCTTGTACTTTTCCTCGGAGCATGTGCAGATTCTCTTAGCCAATTTCTTGAACAACAAGAGTGGTTCCTGCTGGTTTACCACCTCTATCTTATCTAAAAGCACTAGCTTATGAGTTTCTACTGTCCACATATAGCCCACGAAGACTCAGTTTGTTAGAAGCCATCTGCTTTCCAAGGCCATGTCTCTTACTTTTGCCAAACACAGCAGTGCTTGGTATGTTTCCACTGAACAGTGAGAGCAAGCAGGATTATTAAACAATATTCAGAAATCATTATAAGTTCCTATAAGGTGCTGTAAGGATGTAAGTTGCAAAGCAGGTGATCATTGCCTTGTGTCAAAAGGGATTTACACTGCCTGCCTTTTAGCCATCTGTTCACTCCCTGTGTTCTGTTTCAGTCTCCCCTGTTCTCTGGAGCAGTGTTCAGGAAGTACAAGTTCCTAAAATTTCCAATGAATGAGCTAGTGCTGGCACTACATTTCTTTGATATGTACTTGATAGAGGTATTCAGGAATTCAAAGTGATTTCCCACTGCTTTGAAATTCCACCAAATAGGCCTTCTCTTACTACAGCGGTGAGAAGTTGGAAGTAAGCGGGTAGCAGCTGAGTAACTAAGTGTAAAATGTAGTTGTCAACCAGAAAACTGTTGCTGGGTAAGGCTGTACAATGGCGAGGGGAATAAGTAGAGTGCGGACAAAGGCAAAGACCACGCGCCTTTCCAAAGCGCTGGGAACATGCTCTGCTCCCTCGCTGCCAGCCTCACCCGTGTCCCTCACTGCCAGCCCTTACAGGCTGCCCTGGGACCCTTCCAGGGAGCTGTGGCAGAAGATCCACAGGTAGACACACCCGAGTTACCCCGTCTTGCCTGCAGAACACGGTCTGGCCATGGTGTTACCACCTTTGAGTCAACTCACATCTTGAAAACCTTCCAGTGATACAAAGCTGAAATCAAAGTTGTTAAAATCAGTCCTTGTCTTTACCTCACGTGCCTGAGCACAGGGTGCAAGTGGCACCTCCTTAGAAAATTGTAAGGGGCTGTTTGGCTGTCTCAACATTGCTGCCTCACGACCACCCCTTCCTGGCCTCAGCATCCTGTTGCTGTGAAGGAGTACGCCTTGAAGGAGACGAATAGTCCCCGACGAAACCACGACGTCCGCCCGAGGCTGGCACAGCACCAGCCTTGGCAGCGCCCACCAAGCTGCACCTGCGCGCGGGCCGGGTGGAGAGGAAACCGCGGCGAGGAAGACGTGCAGAGGCTGAAGGCATCGCAGGCTGACCCCTCGCCAGCACGACCACCGTGGACAGCTGGGCATGTGCGCATGGAGGACCACGGGGCAGCACATCTTACAACGAGCCCTGTGGAAATGGGTGGACAGATCGTGGGGATGGGGACTATAAAGGAGGGACTGCGTACTCCTCTTGGATGATGCTTGTTGCTGGTTGCTTGTAGCCTGTGGCTTCTTAACGGGTGCCTGAGACTTTGGCGGAGCCAGGGGCGCGGACCATCATCATCGGCACCGAGACCGAGCCGACGGAACATCGCTGGATCCCTGGTGGTGGTGGTGGTAATTTGTTGCGCCTCTAGCGTTCTCTTGCTTAGGGATTCTGACTTTTTTCCTTTCTTTTCCTCTCTCTCCTATCGCTCTTATCAGTTGTTATAGAAAATAAAGTATCCAAGGTTGTACGGCATCTGACCTCGTTTGCGTCTTAATCTCGCTCTTGGGATCGTTCCAGAACCCTCCCCGATATCGGATCGGGACAATAATTCCCTCATCAGTCCTACACTAAAGGTATCAGGGCAGAGCTTGGCTGTGGAGTGTGTTGCTCTTTCCCTGCTTTTCCTGCCCTCTGCTCTTTCCTGGGGGGATACCAAGGGGGTCCTCCCTGGATGTTCCCTTGCTCCCGTTCTGCATCTCTCCCACCACCAGGATACGCACCACCCACAACAATCAGTGTCATGAAGGCACCAAGCGCGCACCCACAACCACCAGCTCAGGGGCCAGCACCAAGGGAGCCGATTCCATCTCACGGGATGGGATCTCAAGGAGCGAAGCATCCACGGGTCACGTCAGCTGACCGTGGGCTTGCTAAGGGCTTTGTAAAGGAGCCCCAGCAGCACCTTCAGCGGGGTGGGTCTGTACTTTGTGGGTGCCGGGCCTTTGGCCACCCAGGGAAGCAGGCTGGGGCTGAAGGCCAGGGCTGTGCAGAGGGGGTGGGTGGTTGCCATGCGCTCTGGCCACCGTGACATCACAGTGAGTGAGCCACGGTGGGGACGGTGCTAAGAGGCGGCAGCCGGCAGCTCCCCCAGTGTGTCCTGAGCCAACGGTGAGTGCACACGCGGCGGGAGGGAGGCTGGGCTGGACGAGGGACTGGGTAGAAACGCGGCCCCCTCTGCAGGGCCCAGCTGCTTGCCGAAGCGCCTCTGGCAGGGCCCTGTGACCCCCCGCCAGGGTTGGGCGCAGGCCTTGCTGCCTCGCAGCTGCCTCGCTCCCTCTCCTCCCTGCCCCCAGCGCCCTGCGGCTGCCGTCCCCTCTCCCCCCACCACCGGCTCCCTGCCTCCCGGCCCCACTAAAACCCTTCTCTCCTTCCTCCTGCAGGCCATGGTTGTCACACAACTGTTTGTCCAGTTGCTGCAAAGCATCCTGCAGTATCCTCAACAGGTTGGTGACAAGCTGGACGAGGACAGGCATGAGCACATGCAGCTGCGTGCGGCAGAGATGAGCCAGGCGATGAGTTGTCTGCTGCAGGAGGTGCAGGAGCTGGAGCAGAGGACCCGGGAGCAGAGCGGCATTGCCTGCCAAGCCCTGCTCTTTGCTGCCTTTCAGCAGTGGCAGTTCTGGGCTGGACTCCTGGTCCTGCTCCTCGGTCTCTGCTGGTGGCTCAGGAGAAGGAGCCCTGAGGTGGACAGCAGCGGCAAAGACGAGAGCTCCGGCAGCAAGACAGAGTGGGAGGAGGAGCAGCGTGTTGAAGGATTTCACCAGACTGTGGGTATCTCTAGGCTTGCTTTATTAACAACTCAGAGTTGGGCTATCACCTCAGGGAGTGGCAACAGCTGACAAATCGTCTTATGTCTATATGATTCTTCGTAACATGCCATACAATGCCAATTCATCCTCAGTTTCAAAAGTCCGTTGTATTCTAGAGTTCCAACTAGTTCTTCTTGTCCCGCTCCAGTTCCTCTTCTGACATGGCTGCTCACTGATGCAGTCTTCGGTCATCACGATGACTTATCTTCAGTATTGTTCCTAGAGCACCTGTGCATACTGCTTTAAGTGTTAGTATGGCTCCTAGAGCACCTGTGCTGTATAAAACACTATCTTTATTAATATTCCTGCTATTAATAATATCCTAAGAGAAAAATTTCTCTAAAGCTGATTCCTTTTACACGGCAGGAGGACCCAGAGCAGGAGAAGGAAGAAAGTGAGGGAGAAGACCCTGCGGAGAGGGATGTGGCCAAGATTTTTGACAAGCGCATCCAGTGGACAGTGCAGAAGCCAGCCTATACGAGCCAGCTGGTGGCCACCCCCGTCTGTGTCTCTCAAGAGAGATTTTCAAACGCTTTCTTCGTGGTGCTGCAGCCACTGATCGGGGTGGACAGCGCCTTTGAAGGCTGGAGTCCCTGTGAGGATGACGATGTCTGCTGCCCGCTCATGGCGCCCAAGCTCCCCCGTCGGCAGGCCTTTCACCTGGAGCTGGGCACCCCGGGAGAGATGCCGGCAGAGATGGAGCAGATGGAGCCGCCACGCAAACATGCAGCAGTCCAGGTCCCAGACCGCAGGGAGAGTCTGAGCCAGTCAATCCTGCCGGAGAGCAGCAGTGACAGCACCTGTGCGCGCTGCAGTCAACTGGGTGACCAGCTCAGCCTGGTGGAGAATCTCAGAGAAGAGATCGTGAGATTAAGAACGATTATGGAGTGCGAAAGGGAAATTGACTGGTGGAGTGACCACCTAGCAAACCCAGAGCACCAGGAGCAAACGGAGGTCGAGAGATTAAGCAGTATTCGGGAGTGTGAAGAGGAAATTGACTGGTGGAGTGACCACCTAGCAAACCTCAAGCAACAGGAGCAAATGGAGGCTCCAAACAAGGCAGGTGTGGAGGTTTGAACGCAGCCGGCAGCCAGCCGCCACATGGCCGGCCATTGACCTCCCCCTCCCCCCTCTGCAAAATCGGGGAGGGTCAAAAGAGACTTCTTTTGTGTGTTGAATAAAAATACAGAATTTGCTAAAAATAACAAGAGAACAACGGTAACTATAGTGAGTTCAAAATGACAAGGGGCAAAACGCAGCAGTGGCTTACCGAGCGCGGCAACCGCCCCCCACACAATACCGCCCAACGAGCAGAAAAAAAGAGAGAGAGAGAGAGAGAGAGAGGGAGAGAGAGGCAGAGCCCGCCCACCTGGGCATGACAACAGATGGTGTGAAAATTAACTCCATCCTGGTTAAAACCAGGACAGTCTCCACTCCGTATTCCATTCCACTGACATCACGCTCAGGTTTCCAGAGACATCTTAAGGAATCACCACCCCCTTTTTTCCCAGGTCTCACCGGTATCATTCCCTTAGTCTATGGGCCATCCTTCCACAATGTTTGCGGAGTTCATTTAGTCCATAGCTTCGGGTTCCATCTGTTATGACAGTCTATAAGGCTGAGGAATGAGGCGGAGTTGGCTCAGTCGGTGGAACAGGAGGCTTTGGATGTGGCACGGGGATGTTGCAAGGCACTAATAGCAACAGCAGGGTTATTTGACAGTCCGGTTCATTGGCTATTCTCACCTAAAATCAAATCTCCCTGAGGCACGCATCAGACCTCTCCAGCCTTCTGCATTACCCACAAGTGCACCCAGGTCCTTGGGCAAAAGTAACCCCACGCATGTGTTTACCTTTACCCAATGCAGGAGTAACCCAGACGGCCTTCCCCAGCATATTCCTAACGCGCACTGCGGGGCTGTGGTGGTTTAGGCCCTGCCGGGACCCGAGACCACGCTGCCGTTGTCCCTCCCCCACCCTCGGACCGGACGGGGCAGGGAGTGAGATACAAACCCTGGGCTTGGGATAAGGAAAAATTTTATTACGACAGAGTAACAAATAATAAACCGAACAACAACAACAGCAAACCCAATAGCAATAAACAGTAATAACAATGAACAGGTCAAGAGACATACAGAGATACACCGCGAGGATAAAGCAGCGAAGGGGAGCGACGACGAACAAAAGCCGTCCCTGCTCTTGCCGCGCTTGGGCGCCCGGACCGGACGTCAGCAGGGTAGAGAATAGCCCGGCTGGAGCTCCCTCCCCACTGCTGGGGAAACTTAACCCTATCCTAGCTGAACCAGGACATAATCCACCCCTTTATTCTATACCATCTGCGTCATGCCCAGCTGCCATTTAGCAGTTAACAATAACAAAACAACGATTAACAAAGGCACAGTGTAATTCACGGCATGTTCTCACCCAGAATCAAGTCCCCCTGTGGTACGCATCGGACCTAGGCCGCCAGCATCTCCTTCTCGGTTGGTGTATAATTAGCTTCAGAGCCTTGGTATCCCCGCCTCCAAAAGCCTAGAGGTCGGCCTTGGGTTTCCCCAGGTGCTCCCTGCCAGAGGCTCCAGGTAGGGCCATTCTCCCCGGCTGTGGTGTAGAGCATGTTCCTAACCTCCTGCCCTTCCTGGACTGGCCCGAGGGCTACTGCCTGGGCCCAATCCCGCTTAATTTAGAATTGTAATTCAGCCTTAATTAGAAGCTCTGCACAGAAACTAACCTTTGTCCAGAAAGCCAGAGAAGCAGAAGGCTCTGCAGAGGGGCTGGGCTCCAGCACACCCCCCTGCTCACCCTCCCCACATCTCTACCAGCACCTCCGAGCGGGGAAAAACTGTCCCACAGCCAGAAGACAAGAGCCTGCCTGGGCCAGCTCTCGCCCTCGGGCTTAATGCCAGTTTCTGATCAGCACCTCTTGGCTCTGGTGACTGGCACCCTCTGAAGCACCACTCTGAGGTGTTTCATCAGATTGAACCCCCCCCAACCCAAATCACCAGAGAGCAGAAAATACTAAATGCGCCACTTCTTTCACTCTTGAAGTAAAAATAAAGGGCTAAAATTCACTTTCCTGGGGTAACCTGACAGATAAACCCCGCAGACACAACAGACCCCTACAGACAGCAAAACCCCACCAAGTTCAAGGTAAAAGGACAAGCACAGTCACACATCGGAACGTCTGAACAGCCCCAACTGTGACAAGAAACCTTTTTTTTAAGAAAAAAATCAGAACCATGACAAAGTTTGGTCTTTTAGACCAAAGCTTTCCCCTACCCCGGCGATCCCGCCCCCCCCCTCCAGGGAAATCGGCCTCCAGCCCCCACGCTCGCCCACTGCTAGGCCGGAGCCACCGCCACTAGTGCTGGGGCTGCTGGGGCTGGTGCCACCTTTGCAGGAGAAAAATTCAGTCACCACCCAGGACAAAGGGAGTGTTTTAAAAGGAGGAATTCCCACTTGGTGGGTGAACCGAATCTTTGCACGAGACATCCCTCAGGGAAGACCATAGAGAGCTGGGGCCCCCCTCCTGCCTAGGCGGCCTCACTGGAGACCACAGAGCCCTGGCAGAGTGTTGCAGGAAGTAGGCCCTGTGGGGGCCAGGGGACCCCCAGGGGGGCTCCAGCACGTTGTCCCCCTCCCAGCAGCTTCCCACAGTCCTGCCTGTGCCGTGAGGGGGGATTGGGGACCTGGGGGGTTATTGAGGGGGTGTTTATGGGGTTCTGTGGGAGTTGTGGGGGTTATTGGGGTCCTGGGGAGTTATTTGGGTCCTAGAGGGAGTGTAATGGAATCGGGGGGGTGTGAGGGTGTGGGTGGGCTGGAGGGGTTTGGGAGGGTTATTGGGGTCCTCGTGGGGGCTTTTGATGAAAATATTGGTGTCTGAGGTGAGGGGATTGGGGATGTCCTGGAGTGGTTTCTGGGGGAGATATTGTGGTCCTGGGGGTGTCTTGATGGAGGCATTGGGGTCTGGGGGAGGGTCTTGGTGCTTGGGGGGTGTTATTGGGGTCATAGGTGTAATAAATGTGACGATGATTTGTGTTATGGAATATATTGATCCTTAATACAAATGTTTGTGTTGTAAATATTTTATGATGAATATATGTTAAAAGGAAAATTATTGTGATTTTGTCTTTAAATCAGTTGGAGGCTTTGTAATCTCAGACTGTGTAATGGCTGTGTTGGTGTTTTGACTATGTTGTTACTGCACCTAGTAAAAAGTATCAGACAGAGCCTCGTTCTGATGGAAAAGGACCAGAAGGACCCTCGTTTTGGTGGGAAGAGGAGGAGTGGAAAAACACTAGAGAACCCCCCCTCAGCAACACCACAGAATCTGAGAAGATTCCAGAAAACTCCACTATGCTTGTGTGGACTAAACACACCCATCTCATGAGTATGTATTCGAAAAGATTATAAAGGGGGTGGGTTTGTTTACACGGTGTGAGTTGGTGGCGGAGCGGAGACTCCCCGGTGTAGCCCGCGCGGTTTTGCTTATTCTGATTTCAGTAAAATTAGAAACCTATATTTGGCTTTTGGCTTCTAAATTTAGAACAAGGGGGAGTGGAGGCAGTTACTAGTGTCAGGGGGGACAGTCTAATGGGCTCCTGGGGGCGGTTTCTGGAGCAGATATTGGTGCCCTGGGTGACAGTAATGGGGTGCAAGAAGCGTCCAGTGGAAGCTACTGGAGTCCTGCGGGGGATCTTGTGGGGGAGATACTGGGTGCTAGGGATCTCCCGTGGGGGCTAATGGGGCTTAGGGGAGTCTTGGGGGTGGGCTGATAGGGTTCTGGGGAGATATTTGGGGTCTTGGGGTTAAAATGGAGAACTGGGGGGCCAATAGGATCTGGGGGGTAGTAAGGTAAGTACTTAGGTACTAAGGGTACCCTCTAGCTTGAGGGGGTGTGTGTGTAAGGGGACTGTGGGTGTTTTGGAGGGACCTGGGGTTGGAAAATGCAGTTTGGGTGGGTTGCAGGGGGGATTTGAGATTCCTGGGGGTCCCAGGGGTACCTGTCCCCTCCCTGCAGGTGCTGCTGCCCCAGGGGTACCCCAAGAGCGTCAGCCCCGATCACCTCCAGTACCGGTGCTGGGACACCGTGGGAGTGGGGGACGGCGCCTCCGCCGTCACCGTGGTCCCCCTCAGCTGGGTGCTGCGGGGTGAATTCCCCTGATCCCAAACCACCCCCTTTTCACCCCAAAATGGCCCTTGGTCCCCAGAACGATGTCTGACCACCAAATCCCCAGTTTTACCCCAGAATTTCTGTTTGACCTGATTCGTGGAAACAGACTCTACAACTCGACTGGAGTTACACAGCAGGGATGTTTACTCCGGCGCCGGGGCGCGAGGGGATTTCTCCACATGCTTGCACCCCAGCAGCACATTTTACCAGAAACTTATGGAGTGTGGATATCCATATCCATTGGGTTGCATCGCACAAATATCCATATGCATAAGTGAGGCTGGGTTAGGTCTAGAGGCTGGTGTCAGCAGTTGATGTTCTCTTTGCACCTGCCCATTGCCTCCTGGTGGGTGTCTCTGGGGGTCTGTTGGAGGAAGGCTCACAGTCCTCCTCACCTTGTACTTTTCCTCGGAGCATGTGCAGATTCTCTTAGCCAATTTCTTGAACAACAAGAGTGGTTCCTGCTGGTTTACCACCTCTATCTTATCTAAAAGCACTAGCTTATGAGTTTCTACTGTCCACATATAGCCCACGAAGACTCAGTTTGTTAGAAGCCATCTGCTTTCCAAGGCCATGTCTCTTACTTTTGCCAAACACAGCAGTGCTTGGTATGTTTCCACTGAACAGTGAGAGCAAGCAGGATTATTAAACAATATTCAGAAATCATTATAAGTTCCTATAAGGTGCTGTAAGGATGTAAGTTGCAAAGCAGGTGATCATTGCCTTGTGTCAAAAGGGATTTACACTGCCTGCCTTTTAGCCATCTGTTCACTCCCTGTGTTCTGTTTCAGTCTCCCCTGTTCTCTGGAGCAGTGTTCAGGAAGTACAAGTTCCTAAAATTTCCAATGAATGAGCTAGTGCTGGCACTACATTTCTTTGATATGTACTTGATAGAGGTATTCAGGAATTCAAAGTGATTTCCCACTGCTTTGAAATTCCACCAAATAGGCCTTCTCTTACTACAGCGGTGAGAAGTTGGAAGTGAGCGGGTAGCAGCTGAGTAACTAAGTGTAAAATGTAGTTGTCAACCAGAAAACTGTTGCTGGGTAAGGCTGTACAATGGCGAGGGGAATAAGTAGAGTGCGGACAAAGGCAAAGACCACGCGCCTTTCCAAAGCGCTGGGAACATGCTCTGCTCCCTCGCTGCCAGCCTCACCCGTGTCCCTCACTGCCAGCCCTTACAGGCTGCCCTGGGACCCTTCCAGGGAGCTGTGGCAGAAGATCCACAGGTAGACACACCCGAGTTACCCCGTCTTGCCTGCAGAACACGGTCTGGCCATGGTGTTACCACCTTTGAGTCAACTCACATCTTGAAAACCTTCCAGTGATACAAAGCTGAAATCAAAGTTGTTAAAATCAGTCCTTGTCTTTACCTCACGTGCCTGAGCACAGGGTGCAAGTGGCACCTCCTTAGAAAATTGTAAGGGGCTGTTTGGCTGTCTCAACATTGCTGCCTCACGACCACCCCTTCCTGGCCTCAGCATCCTGTTGCTGTGAAGGAGTACGCCTTGAAGGAGACGAATAGTCCCCGACGAAACCACGACGTCCGCCCGAGGCTGGCACAGCACCAGCCTTGGCAGCGCCCACCAAGCTGCACCTGCGCGCGGGCCGGGTGGAGAGGAAACCGCGGCGAGGAAGACGTGCAGAGGCTGAAGGCATCGCAGGCTGACCCCTCGCCAGCACGACCACCGTGGACAGCTGGGCATGTGCGCATGGAGGACCACGGGGCAGCACATCTTACAACGAGCCCTGTGGAAATGGGTGGACAGATCGTGGGGACGGGGACTATAAAGGAGGGACTGCGTACTCCTCTTGGATGATGCTTGTTGCTGGTTGCTTGTAGCCTGTGGCTTCTTAACGGGTGCCTGAGACTTTGGCGGAGCCAGGGGCGCGGACCATCATCATCGGCACCGAGACCGAGCCGACGGAACATCGCTGGATCCCTGGTGGTGGTGGTGGTAATTTGTTGCGCCTCTAGCGTTCTCTTGCTTAGGGATTCTGACTTTTTTCCTTTCTTTTCCTCTCTCTCCTATCGCTCTTATCAGTTGTTATAGAAAATAAAGTATCCAAGGTTGTACGGCATCTGACCTCGTTTGCGTCTTAATCTCGCTCTTGGGATCGTTCCAGAACCCTCCCCGATATCGGATCGGGACAATAATTCCCTCATCAGTCCTACACTAAAGGTATCAGGGCAGAGCTTGGCTGTGGAGTGTGTTGCTCTTTCCCTGCTTTTCCTGCCCTCTGCTCTTTCCTGGGGGGATACCAAGGGGGTCCTCCCTGGATGTTCCCTTGCTCCCGTTCTGCATCTCTCCCACCACCAGGATACGCACCACCCACAACAATCAGTGTCATGAAGGCACCAAGCGCGCACCCACAACCACCAGCTCAGGGGCCAGCACCAAGGGAGCCGATTCCATCTCACGGGATGGGATCTCAAGGAGCGAAGCATCCACGGGTCACGTCAGCTGACCGTGGGCTTGCTAAGGGCTTTGTAAAGGAGCCCCAGCAGCACCTTCAGCGGGGTGGGTCTGTACTTTGTGGGTGCCGGGCCTTTGGCCACCCAGGGAAGCAGGCTGGGGCTGAAGGCCAGGGCTGTGCAGAGGGGGTGGGTGGTTGCCATGCGCTCTGGCCACCGTGACATCACAGTGAGTGAGCCACGGTGGGGACGGTGCTAAGAGGCGGCAGCCGGCAGCTCCCCCAGTGTGTCCTGAGCCAACGGTGAGTGCACACGCGGCGGGAGGGAGGCTGGGCTGGACGAGGGACTGGGTAGAAACGCGGCCCCCTCTGCAGGGCCCAGCTGCTTGCCGAAGCGCCTCTGGCAGGGCCCTGTGACCCCCCGCCAGGGTTGGGCGCAGGCCTTGCTGCCTCGCAGCTGCCTCGCTCCCTCTCCTCCCTGCCCCCAGCGCCCTGCGGCTGCCGTCCCCTCTCCCCCCACCACCGGCTCCCTGCCTCCCAGCCCCACTAAAACCCTTCTCTCCTTCCTCCTGCAGGCCATGGTTGTCACACAACTGTTTGTCCAGTTGCTGCAAAGCATCCTGCAGTATCCTCAACAGGTTGGTGACAAGCTGGACGAGGACAGGCATGAGCACATGCAGCTGCGTGCGGCAGAGATGAGCCAGGCGATGAGTTGTCTGCTGCAGGAGGTGCAGGAGCTGGAGCAGAGGACCCGGGAGCAGAGCGGCATTGCCTGCCAAGCCCTGCTCTTTGCTGCCTTTCAGCAGTGGCAGTTCTGGGCTGGACTCCTGGTCCTGCTCCTCGGTCTCTGCTGGTGGCTCAGGAGAAGGAGCCCTGAGGTGGACAGCAGCGGCAAAGACGAGAGCTCCGGCAGCAAGACAGAGTGGGAGGAGGAGCAGCGTGTTAAAGGATTTCACCAGACTGTGGGTATCTCTAGGCTTGCTTTATTAACAACTCAGAGTTGGGCTATCACCTCAGGGAGTGGCAACAGCTGACAAATCGTCTTATGTCTATATGATTCTTCGTAACATGCCATACAATGCCAATTCATCCTCAGTTTCAAAAGTCCGTTGTATTCTAGAGTTCCAACTAGTTCTTCTTGTCCCGCTCCAGTTCCTCTTCTGACATGGCTGCTCACTGATGCAGTCTTCGGTCATCACGATGACTTATCTTCAGTATTGTTCCTAGAGCACCTGTGCATACTGCTTTAAGTGTTAGTATGGCTCCTAGAGCACCTGTGCTGTATAAAACACTATCTTTATTAATATTCCTGCTATTAATAATATCCTAAGAGAAAAATTTCTCTAAAGCTGATTCCTTTTACACGGCAGGAGGACCCAGAGCAGGAGAAGGAAGAAAGTGAGGGAGAAGACCCTGCGGAGAGGGATGTGGCCATGATTTTTGACAAGTGCATCCAGTGGACAGTGCAGAAGCCAGCCTATACGAGCCAGCTGGTGGCCACCCCCGTCTGTGTCTCTCAAGAGAGATTTTCAAACGCTTTCTTCGTGGTGCTGCAGCCACTGATCGGGGTGGACAGCGCCTTTGAAGGCTGGAGTCCCTGTGAGGATGACGATGTCTGCTGCCCGCTCATGGCGCCCAAGCTCCCCCGTCGGCAGGCCTTTCACCTGGAGCTGGGCACCCCGGGAGAGATGCCGGCAGAGATGGAGCAGATGGAGCCGCCACGCAAACATGCAGCAGTCCAGGTCCCAGACCGCAGGGAGAGTCTGAGCCAGTCAATCCTGCCGGAGAGCAGCAGTGACAGCACCTGTGCGCGCTGCAGTCAACTGGGTGACCAGCTCAGCCTGGTGGAGAATCTCAGAGAAGAGATCGCGAGATTAAGAACGATTATGGAGTGCGAAAGGGAAATTGACTGGTGGAGTGACCACCTAGCAAACCCAGAGCACCAGGAGCAAACGGAGGTCGAGAGATTAAGCAGTATTCGGGAGTGTGAAGAGGAAATTGACTGGTGGAGTGACCACCTAGCAAACCTCAAGCAACAGGAGCAAATGGAGGCTCCAAACAAGGCAGGTGTGGAGGTTTGAACGCAGCCGGCAGCCAGCCGCCACATGGCCGGCCATTGACCTCCCCCTCCCCCCTCTGCAAAATCGGGGAGGGTCAAAAGAGACTTCTTTTGTGTGTTGAATAAAAATACAGAATTTGCTAAAAATAACAAGAGAACAACGGTAACTATAGTGAGTTCAAAATGACAAGGGGCAAAACGCAGCAGTGGCTTACCGAGCGCGGCAACCGCCCCCCACACAATACCGCCCAACGAGCAGAAAAAAAGAGAGAGAGAGAGAGAGAGAGAGAGAGGGAGAGAGAGGCAGAGCCCGCCCACCTGGGCATGACAACAGATGGTGTGAAAATTAACTCCATCCTGGTTAAAACCAGGACAGTCTCCACTCCGTATTCCATTCCACTGACATCACGCTCAGGTTTCCAGAGACATCTTAAGGAATCACCACCCCCTTTTTTCCCAGGTCTCACCGGTATCATTCCCTTAGTCTATGGGCCATCCTTCCACAATGTTTGCGGAGTTCATTTAGTCCATAGCTTCGGGTTCCATCTGTTATGACAGTCTATAAGGCTGAGGAATGAGGCGGAGTTGGCTCAGTCGGTGGAACAGGAGGCTTTGCATGTGGCACGGGGATGTTGCAAGGCACTAATAGCAACAGCAGGGTTATTTGACAGTCCGGTTCATTGGCTATTCTCACCTAAAATCAAATCTCCCTGAGGCACGCATCAGACCTCTCCAGCCTTCTGCATTACCCACAAGTGCACCCAGGTCCTTGGGCAAAAGTAATCCCACGCATGTGTTTACCTTTACCCAATGCAGGAGTAACGCAGACGGCCTTCCCCAGCATATTCCTAACGCGCACTGCGGAGCTGTGGTGGTTTAGGCCCTGCCGGGACCCGAGACCACGCTGCCGTTGTCCCTCCCCCACCCTCGGACCGGACGGGGCAGGGAGTGAGATACAAACCCTGGGCTTGGGATAAGGAAAAATTTTATTACGACAGAGTAACAAATAATAAACCGAACAACAACAATAGCAAACCCAATAGCAATAAAGAGTAATAACAATGAACAGGTCAAGAGACATACAGAGATACACCGCGAGGATAAAGCAGCGAAGGGGAGCGACGACGAACAAAAGCCGTCCCTGCTCTTGCCGCGCTTGGGCGCCCGGACCGGACGTCAGCAGGGTAGAGAATAGCCCGGCTGGAGCTCCCTCCCCACTGCTGGGGAAACTTAACCCTATCCTAGCTGAACCAGGACATAATCCACCCCTTTATTCTATACCATCTGCGTCATGCCCAGCTGCCATTTAGCAGTTAACAATAACAAAACAACGATTAACAAAGGCACAGTGTAATTCACGGCATGTTCTCACCCAGAATCAAGTCCCCCTGTGGTACGCATCGGACCTAGGCCGCCAGCATCTCCTTCTCGGTTGGTGTATAATTAGCTTCAGAGCCTTGGTATCCCCGCCTCCAAAAGCCTAGAGGTCGGCCTTGGGTTTCCCCAGGTGCTCCCTGCCAGAGGCTCCAGGTAGGGCCATTCTCCCCGGCTGTGGTGTAGAGCATGTTCCTAACCTGCCCTTCCTGGACTGGCCCGAGGGCTACTGCCTGGGCAATCTCCCGCTTAATTTAGAATTGTAATTCAGCCTTAATTAGAAGCTCTGCACAGAAACTAACCTTTGTCCAGAAAGCCAGAGAAGCAGAAGGCTCTGCAGAGGGGCTGGGCTCCAGCACACCCCCCTGCTCACCCTCCCCACATCTCTACCAGCACCTCCGAGCGGGGAAAAACTGTCCCACAGCCAGAAGGCAAGAGCCTGCCTGGGCCAGCTCTCGCCCTCGGGCTTAATGCCAGTTTCTGATCAGCACCTCTTGGCTCTGGTGACTGGCACCCTCTGAAGCACCTCTCTGAGGTGTTTCATCAGATTGAACCCCCCCCAACCCAAATCACCAGAGAGCAGAAAATACTAAATGCGCCACTTCTTTCACTCTTGAAGTAAAAATAAAGGGCTAAAATTCACTTTCCTGGGGTAACCTGACAGATAAACCCCGCAGACACAACAGACCCCTACAGACAGCAAAACCCCACCAAGTTCAAGGTAAAAGGACAAGCACAGTCACACATCGGAACGTCTGAACAGCCCCAACTGTGACAAGAAACCTTTTTTTTGAAGAAAAAAATCAGAACCATGACAAAGTTTGGTCTTTTAGACCAAAGCTTTCCCCTACCCCGGCGATCCCGCCCCCCCCCTCCAGGGAAATCGGCTTCCAGCCCCCACGCTCGCCCACTGCTAGGCCGGAGCCACCGCCACTAGTGCTGGGGCTGCTGGGGCTGGTGCCACCTTTGCAGGAGAAAAATTCAGTCACCACCCAGGACAAAGGGAGTGTTTTAAAAGGAGGAATTCCCACTTGGTGGGTGAACCGAATCTTTGCACGAGACATCCCTCAGGGAAGACCATAGAGAGCTGGGGCCCCCCTCCTGCCTAGGCGGCCTCACTGGAGACCATAGAGCCCTGGCAGAGTGTTGCAGGAAGTAGGCCCTGTGGGGGCCAGGGGACCCCCAGGGGGGCTCCAGCACGTTGTCCCCCTCCCAGCAGCTTCCCACAGTCCTGCCTGTGCCGTGAGGGGGGATTGGGGACCTGGGGGGTTATTGGGGGGGTGTTTATGGGGTTCTGTGGGAGTTGTGGGGGTTATTGGGGTCCTGGGGAGTTATTTGGGTCCTAGAGGGAGTGTAATGGAATCGGGGGGGGTGGGGGTGTGGGTGGGCTGGAGGGGTTTGGGAGGGTTATTGGGGTCCTCGTGGGGGCTTTTGATGAAAATATTGGTGTCCGAGGTGAGGGGATTGGGGATGTCCTGGAGTGGTTTCTGGGGGAGATATTGTGGTCCTGGGGGTGTCTTGATGGAGGCATTGGGGTCTGGGGGAGGGTCTTGGTGCTTGGGGGGTGTTATTGGGGTCATAGGTGTAATAAATGTGACGATGATTTGTGTTATGGAATATATTGATCCTTAATACAAATGTTTGTGTTGTAAATATTTTATGATGAATATATGTTAAAAGGAAAATTATTGTGATTTTGTCTTTAAATCAGTTGGAGGCTTTGTAATCTCAGACTGTGTAATGGCTGTGTTGGTGTTTTGACTATGTTGTTACTGCACCTAGTAAAAAGTATCAGACAGAGCCTCGTTCTGATGGAAAAGGACCAGAAGGACCCTCGTTTTGGTGGGAAGAGGAGGAATGGAAAAACACTAGAGAACCCCCCCCTCAACAACACCACAGAATCTGAGAAGATTCCAGAAAACTCCACTATGCTTGTGTGGACTAAACACACCCATCTCATGAGTATGTATTCGAAAAGATTATAAAGGGGGTGGGTTTGTTTACACGGTGTGAGTTGGTGGCGGAGCGGAGACTCCCCGGTGTAGCCCGCGCGGTTTTGCTTATTCTGATTTCAGTAAAATTAGAAACCTATATTTGGCTTTTGGCTTCTAAATTTAGAACAAGGGGGAGTGGAGGCAGTTACTAGTGTCAGGGGGGACAGTCTAATGGGCTCCTGGGGGCGGTTTCTGGGGCAGATATGGGTGCCCTGGGTGACAGTAATGGGGTGCAAGAAGCGTCCAGTGGAAGCTACTGGAGTCCTGCAGGGGATCTTGTGGGGGAGATACTGGGTGCTAGGGATCTCCCGTGGGGGCTAATGGGGCTTAGGGGAGTCTTGGGGGTGGGCTGATAGGGTTCTGGGGAGATATTTGGGGTCTTGGGGTTAAAATGGAGAACTGGGGGGCCAATAGGATCTGGGGGGTAGTAAGGTAAGTACTTAGGTACTAAGGGTACCCTCTAGCTTGAGGGGGTGTGTGTGTAAGGGGACTGTGGGTGTTTTGGAGGGACCTGGGGTTGGAAAATGCAGTTTGGGTGGGTTGCAGGGGGGATTTGAGATTCCTGGGGGTCCCAGGGGTACCTGTCCCCTCCCTGCAGGTGCTGCTGCCCCAGGGGTACCCCAAGAGCGTCAGCCCCGATCACCTCCAGTACCGGTGCTGGGACGCCGTGGGGCTGGGGGACGGCGCCTCCGCCGTCACTGTGGTCCCCCTCAGCTGGGTGCTGCGGGGTGAATTCCCCTGATCCCAAACCACCCCCTTTTCACCCCAAAATGGCCCTTGGTCCCCAGAACGATGTCTGACCACCAAATCCCCAGTTTTACCCCAGAATTTCTGTTTGACCTGATTCGTGGAAACAGACTCTACAACTCGACTGGAGTTACACAGCAGGGATGTTTACTCCGGCGCCGGGGCGCGAGGGGATTTCTCCACATGCTTGCACCCCAGCAGCACATTTTACCAGAAACTTATGGAGTGTGGATATCCATATCCATTGGGTTGCATCGCACAAATATCCATATGCATAAGTGAGGCTGGGTTAGGTCTAGAGGCTGGTGTCAGCAGTTGATGTTCTCTTTGCACCTGCCCATTGCCTCCTGGTGGGTGTCTCTGGGGGTCTGTTGGAGGAAGGCTCACAGTCCTCCTCACCTTGTACTTTTCCTCGGAGCATGTGCAGATTCTCTTAGCCAATTTCTTGAACAACAAGAGTGGTTCCTGCTGGTTTACCACCTCTATCTTATCTAAAAGCACTAGCTTATGAGTTTCTACTGTCCACATATAGCCCACGAAGACTCAGTTTGTTAGAAGCCATCTGCTTTCCAAGGCCATGTCTCTTACTTTTGCCAAACACAGCAGTGCTTGGTATGTTTCCACTGAACAGTGAGAGCAAGCAGGATTATTAAACAATATTCAGAAATCATTATAAGTTCCTATAAGGTGCTGTAAGGATGTAAGTTGCAAAGCAGGTGATCATTGCCTTGTGTCAAAAGGGATTTACACTGCCTGCCTTTTAGCCATCTGTTCACTCCCTGTGTTCTGTTTCAGTCTCCCCTGTTCTCTGGAGCAGTGTTCAGGAAGTACAAGTTCCTAAAATTTCCAATGAATGAGCTAGTGCTGGCACTACATTTCTTTGATATGTACTTGATAGAGGTATTCAGGAATTCAAAGTGATTTCCCACTGCTTTGAAATTCCACCAAATAGGCCTTCTCTTACTACAGCGGTGAGAAGTTGGAAGTGAGCGGGTAGCAGCTGAGTAACTAAGTGTAAAATGTAGTTGTCAACCAGAAAACTGTTGCTGGGTAAGGCTGTACAATGGCGAGGGGAATAAGTAGAGTGCGGACAAAGGCAAAGACCACGCGCCTTTCCAAAGCGCTGGGAACATGCTCTGCTCCCTCGCTGCCAGCCTCACCCGTGTCCCTCACTGCCAGCCCTTACAGGCTGCCCTGGGACCCTTCCAGGGAGCTGTGGCAGAAGATCCACAGGTAGACACACCCGAGTTACCCCGTCTTGCCTGCAGAACACGGTCTGGCCATGGTGTTACCACCTTTGAGTCAACTCACATCTTGAAAACCTTCCAGTGATACAAAGCTGAAATCAAAGTTGTTAAAATCAGTCCTTGTCTTTACCTCACGTGCCTGAGCACAGGGTGCAAGTGGCACCTCCTTAGAAAATTGTAAGGGGCTGTTTGGCTGTCTCAACATTGCTGCCTCACGACCACCCCTTCCTGGCCTCAGCATCCTGTTGCTGTGAAGGAGTACGCCTTGAAGGAGACGAATAGTCCCCGACGAAACCACGACGTCCGCCCGAGGCTGGCACAGCACCAGCCTTGGCAGCGCCCACCAAGCTGCACCTGCGCGCGGGCCGGGTGGAGAGGAAACCGCGGCGAGGAAGACGTGCAGAGGCTGAAGGCATCGCAGGCTGACCCCTCGCCAGCACGACCACCGTGGACAGCTGGGCATGTGCGCATGGAGGACCACGGGGCAGCACATCTTACAACGAGCCCTGTGGAAATGGGTGGACAGATCGTGGGGACGGGGACTATAAAGGAGGGACTGCGTACTCCTCTTGGATGATGCTTGTTGCTGGTTGCTTGTAGCCTGTGGCTTCTTAACGGGTGCCTGAGACTTTGGCGGAGCCAGGGGCGCGGACCATCATCATCGGCACCGAGACCGAGCCGACGGAACATCGCTGGATCCCTGGTGGTGGTGGTGGTAATTTGTTGCGCCTCTAGCGTTCTCTTGCTTAGGGATTCTGACTTTTTTCCTTTCTTTTCCTCTCTCTCCTATCGCTCTTATCAGTTGTTATAGAAAATAAAGTATCCAAGGTTGTACGGCATCTGACCTCGTTTGCGTCTTAATCTCGCTCTTGGGATCGTTCCAGAACCCTCCCCGATATCGGATCGGGACAATAATTCCCTCATCAGTCCTACACTAAAGGTATCAGGGCAGAGCTTGGCTGTGGAGTGTGTTGCTCTTTCCCTGCTTTTCCTGCCCTCTGCTCTTTCCTGGGGGGATACCAAGGGGGTCCTCCCTGGATGTTCCCTTGCTCCCGTTCTGCATCTCTCCCACCACCAGGATACGCACCACCCACAACAATCAGTGTCATGAAGGCACCAAGCGCGCACCCACAACCACCAGCTCAGGGGCCAGCACCAAGGGAGCCGATTCCATCTCACGGGATGGGATCTCAAGGAGCGAAGCATCCACGGGTCACGTCAGCTGACCGTGGGCTTGCTAAGGGCTTTGTAAAGGAGCCCCAGCAGCACCTTCAGCGGGGTGGGTCTGTACTTTGTGGGTGCCGGGCCTTTGGCCACCCAGGGAAGCAGGCTGGGGCTGAAGGCCAGGGCTGTGCAGAGGGGGTGGGTGGTTGCCATGCGCTCTGGCCACCGTGACATCACAGTGAGTGAGCCACGGTGGGGACGGTGCTAAGAGGCGGCAGCCGGCAGCTCCCCCAGTGTGTCCTGAGCCAACGGTGAGTGCACACGCGGCGGGAGGGAGGCTGGGCTGGACGAGGGACTGGGTAGAAACGCGGCCCCCTCTGCAGGGCCCAGCTGCTTGCCGAAGCGCCTCTGGCAGGGCCCTGTGACCCCCCGCCAGGGTTGGGCGCAGGCCTTGCTGCCTCGCAGCTGCCTCGCTCCCTCTCCTCCCTGCCCCCAGCGCCCTGCGGCTGCCGTCCCCTCTCCCCCCACCACCGGCTCCCTGCCTCCCAGCCCCACTAAAACCCTTCTCTCCTTCCTCCTGCAGGCCATGGTTGTCACACAACTGTTTGTCCAGTTGCTGCAAAGCATCCTGCAGTATCCTCAACAGGTTGGTGACAAGCTGGACGAGGACAGGCATGAGCACATGCAGCTGCGTGCGGCAGAGATGAGCCAGGCGATGAGTTGTCTGCTGCAGGAGGTGCAGGAGCTGGAGCAGAGGACCCGGGAGCAGAGCGGCATTGCCTGCCAAGCCCTGCTCTTTGCTGCCTTTCAGCAGTGGCAGTTCTGGGCTGGACTCCTGGTCCTGCTCCTCGGTCTCTGCTGGTGGCTCAGGAGAAGGAGCCCTGAGGTGGACAGCAGCGGCAAAGACGAGAGCTCCGGCAGCAAGACAGAGTGGGAGGAGGAGCAGCGTGTTAAAGGATTTCACCAGACTGTGGGTATCTCTAGGCTTGCTTTATTAACAACTCAGAGTTGGGCTATCACCTCAGGGAGTGGCAACAGCTGACAAATCGTCTTATGTCTATATGATTCTTCGTAACATGCCATACAATGCCAATTCATCCTCAGTTTCAAAAGTCCGTTGTATTCTAGAGTTCCAACTAGTTCTTCTTGTCCCGCTCCAGTTCCTCTTCTGACATGGCTGCTCACTGATGCAGTCTTCGGTCATCACGATGACTTATCTTCAGTATTGTTCCTAGAGCACCTGTGCATACTGCTTTAAGTGTTAGTATGGCTCCTAGAGCACCTGTGCTGTATAAAACACTATCTTTATTAATATTCCTGCTATTAATAATATCCTAAGAGAAAAATTTCTCTAAAGCTGATTCCTTTTACACGGCAGGAGGACCCAGAGCAGGAGAAGGAAGAAAGTGAGGGAGAAGACCCTGCGGAGAGGGATGTGGCCAAGATTTTTGACAAGTGCATCCAGTGGACAGTGCAGAAGCCAGCCTATACGAGCCAGCTGGTGGCCACCCCCGTCTGTGTCTCTCAAGAGAGATTTTCAAACGCTTTCTTCGTGGTGCTGCAGCCACTGATCGGGGTGGACAGCGCCTTTGAAGGCTGGAGTCCCTGTGAGGATGACGATGTCTGCTGCCCGCTCATGGCGCCCAAGCTCCCCCGTCGGCAGGCCTTTCACCTGGAGCTGGGCACCCCGGGAGAGATGCCGGCAGAGATGGAGCAGATGGAGCCGCCACGCAAACATGCAGCAGTCCAGGTCCCAGACCGCAGGGAGAGTCTGAGCCAGTCAATCCTGCCGGAGAGCAGCAGTGACAGCACCTGTGCGCGCTGCAGTCAACTGGGTGACCAGCTCAGCCTGGTGGAGAATCTCAGAGAAGAGATCGCGAGATTAAGAACGATTATGGAGTGCGAAAGGGAAATTGACTGGTGGAGTGACCACCTAGCAAACCCAGAGCACCAGGAGCAAACGGAGGTCGAGAGATTAAGCAGTATTCGGGAGTGTGAAGAGGAAATTGACTGGTGGAGTGACCACCTAGCAAACCTCAAGCAACAGGAGCAAATGGAGGCTCCAAACAAGGCAGGTGTGGAGGTTTGAACGCAGCCGGCAGCCAGCCGCCACATGGCCGGCCATTGACCTCCCCCTCCCCCCTCTGCAAAATCGGGGAGGGTCAAAAGAGACTTCTTTTGTGTGTTGAATAAAAATACAGAATTTGCTAAAAATAACAAGAGAACAACGGTAACTATAGTGAGTTCAAAATGACAAGGGGCAAAACGCAGCAGTGGCTTACCGAGCGCGGCAACCGCCCCCCACACAATACCGCCCAACGAGCAGAAAAAAAGAGAGAGAGAGAGAGAGAGAGAGAGAGGGAGAGAGAGGCAGAGCCCGCCCACCTGGGCATGACAACAGATGGTGTGAAAATTAACTCCATCCTGGTTAAAACCAGGACAGTCTTCCACTCCGTATTCCATTCCACTGACATCACGCTCAGGTTTCCAGAGACATCTTAAGGAATCACCACCCCCTTTTTTCCCAGGTCTCACCGGTATCATTCCCTTAGTCTATGGGCCATCCTTCCACAATGTTTGCTGAGTTCATTTAGTCCATAGCTTCGGGTTCCATCTGTTATGACAGTCTATAAGGCTGAGGAATGAGGCGGAGTTGGCTCAGTCGGTGGAACAGGAGGCTTTGCATGTGGCACGGGGATGTTGCAAGGCACTAATAGCAACAGCAGGGTTATTTGACAGTCCGGTTCATTGGCTATTCTCACCTAAAATCAAATCTCCCTGAGGCACGCATCAGACCTCTCCAGCCTTCTGCATTACCCACAAGTGCACCCAGGTCCTTGGGCAAAAGTAATCCCACGCATGTGTTTACCTTTACCCAATGCAGGAGTAACGCAGACGGCCTTCCCCAGCATATTCCTAACGCGCACTGCGGAGCTGTGGTGGTTTAGGCCCTGCCGGGACCCGAGACCACGCTGCCGTTGTCCCTCCCCCACCCTCGGACCGGACGGGGCAGGGAGTGAGATACAAACCCTGGGCTTGGGATAAGGAAAAATTTTATTACGACAGAGTAACAAATAATAAACCGAACAACAACAATAGCAAACCCAATAGCAATAAAGAGTAATAACAATGAACAGGTCAAGAGACATACAGAGATACACCGCGAGGATAAAGCAGCGAAGGGGAGCGACGACGAACAAAAGCCGTCCCTGCTCTTGCCGCGCTTGGGCGCCCGGACCGGACGTCAGCAGGGTAGAGAATAGCCCGGCTGGAGCTTCCTCCCCACTGCTGGGGAAACTTAACCCTATCCTAGCTGAACCAGGACATAATCCACCCCTTTATTCTATACCATCTGCGTCATGCCCAGCTGCCATTTAGCAGTTAACAATAACAAAACAACGATTAACAAAGGCACAGTGTAATTCACGGCATGTTCTCACCCAGAATCAAGTCCCCCTGTGGTACGCATCGGACCTAGGCCGCCAGCATCTCCTTCTCGGTTGGTGTATAATTAGCTTCAGAGCCTTGGTATCCCCGCCTCCAAAAGCCTAGAGGTCGGCCTTGGGTTTCCCCAGGTGCTCCCTGCCAGAGGCTCCAGGTAGGGCCATTCTCCCCGGCTGTGGTGTAGAGCATGTTCCTAACCTGCCCTTCCTGGACTGGCCCGAGGGCTACTGCCTGGGCAATCTCCCGCTTAATTTAGAATTGTAATTCAGCCTTAATTAGAAGCTCTGCACAGAAACTAACCTTTGTCCAGAAAGCCAGAGAAGCAGAAGGCTCTGCAGAGGGGCTGGGCTCCAGCACACCCCCCTGCTCACCCTCCCCACATCTCTACCAGCACCTCCGAGCGGGGAAAAACTGTCCCACAGCCAGAAGGCAAGAGCCTGCCTGGGCCAGCTCTCGCCCTCGGGCTTAATGCCAGTTTCTGATCAGCACCTCTTGGCTCTGGTGACTGGCACCCTCTGAAGCACCTCTCTGAGGTGTTTCATCAGATTGAACCCCCCCCAACCCAAATCACCAGAGAGCAGAAAATACTAAATGCGCCACTTCTTTCACTCTTGAAGTAAAAATAAAGGGCTAAAATTCACTTTCCTGGGGTAACCTGACAGATAAACCCCGCAGACACAACAGACCCCTACAGACAGCAAAACCCCACCAAGTTCAAGGTAAAAGGACAAGCACAGTCACACATCGGAACGTCTGAACAGCCCCAACTGTGACAAGAAACCTTTTTTTTGAAGAAAAAAATCAGAACCATGACAAAGTTTGGTCTTTTAGACCAAAGCTTTCCCCTACCCCGGCGATCCCGCCCCCCCCCTCCAGGGAAATCGGCTTCCAGCCCCCACGCTCGCCCACTGCTAGGCCGGAGCCACCGCCACTAGTGCTGGGGCTGCTGGGGCTGGTGCCACCTTTGCAGGAGAAAAATTCAGTCACCACCCAGGACAAAGGGAGTGTTTTAAAAGGAGGAATTCCCACTTGGTGGGTGAACCGAATCTTTGCACGAGACATCCCTCAGGGAAGACCATAGAGAGCTGGGGCCCCCCTCCTGCCTAGGCGGCCTCACTGGAGACCATAGAGCCCTGGCAGAGTGTTGCAGGAAGTAGGCCCTGTGGGGGCCAGGGGACCCCCAGGGGGGCTCCAGCACGTTGTCCCCCTCCCAGCAGCTTCCCACAGTCCTGCCTGTGCCGTGAGGGGGGATTGGGGACCTGGGGGGTTATTGGGGGGGTGTTTATGGGGTTCTGTGGGAGTTGTGGGGGTTATTGGGGTCCTGGGGAGTTATTTGGGTCCTAGAGGGAGTGTAATGGAATCGGGGGGGGTGGGGGTGTGGGTGGGCTGGAGGGGTTTGGGAGGGTTATTGGGGTCCTCGTGGGGGCTTTTGATGAAAATATTGGTGTCCGAGGTGAGGGGATTGGGGATGTCCTGGAGTGGTTTCTGGGGGAGATATTGTGGTCCTGGGGGTGTCTTGATGGAGGCATTGGGGTCTGGGGGAGGGTCTTGGTGCTTGGGGGGTGTTATTGGGGTCATAGGTGTAATAAATGTGACGATGATTTGTGTTATGGAATATATTGATCCTTAATACAAATGTTTGTGTTGTAAATATTTTATGATGAATATATGTTAAAAGGAAAATTATTGTGATTTTGTCTTTAAATCAGTTGGAGGCTTTGTAATCTCAGACTGTGTAATGGCTGTGTTGGTGTTTTGACTATGTTGTTACTGCACCTAGTAAAAAGTATCAGACAGAGCCTCGTTCTGATGGAAAAGGACCAGAAGGACCCTCGTTTTGGTGGGAAGAGGAGGAATGGAAAAACACTAGAGAACCCCCCCCTCAACAACACCACAGAATCTGAGAAGATTCCAGAAAACTCCACTATGCTTGTGTGGACTAAACACACCCATCTCATGAGTATGTATTCGAAAAGATTATAAAGGGGGTGGGTTTGTTTACACGGTGTGAGTTGGTGGCGGAGCGGAGACTCCCCGGTGTAGCCCGCGCGGTTTTGCTTATTCTGATTTCAGTAAAATTAGAAACCTATATTTGGCTTTTGGCTTCTAAATTTAGAACAAGGGGGAGTGGAGGCAGTTACTAGTGTCAGGGGGGACAGTCTAATGGGCTCCTGGGGGCGGTTTCTGGGGCAGATATGGGTGCCCTGGGTGACAGTAATGGGGTGCAAGAAGCGTCCAGTGGAAGCTACTGGAGTCCTGCAGGGGATCTTGTGGGGGAGATACTGGGTGCTAGGGATCTCCCGTGGGGGCTAATGGGGCTTAGGGGAGTCTTGGGGGTGGGCTGATAGGGTTCTGGGGAGATATTTGGGGTCTTGGGGTTAAAATGGAGAACTGGGGGGCCAATAGGATCTGGGGGGTAGTAAGGTAAGTACTTAGGTACTAAGGGTACCCTCTAGCTTGAGGGGGTGTGTGTGTAAGGGGACTGTGGGTGTTTTGGAGGGACCTGGGGTTGGAAAATGCAGTTTGGGTGGGTTGCAGGGGGGATTTGAGATTCCTGGGGGTCCCAGGGGTACCTGTCCCCTCCCTGCAGGTGCTGCTGCCCCAGGGGTACCCCAAGAGCGTCAGCCCCGATCACCTCCAGTACCGGTGCTGGGACGCCGTGGGGCTGGGGGACGGCGCCTCCGCCGTCACCGTGGTCCCCCTCAGCTGGGTGCTGCGGGGTGAATTCCCCTGATCCCAAACCACCCCCTTTTCACCCCAAAATGGCCCTTGGTCCCCAGAACGATGTCTGACCACCAAATCCCCAGTTTTACCCCAGAATTTCTGTTTGACCTGATTCGTGGAAACAGACTCTACAACTCGACTGGAGTTACACAGCAGGGATGTTTACTCCGGCGCCGGGGCGCGAGGGGATTTCTCCACATGCTTGCACCCCAGCAGCACATTTTACCAGAAACTTATGGAGTGTGGATATCCATATCCATTGGGTTGCATCGCACAAATATCCATATGCATAAGTGAGGCTGGGTTAGGTCTAGAGGCTGGTGTCAGCAGTTGATGTTCTCTTTGCACCTGCCCATTGCCTCCTGGTGGGTGTCTCTGGGGGTCTGTTGGAGGAAGGCTCACAGTCCTCCTCACCTTGTACTTTTCCTCGGAGCATGTGCAGATTCTCTTAGCCAATTTCTTGAACAACAAGAGTGGTTCCTGCTGGTTTACCACCTCTATCTTATCTAAAAGCACTAGCTTATGAGTTTCTACCGTCCACATATAGCCCACGAAGACTCAGTTTGTTAGAAGCCATCTGCTTTCCAAGGCCATGTCTCTTACTTTTGCCAAACACAGCAGTGCTTGGTATGTTTCCACTGAACAGTGAGAGCAAGCAGGATTATTAAACAATATTCAGAAATCATTATAAGTTCCTATAAGGTGCTGTAAGGATGTAAGTTGCAAAGCAGGTGATCATTGCCTTGTGTCAAAAGGGATTTACACTGCCTGCCTTTTAGCCATCTGTTCACTCCCTGTGTTCTGTTTCAGTCTCCCCTGTTCTCTGGAGCAGTGTTCAGGAAGTACAAGTTCCTAAAATTTCCAATGAATGAGCTAGTGCTGGCACTACATTTCTTTGATATGTACTTGATAGAGGTATTCAGGAATTCAAAGTGATTTCCCACTGCTTTGAAATTCCACCAAATAGGCCTTCTCTTACTACAGCGGTGAGAAGTTGGAAGTGAGCGGGTAGCAGCTGAGTAACTAAGTGTAAAATGTAGTTGTCAACCAGAAAACTGTTGCTGGGTAAGGCTGTACAATGGCGAGGGGAATAAGTAGAGTGCGGACAAAGGCAAAGACCACGCGCCTTTCCAAAGCGCTGGGAACATGCTCTGCTCCCTCGCTGCCAGCCTCACCCGTGTCCCTCACTGCCAGCCCTTACAGGCTGCCCTGGGACCCTTCCAGGGAGCTGTGGCAGAAGATCCACAGGTAGACACACCCGAGTTACCCCGTCTTGCCTGCAGAACACGGTCTGGCCATGGTGTTACCACCTTTGAGTCAACTCACATCTTGAAAACCTTCCAGTGATACAAAGCTGAAATCAAAGTTGTTAAAATCAGTCCTTGTCTTTACCTCACGTGCCTGAGCACAGGGTGCAAGTGGCACCTCCTTAGAAAATTGTAAGGGGCTGTTTGGCTGTCTCAACATTGCTGCCTCACGACCACCCCTTCCTGGCCTCAGCATCCTGTTGCTGTGAAGGAGTACGCCTTGAAGGAGACGAATAGTCCCCGACGAAACCACGACGTCCGCCCGAGGCTGGCACAGCACCAGCCTTGGCAGCGCCCACCAAGCTGCACCTGCGCGCGGGCCGGGTGGAGAGGAAACCGCGGCGAGGAAGACGTGCAGAGGCTGAAGGCATCGCAGGCTGACCCCTCGCCAGCACGACCACCGTGGACAGCTGGGCATGTGCGCATGGAGGACCACGGGGCAGCACATCTTACAACGAGCCCTGTGGAAATGGGTGGACAGATCGTGGGGACGGGGACTATAAAGGAGGGACTGCGTACTCCTCTTGGATGATGCTTGTTGCTGGTTGCTTGTAGCCTGTGGCTTCTTAACGGGTGCCTGAGACTTTGGCGGAGCCAGGGGCGCGGACCATCATCATCGGCACCGAGACCGAGCCGACGGAACATCGCTGGATCCCTGGTGGTGGTGGTGGTAATTTGTTGCGCCTCTAGCGTTCTCTTGCTTAGGGATTCTGACTTTTTTCCTTTCTTTTCCTCTCTCTCCTATCGCTCTTATCAGTTGTTATAGAAAATAAAGTATCCAAGGTTGTACGGCATCTGACCTCGTTTGCGTCTTAATCTCGCTCTTGGGATCGTTCCAGAACCCTCCCCGATATCGGATCGGGACAATAATTCCCTCATCAGTCCTACACTAAAGGTATCAGGGCAGAGCTTGGCTGTGGAGTGTGTTGCTCTTTCCCTGCTTTTCCTGCCCTCTGCTCTTTCCTGGGGGGATACCAAGGGGGTCCTCCCTGGATGTTCCCTTGCTCCCGTTCTGCATCTCTCCCACCACCAGGATACGCACCACCCACAACAATCAGTGTCATGAAGGCACCAAGCGCGCACCCACAACCACCAGCTCAGGGGCCAGCACCAAGGGAGCCGATTCCATCTCACGGGATGGGATCTCAAGGAGCGAAGCATCCACGGGTCACGTCAGCTGACCGTGGGCTTGCTAAGGGCTTTGTAAAGGAGCCCCAGCAGCACCTTCAGCGGGGTGGGTCTGTACTTTGTGGGTGCCGGGCCTTTGGCCACCCAGGGAAGCAGGCTGGGGATGAAGGCCAGGGCTGTGCAGAGGGGGTGGGTGGTTGCCATGCGCTCTGGCCACCGTGACATCACAGTGAGTGAGCCACGGTGGGGACGGTGCTAAGAGGCGGCAGCCGGCAGCTCCCCCAGTGTGTCCTGAGCCAACGGTGAGTGCACACGCGGCGGGAGGGAGGCTGGGCTGGACGAGGGACTGGGTAGAAACGCGGCCCCCTCTGCAGGGCCCAGCTGCTTGCCGAAGCGCCTCTGGCAGGGCCCTGTGACCCCCCGCCAGGGTTGGGCGCAGGCCTTGCTGCCTCGCAGCTGCCTCGCTCCCTCTCCTCCCTGCCCCCAGCGCCCTGCGGCTGCCGTCCCCTCTCCCCCCACCACCGGCTCCCTGCCTCCCAGCCCCACTAAAACCCTTCTCTCCTTCCTCCTGCAGGCCATGGTTGTCACACAACTGTTTGTCCAGTTGCTGCAAAGCATCCTGCAGTATCCTCAACAGGTTGGTGACAAGCTGGACGAGGACAGGCATGAGCACATGCAGCTGCGTGCGGCAGAGATGAGCCAGGCGATGAGTTGTCTGCTGCAGGAGGTGCAGGAGCTGGAGCAGAGGACCCGGGAGCAGAGCGGCATTGCCTGCCAAGCCCTGCTCTTTGCTGCCTTTCAGCAGTGGCAGTTCTGGGCTGGACTCCTGGTCCTGCTCCTCGGTCTCTGCTGGTGGCTCAGGAGAAGGAGCCCTGAGGTGGACAGCAGCGGCAAAGACGAGAGCTCCGGCAGCAAGACAGAGTGGGAGGAGGAGCAGCGTGTTAAAGGATTTCACCAGACTGTGGGTATCTCTAGGCTTGCTTTATTAACAACTCAGAGTTGGGCTATCACCTCAGGGAGTGGCAACAGCTGACAAATCGTCTTATGTCTATATGATTCTTCGTAACATGCCATACAATGCCAATTCATCCTCAGTTTCAAAAGTCCGTTGTATTCTAGAGTTCCAACTAGTTCTTCTTGTCCCGCTCCAGTTCCTCTTCTGACATGGCTGCTCACTGATGCAGTCTTCGGTCATCACGATGACTTATCTTCAGTATTGTTCCTAGAGCACCTGTGCATACTGCTTTAAGTGTTAGTATGGCTCCTAGAGCACCTGTGCTGTATAAAACACTATCTTTATTAATATTCCTGCTATTAATAATATCCTAAGAGAAAAATTTCTCTAAAGCTGATTCCTTTTACACGGCAGGAGGACCCAGAGCAGGAGAAGGAAGAAAGTGAGGGAGAAGACCCTGCGGAGAGGGATGTGGCCATGATTTTTGACAAGTGCATCCAGTGGACAGTGCAGAAGCCAGCCTATACGAGCCAGCTGGTGGCCACCCCCGTCTGTGTCTCTCAAGAGAGATTTTCAAACGCTTTCTTCGTGGTGCTGCAGCCACTGATCGGGGTGGACAGTGCCTTTGAAGGCTGGAGTCCCTGTGAGGATGACGATGTCTGCTGCCCGCTCATGGCGCCCAAGCTCCCCCGTCGGCAGGCCTTTCACCTGGAGCTGGGCACCCCGGGAGAGATGCCGGCAGAGATGGAGCAGATGGAGCCGCCACGCAAACATGCAGCAGTCCAGGTCCCAGACCACAGGGAGAGTCTGAGCCAGTCAATCCTGCCGGAGAGCAGCAGTGACAGCACCTGTGCGCGCTGCAGTCAACTGGGTGACCAGCTCAGCCTGGTGGAGAATCTCAGAGAAGAGATCGCGAGATTAAGAACGATTATGGAGTGCGAAAGGGAAATTGACTGGTGGAGTGACCACCTAGCAAACCCAGAGCACCAGGAGCAAACGGAGGTCGAGAGATTAAGCAGTATTCGGGAGTGTGAAGAGGAAATTGACTGGTGGAGTGACCACCTAGCAAACCTCAAGCAACAGGAGCAAATGGAGGCTCCAAACAAGGCAGGTGTGGAGGTTTGAACGCAGCCGGCAGCCAGCCGCCACATGGCCGGCCATTGACCTCCCCCTCCCCCCTCTGCAAAATCGGGGAGGGTCAAAAGAGACTTCTTTTGTGTGTTGAATAAAAATACAGAATTTGCTAAAAATAACAAGAGAACAACGGTAACTATAGTGAGTTCAAAATGACAAGGGGCAAAACGCAGCAGTGGCTTACCGAGCGCGGCAACCGCCCCCCACACAATACCGCCCAACGAGCAGAAAAAAAGAGAGAGAGAGAGAGAGAGAGAGAGAGGCAGAGCCCGCCCACCTGGGCATGACAACAGATGGTGTGAAAATTAACTCCATCCTGGTTAAAACCAGGACAGTCTTCCACTCCGTATTCCATTCCACTGACATCACGCTCAGGTTTCCAGAGACATCTTAAGGAATCACCACCCCCTTTTTTCCCAGGTCTCACCGGTATCATTCCCTTAGTCTATGGGCCATCCTTCCACAATGTTTGCTGAGTTCATTTAGTCCATAGCTTCGGGTTCCATCTGTTATGACAGTCTATAAGGCTGAGGAATGAGGCGGAGTTGGCTCAGTCGGTGGAACAGGAGGCTTTGGATGTGGCACGGGGATGTTGCAAGGCACTAATAGCAACAGCAGGGTTATTTGACAGTCCGGTTCATTGGCTATTCTCACCTAAAATCAAATCTCCCTGAGGCACGCATCAGACCTCTCCAGCCTTCTGCATTACCCACAAGTGCACCCAGGTCCTTGGGCAAAAGTAACCCCACGCATGTGTTTACCTTTACCCAATGCAGGAGTAACGCAGACGGCCTTCCCCAGCATATTCCTAACGCGCACTGCGGGGCTGTGGTGGTTTAGGCCCTGCCGGGACCCGAGACCACGCTGCCGTTGTCCCTCCCCCACCCTCGGACCGGACGGGGCAGGGAGTGAGATACAAACCCTGGGCTTGGGATAAGGAAAAATTTTATTACGACAGAGTAACAAATAATAAACCGAACAACAACAATAGCAAACCCAATAGCAATAAAGAGTAATAACAATGAACAGGTCAAGAGACATACAGAGATACACCGCGAGGATAAAGCAGCGAAGGGGAGCGACGACGAACAAAAGCCGTCCCTGCTCTTGCCGCGCTTGGGCGCCCGGACCGGACGTCAGCAGGGTAGAGAATAGCCCGGCTGGAGCTCCCTCCCCACTGCTGGGGAAACTTAACCCTATCCTAGCTGAACCAGGACATAATCCACCCCTTTATTCTATACCATCTGCGTCATGCCCAGCTGCCATTTAGCAGTTAACAATAACAAAACAACGATTAACAAAGGCACAGTGTAATTCACGGCATGTTCTCACCCAGAATCAAGTCCCCCTGTGGTACGCATCGGACCTAGGCCGCCAGCATCTCCTTCTCGGTTGGTGTATAATTAGCTTCAGAGCCTTGGTATCCCCGCCTCCAAAAGCCTAGAGGTCGGCCTTGGGTTTCCCCAGGTGCTCCCTGCCAGAGGCTCCAGGTAGGGCCATTCTCCCCGGCTGTGGTGTAGAGCATGTTCCTAACCTCCTGCTCTTCCTGGACTGGCCCGAGGGCTACTGCCTGGGCAATCTCCCGCTTAATTTAGAATTGTAATTCAGCCTTAATTAGAAGCTCTGCACAGAAACTAACCTTTGTCCAGAAAGCCAGAGAAGCAGAAGGCTCTGCAGAGGGGCTGGGCTCCAGCACACCCCCCTGCTCACCCTCCCCACATCTCTACCAGCACCTCCGAGTGGGGAAAAACTGTCCCACAGCCAGAAGGCAAGAGCCTGCCTGGGCCAGCTCTCGCCCTCGGGCTTAATGCCAGTTTCTGATCAGCACCTCTTGGCTCTGGTGACTGGCACCCTCTGAAGCACCTCTCTGAGGTGTTTCATCAGATTGAACCCCCCCCAACCCAAATCACCAGAGAGCAGAAAATACTAAATGCGCCACTTCTTTCACTCTTGAAGTAAAAATAAAGGGCTAAAATTCACTTTCCTGGGGTAACCTGACAGATAAACCCCGCAGACACAACAGACCCCTACAGACAGCAAAACCCCACCAAGTTCAAGGTAAAAGGACAAGCACAGTCACACATCGGAACGTCTGAACAGCCCCAACTGTGACAAGAAACCTTTTTTTTGAAGAAAAAAATCAGAACCATGACAAAGTTTGGTCTTTTAGACCAAAGCTTTCCCCTACCCCGGCGATCCCGCCCCCCCCCTCCAGGGAAATCGGCCTCCAGCCCCCACGCTCGCCCACTGCTAGGCCGGAGCCACCGCCACTAGTGCTGGGGCTGCTGGGGCTGGTGCCACCTTTGCAGGAGAAAAATTCAGTCACCACCCAGGACAAAGGGAGTGTTTTAAAAGGAGGAATTCCCACTTGGTGGGTGAACCGAATCTTTGCACGAGACATCCCTCAGGGAAGACCATAGAGAGCTGGGGCCCCCCTCCTGCCTAGGCGGCCTCACTGGAGACCACAGAGCCCTGGCAGAGTGTTGCAGGAAGTAGGCCCTGTGGGGGCCAGGGGACCCCCAGGGGGGCTCCAGCACGTTGTCCCCCCTCCCAGCAGCTTCCCACAGTCCTGCCTGTGCCGTGAGGGGGGATTGGGGACCTGGGGGGTTATTGGGGGGGTGTTTATGGGGTTCTGTGGGAGTTGTGGGGGTTATTGGGGTCCTGGGGACTTATTTGGGTCCTAGAGGGAGTGTAATGGAATCGGGGGGGTGTGGGGGTGTGGGTGGGCTGGAGGGGTTTGGGAGGGTTATTGGGGTCCTCGTGGGGGCTTTTGATGAAAATATTGGTGTCCGAGGTGAGGGGATTGGGGATGTCCTGGAGTGGTTTCTGGGGGAGATATTGTGGTCCTGGGGGTGTCTTGATGGAGGCATTGGGGTCTGGGGGAGGGTCTTGGTGCTTGGGGGGTGTTATTGGGGTCATAGGTGTAATAAATGTGACGATGATTTGTGTTATGGAATATATTGATCCTTAATACAAATGTTTGTGTTGTAAATATTTTATGATGAATATATGTTAAAAGGAAAATTATTGTGATTTTGTCTTTAAATCAGTTGGAGGCTTTGTAATCTCAGACTGTGTAATGGCTGTGTTGGTGTTTTGACTATGTTGTTACTGCACCTAGTAAAAAGTATCAGACAGAGCCTCGTTCTGATGGAAAAGGACCAGAAGGACCCTCGTTTTGGTGGGAAGAGGAGGAATGGAAAAACACTAGAGAACCCCCCCCTCAACAACACCACAGAATCTGAGAAGATTCCAGAAAACTCCACTATGCTTGTGTGGACTAAACACACCCATCTCATGAGTATGTATTCGAAAAGATTATAAAGGGGGTGGGTTTGTTTACACGGTGTGAGTTGGTGGCGGAGCGGAGACTCCCCGGTGTAGCCCGCGCGGTTTTGCTTATTCTGATTTCAGTAAAATTAGAAACCTATATTTGGCTTTTGGCTTCTAAATTTAGAACAAGGGGGAGTGGAGGCAGTTACTAGTGTCAGGGGGGACAGTCTAATGGGCTCCTGGGGGCGGTTTCTGGGGCAGATATGGGTGCCCTGGGTGACAGTAATGGGGTGCAAGAAGCGTCCAGTGGAAGCTACTGGAGTCCTGCGGGGGATCTTGTGGGGGAGATACTGGGTGCTAGGGATCTCCCGTGGGGGCTAATGGGGCTTAGGGGAGTCTTGGGGGTGGGCTGATAGGGTTCTGGGGAGATATTTGGGGTCTTGGGGTTAAAATGGAGAACTGGGGGGCCAATAGGATCTGGGGGGTAGTAAGGTAAGTACTTAGGTACTAAGGGTACCCTCTAGCTTGAGGGGGTGTGTGTGTAAGGGGACTGTGGGTGTTTTGGAGGGACCTGGGGTTGGAAAATGCAGTTTGGGTGGGTTGCAGGGGGGATTTGAGATTCCTGGGGGTCCCAGGGGTACCTGTCCCCTCCCTGCAGGTGCTGCTGCCCCAGGGGTACCCCAAGAGCGTCAGCCCCGATCACCTCCAGTACCGGTGCTGGGACGCCGTGGGGCTGGGGGACGGCGCCTCCGCCGTCACCGTGGTCCCCCTCAGCTGGGTGCTGCGGGGTGAATTCCCCTGATCCCAAACCACCCCCTTTTCACCCCAAAATGGCCCTTGGTCCCCAGAACGATGTCTGACCACCAAATCCCCAGTTTTACCCCAGAATTTCTGTTTGACCTGATTCGTGGAAACAGACTCTACAACTCGACTGGAGTTACACAGCAGGGATGTTTACTCCGGCGCCGGGGCGCGAGGGGATTTCTCCACATGCTTGCACCCCAGCAGCACATTTTACCAGAAACTTATGGAGTGTGGATATCCATATCCATTGGGTTGCATCGCACAAATATCCATATGCATAAGTGAGGCTGGGTTAGGTCTAGAGGCTGGTGTCAGCAGTTGATGTTCTCTTTGCACCTGCCCATTGCCTCCTGGTGGGTGTCTCTGGGGGTCTGTTGGAGGAAGGCTCACAGTCCTCCTCACCTTGTACTTTTCCTCGGAGCATGTGCAGATTCTCTTAGCCAATTTCTTGAACAACAAGAGTGGTTCCTGCTGGTTTACCACCTCTATCTTATCTAAAAGCACTAGCTTATGAGTTTCTACTGTCCACATATAGCCCACGAAGACTCAGTTTGTTAGAAGCCATCTGCTTTCCAAGGCCATGTCTCTTACTTTTGCCAAACACAGCAGTGCACTTGGTATGTTTCCACTGAACAGTGAGAGCAAGCAGGATTATTAAACAATATTCAGAAATCATTATAAGTTCCTATAAGGTGCTGTAAGGATGTAAGTTGCAAAGCAGGTGATCATTGCCTTGTGTCAAAAGGGATTTACACTGCCTGCCTTTTAGCCATCTGTTCACTCCCTGTGTTCTGTTTCAGTCTCCCCTGTTCTCTGGAGCAGTGTTCAGGAAGTACAAGTTCCTAAAATTTCCAATGAATGAGCTAGTGCTGGCACTACATTTCTTTGATATGTACTTGATAGAGGTATTCAGGAATTCAAAGTGATTTCCCACTGCTTTGAAATTCCACCAAATAGGCCTTCTCTTACTACAGCGGTGAGAAGTTGGAAGTAAGCGGGTAGCAGCTGAGTAACTAAGTGTAAAATGTAGTTGTCAACCAGAAAACTGTTGCTGGGTAAGGCCGTACAATGGCGAGGGGAATAAGTAGAGTGCGGACAAAGGCAAAGACCACGCGCCTTTCCAAAGCGCTGGGAACATGCTCTGCTCCCTCGCTGCCAGCCTCACCCGTGTCCCTCACTGCCAGCCCTTACAGGCTGCCCTGGGACCCTTCCAGGGAGCTGTGGCAGAAGATCCACAGGTAGACACACCCGAGTTACCCCGTCTTGCCTGCAGAACACGGTCTGGCCATGGTGTTACCACCTTTGAGTCAACTCACATCTTGAAAACCTTCCAGTGATACAAAGCTGAAATCAAAGTTGTTAAAATCAGTCCTTGTCTTTACCTCACGTGCCTGAGCACAGGGTGCAAGTGGCACCTCCTTAGAAAATTGTAAGGGGCTGTTTGGCTGTCTCAACATTGCTGCCTCACGACCACCCCTTCCTGGCCTCAGCATCCTGTTGCTGTGAAGGAGTACGCCTTGAAGGAGACGAATAGTCCCCGACGAAACCACGACGTCCGCCCGAGGCTGGCACAGCACCAGCCTTGGCAGCGCCCACCAAGCTGCACCTGCGCGCGGGCCGGGTGGAGAGGAAACCGCGGCGAGGAAGACGTGCAGAGGCTGAAGGCATCGCAGGCTGACCCCTCGCCAGCACGACCACCGTGGACAGCTGGGCATGTGCGCATGGAGGACCACGGGGCAGCACATCTTACAACGAGCCCTGTGGAAATGGGTGGACAGATCGTGGGGACGGGGACTATAAAGGAGGGACTGCGTACTCCTCTTGGATGATGCTTGTTGCTGGTTGCTTGTAGCCTGTGGCTTCTTAACGGGTGCCTGAGACTTTGGCGGAGCCAGGGGCGCGGACCATCATCATCGGCACCGAGACCGAGCCGACGGAACATCGCTGGATCCCTGGTGGTGGTGGTGGTAATTTGTTGCGCCTCTAGCGTTCTCTTGCTTAGGGATTCTGACTTTTTTCCTTTCTTTTCCTCTCTCTCCTATCGCTCTTATCAGTTGTTATAGAAAATAAAGTATCCAAGGTTGTACGGCATCTGACCTCGTTTGCGTCTTAATCTCGCTCTTGGGATCGTTCCAGAACCCTCCCCGATATCGGATCGGGACAATAATTCCCTCATCAGTCCTACACTAAAGGTATCAGGGCAGAGCTTGGCTGTGGAGTGTGTTGCTCTTTCCCTGCTTTTCCTGCCCTCTGCTCTTTCCTGGGGGGATACCAAGGGGGTCCTCCCTGGATGTTCCCTTGCTCCCGTTCTGCATCTCTCCCACCACCAGGATACGCACCACCCACAACAATCAGTGTCATGAAGGCACCAAGCGCGCACCCACAACCACCAGCTCAGGGGCCAGCACCAAGGGAGCCGATTCCATCTCACGGGATGGGATCTCAAGGAGCGAAGCATCCACGGGTCACGTCAGCTGACCGTGGGCTTGCTAAGGGCTTTGTAAAGGAGCCCCAGCAGCACCTTCAGCGGGGTGGGTCTGTACTTTGTGGGTGCCGGGCCTTTGGCCACCCAGGGAAGCAGGCTGGGGCTGAAGGCCAGGGCTGTGCAGAGGGGGTGGGTGGTTGCCATGCGCTCTGGCCACCGTGACATCACAGTGAGTGAGCCACGGTGGGGACGGTGCTAAGAGGCGGCAGCCGGCAGCTCCCCCAGTGTGTCCTGAGCCAACGGTGAGTGCACACGCGGCGGGAGGGAGGCTGGGCTGGACGAGGGACTGGGTAGAAACGCGGCCCCCTCTGCAGGGCCCAGCTGCTTGCCGAAGCGCCTCTGGCAGGGCCCTGTGACCCCCCGCCAGGGTTGGGCGCAGGCCTTGCTGCCTCGCAGCTGCCTCGCTCCCTCTCCTCCCTGCCCCCAGCGCCCTGCGGCTGCCGTCCCCTCTCCCCCCACCACCGGCTCCCTGCCTCCCGGCCCCACTAAAACCCTTCTCTCCTTCCTCCTGCAGGCCATGGTTGTCACACAACTGTTTGTCCAGTTGCTGAAAAGCATCCTGCAGTATCCTCAACAGGTTGGTGACAAGCTGGACGAGGACAGGCATGAGCACATGCAGCTGCGTGCGGCAGAGATGAGCCAGGCGATGAGTTGTCTGCTGCAGGAGGTGCAGGAGCTGGAGCAGAGGACCCGGGAGCAGAGCGGCATTGCCTGCCAAGCCCTGCTCTTTGCTGCCTTTCAGCAGTGGCAGTTCTGGGCTGGACTCCTGGTCCTGCTCCTCGGTCTCTGCTGGTGGCTCAGGAGAAGGAGCCCTGAGGTGGACAGCAGCGGCAAAGACGAGAGCTCCGGCAGCAAGACAGAGTGGGAGGAGGAGCAGCGTGTTGAAGGATTTCACCAGACTGTGGGTATCTCTAGGCTTGCTTTATTAACAACTCAGAGTTGGGCTATCACCTCAGGGAGTGGCAACAGCTGACAAATCGTCTTATGTCTATATGATTCTTCGTAACATGCCATACAATGCCAATTCATCCTCAGTTTCAAAAGTCCGTTGTATTCTAGAGTTCCAACTAGTTCTTCTTGTCCCGCTCCAGTTCCTCTTCTGACATGGCTGCTCACTGATGCAGTCTTCGGTCATCACGATGACTTATCTTCAGTATTGTTCCTAGAGCACCTGTGCATACTGCTTTAAGTGTTAGTATGGCTCCTAGAGCACCTGTGCTGTATAAAACACTATCTTTATTAATATTCCTGCTATTAATAATATCCTAAGAGAAAAATTTCTCTAAAGCTGATTCCTTTTACACGGCAGGAGGACCCAGAGCAGGAGAAGGAAGAAAGTGAGGGAGAAGACCCTGCGGAGAGGGATGTGGCCATGATTTTTGACAAGTGCATCCAGTGGACAGTGCAGAAGCCAGCCTATACGAGCCAGCTGGTGGCCACCCCCGTCTGTGTCTCTCAAGAGAGATTTTCAAACGCTTTCTTCGTGGTGCTGCAGCCACTGATCGGGGTGGACAGTGCCTTTGAAGGCTGGAGTCCCTGTGAGGATGACGATGTCTGCTGCCCGCTCATGGCGCCCAAGCTCCCCCGTCGGCAAGCCTTTCACCTGGAGCTGGGCACCCCGGGAGAGATGCCGGCAGAGATGGAGCAGATGGAGCCGCCACGCAAACATGCAGCAGTCCAGGTCCCAGACCGCAGGGAGAGTCTGAGCCAGTCAATCCTGCCGGAGAGCAGCAGTGACAGCACCTGTGCGCGCTGCAGTCAACTGGGTGACCAGCTCAGCCTGGTGGAGAATCTCAGAGAAGAGATCGCGAGATTAAGAACGATTATGGAGTGCGAAAGGGAAATTGACTGGTGGAGTGACCACCTAGCAAACCCAGAGCACCAGGAGCAAACGGAGGTCGAGAGATTAAGCAGTATTCGGGAGTGTGAAGAGGAAATTGACTGGTGGAGTGACCACCTAGCAAACCTCAAGCAACAGGAGCAAATGGAGGCTCCAAACAAGGCAGGTGTGGAGGTTTGAACGCAGCCGGCAGCCAGCCGCCACATGGCCGGCCATTGACCTCCCCCTCCCCCCTCTGCAAAATCGGGGAGGGTCAAAAGAGACTTCTTTTGTGTGTTGAATAAAAATACAGAATTTGCTAAAAATAACAAGAGAACAACGGTAACTATAGTGAGTTCAAAATGACAAGGGGCAAAACGCAGCAGTGGCTTACCGAGCGCGGCAACCGCCCCCCACACAATACCGCCCAACGAGCAGAAAAAAAGAGAGAGAGAGAGAGAGAGAGAGAGGGAGAGAGAGGCAGAGCCCGCCCACCTGGGCATGACAACAGATGGTGTGAAAATTAACTCCATCCTGGTTAAAACCAGGACAGTCTCCACTCCGTATTCCATTCCACTGACATCACGCTCAGGTTTCCAGAGACATCTTAAGGAATCACCACCCCCTTTTTTCCCAGGTCTCACCGGTATCATTCCCTTAGTCTATGGGCCACCCTTCCACAATGTTTGCGGAGTTCATTTAGTCCATAGCTTCGGGTTCCATCTGTTATGACAGTCTATAAGGCTGAGGAATGAGGCGGAGTTGGCTCAGTCGGTGGAACAGGAGGCTTTGCATGTGGCACGGGGATGTTGCAAGGCACTAATAGCAACAGCAGGGTTATTTGACAGTCCGGTTCATTGGCTATTCTCACCTAAAATCAAATCTCCCTGAGGCACGCATCAGACCTCTCCAGCCTTCTGCATTACCCACAAGTGCACCCAGGTCCTTGGGCAAAAGTAATCCCACGCATGTGTTTACCTTTACCCAATGCAGGAGTAACGCAGACGGCCTTCCCCAGCATATTCCTAACGCGCACTGCGGAGCTGTGGTGGTTTAGGCCCTGCCGGGACCCGAGACCACGCTGCCGTTGTCCCTCCCCCACCCTCGGACCGGACGGGGCAGGGAGTGAGATACAAACCCTGGGCTTGGGATAAGGAAAAATTTTATTACGACAGAGTAACAAATAATAAACCGAACAACAACAACAGCAAACCCAATAGCAATAAACAGTAATAACAATGAACAGGTCAAGAGACATACAGAGATACACCGCGAGGATAAAGCAGCGAAGGGGAGCGACGACGAACAAAAGCCGTCCCTGCTCTTGCCGCGCTTGGGCGCCCGGACCGGACGTCAGCAGGGTAGAGAATAGCCCGGCTGGAGCTTCCTCCCCACTGCTGGGGAAACTTAACCCTATCCTAGCTGAACCAGGACATAATCCACCCCTTTATTCTATACCATCTGCGTCATGCCCAGCTGCCATTTAGCAGTTAACAATAACAAAACAACGATTAACAAAGGCACAGTGTAATTCACGGCATGTTCTCACCCAGAATCAAGTCCCCCTGTGGTACGCATCGGACCTAGGCCGCCAGCATCTCCTTCTCGGTTGGTGTATAATTAGCTTCAGAGCCTTGGTATCCCCGCCTCCAAAAGCCTAGAGGTCGGCCTTGGGTTTCCCCAGGTGCTCCCTGCCAGAGGCTCCAGGTAGGGCCATTCTCCCCGGCTGTGGTGTAGAGCATGTTCCTAACCTGCCCTTCCTGGACTGGCCCGAGGGCTACTGCCTGGGCAATCTCCCGCTTAATTTAGAATTGTAATTCAGCCTTAATTAGAAGCTCTGCACAGAAACTAACCTTTGTCCAGAAAGCCAGAGAAGCAGAAGGCTCTGCAGAGGGGCTGGGCTCCAGCACACCCCCCTGCTCACCCTCCCCACATCTCTACCAGCACCTCCGAGCGGGGAAAAACTGTCCCACAGCCAGAAGGCAAGAGCCTGCCTGGGCCAGCTCTCGCCCTCGGGCTTAATGCCAGTTTCTGATCAGCACCTCTTGGCTCTGGTGACTGGCACCCTGTGAAGCACCTCTCTGAGGTGTTTCATCAGATTGAACCCCCCCCAACCCAAATCACCAGAGAGCAGAAAATACTAAATGCGCCACTTCTTTCACTCTTGAAGTAAAAATAAAGGGCTAAAATTCACTTTCCTGGGGTAACCTGACAGATAAACCCCGCAGACACAACAGACCCCTACAGACAGCAAAACCCCACCAAGTTCAAGGTAAAAGGACAAGCACAGTCACACATCGGAACGTCTGAACAGCCCCAACTGTGACAAGAAACCTTTTTTTTGAAGAAAAAATTCAGAACCATGACAAAGTTTGGTCTTTTAGACCAAAGCTTTCCCCTACCCCGGCGATCCCGCCCCCCCCCTCCAGGGAAATCGGCTTCCAGCCCCCACGCTCGCCCACTGCTAGGCCGGAGCCACCGCCACTAGTGCTGGGGCTGCTGGGGCTGGTGCCACCTTTGCAGGAGAAAAATTCAGTCACCACCCAAGACAAAGGGAGTGTTTTAAAAGGAGGAATTCCCACTTGGTGGGTGAACCGAATCTTTGCACGAGACATCCCTCAGGGAAGACCATAGAGAGCTGGGGCCCCCCTCCTGCCTAGGCGGCCTCACTGGAGACCACAGAGCCCTGGCAGAGTGTTGCAGGAAGTAGGCCCTGTGGGGGCCAGGGGACCCCCAGGGGGGCTCCAGCACGTTGTCCCCCTCCCAGCAGCTTCCCACAGTCCTGCCTGTGCCGTGAGGGGGGATTGGGGACCTGGGGGTTTATTGGGGGGGTGTTTATGGGGTTCTGTGGGAGTTGTGGGGGTTATTGGGGTCCTGGGGAGTTATTTGGGTCCTAGAGGGAGTGTAATGGAATTGGGGGTGTGGGTGTGGGTGGGCTGGAGGGGTTTGGGAGGGTTATTGGGGTCCTTGTGGGGGCTTTTGATGAAAATATTGGTGTCTGAGGTGAGGGGATTGGGGATGTCCTGGAGTGGTTTCTGGGGGAGATATTGTGGTCCTGGGGGTGTCTTGATGGAGGCATTGGGGTCTGGGGGAGGGTCTTGGTGCTTGGGGGGTGTTATTGGGGTCATAGGTGTAATAAATGTGACGATGATTTGTGTTATGGAATATATTGATCCTTAATACAAATGTTTGTGTTGTAAATATTTTATGATGAATATATGTTAAAAGGAAAATTATTGTGATTTTGTCTTTAAATCAGTTGGAGGCTTTGTAATCTCAGACTGTGTAATGGCTGTGTTGGTGTTTTGACTATGTTGTTACTGCACCTAGTAAAAAGTATCAGACAGAGCCTCGTTCTGATGGAAAAGGACCAGAAGGACCCTCGTTTTGGTGGGAAGAGGAGGAATGGAAAAACACTAGAGAACCCCCCCCTCAACAACAGCACAGAATCTGAGAAGATTCCAGAAAACTCCACTATGCTTGTGTGGACTAAACACACCCATCTCATGAGTATGTATTCGAAAAGATTATAAAGGGGGTGGGTTTGTTTACACGGTGTGAGTTGGTGGCGGAGCGGAGACTCCCCGGTGTAGCCCGCGCGGTTTTGCTTATTCTGATTTCAGTAAAATTAGAAACCTATATTTGGCTTTTGGCTTCTAAATTTAGAACAAGGGGGAGTGGAGGCAGTTACTAGTGTCAGGGGGGACAGTCTAATGGGCTCCTGGGGGCGGTTTCTGGGGCAGATATGGGTGCCCTGGGTGACAGTAATGGGGTGCAAGAAGCGTCCAGTGGAAGCTACTGGAGTCCTGCGGGGGATCTTGTGGGGGAGATACTGGGTGCTAGGGATCTCCCGTGGGGGCTAATGGGGCTTAGGGGAGTCTTGGGGGTGGGCTGATAGGGTTCTGGGGAGATATTTGGGGTCTTGGGGTTAAAATGGAGAACTGGGGGGCCAATAGGATCTGGGGGGTAGTAAGGTAAGTACTTAGGTACTAAGGGTACCCTCTAGCTTGAGGGGGTGTGTGTGTAAGGGGACTGTGGGTGTTTTGGAGGGACCTGGGGTTGGAAAATGCAGTTTGGGTGGGTTGCAGGGGGGATTTGAGATTCCTGGGGGTCCCAGGGGTACCTGTCCCCTCCCTGCAGGTGCTGCTGCCCCAGGGGTACCCCAAGAGCGTCAGCCCCGATCACCTCCAGTACCGGTGCTGGGACACCGTGGGAGTGGGGGACGGCGCCTCCGCCTTCACCGTGGTCCCCCTCAGCTGGGTGCTGCGGGGTGAATTCCCCTGATCCCAAACCACCCCCTTTTCACCCCAAAATGGCCCTTGGTCCCCAGAACGATGTCTGACCACCAAATCCCCAGTTTTACCCCAGAATTTCTGTTTGACCTGATTCGTGGAAACAGACTCTACAACTCGACTGGAGTTACACAGCAGGGATGTTTACTCCGGCGCCGGGGCGCGAGGGGATTTCTCCACATGCTTGCACCCCAGCAGCACATTTTACCAGAAACTTATGGAGTGTGGATATCCATATCCATTGGGTTGCATCGCACAAATATCCATATGCATAAGTGAGGCTGGGTTAGGTCTAGAGGCTGGTGTCAGCAGTTGATGTTCTCTTTGCACCTGCCCATTGCCTCCTGGTGGGTGTCTCTGGGGGTCTGTTGGAGGAAGGCTCACAGTCCTCCTCACCTTGTACTTTTCCTCGGAGCATGTGCAGATTCTCTTAGCCAATTTCTTGAACAACAAGAGTGGTTCCTGCTGGTTTACCACCTCTATCTTATCTAAAAGCACTAGCTTATGAGTTTCTACTGTCCACATATAGCCCACGAAGACTCAGTTTGTTAGAAGCCATCTGCTTTCCAAGGCCATGTCTCTTACTTTTGCCAAACACAGCAGTGCACTTGGTATGTTTCCACTGAACAGTGAGAGCAAGCAGGATTATTAAACAATATTCAGAAATCATTATAAGTTCCTATAAGGTGCTGTAAGGATGTAAGTTGCAAAGCAGGTGATCATTGCCTTGTGTCAAAAGGGATTTACACTGCCTGCCTTTTAGCCATCTGTTCACTCCCTGTGTTCTGTTTCAGTCTCCCCTGTTCTCTGGAGCAGTGTTCAGGAAGTACAAGTTCCTAAAATTTCCAATGAATGAGCTAGTGCTGGCACTACATTTCTTTGATATGTACTTGATAGAGGTATTCAGGAATTCAAAGTAATTTCCCACTGCTTTGAAATTCCACCAAATAGGCCTTCTCTTACTACAGCGGTGAGAAGTTGGAAGTAAGCGGGTAGCAGCTGAGTAACTAAGTGTAAAATGTAGTTGTCAACCAGAAAACTGTTGCTGGGTAAGGCCGTACAATGGCGAGGGGAATAAGTAGAGTGCGGACAAAGGCAAAGACCACGCGCCTTTCCAAAGCGCTGGGAACATGCTCTGCTCCCTCGCTGCCAGCCTCACCCGTGTCCCTCACTGCCAGCCCTTACAGGCTGCCCTGGGACCCTTCCAGGGAGCTGTGGCAGAAGATCCACAGGTAGACACACCCGAGTTACCCCGTCTTGCCTGCAGAACACGGTCTGGCCATGGTGTTACCACCTTTGAGTCAACTCACATCTTGAAAACCTTCCAGTGATACAAAGCTGAAATCAAAGTTGTTAAAATCAGTCCTTGTCTTTACCTCACGTGCCTGAGCACAGGGTGCAAGTGGCACCTCCTTAGAAAATTGTAAGGGGCTGTTTGGCTGTCTCAACATTGCTGCCTCACGACCACCCCTTCCTGGCCTCAGCATCCTGTTGCTGTGAAGGAGTACGCCTTGAAGGAGACGAATAGTCCCCGACGAAACCACGACGTCCGCCCGAGGCTGGCACAGCACCAGCCTTGGCAGCGCCCACCAAGCTGCACCTGCGCGCGGGCCGGGTGGAGAGGAAACCGCGGCGAGGAAGACGTGCAGAGGCTGAAGGCATCGCAGGCTGACCCCTCGCCAGCACGACCACCGTGGACAGCTGGGCATGTGCGCATGGAGGACCACGGGGCAGCACATCTTACAACGAGCCCTGTGGAAATGGGTGGACAGATCGTGGGGACGGGGACTATAAAGGAGGGACTGCGTACTCCTCTTGGATGATGCTTGTTGCTGGTTGCTTGTAGCCTGTGGCTTCTTAACGGGTGCCTGAGACTTTGGCGGAGCCAGGGGCGCGGACCATCATCATCGGCACCGAGACCGAGCCGACGGAACATCGCTGGATCCCTGGTGGTGGTGGTGGTAATTTGTTGCGCCTCTAGCGTTCTCTTGCTTAGGGATTCTGACTTTTTTCCTTTCTTTTCCTCTCTCTCCTATCGCTCTTATCAGTTGTTATAGAAAATAAAGTATCCAAGGTTGTACGGCATCTGACCTCGTTTGCGTCTTAATCTCGCTCTTGGGATCGTTCCAGAACCCTCCCCGATATCGGATCGGGACAATAATTCCCTCATCAGTCCTACACTAAAGGTATCAGGGCAGAGCTTGGCTGTGGAGTGTGTTGCTCTTTCCCTGCTTTTCCTGCCCTCTGCTCTTTCCTGGGGGGATACCAAGGGGGTCCTCCCTGGATGTTCCCTTGCTCCCGTTCTGCATCTCTCCCACCACCAGGATACGCACCACCCACAACAATCAGTGTCATGAAGGCACCAAGCGCGCACCCACAACCACCAGCTCAGGGGCCAGCACCAAGGGAGCCGATTCCATCTCACGGGATGGGATCTCAAGGAGCGAAGCATCCACGGGTCATGTCAGCTGACCGTGGGCTTGCTAAGGGCTTTGTAAAGGAGCCCCAGCAGCACCTTCAGCGGGGTGGGTCTGTACTTTGTGGGTGCCGGGCCTTTGGCCACCCAGGGAAGCAGGCTGGGGCTGAAGGCCAGGGCTGTGCAGAGGGGGTGGGTGGTTGCCATGCGCTCTGGCCACCGTGACATCACAGTGAGTGAGCCACGGTGGGGACGGTGCTAAGAGGCGGCAGCCGGCAGCTCCCCCAGTGTGTCCTGAGCCAACGGTGAGTGCACACGCGGCGGGAGGGAGGCTGGGCTGGACGAGGGACTGGGTAGAAACGCGGCCCCCTCTGCAGGGCCCAGCTGCTTGCCGAAGCGCCTCTGGCAGGGCCCTGTGACCCCCCGCCAGGGTTGGGCGCAGGCCTTGCTGCCTCGCAGCTGCCTCGCTCCCTCTCCTCCCTGCCCCCAGCGCCCTGCGGCTGCCGTCCCCTCTCCCCCCACCACCGGCTCCCTGCCTCCCGGCCCCACTAAAACCCTTCTCTCCTTCCTCCTGCAGGCCATGGTTGTCACACAACTGTTTGTCCAGTTGCTGCAAAGCATCCTGCAGTATCCTCAACAGGTTGGTGACAAGCTGGACGAGGACAGGCATGAGCACATGCAGCTGCGTGCGGCAGAGATGAGCCAGGCGATGAGTTGTCTGCTGCAGGAGGTGCAGGAGCTGGAGCAGAGGACCCGGGAGCAGAGCGGCATTGCCTGCCAAGCCCTGCTCTTTGCTGCCTTTCAGCAGTGGCAGTTCTGGGCTGGACTCCTGGTCCTGCTCCTCGGTCTCTGCTGGTGGCTCAGGAGAAGGAGCCCTGAGGTGGACAGCAGCGGCAAAGACGAGAGCTCCGGCAGCAAGACAGAGTGGGAGGAGGAGCAGCGTGTTGAAGGATTTCACCAGACTGTGGGTATCTCTAGGCTTGCTTTATTAACAACTCAGAGTTGGGCTATCACCTCAGGGAGTGGCAACAGCTGACAAATCGTCTTATGTCTATATGATTCTTCGTAACATGCCATACAATGCCAATTCATCCTCAGTTTCAAAAGTCCGTTGTATTCTAGAGTTCCAACTAGTTCTTCTTGTCCCGCTCCAGTTCCTCTTCTGACATGGCTGCTCACTGATGCAGTCTTCGGTCATCACGATGACTTATCTTCAGTATTGTTCCTAGAGCACCTGTGCATACTGCTTTAAGTGTTAGTATGGCTCCTAGAGCACCTGTGCTGTATAAAACACTATCTTTATTAATATTCCTGCTATTAATAATATCCTAAGAGAAAAATTTCTCTAAAGCTGATTCCTTTTACACGGCAGGAGGACCCAGAGCAGGAGAAGGAAGAAAGTGAGGGAGAAGACCCTGCGGAGAGGGATGTGGCCATGATTTTTGACAAGTGCATCCAGTGGACAGTGCAGAAGCCAGCCTATACGAGCCAGCTGGTGGCCACCCCCGTCTGTGTCTCTCAAGAGAGATTTTCAAACGCTTTCTTCGTGGTGCTGCAGCCACTGATCGGGGTGGACAGCGCCTTTGAAGGCTGGAGTCCCTGTGAGGATGACGATGTCTGCTGCCCGCTCATGGCGCCCAAGCTCCCCCGTCGGCAGGCCTTTCACCTGGAGCTGGGCACCCCGGGAGAGATGCCGGCAGAGATGGAGCAGATGGAGCCGCCACGCAAACATGCAGCAGTCCAGGTCCCAGACCGCAGGGAGAGTCTGAGCCAGTCAATCCTGCCGGAGAGCAGCAGTGACAGCACCTGTGCGCGCTGCAGTCAACTGGGTGACCAGCTCAGCCTGGTGGAGAATCTCAGAGAAGAGATCGCGAGATTAAGAACGATTATGGAGTGCGAAAGGGAAATTGACTGGTGGAGTGACCACCTAGCAAACCCAGAGCACCAGGAGCAAACGGAGGTCGAGAGATTAAGCAGTATTCGGGAGTGTGAAGAGGAAATTGACTGGTGGAGTGACCACCTAGCAAACCTCAAGCAACAGGAGCAAATGGAGGCTCCAAACAAGGCAGGTGTGGAGGTTTGAACGCAGCCGGCAGCCAGCCGCCACATGGCCGGCCATTGACCTCCCCCTCCCCCCTCTGCAAAATCGGGGAGGGTCAAAAGAGACTTCTTTTGTGTGTTGAATAAAAATACAGAATTTGCTAAAAATAACAAGAGAACAACGGTAACTATAGTGAGTTCAAAATGACAAGGGGCAAAACGCAGCAGTGGCTTACCGAGCGCGGCAACCGCCCCCCACACAATACCGCCCAACGAGCAGAAAAAAAGAGAGAGAGAGAGAGAGAGAGAGAGGGAGAGAGAGGCAGAGCCCGCCCACCTGGGCATGACAACAGATGGTGTGAAAATTAACTCCATCCTGGTTAAAACCAGGACAGTCTCCACTCCGTATTCCATTCCACTGACATCACGCTCAGGTTTCCAGAGACATCTTAAGGAATCACCACCCCCTTTTTTCCCAGGTCTCACCGGTATCATTCCCTTAGTCTATGGGCCATCCTTCCACAATGTTTGCGGAGTTCATTTAGTCCATAGCTTCGGGTTCCATCTGTTATGACAGTCTATAAGGCTGAGGAATGAGGCGGAGTTGGCTCAGTCGGTGGAACAGGAGGCTTTGGATGTGGCACGGGGATGTTGCAAGGCACTAATAGCAACAGCAGGGTTATTTGACAGTCCGGTTCATTGGCTATTCTCACCTAAAATCAAATCTCCCTGAGGCACGCATCAGACCTCTCCAGCCTTCTGCATTACCCACAAGTGCACCCAGGTCCTTGGGCAAAAGTAATCCCACGCATGTGTTTACCTTTACCCAATGCAGGAGTAACGCAGACGGCCTTCCCCAGCATATTCCTAACGCGCACTGCGGAGCTGTGGTGGTTTAGGCCCTGCCGGGACCCGAGACCACGCTGCCGTTGTCCCTCCCCCACCCTCGGACCGGACGGGGCAGGGAGTGAGATACAAACCCTGGGCTTGGGATAAGGAAAAATTTTATTACGACAGAGTAACAAATAATAAACCGAACAACAACAACAGCAAACCCAATAGCAATAAACAGTAATAACAATGAACAGGTCAAGAGACATACAGAGATACACCGCGAGGATAAAGCAGCGAAGGGGAGCGACGACGAACAAAAGCCGTCCCTGCTCTTGCCGCGCTTGGGCGCCCGGACCGGACGTCAGCAGGGTAGAGAATAGCCCGGCTGGAGCTTCCTCCCCACTGCTGGGGAAACTTAACCCTATCCTAGCTGAACCAGGACATAATCCACCCCTTTATTCTATACCATCTGCGTCATGCCCAGCTGCCATTTAGCAGTTAACAATAACAAAACAACGATTAACAAAGGCACAGTGTAATTCACGGCATGTTCTCACCCAGAATCAAGTCCCCCTGTGGTACGCATCGGACCTAGGCCGCCAGCATCTCCTTCTCGGTTGGTGTATAATTAGCTTCAGAGCCTTGGTATCCCCGCCTCCAAAAGCCTAGAGGTCGGCCTTGGGTTTCCCCAGGTGCTCCCTGCCAGAGGCTCCAGGTAGGGCCATTCTCCCCGGCTGTGGTGTAGAGCATGTTCCTAACCTGCCCTTCCTGGACTGGCCCGAGGGCTACTGCCTGGGCAATCTCCCGCTTAATTTAGAATTGTAATTCAGCCTTAATTAGAAGCTCTGCACAGAAACTAACCTTTGTCCAGAAAGCCAGAGAAGCAGAAGGCTCTGCAGAGGGGCTGGGCTCCAGCACACCCCCCTGCTCACCCTCCCCACATCTCTACCAGCACCTCCGAGCGGGGAAAAACTGTCCCACAGCCAGAAGGCAAGAGCCTGCCTGGGCCAGCTCTCGCCCTCGGGCTTAATGCCAGTTTCTGATCAGCACCTCTTGGCTCTGGTGACTGGCACCCTGTGAAGCACCTCTCTGAGGTGTTTCATCAGATTGAACCCCCCCCAACCCAAATCACCAGAGAGCAGAAAATACTAAATGCGCCACTTCTTTCACTCTTGAAGTAAAAATAAAGGGCTAAAATTCACTTTCCTGGGGTAACCTGACAGATAAACCCCGCAGACACAACAGACCCCTACAGACAGCAAAACCCCACCAAGTTCAAGGTAAAAGGACAAGCACAGTCACACATCGGAACGTCTGAACAGCCCCAACTGTGACAAGAAACCTTTTTTTTGAAGAAAAAATTCAGAACCATGACAAAGTTTGGTCTTTTAGACCAAAGCTTTCCCCTACCCCGGCGATCCCGCCCCCCCCCTCCAGGGAAATCGGCCTCCAGCCCCCACGCTCGCCCACTGCTAGGCCGGAGCCACCGCCACTAGTGCTGGGGCTGCTGGGGCTGGTGCCACCTTTGCAGGAGAAAAATTCAGTCACCACCCAAGACAAAGGGAGTGTTTTAAAAGGAGGAATTCCCACTTGGTGGGTGAACCGAATCTTTGCACGAGACATCCCTCAGGGAAGACCATAGAGAGCTGGGGCCCCCCTCCTGCCTAGGCGGCCTCACTGGAGACCATAGAGCCCTGGCAGAGTGTTGCAGGAAGTAGGCCCTGTGGGGGCCAGGGGACCCCCAGGGGGGCTCCAGCACGTTGTCCCCCTCCCAGCAGCTTCCCACAGTCCTGCCTGTGCCGTGAGGGGGGATTGGGGACCTGGGGGTTTATTGGGGGGGTGTTTATGGGGTTCTGTGGGAGTTGTGGGGGTTATTGGGGTCCTGGGGAGTTATTTGGGTCCTAGAGGGAGTGTAATGGAATTGGGGGTGTGGGTGTGGGTGGGCTGGAGGGGTTTGGGAGGGTTATTGGGGTCCTTGTGGGGGCTTTTGATGAAAATATTGGTGTCTGAGGTGAGGGGATTGGGGATGTCCTGGAGTGGTTTCTGGGGGAGATATTGTGGTCCTGGGGGTGTCTTGATGGAGGCATTGGGGTCTGGGGGAGGGTCTTGGTGCTTGGGGGGTGTTATTGGGGTCATAGGTGTAATAAATGTGACGATGATTTGTGTTATGGAATATATTGATCCTTAATACAAATGTTTGTGTTGTAAATATTTTATGATGAATATATGTTAAAAGGAAAATTATTGTGATTTTGTCTTTAAATCAGTTGGAGGCTTTGTAATCTCAGACTGTGTAATGGCTGTGTTGGTGTTTTGACTATGTTGTTACTGCACCTAGTAAAAAGTATCAGACAGAGCCTCGTTCTGATGGAAAAGGACCAGAAGGACCCTCGTTTTGGTGGGAAGAGGAGGAATGGAAAAACACTAGAGAACCCCCCCCTCAACAACACCACAGAATCTGAGAAGATTCCAGAAAACTCCACTATGCTTGTGTGGACTAAACACACCCATCTCATGAGTATGTATTCGAAAAGATTATAAAGGGGGTGGGTTTGTTTACACGGTGTGAGTTGGTGGCGGAGCGGAGACTCCCCGGTGTACCCCGCGCGGTTTTGCTTATTCTGATTTCAGTAAAATTAGAAACCTATATTTGGCTTTTGGCTTCTAAATTTAGAACAAGGGGGAGTGGAGGCAGTTACTAGTGTCAGGGGGGACAGTCTAATGGGCTCCTGGGGGCGGTTTCTGGGGCAGATATGGGTGCCCTGGGTGACAGTAATGGGGTGCAAGAAGCGTCCAGTGGAAGCTACTGGAGTCCTGCGGGGGATCTTGTGGGGGAGATACTGGGTGCTAGGGATCTCCCGTGGGGGCTAATGGGGCTTAGGGGAGTCTTGGGGGTGGGCTGATAGGGTTCTGGGGAGATATTTGGGGTCTTGGGGTTAAAATGGAGAACTGGGGGGCCAATAGGATCTGGGGGGTAGTAAGGTAAGTACTTAGGTACTAAGGGTACCCTCTAGCTTGAGGGGGTGTGTGTGTAAGGGGACTGTGGGTGTTTTGGAGGGACCTGGGGTTGGAAAATGCAGTTTGGGTGGGTTGCAGGGGGGATTTGAGATTCCTGGGGGTCCCAGGGGTACCTGTCCCCTCCCTGCAGGTGCTGCTGCCCCAGGGGTACCCCAAGAGCGTCAGCCCCGATCACCTCCAGTACCGGTGCTGGGACGCCGTGGGGCTGGGGGACGGCGCCTCCGCCGTCACCGTGGTCCCCCTCAGCTGGGTGCTGCGGGGTGAATTCCCCTGATCCCAAACCACCCCCTTTTCACCCCAAAATGGCCCTTGGTCCCCAGAACGATGTCTGACCACCAAATCCCCAGTTTTACCCCAGAATTTCTGTTTGACCTGATTCGTGGAAACAGACTCTACAACTCGACTGGAGTTACACAGCAGGGATGTTTACTCCGGCGCCGGGGCGCGAGGGGATTTCTCCACATGCTTGCACCCCAGCAGCACATTTTACCAGAAACTTATGGAGTGTGGATATCCATATCCATTGGGTTGCATCGCACAAATATCCATATGCATAAGTGAGGCTGGGTTAGGTCTAGAGGCTGGTGTCAGCAGTTGATGTTCTCTTTGCACCTGCCCATTGCCTCCTGGTGGGTGTCTCTGGGGGTCTGTTGGAGGAAGGCTCACAGTCCTCCTCACCTTGTACTTTTCCTCGGAGCATGTGCAGATTCTCTTAGCCAATTTCTTGAACAACAAGAGTGGTTCCTGCTGGTTTACCACCTCTATCTTATCTAAAAGCACTAGCTTATGAGTTTCTACTGTCCACATATAGCCCACGAAGACTCAGTTTGTTAGAAGCCATCTGCTTTCCAAGGCCATGTCTCTTACTTTTGCCAAACACAGCAGTGCACTTGGTATGTTTCCACTGAACAGTGAGAGCAAGCAGGATTATTAAACAATATTCAGAAATCATTATAAGTTCCTATAAGGTGCTGTAAGGATGTAAGTTGCAAAGCAGGTGATCATTGCCTTGTGTCAAAAGGGATTTACACTGCCTGCCTTTTAGCCATCTGTTCACTCCCTGTGTTCTGTTTCAGTCTCCCCTGTTCTCTGGAGCAGTGTTCAGGAAGTACAAGTTCCTAAAATTTCCAATGAATGAGCTAGTGCTGGCACTACATTTCTTTGATATGTACTTGATAGAGGTATTCAGGAATTCAAAGTGATTTCCCACTGCTTTGAAATTCCACCAAATAGGCCTTCTCTTACTACAGCGGTGAGAAGTTGGAAGTAAGCGGGTAGCAGCTGAGTAACTAAGTGTAAAATGTAGTTGTCAACCAGAAAACTGTTGCTGGGTAAGGCCGTACAATGGCGAGGGGAATAAGTAGAGTGCGGACAAAGGCAAAGACCACGCGCCTTTCCAAAGCGCTGGGAACATGCTCTGCTCCCTCGCTGCCAGCCTCACCCGTGTCCCTCACTGCCAGCCCTTACAGGCTGCCCTGGGACCCTTCCAGGGAGCTGTGGCAGAAGATCCACAGGTAGACACACCCGAGTTACCCCGTCTTGCCTGCAGAACACGGTCTGGCCATGGTGTTACCACCTTTGAGTCAACTCACATCTTGAAAACCTTCCAGTGATACAAAGCTGAAATCAAAGTTGTTAAAATCAGTCCTTGTCTTTACCTCACGTGCCTGAGCACAGGGTGCAAGTGGCACCTCCTTAGAAAATTGTAAGGGGCTGTTTGGCTGTCTCAACATTGCTGCCTCACGACCACCCCTTCCTGGCCTCAGCATCCTGTTGCTGTGAAGGAGTACGCCTTGAAGGAGACGAATAGTCCCCGACGAAACCACGACGTCCGCCCGAGGCTGGCACAGCACCAGCCTTGGCAGCGCCCACCAAGCTGCACCTGCGCGCGGGCCGGGTGGAGAGGAAACCGCGGCGAGGAAGACGTGCAGAGGCTGAAGGCATCGCAGGCTGACCCCTCGCCAGCACGACCACCGTGGACAGCTGGGCATGTGCGCATGGAGGACCACGGGGCAGCACATCTTACAACGAGCCCTGTGGAAATGGGTGGACAGATCGTGGGGACGGGGACTATAAAGGAGGGACTGCGTACTCCTCTTGGATGATGCTTGTTGCTGGTTGCTTGTAGCCTGTGGCTTCTTAACGGGTGCCTGAGACTTTGGCGGAGCCAGGGGCGCGGACCATCATCATCGGCACCGAGACCGAGCCGACGGAACATCGCTGGATCCCTGGTGGTGGTGGTGGTAATTTGTTGCGCCTCTAGCGTTCTCTTGCTTAGGGATTCTGACTTTTTTCCTTTCTTTTCCTCTCTCTCCTATCGCTCTTATCAGTTGTTATAGAAAATAAAGTATCCAAGGTTGTACGGCATCTGACCTCGTTTGCGTCTTAATCTCGCTCTTGGGATCGTTCCAGAACCCTCCCCGATATCGGATCGGGACAATAATTCCCTCATCAGTCCTACACTAAAGGTATCAGGGCAGAGCTTGGCTGTGGAGTGTGTTGCTCTTTCCCTGCTTTTCCTGCCCTCTGCTCTTTCCTGGGGGGATACCAAGGGGGTCCTCCCTGGATGTTCCCTTGCTCCCGTTCTGCATCTCTCCCACCACCAGGATACGCACCACCCACAACAATCAGTGTCATGAAGGCACCAAGCGCGCACCCACAACCACCAGCTCAGGGGCCAGCACCAAGGGAGCCGATTCCATCTCACGGGATGGGATCTCAAGGAGCGAAGCATCCACGGGTCACGTCAGCTGACCGTGGGCTTGCTAAGGGCTTTGTAAAGGAGCCCCAGCAGCACCTTCAGCGGGGTGGGTCTGTACTTTGTGGGTGCCGGGCCTTTGGCCACCCAGGGAAGCAGGCTGGGGCTGAAGGCCAGGGCTGTGCAGAGGGGGTGGGTGGTTGCCATGCGCTCTGGCCACCGTGACATCACAGTGAGTGAGCCACGGTGGGGACGGTGCTAAGAGGCGGCAGCCGGCAGCTCCCCCAGTGTGTCCTGAGCCAACGGTGAGTGCACACGCGGCGGGAGGGAGGCTGGGCTGGACGAGGGACTGGGTAGAAACGCGGCCCCCTCTGCAGGGCCCAGCTGCTTGCCGAAGCGCCTCTGGCAGGGCCCTGTGACCCCCCGCCAGGGTTGGGCGCAGGCCTTGCTGCCTCGCAGCTGCCTCGCTCCCTCTCCTCCCTGCCCCCAGCGCCCTGCGGCTGCCGTCCCCTCTCCCCCCACCACCGGCTCCCTGCCTCCCGGCCCCACTAAAACCCTTCTCTCCTTCCTCCTGCAGGCCATGGTTGTCACACAACTGTTTGTCCAGTTGCTGCAAAGCATCCTGCAGTATCCTCAACAGGTTGGTGACAAGCTGGACGAGGACAGGCATGAGCACATGCAGCTGCGTGCGGCAGAGATGAGCCAGGCGATGAGTTGTCTGCTGCAGGAGGTGCAGGAGCTGGAGCAGAGGACCCGGGAGCAGAGCGGCATTGCCTGCCAAGCCCTGCTCTTTGCTGCCTTTCAGCAGTGGCAGTTCTGGGCTGGACTCCTGGTCCTGCTCCTCGGTCTCTGCTGGTGGCTCAGGAGAAGGAGCCCTGAGGTGGACAGCAGCGGCAAAGACGAGAGCTCCGGCAGCAAGACAGAGTGGGAGGAGGAGCAGCGTGTTGAAGGATTTCACCAGACTGTGGGTATCTCTAGGCTTGCTTTATTAACAACTCAGAGTTGGGCTATCACCTCAGGGAGTGGCAACAGCTGACAAATCGTCTTATGTCTATATGATTCTTCGTAACATGCCATACAATGCCAATTCATCCTCAGTTTCAAAAGTCCGTTGTATTCTAGAGTTCCAACTAGTTCTTCTTGTCCCGCTCCAGTTCCTCTTCTGACATGGCTGCTCACTGATGCAGTCTTCGGTCATCACGATGACTTATCTTCAGTATTGTTCCTAGAGCACCTGTGCATACTGCTTTAAGTGTTAGTATGGCTCCTAGAGCACCTGTGCTGTATAAAACACTATCTTTATTAATATTCCTGCTATTAATAATATCCTAAGAGAAAAATTTCTCTAAAGCTGATTCCTTTTACACGGCAGGAGGACCCAGAGCAGGAGAAGGAAGAAAGTGAGGGAGAAGACCCTGCGGAGAGGGATGTGGCCAAGATTTTTGACAAGTGCATCCAGTGGACAGTGCAGAAGCCAGCCTATACGAGCCAGCTGGTGGCCACCCCCGTCTGTGTCTCTCAAGAGAGATTTTCAAACGCTTTCTTCGTGGTGCTGCAGCCACTGATCGGGGTGGACAGCGCCTTTGAAGGCTGGAGTCCCTGTGAGGATGACGATGTCTGCTGCCCGCTCATGGCGCTCAAGCTCCCCCGTCGGCAGGCCTTTCACCTGGAGCTGGGCACCCCGGGAGAGATGCCGGCAGAGATGGAGCAGATGGAGCCGCCACGCAAACATGCAGCAGTCCAGGTCCCAGACCGCAGGGAGAGTCTGAGCCAGTCAATCCTGCCGGAGAGCAGCAGTGACAGCACCTGTGCGCGCTGCAGTCAACTGGGTGACCAGCTCAGCCTGGTGGAGAATCTCAGAGAAGAGATCGCGAGATTAAGAACGATTATGGAGTGCGAAAGGGAAATTGACTGGTGGAGTGACCACCTAGCAAACCCAGAGCACCAGGAGCAAACGGAGGTCGAGAGATTAAGCAGTATTCGGGAGTGTGAAGAGGAAATTGACTGGTGGAGTGACCACCTAGCAAACCTCAAGCAACAGGAGCAAATGGAGGCTCCAAACAAGGCAGGTGTGGAGGTTTGAACGCAGCTGGCAGCCAGCCGCCACATGGCCGGCCATTGACCTCCCCCTCCCCCCTCTGCAAAATCGGGGAGGGTCAAAAGAGACTTCTTTTGTGTGTTGAATAAAAATACAGAATTTGCTAAAAATAACAAGAGAACAACGGTAACTATAGTGAGTTCAAAATGACAAGGGGCAAAACGCAGCAGTGGCTTACCGAGCGCGGCAACCGCCCCCCACACAATACCGCCCAACAAGCAGAAAAAAAGAGAGAGAGAGAGAGAGAGAGAGAGAGGGAGAGAGAGGCAGAGCCCGCCCACCTGGGCATGACAACAGATGGTGTGAAAATTAACTCCATCCTGGTTAAAACCAGGACAGTCTTCCACTCCGTATTCCATTCCACTGACATCACGCTCAGGTTTCCAGAGACATCTTAAGGAATCACCACCCCCTTTTTTCCCAGGTCTCACCGGTATCATTCCCTTAGTCTATGGGCCATCCTTCCACAATGTTTGCGGAGTTCATTTAGTCCATAGCTTCGGGTTCCATCTGTTATGACAGTCTATAAGGCTGAGGAATGAGGCGGAGTTGGCTCAGTCGGTGGAACAGGAGGCTTTGGATGTGGCACGGGGATGTTGCAAGGCACTAATAGCAACAGCAGGGTTATTTGACAGTCCGGTTCATTGGCTATTCTCACCTAAAATCAAATCTCCCTGAGGCACGCATCAGACCTCTCCAGCCTTCTGCATTACCCACAAGTGCACCCAGGTCCTTGGGCAAAAGTAACCCCACGCATGTGTTTACCTTTACCCAATGCAGGAGTAACGCAGACGGCCTTCCCCAGCATATTCCTAACGCGCACTGCGGGGCTGTGGTGGTTTAGGCCCTGCCGGGACCCGAGACCACGCTGCCGTTGTCCCTCCCCCACCCTCGGACCGGACGGGGCAGGGAGTGAGATACAAACCCTGGGCTTGGGATAAGGAAAAATTTTATTACGACAGAGTAACAAATAATAAACCGAACAACAACAATAGCAAACCCAATAGCAATAAACAGTAATAACAATGAACAGGTCAAGAGACATACAGAGATACACCGCGAGGATAAAGCAGCGAAGGGGAGCGACGACGAACAAAAGCCGTCCCTGCTCTTGCCGCGCTTGGGCGCCTGGACCGGACGTCAGCAGGGTAGAGAATAGCCCGGCTGGAGCTCCCTCCCCACTGCTGGGGAAACTTAACCCTATCCTAGCTGAACCAGGACATAATCCACCCCTTTATTCTATACCATCTGCGTCATGCCCAGCTGCCATTTAGCAGTTAACAATAACAAAACAACGATTAACAAAGGCACAGTGTAATTCACGGCATGTTCTCACCCAGAATCAAGTCCCCCTGTGGTACGCATCGGACCTAGGCCGCCAGCATCTCCTTCTCGGTTGGTGTATAATTAGCTTCAGAGCCTTGGTATCCCCGCCTCCAAAAGCCTAGAGGTCGGCCTTGGGTTTCCCCAGGTGCTCCCTGCCAGAGGCTCCAGGTAGGGCCATTCTCCCCGGCTGTGGTGTAGAGCATGTTCCTAACCTCCTGCCCTTCCTGGACTGGCCCGAGGGCTACTGCCTGGGCCCAATCCCGCTTAATTTAGAATTGTAATTCAGCCTTAATTAGAAGCTCTGCACAGAAACTAACCTTTGTCCAGAAAGCCAGAGAAGCAGAAGGCTCTGCAGAGGGGCTGGGCTCCAGCACACCCCCCTGCTCACCCTCCCCACATCTCTACCAGCACCTCCGAGCGGGGAAAAACTGTCCCACAGCCAGAAGACAAGAGCCTGCCTGGGCCAGCTCTCGCCCTCGGGCTTAATGCCAGTTTCTGATCAGCACCTCTTGGCTCTGGTGACTGGCACCCTCTGAAGCACCACTCTGAGGTGTTTCATCAGATTGAACCCCCCCCAACCCAAATCACCAGAGAGCAGAAAATACTAAATGCGCCACTTCTTTCACTCTTGAAGTAAAAATAAAGGGCTAAAATTCACTTTCCTGGCGTAACCTGACAGATAAACCCCGCAGACACAACAGACCCCTACAGACAGCAAAACCCCACCAAGTTCAAGGTAAAAGGACAAGCACAGTCACACATCGGAACGTCTGAACAGCCCCAACTGTGACAAGAAACCTTTTTTTTAAGAAAAAAATCAGAACCATGACAAAGTTTGGTCTTTTAGACCAAAGCTTTCCCCTACCCCGGCGATCCCGCCCCCCCCCTCCCGGGAAATCGGCCTCCAGCCCCCACGCTCGCCCACTGCTAGGCCGGAGCCACCGCCACTAGTGCTGGGGCTGCTGGGGCTGGTGCCACCTTTGCAGGAGAAAAATTCAGTCACCACCCAGGACAAAGGGAGTGTTTTAAAAGGAGGAATTCCCACTTGGTGGGTGAACCGAATCTTTGCACGAGACATCCCTCAGGGAAGACCATAGAGAGCTGGGGCCCCCCTCCTGCCTAGGCGGCCTCACTGGAGACCATAGAGCCCTGGCAGAGTGTTGCAGGAAGTAGGCCCTGTGGGGGCCAGGGGACCCCCAGGGGGGCTCCAGCACGTTGTCCCCCTCCCAGCAGCTTCCCACAGTCCTGCCTGTGCCGTGAGGGGGGATTGGGGACCTGGGGGGTTATTGAGGGGGTGTTTATGGGGTTCTGTGGGAGTTGTGGGGGTTATTGGGGTCCTGGGGAGTTATTTGGGTCCTAGAGGGAGTGTAATGGAATCGGGGGGGTGTGAGGGTGTGGGTGGGCTGGAGGGGTTTGGGAGGGTTATTGGGGTCCTCGTGGGGGCTTTTGATGAAAATATTGGTGTCTGAGGTGAGGGGATTGGGGATGTCCTGGAGTGGTTTCTGGGGGAGATATTGTGGTCCTGGGGGTGTCTTGATGGAGGCATTGGGGTCTGGGGGAGGGTCTTGGTGCTTGGGGGGTGTTATTGGGGTCATAGGTGTAATAAATGTGACGATGATTTGTGTTATGGAATATATTGATCCTTAATACAAATGTTTGTGTTGTAAATATTTTATGATGAATATATGTTAAAAGGAAAATTATTGTGATTTTGTCTTTAAATCAGTTGGAGGCTTTGTAATCTCAGACTGTGTAATGGCTGTGTTGGTGTTTTGACTATGTTGTTACTGCACCTAGTAAAAAGTATCAGACAGAGCCTCGTTCTGATGGAAAAGGACCAGAAGGACCCTCGTTTTGGTGGGAAGAGGAGGAGTGGAAAAACACTAGAGAACCCCCCCTCAACAACACCACAGAATCTGAGAAGATTCCAGAAAACTCCACTATGCTTGTGTGGACTAAACACACCCATCTCATGAGTATGTATTCGAAAAGATTATAAAGGGGGTGGGTTTGTTTACACGGTGTGAGTTGGTGGCGGAGCGGAGACTCCCCGGTGTAGCCCGCGCGGTTTTGCTTATTCTGATTTCAGTAAAATTAGAAACCTATATTTGGCTTTTGGCTTCTAAATTTAGAACAAGGGGGAGTGGAGGCAGTTACTAGTGTCAGGGGGGACAGTCTAATGGGCTCCTGGGGGCGGTTTCTGGGGCAGATATGGGTGCCCTGGGTGACAGTAATGGGGTGCAAGAAGCGTCCAGTGGAAGCTACTGGAGTCCTGCGGGGGATCTTGTGGGGGAGATACTGGGTGCTAGGGATCTCCCGTGGGGGCTAATGGGGCTTAGGGGAGTCTTGGGGGTGGGCTGATAGGGTTCTGGGGAGATATTTGGGGTCTTGGGGTTAAAATGGAGAACTGGGGGGCCAATAGGATCTGGGGGGTAGTAAGGTAAGTACTTAGGTACTAAGGGTACCCTCTAGCTTGAGGGGGTGTGTGTGTAAGGGGACTGTGGGTGTTTTGGAGGGACCTGGGGTTGGAAAATGCAGTTTGGGTGGGTTGCAGGGGGGATTTGAGATTCCTGGGGGTCCCAGGGGTACCTGTCCCCTCCCTGCAGGTGCTGCTGCCCCAGGGGTACCCCAAGAGCGTCAGCCCCGATCACCTCCAGTACCGGTGCTGGGACGCCGTGGGAGTGGGGGACGGCGCCTCCGCCTTCACCGTGGTCCCCCTCAGCTGGGTGCTGCGGGGTGAATTCCCCTGATCCCAAACCACCCCCTTTTCACCCCAAAATGGCCCTTGGTCCCCAGAACGATGTCTGACCACCAAATCCCCAGTTTTACCCCAGAATTTCTGTTTGACCTGATTCGTGGAAACAGACTCTACAACTCGACTGGAGTTACACAGCAGGGATGTTTACTCCGGCGCCGGGGCGCGAGGGGATTTCTCCACATGCTTGCACCCCAGCAGCACATTTTACCAGAAACTTATGGAGTGTGGATATCCATATCCATTGGGTTGCATCGCACAAATATCCATATGCATAAGTGAGGCTGGGTTAGGTCTAGAGGCTGGTGTCAGCAGTTGATGTTCTCTTTGCACCTGCCCATTGCCTCCTGGTGGGTGTCTCTGGGGGTCTGTTGGAGGAAGGCTCACAGTCCTCCTCACCTTGTACTTTTCCTCGGAGCATGTGCAGATTCTCTTAGCCAATTTCTTGAACAACAAGAGTGGTTCCTGCTGGTTTACCACCTCTATCTTATCTAAAAGCACTAGCTTATGAGTTTCTACTGTCCACATATAGCCCACGAAGACTCAGTTTGTTAGAAGCCATCTGCTTTCCAAGGCCATGTCTCTTACTTTTGCCAAACACAGCAGTGCTTGGTATGTTTCCACTGAACAGTGAGAGCAAGCAGGATTATTAAACAATATTCAGAAATCATTATAAGTTCCTATAAGGTGCTGTAAGGATGTAAGTTGCAAAGCAGGTGATCATTGCCTTGTGTCAAAAGGGATTTACACTGCCTGCCTTTTAGCCATCTGTTCACTCCCTGTGTTCTGTTTCAGTCTCCCCTGTTCTCTGGAGCAGTGTTCAGGAAGTACAAGTTCCTAAAATTTCCAATGAATGAGCTAGTGCTGGCACTACATTTCTTTGATATGTACTTGATAGAGGTATTCAGGAATTCAAAGTGATTTCCCACTGCTTTGAAATTCCACCAAATAGGCCTTCTCTTACTACAGCGGTGAGAAGTTGGAAGTAAGCGGGTAGCAGCTGAGTAACTAAGTGTAAAATGTAGTTGTCAACCAGAAAACTGTTGCTGGGTAAGGCCGTACAATGGCGAGGGGAATAAGTAGAGTGCGGACAAAGGCAAAGACCACGCGCCTTTCCAAAGCGCTGGGAACATGCTCTGCTCCCTCGCTGCCAGCCTCACCCGTGTCCCTCACTGCCAGCCCTTACAGGCTGCCCTGGGACCCTTCCAGGGAGCTGTGGCAGAAGATCCACAGGTAGACACACCCGAGTTACCCCGTCTTGCCTGCAGAACACGGTCTGGCCATGGTGTTACCACCTTTGAGTCAACTCACATCTTGAAAACCTTCCAGTGATACAAAGCTGAAATCAAAGTTGTTAAAATCAGTCCTTGTCTTTACCTCACGTGCCTGAGCACAGGGTGCAAGTGGCACCTCCTTAGAAAATTGTAAGGGGCTGTTTGGCTGTCTCAACATTGCTACCTCACGACCACCCCTTCCTGGCCTCAGCATCCTGTTGCTGTGAAGGAGTACGCCTTGAAGGAGACGAATAGTCCCCGACGAAACCACGACGTCCGCCCGAGGCTGGCACAGCACCAGCCTTGGCAGCGCCCACCAAGCTGCACCTGCGCGCGGGCCGGGTGGAGAGGAAACCGCGGCGAGGAAGACGTGCAGAGGCTGAAGGCATCGCAGGCTGACCCCTCGCCAGCACGACCACCGTGGACAGCTGGGCATGTGCGCATGGAGGACCACGGGGCAGCACATCTTACAACGAGCCCTGTGGAAATGGGTGGACAGATCGTGGGGACGGGGACTATAAAGGAGGGACTGCGTACTCCTCTTGGATGATGCTTGTTGCTGGTTGCTTGTAGCCTGTGGCTTCTTAACGGGTGCCTGAGACTTTGGCGGAGCCAGGGGCGCGGACCATCATCATCGGCACCGAGACCGAGCCGACGGAACATCGCTGGATCCCTGGTGGTGGTGGTGGTAATTTGTTGCGCCTCTAGCGTTCTCTTGCTTAGGGATTCTGACTTTTTTCCTTTCTTTTCCTCTCTCTCCTATCGCTCTTATCAGTTGTTATAGAAAATAAAGTATCCAAGGTTGTACGGCATCTGACCTCGTTTGCGTCTTAATCTCGCTCTTGGGATCGTTCCAGAACCCTCCCCGATATCGGATCGGGACAATAATTCCCTCATCAGTCCTACACTAAAGGTATCAGGGCAGAGCTTGGCTGTGGAGTGTGTTGCTCTTTCCCTGCTTTTCCTGCCCTCTGCTCTTTCCTGGGGGGATACCAAGGGGGTCCTCCCTGGATGTTCCCTTGCTCCCGTTCTGCATCTCTCCCACCACCAGGATACGCACCACCCACAACAATCAGTGTCATGAAGGCACCAAGCGCGCACCCACAACCACCAGCTCAGGGGCCAGCACCAAGGGAGCCGATTCCATCTCACGGGATGGGATCTCAAGGAGCGAAGCATCCACGGGTCATGTCAGCTGACCGTGGGCTTGCTAAGGGCTTTGTAAAGGAGCCCCAGCAGCACCTTCAGCGGGGTGGGTCTGTACTTTGTGGGTGCCGGGCCTTTGGCCACCCAGGGAAGCAGGCTGGGGCTGAAGGCCAGGGCTGTGCAGAGGGGGTGGGTGGTTGCCATGCGCTCTGGCCACCGTGACATCACAGTGAGTGAGCCACGGTGGGGACGGTGCTAAGAGGCGGCAGCCGGCAGCTCCCCCAGTGTGTCCTGAGCCAACGGTGAGTGCACACGCGGCGGGAGGGAGGCTGGGCTGGACGAGGGACTGGGTAGAAACGCGGCCCCCTCTGCAGGGCCCAGCTGCTTGCCGAAGCGCCTCTGGCAGGGCCCTGTGACCCCCCGCCAGGGTTGGGCGCAGGCCTTGCTGCCTCGCAGCTGCCTCGCTCCCTCTCCTCCCTGCCCCCAGCGCCCTGCGGCTGCCGTCCCCTCTCCCCCCACCACCGGCTCCCTGCCTCCCGGCCCCACTAAAACCCTTCTCTCCTTCCTCCTGCAGGCCATGGTTGTCACACAACTGTTTGTCCAGTTGCTGCAAAGCATCCTGCAGTATCCTCAACAGGTTGGTGACAAGCTGGACGAGGACAGGCATGAGCACATGCAGCTGCGTGCGGCAGAGATGAGCCAGGCGATGAGTTGTCTGCTGCAGGAGGTGCAGGAGCTGGAGCAGAGGACCCGGGAGCAGAGCGGCATTGCCTGCCAAGCCCTGCTCTTTGCTGCCTTTCAGCAGTGGCAGTTCTGGGCTGGACTCCTGGTCCTGCTCCTCGGTCTCTGCTGGTGGCTCAGGAGAAGGAGCCCTGAGGTGGACAGCAGCGGCAAAGACGAGAGCTCCGGCAGCAAGACAGAGTGGGAGGAGGAGCAGCGTGTTGAAGGATTTCACCAGACTGTGGGTATCTCTAGGCTTGCTTTATTAACAACTCAGAGTTGGGCTATCACCTCAGGGAGTGGCAACAGCTGACAAATCGTCTTATGTCTATATGATTCTTCGTAACATGCCATACAATGCCAATTCATCCTCAGTTTCAAAAGTCCGTTGTATTCTAGAGTTCCAACTAGTTCTTCTTGTCCCGCTCCAGTTCCTCTTCTGACATGGCTGCTCACTGATGCAGTCTTCGGTCATCACGATGACTTATCTTCAGTATTGTTCCTAGAGCACCTGTGCATGCTGCTTTAAGTGTTAGTATGGCTCCTAGAGCACCTGTGCTGTATAAAACACTATCTTTATTAATATTCCTGCTATTAATAATATCCTAAGAGAAAAATTTCTCTAAAGCTGATTCCTTTTACACGGCAGGAGGACCCAGAGCAGGAGAAGGAAGAAAGTGAGGGAGAAGACCCTGCGGAGAGGGATGTGGCCATGATTTTTGACAAGTGCATCCAGTGGACAGTGCAGAAGCCAGCCTATACGAGCCAGCTGGTGGCCACCCCCGTCTGTGTCTCTCAAGAGAGATTTTCAAACGCTTTCTTCGTGGTGCTGCAGCCACTGATCGGGGTGGACAGCGCCTTTGAAGGCTGGAGTCCCTGTGAGGATGACGATGTCTGCTGCCCGCTCATGGCGCCCAAGCTCCCCCGTCGGCAGGCCTTTCACCTGGAGCTGGGCACCCCGGGAGAGATGCCGGCAGAGATGGAGCAGATGGAGCCGCCACGCAAACATGCAGCAGTCCAGGTCCCAGACCGCAGGGAGAGTCTGAGCCAGTCAATCCTGCCGGAGAGCAGCAGTGACAGCACCTGTGCGCGCTGCAGTCAACTGGGTGACCAGCTCAGCCTGGTGGAGAATCTCAGAGAAGAGATCGCGAGATTAAGAACGATTATGGAGTGCGAAAGGGAAATTGACTGGTGGAGTGACCACCTAGCAAACCCAGAGCACCAGGAGCAAACGGAGGTCGAGAGATTAAGCAGTATTCGGGAGTGTGAAGAGGAAATTGACTGGTGGAGTGACCACCTAGCAAACCTCAAGCAACAGGAGCAAATGGAGGCTCCAAACAAGGCAGGTGTGGAGGTTTGAACGCAGCCGGCAGCCAGCCGCCACATGGCCGGCCATTGACCTCCCCCTCCCCCCTCTGCAAAATCGGGGAGGGTCAAAAGAGACTTCTTTTGTGTGTTGAATAAAAATACAGAATTTGCTAAAAATAACAAGAGAACAACGGTAACTATAGTGAGTTCAAAATGACAAGGGGCAAAACGCAGCAGTGGCTTACCGAGCGCGGCAACCGCCCCCCACACAATACCGCCCAACGAGCAGAAAAAAAGAGAGAGAGAGAGAGAGAGAGAGAGAGGGAGAGAGAGGCAGAGCCCGCCCACCTGGGCATGACAACAGATGGTGTGAAAATTAACTCCATCCTGGTTAAAACCAGGACAGTCTTCCACTCCGTATTCCATTCCACTGACATCACGCTCAGGTTTCCAGAGACATCTTAAGGAATCACCACCCCCTTTTTTCCCAGGTCTCACCGGTATCATTCCCTTAGTCTATGGGCCATCCTTCCACAATGTTTGCGGAGTTCATTTAGTCCATAGCTTCGGGTTCCATCTGTTATGACAGTCTATAAGGCTGAGGAATGAGGCGGAGTTGGCTCAGTCGGTGGAACAGGAGGCTTTGCATGTGGCACGGGGATGTTGCAAGGCACTAATAGCAACAGCAGGGTTATTTGACAGTCCGGTTCATTGGCTATTCTCACCTAAAATCAAATCTCCCTGAGGCACGCATCAGACCTCTCCAGCCTTCTGCATTACCCACAAGTGCACCCAGGTCCTTGGGCAAAAGTAACCCCACGCATGTGTTTACCTTTACCCAATGCAGGAGTAACGCAGACGGCCTTCCCCAGCATATTCCTAACGCGCACTGCGGGGCTGTGGTGGTTTAGGCCCTGCCGGGACCCGAGACCACGCTGCCGTTGTCCCTCCCCCACCCTCGGACCGGACGGGGCAGGGAGTGAGATACAAACCCTGGGCTTGGGATAAGGAAAAATTTTATTACGACAGAGTAACAAATAATAAACCGAACAACAACAATAGCAAACCCAATAGCAATAAAGAGTAATAACAATGAACAGGTCAAGAGACATACAGAGATACACCGCGAGGATAAAGCAGCGAAGGGGAGCGACGACGAACAAAAGCCGTCCCTGCTCTTGCCGCGCTTGGGCGCCCGGACCGGACGTCAGCAGGGTAGAGAATAGCCCGGCTGGAGCTCCCTCCCCACTGCTGGGGAAACTTAACCCTATCCTAGCTGAACCAGGACATAATCCACCCCTTTATTCTATACCATCTGCGTCATGCCCAGCTGCCATTTAGCAGTTAACAATAACAAAACAACGATTAACAAAGGCACAGTGTAATTCACGGCATGTTCTCACCCAGAATCAAGTCCCCCTGTGGTACGCATCGGACCTAGGCCGCCAGCATCTCCTTCTCGGTTGGTGTATAATTAGCTTCAGAGCCTTGGTATCCCCGCCTCCAAAAGCCTAGAGGTCGGCCTTGGGTTTCCCCAGGTGCTCCCTGCCAGAGGCTCCAGGTAGGGCCATTCTCCCCGGCTGTGGTGTAGAGCATGTTCCTAACCTCCTGCTCTTCCTGGACTGGCCCGAGGGCTACTGCCTGGGCAATCTCCCGCTTAATTTAGAATTGTAATTCAGCCTTAATTAGAAGCTCTGCACAGAAACTAACCTTTGTCCAGAAAGCCAGAGAAGCAGAAGGCTCTGCAGAGGGGCTGGGCTCCAGCACACCCCCCTGCTCACCCTCCCCACATCTCTACCAGCACCTCCGAGCGGGGAAAAACTGTCCCACAGCCAGAAGGCAAGAGCCTGCCTGGGCCAGCTCTCGCCCTCGGGCTTAATGCCAGTTTCTGATCAGCACCTCTTGGCTCTGGTGACTGGCACCCTCTGAAGCACCTCTCTGAGGTGTTTCATCAGATTGAACCCCCCCCAACCCAAATCACCAGAGAGCAGAAAATACTAAATGCGCCACTTCTTTCACTCTTGAAGTAAAAATAAAGGGCTAAAATTCACTTTCCTGGGGTAACCTGACAGATAAACCCCGCAGACACAACAGACCCCTACAGACAGCAAAACCCCACCAAGTTCAAGGTAAAAGGACAAGCACAGTCACACATCGGAACGTCTGAACAGCCCCAACTGTGACAAGAAACCTTTTTTTTGAAGAAAAAATTCAGAACCATGACAAAGTTTGGTCTTTTAGACCAAAGCTTTCCCCTACCCCGGCGATCCCGCCCCCCCCCTCCAGGGAAATCGGCCTCCAGCCCCCACGCTCGCCCACTGCTAGGCCGGAGCCACCGCCACTAGTGCTGGGGCTGCTGGGGCTGGTGCCACCTTTGCAGGAGAAAAATTCAGTCACCACCCAAGACAAAGGGAGTGTTTTAAAAGGAGGAATTCCCACTTGGTGGGTGAACCGAATCTTTGCACGAGACATCCCTCAGGGAAGACCATAGAGAGCTGGGCCCCCCCCCCCTGCCTAGGCGGCCTCACTGGAGACCATAGAGCCCTGGCAGAGTGTTGCAGGAAGTAGGCCCTGTGGGGGCCAGGGGACCCCCAGGGGGGCTCCAGCACGTTGTCCCCCCTCCCAGCAGCTTCCCACAGTCCTGCCTGTGCCGTGAGGGGGGATTGGGGACCTGGGGGTTTATTGGGGGGGTGTTTATGGGGTTCTGTGGGAGTTGTGGGGGTTATTGGGGTCCTGGGGAGTTATTTGGGTCCTAGAGGGAGTGTAACGGAATCGGGGGGGGGGTGGGGGGGTGGGTGGGCTGGAGGGGTTTGGGAGGGTTATTGGGGTCCTCGTGGGGGCTTTTGATGAAAATATTGGTGTCCGAGGTGAGGGGATTGGGGATGTCCTGGAGTGGTTTCTGGGGGAGATATTGTGGTCCTGGGGGTGTCTTGATGGAGGCATTGGGGTCTGGGGGAGGGTCTTGGTGCTTGGGGGGTGTTATTGGGGTCATGGGTGTAATAAATGTGACGATGATTTGTGTTATGGAATATATTGATCCTTAATACAAATGTTTGTGTTGTAAATATTTTATGATGAATATATGTTAAAAGGAAAATTATTGTGATTTTGTCTTTAAATCAGTTGGAGGCTTTGTAATCTCAGACTGTGTAATGGCTGTGTTGGTGTTTTGACTATGTTGTTACTGCACCTAGTAAAAAGTATCAGACAGAGCCTCGTTCTGATGGAAAAGGACCAGAAGGACCCTCGTTTTGGTGGGAAGAGGAGGAATGGAAAAACACTAGAGAACCCCCCCCTCAACAACACCACAGAATCTGAGAAGATTCCAGAAAACTCCACTATGCTTGTGTGGACTAAACACACCCATCTCATGAGTATGTATTCGAAAAGATTATAAAGGGGGTGGGTTTGTTTACACGGTGTGAGTTGGTGGCGGAGCGGAGACTCCCCGGTGTAGCCCGCGCGGTTTTGCTTATTCTGATTTCAGTAAAATTAGAAACCTATATTTGGCTTTTGGCTTCTAAATTTAGAACAAGGGGGAGTGGAGGCAGTTACTAGTGTCAGGGGGGACAGTCTAATGGGCTCCTGGGGGCGGTTTCTGGGGCAGATATTGGTGCCCTGGGTGACAGTAATGGGGTGCAAGAAGCGTCCAGTAGAAGCTACTGGAGTCCTGCGGGGGATCTTGTGGGGGAGATACTGGGTGCTAGGGATCTCCCGTGGGGGCTAATGGGGCTTAGGGGAGTCTTGGGGGTGGGCTGATAGGGTTCTGGGGAGATATTTGAGGTCTTGGGGTTAAAATGGAGAACTGGGGGGCCAATAGGATCTGGGGGGTAGTAAGGTAAGTACTTAGGTACTAAGGGTACCCTCTAGCTTGAGGGGGTGTGTGTGTAAGGGGACTGTGGGTGTTTTGGAGGGACCTGGGGTTGGAAAATGCAGTTTGGGTGGGTTGCAGGGGGGATTTGAGATTCCTGGGGGTCCCAGGGGTACCTGTCCCCTCCCTGCAGGTGCTGCTGCCCCAGGGGTACCCCAAGAGCGTCAGCCCCGATCACCTCCAGTACCGGTGCTGGGACACCGTGGGAGTGGGGGACGGCGCCTCCGCCATCACCGTGGTCCCCCTCAGCTGGGTGCTGCGGGGTGAATTCCCCTGATCCCAAACCACCCCCTTTTCACCCCAAAATGGCCCTTGGTCCCCAGAACGATGTCTGACCACCAAATCCCCAGTTTTACCCCAGAATTTCTGTTTGACCTGATTCGTGGAAACAGACTCTACAACTCGACTGGAGTTACACAGCAGGGATGTTTACTCCGGCGCCGGGGCGCGAGGGGATTTCTCCACATGCTTGCACCCCAGCAGCACATTTTACCGGAAACTTATGGAGTGTGGATATCCATATCCATTGGGTTGCATCGCACAAATATCCATATGCATAAGTGAGGCTGGGTTAGGTCTAGAGGCTGGTGTCAGCAGTTGATGTTCTCTTTGCACCTGCCCATTGCCTCCTGGTGGGTGTCTCTGGGGGTCTGTTGGAGGAAGGCTCACAGTCCTCCTCACCTTGTACTTTTCCTCGGAGCATGTGCAGATTCTCTTAGCCAATTTCTTGAACAACAAGAGTGGTTCCTGCTGGTTTACCACCTCTATCTTATCTAAAAGCACTAGCTTATGAGTTTCTACTGTCCACATATAGCCCACGAAGACTCAGTTTGTTAGAAGCCATCTGCTTTCCAAGGCCATGTCTCTTACTTTTGCCAAACACAGCAGTGCTTGGTATGTTTCCACTGAACAGTGAGAGCAAGCAGGATTATTAAACAATATTCAGAAATCATTATAAGTTCCTATAAGGTGCTGTAAGGATGTAAGTTGCAAAGCAGGTGATCATTGCCTTGTGTCAAAAGGGATTTACACTGCCTGCCTTTTAGCCATCTGCTATAGATGCCTATAGACAGATCCTCATCCCTGAGGAGATATCAGTACTGTGACTGAAATACAGATCTCAGATTCTACCTGTTTGTTCCCCTTGCTGCATGTCTTAGCTCCTGCTGCTTGCAGGAACTTTAGGGAAGCATCCTACATGCTTATTTTGCATAGAAAGTGCGAGAACTTCCTCAACTCTATCAACATTTCTTTATTTGTGTTGACACTTTGGGTAGGCCCCCTTTGGACCTACTTTGTTGATTATGAGGTGTCTCCTGACATCAGCTGGCCCCCTTTGCTTGCTAACCCCATTCACCATTTCCTCACTTGACTGTGGATTGCCATCTTCATCCCCAGTCACTAGCTCATGTAATCAGATTGGTCAGTTTGGTGACAAAAATGCTTTCACCCCAGGTGGACAGGTGGATCCTTCTCTTCCTAGCAGTCTTCAGCCTTCGAAGAGAGTCCCATGGTCATAAAAATAGAATCCCTTATGCCATCACTAGCTGTGCAACCAGTTATTGTACCACAGGATCTCTCTATTGCTCCTCAGGTCTCTCCTCCTCACTGGTAGGATCAAGAAGACGTATTAGGCCACTTTCATGTTTCTTGGGTCTTTTTCAAAAGATGAAATGACCTTTCTAGGAGCACAACATACCATACCTGCCAATGTTTGAAAGATCCAGACTCCTGTTTATAAGGAGGAAATGGATAGTGTCACTTCAAAGAAACTTGTGTTATACTGCTTTAGGCCTCATTGTTGCTGGCTCCTGATGGACGGGGAGAGCAGAGGCAGAAGTAACAGAACCACAACCAGTTATTACTGCAGGAGAACATATTTGTCTCCTTTCTGCTTCCTGCTATTTCAAAACTGGACTCTCTGTTTCCTGTAAAAATGAACATACACAGTTCTGCAAAGCTCTTGTTCTGGAGGGATTCACTGCAGGTACACAATACAATGATCCTTCTTCATGACTTATGGTTAGTATTTCTGAAAGGTTTTTGGACAGATAGAAAATAAAACAAAGTATATGAGCAGAACTAGTAAACCCTACATACCTTCTTCCCTCTCTCCCTCTGCTGACACATTGTTAAATTCTCCCACCGTTCTTTGGGTTCTTACTTGTACATCTCACAACTCTATTAGTCCCTGCTACACCCCTTCATCCTTCCACAATACACACAACTTCTTCCTTTCATTGTATTCCTCTACTTCAGGGCTTTACCCTGGACAAAATTATAAAAGGAGATGGTGAAAGCAGGAGTAGTCTATGAAAATCCTTTATTGGAATTTCACATTCTCCCACCAGTGACATCCCACTGGATCTATGAATATTCTTTACAGCTGAAGACCTACAGGTTTCAGGGAAAGGGCTATTCTGTTTCTTCCAAGCATCATAGATGGCTACCTCCTGTTGATCTCCTGCCCTTTTCACTCTAAAATATCCAGCATAAGTCCCCACTGTATGTGCTTTCTGGAATATGTAGGAGTAGTGTCTTCGGAAAAAGGTTCTAAAAGCATTATACCTGTCAGTTGGTTGGACCATCAACTAAATTTCCATGTTGAAATTTTGGGAAGGCAGGAAGGTAGCATGACTGGTTTTCCACCATACCTCTATGTGATCCTAGTCTTTTCTCTTTGACAATCCCAGCTGGAAACAATAACTCTGAAATTCTTTGAAAAGGGTCAGTGGAGGACACAGAGGAAAGGCAAACATGAAAGGAAGCTACAGCCAAAGACATTATCATATTAAAAGAGGCTTAATATGCAGCGTGGATGAAGCCATAGAAAATAATTTCACTGACTTTACGCCTAAAAATTAAGCTTTTCAGAGCTTCCTTATTCTAAATTGACTATACCTTCTTTAATTTTTGATAAGCTGCAGAAAGCAGTTATGGTTCAAAACTACTTAAAGGTGTGAGATTTTTTTAGCCAATATAGCCTGTCAGAAAGCTTTTGCATTGCACATTTTAATCCCTGAACATAAGGGGACTTTTTGTTACAAATGCATGGTTTATTTGAACAGAAAGCTGTTCAAAAATTTGACATGAAAATGACCCTACAAATCCCTCTTTACTAGTAAACTCTTTCTGTTATTTCTAGTATGTATTTTCTGAAAGTTCCCCCCTTCTGTTTCCTACACGGTCCTGTGCGCCCAAAACACAGGCTGGCAACTGGTGTGACTTCTTCTCTTGTCCAGCCTGGTGGTATTGACAATTATGTGCAGAAAACAGAGATTTTTTTCCGTTGTAGGAAGATTTACACTTTTTGCACCTATGAAGTCCAGGTGTTATTTATAATGTGGCATTCTTCCAAAGGCAGCTTTGGGAAAGCAGTGAGTTCTTTGTTAACCCTCAACCTGCTAACTTGGAACCTTACTTACTTTTTCCTTACTTGGGAAAATATTTAAAGCAGAAATAAGGGTGGATTTATCATTAATAACAACGAACTTGAATTCTCTGAGATCATGAAACCATGGAGGGATTGCCGAACAAGAGACAGTGTCCTCATCCTGCAGCAATTGGGTGTGGGTTTGACCACTTCTCAGTTGTTATTTTTCACAAAAAAATTGTCCTGCACTAAATAAGTGCTTGCATGAGACAAATGCTTTGTAAATGGTTAAATACCACAAAGCTATGAAAGAATTGACTACATTCATTTTGAAAAAGAGCCTAGGTATCATACTGATGTAAATCCAGGCTGTGGGAATCCACTAAGAATTATGTTAACATAAATATAAAATTGCTTTTCGGACCCATTCCCAGACCAGAAGAATGCTTAGCATGCTGATTTAGCCAGCTGTGGAGCAGCCTGGTCAAGGCTGACATGTGGGAATACAGTTGGAGGAAACACCTAGGCTTGACTTATCTTTACATTTTCTAGCAGGGAAGGAAGACAGAGCCAGAGCTAGTCCAAGACATTCATTCAACAGAAACATAACACTGGAGGGAATCACTTGAGATCCATTTAAGTGCTTAGACAGAGGTCCTAGACCATCTTGGACATTTTAAGCATCCTTCCTGGTCTCCACCTGCCATCCCATAAGGTTTCCTGCAGGTCATATGTCTTGTATGCTAGTCTCATGAGGACATGTCAGATAAATACCCTAGAATGTCTGCAATAGCATTTACTGCCTATGGTAGGGCAACTGAGTTGCTCCATTAATGGCATGGTATCCATCTGAAGCTGCTATCAGACAGAATTCAATTCCTAAATTGCCAAAGTCCATTTAAAACTACCTATATTTTCTGACTGTATCATAGAGGTGGATATTCTGTGGTCCTACTGGCCCATATGATGAAGGAGAATGTAGACTGAAGTTATTCCTGATGAACCTGAATTAATTTTCAACTAAAAAAAATTATCTCAAAAGAGAAAAACCTTTCAACTCGATTATCTTCTGACTATTAGCACGAACAACTCTCTTGTCTTCCCGATGTTTATACTCTTTTCAATGTGAGCATAAATACAGACAAGAAGATGATCTTTTCTGACTCTGTTTTGTTAGGCTAAGCAAAACTCATCTGGAGTCTTTTCATAGATGGTCTCTCCAACTTTCAGAGCACCCCAGGAACCTTTTCTGAACCATGTCTGGTCTCTATTATCTTGAGCCTGGCTGGCCACAGCCATGCAGTTTTACCAATTCCTTGCAGATTAATGCTAACAAACTTCTAATTCACTCTAGTGTTGCATTAGCCTTTTTCATATCTTAAACCACTATTCAGAGCCAAGCTTTTCTGTCTTTTCTAGCACTATAGGAAACAGGTGGTGCACATTACAGACAAGGTGGGGACTAGGTTAGTTCTTTACAAGGACTGCACAGGGAGTATGTGGGGACATAAAGACTCTAAAAGACTTTCCTAACTGATTTTATGCATATTATATCTGTTAAATGAAACTCTATATGGAGGCTTAGCACAGTGAAGTCACTGATGTTCAAAAGATATCTCTTTCTAGAATAATAATCTTTAGTGTGGCAATAAATGTAATTAAGACCTTCCTCAAATTTCCTTTTAATGACTGGTCTGTGGAACTTCAGGAAGTAGTTTCATTCATTTAGTATTTCACAGTTAAGTTCAAATTTAATATATTTTATTGAAACGATATAGCATTTAATTTTTTTAGGCTATCATAATAGCATTCTGGGAAACGTTCTCTACCAGGTAATAATAGTAAGCCTGGTTTTCCACCCGTTGTTCTGCTGTCTGCTTGGAGGATATCTGGGAAGTTCACATATGGCAGAAAACTCTTGACACTTCTTTGTCTTCATCTATTTCAAAGAGTAAAAGGCCAAAGTTATAAAGAACTTTCAGAATCTGCCTGAAATCTTCCTTTTTAAATGAAAATGAAAATAACAGGGAGCAACTACATGGTTTTCTGGATTGTCTTATGACAGCTCTCACTTTAAGCAGTCTCTGTCAGCATGTCACACATTCAGTTCACCTACCTTATTGGAAAGTCAACAGTGATGGCATTTGTATATTTAGATCTTACATGACTCGGGAACAGTGCACACTCAGTGATTGGCTATAGCACTTAATATTAGTCCTGTAATAGACCACAGCTCTGGACTTTGCTATGAGTTTCTGACAAAAAATTGGCTCCTGTTTGTACTGACCTTCAAGTGGCTTTTTGGCATGGAAATCAACATTGTTTATTCAGAAGCAGCTCTCTGGCCTGAAAGGGAAGCCTCAGCTATTTTTACAATTGTTGAGACTGTATTTGTAAATAAATACTGATGTTCTGTCACACAGACACTCTGAGCTGCTGAAACGCCAGTGTCACTTATTGTACAGAATTCTTACAGCTATTCTGGCACTTACCCACAGGGTTTATAGGCATTGCTTTCTGACATATGAGCTTCAGAGTGGATAAAGCCACTGAAAATTGTCCTGTTCTATAATCTTGCTAAGACCCAAACAGAGAAAGTTTATTGACCTTTAAATGTGTAACAGATTAAAAAATCTGCCAGTGACCATAAAACCGATGAAGTATCATAAAATGTCATCTCGTGCCATAAAAAATGTGTCAAGAGAGCAAATAAAAGCCTATTTAAAGTTGTGTACTTAGTCACCCATAAGAGATTTTCATGAACTTGTAATTTTTATCTATATGTCTTTTGGTGAACTTGGTCGGATGAGGGAATAAATTTAACCAAAATGCAGATATGGAGATAAACTAATGAATGTATTCCTGCTTTTTTTTTTTTTTTTTTTTTTTTTTCAAGCAGATGCTATACTCTCTGCTGTTTCTAATATTTCCTTGTTTTATATGTGGATTGTGTGATTGCACCTGGAGAAGTCAGCCATCAATATCTTTTCAGGTGACCCCAACAGCTTTGAATGCAGACTTGTACTAATTGTGTTGATCTGGTCTAAAGATGCTTTCATATTTGAGACTTTGCTGCCAAAAGCACAAGGGTTGTAGCACAAGGGTTGTGTACACGTTATAGCATCTTGCCCATGGGAAATACATAGCATCTTACAAAGTTTGTCCTGGTAAGGCTTAACTTCACTTGAGGTAACATAGAAAAAGTCCTTTTTTCATTTTTGAGTAGATTCAGCTTATTTGCCACTATTCTCCCCCCCCCCCCTTTTTTTTTCTTTTTTTTTTTTTTTGTGTGTGTGTGTGTGATTCTCTGGCCTTGTTAGTAAACGTAACTTTTTTATTATCTATAAATCTTGTTACTGAGAAGCAATGAAGAATCCTCCTGAGATTACTAACTGAATGTAATAACATTGGCTCCTGGTGAAAGATATGCTAGAATTCGCTAAATGTTTTGAATCAGTCCTTCAGTAGTACGGGACTTTTTATGAGACATGAAAATTTTGGTGACTGAGGGAATCTCAACATGTGGTATCACATGTGATATCCAGAGAGATGCAATTTCTGTGGTTTGAAGACTTCCCTCCCTGAATGCCTTCTGTTCTGATAATCCACAAATATCAAGCACTCAAGCTGCAGCCTGTATACTGCTCAACTTAACAAAATGTTTTAGTCTATTTCACCTACAAAGATTTTGCTGACTCTGAATTTTCATGTACTTTTTAAATTTAAAAAATGCTTTCTTAGACCCCATAGCTGCCTGTGGTGGTTTAGGCCCTGCCGGGACCCAAGACCACTTTGCTGTTGTCCCTCCCCCACCCTTGGACCAGACTGGGCAAGGAGTGAGGTACAAATCCTGGGGTTGAGATGAGGAAAAATTTAATACAACAATGCAACAAATAATAATCTGAACAACAACAATAGAGACAGCAATAACAATAAGTAGTAATAACAATGAACAGGACAAGAGATATACAGAGATACCACAAGGATACAGCAGTCCTGTAGCGGGTGCCGTCATGGACAAAAACAATCCCAAAATCTGTTTCCGGGCTTGGCCACCTGGACCTGACTCAGCATGGTATCAAATAACCCACCTGGAGCTCCCTCCCCACTGCTGGGGAAACTTAACCCAATCTGAGCTGAACCAGGACACTACCACATATTCATAAATTAAACCTTTTAAAATATAGTAGTCTTCAGCAGCCTGAAATAGTGATTTGATAAACTCAGTCCCCTATCAGCTACCTGGCTATACAATGATGCTATAAATGTCACAGCTTTCTTCTGTGAAACCAGTTTCAGCACTGGATATAGAGAAGAGCATAGAAGGAAAATCTGTGAGTATAACGGTTCACAAATACTCTTGGAAAGAAAAAAGGACAGAGGAAAAAGGGAGGAAGCAATGGACAGCGATGACCCTCACCCCGCTATCCCAGTGGAGGCAAGAGATGGAGACATGAAGCACAACAAAGATGCAAGGGATATTGATGGATCAGTAACTGTGGTAACACCTGTGAAAGGTCAGGCCGGACTTAGGACCTCTAAATGTAGAAAGGTGCTGGGAACATCAGCCCATCTGAAGCGCATGTATACCAATTCATGCAGCATGGGTAACAAAGAGGAGGAACTTGAAGCCATGATACAGCAGGAAAATTGTGATGTAGTGGCTATCACAGAAACATGGTTGGATGTCTCCCATGACTGGAGTGTGCCAGTTGATGGCTACAAGCTCTTTAGGAGGGATAGACAAGGAAGGAGAGATGGTAGGGTGGTGTTGTATGTTAGGGACTGTTATGATGGCTTTCAGAACAAGTGTAGTGAAGACAGAGTGGAGTGTCCTTGCATTACAATCAGGGGGAAGGCCAACAAGGCAGATGTTGTAGTAGGAATCTACTACAGGCCACCCAACCAGGGCAGAGAGGGGGATGAAATATTCTATAGGCACTTAGGAGAAATCTCATGATCATTTGCCCTTGCTCTTGTGGGAGACTTTAACTTCCCAGACATCTGCTGGAAATACAACACAGCAGAGCAGGACCAGTCCCGGAGATTCCTGGAATGTGTGGGAGACAACTTCCTGACACAGCTGGTGAGTGAACCAACCAGAGAAGGTGCCCTGCTGGACCTCCTCTTTGTGAACAGAGAAGGACTGGTGTGGTGGTTGGAGGTCAACTAGGGCACAGTGATCATGAAATAATAGAGTTCTCTATTCTTAGAGAGGCCAGGAGAGGGGGCAGCATAACTGACATGTGGACTTCCAAAGGGCTGACTGACTTGTTTAGGCACAGGCTTGACAGGATCCCTTGGGAGATTGTCCTGAAGGATACAGGGGCCCAGGAAGGCTGGGCACTCTTTAAGAAGACAGTCTTAAGGGCACAGGAGCAGGCCGTCCCCAAGTGCTCTAAGAGAAGCCAACACCAGAGAAGACCACCCTGGCTGAACAGAGAGTTTTGGCTGCAACTCAGGGAGAAAAGGAGAGTGTATGGCCTTTGGAAGAAGGAGCTAGCGACTCACAGTGATGACAAAGATGCTGTGAGGCTATGCAGGCTGAAATCAGGAGGTCTAAACCCAGCTAGAAATTAATCTGACTTCAGCAATCAAGGATAACAAGAAATGTTTCTATGTCAACAGCAAAAGAAAGATCAGAGAGAGCCTCCATCCCCTGCTAGACACAGGAGGAAATATGGTAACAAGTGATGAGGAAAAGACTGTGGTGCTTAATGCCTTCTTTGCCTCAGTCTTTAATAACAAGACTAGTTGTACTGAGGGAATCCAGCCTCCTCAGCCAGAAGACAGAGACTGGGAGAACGACCCCAACATTCCAGGAGGAGACAGTCAGTGACCTCCTGCATCACACAGACACACACAAGTCTATGGGACCGGATGGGATACACCCGAGGGTGCTGAAGGAGCTGGCTGGGGTGCTCGCCAAACCGCTTTCCATGATTTACCAGCAGTCCTGGCTGACCGGGGAGGTCCTGACTGATTGGAAATTGGCCAATGTGACATCCGTCTATAAGAAGCATCAGAATGATGATCCATGAAATTACAGGCCTGTTAGCTTGACTTCGGTGCCTGGGAAGCTGATGGAGCAGCTCATCCTAAACACCATCACACATGTGGGACAAGCAGATGCTCAGGCCCAGTCAGCATGGGTTTATGAAAGGCAGGTCCTGCCTGACAAAACTGATCTCTTTCTACGACAGGGCGACCTGCTTATTGGATGAGGGAAAGGCTGTGGATGTTGTTTACCTTGTCTTTAGTAAGGCCTTTGACACCATTTCCCACAGCATTCTCCTGGTGAAACTGGCTGCTCGTAGTTTGGATGGGCACACGCTTCACTGGGTGAAAAAACGAGCTGGATGGTTGGGCCCAAAGAGTTGTGGTGAATGGAGATAAATCTAGTTGGCAGCCAGTCACAAGTGGTGTCCCCAAGGGCTCGGGTTTGGGGCCACTCCTGTTTAACATCTTTATTGATGATCTAGACGAGGGGATCGAGTGCACCCTCAGTCAGTTTGCAGATGACACCCAGTTGGGTGGGAGTGTTGATCTGCTCGAGGGCAGGGAGGCTCTGCAGAGAGACCTGGACAGGCTGGAGCCATGGGCTGAGGCCAACTGGAGGAGTTTCAATAAGGCCAAATGCCGGGGGCTGCCCTTGGGCCACAACAACCCCCAGCAGCGCTACAGGCTTGGGGAGGAGTGGCTGGAGAGCTGCCAGTCAGAGAGGGACCTGGGGGTGTTGATTGACAGCCGGCTGAACAGAAGCCAGCAGTGTGCCCAGGTGGCCAAGAAGGCCCATGGCATCCTGGCTTGTGTCAGCAATAGCGTGGCCAGCAGGGACAGGGAAGGGATCTGACCCCTGTACTCGGCACTGGTGAGGCCGCCCCTCGATTCCTGTGTTCAGTTTTGGGCCCCTCACTACAAAAAGGACATTGAATGACTCAAACGTGTCCAGAGAAGGGCAACGGAGCTGGTGCAGGGTCTGGAGCACAGGTCGTACGGGGAGCGGCTGAGGGAACTGGGGGTGTTTAGTCTGGAGAAGAGGAGGCTGAGGGGAGACCTCATCGCCCTCTATAGCTACCTGAAAGGAGGCTGCAGAGAGCTGGGTTTGAGCCTCTTTAGCCTAGTAGAAAGCGACAGGACAAGAGGGAATGGCCTCAAGTTTCTCCAGGGAAGGTTCAGACTGGATATTAGGAAGCATTTCTTTCCAGAAGGGGTTGTTAGGTGTTGGAATGGGCTGCCCAGGGAGGTGGTGGAGTCCCCATCCCTGGAGGTGTTTAAGAGTTGGGTGGACATAGTGCTGAGGGATATGGTGCAGTTGGGAACTGTCAGTGTTAGGTCAATGGATGATCTTCAAGGTCTTTTCCAACCTAGATAATTCTGTGATTCCGTGAAAAACAGAGAAAAGAACAGAAAAAGGATGAGGAGAGAGGGACACAGAGACACTCTCCAAACTGCTTGTACTCAAGCACACTCTGGCAGGTGATGACCATGAAACTCTGTGATACACAAATCATGAATAAATGACATTTAATTCATACAAACTCTGCCTTTACTCCATCCAAGCATCCCAGTTACATCTGTGGGACATCTACTGTAAGCCTAGGCAAGCCTATAGGTCAGAATTTTTATTCCAGCTCACAGGATGCAGTTCTTTCCCTGAGCTGTTTTGATATACCCATGCGGTAAGAAACAAGAAAGGATGTCTTTGGTTTGGTTAGAAATGTATGTCTCTCTCTGCCAGTCCTTGGATAACATGAAAATTTTCATCTACTCCAAATCCAGCCTATAATGAATTTATCTTTGCTTCAAATATAGGAAGTTAATAAGTACAAATAGTACATTTGCCCACAGCAAGAGCTAGTTTGCATCATGCATTTGCACTTATTCAAATTAGTTTAAATCACTTCCCACATGATCAGAATAAGCAGCCAGTGATATACCTGAATGTTTCAGCTTTACTTAAAGAACACAAAATCACTATATAACTATGAGGGACTAGGGTAATTCTTGGAATATTTTTCAGCTTTCCCATTAGGTACATACCACTTTCGTATGGTATATAGATGTAACAGATATAGGCTGAACACTCTTGATGGATTGATGAAGGCGGCAGAAATTATAATTTCCTAAAGATAAAAGGGAATTAATATCCAAAGGAAAGTTAAGAGATATATCTATAATTAACACCAAATATGCAAGGCTAAACAGCAGAGCTCACCAAAGAGAAAGTAATCCCAGTAAGTCTAGATTACATTGACAAGAAGATACTCTATACAAATAACCGCTAGGTTAAATTATACAATCATCAGGTTTCATCTTGAAATTTTCCTCTGTGATTTCTGTCTTCCTTCAACAGCCTGAAATTGATTTTACTCAGGAGACAGTAATTACAAATTGTTCTTCCATTCTGCATTAATATTGTATCAATAAAAAAAGATAGCCAGCCTAATTTTCTTTCTTTCTCCCTTTTACACAGAAATCAGAAAGCAAAATAAAGCAAGACAAAGTAAAACATAAAAAAGTGAAGCAAAAGAAACCTTTAAATGAGACACACTTTCCATACAAAACTGATTTTTTCTTTAAGAATTTTTCAGGCATCTTTTTACGTGCCTAAAAATGAGCATTTTTCTTCCCTATTTTCTATTGAAATAACAGTTTTCAAAGTCAACTAATGCAAGTGATAAAGCTATCACACCCAAAGGCTGAATATACAGACATATTCAGTCTAAGGAAGCAAAGATAAAGCTATCAGCATCATTAAATGACAGCCTCAAGATGAAGAAGCATTAATTGTGTACAAGCTGAACTGTTCAGTATACATTAAAAGGTGTGTAAATGAAGTATAATAATTTCAGTGTGAGTTACAATGATCACAGATGCTACAAATACATCTGGGTGAGTGGCTTTTGTTATCAAAAATATGTTGTATGCTATTATTACCCACTTCTAAAATTGCTTGTCTCACAGATTCTGTTTTTCAAGGCTCAGCTAGTGCTGAATATCACATAATAATTCTGCATTTTCTTCCATATAAAGATTCTCCTGATAATAATAGCCCTCCACAGTCAAGGAAGTGCCTTCTTACACAAATTAGCTTGTAACATTAGGTTCATGTCTAGAAAACCAATATCTTTCCAGGTTTTGGAAGGGATAAAGTAAAGCCACTCTAGTGTGTGACCACCATAATTTGACTCTGGTCTGTATGCTGTATTTAATTGTTTGAGAGACTATTGACTAAGGACAAAATATTAGCTAATCTGTCCCTTTATCAGACCATTTTTCTGAATATTTAATTTTTTTTTAGATTTATCACCCCAGCTATTGCACTAGAGATACATGACGCCAGCACCATACTGGTTTTCAGACTTCTGAGAAGCCTCCAGCCATAACTCTCAGGCTTTTGTGTAAAGGTGCATTTATAATTTTGGAAAGCTTTGAAGGCTCAGCTTCTAGGTTTAATATCCCCTTAGGAACTCTAAATTCTTCTCCCATATGGAAATAATTTCAGCTTGCACACCTCCTCCTTCACCACATTGGCTTAATCCACTCAGCTACAGAAAGCTGCCAAGTCCAGTTATGAATCTTAGTCTCTACATGTGCTTTTTTGCCAAAGATCAGCAGAAGACAAACCACACAGTGGGCCATGAATATTTGCTAAGAGGTATCAGAATGCATCAGCTAACATGAGGCATATTCCATCCCACGCATGCTTCAAGTCCCAGTATCTTTTACAAAATGCTGAATTAATATTACTCTCATTACCTGCTGACTTCTCCATTGACACAGCTAGTCACAAGAAAAAGGACTGACTTTTTGAAAGAAAACTTAAAAATTAATTGCCATCCATTTTTTCTAGTATCTTTCTCTACCAGGCACTGGGTTCCTCCCTGAATTCTGCCTTGCTGTAAGGGGAAAGACAGAGTAGTAAGAGATGCATGTATGGTCACCACCATACCTACAGGGCTGTACCAAACACAGAGAGAGGAGATTCTTGAATTCGTTACCCAGGATATGGAGAAGGCTGAGGTACCCAATGACTGCTCTAGACACACTGCGCAAGTTGTAGAAGGCAAAGGTGGGGACTGGGAGAATGAAGAACTGCCCACTGAAGGAGAAGATCAGGTTCAAGACCATCTAAGGGACCTGAAAGTGCACAAGTCCATGGGACCTGTTGAGATGCATCTAGGGGCCCTAAGGGAACTGGTGGCTCAGCCACTGTCCATCATATCTGAGAAGCCATGGCAGTCTGGTGAAGTTCCCCCTGACTGGAAAAGGGGAAACATAGCCCCCATTTATAAAAAGGGAAAAAAGGGCAAAAAGGGCAACCTGAGAAACTACAGGCCAATCAGTCTCACCTCTGTGCCTGGAAAGATGATGGAGTGGATATGTCTGGAAACTGTGCTAAAGCATGTGGAAAATAAGGGGGTGATTGGTGACAGCCAGCATGGCTTCACTGAGGGAAAACTGTGCCTGACAAATTTGGTAGCCTTCTACAACAGGGTTACGGACTTGGTGGATAATTGAAGAGCATCTGATGTCATCCACCCAGACTTGGACAAAGCATTCGAAACTGTCCCGCATGACATCCTTGTCTCCAAATTGGAGAGTCATGGATTTGATGGATGGACCCCTTGGTGGATAAGGAATGGGCTGGATGGTCACACTCAAAAAGTAGCCATCAATGGCTCAATGTCCAAGTGGAGAGCCATGACGAGCGGCGTTCCTCAGTGGTCGGTGTTGGGACCAGCGCTGTTTAACATCTATGTTGGCAACACAGACAGTGGGGTTGAGTGCACCCTCAGCAAGTTTGCCAATGACACCAAGCTGTGTGGTGCGGTCAACATGCTGGAGGGAAGGGAGATGCCATCCAGAGGGACCTTGACAGGCTTGACAGGTGGCCTGTGCAAATCTCATGAAGTTCAACAAGGCCAATTGTAAGGTCCTGCATATGGATCAGCACAAGTACAGGCTGGGTGAAGGATGGGTTGAGAGCAACACTGAGGAGAAAGACTTGGTGGTGTTGGTTGATAAGCTCAACATGACACGGCATTGTGTGCCTGCAGCCCAGAAATCCAACCCTATCCTGGGTTGCATCAAAAGAAGCGTGGCCAAGAGGTCGAGAGAGGGGATTCTCCCCCTTTGCTCTTTGAGACCCTGCTTGGAGTCCTGTGTTCAGCTCTTGGGCCCCCAATATAAGAAGGACAAGGACCTGCTAGAACAGATCCAGAGGAGGCCACAAAATTGATCAGGGGGCTAAAGTACCTCCCTTATGAAGACAGGCTGAGTTGGGGTTGTTCAGCCTGGAGAAGAGAAGGCTCCAGGGAGACCTTATAGCTTCCAGTACTTAAAGGAGGACTACAGGAAAGAATGGAAGGGACTCTGTAGCATAGTGATAGGATGAGAGTTAACAGTTTTAAACTGAAAGAGGGTAGATTTAGATACAAGGAAGAAATTCTTTCCTGTGAGGGTGGTGAGGCACTGGAACAGATTGCCCAGAGAATCTGCGGCTGCCCCCTCCCTGGCAGTGTTCAAGACCAGGCTGGATGAGACTTTGAGCAACCTGGTCTAGTGGAAGGTGTCCCTGCCCATGGCAGGGGGGTTGGAACTAGATGATCTTTAAGGTCCCTTCCAACCCAAATCATTCTGTGATTCTATGCTGAAAAAAATGTGAAGTGATGGAAGAGAGATTACCATATTCGGAAATCAACTTTTGTTTCTGGTTTGAAGAGTATGTTTGGGCAGGTTATAAGTTCTTTGTAGGAATGGCTAGTTTTATGAACATCAGGGAAGAAATGTTATTTAAAGAGAATGAGGATACATGGATGATTAGGCTGTTGGTAATTATAGGATATCCCAAAAAGACAGGGCAACCCCAACAGCAAGAAGAGATACAGAAATGGAAGAAAGAAGAAAAGGGTTATTGAGGTTATCCCAATTCACCAGAAATTCTAGGGATGAATAATTGAAGATGAAAGGAAAATGAAGCTAAACCATTCAGTAGCAAAGACCAGAGTGATGTCTTGACCCAGTAGCTGTTGATAAGACCTGCTTTTACATTCAGTAGGGATTTGAGTTTACCTCCCATCTCAAAGATGAGAAAAATATCGACTTTGAGCTGAGAATAAGCCAATGAAGACATTTAAATAGAAGCTGGGGAGACTGGAGTAGCACACAAAAGAGTGAGACTTAGTAAGTGTCCTACAAATCAGTGACTTGTTGACAGTGACTGGCTTCTTATGTAGTTGCTAAAAGAAATGCAGCTTTGTGCACAAGACAAAGGAAGCCACAGATATGGAGTGATTTTGGAAAACATGAATGATTTTTCAGGCAGCGGGGAGGTTGTAGAAGTAATGAAACAAATTCCATGGGAGGCTGCTGGAGAAGAAGTTGCTGCAGAAAAAAAGGAAGAGATATGAGAGCCAGAATGAGAGAGGAGGAATACATGGACATGGACAAGCACAAAGTAGAAAAACACACTGGGGAGAGGAAATAGGTAGAGAACATAAAAATGTCACCAAAACTGTAAACTGACCAGGACTATGGGAGGACACTGGCATTCATCACCAGGAAACAGAGGGAGACTGTTTTGGAAGGAGTTTGGATTTCACAGCACCATATTTCAGACAGTTAGGCGAGTCAGAGGATGTAAACAGAGAAATATGCAGATGTTCGTCTGAAGGGAGAACCACATACAGGACAGATACTTAAAAACATGTGGTGAGTTGATTTGGATAAAGGATAAAAGTGCAGTGGAAGAAGGGAAAAAGACTAGAAATGTTTTGCAAAGCTGAGGAATATGAAGGTGTTTCAATGAATTTAGTAGGAACAGATCAAAGCCTGCTGGAATGTGTGAAACCTACCAAAAGGAGATGAATTACCTTGTGCTGGATACCATCCTGCCACAGCTGGATCATTATTAATACAAGATGTAGGTAGTTCATCTTTGTGATAAATTTTTTTTTTTTTTTTTTCTACAGAGCTCTGCTGTAAGTACAGTGTAAGTAGAAAGGAGGGAGAAAGACATATTGAGGAGAATGCACCAAATAAATTAAAAAATGGAAGACCTATATGTTAGGTTATGTTACTGAAGGCTAATCATATTAAAGAAAGACCTGTTGAGGATAAGAGAAACAATGGGTGGAGGAACCTGCTTAACATATTCAATTCAAACCTGGTGTCCTGACCTGGGCACTCCCAGGGTTATTGAAAAAGGATCAGACCATGGTCTCTGGGAGAAAACCCACCAAGGGCAGACAAGGAAAACATTGTGCCAACTGGCAAGGGTTACTGCTTTCAGGGGCACATGGCTTATGTGGGTCATAGAATTGTGGAATTGGATAAAACTTGCTATTTAGACCTTTTAATGGGACTGTGGAAAGGTGCAAAACTTACTAAGAGATGTTTAGAGCAAGGACCAAAGGTGAAGAGAGGAACCAGATTGGATCCAGGAGGAACAAGCATCTACCCTATCCTTTTATTTAAATCGCATTTCTAACTCTATTCTATGTGGGTGTGCTTTCTAGTCTGAGAAATATTCTGTATGTGTTGTACAACTACTCAGAAGTCTGAGTACCAGCAACTGGAGAGTGAAGGGATTGTGGGTCTGAGAGAACCATAGCTTTGGGGGTCAGCAGTGGGAGAGGCTGTGAGTCTCAGGCCAGCTGCTACAGTCTCATATTGCATAAGCACATGCTTAACTGCTAATGAAGTTCAAGCCAGAATGGCCAATAAGCAGAATGAGAGACCTGACTACCAGCAGTGGAATGGGACCACTCACCAAGGGGCTCAGAGGTGTGTGAGGCAGCAGCAGGAGGAGGCTAGGGCCCAGGAGCAGCTCCCGGATCCTGAGAGCCCTGAGCCAGCTGCTGGGGTGACAAATACCCTCTGCGTGTAGGACCCACCAGTGGACCTCTGGCCTGAGGAGCTGGAGAGGTGAAGTGGGCTGGAGCCATGTGCGCTGCTCATGTTTACGGGAGGCTTGTTGGAGTTTCTGTGGGTGCTGGCAATGGCACTGCACTCCGTCTGTGCTGGGCTGCATGGCTGTGTGCATGCGTGTGTGTGTGTGTGTGTGTGTGTGTGTGTGTGCGTGTGTGTGCGCACACAGGTGTGCGCCCATCAGGAGCACAGGCTCAGCTGCCCTCCTCCCTGCACTGGAGACCTGGGACTGCAGCAGGCTTGTGTTCCTGGGACTGGCACAGGAAGAATACATATACATGTATGTATATGTATGTATTTATGTGCACAGATATATTTTAAAATTTACATTTATTTTTATATATTCCCGTCATCTGGATCCTGAATGCTCATTTGAAAGTTATTTTGGTTTTTTCAATTTATAAATGGTGCCTTGACATCATTCTTGGAGACTCTCTAATTGTAAATATCTAACTTTGTATAGACAAGGATACGTTAGCAGGGGACTGGTTTGTTTTCCTGGCATGTCTCCAAACATCAGTGATTTAGAGTCAGTGCTAGAAGAACTGGCCTGAATAGAGGTTGATGGGATACAATAGAGTTCTGAACTTCTTTTCATTCTAATGAAATGATGTTTTTAACATCTGGAACAATTCTAAACTCTCAGTCACAATAATATAATGCACAAAGCATTTAACCATCATAAAATTGCCCCTTAACACTTTGATTAATTGATGGTTGTCTTGAATCCGCTTGCACCACAATAAATATAAATGGATTTAAGTGTTAAGAAAGCCACTGGTCTGGTTTAATAGTTGTGTTTCTTTAGCTGTGTGTTTCCATGGAATTCTTATACTTAAAGGGACTGTTAAATGTCACTTTGTGTGGTATTGAGAGCAACACTTAAAGTGTTTTTTATGTGTCAAGGATTGGAATGGATTAATACTTGTACAGTTGTAGCTCCATGTTTATGTCAGAATAAGCTAATATTACACCCTGCTAATTTCTAAAAAGTGGCTGAACTAAATCCTGCCAAAATTAACAGGGTTTTCTTTTATGTAAATTTTAATATATTCTGTATTAATTCCCCCCATTTTATATTTGCTCTAAAAAATACCACCCACACCTGCATAGCTTCTACATGTTTTTAAATCTTGATTTTTAAAAATCTACTTGGAAAATTGTGTAGAATGTGCTTGAATCGAATAACAGATCTGAATTAAGTAATAGAACGTGGAAGTTGAAAGACATATTAAGAATGCAGCCTTGTTCCCTGACCAACAAGCCCAGTTTATGGCATAACCCTTACAGCAGGATAGATGAGTGTCCATAGTGATAAAATATTTATAAATCCTGCATGCTTAAATAGCATTTTAGGTAAGGATTTCTGTCTCCCCTCCTAATATTTTAAAAATAATAGCGGTAATGATAGCTATAACTAAGATAGGCTAGTATATTCTGAATGCCTGAATTGAGTTGCTTACAATGTCTCCATAATCATGGAAGCTGGAAATTTCCATACTTCCTCTTCATTTCAGGCTAAATTTATTTGGAAACCTAGGAAACCTGGTTTTGCCAGTTCTGTGAAAATGGTTAAGGTAGCACATCAGATAGTTTTAATAATGATAAAAATAATTTCCGACTTTTTCTAGGAGGAGCATTTGCTGCCTTTGTATTTTCAGTAGAAATGGAAGTTGGTACAATTTTTCAGTCTTAAGCTCAGAATTCACCCATTGGTTGTTAATAAATTTTTGTAGATCAAAAGGTTTATAACTGAGGAAAATCTTTGAAAATTTCATTAAGGATATAAGGAAGCACGACTCAGATATTTTCTAGAGGATGTAGTTAAACAAATGCCCCAAAACATTTTGGAAGGATCAGAAATAGGAGGAACCAAGTTCTTCGGCAACATGGACAGACAGTTCATGTGTTTAATGGTAGAAAACAGTAACTGCTGTTTGAGAGAAGTTGCCTTGGTATGAAACTTACATCAGGAAGGTTCAAGCTGTCTTTATATGTATGTATATGAACCATGAACATGATAGAAAAAAATGTCATAGATATTACTATAATCTTTGGTAATATCAGTCTATATATATATTAAAAAAAAAAAAAAAAAAGGAGCCTTATAAGGATTATGAGGCTCTTCCAGCCCTGGAAATAACAAATATCTAGAAACTTCTTCAGAGAAGTACAGTAAATGTGCTACTGTAAAAGAATAGAATGTACTATTACAACTCAACACTCTAAACAAGTAATTAATATATGAGTGATACCTAGGTAGATCATTTCAAAATTCTTCACAAACTTCCTAGAGATCTTTTTCACTTAAAAAGTGTGACTTCATGTTTTAACCAAGGAAGATTTGTAGAATATTGCATCTTGAATCTATTTAGCCTGAAGGAGAATGACCACAATATTAGCATGTATTCATGAGTGTATATCTTGATGGTGGATGTGTATACAATCTATATTTGCTATAAGAAAAGCTGTTAGTGAGAAGTCTTGTGGAGCATTTCCTGATTTTCATTTGCTACATAGCATATAGCACAAGTGCTCTCATGACCCATAGGACAGGTAGATGATGCTGTAAGACACTCACCCAGCATCCATTACTCATGATCCATATGCAGCAAAGCAACAAAAGCTTGACATTTGGAAGAAGGATGCCTTTGGTGGAACAGCGTAAGAAATGCAGCTGATTGTTTGTTATGGACAAGTTCAGTTTTCAAGTTGGTGTGGAAATTACGCAGGACTGACTGGATAGTGTATGTTTATATCCAGAAGAACGGCTGAAAAAACGTTTCCTTATGTAACTTCTTTTCCTCAGGTTCACATTCCAGCTTTTTCTGGAATGTTGGTACCGGTAAAATTCATGCACCCACATAACTTGTTGGGTCTGGAACTGAGTCAGTTTATAATAAAACTGTTAGAATACCAGTTAGTTCTTGTCATGCAGCCATTGAAAAGTAGCATCAGCACAAGAAAAGTAGCAGGAATGAGACCACTCCTTTTTGGCAGTAGCCACCACTTAACGTCAGTGTAGAGTGATCACAGACCTATAACCAGAGTGAGCCAAGGATTTTATTTCACCCAGCCTGTCAAGGGCAGGATGACAGATTAATGAAATCGGTCATGATAACTTCTGTGCATCACTGCATGAGCCCCTTACACTATTTAGTATTGTTCTGAAAGACCCTACAAATGTTTACAGGTAGTTACATTTAAATTCTACTCTAGTTTTCACAGCAATAAACAAACATTTGAGAAGGCAACACACATGGATTTTAAATGTAAAGGAACACACAGATTAGTTTTAATCTGAGCTCATGATGATTTTTAAGACCACCTAGTGATTGCTGAATGCTTGAAATAGACATTGCTGTTAAGAACATGCCTTGGAGTCACCGAGGACACAGCAGGAAGAAAATTGGGTTTTGCAAGGCCGAACAGGGCCTTGTTTGATTTGCAGGATTGCTGGTACTGCTGTTGATGGATAAGAAGGAGTGAACTCAGACATGAGTGTCAGGGTCCAGCCTGTGATGGCAAAGCCAGTAGTTAGGAAAACAAAACCGTATTTTTGCTTGTGTACAAAGTACATTTGCTCTAGAAATCGTTGAGAGAAAGTAAAAGTGGGGCACTTGCAGTGCCGTTTATTGGCTGAGCTTATAAAACCTTGCAGTCTGGCATCTCTGGATGTTTGCACCTAATGCAGTAACTTTTGAATGCCACATCAAGTCACTGCCAGGGGAAGTTCTGGGTGTCAGTGGGCAGAATCCTAGGGGTTTGAGTGGAAATTGGAAAGCTAAAAGAAGAAAAGGGAGGACACTCAGAGACCATGATATCTCGTTAGTCAACAGAGAAGCTCTTTAATTGTCTATAGCTCAGAGATCCACTCTCAGAAAACTATTAACACATTCCAGCCAAACAATGTCCCTTGTTTTAGCTATTCTCTTTGTCTTTTATGGCGTACTGTTGAAGGGAAATACAAACCAGGGAAAAGACAGTTATGAATGGTAGATTGGAGTAGGGATCTATGGGAGGGCTCAGAAGAGGGGACATGGGGAATTCTAAGTGGGGTGTGGGCCCTGAAAGAGGGTACTGAGAGGGGAGTGAATGGGAGGGTTTGGTATTGTCTTGGGAGGGAATGGGGAGCTGGGAGGAGAGGGGAGAATTGGCTGTGGGAAAAGTGAGACTGAGGAGTTTAACACTGCAGTCTGGACACAGGTATAACTGCACACTAGGGAAGGGAGACAATCCTTGGCCTGGCAGAAGGGGCACACACAAACAGGTTAACGTAGTGCCACAGCATAATATCAGGTGCACCAAGCAATGGAAAAAATGCCTAAAAAAGAGTGAGTACTGGTAAATGCATCTTGGGGGGATAAGAACAATAAGATGGAGATATGTCAATAGTATTACTGGATGGTAGTAACAGCACTTTTACAATAGCAGGAACTTCATCATACAAGAAGAAAATACATGTATTTCTGTATGTTTCATATCACATTTAACTGTTAAAAGTCTGATCTGAAAACCATTTGGTATTTAACTGATATAAATGCACATTGGATAAAGCCTTCAAAGATTAAGAAGTTGATCTAGTAAGTTCCTTATTTATAGCAAATAAGGTAAGAAAAGATACACATCCGTTTTCAGCATTAGAATAGTCTCTGTTTTAACACATAAATCACTGCTTGACTTTATTGCATTTCTGTTCTGGAAAACTTATTAGTACCAGAGAACTAAACTAAACAGAAAAAGAGAACCGCAAGAAAACATCCAGAATATATAAATGCCACTTCTAATAATATAGAACTAAACAATTTCCTTTAAAGATCCCAGTTTGTCAAACACTGAAATGAATTATGTCCTATTACATTAAGAGCTAAAAGCAGCAACTAGCACCCTTTGTCCTTGACTTCAACATTCATTCAGATGTCAATCTGAATTGAAGTGATAGCAACAGAATTTTACATGCAAATAATTTGGGAAGAAGCCTTCACAGTTTCTCACGCAATCTGGCTGGGTATGTTCTCGTGCAGTTCATGGATGGACAAAAAGTCACTCAAAGCCTGTGCCAGGGTTCCTAGTACTTCTAGCTAGTGTTTGAATTGCATCAGAAATTCTGGTTTTCATTTTAAAAAAGGAATAAGCTTCAAGTGCCTGTGTCTGGGAAGAATAGTTTTAGTATCTGGTTTAGACGCTATCAGCACCTAACTGCAGACAACCTTGTTCCTTCATAGAAGTGGAACACTAACTTCAAGGTCCACATTTTGGGGGACAGAAGACCAAACTTTGCAAGCTGCAAGACTGCAAACTCTCGTCCCCTGTAAAGCTGTTTTACATAAAGAAATTAACAATAAGTCAGAATCACACACAGAATCACACACAGCATCATCTAGGTTGGGAAGGACCCTGGAGATCATCTAGTCCAACCGTTCTCCTAGCACAGTTCCCACCTACAGCATATCCTTAAGCTCTAAATCGACCCTACTCTTGAACACCTCCGGGGATGGGGACTCCACCACCTCCCTGGGCAGCCCATTCCAAAGCCTAACAACCCCTTCTGGAAAGAAATGCTTCCTAATATCCAGTCTGAACTTTCCCTGGAGAAACTTGAGGCCATTCCCTCTTGTCCTGTCGCTTGTTACTTGGTTAAAGAGACTCATCCCCAGCTCTCTGCAACCTCCTTTCAGGTAGTTGTAGAGGGCGATGAGGTCTCCCCTCAGCCTCCTCTTCTCCAGACTAAACACCCCTAGTTCCCTCAGCCGCTCCCCGTACGACCTGTGCTCCAGACCCTGCACCAGCTTCGTTGCCCTTCTCTGGACATGCTCGAGTCATTCAATGTCCTTTTTGTAGTGAGGGGCCCAAAACTGAACACAGCAATCGAGGGGCGGCCTCACCAGTGCCGAGTACAGGGGTCAGATCCCTTCCCTGTCCCTGCTGGCCACGCTATTGCTGACACAAGCCAGGATGCCATGGGCCTTCTTGGCCACCTGGGCACACTGCTGGCTCCTGTTCAGCCGGCTGTCAATCAACACCCCCAGGTCCCTCTCTGACTGGCAGCTCTCCAGCCACTCCTCCCCAAGCCTGTAGCGCTGCTGGGGGTTGTTGTGGCCCAAGGGCAGCCCCCGGCATTTGGCCTTATGGAAATTCCTCCAGTTGGCCTCAGCCCATGGCTCCAGCCTGTCCAGGTCTCTCTGCAGAGCCTCCCTGCCCTCGAGCAGATCAACACTCCCACCCAACTTGGTGTCCTCTGCAAACTGACTGAGGGTGCACTCGATCCCCTCGTCTAGATCATCAGTGAAGATGTTAAACAGGAGTGGCCCCAAAACCGAGCCCTTGGGGACACCACTTGTGACTGGCTGCCAACTAGATTTATCTCCATTCACCACAACTCTCTGGGCCTGGTCGTCCAGCCAGATTATAACTCAGCGAAGTGTGCAATTGTCCAAGCCTCGAGCAGTCATTTTTGCCAGGAGAATGCTGTGGGAAATGGTGTCAAAAGCCTTGCTAAAGTCAAGGTAAATTACATCCACAGCCTTTCCCTCATCCAGTAAGCAGGTCGCTCTGTCATGGAAGATCAGGTTTGTCAGGCAGGACCTGCCTTTCATAAACCCATGCTGACTGGGCCTGAGCATCTGCTTGTCCCACATGTGTGATGGTGTTTAGGATGAGCTGCTCCATCAGCTTCCCAGGCACCGAAGTCAAGCTAACAGGCCTGTAATTTCATGGATCATCCTTCTGACCCTTCTTATAGATGGGCATCACATTGGCCAATTTCCAATCAGTTGGGACCTCCCTGGTCAGCCTGGACTGCTCGTAAATGATAGAAAGCGGCTTGGCGAGCACCCCAGCCAGCTCCTTCAGCACCCTCGGGTGTATCCCATCCGGTCCCATAGACTTGTGTGTGTCTGTGTGATGCAGGAGGTCACTGACTGTCTCCTGGATTGCAGGGCGGTCATTCTCCCAGTCTCTGTATTCTGGCTGTGGAGGCTGGATTTCATCAGTACAACTAACCTTGCTATTAAAGACTGAGGCAAAGAAGGCATTAAGCACCTCAGCCTTCTCCTCATCACTTGTTACGAAATTTCCGCCTGCATCTAGCAGGCGATGGAGACTCTCCCTGGGCTTTCTTTTGCTACTGACATACTTACTTTTCTTGTTATCCTTGATTGCAGAGGCCAAATTAATTCCCAGTTGGGCTTTAGCTCTTCTGATTTCCACCCTGCATAGCTCACAGCCTCTCTGTAATCACTGTGTGTGGCTAGCCCCTTTTTCCAAAGGCTGTAAACTCTCCTTTTCTCCCTGTTCAGCCAAGGTGGTCTTCTCTGGTGTTGGCTTCTCTTAGAGCACCTGGGCCTGCTCCTGAGCTATTAATACTTCCTTCTTAAAGAGCGCCCAGCCTTCCTGGGCCCCTATACCCTTCAGGAGAGTCTCCCAGGGGATCCTGTCAAGCAGGTGCCTAAACAAGACAAAGTGAGCCCTTTGGAAGTCCAGGATGTCAGTCCTACTTAGCTCTCTCCTGATCTCTCTAAGAACAGAGAACTCTATTATTTCATGATCGCTGTGCCCTAGTCGGCCTCCAACCTCCACGTTGTCCACCAGCCCTTCTCTGTTCACAAAGAGGAGGTCCAGCAGGGCACCTTCTCTTGTCGGTTCACTCACCAGCTGCGTCAGAATGTTGTCTCCCACACATTCTAGGAATTTCTGGGACTGGTCTTGTTCTACCGTGTTGTATTTCCAGCAGGTGTCTGGGAAGTTAAAGTCTCCCACAAGAAGAAGGGCAAGTGATCATGAGATTTCACCTAAGTGCCTATAAAATATCTCATCCATCTCTCTGTCCTGGTTGGGTGGCCTATAGTAGATTCCTACTACAACATCTGCCTTGTTGGCCTTCCCCCTGATTGTAATGCAAAGACACTCAACCCTGTCTTCACTACACCTGTGCTCAAAGCAATCATAACAGTCCTTAACATACAGAGCCCCCCCCCCCCCCCCCCCCCCCCCCCCCCCCCCTTCCCTATCTGTCCCTCATAAAGAGCTTGTAGCCATCAATTGGCACACTCCAGTCATGGGAGACATCCCACCATGTTTCTGTAATAGCAGCAACATCATAATTTTCCTGTTTCATCATGGCTACAAGCTCCTCCTGTTTGTTACCCATGCTGTGTGCATTGGTATACATGCACTTCAAATGGGCTGATGTTTTGCCCCCTTCCCCCTTCAAATCTGGTCTAAAGCTCTGTCTATGAGCCCAGCTAACTCCTGCCCCCAAATCCCCTTCCCTCTCCAGGACAGGTGCATCCCGTCTAATGTCAAAAGATCAGGTGCCCTGTATACCAAACCGTGATTAAAGAATCCAAAGCCCTGATGCTAACACCAGTCTTGGAGCCACCCATTCATCTGCTGAATTCTCCTGTAATCTTCCTCATCCATCCCCCCAACCAAAGGGATGGAGGAGAACACAATTTGTGCCCCCGACCCCTTAAGCAGTTTTCCCAAGGACCAGAAGTCTCTCTTCATTGCTTTAGGCCTTCTCCTGGTGATGTCATCACTACCTACCTGAAAAACCAGGAGAGGGTAGTAATCCTTCAGTCTCACTAGGGTAGGGAGTGTTGCTGCTTGATGCGGGCCCCAGGTAGGCAGCAGACTTCCCTATGAAGCGGGTCTGCTCTGCATATGGGGCCTTCGACACCCCTTAGAGTGAAGTCACCCACTACAATGACTCTTCTGGGGTTCTTTTCAGAGCTGGTTTTAATACCTGGTCTGAAGTGACCTGGACTTGGTGAACCTTGGTCTTTGTCGTTTGTCTCATTTTCTTCCTCCTTCTCTTCTTTGTTCAAAAGTTCCAGAGCCCCGAATCTATTGTGAAGAGGCACCATGGAGGGTGAGGGAGGCAGGGAGAGGATTTTCCTGCCTCCCCGAGCAGGGACCTGTTTCCAGCCTCCCTCGTCTCTTAGGGCCTCTCTTTCTGCCTGATAGCAAGAGGATGAGGGATTACCTGCCTTGTTTGGAGCTTCCATTATCTCCTGTTGCTTCAGGGGTGCTAGGGTGTTACTCCACCAGTCAATTTCCTGTTCTCACTCCCTAATACTCCTTAATCTCTCAACCTCTTCTTTGAGTTCCGCCACCAGGCTGATCAGGTCATCCGGCTGATCGCAGCGCACACAGCGCACCGGTACCTTTCTGGCCTTCCCCACAGGAACAGAAAGTCCTTGACAACATACTTGGTTGTATGAAGGTGGTGCAATCTCTTGGGACCTAAGGAATCTTGGAGAAGACAGATTGGGTAACAGATAGGGTCAGTGAGCTAGGATTTGTCTCCCTAATTCATCTTCCAAAACAAGTCACAGTCTGATGACACTTTCATGGGGAAACCTTGACTAGAACTATGATAACTTAGTTGTAGCAAATGAACAAGGTACACCCTGTATTTCAAGCTAAGAAAAGGAGAAGACTCAGATCGTTGTCTCTCTGGGATGAATGAGAAGCTTTGTCACCTGGCAAAGCCTGTCATCATGCATGGGATCCCTAAAGCCTTAAATATGTGACCATGCAGTTCTGTTGATAAAAGTATACATTATTTTAAGGTAGAGGTCTGGATGTGGTGCTGTAATAGATCACATTCTCCTGCCTGATCCATTCTATTCCCTATTTTATTTCAGGTGGGCTCTTGGATGAGCATCCAACTAGATTACTATCTTCATTTGTGCGTGAAATATCTGTGGCATATGTTGATCATTATCCATGTCTCCTCAGTGAATATGCAGGGTGCTGGAGTTAGATTTGTATTCTTAAATGCAGTTTAATTTTTTCAGATTAGAGTGTATATCTGTTCACTGGTTATTTAAGTCAAGGGGTAAGAACCATATAGCTATATATGCCATACAGCTGGCATGAAAGGGCATGTGGCTTGTGAGGTGTTCAGCCCCTGAGTGAGGTGCTTCAGCACAGTCTTCAGGAGTGTTCTGGGTCTTGCCTAGACAAGCTTTACTGTTGTACTGTTCTACTTTTACCAAGGAGCAGAAATGTCAACCAAATTCATATTGTGGGGTTTTCAACAAAAGCTATGTGAATTGGAAATTCCTCATTACTATAACATAACAGCATTTTCAAAGCATTGAAATATCTGTGAAAATGCAAAACCACATTACACTAGAACCAAAAAAGTAAACCACATGTCTATGTTGTCTACTGCTACTGTCCTGATGAAAAGAAGGACAGAATTTAAACAGGCATTTTAGACAGAGAAAAGCATTGAATAGAAACAATGTCTGGAACAATAATATATAAGACCCTACTCATTTTTTTCCAGAGACTTGGAGGTCAGAGTTTGATTGATACAAGTAACAGTCCAAATTCAGATTAAGTAATGGCCAAAAGGGTTTCAGAAAAGTCCAAATAGTCAAAAACCTGTATCACGTCACAGTTTTGCCATGAAATATATTATAAATATGCTGGTATTTTGTATTATTCTTGAACTCTGGGAAGAGGACACATCATTGTTGCATCTCTTCTCACGGGGAGCTAAATGGCTTCTAATGTATTTTAGCATATGTAATCTGTAGATACAGTACTTGTAAGAAACATTTCTCTTGAAGTTTCTCTAGGTGTTGACATTACAAAATTCAGCTAAAAGGTAATGGTTTATTCGTCTTCCTCAAATACCAAGATAAAATATTGCAGTAAGTTATAAATGGTAAGTAAATAAGCAGACAAAAGGTCTGGTGATTCTAAATAAACCACCGCTTACCCAAAGATAATTTAACTTATCCCAATAACATTTTAAAAATTTGTTTCCTGTTATAAGCAAAATAGGAAATGAAGGCACCCCTGACAGAAATATGTTTGGCCGCATAGTCCGGCCCAAATAATGCTTTTCTTATTTCCTTGCCTTTTCTAAAATAAACACTCCTCAACACAAAAGTTTATCTTTCTCTGTCTGGAATTCTATTGTATTAGTCATTCTGCTGCACACAAAACCAGTGAACATTCAGTGTGCATGCCACACTGCAAGGAGACATAAGGCATTTATTATAAATGAATTCCAAATAATTAGTGTAAGAGATCATGGAATGTACATAGGAATAAAGATTGCCTGAGATGTATTGCAAATAAGAGGACGTCCATGATATTAATAGGCAATCTGCACTACTGCTGTTCCCTGCGGGGTCTTCTACAGGTGGTTCGTATTTCTGGAGTAGAAATATATGCTATATGAAATGTAAAATTTCTTTTAAAATTTCTTCCACTATACCATTTGAGTTTTGATTCTTCTTACCTCTGTTGTCCTTGAGAGGTAAGCAATTGGTTTATTACTGTTATCGTTATCTCATTTTGGAAAAGCTCTGGCTTTTAAAGCTTCATTTCCACTTTAGAGAATCATCCTTTCCTTGCTGGGTCACAGCAACACCCAGACTCCAGAAAACATAAAGATAATGAGAACTGGGGCAAGAGTTAATGGGATAAGAAAAGAAATTAAGAATTGAAAATACAGAGCCCTAAGCTTTCTAAATGAGCTGGCATAAGTCACAAGATGGGGTACTGCAGAGAAAACTAGAATATGTCTTTGAGACTCCCCTACATCATATCCCAGAACACAGTTTCTATTATCAGAGTTTTTTGCATGATGCAAAGTTCATTGTGTCTTAATGAATTGTACTATTTACACTCTATATGAAGTTAGGCTAATAGCAAACTGCTTTATCAAATAAAGGTTTTAGGAAGCAACTACCTATGAAACAAATGAAAAAGAAACCCAATATCCCTTGAAGCGCACTTTTTTTTTTTTTTTTTTTTTTTTTTTTTTAAGAATGGTACATTACAAAAATGTTATTGCTGGACATAAAGTTGTTCCAAGTTTCTGGCAATCTCAAGCCCCTTTACTTCTGTGAAGCCAATGAAGAACATTATTTTCCAGATTACTAATGCACAGTTGCTGGTCCTTGAAGTCAGGCTTGGTCATGCTAACATTATTATTCATCCCAGGTGGTGCTGATATGAAAAGAAATAAAGGTGGAATGTTTATGAAAACGAATTTTCAAATTGGCCAGTAAATGTATTTAGCACACAAAAAGTTGATAACATTTACTGGATCACAAAAAGGCAAAGTAAAGCTATGAAGCATTAATAGACCATACTTAAAACTTTCCAGCCCTCTTAAGAGCTGAAACAGGACTACCATCATTAAATGACCAGTGAAATGTGAGCAGTAAGATAGACTCGTAAAAGAAAACATCTGATGGTGCCATACCTCTACACGTTCACAGGAGAACACTTCAGAGACAGAGTAATTTAGCAACTTGAATCCTTGTGGTCTTTGTTCAAAACTCACTAAAACCCTTTTGAAAATGCATGAATATTTCTATTCAGCTAATGGTGATTCTACACAGTCTTTCAGGGGAAGAAAGACTTCTTCGTGTCTTTAATCTAGCAAAGTTCTCATTAAGTTCATAGGCCCATAAACCACTAGGTCAAAGTTTCCCACTGGCATTTTATCGTGGCCCTGATTCAAAGCCACTGAACTCAGTGCAAAACCTCCTGTTGACTTCATAAGCTTTGGATCAAGGCCCAGGTGGCTACTCAGTGGAGTGTATAAGAGACTTTCTAACCTGAAAAAATGATCTCATTTATAAACAAGCTCTCTTTTGGGGAAATCTCACGTTTTCAGTGACTATTGAGAGTCTTTGGTAGGTACAGTTGGTACGTGAATAATTAATACCATGTACCAAGGTTGAGATTTCTCTGTCAAAAATATGTATGTCTGTGTACTGTGCAGGGAATATGGGGCAACTAGGAAGCAGCAGACCTCCTGTTCACATATGCAAAGAGAGTCATGTATGTCCCATACGCAAAGAGAGTCAGGTATAAAGCCTGTTATGCAATTTGTCTATGGAAGAAATACCATATCTGATGATTAGTTAAAGAAACTCACTGATGCAGCAAGTACAATGCATTGGAAAACAAAGGTAGAAAATGATAACTAAGTTAACTCCAAACTTGAAGCAGAGGACATAATTTTAACAATATTGTGATTTGCTGCATAGTGCTGCTGCTGATCTTGACATTCTGTTTGTGTGGATGCATAAGAAATAAATCTTGGTTAAATCCTTCTAAAGATAAGTGCAATCAAGATTTCATTTTTGATGGCAGGTATGTCAGGAGTCTGTTCTCTGAAGTCATTCTTTCAATTTCCTATTTAGATATATTAAATGCATTCCTGAAGAGGCAAATGAGACAGCTTCTGAAGAGAAAGCATGGTATTTGTGGTGACACACGTCTTTCTTCATGTCAGTGTTCACAATTCATGAAGGGAACCAGCACTATTTTTTTTTTTCTTTTAATGAAAAAATAGTAAGAAGGTATGAAAAGAGCAGGTGGTTCAAACAAAGGAGAAATTCGGTGAGATACAAGAAGAAATTTTATCTGAGCATTTTTCCTGAAATTAATTACTCTTAAAATTTAAGGTAAAGAAACACTATAGTGTAGTTTAGTCAGATTTGCTATGTTTCAGTGTCCATTAAAATTCTACCCTAAAATGAGAGTATGAAGCCAAATATTTTGTATTTAACCAAAGCTGAATGTCTGATGAAATCTATCTAAAAGAAATAGTTGAGACTGACTGCAGTTTATTTATGTAAATGAACTGTTCTTAGCTGATGAAATTAGATGAAGCACAGATTATACAGAAACAACATTTAAAGTTTATTTTTCCCTATGAACAACCAACTTCAAGATTAGAGAACAACAGTGAACACTACTTACCTGCACTACTAAAACCTATAATAATTATAAAAATAATATTTTAAAAAATGATATTATAGTCACTTATGAGAAAATGAAACAAAACAACAGATATGCCCTGACATATATAAAGGAATTCTTTGTCTCCCTGTTCATGTCTTCCAGAATATTATATGATGCATAATCCACAGGAGAGTACAGATGTTGGAAGACAATTTCTTGGGAATTTTATCTGCATGTGATTTGTAAAAGCTCAAGATCTGCTACTAAGGAAAAGTATTCCTATTTAATAGCTTACCCAGATGTCAGTGGTTAGATATGTACCACAGTTGCATCTTTTAGAGATGTTTTCAGTTTGGGAGACAATGATGCACACTTTTAGAAATTCTTTGCTGGAATAAAGCCTTTTCTTAATGGTCCTACTGAAGTCCATTCCTATTTTTAAAACTTCTGAAACTTTTAAATGTAATTCCAAGACTCAGTCATCTAGGAAATTAATGCTCTGATGATGTGATAAACTCCTCTGAGCTGTAGCAGTTCCATTTGATTTACTTTAGCTGAGACAATAAAGAGCTTTAAATTAAAACAATAAAGGTAATTTTATTTAGACAAGGATGATTCTTCACAGAGCAGTGTCTCTTAAGCAAAGAAAAGTGGAGAATTATTGTTTGCAAGACAATATTTTTCCCTTTGTTTCAAGTTCAGTGATAAACCAGTAGCCTTCCCACCTCTTTCTTTTGCTAGGGTTAATATTGGTTAAATGAAGGTGAGTTCAAGCATTTAAGTGAAGTTTGTTAGAAAAGCAACATGTTGCTTTTCATTATTTGAGTGGAGAAGTTGGGTGTTCTGTTATCCTTCAACACAAACAGTTATGACTTGACTGACAGAAATACGCCATAAGTTATTGTTAAAAAAAAAAGAAAAAAGAAAAAAGAAAAAAATGCTATGGCAGATGTGACAATATGCTCTGTTCTGTTGTTTCACTTCTTTGAGCTTGCTCTTAGAACTTGACAGTGAGGCACTCTCCAGAGCTGCTTTCATGCTGTGAGAAGGATGGGAAGAGAAAGAAATAGTGAAGCAAGCTGTGAGAGTGTAGTTTTACTTTTGAGTACACGAAGGAGCCATATTTCTGAATATCAGCACTTACACATAAGGATTACAGTTCCACAGTGTATAAATGGGGAAACTTTGGATGGAAGTCTCCATATTGTCATGTGTTCTCCTCAGGGCAAGAATGTTTTCACTCTTATATTTTGACAGCCAAAATAGATTTGCTGCAAAAGAACAGTTTGTAGACTTTTCCATTTTAATTGAGCTAGAGCCTAAAATGAAATCTATATCATTTCCTTGTGTCTTCAGAAATATAATTTTGAGGGGTTGGTGTAATCCTGGATTTCCACACAGACTTCAAAGTCCACATCAGGTTACCAAGATTTCATCTCCAGTATTTCCACAGATTGGTGGACTGGTTCTTGCAAAAGAACAAGAAACAAACACAGAACAATAAACAAGAAACAAGAACAACTACATCAAGAACTGCTGCCACTGCACTGAAATGCTGACCTCATTTGAATGTGTCTTTGAATTATGAAGGATCTGGACATCCACTCTGAAACAATCTTACATCTGAGCATAGATGAGAGCTCTAGTACCTTACAACCAGTAACTAGGAACTGCTTTGCTCTTGTCACTTAAAGGTGCCAATGACTGAGTCCCTTTGCAGAACAGCTGGTGCTGATAATACATGTAGCTATTTAATATAGACAAAATAGTCCAAGATCTACAGTTCTTCTGAGGGCAGGGAAAACCATGGACTCGTCCCCCAATTTTATCCATACATGTACAAATAGCATTGCTAGACATACATCTGTACAGCTTACACCCTGAAGAAGAACAAAGGATACAGCTTCCCACTCACTTGGTTGCTAAAAACACCATCAACAATTGTATAGAGGACACAAGCTCCTTGAACTCAGGTCTTGGCAAACAATGCAGTTCTTTTGTTCGTCTTTAACTGGACAACTGATGCAGAATGTCTCCTATTATAATTTCAGTTGAGTTTTACTCTACAAAACAGAAACAGTTTTTCTGGATGGATGGGACATTTCTTACAGACAAAGAGTACATTGAGAGTAAATTAAGCACATCTAATTGGAGAAGCGAATCTCTCAGTTTCAGAAGACTTTGGTCTCCATAAATAAGCAGCTCTTCCCATGCCAGAACTAGCAGTATCATAACAAAGGGCTTCTTATGCTTTGTACAAGCTAAATGCCAGCAGTCCCAATATGATTGCCACACCTTTTTTTATCTAGAATGGATGAATACAAACCCTTTACACTAATTCCTTTTCCAGTTCTTGTCACTGTGGTTGGTACTTATACACTAATTAGTCCTTTAGTAACCTTACCTTTTATAGTTCTGCAATTCTCTCAGATGCATAGCACAATTTGTCTTTTAGAGTATGGGCAGAAGCAACAGGTGACATGTTCCATTGGAAAGCAATAGATATTTGCTGAACAATTCCAACTGAAGGTGTCACTGGGCAGAACAGTCAGTCTTAGACTCAGAGCAAAGTTGAATCATGATGTCCCCTGTCAAGTATTTTTGGAGAAGGGTCTGTTACAAATTAAGTTCTGTATGGAAGGAGGTTTTTCTATTATTTGTGATGATGTCTCACAAACCAAGTCCTCAATCCTTTAGGCTGATTTCTTTGCAAACATAAGACAGAAGGCTGATGTCTGCTTTGCCAAGCTTTATAGTCTATATACAAACCAGAAATAATTAGTGCGTAAAGGCAGGATGGCAAAGATGCGCAAGGTGATAATGAGACAATGCATGTACATGCCTAATGCTAGCATATAGCTTAATGTGCTAAAAGAACCATATTCAACAGAAATCTAGTTATATTACTTGTGAGAAATACTGTTGTAATTAAGATTACATTGCTGTGTGTGAAGAGGTTTCATAATAACATCAGCTTCACGTAAAAGGACTTTTAGGTTTTAATTCGTCATTAAAGCAGATCAATTTCAAAACCTCACTAAGCAGACACTTAAAAAAATTGTGTTTTTAAACTATTAGATTAACTTAATTATTCAGTGACACTCCATTCTTGCATAATTTTGGCAGAGACTTTACTACTCTTGCTTTTTTATTTTTTTACTAATAAAAGAACTAAAGAAGAAAACAATGATCACATTCAAACTGAAGAGCCAGAGGCAAGAAAAATAAGAATTCAGGTTCTCAAACCACCTTAATCCAGTTCTACTCTGGTATCCCTTTTTGGGTGAAACATGACCAGTATGACTGAAGATAGGTGTGACAGAGCAAGTCCAGGTTCTAGTCCAATATTTTTAAGAAAGCATATCAGTTAGTGTCTTGAAAACATGAAAACAACCCTGCTTTGCTTGTTTGTTAAATGTAATCTTTCTTCAATGAGGCAAGGGATTTGTGACATAAATGTTCCATGGTCATGTAATTAAAGCTTTCATTATAAAATGAGGAAGATGATTTAAGGTTGCATGGGCAACCCCCACACTGGCATTTCCTAACTCGATTTTTCTCCCAGTATTGTACAAAAGATACTTAACAATTACAACAACACAAAACCCCCAAAAATAAAACCTTGAGGCTGTATAGTTGCAGTGGGTCTTATTGTAAAGTCAGAGTATGCCTAGAGCTATCTTAGTCATGACAATTATTGTCTTTTCTCAGAGGTAATTCTTGGCAAACATTGGCTATACAAAACACATATTGTAGACATAAGTTGTGGACTGTATCTAAGCACTGACACGAGATTTTTTTTTTTTTATGTCTCTTTCCTTTCACAGCATCCTTAAAATATAAAGGCAGATGTCATGATGTCAATCCAGTTAGTTAAACATGGGTGTGCTTTGCCTTTTTAGATGCCCCGAGATACTCTGCATGACATTTAGATGCTAGTGCAGAAGGACACAGGTCTTCCACACATCCTGTGTCTTGTCTGCCATCCGGCTGTAGATGTCCTGAATAACCTACAGCATCAGACACATCTGTTTATGGAATTTTATCACACTCTATGGGTCTGGATTTACACAGTGACTTGTTTTCATTTCAGTGAAACATTGACTGAAGTTTCCATGGCAAATCACTACTATTCCATGTGTGACTTCCTGCATATATTATAGAATGACAAAAGTCACCAAGAAGTGTCAAGAAGTGCTCAAACTTGTGAACACACCAGTCTCTGAGCAAAGAGAGGAGTCCAAAGCATTTCTCTGCTATTGATAGACTGGGTGACGAAGTCCAAACTGCTATATTTCCACTTTCACTTAACAGCTCCTTTCTAAATTGCTCTGAGCTCAGGCTATTGAAACATGTAGGACTTTTCTTATAGAAAATAGCCCATATTTGGGAATATGTGAAAATATTGCAGACCAACAAGTTAGCACATTACTCCTTTACGAGTGAGGACAGTTAGCTCTTCCAGGTAACTGTAGATGGTGGAGGGGAAAAGGGTACCAGCATGCTAACTGAGGGTTTGCCAAGTTTTAGTTTTCTCCTTTTTGAGGAAAGAAATGCAAGGGATGGAAATGGTGTGAGTAGAAAATGCTTGCCAGAAGCCAGTGGTAAATGAAGCTCTGGCTAGAGCCAATTGTAAAGATTTTTTTCTGGTTTATAAAACAGTGAATTTGGACTCTGGGCTGCCATTCTGATTGTCCTTATGAGGGTGAGCTGAGCCAACAGCTTCTTGTTTTAAAATATCTTTTCCATAACTAACAAAATCCCGCATAGTTTCTCTAGAACTGTTGCTGCAGACTGATATTAGTGGTCTTGCTTTGAAGTTAGAAAACATGGAAAACTTCTGTCAGAGCCAGCCTGATGATGTGTTTGTGCTTTGTACTGTTGTTCAGCTCAAGATGTCACTCCTTGGACTGGCCACAATTGGCAATGCTGCTGAAATTGTGGATTCAGGTCTCCACAGAGAACTGACCTGAAAAGCAGAGTAAATTAGGTCTTTCAAAGATCCCTCCTGCTTAAAGTAAGTGAGTTTTGGAAGTACACTAACCTACTTACCACTAGCATGGGGGTCTCTCTTGTTTTGAAATCTTCCATGAGGATGTACCTATAAAGTCAGATTTAGGACTACCTCTGATCGATCTGAACAGCAGAGATCAGTAATAGGCAATACATATTAATTTCCATTCTCCTTGTCCAAGAGAAGTTGATTTTTGGGATCATGTTTCCAGAAACTGGTGAATACAGATGCTAGTCCACAGTAGAGATGCAGCAGAACAGAGAATATAGAAATTGTGTGTGATTACGACTGCAATTATATGTACATCTCAGTACTGGGTAGAAGCTATTTAGTCCACAAGGATGGTGAGTTAAACCAGGGCTGCAATTTCATGAGGGTGGATAAATTGACTTGGCAGCTCATATGTCCCAAACCCTTCTGCTCCTCTTCCTGCTCTCTGCTCTCAGCTCCCCATGCTTATTGTGCATCAGCTGCAGTACTCTGACTGACCACTAAATCCCTATAATGGAAGGCTCAGAGAAGATAGATATTCCACATATTTTTTACTGGGAAGTGGGGTTGCCCAATGTCATGAGAGTGAACATACAGGCCCTGGTAATGGAATCATTTCTGTATTTTAATTTAACTTCATGTTGCAATTTCTATACTGTGCTTGTATTGTGTTTTCAGTACACTGTTGTTTCACTGTGTTAAATCAAAATACCATGTGAAGTGTCTTCAAATAGCTAAATTTGATATTAAACATTAAACCCTCCTTATCTGGAACATGTCACAGAACCTAGTCAGAGTGTATGGGACCTTGACAAGCAGATTTAGCAGACTTAGCTCACTGACTCACTGATATTGCCAAAAAGTACCCTTGCAAAAAGAAACAGATGATTTTCTGTCAACTCAGTGATGTTGAGTTTTCTCAGGGATATGTTTTATTGGAGTTGTGAGGCAGTGGATGAGGTGGAGGAAGGGTGAAGGCAAGGAGAAGGAGGAATAGATGGGGAGAAAGTAAGACAAGTCCCTCTGGCTGTAGTGATCAACTAACTGATTCAGTTGCTTGTGAAATCATAGCCTAAGGTTTTATTTTTGAGGGCTGACTGTGCACCCAGGCATTTTCTGTTGGTATCTGGTAACTTGAGATAATTGGAGCCCTAAATGTTGAGCCCCAAAACAACATCTGCAGCAGGTATAAGTAAAATATGGCAGAAAGTATTGGAAAAGTCTTTGCAGATCATCAATCCCATCCCTTTCACAGCTGAGCCTTGTGAAAACAGAACATTCTTGAGGACAGTTACAGTCGTATTTGCTCCTCAACAAGCAGATGTTTACTCCAGAAGTTAAAATATGGACATTCTGAGTTCAATCATGTGAGAAATCACAATGATGCTCCCAGCTCTCTCTAGAGACTGGTCATTCTGGCAGAGTCACGTCCCCTAAGCTCTCATTTGTAAGTGCGAGACTAATACCTCTATTGTGAGTGATTAAGTCCAGACATGGCCTAGAGAATGAGAAATAAAACAAAACAAGTTGATGAAAGGGGCATATTACATTGAAGTGTATTAACTAATAATCGTCCAGCTTCTTGATTACATTTTATTAACCCTGGCAGTCTTTGTTGTAAAGGCACAGTTCTTAACAGCACTGAGTGCTCTAGACCCACTGAAAAAAGTGTGCAAGCACGTATTAGCTACTGGACAAGTACTGTTGTGCTTAACACATGTAAAATTTCTTCCTAAATATCTTACAGAAAAGCAGATGTGAATCATACTTTGTAACAATGTAGTTGTCACCCTTGACACAAATTCTTTATAATTTGTTTTGTTTTTTCTTTTACTGCTTCTAGATTTGTGCTGGTGAATGCAGAATCTTTCTGTGTGCATTGCATTTGGCATTTAACATTGAGTAATCATAAGACACTAACCTCTCTATTCCACCATCACTGCTGCTGCTGCTGCTGCTGCTGCTGCATTATTCTTTGTTCTATGATGATTTTGATGCATCCTTTATATGCAGCTCCCTGGGATCTGTTGTTCAACCTGCAGAGCTTCATTTCCTTTTCCCCTGTCCCAATTAAGTGACTCAGTCTTAATTCTAATTACACCAGTTAGTTTATGTTTAATTCTAACAGCCATTGCTAGTCCTAAAAAAGTCCAGGACAGATGGACATACAGGTTCCATGATGTTCTTGGTTTTCAGAGGTGGGGAGCCACTACCAAAGTGTCTTAAAAACACATAAAACATTTTCCAAATCTAACAGTAGCCACACCATTATTATTGTCCTAAACTGTTCCTAAAATGTTCCAGTTACAGAGGTAGAAACAGAAGTGTGTATTGTGGGCTGCTTGAGACTTCCTCTTTTCCCTTCATTTCCCTTTTAATTATGAAAAAAAAAAAAAAAAAAAAAAGGAATACATTAAAAGGAATAATTCCTTTAATCACTACTTCACTGCAATAATTCAGACCACAGCTACCTCATATTATTTTAATCAATAGTCTTCTGAATAGGAAACATATAAAGTACATATAACATTATAGAAAAGGAAGAAGGGAAGGGAAGGAAAGAAAGGTACTAAAATACCTTCAGTAATATTTTCATAACACTGTGTTTAGTCATAAAGCTCACCAATAATTGTTTGTCATCATCTCAGTTAATATTCTTTCTTTCCTTGAAATGTTCTTTGTAAAAGCTGATTAAAACAGAATTATGAGGCTACTCTATTTAAGTTGTAAGGATTAAATTAAAGAAAATGAAAGCTCTGCTTTGCAATTGTTTACCTTTATATCTATGATAGAAAAGATATTTTTCTATTTTAAGTTCTGATTGCTAATTTAAATTCTGAGTATGACTATCTGTTCCTTTTACTGACAATATTTTACCATGCATAAAATTTTCATAAACACAGTGGACTTAACCAAATTCTGCTAACTGAGGTAACGTAAGCTGGCAAAATATTGTGTGTCCTTAAATAGAAAATAGATTCCTTTAACAGTGAATAAAAGAAAGGATTCAATCAAATCCCATCCTTCTTTCCTGAATGTGAAGGAAGCTCAAATCAGCCTCCAGAAGTAAGGTTTGTAGTTTGTTCCTATTTCCTTAATAGAACAAATATGAATCTTGGCGCAGATCAGCCATAACTCTAGTTTCTGATCCAACTATGTGTGGAAGCATACACTTAATTTCAGATTTATGAATAATCCCATAGATCTCATAATTCAGGGACTAAATGTGGAACACAGTTTTGTGGGTCAGGTGTATTCCCAAACTGAATAAACAAAGTCCAAAGTAATCACCTGCTTTTCTTCAGAGATGAACTAAATGAAATGTATGGCATAATAGATTCTCATAGAGAAGCTGAAAATCTGCCCCAAGATGCCTAACAAAAATATATTAACAGATAAAAACATATGTATGGATGAAATGACTACACGAATTAATATGAAACAAAGAGTTATGTAAGGGGCAATTTGCCCCACTATGTGCCTGGTGTAACAAGGTTGTGCTTATTTTTTTTATTCAGTTTTCTTTAAGAAAGTAATGAAATGATCTGGCAAAACACATTTCCAGACAGATCTCTTTTGGAATGAGTCTGAAGTCCTCTGAGAGGGGAGACAGTGCAGCCTGAGAATTCTGGTTCCCTGTCTGCTTTGGAGGCCTCCTTGCATTCCTTGTTTCCCACTCAGAACAAAATTTAAAGATGCTGAGGCAGCTTCTTGCAGTCCCTCTGCCTGAGAAGGAGGGAATGTGTGCTTGAATCCAGCCCAGTGGACTCAGAAGAAAATCACTTGCTGACTTCAACAGTCTCATTAGATATGACTTGTCCTCCACAAATTAATAATTTATCTGCTCAAAAATCTGCTGCCTGAAAGTGAGAGAGCTCCCTGATACTTAAGTTGAAATAGTTGTGGAAAAACACTGGGTCCATTCCCTAGTTCCATTGAACTTGATGGAACACTATTTCCAAAGCAAGTCCATGGTACCTGGGTTGCATTAGTGTGTAGTAAGTTTCCTCCTTTCAAGGAAAATTTGATTCTGTAAACCAGGACATTTGAAAATACAAAATATGTCAATGAAAATAAACTTTTAGAAGAGTCTAAATCTGACTAATTGAACTCCTCCCATGGCCCATTAATTTTTATGTTCAAGACTCAGCAATTCTGCTGTTCAGCTGATACCAGAAACAGAGAGCATTTGAAATGTAACGAGAGGGTGCTTTTAGGAGATTTCCAGACCAATGCTGATACAGTGGATCCAAATCTTCATCCAAATCTTCATATGTACACATGAACCAATGTGTTTGGACAAAGGTCCACTACTTTTCACATACAAGTTTCCCTTTTCCATCTTAATCTGTCTGTGAAGCATTGAGAACAGAACATATGTTTTAAATTAATAACTTGACCATTGTTATGAAGCCAGACTATATAATACTTATTGTTCTTTCCCCTACTCTCTAAATTTTGTCTTCCACTTTAAAACAGCAGTTTCTTCTGTGAACAGCAAAGTGAATGAAGTCCAGTTTCCTATGAACTGTCTTTTGTCCCATGGACACTTTGTTAGTCAAAGACAGCATACGGAGATATTTATATGTGGTCTGGTTGCTGGCAAGTGTACAGTTTCTGGCCATGAAACTCTGGCCAAATGGAGTTAATTCTGCCTGCCTTTCTTCAGTGGAGACACTAATTTGGGCCTTTCTCCCTAACCTCACATTTAGTTTGAAGGAATTTTGAGTCCTGCATGCCTTTTTTAAATACATTGCTCAAGAGGTTCAAAATACTTTTGAAAATAGGGGTTGCAGGCAGATATCAGATAAAAAATATGGTTATATCTTTAGAAAGTTACTCCCCCTGCTCCTCACCCAAAGACTACTAATTTCAGTGGATTACACAGGTATAATTTCTCAGAGGGTTATTGAGAATGGGCAAACCAGCTTTGATGGCAGTTACTGGAAAGATCTTAGTTTGTTTCCAAGAGATATGAAGGAAGTCATAAGGGGAAAGAAATCTTTATTTTTCCTCCTACTCTCGGCAAAAATGAAAATTTGGTGGAATTTAGTACAGCCTGTACCAAACCTGTTAGTCTGCAAAATCAGCCTAAACATGGGATAGTGATGTGTTTCTGCTGTTGAACTGAGCTGTTAAGAGTAAGACTGGTGTAAAGAGATACAAACCACTTAGCAGCTCATTCCTTTCAGAAAATGTGTTCACCTACCTTAGCTCTGTATTTCAGATTGGACTCTGTTAGCTCTGCATGTGATCTTTAAACATAAATACTTTGGAAGTATGCTTCAGTATGCTGTGGCAGCTAAACAGCTTCTTCATCAAGTCCAGTTGAGGGAATTCCACCTCTGGAGTCATCTGGCAGTAAGTCATTCATGTGCTTAAGGTTCAAGGCTTCCCAGGGAAAACCAACCCTTTATTGCATGCTACCATGTATACTAAAATAAGCCCATGAAGAACAACTACACTTCTTTTTTTCTGATTGAAGCCATCTTCAAGTACCGGAAGAATTATTATGAATAAAGTTTGAGACCAAATTTCGTTTCATGTACATTTAATTTCTAACCTTCATGATTTTCAATGACTCTTTTTACTTCACCGCAGTGAAGTCTTTCTCTAAGCTTCCTAATTAAACAAACTCTAAGTTTTGTTGGTCTCACTGTACCGGAGAGCACAGTGGCAACAAGTGTTTGCTGGGATAGCTGAGCAAGGTTGTTCATGCACTTTCTCAGCAGAGACAGGACAACACTGAGCTCTTTTGCTTTTAGTACCTGAACAGTACCTGAATAGGTATATATATCCATTGCACTGCTGACAACAGCTTAAATATTAATAACGTTTCCAAATTGTGGAATTCGATTCAGGATAGTTTATAGATACTGAATATTATAAACTAAGGTAATGAAGATGTCTAGTAACATCTACAGAAAGCCCAGCCAAGCAGTCACAGATACACTTCTGTCTGCTTTTTCTTTTTCCCCCAAGCAGACCTAAATAAGAAGAAAATGAGTTAATTGACTATAGGGAGGAAACTGGGCTTCAACAGAGTGAAGGTATGCATCAGCTGAAAATTCTGACTTCTGCAAATGAGTTATTTTATAGGGTTAGGTCAGAGTTTTCATCAACACAACCATATTTTTGTCAATCACAAATATTTTCCTATTGATGTTAGTCTACAATTTGTTCAGAATTTACTAAACAAATAATAATAGTATATCAAAAGAAAATGCTTCAGCCTAACTTCATTTTAGTCGGTCTCTATTCCTCCATGTTTATGATCTGTTTTCAGATTCAGCTTTACATTTGAGACATAATTTGACCGTAACTTCTGACAAAGAGCAGTGTTGGGCCATAGGCTTCCTATGTCTCCACACTAATACCTTTAGGTTTTTATCCAAGCTATGACATCTCTCTGTGCAATGTAAACACCCTGGTTATCAAATTTTCACTGGTGTATCAGCATTTGGGAAGAATTTGCAGTTCAGTGGAAACGAGCAATTCTGCCTGAGATAGAGCAGGATCCAGCTCACATGACCTTACCATTGTCAGCTTTGGTGATGTAGCCCACTCTCCGGCATGTCCTCTTTACCCCTGTATGCCTTAATACAGAGGTTTTCAGACTTCTAACACTGCAAGTCTTTATGTAAATGAAATAGGTTATATGAACACAACATTGAAGGGTTCTGACGAAAATCCTGTTGTAATGCTTCACATTTGTGCAAAAGAAATAGCTGTTTTTAGAGAAATCACTGTTGTGTATGCTACAGGGGTGCACGTGTGAAAACAAGGCAGAAAAAAAGTTAATCTAAATGATGGAGCAGTTTATAAGATGGGAGCACTGGGAAAAGAGAACTAAAATGGCAGCTTTTCATGAACCATAACTGAACACTCAGAGGACAAAATAGAAAGATTATTGTTTGCAGATGTGATTGTGGCAATAAAAGAAGGACATAATAAACTGACAAACAAACCAACCACTCTTATTTAAAATTGCTACAGAATTCCTCAATAATCATCCCAAACACTGCAGTGTACAATTGTCATATTGATAGGGTAATTACAGCGACTCTTGTAGTAAAACCTTTTGAGTAACTATGCTTTGAGAATGTTATTGCAGGAAGTTTTAGACTGTTTTAATAGGGAATGAACCAAAATAAAGTGGTATGGATAGACTGGGAAAGCAAATCAGTATAATAAAAAACAAATGCAAAGAAATGTTGGAAGATAATCATGAATCGTTAAATATGTCCACATTTTCTCTGGAGAAAAAAAATTACTGGGTGACATTCAAACAAACGTGCTATGCTGAAGAAAGTTAAACCAGTACAATGGGTCAATAAGGAAAATAAAGGTACAGTTGTACCATGTGCTATCATAGTTTGGTTAATCCAATATAAGCTAGTACAGGTAATGGTAACTGTTAAGATGTTGTATCAGCTTTAGCATATGCTAGTAACCAGAGTATGAGCTCTTTAGGAGATCTAGGTCAGTGGCATAGGTGCTTTCACATGCTGGCCTCATGGTATCTCATCTTCTGCTGTTCTTACCTGGACCAGGATTAGACTAGCCATGGCAGACACCTGCCACAGTCATCCTTAATTTTGCTGGACAGACATAGTTTCAGGGTGTAGTTCTTGTCACCCATAGTTAGCTGTCTGAACTCTAGGGATGTAAACAAGTAGTTTAGGTTCCCTCTTTAGTCAATGGAGAGGATGTGTCTTCCAGAGAGTGATTCATTTTATCCCAGAACAATTGTGCTGCTGGGGAAATGATCCAGTTGCCTAAATATAGGAGCTCAGTACCATTTGAGGTGCCCTACAGTATCCAAAACATCATCATGGGGCTGGCAGGCATGACACAGGACTTATGAGAAACCTTGGCCTTCTGGACAGTCAGTAGCTGAAGGCCGGGTTCCTATGGTGTCTAAACCAGCACTAGATGCCTATGTTGAGGCAACTGAAGAAATCCTGGAGTATAATTTTTCTTTAGCCAAGGACTAGTTAACAGGAAATTCTGTGCCAACAGCACAGCACCATTTTAGATACAAAGGAGCTGTTTGTTTTCTAGGGGAGGAGGGAAGAGAAGTTTTTCTGTTGCTAGTTTTCTGGTTTATTTCCAGGAAAAAAAAAAAAAAAAAGGAAAAGTTCAAGACTGAAGCCTGTCCTGAACTACACTTTGTCTTGCTGTACTCAGGGTGAGGAACAGACTACAGAAATAGAATAGTTATTGTGAGAAAAGTATTGCTGTAGAACAGATTAAATTAGATGGCAGAAGTTGGGGGAAGGAGAGTGTTTGACAGAGTGAGAAGAAATAAGGAATTCAGGTGTGGCATTTGAGGCATAAAGAGTATGTCACAGCTGAAACAATGGGAAATTCAGTCTTGGGACAGGAAAGATCTACAATAAGACCCTAGAAAAGACAGAAACCAAGATGTGGCAAAACATCCAGTAAATCAAACTGTCAGATTAGTGCCCCAAATGGAAACAAGAAATCAAAAAGCAAAAGTAAATTTATCAGAAGGAATAAAGATTCTTGGAGGAAAGCCCCTATCGGTCAGACCAGATTTTGACAAGCTGCTTGAATTCTACAATATATTATTTAAGGCAGAATAGGGACAACAACAATGCAAAAGCCTATAATATGCCCTTGAGGTGGCCAGGAAAACCACACTTATTTCATCCTTGGTCCTGAAAGTCTCAAGAAAGACCTCACTGCATTTCCGAGAAGGGCATTAATGTTACAATCAATAGCTAAGATAGCTAGCATGGTATGAGCATGCTGTGATAGACTATGAAGGCTAGTGCTACCACATCTCAAGAACTTCACTGTACACTGGCATTTTCAGATTCTCCAGTGGGTAACTCTACTTTACCCACATCAGCTGAGGTGGTATGATGTGATTATCATTCATATTATTAATTGCCTGTCCCAAATTCTCAGATGCAGATATGGGTCACAATGGATCTGTCTGGAACAATCATGTTCTGGTTTTTATGCAATGGCAATCCAAGCATGTTTGTAGGAAGGTTCACTTTACATGACCCTTGCTTAGTAAAAAATCAGTATGGCAGGTCACACTGTGCAGTACAGACATAGCTTAACTAAATGTGAACTTAAGGTACAAAATTGAATCTATAGTGGACACTGTTCATGATGCAGGTTTTCATAAACTTTTTTTAATAATCTTAAAAGTACTTTGACAACCTAGAAGGTCATAGGACTCCAGGCAGTGATTAGGGCCTTAATTAGCTACATTTGTAGAAAATTCAGTGTGAAAATAAAACTATATGAGAGAGAAGAGAGTTCCTCCTAGAACAGAGGAACAGAGGGCAGAGATCTGAATTTTTTTAAGGGAAATGAAAATGTGTTTTCCACCTTCCTTGAGGGACAACCAAGGAAGAACTGTTAGAAGTAATCTAGAATAGAAAAGTCTCTAAGCATAAATACTTATGCGATTAATTATTTGGAAACTCAATAACAAGTGAGAATAAGAACAAAAATCCTTCTTCACTAGAAAAAACTTCCTGTTTCATTCTCCAGCTAGTACAGTTTTTAAAAAGATAACTGGCAATTTGGAAATGCTTAGGTTTCCGCAGCTGTGAAGAACCCAGAGCACAGCAAAATTATGGACAAACCTGTCAGGAGAGTGCATTTTCAGAACTGCATCTGCTGGGGAAAAATAGATGCTCTAAACCAAGAAAGCATTAAAAAAGAATCTTCCCTGATGGATACTAGCTGGTACTCCTCTAGCAGCTGCAAGACACTCAATATTCCTTAAGTCATCTACATCAGAAAGCAGACAACCATATTCAAGGCCTCTACATTGCAATGGATGTCTGGGATATGAAAAATCAATAGAGCTTTCCTCTGAGCCTCTAAACGATGTGTTTAAATTCCCTGATGCAACTAAGAGCAGAATCTAGTACTGCATTTTACTTAAGTCTTTTACTACCAAGTGCGACTTGTACAGCAGTTATTACATACGGCTACATTTCAGTGAGAACACTGCTTAATACACTATTGCAAATTGTTATGAGGGCCTCAGTAATGAACTGAAGAGAAAGACCTAAGATAAAAAACCAAAATGAGTGTGCAGCAGTACATGTTGGCCAGAGCTTGGATCTAGTTACACCTTCTCTTTATGGCAACCTACCTGAAGACAACTAAAAAGACATTTTTTATTATAATATCTAATAGGATAATTAGCTTTATAGACAAAACTCAAAGGGATTAGAACAGATAGAACAGGAGTAGGAAGTGCTTATAGCTAACTTTTCCCCTACATACTCTGCAAACAAAGCCCTGCTTCCAGGCTTAGTTTTAATTCACTCAGCGACTTTCTGAGTCTCAACAAACTCTTACCAGTCCCCTCTGGTCTGGTCTGGCCAGGGAACAGACCAGGGAACAGCCAGCCAGACCCTAGAGCAGATTAAAAAAAAAAACAACCCTCTGGGTACCAGAGGGGCCTGGGCAGAGTTTGCTGTGACTCAGAAAGTCAGTGAGTGAACTAAAACCATCTGTTGCCTGCTGTCACTGCAGTCCCACTGCCTCCCTCCATGAGGAGCAGGCTCCTGCTCCCCGCTGAGACTCTTTCCCACTCTTTCCCTGTCTTTCCTCCACACATGGCTGCCTCTGCATGCTTTTCTTCTCCCTGCTCTCCTCATTCCCCTTCCCAAACCAGGCCATGTGACTGTATGCAAAAGAGTAATCTCCTTCCCTGTGGGCCCACCTGGGTCTTCCTAAATAATCATAACACAAGCTGAGAGGCCAGTGACCACCTAGCAGTGTGTCATCTCATGCACTTACACTGTTCTCAAAGCCCTCTCTCAGCCTCTCCTTTTAGCCAATGTTGGGGCCAAGAAAAAAAACGGTTCAAACTTTGCTCCAACCCAACATAGCGAGTCCTGCCTATATCCCAGGCCAGCCCTCACAGGTACTAATCAATCCGGTACTTTAAACAGGACACAGGAGATATGAGGCATGTCACCTTTTTCCAAGTCAACACACAGATGAGTGGCTCTGACACTGTGACCATCGCTACCATCCCAATATATTTGGTGACTTCAGTGACCTGGCCATGCTGAGTTTCCCCTATGATTGTTGCAAAAAATAATCTGTTTTTAAAGTGGGACACCAAAAGCAAGATGCAGTGTACAAAAAATTGCCACATAAGTGAGGCTTTTTTTTTTGATTATTCAGTCGCTCATTGTTTGCCAGCATGATCTTTAGTGTGTGTCCCAGTTCGGTATTGGACTCTAACAGAGCTGGATTATTAAATCCAGAATTAGGAAATGTACTGATTCCAATTAATGTGCATTTTCCTTTGTTTTAATGTCTCTCTTCTATCATAAATTAAAAGACCTGCTGCTTCTCAAGATCGGTTCAGAGGTATTATGACTGGTAAAACATCAATTAGTAAAGCATACCTCAATATACTCAAAAGTAAGATATTCAGTGCAATATATTTATTTTTTACACCATTTTATAAAGCAAAACAAAAAAGAAGGGAGGGACATTCAGTGATGCAGTGTGCAACGTGTACATTGCTTTAAAAATCATTAAATAAAAAATTAAAATTACACAGCAACATTGTTATATTTGCTAAGAAGATAGAGAGACACAAGGGATAAATAAAGCCAACCCTCATTTTATGAGAATTGCAGCCTACTTGTTGCCACTGAGGATGACATTTAAATTAGTCTGATTATAAAGTTTGTTACTTTATTCCTCTCCTGTTCCAGTATTCCCTTATAGTCCTAGTGCCTTATGCACCATGCAGACATATGGTGAGACTATGACCATACCCTAAGGATTTAGAGCCATAAAGAAATTTATGTGCCTACTTCTCACAGAAATTAGTGCCTAAGAGGGTGGTTACGATGGCCTGGGTCTTCTAATGTAAGTCGGTAAATCAGATAAGCCCCAAAGGAACATAGACCCCTAATGGTCTTTTGCCTCACTCCCACCAACTGGAGCAGGGTTTGAGAGAGAGGAGGAGGCTGCAACAAAAGGTTCCTCTGGTGGATGGGAAGGTGTGTCAGCAGCACTGGGGCAGAAAGATGCTACTGTGTAAAGCCACAAGCTGACTTCAAAATTTGTTTCATTTTTTAAGTATGTGGTCTGTGCCATTCCTTTGGATACTCCTGCTGTTACAGAAAAATCTTATTCCCATTTTACAAAGCAAAAGGATTCAATATTCTGCCAAGTGTTATACATGAAGCCAATGGCAGAGCCAGAAAATGAAGGTATAACTTGTAAATTGCCATGTGGTACCTCAAAGAGAATACTTTTTTTTTTTCTATGAAGGTAGACAGCAAATTGATGAATAAAACAAGCTTTATATACCACCAGAGTACCTTCACTCCAATATTAAGAACTTTAAAAGTGTGCATTAAAATACTAAAAGAACTTAGACAAAACCATACTTCATCATATAAAACCAGTTTCGTACACACTGCAGTGTATAGATGTATATCTGTGTCTGTGTGTGTGGTAGAACATATTATTTTAACTGGCAGGAAACTCATAAAAAGAAAAGCTTTGGGGGTTGACTCAAACTTGGAGTGCGCTTTAACATGCTGGTGGTACTTTATGAAGAAATCTCAAATGTATCCCATGTGTTGCAAATGCTTAAGAATGGGCTCAAGATGAGCTTTTGTATGTCTGAGCCATACAACTATTTAAAAAAATATCTTCCAATATTTAGAAGGAATTTTTAGCAATATTTAGAAGTAGCACCTTTTTTTTTTTTTTTTTTTTTTTTTAATGTCATTTTTGCAGCTTGAATACTGGATTTGAGTTTTCAGTTCTGTCAAAGAGAGAAGTGAAAAAACCCAAACCCTTAACAAATAGTTTCAAGACTATTTTCCATGACTGAAATTTTTTTTGTCAGAATTTTTTTAGAACAGCTGAAATATAATTATTGTCTTCCTTGTTTTAGAATATTGGCTTTCCAAAGGTGTCTAATCCATCCTTGAACTAAAAAAGGAATATGTCTTCAGAGGCTTTGTTTCTTTTTTAGGAACAATAATGTTTTTTTCCCCTTTCCACCACCATTATTGTATTAAGTGATTGCAGGTTTCTGGGATGTGAATAAAAATGTACATAAAGAACTGCCATAACTACCTGATTGTTCTCCAACTGTGTGAGATCAATATGACTTGAAGTAACTTAGGAGGTGAACTCCCTTATTATCCTCAGTAGTCCAATTCCATCCTCCTAATTCTCCTCTGCTTTTAAAACTGATTTCATTCTTTCTTCATCATCTGATCTCTTCTGCCTTCTCTGTCATATTCAGAGGAAATCTTTATCGATGGCTACAGTATCATATCACATCATCCATTAGTTTTTCTCAAGTGACTTTAGAAAATGGTTTCAACTTAAACAGGATATTTCAGCCCCTTGATATCAATGAGAGTTTGAGAATGATAAAGTTTTGGTCAAAGCACAGGTATGACCTATGGACTGAGGAGTTTAAATGCTTCTTTTATGTTTTAATTACTGCTTTCTCAAATGGAAATTGAAAAAACCCAAACTTATCCCTCCAATTAGTTGCTTCTCCCAAGCAAAGAAACATTAGAAATAAAACCCCAAACAACTTCCAAACAAACACTGAACAAACCATGAAAACCTTAATACTCCTACTGCATTTTTCTAAATTGAAATCACCAGGAAGCCTAACTGCACACTTTTTAATATTTCAGCAGCAGATGCATGACCTTTTGTTGACAAGAAGCCTGATTCTGTACGTTCTAATTTTTCAGTAGCTCCACAGAAGTCCATAATCATTCTCTTTGAGTGCATTAGGGCTGAAAAAGCAACAGGAATCTGTGAAAAAATCAGATGGGTATCCAAGCTTTTGGTGGGACCGAAGGAACATAAGCTGCATTTTTAAGTCTTTAACTGAATTTTCAAAAGATCTTGTGACTATTCAATTTCTTCTTCAGAACATCTGTCAAGCAGCACACTCATGAGCAATTCAGTAGTGAAATAAAAGATAGCAGCACTCTGAACTATGGAGTTTAAATGATGATTAAGAAATTCCTGTGACAAAGGATTATGAACACAGAAACAGAAAGATCACTTGTGTGTAGAACGTGGGCTAATAGAAAAATTGCAAGGACTTACTATCAACAATTTTAAGTCTTCCTTTTCAGTGACTCTATAATTCAGTCTTTTTGTGATGCTTCTGGTTCTTTTGGAAAATAATTAGAGCTTTACGATGGATAGTCCAAGGAGTGCAAGTGAAAAGCCTATGGTTTGGCATCTATTTTGCCTGATCTATTCATCTAACCTTAGCGGGAACAGGGTTATCCATCTAGAGGTCTTCATTGTTTGTATAGGAAACACAGGTATTGACACCAGGACTGCCTCTGTAGGTGTTTACAACCTGAGCACATACAAGATACCTAAGTCAGAGTTCATTTTATGAGCTCAGCACAAGACTATGTGCTTGCTGGTGTCCTTGACTCTCATAGGTTTCCCCACAGAGCTGGCAGTAATATTACAGTTTCTTACAGTTATCCCTGCTCTACTCTTACATGCCTGTTTAGATAGTCTGGGGAATATAGGCTGGCATCCCATATTGTCTATTATAAGATAGAGTGCCCTCTTACACATTCTGTATGGTAAGCCTGAAGCATGGGCCTTTGTTACTGAGTTTTCTTGCTAGATCTCTATGTTTCTCTTACATTTCCAGGACTTTGATTTCTGTTACTCACTATGGGAGCTGAGCTGGAATCCTAATGATAGCAGTGCCTGTCACTCTGCTATATTCATTTTCAGACCTTCCTGTGCTGTGTAAGTGTTATTGTTTAATTGCCCATTTCCCAGTGTAGCCTGATTTTTTAAATTAGCTTGACATTTTATGTGTTTCTTTTACAGCTCATCTCAGCTGTTAATGAGCCCTTTGCTAAGTGTCTTCAGTACAGATCATTATAGCTCTTTAGTACTGTCATTTGAAAGCTAATACCAATAAACAGAAAAATTACTCAGCAGGAGGCAGGTAAGTGTGCTATGTTCCCAATTTTTAGTTTGAAAAGGTTAGGAACTATTCAGTGAAAGGAAGCTTTTTTTTTTTTTTTTTTTTTTTTTTTAAAGTTAACAATAACCAATTAATGTGATTTGCTCAGGTGGCCATTATGGGTTGTCTGGGTGCCAGGCCTGCATTATTCCAGCCCTGAAAGGCCCATGCTGATACAACTCGAAAGATATCTCTAAAATGTAGGCTAGCCCTCTCCCTATGCTAGATACCATGAGCAGGTTTTATTTTAACATCCTTCTTTAAACCTAAATCCTGTCAAGCGAAGAGTATCACATGGAATAGGAGAGCCTAGACCTTGACAAAGGTTTGAGCCTGCCTTGGTACATGCTGAGATCTAAGGAGAGAGACTGCCAACCAGACTAGGAAACTGTTTGAAAGCTGCCAGCCTGACCCACAGGTGTTTACAGAGGTTATCTCAGCTGCAAACTCTGCTTCTGAAAATAGGGAAATCAGGAGTTTCTTATAGCAGGGTTTTTTGTTGTTTTTGTTTTAATTTTAAAGTTTTCATCCATGCAAGTACATTTCTCTAGATACTCTTGGAGCCTCGATAACAGTAGATCTGCGGACAAAAATAAACAAAGCCCTGATCGCTTTTTCATAGGCTATCAAGACTTACAAGGGCACATGACTAAGAGAAAAGTGATTGAACTGCTAAGTCTCTAAGGAATGATTCATGATTTCAGAAGAGTTGGATATTAACTGGAGAAACCTTGTGCAAGGTCATAAGTGCAGATGTCTTATGGTAGTGATTCTATATGCTTTTCTCCACAGTATCTTTAAATACTGTTTTAGGAAACATCGCAAGGCCAGGCCAGTGACAATTTGACTGTGTTAACTAGAGCTCCAAGGCTGTGAAGCTACAATATTTGAGTCCTCTTGCTAATGTTGGTAAGAACAACTAATAAAATGCCTTTCAGTACAAAAGGCAGCAAGAGCTTAAATTGAAAAAAAAAAAAAAAATCTGCAAGGTTCTGTAAAGCAGTAAAAGGTTGAGGACTCTGGCAGGATTGTTCTCTACTGATAGACAGATAACTAAACTGTAGTATGAATACATTAAATTGTACACTGAATATAAAGCAAACACACAAAGATTAACAGAACTGTAATTATGAAAAGTGCTGACCTGTGAGATAGTAAAAGTATAAAGAGACTGGATATTCAGGAGAAAAACAAAAGATATCAGTAACACAGATCAGGAGCTACAGAACATGACTGTGTAAAGTAGGCTTTTTGTAAAGTAGCAGTCAGAAGAATTTATTTTTTGCATATAAAAGAATGGCCAAGAATGGTGGAATGACAGCATTTTATAGGCTGTGACTAAGTCTAAATCAGTGTAATTCTCCTTGTAACACTAAGACCTGTTATAAAGTTAAAATAGAGAGATAAAAAGACTCATGATAAAAATGCTGGTTAAGAAGAGAGTCATGAATAGAAAAGCTGACTACTGTGGTACAGTACCAGAACTCTCCAGAGCAAGTATTTCTGCTACATTACCTTTGAAATAAAACAGGATTTTGAAGGGGGAGGCCTGGTATTGTCAAGGCCTGAATGACTTTTAAATAAAACAATGCTTGGAGTAGTACATGGTGCTGTGATTTTAAGAAAACAGATTTGTTTCACAGCAGAAAGCTGAAATGTTTGTAGAAAAAATGATAATAAAAGTCACAGCTTTCCAATAAATGAAATAATACTGCATGGAGTTACAGAATATTCTGGTTAAAGGCATAATGGCAGTCCTGGTTTTAAATTATTAGATGCTTCTATCTGAAAACATGTGTTTGGGAACAATAGTACTGGCTCATCTGCCACTGATTTTAATGGTGTTATCCCCATTAAGCTGAATAGCTGGTTCTATTGATTTCAACAATCCTGGGAACATAACCAACCATTCAAACCTTTAATGGTCCATCACAGTTAGAATAGTTATGTTTTGTAGGTATATGCACAGCTAATGGGAAAGCTGATGGCATAATGAATGCTCAGATGCCAACAGTAATGGAGTCACCAGACATCCACATTACATGAGTTCCACACAGCATTAAAAAAAAGGATGGCCTTATAGAAGACAAGAAAAATATAGGGTAATTTTCAAGTAAATTTGTGTCCTCTCCATCATAAACAACCCATTAAGACAAAGTGATCATGCCACTTATTAACCCCCTTATTATAGATCTCATTGTCACATGAAACATGTTAAGATATATTTTACAACTCTGATACAATCGATTTCATAGATGTACAGATTATTAACAATATTACTAAATATTTTTAAGGGGAAAAAAAAAAAAAAAGCCTGACATTGGAAAGTGTGCAGCAGTCCCTTGGAGGGAGAAAGTTACATTAACAGGATCTTTCAATTGTTCTCAAGCATTAAAATTCCAGGAAATTCAGAGATAAGTATGCGTTTAAGAAAAAAAAAAAAAAAAAGCATTTAACAGTATAAAAATGAAGAGGTAGGTCATCTGCACATACTTGTCTTTGTCCTGAAGTGACATCATGGTTCATTAGAATGAGACAATAAACCAACAACTCCTTAAAAAAAGCAGCTAATATGCCATTAAAAGTCAGATTAATTTAATCCTAATCATTGTGAGGAGTTTCATTGCACTGCATAAATGACATCTTTTACTTTCTGAAAACATTACAGAACCTTTAGTTGTTTAAACGATTGTTTTCAGTTCTGTAATAGAATCTTGTGCTTGAACATGGATAATAGGTTTTGATATTATTGTTCCCTTGATAGAAACTTTTAACAGAAAGAGAACTGAAACAGTGGTGGTTTGTGAAAGGTTATGATGCATGGAGCCAAATCCTTATCGGGAGAAAACTGTGAACCAGCTCCCTTGGTTTTAATAGATTTGCAACAGCTGATGAGATGGCACATGATATGGAAACATCACATACTTTCAAAGACTTTTGTGAGACATAAATTATCTTTTACTAGTGCTTGAAGACTTTCAAGAGAAGGAGATTGCTAGGAGAATCAAGTTGGTAAAACTGAGACTGTGGGTTTACAATATAGTAAATCATACTTAATGGCTTCTAGAACTAGTTTAAAACAGGTGTAACTACACAACAGAAACGGATAAAACAGTATAAACTCTATTTGCCAGTTCTGGTGTGTTCAAAATTTTGTGAGGGACTGTCATAAGTAGCTTCTGTGCTGGATCATGTATCATCTGTCCAAACTACTATGCCACTTCAGGTATTTGCTCTATCACATCCCAGCAAGAAACAAAAGCTTAACAATAACATGATCTCTGTATCAAATATGCTGGCTAATTCAACAGCAATGCAGTCCTGTGCCCAAGATGAATCTAGACTACCTTTGTATTGCTGGACACACTGACCTAGTTTAAGGATAGCAGACCCATGGCTGGAAACTCAAGGTGGGGTGGGAATACCTCATGATGTTGAATGGAAGTGGAGCAGCCACTTATCAAGTAAACCCACATGCAGCCAAGTAGGGTTAATGCAATGCTAACTCAGATTCAGGAGCAGGTAAGCCATATTATGCTGCAAAGCATCTGTCAGGAGGCTTTGATCAACATCTGCTCCAAGGCAGAAGCTGAAGTGGCTCTGCAGTGCATTTTGTAGTGCTCCTCATGCAAAATTTGCCAGGCTGAGTGCATCTGTAACCACAGCATGCCCTGTGCCTTGTGATTGCTTACTGAGCTGCTGTGCCATTAAGTAATTTTGATCACCAAGGCTGAAGTACAATAAACATCAGAAGTCCAAAAAAACCAACCAAGCAAAAAACCACACACAGATAGAAAAGTTGCTGGTTACTCAGAATATTAATTACACTGGATGAAAAAAAAAAATGGGAAAAACTGACCTTTTACAGAGAAAAATACATTTGGTTGTTAACAAATTCTTCTGAATGTTGCCCGTTCTTCAAAATTTAGATTAAGCAAATGAATAAGAACCATCTGTTCTTCTAAATATTCTACCTTCTGATAGGGTGTTAGTAACATATATTTAAAGAGATCAGAACATTGTTTCCTTTGAGAAATTGGGTTGTATACAGGATCCACTGTTTTTTAACTCTCCAGCCTGATGTGGTTCCCTGGAGACTGAAAGCCAACACCACTGTGTAAGTGGATTTAGGTAGACTGTCCTTTGGTAAGCATTATGGATTTTGTTGCCTTGTATTACTGATTTAAGACAGGAGTTTTGAACAGAAAGTTGTAATAAAAAAGCTGCATTGTAATCAGATCTATAGCAATTTATAAACAGCACATCAGAAATGAGAGATTTCCCACTACTGACAGCCCAGGAAATTTATCAGTTTGTGTAAATGTGGGTGCTTCACAAAGAGCAAAACACAGGAGAAAGAAGAGAGATGGAAATCAGTTCTTCAGCCAGAATTTAATCTTCGAGGTCCTCCTTCCTCTCTGGGTAGCTCTATGTTTGCAGATTTACAACAATACATCACCGATTTAGGAACTCAGACTACTGCTGCCTGTGGTTTGGATTAACAACAGATTAGAGTGGCTCATGTTTTCTTAAATCTGATACAAGCTTTATCAGAAAGGAGATGTTAAGGAGATTAGATTTAGCTAAAGTCTATTAAGTTATCTAAAAGGAAAGTAGGTTCCACTGTAAATTGCTGAAGGTGAAGCAGGCAAAAATTTGTTAAAATGAACAAACAAAAGAGATATAACTATCTTATACAATGGGTAAATGTCAAGGATGGAGAATCAGGTGTAAAACCATCCTAATGTACACAACCTCACTCCTCCCATCTACTGGACAGGAAGGTTCCCCAAGTCCATAACCATGTGGCGGTCAACCATGAGAGTCGCACAGCAAGAAGCTGAGGAGCTTTTTTAGAAGGAACTTAAATATTTCAGCTGATACTAACATTTCATGGTTTAGAGTATTGTGAAACTGAAACTGTGTTTCCTGTCAGTGCTGTCTGATAACTGGGACAGAAGAGCAGAGCTTAATGAGAAACATTTTCTTGATACATTTCCTTGAGGTTTCTTAAAGTCTTTAATGAAAAGCTTTTATCTATTTTTTGAAAGAAAAAAGAAGCATGGAAATGAAAAAAAAAAAAAAGGAAGGAAAACTAAATCAGAGCCCCTCTGAGAAAACCCCAAAGGACACTTGATTGAATTACTTGGATGCTAAACAAGAAACTCTGAGTCAGTGGCAGAAGAGATTTGGAGGAGCAGCGTTAGAGCAGTCTTGCTTCTGAGTCCAGTCCCACCTTTTCTGTGGGGAGGGGCCTGGGCTAAATCAGACTGAGCAAGACCTGGCAGTGCAATGCTCCTTATCATCTCCCAGTCCATGCCCTGAGAGCAGCTGGTGAGCACAGTCTCCCCTTGTACCCCCAGTTACAAACCCACCTTCATTTATGCCTTTTCTATCTCTGCAGCTACAGGTGGCCAGTGCAGATGTGCCAAGAAGATCTGGCTGGACTGGTGTAAGCCAGGTGCCAAGTGAGTCGCTGCATTGTTGCTTTAGTGTTTTTCTATTGCTATATGCTCAATGTGCCTGCAGAAACCTCACGTCAGCCTTGTGCCAGTTCCTCGTTTCCAGGCAGAGACGACAGGGGATCAGGCCTGCCAGCACCTCCCATGTCCCCTCACTGCACCTTGACCTCTCAGCTCCTTCCACTGACCTCAAGGGCCTCAGGGGCTGTGGAAGCAAGGCCGGTACGCAGAACTGGTGTGGGCAGAGAAGGCATGCATTACCCTTCTGTCAGGAGGCTCAGGGCAAAACCTGTCACTTGAGTTTGGGCTGTATGGCGGGGTGTTGCATGGCAGGGTGTTGCATGGCGAGGTGTTGCATGGTGGAGTGTTGCATGGCATGGCAGCCCGGCGTGGCCGTGCGGTGTGGCTGGCATAGTTGGCACAGTGTAGCTTGTGGACCCTGAGCGCTGCCAGGCTGTTGCTGCCTGCAGCAGGCGGCCTTGCTGAAAGAAAAGGTTGAACAGGATCCCGCAGAAAGTGTTGCAACTCATATTTGGTCCACAGTCAATAAATGAAAACATAATAGAAACCAGAACCTATGAACAAGAGCATTAAATGAAACATGGGTCTAAGGCAATAGTCCAATACATATTTAAGAGCAACCTGCCAAATGGTGTTTTCAATTACGATCATTTTATTTTGTATTAAAGTAGCACCAGAGGTCAAGTGATCCAGTCAGGCCTGATGCTCCTTTCACTGCATTAGATGTTGTAGAAATGTGTAGGACATTTCCCTGATGCATTTGCTAACTAAGATGAAATAAAAAGTAGTCTAAAAGAAATATAGCTATTCCAGTATTTAAGTCCACGGCTCTGCAGAGTGGTGCGTGTTGAACAGAGATCCACTGACAGGAAATGTCTTCCAAATTCAGGACCAAGCTGAATGATATCTCTGGAATATATTGTCAATGCTCATGCATTATTTCTTCATTCAAGTTTCAGAGGAGTGTTTGACTTCTACTGTGAAACCATAAATCACTGTCATTCTTGGCATCTCAGATGTTTTCCTGAGTTAAACACAATGAGTTTCCTCCAAGGGAAAAAGGAACAGTGTAAATAGTGTTTAAAATGTGTTACTAATTTATTGCAAGGTCTTGCTGGATATAATTAATTCAAATGGGTTTCTATATCCCAACAGGAGACATACATCTTTTAGTAATACCTGTACTTTGAGACCCCTGCACAGTATGCATGTATCTTACACCAAATATTCTCAATAGATCTGGCAGATGTATTTTAGCTGCAGTGGCTGTGAATAATGGCCCAGATTTTTGTTGTCTTTATTCATTAGTCTGTTAGGAACTACTTGTTATTGAACTGAAAGCTAAGAGCTTTTCTTGCCCTTTTCTTTCACTGCAAATATATTTTAAAGCAAAACATAAGAAAGAAATATTTATAAAGAAAAATAGTATTTACAGTGGCATAAATTGCTATGGCAGACTATTTTTGGTGGTAATTATAAAGAAATCTTTTCTACCAGACTTTTTGTATTACTGCCTGTAAATATGATAGTTTTCTACTAAAGCACATTACTAGAGCTACCAACTTTGACAGTTCTTTGGCACATTTTGGAGCAATTGCTTTAAGAAAGAAAAATAACTACCTGCTTTCATCTGACCCACTTCAAAAAATGTCATCTACACTGTTCACTGAGTTGTGGCAGACCCTGTGGCTTCGCCTAGCAGTGCTTGTTCTACAGCCTCTTACCCATGTTACTACTTCTTATCTCTTGGGGTGGGCTATTCCAGTGGACTACTTCAGGTTTTAGCTTTGTCTTTAGTGCCAAGCAGACTGCTGTTTTTACAAGTACTCTTATCAACTCAATTTCTATTGATTTTTGAGAGTACTGTAACTAGAGGTATGGAGTGTGACTTCCATTCTGCTGGAAATTTATGGGTGTGATTTTCTTCTTGTTGCAGACAAGGGATGAGGAACAGATTTTCCTTTCTTTGCTTATATCAGGGTTAATGAAAGCATACACTTGAAAGTGTTTTGATCAGTATATTATAGAGCCTACTATAGTCTGACACAGTAGCAGTCTCTTTTTAGCTGGCAGGTTTTGAAATGTTTGTGAAAGCCAATGTATTATGGATTAATATAAAAGCAACTTCTGCACAGCTTTCTATCATAATAAATATGCTCAAGGAAACAAAGACTTAGTAACATCCTTATTTTATTCCATCTAGCAACACTGGAAAGGTACTACTAAATGTAACGGTTAAGGTGATCCAGGATTCTTGATTTGGGCTGCTGTGTTCTGTATTTCACCAGACATGAGTCCTTTTCTGCACTTAACGTTTGAGACAGATGGATTTTTGGCATGTGCAGCTCATGATTTTGAAATCTCTACTAGAGCAGGAGCCAGGATTTTGTTTCTGAAAAAAACAACAAAAAACCCCACCAAAAGAAAAACAGGTGAGCTTCCACCTCATCTAGCTGAAAGTGTTCTACAGAGCATCTGCAATAATTATCAGTCACCAGTCAAAGTGTGGAAAGAAAAATGAGAAAGGCCTGGCATGTCTGGGCATGTAAAGCGAGAAGGGGGGAAAAATAAGCAAAGTGAACTTCAGGATTTTGAGGGGAGAATTAGGAGAACTGGAGCTTCTCAGAAGAAGATGAGGTGCTTCTGGGTGCAAGCAACTCAATGATATGAAGAGCCGGCTTGTTGTGTGGACAGGTCTTTGTTTCCTGTACTGATGCTGTGAGCAGAACTGTTGTTCCCTCTCTTCAAACTCATGCCCTTGCTTTTCTGTCACCTCCCAGCCTTCTTCCCATCTTTCTACTCCCTGTTCCTCTTTGCTGTTGGAAATGTTATGAACTATTTTTTGCTGGTTCTATTCCTAACATGGCTGAATGTAAGAAAGTAATTTAATATGTCTGAATGAACCAATGAGTCTAATCATATGCAATTGTCTCACAGGAGGGTTTTGTGGCTCACAGGATGTTTGTTAAGTGATTTCTGGACCCTTCAATGAAAGATTTTTTTCTAAGTGTCATTATTTTTGTGTAAAATAATGCATTTCCTGTATAGTTAATTTTAGAAAGGCTCACTCTTTATAGTTCCTCATTATGTCATTTTTATTTTAAAATATATAAATATTATATCAAGAATATGTGTGTATGCATACATTACTTTTAAAAGCTGTTGATTTTCTTTGAGCCAAAAAGAAATTAAAACAAAACTTCAGAACAAGTTAAAATTTGCTATTGCTAATTAGTGTTCATATGTTTTTGGAAAAGAATGATAGAGTCTTTGCTCTGAAACCTAAAATGAACATCTTAAAGGAATGCCTTATTGTCAGTAGAGAGGGAACTGGTTCAGAATGAAGCATCAGTTAAAGTTTACCCATAATAATTTTAAAGATATATTCTCATGATCAAGGTGTTAAAAAGCATTGCATTTGCATTTGTTGTGTACATGTGTTTGGAACAAATCTGGCCTGTGCTTTAGGATATCCAGTCATTATTAGCCTCTTTTGCACACTCATTCTCTGAAGCATTAAAGATGTGGGGTTTAACTCTGACATTAAAGAACTCAAATATGAGATCAGTATTCTGATGTGAAAGTTTGTTTCTGCAGATCTATTAAAAATCAAATAGTTTCAAAGCAGAGTTTATGAGGGCTTGAGTTGCACTACAAGTTTTCTGACATGTAGTAAACCACAAAACATCCATTTAATTTGTGAACATTGATGGGCTGGTGTAAACTGGCATTGCTTCTTTGATGTTTGTGGAGTTGTGCCAATTTACACCAGCTCAGGAATCTGGTCTATTGTTCCTGCAAACATCCTATGACATTTTAAATTATCAAGACGATCATCTTGCAAAGACAGCCAAAGTATTAGAATAACAGTTCCCTGCCAAATTCTCTTGGGAGACTTGGCTTATTAAAAAAATAAATTACACGTGTTCTTTTTATATAAATACAAATTTCTTTCATAAGAATGCATGATTTACTAGGAGGTTGAAGCCATGATTTCCTAGTTATGGATGTAACTTCATGAATCAGAAAGGGAGACAATGTTGTCCCATATCTCAGTGAAGCAAGGGATGTTTGCTCAGACTGTTAGGATATAAACAGTTTTAGTGTCCTCAACTAAAGGCATCCAAAAACTAATCTCAGCTTCTTTGGTCCCCTTTTAGGGGTTTCTCCTTGTCTTTTCCAGCTTTTCCTCCTCATCAAGGGTGCATGTAAAAACATCTGAGAAGTAAAGAAAGGCAGCAAGTATTTAATCTTATGTTTTCTGTCCCTATCTTTACAGAGTTAACAGGTTTTTTACTATGATGTCATGTTTGATCTTGAAGCGGATTTCAAGCAATCCAAATGAAAATGGATATTCATTTAAGAGAGTGGAAAGATATCAGAGGGTACAGAAATATTCTACAGAGTGCAAAGCAAGTACCCATGGGACATTTGTGTGTGAATCTCAAGGGTCTACATATAGGATGATAAGTGCCAGTAAAATTTTCTGTGTCCAGTATTAGCTGGAGCCTTTCAGAAAGATGGGAGAAATGAGGGGAAAAATGCTGAAAGCTAGAGCTATATCCTTTCTCTAAGTAAAAATAAGTTAGGTTGATGGCAAAAGTGAGTAGCAGTAAAAATTCAACCTGAGAAGATTTAATGTGCCCAAGGGAGGACACATGGATATGGGGAACTGGTAGTAATGAAGCTTCAAGAAAATCTATAAAACAATGTGAAGATATTGCCAACTCTGCCACAAGGCTCACAGATCTGGTTTGGCGACAAATTTTTGCTAAGGCTTTTTCACATCACAAGAAAAAATCTAGTTTTTCTAATAGAGGGAGTCTGTAAAAGGAAAGAAAAAGCAGTAGAAAAAAAAGCTAAAAGATTAACGGAACCTTTTAAAAATAACAGTATCTGGAGATACATTTATGTGTTTTGGGTATTGCTTTATTAAAATGGTAAAGATCACGACAGATCTATTTATCAAGAATTCAACCTTGGAGAACCTTTGGTGCAAGAGAATATTAATCCCCTCCTACATGCATTTATATTCATTTTGAGTTTATGCAGATACAGACAAACCTGGAGGCCAAAACTGCTACCCTGAAAATGAAATTGCACCGACTGTTTCACTGTTTGGATGTTTTCCAACTGGCAGTGAAATGTAATTTTGGTAAATTCACTCATGTTTTTGCTTCAACATTTTTCTAGGAAAAAACTGTCTTGCAGAACACTAGAGATGAACATTTTTAGGATTCAACTTGGATAAGCGTCATGCTGGACAAAGGAACAGTTAGCCAACATAGTTCTGGGAAGCTGGTATTTTGCTGGAAATCAGTGGAAACAGTCATTCATGGAAACATGTCATGGAGAGTTTGCTATTTTAAGATTTGATTTGATCTCAATATGGGTTGAAAAACAACAGTTTAGAAATTCTCAGATTTGGAGAATGGAGAATGGAGAACTGTATGTCATTCCATTGTCGTGGGGTCATTATATATTCGAAACCCTGGAGATATTAATGGAACTCATTGTCTTGCAGAAACTGGACAAATGAGCAGCCAAAAATTTGGTGGGAGAAGTAGACAGAAAGTCATGAAATTTTTGATTAACCCCTCTTTTTCACTCCTGACCAAGTTTGTCTAAGTGCCATAGAATAGCAGCCACAGCTACCTTTGGGAAATGTTTCAGTTTTGCTAAATCATTAACCTCATTTTGTGCATCATGTATATCATATAACAATACACCAGAAGCTGGTAAAGATTGTATGGCTGTATGACAGAGATGATTCATTATCACTGTGATGTCGTAGGACAGTGGCAATGGCAAATAAAGAGCCGAGCTGAATAAATTCTTCTCCTCCTAAATATTCAGTTATTAAGACCTTTGTCCCTCAAACCCAGCTGTAATTTTTTTTTTAATAGTCTGATGTTACTGAAGCAATATCTGGGAAACAGAAGGATACATTTGAACTGACACTGATGCGGGTTAACTATCAAGCTGACGCTTGGAAGGAGACACATGTAATGCAATTAAAGGAATGCCCAGATGAACAGATATTTTTGATAAAAGCTATAGGAAGTGCATATGAAAATGAGCTCAAACTGTACATAGAGCAACATTGTGAAAGTAGAGAACTCATCAGAGACTGATATTCTGTTATTTTAGGTTTGTGTTGCCCTATCTACTGCCTGGAAGAACTGGATTGCTGGTTGACTCAAGATGACTGAGACCTGGATTTGGAAATATTTTGACCTGTGATGTCTCTAGAGCAGCACCATTTCAGATGTTCTCTGTCATTTCAGGACACCTCAGAAATCACGTTATGTGTTTGGGTTTACTATTTCTTGATAACAGAGGAAGGTGGGAAAGCAGTAAGTGAACTCTGCCTGAATTTTGTAGACAGTTCTCTACACCACTGAATATTTAAAAGGAAAATTTATTTGCCCCCAGATCTTTATTTGGCCCTCCTCTGTTTTCCTTGTTGGCTAAAATTTGTTAATTTATTTTAGAGGAAGACGACAAGGAGGATTGTAATGGAGTTGTGAAGATTTAGCAGTAAACTGCTGAGAGTGTTGTATTGTAAATTTCTAGAGATAAATATATGATTTCATTGATTGTATATAAAGGAATACAATGGTATTATTCTAGATTTCTGATCAAACATCATGTACTTGCCTTAACGTGACAAATCAGCATGTATTTCAGACAAAATATATACTTGTGAGATAGTATAGTCTAGCTTGAACAGGATAGGAGAAATCCTTTCTGGCACCTTGTAATGATCATCTAATTTGGGGAAGAGGCTTGAAAAAGCCAGCTGAGGCAGGAAAACTAGAGTCACAGGAAACAACTGAAGGTTTATTTTGCAGTCTGAGACACCTATTAGGTGCAACCTCTTAAGGCAATAAAGCTGCGGTTGTTTTGGATTTAAGAGAACTGGATGTTGCTTACTGATCATAAGGCCATTCAGCACATACTTGGTGTTGGGGGGTGATGCTCACCCTACTGAAGTATGAAGTGAATTATACTTCTCACCCTGTGCCTGCATTTCTTCTGTTCTTAGGCACCACTACCAACTGTACAGCACATAAAAGATTGCTAAGATTTCAGATACGGTTATCCAACTTCATGCAATGTTAACTTCCTTCACTAAGTGAGAGACAGTTTTAGCTTCTGACAAGAAGCGTTTTGTAGCATTGACCAGATAAAACAGTGGTTTCCAACCTTGTTCTCAGATCATTAATGTAGTGTAAATACAAATATTATAACTTTGGTGGGAAACTGGGATTCTCTCAACATCATAGCTTCACTTACAACTGTAAGACCTCCTTTGGTTGTAATATATTCACTTATTCTCATACAGACATGAAACAAAAAATACAGTAAACCAGTTTCCATTGTAAGCCTAATTATGGTTAGCTATCTGTATAATGATGAAATTTGTTATGGTGAGTCTTAAAGTTAAGAGAGAGAAATATGAACTATTTCTGACTTTAAACAAAATGTAGAAAGTAGTAATTCTTAGCAAGCAAAATTCTCCAGTAATACCTTCAGTGATTTTTTTTTTTTTTTTTTTTTTTTTTAGAGAAAGTAGATATGACTCTGTTATAAAAATCTTTAAGTGGCAGTTTCTAGATTTCCTGCAGAAATCATAGAATCTCGTAGAATTACAGAATAATAGAACGGTCTGTGTTGGAAGGGATCTTAGAGATCATTTAGTTCCAACCTCTCTGCCATGGGCAGGGACACCTTCCACTAGACCAGGTTGCTCAAAGCCCCATCCAACCCGACCTTGAGCAATTCCAGGGAGTGGGCAGCCGCTGATTCCCTGAGCAACCTGTTCCAGTGTCTCACCACCCTCACAGGAAAGAATGCCCTCCTTATATCTTATCTAAATCTACCCTCTGTCACTTTAAAACCACTACCTCTCATCCTATCCCTACACTCCCTGATAAAAAGTCCGTCCCTACCTTTCCTGTTGGCCCCCTTTAAGTACTGGAAGGCTGTTATAGGATCTTCTCGGAGTCTTCTCCAGGCTGAACAACCCCAACTCTCTCAGCCTGTCCTCATAAGGGAGGTGCTCCAGCCCCTGATCATCTTCATGGCCTCCTCTGGACCCACTCAAGCAGGTCCATGTCCTTGTTATGTTGGGGGCCCCAGAGCTGGACACAGGACTCCAGGTGGGGTCTCACAGGAGCAGAGTAGAGGGGGAGAATCCCCTCCCTTGACCTGCTGGCCACACTTCTCTTGATGCAGCACAGGACACAGTTGGCTTCCTGAGCTGCAAGCGCACATTGCTGGCTCACAGTCAGTTTTCCACCCACTAATACCCCAAGTCCTTCTCCCCAGGGCTGCTCTCAATCCACTCACTTCCCAGTCTATATTTGTGCTTGGGATTGCCCTGACCCATGTGCAGGACCTTGCACTTGGCCCTGTTGACCTTCATGGGGTTTGCACAGGCTCACCTCTCCAGCCTGTCCAGGTCCCTCTGGATGGCATCTCCCTTCCCTCCAGTGTGTCACCCGCACCACACAGCTTGGTGTCATCGGCAAACTTACTGAAGGTGCACTCAATCCACTGTCCATGTCTTTGACAAAGATGTTAAACAGCGCCTGTCCCAACACCGTCCCCTGAGGAATGCCACTCGTCACTGCTCTCCACTTGGAAATCAAGCTGTTGAATGCAGCTCTTTGAGTGTGACCATCCAGCCACAAAGGAACATTACAAATGAATTTGTAATTTTTGAGCATCCATGTTCTTGGAGTGATTAAGTGTATTCTAGTGATAAATAGGTTTTCTCTGCCTCCTCTGTCCCTCTGCTGCTCTGTTAATATTGCGACTCACAGGATTATAGAATCATAGAACTATTTAGATTGGAAAGGACTTCAGTAGGTCATTTGGTTCAAGCCCCCACCCTCAAATCAGGGCTTACTTCAAAGTGAGTTTTTAACAGGCTGCTCTGGGATATATTGGCACTCCCTGTGCGGCATGAGAGAATTCTGCTGCACAGGTGGTGACTGCATATAGCAGCCAAAGAGGTTTTTGAAACCAGCTCTGATTCAGTGGGCTCTCCTTTAGCAAGGCTTAGTGATCAAGAAGCAATTTGCAGCGTAATGAGAAAAAAAAAAAATGTAAATCACACAGCATTTTTGCCTAGAACTTAGGTTACATCAAATCAGGTTTTGAAGAAAACTGTATTAGGAGGTATGAAGGATGTCAGGAAATGTAGTGGTCCCTGTTTTAAATCCTTCTGGAAATTCTTGGAGAGAGTGTGCTTTAAATGTCTCTGTCTGTAGGTCAGCAAAGGCAATTATATAGACTTCAGCGGACCTGTGATGTATGTGACCACTTTCTGTTGAAAACCCTGTTGCCCCAAGGGGCCACTCTAGCAAGCAGTCTAGCTCTAAAAAAGAAACTTGAAGCATAAATCGCTAACCTTCAGTGAACTGCACAACATTCCATCAATAAAATCCAGCTATAAACACGGGGAAAGGCCACGTCTTTGATAGATTCCTGAAATGATCGCAAGTTTCTTTTTACTCCTTCCTCTCGCTTAAGCATCTCAGAAGGTCAAGGTGTAGGTTACTCTGACTTTTACTTTTAAATGTTTACCCATGTGACTTCTATTTTGCTAGGGCTATTTACTCATTTTTTCCTGTGCCTTCTTCATATGCTTTCTCCCTTTTTCATAAGCTTAGTTACATGAGCCCTACTATCCCCTCACAACGGGAAGCCACCATGAAGCCCGTGTAATTTTTAATTCAATTTAAATTCTTCTTCATGGACTCAAGGGACTATTACACAATGTATTAGTTTTACTCACTGAAGGGATATTACTTTCCTTATATTTATTTTTTATTTTATATTCCTTGCCTTCTCTCATTCGTTCACACATTTCACCTGTCCTAATTATTTTTAAATCTAAAACGATGTGGCTAATATAGGTCTTTTATGTCTTTTCTGTATGTGTGTCTATATCAGACCATTTGTTAAAGGAAAAATGTTTGGCTAAACAAGAATAATGTTGTAATAAGGGTGGAGTAGATTTCTTGTTTTTAAAAGTTCCTTCCAAGATTTTAATCTTCATTTTTACTCCAAATGTTTAGCCAAAGAAACAAAATAAACAGAAAATCCCAAAGGGTAAAACTGGTGTAAAACACCAGCAATATTCTTTTTGTATTTGCTAGATACAGAGCTGTTCTTAACTGAATTTAAAAACCAGGTCTCTTCAGTGTCCACAATTTATAATACTTCCTTGTTTTTTCCATTAAGATTTAAGACCACAGTGATTGTGGGAAAAAACAAATCCAAAACAGTCCAGATCCTTCAGCGTGTTGTATTGTCTTTATACCACATACGCTTTGCCTACATCAGTAATTACACATGACCTTAAGGTCACCTTTAAGCCTGCCTTCACTAACGATCTGTAAGGTGGATCCCATATAACCCTTCCTCAGAAGTCCATGCTGTACCTGGAGGCTCTGTGGCGACCAGATTTGTATTCAGTCTCTTTGGAAAATATGCCTATGTACAGGCATGGAGCACTGCAAGTCCGTCAATAGCAAGCCCACGTCAATTTTGCTGTTGTTTGTGTTCCTGTAGCACAGATAAGCCTAGACAGACAGACCAGAAGACCACAAATGGTTTTCTAGGAGGCCTGAGAAAGGGAATCTTGGAGATACCTTATTGTCATGCTCTAAGGGTGAGAACCAGAATGTGGTTGGCCTTGGTGAAATTTGGGGATTTATCTGGGAATGGAAGCCATGTAGCTGGGCTAATTTTTCTGAGTTTAACCTTGTTACTGGTTCTCAGTAGCAAAAAAACCTGGACCTTACAGTGTCTTTAAAGTTCAGAGAAGACTTTGTTGCAGAGGTGAATCTTGCAGTGGTCCAATGGTCTCTGTGCCATTTTTTTTTCCATCTGCAGCCTATCAGTGAAAAGGAGAAGGAATTAGATGAAAAGGAACCCTGGAGGAGTCATCTCTGAAATATGCTAGTCTGTGACTTTAAATGTTGGCCTCATGTGGACACTGCTAGTTGGGGAGCTTTTCTCAGGAATGTTTACTGAAAGAGCACATTTTAAACTAATAGGGAGGAATACTTGCCAAGTGGAAGCGTTCTTACCCATATCTTGTGACTAATGCATCTAATCAAAGCAGTTCAGTTTTCCAGTCTTAGATAATGAAACCAGATGCTCTTGAATAAACTACAAAATATTGCAAAACAGTTTTCCTGTTTAATTAAAATTATAAACATTTTCTATTAATATAAAATTCACTAACAAGAAAAGAGGTGGGATTTGGCTGCTGAATTATTTGTTATGGAACTTTTGTTGTGTTTCAGATTGCAAGGTGGTAATTCATGACACTACTGTATTATTTCAGAACCAACATAAAGGGTTTACTGAACATAAAAGCTAAGCAAAAAAGGAGCATTTGTCTTCCTATGCTACCTGGCAATTTTTCTGGTAGACCTAAGTAACAGATTACATGCATATTGCTTAAATTATTTTTCAAATGCCAAAGGGTAAACCTGAAAGTCTTTTGGCTTATAAACAAAAGACCAAGGAGTAATGTTGTGAAAATTTAAGAGTGAAAAATAATGGCCATGTTTTGTATAGAAATTTTATAAACATGCCTACGAAGATCAACTTTACCTAAATCTTTTCTGAAGTCATAATCTGGTCCTAGCAGCATATATGATGAAAAGCTAAGTTTCTTCTAAGTCCATTAATACAGTTAAGCAAAAATCTTTCTGAATTCAAGTCAGAAAGACTCAAAAAACTTACACATTTTTAGTCTTTTGCACAGAAAGACTTTCACAGTTTTTGAGATCTGGTTGGCTGTTATTTGTAGTATATGGTATGTTAATAAACAGAAATCATGTGGTTGGTTCTTTTTCTGAATGTCAAGTGGAGAGGGTGTAATTTCCTTTAAATATTATGAAACAGAAGGGAAATGTGAAATGTCCCATTTTAACTGATCATGTAGGTTTTCTGTTGATGACTATTTTGATTAGTGAAAAAGTAGTTAGCTGAATGAATGAGTCTTGCAGCCTACCATCAAAATAATAATACTTCCAAATCACATTTAAATTTATTTGCTGATGCTTTTACATGTATTGCTTTCATTCAATAGGTCAATCACTTTGGTTAATAATGATGTAAGAGTGTGGCGTCGTTAGATGTGATTTAATACCTAAGTTATATGCTATTGTTTCTGTTTTCTGGATGAATATCTGTATCTCCTAGTTCATCAGTCTTGAGAAAAGACTAGATTTAAAAAGAGTTAGATATGGCGGTACCTAACTTGTAGGTGGCTACAACAAAATATGCAGCACTCTGCTTGACACATCTTTCTGTACCATCAGTTCTTAATCCTTCTAGATTAATTACTTCCACTTCTTATTCCCCTTGCCATATGTGCCCTCTTCTCTGGCTGGCAATGCAGTTAATCCATATTGTCTAGACCCAGTTCTTTATCCCCATTCTTCCAAATCCTTAGAAGATAAACTTGAGCAAAACTGTCCCTTACTCTGTCTGTTCTATGTCACAGTTTTCCCAGATCTGCACAAATATGTCTGCCCTACTTCATATCTGACTAAGGAACTTCATGGACATAAACTACTATTCCATTTTTTACAATTGCCTGCAGATATCTCCTTTGGATTTGAAACACAGAAGAAGGTATCTCTGGTAAAAATGAGAATGTGAAACAGAACTACTGTGTGAACTCTTCTTATTGATTTAACTTTTTTAATCATGCTGTTTATAGTATTCATAATTTATGGACAGATGGTTTAATCCAAATTAAGATGAAAGACTACTGTTCAAATTTGTTTGTTTTTCTTATAAACCAGTCATCTGTCTCACAATGAGCCTCACTTTAGAATTCAGCAGCCAGAAGATATAAAATCTGGAGTCTGGTGTTCTTTTATGATATCTGCGGGTCTCATGATACCTGGGTCTTCTGGACAGGGCTTTGAGCAATCTGGTCTAGTGAAAGATTTCCCTGACCATGGCAGGGGGGTTGGAACTAGATGATCTTTAAGGTCCCTTCCAGCCCAAGTCTTTCTATGATTCTATGATTCTATGTATAAAGAAAAGTCACCAGAAAGTATCTGAACTTCATTTGAAAAATAAAAAGCTATGCATAAAAGCTCTAAGTGCGGAGTATGGTGACAAAATTAAAAGACAGGCAAACTCAAAGAGATGATCTTCATATAAGAAAACAAAACCAAACTTACAGTCAGCATGTGGTTACCCCAGAATATAACACTTCATCCATCTCTTACCCCCTGTCATTAAGTGGTAATGTTTTTCCCCCCACTCCCATTCCAGTCATGCCAGAGTTAAGTTAGTCAGCTGTTTCCAGCTTGTCATATTCTGGTAGAGAGTTAACAACACTGCTGACAAGGAACACTTGAAAATCATTAAAATTTATGACAAATTAAGGGATTCAGTGCAATTAGTGAAAATTATAATTTTATTTTAAGATGCAGCCAGTGATTTCTTGTGATGGACATGGCTGACGGGTAGAAAATTATGCCTTCAGAGTTATTTAACAGGAAAGTCTCTGTCCACTTATAGAGTTTCTTACAGCCACAGAACTGATGAGACCGCCTTTTTGAAGATCCACAAAACTCTTAACAGAAAGCTACATACCACTTAGGTGGAGTTATTGGAAAATGATTCACGTTTCAGGCTTTTATCAGGATGCAAAGGGAATCTACAGTTGCATATGCAACAAAGCTTATATATTGCTTTTCTGGAAATGTCTTAAAGGATACACCATGGGACAGATGGCTTTGTATGGATAATGACAGCTTTCAAATTTAAAGTAGAAGTGAATTTAACATGGCCTAAAGTAATGGAATTAGTATTAGCAATGGAAGCAGCAGTGAGGAATATTGCAAGGCTTGTGCTTAGGACAGAGGGGAAAACACACTGGCTTAGTAAACAAAATGTAAAACATGGTGGAAGAGTCTCAAGTTCCCAAAGGATTTTTCTTCTCTAGAAGAGCTAGCTCACTTTAGGTGAGTAGGTATATTTTAAATGGCCTCATATCAGAAATGCATCCAGATTAGGCATTCAACCAGCAAATGCAAAGCAGTACATCAATCATCTTCACAAATCAATGAGGTAGTGTACAAAAGGCAGTGGGAAAAGGAATGAGTAAGGAACTTTCTTATCTTGGGAAAAGACATATATGCCTTAAAGGAAGGAAAGTAGAATCTTGCCAACTAGTGACACAGATAAATAATCAGATACCCAAGATGTGAAGACAAACACTTCAGTTACACATTTATGTATCAGTACACATGGAGTATATGTATCACCTGGTCACAACTGTAGTACTGACAAAAAAAGTTTTTTAAAAAAATAAAAATTATAACAATAGAAAATATTAAATATGACATTATGTATGAATAGATAGAATATATGTGTATATATTTATATATAAATATATATGATATAAATATATAGTATAAATATTAAAATCTATTAAAAAGCTAAATTTAAAAAATGCTAAAATATAAACCTTAAAGAATAAAAAGACCAGAGTCTTATCTAGTCCTTGTGTCCAAGGGAGCGAAGTAAATTTCTTGGCAGAAGGCTGCTTGTAAGAAATGAAAGTGAAGCTGGGGCAAACTTTCAAATGAGATTCTACAACACATTGAAGATGCACGTTATTTTGTTTTTGAAAAGGGGTTAATGAGTTGTAAAGATCAATATTTACATCTATGCCAAGACATATGAATACAAAATGGGCTCTTAACATCCTCAGAGAAAGAACTGAGGTTAAATAAAAGATGACAGGCCAACATCATTTCACCATTGTAATAAGCTGAATGAGCCTCCTCTATCATTAAGCCAGACAAAACTATCCATATATGAAAGGGCTATATAAAAGCTAGTAACTAATGTCTCCATGTTAGATAATTACTTTGTATGTACAGAGGACCTGCCAATAGAGTTGGAAGCTGATTGTAAGAAATATATGTTATAGACATTCATAAAGGTTTGTTTATATTGATGCAGTAAGTTGCCAAGTGAACTGTAATCATAATTTTCTAGAAAGGTGATTTAGCAAGTGGTATTAATATTCTAACCTCATGTAGAGTTAATACTGATAAGGCAAGGAGGGTATTTCAAACACCTAAGCATTGAGGCCTCCTGTAAAATAAAACACATGCCTAAACTACAAATACGGGCCTGGATGGCAGCAGAATGGGCAAAGGGAGCCTGTCTTGCAGAACAACAAAAGGATTCATGTTTCCTGAACATAACATCTAAAAGCATGTGTGCATTCATTTAACTTTTATCACCATTTTTGCCCATGTGCTCTAGCAGTTTCAAATTATTTACATTGCTTGCTAAGAAAAAGAGACATGTTTGGTATTGAAAAAGAGAGCCAAGTGTTTTGGAGCTTCTTAGACCTTCCATGCTACTCATTTATTATGAGCAAGAATTTGTCTGTAGTGTAAGAGAAGGGACAGTTCTGACCCATAATGTGACAGCCACTGAGGAATAATAAACTGGCAGGATAGAGTTACTGCCAGTTGGAGACAGAAAGTCTAACTGTTATCTTTGGACTTAAAAGTGCCTCAATAATTGCATGGGAAGTCTCTTTACCATTTGGACAGATCACAAACCACTTGTGGGTTTTGCTAGTGAAAGTCAGTGCCAGCCATGGCAGCTGTCTGGCTGTCGCATTGGACTTTGACTGGAGACTTCAAAACATTTGTTAGAGTGCCATCAACAACTGCTGTTACAACAATATGGGAATTCAGAGTGCCTATATTATTTGTGAAATACGTGAGGTAGATGCTGATGAAGGCTTCCTGAAGAAACCTTGAAGACGACACCTCTTTCTGAGAGAAGATCATGTTATCTCCTGGGTGAGGGTAAGTAATTTAAAAACATTCCAAGTGGAATGAATTTGAGAGATTTGGGAGCAAAGGACCAAGAATAAATACTGGGAGTGGATATATAGTGTAACACAACCATCACTATATCCAGCGAGGAAGAAATAAAGTGCCGGTAGCATTGTCAGAAGCATGGCCTGTTAGTCCTTGCATAAGTCCTTGGCTTGGGTCGGTATCTAGTGGCTGAACAGAGGCGGTACTGCATGGTCAGAAATGGACACTGAGACATCACCATGGCTATTGGTGAAAAGCAGAGACAGATATTGACTATATACAAATTTTCTCAAGAATACTAAATCTCCAGTTCAATTTTATTTGCTTTCATCCATATTGCTCATTGGCAGCTGACCATCTATTAGAACCTGCAAAGAAGACATAAAGGATGCAATCAATGGGAGGTTAGGAGATCTGGCTGAAATTTGTCTGAGATGCAGAAAATGGGGAAAAAAACCTGCTTGTATTTATTCCAGCCTCAATCACATGCATTAGGGCACTGTGATTCCAGTAAGCACTGCAAAACCCAAAGCTGCAAGCATGCCAAAGACAGAGAACTGGACTCAAAGGCCTTGTTTATGCCAACATTTCCAGTCTCTAGCAGCAGATTGCAAGTATTATTCTAAATCAGTTGCAAACTTAGTTATTTACAAGTATACATCAGTGATGTAAATAAAAAGTGGCTAGATGAATTTAAGTGCTCAAAGTAACATTATCTGGGCTATTCAGAGTATTTTGAGTACATTGAGGACATTTTCCATCTCTTCCTTTTGTCTTGTTTATTCTGTAGGAATTCTTCTCTCCATCTATGTCTGAAATAAAGTGGCAAGGTCCAATGTGAAGTATTGTGAAGGGACAGTCACCCTTATTTTTCCAGCCATGCTTTTTTGAAGTTGAGAGATATGGTTTTCTCAGATAAGGCCTAGACAAACAGCAAGTCCTTGGTGGTCCTAAACAAACCTTTAGGCCACTTAAGACTTTGCACATCATTAAGAACACATCATTTTCTGTTTGCAAAGCATTGCTTGATCTGCTCATCTGTACTGTGTAGGACATAAGGAAGCATGCATCCTTGTATGTGTGTCCATGCACATTATTTGCTTGCCTTTTCCTGCATGTGTAAGAGCTAGATCAGAAATGTTTGAGGACCCTGGTGGTTACTGCATGACTCACATGAACCCCCAAGAGCCTGCTTAAATGCCATCTTCTCAGAGCTGTTGGACAGAAGCACACAGGCAGCCACTGGAACAGGATCATTGTTGGGTTTGGAGCTTCTTTGTTGTTATCCCATTGACCTTTTAAGAAGAGAAAAGTGTAGAATAGGTATCAGTTTTGAAAATGAATAATGGTCTCGGCCTTTAAAGACTTATAAGATATGCATTTTTTAATAGTGTTTAGAAAAGGCAACAGAATACTAGGACTTGTTGATTTCATGGTTCTGCTCAGCTTTCTTTTTTATTTTGCATCCCTAGACATTGAGCTTTCATTAAATTTCTCATGGGCAAGAAATGCATAAGGTAACATTACTGCAAAAACCAGTGAAGATCTGCCCAGAGAGGGATGTTTTCCTGAGCCATGGATTTTGTGTCTGCTGCATAGCAGAGCTGTTAGAAAACAATTTGGCTTGTGTCTGTGTGTGCATGTACATGTGGGAGAATGCACCACTACTTTGCAACCACCCCCTCCTATTGTTGGCAGTCTGACGGTAATGTCACTACTCGCCCTCCTCCTACAGTCATTTGGCTGCGGTACATGACCCACAGCCACCTCTGGACAAATGCAGGATGTGTGTGGCAGCTGGAGGATACTAAGCTGTCAACTTCCAGGCTGACCTCTGGCAGCAGGAGCACATGGGCTTGATGCTAGGTCTCTTGCTGGCCTCTCATATGGCAGGTTGCCCATTTCCTGAGAGTTGTCTGCAGCTGCCTAGCACAGGCTGATGCTGCAGAGGCCTCTCTCGTTTCTGGTTGATGAGCTCCTTAGATTCCGTTTGGACTGGAAGAAATCTTCATCCCCAATATCTGTTGTTGGAATAAATGAACCTACGGCTGGTAAGAACCGCTCTGACTGAAGGGGCTGTTTTCCCATGTGCTCATCTATTTAGGTGCTGATTAACATTAGTTAATCATGACACTTAGCACTGTGTCATTGATTCTGACTGTCATTAATCCTAGTGGCTTTATCTATCTATTTATTTATTTATTTATGGCTATTGAACTTACGGTGCCAATTCTTTGCTGGATCTAAATGGCCTCCTATTTTTTTCTTTTACACTGATGGTCCATCCAAGTAAAACCTCCATCACTCTCAGGCTGCATTCACATTATTTTTAAAGTCATGACTGTGTGAAATGGAAAGTACTAAACCAGATCAGACTGACCCAGTATCCACTCAAGTCAACAGAAAACATTAAACCAAGTCCATTTCGGATCAAGCCTCAAATGCAAGGTATTGTGACTCCTACTCTTTGAGGTCTCCAGTTTAGAGGCTTTTAACATCTGTTTGACTTGATGTTAATTTAATAAACTAGAAAGATGATTACCTTCTTCATCTAATAGTCTCTGCGGTTTATGTTTAAAGATCTCTAGAAAAAACAGCACTGATTTTTTAGCTGCCCACTCTTAAGTGATGGATCAGAAAATTCTCATTTGAAAATCAGGAGGTATAAGGAACTTTTATTTCCCTGTTTGAGTACATTCAGACTTTTTTTTTTCCTTAAAAAGTGGTTAGACAAGCCAAAGTAAACTAAAGCACCAAGGCAAAGGACAGTTTCTTATTACTGTGTTCTCTCATGAAGTTATTTATTCATGATATCTTCATCAGGAATAATAATTAAGAAATGTCTTCTCTCCCAGCTTTGTTACAAAGATCTCGAGTAACACTGTAGGTTTTCATTAAAAGAATGCTTTCAGCTTTTTGCTTTGCTCCTTTTTTCCAGTATACTAAAACCTGTCTGTAAGACGCCCACTAGGACTGAGAAAAAAATATCCTTTGTAGGCAGGTGGTCTTTCCTTGAGCATTTTCTGATTAGAAACACATGTTCATGAGTGTGAGGAGGCTTCTGTAATGGGAGAGTAAAGCGGAGGCCAAGGAACGGGTTGTGCTGCACAGGCAATGAGGTTGAAGCAGATCAGGTTTGTAGTGGGGTTATTCTGCACCTCATAACACATTTATTTTTAATTTGATCTGTTGCAGTTCTCTGCTAAGTACTCCAAGTTATGTTGATAGCTGACAGTTTTTGAACTGGCCAGAGCATGTCCCCTCACCCTGAAAACCCTGGATACAAGGATACTGTTGCAGGGGCTGCATGGGGACTCCCGTGGCGTGTCAGCAAGGTGGACCAATGCTCCAGGAGCCAATGTTTTTCTCTTTGTTTTCCTAAATCACAGTGGCCATATCACTGTGGTTGAGCCATATCCATGTACTTAAGTGGGAAACACATTTTCCTGAGAATAAAAAAGTCTCCTCATAGTAACAACTGAGTAAAAACAGAAAAAAGAAAGTTCTCATTCAGTCAGCTGGTCAGCCTCTCCAATGTTGAGATTGTATCAAAACACCAGCGTGTAGGGGAGCTCTCAGGAGCCCTGTGAGCAGGGTCTTGCACCAGGGGAGGTGGTGACTATACATGAGGAAAGGCAGAGGGGCCTGTGCTTGTTCCTGCATTACTACTGCTGTACCTGCTGCTCTTCATCACCTTCTCACTCTGAACAGCCTCCTTCCACTGCTCAGAGCCATCATCACCATCACGCCATTTCCTAGCACTAAGAACAAATGGAAGGAACTCTAAGTTGTGGGGAGAGAGAGTACTGCTGCTCTAAGTGGCCAGAGGCAGCTGTGATGAGCCAGGGGAAAGCACTCAGAGGCTAAGAGGTGTTGAGCAGAAGGGCGGCACTAACGAGGACTGTGTCACACAGACACGGGAACTTATAGCTCTGTGTCTAAGATCTTCATTGAAACAATATGAGGTCTTGGCTCTTCTCTTCTTCCTCTTCAACCTTTCTTACTTCAACACTTGGGTTAAAACTTTTCAGTAGTTCCAGTCCTCAAGTGCCTTCTCTCTGTGTGCCAGAGACAGACAAGCTTTCCTGTAGTTGATCAGGAAAGGATCAGAGAGTGCCCTCACTCACTGTTGCATAGAAAACCACAGGATGCTCCCTGAGAAGTCAGAGGCACACATGGCTCTATGAAGCATCGAAGGGATTAATTCAAAGGGCATTTTCTGTTAATACAGTGAAGAAATAATATATTGATATATTGGTGGTCAAACTCAGGAGCCAACAACTCAGCCAAAGACAGACTTTGTGGCTTTCTGCTTTCTGTTGCTGCAGTGCTGACTTGGAGATGTACAGACCCTGAAGCACTGCTTTCTACCACTTGGCAATGCTTCTTGGGCCATTTAAAACCTAACAATCAGTGGAACCTCCTCGATGTTGGCTCTGTACCATCTTGTCCTGGGTGTTATATTTGCGAGACATATGAATTAGCTATTTTTCCCTTACTCCAGCTGAGGAACCCTCTTTGGCTGATGAATTCTTAGTTGTCCCTAATGTGCCAATATCTATCCTATTTCCATTACTGGGGCTGCACAAAGTACATACTTCAGGGGAGAAAATGTATTCTGATATCAAACAAGTAAGTTTTAGGTGACCAATAATCAAATATTAGTAAACCAAATAATCGTAATAGAACATGGTGTATGCTATTCATGGAAACAACACATTCATTAAGTTCATGCAAGGATATTCTGTTCTAGTCAGTAGCAAAACTTCCATTGACTTCAGCGGGAACAGAACCAAACTCCTTGCATGCACCATCAGACAGTTACAACCATTTATTAATAAACTCCTGGTGCAGCTGGGATGATGACACATTTTTGTTGCATTGCCTGGAATAAAGTAATAATAAGCTAAGAAAATTTTACTTTGCATTCTCAAATTAAATGGGCTTTTTCATTTTGTTTTGTTACATATTTGCAGGATGTACTCCCTGATAAAGGGTTTAGTTTCCATTCCATCACACAGCAAAATATACTAAAAAATTGACAGACTCTTGGTGAGTCATGAATTTTCAGTGCAGCTGACCAAAATGTTTCTCATAAAACAGCATAAGCTTTAAGAGCACCTGTTAAAACTAGACTTACAGTTACACAAAGAATCCAATGGAACAAATTTAGGAACGTGCCAAAATTTTCATGGTTGGTTTCACACTGAAGAAAAGGCTTAAAATTCTTTTGTTGATTTAAGGTTAGTCTGGAGAACGTATTTAGGCATTTAATGATGTAAATAGATGCTCTGTGAGATTTTGTAAAATGTCCAGCTGTCCTAACTGAGGATACTCAAAACCTACTTTAATCACTTTCTTCAAAGTTTGGAGAAACAGTCTTCTAGACTTTCTGAGTATCTCTGGCAATTGTGAGGCCAAATGACCTTTTCAAGCCAAACAGTGTCTTATATGGAACGCTAGTAGCCACCTTAGTGCTAGAAAGGGTTTGCTAACACAAACAGTGACTTGGAGATATTTCCTGTAAATGAAAACACAGATATGTCAGCTTGACATTCACATGATATATCCACAGTACATTATGTATTTACTTATTTGTAAAACTGATTTGTGTATAATTATTCCAATTATTTCTCCATGAAGATTCAGACATCACACAAATTGACACAAGACATGCAAAAATTGAAAAGATTGTGAAGTTTTAATTTCAAAGGTGCAGTTAATTACTTGAACATAGGAAAATGCAGTCTGCGTTTGCAGGCATTTTCTTTAATTATGTGATTATTTTGCATTTCTTGCAAAGAATCAAGCAATAGTCTGTGCAGCTTCCTTGGACCTCACAGGCTTTTTTGGAATTAGATATTAAATTGTACTATAAAAAGCACAGGTGTTTAATTTGCAAATACTAAACAGATGGTTCATGGATTTATAAACACAGACCTCCTGCAAGAGATGCTCAAAAATTAAGGTTTGGTTCATATGCATCCCATAATTTATGCCCTTGCAGCAAGGAAAATATAAACAGGATCTTCTTCTCCCACCATGATCAACATCACTGCCAGATACAGACAGTTTTGGATGGTTTTTCTGGATAATCTTTAAATTCCATCTGCCTGCAGGAGGACTTCCTGACCTGCAGGGTGAATTTTATTAACACTGATTTCTTACGAAAGCAACAACCAAAAACAACCCACCCCAAAGCAAAACAAAAATACCTCCCTGTCTGCAAGACAGGTGGAATTATGAGTCTCTGAGACTTTAGCATAATGAAGGCATTTAAATACAGCTAACAAATAATAAACAATCCTGACTGAACCTACAGGTAGGAGCCGAGCATCATTTTCCTAGTTCCCCGAATGCCTTGCTCTGGGCATTATTACAATAATATTGTAATTAACAGCAATTAATACAACAACAATGATGGCAGTAAACAATTAATGTTCATGAGAGCCCTCTGAGGCATACTGGCGAGTATTTAATGAGAAAATTTACTTGGGCAGAAAAGGCTCTCCCTTCCTCCATCACCATCCAGTTGGCACCATCCTTTGCAGCATGTAATGCACAGTGCATGAGTAGGGGTTGATGTTCTGTGCAATACTATTTCCCACCCTCACTGAGGTTGCATCTAGCCCCTAGTATTATCTTAAAGAAAGAGGAAAACTAGGCACTTTTGCTTGCACACGGCTAGAAAGAGAATCAGAACTGACAGATCTTACCGGTCATTCTTGATCTCAAGTCTAAGTCACTGGACCCACATTGTAGGCACTAGGACAAAGTCCACTGAATTCAATATAAAGGTACCTCCTGGTTATAATAAACTTTGAATTAAGCCCCAGCCTGATTTAAGAATGAACTTAATCAGTGGCAGAGATATGAATAAGCCAAAACATTTGACTCCCATATTTTGTTCATTGGACTGCCCAGGAGGTTTCAGTCTCTATCGGACTACATTCCAGCTAAAAAACTTCAGGCCTAGAAATGAATGTTGGCAATTACCCTCTGTAGTAAAAGCTAAGCAATATCATGAGTTATTTATCCAGCATAAAACTATTATGAGAACAGGTACCTATGCTCTCAAATCTGAAGAAGGGTGTAAATAGCTCCATCCAGTACTTTATTATTTTAATTGATATTTTGCTTGTATTTTAAAACACTTAAAAGAAATTAGCAAGTAAATAGTATACAAAGTTAATTAAGGATGATATTACTTGCTTCTTAACAAATGACCCTCTCTATTTCCTGTACCTGCTTAAAATACTAAAAAGCATTGAAATCTCATTACACCAGGATTTGGTAATACTGTAATGAGAAAAATATTAAATACATGGCAGAAAAAGGAAGCACCTGGACTAAGTTTGCTACCATGACAGTGAACAACAGAATCATCGAATAATCTGTCTGCAGGGGCTGTCTGGAGGGCATCTGGTCCTAGTCCTTGCTCAGAGCAGGGTCAGCTTCAGAACTGTGTTGGCTTGCTCAGGGCCTTGACCAGTTGAGTGGTGAGCATCTCCAAGAATGAAGATTCTACAGTGTCTCTGGGCACCTGCTTCAATGACACATACACATTTCTCTGTAAATACAAGCTCACAAGTGAGTATAATTTCAATTAAAACATTTCAAAAATAATTGGAAGGTCAGAAATAAAATTAACAGCCCTAATGATGCAGTGATTTAGAGCACTGGAAAAGTCTTTAAGCAACACTACTAGTGCTATGACAGAAAAACATCCCATAGACAGGATTTCACTGCTGATATGAATCAAGGTTGTGGCATCTGGAAAATCCACCATATGCTTCCCCCCTTCTCCTTCTCCCCTAGAAAGTGCAACGGTTAGAATTTAGAAATGGTTAGTGGTTTGTTGGGTCTTTTGAAGGAAGGATCTGTGCCAATTTTTTCACTCAGACTCTCTATGGCTTTTACTGTAAAAGGCCTAGTTTGTAAAAAACACAAGTACTCACAAATCTAAGTGATGTTGGAGTGGCAGATACTCAGCCCATTTGGAAGTCGGGCATTATTTCTAGTTGGATGACTTTGCCTGAACTCATGGGCCTAGTCTCAAAACACTACAGATAGCATTGTCAAAAGCATGGGATTTTTTTCAATCAGTAGAGGAAAACGTAAAATTTGGAAAAGTATTTCTGACTATAATAACCTGAAGAATCCAATTTAGTGTAAAAATGCATCAAAACGTGGTGGTTCTTCAGAGCAGGAAGATGAAAGAGTAAGTCTTCAGATGCCAGGGTACAAGCACACAGATGTTTTCTTTATTCAACCAATTCACAGTTAACAGCATGTAGTGCTGTAACATTGCAGCAAAAGATTTTCAGGAGTCTCTAGGCATTATTTGGTTTTGATAATTTCATCAGATCAATACACAGTAACAAACGTACGGTCTATACAGACATGTAGCAATACAGTTATATGTCATACATATTGTAGCATAAACTATGGGTCTTTCCAGAATAGTGAACTGAAACTCAGTCTACATGTTCTGCTGAAATGACTAACCACAAAAATGAAGACAGACATACAGTTTCACTCTACATGTTATACTATAGCAAATGCAAAGTAATGTTTTCTGGAGAATATTTATTTCAGATACTTTGGAAAAGTTATAAGGGGAATAAAAAAGCAAGGTCACAGGTTTGATTTTAGTCTAAGTTAGTGCAAATGTACTGATACCGACAAGACATTAATCTTGCGATATGCAGAAGAACATGGAAATGCTTGGAGATGCAATAAAAGAAAGTTTGAAAAACAAGTCTAAGTCACAGCTAACCAGTTCAAATACAATCAAATGGTGATTATGCTTATCATTTGTACATGAAAATATATTTCCCATCTTCACTTTTTCTTCTATTTGCTTATACAAGGAAACTCAAGTGAACAAATGCTTATTCACAGTAACTGTAGACCACAGAAGAATCACAGTCAGAAAAATATTTTCCTTGAAAGCTCTTTGGTGGTTGTTTGGAAACATATTGCTGTTTGCAGTGTGGAAAAGGGAGAAAGAAGCATAAGTTTGTAGGTATAAAGAAATTTTTAAAGGATCACTCTTTTTTAAAGTATCTCCAGGTTTCTCTTTCTCAGCTTATGTCCTGCAGGAAACTACGAGAAGTTGATGACTAAGATATCTAAAATTAGACACCTTTTAACCTCATGTTCTGAAACCCCAAACATTGTTATTAACCTTGTAGCTGGGCCTTGTCTTTTTTAAAAAAATGTACATGTTTGAAGTCTCCTTCTGGTTGTATAAACTCTGCCTGGGGAGGAGGACATCGGGCAAGCGAAGATTTCAAACAACTAAATAAGAACAAAAACATTTACAGAATGTAAATCCTTGTGGTTTTTTGCCTCAGTAAATAAAGCACAAGACTTTCAAATGTCAAAATTCAAACATTAAACAAAAAATTGTGTAAATTTACATTATAAGTCATGCACCAGTATCATCTAATTACTGTGAATAGCAACTTTATATCTGCTGTCTATAGTACAGCAATACTACTGAAATGTAAGAGTGCTCCTTTTGCTTTTCGACAGTGCTATTTTCATGTTCACGAATTTCCATAGAACAGTCTTACTTGACATGGATGTGCTTGCTAAATGGGAGTGTGGTGCCTGTAGCTTTTTATGTGTACCCTCTGCTACAGTACTGGATGTACCACCCTTTATTTTTAAAAAAAATAATTAATAATCTAAGTATCTTCCAAGTAACAATGATAAGATTAGCATGTTTCAAGGTTGGCTAACTTGAGGTTAGCCCAAGAAAGAAGGGAATGCATGCAGATGGTGATTCCTCTCATTTTCTGTAAGCGGCTCTAGAATCAGTCTCCCCCTAGAGACAGCAGGCTCATCCCCGTGCTTCCACAGCTACCCTAAACTCCAAGCAACAAGGGACAACTGTGAGGTGGCTAATGTCAGGTGGGGCTAATCCTGAAAGTCTGTTTACCCAACTGAGTGTACACTAAAGAGAAAGGGAACTTGGTACTGAGCTGAGTTTGCCTGCCAAGCCCCAGTCTGTGGCTGGGGATCGTGAGGGATGCTGTGGCCAGCAGTAAATGTGACAGCTCACTGTTGTACACCCGCTTCACCCCAGCACTTTTTTTTAGTGGCATCTGTCTTGGCACTCTTGTGGGCAGAAGAAAGGTAGTTATTTTATTGAGGAGGGTGGGCCGAGCCGCTTGCCCCTGCCTGGCATCAGTGCATGCCCTGTGCCCCGTGACAGTGCTGTGAGGCTGCAGCCGCTGCCCTCCGGGTGCCTCCCGCCAGGGAAGCCTCCGCTACCTGATCCAGAGCTACACCTCTCCTGGCCTGACACGAGCACCCCAGTATGTATCCATGACAGGGCAGGCCAATGTCATAAGGCCACACATCAGCTCAGCAGGGTTTATCTCTCCATCACTTTGAAAGTCGGGGGCAGGCAACCTTCCTGAGGACTCCCAGCCAGCTGAGGGCAAGCCAGTAGCTCCAGAGGAACATCAGCATGTTTTTACATTACGCTTCTCCATCCTAGCATTTCAGGGAGACACAGACCGGCCCCTTATTGTTTTGCCCCATGCAGCCTGCAGTACTGCTCTGGGTTGCTCTTTGCACCCGCTGGCTGTGTGGGAAAGCAGCCATGGGAGGCTGGGGATGGGGGCAGTGGCATTTCAAACCTTGCCAGTGTAATGGCCATGCAAAGCAGCCATTTTCACTGTAACTTACTTTCTACAGCTGCGAGCAGAAATAATTCCTGGGAATAAAATGTTGCAAGATTTCTCTTTTTCCTCCTGGATGGAGGACAAAGGAGACAAATTCCTGAGAACGTGGCTGTGAACTGCACATGCCCCATCTTGCTCTCTGGATGTTCAATGCCTGTGCTCCCTGCTCACCTGAAACTCTGAACTGCAACATATTATAATCTTCTCATTAACAAGAAGAAAGGCCTGGGTTATTCCAGTTTTACACCTGCACACCTCGTTTAAAATGGCAGTAATATGGTGATTAATCTAAGCAGAGTGTATTTAAAGTGGCTGATATGTTCTCTAATGATAGGCCAGGCATATACTTTTTATCACTTATCTGTATCTATCTGCAGCTCGTTTAAATTCTCATGCACAATGCTCTCTTTACTAGGAAATATATTCTTATCTCTTTTAACGCTGTGTAAATATCTTCACTTTGTGCCAAGTTATGTCTAATGGCTCAAAGCAAATCTTTACCTCACGTACACTGTGGTAAAATCTTCCTTTCTAATAAAATAAAAAATTAATAGCATATTTGCCATCAAATTTATATTAGCAGGGATAGCATGCAAGGCAGAACGAATTACAGAGCTCTCCAAACTGTAGGTCTATAAATTAATAATAGCTGACTCCAGCTGTGTTTGCACTGCTTCAGACTCACTGCTACTGTTTTTATTCCAATAGGTGGTGCTGTGTTGAAACCTAAATAATTTTCAAGATTTATGCTAATCTATATGCCTTCCTTGAAATTATTATCAAATTACTGTTCATACAAATTCTTACGTACAATCTGAAGGAAATGTTCCTATTTTGAACTATAAAAATAGCCATTGCTAGAGGACAGTTATAGGCAGTTCAGTGAATTTTACCCCTACTTGCAGAGGGGGTTCGGGTTTTGTTTTTGTTTGTGGGTTTTTTTCACCAGCAGTTGTTCTGATCATGTTTTTAAAACCAAACAACATGGGATCCCAGGACAGGAACATTCTGTGTCAATGAGGTCCATCCCTTGTTGTTACTTGTTGCTCTGTCATGCAATCCTTGCATGAATTTCTAACAACTAATCTTAAAACTTATTGTTCCAAAAACCTAGTCCTGCAAGGATAATAAATCTTCTAATCTTCATCCTAAATTTCTTCATGGCTTGTTTTTCCTTCAGTGGTGTCTATTAAGAAACAGCATATTCTGTCCAGGCCTGAGACTTACTTGACCTAGCAATGCAAAATTCTTTTAATCACCTTTTTCATTTTCACCAGTCTTTGATTATCCCTTCACTATGCTGATTCTAGCTCAAGCTCATAGTTCTTGAACACAGAACTGAGCACTGTATTTCACACTGCATCAGTAGTTTACAAGACAATCGTGCATGTCTTAAGCTTGTATGTCTTAACATCGTATCTCTTTTTTTTTAAATGGATGCATCACTCTACAAGTTCATTGTCATTCTGCCATCAACCTAGACCCAGATCTTTTCATCTCAGTGCTTGTTTCGGATTGATTATGGGATAAGTTCACGGTGGTGGCTCTACAACTTGCTCTGTCAAACTTCATTCTGTTGCAATGTCACGTCCACGAGTTCTTCCTGTTTGCTTCCCTGGTGCTTCCCAAATTAGTGTCCTCAGCAGATTTCATCAGAAAATTTCATCACTACACTTCTTCCTATTCTGACAGGGACAAAAATACATTAACACCCTCCCAGCCACAAACCCAAGATAATTCCAGTAGTAATTCTTGCAGCAGAATCCTCCTTTCAGATGAAGGTCTCCATACATTTCATGTTTCCCTTTTTAACAATTACTCAACCACTACTCTTCTTCAAAACTAAAATGTAATTGAATTAATTGAATCATCTGTTAAAGGAGTGGAAAGATAGAAGTCCCCAAAGCTCCCAGTGGGCTACTTTTCTGAGGCTTTGAAAAATGTGGTTTCTTTTAAAAACTCCATTACCTCACTGTAGACTTGAACTGTTTTTCCTGGAAGTTGATGAAGGTTTTGTCATTGATTTCAATTGTACCTTAGGGTCTGATGCCGTCTCCAAGGAAATAAACAACAATTCCTAAATGACTAATGAGATTTGCTATGCAGTTCTGAACACAAAGAACATTAGATACTTAATTTCTCTTGATTTAAATTTAAAAAACCTCAGCTGCTACCTGTTTGCATCTTAGAAACAAATAGGTGCTCCCTCTCCTCCCCATGTTTTGTAAAGCAGATCTGAAGACTCTATCATTTGCAATTAGGTAACCAAATTAATCCCTGGAGTTTGTAGGACGTTTATGTACAGGATCAAATCCATGTTTTTTTTTTCTTTTGTTCCATGTTGTAATAACCTGTGCAGTTTACAATGACATCAGTGTTTCCAAACATTACTGCTTTGGCTTAAAACCTATATTCACTTTTATTTATTCAAATTTGTATTAATGGGATTTAATAAATTAACTTTTGAAATAATTAAATTAATTAACTGAATTGTGCCTCTATTTCTGAAAACCATATTCTTTATTTTAGGTGAGAAAATGACCAGCAGTTTTAGAAGTTAAAAGGTCTGGATAGCCCAAATCAGACTTGTTTTTTAAACTGTTGAACATGCATCTTTTAAAAAGTGGGTACCCTTAGGTATCTCTTAAAAAATATGACAGTCATGTTACTCTGAAACACCATAATACAAGTTCCTATTTGCAGTTCCAAAATTTCACTTTGAAGATGCTACCTCACTAAACATCATTTGTCATCGCTATTCGGTGGCCCTGACCTAGTTCATAGTGCCTTTATGTATGAAACAGCTGCTCTGCTGTTTTGTCTTTGTTTCTGCACAGACATAACATTTTCTCTTCTATAAGGTACTGGAAAGTTACTCTGTTGTTAGCATAGTTTGGACTCTCCTGAATGTTTCAATGTTGAAAAAAAAAAAAAAAAGACGTACCTGTAGTTTTAATAATAAATGAAGGGGGTTTTAGTTTTCTTGGCAAAGTGAAAGTTATCCAGTTACAACTTAATGTGAAAATAATAACTGGGGGTATGTGAACAGTGGATATATAGTAGGAAATCTGTGGGCTAAAGTGTATTGTGCCTGACTGATGCAGGGGTGGGAAATTAAAGAGGGTTAGAGGCTTTCAGTCTTGCTTCTATCCATGCACAATGAATTACCAAAAGGTCTTCCTCTTTGTGCATGCTGAATAGGCTGATTGCTGCAGTATTACAGGGAGTGTCACTGTCTCCCCAGAGAAGGAATTAGGGAGCATTTGCCTACGCTATACCAGGAGGGGAAAGAGGCCAAGAGCACTGTTGGGAAGGGAAGCACAACTATGGGTACGGCTGAAAGAGCTTCCTCATTTGGTTCTACAGACGTTCCACCCTTGAAGGCTCTTAGGTACCTAACTCTGCTGAAATAATTGGAAATTAGTAGCTTAAATAGCTTTAGGGATTGAATCCATATCTTTGGGAGCTTGGGAACTTGGAACATGGGATTCTTTCACCTACTTCATCTAACACCTGGATCTTCAGTTTCAAGGACGTAAGCTGACTAAACCACAGTTTTTTGTGTGAAGGGAAAAACTAGATTTTTTGATTGCTGTTCATTTGTTATTCATCTGAGCTCATTAAAAGTTAACCTAAGGAAAAAAAAAAAAAAAAAAGGTTCTCATTACTAACTGATTTTCATAGAGCAAAAGCAGGAAGCTCTGGAGGAATCACAAACTGGGGCAGAAAGGTTCCTCACCCAGACAAGGAGGTTAATATTTGCAATGCACATTAGGTTTCCACCATGTGACACCACCTGGTCCTACCCTGATTGCATCATTGCTGGTGTAGGGAATGGGACGAAGACTGTTCACAAACCACCATTCCAGAAGACAGTTGTCAACATTCCCAAAATGTGTTTATGAGCATTAATAGTATTAAGTTCAGTGAATCACTAACCAGAATTGTGTGAGCAAAAGGGTGAGGCTTCAAGAGATCCTGGCCTCCAGATGAATCAGAAGTTGGCTTCATCTGGCCTTTTTGCTTCCACAAACATGAAAGATACAGCAGTGCAATTATTCCTACACAGTCCTTTGGAGTAGTACAATTCTGTGTGCTGAAAACCCCCAGATCAGGGCTGAGTTCTGGCAGATGCCCATGTGGAGGAGTAAAGCACTCCTAGATAAGTTTGTGCATGAGCAGATAAAACCACTATATCAGCTTACCCCTGTGCCTTGCATACCCATGTTGCTTTGTATTCTTTCTCCGTCTTTGCAGCTCATCAAGGGTGGCACAAACTAGCTGGAATAACTGGAATGGATAAATATCCGGCTTGCTAGGACAAGTAAAAGCTCATGCCTCCCAAGACGGGCTGCAGGGAGCTGGAATGCAGAGCTTCTTTCCAGATCTGAAAAAAGCATTTCCAGAGACAATATCCACAGAGAGCCTTGCATATTAATAAGTAAAACATTTAAGATAATTGTGGTCAGATTTTTTAATTTAAATTTTAAGAATATATTCTGTTTTATCTACTCAGAGAAAATAAATAAATAAATAAACAATAACGGAAGGATGGTTTGAACTTTATTTTAACTTGAAATTTCTTTAGGCTTCTTGTATGTTACATAGGTCTCATAATATCATCAATGCTTTGCTCTAGTAAGGTGTTAGTTAAGGGACATTAATGATAAGTTTCATGTCTTTCTGATTTATCATGCATACATGCATGTTTTAATATTGATGCACATTTGTTCTCATTTTTCTTGGGTTTTTAGTGTTCGATTTATAACATTTTTTTAACTGTGTCCATGTGTATAGTTCTCATATATTGTGTATTCATCTACAGTAGCTGCAATATGGGAAGCAAGTGACTGCTGGCAGAACAAGTAGTTCCACTCAAATTAACCTACCATATCAAGGCAGAGCAGGGCAAAAGTAAAATCTTCCCTGACATCCTTCGTTTTTAGCTGAAACTAAAACATAGACATCAGAGAAATATACATATCTGAAATTCTACAGTTATGTGGTGTAGGGTCTGAGTCTCATTGGGATTTAAGTCATGCCTTGGCCATGTACTTTTCCTCCACTGAGGGTGAATTTTGCTTCTATGAAACAGAGGAAAGACTAAGCATGCTAAGGGTGTAATAATGATGTGTTGGCAAAGCTGACAACTGTTTTGTAGGTTATATTCTCTTTTTCAGTTTAATCATAAATACATCCTCCTGGAGTATAACACAGAGCATAGAGAACGCTCTTTCAGATGCAGACTGTTATGAATAAAAATAATCAGGAAAAAAACCTAATTAACTTATGTCACTGCTATGTGTAGTATTTGTATTTCTACATCTCTGTGATAGATCAGTTTAAGGAACAATAATTAAGGAGACAATTATGGACATATAGCTTAAAGTGGTAGTGACAATGCTAAAGTAAGTTATTTTCATTTAATAATATAAACATCACCTCTGTCATTACAGTCACTGTGACATGCAGTAAACAAAAGCAAAAAAAGCTAGGTTTAAAGTGCTTGGGGGGAAAAAGGTATGATCTTCAGTTTTATGAAAGAACTTGTATTAGGGTTTCTAGCTTTTTTTTTCTTTTTCCCAGACAAAAAAAATAAAGAATATAAATAAAAAGCTGCAAAGTAATTCCAATCATGTCTGTTATTACAAATGAAGGAATGAAGGGTCTATTATTTATGTGGGTCTGACAGATTTTGACTGTTTGAATAAATGTGATTTTAAAAGTCACACTGTGTAAACCTTCATCTCAAAGAGGGGAACTAGTTGGGGATTTTTTAATATACAGGTTTCTTGACAGTGAATATTTTTGTTTGGAAAAGAATTAATTACATGGCAAATAATGTCACTTAGTTCCTTCATAGGTTCCCAATAGGAAGTAACATTGACATAGCTGTAGCAGTTTATTATACTGCTATAATTCTGCTGGTGTATCCGTGTATGTAGGCAAATGATAAGGAAGAGTTACACTCCTAAACTGCTTTGAAATTAATTCAGAGATGATTGACTCTCCATCAAGACTTGGTAAGTCTGAGCTATGGGACTTATAGCACATAGTACACTAAATAAGCAAGGCCTGGGCTCAAAACTTGGATAATAGGTTAAAGTATCCTGCTTCTGGGTCCTAACATGTCTGTTTCTTTAGGTTCCTAACAGCCTAGTGGATTTGTGTATTTCTTTCAAATGCTGGCTGATTGAGACTGAGTTGTCAAAGGACTTGCTGCACATCACATCAGATCCCCTTGTCATTAACAGCTGTTCAGATCTGAAGTACCTCTAGAAAAATGTTGTTTAAATAGCCCATAGTTTATAGAAAACTGGAATTTACCAGAAGAACAAGAGCTGGAACTAAAAAAAAAGAATCTGGAGGAAAAAAAACCAGAAGTGCTGGACAATGAGTATCTCTTCCTGTCCTGAGACCAGACACACGAGTTGACATCCATCTCTTCAGGGATCACCCTCTTCCCATATGTGTGGTAGAATATGCCCAGTCACCAGTGTGCAGAGAACTGTGTAGTGAGGACAGGTGCATATGTACCATGCCACCTAGGCATACAAACCATCTGCTAATGCAGTTTCAGGACACAAGGCTTGGTGTCACATCAGTGCAGCTGGTCCTTCTTCAGCTGTCTCAGAGTTGGGGCAGGGTGCAAGGTGTCCTGGGGAGGAAGGGCAGACTCAGTCCTGATCTTGTCCTTGGCTGTCTGCTGGTGGTATGGTTAATAAGAGAAGGGGTGATCCTAGCTGAAGTCTCTTTGGTGAAATTGTGTTTCTCTAACAGGACTGTAGCAGGGAAAGGCAAGATGGGTCTCCTCAGCCCTTGGTGACATACTCTGGGGACAGTGATGTTAAACCAGCTGTGGGAGAAACCTGGGAAGGTCCTTGGAATCAGAACTGCAGACTGGAGATCTCCTGAAGTGGGTTGCTTTTCTTGCAGCTCTGGCAGCTAGAAGTGAAGAGACAATGTCGATGTTCTTTAAGTATGCAAAGGGCATCCTGCTACGGGATGTGTCTGGCCAGGCTACAGCTCTGCATTCAGGACACAGTGGGAAGCAACAGCAGCGGATGGCTATGCCATTCATAGATCCCAAGCCAACATCTCTGGTCTGTGCTGAGCCCTGAAACACCATCCCATCCTTTTCAGGGCTAAGCTTATGGTGAAAGCAAGGTAGGACTTCTCAGATGAAACACTCCCTTTTTATTCTCTACAAATGGAGATCAGTATATGCCATAGAATTTATACAACAGTGGGGATTGTAATTCATCCTCGGTGGCCTAAAGGAGAGTGAAACTTCCCATTTGCCAAGCATCAAGCAATCTTTTTCCTATAAATGTTTTTTTTTTTTTTTTCAATTTTCTGGTAGTTTCAGATAAAATGTCAGAATATTTGTATACGAAATTAAAAATGTTAGTGCCATTATGTCATGAAGCGTTTGAATAGTTATAATTACAAGAAGAATCATTCCAGCACTAATGGGTAGAGTGCAATGAAAGGACATTGAGAACAAATACATTTTTGAAACTAGAGTTTTGCATGCTTATAAATGCGGATTAGTGAAAGATACTGTTGTCTCACTGTAGTTGAAATTAATATTGAGAAATTAATTGAAAAGAGTATACAGAGCTCTACAGCTTTTAAACACTGTAGTTGAAACAAAGATCAAGGTGTACAAGACTGTATAAATCATTTAAAAAAAAATGTGTACAACTGGGTGCTTTCAATATGCTAGTGCTACAGAGCTAGTCTACATATAAAACATGTTGGATATTCCCGTACTGTATCTCAGTTCATAATTAAGTACAGTAAGTGTTGCAGCTATAGGAACAGGGTACTCGTTTTCTTCTGGATGGTCAGATGAATCATAGCAGTAATAGCTTCATTGTTTGTGGTTTGAACTTTTAGAGTCAAATCCTGTACCACTGAGATCACAAGAAGCCTTGTGTATGTCTTTGGGAGAACTAAATGTCAGAAAGATTAAAAAAAAAAAAAAGATATCTGCGATCCTTGTTTTCTCTCCTGTGCTTCATAGTTTTTTTTGGTTAAAGTTATGACGCTGTCACAAAAACAGTGGCCGACATATAGGAATATGCTTCTATTATCCTTAGGCATCTTTCCTGCAGATTGCAAAAGTTTGGTTTTGTTTTCTCTACGTGCCTCAATGCTTCTGGTTCCATCTGGAAGCGGACATCAAAGCTCTGCAGTCCCACGAGCAAGCTAGCACTTCTCTCTTGAACTGAACCAGGAAGCGCTGGAAGGCTTGCAGAGAGGCATGCTGTCACAGGCTGGGAGCCAGGGTGCTGCAGAAACTCGTCGCTCCAACTTACTTCAAGGAGCACCGGATCATGTTTTTGAAGATTGATGTTTAGGTACACCATACAAACCTACCTGGACATCTTATGGCCTGGTTTTGTACTCCATCATAATACATATGCTTTAGAAGGAAGGGCCCCTTTTCAAGCACAGTATTATAGTAATCAGACAGAAAGCAGAGGAGAAGCTCATTCAAGTTAACTGGCAACATGCTGTGCACATTATGAGACCTCACTTTCAGTAGACTCATAAATTCCACAGTATTTTGAATGGGGCTGTGTTGAAGAACAAAGCAAAATAGGCTGCCTTTAAACATGATTCGGTTTCTGCGCTTCCCTTCTGTGAAGGTTGGTAACTTCTGAATTAGAGTAATTACTACAGCTTCTGGTTTGCAGCAATTAGTCTCCTTCCTGCTTTAAAATACACAGTATTGAAAAGGTCAGGACAGAAACAGAGAGATTCTCTCAGTGTGTAGCTGCCCACATCACCCTGAGTGTCTGCACACATATATGTCTAGCTATAGATGTGTATTTATCTTTATAGAAGGGACCAAATGTGAATATCCCTTTGAAGTTTTTCAGGAACTCTTCAGAAAATGTTTTAAAGATGTACTTAGCCAAACTTCTACATCATTTTGTGCTTAGGAACACAGACTATATGCAGCCACCATTACTCTTCAGAATGATCCCTTTTTAGAGGTATAAAGAAACATAAAAGATAAGACATGGGCACAAAACTGTATTTTGAGAGTGAAACATTAATTTACCTAACCAGTTAATTTCGATTCCTTTGCTACAGATGCAAAGATAAAAGACAGAAAGTTTCATCTGATAGGTAAGGGCAGAGCTGGGTGAAAAACAGCTTTTTCAACTCAGTCAGGGTTTGGATTAATGTTGGGACTGTGAGCTGAACTAACAGCTTGCTGCTGCCAAAAGGGGGAAGTCTTGCTCTCTGCACTTCCCTCCCTTCTTTTCCTTAGCTACCAGTCAGCCACCCCTGCAGCCAGTGCTGGCATCCCTTTGCCCAGGAGAGAAGCCAGTTTACTCCCTGGCAAAAAATATATTCTTGTTTTTCTTTTGGGAAGGTGAAGGGACTGGTTTTTACCTTTTTTTTTAACCCTTTTTTTCTCTCTTTTTTTTTTTTTTTTCCCTTTCTGTTTTAGTAAGTCGAATGAGCTTCCTCGACGGGCAGACAAGTGCTAGATCTGGCTGCTGGGGAGAAGGAAGTGGGGAAGATGGGAATAAACAGATGAGATGGATGCCGGGGGAGCGGGGTCTCCTTCTCCCTCTCTGTGGTGCAGAACCATGAGTTCAGCTCTGGCCATTTAAGAAATCATAATTTTATAACACAAAGGGATCAGAACAAACAGTTTGGTTTTGGTGGATCCAAATCCTAATTTTTTGCACAAAGCCAAATTATTAAAGAAAGTCAGATCTCTCAAAATACTTCCTTTCACATGAGAAAGACGTATTTGTTCTCAAAGAGGTTTTAGGTCTTTATTTTTGAATGAAATTAATACAGAGCTTCAGATGAAATGTCATCTAACCCTTAACATAGGAACACTTGTTTTGAGACTGTCAGAACAAAAGATTTTCCCTTAAATTTCAATTTTAAAGTTTGGCAGATTTGGTACAAATTCAGGAAACCAGATGGCTTGGCTGAATTTTGTTGGCATCTCCAAATAAAAATTACTTGAAAAATGTAACTGAGATCAAATGCATCTTCTGGCGTGTGCTCATGTGAGGCTGCAAAGAACTTGTGGGGAGATGCAGGGGCTTTTGGGATCTTTGTAACATTTACCTTCCTCTCCTTTGCTGTTCTCTCTCTGATTTATTTGAAGCTGACTCTGGGTCCTGGATGAGAGTTAGTTGAAGTCCAACTAAGAGCTAGTCTCTTTCCAGATAAAACAGAGATTAAGTACCTGCTGATCTTGATTGCCTGTATAAATTAGAAATGACTCCACTGAAATTGGTCAGTTGATTGATTTGGCTTTCCTGATTCTTCTCTCTAGTATGCTAATACTTGGACAAGCCAGTCAGGACCAATCCCTCTCTGTACTGGACGTGGTACAAGTATGTGGTGATGGACATGCAAACTCATGACTGATTTTCTGTGAATTTTGGCTGCATGCAGTGAATGTCTGCACTCAAAAAAATTGGATTACAAAAAAAAAAAAAGTTAATCCCATCTCCAGACTTACCTGTAGCCCAATACAAAAAGAACAAAACTGATCTGTCTGAAGGAATTCTCAGTGGGGTGTATTGTATTAACTTCAAATTGGTGTTTGCCTGAAACCTTCTGTCCCCGAGCTCTGGCACAGAGAATCTGTATCCTGCAGCCAGGCTGTACCCTGTGATCAGACAGGGTCTTTGTAAAACTCTTGAAGGGGGGAAGGAAGCAAGTGCAGACATGTGACTTAAAAACATTTTTACTTTGTTTTGAAACTGAAGTGAGGTGATTATTAAATTTGCCATGAGTCATCTGGCATTGCTAACTTACCCAAAATTGTGTATAGCACTTTGGTCTTCAGTTTACCCCTTCTCACTCCTCCATACCAAATTTTCTGTCCTCAGTAAGATGGGTCATTTTACTCAAAAAGGGACACTACTACGAAACAGAACCTCCGAAGCCCTGTGTCACTCCTTGGCAGCTTTTTCTCCTGGAAAGCTTGGCTGATAGTCCATACCATGAGAGGAAGGATTAGAGTCTTCCCTCACAATAACGATGTAGCTCAGGATTCACAAATGGCATCTGGCCTCACAGAAGGCAGGGAGATACCTATTACGGAGCAAACCTCCACTACTGCTGGCGATGGTGCGTGCTGCCATTACTGCTGTGCCAGTGACAGCACCAAGCAGAGACACCGTGGGTACCCCTACTTATTCTCCACTGTTACTGATGAAGGGCCTTCTGTCATTCAGTGTGGATGTACTATTTTCCCTAGCTTGAATGCTTACAGGATCTCTTTTTCTCTGCAGGTCCTTCTCTTGAGGCTAGTTGGACATCGGAGCATTGGTTGCATCTTGCAAACATGCAGCCTCTCGTGCTAGGAAAAGGTTTTAGCAAGACTCCCCTGAGATATGCCATTTCATATTCCTGCTTCCAGGCTGTGAACATCTTTTTCTTTCCTGCTCTCAGACCAGAACCTGACAGTTAATGAGCTGGGCTTGGGCAGCCTCAGACTCTGCTCTCCCAGATGCAGAGCCACACAGGACAGAAACCTCCAGCACTTGCTCCAGAAGAGGTTTCTAACTTCTTCCTAATCCCAGCCTACTAATAGTGATGTCCAAGGGCCCTGGTAAACATCTTTCTTATCTTAGATGGCAGACCTAGGAAAGAGATGGAAGAGTACTGTAAACATAAAATGGGATTGCAGTGCTTTAATTCAGTCCAAATACCTCTAGATGAGGCTGTACAGAGCCTGCATGTCAGTAGAACCTTCAGTTTAGTCCGTCAATTCATAGATTATACTTAAAGGAACATTGTTGCTGAGGCCCTGGTGGCCTAAGTATATAAGGGAGGATTTAAGATCTGCAGAAAAAGATCATATTTTGTATTAGAGCAACAGATATAATGGGAAAGAACAAGTTTTTCTTAAACGTCTTTTGAAGGTATCGATCCCCATATGAGCTGGTGTGCTGAGGTCCACTGAGATAGTTAATTTTCTTCGTAACAGCCTGTGTGGTGTTATGCTTTGGATTTGTGAACAAAACAGTGTTCATAACACAGCCATTTTTAGCTATTGCTGAACAGTGCTTGCATAGTGCCAAGGTCTTCTTTGTCTCTCATGCTGCTCTGCCAGCAAGTAGGCTGGTGATGGGCAAGAGATTGGGAGGAGACACAGCCCAGACAGCTGACCCCAAAGGGATATCCCCTACCATGTAACATTGTGCTCAGCAACACAGCTGGGGGGGAGTTTGCCAAGGGTTTCTGTTAAGCTGAGACTGAATAAGCAACAGTCAGCTGATGGTGAACGATTGCTTTTGTATCACTTGTTTTTCTTTGATTAGTTTTGTCTTTATCTCAACCCATGCATTTTCTCACTTTTACTCCTCCGATTCTGTCCCCTACTAGGGCTGACACACAACAGCTGGGTAATGCGTTCTTATTGTGAATACGCAAACGTCTATGCCTTTGTTACTCAGAGATTAGGCTGTGGCATGGCTCCGCCAAGGATGAGGATGTGCTGGTGGAAGCATACCTGAAGTGTGTGTGGAAAGTGTTCAGAGGTGTTTAAGTCATTCAAAACTTTGGTCTAATACATTCGCACCTCCCACTGCATAAACTGAACTGGTACAATCAGGATAAAAAAGAAAGATCTGGGGGAGGAAAAGGTGACAGAGGAAAAGGTAGGCATATCAAGCAGGGCAAACCAAAGTAATGCGGTTTCTCTGAGGAACTATAGCATGGCCTGTAAATTTCTGAATGATGATTTCAGACTCCAGGGTAATGAGGGACTCTCCAGTGGTTCATTGCCTGGAGAAAGCAATTCTGATACTTCTTTCATTGCACAGCTGAGACCAAATGAATTTGTACGTTTGCCATATACAGTAAAACTGGACACTCAGAAAAAAGCATCAAGGTATTTATTTGGAAAGATACCGGCTGTGACATAAAGCTGTGGTAGGTTGTCTTTCCCTTTCTTGATCAACAAGGCCACTTGCTAAAAACTGAATGCTGGGAGGTGATTGCAGGCTCTTCATGCCTTATGTGTATCCAGACTCACCAATTAACTTCTCCAGCAGTTTGCTGCCACAACTGACCTTGGAAAATGAAGCATTTCCGTGTTTAAGAAGTGCTTAGAGAGGACTCTTTGCTGCCGGTTCCACCTGCCAGGGAGTGACATCTGTATAGCAAGGGAAGAAAAAAGTCCACATAAATTTTGGAGCTTCTGTAAAAGCCATTTCTCTCTTTTCTGACAAGCTGCTTTTCCTCCCATCTGCATTCTCCGCACAATTTTTTCTCAGAACCAGGCCCCCAACAAGGTATTGTTTGAAAGGGATAAACATAGTGGGGCTGGATTGTTAAACATTTGACAAGTGTTTGTGATATTTCACAGCTGGCATATAAAATACCTTGTGGAAGGACAAGGCTTAAAGCTTGTTAACAGCTCTCTGTGGAGCGAAAGCCCCGTGTTTGTTCTGAATTTGGCTTCCTCTTTTTTTGGTCAGGAAGATATTCCCAGGTACTCAGGGAAGGTTACTTGTAATTTTTTCTCTCCTTCATCCACTGTCTTTTTTAACACTTGACCTCTTCCCACAATACATGACTCTCATTCTGCAGCATCTCTCTCTTCCAATCCTGCTTTCACTCTGACCCGGGAAAGGGTTCAGATCACACTAAGGCATGCTGAAGTGCAAAACCAAGTGTAGTCAAGAGAAATTAATTTCTCCAGCTGCTCTCAGCCATTCTCCTCAGTGTTGGTGCTGCTCCAGTGCTGACAAATATAGATAAGGTCTTGTGTCCTTTTAAGTTGTCTTATTTTTCTTCAGCTTCAGCACTGGCAGATGCATGCTGTGCTTGGTGCCTTGTTGGCTTTGGAGCCCTGCAACCATATTCTCTCATATTGATCATACTTAACAGTTCTGCAGTGCATCACTTCAAAGCCTAGGTATTAGCGACTTGTAGAGGACAAATGCTGTCACCTGGTTTGCCCTTCTCCTTCTATACTTCTTCCTGCAATGGGGAGTAATCAAATTCCTCATAAACTGAGCAGGCCAGCTCCTTCTGACTTCAGTGGTCATGGTGCAGCTCTGGATACACATTGCAAAGTGTCATGTAGCTCAAGAGCTTCTGCTCTTTTACAAGGACTGCATTGACTGATCAGCCAGAAAACTCTGCTCTTACTCCAGCTTTTGTGGGCCAGGAACAATCTGTCCCTAAGTCCTCTCCTGTGTTTACGATTTGATAAGATAGAATAGTAGACGGTCAAAAAAGGAAGTTTCCAATGAGTCCATATTTCCACATAACTGGCACATGGCAAGTCCTCTGCCAGAGTGTGCCTACTAGCCTGCTAACAAAATGAATCATGAATGTGGATGACTTGAGAGTCAAATATTTATGGTGGATCTGAAACAAAAATGTCCAGGCTTGCTGCCATACAGAAAAAACTGTAAAGCCTTTTTCTTTTTTTTTTTCTTTTTTTTTTTTTAGGTTTTCATGAGTGGAAGCCTAAAAACATACAGTAATTTAACATTTGGGATTTGGTGTGAGGTCATGAGCACCATGAAGGTTTCTTCTTAGTTTCATTAGCAGCAGGAATGCTGCAGAGCAAGTGGTTTCCTTGTTCTCAGCATGCCTGCTATTAGTGCCCATAAAGTCTCTGAAATAACTGCAAGGAGATAAACCTAAGACACAATTTTGCTTCCTCCTACCCTTCTATTTTTCAGGCTGGGCAAGAATCCTGTGGTATTTTCAGTGGAAATACTGAGAGACAAGTGCTTACAGAGGGATTTCCATCAGCTACACCAGGACAGGAACATTGCTTTGGCTATTTATCAACAGAAAAAATAAATTCTAATATCCATGCCAGTCAAAGCACTTGGCGCGGGGCTAGATTAATCCGAGAATCTGTGTTTGTGGGGGCTGGAACTGACACAAGATGGATTTGCTCATTATCATTAGCACTTTGTTTGCTATTCTTGACAACACAAAGAAGGCAGGGGTCATGTACATAAAAAGTCTAAATTACTGTTCATTTGGACTACACGAGCTTCCCTCTTTCATTCAACAAAGCTGGCTTGCTTTTGCTGCTTCTCTGCTCACTGGCAGAGTGTCAAGGTGGTTGATATGCCTTAGACAGCCATGTACAAAGGCAAGGGCCTTGCAAGAGGCTGCGTGGACTCTGTGGGCTTCCTCCTGCTGCAGACAGGCTGGGAACCCTGCAGCATCACGTGCTTTCTTATTAGGCTAGAAAACAGATCAGAAGACTCAATCTCTTGCTCACTGTGTGTCCCATAGAGGAGATGACTGATGGCAATAAATAACATATCAACAGACATAAAGTTGTTTTAGTTAGTAACAGGAAAGTAAGACAACTGGAAATTTTCTACCATGAAGAAGAAATTTAGGAATTGTTTACTGTTGTCTTTTTCGGCATGATCCTGTGGTAGCTTAGAAATATGTGAAACAAGCAGAAGCTTACCTCCTTGTTCCTTTGGATGGCTGCTTAAGATATATTCTCATTTTACCTGTGCCTCTAGTGCTGGAGAAGGCATTTGCAAACGGCTTCTATCATTTTAACAGGTGACCCATTTTCCATGAGATTTACTTAGAGGAAAGCCCCAAGAAACACAGTCTTTGAATAGGATAATACTACAGGAAAATCTACTTCCTAAGAAGAATTTATAGCTTTCCAAATGGCCCCAATTTAAAAGAAATGAAAAGGGAGTATGGTCTATTGGCTATGGAATGAAATTAATGCCAAGGAAATCCTTTCAGTAAGGGCCTATATATCTTTCAGTTAGTTTGGGCTTAGCTTTCTGTCAATGTTGTCTATTTTCCAGCATACTGTGAAGACTACAAGATATATGAGACAGAAAACTTGTAGGAAATTTTGGAATCAGAGTACATGCATATCACCTTTGCCTGTCAATGCATGTAGTCTGAGAGTCTATGCATTTTAGTTTTCTGGTGTCTAATAAGGTAACAGCTTTGAATAAAACCTTTCCAGCTGTTGAAGTGCTCTGACTGCCTATTGCCATTTGTGGATTTTCTGGTGTTCAAAAGCAGCTGAGATTTTACAGTATCATTTGCCCCAGTGGAAGTACTAATAGTTTTTGGGGGTTGAGGTTTTTGTTTTGTTTTATTTTTCCTGCAGGGCTTCAAGGTTTCAGGACCCTTACAGAAATATTTTGACTTTGAAACTTCTATTGCTCTCCTGATTCAGCCTAGAGAATTAAAAAGGATGGAAGGAGAAGGGAAAAGTGACAGACTAAACCACTTTGATACACACAGAGACATGTGATTCATATAAGCTTCATTTCCTTAAGAAACAAGACTGAAAACTGCTGTATCTATACTTGGTATTATTCTATAGCTGGCAATGCACTTTCAGATTCCAATAGTAATGGCAAAATTAGTAGTATTTTTATTAATTTTTTTGAAGACTTCCTCCACCTCTTCCCCTTCCCCTAATCTTTTTTACTATTTCCTTTAATCCAAAAAAAACCCACCAATAATCTGTTCACCATCCATTTATAAAACTGATACTGCTTAGAAAAAAACATGGGGTTTTTTCCCTGTTTGATTTTTCCAAACTCTCTTACATCAGCAAAAAAACACTGGTTAAGGAGAAATTATCCTAGGCATAGGCCATGCCAAAAAAAGTGCAAGGTACCTTCTCATCAAGGAAGCATCCAGAATATATTAATTCCACCAGGCGTAACATGGTCATATGACATTTGACTAAAGCAGACAGACTTTTCAGAGACTGAAGAGCTAACAAATATAAATTCTCTTGGCTTTGATGGATGAACTCATCTGCATGACAGCACTTCTGGTCCTCCTGGGTCAATCCTCAAAGATATTAGACTGCAATATTCTATCCCCTGTTTTGTAAGAACATTGTGTGAAATTAACTTTGTGATATTAAATAAGGAAATTAATACAACCATGAATAGATGAAGGCAGTGTGTACAGGTATATCATTTCTCTATGGGTTTTTTTTAATTTTTGTTTTGGATGCCAACATCTGTTGCTGTGAAACAGCGGCATTAAGCTTGCAGGCTTGGAAACTGATGCTCTGGCAGATCTGTCTTCCCGAGGAGAGGCAGGGACTTTAGTCTGTGGCTGCTGGTAAGGTCGGAAAGCAGCAGAGGTGGGATTCCGCTGCACTGCATGGGGTGAGGGTCCAGTTCAGCAGTGAGGGAAGCTGTCTGCAGTGCAGAGGTCAGATATTACTGCTCAAGTGATGAAAAACATTTTGCCTGTCTGTGTGAGGCACAGACATCTGGCATCAGCTGTTTGGAAAGGCAGCCCTAGTTTTCTTCTCCCACTGTGCTCTGTAAGTACAGGTAGCTGCAGTGTGACTCATGCATGTAACAGGAAAAGCCATGTCTGTTACTGGAAGTTCAGTTATTTCTGGGTTGCAGTGTAGCAACTGTTTAACAGAGAAAAGATGCAAGGTAGTTAGTAGTGAATGGAGTTACAGTGACTTTATATGAGCTGAAATTCTGCTGCTTAAAACAACAAAGCACCACAAAACCCTAGTTCCAGCTGCTGGAAGGGGAAGAGGCAGAGGAGCATTGTCTGTTCTTCTTCCACAGAAGTCCCTGATGCAGACTTAAAACATTTCTTGGGAGTGAGCAATACAACTCGGCGGTTCTGGATATATTAGTCAGCGGTTTAAAAATTCAGTAGAAGAGCTTGCCATTTGTTTGTTAATCCTTAAATTCAACAGATTTTCACGCTGAAGTTCTGAGCAGCACACGCAAAACAGTTAGGGAGCAACATGGCTCTTACCAGGACTCTAAATTTGGAGACAAAAATTTGTTTTAAATGATATTTTGTATTAGCAAGGGAAAAAAGTGTTTCTGGTCTGAAATTTTATATGTCAACTTTCACCTCAAGGTAATGAAAACAAGCTGAGCTATAAACTCTTCAAAACTGAGGTTTATGGAAAGGCTGACAAATCCTTTACTGGAGTGATGCGGCTGGGAGCACTTTAAAAGATTCCCATGAAGCCTTATTGATCATGATCACACACTCCCAAGCACTAACACCAGGAGGCTGCAGGCAGAAGGCGTGCTGTTTTCAATTACCATGCTGTCCCAGTGGCATGTCCGGCTGCCGGAGCCGTTTTAGCGGCTGGTCATCTGCTGGGCGGGGGCCCCGTGAGCAGCCTGAGGTCAGTGTGCTTCCTGACTGCCCTATGGCCGCACTGTGTCCCGTGTACCCCCGGCTGGGCCAGCAGTCCTCTGCCACATCACTTCTTAATGAAGGATCTTTATCCTATTCCCATGGGGAAGTAGGTTGGTTTGGGAGAATGTGAGGAAGCGGGAAAAGAAAAACATACCACTTTTGGTTTTCTTTTTGTTGGAATTAAACATCACACATGGATCACCTAAAATGAATTGGCTTTTAGTGAGAGGATATGGCTTCACTTCTCAGCCTCTTCCCTTTGGGTTTCAGCATGAAGCCATCTGACATTGGAAGCACCAGCAAGAGCCGGTGATTGGACCTCAGGAAATTCACAGTGGTGTTTTTGTGCTTCTAAATGAGCAATGCTGTTGCTTGTAAAGGCCTGAGGTAAAATCCTGGCCCCACTGAAGTCCTTGGCAAACATCCTACTGCCTTCAGTGGGGCCAAGATTTTACCCCGGGTCCTGCAAGCCATTAGTCTTTTGAGTTTTTAATGGGTCCACTCCTGCACAGACAGACTTCTCTTGTAAGAAAGGGTTAGCTAGATTGGCTTGAATACTACACAATTTAAGACTTAAAGGAAAGCAATTTTGTAGTGAAATTAAGGGACTATAAAAGGAATTTGGCTTTAGACAACTTGCTTCTGTTTGGATTTGGATTAGTCTGCAATCTCCTTGTCTGTATTTAAAGTATATGTCCTTGCCAGCATCAATAATCTATTTTCCTTAGTGCAAGTGAAAGGCTCTGATGGCTCAAAGGTGTAGTCTGGTATCCAGTGCTGCCCTGGATTTCTTCTTTGGTTTAGGAATCAAGCTACAAATAGTCAGAGACTGCATGCTGCTCCTTAACATTTATGTGTTGCCAACAGTCGATTCATTGACACGTGGGCTGACACACTCCTCCTTTCCCGTCGCTCTGCTTCCAGTCTTTCCTATATTTTTTCCTGACCCTTGAGCTGATCCAACTCCCCAAACCTTTTCTCTGCCCGTGGAGTCCCTCCCAGCCCAATCTCAGCATTCATTTGCACTTGGACTGATTGTGTTTTCTTTGGCAAAATTTATTTTATCCTGTCCAGCAGCATATTAATCCTCAAGCACTTTCTTGAACTTTTCAGGTTCCCTCATATACCTCTCCTTCCCCCACCTACTCCAAAGTAAATAAATCAGGACTTTAGATAATGCACATCAAATATATCATTCCGCCTCAGGTCACAGTGTCATGTGCAAGTTAAGCTCAGCAGGACTAGAGGTTGAAGGTGGAGACTGCAGAGAAAGCCAGGGAGGAGGAATGTGTGGGGGCAGCCATCACTCCAGAGAAGCCCATAAAAGACCCAGCAGTAACATTAGGAGAGACTGCATGGGGGAGCCCAGCTCCTACTGACATCTACTGCTGCCTTGGGGGAGCATGTTCTGCATCCTGCCAAGGCATGCCTCCACTCGTACTCTCCCAGCAGCTACACTCTGAAGCTTAACTTTGTTCCTCTGAAGGCATCTCCTCCTCCACCCTGTCAGAAATGTCTTTTCTTACTTCCCCCCCCCCCCCCCCCCCCCCCTTCCCAGGCAAGGGGCTGCATTTTTCTCTTACAGCAATTCTGCTTATCCTTGGCTCATGTGCTGAGTTACAAATCTGGAAAGTCTTCCTGGACTTCCCTGCGCCTACATACGTGCGAAGTCTGAGACAAGTCCACCAGGCACTTGTCTCCAGTGCTCTGGCATTAAGGACGCAGTGCTGCTTGGAGGCTGCCTTGCAGAAAACACCTAACCCTGACAGTCTGTGATAATCAAAGATCCTGTCAGTGTCGCGCAATGTAGTTCATCACAAAGTTTTGCCAGCTCTATTCTGTTTTATTTAAACACTGTCTTCTAAGTGGAAGGAGGGTATCTTGAGGGGGATCTCTGCTATGAAATCCTTGCTCAGAAGTGGCGTAAAAGGAATGTTTTCTTGGTAAAATTAATGAATTATAAAGAAGCAGATCCTACTGTAGTGGCAAAGGACCATCAGTTACTTCATCTATGTTAAAAATAATAAGGGACTTTTTTGTAACATCCCAGACGTTGCTTCTTTTTCAATGTGGGTAAGCATAATTATTCAATTTGGCCTTGTCTGAAACAGCCATCTGTCTCCTTTAGTGTTCCCAGTGTTAACTAAAGCCACTGAAGCCTGTGCCTAAGTATGATGGAAAGTTCCCCCATGCAGGAAGAGAAGACTGGGCGAGAGAGAGCTGCAAAGTGTGCTTCTGATGGAGCAGCTAGGAACGGCAGGAGAAGAAAGTTGAGGACCTTCATCCATGGGATCCTTCATGTGTTTAAAGGTTGAGATTTAATTACTACAACACGTTTTTCTGTTATAGGAGAGTAACCCATCCTGCTTTAACATCCTAGTGGAGATACACCTTTGTAATTTTGCTGTCATGGAAACTGCCTGAGTTCCACATAAGCAGGGAGTATAGGTGTGATTTTACAGAGCTGACCTGGTACAAATGACAGGTGTTTTTTCTCTGCTAGGATTTTGTAACATGATACTTAATGCATGCTAATTTATAACCTCCCACCTTTTGACAATGAAGGAACATATGGAAAAAAATATAAAGCCAAATAGAGTAATTGCCCTAACATGAACTGAAAAACTGGAGTGTAAACAACCTATTGAACATGGAGAATAAGTATACCCATTTACGTGCAAAGAAAATTTACTTTTTTAAATGCCTCCATGCTAGTCATGCAATAAAACACATTTGAGCCTACCTCCAGCAATGATCACCAGTATCAAAGAATTCCTAAACATTTATAAGGAAGCTTAAAAAGCATCCAAAGATTTCTGGAGACCAAAATAAGTAAAACATACCACTACATCAAGTCACAGCTTCTTCAAGATTGATTTTGAATGCATTAACACTCTGTTCTCTACACAGCAATACTCTTCCCGAAGAACCCAAAGCACTAGACATCCAATAAGGTCTCTCTGTGTAGCTATTTGCACCTTGGCAAACCAAGACAAAGTACCTAATAATTTGTAGTTTACACTGACAGGCAGTAGTGTATGAAGATTGAAGAGAATTATGGGGAGTTAACTTCTACTCAGGAGAAGGAAGGAAAGAATACTGTATGTGATTTGACCTACTATAATATGTGTGAAACTGTGGGGGGGGGGTTTTGTGTTTTTTTTTTTTTTTTTTTTAAATGACGATTAATCCATTTTGGAATGTGCTCATTAGACACCTTATCTTAAAACCTTTCCTCGTGGTGACAATATTTTTCTTGATGATTTCAAATGCAAGGGAACAATGTCAAGACCTCAGTGAATGTTGCTGCCACTAATAGACAATGAACCAGGAAGAAAGGTAGTTATCATGAACCTCCTCATTCTCCCCATTTGGTCAAGAGTTTTCCATCACTGCTGTGTTTGTTATGGCAAACAGGGAGGATGACTGATGAAATGATGCATGTCCTGGCTTACTCTACAGCTGTCTGCTCTGCTTTACTTGCATTACCTACTTGTGCTGCCTGCTGTACTGTAGTTATATAGATTATATGACAAGTCAAATTTGGGTTGAATGGAGTGCTGCCATCTCTTGGTTATTTTAGGCAGATACACTCACAGGTTGTTTTATTTTCCTGCCACTCAAGAATGGTATGAAGTAACATAGAAAAACAGCTACTCTGGATTAAAACATTTAGGCACTTAGGAAACATAATTGTGGTCTTTATATATTTAAGCATGGAGAACAGAGTACATTTGCTGGTGTATTGCATCTCTGCATAACTTCTATTAAGGGTTTTTAACAAAACTATAAACCATGAACAGTTGGAACAGTTTGTATATCATGTGAACAACATGAAGAAGGGAAAGTGATATTTTGTATAGATAACTGTAGGCAATAAAGACACTAAAATGCATGCATTGAGGAGTACTGTATTAGTAAGACATGCCTATCATACTATTCAATTTCAATCATGAGAGGTCGAATTATTCATACTCAAGATTTGTCAAATAATTTATTTGAAAATTCTTTTGCAATTACAAATATAATTTTCTTTCCTTCTTATTTCTGTGACTGGAGCCAAAAGACTTACTGTAAGTACTGTCATGATAAAAATCCAAGGCCACCTTCTTCCTAGACCTTTCCATGGTCAGAGACCAGAAGTTCATAACCTCCCTTTCTCCAATAATAGCAGAAACCAGATGTTTGTTGGCTTGGTTTTCCTTTTTTAATTGAAATATGGGAGAAAAGAAAGTCTAGTTGAATTCAGAATAAACTTGAGAAACTTTCACTACCACAACTTCTCCAACCCAAACCCCTGCCACATTGCAAAGAAGACAACGTATGACAAAGATTTTGAAATAATTAATAATTCAGGAAATTAGTATGTAAATAGGGACATGTCCACTACGAATAAACACCAATATTAGAAGAACAAGGGATTAAGTTTATGATTATTGTTATTATACTCTAGATCAGGGTGACAGCTCCACATGGTCATCCTACAGCTCCCTCAGGTAAGAGCTATCAGAGGCTGCCTGCCTCCCACCTTCTGGCACTGAAGCTGGGGAACTCCTCAGAGGAGCAGAAGGCCCATAGTCTGTTTTTTTGGTGAATGCTAGGGATAGAATTTAAAAGCCGTTGGTTTTCTCAGTGTTCCTCAGCACACCACCATTAGATCTGTAACATCATCTCTCCTGACATGAGGATACAAATCCAGTGGCAAATGCTCAGCAAATTATTCCTTAGTGTTGCCACGTGTAGGATGGAAAAACACTGACTGTTGTGCAAGCACAGAGCATTCTGTGTCTGAGACCCGGAAAAGCCTCCTGGTTAGGATGTAAAAGTTCTTGAATGAGCCAATGTCATTGTCTGCTGTTGCTCCTGCTCATCCCACTGCTGCTGCCTGTCCTGGCTCCCTAGCAGTCCTGTGCAAAGAGCATGAGTTCCCAGCAATGTCAGGGACTTGAACTACTTTGGTTCCTTTGTTTGTTATGTCTTCTGACACTTCTAATATTAGGGTACCCCCAATATTCAGCAGCAGCCCAGAGGAGCGGTTTAACATACTTCTGAAAACAACCAATCCTAGCCGTTGTCAAAGAATGCTCTTCAAGGAATTTGAGTGAAATGAGGGGAATCACACTTTGTTTTATTTAAACTAGGAAATCATCATCTGAGAAACAAAATAAAGTGTTTAATGCTAACTAATTGTATGAGACATATTCCAGTCTTCATCATTATTTCTTCCACCTCTGTCCTGCAAAGACAGGGAGAGAGGAATATGTCTCTTGTTCCTTATCCTTCCTGTTCCCTTGGGAGCACTTGGGCACCAGTTTCTGGTTCTCTGAGGAGCTTAAGAGGTACTAAGTTTCTCATTTTACAGTGGGAGCAGGAGCATAAATCTGCCTGCTCAGAAGCTGCTCAGCAGAGAGGTCACAGTTATGGCATTGCTATTGTTCCCTGAGGCATCTTCTCCCCCTTATCAGCTGGTGTCATCTCCATAGCTGGTGCATGGAGCTTGTGTGCTTCATGTCAACTTTCCAAACTCTTCTACCTAAAACTTCACCTCCGAGCCAACCTGAGAAATATGGCAACTTAAGGCCATCTCCCAAAAGCAAGTATGATTCACCTTGGCTGCTGCATAGTCTACTCATTTTAACACTCTTGATTCCTTCCTTTGTCCTTAGGCTGGCATTTGTGGATTTTGCAGGTTTGTTCTTTTGTTTACTTTTTCTTTTTGCATTTGCAAGTGATCACTTCTGCCTCTAGACAAGATTTCTAGCTGTGTCAGCCAACGACCAAGTGGCTGGATAACTTTCTCTTGCTAAAGGAAGATCATCTAGAAGGGTTATGATTGTACTATGTTTACAATGTTCGGACACACTGGTACAGTGTCTGGAAAAGTAAGCTTTTCTTGTATAGTTTTCATTGTAGTAATCATAGAAAGAATAAGAAGTAATTACTGGTCTGAGTTTTAGGGTCACTCCTAGTCCTAGGCAAAGCACTTGACTTTCAAACAGCTATTTCCTGACAAGTTTTTTATACATATTGAGAAGTGAATTACAAGGAGTGGCCTCAGTGTCTCATATAGTAACAGGCATTGTGGAAGAGGTTCCTGTAACATGTTGCACATATTTTGAGGCAGCTGCAGAAATCCTAAAGAGGGTGTTATATGGTGCTACTTTTGCCAGTTTCTCTTAAAATACAGCTTTACTTTTGCAGGTTTTTTTTTCACTGTAGGAAATGCTATGTGTATATATACATACACATTTTGACTGTACATAAGCAAGGAAGGAATGTGTATAATGCTAAAATACTTTGAAAATTATGAGATGACAGATCACAAGTAGGCTTAAAGCATCCATTACTGACTGACTAAAAAAAGCAGTTCAAGGCACTCCCTCTGAACAACCCTTTATCTCCTCTGACAGTGGTGCTGACTGTGAACACTATGGAAGTCTCTGGGTGGCAATTTCCTGGACAGCCCTGGAGAACTTGCTGCATTTGAATCAAAACTTGAGTGTGGGAGGTAGGGTGGAGGAGGGAACAGAGGTACGTAGTATAGCTCCACTTAACTTCATAGCTATTCATCCGCCAAGGCAATGACAGCATATTAAAGTGGCAATGTGATTTCACAGTTCTAATCTGGTTTATCATCATTTTTTCCGAGTGGTGCCTCAGAGAGTGAGGGAGGGGAAATACACATTAATACTCTGTGTTGGTTCATGACTAACCATGTTCAAAATGTGCAGTGTTTCCCAGAAGTGAGGGTTTTATGCCTTACTATCTTTTCTGTAACTGTACAGCATTATCTACAACGGATATACGGAGAAGTTTGGGGTTTTTTAACATGATGAAGATGTGCTTATTCTCAGGAAGAAGTGATCCAGCCACACAGAAATACAGTGTTCTCTGCCTTTCTGTGCAGGAAATGTACCTTTACTTATGAAATTCATGGTTGTGTCTAAACCCATGGATAGTGTAGAAAAGGAAATCCATTTAATAGGGCAGTGTTGGAATAATGTCTTCCTGAGTGGATACATTTGATCAGCACTGTATGGTCTATCTCAGGATAAGTGACAAGATAGACTAAGGCAGGTGTGGGTTTTGGCTGAAAACTGGTGCTTATTTGTGATGGAAGTTGTTGATAAATGGTTTGCAGTGAGAAACAGATCTATAGCTTTAGAAGCAGATATGATTTGTTTATCCTGTAGCCAACACCCTCATGCTCAGCTTGTCAACTGTCTTTTCCCTGTCACAGATAGTTGGAAATCAGGAAGACTGCTTTCATGGATTGACTGTTGTCAAGCTGAGAGACAGTGTGTTCCAGATTTGTGGCTGGCTCAATCAAGCTGGTATTAGTAGAGCTGTGCTCATCTTTTGACCCTCTCAGTTTTGTAAAAAAAAGAAAAAAGAAATATTCTAGCAACACAAATGCAATGGATAAAAATGGATTGTCTCTAAGAAGACAATGAATAAAAAAAAAAGCAAGCTGTGCATAGCTGTGGATCTTGAATGAGATATAACCAGAAATCTTTAGAGGCAGCAGTTAGCAGAACAACTCCAGTGCTACTTCAGCGTTAGGAAAGGACATTTCTAAAATAACTCTGGAGCTCTTTCATTCTCCTCTGTATACTTGGAGTTCTGGTAGCTAACAAATGTTTATTAGCTGTTTGTGTCTTAATCAGTTGTAATAATGAATATCCTACTAACTAACTTAATCAGAGTATTTTAAAATAATTGCAATTGATGCTTGAAGGCCAAAGTATAGGAAGTTGAGACCTGAACAGAGTAGGATCTAGAAATGCCTGGAAAACATGTTAATGATAGTAAAGGGCTCCTTATCACATAAGAGTGTAGGAATATCTGTGGCTAGGAGCTGAAACTAAATCAATTCAAATTAGAAATAAAGCACAGTTTTTGAAAGGTCAATAAAATTAACTTTTGGAACCACTTACCTAAAGAGAGAGTGAATCGTTTAGCCACTTGACATCTTCAAATTGAGATAGATGTCTAAAATCCATGCTATAGTTCTGCCACAGCTTACTGGATCTGATGTAAAGTACCACGGTAAATTATTCTATGACCTGTATTATGTGGGAGGAGAGATTAAAGCATCAATATGGTCCCCTTTGGCTTTTTAGAACTATGAATGTACATAGATACAAAGGCAAGGAGGAATGGGTTCAGACATTTGTGAACACTATCATCTTCCCATAAAGTGTAAAGGAGGTGGCATGACTCTACAAGATAGAGGATGAAAGTGGAGTTCATCTTCTGAACACTGGTGTTAGATTCAGAGGTGAAGGAAAAGGACCCCTGTAGTGACCCTTCGTTTTATGTTCTCCATAGTCTAGATCAGAGCAATAGAGGACATCTGAAGGCGCTAGTAGATGATCACAGGTTTGACTGAGTTTAGAAGATACCTATATCGGCTTTGAGCAACTCAGTGTTTTGATTGAGATGCGTGCTTTTAGGATTTGTATGTTTCAGTTTAACTCAATCAGCAACTAAAACTATTAAAAAAATATCTCTACAGTGTTAAGACCAGCAAGATGTGCTCATGGTCCTCAGTGACTTTCATTCATACTGAAGAGAATATAAACCAGAAGCCTCATGCAAGTGCAGATCAAGCACTCTTGTTGAAGGGTGAAGCAATGCAGAAGAATGAACAGTGGTGGTGGCCTCACTGGTGAGCAGATCCCTGTTTATTTCTTCATGATGCACTCGAATACATTTAAGATCTAATTAATAGATTATTCTAAATTTAGGAACATTTCAAAAAATTTTAGTATATCTAATCTCTCTTTTCATACCTTTTCTAAAGCACACAAATATGTGCTCTTTCTCTGTAGTCTTCAGTACTTCAGCCAGCCCTGACTTCATTCCAACACAATCTGGGTTATAGTGCTAGATTGATAAAAAGCAAGAGGCTAATCATGAACAGTGAGTGAAACAACTGAGTGTTAGAGTTTCCTGTATACCCAGACTGAAGATCACGCCTGTCTTTCAAAGACTGCTGTAGGCACAAATGTTAACAAATGTTACTGACACAACACAGGAGGTGATTTCCCTTAACATTACCACTGAGTGCAGAAGAAATTTTGCAAAACTTCGCCCAGGCATGGTGAATTCTGCAAAAATGTCTGCAATACAACTATGTGCACAAAAACATTTTGCCCTGTGGAATGTTTGTATGATCTCAGATTTGGAAGCAGACAATGAAGGCTTTCATAAGAAGGTATTGCACTGTTTTTAAGCTGGGATACTGATGATAAAGTGGAAAGGAACATGTACACCATTCACAGAGGTACAGAAATGTATACTCATAGCATACTGTGGTGCTGCGCCACTAAATGTGATGGCTGATGGATCATATGTCTGCAAGGCTAAGTGGGAAGCTGAAGCTCATTATCCACCCATCCACCTGTCTAGTTTCATGGAAGCTGGTATGCTTAGGCCCCTGACGATCTTTTCTCCAATTGTATCCCGTCCAGTGTCTGTATTCAGTCTGGAACACTGCCAAATACAAACAACTTCATCTTAAATACAGAGCATATGTGTAGGGTCTCACCTGCTCTGTGTGTCAGTGCTATCTTATTCTCACTGGCTACCCAGGCACTTTTACCACCTTTGGAGTGCCTCTAGATCTGCTGCTTTGCAGTGTTTCTCTGAGCGATGAATATGCAATACTGGTGCCAAGACATTATGTCTAAGGAGTGTCCTGACCCCAGTGTGAGTCTGGGGAGGTGAGAAAGGCTGACAAATGCTGAATAACTACTAGTCAATAAAGCTCTGATGTCTCAAACAGCAGAGAACAAGTCTAAGAAAATGCTTTGAGGGGAAATATGCAAGTAAAACAGACAGGAAGGTTTGGTAGTTTAAGAACTGAAAATAATTCAGGGCAATAGCAGAGTCTAGCAGACAGCTAAGGCAGCATGTGCAGGCAGGAGATTAGCCTGCAGTGATGGATAGGAGGGAAAGTTCCCTTTGGCAGCATCTTTTCTCCTACAGTATCACTAGCACAGAGGAAAGGGGTGGAAGGTAGATGTCCATAACATTGCATCCTTAGATTTATCATTCTGATTTATAATCATTCCTTACATGATTCAAGAGAATACAAGGAAGAAAACACCTTCAGCCTATGTGGAGAAAGGATAGAAACATGTCTATTTAAAGCCAATATTAAGCTACTACATTGCTGTCTCAACAGAAGGCAATAGCACTTTAAGGTATAAGACAGCAACATAGGATTTTTAATCCACTTTGGGATGAGAAGTAGGATCAATAATGAGGATTGGTTCTGTGGTGTAGGCTGGATAACTGTAGATTGGAAACTTGTTTAAAATTATTCACCCATTTTCATAATTTCTCCAAGAGGTGTAATTGAAAGGAATAATTACCTGGCAGTCTGAGTCAGCAGATGACAAAGATGATATGATAGCTTGTTGGTGGCCCATGAGAAATAGATGACAAATACAATTTAAAAAATCCTGTTTAAGTTGTGCAAGGAAAAACCTTTTAAATCTTTGACTTGGAAAAGAAGTCTTCTTGCTCTTGAATATTATTTAGGTATTGGGAGCTCTGTCTTTGCCAAATACAGCTACTGCATTCAATATACAGCTAATCACTACAGTTTTCACTTATCTGTGCTGTGGGTCTTGACGTTTTTAAAGTCCAATGTTGTTTTCTTTTTGCTAAACAGTGACTCCAAACATCCTTTATGTGGGAATGTTATTTAAGCAAAACAAATATTATGTACATGCTAACAATTCACTAAACGGTTTCCCCTTACCTTTAATGACCTGTTGTAAAACACTTGAATGATTCATTGAGGAGAAAATCAAGATAATGCAGGTCATTTTGTAAACCCAAAGATAAGAAGCAGCTTTTTCATCTCTGGAATAAACAGTATTTAAGCACTGTGTGCTGTTAGTCCTGTGAGAGTTCAGAAGTGTTTGTCATCTTCCCACTACAAAAGGTCTGTTTCCATTGTTTTATAACTTCTGCCAAAATAATTACTCTGAACTGCTAAAAATTAGCAGAAGGAGGTCTTAACCCAGAAACAGTCACTTCAAATTCAGTTTCAATAACCTTGGTTAGGCTGACTTTAGGGCACAGGAGGTGAAACTGCTTGCAGACTTACAAACACCTTTGATTTGTTTAACTTCAAAATAGCTTTGAATATGCATTTTGCACATTTGGCAAACACATACATTCTGGGAGAAGAGGAAGGCAAGACATCAGTCTAATCACAGAAATGCTAGGCTTTAAACAATACCTTCTCATTTGCAATAATTATTATTTTCTAGGGTTTTTCTTTTCAGTCTGAAAAATTTGTTCTTTGTGTACCGCATAGGAAACAGAACGATTCATATTATTTATTTTTAATAAACATACAAGCCTTTAGGAAGTCAGTGTATGACTGACAGTAGGTGCCTCTTCAGTTCATCTTGGCAATGACCTATAAGTTAACAGCTGCATCCAGTGCTCACTAAAGTTACTGGAGGGATTTTTACTGATTCAGCAGACTTTTGTTCAGCCTTGATGTGACTTTGACATTTGGCACTGAAGACAAGGCACTGATGAAACAATCGAGATCAAACATGTAGACACTTCTGTGAAGGTACAGTTAAGAGGAAAGCGATGTAGTCTTTTTATGTTTGTGCCTATGGGAGTACTTGTCCTTTTTTTAAAGGCAACTTGACATTAACACTTAAAAAGCAAAACATCACGGGGAAAATACAGATTCCTACAAGCCCAGGTCTCAGTCATAAGGGTAAAATTTGGTTATGGACAGTGGATTCCTCCTTGGGCCAGTGCAAGTCATTTGCATTTGACCAGTTTCTGAAGGTTCATATGAAAAATCAGCCATGGGAAAGCCTTTTACTTAACCCTATAACTGCTCATAATATCTGTGGAAGAGCTTGTCACTTACACAGACTTTTGCTTCTTTTAATATATTTTATTTCTTGGATACATGATCCTTTTAGACAACACCTACCATGTCAAACACTCTGCCTGTGCATAAGCTGGACAAATACAGAAACTTCCCCAATACTACGCATTGTCCTCAAGAAAACTAGAAGCAACAGGTTGTCTCCAACAGAAAAAGGAAGAAATTACTTTCCTACAGACAAAGGAATGCAGGATATTAGCATAGATGGCATTATACGGATGATACCACTTACTGGCTATTTTGTTGCCAAAAAGATCCAAAGCATCTAATTAAGTTTTTTCCATCACAAGAGACAGCCACTGAAATATCCAGTAATTAATGCTGTGATCATACATGCTTCTCGCTTCTGGACAGGAAGGACAGTGACTCCTTACCAGTTTGGGAGCTGCTACAGCAAAGATGAGTGCAAATTTATAGCATCTTTGAGCTTCCCTAGAAGCTCTTCTATTATTTGAGACAATCATATCATTATTCTGAAAACAAAAAGGAAATGCTAGCCAACTGGAAGTACAAAATAAGACTCCCTACATTTTGAGAAAAGAATAGAGGCTTTCAGATAAATTGCTTTTCCTTGCTGGGCCCTCTTTTGCTGTAGTTAATTATGAGTGGCATATACGAGAAAAGGCAAGCCAGTAAGAAAAGTTTACAGGCAACACTAAGGAAGCGTCCTAATTCCTCTGGGCATTTTAGCATATGTTGTACACCACTAACCATTTGTTTTCTGAGTGATCTCACCAGGGCACCAACAATGTAGATGTCTTCAATGGATGCTTGTTCAGGCCTAATAATTACAGTTTAAAGAACAGTTAGCTATGCATTGTCTCAGTTAAAATTAAGACATACATTTTGTTCCCACAAGAGATTTGACTGTGGATTTTTCTCTACTGAGCAGTGTGTAATATAGAGTACTGACAAACAATAGGAACCTGGAATTGAGACATATGTTTTAGAAAATCTAATATGGCTGAACAACAAAAAAATATCTTTTAATGTCACAAAAGTCACAAGGCAGCAAAACCCAACATGTGTGCATAATGAATTACCAAAATATGTGAGCCTACTGCAAATAACATTTAATTCCTATCAAAATAATTTTTTTCTTATTCTCAGGGAAATTAGAATAAGTTAGTCGTGTATGCAACTCTCTGCAATTTAGACATGCCTTTGCTATAGGGAATGAGAGCAGAAATAGTGCAACAAGATATTCAGTTGAACAGTTGCTTCCTACAAAATAGAGCAGAAAAGGAGCAGCTTAAAAGAAAACGTAGTCTGCTCAGAGGTAGCTTTAGTTAATGAATAAACCCTGTTTCCACCAGTCATCTTGGTGAAGGCAAGGATATAGAATTAGTGTAGGTTATGTTACACCTGTCATGGTCTCTCTATGTGTTAGGTGTTTGCTCTATTGACTAAGCTCTCTTTGTAGTCCAGTGAGACAGGCAGAGAGAAAAGAGCATCTTCAGAGGGTGACTTATTCCACACATTTTAGATATGCTCTTCACATGCAGTGAATCACCTGGTGCTCTCTGTCTCTGACAGCTAGCTTGAACGACACCTGGTTCTTTGATGGTTAATTTGAAGTGTACTCAGTGTCACATTCACGGTAAAACTAGGGTGCCTCTAAAGCTGGGCCAAAGTGGCTGAGTTTTGCCACTTGTTTCAGTAATCCCAAGGTTTAACAGCCTCTTTGTGAGAGTGCATGAAAGCATCCAACCAGGGCACCACTCAGATGGTACCAGGAGGCTCGAGTATCAGAAAGCATTAACAGCATGGTCTGGCCGTGCTCTGAGTCTAGTCCAAATGTGATGGTAACAAATAACAACAAGGTGATGCAGTGGCATGTCCTGATTCCTCCTGCTACTGCTGCTCAGAGGACTCCTGCTGATCTTGCTGCGAAAAGGGGAGAACTCCACATATGGAGTAGACTACAGGAAGAAGCGGGAAGAGAGCTCTGCTTGGTCCTACTCCTGAGCTGAAATAATCCCAAACTGACCTCCTGCCCTAGGGCCCATCATGGCTCTGCCTGTGTGGGCAATGTTCATGAAGTTTGCATTCCCCAAAATGAAGCTTTACCACACTGCATTCGATACTGACTTTGCAAAGGAAAAACACAGTCACAGACTCACAGAATCATCATCTAGGTTGGAAAGGACCTTGAAGATCATCTAGTCCAACCATTAACCTAAAACTGACAGTTCCCAACTACACCATATCCCTAGGTGCTACGTTGCTCCTACTCTTAAACACCTCCAGGGATGGGGACTCCGCCACCTCCCTGGGCAGCCCACAGTCCAGTAAACATCAACAGGATTCAGTTGTCTCAGTTCTATGTATTCAGAAGCTTTTCACTATTGAGAACATCAGCCCTCTCAAACAAGATGTCATTCCTATTTTTTACAAATTATCCCTGTGTAAATGTTTCTTTGCTATTTAAAGCAGAGGTATATTGGGAGAAGAGGGAGATCATACAGTACATTCTCCTCTTTTTTTTTTTTTTTTTTTTTTTTTTTATGTTATGTTAAGTGTCCTCAGTACCAACGCTGTATTTTGTGCAATACAAGTATCACATAGATGCAAGTTTACTAATTGTTAACATTTAGGCACTACTAACCACCCATCATAAATGCTACCAAATACAGTAAATTCAGTGGAAGGGCAAAGGAAAAAAAATGAAGGTTGTCCAAACATATAATTAAGGTCAGATGTGATGTAACTTAAAATGTAAAATATTCTTGTATCTAACACTTGATGCCACAAGTTTCTGGGTATGTTACTGATAAGCTATCTATTATTTAGAGTTATTAAGACCATAACTTTGGACTTCCTTTCTCTTCAAGATGATAGTATGGAAAGATTAAAAATTCTGATTTTTTAATTATTTTTTTCCACAACACTTAGTGGCAATCACTTGAAGACTGCTAGGAATTTTGCTGCAGTAAACCATCTGGCAGATAGATATATATGTTCTGAACTGTTTACAGCTTGAATCAGTCATGTTACAGAACTTGTATAGTGAAAAGAACAACTTAAGAGGCAGAAATACAGCTAATCGAGCATGCACTTCCTTGATTATTTTCTATGAAGGCTTATTATAGGTCAGGCTGTTGTCATCTTCATTAGCTACTCTGCTAGTGATTTGCAAAGGCAGAACCCAAAGAAATGCAATGGGTCCTTCAGAAACTATTAAATTGCCCTAGCAGCTTCACCCGCTGGAAATGATTGACTGTATATACTAACAAAACATTTTAAAAAGTAATCAGAAAGCTCTGAATTTATTAGCTTTTATTTCCATTGGGATAAAGTTGGCAATGACATTACTGTCCCAAACAAAGAGGAATTTTTTTATATATTTTTATTTTGGAGATTTTTTGTAATCTCCTTACATATTTCTATCACTCTTGATTCCTGCTATCACTGATATTAAGGACTCAGTGGTCTGAGCTATTTTTTATCTCCAATTCCTTCCTGAAAATTTTTGCAACAAAGATCAGAGCTATAGACTTTTACAGCTGCCAAAATCTCTGGTCAGCCTTAAAAATACATGAGACCATCTCCCATCCAACAGGCACCAGTCTGAAAATGCACACAATGCGTACTGGAAAATTCCCATCTCTGCTTCTACCTACTACACCGTATTTCCTAAATCTAAAGATTGTGAGGAATTTAGTATAATCTGGATCTGATAGCTACAAGTCATTATGTCTGTATGTATGAACCATCTGAATTCTTTGGGCTGTGCACTAGAAATACAGTGTCAGAATTTGGATTCTGTGCATGCCAAGGTATTAGTTTTTCAAGAGGAGTTCTCATCCAGCTAAGTGACTATAGGAGCTGACTATTTTTTAAATTTTAAAAAATGCAACAGCTTAATACACATATAGACTTTACCCTGCCAAGAATAAAAATCAGGTGTATATATAGTTGAATAAATAGAAATGCTGGCAGGCCATATTGTCTTAGAGCATCTGGGAATTTTACTTTTTTTTTTTTTTTTCTTTTTTTTTTTTTTTTTTTTCCTTTCTTCCAGATAGAAGCTGGTAATTGTGCTAAGGCACATTTCTTATTTCTGACTTCTTATATTATATTCTTATTTGTAATATTTCTTGTTCTGTCAAGAAATTAAAACCATGACAGAAGTAATTCTTATATAGGGGGAAGTACATGGTGGATTCATCCTCCCTCTGTGGAATACAGAAGTGAGATATGAAACTTGGGAAGAAGTGTTGCTGCAGGGGTTTTGGGTGTGAAATGAAGGATTATAACTGGAGAGAGGTGCCTAGCTCTGAGACAAAGCACAAAGCTGTGGCTAGATGACCCCAGATGTGGAGCAAATAAGGAACTCCTGGGTATGAAGACACTATTCTGCTCAGATAATAAAATCATAGAATCACAGTATAGTTTGGGTTGGAAGGGACCTTCAAAGGTCATCTAGTCCAACCTCCCTACAATAAGCATGGACGTCTTCAGCTAGATCAGGTTGCTCAGAGCCCCGTCCAACCTGACCTTGAACCTTTCCAGGGATTAGGCAGCTACCACCTGGGCAACATGTTCCAGTGTTTCACCACCCTCATCATAAGTTTCTGCCTTATATCTAGCCTAAATCTACCCTCTTTTAGTTTAAAACCATTACCCCTTGTCCTACTGCTACAGGCCCTACTAAAAGTCTGTTCCCATCTTTCTTAGAAGCCTCCTTTTAATATTGAAATACTTCAATAACGTCTCCCTGGAGCCTTCTATTCTTCAGGCTGAACAATCTCATCTCTCTCAGCCTGTCCTCATAGGAGAGGTGTTCCATCCCTCTGATCATTTTTGTAGCCCTCCTCTGGACCTGCTGCGGCAGGTCTATGTCTTTCCTCTGCTGCAGATGCCAGAGCTGGATACTCTGTTGTGATCAAGGCCTGAAGCACTGAGGTCTTAAAAGGCTCCAGTAACTAGAGGTTTTCTCTGTTCCTAACTTTTGCATTGACTGATGAATTTTTGTCACCCTGCTCCATCTCTGGAATTGCTTCTACATTCATGTTTTCTGTCCTGCTTTCTCTAATTCTTCTCCCAATGGCTTCTAACCATGTGTCCTCTTGAATTTGTCCATAGGGAACCAGCCTGAGTCCATAATTCTCACAGGGTGTGTGTGAGGGAGCACAAATAAGCAATATTTAAGAACTTATGGTCTCCAGAAATCACACTCTGCTTAAATTAGCAGATAATAACAAGTGTGAACAGAAAAGGGTGAACAGAGTTTAAGCTTTGAGAAGCTGAGTTTCTTGATTTTTATAATGATGTTTCTAAAACAGTTCTGGGCAAAAGCTGATGTGTCATCCTGGATCCCATAATTTTCTAAGGGCATTTCACCAAGAGTCTCAATAGGAGCAGGAAATGTTTTGGGGAGGAGATCAGAAAGTGCCAAGAAACATATCTATCAATGTCTGTCCAAGATTGCTTGAATGATAAGAAACATTTGGCATCATTTCACTTGATATTTCCTGGAACATCAGTTTTGTGAAAAGAGAAGATTAAAAAAATTTCAAAATTCTTCTATACACAAATGACCTAAATAGAAGAGTGTGTTTGCACTGGGAGGATAGATGGTGCAATACAGGACTTGGAGAAACTGGACACGTTGTATATTGAAATAGTAGTCCTAAGTGCTAGCCAGCAACATTTTTATCTGACTTCTTTCTTGACATAAACAATGAGATGTTATTGGGTTTTTGAGATGTCAAACCACTTTCAGGTTGGCGTAAAATCACAAATAGGCTAATTATAATTTTATTTGGTGGAAAAACTCTGCTGTCCCTGGAACCTAGGTTGTAAGAAAATCAGTTAGTTAACATAAAAGATTAAAAACCTTAATTTGGTGATTTGCCATTTTAGTCAATGCTTGGAACTGAATTTCTTATACACACTAGATCTGTGAGAAATGACTCTTGAACTTTATTCAAGAAGATCAAAGAAAGGAACTGGAATTATGACAAACACTTGTCTGTTTCTTTCTACAATTGTAAGAATCTGGTAGACTTTTATTCCTCTGATCATCAAATAAGGTTATGTCCTCTTTTTCTCTCAAAGAGCTATTGCAGAAGTTAGATCTGAAACTGAGATTTAACAAAGTAAAAGCCATTCCCTCTATATTACTTTTCTGAAATAAGGCTATGTATGCTGACAGAAATCAAGCCAGGGGAAAAGACGGTGCCAAAGCTACAGCTAATATTCAAGTCATCAGTAAAACAATTTACTGAATCTGTAAGCTGTTGTTAAATGAGAAACAATTATCAATTGTCACTGTCTAAAGAAATAAACCATTAAATAAGATAGGCTACTGAATATGCCTAGTAACAGACTGAGGACATTGAAGATAAGATTGACTGCCTATGAAGGCAAACCCAATAGTACACTGGATGGTTACAACTTGCTTATTGAAACATCACATCCCATGAGTAGTGTTGATTCAAAAAACAATACTTAGGATGAAATGCTTCTTGTTGTATGATGTCTTCAAGTGCTATTAATAGCTTTTCTTTCCTATATTAGGTTAAATGAAATAAGCACACTTTAATCTCTGTCAGGAACTAATTTTCTAAGTTTTCTGAGTTTGCAAGCAGTTCAGAAGGATCTAAGTGACATATTTTAATTTTGCAAGATATTTGAACCCTTATTTTACAAATAACTTTGATAAAGGCATCACTTTTTCCAAATTGCAGCTGAATTCATTTGTCTGCTGGATCCTTCTTGCCTGTTATTCACTCTCAGAAGTGAATAGCTGGAGCTACAGCATGCAGGTTACCTTTCCTTCGTTTCATCATTAACAAATCTAGGCTTGCCAAAGCCTATTCCTGCTGCTTTTCTCACTTCATTGTGCAGCACAGCTGTTTTAAACTTCCTAAAAGGATTCAAGGCTGATCAGCTGGTATTTATTGGCTTCAGGGAGTATGCTAGCGGTACATACTTTTGATGCTTAAGAAAAAAGCAATGTTTGTTATTAAACAGTTTTGGAAAATGTTTTAACCACATTTAAGAGGGTGACAAATAACTGTGCTTTAAGAGAATGAATTTTAAAGAAAGTTTCTTTCTGTTTCCTGAAGGAATGCTTCTTTTGAAAAGATCAGATTCATAAACTTCTCAAAAAGCCAGTACAGCAAAAATGCTTTTGTTACTTCACCGGCTACTTGAGATTTCTTTTCTCTTTTCAGCAGTTCCCAAAAAGAAGAAGAGTGAATAGATTTTCCCAAGTGGAACTTTTTAACTTCTGAAAGGTGAAGGAAGAGGGAGCGCAAAATATATTGTGTTCAGTAAGCTCGAAATTCCAAAAAGACTTTCAGGAATCTCAGCTAAGCAAATGTAATATCCTGGAGCATCAGTGGTATGGAGCAGCAATGAAAAACGAAAGCTGAGTAGTTAGAATGAGGCTTACTGACTCTTTTTACCAAGCTGCTTCTCATGTTTTTCTCAAGAAGTCAACAAACTTTGGAGAATCAGTAGAAGTTTCTTCCCCTTTTGCTGTCTGTTGGTTCTGGGTTTTTTAACCAACAGTGCCAGTGCCACCTATTCATGGTGGACTTCAAAAAAACCCCCAAAACATCAAGAAAATAAAAAGGAGTTAACTATTAGTCTCATTACCCTGGATACATATTCAGTTCAAATGTTAGACAATAAAAAGAAGTCGTGTCATACAAATGCAAAGTACGTGGGAACTGATTGTCTGTCCTAACTAAATCTTGATATCACCTGAGAGTGTGTTCAGTGTTTTATAATGTTAACCTTGTGTGTTTTTTATGACCTGTGACTTCTGTTCAGATGAAGAGAATACATTTTCTCTTTACGTTCCTCAGATTTTTTCTTTCATATCCAGCATCTTGTCGAGTAAATCTTTTCACACACATTAAGAAGTGCAAGGCTTTAATCTCAGTTTTTCATAAAACCAGTAATATACAACAGAAATTATGAAAATCCATGGGTCTAATACATGACTAGTTGACGTGAATAACTCAGACAATATGCTACTCTAGGACCAATGTGTAAATGATTTTCATGCAACTTTGGGAACAAATGAAAATGTTTCTTAGTCAAGCCTTATAGCAGTCTCTAAAATATAAATGATGCCCCTTTCTAAGGGATACTGCAGTCAAAATTAAATGACACATCTGAGGACACTGTGCACTCTCAAATGTGACAAGTAGTATAAAGTATGGGAAAAGAACGATTCAGTCCTGGGACAATGCTCCTGGGTGTATGCACATCACACACCACTCCCTGGAGGTTTTCATCTTGTTCTCGGAAAACTCAGTAGTCCCTGTAGGGCAACCACATTTTGGCAGGGAGAAAGGGCAGAGTAATTTCTGAATTTCCGTTATTAAAATACTGCAATATTTTTTCTTTCTATCCCAAAGAGAGCTAGAAGAAATAGGGGATGTAATTAAACAAGAGGTAAAGTGGTAAAAAAGGAAATCTGATATTAAGCCCTCTGCGCTAACCAATGTGAAGGTCTAGCCTCTTGGGGTTTTTAAAAGAAAAAAATTGCACTACCACACTGGGAAACAAACATACATTTGCCTGTCTCCTACTTGTAAGAGACAGGAGGGGGGACTAGTTATATATAAATTATATTATTCTCTTAATTGCTTGTTTTTAAAAACATCTTGCTAGCATACTTCTGACTATAAGAATCTGTGGAAGGTCTCTGGCTACTTCAAATCCAAAATAGTTAATGTCACAATTACTGGTTCACAGTAAGTTCATTACGTAGTGATAGATTAAATAATTTCTCCCTTTTTAAAAATCATGATTCACTTATATTTATGTAGCTCCAGGCAAATACAAGAACTTAAATGAAAAACCCAGCCCCAAACCCTCTTCTCTCCTGGTTAAAATTGTTCAGCCTCAGTCAGCCCAATGGTAGAGTGGAGTTTTTGTGACCATTTTAGGCAGGAAATTTTTGCAATAACATAATTTTATTCTAATTGTATGAAGCAATCTGTCTAGTGTGAAACTAAATGTAATTATCTAGTATGTCTATGAAACACTTGAACATGAAACAGTTACTTTTATATGGAGTACTTTAACTTCAAATGCAAAGGGGATCAAAATATACTTTCCTGATTGAAATCCCCCATTTTTTTCCACAATACTTGGTATCTTGAATCTATCTTCCTCAACACAAAAATGTAAATCTTAAATTTAAATTAAATGTATCCTTTTTTTTTTTTTTTTTCCCCCTCAAAACTGGTTATATTTCTTACCCCTACTTGTACTTTTCTTTGGGCTTTTACAGAGAAAGCAAGAAATAGACTTCCAATTTTCAGCTTTAATTTATAAATGGTCAGTTTTCTTCTATTTATTACTGTGCCAGCATTGTTTTCCCCTCTCTACTATTAAGCTGTTCATATTTTATGAGGAAGAGTCACATCCCTTTTTAGCCTTTGTTTTACTATATTAAATAAGCTAATAGTTTTCGTATGATAGGTTTACTCTTTATTTATTTATCCTAAACTACAAATTCCTTCATTATATGTATAGTAAAAATATTTTCTGAAAACCCTAGGATTTATGTTTTTTTTTTTTTTCAAGTTTATGGAATACTAAGAATGGAGTAATTGTTTTTCTCCTAAATGTTCTGATATGCTAATGTCTTTCTTGTTGTGTAGGAATTTGGGAAACTAATGTGAAACAGTGATTCATACAGATGCTCCTGGGTATTCCTAATTTGATTAAACTAAAGGTTATCACATCTTTTAACAGGTTTTGTTGTCGTCCACTTACCTGCAATGTCTTTTACCCCAGTAGCTGTAGAAATACTATCTATTATATACGCTCAAACTTACTGTCCATACAGTAGTAAAAAATTCACCTGTGCAACTAAACTCTCTCCACACGTTTCGGACAGCTTTAAAACAAACTCTTTGAGCACAGTTAAACCAAAAAGTCATGCTCTTAAGTGTTGGCCTGAATGAACTACAGTGATTACAGTGCCCCGAGTACGACACATTGCTCAAAATCAGATCTGCCAACATAACCATATATGATAGAAAAACAGTGCTGTATGGTTTGCTAACAATTCAGAAAAAATACCAAAATTTCCAGAAAGTTAACAAATAGATTATTTATTATAATGATGAATTTTGTTGTGATGATTTACCTGCTTTTAAAATTTTTTTCTTAATTGCCTGACATTCACCTTGATTTAAGTCTTGGCTTTGTAGAAGTGCTTAGAGGTTAAAAGAACCTATAACAGATAGTTACTCAAAGGTATATCCATATTTTGTGCATGCTTATTCAGAAAGATTGTTTCAGAAATCTCAAAAAAACTCCAAAACCCTTCTGTAATTAAGCCAAAAGTTTCTATACCTAGTCTGACCAGCTAATATAGATTTCACTCTCTAATATCTTACATCCCAAGTGATCTTTTGCCTGATGTTAACAAGATGAAAATATTTGTTGCTTATAATGAGGGTTCCTGAAATAATGGATTTTCAAATAGAAACAAATTATGCTTTGGAGAGGCCTACTTAAAAATAATATTTGTTTTGTTTTTCTAGCAGACATAAAAGTATTTTGACCTTGAAGAGAAGAATTAAATAAGTATATAAAGGTTTACTTCAATATGAAATTTCATGATTACTACTATGGGTGCATAAGCATAATTTGTCTCATACTATATTTGAGTATTGAGTCTAAACGTTTGTAAACTAAGTAATGTGAACATTTTAGCCTTAAGTACAGAAGACAGGAAATAAGGCCATGTTCTCCAATACGTACAAAAGCAATCGCTATGATGGGGGATGATTAATGCAAGTTAACATTGCCTAACATAATGAGATAGATACACAATTTATATCTTGAAGCACTGAAGCCAGGGATGTAGTTTACAAGTTTATGTTGGAGATTTAAAGCTTACAGGTAAAAAGAAACATTTAGGGAAAGAAGTAATTGTTTTTTTTGGGAAGAGATCTTTGACATCTGTCTTCTACCTTGCAACCATACTAGAGAGAAAGTGTGTAATCTCATAATAAGGCCTACAGGAGCTGTTAAAAGTCTGTCTTTATTAGAAAATTTATTTGACAAAAAGTAATAAGGAGACTTAAGTTTATATTTTGTTGTTTTACTATGAAAACATGCTATATGTAATAAATATATTACCTTTCATACTTTTAATGTGGTTATTTAAAAACAGAAATCAAATTGAGCAGTAAGTATTTAATGGGCCTGTTTTTATCAGTGCATTTTATCTAATAATTTACAATAATTTATATGACACTGTGTCAGTAGTTGGCATGGCATTTTAAAGAAAAACTTGACATCTGGCATAGGCTGTACTGAGTACTGAGGTTTAATGTCAAGAAAGATGCAATAAAACAGAGAAAACTAAAAAGAGCCTTTCCCCCTTCTAATAAATCCAGACAGAGTCCTGTTTTTGTTCCAGTGACATCAGAGCATTGGACCAATACCAAGTCATTCTAGAAAATGCCTTTAAGAAACATCTTTCTTCTCTCTGCAGACACAAGATGTAAGAATACAACTTATAAGAATACATTTTAGTACAACAAATCAAATAAATAAGCAGTTAAACATTTTCCCACAACTAGAATCAGAACAGCTTACGCTGTTATTTGATTTATGGGCTTGAACTGAAATTTCCTACAAAACAAGCCATTGTGTCTACTTTTACAAGCTAACGAGCAGCGTGTGACTGTTTCTTCTATTTCTTAAGGGATATAAAAAGTCTCATTTAAAATACTTTGTTTATTGCATGTCACATTTCATTCCATATGTGCTTATGCTGGGCTGTATCATATCAAATTGACTTTTAACTACAACATAAAACAGAGCAAGAAAATAGGCTAATATCTAGCAACTTCTCCCTTCAGTTATGTGTGTTCCCACTAGATATTAGTGTTAATTTAGTTTCATCTATGTCTGGAGGACACCTTTGCGTGCATTTGTTAAGAGTCAGGCTATACTCATGCAGCTTCTGCTGGCTTCAACACAAGGGCTGAGACAGGTACCACCCCTAACACTCGTGACTACTCTCCGCTGAAAGTTATCAACCCCTCATTTTCACACAAAGTTTGCTTCCTAATTCATTTTAACCAAATGAGTTGGGTTACAAAAGACCTGTTGCTTAAACTGTTGATTTTCCTGAAACACTTTATAGGGCTTTCAAAAATGCAATGCAGCTGAAAATGATGACTTAAAGGGAAACAGGGAAACAGGGACACAGCTGCCTCAGTGTGCTAGTAGTAGTGTGCTAGTACAGATGTAGGCTATGAGGGAAGAGGTATCTAAGAGATTGTGAATGTCCATTAGGTACACAAGTGCTTCAGAAATCCCATCATATCCATATTTACATAAATTAACATAATTTGTGTTCTGATGCAAATACTTGGGAATATGGTTATGTTGCGATATTTAAATATTTTTGTGAAGAACCATGAAGGTTCATTGACAGACAAAATTAATTGAAAAGAGTATCATTATCCAGAACTTTATGCTGTTTTCCACAGCATATAAGGTGATAACACAGTGCAAATATTATGTTTTAAAAACTGTCTTTAAACTTTGTTTTTTAAATAAAGGAAAATAAACCCCTTGTACCCTAAGAGACTAGACAATGGGTGCAAAACTTTCTTTAACCACATTTTTTTCTCTTTTTTGGTTATTATTCAACTGGACGTTGCACCAGGCTAGAGTGGGGAGTTTGTCTGGGTTTTTTAAACAAGTGTTTGTTTGTGTGGGTGTAAGTATTTTTATTGCCACAGACCCCATTCCCCATTTCACAGTAAGATATTTCTTGTCCATAATTCCATGGACACTCCTTTGAAATTGCAGTGGTCTGACAGCAAAAACTAACATGAATTAACTGAGCTTTAAATCGACCCCTGCCAAATATGGAAGTTATCACCAGTGTAAAGGGATTCATATATCACTTGCACCATACGTTCACTGTTTCACACTGGTAGATGTCTTGCCTTACTTTTTTTTTTCTCCCATAAAATGTCTGTGTCAATTTGCAGTTCAAAAGAAACCACACTATTAGGATTCTTTGCAGCTTGTCTTTATTTTTTGTTTTAGACTAACTAGTGCCTTGCAATACAGAAAAAACGAATTCCAGACATGAATTCTGTACACACATGTTTTTCTTATTTTTCATTTATATTTGCTCTTTCTAGTAATAACCAGTTTTTCTCTTTAGAGGTTCATCAGTTCACAGGAGATTTTAAGCTGTTAAAGACAGGATGATGCTTAGAAAGTTTATATACAAAGATGTCTGCTTCCCAACAAGATCATACTGATCTTGGACTAGTCCCCCAAATGGCTGTCACTATTACCGTAAGTGTACTAAGAATAATGACAAGCATATTTCTAGTGGTTCATTATTATAATTTTGAAGGGTAATCATCCCATAATAAATGTGGCTCATCCATACTGCTACCATGAAGATAAAAAATGATCTTACGTGTACTTACATGGTCTTGCAAAATATAGGGTCTGAGTTCTATTTTGTTCCTCCTTTCAAAATTAAATAAATTTGGGAAAAAAAAAAATTCACAATTTTCTCTATCACTTGTACATCCATAATATTATATTTTCTATCAAAGTTCAGCCAATTATAATTAAACTAGCATTAAACAAAAGGTCATTCCTTCATAACACAAGCCAACCCCAGAATGCTAACTATTTTTCCTAGCCTAAAAAGTTCACTGAATTCTTCCCATTCCAGCTTCTTCCAGACAAGAACAGAATTAACCAAAAATGTCCAAGGAACTAAGATTCTGAAGCTGTGAGTAACTGAAAAAAGAATTCTTCAAACTGGATGAGTGAGCTTAAATGTCATTGAAACATATGGTGAAACAGTTTTCATGATGCGCCTGATTCCAAACCCATTAAGGGGAGCTGTTCCACTGACTTCATTGGGTTTGAATCAGGCCCTATAAAAGGTGCTTAAAAAATGCTTTTAAAATCTAGTGCCAACTAGTGGGGGCTCCTTTCCAAATGAATGTGATTTGGTTTGTCCAAGAAAGTTAATTTATACTCGATTGGACGCCCAGTTTCACACATTCAAGTATTCCTATGCACATTCTGGGTTAGACCTTCAGCTGGCATGTATCAGCATAATTCCATTAAGGTCTATATGTCTGTGACAATTTACATCTGGACCATACTTTTGGAACCCATGTTCTAAATCTTTGGAGATTTTCTCATCATGCTTCACTGCATTTTTCTTGTTTGATTTTTCAAGTATCGGTTGAAGCAAAACACCATGTCCAGGAAAACAGCTTGAACTGAACTCCTTTCTATACATGAAAAAAGACAATGGAAATTATTTGAGAGGCACCACATATGGAAAAAATTTTCAGGAGAAATCTGGATATCAAATTTTCTCCTGTAAATTTCTTCTTCCATGCAAGGGAGATTGTTAACAACCTTAAGGCTGCAGCCTTTTTTGTGTACACTTTGATGAAAATATCGGCCACTCCCTTCTGATTAGTCTCACCAGAACAGATCTCTGACAGGAGCAGAGTCAGTCAGCAGTGTGTGAACCTCACATCAATATCAGATTGTTGCAGTGACAGATAAAAGCCTTGTATTGCAGAACACAACTTTGCTTGCCTTAAGTAGGTGGGTTTCTCTTTTGGTTTTTTTTTTTGTTTGTTTGTTTGGTTGGGTTTTAATTCAGTACAGCGTTAATCAAAACATTGACATACCATAAAAAACAATAAACATTCCTTTTCTCTTTTCCAGTTTAAAAATATGTCTAGACAAGAAATCAAAGCAGATCGTAACTTTTGGAAGCTAGTCCCTGACTTGTTCTAAGAAGAAGTAGTCTCATAAATATACATCTGCTTTATTCTTTACAAGTTAAGAAGCAAAGGAATAGTAAAGAGATCATGAGTTTGAAACCAAACAAAAATTCCTGCTGTCTTAGTTATTTAAAGTTCAAGTGTTAAAATTGGCTCAAACAAAAAACATGTTGCCATTGCTTATTACAGTTTCATATAAAAATATAGAAGAGGGATGGAGATGGTACAGTTATGGGATTTGTCACATCTGCTGATGTCACCAAATTGCATGGGGTTTGGCAGAAAGCCCTTCATGTTCAATAAGTACCAGATTTAGAGTTAATTCAACAGGAAGATGCAAGTCTCACAAAATCAACACTCTTCAGGTATGTATGATAAAATGCCTTCAGCATTAGAAGTTTAAAATGTGTTTGCTGAAAATTCACTTAGATACAGGTTCAGAAAACTTGTGACCAAATTGTATGTGTTTGACTATAACTCAGTCAAAAAGGTGCTTGACTTATTGTGATAAATGTGTATAAATATATTTTCTCTCCTTCTGGCTTAATATTAAGTATGTTAAGTAGACTATGTTGGAGTTAATTATTTACAGACCTTCAGTTTTCTGTCTGGAGCAAATAATTACAGCAATCTAATTTATGTGTATTTTAAGCTGCAAAAAATGTAATTATGACATTGATAAGAATTTTCATTAAAGCAATTTGCTTAAACAACACGGAGAAATTTAAGAGTTGGGATGTGTTTGTATTTCATGGAATTATTTGGTGAGAAATCACACAGAAAATACCTTTAAACTATAAGCTTACAAAATATTTTAAACAAAAAATACTTTAATAAAAATAAAACAAACTTGCTGGGAGTCACAGTATATGTAGAAGTCCCCTGTCACTCTGCACAACGACCCTTCTCATCCCTTCAGACAGCTGTTTGCTTCTATACCCACTGCTCCAAGGAAGATATTTGTTTTCCCCTCCACCGATGAAGAAATGCAGTGGGCTGGGCTTACCTGGCATTTGATCATACTTCATGGCATATTAGTCCTTCAACGGGGAAGATGGGAATTAGTACAGAAAGTGCACAGTGCACACACACAAAGAAAAAAAAAAAAAAAAAAAAAGGTGGCGTAAGCAGGTTTAGAAAAGGAGGTTTTCTGAATAGCTATATAGCAGACCTAAAGGGACCTTAACTACCCCATCAACACTGAGGAAGGAGACCCCTCTTCCCATACAAAGTGACCCCAAGTCAGGACAGGCCAGCTGTCAGTGTGAGTGAGGTAAGACAGCAGTGCATCTTATGGTAGATGTTTTCCAAGCAGATTCCTGATGTGTTAGGCATTTTCAGAAATCTGAGCAGGTTTTAAACAAATGGTATAATTGCATCTTAATGTATTTTCCATTCAGTAAATTTGGTTTTAGATTGCTTTCTAAACATAGAAACTTTCATTTATACTGTCTGCCTGTATACAAGGATATGACCTACAACTCCTAAACTCACCGTTGTCAAGCAGGGTAAGTTTTTTTAATAGTGTCTCTTTCCTCAGTTCCCTTATTTGTAAGGCAATCGTGGTATTTCAATTTATTATTCACTTAGTCTTACAGTAATTGAGTTTCTTGTGTTAATCTTCTCCAAACACTGCACACTGTCTGACAATGCACTTCAGTGTGTCCTGACTTACACTTATGAACAACACTTCCACTTAAAAAGTGCCTCTGCTGAAATCACATGTTACTTCTAGCTCAATCCTTATTATTAAATACAGTTTTGAAATAAAACTCTGGGCAGTGCTTTTTCCTTTGTAAAAAATTTTCTCTTTTTTTTTACAGTTGCTCTCTACATTACTAAAAATGGTTCTGAGCAGCTAAATGGGGAGAGAAAATCACAAAACACTGAAGAGAGTTTTGTAGACAAAGATAACCCCTGGAAACTGTCTGGAAGTAAACCTGGGAATTCACGAAGGTGTGTAAGGCAGGTGGAGGAGATCTGAAGAAAAATGTGGTTGGTTTATTTGTTTTTTGTTGTTTTTTTCTTTTTTTTCTTCATATGATATGTTGGAGAGTTTCTCAGTAAGTTGAGATGTCTGTACCAGTGCAACCATTGTCACAGCCCCAAGGACCTGATTTTCAACCTGCCAGCTCCTTTATGCCCTTGCAAAGTTGTACTAACATATATACCTTCACATATCCAGCAGTGCAAACACTTGCACCCACACTTGACCTGCTATTCAACACCATCAGCACACCAGTGGGAGATCTGGCATTCAAACATTCACTGTGATGATCCACACACATAATACCACGTGTTTGCGCAGGTGTTAGTCAGTCAAATCTGTAGCCACATGCATATGAAGGAATAGTTTTGTACACATGTAGCTTCAAAGGCCAAGAAAAGACTTGGCTTTAGATATAGTCCTTACTCCTTCAGCACTAACATAATTTCGTTTACTTGCATAAACTTAATTGATGTCATAGTGTGGGAATAGAAAGACATAAAACAATTGCAAAATAGTTTTAAAAGTCTTATAATGCATGCTGGTTAGAAACAGCAATATGCATTTTGTCTTACAAAGCAGTCTGCCTTTTTCATCTCTCTATACACTTTGGGACTAAATAAACTTAAAAATCCATTACATGACTTTATAAACAGCTCACTTAAAACAGTGAACAAAATCACTCTGAAGCTGAGACAAGTCAAGACACTTCTCATCTCTTACAGATTTACCTAGTATGTACTTTATGAACACTGGTTGTTGTGTATGTTTTCTTAACTCTGCTTAGTAACAAGTAATACTATTTATAATAATAACATTTTTGGTCTACAGATGAACCTTCCTGAAAGGAAATAATGTTTTTCAGCACCGCAAATGAGCTCTTGAGTAGAAATTAGTTTTCAAAGGGAACTGCAGTTCCAGTCACACATCCACCTTATTATAAACACCAGCCCCACCAAACCCAAACTCTACATCTAAATAGCCTTGCATTTCTTTAGGGAATGGAAGTGAGGGTCCAGATGAAAATGGAATGCAGATCTTGGTATCAGTGTCATAGTTTTCATTTATCTCTACTTAAAAATGTTTTCCCTGCATTTATGTAACCAGTCGGTTGGTATTAGCCATGTGAAATGTGTACTCCGGCCAAACCAAACGACCCAAAAGTCTCAGATCTATTTTCCCACTGCATGTTCAATTTCAGTGTAACTCCAGTGATTTTGAGGAGAAACTTTCCTACAGGGAGGGGAACAATCCCACTGTAAGTGATCAACTCACACACTCAGGTGTGTATTTGGAAAGAAACATGTATGAACATATGAACATGTATATATGTATGTGTATGCATTTCACATGCACATACATGTGCTTCTGTGAGAAGCTGCTAGAAGCTTCCCCTATATCCAACAAAGCCAATGCCAGCCGGCTCCAAGACAGACCTGCCACTGGCCACATATGCACAGAGAAATGCAAAGACTGGAGGGACTGGGAAAGAAAAAAGAGGACGGGGGATTGGTGAGCTGTTTGTTTCTTGCTATGTACTGTACAGCTTGTAATTAGTAAGAAAGAAAAGGATCAGAAACCTAGATGTTGGGATGACTCAAGTCTATATGACTGTGCTGATTATAGATAAAAAAACTTTTTAATGAACATGCTTTTATTACCATAGGGGACTTTTATCACTAGATAGAGGCTAAGGAAAAAATCCTTAGATACTGAAACATGTAATTAAACAATCAATTTGTAAATGCATAAAGAGGAGGGCCAACAGCAGACTTAAATTTGTCAAGAGCATATAATGTTAGATTAGTTTAAATTCCTTCTTTGAAAGGGGGTTACTGATCAGATGAAGAAGTTAGAGACATGAGACACCTTGACTTTAGTAAGGCTTTTGACACTCCCTTTGATATCCTATGAGGAAATTTGAAACATATGGCCTATAATAAATTATTACAAGATATGTATAAAGCTGATCTAAGGGAGTACTTAAAGATAATCATCAGTTATTCAAGGCAAGCTAGGAAGATATCCAGGAGGAGGATGAACAGTACATGTATGAAAATAGTTTTGTGGAGACCAATGTGATACGAAAACTATTATAACTCAACAAAGAATTTTGACAATGGGAAAACTCTGAAGCATTTTCTATCATCACTTTCTAGATTAAATATTCTGCTTAGAAAATGCTGTAGTTTCATTAACATTTTCTAAAATTACTTTCACATTTGAAAATTTAGTATGTCTTAAAACATTATAAACCATTAAAGAATCATGTTATGTTGCATTTCTATCATCCAAACAAAAATATTTTTCTCCATAACTTAAAATAAATAAATTTCAGAGGATTCAAATGTTGTTATAACAAGACTGATTGTCAGTTGGTTTTGTATCCCTAAGAAAAACAGAAGAAATAATCCGTTTAATTTTTAGTGAGCAAGAGATGGATTAAATAGTAAACAGGCCTTTGTAACTATGCAGAACACTGAGCACTGAAACAAGACAGATAAAAATATCATTAGTGTTTTCTGAAAGATAGATCAGAAAACAAACAACGAATGTGGATGGTCTCTCTGTATCATTCCACCTTTAAGTGAAAGCATGAATACAATGACATCTTGAGATCCTCTTGTCCAATCTTGTATCCCTATTTAGTCTTTAGCTTCCTTGACAGTGAATGAACTGTTGTCAAGGGGTTTTGCTGTCACCATCCTCTCCAGGGGTATCAGGATTAGAAGGTAGACTTCATGATATTAAGTGTACATCCTTTGGGTCAAGATCATCATTTACATTTCAGTTACAGCAAAAAGCTATAGATACCTGGTGCAACAGAAATGTTTAAAATTAATCAAGCCTTGTTAGTTACAGAGATGGAAGTGTTCAATACTGGTGTCTTGACAGGGTAGAAAGAAAACAAAAAAACAAAAAACCAAGGTCCTGAGAGACCTCATGGGTAGTTAAATGTTAAAAAACGTTCTGATCAACAATGTTGAGTTTCTCTCTGTACACTAGCAGTCTCTTCTGTAAACGCCCAGAGCATTAAGCAAAACCCTTCAATAACTGGGAAGTTCTATATACAAGATATTAATTCATTAAAGCTGGAAGATTTTTTTTTTTTTTTTAATCAGACAGATAGCTGTGCCAGAACTAAGAGAGAGAAAAGATGAGTATAAAGGAGACTGTAGCTTTGTAGCTACATTGTGATATACAGTATAAAAGAATCAAGTTCAGGATGGCTTGGGGTCACATGATAGGAACTGGGCTTTTTAGTAATCAAGCAGACCCAGGATTTGAACAATGAAGCTGCAGGGTAACAGTTGCACTTAAAAGCATCAAACAGATTCAAAGATTTGGGGGGCTTTGGCTTACAGTGAAACAAAATCTAGAACCTTTTAAAAGCTGTCTAAATTTAAATGCTATATTTATGATCAGCACCTTGTGGAAGTCTATACTTCTGTGTAGAGGAAAACTCCTCTTTCCTCCTTAGAAAACAAAAATTGTCTACCATCATTGCTTGCCTCCAGTTCATAGAATTATAGAATTTTGGTTTGGGTTGGAAAGGACATTAAAGATCATCTAGTCCCAACCCCCTGACATGTGCAGGGACACCTTCCACTAGACCAGGCTGCTCAAAGCCCCGTCCAACCTGGCCTTGAACACTGCCAGGGAGGGGACAGCCACAGCTTCTGTGGGCAACCTGTGCCAGTGTCTCACCACCCTCACAGGAAAGAATTTCTTCCTTACATCTAATCTGAATCTACTCTCTTTCAGTTTAAAACCATTATCCCTCATCCTATCACTACAATCCCTGATAAAAAGTCCCTCCCCACCCTTCTTGTGGGCTCTCTTTAAGTGCTGGAAGGCTGCTAGAAGGTCTCCCTCAGAGCCTTCTCTTCTCCAGGCTGAACAACCCCAACTGTCTCAGCCTGTCCTCATAAGGGAGGTGCTCCAGCCCCCTGATCATCTTTGTGGCCTCCTCTGGACCCACTCGAGCAGGTCCATGTCCTTGTTATGTTGGGGGCCCCAGAGCTGGACACAGGACTCCAGGTGGGGTCTCACAAGAGCAGAGCAGAGGGGGAGAATCCCCTCCCTTGACCTGCTGGCCATACTTCTCTTGATGCAGCCCAGGACACAGTTGGCTTCCTGAGCTGCGAGCACACATTGCTGGCTCACAGTCAGTTTTCCATCCACGAATACCCCCAAGTCCTTCTCCCCAGGGCTGCTCTCAATCCATTCTTCACGCAGTCTATATTTGTGCTTGGGATTGCCCTGACCCATGTGCAGGACCTTGCACTTGGCCCTGTTGACCTTCATGGGGTTTGCACAGGCCCCCCTCTCCAGCCTGTCCAGGTCCCTCTGGATGGCATCTCCCTTCCCTCCAGTGTGTCACCCGCACCACACAGCTTGGTGTCATCGGCAAACTTACTGAAGGTGCACTCAATCCACTGTCCATGTAGTTGATAAAGATGTTCAACAGTGTCTCTGTCTAGTCCTATTTGTTGAATTCCAAAAGGTATTTGACCGAATGAGATCAAGAAGAAATTAGAGGGAGACATATTATGTGTCTGAGTAACTTGGCAAAGAGTTTGCAGCTAATTGAGATATTTTACTGGCTAAGATGCCCTGGCCTGTTGCCCAGTCATCAGACTCCTTGGAATAAGCAGTAAGATCATTAATGTTCAAGTTTAATACCAGATGACCTTTGAACGCATCTTTTTCTGAGAATAAAGAGAATTGCCTGGTGCTGTAATATGGAAGAGTGACACTTTAATTCTGTTATTTTTCCTTTCTTTTCTTTTTGCCATGCACTGCTTTTTTCTTTTTCTTTTTCTTTTTCTTTTTCTTTTTCTTTTTCTTTTTCTTTTTCTTTTTCTTTTTCTTTTTCTTTTTCTTTTTCTTTTTCTTTTTCTTTTTCTTTTTCTTTTTCTTTTTCTTTTTCTTTTTCTTTTTCTTTTTCTTTTTCTTTTTCTTTTTCTTTTTCTTTTTCTTTTTCTTTTTCTTTTTCTTTTTCTTTTTCTTTCTCTTCCTTTCTCTTTTTCTTTCTCTTTTTCTTTCTCGTTCTCTTTCTCTTTCTCTTTCTCTTTCTCTTTCTCTTTCTCTTTCTCTTTCTCTTTCTCTTTCTCTTTCTCTTTCTCTTTCTCTTTCTCTTTCTCTTTCTCTTTCTCTTTCTCTCTTTCTCTTTCTCTTTCTCTTTCTCTTTCCCTTCCCCTTCCCCTTCCCCTTTCCCTTCCCCTTCCCCTTTCCCTTCCCCTTTCCCTTCCCCTTCCCCTTTCCCTTCCCCTTTCCCTTCCCCTTCCCCTTTCCCTTCCCCTTCCCCTTCCCCTTTCCCTTTCCCTTCCTCTTTCCCTTTCCCTTCCCCTTCCCCTTCCCCTTTCCCTTTCCCTTCCTCTTTCCCTTTCCCTTCCCCTTCCCCTTCCCCTTTCCCTTTCCTTTTTTTCCCCACAGATGACCAACTGACCTGTAAATTGTGATTAAATAATTTCTTTAACAACTTTAGTGGATTTCTGAGCTTACTCATTGCTTTCATGTAGGTACTGTAGGTACTCCAGACTTAAAACCCCCAAGATCTATTAAGACTTTTTCCTTTTCTGGGTTTTAGGTATGAGTTGAGGATATAAAAATCAACCAATGATGCATATGCAAGCCATATATGTAGACTTACATTCCATTGTTTGTGATCACTGTTTCTTTAGTCTTTTTTTTCCCCATGTGTCTGCCAAAAATACTTTTCAGTATTTGGTTCTTCCTCCTTGTTATGCTAACTATGATACTGTAAATACTGTTCAGAGATTCTGGTTGCAACAGTATTACAAAGTGCTAAGAATATCACCAAGTTCAATACAGACAAAACTCTGAGCTGATTCTTTTAGCTGATTTTTTCCCTTGCCATACTGGTTTCATAACCAGGGATTCTTTTTTCATGACTCTTCCTTCAGACTTTGAAAACCACATTCCTCCATCACAATTAGATCTGAGCAGCACAAAGAACAATGTTTTTTGTGTACTTATTCTTTTAATGTCCGCTGTCTCCTTCTATAGAGAATCCTGTGCTAAGGAATCCAACACACATTCTCTACAGTCTGAAGTAGCAGCATGAGGTAGTGATCTTTCTTTAACCTACAGCCAGACTTCATGCTGTACCTGTCCTATGCATTATTTCAGTCAGTAGAGTATTCCTAGTTTAAAAAATTCAGTTGTCTCCATAATGACTTTCACAATTTCATTTTCTTTGGCAAACAGGAAATCACTTTTTTTTTTTTTTTTTTCCCCAACCAGCTCAATGACTCTTGAATGCTTGTTTCACATAATAGGTGAGATTCAACATGGCACTCAGTTTGAGATGGACTTGAGCTCTTCTGGGTAATGTGGGTGCAGAACCCCAGACCCTCTTCTCAGAGGTGACTGACATGTCCATGGGGTTATTCTATAAGAAGGACAGGTAACATCATCATTTCTACTGATAAGCTCATGTAAAGTGATAGTGACAATGGTATCTGTAGTGATTCTTCTCCAGAAGACAGTGTTAGATCAAGTCCTACATGAGACATGGCAGAGTAGCACATAATTTGTAGATACTGATCAAGCTTGGGTGCTGAGTCTGCAATCTCTACCTGTCAGCACTCAACATTATTGACATGTGCAGGGGCAAAATCTCTAATGTCAATCTCTTGAGGAACATTAAAATTAAACAGGGAAGTGACAAAAGCGATTAAGAGTTACCTACCTATACTTCCTTATGACCCATTTAATGTTAAGTTGTGACCCACCTGTGTTGCCTCTGGCCCTTGGTAGCTAAGGACAATATCAAACTACAGACTTCCAAGAAAGGGAGTGGTTGCTTATAGTATTTGCAGATTGCTCAATATGTACCCTCAGAACATTCATGGATTATATCAAATTGGGGGAAATGGTCAATGCACAGGAGGGCAGGTCTGCAATTCAGAGGAACCTCAAACAGGTTGAAGAAATTAATGGGCTGACAGGAATCTCATGAAATTCAACAACAGGAAATGTAAAGTCCTGCAGCTGGAGAGGTATAACCTCATATAGCAAGCCAGTCTGGGGACAGACAGACTATAGAAAGCAGCTTTGCAGAAAAGGCCTTGAGGGTCCTCTTGGACAAGTTGACCATGAGCCAGCAATGCGCCCTTGTGGCAGAGGCAGCCAACAGCATCTTGGGCTGCATTTAGGAAGGCCATCACCAGCAAGCGATCCTTTCCCTCTACTAAGCACTGGCAAAACGCATCTGAAGTTCTGGGTCCAGTTCTGGTGTATTGGAAAGAGTCCAGAGAAGAGTTTTAAAGATGTTTAAGGGACTGGATGAATCACCTCATATATGAAGAGACATTGAGAGACATGGGATTGTTTAGATGGGAGAAAAGGAGGTTCCAATGGATCTGATCAATGTGTATGAGTACCTGATGTGGGATGGTAAAGAAAATAGAGAGACATTTCTTCTCAGTAGTGCCCAGTGGAAGGTAAAGAGGCAGTTGGCATAGAGGTTGCCAAGAAAGGTTGTGGTATCTCCATCCTTGGAGTTATTCAAACTCTGACTGGACATGGCCTGAGAAAACTGTTCTAGGTGACCTGCTCTGAGCAGGGGGTTTGACTAGACTAGACTATCTCCAGAGGTGGCTTACAACCTCAGCCATTATTTATGTGATTCTGTTTAGAGCTTCTCCGTACAAAAAAGAAAATTAAAAAAAAAAGAAAATAAAAAAGAAAGAAACACTGACATACTGGAACAAATGCAGAGGATAATTTGGGGACTGGAGCACAGGACATACATGATGGGGTTGAGAGAGCTGGGTTTGTTCAATGTTAGGAAGAAAAGGCTCAGGGTAGATCTTCTTGTTATTTCCAGCTGGGAGAGTGTGAGACATGATGGAGCCAAACTCTTCTCAGAGGTGCACAGTGAAAGGATGAGAGTCAGTGGACACAAGTTGCAACAAGGGAAATTACATTTAGAAGGAAAAAAATCACTATGAGGATGGTCTAATATTGATTTGAACCATTGTCTAGTGAGGTTCTGGAATCTCCATCATTGTAAATATTCAAAAATTGGCTGGACAAGGCCCTGAGCTACCTCATCTAAGTTGCCCCTATTTTCATTTTGGAATTCAATCAGGTAATTTCATAGGTTCCTTCCAATAACAATTATTCTATGATTCTGTATTTTTATGACAGCAGATGAACCAATGTGCATTGCTCCTTGATCAGAACTTCTTATAGATGGGAATCAAGATTTACTGGGAGTTCTTAAGTCTTGGACTTACTCTTTTCTATTCTCCCTTCCCATATCTCAATCAACACAAAAGACAGGTGTATTTCTGTCTCTGATTTTTGCATTACATAATTTTTTCTTTTTCCAGTTTCCTCTTTTTTTTTTTTTTTTTTTTTTTTTCCAGTTCATATAGGTGCAGTAAATATAGCTACATGTATTCTAATAAAGACTGGAAGTGTTGCACAGCAGTGAGGCCAACAGTCATGGAATCACCTGTATTTCTGCTAGTGGAAGCTGTCTTAACTCCCAGAACAGGGTGACGTTGTGCACATTTCATATTGGAGACTGCCCCTGCTGTGTTCTGACTTCAAACAAAGGAAATTATACTAGGAAAATATTAGCACAAAGAGGATAGATTTGTGTCACATAATAATTTAGCATTTCATGTACATGAGTGATATCATTTTAATGCAGGGAAGCATTCCTGGACATGCTAAAACTTATTAGCGTAGATTGTTCCTGTCTTCTTGAGTTTACTGGCATCAGGAACAACCTGCTGTGCATCCATTTTCTTGCAGTAGCAGACACTAAAAAGAAGAGTATTCCAGTACCTTCTGCTTGACTTTCTTATTTGAAATAAAGAGCCCAGATGAGCTCAATGTCTGCCCCTCATTGCCTGAACCTAGTTAAAAGCACAAAAACCTGGATATATAAAGGATTATTTATTATCTTCATTTTTAGAATCAAGATTTAGTTACATAAAGAGTAACTACTAATGGAAATGTCAGAAGTTTGAGCACAGCCAAGAGCTGACCTGGTAACAGCTGAGACTGAATCAGGGTTGTCTAGGTTAAAATAGATTAAGACAGTAAGGCAGGTGCAGAGTAGTCCCATGGGGCAGACCAGAACTTACAAATTTGATGCCTGAACAAGGTACTGTTTTCATAGCATGGCTCTTTTGTAGAGATAACAACTAGGTGAGATGACAATGTATCCAGTTCCCAGCACTCCTAGTTCCAGGAGAGCTTCATTGTTCTGGGATGATGTTGCATAGGTTCAGAATGAAATAAAAATAAAAGCTGATAATAGATAAGCATGTTAAATGAGATTGCTTGGGAGCAGATTGGAAGGAGAAGATTGGTGTAATAAGAATTTGCTTACTTATCAGTCTGATAGCAGAGCAGTAAGTGCAGAAACAAGCATGTATGGGCAAGCAAAGAGGTATCAGCTTCTGCTGAAGAATGGAGAAGGTACAATTTCTGCATGAAGAAGAACCTTAGGTACGATGGAGTCTGTCATGAAAACTAGAGTTGAAGGTTTCAAACTACCTGAAAGCACTCACTTCAAAAGCGAAAGGCATATCTTCCTTCTACTTTGCCTGTTTCAAAGAGGGATTGAGCCATTCTCTACCTCCCTGACAATTGGGGCAAGATGGTAAGCACTTGGTTATACCACAGTGTAACTTTTTCACTCCTTTCTGATAAAGCTGTTTCACTGTGTAAAAATGAACTGCATCGGAAGGAGACAGGCTCCAAAACCCAACTCATCTGAGCACAGGGTAGGAAGAGGTAAGGACAAGTGGGTTAGGTTAGACCACAATACCTAAATCTAGTGCTGAGCATCCCTAATACTAACACTTCAGTCCCTATTAACTGGCATTTCCTGTCAAGAAACACCCTGTCAGAACTGCTCACTGATTAAACTTCCACTGAAATCCACTGAAACTGTTGTCCTACAGAAACTGGAAATAAAACATTTTCTAGGAAAGAGGACAAGTTTTTCTATGCCAGTTTGTCTTCTCACTGCTGAGTCATGAAGAACACCTGAGTTCTTATTCTTTATTCTTTTTTAAGCACTATGGCATGGGCATTTGAAAAAATAGGGTGCTTTGTTTTGTGAATGTTATTTGGCAAAGCTGACTAATTTCACATAACTTTCAACTAGTTAACAAGGAATGTGTACCTCCAGGCACCAGCTTTCTGGGATGGGATAGATCTGTGTTACTCTCTAATGCTAAGGCTTAACTTTAAGGTTTGCCTAAACAATAACATTACTGTTCTAAAGATCAGGAGATAAAATCTTTATGGCACTGCATCCGATCTATCACCTTTGACAAAACAAAACATTTGAAAAAGGGATTTCTTAATCCTGAGGTGTTAATGGTTGTAAAAAGAGATACTGGAAAAAGAGTATGTTAAAAGATCATTGTGTTAATCAGTACAGAATAGTATCGAATAAAAACATGTTCTACTGTCTAATATGCACTCCACAATTTAAACTATTTGTTTACATTTTGTGTCTGTCTGGACAGTAAAACTAGTTTTCTCCCAATTCTATTTAGTGTTGATTTTTCACTTCCTGTCTCTCACCAGGAACTCAACATTGTTATCTTTGGTTTCACTGCTCTGCATGAGATGTTTAAACAGAAAGCCACAATATTTTTATTGAAACTTTTTATAAAACCAGTAATGAAATGTCTTCTGCCCTAAGTGGTTTTTTAAGCCACCGTGCTACAACATTTCCAGGTAAAACCCTAAGATGGCACCAGCTGTTGAAACGATTTTTATAGATGTGATATTTATAGTCGCTCTATAATTTACTTTTTGGGTATGACTACAAAGTGTACTGCCCAGTGTACTGAGCAGCTGGATTTTGGGACTTAAATAATCAGTCAAATTCTTCCACTGTTAGAAGTTACTCCTTGTGTATTAATGTATAAATGCAATAGCTAAAGCTGGTATTCACCTCCAAATCATATGGAAGTCATAAAAACTATTGCATATTGTCATACTAAGAAGCAGATTTACTATAATTCCAAACAATTGTTTCTGTTCAGCTTTCATCCACATAGAGCAATAAATACAAAGCAAGGGACTGACAGTAGAGTATACTTCATCTGTTTTGCATAATTTACCTGTAAACTGTTTGGTCTCACATTGGAAATATATTTTTGCATCACTGAGCTGTCAGGGTGGATTGATGAAAGAAGTCCCTTCCCACAGTGAATAAATTTCTGTTGCCCAGTCAGAGAACAAACCATCCAACCATTGAACTGTCTGATTTCATTTTAAAGATTAGAAAGAAAATATTCCATACTGCTCCAACTGCATGTTGTCTGTGTTGCAAGATGAATAGATACACTCTGGGCACTTCAAATTTTTCCGCTGATGACCAAGTGTTTCCCAATGGCATCTTAGCTATTTCAGTTTTTAAATCTTTGTTTGCACTGAACTTTATTCATGCTCAGTCTCACACATCCAATGAGTATTCTATGCAGGATACATAATTTTGTCTGATCTTTTATAATCTGCCTGCAGGAAATGCCCCGTTAGCAAACAATAAAAGAAAGATGTTTGTCTGAATAAGGAACAATAGGGTAACTGTGGGAAATAATTAGGAAAGTTCTACCAGAATTGTAGGAGAGCTTACCATGTGAATATAAGGAAGAGAATTAATCAGGAGTTTTAACCTGCTATGCTTTTCTTCTGAAAGACAGATGTTCCTAAAGGAGCAAAGAGCTGTGTACATCAGTGACACTGGTTTTCTTAGAGGTGTTTTAATCAACACAGCTGGCTAAACCTCTCCAGACTCTAGACCTCTAGCTGCTATTTCATATTCAGAATTTGATAGTAGCATCTTCTTGTCCATTTCTTCATTGTTTATCAGAAATAGTTGCTACCACAGAGCAATCTGTTCCTTATCAGATGCCAAAGCTAAAACAAATTTGGAAAGTTAGCATCTATGAATGAACATGAAGGAGATGCAAGGTCCATTTTATTAGGAATAAGTTTCAAAAATATGCACCTCCTTATTTTAGGAGATTTATTAATGTAAACTAAACTGAACAAATGACAAAACAAGGCTGTAATTGAGTATCTTGTTATATTAGGAATATATTGCCTAATTTCTGAGGCTTTTGTGGACTGAGGAAAAGTTATGTTGATTGTATCGTTAACTACCTTCATAACTATATATTAACATAGTGCTATTTTAAAAGGGTGTCATGAACATGAATATTGTACTAATGGCTAGGAAATATATTGCTCACTTGTCTTTGCCTGCTAGTGACACAATAAACGGTTATTGAATGAATAGGGAAACAAGCTGAATATTTTCTGATTTTTTTTTTTCTTTGTGCATTAGAGTCTATTCTTCTTTGGGCTATGAGTAGAATTATCAGTTTGAGGTAATAAGATATTTTAAGCTCTCAGTTTGCAAAAATTTAAAAAGGTAAACTTCCCTTTTTTTTGTTTTGTTTTGTTTTTCTTGTAGATTAGGCAAGATCTAAGAATTAAAAATGTAGATGAAAATTTTGTCTAGCAAATTAAACATTTTATTTTGCAGTGTTATATTCTTTCTGCTTTTTAAAAACTGAATGTTCCATTTCACAGTGGTATTTCAAGAGATTTCTACAGAAGCTGCATAATAAAAAATGCCAGTGGATAAAAAATGGTGGTTATATTACTTATGTGCTCAAGATAATTCTCAGCAATATTTCTGGGTAAAATATGCGATAAAAAATTATGTTTTGATAAAACTATATTTCCAATAACTTTTTCTGACCTATAAAAAAGAACATTCTGAAAAGCATATTTTGGTTGTGATACTTTTCATTGATGCTTAAACTGAAAAATTACAATGTTAGGAGAACAAAAAGTTATTAAAACAATGACACTTTCTGAATCTGATATAATGCATAGAATCATAAGACCAGTACTACTTGGTGGGTGAAAATTTTGTTTTTCCAGATGTAACTAATACAAATGTTTTACCAATGAAAGTCACATTTTTATGATGGGATATATGATTAGATATGAGCTAAGATTCCACTACAAAGCCAAATTTTAAATCCTGACCTCAGTGATGTTCTGATCCAAAGTCATGATTTAGTTTGCTTGGGATGATTTGTAAAAATGCCATCTTTGAAGATTGATCCACAGGTCACTGATTCTAATGCAAATACTTTAATTGATTTCCATCAGAAAGGAACACCAGACTGGTGAAACTACTTTGTCCATTTTTTCGTCATTCCAGCAAATTAGAAAAGCTGAACTAGTTCTGGTGTTGGAGGTAAACTGCGTGCAGCTCTATCACTTTTGAAGAGTTTGTAAGCACTTCAGACAACCAACTTTATCCATGTGGACCAGTAAGCAAAATATGGTCAGAGCAGAAAAATGTATTCTTTAAACTTTTTCTTCTTGCAAAGCTGTACCACTGTTGTCCCCTTGCATGCAGTGGTAAAAATATGAGGTATTAAATTCAGCTTTATGTTATGCATTATCATATATTACTGAGCTTGTAGTTTATTCATTATAATACCAGAGCATTATTACATACCTTGGATCTCTGCTGAGTTCTGGATTGAGACACAGGCAGTGAAAATGTAAAAGCCCAGTTTCTCACGCTCTGCATAAGCTATTGTTATAAAAACAATTAGTTGGCAAGACTAATATCTGGAATAAAATAAGTTGGATTCTTTGAACACCTGCAGAGGTATGAGGAGAAAGAAGATCTGTGATATTTTTTTTAAGTCCCGTGGAATCCTTCTAGTGCTAATTGTTATCCTAATCATGTAAATGGACACCTAACCGGGAGATGCGTTGCCTTTCTGCATTTTAGTGATCCTCAAAAAGAAAAAGATATATTGATTAAATCATATTTCAAAAAGATTATTTGTTTAGTTATCTAGCAGGCAAGAATAGGTAATTAATAATGTTAAGTCTAATATACCATTTACATGATATAGTTGAGGTTGTTTAGGACTTACTCATAACAGCTTCCAGCTCATGGCTAGCAAACGTGAATGTCAATTCACTGTATACACTTATTCAAGCAATAATATTTTGTACTATCTTATCACATTGATATTATCATCTTTCCTCTCGGCATCGCATGGTTTCCCATTATTCCATGCCCAGTTTCAAATGATGCATGCTATAATTATGTAATGCTGTATCATCATTTATCACCTGGGGCACAAACAAACAGTAAAATCTTTCACTGAGAATGCAATTAGTGAGTAAAGCTAACTGAGCACTTTCCACAGTGGTTTGCAAGTCTGATAAGAACGCCACACAATAGTAATTTAGGCTACTTGGCAGTGCATGATAGAGTTACTGTGAGCAAGGAACTGTTGATTTTGCATGAGGAATTTTCTTGTATTATAACAGATAGCTCTACTGTATAATTAATAAGCTAAACCTATGAAATATGATAGTTAATAGAGAAAAGGTCTCTCTCTCCTAATGGAGTTACCTATGAAATATATAGTAGAGAAACATTCAACATGGTGTCTGCTGATCCACAGCAGGGCTCGTCTGCAGTCTATAAAAACACCATCTGCTTAGCGTGGGGAAACCATATGCAGCTCACTAAGATATAAACTCCTAACCAGAATGTTCAAAGCTGTGTTTAGCCACACAACTCCCCATTAATGTTAATCGGAAGTGTATGGTTTTCATATATCCCTTTGAAATTTATATCCCATGAACTACTTTGAAACAATATATTCCCAAAAGCATTGACTCAGAAACCAGTACTTCTGAAGGAAAACTGTAGTTGCCATAATTCTGAACCACTGCAGGTTAAAAATGTGCACATTTTTTCTCCAAAGATCCATGCGGCACGCGGTTTAGAAAAGAGCAGTGTTTTTCAATTTTAAAAACAATGCTAATGAGACCTTTGAACAAGCATTTAAGAACAAATTTTTCTGCGTAAGTTAATGACAAACCATATCACTGGAAGAGGAATGAATTCTAGGGAAAAAAAGTCTTTTAATTACTTAGAATTAATGAGATTTACTCCCTTTAATTGTGACTGGACAGTTTTTGTTTTCTGCAAAGAGTGGTAGAGATGCTTGTTTGTTCACGTGGTGTGAACATACAAAGCATGTTTATACACAGAGGTGTTCTAATAAAGATGTTTCCATCTTACTCTATTGAGATTTCTTTGAGTTCTTTCTCTATTAGAAAACAAAATAAATTTTTAAAATCCTGCAAACTATGTAGTGAGAGACCAGCAACAATATTTTGTCATTTGGGTAAATAATGCTTTTACATTAACTGTGACTGTGGAATGGCTGAAAAACTAAATTTCACGCTTCATATAGTTGCTAGGACTGACTGATATGTGTTTACATGGAGAACAAAAGGGACTGTAGCTGTTCTTATTGCATGCCTTGTTCCTGATCACACATCAGGACGGCAGGCCTGCAACTTCACATTCCCTCTCTGTATCATATCTGGTTCACTCCATTCAAAACTGATGGTGCTTGCATTATAAAGCATTACAATAAGAGCTGAATGCTTTACTAAATTTTGCTGGCCTCTGTGCACAGATAAATGCCACTCAGAGGAAGACATCCATACACATCGAATGTGAAGAATAATAAAAGTAGGAATAACAAAGGTTAATTTCTCATTTAAGTTACTTGACTTAGTTTCTCCAGCTCTGTGTAAAATATTACTTAAGGCCAAAAGTAACATCTGTAGCCTATCCCTTAACTGCCATGTTCCTAGTGCAACCTTCACCTGCTTGAGTTAAATGAAACAAAAAATTATCTGTTCTCTGTGAAAACATTAGGGATGTAAATAAAACTGCTTCATTCAATTATTTTGTTTGCTCCATTCCCCCTCCACTACCTTGGGATAGGCAGGCATGAAAACTAGATGTGATAGGACCCCAAAGTTAAGAGCTTTGAATTTCCAGTTTCAGCTCAGAATATTTTAAATCAAGTCTATTCTCATCTGTCATTCTTACTACAGACTAGTTCAACAAGAGTAACGAAATTTCTGAAAATGCCCTGGGAAATGCCTCCCAGTTTTTCAAGTAGATTTTATTATAATAATAACCAAGAGAAAAGTGGTTTTTTTTTTCTTCCTGTTATGAGGAGGGAATATGAAAAGTACTTGCCCATGACAGGAATCTTCAGCATGTTGACATCATTTGCAATTCTTCTGTCAAGATTTCACTTCTCTCAATGAATACGGTGAAACAGCTCTGCTTGCTTTCTTTCAAACACACAAATAGCACAAGTACATCTGTTTTGCCTGATCACTGACAGCTCATCAATAAAAATTCACATTGCACAGCCTTTATCCAAATGAAGTGAAATATTTAATGTAAACAGAAAGAGCTTCCTTGACCTTGTCCCTTGCAACTTTGAGTGTTATTTTTATCCACTCCTAATTTTAAAAGGATAGAAAGTAAATAATCTAGGTTCAGCACAAACAACAAGAAAAATTAGAGGAAAGAAGGATATCAAAACCCAAAATCCTTTTGATGGAAGTGGAAAGTGTCTTCAGCCCCCAAGATACAGTTTGTTAACCCCTAACAAAGTTAACAATCAAGACGCTATAGGATCATTCGAAGATGGTAAGACATTGAGCACTTCCTTGGGATCATTTTATGCCCTCTGAAGTGGGGTTAGAAGTGCAATGATGGAAAAAGAGGAGGTGGTCACTGTATGGCAATGGTTCTGTTGCACACTTCAGCATTTGTTGGTATTAGACACATGGCAGCGAAGCCTATTGCAAATTGGCTGATTGTGATAGGATGTCAGTGTGATGCAACTCAAGATGCTGAAGATATAAACAACAAGCATGTAACTGCAAGGTCATTGTCAAGAAAGTATTTATCCTGCTATGCTATTATTGTTATTGTTTAACATATTTGTACTTGGATTTTCTTCAAGGCCTAATAAAAATTATAACTGGAAAGAAAGATACATTTGCCTTCATGTGCAATCCTCTAATGGGAAATTTTATCTGGACTGTCTTCTGCATAAAACATTAATATCACATTGTCTCTGAATTACAAAACTACTTTATTTGTTGCACGAAGTTTCAATATTGTGCATCAGGGAGAAAAAGAGGAAAACTCATTCAGGTTTCATGAACTGAGGAGAAATAATGTCTTTCTGCTCTCTTTTAAAATAGATTGCCTTGAGTTTTTAGAAATCTTCCCCAGTAGAAATTAAATTATCTAACAATTTAGATAATTACTGAATCCACTGAAACTCTGTGGACTTTAAGGGAATTGTTCTGGGTGTACACATAAATAAGTGAGATCAGATTCAGGTCCACTAATTATCCTTTGAGCTATTGTTTCAAAATTATATGCCCTTTGGGAACTAACCTAAGACAAAATAATTACCTCTGTGTGAGACTTCCCCAAATCTTGCACTCTGGACAGGAATATAGGAGTAGGGGATAAGGAGGGAAGGTGGTGTTTCACCTCTCTGTGCTCCTTGTTTTTTGGTTTGTTTTTTTTTTTTTTTTTCAGTTAAAGAGATGACAAAGGAACTCTAGAAGCTCAAATAAGCATGAAGAGCATCCAGAAAACTCTCCTTAATTCTTCCTTTTCCTATGGCTCACTTTCTTCTTAGCATAACTTAATATATATATATATATATATATATATATATATATAGTGAAGCATCAAGTTGTTGCAGTAATAGAGGCAATAAAAAGACCAAATGAATTCAGAGTGAATACTTACAAAATGAAGTGGAAAATATAAACTTCATTTATCAGTTTCCATTGTCATCTGAAGTTGCAGGTTCTTCATATTTTGCACTGATTTCTTTCTAGTGAACTGATCTGTATGATAGATATAGTAAAAAAATCTGCAGAACATTTCAATTGATCTTCAAAAGATTAGAACCTGGAAATGCAATAAGGACAGAATTTTAAGAGGATAAAGCAATAAAGGTCTACAGAATTGAAATGGATTTCTGCAGAAGTAATTCTGAAAACAAAGTATAAAATAATGATCTATAGCTACTGAGTTTCATTAGCCTTTTATAGGACTTTTCCATAATGGAAATCACGCTCTAGGACAGAGCACAACATAAAAGGCAATCTGCATTATCTCTTGTCATTGTCAAATTTTCAAACCACTGTGACTGAATCAGCTCTCCTTTTTCTTTCTGTGTGTAGCAACAAGAGAAAGGGAAAAAAGAAAACAATGTGTTTTCACCCAGTGTTCCATAGCCAACGCTGCTGACTCATTTGCAAGTAATAGGTGATCACATCCTGAGCCACAGTCAGACTGGCACTACCTTTCAAGCCGGCCTTCACAACTCAGCAGTGGAGAGGATAGAAGAGTCAAAATAAGGTAACAGTCAACCAACCAGATAAAAGATTAATGTAAAAAATAGAAGGGCAAGTATCTAAATATAACGCTGGAGCAGTGAGACAAATATACAGCTTTCGTAAAACTACTAAAACTACCTAGTTTGTTAATCTAGAATGGATTCTATCATACCCCTGGCAGCCACAGTTGAGAGAAAGCTACTTCCACCAGATTCTAGCAGGACATCTGTAAACCCATGGGAGCAACCAGTGCTTTAGCCTGAACTCTTGGTTCAATTGGCAGCAATGGTAAACGGGAACAGTGAGGCCAGTGTTTGACCTGACAGACTAAAGTCTATTAATGTTAATTGGAGTTTTTCCACTGATCTCACATATCTTCTGACACCAGCTCAGCATCAAATTAAAAGGAATCAAGCCTTATGGGCAGAACTCAGTGCATAAAACTGCTTATCTAGCAGTAGTCTTTCCCACCTTATAGGAAACAGAAATTATTATATTTCCAGCTAATCATTAGGAGATGATAACATTTCAATATAGCAGAATACATTTTTGTTTGTTTTTTCTTTTTCTATTTACCAACAACAAGCCAGCTAACTACGTACTATTTTAAAACTATGAACTGACCTGAAGAACGTCTGTTTGAATTCAGTAAAGCAAAACATCAGAAACTTTCACTAACACAGTTTCTCTATTGCAGAGACACCAAACATGATAAAGATCTTGAAATTACTGATAATGCAGCAAATTAGTTATGTCTGTCTATGAGGCTTGTCAGAAACACTATTGTTACAAGAGTAGAGAATTATCTCTGTGATATATCAGTATGGCTTTTGATGCTAAGAAACAAATACAACATTTCTGTGATTCATTCCACATAATGGACCTATCCATACTAGTAAATTAAAAGTGCCAGAGCACTGGAACAGAAGCTAAAAGTCAATTGTCTATATTGAGCTGTTGAATGGTCCTTGGCCTACTTTTTGCCTGAACCAACTAGCGCTCTCCCTAAAAATTCCCAGAGAAGGTTTGGAAGTTGTCATACAGGTTGATTTACAATGAATTCTGATCCTACACCTCCTTTTGTGTGTCAGGAAAGGGGATATGAAGCACATCTCAGTGCACAGTCATCCTGGATAACGTATTGCAAGTTGAAAATTAAAAGATGTACCAGTGTTGCAGCCAGATGCGCAATGTCTTCAACCAGTGACAGTGAGAAACACTGATACTTAACAATCATCAGGACCTTAAATTTATTTTGGTCTGCTATGAATTAGGAGTATCTGATAGTAATTATTAAGGTTTTAAAAAACTAGACTCACTTAGGTACACATGTCCCAGAAAACTACCCGGTCTGTCTTCAATATAATTTCATCATTGTCCAGATTTCCTATACTATAAAAATAATATTTTTATGACTTTCTTCAGGGTCATATTGCTGACATAACTTATTAGTTTGACAGACTGTTTTATAAAATAAAGTGGATCTAATTCTGCCTAGAACTCAGTGTTTTTGCATCTGACAGTGGGAAGCATTTGTCACTAACCTGACCCTTATGCAGAGCAGGAGAATCTGAAGCTCAGAGGGGTTAGAGAGCAGGTCAGCAGCAGAACCCAGAATAGATTCTAGGACTATATTTCCAGTAGTAAATAAAAAAGCCTAAGACCCCTCTCTGGCACTGAGGCCAGCTGGCATGGCTCATGTACAGCCTCAGATTTTATATCCTACAGAACAGCTGTATTCACACTGTCTGTTGAGAATGGTCACTGGACTGTACTAAACCCTCAGTTGTGTCCAGGCATTGCTTGGGAGGGTGCTAGCTGGCCAAAGTGGGTTATGGGCCATGCTGGTGACAACAATCTATTGACCACGAGACAGTGATCAGACCCATGCCTTGAAGCAGTTTAGTTTACTAGCAGAGGCAGAGACTGGTTGTCTGGTCTCCCACCCTTATCCTACAGGAAAGCTCAACTTTTCTCTAAATACTAAAGTGTGCTTGACTAGGTTCTTGCACAGGACTAAGTATATTATTTCAGGTAGGCCAGAGTTTTTAGGAATATTAAAATGTCTAACCCATGAAAAAATCTGTTAGAAATTCCTACCTTTTCTGATATAATTGTTCTTCACTAAGGATTTTTTTTTTCAAGAATCTGTAAATATATCTGATACTCAGAAACCATGTTATTGAAACAGACAATTATGGAGAACAGCTGGCATTTCATATACCAATGCAAATGTTGGGGGGAATGTTTTTTTGTAGCTAGACTGCTTATGATTTCCTTGCTGGCAAATAAAAACTGAAGTTTATCGTCTTCAATGGACAATGATGTGAAAATGGCTCAGCAATTATTCAGACCATGCTCTCATTTTCATTGATTTAAATCTGATGTTTTCAAATAGTTTATTGTGTGATGCAAACAGCATAAGCAATTTATGCTAAACAGAGTTAGAAGAAACCTAGTTTTACTGCAAAAAATGCTTCTTGTAGCAGAAATAAATATTTTAAAAGCTGTCACTTATGTATAGGAAAATATTTATATCCTCAGGTAATGCAGCATTTGGAAGCACCATGTATATGTATATTTGGGACATTCAGAGTGTTTTTAAACTGGTGTACTTTGAATTGGTTACGCATTTCTCAATGTTAACAGGAATTATGTGGTCAACTCCCCCCAGTACATACTGCACTAAATAATAGTGTCCAGTCTCTTCAGAGATAATAAATTAGATTTTATTCTGGCATGAACAAAATTTAGTTTTTTCTTTCAAAGAATCTTGTGCACGTTGCTTGTAGAAAAAGAAGAATAAGATAAAAAATAGTCCCAAAGAATATACTTGGATACAACCTTTCCTTGAAATTTTGACCATTAAGTTCGGGTTGTTGCTGAAAAACTGAAATGGCAACAAAGGTTCTTTGGCAAAGGATCTGAAGTGGGGAATAAGAAAGCTGAGGGCTTTGCAGTCAATACACCATCGGCCTTTTTTATCTGTACCACATTGTCCACTGAAGGAGGGCATTGGTTTCACTTTGATTAAAAGCAGATGTTAAGGCAGATGTTTGGAGTTCAAAAGAATAGAGCTCACGCTTATGAAATGCTTCCCTGTGAGGCACTCAGGGCTATGAAAACAGGTACAGAGTGTCCTCAGGTTCAAATTACAAATATTCTGTGCAGTGGGAAGAAAAAAAAAAAAAAAGAGAATACACCTAATACAATACTTCCCTATAGACAGAACAGTTTTCTAGGTTTTAAGACTGTCTGTATGGTCCACTCTGATTATATTTGTCCTGTTTGGTAACTGTTCAGAAAAAAACAAAAGTCTGCTCTGCATTAGTACTGTACCTCGTTGTCCCCATAGCCCTGTGGTGTCTGTGGGAGGAGGTGGGATAGGCAAAGATGACAGATGATGCTTCCAGGCTGGAGAAGGGGGAAAGAGCGGAGTGCTGTAACCTGAGGGCATTTGTCCTAGCTGTATTTTTGGTACTTAATGTCATGTACTGATCTTTTTAAGTAACTACTCATCTATACTAAAAAATCTCACTATTTTACAGAGCAGTGTAAAAGAGAATCAAATTGTTAAAAGAAGGAGAGCAAAGCCTCAGTATCATGATCATGAAGGCAGTCACAGCCCTGACTGTCCCTGCCCACCCTTTTGGGGCCTCTCCTAACATGCCCACAGCCCAGGAGCCCTTTTCAGCTCCTCAAGCTTCCCTCAATCCTGGCACTGTCAAGCCCCTGCCCCAGCGATGCTGCAGCAGGACCAGCCTTCAGTTGCCCACAGCCCTGTCCAGCTGTGGGCAATTGGCTCGGTCTGGCCTGTCCCTGTGTCCCCCAGCTACCCTCGCTGGACAGGTGGGACCTGTTGGCCCTGGCAACCCCTGGCCCCATCTAATGGGCTGAGGAAGCCTTCGGCATGTGCAGCACCCTGAGCCTCAGGGCAGGAGCACTGACTTCAGCAAACTAAGTGACTCTGAGCCCACCAGGCAGAGTCTGGCCACTTCTATACTACTAAACTCTGTCACACCTCTGAATCAGGATGGACTCATACAAAATGCCACTTGGGGAATGGTCCTTGGCCTACTCTGCCTTCCAGACCTTCTCTGGTAAGGTTGGCTGTGGTCTTCCAGCTGCACAGGCATCACCAGCTTCGAAGACGGGGTCTGCTTTTCAAAAAGCCCGAAGTTTTAGAGCTGTCATATTTCAGATCTTGTGGGCTTGAAAAGTGAATGACAGTTGTATGCCAGGATAGATTCCCTACTGGAAGAACGCTATGTTTGCTATAAACATGAACATTTGAAATGCTCCGAAGTCTTTGTAAGCAAACTTGTCTGGCATTATTTGACAATGCATATGTTTTCCATTTGCAAATAAATTTCTGACTGTCCCGCAGGGGTTATGAAGGATTCAGAGGAACAAATATTTCTTTTCCTACAATATTTTACCTCCTTTTAGGACAAAAAAGTAGTATAATATGAATGATTTTAGTTGTTTCTATAAATATAATTATATTGTACTTTATAAAACCTTTTATCCTTTTTAGGAACAGGGTAATCTGTTATGTGTTATATTGAAAACACATGAAGAGGGTCCTCAGTGGACAAGCTGAACCAGAAATATTTTTTGTTACGCAGAGTATTTTCTATGTAAGGAAGAGGAGGAAACCTGAAGGCAAGAGGAAAGGACACAGAGAGCTGCATATTCTCAGTATTTATCCAACAGCTGTGCAGAAGTTCAGAAACTTGATGTAGGCATATAATGTTCTACTGGGTTGTACAATCAAGAATAATTTTAAAAGCAACTCCTGACATTCCAGCTTCATAGATTTTCTCACTTGCTGTGAGTCTTTTTTGTACCTTTTACAATTCAGATCTATCTTACTGGATAGTAATTTAGAGAAAATAAAGAGAAGGTGGATCAAGGACTGCAAATTTAGGACCACCACCAGCAGGAATAACATGAAAGGTAAGATATCTCTGAATGAGAAACAGACAGCACATCAAAAGGTTAGAGAGAAAACCAGGGGAAAACGGAAACCCTGAAGTCAATGGATGACACGACTCCAGGTACATCAGAGACAACAGGAAGCTCAAAGAGATTGTGAATAGGTACTAGTCCCAAAAACTGCCATGGGTAGGGGTCACTAGAAGGACTCTTCAAGAAATGTTTTGGGGGACAGTTCTGAATGAGAAATAGGTTCGTCAAGTCCAGCTAGAAACAGAAGGAAGTACACCTGTATCCAGGGTAGAACGAGAGTATTTTATGACGGGCACATATATGGTAAAGAAGGTGAAAAGGCCTATGTGGCTTAGGTTGACAGTTTCATGGGGGAGCTGTATAAGAGGACAAGAAAGTGATACAAATATTTAATAAGAAATAATTTAGGAAGTCACTTGGGCAAAATTTACACTATCCTATTTCCATCCTGTTCTATGGCTGTGTTCATTATTACCATTCAAAATTTCTACTCCAACAAAGATCCATACCTCCTACTCCCAAAACATAGACGTTTCCAGAATGGACTGATCATCTACTGTGTTCCTCAAGCAGTTTTCCTATTTTTGACTTTGATTTATTGAATTTGACACAGGTGCTAGACCCTGAAGGTCTCAGTAAACTGACCTGTGTAGGCAGTGGGCAAAAAGCAACAGGCACAAAAACTATGGGCAATGAACCTGAGCTAGTTTCTCCCTTTATTTTCTCGAATTTATTACCCAGTTTAATCCAAAAAGCAATTTAGTCAGATGTGCAACATATGCGTACTCAAAGGCTGACAACAGTGTTATGTTGATAAGACATTCAACCCAAAATTTCACCACAGAAAATATCATCTGGATCAGGGGCATATGATACATGAGAACCTGACTGTGATTCAGCTCAGATAAGATGAGAGGAGGAAGACAAGTTGGAAGAAATTGATAACAGAAGTAGCCTCAGCCCCTCTACTGTCAGACCAAAGCCTTTCATAACTAAAATTTTTCACAACCTGGAGAAGCACCCAGGTGCTGTCTAATGACAATTCACACTAGGAGCTCAGCCAGGTATTATCAATGCTGCTGATTGGCAAGCTGACTTTTCTTCTTCAGTACAGAGGTTGCCACTGGTCTCTGAAACTTTGTCACCTCAAGATTAGGTTATTGCAATATATTTGTTATGAAGCTACCCTGTGAAACTCTTTGGGTTGGTATTTGCATAAAATGTCATATATTGCTCACAGAAATAGTTTCTTGCTAGATGTTTTGCAAGTGGCATCTAGACAGATTTTTCAGCCAAAAGACATGCTTTCTGCAAGAGACTTTTGTCAGATATCACTCTTACAAGTAATTTATGTGATGATAATTAATAATGTTAAGGATACATGAATATGGTTGAAATGAGATATTTTGCCAGTAGCTTCTCTGTGAAAGTATATTTCCTTCAACTTTGTTACCCACAGAAATCCAGTAGAGTAGTTTTTAATTTAAGAAAAGGAAACAGCATCGGGATGAGGAACCACAGATTTTTTAAAAAATGTAAGCAAACAGGGAAGGCAGCCAAAAGTTTACAGAAGCAGGGAAGTATCTTTTGAAGACATTCTATCATGAGCTCAAACTGAATGTGTAATGCATATCAAAAAGGACTTTAAAAGAACAACAAAAAAGAAAACAAATTGGTAAACAGCAGAGAAAAGGTGGCTGTGAAATATTTATTCTTCAAAAAATCAGTGTTGTATTAAAGCTAAAAGGAAATAATAAAATATAAACTTTGGTGAATTGAATGCAAAACAATTATAATATAGGTCAAACCAGATTCTTAGAATCAACTTGTTAAAGACATAAAAGTATTAATCAAAAGGGATTAATTAGAAAGTAAACATACCAGAAACTAGAAGCCTGACAGTCTGCAGGGTTAATAGATGGTCAAGATATGAAACCTTTACTCAGAAAAGGTAAGACCATAAGAGCAGAGCTAAATTAATTCATTGCATTCCTGCTGACTATGAGGAACATGAGGAAGCTCCTATCCTAGAACTGTTATTTCTGGGGGATGAGTCAGAGGTGTCATCTCGAGCAGAAGCAGCAGCAAAACCAGCTTAGAAAAATGTTCATTAAATGAAGACTGATGAGTCACAAGGCCAAGATAACAGTCATCCAAGATCTTTAAAAGGACTGAAATATTACATTGTCAAGTTATTAAATTATGTATACAGTCTATCAATTCTATCACCATCCATATAAAATAGAAAATGGTTTGTTCTTAAACAGGGACTCATATAGATTATAGCCCAGTAACCCTAATTTCTATACTTGCAAAACTGGAAAAATCTATCATAAAGGTAGACGTAGTAGGCATAGCTAAATTAACACAGCAGAAAAGAGTCAACATGTTACTTGCAATTTGTTGCTTCAAAGGCTGCTTGTGTTCATTGAGGAAGCAAAGAGGCATATACATGAGATCAGGTTAATACAGTGGACCTGGGTATCTGTAAGGCTCCCAGATCACCAAAGACTGTTGGAGAAATTAGGCTACCACAGATTAAGAAAAAAGTAAATCCTCTTATGAATTTAAAAGATAAGCAGGTATAAGATACTATTTAAAGGATGGGAAGCGAAGAACAGGGAGTAACCAGACAGATTTTCCCAGCTGAAAGACATAGAACTGCCAGTTAAAAAGGCAGATAAAATTCAATAAATGTAAACTGTGTACATCTCGTATAGTATACACTGTATGCAGATTCTTAATTAGATATTACCACTCCCCTCCAAAAAGAATCAAAAAGTCAACTTTTTCTGTGAGTCATTTTCTGGGGGGGGGGGAAAAACCCCAATGCCCAACATGAGCCAAAAATACAAATGGAGCCTTAGAAACTATTTGGATGTGTAACAAAACAGAAAACTAGACTATGTTATGGCATAAGTTTGGTGTGTCCACTTACTGAGTAAGTGGACATGAATCTTCTGTCTCCTTGCTTAAAATCTGTAGTAAAAAAGATACAACTGATATCAAAAGGAATAACAGTGGTGAAGAATGGTTGTATCATAGAAGTAAGCTACATAAACTAGGGCTTCCCAGTCTGGTAAAAGAAAGGGAGGCATTTGAAATCAATTTTTGAATTATGAGTTGCATGGAGAGAGTGATTAGGTAAAACTGGGAGGGATCAAAAGAGAAAGAAGTAGTTTTTTACAGAGTCCATAACTACAGGTTGCTGAAGATGATAAAAAGCATAAGTAAGTTCAAAAAGTGACTAAAAATTATATAGTTACTCTGTGCCCATCACAGTTTAGAGGAAAACGCTGTTGCAAACTCAGGAAGACCCTGCACCATAGATATCCTGAAGCTGGGAGGACATACTGGAAGAAGTACTAGCCAATGCTTCTCCTGCCTCTTGTACATTTTCTTCCAGCATTTAGCACTGGTCTTTGCCAGAGACACAATAGTGGGCTCCTTGCACCCTAACCCAAATGCAATACGTTCTTATGTACCCCAGCGGGACAGTTTTCTCCCCTTGTTTGGCTGATAGCCCATTTACACGGACTGTAATTTCCATACTAATGACAGAATAATTAAGAGAAAGATTTGTTTCTAATTTCAGAAATGTTCATTTTAAAGGTGGAAACTACTTTGGTCTTACACATTTCTATGCTTTACACCATAAATCTCCCTCAAATATTATTATTTTTTTTATTTCTCTGTACATTCCTCACCTCTTCTTCAAATAAAAATAAGTAAGAAATCCTTTAAGCTAACCATTTGCCCAACTAGCATTGTCAGGTTGGGTTTTTTTACATTTCTGCAGCAACAGTCAGAAATACATAAAAGCCACAGAATTGACAGAAGGGATCTAAGATGTGAGCAGAAGGTGTAAATAAATAATATCGACAACATGAAGTGTGATCAGTAAAAGAATCTCTCAGGATATCATATTTTATGGCCATGGTTTTTTACTTTTGGAAGTAAGTAAAGTAAAAGCAAGTAGAGTTGATATCTCTGGTCCTGAACTCATCTTGATGTTACTAAACATAGGAAAATAGTGACATCTCAGTGAATATCACAGCTCCCACTCCATAGTCTGAATTTTTGTGATGTGAGGCTAAGAGGCAAAGCCTGTTGGTAAAGGTTATAGAATGGCTCCAAGCAACGTTTGTATCCTCTGATCCTAAAATATTACAGCAAAAAAGTCAGTCTGTGATCTAAAATGGTGCAGTCAGAAGACGGTCCAGCACACCAGCTCCTTCACTTGTAAGTGGCTCGAGGACTTAAGTTACCAAGACTGTTCTCATGCCATCAGTATGACTGTAGACTAAACTGGTGAGAAAGTCTGCCAAGGACACCAAAAGAGAAGACTTAGTGTGAAAAATAATTTTGCCATCAATAGATACTCAGGGAATTGTGAGAATAAGTATCAGGATTTCCTCAAATGTCAACTATGAAATATTGTCATTTACATGTGCCTGTGCACATATAAGGTAATTCCAGGTGTACTTCTTAAGGCAAGATTTCTCTGAAAGTAAAAGGCACCAGAATGACAGGATTACAAAAGATGATCTGCACACAGAAAATAGCTGCACTTGGAATGATGAAATCTTTTTATTTTATTGCTACTAAAGGATGAGCTTACAAATTGTGGGTTAAAGCTGTGAGCAAGTGGACCATACCTTAAATTAATTGTTTTTAATTTCCTGTGGAGTAAGTTCATTACCAGGTCCCTGTGAATAAGTTTTGTTATTTAACAATTCATCTACCACCCTCCATGAGGCTTTGTGAAGCTGCAGACCTGAGATCATCCTGTCTGTGGACTTTGCCTTGTTCACAGTGGGAGCAAGCACCATCCTCATGACAGCAACTCCAGCTTCTCTAGTGTGTGTTAATTACATTTCCTCTTGTTCATTGGGTGGGAAGAATCTGTGTGCTTGTATGTTTTATTACTTGTTCTGGCCTATCAGCACATTCTTAACGAATTAAGCCTTTGGCTATGACAGAAAGAAGAGGCTAAAGAAAACATGAGTTATGAAAAGTAAACAAATTCATTTCTTTGCAGCTTCATGTAGACTATGAGTTTGGAAGCAGTGGACATTGCCTTACATTTTCCCCTAAATTACCACAGCTTTTTTCACATCCACATGTGAGGTTGGTGCCAGGTCTTCTGAATGTTTGCTTGGGGCCTGAGCCTGTTTGTCTGGACCAGTACCGCCATTTGACACCTAGGTCTCAGTCTGAGATGTCAGTTTCTAAAGATGATACAGAGAGGACATTCTTCATTAATGTTTTCTTTTTGGAGAGAACAGATGGGATATTTTGTTTTCCTAGTAACAGCAGTTTTTGCCAGTTAGTAGCAACAAAAAACTATTTACAGCTAATATCCTTTGTTTATTGTCCTTCAAGCTGATTTCAGGGATGTTCTTGATGGGCTTTTTGACTTCTCCTGACCCTGGTTGAGTGTTCATACTTATTTTGCCCAACGTCATTCCTTTGTCCTTTGTTTACCAAGTCATCTAAAGCTCTCTGGAAGGGACACAGACTAGTTCTACATGATTTACATTCTATTTTGGAAACTGTGGTCAGCTATTTAGAGGAAAGAAGGTCATCAATTGCATAAAATAGGTCATTTGACCCGAGTGGGAAGTGATGTGATGTAGTAAAGGATAGATGAGTTTTACACTAATTTGCGCAATAGAAATTTCATTCCCTTTTTGCATAAAAAGGAGCTTAAAGAGGAACTATTATAGGATAGGTTTGTTATTTGTGGGTAATCTTATTATTATAATTTAAGCTTCATTACATCTGTTCAGCAAGGGGACATAAAAACACAGGAACTGCCAGAGCAGATGAGATCAGTGATCCTTCCATTTGTCTCTTCTTCCCCTGAAAACAACTGCTTTAGAAATTTAGCAAGTAGCAAAGGTTGATATATAGGAGCACAAGTAGAAATCTTGCTTACCCTGTCAGTCAATCTTGAGAAGTTCGTTTTCATTTTCCAGTGCAGTGGTGTTGACTACTTGACCCACGACTTTCAAGAATGATTTAGAATAATAATTCCCAACCAAAAAAACCCCCCAGGAAACTCCATGCTGCTCTTCTGAATAAGACTGATCAGACACTTATGTCCAGAGGACATGTAACTAAATAACTGCTACCAGTTCATCACGAGCCACAGCACTCTGGCAAACAGGCAGAAAAGCAGGTGCCTGAACACAGACATCTAGTGACATTTTTTTGAGACCTTATGTTATTTGTCACAGGATGACATATGATCTTATGGGAGACTTGTATCTTTTTGAAATAGTTGTTGGAGATTAAGCAGGACATCCTCAGGAATATCACCTACATTTAGGTAGCTGTACGTCTCTCTTGCTGTAGGAGGCACATTACTGGGTTAAACAAATTAATATCCCTGTTCTTATACCAAATGTCATCTGGGGTAGGCATCAATGACACCACACCTCATTCCAGTGTTAGTCTGCTCTTCTTGGAAAGTGGCAATAAGTTTGGCACTATACGGGCATTTAGTCCCCCCTCTGGGAGAGTGCTTAAATACTTGCTTAATCATAAACATAGAAAGTCACAAACCTTTAAGTCTCAGGCTTACAGACTGATAATTAAGCTTGATTTTAAGCATTTGCTTAAGTGCTCTGCTGAATTATTATCAGTGTCCTTCATTTCACATGTTGAAGTCAACTATCTATCTGTAAAAACTGATCTTTTTAGAATGATAAAAAGACACATCCCACAATTCAATTTTCTACATGAGTCTTCAGAGATCATAACTTAGTTATGCGAAAACATTCTAAGAGAAGATTATAGTCAATGGAAATTTTAGTGCTGAGAGCATTAAACATTTGTGTTTTCAATGGAAAAACAGTGAGACTCAGCAGTTATGCCTTGATCTTGAGTTTTGAGGTCAGCCCTGGTCATGAATAATCTTTTAGTGGTCTTTAGATCAAATCAAGGTCAGTTTAACATTCCTGTCAAACTGAACATCGCAAAAACAAAAATTTTAGAGGGAAGGGTGTAAATCCACAAAGAATGAAACCAAGGAAAATGTTTGCAATAACCTTTGCAGGAGTGAAACTGCCTAACATTGGGAACAGTTCTGCATGTTCTACTATCATCACAGCAAGTCAGCAGAAAAATAATTGGCTGTTAATACTAAAGCACTGGCTTTCATATACTTATTCTACAGAGTTGTAGATTTGCATGTTTTTTAAGGTCCAGTCTATTTTACTTGAAAGAAGGCTACATTAATCATTTTGAAGTCAAGCAAACTCCTTTTTGATTGTTCTAATGAAATTTATCTTTCAGAATACCCCTTGAACAAAGCATTTGATCGTTTTCTCATTGTAAAGGTAACATTTCCATTATCCATGAACATATACTTGAATCTCTACTAAACAACAAACAAGGAGGAGTTTTGGAAGGTGCGAAAACTGAGTGGCTAATGGACACCACTGGGCAAAGGGAGAGGTCTTCCTGAGAGAGCTGTTTATCACTTGGCTGTAGATTAAACAGATGCTCCAGGAAGTGTTTTTGCAATGAAGTTCATGTTAGTCCATCATATTTATACTTCAGGATAATGGCTGTCCGCATATGAATTAATTAAATTAACATTTCCTGACCTTACTCTCTTGAGAATAAAGTCACCTTCAGTGGGTATATAATAAAACAAAGCAGTGTTGTTTTTTCCATCTTTATTTAAACAAACCTTTACAGAAAAGGTTTGATAGCAAATCTATGAATGTTTACCAGTTAATGAAAAATAAATTTAAGAGTCCCTCTGTAACACTACTAAAGTTACTGAGAATGTAAGAGTGAAATGTTAATTTTAAAGCTATGGAGCCAATGTACATATGTAGTGATTTATATGACTTAATTGTATCCATATCTATGTATAGGAGGAACAATTTACAACATATGTAGATACATGACCCATGAATTCATTTTTATGTGTTTAAATACATAGTCACAGTATTGCATCTAATTTTTCCATTTGCCACACTCCAAAAATATAGAACAAAGCAAACGATGGTGTTTGACTGCATATATCAATAATCATTCTATATGCCATAAGATATCCAAAGACTTCATTATTTAAAATCTAAATATCTGCAGTGGCTGGAAATGCATTCATTCTTATTGAGAGCTAAGGCTTTACAGTTTTAAAAATTGAGCAATATCTAAGTAATTTAAGTACATCACAAAGCATTTAAAGCATATCTTAGCACCATATTTTCACTCTGGCAAATTAAAAGCAGACAAATTGTCATTTAGCAAATTTATGCCACAAAAATGTATCTCCACATATACAGAATTATGTCAAATATCAATTTCAGGAATAAATTTGGGGACTAGAAATAAATTAAGGGCAACAAGAATGAGAGGGTCAGACCAAAGTCCCAGCTTTACATTAAAACAAGCAGACAAAACATTCAGCCGAACAAGTTTGAGGATCATGGGTGTAGTATGAAATGCAACAGATGTAAGTTTATTGATTATTCCAGAAATTTTGAAGAGGAAAATTATTTTCCATGTGTTAGATTCCTTTACCAAATGGATGATACACTTCTAAAATTTCACCTAGGGTCCAAGTCTCATTCTTTTAAATAATTTTTCACATCTTCTGTGATGCTGGTATCATGGTAGACTAGATGGTATCCTGAAAAGTGTAGGTAGAAGGAAGTGTGCTGTTCATGGAAGAAAAATCCTGTGTTCAGCTCTGCAAATGATTAAAATTTGAGTTCAACAAGGATTTTTTCATGATGATAAAGACTTGTCCATGAACACAGAATTGTTGGATGAGAGCCTGTGTTCTTAGTTCTTGACATTAACATTTCACAATGACTTTGAGATGTATACAAGGTTATTTGCACAGTTTGTGTTGGTATTTTTTGCTCTAAAGATTTTTTTTTTTTAATTGTCTCTGCAAAACTGAAGGGAAACTCTTTTAGATTGTTATTTACACCTTGATGAAATTCTGAATATTATTTCTATCTCTGAAAAGTTAACATTGTTAATGGTGAGCTGGTAATTGTATTAATTACTTTACATATCAGAATATGATTGTCTGTTCTTATCTTTGAACCGTGAGATGTCTCTCCTCCCCCTTTGTCCTTGTTATGTTCTTGGCAAAAAACACACCCCCAAAACCCCAGATCTTTTAGAACTTTTAAAACCCATTGCTGGTTACATTATTCTAAAGTAAATTTTAAAGTACCTTTTATTAAATAAAAAAAAATTAAAAATTGAGGCATTGTGTTTACCTTAAACACAGATGGAATATTCTTCCCTTTCTACCTTGTTTAACCCCAACTAACTGGCACTGTGGAATATGTCTGCCCCATAAAGGAATGTTTATTGAAATCAGATTACATCCAGTACAGCTCCTTAACCAAAGCAAAAGCAAAACTATATAGAACGATATGGCATATCTGGCTGGCAAAAACTTTACCTGCATTCTGTTTAAAAAATATTGGTTAAGATTTTCCCACTGGGAAGCTCAAACATGATGAGATCAAAGAGAAAACAGAATCCAACATAAGAGCCTCAGAAAGACTAATTAAAACTTCCATGCTCTCATAGAGTGAGCAGGGACATGACCTAAATGCTGTTAAACCCTGTAGGATTTTTTTCTGTGACATGAATGCTGGGTAGATCACATGCCTAAGTCCAAACTCTGTAGACCTTATACAATTTTCCAGGCACCAGTTCTGCACTGTGTCCAAACAATTATGATAAGCTATCAGATATCTGGAATGGATTATTCCATCCTTACACTTGCAAAAGCCTAACAGGATTTTGAATTATTGTGTGTGTTTCTGGTGCTTCATATTTCCTACACACTCAAATAAAAGTGGTACTTTAAAATATTTTTTTTTAATGATTGCTTTCAGGAGTCTAAAATTAGACACTCATGAAGTTTTCATAGCAGGAACACACAAGAATCTCAAACAATTGTATCACCATAAAAATGTCTCCCCACCCAAAACCTCTCCAAAGCTGAACTGAAGGTTCAGAACCTGTTCTGACATACACAAACTACAATTTGTATCGTTTTTTCATGAAACTGCATGCATATCTGCAAGGACAAAAGCTGGATTGTTGTTTTAACATAGAAAACAGGAAAAGATGATCTAGAACAACATAAATTGTGCCTAAGATAGACATAATAAATATTTTTGGTCCATGTCTGACCCACTAAAAGTAGCTACTTGGGTTTAGAGACTCGGTTTTCAAGTGGCAAGCCAGGTGAACTTCTGGAGCCTGCTAGATCTTCCAATGTCCCAATGTTTTGTAGATTACCTTTAAATGTGATGAAAGTTTGTGTGTGAGTGAGTGAGTATGAGTGTTTGTGTGCGCCTGTGTGTGTGGATTAGAATTTATCCTGCTTTTTTGAATAGGCAAAGAATTGGTTTTGAACTTCTCAGAGTTGTTGCCTTGTAAATGGTTAGTCACAATGTTAGGGGGATGTGAGAAAAGTATATTTTAAGATAAATAACATTTTTTCACCTTGATGTCAACAAAAGTTGGATTTTCCTCACAGTTTATTTTTTGGGTGGTTTAAGAGGATGTTGTTACACTGAAAGGTCTTTTTGTTAAGTAGATAAGAGAAAAATGGAAGCTTGCTATTGAAGAGCACAGCAATCAATTTGCAGAGGGCAGAACAATGGCTTTTGCCATCTGTGTGCTTGGACGTTCACAGGAGGAGCCTAAGAACACCCAGGGGATAAAGTGAAATAGGCAGGACACAGTGTGCTTTTTTCCAACCAATTCCTTGTACTACTAAATCTGGGGAGTGTCTAAGGGAATAAAGTATAAATGACTGAAAGACTTATATAAGAGTTCCTGGGGAATCAGACGACTGGCACATCTACTAAAGGCAGTAATATGAACCCTAGTCTATTCATTCCCTGTTTTAATGTTATTAGATTCTTAAATTATATTTTCATTAAAGGTATGTATATATCATTAAGAACTGAGCCTTAGCAAATCCAGCAATGGGCTAAGCTGAAAATCAACTGTTTCCAGAAATGTCCCATGGAAAGTATAACACTTTACAAAGTAAAATCTACAGTCGAGGAGATGGGAGGGGAGATTTTCTTGGAGGTCTTCCTTGAGGAATTAGGGTTATGTTGAGAGCGCGAGCCCTAAATCGTCTGATCCCTCTCATGCTATAATCTGGTAGTGAAAACAAACTCAGGACCACATGATAGGATTTAGCATGGATAAAATCTCAAATCTATTGAAAATCCTTTAGTAAATTCCTAGCAACAGGTCAGTATCATTAGGAGGGTTTGAACTTTTAAGAAAGTTTGGGTACAAGAGACTAAGAGTCCTGTCACACTTGGAATCTGCAAGTGACTAATTATCCAAGAATTGTGAATAAAACAGTGAACACTTATTTTCATGTTTTATTTTTAATTTAGTTGCATTGTTTTAGAAAAAAACAGAATTAGAAATATCCTGAAACAAAATCAGTTAATAATGGAGAAACTATTGTCCTCTGCTGTTTGCGGAGTAAAAGGGAGGAGGCTGAATGAAGACTGTAGAACTGAGTAACAGAATGACACCATGAAATGGGGCACCCTGGTGTCAGAGAGGAATTAAGGCCAGGAAAGTGGGAGCAGAAAGAAGACACAATAAATACCTGGAGTTTTGCCAATTGAGCTAAAGATGGCTAGAAATTTTCTGACAAAATATCTTGTCAAAATGAATGTAATTTTCTGTGTAGACACACATACAGTTTTGATAAAGATGGGGTTTCTGTTCAGAGAGGGATGCCTGGGAAGATCTAATACAAAGTTATTAAGATGTTCAATAAGACATAGCAAACAGCAATCAAGGTTTTTGTGGTGGTGGATTTGGAGCAAGGATTTGACTCTCACTCCTACTGAATGTTTCCAGGAGGCTGTGATGGGTGGGCTCTTTCATTAACGCCCTTCTGTGACTTTTTCTGCTTTTCAGATGGGAACGGGGGCTTAAGCTTTAGTGTTTCACACCCTAATGAGGGCTAGCATCTGTTGCTGGGGCTTTTGCATCTTGATTAAGTAAGTATCTACAGGATGAGTGAGGGAGTGAGCAAGCAACTCTGACTCTGTGACTTGCTAATAACATTTTTTTTTATTCCCTCCAATAATGAAGAATCAATTGTATATACAGAGTCGGAGAAATCAGAGAGACATTATGGTCATCGCCTCTCCTCTGAAATACCCTATCTGAGATATTGGTTCTCCAGTTCCTTTGCTGGAACAGGCTGGATAAAGTGTTGGTCTGTGGTATTTCAGCTAAGTGTCCTAAGGATATTTAGTTTAGGAGAGGTAGATATTATTTAATGAACAAAAAATTTGGAAAATCTTGAGTTTGTCCTGAGAAAGAACGTGGAGGTTTTTTTAACTCTTGAGAATTTCTATAGGACAGGTAAACTAGTTCTTTGCTTAAGACCATTCAATCCCACGGTTTGAACTGTGCATTCAAATAACTGAACTGCATGAGCAAACATGAGCCAATTAAAAACAGAGGATACAAAAAATGCTCTGTACTTTGGCATTTTCCATATGCTTAAGCAAATCAGGCATCTGTGCACATAATAACTGGCATGTGCACTCAAAATTCCAATGTGTTTTATTTTGAAAATCTATTCTTAAACATGTTTTTCAGAAACATATCAGAAGGTTGGTATCCTGGTTGAAAAAGGTTTCTTAAGCATTTCTTAAAACTCACTTGAAATAACTAAGTCTGTGAAATGAAGCTGGCAGTCTAACAAGTTTGGACTTTTCTGTATGAAATCACTTCCTTCGTCTGCTTAGACAAGCAGTGAAAGGCAAACCATTAACCCATTTAACAATAGTAACTTGCTTAACCTGATGCCTATCAGTTTTTTTTTCACCTTGAAGAGAAAGCTAATTGGCTGGACAAGATATTTTATTGGCTTCCCTTGTATCCAAGACCTTCTTCCAGCCTGAAGGTAACCCTAGATGCCAAAAAGACAATTTTATCTAATTTTTCGAATAAGGAAGGACCAAGTATGAGTGTCATGATACAGGCATCATTGAAACCAAGTTTTAGAACTGACAGGGAACTCTCCTGTTGTCATTAGTAGCATACATGGGGGAGGGTGCGCTAGCAGAATATTTTGTCTTCTCCCAGAAGCATGTGAACTCAGCTGTTGAATTCATTTTGTCACATATTAGCAGCTGCTTAGTGCAGAAAAGAATTTGGCAGTAGGTACCACTTCACAATCAACTAGAACTGGGAGCCAAGCTGTGAAAAAGTACCTCCAAAAGCAGTTTTCAGTGTTTGATTGCAGGAAAGAGGTACACACTTCTTCCTTACACTTTTACCTCTCCCACTCTCTTTAACCTTCCTGGCGAGAGGCAACAAGGTCTCATAATAATGACACAGAGATAGGTGATAGCATCATCTATTGGGTGCTATGAATTAGAGCAGATAAATGATTTAGTTGAGAAGGATTATTGCTGGGCATTTCCATATATGTTTGGTCCTTCACAACTGCATTGGGAAAGAACTTCTGCTCCAAATATACCTTCCTATTGTAAGCTTAAGCTGTTGAAATACAAACACATCTTCCTTGTTTCTACTGGGATTTAATACATAGAAGAAGAATTTTCCTCACATGAAAAATTCTGTTCTGTTGTCACCATGCATCTCAACAATATTTGCGTTATGTACCTGACTGCTAAGGAAAGCTCTGACAGGTGTCACTGATATGCTACAAGAAGTTTCTATACACAGCGCTACTGTTGGGTTGATTTGTTTTTCAGATAGGACTCTGAAATCCCAACAGGCCAGAGTCTTAGTGGGTGCAAATCAGGACAGAATTAGTCAGCTTTATGTTAGCTGAAGTATAGATCAGAAGATACTAGAGTATATTCCTGGGCTGTATCTCCTGATAGAGAGCTGATTCTAGAGACAGGCTTTAATTCTCTTCTTTATATCATAATACCTTTTAACATTGCATAGCTTATAAAAAAACTATTAGCTGACACAGCTTTGCTCATGTACTCAAGTGTTGTAAGCCTTCTTCATCTTCACACCTACTCTTCTGCTAACCTTCTTAACCACCAGCTAACATCTGCTAAATAAAGTATCTCTCAATGGGGTTTAAAGGAAAAGTTATGATAATGTATCAAGCTTTCCTGGAAAGAGGCTGTTACTACCTGGTAGTATTATACACACAGTGCTTGAAGAATGGAGGTTTTTCATCCCTCCCTCTTAAAGTAAATATGCAAAAGGTTCAGGTCATATTTCCATTTCTCTTTCCACCCAGTAGGAGTGTAAGAAAGCAATATTTCTATGTGGGGTGCTTGTCTTAAGCCAAGTGTTCAAGTTGGCTCAAGTGGAGGTTGTGTAACACATGTCAGAGGGATGCTTCAAGTTAAACACATCATCTGGTTGGATACAGAGTCAGCTTCACACAGATCTGTGCTAAATTAGGGCTAGGGTCTTGCCTCTATCATCTCCATTATATGCTTGCTCTACAGGAGACCAGAATGAAAGTTATCTTTCAAGGCAAAGTGCCCCAAAATAATAGATTTTTTTAGGAGAGGCTGAGAGTTCCGCAGAGGATGAAGTGCCAGGCCTGGGTTGTACCATCAGAGGTTCATTCTAGTGCTCTTAGTACTGCTTCACAGGATGGCTCCAGCCCCACTCCCTTGCACTTCAGCCCCTCTTCTCGACCTCTATGGATCTACCAGTAACTTGTTATACAAGAGCCTTTTGTTTTACTGTAACTTCCAACACCAACATGCAGAATCTTGCTTTTATTAAAAATGTGCTTTTATTTCTATTTTCTGTTCCAAACAATCTTTTTGGCATGAGGAGCAAACTCTGTCTCATCAAAGGAGAACAGAGTATAATACAATCCATTCTCATAACAATGAGGGGAGGCAGAAGGTGGTGTTTAGATATGCTTGTAACTTATTTGCTTTGTGTGCCACACATTCCTGTGGTTGACAGGATGCCAGCAGTAGAAAGAACACTACCTGTGAAATGAGGGGCTGCCTTTCATCTTGAGATCAGAAAAGTAGGGCTCGTGCACTATAGGCAGTTTTCAAAAGGCTTTTACTTTGTGCATGAAGTGCAACTCTACCAGTTCTGCCATGGTGATAAAAAATTGCTGACCGATGTGGGAGAGGACTGGGATTTAGAACACATGTTACAAGATTGCATGTAGAATTGTTTGCATTGTTTCCAGAACAGTTTTTCCATCAGAAATATCTATTTGTTAAAAGTCCAGTCATTCTGGGAAACAACACTGAATTAAAACTCTTGTTTCATAAGAAAACCTGAAAAACAGTTTTGATAAGGTTGAAATCCTGCTGTGGACTTACTGGAATAATATTTTATATTATAGCATTGAGAGTGAAACATATACAAATCAGAGTCAATGCTATTTATTTTCAGGAAGTTTCCTATTTAAATTATTTAAGCCATTGCCAGATGCTCCCCGAAAGGCTACCTCACACTTCTCATAGTTTCTTATGTCAGGTCCAGTCTATAAATGACTGACATTAATTTATGATCTCAAAGTAAAGGTCCCTTCAGGTGTCTGTTGTGCTTTGGCCATGCACAGTAAGAAATGGGATGGGTCATTTGTTGTGTCCTGACAATGTAATCCCAAGAGATGGAAATCTGATATCAACTAGAATGGTATTTCTGTTGTTTCAAATGTAAGAAAAGCTATTCTGGAGAATAGGATGCGATATGGTAAATGGCGATAGGAATCTGGTTTAAATAAGGACTTATAAACACCCAGGTATGTCTGTTTAACATTGTTTCAAAGATTTGTGTTTCAGTAAAATCAAAGAGCTCTGGACGTAAGACTACCATCATGAACACAGATATCTTTATGACAGATATTGAATAGATTTTGCATAACTCTTACTAGGGACATAATTTATGACAGTTGCAGGTAAAAAAGAAAGGGTCTGGGGTCAGAAGTATTAGTTTGGAAGGCTCTCATGTCTTAGATAGTATCTCAGATCCTCTGCTTCAAGGAGCTATCACAATTTCCTATTGGCCTAAGCCAGAACATTTCTGGCTTCCAAGTAATTTTTAGAGGAATTTATTTGCAGAACAGAAATAACTACAGAACGGAAATAGGCAGGTGCACAGGCATTAATCTGTGATGCCCTGATCAACCAAATATAAGGTGATGGTAGGGTAAAGCAGGAGGCACTGCTCCTCTGTGTAAGTATCTTGATCAGGTCAAAGACTGATAATATTCTGGTCAATAACTGAAGAAAGGAGGAAAAGAAGGACACTTTCCTAGACTCCCTTTGTATAAGGGTAGAAAAATGTCCCTGTTAAAGGAGACCAAGTAAGAACCCTCAATTTCTCTCTGGTGGAGACTGCCTTTCTCCATTGACATAGATTGTCTAGATAATTCTCCTTATGCAAAAATTGGGCTTTGAGACTGCAGACTAATCAGTAAGATAAATTCTTTTATTAATAGCCACTAAAGTTGTGGTCTAAATTACAGCAGGAGTGAACCTCTTGATGTCTATCTATGGCATGCCATCTACTGAGGACTCTGGAGCTTGCTGTGGGTCTTATGCCCACCCTTTTGAAACCATCTTTGGAGGTGATCAAAGGCTCTCTGATATAATATCAAATTGGATGTTTTGGATCTTTGTCTTCAGTAAACATTATAAACACATCTAAAGTTAAAGTATTCTCAGTATATACAGCACCAGTGAATTTTCTTACTTGCTGACTATAAATGTCAAGGAAAGAATCACAACTCAACAGCATTTTCAGAACTTGAAATGAGTTTATTCGACAAAAGGGGAAAAGGGACTCGTAAAGGATAGAGTGGTTCTTTGCTCTTGTATGTTGATAATTGGTGCCACTTCTAAAATAATGTCTCATCTCATCTTCTATAAAGCAGATTCATGACATTTTAGAGAAAGAAGTTGTTTGTCTCATATAACATCTCATATAGTGTGCTAACCTCTGACCATAGCAACCAGCATCTATTCTTTTTAATTTCCAGTGAGACTTGCAAAACAGATGAAATATTGTTGACTCCAGTAAGAAAAGGTGTTTGGAATTTCAGTGTACCCTTTTCTGAACAATTATGGGAAAATACTTAGTGGAAAATGCTTCTGCCTTCCTGAGATTTCAAAGATGGGATGTGAAGTTCCTGAAGTCTGTATGAGAAATTGTATTAATTACCATTTTCGGTTTGGGGCAATTGACAGAATAGTTTTCATTCAGTTTGTATATTGGTTATTTCTGGTAAAAAGCCAAAAGGAAACTGCTCACTACTGAGAGTACAGGATGTTGGCCAGAGACATAACTCCGCACACAAAAATTAATAATGGATGGATATGGGGTTGGGATGGATAGACCATTAGAGTCATGCACTTTTACCTAGCACTTTTATCAAGTGTTATTGGAAACAGCATACTGCTTTTCTCTTTGGTGTTTCACCAGTTTGTGTCAGCGTGCAGTCCTTGCCAGAGGAGACCTTCACCTTTGCAGGAAATGCATCATGCAGATGACTAGCAGGTTCCAGAACTACTTACAATTGAGTATCAGGCACACTGTGAGTCATCATGTAGCTGCGTAGTCACTCATGAAGAGAAAAAAGCCCAGAAAAAAGAATTTTAAAGAAAAAGGAATCCTTATTTTTAGAATTTAATTCTGACATTTCCACTTGTAGATCTTTATGTTTCAACATATTCTACTACAGAATAATTTCTGCAAATTATAGATCAATAAGATGACTCTGCAAATTTTTGTATCTGAATAAAACATAGGGTTATGTTAAATGCTGCAGCTATTATGCAGAATAGTAATATTAATAAGTAATATGAGCTAACTTGATTTAGTTATTTTTGTGAAGGCTTGCATGGAGACTATTGTACTCAATAGACAATTGGATTACAGGAAAGGAGTCATTGTAACCTCTTTCTTTAATTGACTGTTTATATGGAAGTCCTATTCCATGTCCATTTTTATAACTAACACTATTCATGTAGATAAACTTTTCCTTATCCTTCAAGGCTATTCTTACACATGGACCATTAATGTTCTTATGTAAAGGGTGGTCATTTTATGTTTATTGTATTCATTAGATAACAAGTGTCGTGTAAAACCTACCAAGCTGGAGTTTGTCCAAAACATCTTCTTGGGAGGAATGTTGATGTATCCATACCATTACCCCCAAAGTTCAAACTTGTCCCGAGACAGATTTTGCATCATTAAGTGGAGATTGCTCATGTGTTTGATTCATGACTGATCATAAGGCATGAGATATGCTCAAATGGGAGTCACATAATTCAATCCTGGCATCTTAAGATTTATGTTTGCAATGCTATGAAAGCCTCATTAACTTCCTCCCTGGCTTTCAAAGAAAAAGTAATATTTCTTTGGCTCAGGTTATCTTTGGAAGGAAGGCTCTGTCATAGCTGTTAATCAGCAGCCTGCCAGATATTAAGTCTGTAATACGTAGTTATATTTTTTAAGTATTCATTCAAAGAAATTCCTTCTCTTTCTAATTTTAAAATTTGTCAGCAGTTTAACAGAGAATATTCTGGATACTCTCACACACACATTGTATATTTTTCCTACATTTTTACCCCAAGTACTCAGGTCATCCAGTTTTAATCTCCCAAACTCTGACTTTTCCATTTGTGATCCTACAGTAGGAGTTCAGGTCAACATTCAGATTATGTCTTCTGTTGCCTTCAACGATTTAGTGACCAAACAGTCTGATTTCAGATTTATAACTCTGCTCTTACAGCCACCTTTATATTGCCATATACAGTTATTGCTTCATTATACCTGCTTCAGAAAATCAACAGCAAGTGAAAACAAAGAACTGTAATGCAAGGGTTGGAATACGTACACACACTGTTGAGACATGCATAAAAGAACCAAATTTAAGTGGAACAATTATATTTTATTACTCTTTTCTTTTCCATCCTCCAGTATTCTCTGTTAAGCATCTGTGCAATTTTCCCTCTGTGAATTCTCTTTCTTCTTCTGTATTGCTATTCTCAGGTATGTTGCTTGGCCTTCTAAAAGCTGGCAAATTGGGCTCAGAAAAACACATGGAAGTTCAAAGCTGGTCTCTACATATCCTCATCTCTTTGATCTGAATTCCTGTAAGTACAAGCTTTCCCAGAGACCTTCCTTTCCTTCCTGGTAGCTGACTGGAAAATACTGTGAGAATCCTCTTTTGCACTGCATTTCCAAGTTTTCAATTCTAGTTCAGGGTTGAATTAGCAAGTGAAAATATGTGAGGAAAAAAAAAAAAGTCTATGAAATGCTTTTTAGACATCATACAATATTTCCTTTTCAACTTGCTTAATTTGCATTCAGCTCACGCTTACAATTGTTCTTGTGTTCCAAACCATTTTGTCAGATATCTGAACAATTTTGTCTTCCTTTTCTCCTGCACCGTACAAATTAACAAATTTTCTCCAGTCTGTTTTTCTGCCTCTGTTTTGTGTCTTCCACCTCTCTCCTCATTCATAGAATTCCCTTTTCTTTCCTAGCCTTGTCTCAATGCTGGATCTCCTTCTCAAAATGATAGATCTCCTTCTCAAATACTGTATCTCCTTCTCAAGGGTTTCAACTCTTTATTCCTGTTTTCCTTATAGATTCTGTAATTTTTGTTATGATGGGTTTGTGCACCTATTTATCCGCTTCTTTTATGGTTTACTTATATGACTGCCTGGCCATGCATGGATTTACTCACACATTCTCATTGCTCAAATCCCAGACACAGGGCAGGATACACATGCCTCGTCATGCAGTGAAGCAGCCTCTACACTTTATATCCTGCTGTTGCCCACGCAGCCACTGCAGCAAGACTGCTACATGTAAAACAGCATACAATGTTGTGGGTTTTTTGTTTTGTTTTGTTTTGTTTTTAACTTAGCCCTCATCTTGTGTAGTTTCTAATACAAGTTCTGTTTTCAAGTTACATGGGTAAATGAATGACTGCCTTCATGAAAGCCAGATCTATATAACAAATAAGACTTTTTCCTACAGACCTTAATAGGGAACCAGCCCAGGTGTTCCATAGCACAAAATCACAGCTCTGTAACTTCAGTTGTATAGCTGTAGGCATCGAAAGGCAGTACAAGAAAATCCAGGCAGAGAGACAAACTAAGGACTAAATGGAGAAAAGCACAAGACAAGTGATGAAGCAATGAGATTAACAAAGGAATACTGCTTTTGCCATTCAGGTACCTGATTGCCACCCAGAGCTTCATGATAAATTGACCAGATCAGTCACGGTCTACATGAACAGGAGGAGGCTATTTGTTTAACTTCTCATTAACCACAGAAGTGTGACACTGCAGAGACTGTGTCCCCCTATTAACATCACCTGATGCAGAAAGCACTCCAGACCACTTGGCAGAGAGATGCTCTACTTCTCTGTATGACATTTCCTCCCCTTCTCTCTCTCCTTCACTTCTTCTTTGACACTGTATCCAACTCTGGCCTCAAGCAGCACTCTATGGGAATGAGGAGAATGTTTCTTGATATACTGTAAACCCTTTGGGGCAGAGATCTGCATCTGATGGCTAATCTGCTGGTTTGTGTTTGTGATGGTTTTTTTGTGTTTAGACATAATTTAGCCATGGGTACATCAAGCATAGAGTGGAATACAGTGTTGTGCAGTATGTGTGTGTATATATATATATATATATATATGGCGATCTGTTAGCATGCATTGCACAGTAGTAGTCTACTGAATGTTACACTACTGAGTTTCTCTTCCTAGCTTTTCACAAGATACGAGATTTCAGACAATTTGACAGAAACAGGATCCACTTCTCAAAAATTTCCCTTCAATTCCTGTTGCTATTTATCATTATTTAACACTTCAGCTCAGCAGCCATGAAAACCTATGTGCCTACTTTCTAGGTTCTATTTCCTCTTACTTTCATTAATTCCTGGCAATTACAATGTTTGTTTAATTACATAATGTGGGAAATTATGCTAATCAATTCTGTTTACACCCAGCTGGGATCCTTCAAGATACATGGATATCCGCAGTTGGTGAAAAATGAAGAGACAGAGGTGATGAAATTAATTCAATAATTCATCATAATAGAAGCTTGCCCAGACCAAAATTTCCTCTGCAGACTCCTGTCAAACCTGAAAAGCTTGTATCTGAGATCCACTCTGAAACCTTTCCCTCAGGGAGGCTACTGAACGACTGAAAAAGTCTCTAGAGGGTCTGAGCTCTTTAGAAACAGTTGACAGCTTAGGGTTGTATTTCTTTCTAGGTGCTTTGAAGAAGGAATTGTTCTCATCATTTTTAGTGGCTGGACAGTTACATTGCCATGTGCTGTTCTCTTCTGCTGAAAAATGAACCACAGTACTAGGACAGGTAAGATCTGCAGAAAAACACAGAGGGGAAAGAAAACATATTTCAGTATCATGCTACCCTACCTTTCAGCCCTCTATTTCTTCTACAGTCCACAAAATCTCTGCACAAATATCTACTTGTTTGTTTTGTACCATCCCTAGACTTTGGTATTAATCTTTCTGGAGACTCTTTGTAGGATACAGTAGATACAATCCAAAATACAGTAATATAAACACACATTTCCAAACAGTCCTTCAGAAAGTACCAAAATATTATTGCTTCCTTATGTAAGTAAAAAAATTCTGATATATGTATGCTGATGCAATTTCTGTGGATTGACAGAAAGAATTGTGAGTACAGTATTACCTCCTAGCCAGAGCCTGATAAACACTCATGAATTAAGATTTATGCTTAAGTGGTATATAGTGCAATTCACCCTTGAATCTGACCCTGAAAATGTATGTCATTTAAAATTTGGCACTTTGTGATTCAGTTGACAGTTGCATTGACTCTGCAGATCCTGCAATACCATTGCAGCAGGTTGAGGTAGCATCATTGCATATGGAATTTCCAATGAAAACTTGAAAGAAATTTAAAATCTGGAGAGAAGGGAGGACACTTTTTCATACATACTATGTACATTATTTGAAGCAACAGGCTATTCCAAAAGAACAAAGAAGCAGCAACTGTTTTCAACCACTTCTCTTTCTTATAAACATATTTCTGTTTGTCCAGGAAACACATCAGTAAGTTCCAGACATGCTCACGTAGTCTTAATATTGGCAAAAGTACAGTATCGCCAAAGGGGCACATTCAGAGGTAAATTGATTTCACTCTTCTAATGGAAAAAATGCATGGTATCCCAAAGTCTTTTGAAAAAACACAAAAGTGAAGCAGCATCCCTTTACATATTTATTGGAATCATTCCTAAGTGCATAAAAATGCTTAGGTGATTTTTAGTCAGACCAAAAAGTTATATCCAGATGTGAATAAATGGCTATTTGGATTGCTTTTCTAGGTGAAAAATTATCGTGCACCACAAAATAATATATAATATATACCAGACTACCCTCCTTGTGTCATCTTTGTGATGAATGAACATCATGGGGGAAGAGGAAACTTGCTTTCTTCTTATTTTTCCTTCCATACTTGCAGATTTATATTGAGATGAAAAATGAAACTCTGATTCATTTACTGTTAAGTTGGTTTTGAGAGATACAACCCATTCACTAACACCGCTCAAAGACATCAGCAATTTGTGACATAAAACTGTGGTTACATCTGGGCAGAAACTGATGGAGAGTGGAGAGAGAGGCATGGGACTCTGTTACCTGTCTGTCTTCCTATCACACAGCTGCTTCACAGGCAGCCAAAAGACTGTCAGTGTAGTAGGGTGTGCTTAAATGCAACCCATGTACTCCAGAGTGTAGTATCCAGACTGCCCATGAAGGATAACTGTCTACATGTGTGCAGGGAAATTTGACTCTGAGGGCATCTGTAAGGCCAGAAGCAGGCAGCCTGGGCATGTGAAGAGATGCACAGCTCCATTGTCTCTCCAGAGCTTGTAAAAATCTTTACACTTCCCAAAAGCAACTTCAAGTAAAAGGCAAAGAGGTAGATTAAACAAAACAAAGGTAAATCCTTAAATGCAATCCAGTGTTGTATTGCTGGGAACCTCTTTAACCCATTTGGAAAATCTCCACCGCATCAGCTGACACATTTTTACAAGAAATGTTTCCCTATCACCCATTTTCTTCCACATGCTTAAGAAATACCTTTTACCTGCACTTGTAAGGTAAAAGTGGTGCAGCACTGCTACATGCATCCAGTTAAGTCTTACTTCTTAAAGGAAACCTCAAAAACAATCTTAGCGACCGTAACAGTTGTTCTAACCCAGAGAAGTGTGACTGTGGACATGTGTTTTTCACTTTCCCTGTGATTAGCATATCAGAAGACAGGACCAATATATTACCCTCCTAAGATTATACTTTTCTCTGGGCATATCTTACCTGGTGTGAAACAGGTTGCTTGCTTTACGTACCTCTTATACAGACTAGTGATATTTCTAAAGAATAGACAGCCATCATACTAGAGGGAAAAATCATGGCTTTTTGCTTCACTCAGCTGTTGTAGTAGTCAGAAGATAGGCCCGAGTTCGTTTTAGGAGGAAAACTACACATCCAGATACAAGACTTCATGCTTGTAAGGCCAGATAATGTTAAAAGTAAAGAAAAGAACTGAAGGAGTGGGCAAAACTGATGTAGGACTCATTTCTCAGATCCAGATGATGAAGAATGTTTTTATCTATGTTTGCATTACTCGTAGGAACCAAAATGAAGTATTTGTGACTTCTGCTGATGCTACCAGGACATCCTTGGAAAAGGACAACATTAGCAAGTTGTTACCAGTGTGTTGGCAAGCTTTAACTGAATAGTACAGACAGAAATTCCAAGGCCTTTGGCTTCCAGGTAGTCCAGATGATTTTGTTTCCTTTTTGGCAGTCTCACAGTAAGACAGGAGAGGAAGCGCTACGATGTCAGCTGGGCTGTATATGTCTGTCTGCACAGGAGTCTTCGGTGACAAAAGGTCATGAAATCTCCAAACTGAGGTTTTCCTTCTTTCTTCTGGTCTTTTTTTGGTGTTTTTTTGTTTTGTTTTGTTTTTGTTTGGTTTATTATTATTATTATTATTATTATTATTATTATTATTATTATTTAATAATATGCAATATCTCACTTATGATAGACTTTGAATATATTTTTTTAAAGGATGCCCTGGAAACCCTTACAGATTTTCAATTTGAAAGAAACCATTTGCAAATATCTGTAGCAGGCATATTTGGTACACCTCCCACACTTCTTCTCTAGAAGAAGATTCCAAATCTTCCAAATATTTTGTGGAATAATCTCAAACACCTTCAAGAACAGCAAGCTAATGAAAGCATGAAAAACAGATGCCTGAAATCCAAAGGCGCTTTCAGAATGATGACCAGTCCTGTCAGCTATCTCAAAAGTGGGAAGGAGATAATTTTGACTGTCACTGATAATAAGAACAGTTGGAAGAATAAAAGGCATTTTAAATCAGCACTTCAGCACAGCTCCCTTATTCCCAGCACTAAAATAATTGGTGCAACACACATATCACACACAAAAGACCTGAGACAGATTCCTCTGACTTAATTTTCTCTGAGGCTTTGCTCTATACTAATGATATAGCATTCCTTCTCTTACAGGTCTATTTGAAAAAAACTTGTAGGCCAGAGTAGTAATCAAAACCTTTTGGTGGATTGCCCGGTTCACCTCACTCAGCCAGGATGTACTCCTTTACATCCAGGGCATTAAGCCAAGGTTTTTCCCTGCTGTTTTTAACAGCTAACATCAACACCATTACTGAGAGACCTTGCTTGAGAGATCAGGGCTGTGGAGTTCACCAAAACTTTCCCAAAACTTTCAGTAGGCAAAGGTCCAAAGAAGGTGTTTTCCCCACCTGGGAAAAAGCAGTGAAGAAGCTCATAGAACCACTTTCTTTTGTTCCTGCCCCAAATCAGCAAGTGCCCCTGCAGCCTGGAGTGCCCTGTACGTGACCTGAAACAAGTCATTTAATCCGTCTGTGCTTTACTTCCACATCTGTAAACTGGAGATAATCCTTCTCCACTTCTCCAGGCAGCTTGGAAGATAAATTTGTTAATTCTTGGGAGCTGCTCAGTACTTTGACAAATTGGGCTCTCTGCATGCAAGCACTCAGAAAAAATTCTACTCCTGAAGCAACCCTTCCTCTATCTGACAGCTGAAAGATACAGGTTTGAACATACTAATCCACTGCGCTTTAAGACTTTAATCCTCCAAATTCACCCTAGTGATTATTATGCCTGGTTGAGCATCAGAACTGAACAAACAAATGCTGAATAAAGTCAGTCTGCCAAAAGATTTAATTTCAGACATTTAGGTTTTGTTGGGGTTCCCCCCCCACCCCCCACCCCCCCTCAGGCTCTCTGAAGAAAAAGAAAACAAGCTGATTGAATATTAAGACAGCTGCCAGACTTGGTTTTTACCACAAATACCATGAAAGAGCAGCCATGGAACTCAAACCCCAAACATCTTGCTGCTGTGGGGGAGGCAGGAAAATGAACAAGAACAAAGACAAGGAAAGAAGAGCATTTCAGGACAGAGAAAACTGTGATAAAGGTGGTTTTGGTCAGGTCCATTAAAGTATTGTGCATCTTCACAGGCAGCATAAGGCTGGTGTATAGGTAACAGTAGTTGCCACTGTATATATACAGTAGTCACCAGAACCATGCTGGTGGTGCATTTCCTTCTACTTCTTTTTGTTTTACCATTTACTTTGAACTAAGTTTGCCTTAGTGTCCTGAAGAGATGCACAGAGGGGAAAATGCTTTAAAAATAGACAGTGGAAATTTTGTCCCTATAAATAAAACAATACTATGGAATGGACAGACCTTTGAGTCAGTCTCGTGTGCTCCCCAGATGTGTAAAGAGATTTGGATAAATTGTGTGTGAGCCATACTGTCTGCTTGATGATTGTGACCATAGAAACATATAACCATATCACAAAGGACAACTGATTTCCTACATCTCTGCATATACCTTCCCCTACATTATCTTGCCAGAAATTACTGGTTATTTGTATAAATCTCATCACTCACTTTTTTAGGTCCATGAAATAGGTCCATGCGACAAAGTTCTGTAATTGGAAAGCAAATATTTTAAAACATAATTATCTGGAAATATAATACCATTATTCAGGAGAAAGCATTCTGTAGCAAACATTGAGGACTCAGAAAATACAAATCACCATGTATATTTAGGGCTAGGACAGAGGGAGCAACATTCTTAGTGTTGAAGAAATTTTATTTTCCACCCTGATACCTATAAGAACTCATACTCCTCATTTGCTTTTAACTTGGTGGTATCACTGAGGTTCAACATTAACTTCGCATTTGCGGGTGGATCTAAGGTTCACAAGTTTGGTGTGGTTCTTCTAATCAGCAACATACTGTTCAAGTACTATTTATGAGACCTTGTTGATACGGAAAATGGGGCTGGAAATATTGTAAAAACACACTCAGTCTGGTATGGAAACAACTTCCAAGAAGCTATTTTTGAGCAATTTCCACTTCTTGTCCTGCTCTTAAACAGGAAGCAGAAAGAATCACAACAGTGGCTATGTTTAAGTCCTTTCTGAAACCTTGCAAGCAAGTTAAAGTTTCTGGCATAGCTACTGGGAGATTTTACAATCCTCATCTTGTGCTTTCCTGACCAAGAATACCTGTAAATTAAAAGGTGCTTTCAGCAGAAGGGCTTTTTAGAAATCAAAGACTACATTCCTGTCTGTGACAATCCTTTGGCAGCAAAGGATTTCTATCAGTTCTCCACGGTTGGAGAATTTGGCTGAGAAGTTCTTGTCTAATGGTTTCTACAACATATAACTACATGAATCATGTTGTTTGCTATCATCCTGAAGCTGCAAAGAATTGTCCATCAAATTAATCCTCTCATTTGTAAGTGTTCAGGATTTTACTTCAGGATGGGATGGATGTTTGTTTGGATTAATAGAAGAAACTCTGCATTTTGCTTCAAATATACAGTCAGTTCAAGTGAGTGCCAGTAACATTGTGAGTGTAATGTGTTTGTCTTATCTGTCCTTGGCTGATAGTAAAGGAACAGACATCTAGTGAGCAGAATAGTTGTTATGGAGAGGAAAAGAAAAAAAAAAAAAAAGAAAAAAAAAAAAAAAAAAAAAAAAAAAAAGAGCCGCAGCTTTCCTTTTGTCAGATAATGGAAGAAAATTTTTAAAAAAGCATCTTGAAATAACTATTAGCAGGAGAAAAAGTAAGAAAAGGCACTTTTTCACCTTTTGTATCTCTCCAATCACTCAGCATGTTCTACTCGTTTTACTGGAGAAATCATTTTGTCAGCTAATTGTGTTCATAACAATAGCTGATGTAGTGCATGGGAAGCTGAGCTACATGTTCACTGCCTTTATGCCTGCTCAGGATGTCCACCACGTGCAGGCAGTCTCACAAACCTTCCCTACAGAGGCGATTTCTCTCAGTGACCTTCGCAGTTCTCATGGTGGGCTATTTTTGTTGGTGAGGTTAATTTAGGATATAAATCGGAAAGGAACTTGTTACCATGAGGGAGGAAAAATGTAATATAACCTTTGTGAAATTTTTATCTGTCGTCCATATCTCAAAGTCATAAAAATTAATCTGGTTGATATGCATGAGGTTTGAACCAGGCCCTTAAAAACAACCTTTAAAATTTACAGAAAACAATCTCCTCTTTTTTCTTTTGCCCTTCTTTCTTTTTCCTCTTCACTTGCAAGCGAATTGGGTTTCTCTAAATGTCTTCTCATTACTCCCCCCTTACTTAGTTCAAAGGTATGGGCAGATTTGTGTTTTATTTAGGAGACAGCATTTTATTTAGGTGAAGGGCTTTAGCAGAAGAAGCAAAAATCTAATGATTTTTTTAAAAACTTCAAAGAACTATTAAGAAACACTGTACAAAATATGATTGTATGCTAGATAAAGGAGTTAAGATGGTCGATGGCAACATAATTTTACAAAAGAAAAAACAAAGATTGATGTATGCTCTTGAAAAAGATCTCAGAAAGTTTGCTGAGAAAGGACCATGAGAATTGTATTAATCCCTCGTTCCCTTTCTCTGCTTTTAAATATTTACCCCAAGTCACTGGGGATAGATTACAATGATGAAACTATATATGCCCCTCAGTGCCGTTACCTTAGTTAACGGAAGAACATGCAAGGACTGAAGGTAAAGCTTATTGTCTTCTGTTTGCTTCAAGAAAATACTGATTCCTGTACAGACAAACACACATGTATGTGTATGTATGTGTGTGTATATATATATATATACATGGATGCAATTATTTGTTCTTTCATGTTAACACAAGATGTTTTAATCCCCCAGGAAATGACACTTCCTCCAGATGTCCACACTTTTCAATACAGAAGTCTAGATGATGGTGCAGAGTGGGGATGGGAGGAATGCTGTTTGGCACCTGCTTTCTGTGTAACTGAACAACAGGATTTCTCAATGCTGTGGCACTGTATCACATTTCGGAAATTGTAAAAATCTGCAATGAGGATGTTTCTACCGGAATTTGTAAAAATCTGCAATGAGGATGTTTCTACTGGAATTTGAGAGCTAAGCACATAGAAGACTTTGGGCAGTTCAGGACTGAAGCAAGCCTTTAATTACCAAAACTTTTCAGAAGTTTAGGACAAGTTTGATATTAATCTTATTTTTCTGGAAAGATGAATGCATCTCAATGCTAGACTGGAAAAAAATCTCCTCACTTTTTTAAAGTGATCTGATCTGCAACTTTCATAATATCTCTGTCACACTATCAGCCCTCTCTTAAGGAACAACATCAGTGGGGAATCTACCACATCTCAAATAGGGTAGGTCAAAAGAAGCAGTGGCTAATTAATTTGACAAAAATGTTGTGCTGTTGCTGAGTATTGTTTTGCCCTTTTCCCACTGTTTAATCTTCCTTGTTTCTCAGTGAAGCTGAGGAATTAATCTTTTAATTATATCCTGGATCAACTAAAAAAACCCCTAAGTTTTCCACTTGTTTCTCAGTAATATAAGCACTGCTGTACTCCTCTTCTTGGTTTTGTTTATCCTTTTTTGAAATTTGGGTAACAGAGCTGGAAACAGATAGCAGTCTCAGTAATATCCTATTAAGAGATAATACTATCTGCTACTTTTTCAAGGTATTCATCTGTTTATACATTCAAACCTGATGTTTACCCTCTAAGTATTGCTGTCTCTGTAGGAGCTCGTGTTTAATGTGTTACCTACCAAAGAACATGAAATCCATGTCAGCATGACCACTTTGCAGGATGTAATCCCTTTTATAAACAGGGTTATACACCTAGCTAAATGTCTGTGCATTTTGGTGTGCTGAACTGCTTATTGTACAACTGCACCTACTTTATCAGGTTAGTTTGATTGCTAAGTGACACTGATATGAAGAAATGTGAACTCTTCAAAATCACGCAGGCTAGAATTCATCTTGTCAGACTTAATTAAAAACTGAACATGAAGGATGCATTTGCCATCTAGGCTCAAGAGGTAGCAACAAGCCCTTCCTAACAGTAATTCATGTTTAGGACAAACAGTGTAAATCACAATCTGCAAATGCCTGATTTTCCTCCATTGTATGTGAAGGCAGATGATCTAATTTGCTTGAACTTCCCTCCCAACTTATAAGGGATAAAATGGATCAGGTGATCCCAAGTTTAAAAATGCTACCCTTGTCCATTACAATTCTTCTGACAGTTTGTCTTTCTGAACCATGCCAGGAACTTCTGTCTCTCTCCTCCCCTGCAGGTAATAATACTGATGAAATAGTAATTTTAGATATTTTAACAAGATCAGCGATACTGCACTGCACTGCCAAGACCAATATTCATGGGGAGATGCTGTGTTTTCTCTTCTGGTATCACGCTCTCTTGGTCTCTCTTTGTGGTTTCTTGGAATATGTTTTTTTTCCTGTATTTTTACAAAATGTAAAGTGAAGTTTATGTTTATGAACAGAGTCTTGGAAACCAGAAATATTTATCTCAGAAAAAGTCCAGTAAGGGCACCAAGAGGGAAAGTGAACATTGTTCTGAAAATAACCCTGAAGGATCCCACACTCCCGGGAGAGTGAGCAGTTCTGATTTTTGCAGTGGTCAGCCTTGAGGTAGCTCACCAGTGAGGTGCAGCTTTGAGAGCTTTCTCCACCTGGAATTCATCTGATTCCATCTGTATTTCACTCATAAATTGCAACAGCTATCAGAAGATAGAAAAGTTTTTTAATCTGTGGTAGTCTGGGCCAGATTTGAAGATATGACCAAGAGTAGAGAGGTTTCCTTTCCCATATATTTTTTGCATTCTGAAGGTTTCAACCAAAAAAATCAGATTACAGAAAAAACAAAATCTAGGCCAAAATCTTCCCACTTACAACTTGGCAAACCTCATTGATTTCCTAGCCAAAACCTAATGCTGTGAGACCCAAACCCTAAGACTCTAGTAGAAGAGAAAATAGAAAGGTCATATATTTATCCATGGACCACTGATTTCCTAATATTATACTCGGTATCCTCAATTATGAGACACCAACAATGCTGTCCAAGCCTCTCTGGCTATGAATGTATTATCAACTGCATATCACACATATACTTTAGATCATTTGTAAGGAAGCATAATATTTTTTAAAATTTTCTTTTTTTAACAGTACACTGAAAGAGCTTCTGTAGATGAAAAAAATTAAGTGGGTCTGAATTTGATCAAGACTTTGGGATTTTTTTCAAGGAAAGAGGATACTGTGATTAAAGCAATGGACTGGTATTCTGTCACAAAATTTCCAGTTTCTTCTTATAGTACTTTTAAAAAGTCATTTAATTGCAGAGGCAAACCTTTAATAAAGGGAGTTAGGGCACTGTGATGGCATAGCAAAAACTGTAAGTCGGTCTCCATGCTCCAGGAGTAGAATTACGCTGAGATACCTCACTTTTATAGGTTATTATAAGACACATCCCCTACTGGAAGGAGTGAGGCTTCTACTGTGGGACAGTCAGCAGCCCTGGCTGGGAGCTGGGATGCTTCAGAGAGCCAGTAGGAAGTGCCAAGAGAGATGAGGATTTGGAATTTCCTCCCCAGATTGAGTTGAGTGCATGTTTCAATGCCATAGTTAAGCAAGATTTATCAGGATTTGGCCTTCACAGTCTAAAATGGCTTCAGTTTATCTGTCTGTGAGTTTTCTGTCAGCACTGTTTATGTATTCTGCATAAGAACACTGTTGGAAAAATCAAATGTATTCTACAGAGCAGAATCTCCCTTTTCTATCCGCATGTGCAGGGCTCAGAAATAATGCCTTTTTGATTTCACATTGGTCAGACTTGCCCTGGAGATATGAGCAATATTTTCACACAGAAAATTTCACAGCCTTTTAGTGTGGCCACTCTCTTCTTATCTCATACTGCAGAATCAAACCTCCACATGTTGAGGAACATGCAAATACCAGGGGTACAAGGTACTGGAGGTACTCTCCACTCACCAGCTGCTGTTCTCACCCCTACCATCTTTGACTGGAGCTAGGCATCTCGGTAGACAGCCTAGCAAAGAGAGAGGTGTTACTGATCTATTTAGTAGGTAAGGCATTAGATAGAAATTTTTCATCCCTGAAATTTTAGGCAAGGTTATGCTAAATCTCTTTGCTGGATCTGGGGTCCTACACTAAATACACTTAGACCTAGACATCTAGTTGCCTATGGCTGTGGTGCACTGAGCTCGGTGACTGAACAGGTCCCTTCCAATCCTATGTTCCTAGAAAGCATGTGAGCATAGGAGCAGGATTTCTTTTCTTCCATACCTTCTTTGTGGTGCCTACTTAGTTTGTAGGGTTTTTCACAGCAGACACTATTTGCATGTTTGCATCATTTCTGGCATGAGGCTTCAGTCATGGCTGGTGCCTGAGGTACTATCATAATGTAAATAAAAAGATGACCCTGACATTTCCTGGAAATCTCTCCTCAATATCTGGGTGCACAAGTAATGCACAATTCATTCTATGTAACAGCACAGCCTGATCTGTGCATGTCTTAACAAGCTCAGTTACTGCAGTGTGACCTGTATCTTTGAACAGACCTCAGGTCTTCACTCCCACATTAACCCACCTCTAAGAAACATGTTACACACCATTAAAGGCTTAGAGAAAATAACAAACTGTCATCTGCCATGCCTTATCTTATGGACATCAGCAGATGAAAGCAGAAGAACTCGCCCAACATTAGGCAACCTTCTCCGTGTGGGAGGATGCGAGTGGCCGGGGTCACCAGCTCAGCACACACACACACAGTGGCAGGAAGAAAATTCAGCAAGTGCAGCGCTCCTGGCCCAGCCAAGTACGGAGAACACGAGCCTCGAATTAACATGCCAGTCAATACTGCCTCTCTTTGATGTCATGCAAGATGGGAGGCATCAGCCACAGGTATGAAAACATGAAAGTCGAATGCCATCAATCACAAGGGAGATGCTGCCTCAGCAAACCAGACAGAACTTGGGTTTTCAAACCCAAACCAAAACAAATAAAATTTTAGAGAAAGAAATAACTGCAGATGTACCTAAGTCACAGCTGAACTCTTCACTGGAAAAGCTAGGACAGAAAACACAGAAAAATGACAGCTTTCAGATGCACATTTTATTAAGATCAGTTATTACAACAAAGGGGTTGGTAGGGAGAGGGAAGGATACTTGCTTTCTGTAAGTTTCTCTGAGACTGTATTTGTCATAGCAAGCAACACACTTTCTGAAAAGCTCTGCACATTTGCTCTGCAGATGTAGCTTCCATTTTTATTATCACTTCAGATCAGTTTGTCCAAATCCCTTTGTTATAAGCATTAAGACTTAGATCACGTCACTCCCTGGGGCTGGGAAATCTGGATTTCTCGCATTTGATGACTGTCTTGGGTCTTCCTGGATCTGAAGTGTAGATGTGCAGGGTTGTACACGTGCTACAAAAGATAGAGTGAGCTAAGGAGTGGATGCAAACCTTCCTGATGTTTCCCAGTCCCTCTGCCTCAGCTGGCAGCTCCACTACTCTGCATTATGCCACACTTTAAATATACATGTCACAAAGCCAGCATTAGTTTAGCTGACTTCTTTTCTTTACTCCAGGCAACACCTGATCCAGAAAAGTTCTTCAGTTCAGGTTTACATGTAAAAGCTAAATGGTCCATGGGACTACTTATAACTCAACATGTACTTCAAGTATGGCAAAGTCCCTCTGTGAGAGACAATTCCACTAGGCATATGTTTACACAGGTGTGTTTTTCTGAAAGTGTCTATAGACTGTGATACGGTTATGGAGGATAGTGACTTCAATGAGTTGGCAGATCAGGCCTTGACAGCAAGCCTATTAGGCTACTAATTTAAACTTATGAATTAAGAAAAGTTGGAGTGAAGAATAAAAATATCCTGTTCTCTATCCATTCAGTGTCTTCTCAGAAGCGTAAGGTTGTAATTAAGTTTTACTTTAATGCTGACTTATTCTGATTAGCTTTCAGCAAGGCAATAACTGAGACAATAAATGTCATGTAGGTGATACACAGAATATGTATATGTAGCACTAAATATCAACACCATGTTTTCTCAGGAAATAATTTTCACTAGAAAAACAGTATTTTCTCTGTGTAAATTTTTATAGACTGCCTGCATGATACATCTAAAACCAGGTAACAAAATATCTCATGATATATGTTAGCATTGTCAGCTGAGATTTGGAACCCTTTTTCTGTGTTTATTGATGTTCAGAGATTCCCTTCCTGCTTTGTACCATCTCGCCTTGACGCAGGACTTGCAGAGAGAAGCCAGCCAGACGGAAACACTCCAAAGACTTCTGCAGTATTAAGATCACATTTACAGCTGTTTCAAATCACGGCAGCCCGTCTGCCCAGCGACACGGACCACAGAGAGCACGCGAGTCTGTCTTCTTTCTCTTCACTGGTGCCCCATTGACAACTCAGTCTAATGCAAGGCTTCATGCTTCCTTTCAAAAGCCCTGAGCAGGGCTGGCTTCAATTACCAAGGGCACTTCATATTGCGTGACTCCCACATCACTTATGTCTTGCTGGAAGGACGGACTTGCCAGCTTCAAGTAAATATTGAGAGTGCAGGAAACAAAGCTTCCTGAAGGACCACTCATGACCCTGGAGCTCACTCCTCGAAAGGCACAAATGACCAGGAATGACTGTACCAGGGCAAAAGGCAGCAAGATCTTTCACTTTGTTCCGCAGCGGCAGCAGGGGATCGAGGAAAGAAGCAGCTGTTCGACTAAATAAATAAGAAATGCACTGCAGTGTGGGGAGCCAAAAGTTTCCCTAATAGATAAATACAGTGAGCAGTTAGTATAGCTTGCCCTTTGTTGATAGGGGCCAGTCACATGATAAAATAAAAGGCAGGGTTTTACTGGGTCTAAGAAGTGTTCAGCATTTCATAAGACTGCACATTTTATGTGTTATCAGTTCATCTGAGGTCAGAAGCATGTGCTTTCTTTCAGTTTTTGCTTGCCCAGCTCCCTTACTATGGATAAGGACTCTTCCTGTTCACTTAATTCTCAGTAGTAGCACAGAGTACATAAGATTCAGGTGCCATATATTGATTTTAGTTTTAGTGGGTAAAACAGGTGACTTTCTTTTTAAAATGTACCTTATAATGCTGCCAGGTTTTAAAAATACATGGTTTTCATCTTTTTTCTTTACACTTGGTCTGCTAAGTATATACTGATGAATTAACCTAATGGAGCATTAATATTATTTATGCCCTTGAAACTGGCTTGAAGTCCCTGTTCCTTTGCTTTACAAAGAAAACAGACTGTTATTTATGATGTTGTAGACTGTTTTTTCAATACTTCACGTTGTATCTATTATTCTGAAGAGTAAGGCTATTTATGTACTTTTTCTACATTTAAGGAAAACATGTATCTTTTAAACTGCGTGCTTTTAAGAATAAAATTGTCTTTTGTGCACATATAAGAAAAGACTCCAAATCAGCAGAGATTGTTCTGTCTGTAGAGCAGCACAGTCCTATGGCTGGTTACGTTTGAGGATACAGTGGATCAAGTGCTTCCACAACTACTCAGATCCTTTAACTGTAAGCAGCACAGAAGAGCAAGTGTTACTATGAAAGCTGCCTGGAGAGTGATGCCCTCTCCATCCACTGCTTGACGAAGTAAGTGGGATGGTTTTCCCCAACTTCTGTGACAAACACCTGGGAAAATCCCATTGTTTGGCTTTTTAATTATGAATTGAAAAATGAGCTGCTTGTAACTATTCTTGAACATTTGTTCACATTTAAATATACAGTATGCTTTTTAGTGAAAATACAAAATATTTTAACATACAAAAGCAAATGCTAACATCTTTTTTTTTTCCCCCCTCTCCTCTACAAATCATAATTCTTCTGAGTCCCCTTTATAAATCACAGGGTAAATATGTATTACACTGAACATCTTTGGAACTGAAAACAAAACACATAGAATCATAGAATATATCAGGTTGAAAGGGACCTATAAGTATCATCAAGTCCAACATAGTTGCATTGTTCCCAAGAAACTACTATATACTTAGCCTTATTTGCATGCTTAAATACTCGGCATACCTTGCATTGCAGTCTAGGTGGGTAGCTGCTATCACTGATGAACCCAATTCTCCTTACATTTTATGTCTTTTTGGCAGACTAAGCTTTTTTGGTAGAAGTATCTGGGACTCATTAACAAAGATTGTACAAGAACACATAGATCCAGCTTCCTTTAACCACACACAGAGGCAAATGGTTTTGTTAAATAGCAATTGTAATTTCAGAATGAATTATGATTTAAGATGCATTATGTCATTTGTTTTCATGTTGTGCCATTTGGTCTCTGTTCAGTGAGGAGGCCGCGTGCTTTCTGTGGAATCGGCTAATTCTGGTGATCATCCATAGCTCTAACCTCATGCTTTAAGAGAAACCGCTAAACTTCTTTAGTCTCTAAATTAAGGTGTGACTTGAAACGTACAACCCTGTGAGCCAACTGGCCAGGGGAGTATGATTCCCTCCATCTCTTCATTTTCATTGCTACATGAGGTATCTGGATAACTGGAGCACGGCATGTGACAGTAAATAGATGTAGGAAGTGTCCTGGCAAACAGCGAGAGGAACATTGTCATTATCTGTCTTAACACAATCAGACAGAAACCAAAAAGGTATGCAAGGTGCTACACTGAGCTGAAACGTGAAATTCTCCAGCCCAGTGGAAAAAAAAAAAAAAAAGAAAAAAAAAAGACTAGCTTAAAATATTCAGTGACCCAAATATTTTCCATCAATGCCACTAAATAGCTAAGCTATAGCTAAGCGTGTTGTCTAAATGCACAGAAAGACATAAAGATACAAAGAAATAATCTTGCCAAAAATTACAAACACATACACGAAGAATATTTCTGCTGCCTTCCCCCCCAGCTCCAGGGTCAGATTATATAACTAAACTGTTTCTGTTTTTTTTCAGTTCTCTTTTCTCCTCCCTTAAAACTCTCCAATTTTTTTTTAGCATGGGTATGTTTCCCGTCCTGGCAAACAGCATGTAAGGGGAACCTGTGTATTATTTCTGTCTTTATTTGATTTTATACAAAGTAACCGTGTTCCAGGAGACCTACCCAACCATTTGAAAACGTTACTTTAAAAAATCCAAACCCTGAATTTCGACAAGTTGTTGCAAAATATAATCAAACAAATTAAAAAAAAAAAAAAAAGGCTAAAAATCACCCTTGCCTCACCACACATCTCCCACCCTGTTCCCCCTAAAGGCAGGGGAAAACATTAGAGTTTTTGCAATTTTTTTGAAAGGGATATTATATGTAGTTCCCTTCAGATAAAATACATTTCAGACGAGTGTCCATCCCAGCCAGTGGCTTGCCAGCAGTCTGATGCTTCCTATGCTAAGCAGGTTCCAGCCTATGAGCCTCATCTAATTGCTGTGATGACAGATTCACACTAGAAAAGAAAGGTGGTCGTTCAAGCAGATGGTTCCATGCCACTAAGCCAAAGCCAAAAAACTCCTCTACAAACCAGCAGACCAGTGACTTTTAATCTCAGAGTTCAAGGACACTGTAACTCTATAGTCCTGTTCACATCTGGAGGAAATGAGAGTCTGGTATGGAGAGGAAAGTACGATGTTGTCCACAGCTCACAGTCAGCTCAACTGATGGGCCAGGAACAGCTGGAGACCGTGGCAATCTCATTTAACTCCTCCCTCTGCATGCTCGTGGAAAGCTTCACCCTCCACAAGTGGGTATCTACTTTTTGTTCTTCACCCCCTTTGAGTAAATGCTCACTGCAGCTCATTTATGATTTATCAACTTTTATAGCTTAGCCAAGTTTTGAAGTCAAGTTATTGTTTATTTGTTTTACTGTTAGGGAGTGTTTTTTCTTATAATTTATTTTAGAAATTTTTAAATATATGTAAATTTAAATATGGTATAAGAATATTTATCTTCTAGATCTCTTATGAGTCTTGTGTCTGAGAGTTCATCCTCATAGCCATAAAACAAGTTTTAAAATACCTTAATGAGTGAAACATTTTGATATCAGAGGGACAAAAGTAGCGGTAACATCATAAACACAAATTGGGGTGGAACATAGCAGGAAAAGGATGCCAGGGACTAGTGATTCAGTTGAATCCAACAAAGGTCAGTACAGATGTGACTTATGTCCTGGATATGTCAGCTGCAGATCACAACTAAAAATGAATTTGATTGTCAGTTCACAAGGAAAGGGAAGCTGAGAGTGAGGAACACAGCATGTGACTGTATATTATTACCTGCAAGTCTGTAGTCCAGAGGTTTTTACTACAAAGGTTTGGCACCTTTGAATAGATTTAAGTATAACTGGAATTCAAAAAAATACTGGTTTTTTTTAATGAGAAATTATATCTCTATTTAATTTGGATCCTATTAACAATGCAAAATAAATCCCTCTTTTTTTTGTAATCCAAGTAATGCCTTTGCCTCTTAGAGTTTTCTGTTGTTGTTCATGAAGATATTTTTATTCAGAATATTTTATGATTTCTCTGTATCACTGATTTTATTGACATTTATTTCATTTATGTGAAAATATTGGCGGTTCATAAGTGTCTTAATTGATCAAAGCTTCGCCTTTTTTCCATAGAAGAAACTAGGGAGAGGGAAAAAGCAGAGAAGAGAGTATGCCATATATCCCCCTTGGTGAGACATCCTTTGTGTCCACATTAGTGTCCACAATAACAGAAAGTAATAGACAGATTTCTAAGAGTCACAAACCAGTTCTTTACTGGCCTTGTTCTGCTCCTCCAAGATGCTATATGATATGTGATCTATAGAAGGCACAGCCAAAAGTCACAATTCATTTGATTCAAATATGAAAGAGAAACTCTTGAAGAGAAGAGTGTCAGCTGAGAGATGGGATGGAGTTTACCTGACTATAGAAGACTCATCTCACCAGTTTTAGACATCAGCTGCAAGTGAATTGTGGTCTAGAATTGTTCTCTAAAAAAATAAGGGAACCTAGATGATTAGCTCAGGTCACCAACACCTGTATTTGCTCAAATTAATTCTATCACTGGTGTCTGCTGTTAGAAGCCCAGTGACACAATGCAAATCTGTTAATTTAAACTGGACAGCTAAATGATAATTCTTCCACAAGAAAAGTGTTTTTTTCCAAAGATACCTTTTGCTACCATACAATTGGATTAACTCTAAAAGAATAAGCTTCACTAAAATGCTATATTTTATCTCCTCTCCAACTTTGTTGGCTTGAAGATCTTTCTACTTTCAATCACCAACAATCTCCTGGGTGTTTGGTATTGCCTCTCAATAGTTGTACTGGCTGTGGACAGGGTGCAAGGCTCCTGAGTTGAAGGCTTAGGTCTCATAAGTGAGTGGTATAAGGAATCAACTCAAGTCCCAGCACCATAACATCTCTGTTTCCCTTCAGGGTTTTTGTTCTGTCTTTCTGTATTACAAGTTTCCTAAAGTAAGAGCAACTTACCTAGCACAGGTCTTAGTCATGGTAAGCTCCAGGACTGGATAAGAAGTTCAATAACAAAAAGTTCTTCAGCTTTTATTGCTCTGCTTTTCCTGTAAAACCTTTGGCCAGCAGGAAGTATTTGAATACCTATTTTGTTCTTGCTTAATGGCAGAGGTACATACAGTACAGTGGCAGAATAGAGAATAGTGTGCAGGTCTCCTGCCTTTGAATCCACTCCTCTGCCCACTACTTTGCATTACCTGCATAGAAGCTCTTCTAGTCTGAAGTGCAAAGAAGGAGGGTTTTAACATCTTGTTTGTAGGATCATAAGACTCTTCCCAGTTCCTCCATCCTGTTTTAGTTCTCATCATGGGACAACATATCCAAATCCATAGAATGTTCATGTCAAGCAAAACAAGGAAGGACTTAGTATCTCTGATAGGAAGAGTCAGCCTCAACTGTTGGTGGAACCACCTGGTACTCATTAAGGAATAGTTGTTAGAGATGGGTGGGAGATAAAGTAGGCAAGTTTTATTCTGTAGGGGAAAATGAGCAAGAGGCAGCATTGGGCTAGTTGTAGGGGTAGTAAGCAGAGCTAGGCATTTGAAGCTATGGAGAGGGGACATTTATAGGCTTCTTCAGTAGACAAAAAGCTACTTTCTTCTTCCATCTGTAGGTAATGAGATACTGGTAGGGTGTAAACCAGCTAAATGCTGATGTAGAGAAGATACCAAAATAGTTAGCGTGAAGGTGACTGGATATTTGCTTAAGACTGAAGCAAGGATCCTGCATTAATATTCACTGGTGTTCCAGGACTTGACTCATGCCCCTGTTCCTGTTTGTTGTTAACCTTTTGAGGGTCTTATTTTTAAAAGAATCTAAGGAATACCACTGCCTGCCAAATAGTCTGGTAATTTTTAGGAGACAGACCTGGCCAAACAGACTACTCATGAACAAACACTTTTACTTTTGCAAAATAATTCTTGCCTGAAGAATTTTTTCAGTGTTTCTCAGCTTCTTTTAGAGCAAGCTAGTTATTATTAATCTTTATTCTCAACTGCTAGATTGTCTGCCACTTTTCTTTTCTGCTCTCCTACTTTCCAATTCAAAATCTACTGTGAGAAGTGTATAAATCACAGTGGATAACTAACCCCTATACAAAAAATTATTTTGCAATTTCATTGTTATTTCCCTCCCAAATAACATTTATATTTGTAACAGAGGGGTGAAATTAGACTGCTGTATTTTTTCTCAAAGGTCTTGCTGCTGGACAAGAAGCATACAAATTCTGAGTAGCAGAAATAGCTCTGGGTGCCAGCTTATGCTCAGTCTCCTCTGGAGGCTCCATGGAAGGCGGTAGTATCAGAGCTGCAGGTGAAAGGACAGGTCATTTCTACATGCCTTGCTCTAATTTGCATGTATTCAGGATCATCTTCCCTGAGTCATCCTTTGTCACCGAAGATGTGGTAAGAAGTGTCCATCTGAGGATGAGGGTCCTTTCAGCCTCCTGACTTTTATCTGCTTGCTTTAGAGTGTTAAAATGCACATCATTGTGGTGAATACATTCAATTTAAATTATAAGACCATGCTCTTACAGTCCCTTTCTGACTTCTGTTAGCTAAGTCTTAAGGGATGGTAGACATGCATTATTGCTGCGATAAAAATGATCAAAATGCAAACTTCTAAATAGATGTGTTTTTCTCTACTCATTAATGCTGTGGTATAAACATTGTCAGAGGCGCTGTTTTGTTCAGTGGTCATTTGGTAACAGTAGTGTTGAAAATACAAAACACAATAGCGAACGTGCTGGCGCACTTATCTGTTCCCATGATCTTTTGTTAAGCTATTAAACTCATATGTCTTAATGCCAGAAGAACTGGAATAATTTGAGGAATAGCTTTTGCAACATGATTTTGGGGGAAGAGGGAGGGGCAGGGTTGAGAAGATTGAATCTGCCCTGTGCAAGTGCACTCGTTGTCCTTCCACACACACCCAAAATATGAGGTTCTTTTGACATGTTACTTTTGTTTGGGCTTTTGGACTGCCGGGAGTTTCAGAGTAGGTCTGCTAAAGCACTCTAGAGACCCCATTCCTTCCCCTTCCTCTTGCAGTTTTCCTGCAGCTGATCAAAATTTTTTTATGTTGAGGATTGGCTGGAATTATTTGGTCTCTAATTAACTGAACTAATAGTAAATTAATTCAATGAAATACAGGCAGTAATTCTGGTTTAACAACTCACTGTTAACTTAGGTGCTTTCTTAAATGGCAAGTCGTAACGGAGCCTGTGTTTGACATTAAACTGCTTCCAAAATGCCCTGAATTTCAGAACATCTCACTTTTTTTTCCAGTGGTTTAAAAACACAACAGTGCATAAGCTGGCCTGATGGACTAGCAGCGACAAGGATGAATGATGTATTTTTAGGAAATCCGAGTATGCTGTCTGTGCCTCAACAATCCCATGCTGTCTATGGCTACTTGTTTCAGCAGATTTCTCCCCCAGTCCTGCACAGAGACCAAGGACTCAGCCATGCCCTGCAAAGCTTCCTGTTTACAGCTGTGCATCCTCCGAAAACAGAGCGCTCTCTGCTTCCCACATCTCAGGAGCCATAGACGGATCCTGTAACATCCTGTGCCTTTCCGTGATCTCAGCACTGCTTTTTCTGAGAACTGCTGGGAGAAGTTGCTCACAGGATTGTTAACAATTGGTCATCACCTTCTGGATGTGTCAGACCGTCAACTACTCCAGGCCATCAGGCTTCACTGACAAGGAAACAATATCAACAAAACATTTGCCCTTTGTTCCTGCTGTATATTGAGTTCACTGTGTATCACAGCAGACAGCACACTTCCTACATGGAGAATACCCACCACCTTTTGATTTGAGGCTGAATGTTATATTGCTTAAAGGGCACAGACTGAACCAGGACAGAAATGTAGCTCAGTACCGAATGGTCCTGGCAGCTGCACAGCTTATCTTTCCCGTATGCCGTCTGGATCCTGCCAGTGATGTAGCGTCCTCAAGGAAAAAAAGTCCAATCTCCAGCTCCCTCTGAAGAGGAGCCCAGATTAAGACTTCATTCCTCTCATTTCTTCCTCTGCCCTTTGCCCTACAGCTCACACATATTGTCCTTGGCGGTTACTTAACAGTGTTCAAGAGAGAATGAGCAAGATTGATAAACTGGAATATAAAGAGTGAAAACCTCCCTAGTGCAGGAAGAAAAAAAAAAAAAAGAGTTCATTGGTACTACAGGTAATAACCTTTTCTGCTGAGGGCTGCCTACACAGGCATATCTTGGGTCATGGAAAAAAACTAATTAAGCTGAACATGCTCTTTTTTTTTTTTTTTCCCAGAAGTAAGGTATCTTCACACTGTATAACCCAAACCTGACCTCAGCCTTGCACCCACTTTTAAGGAGAAGAAATCTGGTGCCATGAGAAGTGGGCTGCACCACCTCCCGCAGCATCCCGCCCCTCAGGGACTGGCAGGGAGCTGCTCTGATCCTTCCCCTAGTCCTGCCCACGGCAAAATCCTGGGATGTCAATGCCTCTGTGTGTGTCACACACATCACGTAAATAAAGGTCAGGATTTGGCCTCAGTGTGCAAATCTAGATTTACCCTGTAGTGTTAAGATTGTGCGAAGTTTTGAATTCGTGTTGCTTTTGTTTAAAGGTCTAATTAAGCCTTTCCAAACATTTGGGATTATAGATCCCTCACAACCTTTCCATTGTTCTTTCCGTCAAAATAGAAGCAGCCGCAACCACGCACACCACATTATTAAAAGAAAAGGACTAGTTTAAACTAAAGGCTATAATTGCACGCCACTGAGAAAATTTATACTTTAGAAATTCTTTCCAACATATGAAATGATTCAATAGAATGTAGAATTTAACACCAGAAAAAGTTGCTATAAGCTGCAAAAACTCCCTACTGAAGAAAAAAATATTTTCCAATATTAGAAAAAAATGAAGGTAAAATGCTTGAAAAAAAGATTGAATAAATCCCAAATCCACTGCTGAAAGAAAACAAATTCTTCAATTTAGAGTTTAAATTAATGCAATAAAAAATGAACTGTAAGTTAGGGAGAAACATACTTTTCTTACTCTTCAAGTAAAATCAGTAACGAAATCAAATAGTAAACAGGTAAACAGGTCTTCCTTCCTATATGTACTCTCAAAAACAGTCAGTGGATGCAGAATTTGTGTCAGACAGGGCTTTGGGAAAAGCAGTGAGCTGTTGCTAGAACTAGTTAGATCTACTGACTTCTTAATTTTTTCCCCATTGATCTGGTATACGCATATATACTGTCCTTCTCACTGAAAAATTATTTATACACACACACACATACATAATGTCAAACAAAAAGAAACCCAAAGGGGCAATGCAATAACCTGGCACATGCCTCAGAATTCTAATGCATCTTTCTTGTCTTTGTGTATATAAGCAGTACTTTTGTAGGAATAGAAACATAAATTTGTTCTTAAAAACCTTACTTAATTGATTGCTGAAATGCTGGCACAATGTCATAGAACCTCAGATTCATACAATAGTTCGGGCTGAAATGTACCCTTGAAGGTCATTTAGTCCAACCTTCATGCATTAAGCAGGGACATCTTTATCTAGACCAGGTTGCTCAAAGCCCCATCCAACCTGGTCTTGAACACATCCAGGGATGGGACATTTACCAGAGCTCTGGGCAATCTGTTCCACTGTTTCCGCACCCTTATCATAAAAAATTTGTTCCTTATATCTAATCTAAATCGAGTCTCTTTTACTTTAAAACCATTACACCTTGTCTTATTGCTATAGGTCCTACTAAAAAGTCTGTCCCCATCTTTCTTATAAGCCCCCTTTAAGTACTGAATGCTGCAAAAAAGTCTCCCTGAAGCCTTCTCTTCTCCAGGCTGAACAACCCCAACTCTCTCAGCCTGTCCTCATAGGAGAAGTGTTTCATCCCTCTGATCATTTTTGTGGCCCTCCTCTGGACCTGCTGCGGCAGGTCCATGTCTTTTCTGTGCTGAGGGCTCCAGAACTGCATGCATGACTCCAGGTGGGGTCTCACCAGAGCAAAGGGGCAGAATCACCTCCATTGTCCTGCTGGCCATGCTTAGCCCAGGATAATCTTCTGGGCTGCAAGTGCACATTGTCAGCTCATGTCCAGCTTTTCATCCATCAGTGCCCTCAAGTCCTTCTCCTCAGGTCTGTTCTCAATCCCTTCATCCCCCACATCCTGTATTTGTACTGGGGATTGCTCTGACCCAGGAACAGGACTTACACTTGGCCTTGTTGAACCTCATGAGTTTCACATAGCTCACTTTTTAAGTTTTTCCAGGTCCCTCTGGATGGCATCCCTTCCCTCAGGTGTGTCAACTGCACCACTCAGCTTGGTGTCATCTGCAAACCTGCTGAGGGTCCCACTGTCTATGTCATTGATAAAAATATAAACAGTATGGACTCCTGAGGGACACCACTTGTCACCAATGTCCATCTGTACATTGAACTATTGACCACTACCCTCTGGATGCAACCATACAACCAATTCCTCATCCATCAAACAGCCCACTCATCAAATTCATATCTCTTCAATTTAGAGAAGACGTTGTGGGGGACTGTGTCAGAGGCCTTACAGAAGTCCAGATACACAACATCCATAGCTATCAAGCTACTATCAAACAAGATATTTAATGTCACATTGCTTTATTGATATTGCGTCTTTGATATTACCACTGATAAGGTAGGAGTCAGTTTGCTAGAGTGATCTTGGATGGGAAGCTTTCCTTTTGCTTGAAGGGAATTTCAGACACCAGCTGAGTGATCTGTCTCATAAGGGTCTATTTGACAAACTGTGTCACTGAGGTATATACATATTTATTTCTGTGGGAATGTTATGTGATTTCCTTTAATTAGGTGGTATTATCTTGTTGCTAGATCACAGCAATGGCAAAGGTGACTCAAGTTCCCTGTGAATTTTTCTGTGACGGAGTCCCCTAGGTAATTCAGGAAAAGTCCAGCCCAACTGCATCCCACAGCTATTGTGTGATTGTCATTGAGTCAACAAAAGGGTCTGACCCTGAGTGAATTTACACGAGGCCAAGATAAACTTATCAGTCTCAATAACCTTCACACTTTTTTCTTCCTTCCTTCTATTTCAATGCATGCTAGTTTCACTCTGTGGTAGCACAGATGCCTTGTGAGCCACTGTGTCCTTCCTTTCCCTTTCTAAATCTCATTACTATGTTTCTTCCTCCATCCAAAATTTTATTTATTCTGTGGAACTTGCTACTACAAGCTTTTTGAGAGGCCTTGCCATACTGTGGCTCTAGAAAGGATGGCACAGCTACCTGCGGGACTGCAAAGTGGTGCAGACTGGCACTCTTAGGGTTTGCCACCATTCAGAAACAAAAGAGTGGAAGAGACCTACAGCCTCATGCTTAATGGCATAGGTCAGCTTCTAGGTTAGGGCAGATTACTTTATGTTTGTCACTCCAGATCTCAGACACTGTCTTCTGAAGTATAAAAGACAGCTCAACTGCTCTAACTGCTGGACTGCCCATTCCTGTGTTCCTCTCTTCTCTTGTGAGACATCAGGTCACTTCAAAGACAGCAATTATTTCCAGGCTTCATTCACTACTTCATTCTTCTGTGAAGACAAAAGGGAGTATTTGCAATCCCAAACCATGGTAATTTTACCAGCCTAACCTGAGGTTAGGGTTCTAAATAAACTTAGCTGTATTTAGTCATGCTCAAGTATGACACTGCACCACAGTTTCTGGTCTTCCTAAATCACATCAGCACCAGTTGCCTGACTCCTTCACTGATGATACAAGAACTTCAACAGGTAAATTTGGCATCAGCTATAAAACTGAAATTATTTGGGTTCGAGTTATCCAAAAGCTTAAGGGGGATCCATTAGCACAGGACACAGACTGTTCACTGTGTTCACTATGTAGAGAAAACAAATGATCTGAAATGAAACAATGAGTGATGTAGTTTTCAGTAACAAATATTATGTTCAAGACCACACTTTAACAAAAACACAAAAACGATATAGAAATAAAGTTACAGAGGTCTCTACTCATCCTTTTTCCTTTCAGCTGACAGTTCACTCCATACCAGGAAGCAGGCGTATGCTCAGTGCTAACTTTGCTCTGCGATGCTAATTAAGTACTGTCTCTGGAAGAGGTGCTTTTCCTGGGGGAATGGCTGTTAGACTAAGGTCATGTCCGCACATCTCTGGTATTTGTCTATGTGCCACTTCTATTTAAAGAATATGGAAATAAATGCCAACATCCTTGTTAACATTTCCTCTATCTCTGCTAAGCATTTTCTTCTGTTTAAGACTGTATTTGTGAACTTTCTGACTGCTACATTTACCACAGTAATATGGTAGTCTACAGTATTTAAGGTCATGTTTTGTTGAAAGTTCTGGACATCCAAGACACAACTTCCACGATGTCTGAGAACTAAGTGATTAAATAGGCAATACTCCCTAGCATGTAGGTAACCCACTGTTTCTCATGAAGTTATCTGAATATGAGTTTTTCTCTTCTAGCACAGTCCTTTCTCCCCCACCACATCACAGATAGTGACAATTCATTTCCAGAAACTATTCCTGCTTTTCTGACAGCAGAAACACTGCTACCATCTGCATTGGATTTTATTAAATTCCCTTCTCTATAGGGAACACTGGGACCTGCACTTAAAATACATATGTCCATAAACATGTTTTGTAAGTATTTAGGCTCTGCATTTAAGCACGTTTTACTGTAAACTCACTAGTCAGGGCAGGATCTGTTGTTTGGTTGTTTGGTTTGGTTTTTTTTTTTGTGATATCCAGCAGCTCCTCAGTTCCTCTCCAAATATATGCATTATTTATAAGTCTTGTGTTTTACTGGGGTAAGTTATGTCCTACTGACAGCCTTTTGTCCTTGCTACTTGACAATGTACTCCAGTAATTTTTTCATTCTTTCTCTTTCTGTACCCGAGGCAAGTTTAGCTGAGGACCATGCTAGACGGCTCATAAAAATTCCATTACGGCACCTCCCAAGGTGAAGGAGTCTTGGTGAGGAATTTGTCATATGGACTGCCTGAAGACCAGAGACTGTGTCTATGGAGACAAAAAATGCCCCCAGTGAGAAAGCACATGAATCAAAATACTTGCCCTGACCTTTTCCTACCATGCAAGCAAACACCAGCCAGACTGATCCAAAAGATAATCAGGTGGGAGCAGTATGAGCAGCAGGAGGAGGAAGTGGCAGCTGTACTGGTGCACTGCAACAACCGAGCAGAGGAGAGGAATTAATCCAGGTCAGTTTCCTCATTAATTTCCTTTGTCATTCAGGTCAACGGGAAACACACTACAGCTATCAGAAAGATATCTTGATTTAGTGTATTTAAGAATAGGGAATGGAAGTGGAAAGTCATGGAGTGAGAATGCTCAGGTAGAATGAGTGCACACAATTTATCTATGTCACCTGTACTGTGAGTTTGCTTATGCAAAGTATAGTCATCCATGAAGGGCTCAACCTGTGAAGAACTCCATCTGTTAGGGCTCCAGACTCCAGTATAACACAAGTCTTGGGGAATCTGTTTTCTTCCTTGCTTAGAGCAACATGAACAGAAGCCTAACCTTGCCCAAAGAATGATATACCTTTTAAGCTTTTCTTCCCCATTGCCTGTTCTTCCTGAATAATCAGAAATTTCTAAAAATATAAGGTAAATATATTCAGAATTTAGAGCTGGAGATGGCTGCTTAATGTTACTTTCTCAACCTCTGCTGAAATTCTGGAGAAAAAAATCATCCTAGAAGTCAAAGACTTCACTGAGGTTTTGTTGTTTTCTGGACCATTTTCCCTTGGATCTATGAATGTAGTTAGTGGAGTTGTATTCATTTAACGACACTAAGAAGAAAGCCCTTCCAATCCTTCACACTATTGACAGCATTAAAAGTGTAAATTCTCAATTCTTGATTATTTCCTGCTTCCATTTATTTCCAATTTCATAACCTGTGACAGATAATTCTGTTGTAAGACATGTACTGGCCTCTGAGGGAACACTTCCAACATATGTTCATATTAGTCTTTTGTTCTCCCCTGATTTGTTATCAAATCTATAATACAGAAAGAGATTCATACTTCGACTCTCTTTCTTTAACATTCTACCCCCAGGTGGAAGATCTATCTAAGAGGATCAGTGTCTAAGAGCATACCTGAGAAATTGGTAATTCAAGCTACACCATTTTCAGAACAATATCCCAAGCATGTATGAATCAACCTTGCAAAGGCAGCACAAACCCATCCAGCAGTGATTTTTTTTCCCCAAAAGCATGACAAGCAATTTTATGAGATTTCATATCTTTAGCTTTTAACTTGTTCGGTTTTGCACAGCTACTGTAGAATGACTTGCTTATGCCTCAAGCTCAGCCACTCTAGTCATAACTCCATCGTGTGGATACTAGACTCAATGCAAAAAACTTTGCTTCTGTGGTGAGAGTTAAGAACCCAAGATCTCCCCAGTTGAAGGTTAAGTCACCTCTTCCTTTCTTACTCCAGTTTAGTGTTATTGAGACAAAGTTGTAAGTTCTGCTGTGGAAGAGAGATTTATAACACATGGCCGAAAATCAGTTGTTACCCTGTCCAATTACATAATTTTTGAGACTGATCTATTCCCCACTGAAGTCAGTGGGTGGTTTTCCACTGAATTCAATAGCTTTTGGGTTGAACCAAAATGAAGGAATGAAGAACTAGGGCACTATACCACATATAAAAAGCAGGACAGTATATTAAGTGCCTGTGTTTTTTCATCACAATTGATGTTTCAGGCTGTTAAACCACTGCCTCTCCCCATATCATAACAAAAGATATCTGGGCCTGGAAAAGAAATTATTTCGGTGTTTTTTCTTCTATTGATTTTTTTTTTTTTTTTTTTTTTGTCTCCAGACAGTACATGTCAAAATGTGACTCAATTCCTGTTTATGTAAATTCATAGACGATCTGTTCTGAAATTAAAAATGTCCTTAGTACTTTTCAAAAATAATCACCTAGCTTTTCCAAAGCATGTAGGTACTTTCAATAAGTATTGCTCCATTCTTATAGGAAATTACATGCCAGCACGCACACACATATTCAAACCCGAGGAAACATCATAAGAATTTGTCTTGATGGTAGTTCATATGTCTTAATATCTGTTAAGATTAGTCATCTGCAGGTTTAAGTTTTGTTAAATGTACAAACTGTGTGGCACTCCACCCTTTTTACAACATCATTTTGCAGTGTCCAGCATTTTTTGTGGTTTAAATACATGGTCTATCAGGCCAGTAGTCTGTAGCAAACAGTATTGGTGTAATGGGAAAAAAAAAAAAAAAAAAGAAGGGAAAACAAAAAAGAATGATAAGATTTTGCAGACACTGAGGTAACTTAGTCAATGCATAGATTTTTTTAATTTAGTTAAATATACTGAAACAAAGTCAAGCTCTGAAAAGCTGGAAACTAATCATGCTGTCACCCTTTCAATGTAAATTCACCCTTGCTGCATATGTACTTCATAGTGAAACTTTGCATATATGATCAAATAGCACTCTTTTTAAATAAAACTTCCCTCCATTCAGAGGTTGGATGGTGCTCCAAGGGTGAGAGTGAGCTCTGGAGTGATGGCTGTAGGAAGAGGTGATATCAGACTGGGTTGTTCCAGCTGAATAAGGTAGACACTGAATAGCTGCAGGTCAGTGCTGATGGCAGGAAGGAACCAAATTGTGGGGCAAGACCCCACTTGATGCCTGATGCAATCTTTCATTGAGAGGGGGATCAAAATCCTACATGATAACGTACAACAAAAAGAGATAAGTTTTGAAACTCAGGTCTGGATGGTTTTACAGAATTAAGTGTCCATGAGATTGCAGAGGAAAGAAAATTAATTCCATAGTTACCTCCCTCATTTCTACCTTGTGGTTATCCATAATGCATGCAGGCTAGTTTTCCCATGGATTTTTTTTTTTTTTTTTTTTTAATCTCTTCCCAAAGCAAAATCCTGGTGTAGTTTGTCAAGGGACTGCTGCTTATATGAATTATGGATAGTATTTCATGCAAGTTTGCCACCTTGTCTCCAGTTTCATTTTCCACCATTGTTACCATGAACACTGAGCCCTTCAGTACTCAGTCAAGCCACCATGACATGTCAAGATGTGCAACAAACATGTCATGGATACTCTAGGTATATATTTACATATAGAGTCCAAAGGACGCTTCAAATGTCTTGTTCTGTGGGTGTGTTGAATCCACTGTAGATAGGACTAGCTCTGAGCAATGTGAATTTGAACCATTTTGTATGACTTGATTTAGGGGTGAAAAAGTCCCTGCAACAGAGGCCTTCAACAAGATGTACAAGACCTGAAGTATCTACAATGGAGACTTAAAATATTGAATTAATCTGAGTAAATTATACAGAAAGCATCAGCAGGTTTTAATAGCAACCTCTGTGGAAAAGGCAAGAAGTGACAGCAGGAGACAGCAGGATCTATCTACTCCCAACATACACCAACTTAACCATTCACTCAAACAAAAGGGGCTAAAACTTCATCGGTATGTGTGAAATGAGAGATAACTTATTGTGTACCATCAGCATAAAAATGTCCTCTGCAGCAGAGCAAGTAGAAGAGATTAACATAATTGGAAAAACTGTGGAAGGAAGAGAGAGGAAAACTAAGATGCATCTCTGTGGAGCTGGCACTAGGCCTCCTCAGCCTTTAGTTTGTTATGAGTAGCTGTGATATATTCTGCCTCATTTCACTTCTAGAGGAAATTACAAATCCTTACAAACCCCACAACAGTCACGCAGCATCATATATTGAAAATCTGAGAAATCTTCATGCTTTCTGGGATATTTCCAGATCCCACTTAATGCTTGACTCATGATGGCAATTATCCTCTCTATGCTAGGGATACAGTAACTAATTAAGTGGGCTCATGAAAGCACATTCAGAATCTGGAAGGAAAGCATAACTGATGTGATTATATTCCTGACATATTCTTCAGTCCAAAGCAAGCTTAAAACTGTTTAAGTCCAGAGTTCAAATTAGTAGAAATCAAGTGCCAGGGATTGGAAGTACTGCAGTTTAATGTACCATTTATTTTAAAAGATATTGTTCTTTGGAGGATCCATTCTTTATATTTTATGATGTTTGGAGGCAGAGTTGTCTAACGACTGCAACTAAAAGCTGTCTGGATTATAAATACAAATTAACTACTTAAATATCATTCATTATGAGGGAAGATTGATGGCTATCTTGATTGATAGTCTGCCCACTTAAACTAAGGGCAAGGTACTGGACCTCCTGGACACCAAATAAACTGCACAACCTGAGGGGACCCAAAGAACAACAACTAGGTAGAGCCATGCTTGCACGCTGTCTTGAACTCTGAGTTCCTAAGAAAAGGGATGATCAAAGCTCTCATGCTCCTAATAGTAATTCAGCTGCTTTGGTATCACACCTTTATTTCCTTCCTATGTTGTTTGTTTGTTTTGTTTTTTTTTTTTTTTTCCTTACAAAAGAATTTAAAAAAAGACAGAAGAAGAATAAAAAAAAAATTTAAAAGAGGAAAAAAGAAGGAAGAGTTCAAACTATCCCAGAGAAGAGAATATGAACAAAAATAGTATATTTGTACTGACATTGAATCAGGGAGTGCTGGACTAGAATTTGCTGAGTAAGGAGCTGTTGTCTTCAGGTTTTTCCTACATCTATGTCTGAGAGTCACTCAGTCTCACCTTACCCTATTGAACTTCTTTGGAGGTGGTGCTGCGGAGAACACACTTTTCACATTGTGAGGAGAAGAGGGAAATTCCTTACTCCATCCTGGATAATTAATAATCAAAGTCCTCCTTCTTCCCAAAGGCATTTGCTAGTATTTCAGTTGCTGATATATAAATGGGTATTTAAGAAAGAGGAAGAGAGTTGCTTGGAAAGTGGGGAAATAATGCCCAAGGACTTAAGAAATCTGTGATTCACATTTTCTGTTGTCACTGTTCCAATTAGCTGAGAATCCAGTTCATATAAATATATGTATATCTATATTTGTGTACATGTGGTATAAATACATATGTAACGTACACACTTTATATCCTATGTGCAGATGTGTGTGTGTGAGTGCATCAAAATTTACAGCTCTTTAGAGCTTTCTGAATAATTTTTCCTTTTACTTTACAACTTTTTTTATCACATATTTAATCAGGTAAAGGCAGAAGACTATTTTGTATCTTCTCAGCACAAAACAAAGATTAGGATATCAGTAGCATTTTACAAGGTGATATTACTCCCCCACCTCCACACACTTCCACACACACATAACTTACATCTAAAAAATGGAAGAACACTACAACACATCTGAGTCCTTTCAGAAGCAGAAATAGCTCTCATTTAGTGTTCACATCATGGGATCACATTGTCACATGCAGTTTATGTGGCTGATTATACCCAGATGACTTCACAGCCTTTTGCCAAAGACCTTAAGCTTCTTTAATGCTGCTATTTAAAGTTTTCCCTATGCAGTTAAGTTTCAAACACTTAGGAGCTTGAAGTACTTTCATTACAGATCTCTGGCACTATATTTTCCCCTCTGATACACACTTCTGAGAACAAAAATATATAAATATATAAATCCCACATGTGACAACATGTCTTGAGAGACTCAATACTATAAAAATGTTTTAGCTAGTTCTGTTAATTGATTTTTAGCCAATCTTTAAACATGTCTGCAATTGCTACTGTCTTCTCCCTGAAATTATAGCCCTCTCTCTGACTCAATTATTCAGTCTTTCAGAAGTTTGACACCAATTTCTCAGTGCAATTATTTTGTTCCATGGGACTCTGCTGTAAATCACTTAAATTCTAAAGCAGGGAGGCATGTTCACCTGCTCAAAATGCTACATCGGCTGAAAATATACAGGTTTTTTTGGTTCAGTAGAACTATCACCTTTAGGGAAACAACAAGTCATTCCTTTTATGTCTCATCTTAAAGTTATAATGCTTCTTTTTATTCTTTTTATAAGGTGTATTATTATTTTTGTTTTAACCATAACCACCCACAGAAACAGATGTGTTTGCCTCTTGTAACAGAATAAAAGTATATTTCAAAGTAAAGCAGCGTATGCCTACTATTACAGTCTTTAGTGCAAGTTTCTTTTATTTTACATAAAATCAAATATCAGTCTTCTGAAGTCAAGGGGTAATGATTTTATTCTATGAATTTTGGTAATGGAGGCTGAGCTATTCAGAGCTATTTAGCTAGGTATTTAGCTACAAAACTGCAGTTAAATTAATGGGAACTGTATAGCTAAGACTTCTGCTTGCTGTTCAGTCACAGCAGCTGCTGTAGGATCCTAAAAAACTGGAAAAGCTGCTGTCAGCTTTGAAAGTGGCTGGGTTACTTAGCCTGCCCACTTACCTCAAGCCTTGTTGGGTAAAGGGTAAACCTTGACATAATTGTTGTGCTTTCCATTTGGCAATAAAGTGTGTAAATCATTTCACGTTAGTACAAAGGCTAGTGATTATACATCTTCCCTGCCATCACAGCTGTGGAATTGATGTAATAACCAGGTGGGGGATCATCACTGTCTTACACTCCTGAATTAAAGAAGCAATACTCAAACAGGAATAACAGAAAAAAAAAATAAATAGAGAAGTTGCTGCAGAGAGCTCTGAATCACAGTACAGTGGGCTGTACACAGAAAATTAAGTCTGATAGCTGCAGAGGAGTAGTATCTCTAAAAGCTTTGTCCTTTCTTCTGTCCATATTATCTTACATTTGAACATTTTGTCTTTATTCTATTTGCAAACAGATAATCCAGTGTAGGCAGGTTAGACACTGCCCTCATATTTTCAGTTATTGTTATAAGCTCAAAGTGACCCCAAAAGGAAAACAGAAGGGAGTTAGAAAACATCCAGACAAAATATAGTGTTCCATCAAATTTGTCTCGATAGTTTCAAGTGTTACAGCACTCACCACTTGGGTGCTGGAACATGCTCACACACAATGGACACTGATGCAATGGGGTCAGGGCTTCACTCAAACTTACTGAGGTTCTCCCTATTTTTGGTGTGAGCTGGTTCCCAACAGATGTGCCAGAAACATTTCCATCACACAGAAATCAGAGGGAGGTTGTCAAGGGCCACCAAGCAAGGGGTCTTAGAGAGGAATTAGTATGAATTCTTTCATTTCCCTATGGGTTGGTGCAACCAAACAGTGCCCTGAGGAATACTGTTGCAATCTATTCACTGAATGACTCAATGCCAGAAGTTTTGTCTTTTGTTATTTGTAAGATAGACGGCAATGTAAATACAATTTTCCTTGTGATGAAAATGGAATATTTAAAAAAAGGGTATGATGTTTCAGAGCCCTTTTATCTTAAAAAAAGAAAATAAGATCTAAAGTGATTAACTGGGCAAAGTATTTTAAAACTTGATTGCAGTAGACAAGAAAATGGAAACTACTACTTTTCTGGAGATGAATGTTTATTGGGAACTATATAGCTTCCTATGCACTATGCAGCTGCATATGGTCTTACCACACTAGAAGGGCAAGAGGGAACTGCTGGGACTCCACCAGTTGCAGAGAGACTCTGAAAGTCTATGAAGCACAGGGACCCACGGGGAACCAGGGAGTCAGGCACTTCGCTAATGCCATGGCTCTTCAGATCAGCTGTGAACAAAAGAGGCTGAGGAATCAGCAAGAGCAATCTGGAAGGAGAGAATGGGGACAAAAACTAATTCTTAAATTTTATTGAATAAAGGGAACAAAAAAAGCTTCTACTGGGAGCAACAGAGTTACTAAACCCAGTCTTTCTAATTGTCTTCATGGAGGAAAAAGTTCCTTATTGGGGTCATGTTGGATACTTGCAAAAGTACCATTTCCTGTCTTTAGTTTCTAGAATCTGGAAATACCTACCTATCTATCAACTGGTCACACAATTCATACAATCTCCTAAATAAAGATTTTAAATATCTCAGTGAAGAAAATCAATAGAGAGTTTCAGTTAAAACAAAAGTTAATAGAAAATATTGATGATAAGCTATTTTCTGTGACTTATCACATATTTTTGTCTAGCATAAGTGCAGGAGCAAGTTATTTTCATGGATAGAGTTGTTCTATACAAACATTCCCTTTTATGGCTCCATATTTTTTACACAAAATGAAAAATTTTTAAACAAATGTAAGCCTTTAAGTTCACATAGAATCATGCTTTGTAGTAGGAAAGAACCTTTTATTTTAAAAATACTAAAAAATAAAAAATAAAGTGCTCTTAATCTCTAGCTCCCTGCCAAGTTTTCTTTCCCTCCTGAGTAGGAAAGTTCATTTATTCAATGATTATGAAATGTAAAAAATGTTTTCTTTTAAGTCTTCAGGATTTTATCTGCCTCTTTAAACCACACGCCCTGCTGTCATTGTCAAAGGGTCAAAACAAAGAGATTTTCAAATTGCAGGAGCAGGTACCAAGGGAAAATGTAAACCTTTCATAATCCAAAAAAAATTTTTTTTTTTAATACACTATGGACCATATAGATAATGTCAGCATTTTTTCATAAACTCTCAGACCACACACCAACATCAGTAAAGATAAAGCCATACATATATGCATGTGTACATGGAGATACAGAGCATAAACCAGAACCGTTTGGAGAAATATTTTTGTTACTCCTATAAAATAAATAATAAAGTCAATAAAAAGATTTGCACAAAGCAAAGAAGAATCAGTTCTGGATTCCTTTATAGCCACCAGGAAATTGTGCAGGTATACTTTCTAAATTGCATATGATTCCATCTCTTTGCTACAACAACTCAGGTGCACAAATTAGAGATAAACAAAACTTGAAAATGGTGACTCATTTTGTCTGTATACATACTCAGTTCGTCTGAATCCTTTCATGTCTTCTTCTCCTCCTTTTTTTTCCACATTCCATTTACCTGTTTTGTGATCTTTCAGTGCACACCTCTGACCATCTTCCCAGAAAAGAGCAGCCAAAAGATCCTTTCAAGGCAGTGTTCTCCCTCACAGTTTCACCTTGGGAAGCTATTTGCCATCACTTGGGTTGTCACCATAAAGGCAAATAGATATGTTATCTTTTATAATATGAAGATACTGAGACCTAAGTTTATTCAGGTCCTTTGAGCAAGAAACCTCTATTGCAGTAGACTGAACTCCATCTCCAGTCTCCAGTTCTTTCTTTGGTGAAAGAAAGGATCCAGGATCTTGAAAAAAGTTGATCACTGAGAAAGAGGATTATGTCAGGTAACTCACACCTATTGCTACTCTTTAGGAAGGAATCACTCTTAACTAGTATAAAAGCTAGAGCTGGATTGAGATTTTTATAAGAACCAAGGCAGAACACCACACCAAGAGACAAATATGAATATCCTTCTCTCTAATGCTGCTGTCAGGTAGATCTGAGTATTTGTCTTCCATTTCTTCCTAAACTAGCTTTGCAAAGAGACTTCAATAAACGGTGGTGGTGGTGAAGTTAAAAGATCTTTCTGTAAAGCATAATAGGGGAAAACACTTCCCACCTACAAGCTCCGCTTGGGGCACAGTAACAGAAGAGTCATGACAAAAGATAGCTTTTTGGATCTCCATTTTTTTTCCTCATATGAATCTAACCAATGTTTTATTGTACTCATATGGTGTTTTTTCATAGAAGAAAAGAAACACAGGCCTCTAGTCTGAGCTAATCCTTGGGGGCTGTATTATGGATTGTAGTAAGAAAGAGGTCCCTCCAATGAGTAGATCAGATACTTGTCTAAGGGCAGGATGGAGAGTACTCCAGACGTGCCAGTCTTCCTGCACTGACTCCAGAGGGAGCTTAGATGATTTGTTCAGATCAGATGACTAACCTACACATGGCTAACATCAGGCCAGCCTCAGCTTGCAGGATAGTACCCCAGGTAAGGAATAGTAGAGAAGAATACAGCTTCATCCATTCTTCCTCACTAGCCTCTTTCACTGTACTCCTGAGGGACGAGTCCCCTCTGCGTGTTTTATGAATCAGGGCATATTTCAGTGAGGAAGAGAGATGCACTCTGCCTCCTTTGTTCAATCAAAATTCCATAAAGTTCTAGCACTAATTTTCCACAATTAACTTCTAAGGAACAGGCTTCAGAAACAAAAATGATCATCAGACAGTTCTGTAGGACAGACCAGCTCAGCATTAAGTCCTCAGGTCACAAAACAGAAAATGGTCAAATTGTGTGAGAATTTTCATTTTGAATTAAAAAGCGAGTTGTAAACTCACATGTGGTTCTTACAACCTAGACTGTTGTGACAGTCATGTCCAAGTGAAATGGAAGTTATAGGAATCTTTATTCTTATTCTGTTAACAGCTTTTTGGGGAAAAACTTAAGATGGTTTCCAGAATAGTTCTGTGTGAAGACTGACCATCCTTGCTATAGGCTCTTTGCTCCATCTGAATAACTTTATGAAACACCACATAAAAGCCAATGAAAATAAAGTTTGGAGCACTCAAACTGTCCTAAATTTAGATGTCTGGTATTTTATGTCACTACTAGTTATCCTACCCTTATTTTAATCCTCCATCCATATCAGTTCTTTTTTCATCTAGGCTAACCATGTAGCTATTCTTATAATTTTGCCATTCTTCCAAATAAAATCACTTCACTAATATCACTTCTTCTACTAAGGCTATTGAATACTAATATAGTGTTAGAAGTTGCAAGCATCTTCAAAAGTGTTTTAAATACATCTGAAAGACTTATTTTTTTGTATCAATTCACATGGTAAAAAATGCCACCCTGTTTTATGCATTAAGCAATTGATTCCAGAGAACCATTTGCAATTATTGTAGGTATACAAGAATCAAGTCAATTAAAGTAATCGAAAATGGCATATTATTAGCTCTCACTCACGTGATGTAGTATATTCAGTCTACCATTTAAACTGCGTGAGTCATAAGGTATAGAACCAAAGTGAAGGAAAAATTTTTCTCCTTTTAACAATCAGCTTTTGTTCTGAATGGTTATTTGAATTCAAGTGTCTTTTTTTCATGGTGTGTTTAGAGACACGTCTCCTATGATGATAAAAGACAAACATTGGGACTTCTTTGTTTTATGTGAACTACTTATTTCAACATCACAGTAGTGGGATAATTTACAGCAGACATGTTGACTAATGTACAGGTTTACACCTCCTAAACGTGACAAGCTGCAGGTATGAAAACTGGGTGGTGTCTTAAAAGGATATAGCATTGTTTGGCCCATATTGAATGTATTTTATCTACAAATGCTAGAATACTTACAGAATTAAAACTACCTATTACATTTTTGCAAGTTTATAGTTGGTTATTGAGCTATTCATCCAAGTCACTCTCTGGGTTTTGGGGGACGGGGTGAAGCAAAATAAAATAATGAAGAATTTACTCATATGCATGGTGTAAGCCCTCTTTGCAGCATTTCCAGCTCCTCCCTGAAAATTTAGAGATACCCTTCTACTGGTGATGCTGTCTGAGGGAGACCCTTAAGATAAAGTTATACTCCTATAGTATAATATATAACCCAAGGTTGTGTACATTATAATCCTGATTGCAACTAATGTACCCTAGTAAAGTAAAGCTTATGTTCCTGAAGGTATCTAAAATCCCACACACATACTTTAAGAGTGTTGTGGAAGAGGTAAAGGTTTTGTAGAACAGGTAAAGAATCTACGTGTGATCTCAGGAATCTTTTCCTCACTTGGAACTGGTCTAAAGGAGGCTGATGTTGAGCTCAATGAACAGACAATGAGAGACCAAATCACATTCAGATTTATCCTTTCAAATTTTCAATCATTGAGTGTACTTTTTCCCGTAAGTTCTTCCAAAAAAAGTCCCCATTCGTATTTAGGTAGTTATAAACAAATTGTGTGATTTGATATTATTTGAAGGGGAAACTGTACCTTTACCTACTAGGTGGAGGAAAACCCGGTACATGACAGTTTCTGTTCCAATTTACTTACCAGAAGGAGAACCTGCTGAGCAAGTTCCATTTCTTCTGCAATAGAAAGCAGATTACATTGGAAAGTCCTATCCCAATTGTTCATGACTGTTCATGACTGCAGGATTTTGTGCTCAGAGCTGTGCAAATTCCAACACATACACTAAGAGTAATAAGGAACTTCTAATATTGACCAGGGGTAAAAAAAGAGAAATATTAGTAAGAATCCCTCACAGACACATGAAGGATATCTATGGTACAGTATAATGTAAGAAGAATTTTACACGATATTATATTATGGTATGATTTTTTTCTTGAGCTGCTCAGAATTCTTTTCAGAATAGGAAAGTAAGATTCCAGAGATCTGGATTTTCATGGAAAGCATTTAATTTTCCAGAAAAAAAAAAAAAAAAAAGTTTTGGAAAACTGAAACAGAATAATTTGACTTAGGTAAATTCAACTAGTTAGCAGAATATCAGAATATTTCTTCTCATTTGAAAAATAGTGACATGAATTAGCCTAGTATTTCGAATCAAAATACTTTATAATTTCTGTTCTACAATGTGCTTTGACCTTTTGTTCCAGTTTGGAAAGTAAACAGGTGCTGAAATGAATAAATGTGACAGAAACTCCACTTCCATTCAGCTGTATTTATTTTCACATGCAGTATAGTCAAATTCTGGAGGGCCTTTTGCAGCATCCTGCACTCCAGAAAGAAGAACCAGGAGGAGTGGATTTGGGAACACTCGGTATTTCCAGCTAGTGCTTGGCTATTTTACTGCTAATGGAAGTGGCCACATATTGACACACGTGTCAGCTGAACAATTTCAGGTTTAATTTGGAAATAGCAATAAAAATAACAAATAGAAAAGTCTTTTTAAGCTGCAGAGCATTCTCCTTTGCCTTGCCATTTTCTGGCCCATTTCTTTCTGCATTTCTCATACTACTTCCATCTGATAGATATGCCTTTTTCTTGTTGTTTTAAAGAGAATATAATACATAGTATCTGTCTCCGAAATGGTTAAGCATAGGGCAGAGGGAAGTGGGGGCGATTAAATTTTTTTGTTAGTTTGCAAGTTCAATGCAGAGATGGGTTTAAACCACAGACTTGGCACTGGATTTGATGTAAACTTTAGGGAGGACGGTGCTGCTGACAGGCAAAAATGCAGTTTGTGAAACCTCCATAGCACTTCCTTCCCTGCTCTGCAACCAGAATTACTTCAGGGGTGAGCAGTGCAAAGGGAGATGAGACGCTGGTCCAAGCAGTTTCTTGCATTCAGCAGAACAGGCCCTGGCTGTGGGAAGCTAATATTGGTTTTGAAAACAATCTTTGGAGACAGTGTGGATTTCTCAGGAAGCTCTGCAGGTGGCCCTAGAGCTGAGCTTTTGAAAGCATAAAGCTTTCAGGCATCATCACACAGATCTGCTGTATATTAAGCGTGTTCTTAGAGTGTATGTAAGGTGTCTAAATAAAAGTTTGCAATAATAATAATAACAACAATGATAATGCTAATAATATTAACAAAACCAAGAAGTTATAATAGTGCTATTAACAAAAGCTGTGAACACTCTAACTTACATGATCCTTAAAAGGGAAGCTCAGAAGCTAATGTGTAGAAACAGCTTTTTATTGGTTTCTCCTCTCTGTGACATTCATGAGTCACAGGTCTGTCAAGAAAAAAAAAAGCTTAGACCTGCCTCTTTTTAATAGTTTAGCTGAAGTTGGAGAAAGATGATGCAAGCTGTTTCACCCACTGCTGACCGAGCTTCTTACTCAGGACACGACAGAACTTGACTGCAAAGTCAAGAATCCCTGTAAGTGGCAGAATGGGAAAGGGCTATCCCTGGAGGCGGCTCTGTCTTTCATTGCCAGCCTCTATAATTATACACTGCCTTTCAAAGCGACTTGTGAAAGCTGCCTTTGCAGCCTGTTTCATTTTCCCAGGCCCTGGGGAAAGTGCATCATAGCCATTCCTTGCCAAATCCAAACACCTTATGAACAAGCATTTCTAAATATGGCTCTGCAGTAGAGCTGCTGGGGGGGGGGGGGGGGGGAAAGATTAAACTTTTTTTCCCCTGAAAAATGGTGTTTTGTTCAACCCACCAATCTATACAGATATGTCTGGATTGTAATGAGTGACTCACCTGGAAAGTTTTTCAGGTCCATAATATTACTGGAGAATGGGGAATCAAAAGGCTTTATTGTAGCTGATAGCCCTAAATCTTCAACATTTTTCTTTCCATTTCCAGATCACTAGTTAAAACAAATGGTGTTTGCCTGTATTCAGCAAAATCTTTCAAAACCTTTAACCTCTTCATAAAGTGGAAGCCCTCTCAATCTAGCCCTAGTTTCAAAGAGGCAGCCAAAACCACGAGTAGAAAAGTCTTTGTGCTATTACTAATAAAAGCATATTACAGCATGGAGAACAAAGGACAAATGTATGTCCTCCTGTGTGCTTATAAGCAGGGAAAAATAGCTATTTTTCTCTCGAAGGCCTCATGTGGTAAGAAGCCAGATCATTCCAGCTTGTATTATTGCATTTCTTGGGAACATTCCTGTACAATACTGCACTGCTTCCCTGGTGCTAAGTGATAAGGACTGTAACTCCTTGACTTGGTCTGGTGAACATTTGTGTGAGCAGATTCGATTTCTTAAGTGATTGAAAGCACACTGACATAGGTATGGACTGCAGAGGCTACCTCTGGATGGGGGAAGGCAAACATAAATGTGTCCCTTGACTGCTCTTTTCTCAGCTGATTCAGGTTCCTGAGGCTAAACTTGTTGTGTTATCCTTTCCAGTGACGGTGCGTTTTGGAAGGATGAACTATTTTAAGTTCTCATTTATATGGTGTGCTATAAAATAAGGCCCAAGACGGATGAACAGGGGCTCTGTTTTTTAACAACAGTGACTTAGAGATTTGCACATCAGCCATCTCTCCTGTCAGACAGATTTACAGTGCCTGGAAATGTTTGCCAACAAAGATGTTATTGTAACTCCAGTGCCTGTTCAGGGAAGTTTATGAGGTAGAGTTAGAAGCTGTTCATATTGTCTTCCTGCACTTGATGTATAGAAGAGACAATATGTCAAACGCATTGCTGAGTTAAAAGCAAATCTACTGCAACATGAGGATTTTATCTAACATCAAGTACCTCACGTTCTGATCTGTTGCCTCCACCCTTGACCTAGAAGAGAGCTGCCATATTTAACCCTCCTTGCATGACTGTGGGCAACTCAGTTATCTTTTCTGTGTTTTTGCTTGCACTGCTGGTAAGGACAGTGTTCAATATCTGGCTCAAATTATTTGCATCTTTTCAATCCTTTGGAGAAAGTTGCCTGGTCTTTCATAAGATTGCTTGTGTTTTACAATACTAGTAACTGACTTTTCTCCCTCAGATGCCATCGAAGATGTGCCATTAAATGACAGGTCACTTCTGTAAGTGGTCATAATTCCACTGGGATTCACAGTAACTGAACTTTTGTTCGGATATCCTTTTCCTTTCCAAAATATGCTAGTGTCTTTTTTTTTTTTTTTTTTTCATATCGACGTTTTGGGTTGCCATTTTGACTTATTCTAAGCACCCATAGACTGCTAGTGCAGCTATTCAACACAGCTCATAAATCTTTATCCAAAGGCAGTTCCACTTGCTAGTGGAGAACGGGAAGTAGCTCTGCTTCTTCTGCTTATAATTCTTGGAGTGTACAAAAATGTCATATGTGTTTCTATGTCTAAAATACACCTTAGCTAAATCCCTACTGTGGCTTTTGCACTGAATATTAGCTGTCTTTAGTTAGTGAGATTTTAAATAAATTTGCTCTTTTTTTTTAATTCTCTTGGAGGAAGTTAAGTGGGCTCCATAGTAAATATCCTGCTCAGGGAACATCCCCTGCTTCATTTCTTCTACACTTTGCACTGTGTTAAGTCTATACTCAAGAACCAACGCTTTCCTGTGGATACATCGCTGACATTAGCTGCACATTCCTTGGATAGCAGCAAAGTATTTGGCTGTCTAGACACAGCCAAATAAGAGCACAAAGCTTACTTTGAGCAAATCACTAACAACTTCTGTTGGCCAACAATGGGCAGAAAGGTTCTCTGATCCCTTTAGCTGTGGTGCATGGGAGTAAGTCCAGGCTCTACGTGAACTAAGACACTGCAACATTTTCTTCTCCATCATTTCCATTCTAGGAAGAAAAATATGATCGAGAGAGACTATAAAGAAATGTGGGAACACAGCCAGGATAGTCACTGCTAAATCTCTTATGTTGGTGTGGTCATTTTTTAATAGCCCAGGTGTAACATAATGTTGAGGGATATACAACAGGCAGATGGTACCTGGCCAATCACTCTGTTGGAATGGTTCAGCTTCTCTCACATTACTGTCTAGCTTTATGTTTGGAACATTACTTTGTTTAGGCTGAAAATTTAGCACTGAATATTTTTTCTACATGTGGTGAAAGCAGATTTTCTTTTTGTGATGCATTTGGATTTAGAAGTAAAGTTTTGAGAGGAATTTGGGTTTTTTGCCTACTTCCTTGGTTTTATGAAATATTTGCCCAGAGAACTGACCCTTTAAAGTACCCAAGGGCCAGATTTAACCATCTGCTCCATTAGAATGAACGAGTAAACTGTATATATTTCAGGACAGCAGATAAAAAGGACATGATGAGAGGAGCTCCATTCAATGTCTGAAGAGACTTTTCAGGCCTGAATAAAAACTGGACTAACTGATGCACTATTTCCTGTGATTCTCTTTCGGTTTTATTTGTTCATTAGAAACAAGCAGAATGCTGCTTAATCAAAGATTCAAAGTCATGGCACACGTGGATCATTTTTAAGTGCTATGTGTAGCACATTATACAGAACACTCTTGGTATAACAGAAACTGATAATTTAATCCATTCTAAATAGCAGAATATTGTAGATTGCCATAGTACATTCCACTAATTTCAACTAGAGAAGTTGACCTTGTGAGATGTGTGGACTTTCCATCTGTTTTGTAAATGATTTTTTAAAGAAAAAAAGTTGATGATCTTCATACCAAGAAGTCTTGAGATTACCAGTAATGATATTACAAACAGTACCCTTCTCATTTATTTTCCATAGACATTAAAGTCACTGCATCATTCTAATTATGCTGCAACCCATAGTAAAGTCCTAAGTGCTTGGATCTTTGCAGTTATGTTGAAAAACAGATGCAGGAGGCCTTGTGAACCAATGTTTGGTACCAATGGGGCATGTAATGGTTCAGCCCGTTCAAAGGCTTTAAACCTGTGAAGGCTTGTGAGGAAATGACAGATAATAAATTATTTAAATGAAAATATTCTAAACAAGCAAGAATCAGAGCCAATAAAATGAGTGCATTCATTCTGCTTGGTGGACCTTCTTCTGCTTCTCCTGCTGGGAATAACAAAGAACCAGTGTTGCTTCACTGCTACTTTGCTATTACATTGCACCATGCTGTAGAGTGTTGTAGAGTGAGGAAAAAAAGACATCCAACAGCAGATTCTCTCCTCCTCTCTCTCCACCCACAATACTTTCCTTAGTCTACCAAATATATCTAACACAAGGTCCTCTGAGTTTACACATGCTGCTGTTGTCAGCTGTCCCCAGCCAAACCCTGAATACAGCAGCAGGAGAAAAGCTTTTATTTCAAATACTGCATTAATTTTTCAGGATACTGATAAAAGATCTTTGGTGCAGCAACAAGTATTCAGGTGACTTTACCTGTCCTTCAAAATGTATAACCAAATGGCTCAGACACAGCTAAAGATGCAGGTAAATTAAAATTAACTGAAATAACAGTTGGCTTTCAGACAATTTATTTTCCAAAGTACTCTAAGCATATTGATGGACTTTTTCACCATTTGAAAAAAGAGTGTATTTAGAAGCAAGGGTTTATCTAGAAACAGGTTTCAATGACAGCCTAAGTACATGCTCTTTACACTTCTGCAGCCTCAGCTGGCCTTGAAAGGAGTGAAGTTCAAGGTCATCAGCAAGGAATGTTCCAGAAAGTTGTCATATTTAGCACAAAATAGCACACTCATCAATCATCTCTGTGAAGCAAACAGGATTTTGACAAATGGCATGTTTGTACAAAGTGCCTGAAACTATCGCTATTTTAGAATGTCTTGTTATATTGTCAAAGTAGAAGAGCTAAAGCTATTTCACTTCTTTGTGTAGTAAAATAACCTGTTGAACCATGGCACTACAGCTTTGCTGATAACCAGCCCAAATACTTGGTATGTGCCTATTCCCCCTGCTCTGCTATAACGCATTGCACACATCATCCTCAATACCAACAGAGTGAATAGTGTCCCTCTGTCCACTTCAACTGACTGAAGGCAGAGTCCTGTTCTCCAAAGGCTGCACAGACAGAGCTCACTGGTAATATGAGGCCTCTCCCCTCAAACACACCTGGGGATGAAGAGCCATGTCCCTCAATCATCCTTACCAGCGTGTTTTCTCTTTTCCTTCCTCCTTCCTCTTTGGTATGCTAGAAGGCCATCTTATTTTCCCAGTCATCTGCCATTTCATTACAAAGCCTTTGTTTTTGACTCTGGTGGTGCAATGTCCATCAGCAGGTACTTGTGAGTACATACCTTGAGAGGTGGAAGACCTGATGAGGAGGATGTCAGAAGTGAAGATTTTGTCTCCAGGTAGCCTCAGTCTCTCAGCTGACACAAGACAGTGATATAGCTGAGAGACACAAGAGGAGAGCCTGAATGTGATAAACTAGTACGGTCAGTGGCCTTTGTCTTCTTCATATGCCTTCACTTCTGAAATTAGACAGTGCATTTTAGTATCTTTCCTATTTCCTTCTTCAGAAACTGCTAGTGTGTCAAAAACAACAAATACAGATAGCTAAGGCAAATATCTAAATTACCTATGTTTTGTAATTCTATTTTCTTACTTGTTGTGAATACTGTTGTAGGTGTGTGGTGTGTTTCATTTTGTTGTATATAGTGTTTTGTTATTGGTTTTGTTACCTTTATGAGTAGGTTTTAATAGTATTATTATTCAAACTTTATTGTGTTTTCACTGAGCTCCCATGACTGTACTCTGACAAAACATCATATTTTGTATCCCAAAGACCTTCAGCAGTATCAGTGTGATGATCTTCAGCACCCCTTGGTCTAAGCAGCAAATATTATCTTTGAGCTCTTTATCAGTTTTCCCTCTGTCTTACTCATCTTGCAAATTAAAGCAGAGGTTAACCTCAGTCTGGTACCACCCATAGGCCCACACACCTTGACTCTTCACTGCACCTCATCCTATAGCTCCAGTCTTTTTGGCATGTCAGAGTTTCCATTCACTCTGTAAGTCCATGGAATACTTGCAGATATTTATGTAGACACAGGAAAATCCTAAGAATTCCTTTATTTTGGTTATCATGGGAAATGCACTGGTTCCAAGCGAAATTATACATAATTTCCTATTTGAGTTTCTTGCATTTTTGAGCAGCTGGGGGATATCCTTCATCTTCCACACTTCTCCTTTTCTGTCTTTATTGTAGATGTCCAAATACTGATTCCTTCTCTGGTTCTTCAGTCACAAATAATTTGATAGAAGCATTTCCCTGCTGGAAGAGTGGCACTTCCCCTTCCTATCCTACATCCATATTTCTTGTTCCCATGTTTGTCCTTGCATTCACCTCTTTGGCCTTTCTGTTTTCAAAGGGCTCTGGCAGAACGTTTTTCTTTGGCTCTGTCTCTGAAGAAATGTTAATGATGTAGACCCCAATGGATCACAGAGGAGCTTTCCCCTAAGCTTCAGCTATCCTATTGTTTTGTCTGACCAAGTCTATTCACAAGATAATAACACTTAATGAGTCCCTCTCTCTTTCTCCTTCCCACAGACAGACTTGTAGACGCCACTCTTCAGCTTTTTAGCGTTAAGAGTAGGAAGCAGTCACCACAAAGGCATGCCTACATTGCAGGCAGAGCCATGATTGCATCACATGCAGACATATTTGAGTTACGTTTACTGCACTCCCAGTACCTTGCTGGGTTACTGGAAGCCATTCCATCAGCCCAAGGAGACTGTGTGCTTACCTGTGCCCTTAACCTGTCCTAAGTTACCTAAGTTACTTGCCTCCTGCAAGTCCATTTCCATTTGTAGCTGGGATCCCCCCAAGTATATTCCCACAGGTGTGTATCCAGCAGACCTCCTGTTGTATTGTAAATATTTTGAAAGGCTGTCAGATATCCAAATAACACCAGTAATTCATAAAAGCAATCTGGAATCCATGTAGTTATTGAGGAACTTTCTATGCAGACTCATGAAAAAAGAGGCTTATGCAGTACCTGGTAAGAGATATGTTACAGAAAAGTATTTTTTTGAAAACTCTACTTTGGCCAATTTTACACTAATAGTATCATCCCAACATAAGTACCAAAATGGTCTTAGCAGGCTTACAGCTGTACTCCTACAGTGACTTCTGATGTCAGGGTGGTATAGCCAGGCACATATTACTGAGCAGCGAAGGCGCAAGTATCACTACTGGGGTAGCACTGTTGGGCATCCTCTGTGCTCAAAGCCTTGAGTAAAAGGACTGTCCTGATACAATTCATACTTGTAAAATGTCCTGAGCAGCTAGTGATCTATTTCCACTAAGATTTGTCTGTCTGGAGTCTCCTATGTTACACCATCTCCTTCCCTTCATCATGGACATAAATGTGCTGGCAGAGAGGCAAGAGCGTCCTGGCTGGACACTTGACTGCCTTCTCCCAGGAGAACCCTCATTTTTAGCTCATGTCATGGATTTCTCACCTCAGTTGCTGCATGGTGAGCAGCTGCCTTCCCCCATCTTTTCTTCCTTGTTTTTCTGCATCTGGATAAGATCCCTGAGGAGCGCTTCCTTCCTGGTTATAGAGAAAACAGGGCTTCTTCAGGCAGCTGTTCCCCCACAGACGCCAGACAAATAATAAACCTTTCCCAACCTGAAATTTTGTTCTGCAGTTAAGCCCCATTTTGCCATTCTCCTTACTGCATTTTCTAATGGATGTTAAATCATTTGCATTTTTTAAAAATCCCTTTGCTTTGTATGTGAGCAATCGCTGTTGCATTAGTTATTGTATCTATCTGCTTTGTCTGAGGCAATATTTGCAGATTAGTGAGATCCATAATTTGAAAATTATATGTATAAAGACTACAGCATCATGAAAGCAGTGGCATGTTCTGGCAACCATAAGGATGATCTGCAGGTGTGATTGCAATTTGGGAAAACTAGCCCTGAATTTTGAAGGCTCAATGTTAGGTTTGTTATGTCTTGCTTTTGCAGCCTGTATCCGATTGCACTAAGAGTGACAGTTGGTGACCTCTTTCATTTCAACCAAATGCAGTTCTGTATCTTTTTCTTATGTATCAGACCTGCATGGCAATTTTTATTAAGATTTTTTAAAGTTTCAGGGATTGTTTTAGATCAAGACCATGGCTGGTAAAGTATCTAAAAAAGCAGTTGTTATGTTTTCATTAAGAGTTTCTTGATACCATTCATAATATTAACACCGAGTTGCTAAAGTTGCTGGCTTGCTGTACACTAGCTCTTTTGTTGCATTTTATGATCCCTAATTTCCTTACTAATAAGCTATGGGTCCTTAGCGTATTTAGCACATTAACTGCAACCTCGGCAAACACTGATCAGTCTGTTCTTTGAGTAGGGTGCAAAAAAGGCTGACAGATGCACAGAGAGTGCTTAAAGCAACTTGTTCTGCAATGAATTCAGCTGCACAAATGTGACTCAGTGCCTGCCTCTCTCTTTAAAAGTAATTGTCTAAAACAGCTGACTCAACCAGCATATAAAACTCTGCCCGTACAAAGAGCTCACCGATGTCATTTGATGACTTGTTTTTGCTGCTTTGTGGTAATAAGCATTCTCAAGCTATTCCTGCAGGGTGAACCCCTGCCCATAGGACACCAGCCACCTCCCGTTGAAAGCACCATGAACTTCGCAGTTGGCTTCAGCAGTATGTGGAGCCTGTGATTATCCCCATACAGATATTAGTTCCCAGGAACAGTCCTCTTCCCACCGTTCTCTTCATTGTTTGCTGGACGTGTTCCTCTCCCACTGCATTTTCAGGGAGGGACTTCCCAAGTCTCCACTCATTGGACTCCCAGCCTCTGGAACAATAATTTTAAGGATGGATGGGTTGAAAGTTGTGAGGGATTCTAAAGGGGAGTACCAAGAGACACTGAATACCCTTAGTCATGTGAAAGTGAAGTAGTCTGTGACTGCATGGTCCTCCACGTACAAGTCCAGCTTGGACTATCTCTCCTATTAAAGAAAAATTGATAAGCATAGTGTAAGAACCATCTTCTGAGGCAATCTACTGTTTGGAAGCAAGAAAGGCAAAATCAGGGAACAAGCTTGATGCTGAAAGAAGTGACCATTGCTCATACCAAGCTATGATGAGCTCTGTGCTGCTGTGTGTCTTGTCAGATCCATGCCAAAAACACACGTGTCTTGGGTTCTTCATAGGATGTGTGTCAGACCTTACAGGTGGGGTGGCTCACACAGCTGACTCCATGTTCATGTGAACATGCCTTTTCCATGTTAATTAGATAGGAAAACTCATGAACTTTGGTCAGAGAAGGAGGACTAGCAAGCAGAATAATAAATATCAGAAAAGAAACTGTTGTGTAAAAGAGAAACAGAAGAAGGAAGGATATGATGGTAGACATCTGGGAGAATAAGAAAAGAAACAAAAACATACAGAAAATAGTTATGGAGCTATATATCATCTCAGCCTAACTTGAATCACAAGTTCTGCTCTGGTGTACCCATGGTAACCCTGATCTTCATTTTCTCTTAGTCTAGCTTCCTTCTCCAGCTCATGTAAATTAGTTTTTATTAATCAAAGATTTTTTTAAAAATTATTAGCCATGTTTTTTGATTCACTCATCTATCAGATAGTTTTATATCACCATCTTCTTCTTGTGTCCAGGACTGCTGTGTTTTAAATATTAATCTCTCTTCCAACTGTTCAGCCTTTATCTTCAAGGTCTGTCCTCAAGGCTTGGTGACCTTCTGCACATAAATTCTTATTCAATGGAAGTGTCTCATCCAGCATGTTTTATATCTGGTTTTTCAAAATCCATTTTTACTTCTCTATTGAAAATATGTCCAGAGATTGTCCAAAGGACAGCAGAAATTTCCCCTGAAAGGAATATCTAGGAAAAGGACTGACAAATATACGATCATATTCATTAGGTTTGGAGAGGTGAAAAAAAAAATTTTTCAAAATTTCCTTTAATATTGATTTTGTAACAGTGTCATTCTAAAATACATTATTACAGTACAAAAATATTAGATTGAAATTGTCACATTTCCAAAATATAGCATGTATTGGATGTTTCAGAAAGGTGGTGTATTTTCTTCATAATTTCTTTCATTTATGATGCCAAAGTTGAAAAGAGCTGCTTTGGTTTACGAGGAATAAAAGCTTTGAAATCATAACACAAACTACAAAAGTCCTTCCTCTGCACAGCTTTAAATAAAATAACTTGCAATTTACTGTACATGCCAAAATACTTTCAAAAGTCCAGGGGGAAAAAAAAAAATATGTGGGAATATTGGGGACAATTCTGTTTCACAACTATTCTGGATGGATGGATAGCACATTACAAGAACAATCTGATTTTCTTAGAGGTAAGAGCATGTTAATTGTCCAATCTAATAGTTTTTGTGAAGAGTTCCTGTATATTTCCGACTGCAAATATAGAGAAACCTCATGATTTGAAATGTTTCCAACTCAAAGCACTCATATTCTAAATCTTCCTTCTTGGTATTCCAAGTCCATATACTCTTGAAAATTATTCCTTTTATGATAGTACACACTCTTTACCAGTGTGTATTATCATAAAAGGATAATACAAAATTATATGTAATGTCTGCCTTGAAAAACATGTAAGTATTGCATTTTAAATACAAAAATATAACTTGATTCCAGCGTGAGCGTTGTTGAAATCTTCTACATAAAGATGAAATTATACCTTATTTTAAGATGTATTCCAACCCATTTCTGTAACAACTGAAAATAGGCTTGTGTGAATTCTTCAACAAACCATTTCTTTCCTAACTAAAGCTAAAATTACAGAATCAGGTTATATTTCAGTAAAATAAAAGTGTTTTGACATTACTCATGGGCCACATTTTTAAGGCAAACAGAGAAGTTATTATCTCTTCCATGACACATTCAAGTAGCCACTTCTAAGTGGTTCCAGCTTTGAAATCTGAAGAATTTCCAGACATGAAAAGCAAATACATTGTACTTCTGCTCCTCCTGTCACCTATAACTGTGCACTCACAGAAACTACTGAATACATGAGCTTTTTAAAATAATTGCATCATTTTTTATATGATACAAACAAGAAATGAAGCACTGTAGTTTACCAAATACAGACTAACTCCTGCTATGATTTTTAGAAATGTTTTAAGTTAGATTTTTCTACTAAAATTATCTGTATCAGTTATGGCAAGGAGTTCACATCCCCCAGATATTCTTTATTCTCAGCTAATGGCAATTGTTCTACAAATATGGTAGAGTAGTCAAGCATACTGTGAGCTAGTATATTAAGTCCAGGCAAAACTGTAGATTCCTACTTTAAAAAAACAAAACAAAACCCAACCAACAAAGCCAACTTGTGCATTTGAGACAAGTGGTTGCACATTCCTTGAGGTTAATATACTGACAGCAGAGAAAAAAAAAATCTAAATCTACAGCAACAACAAATTACACAGATGAAAAAGTCACATATTAATCTCACTGGAAAAATGTCATGAAACAGCAGAGCATCAAGCATAAGTCTGAGACGTTCCTTAACCCCTTCAAAAAGTGATACTGGATAAAAGGTGGGATAAGGAAGGCACATTTGAACAAACTGTGTCCAGATGTGCACTGTGGGACTGATCCAAGCTGGCCAGGACTGGCGGGAAGACCCTCACTGATTTCAGCACTGTTCAGAGCTGGCTCTCAGAAAAGTTACTTCTCAGCCAAGTGCCACATCACCAAGTCATTCCTGCGCTGCTGTGTCAAACACTGCTCCTTCTCTAACAGACTGTCTTTAGGCTTTTGTGTAATGATTCTGGTTGGTCATGTCGCAGCACTCCTGGGAAGGAATGGAAAAGCAGATGGAAAACTAAAAACAAAATAGGCATTTAGATGAAACTTCCTCAAATTGAGAGACAGAGAGAACAACTGGGAGAGATCAGACAGAAATTTTTGCCAGGATGTGTGAGTAAATGACATCAGACATTTATGGAGGTTAAAGCAGTAACAGCCAAATTTCTCTCAACCTTGAGAGAACCCACTAAGGGCTCTGAAGCAGAGTGAAAGGAAGGGCAATCTGTCTAGTATGCCTGCTTGACGTATTTGTGTGTCCTGAACATCCCCTGTGCACAAACCTCCAAAACCACAGCACTTCAGTATACAATCTCTTCTTGTGCTGCAGAATCAACGTATGCATCTCTTGCATTATCTTGGAGGGAACCGTGAGCTGATTTTCCAAAGATTTCTAAAAAAGTTGCAAACTTCCATTGGTAAGGAGAAAATATCTGTGCCAAAGAGAGGAACACATGGTTTCCTGCTTAGGCTCTCAGCTTCTGTTGAAATCCAAATATGAAGCTAACAACAAAGTTGTGGCCAAACTCTGTCCTGGTGTCGAATAGACAAACTCCAGTGAAATTCAGAGTTGAAGCCCACAACACAGCATATAGTTTTTCCCAGTGCTTCTATGCATCTTTGTTTCTTACACTCACCTCAATTTTTCTACACTAATCTCTCACTTTCCAATTTTCCAGTAGAGATCATTAAGGCAAGATGTCTTTTTGTTGGTGGTGACAGTAGATCAATGTGGACTGGCCAGTAGAGGGTGCTACTTGAATTTGGGAATAAAACATATCAGTAACCTTTAAAACTAATCAGATTTCCGTGAGATTATGCAAATCACTGGGGTCATCAACTCCTTCTGTCATCAGCCCTAAAGAAACTGAATGATGGTATATTTTTTCCTGAAATACTTGTTTCAATCGGTAGTAAAAAATGCTGAGGTGTGATCTAAGTGAAGCTTTGGATTTATGCTCTGGCAACAGTCTAAATGGCACTAGATACTACTGCTCAGAAATAAGCATTGCATACACAACCCAATACTCTTGTTTCCCTTTGGTAGACTTCTCATTTTATATTCTCTCCACAGATAAGTTGGAAGTTGGGTTTCCACTCCAGGTCAGGATTTTTACTTCTTTGACTCTTACCAGACCGAACCAATCTACTTGAAATTTCATAAATGTGTTATTCTGCCAAAGTAGGAGTTTAATGGAAAGTTTGAGGTAAATTCAACAAGATGTTTGGGAGACATGAGGGCTCAAAAAAGGAAGCGGTTTCACCTCTTGAAAATTTTCCTAACATTTTTTTTGGCTTATACTAACTGCAAAATGGCTTGGCTGAGAAACTAGAAATTTGTTTTAATCTTTGTAGATGGTGATTTCTGTTTCCTTTGGCTTCTTTTGGGGTGCTTCAGGGCGCAATTATTTAGTCGCTAAAAGACGTTTATGCAAACATTTAGGGTTCCTAAATCCGCATGTCAGCTTTTATAGGGCTTATGAAATCCACAATAGTGGAATGCAGACTTCCCAGACTGCAGAGACTTTTTCACAGGGCAACTCTTGTGATCAGGGCAGGGCAACTTCGTTTCAGAAAAGACTTTAGCAGGTTTCACAGGTTGCCCTGTGAGAAGCTCTGAAGGGTTGCACCCACAGCACCTTCAGGTCCTCTGAGACCTGCTCAAGGCAAAGGCCATACCCATAAAGGTATTTTGCTTCCTGTCTCTACATCTGCTTAGAGCTCTCCTACTTGTCTCTGTTATCTGCACATAAGTCTCTTGGCAAGATTTAAGGGAGAAATATTCTTCACCACAAATCTAAACCGGTCCTGTCAGCTATGCCACTCCCAGTGCGTGGCCAGAGGCAGGCCTGTATGTAAAAATTTACCCCAATGACATCGAGGAAAAAAATCAACTTTTGTGTTCTTCTTAATGGTTGGTAAAATGTCTTGTACTAGCTGTTAGGACCACATCCTTAAGCGCAGTTAACAGCAAAACTTTCAGTGATGTTTGAAGGTGATCTGAACTTTCACAGTACATGATTTGTTACTCCTATTGGCCCAAAATCTAAGGATTAAAGCAATTAACTGGCAGCATTTTTTGTAGAATAATATTAATAAAACGCTGAGGTTCCCTAACAAATAATGAACAGAATATAGTCAGAATTAGCACCAACCTGGTGAAGATACTGTTCCATTTCTGAGATTTTTGTGCTGCTCCCAACTTCTTGGATTTACCATGAATTATATCTTTTCAATCCAAAAATACAGAAATAAAGAGGTAGGATCCAAAAATATAAGTAATAAAGAATCTGTGGAAGTTTGGGAAACTTGAAACCAAGTTGTCAGGAAGGAATGAGGGAGGCATGCAAAAAGTATAAAAGAATTAACATTATACCCGTAGGCAGAATTATCTTCTGAAGTACAGATATTTTCTGAAAATAATTTAATATTATTGAAATGTTGACTAGAAAGAACAATGTGTAAAGCCAGTTCTGAGGCAGCCATTGCATTATGAGTGAGATGTCCTTCTGGCACCGAACTTTCTTTTTCTGTGTTCTCTCTTTTCTCCTATCTTCCCACACCCAGCTTTATTGCAGAATCTATTTTATGAAGGAAAAACATATTTTGAAGAAAGCCTTGTTCATAGTTATGTATCAGCCTGGTATGTATGCAGTTACTGTCCCAAAGTTTTATGTGTCAGTAAGACAGCTAGTACTGTCACTGAAGTACAAAAGTGGTACCTTAAAGATGGTGTGTTAAATTTGCACTGGTTAAACTAAAGAAATCCTGGTGAATTCGCAGAGATATGGACGTGGTAGGAAGCAAGACATGCTAACAAAATTAAGAGTGAAGTAGAAGTGACAGCTATCTCAAAAGTGGGTGAGAAGTAAAACTAAAGACTATCTAAAAACTATAGAGAAAGGAGTTCTCTAAAGTTTGTTTCTAGAGGGCAAAAGGAAAAAAAAATACAGGATTATTTTCAATGAAAATCCTCATTACATTTAACAAAATGGCCACGGTTTATAAGTATGCAGCCTGTTTACAAAGACTTCTAAGTTTCACTTTACTAACCTTTTCTATAGAAGGAAACTGCACTGGATGATTTTCAACCCATTTGTTGTTTTTCTTCCACCAAACAAAAGTACTGAGAAAGCACTGATGAACAGAAAACCAGAAATGGAAAATAGATCAGAAAAGATCAGTGCTAGGACACCTCAGGAGCAGCCCTGAATGTTGTCCCTCTTCTAACGTTTTCTCAGGAAGAGATATTTTTCATCCTGCAAGCAATTATGAGGACCAGTCATCATCTAAAGGTAATTTCTTCATTAAAATCTATTTGCCTTGTAATTTCTCTATTGACAAATATATGTGATTTTTTTTCATCAAACAAGTCCATCACCTTTCCCATACTTGAAAAGGAAGCTCCAATAAGGTGTGCTTGCAGGTTCATTACTTGGCTCAGTTATTTGCCAGATATGAGCGAGGCTGTGTTTTGGCTAGTCTGTATGCTCTAATGTAAGATTAAACTAAATAAAAAATGAAACGGGGTCTAAGTGCAGACCTGCAGCTAAGAGAAGCGTTTTATGAAAGAAGGAGAATTCCTGAAATTTTGTCTTCACTCTTGAGATAATCTAAATTATTAATGCCAAAACCATGAATCAAGCCCAATACTCTGTCAAAAATATGACAAAAATTCACTTTTTCAATTCAATTAATCTCATGCAGCACTCACCCCATTTTACCATCAGGATAATACTGCAATGTCTGGTAGGACTATTTGTAAGGGATTCTGACCTCCATTTCCAATGTTCCTCCTGAGAGATGCAGGCTGCCTGTTGACGTGGTTTTCATGTGTCCCAGTTTATAATCATATCAAGAAATATATTCCACTAAACATCCTTAGATGTCAAAATTGCTGTTTCTAGCTGTCAGTTCACAAGAGTATCTGAATTACTAACTCATCTACAACTGCCAAATGGCGGGTTAGCTGCTGGTACAGTTACAGCCCGATTGAAAATTGCATAAAATGAAAAGCATTATTGTATGAAAACATTTGGTAATTGATTTATTTTTTTCTCTGTATGCCAAAGGATGGTTTTGGCAGGTTGATAATGTGTTTATCATTATGACTCCAAAGTCTGCTTGCAAGATTAATTGATCTCTTCCCTCTTTATCATTGATATATTTATGAAAATGTACTTTGCATGCTTTTATGATTTCATGTACTCAGTTGTTTTATAGAATAGATATCATAAAACACTATCCTGAAGAAAAAAGTAATGAAATGTGTATTAAGATAACAGAACACATATGAGGAAGCTCAACAAAAAAAATCTAATTGCTAGCGTCACTTGATGGTGGAGATCTCTGACACAAAATCTGTTCTTTACTGGAGGATTCTAGTAGCTAATGTAAAAGCTGTAAGATAATTTTGTTGAAAAATATTTTTTGTTTCCAACACTGGATCTATAGAGATCTACAAAAGACCTGGTTTAGTTTGGGGTTTTTTTGTGGAAGGTCCTGCTTGACTAGAATGAGCTTTGCATGAGGCCTTAGTTCTGTACTAGATAAAACTCTTCCATCAGAATTTTTTCTGCCATCCATTGTAGACCAATTAGGAGGAACCAGGAGGTTATCTGAACCTTGAGGTGCACAGATAATCATTAATCAAATTGCTTCTGGCTTGTTTATAGGAAGGATGCAAAAAATATCTTTGTAATAGCTTGAAAACTCTCTAAACTATCCCTCAAATAGGATTTGTTTAGCTTCTTGGAGCTGATCTGGGTTGATATGCATTCTTCACTTGCAACCCATCATCCATGACCAATTACCCACTTGTGAGTAGAACAGCCATCTTTAACTAATTCTGGTATAAATTCAAAACTACATCACAGCATGACAACATTAATTTCTTTCTTTCTCTGACAAAAATAAATAGGTAAATAAATAGGATGGTAACTAGGATTTAATCTGTATACATGCATAAATGCACATATATAAATATTTATGAAAGAAACACAAAAGACAGCTGCACATACGGCCTAGAAAATAAAAGAGTAGGTAAAGAAATACTTCTTGGTGTATATGAAAAATAGGTACGATTTATATAGACTAAATTCCATGTACCTGTATTTGTCCTCAACCATATCCATGTGGACGACTGAACACTTACATGAATGTCAGGACTTAAGAGAGGAACAAAACAGTGTAAACTAACATGTATTCGAAACAATGTTGAATCGCTTAGTGCAAACTGACAGCAACGGAATTACGTTGAGACAGGCCTTTTGTTTAAAAGGATTTTTGAGCTGTTTGAAATTCAGGCAAGAGAAGGCTTAGACCTGTCTGGGTTTGTAGTGTTTTGCCCTAGCACCTCCACAGCTAATGAGTGTAGCAAAGCTTTGTGAAAGCTGTGGTTGAAATAGCTCATAGCAGAAATAAAATATAGAAAAGTTATTACTTACATTTCACAGCATCTGTGATTAGCCATCTTAGTAATTATTACAAACATAAATATCTTAAAATAATTCTAGCAAGAACTAAACTGTGATCACATTAAGGCCATTTGATACAAACTTCTAATTTGGCAACAAACTGCTTAAAATCAAGCTGTAGTAGCTAGAAATTAAGTTTAAGCAAACATTGTTTAGAGTTTAATTTTCCATTTGCTGTGGATAACTCTTATTTGTTTTCCCCAGGGAAATGTAGATTGCCATGCCATTATTAGCTGTCCTCCCTCTGCCTCTTCTCCCCTTCCCTCCAGTTGCTTCCACTTAAATAGTAACAACCCTGGGGAAACAAAGACCATCCTTAACTCCTTTGAAGCAGCAATGTGCAAAGTCTTTCAAAACATATGCTCTAAAGAGGAAATTAATATCTTCATATAAAAAGTATTCAGCAAAGAATGATTTGATTTCCATTTGTGTTTTTCCTTGAGCTAAATGTAGGGAACTATACAGAATACATTAAGAGACTCTCCGTACATCCCCAAGGCCATAGAGATACAAGAGTTTGCTGTCTAGACTCCTTGTTACGGTTACAGTCTTGCTTGTCAATGAAGCGCATGTCCCCAGTAGGCTGGGGGCAAATTCACATCCCTGAATTTTGCTTAGGTATTCTAACTGCCTTGCAAGAGCTCCATGCTCCTGCTGGGTCTCCCTGACTGCCTGAGTCTGTGCTCCCGGGATCACAGCTTTCCACTCAAAGGAAAAAAATGTCTCTGCCTCTGAATATCCTACACAATAGGGACCTCCTACTCTAAAACTAGCATGCTTTTGGGTGTGGAAACTGTGTTGTTCAACCTAGTGGGATTTGACCAAAATTCAAGTGTCACAACCCCTGGATGTACTCTAGTCTTTATGCTGTTGTACAAGGAGTAGACATCAACCAGTTTCTTCAGGTAAGATGCCTACAGATAGTGAACTCAAACCCATCCAGAAGTGTTACCTGCTCTCTGAGCAAACAGAGAATGCAGAATACTTTGTTAATAATTCTCAAATGGAGCTAAGTGGAAAATAGTCCCTTAATCATCTCAAGTGAGCAGACACACTTCAGGAAATGTATACTTTCAGTGAGCTACATGTGTTGGGGAACTTTCACCAGAAAAGTTATGTACATGTACTGTCTCAGATATTTTGATGCATAAGAATGTGACAGGGGTCTGACTCGGTCACACCACATATCCATCCAGCTCAGAGTAATATTATTGTCAAAAAAGTAAAAAAGAGGATGCCTAGGGAAGGGTGTAAATGATGCTACTCAAGAATATTCATCCTGCATTCAACTAGTTGTGCCTCATTGACTTTTTGAGCCAGTTGTCTTACATACAATAATTCTCACTGGATTTTTCTTACATCAATTTGTCTAGTTGCCTTTTGAAAACATGTAAACTTTCAGCATCTGAAACACCCCATGATAAGGAATTGCAGAGTTTAACTGCATGTTGACACAGGTGGATTAGGGCCAGCTTGTTTTAATCTCTCTCCCAGGCCTGAAATACACTCTGGGAACTTAAGTGCTGTTTACAGTTCACTCTTGGTCCCCTAAACTGGTGACTTAGTTGAAAAAAATCTGAAAGTCAAATACTTGCTAGTCCCATTGAAGTTTAAATTTGTTGTCATTACATTTAAGGTATTTTTGGGGGGTGACATTGCAGTGCTGTGCCAGGACTGAAGTCTTAAAACTGGGCCATTTATTAGACCTGTTCATCCCTGCCTTTTGGAGACTGTTTTATTTGTTCCTTTATATTAAGTGCATTTCCCTTTGCTAACATTTGCACTGTTCATTGTTGGTTGGGTTTTTTTTGTTTGTTTTGTTGTGTTTTTTTTAATCAACAGCAATAGCATGTATTAATGACAAGGGCAACAGGAAAAATAAGATATTTACATTTAAAAAAATCTAATCAGACTAATCTGAGGCAACGTTTTAGGGCACTGAAATCCAATTTCCCTTTCTAGGGGGAAATTCTGTTCAGACTTTGGACAAGAAACAGCAAGGAAAGGTATTAAGTATAACAATTTTTGGTGGAGGACTGGAAGCAAAAGTATTGCTGATAGCAGTTTGGATCTTTAACTCTCATTGAACAATGAAAAATCAAAAGATAGGAGAAAAATCTGATCTGTATTCAAACATTTTGGTTTTGTCTTTTTTTTTTATCTGTCTTTTTATCTGTATGCAAACCATCCATTTGTTTGACTGTAACCCACAGGTCATTTTCTTGTCATTGTACTTGCCATTCCCACTGCAGTATTACAGATAGGCAAAGCAGATAAACAGAAGCAGCAAATAAACAGTCTTCAGTGTGATGAATGCAATTTATAATTAATATGGACAGGGAAAAGATTCTAAGCAGAGGCTTAAAAAAATTACAAGTCCTGATGTTCAAGTTGTTTCTAAATTCATCTGTGAACCACTGATAAATTAGAATGAGAAAAGTCTTTATAAAGTAAATGATATATTATTACACAAAATAATAGGAACACGCAGTACTGTAAGTATGAATTAGGCATCTCGTGGTTGAGTTTTGCATCATATAAACACACTACTCAGTCCAATGCTGAAAACAGACTCAGAAATTCAGAAACCAGTGTCTCTTGTTCAGCTATTAGTGAGTCCCAATGTTCCTCGGTATCAAAAACCCATATGGAACTACTCATGTGACTAAGGCAAACTGCCAGAGTGAGCTATACATGATGAGTAATAATATATTAGCCAGAAATTGAGAGTATAAATATATGAAGCACAATTAAAACTCACCAAATTCAATTTGGTTTATCTATTGGATTTGTTTTCATTGAATCATCATGGGAGAGAAAGACTTGCTTAATGTACACTTAAAATGATACATACAAGCACATCATTATTAATCATGCTATCAGTATATTGCATCTGTTGATAAAAGTTTTAACAGAGAATTTTTGATATTGGATATGGTAATTTTTGAGACAGGAAATATTCCACTAAAACTTTATGAAATTTCAAGGATGCTTGAGTGCTGACAATACATCAGGGTTGTTTTTTCCCTTTGCATAGTGTAGATACATTCTTAGGGAGATGATCATCCTGCTTAGTAGTTTGGTTTTGTTGTCAGCAGCAGACATTGGGCTTTCTTCGTTATAACATTAACACATAAAGACTCAATATCATTTATTTCAAAGTTATTGCTGAGCTAGAAACAAATAACTTCATTTTGATGGACTGCCACTCGCTTTCTCCATTTACTCAGCCAGTCCCTTTCTGTGTTAAGATCTGTAACTATGATATTAATGTTCAAGTCATGAACATCTCTCCAAATTTCATTAATACCAGCTAAGTCAAATTAAGTCCATAAAATGAGCAGCTCTCATTTCTTTTGTTTATTACACTGGATCCTAACATGGGCAGATAATTAAAGACATTTCTTTTCTTCATGCTTCTTGGTGCCTTGATTAAGGCTGTTCTCAATAGTCTGACATACCACTAAGTTAATTTCTTCTATTCTTTTCCCCTTTTTCTGTAAATTTAACAGTCCTCCAATTAGTGCAGAGGGCTGATGAAACGGGCCTATTTACGTTATGTATTCGCTTCTCTGCTTACAAGGTGGACCATATTGCCTTCCAGAAATGACAACATCTGCCAAAGAAATCTTTCTCTTTACCATACTTGTCTTGCTAATAGTTCTGCCTGATTGCACCTCTTATAACTAAGGCATGACAGCAATAGGAGGTGCAGACCAGCAAAAAGGAGATACCATGAAGCTCATTAGCAGGATTTCTAGTAGTGCTACAGTCCAAAGATAACCCAAAGAATCTGCCGTTATCTACAGAGCTCTTCATCATTTAAATTAGCCCAGGGATCTTCCCTGCCTCTGGACAATCCATTTGTTAGGATGTTCAGCCTTCTAGTAATTTTCCCCCAGCCATATAATTCTTCATTATTAGAGGTTTATAAGAGAATATGATAATCTCTAAGCAATAATGCATTATGATACTTGGGATGAGTGTGAAGTACAGAGTTTCTCACTGTCTTTTATAGCAGCATGTTACAAGAGCACAGTACACAGCTCCAAAGCTTCAAATTCATGGATTGCTATTTTGTGTACATTTTTAAGGTCATTCCAAGAAAACAGTTATATGAATATAATGACTAGTTGACCTCCCTACAAATTTGGATTGCTATGATGCAAAACATAGTGTATAATTTTAGAATAGAGAATTTGTAATTGCTCAGCAAATCAAATAAACTGTGTTTTATACCAAATGTTATTAGGGAAAGTAGTGGGCACCAACAGTATAAATAAGCAGAAATTAAACTACTTTTCTATATATTATACATGGACTAAATCTTTGGTCACAATAAAATGACTTTGATTATTTTATGAGAGAATTAAAAATAACATTTACTCACCCTCAAGTGTTTGCTAAATCATCCAAATCTACATTTGATGAATATGGCTAACCAGACTGACATGTATTAAATGAACCAGAACTAAATATTATTTGAAAATGGTTTTGTTGCTGTCACAAAATTCCAGAGGAATACTTCTGCCCACCAGCAGGCATGTTCATGGAAGAAGTGTGTCTGAAATCCTAAACTTAACATTTTCCTTTTCACTAGCATAAATGTCCTCAATGTAAAAATCTGATTCCTTAATACATTAGAGATAATGTAAACTCTGCAAAATGGCTTTTATAGGCAAAAACTAGTCCTGATGAAAAGCTTTTGTGATTTTGTGTTTACTTGTATCTCTTTTGTTTCCTCTATCAGGAGGAAGATCAGTCCAGGAAAGACTCCCTGGTAAATGGAAATTAAGAGCTGACAAATTCAAGAGACATTTGCTTTTTAAATTATGTTTTTTGTGTGTTTTCTCAGCCAGTCCAAACTTGTTTCAGGTTGATTATTAACTGTGAATTTTCCAGTGTGTTGGAGTAGTCAAGGATCTTACATTTGCTAGTCAATGCACAGTCAACATTGTTACAGCAAAGAGATTAGCCTCAAACAAACACATACACATCACTTCTGGGAAAAATTGCACTAGTGCTCTCTTCAAGTTTGTACTTGCACTAGTGAAAGAAAAGGATTCGGGTGTAGAATGCTACTTTTGCAGCCTAATTTTGCAATTCCTTGCTATAGTCTATTCATCAGCAGCACTAGCGGGACTATTTCCTTGACTAAAGCCTTCTCCAGCTTCTGATAGATGAAGATGCAGAGACATCATTAAAGATTATTTCTATTACTTTCAAATCTGTCTCTTCAAAACAAGAGTTGGACAAAAGAACCTGATTACACACTGACACTATTTTAACATCATAAATCTACAGGCAGAAATTAGTTTCCTCTGATTCCACTTCAAGTGTACAAGAACTTGTGTTGGTCCATTATAAACTGGGAAAAGATTGTGTGAACACAGGTAAAAGCCAGGTTGAACCTGTGCTAATAAGCTTCACTGAGCAGAAAATATGTTACCTGAGAACTAAGGCTGCACTGCACACGTTCATATAGCTTTTGTATAGATTTATCATGTATATTTGACCTTCTGTCCTTTGGGACCATGTCTTTCCCCATTCTTTTTTTGAGGAAAGACAAGCTACAGAGGATGGGAGACTGCACCATCCAAAGGGGAATGTGGTATAAATAACACTGGAGCAGGTGGCCTGTTCAACAAAGGCACTTAGTGCCTGAGTGTTGCAAACCCAGCTCTCCTCCTTCAGGGTTCCAGATGACTTCTGCTCAAGCATTGTGTTGCTTCTGAAGCAGGTTCCCTACACCAGATCTGGAATAAATGTGAGTGGAGTCGGACCATGTCTGTCCTTTTGTAGTGACATAAACACCCCCAAAGGCATCTGTCTGGTCCTAAAAAGAACCTTGAGTAGCCTCAGTTTTCTTTACACTGTCTCAACTGTGCGGCATACCTAAAGTCTACACAGCGTGACACAGAGTTGGGGGTGAGGGGTGGAAAACCAGAGTACCAAATTCTGTGTGATATCTGCTGGGCAGGCAGGGGATCTGGATAAACCGGTTTCCATCTAATTTGCATTGATTCAAATCTATTTCTACATCTGCATTCATTCTCTTAATGTCTCTTCACACTGAGTTCCTATCCAGAAGTTCAAGGAGCTTTATCTGGATGTTAAGCTGTCTGGGAAATCATTGCAAAAAAAATTTGCAAAAGTAATCAGGCAAATATTTAGAAAAATAATGACTCTACTTATACCCTTTTCTGTTCAAGCAAACAATTTTACTGTCAGATATTTTCAAACAGAAAAGCTGAAATACAGACTGGTGGTCATAAACAGTCTGCAGAGTATGAGTTCCAAAACAGGAACCTGGATCTGAGCATAGACCCCAGCCAGTCAGAATGGAAGTACTCTGTATGACCTATTTCTCCCACCTCACATAATCAAAACAACTCAAACTTCTCTTTTTGAATACATGACAGTCACAACACACTAATTGCAACTAATCTGCAAGCCAAGAATTATTCAGAACAATTACACAGTAGAGTTTCCAAAATCCATGTATTTGAGAAAGTTTCCACTTGCAGATTTTAGACTCGAAAAGTACAGATGCTAAAAAATACATAGCACTGTGTGAACAATCTCTTAAACTTGGACATTAGTCTTTCTTTCCCTTCCTTCCTTCCTTCCTTCCTTCCTTCCTTCCTTCCTTCCTTCCTTCCTTCCTTCCTTCCTTCCTTCCTTCCTCCCTCCCTCCCTGCCTCCCTGCCTCCCTGCCTCCCTGCCTCCCTGCCTCCCTGCCTCCCTGCCTCCCTTCCTGGAATGTGCTTTCATTGAGCATTCAAGAAAATGGATTCAAATCCTTGCTCTTCCTCATGTAGGCTATGGGCTTGGTCCCAGGTGCCTTACTTCCTAGGTAAGTAACATATATAATAGTGTGGATTCCTCTTCATTTTCACAATAAATCCCACACTATGGACTCATGGACTCATAAACTTTTTCACTTTTCTTTTTTTTTTCTTTAAATACATTGTCAGGAGTTCCCAGCCAGTTCTAATTGTAAGTTTGTTTCTGGAAAGGGAAAAATGAAAGAGAGGAAATATAACTGTATTTGTTGGGCAAATCACATGCTAAATGCATCCTTCTGGTGGAACAAACAGATGTGGAATTACAGTCAGAGTCATCCAAAAAATCAGTCTTTGAGTTGGCAGCAGGAGATTTATGTTCTAGTCCTGGCTCTGCCACTGACGGATTTGGGCTTTACTTTCCAGCTCTTTGCCTTTTTGTATCCCTTATGTGTCTTGCCTGTTTAACTTATAAAAACCTTGGCATGACAGCATTCCCTTAAAATCTGTAGCTGTTCTGTGAAACCCTGGACACTCCATGGTAGCAGTATTGCTGCATTAGCAATGTCGAGCTATAGCGACCTCTCAGCCTAGATCTAGGTAGGAAGTTAGGAAGAGTTGCTGCAGCAGTGTGAATAAGAGCTTCTTAGGAGCACTTTTTAAGTGCCAGTTCTAGCAAACGGGGCTGAGCTGTTTCCAGCACAGCTCTCAGCCTCTAGTTGCAAGTGCCACCCTCTTATTCATCTCCATTGTTCAGGCAGTTCTCTGTCTGCTTGCATAAATGTAGAGCTTTGACACGAAAAGGATGGGGCTTTTCTCATCCTCAGGAACTTTTTTAGTTAAGGACTGATACTGTTACTATTTACAACCAAAAGAACTTCTTTGATGCCACAGATGGATACCAGCATAAGCCAAGGTCAATGCGATAAAATCAGCCCCCAGTGCAAAACATCAAACCTTTGAAACACCAGTACTTGACGGGATGGTTGTTGGTGGTTTTTTTTCCACTTGGCTGTATGGAGTTTAGGCATTAGGTCAAAATCTGCTGTCACAACACTGAGTCTGGGAGACGTGAAGTTAATATCAAAGACAGCTGACTCTAGAAGCACTGTGCCTGCAACATTTATCAATAAATATGTTGTACATATTGCTAAATGCATAATTTATTCTGTGTTAAAATGACACATGGTATCTTTATAAAACCAGAAATAACTGTTGCTTAGTAATACATTAACAACTATGCATGTATTTTATGAAAACTTCCTTTGTGTAAAAAGGGCTGTTAAATTATGACACCAGGTTTTATTTCTTACTCTTTTTTCATTTCATTTTTAGCCATTTGGGAGGGGGTTTTTTCTATTTTTAGTTGTCATGACTCATGATTGAATTTACTAAATTACTCTTCCCAAATGCTCACAGGGAGAGTCTTTGGAATTAATGGATAAAGCTAAACTCACTCCTATTCTGCAATTAAATTAGTATATTACATGCAATTATTTATGATTCATCCAAACTGGCTTCTCACAGCCCCATAAATCTTATAGAGTCAGAACATTGTGGCATCATCTCTGCTGATAGTTTTCATTCTTTTGCCAGGCATAATGCCCCTTGAACTGGAGAAAAACTGTTCCTACTCAGCAAGGACCAGTTACACTGCTGGTGCCGGCAAGTTTAGGGAACTTTGTCCAGCCTGACAGAAGGAAAGAAGATATTTCCAGTGGGACTAAGCACCTACATCCAAAATTTCAGTCTTCTTAATTCCTGCTCATTTGTTGCCACACCCTGGAGGTGCCTAAGCTCCACAGGCGCCAGGTTTTCACATTAAAATTCCCCAGACTCCTGAAACTCTGCTCTGGGCATGTCCAGAAATGCCTCTTGTGTCATGGCGCTGAGTTAGCTCACACCCCAGCACTGTCAGATCCAATGAACTCAGCTTTCCTGCACCTGCACCCGTCTTGCCCAAGGGGTAGAGCCAGCGCACATTCCCAAAACACAGAGAGCTGCTGCTCTGTGAAGTGCAGTGGCAGCAGTGATGCTCTCCTCTGCCACGTACGAGAGATCCTTGGTCAGAGCTTTTACCCTAGATGTGGGAAAGCTGGGTTTTACACCCTTCTGTGCCCATGGAGATCAAAACCCACACCCTTGCCACAAGGATGGGTCTGTTCTGGGTGAAAGTGCTCTCCACCCTGCCCTTTGAAGCTCTTCCACCTTACAGGAACAAACCACAGCTTCACAACAGCTGTGGAGAACATGAGTGAGCATGATGTTTCGAGGGGTTATTGCCCTTGTGCGAGAAGGCAAGGGAGGTTTTGGTGCTGCTTCCCTCCCCTAAGGAATTTTTGGGTATTATGTCCTAGGTCAAATGTATAAATGGTCTTTTTGGAACACATATGGGAAGGGGCTTCCCCAGTGGGAAGTGCCTCCATGGCATGCCAAGGAGGCTGGCAGCAACGCCTGTGTCACCCCTTCTTGGTCGACGCTGCTGTTGGAGTCTGAGCACTGCTGAAGCTTGTCTTGGCTGGCTCTCCCAAGAGCCTCATGAAAGTTGAGTTTCTCAACAACTCCACTCCCCAGAGAAGAAAAAACACCACCATCATCAAATAATGACCCAGTGCAGCATTTCAAGTACACATGATGACCACCACACTCCACCTCCCAGACGCCCTGCAGACCCACACACCACCGTAGCTGCAGCCACCTGTCCAGAGGCCAGCAAGCACCCCACATCCCCATGGCAGTCCCGCTGCCAGGTGGCAGAGATGCCGCTTGTCCTCTTTTCCCATGGTCCAGGAGCTCTGCCCTCCCAGCTTGCTGAACCTATTGTGTTTGACAAATGGTTTGAGGAAAATGGTGATCTGGGTTTCTTCTTTCAGGGGTTTTGGAGAATGAGTTGTTTATTTCTCTGTAATATGCATCTATCTGGGTGACAATCCTGCCAGCCTGGGGCTGCCCACTTCTGCTAGCAACCATTGTTTCTCAGGGTAATTTTTGTGAAGTGGTAGCAGCCTCTGGGACCCCAGTTCACACTGAGCTTTTTGTTTCGCCTTGACTGTTGGAAGTCTCCAGTGACTCTCCAGTTTCTAGTAGTGAAGTCACACATGACACTCAAGTCCCCTTCAGTCTGTGTCCTTTTTCATGTGATAGTTCGGATTCTACACTTCATAAGCTTGAGTACTTTGGCTTGCCAAGTGCATTGTTCAAAGATTAAATCTTGATCTTCAGTGTGCTTGTTTGACTTAGGCATGTTTCCAGTGGAAGTAAAACTTGCAACATTGGTCTGTCTGCATATCTGTGCCATCCACAGTGCATTTTGCCTCCTTTGTTTGATGTCAAAGAAATCTGACAGGGAGATACAGGTCTGACAGGAGAGATGGGGTTTGGGCATTTGCAAGTTCTCCTCAACAGGTATTGCTGGCTGATTTCTGTAGTGAAATATGTGTATATGTGATGCACAATACATTTATATCATTGCCATAATGCTCTTCAGAAGCAGGTTAGAGATATAAAGATAACAGAATATTTCATTAAAACTAGTCAACTGTCAGACAGAAACAGGTAGGCAAGCAGCCTTCACTACTACTCGGAGAATTATTTCATGCAGGACTAGAAACAGAACTGGGGTTAGTGTCTGAGAGGGCTGGCACTGCACGAACAGGTTTATGAATGCGTCCTGTGCAGTTTACCGAGTGAGGACAAGGGCTGGTCCTGGCTGGAGGCAATTGGTTATAGCTACCTCAGGAGTGGTTAAGGTTATATTACTAATGCTAGGGATACATACCCACCCCATAAATAACTATGTAACTTTGTTTGTGGAATTAATTTTGATCTGGTCGTTTATAAGGAATACATTCAGCTAATTTTAACCCTTTTCACTATGAAGGCTGCTAGGTTGTCTCTCCAGCTTTGGTATTCTCTGAGTGCAACAGTAATACATGTTTTGTTTTTCCTGTGGCTTGCAGTATTCATAACATTTTTTTGTTGTAGAAGCTGACTACACTATAATCACTTCCAAATACTCCCCCTGACAAGGATAAATCAGCCTATGCTGAGCTCTGGGCTGCTATGGCCAGATTTTTGCCAATATCAAAGCCTGTTTAAAAGTAGCTGGGGATCTCAGCACCGCTCTGCAGATACAGGTGTTTAACATTTCATTACCAAAGTTTTATGCTAGCCTCCCCTACATGACTAAACTGAAACCTTTTCAATATACTTAATGCTGCAGAGTCAACTATTGTTGCAATAAGGCTATCTGCTGTGTATCTTCTTCTGGGCTGGCAGGTGCTGCTGGCATGTACAGTGAATTACTGTTTACCCCTCCTCCAGAAATCCCTTACACTTCTAGAGCATTTCGGGCCTGGCAAGAGCTTCTAGCAGCTCCAGCAGTCTGCAGTTCCTCTTTGTTTTACTCCTCGTGTCTTACTCAGAGCTGAGGACCTTGACCAGTCTGTTTCTAGATGGTCAGTCCTGCAGACCACTGTCCTTGCAGGACCATGCTGGGTGGAGAGGATGGCCTGGAAATTTCTGGGCCTGCTCAATGCCATGGCTAGCATGGATCATGAAGCTGTTGCACCTGTGCCCCTTTATAAACTACTTGGCGGTGCTTTTGTTATTTTCATGCACTAAACACCTGCACTTCTCAAGCTAGAGGGCCTTGTTGATACTTACAGATAGTAATAAAAGCACTGAATGGCTTTTTCAGTCGAAAGAGAATCTCCTTGGTCATATATCACCAAAGGAAATTCAGAAGATCACATTGTTTTCATGTGTTTTTACAGCCTGGGAAATATTTTTTGGAATCATATTCTGGGCTGCATAAAAAGAAGCATGAACAGCAGGTTGAGGGGGTTGATTCTCCCCCTCTGCTCTGCTCTTGTGAGACCTCACCTGGAGTATTCTGTTTAGCCTTGGGGTCTACAGTACAAGAAAGACATGGACCTGTTAGAGTGGGTCCAGAGGAGGCCCACGAAAATGGTCAGAGGTCTGGAACACCTCTCCTGTGAGGACAGGCTGAGAGGGTTGGGGTTGTTCGGTCTCAAGAAGAGAAGGGTCTAGGAAAAATCTTATTGTGGCCTTTCAATACTTAAAGGGGGCTTATAAGATACATGGAGAGAGGCTTTTTACCAAGGTGTGTAGTGACAAGACAAGGGGCAAGAGATTTAAGCTGAAAGAGGATAGGTTTATACTGAACATAAGGAAGACATTTTGTACAACGAGGTGGAGAGGCACTGGAATAGGTTGCCCAGCGAAGTTGTGGACGCACCCTCCCTGGAAGCATTCAAGGCCAGGCTGAATGGGGCCTTGAGCAACCTGATCTAGTGAAAGATGTTCCTGCCCCTGACTGGTTGGAACTGGATGATCTTTAATGGTTCCTTCCAGTCCAAACCATTCTGTGATTGCAAGTTTCTATTATTCTATGAAGAAAATGAGCTAGCTGCACTGACAGGGAAGTAGTACCTTGTAAGGCTTTAAACTAATTTTTTTGTTATTGTGTTTGTTTGATATTTAGCAGCTCTTGAAAGACTGACTCACATCCTAGCTTTGGTAGTGACTGATTAAAATTACTGCCTCCTTTCTTCAAGCAAGACTACAGACTAACTGATTTCAGTAACATCTTCCATGACAGCCCATGTTGGGAGGTAAAATTTGACAAAGTTCAACACAAAACTGTAAACAAAATGGAAACACTGGCAAAGAGTTTAAAACTACATCCGGAAGCTTTGCGAAGCACTAGCTATGAGGACTACATGAATAATGTTAGATCATATAGTAATGAGATGTCTTGTCCCTTTAATTTTAGGAAACACTGTATTTGCATGAGAAAGAACATATTTGCAATGGCATCTGAAAAATGCAAAATTTCAGCTAAGGACAGATCACTGTATTTTCCAAACTACTTCCATCTTCATGAAATTTCCATCAGAAAGGACTATATTTGGCCCTTTAAGCTGAGCTGTTTTCCTTTCAGTACACTTTAGAACATGCATCACTCCATGTGGCAGCAGATGCTTTGGGGCAAGACTTTAGGCAAGCATAAATCAACAAGCCTATAGTAAAACCAGCAGAGATGAGAAGGTTTAAATCAATTTAGAATACGGCCCATCAGTTCTATAAAAGTGCTCTTTGTAACTGATAAAATGACAAAAATGTGGCTTTCTTTTATGAATTAATTGTTCTGTGCTAACTACTAATGGAGGCGAAAGGATCTTCAGACATAGGAAAAAATATACAGCAGCTTTAGAACATGAAAGTTTACACAACAGCCTCTTCTGTTAGGACAGATTTTGACATTTTCAGGTACAGCAGACTTAGACTTTGAATACATGTTGCACATACAAGAATACACATGAAATATTTTGTGACTGTTTTCACGGGAGACATATTTACAGCAGAAGAGTGAATTTGTGGGCTGCCTCTGTTTTATCCTGCAAGACTTCACAAATACTTTTAAGTGTCAGTTTTATCCCCGCTCCTTTCCCAGGGCACACATAAAGGCTATCCCTAGGAAACCACTGTCCCTCAGCTTAGGTCCAGGAGTGCAATCTTTACCCTCACATAGCTTTAGATGAGAGCCAGGTACTTCTGAACGAGATCCAGAACAGCCAGCATGCTAAGTTTGGACCTGCCTAAAATCAGTACACTCAGCAGGCAGCTGCTGAAACCTACTTATTAGGGAGCGCTAAGGGCAGGGGACGATCTGAAACCCGCAGTTGGCACAGAACTGCAGGTAGCCATCTCTGCCCGCTGCTGCTGCCCAGCCTGCAAACAGCCCTTGAGAAAGCTGAGAGGCGAAACTCCTTCAAAGAACCAAACAGCTCTCCTTGTAACTGCCTTTAAGAAACAACTTTGCTCGCCACACTTTTTTTTTATTTGTTGTTGGGGGTTTTTTGGTTTTTGTTTGTCTGTTTTTCCCAAATGGGAGGAGAATGGAATTAATTTACCTTTTTAGGCTGAGGGGTTCAAACCCACCATCCTCAGAAGAGCAGCCCACATATCAGTCTGTGGGATAGCAATAAAACTTTCCACCCACCTGCCCCACTGAAACAGAGCCACAGTACAGCAAAAAATTTGGGAGTCAATGGCTTGGAGCTGCTTGTTTCTGTCAAGACCAGGGCAGCTCTGGGCATGTACGGAGAAAGCCTGTGCTCTGCATGTGCAGAGGTACAGCCTCAGGGGCCTGAGAGATGGTAAAATTAAAAGTGGTGTCTAAAGGGGGAAAGTTCATTCAAGATTTTGCTACTGGAAGTATCATAGCCCTGTGCTTTCATGCTTGTGCTGGACGGTGCTTGCACACTTCTCAACCGAAGCACCAGTACATGAGCTCTGACATGCACAACCTTTCACTGTGGTATGATATTAACAGAAAGCATCTGCTAACTCTGATTTTTGCCCCTCTGCCCAGTCTTTGCCTTTATGACCTCTTATGACCTCCCTTTGATAAAGGGATCCTCCCCTTACTCTCTCTCTTCTGCCTCTGGATCGTATCATATCTTCATGGTGACACTGTAATGTGTATAATAAAAATAAATGCAGGCCCTGATTGTGCTGCTGAGGTCAGTGAAGCTGAATCTATTTACAGCAGCTGAGAATCTGCACAAATTTGTTTTCCTTCTTTGCTTGAGAAATCTGAACCCTTCATTTTCTGTTGCATGAAAAGACACCGCACAGTGATTATTTTGGTGGATCATTTCCCATCCACTCTGAGTTGTCCTTTTTTCTTTCTGAGTTTATACTGAAGTCTGGACAAAATCTTTTTAAAATGTTATATTTTCCTCTGAGCTGCACCCTGACAAAAAGAAGGAAAAATACACAACTTCTTATTTAACAAAAAAAGTTCTCAGGTATGTCTTGGAAAGGAGTAGGAAACAGATTCTAGGACTATCGTAGTAGTGTGTCTGTGTAAATTTGTACAGCGTATTTCATCAGAATTTGATAGTTTTATTTTTAACCTTGTGTCTAAATGAAACTACAACAAGCCTGAGATGATGGAAAAGTTTTTTGGATGTTTGAATTTCTTGGAAACAGGGGCAGGTAGGAGGAAATAAATAAATTTCTAGCTTTAGTTTGTGTACCTGAAAGGCTATATTACTTCTACTGCACACAATATATTAGACGCTTTCTTATTCACTGCCCAGTACAGTGATTCACAAATCTATGCCTGCTTAGAAAGTACTTAAATGTGTGCTTCTACAAACCTAAATAAATTCTTCTGTATTTTTCAAGCAAAAGGCCATATTTTCAAGAAAAGTGATGTGGTAAGATCTCATACCTAGTTTACACTACTTTAGAACAGCTATAAATCATAGCATAGTAAAATATCAGACCTAGCAACTCAGAGGTCTGAACAGCCTGCCCTATTTATGCAGACTGGGTGATAATGCTGACATTTTAATTGTTCCTGAAAGTTGTATCAGCTGATGCCCTACTGCTCATTATTTTTGCAGTCACTTATGGCTACTGTGTTTATCCCAAAATCCACCTCCTAACCATCCAGCTACCCAAACTTTCAGTTTTCTACTCTCCTTCATCCCCAGTCTCTTATCAGTTAGGTACTAAATTAATTCTCAATAATAAAATGTTTAGAGCGTACCACAAGTTTAATATGAAGCCTGTGGAAGCTCCTAAACTCTTTCATTAATAGATCCTTCCCTATAAAATTCATTTTAATCTGTGTTTGGCATGAAGATTTACATATGGTCAACCTCCAATCTCCAAGTATCCCTTTCAATATTTAAACACAGTACTTAACAAACATGTTTAAACATTTAAATCTCCTGTTGACTGTCAGAGGCATATAACTCCCCAACATGGCAGACATGAACTGTCCTCTTGCACCTTTTACTACCTGAAATCCCATCCAAAAAAGAAATTGAGGTAGCTGCAGAACTGCAGGAGGCATTGCAGAACATCACGAAAATTAACAAGTCTGAACAACTGAAGAAAACAAATATTATAACCGGTTCTGCCCATAAAATCAGTCTCCCAGCAGATTTACTTCTACATTAATTGCTAGCATGAATACTTTGTATCTAATAAAAAGTCTCTGAGATGAATAGGGCTAATTCATCAAAAGCTTATGTTGAGATCTTCAGATAAACTCTATCTTGATTTTAACATTGTCTGGCTCAATAGGGGTAGTTTGACCAAGGCTGCACCCTTCAGAATCATTGTACAGATCAGGGCTGTTATGTATAATATTGTTCAGAGGTTGAAAGGCAGACAATGTGCTTTATATGATGAGAAAAACACCTCAATAAATGTAAATTATATGAAGCTTCACTGGAATTTTGAATGCACCAAACTTGTGTTACATGATTCAGGGAGAGAGTTTAGGGCCAAATAGCACAGAGTATACAAAGTCTTACGATGCTTTTGCTCCATTCATAAGTTTATCTGATGACTCTACTTCTAAACCTCATATTTAAAAACATGTAAAACATGAACCTGCTTCTGGTTTTACTTTTATTTATTTATTTGTATTTATTTTATATTTAAAACTGATCTTAACCTCTTCACCTTCTTATTCTATAAGGACTCTGTTGTCAAATCTCCACATAAATGGAGCTCCCCTGTTGTGTGCAGGGTAAGACTGTGCCATTTCTAAACTATAATCAAATGTGAAATCGCTGTTGTTCTTTTTTTTCTTAAAAAAATACACTGGTTTTAAACAGGGCATTTTCTTGAAGCTATGAATAACTCTGCCTCACACAGATTTTGAGAGAAAATATATCATTATCTCCATCAAAGGTCAACCACATATTATAACCCTCTTTTTGTTTGTTATTATGAATGCCTTTTCTATGGACAATGATAAGATATGGCAAAAAATGTGTGAGAACAGAATCTTAAGCAGAATACATTGCCTTGGGTCCAAGAATTTTTTTCCATTATTTTGCAGTATGTTAGCTGGCTAATACTGAATTACCATACTTCAGATTAGTTCACTTCTACTCTTTTTCTTTTGAAGGCATCTAGGGGAGCACTATGCATCAATTAAACCTGATGGATGCTGATCCTCAGCTTCTGTGACTTCCAAGACACTCAGAAAACTATTGCCAGGGGTAGACAGTTACAAGAAATACTGATGGAAAAACAGACCAAGGGAAGAAAATTTGAGAATCAGACACATCAATATGGGGTCTGCAGGACCCACTTATAGAGCAGGATTGTTGGAATGGATATAGTTCCCAAATGTCACTGGTAATATTGCTTGAGAAAGAAAACCATTTCTAGGCTGGACATGTGCTACACAGCTGGAGCAAAGACTCATGGCAAAGATTTGGAACATACAGTGATTTGCTCCCATCATAGCAAAATACAGGGAAAGGCACTGGGGAATAATCAGACTGTACTGGAACAAGGTAAGCTGAAGGAGACATCAGTTGAAGTACTCTGTGACCAGACTTCAGCTCATCACACATAATAGCCAAGTATTGCCTCAACTCCCACTTCACATTTCATAACTTCTTTCTACAGTGCTACAAGATGGAGCTCACGTCCAGCAGCCAGCGGACATATGGCTGCGTATGCAACTGTGAAGTTGTGGAAGAAGGGAGTGCAGGGACATTTGGGGTGCATCCACAGAACCAAAGGTCCACAAACACATGCCTTGTTTTTCAGACCACTTAGCAGAAGCTCACTCTAGTTGGGAAGCAGAGTGGAGTGTTAGGTTTCTGCAGGTTTTCTATTTTATTAGAGCAGGTATTATTGAACTTTCTAAGTTTTAAGAGCAGAGTACACATGTTAAAGGGAAAGAGAAAAAAAAAAAAAAAGTACTCTCTCACACATGCACCTATATGATATATAAATTAGTCCCTCTTCAACACACTTTTATACATGAAGATAGTACACAAGCCTAACATTCAGATTTGTCTATCTCTAAAACATATTTTGATTTTTAAAAAAAAAAAAAAAAAAAGAAGAAGAATTTAGACTGGTCTCAATTAGCTGAATCATACAACTGGTTCATTCTTCTGAATTGTTATAATAGAGTTTTTAAGGAGATGAAGAAAGATCTGCACAGTTCTTACACAGGCAAAACTCACCAGAACAATAGGGGAAATCTGGCACAAAAGAAAAAACTCCATAATTTTCCACTGGGTTAGCAGCAGAAGCACTGTTATGCAGCAGCCACTTAGTATTATAGACAAGAGCTATGGTCCTGCTGCAGAACATGGCTTTGCAGAGATTTTGATTTCCTGACTTGAAACTAAACCCTGCAGTTTGCCCACTTTGTTACATTTCTTCAGCTTCATGAGATCTTGCAACTCCACTGCTTTTATTTATTTATCAGTGGTCCTGTAAGAAGGATCCCAGCACAGAAAGGAAAACACTTCTTAGTTTTCAGTTTGTCCACAGGCATACAGAGATATGTAGAGGGGAGGACGGCACTGTGGAGTGTCTCCACCTGCACTGACATCAGTAAGACTGATGGCATTTCTCCCACTAGAAAGAAATGCACTCTTTAAAAAGGAAAAAAAAAAAAAAAAAAGTAACTTATCATTGGCTGGAGAGAGGCTGCACCAGTAACAGTGCCATGGTGTGATTGATTTGTTTGTTCTAACACAGCCTGTGCAGTATCAATGAGTTGAGAACATCCAGATGAAGGAAGGAAGATTAGGTAATACTGATTGAATTTCTCCACTTTCTTTTTTATTTTTTTTTTCTCTCCCAAAAAAAACATTTTCTTTGGAATAAGACATATTTGTCAGATTATATGAGAGGGGATACATTTTCCTGGTAGAGAGGATGTTCTTGTGGTTGAAGCATGAGACTGGTAATAGGGGCTTTCTGTTCTATTCTCAGATACTTGTCACATCAGGCCACATTCAGCTTTGGCTATCACAGCAGCTCTCACTGGCTTCAAGGAGAGATCTATCTGCTTAAGCCAGGTGTACTGTTTCTGTCTGGGAACAGCACAGATATTACTCAGTGACTCTCCTTTCCCAAGTGTGTTTATGAAGGTAATGTTTGCTTGCATCTTGGAGCATTCTGAGATGTTGCTGTAATATGAAACATTTTTATTATTTACCATTAAGCTACAATCAGCAGTCCAAAAGGCCCATCTGGCATCAGACATTTTATTGTTCAGTTTTATTAGGGGGCCATCCTAAGGATCATATATGTTCACAGGTCATGAACAATTTTTGGAAACTACAGGCAATTCAACTTATCTTTCTCTCTTCACTTAGGCCTGCCTCGTTGTGAATCCCCATCAGAAGGAGCCGCTCAGGTTTTTCAATACATCCATTTTCATCAGAGCTTCATTTAAAGAGGAGAATTCATGCTATTATTACATCTCTTCTCAATCACCTGTTCTTCAGATTGTCAAAAATCCTGTTCCAACACATATTCCTTATAGTCTTCTTTCCTCAGAGCCCTTTTTGTGTATAGTGCATTGACTGGGAGGAATGTATGTATGTGAAAGTGAAGGGTGTCCAGTCTGGGCGTAACAGTGCCAATAAGGTACTGGACTCCACCTTTTTGGGTGTCAGGATAGCCTGCTGCTCCAATCTATTCCTGGGCTGATGGTACATAGCTTTTAGTCTTTATTCTCTCTCTCAATACCTATACCACTCTTACTGTTGATTCAGGGGACTGGCCTGAGCTCACTCAGCACCAGGTAACCCATTAATGGGGGACAAAATATACTGAAGTTACTCAATGCTCTTCTCCAGGTGCTCTTACCATTGTTCTCCAGCCTTCACTCAAACTGCTTGAATTTGTGGTGAATGCAGATTACCATCTGAGGGCAGCTCTGCTACCATTTTCCATCACATGACATTGTGGAGAAAATTGCAAATCCCATGAAAGGCAGAAAAAAACCCAAACCACCCTACAAATCTGTGTTCAAGGACTTTGATTTGTTTACTTCAGTCTTCAAAGCATTATCTTGTTAAGAAAGTGAGAATTTGATAATACGGACAAGGTCGTGGGAAACATAAGTCTTGTTTTGGAGGTATTCACTCAACACAATCATTAAGTACTACTCTTATTCAGCAAAACACTTGTGTTTACCTTTTCTTATCATATTCTTGAACAGGCAGGCTGGAAAAAACATCCATGCCACAAATATCTCCACTGAAGTTAGCAGCCATGCATGAGTATCTCAGAACTGAACTGAGCTCAGAACTGGCCATTTTTATCTTGTAGCAATTTCTTGAGAAGCCTTATAATTATGGTTCCATATCTACACCTAGCTCCATCCACCTGAAAGACACTCAGAACCATCCTCACATTGCACAGAATAAGAAAATAGACTATATTAAAGAGGAATCCTAATTTTCTTAGTGCCCTGAGTGCTAAGAGCAAGTTCCTGCCTGGAGCAGGTCATATATCTGAGCATTCTCCAGTTTCTGCCCAAACCCTAAAGTCATCTTGGAGCTACCAAGACCTCCCTGAGGTGGCAGGTTCGGCTGCTCTCCAGTCAACTGCTTTGATGATGCCTTCATAATCGTGAGAGCTTGTCTGTATAACCTAATGCTTCTGTCCTGTGAGAGCGTTAAGGAGGATTTTGGAAAAGGAGGCTGCATTAACAAATCAGCCTCCCTAACCTAACCTGTACCCTAATCTCCAATTAATCGCTCCGGATTGAAAACTTCATAAAGCCAGTCAGCAAGAAATGAGCCCTAACAGTGCGGTCAGTCCAAGAAGTGAAATGGAAACATGTAGAGCACTGCAAATTAATCCCACAAAAAAATACACAGATCAGTGAACACAGAATCTGATCCCAGCCTCTTCTTTACACAGATCCCACTAAATCTTTGCAGACTGCTTCCTTAAGAACACTAAACCCTCTACAAACACAACTCATTTGGAAAGCAGTTACCCAGTTTGTCTACTGCTTAAAACACATGAAACAAAGCGTGGCAATGACAGTATTTTATACTGATTGAAAATGAAGCCTTTTCTAGAAACTGCAGTCAATTTTCTTTTGTAACAAGGAATAAACCTGTGCTCCCCCCTTTCCATGCCCGCGGGACGGGGGGAGTGTAGATGGCTACTTTGTGTTTCTCTTAGCTCTCCTTTACCTATGTTGGGTAGTCCCTGCAGCTTCACAGGTAGCCTCCACTCCACTAAAAAGTGCAAACTGGCAACCTGCTGAAAACCAGTTAGATTTGTGCTTCTGAATCATTCTGTCTTATTTTTGATTTATATATATATATATATATATATATATTTAATAGCCTACCCTGAATGTGAAGCACAACATTAACCGTGGAAATATCAGAGTCCTTTGTTCCCTCATCAAGACTGGTGTCAGTGAAGAAGTAAAACACAGCTACATCGTTTGGCATAAACCGGAGTACACTGTAGCTGAAAATTCGCAGTATCATTCTCCCACACTTGGAACAAGTCCCACTTGCTGAAAGTGCAATGTCATAGAAAAGCAGTTATCATGCCACTGCCAGTATTTGCATAACAGATGCTCATTAAAGGAAGGCTGAAGGACATTACTATAGAAACAGTTAGTTAGGGAACATCAGCCTCTGTTAAGGATAGCCACTCTGGCCGAAGGCTTATAAACACTTGGAAAGTGAAATGACTGATGAATAGTAGGTACATTTATCTACTTTGCTTGTCATTTTGATTTCTTTTTTACTTTACTAGATTCTTATCCTAATTTAAACTTAACGATTTCCAAATATAAAAAAGTATTTAAAACACTGGAAAGACAATACCAGATCCTCCTCCAAACTAATCTGACAGTCCAAGAGAAGTGGCGCCGCACATAATGCGGCATAAAGCAAGTAAAGTTATACAAAGCCGAGCAGCTGCGCAAATTTGAATTAGGTCATCATAAATCTAGTGTGTGGTCCTGTGCAGTCACCTCACAGTGCTCCCAGCAAACCAGTCTTCTATCAATGCTTTGACTTGCTTAATTGCTCTGCCCAAGAAGCTTTATGTAATGCCTCAGACAACAGCATAACAAACTGATCAAAAGCAGAGTAACCTTCTATTTTTCACCATGAACTCACATATCAGTGGTGAATTATGTCATTCACAGCATACCAGGAGAGTTCCAGCACATGATACCATCTCTCCTAGCTCTAGATCAAACTCTAGGAGGAAACATAAAATTTAGGAAGGTATATTAAACTGCAGGCAGCACACAAACACACACACACATAAAAGAGTTTGTTATTACTTGCATTAGGTTGTTCAGTCCAATACTTCTTTACCCTGAATTCATGTCGTCACTCTGCAGCACCATCGTAACACAGCACCTCATCTAGTCCGTGTGATCATAGCAAAATCCATTTCAGTGATCACATTAATTTGCTCCAGCTGAAGACCTTGGTGAGTTGAATGACTTCAGCAGGGCCATTAAGTTCAACCTGGTTCTTTCACAATATCTGTAATCACGATACTGCCCACTTTATATTGCGGTTGTGCTAAGACTGAGCCAGTATTGTTATACAAGAGGTCTCCCAAACTGGGTTTTGACTTCCATAGTGATAAAATGCTCTCCAAAAATGCCTATTTCCTTTTTTAGGAAATATTTTTCCAGCAATCTGAAAAAGGTCATGGCGATCTTATATCACACTTCAGTGTATTTTGCATCTTATCGGATCAACACTTCATTCATTTGCTCCAGTCTTGAAAGGAGCTATATGTCTTTTGAAATGCATTCACCAGTAGTATTGTAAAAATACAAAAAATTAATCAGTAGACAATACATATGCCTGTCAAAAATGTACAAAGCAGACTATTACTTTGTATCTATTAAAAACAGCCTAGATAGGAAATATATTTTTTATTTATTTCATAGATAGGCTCTTTCCTATCAATTGAATCTTAAAATTAACTTTCAACATAAAATGTTAGGTTAAATATTATGTACTTTAAGCTGTTAACATTGAGATTTTATTTTTTAGATTTACTGTGATTATTTAAATATATGCATATTGCTGTAAGAGTTCAGAGCCATAGGAATTCCAAACAAATGATATTTCTGAGTAAAGGATTCTTTGCTCTAGTTTATATATCTGTATCTTTTAATATAAATATACTGCAATAAAAATCATAAGAAAACTTGGCATTCAAACTTTCCTTAAGTAGTTGAAAAATTCTTAGCTTGAAATTGTCATTTATCTGCCATTTCTGAAAGCTCATTATACCCATAATATAAACCACAACGTTAAAAATAAAGGCACTAGACATTTATAATAGAATATGCAATCTCTCTTTACATTAATCATATCATTCATGTGCATGTTTTATGTCATAATTCTTTTCAGCTTTGCTTATATTTATTTCAACCTAATTGTTTCTATTAATTGTTAAAATTATTCCACTGTACTTGCTATTCTTTCTAATATTTCTCCAGTATTTTCTTGCACAGTTGCTTGAAGGCATTTAAAATGAAGATTCTTTCTTCTAAATTAGCTCTTGAATGCTTTCTCTTAAAGGAAACTCCCAAGATACACAATTATAATCAGCTGATACCTTTATAGTTCACAGTCTTCTGCTATTCTGTACATTTAAAGAAATAAGAATAGCATGAGGCAAGTAGATGATCTCTTTGATGCTTCATTCACTGATTGTAAATGTCTCCAAGTTTCAGGCTCACTCGTGCACTGGCCTCTTCAGGGAGGATGTCAGCAGGAAAGGTGTTTTTGAAAAATACACTTTTATGTGGGAAAGCATTGGGATAAGAAGCACTAAATGCCTCCCACTAGGCAACTGCCCCATGGCAGATAATGACTTCAGCAGTGCCTGACATATCTGAATTCATTGGTACGAAGGAGTTTTTCAAATACTGTCAGTCCCAATTGCTGTACTGAAGGCAGTGCTATTTGCTCTGTAACATCTCTTTGACCTTTGTGGAGGCTTTGAACAAACCAAGTTCTCTACATCTTTTCCTCCCCACATCTTGAAGAGTCTACCTCTGTTAACTCCACCACCCCAGTCTTCGTGCCCAACACCATCTTTCCTTTCAAAATCAGAGGCAAATTACGCTGTTACTTTAGGGACCAAACCTACATTATCTGCTCTGTGCTTATTAATTATTGCCACATGTTTAATGAGAAGCCTCTTCTTTCCTTGTTCTTTATCTAAACTGCCAAACATATTTTTGTTATTGCTCCAGTTTTCTTTGCATATTTGAACATATCTCAGCTTCTAGCAATACTCACTTTTTCTTTGACATTTCTCAACCTTTAAAATACCAGATTTTTAGCTGATAAAATCTTTTATCACTCCTATCTCTAATAGCCAAATCTGGTTCCTCAATCATTTAGGTTGGAGACATTTCTCTATAAGCATTTCCCTCCAGTATGGACTAGTGAATCAAGGATAGTTCCTGGTCTACCTGACAAAAAGAAATTCTAGCCTGCTCACACACTGAAGTCCTTGAACTCCTCAGTTCTGCTGATGTCTTTAACAAATTCATATTTTTGCAAAATTTGTCTTATTAGGAGTTTCCACATATGTATCAGACAATGAACATTTCTCATGTGGACAGCCCTGTCACATAGATTGTTGCTTGTTTGGCATATCTCTTATTCTTTTTATTTTCTGGAAATTTTTCCTAACTTGCTTACATGCCATAGGCTTGATGCTTTTCTTTGAGGCCTTTATTTGCATTTCTGTTTCTGATAATTGTCTGGCATAGGAAAATTCTTTTGAAAATGACTGGTCAGACAGTAAGTAGCCTTTTCCCTACTCTTTTTTACAGCTCAAATCCTACTTATAGTTGATTTTTAATGAAGAACCTGCTTTAAAATGCTTAAAGATGGCTTTAGAATTGGTTTCCCTCATTAAAAAAAAATCTCACTATCTTCAATTTCTTTATAATTTTCTTTTGTTTCTGCATTAAGTAAACCATAGAACTTTCATACCTTTTTTTTACTCTGAATGACATGATTCTCTGACTCACTGCTTTTTCAAAGACTTTTTCCCCTTTTTTGTAACCCTGAGTATGAAATATTCTGTGTCTGCTCAGTGCTTCTGTACCAAACCACTACCCCAAGTAGTGCCATTTTTAGCTCACACTCACATCTGTGGATTTCCTGTACAGTTCAAATTGCTGTTTGAAACTTTTTCCAGGGCTGCAAATATAAATTGAAACTGCCACCAGTGCATTTGTTTTCCAGTAAATTTTGTGCCAGTAAAATTCAATCATTAGAGTACTTTGGAAAAGTGGTCTTGAAAAGGCTGGAAGAGTAGTCCTCTCATTTAATGAGCACATAGTGGCTTTCTCTAAAAAATTATAAAGGATTATTGATCTTATTTTCTTAAAACAGCTCTCTGTTGAGTCAAGAGATTGGACCTGGGGCTTTTGACAGGGGCTTTTGAGATCTCAAAACTGAGTCCAAGTAGCAACAAAATAGGTAAACTTCTGACTTAACCAACAATTTCCTTAATAATTGAGGAAATCATTGCAGATATATTTTGCAGAGTTTATCCAACACTGATGATTTTTACCAAGCTGACAATTTTTCCCACTTGTTGAGTAAAAAGCTAAGACAGAAGAAGAATGATTTTCTTCTCAACAAATGCTTCATATGCTACATTTTTTCCTACAAAGTGGCAAGATGATCAAGAGGCCAGAAGATCTGAACCCAAGTCATTTGGGTTTAGCCTCCTTCCTCAGTCAGACTTTCCTTCAGACAGTGAAACTTAAACAAGGGATTTGGGGACTTGTCCAAAACACAAATTTTGCAGTTTCATAATTCCAGAGTAATCCTTATGATTCCCCATGAAGACCAACTTTGTATATGGTAACGATAATTCTAATTTTCTGTCTTAGCCACAAACTGTGAGTGTGACTCACCAAGTATGCTCTTTTCTGACTTCTGTTTCTTTTTTCATCTGAGTGCCATAATGTTAAAATGCCAGCTGTGGTTTCTGCCTGGCCCTCCTTTTCATTTGCCACTGCATGTACAGGTAGTTATATTTTAATAAATGAAAAGAGTTCTTACTAAGAACCCTTATTAACAGCTTACATGCTGTGTTGCACAGAGCAGGTATGTCTTTGCTGAAGATCCTTCATTCCAGCTGGAGACCTGGGACTTCAAAGCATGTTGTCATTCATCAGCCATCTGGCAAAACAAGCACAGCAATGAGATCTCCAGTTTTGCTGCAGGCACAAATGCTGCTGTAGCGACTCTTTCCAGGGTGGATGTACCTTCTTCCCAAGCACAGTACGCTGCAGTAAATATGCTGAAAGTTGCTGGAAGTCCCAGCAACAGGGAAGTTACTGTGACCAAGTTGCCAGATAGGTAGCTCTAGCACTTCTGCCATTCACCACCACCACCAACATGCTTCGCAAATCCATAAAGATGATAATTACAGATGGCTATCTGACAGAGCAGAGCTTCCCATGATGGGAAATGCTGTGGCTAGTTCTGCCAAATGTTTTCCATTTCCCAAAATTATTGCTTCTGTTTTGCTCACTGTGAATTTTAGCCAGTTGAACTTTATGAACATGCTCATTTCAGCCGAGTGTTGAGGCCCCTGGATTATCAGCTCTGGGAGTGAACAACATGATCAGCTGAGGGTATCTGAATGCTGTTGGCCTTCTAGATATTTCATTATTTCCTCCAGAGTATTCAAATAAGAGTTAAATAAAATAAGAAACAGTAGAAGTACTCAGTGTGCTCTCTGTAGATGAACAGAAAGGTGGAAAACCCAGAAATCCCTCTATTCTTGTACTCAGCACAGGGGTTTTACAGCCATCAGAGGTCACCACAGACTCCAGTAAGCTTGTATATGAAATAGGCGGACAACTCATCTGAGCATTGTAATGCTCTTCATTGTTAATGTGAAGCAGTAGTGACTGATTATATTATTTACTAGGCTGAAAAATATTGGTAAAATAATTTGCACATGGAAAACTAACCAAGCAGGATGAATTATGATTGAAGGATTATCTGTTGAAGAAGATTAAATAACCAGCAAAGAAAAGAAAAATAGAAAGTCTTAGGCAGTTCTTATAAGGCATAGATTTAGAGTGACTAAACTGATAATGAAATGAGAGCTGGTGTCTCAGTGTTAAAAGAAAATGAAGAAATGGCTAATGATCAGAATCTAAGTTTGAGAGTAACTTTGTTGTTCTTGTTAAAAAACACGTATGTTTCAATGGAAAGCAGAAACCTTGAGATGCTAATGATGACTGCATGAGTTGTCTGTGAGTTCCAGTCATTGACCAAGACCCTATTGTGCTGGATGTGAAAACAAATGAATGTTTTCCACAGCATTTCCCACAGCATTCTCCTGGCAAAACTGGCTGCTCGAGGCTTGGATGAACTCATGCTTTGCTGGGTAAAAAACTGGCTGGATGGCCGAGCCCAAAGAGTTGTGGTGAACAGAGTTAAATCTGGTTGGTGGCCGGTCATGAGTGGTGTCCCCCAGGTTTTGGTTTTGGGGCCACTCCTGTTTACCGTCTTCACTGATGATCTAGACGAGGGGATCGAGTGCACCCTCAGTCAGTTTGCAGATAACACCAAGTTGGGTGGGAGTGTTGATCTGCTCGAGGGCAGGGAGGCTCTGCAGAGAGACCTGGACAGGCTGGAGCCATGGGCTGAGGCCAACTGGAGGAGTTTCAATAAGGCCAAATGCCGGGGGCTGCCCTTGGGTCACAACAACCCCCAGCAGCGCTACAGGCTCAGGGAGGAGTGGCTGGAGAGCTGCCAGTCAAAGAGGGACCTGCGGGGGTTGATTGACAGCCGGCTGAACAGGAGCCAGCAGTGTGCCCGGGTGGCCAAGAAGGCCAATGGCATCCTGGCTTGTGTCAGCAATAGCGTGGCCAGCAGGGACAGGGAAGGGATCTGACCCCTGTACTCGGCACTGGTGAGGCCGCCCCTCGATTCCTGTGTTCAGTTTTGGGCCCCTCACTACAAAAAGGACATTGAATGACTCGAGCGTGTCCAGAGAAGGGCAACGAAGCTGGTGCAGGGTCTGGAGCACAGGTGGTACAAGGAGAGGCTGATGCAACTGGGGTTGTTTAGTCTGGAGAAGAGGAGGCTGAGGGGAGACCTCATCGCCCTTTACAGCTCCCTGAAAGGAGGTTGCAGAGAGCTGGGGATGCGTCTCTTTAACCAAGTAATAAGTGATAGAAAAAAAGGTAATGGCCTCAAATTGCACCAGGCAAGGTTTAGACTGGACATTAGGAATAATTTTTTTCCAGAAGGGGTTGTTAGGTGTTGGAATGGGCTGCCCAGGGAGGTGGTGGAGTCCCCATCCCTGGAGGTGTTTAAGAGTCGGGTTGACATAGTGCTGAGGAATATGGTGTAGTTGGGAACTGTCAGTGTTAGGTTAACGGTTGGATTAGGTGATCTTCAAGGTCTTTTCCAACCTAGATGATTCTGTGATTCTGTGAATGGCTCCTTTTTCAATAAATGTCCAATCTAAAAGTGGGTGGGGTGGGCAAGAGAGAGAGGAGATTGATATGGACTGTTAGTACAGAAGAGAGTAGAAGAAACTACCAAAAATCTTTATCAACAGTGCCAGCACATCAGCAGCCTAATTGCTGGGGCATCAAAATTTGATTTTGCCTACTCTGCTGAGAAACATTGAGCTGGGAATATGCAAGTACATGTCTGAAAGTCTAGGATGTGGGTGGTGAAAGCTGGCCAACAGAACAGAACAGGCTGCTAGGGAGCATGGCAGCAAGCCATGAGGCAGTCTGAGAAGAGCAAGGGGTAGTTCATTCAATGTGGCAGTGAAGGAGGAGCCTTGTAAAAGAGCAGAAAGGAGGAGAAGGCCATAGGAACAGGCACTGCAGAAGCCTCCTGGAAAGAAAGAAATAGGGCAGCTGAAAAAAGAGAAATCATTAGCTGAAAAAAAGAGAAATGAATGTTGCAGTATAAAGGTTCATAGTCCATTAATAAAGATCGCAGAGGATAACTCTGGATTGACAGGAAAATTTTCTCTTAAAGGTGTTACAAAGAAGAGTTTAGACATAGCCTGGATTTGTAGAACTAAAGGAGACAGTGTGGATAATGCTTAGGGTACAAATGGGAATGACAGGCAGGAGGGCAGTGTGTGAGGCTCCGTACAGACATGAGGTAAACTCTGACCTGAAAACACAAGGCAGGTGTCTTAAGACAAGCAGTGGCCAGTTAAAGTGGAGGGGTGAAATGTGCTTGTAATGCTTAGTGGAGCTGTAGCAACAACCACAGGTTACAATTTACATAAGATGTTATTGCGCAGCAGGTTCCTTTTATGCATTACAGCACAGATGTATTTTAAAGTGTCATTTGAAGTAAGATGAGTTGAGACACTGGCATGTCCAGACATGTGGAAACCAGCTGAGACTGCTTCTGCATGAGTACCTCCATCTGAAGCTGGGAAAGGACTGAAGTGAACTGAATCTTCTGGTTATACATCTGGTTTTGGGTCGTACAGCATGTCTTGACTACCCTGCTACTATAAAGTCAGCTAAATATTTACTTGTTTGCATTATCACAACCAGACTAATGTCAATATTTTCCTTTTAAACTGTTATCAGTATATTGTATACTCTTAAATTTGAGAATGCTTTTTCATATTACATAAAAGGGGAATGTGAGCAATAAATCCAAAGTGAGAGAGTGATAGTAACATACATGTTGTCATGAGTTTTGGGGAGCAGTCTGAGCAAGAAGAGAGGACACTGAAATCATGGAAACTGGATAAATAAATGTAGAAGTTGTAGGTGGGGACGACTGGGAGAAGGGTAATCTGCCCACTGTCAGTGAAGGTCAGGTTCGAGAACATCTAAAGAACCTGAAGGTGAACAAGTCTATGGGACCTGATGAGATCCATCTACGGATCCTGAAGGAACTGGCAGATGAAGTTGCTAGGCCACTCTCCATCATATCTGAGAGGTCATGGCAGTCTGATGAAGTGCCCACTGACTGGAAAAGGGGAAACATTGCCCCCATTTTTAAAAAGGGAGAAAAAGGAAGATTCAGACAACTACAGGCCAGTCCGTCTTACCTCCTTGCCTGGCAAGATCATGAAGCAGATCCTCCTAAAGGCTCTGCTAGGGCACATGGATAATGTGGAGGTGAGTGATGGCAATCGACATGGCTTCACCAAGTGAGAATCCTGAATGACAAATTTGGTGACCATTTATGATGAAGTGACAGCATAAATAGATAAAGGAAGAGCAACTGATGTCATTTACCTGGACTTGTGCAAGGCCTTTCACACTGTCCCACATGACATCCTGGTCTCCAAGTTGGAAAGACATGGATTTGATAGATGGACCTCTCGGTAGATAAGGAGTTAGTTGGAAGGCTGCACTCAAAGGGTTGCGGTCAATGGTTCAATGTCCAGGTGGAGAACGGTGACAAGCGGTGTCCCTCAAGGATAGGTACTGGGACAGGTACTGTTCAATATCTTTGTTGGTGATATGGATAGTGGAGTGCACCCTCAGCAAGTCTGCTGACGACACTAAGCTGTGTGGTGTGGTTGACACACTGGAGGAAAGGGAGACCTGGGCAGGTTGGAGAGGTGGGCCCAGGCCAACCTCATGAATTTCTACAAGGCCATGTGCAAGATCCTGCACCTGGGCCAGCGCAATCCCAAGCACAGATACAGGCTGGGTAATGAGTGGAATGAGAACAGTCCTGGGGAGAAGGACTTGGGCATGTTGATGGATGATAATATCGACATGAGCCAACAGTGTGCGCTTGCAGACCAAAAAGCCAACCAGATTCTGGGCTGCATCAAAAGAAGTGTGGTCAGTAGGTTGAGGGAGGTGATTCTGCCCTTTACTCTGCCCTTGTGAAACCCCACCTGGAATACTGTGTCCAGCTCTGGAGCCCCCAATACAAGAAGGATATAGAACTGTTAGGATGAGTCTAGAGGAGTTGGGCTACCAAGGTGATCAGAGGGCTGGAACACCTCTCCTGTGAGGTCAGGCTGAGAGACTTGGGCTTGTTCAGCCTGGAAAAGAGAAGGCTCTGGAAGACCTCATAGTGGCCTTCCAGTACCTGAAGGCCTCCTACAAGAAGGCTGGGGAGGGACTTTTTACAAGGGACTGTAATGATAGGATGAGGGGTAATGGGTGGAAGCTGAAGGAGGGGAGGTTTAGATTAAATATAAGGAAGAATTTTTTTACTCTGAGGGTGGTGAGGCACTGGCACAGGTTGCCCAAGGAGGTTGTGGATGCTTCATCCTGGAAGTGTTTAGAGCCAGGTTGGATGGAGCCTTGAGCAACCTGGTCTAGTGGGAGGTGTCCCTGCCATAGCAGGGGGGTTGGAACTAGACAATCTTTGAGGTCCCTTCCAACCCAAACCATTCTATGATTCTATGATTCTATGATTCTAAATCCTTTGAAGATTAGGAAAATACTGGTAGAGCACAGAAACTCTATGTCACAAGTTGAAATCCAGTAGGAGTTTCTTTTCTCATAAGAAAGCTGAATGACAGAAAGCACAGATGCGTTATCAGATGGATGTTCTCTCTCCTTGCTTTGAGGCATCCTTGGTCCCTTGGACAATGCTGGAGAGACATCTCACCCCTTCACAAGACTGTCCTGTGTGCAGTGGATTCCACAAGCTCTGCTGGGGACCTATTCCACTAGTCTTTCACTTTCTTTCAACTTACAGCTTTTTACCCAGTAGTGCATCAAAGCTTTTTTGCTGCAAATTAAATCAACACCTTCTTGTCTACCCACCATGGACACAGAGAACAGCTAGTTCCATATACAGGAAGGCTACTGTCATATTGTTCTTGTCTTCTGTTTCTAGACTAAACAGATCCAATTCTCCTGACCTTTCCTCATGTAGCATGTTTTCCATACCACTTATCATTCTTGTTCTTCTCCTCTGGACTCTCTCCAGCTTGTCTCTATCATTTTTAAAGTGCAGTGCCCAAAACAGGACAAAGTACTCAAGCTGAGTCTCCCCAGTGCCAACAGAGTAAAACAGAGCAGTCATCCACATCTTACGTAAGATGCTCTTACTCATATGCACTACAGTGAGATTGACTTTCTTCAGACATATGATGCAGCTCACTCTTATTCAATTTAGGGGCTGTATAGTCTTCAGGTTTCTTTCCTGTCCTACATCCCACAGAAATATTTCCCATTTTGTATTCATGAAGCTGATAGCTCTCTCCCATTTTGTGTTCAAGCAGTTGATATCTGTAGAAAATCACACTTTTTTCTGAATTTGTGCTATTCATATCAGATTGTCTCTCCAGGCCCTAATAGTCCTCCAAAGTGGTAGCACTTGTTTTCTGCTGGTGTCACTTGAAGACCCACTGCTTCATCTTCCAAGTCACTCAAAAATATTGAGTAGACGTAAACCAAGAATTGACATCTGTTCCATGTGTTTGTTATGGTGAGCTCATCTACACTGTATTTTTCTAGTTTACTTCTGAGAAAAGCATGTAGGACGTGTGGAAGTCTTCTTAAAATTGATATCTAGCAAGTCTACTTCTTCATTCTTACCTCCTTGGCCAATTGTTCTGTCAAAGAAAAAGAGAAACAAATCCATCTCTGTCAAAGATGGATTTATTTCTGATAATTCCATGCAGCACTTTGTTATCACTCTATAATGTTCAAAGTGTATACAAACTGAATACATGCTGTAGTATTATAGGATTTATCTGGTAACAGGATTCTCTTTCTAGGCATCTACAGTTTATTGGGCTCCTATTTTTACAGATAGGTGTTAAAGCAGACATTTTCTCACTCTGGTACCTTCCATGGTAATCTGTGTTGTCTTTAAAATACATGTTGATCTTTCAGGGATTGCTTTTGGCTAGCTGATGAAGTGTTGCAAGATGTGTATGCCTGCCTGTTTCTGTTAACAAAGTGTATGTGTTTGACGGCTATAGGGTTTGATACAACTTACTGGAAAAAAGGTGTCCACATCACACACTGAGAACTGAAATCTCCAAGGACTTGAAGGAATACAGTGACATGAGAAACAATCTGCATTTTCCAGTCCTTACTAATGGTTCCCTAGAAGAGTACTGAGGATACTTACTCAGTCAATATAAGGAAATTTGCAGCAGCAGAAGTGGAGTGGGAAGGGGGTTCCTGTTTCAAGGGTTCACTAGTCATTTTTTGTTATGTTAGGACTAATGCTAACAAATACGAAAGTGAATTTTTAGGGCTGTGTATGATAACTAGCAGTTGATTATTATCTGATGAAAAGAATATCTTAATATATTTTCCTTATCGTCTTTGTATTTTCTTTGATCACTGCTTAACACAATACAACATCTAAAGCTGTAATTACAGTTTATCTTGCGAGTTAGTTTAAGGATTAGCAATATTTCCTCTCTTTATTGGTTATCCCACCTCTATCATTGTAATATATTGCCATCTATCCCAAATAGTTTGAGAACAGCAAAGTCTTTAATAAATACTGTGCATTATTGCTGCTCCCTCTTGGAGTAATAGAAAGCATTGCTTTGGGTTGAATGCTCCTGCTTACTTGTCTTAAAGATTATTTAATAAAGCCTGAGGAAAAGAAGAATGTCTCTGCTCTATCCAGAGATAAAATGCCATCCTAAAAATAGAACTAAAATCCTCACTTTGATATGACAATGCTTAGATCCAACTCACAAATTAGTGAAAATCTTTGTGCAGAGCACAGAGAGAACCTGACTATCTCAAGTGAAAAGATACTTGTTGCATCATTCCTCAGCATCTCCTGCTGGCTAAGAGACATGGAGAGACTTTTATTGGTGTGATGGCTGGCTGAGCATAGCTAGCATATAAAATCATGTGCACAAAGCTGAGCAACACTGTGCGATATTTGGAAAGCCTGTAATGTTCCTGCAATGTTGTCAGTAATGATGGTAAACAGAAAGAACAGGTTTGTACAGGACAAAAGAAAAGCTAGAGGCTTAAGCAAGTAATAAAAATTAATTCTCTAGGCCTGATTTTTCATATGTCTCTCTATATCAAAAGTAATACTGCAGAGACAATCAGAATTATATCAGAGTGAAGGAACTGAAGGCAGAATAAGAATCAAGCACAAGATAGCATCAGTAAAAATGTCGTGCTGTAAAACACAGAAATGCTGCAACGAAATGATGTATATGAGAGTTCTTTCATCGGCATTTATATTTCCATTTCAAACGTGTGTTGGAGTAAGTGGAATATTATTTTGGAGTACCAAGTCTTTAAAATTAACTTTACTATAACCCCAAAGTGTAGCTTAGTATCTGAGGATGTGTATAGAGTGAGTATCAAAATAAACTACTGGTGTTAACCTTCTGCATCTATTCAAAATGAAAATTTCGGGGAAATTTGCCAGCTATAAAAAAAATAAACATTGCTGGTTAATGTCTGTGGACCAGAACGAGCTCAGCATGAATAGATTTTATTTATATAAGTGCAGAAGCAGGTTCCATTTGCTATTAGATCTTCTAAGGTAAACTTTCTTATATAAACTATGGAATCTCCCACTAAAATAGTACAGTGAAAGAAAGCCAAAATTTGGGGTTAAAACACAAAGGCTGTATTTATTCTCTGAAATGCACACAAAACTTCATACTTTTGCTGTTCTGTTCATCCAAGGATCACAAAGGTGACCTTCAGTTATAATAATGTCTATGCCTCCATTATATATTGTGACACAATAGGAATGGACCTGCAGAGCCAAACGGTTAGTACCGAGGACGCAATGTCCTCAGTACTAAATATTTTGGGGGTTTTACTTTGGACTAGCTTTAATCCGTTCCTGTTCATTGGACCACACCAGATATGCAGCTGGAGAGTGTCCTCCAGCTGAGCACAAGAAAGGACCCAGCTAGCATGAGGTGAGACTGCACCAAAATGTGAACCAAAGGGTGATAACTGGGGAGGATGAAGAAGTCCACTTCAAAAGCATGCTCTGATCTGAAATAAAGCAACAGTGGAGACACACCCAGGGAATTAAGCCCTACCCAGAAGTCCAGTGTGTGAGGCAGATTTCATTAACCTCATTCCACAGGTGGCAGATGGAGGTACAGCAAATTTACATGAATAGGAAGTGGCAAAACCATGACAAGACTGAATAATTCGCTGTCTAGAGACACTGGCCATTGTGGGGCACTACGTCTGCTGCAAATGGACAGGCAGAGTGATGGAGTAGACAACTAATGCAGATAATCTGTATCAAGAAAAACAAAGCACAAACAGAAATTAGAGGGTCTGGCTTGATTAAATGATCTGTGAATTATCTAGTTTGTTCAGCCTTACCAATGTCAGTGATAAGGAGAATAACAATCAGAATGGCTGTGATGAATAGCAACTTAGAAATGAACCATGAGACACAGATTTAAGAAATAAGAGGGCAAAAGAAACTTCCTGCCTTGTCATTGTCTCACACATTCTCTTAGACCCTGGATGAAGAAAATGTAACCCCACTGGCAGCCCATCCACCTCCATCATGGCTGCCTCCAGGAATACCTATATTCAACACCAGAGCTTCCAGGGGAATTCACAGAACCCAATTATTAGGACTCCATTGCTATCAGTTCAGTGACTTCACTACCACAGAAATGTCTATATTATTTTAATCAGAAGTAAGAGCTAATAATGTCTTATTTTATATGATGCATTCTGTGGTTATCATATAAAGCAGAGTTAGTCATTGCTATTTTTGTATGTTTTTTTTTGCTATTTAACATCTGATAAAACAGCTATCCAGACTAGGTATGATATCAGCTAGATATTTAATTATTATGTGGCAGTGCTGGAAAGTGTTTCCAGAACATACAGACACCCCAGATGTGCAAGTGTTGGTTTTAGGCTTAGCCCACATTTTTTACCAGTGAAGAAGTTTCATAAGTGCATTAAAGACATAATTCTGGGGGTCTCTAAAGCAAAGAGTTACCACAAAATCACTGGGCACAGAGAATGACCCAATTCATTGATAAAATCGTAAGGGAAGTAGCTTGAGTAGAAAAAGGTCTTAGATATCTCTTGTTTGCAGCAGAAGGTGGCTGTCATGAGATAGGGCCTCAAATGTAATGGCTCCAAAACAGTCAGTCAGTAGATGTAAAACTATATGTGAATGAAGAGCCATGCCTTTATCTCCTCTTCATGAATCCAAATGTACTGCACTTAGAGGAAAAATGGCTTTAAGATTTCCATAAATGATCTTATGTTTTTCTCTCCTAAGTGATTTTAGAAGGAAGAAGTCCTCAATACTGTATCTTTATTTGTTTTCTAAGTGAGTATTTGAAATTATTTGATCATTATATTAAGCCAGTTGGATATGAAAGTTATTTTTTTGGTAAATATTTCATAACAACCATTTAAAATATTAGCATCTGATCCTTGCCAAAAAGTTGTGCCAAATCCGTTGCTGATCTACACCAAAAAACCCACTCAGTTTCCTCTCTCAACTTCCATTTCCACTAAAGTTCATTTACAATTTCTGTACTGTTCAGTAGGAACATGAGATGTAATTGTTTCAAAAGTCAAATCAATTCTGCTCAAAGGAATGAGCAGAGCGTCCTGCCACCACCGTTGGAGGCACTGCAGTTCCCTCTGGAAATTCTGTCCCTTCCCTTTATCTCTACACCTGAGCTCCAGAGCGTGATGCTGTCGAGTCACAAATATGCAAGTCAATAAAATATGAAGCCATACCAAGATGCTGCATTTATAGGAATTGTGGTCTGACTATAAATTAGTCTTTTCCTGTCTGATCTCTCCCAAATTTTCTTTCGTATCTCTTAGCACATTCTTTTGGGACACAATTATAAAGATTTTGGTAGAGCACTAATGCACAATGATAAATACTGACCAAATGGTAGTATTCAAAACTGGAAGAATGTAAGTTGAGGAAGAGGCAGAACTTCTTCATGAAGACTAGGAACACATCCTATGGTATTTTAGAAGATGGAAAGAAAATTGTTTAAAGGTTCCCATAGAAAATCTTTCAGCAGTGCCATTTTTCTTTTACTCTGTTCTCTATTCATACTTACAGATTGCTGAAAGAAGTCAAGCTTGTAGAAACCACCAGCCTTCTGTCAGTTTCTAAATTGCTTGTCATCTTCAGACTCCCACATATCTGTCCTTCTCTGGTAATTACACAACCTATTCAAGAGTCAACTTGGCATCACAGATAGTGGTAGGCTGCATGCACAGCCTTACCGTGCCTTTGTGAATAACAATGATGTCTCGTTCCAGCAAAGATTGAATTTTTTCTGAGTTACAAAACCTTGAGAACAAAATGTTTACTTATTCTATTTTCCCTGCTTGTTTTCATTTCTGGACAGTCAGATTTTTTCAGCTCTTCATCAACCTCAACACAAGTGTTTAAGAAATTTCCTTCTATATTACCTTAGTTGCTTTGTGCCTAGAATCAAGACAATGTTTGGAACCTGCACTACCTACAGACTCCCAAAGATTATCACACTGTCTTCCTACAGTATTTCTGTAAGGTTTAATATCTTTCAAAGACATTTGTCTTTTGTCAGGCTTGCATAGCATTGCTGCACATTGCTAGGATACAGTAAATGTTTTTTTAAAGTGAAAGACCTCCCCTTTTTCCTATTGCTATCTAGAAAATATGGCCAGATTTTACCCTCTGATATGCAAGAGCTACTCCCTGTGGAATTAATTGAGTCTTACATCTGTAGAAGAGTAGACTTTGGACTTTAAGATTTATAGAGCCATAAAAATACAAGTAGATAGCTCAGATGATGTTTTCCGGAACTTAGAGCTAAATCCACATCTCAATAACAAAAGCTTCATCTTAAAATGGCATTAGTATGCCTTGGAGTATGATTTTGGAATATTATTATTATTATGCTCTTTAAGGACTCTGGATTCATTTGACCTTTAGTGTGATCTGTTTCCTTCCCTCTTCTTCCCTTTCCTATATCATCAGGTTTCACAGGTGGAGCAATATAGGAGAGAAGTCAGGAACAGAAATGCAGTACTGGCTAAATCAACATCTCCTGGAAGTTGCAATAGATATTCTTCCACTGTCCAGGGGAAGGGAGGTGAGCTGAGAGTGGAGCGGTGTGGTTTAGAATGACAGCAGAGCCTGTGACCTAGAAACCTTATGTAGGAGGGAAACAACACAGACTATAAGCTGCAATAGCAAATTACTCAGGCTTTGCGCAAGTGGGTGAATATCATTCTTTTTCTGATTTGTCATGTTGTCCCAGAGTATTCTTGTCTCCTTCTTTCATTGTTGAAAATAATTTTCCTATCTTTTAGGTAGTCATTGAGGAGCCCACGGTTATCCTTTTGAGAACTGTGTAGCATAATGTATTTATTGTAGGCCTCCTTTTTATTTATAGTCTGTTTTTTCCACTCACAAAACAGAGTTATCACAAAATAAACACCAGACAATGAGAATCAAAACCATGGGTAATAGCCATGCCATTTCGTAACTACTTACTACATCTTTGTTTGGCACACTGGACTTTGTTTAGCAGAAACATGGTAGTATCACAAGGTCAGAGTCTCTAGGACCTAATCCATCCCTAACAAAGGCTGGAATTCATAAGATGCAGACTGCTGTACAAGAGTTTCACCAAAGTTAAAAATAAATCCCCCCAAAATGGTGAACAAAGTGTAGTTAAAGAGGGGGGGAAAAAAAAACAACAAAAAAAAAATCTCCCCAAAGATTCCTCAATTTGTTACCTTTTTTTTTTTTTTTTTCTTCCAAAATTAACACCATATATGCAAGATGCAGTTGCTTTGTTCTTTTGGCTAGGTGCTACATCACCTCAACTTTGATCATGCTGGATCTCATAAACGAAGCAGGGCTAAGCCTACTCAGCAAAGTTAGTCAGTGGGGAGTTCTCCAAGACAAGCACAGGTGCTTGCAGAGCTTCCAAGCAGTGTTTTAATAACAGCAGAAGGAGCACTCCTCTTGGACTCATGGACCCATGCTGGATCTGAGGAAGAGCTGTGCTACTAAAGCATGTGGTAGTGAAAGACGTTACTCTGTAACTCATAGGTGCAAGCATGCAGGTATGTATGGTTCACCTATAAAAGTAAGAACTTGGGAGAAAATCACATGTCTGTTCCCATGATGCTCATCTTACTATTTTGCAAAGCAGATCTAACTCTAACCTCTTCATCATAACTCAATCCCACCCAAAAGTCCCCCAACAATGCTTCCAGTTTAATAATATGCTCTGAATCGAAGTGCATGAAATGTGATCTCTCTTCTAAACCTCATTGTGACCTAGGGCCATTCAGGATCATTTGCACTCTCTAGAGTAATTCCACTGCTTTCATGCACTTTACAATCCTCTTCAGCTGCACAAAATCCAACTGACTTGTGGCCAAAAGTACAAGAAGAGAGTGTAAGTAGCATGAACATGTTCTTTTAAATAGCTCTAGGGAAGCTCTTCCATGTCTCCTCCTTCTTTGTGGAGTGCTATCGGTGTTGCAAGACCAAGAGCTGTTCTAATGGGAATTACATGTCTCATGACGGTGGGAATTCATACACCAGATCTAGCCTAGTAAATGAAACTATTTATGGATCATTCTCTGTCCTCAAGATTAAATGTGAGCTCATGATTTGCAGGCTTTCTGTTTGGCTTCCTCTGTCTCCCTGACACCCTAGGACATAATAGCCTCAGCCATACAGTTTACTGACAGCAGTCAATAGCAGGTGATTGGCTATGCTTCTTTCCAAATTGTGTTTAGGACACATCTGAGGGACAAGGGCCAAACACATGCCAGAAAGTATGTTAAAAACTAAACAGTGTGGATAGTTATGGGAGAGTAATCAAGCCTGTGTCTTTTATATTACAGTAAGGATGCAACCTATGGTCCTGGGAAAATGAGCAGGTGGCACTGTCACATATGTCCTTGGCAATTAGAATATTACTGATAGGGAAATAAGAGATCTTATTATTAGTGCTTTAATCACAATGAACAAGCCAATTGTATTTTTAATTAGCTTAGCACAGACCAGCTACTAAGGCTAAATTTGTAACGATTGCCATATGCAATAATAACAGACTGTAACTTGATCAGCAGTGTCCCTTACTCTTATGTCCAAGTGATGCCATCAACTTGATACCTAGTCAACAGAAAAAAAAAAAAAAAAAAGAGTTTAAACTAATACATTTAGCTCTTGTTTACCATCACTATACCATGAAGTGGTTGCAATAGCATTTTGATTTTTTTTTTTTTTTTTATGCTTCCCTCTTCTTTTGACTTGGTTGCTGTATTCAAAGAGCAATGGGAAATAGCTGACGTGGGCCTGTATAACACATATCTCACAAAATAATTCCTTTGGTCTTTTTCCAATAAGTGATAACTGGCACCTGTCCCCCTTGGAGGCTGAGAGACAATACATTGCCCTGAAGCCACCAGTCAGAAGGTATGTATTTCCTGTCTGGGCAAGCAACCAACTGTGTGTATGTGTGTACACTTCTGACTGAGCCTAGAAGAAATATGCATGCTGGGCTGCTGGCTGCAGCTGAGAGCTCTAGACTGCTTTTCAAGATCTCAAGCAAGCTAAACAGGATGTGCCTACTCCCCAGTGCAACTGGTTTGGTATTAGTAATTACTATTGCTGGGAAGGAGGAAAAGAAACCAGGCATTTGCAATAGGAAGGAGACTTAGGGTAGGCAGGAAGAAGAGAGAGGCATTGTTTAATCTTAATAAAATGGAATATTTAGTGGTTTATCCACTCATTTGTGTTAATGACATTTGATCCACAAAGAATGAAACTGAGCTAGCAGTAAATTGCATCCAATACATGAACTCAAGTTCTGTATTCTCTATACAAGTCTTTTTCAGTTGTAGTACTTTTAAGTGTTACTTGAAACCGTTGCAAGAAGTGTCCCCAGGCAACTGAATACCTGGAAGATTTTTTTTTTAATGACACAGACTAGGTTAGCTCACACTAAGTGTTAAATGAATATGCTGTACTCAACAGCATAGACAACTTCATCTTTGTTCAGGCTTGGTGATACAGCAAGGCTTGGTTGCTCTTCAAACCAAATTCACTAGATTTGCTTAGAATTGTTATTACAAAATTTGCAGTTGTATTCCACTGTACTACAGGGTATTTGATGAGCACATCAAAATCTTTGTTTAACACAGGTCCCAGAGTAACAGCCCATAATAACACCCTACGGACTGCGCTGAATGGGGAGATGGGAAGTTTAGATTAAGAGAACACGTACATTTGCATTTCAATTACACTTTCTATTGAACTACTTTAAAGCATTGATAGTCTGATCCTACTTCCATTGAAGAAAATGGCAAAACTCCCACTGAGGTCAATGCGAGGCTTGATCTGACCCTAATTCATGAATGGCAAGATTTTGGTACTCTGACTCCCACTGAATAAACTGTTCAGTCTGTGCCATTCCACTCAGCTACTTATTTTTGAAGTAAAGTACTACTCACTCTCAGTGTCTGTCATGAAGCTCATAACGGTCCTTTGAGGTTCATCAGTAAAACTTATGTATCTATTAATAGCAAAGAAAATGTATTACTCGTGCATACCATCTAGATACACTTTAGGTAGTTATGAAACTTTTCTGATAATATATTTGTTTTTATAGGGGTTTTTTGATGTTTTTATGACTTGATGGTTTTACAACCCTTTTATGACTCTTCTCTATTTTTTTTGTGAGATTAGTCAAGTAAATCACATGCATAGTTTATTTTTGCTGACTGGATGATAACGTTTTAAACATAGCTCCCAAGTAACTATAAAGAACAAATTATTGGTATGACTCTTCATAACAGTGGCTAAAATTTGTGTAACTACCTTCCCAAATAGTTGAGAATTGGCCAAATACTCTGAATAAGCCAAATAAGAACCTGTAAAGATAATTCAAGGGGATTTTGTTTTGCTTTGTTTGTTGTTTGTTTGGTTGTTTTTTTCCACAAAAATAACTATTGAATTTACGCTCTTAGGTGATGTAGAGGGGAGTATTTTGGAAGATGAGGAGCAAATTCATACTTGGATACCAGTGAGGATCACTAAGAATTGAACACGAAACATACCTGTCTGGAGAAAAGGAAGCTCAGGGGAGACCTTATCACTCTCTACAATTACCTGAAAGGTGACTGCAGCGAGCTGAGTGTAGATGTCTTTCCCCGAGTAATAAGTGATAGGATGAGAGGAAATGGCCTCAACTTGCAACAGAGGAGGTTTAGACTGGATATTAGGAAAAATTTCTTCACCAAAAAGGTTGTCCAGCATTGGAACAGGTTGCCCGGGGAAGTGGTGGAGTTACCATCCCTGGACATATTTAAAAGTTGTGTAGATGTGGCACTTAGGGCCATGGTTTAGCATGGCAGTGTTAGGTTTATGGTTGGACTTGATGATCTTAAAGGTCTTTTCTAACCTAAATGATTCTGTGATTCTATTCTACTCTATTATTCTATGATTGTCACTTAGAAACCTCTCCATATATTAATTTATGTATTTACCTACACTGTACATGTTACACAGAGTGTTAAATATTTTTTCAAGGCTGGGTTAGTTTGTTGTACATAAGATAATACTCTTCTGTCTCTCAGCTCTGTATTTTGACCTCTTTGTTCTTTCTCCCAGAAAGGACACATCCCTTTCTGGCACCATGTTGCCAACCAAAGAGATTAGGGGAGCAGTGGCTAGAGCAAAGTTTCTAGAAAATTCAAAAGTCATTAGGACATTGTAACTGTTAGCCATGGAGGGAGTGGAAGAAATGATTGGGATTGGATGCAATCATTCAGCATGTGTGATGCTGCTAGAGAATACATGTTCACTGCCATAGCCTCTTCGTACAGTCATACATACCTAAACTGGATTTTCATGTAGACTTTCAACAAAATAGCTAAACTTTGGGATTTTTTTATTTTCAGTATGAAGTCAGAACACCAATGTCCAAAAATACTGAGAAAAAGGCTTGTTTTAATTGTCATAATAAACAACAGAAATGACAGAAAACTAATGAGATGAATCATGTTTACAATGCAAAAAAAAAGTTCCAGATAACCCAAAGAATCATGAGACAAAACCAAACTCTAACTTTCAAGTATCATCTATCAGTCATATCAACAAAAGATGATCAATAATCTTATCATTACAATTGTAGATCTATAATAGAATGGCAAACTGAAGAGACTAGACTAAACTAGAACATTAACATCTGTCAATATTTGGACAGTCAAGGAACTTTCTGGTTACAGCTCAGCAGGAATTATGTTACTTTCAGAAAATAATGATAATAAATACAGAATCAGCAGGGCCTGGAAAAAAATCTGCTCCAACAGTCCTTTCACAAACTATTTTAATAAAAGCAGAAAAATTTGTTAAAAACTTGAAAGCACACGTGCACCATGAGTAGGTATCCTAGTTGCTGTTAAGATCTGAACCAGTGGCACATGTTACTTCATGTATGGTAACAATCATGAGGTAAAGTCCTAGGCCACATCTCCATGAAATTGCAAATCCAGGTTAAGTGTTCCTGATACTTGCCATGTGGTCCAAAACACTGATCTGATATCAACTCACAGTGCCAGACCAACTATGTTCAAAAATAATGACCAACCAAATTCACGCTGGCAGGTACTGTGCTGGTTCTGTTATCATGGGCTGCCCTTCCTGTAGTATTCAGTCTTCTTTTCCTGACTTAATCTCAGGCCTTTATGTCCAAAGGTTATTTCCCCCAGATGTCTCTACATCACAACATGGCTGCTGAGATGTGATTGCCCTCTTTTTATGCAGTGTCTTCACATGTAAAAGCTCAAACTCCCTGTCTCTAATACATGGTAAAATTACTTCAAAGGAAAGAAAACACTTTTCCTTTTACTATGGACAATGGTTGCAAATACATAGTGCCTTATACCTCTGGAATTCAGTTTTTTAAGTATATAGGAATGGATAATTTTTATAAAAATATTTTAGAAAAACAGACGATTCCAGAAAAGGGGGCAGATATTGATGAAAGGTCCTGTGTTACTTGTTTTCTACTAAGTAAATATTTGGCACGTAAACAGTAGTGTTAGTGTCTTTTCTCAGGATTAGAACTATCATATGCTGGAAATCCTGGAGAAGCAGAACAAAACTTTCTTGAACAACTTTTGTAGGTGGGAAAATTAAGTGCCATTAAATGCAATATGCCATTAAAGTGATGAATAAAACTATACACAGACTAGCCCTGTGTGTGGAAATTACATCATCAGCAGTGTTCAGTACTTATTTGAGGACCTTAAATACTATATCAGAAGAAAACTTTCACTGAAGTACAAAGATAAGAAAGATGCATTCAAGATTGTTTGCTCCAGTATGTTTCAAATGGATTTTGGAACCACTCCTAGGACATAAGTTATCTTTATGAAGGTGGCATCTGCAATTCTTGTTATACTATCTAGAGCTGGTATACAATTATCTAGGAATACCCAACACAAAACTTAGTTTTCAGGTAATTAGAATTTGATGTATATGCATTATGCTACTGACTTTAATTATACATTATCTCTATTTTCCCCCTATGAGATGGTAATGGTGACCTCTTGAGCTGCATCAATACTGTGCAGTAAAGAAAACCTGAGTTGCAGGATCCCTACCAATCTCAGTCACTATAGAGGTTGAAAATGGGTAGTGAATGACACAAGGGACTACAGAAGTAGTTTCTTTAAGATGGACACTGGCCTGGGGAACTGGGCTCTTCTTGTGTGTTTCTACTGTGTAACTTTAAAAAGTTGACCAAATTACTCACCATTTGAGAGAAGGCTAGTAGCTGTCTTCATCTTTTGATGAAGAATATAATGTGATTTGGAAAACTTCTGAGCTCTTTCAGCTGTAAACAAGGCTAAGGGGAGCTGTGCTTGAATATACATCATGCCAGATAACACAAAACACTTAAAAATCAGGTTTTACATATCTCAAGTCAGAGATCAGAGATTATTCCAGTTTGATCTGTCCGTGCTCTGGTTCCTCATCTCTAAATGGAAGTAAATCCAGTTTATTCCACAGCAGTCTGCCAAAGATAAGCATTAATTAGTTTCTGAAGCTCTCTAATACCACCACAAGCACCACAGCAAAGCCCGTGAGGAAATTAATAATTCTAATTTTAGAAGGGAATGCAGTAAATAGGGCATCCAGCCACATATTGAACAAGGAGAATGCAGCTGAACATTGTTTATAGTATGTTACGTGAGTGCAGCGCATCAGATGCACTGAATCAGGCAAGGATCCTCTTAAAAAGATGATATGTGATCACATAATCAAAAATCAAATTATAATGTATAAGATAATTAATTCAGCCCTATTTCCTGGCATTAGTATTTCATTTGGCAGCATTACTCATCTACCTTTTTTAACATAGGTTTTGTTTTTAATCACTGATATTACCACACTGTTCCTCCAGAAAATTCTTCCTCCAAGAGACTCCACCACAGGTCAAGAACTGACAACAAAAAGTAGAATGACTGGTTGAACCTTACCTTGTACACCACAAAAAAAGTTTAACAAAGATAACATAGATGTTTCTAGGAGTAGCAGAAAGGACTAGGGCAAGTTGTTTAACCCCCTATTTTATCTCTCTGTCATATTCTTTTTATACAACTTGGAAAAAATCTGGGAGATTGTATGAAAAGATTTAGAGCTTCAGCTGAAGGAATCAGGCAGGTGAAACAGGAGAAGGTTGAGATTGGCTTAGGGAGCATACATTCATCTACCACACAGTCAGTAATGAAAACTTCCTGATACTCCTCCCCACACATTTTGGGAGAGAATGGCATCTGCTTTATCGGGTCAGGTTTCACTCAGTGTATATTAGGAAGCTTTAATTCCTACCTGTAACAAGAGGAGAAGGCAAGGGTTAATAATGTGCAGTCTTTTATTACACATGACCAACAGAAGTTGCAGAAGGCTTCAAACTCCTTGTCCGATGTCCCAGCTTCCCCTCCTTGTGCCACCCTGACTCTCCACAGATGGGAATCTCGCAGTTACATCACACCATGTCTTACTCTTGCCATGTTCAATCAGAGGTAGCCTTTGACCTTAATTTTATGATAGGAAACCATGATATAAATTGTGAAGGGGACTTACTAGGCTTCTTCCTGTGTGATGATTTTCCATGTTGAAATAAAATATTGTACCAGCAATTCAGTGCTACCATATTTGTATCCAGTTGAAAGCTGCCTCATATTCTGCAAATCCAAGACAAGCGAAGATGAAGTAGATATAGAATGATGAGCACAGTAAGGAAAACTGGACTTTTCTTAGAAGAATAGGACTGTCAGTCTGATATGTATTTGAAAAATGTTCACCAGCCTTTAAAAAAAAGTCTATCTGAACTCACATTTCTAAAACTATCGTGCTGTTCTCTAACTGTTGCCTCTGCTGAACATCATCTTCACAATACCTGTCTCTGCAGGAGATTTTATTTCAGTGTCAGATTTTCTAGACCACAATTGTATAACTGACATATTACTTCCAAAAAATCAGAATGGCCACACATGTTCCATTCAGAAGATCTGATTCAACAAAGACCTTTAACACTTTAGTAGTCTCATAATCCAAATTCCAACCTAATATCAGAATACTTACTAGGATTGTGAAAAATGGTATCTCCAATAGGCATGAAAATAAAATGAAAATTAGAAATATAGCATTGATGTAATAAGACAAAAAGTCCATTCCATTTGCATATCACTGTCTGGGTTTTTTTTACACTGTTTAAATTATTTTCTTGCCTGCTTTAAAGTGTGCCCACTATTGACTAAAAGTGAAGATTATGATTCTGTAAAATATTAGGCTTATTTTCTTACTGAAGTATTAGACCTTTTCCACATAGAATCATAGAATGGTTTGGGTTGGAAAGGACCTTAAAGATCATCAAGTTCCAACCCCTCTGCCAGAGGCAGGGACACCTTCCACTAGATCAAGTTGCTCAAAGCCCCGAACAACCTGGACTTGAACACTGCCAGGGAGGGGGCAGCCACAACTTCTCTGGGTAACCTGTTCCAGTGCCTCACCACCCTCATAATAAAAAAAAAAAATCCTTCATTATATCTAATCTGAATCCACATTTTTTCAGTTTTAAACTGTTACCCCTTGTCCTATCCCTACACTCCCTGATAAAGAGTCCCTTCCCATCTTTCTTGTAGCCCCTTTTAAGTACTGGAAGGCTACTATAAGGTCTCCCTGGAGCTTTCTCTTCTCCAGGCTGAACAACCCCAACTCTCAGCCTGTCCTCATAAGGGAGGTGCTCCAGCCCCCTGATTATTGTGGTCCTCCTCTGGACTTGTTCAAGCAAGTCTGTGTCCTTCTGCTGGGGGCCCCAGAGCTGGACACAGGACTCCAGGTGGGGTCTCACAAGAGCAGAGCAGAGGGGAAGAATCACTTCCCTTGACCTGCTGGCCACACTTCTCTTGATGCAGCCCAGGACACAGTTGGCTTTCTGGGTTGTGAGCGCACATTGCTGGCTCACAGTCAGTTTTCCATCCACTAATACCCCAAAGTCCTTCTCCCCAGGGCTGCTCTCAATCCACTCATTGCTCAACCTGTATTTGTGCTTGGGATTACCTTGACCCACATGCAGGACCTTGCACTTCATCTTGTTAATCTTCATGAGGTTTGCATAGGCCCCAACTCTCAAGCCTGTCAAAGTCCCTCTGGATGGCATCTCCCTTCCTTTCAGCATGTTAACTGGAACACACAGCTTGGTGTCATTGGCAAAATTGCTGAGGGTGCACTCAATCCCCTGGCCATGTCTCCAGCAAAGATGTTAAACAGCACTGGTTCCAACACCGACCCCTGAGGAAGCCACTTGGCACTGCTCTCCATTTGGACATCAAGCTGTTGACCACAAGTCTTTGAGTGCAATCACCCAGCCAATTCCTTATGCACTTAGTGGCCCATCTGTCAAATCCATGTCTCTCCAATTTGGAGACAAGGATGTCATGCAGAACGGTGTCAAATGCTTTGCACAAGTCCAGGTAGATGACATCAGTTGCTCTTACCTTATCCACAACTACTGTATCCCCATTGTGGAAGACCACCAGATATGTCAGGCATGATTTGCCCTTAGTGAAGCGCTGTTGTCTGTCACCAGTGACCTCCTTATCTTCCATGTACCCTAACATAGTTTCCAGGAGGATCTGTTCCATGATCTTTTGAGGCACAGAGGTGAGACTGACTGGCCTGTAGTTCCGCATGTCTTCTTTTTTTTTTCCCCTTTTTAAGTATGGGGGTTATGTTTCCCCTTTTCCAGTCGGGGGGAACTTCATATGACTGCCACAACTTCTCAAATATGATATATAGTGGCTGAGCCACTACATCCACCAGTTCCCTCAGGTCCCACAGATGCATCTCATCAGATCCCATGAACTTGTTCACCTTCAGGTTCCTTAGATGGTCTTGAACCTGACCTTCTCCTACAGTGGGCACTTCTTCTTTTTCCCAGTCCCTGCCTTTTCCTTCTGTAACTTAGGTGGTGTGGCTGTAGCACTTGCCAGTGAAGACTAAGTCAAAAAAGCTGTTGAGTAGGTGTCTTCTCCATATCCCAGGTAACCAGGTCTCCTGTTTCCTTCTGGAGAGGGCCCGCATTTTCCCTAGTCTTCCTTTTATCACCAATGTACCTTATAGGTACAAGCTTCAGTACAGAAGTTTTCTTGTTGTTCTTGTCATTCCTGGCCACATTTAATTCTATCAGGGCTTTGGCCTTCCTATCCTGATCCCTGGCTGCTCTGCATCCCTCCCAGGCTATCTGTCCTTGCTTCCACTCTCTGTAGGCTTCCTTTTTTTTTTGTTGGAGCTTGTCCAGAAGCTCCTTGTTCATCCATGCAAGTCTTCTGATGTTCTTCCCTGACTTCCTCTCTGTTGGGATGCATTGCTTCTGACCTTGGAGGAGGTGATCCTTGAATACTAACCAGCTTTCTTGGGCCCTTCTTCCCTTCAGGGCTTTATCCCATGCTACTCTGCCAAGTAGATCCCTGAAGAATCCAAAGTCAGCTCTCCTGATGTCCAGAGTAGAAAGCTTGCTGCATGCCCTCCTCACTGCCCTAAGGATCTTGAACTCCACCATTTCATGGTCACTACAGACAAGGCTGATCTTGAGCTTCACACTCTTCATACCCCAGAAGCCCCTCCTTGTTGGTGAGAACAGGGTCCAGCATAGCACCAATCCTTGTTGGATCCACTATCATTTGGAGAAGCAAGTTATCATCAATGCATTACAGGAACCTCCTGGATTGTTTGTGCCCTCCATGGTTGTCCCTCTAACAGATATCAGAGTGATTGAAGTCCCCCATGAGGGCTTGTGAGCGTGAGGCTGCTCCTATCTGTCTATAGAGGGTCTCATCTGCTCAGTCTTCCTGGTTGGGTGGCCTGTAACAGACCCTCCATTGTAACATCTCCTGTCCCTGCCTTCCCTTTAATCCTGACCCATAAACTCTTGGTTGACTCCTCATCCATCCCCAGGTGGAGCTCCATGCACTCCAGCTGGTCACTGACATAGAGGGAGACAGACCCTCCTCGTCTCCCCTGCCTGTCCTTCCTAAAGAGCCCATATCCTTCCATTCCAACTCTCTAGTCACAGGAGCCATCCCACCATGTCTCCATGATGCCAGTAAGATCATAGCCCTGCAGGCATGTGCACGTCTCTAGCTCTTCTTGTCTGTGCCCTATGCTATGTGCATTTGCATAGAGGCATTTAAGTTTGGCCCTGGGATCCATCTCCAGGCTCTGGGCATCTGTTGGTGGCACTGGCATCAAACTGGTAGGAGTGGGATTGATTGATGATCCCCTCCTCCAGCAACTTTAGTTTAAAGCCCTCTTCACCCACCTGGCAAGCCTATGACTGAAGATGTTCTTCCCCTTCTCTGACAGATGGACCCCATCAGCCCCCATCAGAGCAGGTTTCTCAAAGCGAGTCTCATGGTCTAAGTAGTCAAAACCCCTGGCTGTGTCACCAGTCCCATAATCCATTGCTGATTTTGACATTTTGTCTTTGAAAATGAAAGGTCTACAAAGGAAGGGAAACTATTTATTCTGCCAAAACACATCACTGAATCTAGGAATTTTACCTGCATTAGAAGTGGTTTATGAGGAAGAATAAAAGATAAATCAGCTAAGGTAATTATTTTGCCTTCATCCTACCTTAACCATAACTATTTCAGATAGAGTTTCTGTAGAAGAGCTCATCACTATGCAGAGCTCCCTCTCTACAAGCATCATTCTTAACACTTAAAAGAACTGCATACTGTCACAGGTTTCCCTGCTCCAGTGGTATCTGCCATTATGGGGCTTCTAAGGTCCATCATTTAACATCAGCTAGATGTATATTGTCACAGAACCTCTTGGGAGTTTTCCTGCTGCAACTATTTGGACACCACAACTGCAAGTCTCCATTGATCTGGCCAGGGTTGCTCAGCATCCTTGCCATTCAAGTGACATGGGGATAATTTAGGGCCAGTTTAATGAAATCAGTAGGTGAGTTCTCCCTTTCTGTCTCTTTCCCCCTTCACTGCACAGATCCCATGTTAGTCATTTCCATCTCTCTGGCCCTGGGATGGCCTAGAGATGAGTGTCTTGGGTCTCTTCCCAGACACTTATACACCTTCACTTGAGAGGACTGCACTACTCTCCGCCCTAATGGTATTTTTAACAAATCTCTGCAGATACCTTACTGTTACCTTCTTCCCTCTCACTATTGCCATCCAGCAGCTTGTCTATTCAGGTTCAGTGCAAGTGGACTTGCTTTATCACAGGACAGACTGTCCTGTTACGGACTTTACCTATTAGGGCTAATAACAATGTCTCCACTTATTTCAAAAACCTTTGAATTCAGTATGAATCTTTTCATACATTTCAATTCTTCAATGGGCTGTTTGATCAAGATGAAAACCAGCAGAAATCTTACTAATAATGGCACAATATTAAAAAGAGAAAGAAAAAGACAAAATCCAAACTGAAAATTTTCACAGCTCCAACAGCTTTAGATATTGATATTCATTCTCTTAAATGCTGCATGTCTGCTAGAAAATATATATAATTCCTATACAAATATAGGTGAAATACAGAGATAAAGGTCAAAATATAATGTTTGAAAGGGCTTTTTTGTCCCAACATTAAAATATATAACAAACTTGAGGTACAGTAACAGAACAATTAGTTAGATCACAAAAACTGCCCCAAAAATCTTCAATATCTGTGTGTCCCCTGAGGAGCATGGTTCTTTCAGGTTTTCTGTGCTGTACATGACAGAGGTTTTATTATGTCTCTGATCTGCTCCAGTCTGCAGGAAACAGTGTGATTAAGACACTACCTTTAATGGACAACTTTCCAAGTTACATTGCTTACCCTGGAAAAACGCTCTGAGATACATGGAGAAGCCGTAAAGGGGTAAACTGTTGTGAATTTTTGCTATTGTTCATAATTTATTTTTTTTTAAGTAAAGCATTTTAATTAGTTGGCTGAATGGGCTAAGTATCTGCCAAAGGAGACACATGTCATCTATTATGCAACATAGGGTCTATCATCCTTTGCTGCTGAACACACTAAAAATATCTTGTATAATAAAAACATACATATGATAAATAAATACATTAAACTTATCAATTCTTTTACCAGCTCCAGGTCATACCATGTCAATGTACTGTGGCTTGGGAAGCCAAAATACGGTTCTATTGATTGCCCTGGGGAAAAAAGAGGACAGTATATTTTCCCAGTCTAGGTTACTGGAAGGTTATGGCACACGCTGTACTCCAGAGCACACACTAAACGCACTTCTTCCTATTCCATCACCTGGTCCCCTAATAACAGAATAAGAAACAGGACTTTGAAAACAGAAAAAAAAAAGAAACCAAAAATCTGTATCCCATACACACATGCATTATAGAGAAGCATTCATACACATGTAGACATATAATCAATATAAATAAATGCATATGCATATTGATGCACACTTATGATTCAAAGAAAGATCAGATGCAGATTTAGAAAGTCAAACACACAGTTTATTAACTTTATAAAACAGCCAAATATATGTCACTGATTTACCTCATTAATATTAAAATGTTATATTTTCCATACAGTCTTCCACAAGCTCTCTTAAAGGACATGCTGTTGACGTAGCATCAACCCTGTCCATCTACTATTTTCCTTACCATTTAGAGTTATATTTGAAGGCATTGCTGATAAGGAGTTGTATGAAGAATGCACAGTGATAATCTGTGGTAATGATTGTTGCTTGACTTAAAATAAAGAGGAGCAGCCTTTTAAGGTCAACATCAATTCCATGTTTGGATTGTTTCTACTATTTGGAAGGGGTTGACATGTTTTAAATTACTAAGTAATGTGAAAATACATTACTAGCACAAGACTGTTGTCTATGTAAATATTTTACGGGTAGAGTCACCCACCGTTGGTTAATAAGGTAACACAGATTCAAAGCTATTTATGTTGACTCATTTCTAAGATGAGGAATTTAAAAACAAGAAAACATGACAGGGTTGATCAGGACATAAGACAGTGGCTCACAGATAGACTTTGTGTCTTGCATGTTATGGACAGCTCTTTTAAATTACTTATTGAAAACAGAGGTAACATTGTCCATGTGAAGTATATTAAATGTATAACACAGTGAGTCACCTAATGAACCTAAGTTAAATAGCGATAATTTTTGGTTTTGCAGAGATGAAAGAAAAAGATCCTGATAGGCTTAGCTTTTCCTGGGTCAAGTATTCTCATAAAAATAGAAACTATCACCTCCCATGTACACATGGCATCAAATACAACAGGAAACACATCCACCATAAGTGTACATGAATGCTTTCACCCTGGAGTTAACAGTAAAATTGGGGAGTGAGTGCAGTTCATGGGCTCAACCTTCAACAGTCTTCCCCTTGCTACTCCCTGATCCGCCTCCATTTGCAGGTAGCATAAGGGCTTCCGTGCTGAATTGCTCAGTTTGGACCTATTTGCTGCCTGAGCTGGTGCAGGTGGTCTTTATCACTGCTCTTGGCTGATCTTTGTCACAGAAGACCAAATGGAAGTGCAGCTCACACTGTCTCACTGTCACCAGGGAGGATCCCACAGTCCACAAAATGGAGGTGGGGGATGCAGCGATGTTGTGCAGGGGCTGCATTACGATGGCTTGCCTTGTGCAGAGCCCATCAGACGTGCTGCATGACAGACAGTGGCCAGCAGGCTTCTGAAAGCCTTCCTCCTCTGCAGGCTTGAATCAAGAGAGATAAACCCTGTACCATCCTTTCTTCTAGGCAATGCCTCAGAAGCCTGTATTTTTTGCAAGGGACTTGGGGGTAACCAAACACATACAGGCATTGCAGCTGATTTTACAGAGCCACACAACAGTGAACTCCTGTGTGTTGTTTCTGTGTAGGACATGTTTATTGTAAGGTAAACATTTCCATCAGCTGATCACGAATTTCATCAGGGCCATGAAGACTTTGACCTAAAGTCTCTCCTGAACACTCTGGCCAAACAAAATACAGGCCTTTGCTTAAATACTGGACCATATGGCCCAATTAATATTCATTTGAAGTGTTTGTAACTCAGCTAGATCCAGGGAGGTCCTCAGGCAGCATTTTAATTTCATTTTACAAGATGGTCTCCTGCAGTTTTACTGTGTTTCATTACTTTTTGGACAAAAAAGTCTTATGTTCAACATACATTATGCATACTAAGGCAGGGTGAGAGCTGTTCAAGAAGCTGCTTCATAGTATTGACTGTTTCACAATACTAAGTGTACACAGGCAGATAACACTCATGTTTAGAAAAATATGGCAACTTGATACGCTAGGATTTAAGCCACAGGATATCAAGGCATCATCCAGATCCAGAGCAGAACTAGAGGTTCCTGTTCTTTTACCACTGGGACCTCATCTCTGGATGTCCTCAGTCCTGTACAGTTGGCACGAAGCTGATTTGCCAGTACTTGCAGGAGCCTCAAGTATTTCATCCAGCCCTCCCTTACAGCCAGGAAAACACACTTTTAGTGTGTGTTGTAACTTTCAAGGCGTTTATTATAAAAATCCAACAGTTAGAACTATACCTTCAGGTGCTTCTTCTAGCAGGCTCCTTCGTTCATCCACACTTAGATACAGAGCCAAAGTGTTACCCTACTATTCTTATAAGAACAGGAACACGTTAAGCATGTTCATGATGAATTTGAAAGAAGGTGGCCACTTTTCCACTCTAGATGATATATCTATGCAAGAGCTGTGGTGAGCCAAAAGTTTGGTGGAAATACAAGAAAGCAATTGTAGTGAAAGGGTTTCTGAACCTGTAAAGAAGAAAAAACGTATGTTTTCCTGAGAGGTTAGGGTACACCCTGGGCAATATCCTTGCTGACCTGTTCCTAGGAAGAGAAATCATGCAGGAGTGAGATGTCTGGCTGTGCTGGGTGGCACCATGTGTCACTCTCCATGGGCCATGTCAGAGATACATAACCAGGGAAACTATTTTCATTAAAGTTTAGGCAGACAGTCTAAACTTAAGATAGGCATCCTCACACCCTCATACATGCCTATAGCACATACACAGAATGCAGAGGCACAGACACACCCACCCGCTCTGAAGCAGTTGAAGACGAAAACAAAAAATCCAAACAAAAAACCCAACCCTTATGTTCACAGCTTGGTGCTGTGAAACCTCACATGGGAACGATCTGTTTCTGGGCTGCTAAAATAAAATCCCTGTGAAATGAAGTTTATGATGTGTGAAATAATGTACGTGGACAACGCTCCCTTCCCCCCACTCCTCAGAATAACTCCCGTGTTCCCCATGTGCATGCAATTGATCTTCCTCTCTGAGGCCACAGCCCAGTGGAGCCTCATCCCTTCCACCCTTCATCCCCCCCACTTCAGTTTACGCAATAGATTATATGCAATGCATGATATTTGGAAGCCACATCCTGCTGTAGGCAGGGCTGGCTGTACTCCCTAACACAACACTTGAGGATGACTCCGCTTCCAGCAAGTGGAGTCGATGTGCTGGACGTGGTTTAATTGGTGCCAGCTTTGTCCTGTTAAGAAGTATCAGCTTTCTTCACTTGATGCATCAAGCCATGATGTTCTGCAGGTTATATCGCCCTTATGCCTTAAAGCCTTTTGTATATGTTGCTGCCTGATTAGACAGGAAATAGTGCATGGCACCAGGGGATAATTCACGTGAGTAAAGTTACTTGCATGCATATGCATGTGCAAAACTGGGGCTCCAGATGCGAAATACATCTTTTTCTAATCCCTGAGCTATTCTCTGTGTATATGTCTACATACACATTGCATGCTTATTATTTTTTATTACTTTTAAAACTTAAAAATAAAATTGGCTTGAATTTAGTTTGAGGATTGGCACCAAGCCAGGACAATTCTTGTTTTAACTGAAACAGTTTGCCCACTGCTAATTTTAACACAAGCAATTTATTTTATTAACATGGATGCAAATGGTAAACACTCTCTCCTTTCCTACCAGGAATCCTTGGAAGCCTAATACAAAGCCTTGGAAATGGTCATGCCATAGATCTGGGGAGATGCTCTCTCTGTCTGGGAAAAGGTGTTTCTGAGAGATGCCTAATTTTCATACCTTCCTTTGCTACCTATGCAGGAGGGAGGGAGCTAAAAGCCTCACACTCTCAGATGTCTGCAAGGACATAACTGAGTGAGACAGTGAGTCTAATAATCCCAAGCCTTTCATTCCCTTTAAATTCAGTGAACATACAGGGGACCTGACTCCGTTGTGGCAGATGATAAGACTGTAAGCACTTCAATTGGGAGCAGGGAGGGGCGAAAAGCAAGGGGTAATTGCTACGTATAGGCAGTACAGTCACTGAGAGACCTTTAACCTGTTTATCTTTCCTTAATAAAGTTTTTGCAGTCTATGAAAGAACGACTCTGTTATTCCTCATCGAGCTTTGGCTCATGACCCAGCTTTCTCTACCATTCAAGGAATGTAATTTAAACTAGATTTAGACTCCTTTGCATGGCGGAGCATGATGCCCACTGGAATGTTCAGCTTATGCGGAATTGTTTGGTTCAGTTTAAATAAATAAATAGCATTAAAATCTAATCATGGAAAGTGTAGCTGTTAAAAATAGACTGAGGTAGAGCTCACCCAAAGCACTGAGAAAAGGTATGTGCAGAAGTGATGCTGAGAGCCAATTCATCAAGTGCAGGAGAAACCAGACGACCAATGCTGGAGAGGTTTCAGGCACGTAAGCATCACCACGGCGTCTCCCCACCCTGCAGCAGGAGTTCCCTGCAGGAGTTAAACCTGTTTCCTGGGTTTTTTTTGCACTTCGGCCAACTGCCTTCCCTTCAATCAGATTCTCTGTGGCAAGCCTGGCACCCAGCATGACAATCACCATGCGCAATATTTCTCCACCTGTGAAGCAGTTGTTTAAATACAAAGCAGTATTAGAAAGGATTTTACTTTTTGTTTGTTTGTTTGTCTGTAGCTTTTGATGCTGAGTTTTCTTTGTCTGCACCACTGTAAAACCTCAGTAAGCATAAGATGTCATGAATCCAGATGGCAAAGGCAGATTCTGTCTCTAATTGTTTCGCCTTGTGTCCCTTTCTGCTTACTTTCAGTCATCAGCCCTAAACATGAAAGTGTTAGAATTCTTGATTAGGACATACATGTTAACCAGGGCATTTAATGAAAGAAACTTGCAGGACATTTTACATATCAGATTCCATGGTCAGGTTGGGTTTTGAGAATTTGTGAATATTAATGAATGGAAAAGAATATTCCCACCGGTACAACATTGGATTTTCCAGGATGTACCATGAGGACAAGAGGGTTGGCCATGGTGCCTCATGGGACCTTTAAAGTATCCTGGAACCCAGCCAGGAGAGCTTAGTCCAGAGAGCAGCTGCACAAAGACCTGGGTAGATTCTCCAAAAGAGTGCGCCCCCTTTGTCACTACCATTTTCAGTTGATATTCCACTGAATTCCACTTTCCCTTCTGCTCCTGAAAAATTAAATGTCTACGGAAAACAGGAAACTTTCTGACCAGCTTCACTCAAGTGTACCAGGGGTTTTTGGTAGTTGAATTTCTGTCTATACACTTTTGACAGACAAATGATGGTGCTGTCTGTATGGATGGCAGATAAGATGTTCAGCTGCCTGCTCCACCTGCACTGCACAGAGAAATACCAACTCATGCATCTGCTCCTGAGCCAATAGGTTACAGTGAGATTTGGTTTAAATGATTACTGATTAGAACTTGCTTTAGAACACTGAATTACACATGAAACTTCTGCAGGAACTGACTGATCTGTAAGCCAGATATTCCTGCCATGAGGACCAGGTGGAGACCCCAGAGCAATGACTGTACCCTTCTCTAAAGGTGAGCTCTCCCTCAGTCTCAGCTAAGCCTAGTTCTGCATAACACTAGTCATCTCCTTGTTCCCAAACCTTACAATTTGCATATATAAAGCAGACAAGGGATGGGAGTACAATCAGTATTTTTCAGAAAGCAAATCCAGCACTGAAGGTCAGTCACAGACTTGAGATTTCCTGAGTCTTCTTGCAGTGAACTGCAGTCACTGCTATTGGCTCAGACAAGTCACAGTTCAGATGTTAAGTGTCATGGTGACATCAGGTCACCTTGGGAAATTTTACTAAAGACTTTAGAAAATGTATGTCAGTTTTAAGTTTTTGAGGAGTGAACAAAGGAAGGAAAATATCTATGAGAAATATGTACATTCATGATGAATAATGCCTAGAGAAACCTACATAAGACTTCCAGTTCATTCACTTTTAAATTTATTGAAGGGCCCAAGAGCATGCAGGTGCCAAAAGAATAATTTCTCTGACACTCTGGATCTAAAAACCTGCAAAATAAATCTTCATCCTTTGACCAATACATCTACACATTAACAAACCAACTACTCAATTTGCATGCCACTGCCAATGTCCTATTTACATTTGATAGGGAATGCCTGTCTGAGTATGTCCCAGAGCAATGGAAAACAGAACAAAGAAGAGAAGAGCTAGTGGCATTTAAAGATGAGATGCCACAGAGTGCAGATGGGATTCAAGAGCATAACTATAACCTAAGGGAAGGAACAGGATGGAAGAAGATGCCAGCAACACAGAAGAAGACACCGGGCAGGTCTGCTGCGCACAGCAGCCTGGTGCTGCTCTGTGAGGTTGCCCACCTGTGAGCCAGCAGCAGCCTGGGCCAGTGCATCCTGGTGACTCAGCACAGCAGGGTGTGACAGCTCCAGAAGTGATGCAGCCACGCTGCCGTGGCACCCAGCCCCAGAGAGTAGCATCAGCTTCTCTGCTGGAGACACTGAGTCATCCACAACATCACTAGGATGTGGAAATACTGCCCCAGTGCTGGCTGTACCTCCAGATGGTTGTACCATGGTCAGCCATGCAGAGTGTACCTGGCCACTGAATGGAAGAAAAAAAGGAAGCAATGATAGATAAGTAATAAACTAAGCAAGGCCAAACAGGGCTTCAACAGGGAGTGGCAGTGGGAAAACACAGTTGTGCAAATAGTTTTGAAAATGAGAAGTCTGAATCCAGAAAAAAACACAAGAGAATGTTTCCTCCTCATACCCTTGAATTGACAGCATGCCTCAGCATGGCTGTATACTGCTTGACAGAATTGTGAAGCAAACCACATGTATGCTGAGATATGTATTCATCATATGTTTCAAGAGTGCACTGTCAAGCCCAGAGAAACTCCATGAATTCCTGGAGACTCTGAAGCTCTGAGTTTCTCACCTCCAACACCTTCCACACTGTAATCTCAGATTCAAAGTTCCTCTATTGTTGCATATGGGAAGATCACAGAACTGCTACTGTAGCGCAACTCTTTCTTTTCAAACATCCGTTTCCCGGTTGTCAACTTTTTTTCCTACACCACCTCTCTTGTAGCTGTGCCTAGTCACTCCCTTTCCTTCCTTCTGTTCAGCTCCACCACTGTAAAAATAGCTGGTGTGGAAGGCTAAGTTGTCATGTTAGAGAACTCAGACAGCTGTGGTTGCTTGAAATGTGGAAGGACTGCCCAAACGATTCATCTTGGTGCTCTTTCTCAGCCCTTTTCTTGCTTTGCTGCTTTTCCAAAACATTATTACTTATTTGCAGATAGCTGATTGTTGTGCCCACGCTGATGAAACTGTCCTGATGTACCATGGGAAAGAGAAAAGAAAGCTTTAGGAGGTACCTCTCATATTCTTGAAGTCATCTGCTGACTTCTTAAGCAGTCCAGAAGTAGCTAAAAATATGCTGAATATAACACACAGAGAGAATCTATTTCACCTAAAGCAAATGGAATAAGCAGTAAAAATAAAAGCAAGGAGACTGAGTCCAAACCATCGCTCATCAGCAAAAACCTCATTCTGACATATGGTTATGTTTATGGTTTTGTGTGATATTTAAATATAACAGGGAAGAACACCAATTTTTTTAAAAAATATACCGATCTTAAAATGGAGCAAAAATCAAGGCATATGGACACATGTGTCCATTAATTGCATGGGAAGCAAAGTTACTTCTGCCTGAGCACAACTTTTGAAATCTAGTCTCAAGATTATTCTTCAGATGACCATCAATATAATACTATGGCTCAAAAGGGTATCCACTTGTCCTGTTAAATCTCTCTAAGAAAAATTTATTTGAAAAAGGCAAATAAAGCACATTAGTCTTTCTGTTGAGAAAATGCATGCTGAGGAAGATAGAAATTATTAACATTCTGAAATACCCCAAGTTTTCTTTACTCAGAATGTTATGTTCCTCTGCACTGTTATATTTGCCATATTGAATGGACTGCTACTGCTCTTTTCTTCTTCTCTTTTCTTAACGGTGTAGTTTTGAAAAGGCTGTTTGCAAACCTATGTTGAGATGATATGCCAAAATGGTTTAAAGAGCAAGCTCCTGAACATTCACAAGGACTTGTAACTATGCTGGAAATACTTGGAAGATACTACAATCTTTAAATTGTGCTCAGCTGGATTGTCAATTGCCAATGGTGTACTCCAGATAAGTTGCTCCTCTGGAGTCTCACTAAAGTCTGTAGAAATGTTATATTTATTATGTCTGCACCCCTCTTGGCTCCATGAAATTGAAGCTTTTTTAATTAAAAAAAAAAAAAAAAAAAAAAAAAAAGATTGATATATTCTAGTTGCATGAAGATGAAGACTCCATGTAAAGAGATAATCTACCTATGATCTGCTGCCAGCTTGACTGAGACATAGTTCAAGGTAAAATGTGTTTAGAGATCTGAAGTAGTAGATTACCAGCAGAGAAAATATTCCTGTTTCCTTATCTTAGGGAGACTGGTTTCCTGCTAGTTGTGGATCCTCCTCCTGAGTGAAGTACTAAAATACCCTTGTTCAGCATTTTGGATTTCATCTTGTAGTGATAATGGATATTATGTATAATCTCTGTGGCTGTTCAGATTCGCTTTTTGGCTCCCACAGTGGGTAGTACTGGAGTTCATGCAGTATCATAGGAGATGACTCCATAGCACACTAATTATATAGGGTTTTCAAAGTACTTTGAAGATGAAAAGTACTGTATCGGTGCAATGCCAGGTATTATTATTATTTATATAGCATACATAACCATTAGAAGAAGCCTAGCTTTAAGTTCCTTTGGGACTAAAGTGGGAGGAAGATTTGGACAAACTCCATGTCCTTGCACTTTCACTGCATCTGGTTAAGGTAGATAACTAGCATTCTGAATTCGTCTGCTGTTTTCCTTAATTATAAAATACTATGAAAAAGAAAGTGATTGAAGCAATGTGGACTCCTATGAGGTGAGACATAAAATTACTTTCTAACCTGTCAGACAAAACTTATAGTAGTTAACACCTGTAAGATTCATTCTGGGTGCAATTAATAGAATTAATTCACTCATTGTGAATGAATGAAATAGGAGAAACACCAGCTTGTTAATTAATAGATATTCAATGGAGCAGGATATTCTAAGATATTTGAGTGTTCCTTATCACATGATGCAAGGAAAAAATAATCACTACAGAAAGCTTTCTTCAGTATAAAACATTAAATACCTGTTGCATAAGTGATATGCAGAAAAGTGCAGTGGGAGAGGATGGCTGCATTGGAGAAGTGGAGAAGAAGATGAAGATTAACAGGGTATTACAGCTCCCAACTGAAGCCCCAGCCAGAATGGAAGCAGGATGAATATCTACAGTTTTCACTATCATCCATGCAGAAATCCCTTCACACCTTTACAGCTACACTTTTCAGGACAAGGAATGGCAACTGACTACTCTTCCTTGCTTCTACGGGAAATGCTACAGGAAAAACCCTGATCCACTTTTTCTGCTCGCACACCCTTCGACAGGACTAGCTGAACATCCACCCTACCACTGAGGGACTGAGTGCTATAGTCTGTCCAAAGTCCATGGAACTGGGGGTACCAACAACCATTATAAGAGGCAGAAGAAATTCCTGAGAGATTGTCCTAGACCTCAGCAAGTTACACAAGGCCCATGGATTCACGGCTGGATCCTCTGTGTGCTCCTGAAATAACACTACAGGGACTTGAATAAAACCAGGTGCTAAGTAAAGCTCAGCAGGGTTTTCATCTCAAGTCACGCAACAGAAACTACTTGTCCTCAACAGAAGTATGCCAGGTCAGACCAGGTAGGATTCTTGCCTGAGTAATACTTCATTGCCTCCACACACAAAACTCAGGTGACAGTCTTACAGTTGGCTATATATTCAACTTCCAAACAACTATGATGAGTCTCCCAAATATATGACAGAGTACTCCCAGTGAAACACTTTGAAGTAATGATGCATAGATAATATTGAAGATTCCCCTTTGAATAAGGAAATTCAAAGTGTAAGCAGAGCCTGTGTTTTGAAGAGGCCTCCCTGTGGAGGGTGTCCTATTATATGCTAATACCACTGAGAATAGCATGCAAATATAGTCATTAGTGAAGGTTTGAACTTTTCCAGAATAGCTTCCATTTTGAACCAAGCTACTTCAACCTTCAAAGGCAGCAAACTCTATGACTCAGCAGAAGCTGAGACCGAAAAAGCCTGTTTCAGCAAGGACCGGTGGGTTTAAGATGCTAAAGTATCCAGAGGCTTTTCTAATCCCTTAAGCTATTTTCCATGCTGTTTCCTATTCAGTTAGTATCAGATGTGTAAAAGAGAACTGCTGCATATTACAGGATTGTACTGTTTTGCTATCAGTTGTCATTGTATTTCTTCACATATATGGGGCTGCTCATGGTTTCCCCTACAGATCTTATGTTATAGATGAGAAAAGACGGAGGAAGAGGAGGACGCAAAGACTCTTACCCAAACAAAGCTCACAGAAGAGATACTGAGAACAGAGGCACATTCAGCAGCATGGAAAAACTGCTCAGGTGTCTGGGATATGGAAAACATTCTAACAGGGATGAGGAGAGTCAAAGTGAAGAATTTACTCCTCAGCTGCCCAACCCATCAGTTAGATGCATGTTATAGAGCATCCTACACTCCCTTACATAGTCCTGTGTAAATTTGATATGGACATCACATAGATATATTTCCTTACTTTTACAGAGTTCACATCTGTTTGTAAAAAAAGCAAACCTCTAGATTACTTTTCATAAACTTGCCTCTGCACTGAGTTACAGTAAAAAGAAAGTTGTGAGAAAATAGTATGATTACACTTATTCAAGTGATCATCATTCAAGTCTTTGTAGTTTATACCCATAAGCCTTTCCTTTGCAGTTATATCAATGAAAATTAGTTGTCATAATATATCTTCTTGGACCCAATCTGTTTGTGTCTGAAATAGAGAGGAACTTATACATTGATTTAAATGACTGAAACCCTGAAACTCGTGTGAGCATTTTCTGTCAGTTCTAATGGGAAGTATGCAACTGTGGTCTAGGCTTGTTTCAAGGAGCAATTTAAATGTCTGAACATTTTCCCTTTTATACTGGTCTAAACCCACATGTCTCATTTTGTTAAGCACATTTCCTCAACATAGTAGCAGAGACTCGGTCTTTTTAAGTGATGGCAGAGCCCACAGTCACCAAAAAAGCCATTACTTTTGACCGGTTGACTCCCTTGACTATGTATTACTAACCCAGTACAGCCTGTCCCAGACTGCCTCTAGCTTCTAGCACTATGCTTCTTCAGCACTTAAAAGGAGTTAATGCAAAAGGATCACTGTAAAAACATGTCTGTCTTTGCCCAACGTGCCTTTGCATTGCAAATTCCAACAAGCCAGTAAGCCAGGTGCAGCATTTTGACTACCATGAGCAAACAGTGAGGGCAGCCATTTTGGAGACTGTTGGTCTTAACAAATTACTAAGCAGCTCTACCTATTTAGTTTCTAGACAATAGTACCCATAGACAAAGCTTGCCCATGTATACATGCACTTTACCTGTATTGCTTCATAGGGTCTCCTGGTAGTGCTGTATATTAAGAAGTATTTAAGTCAAGTTTAAGACAAGCATTCTTTTTTTTGTGTCTATCAAAATACCTTTTAAATAAGTACAGGAACCAGTAAGCTCTTCCTGTTTCAATCTAGTGATGTGTGCTAGCATCATGTAATTTACATCTGACACACTTTCCAGGACTGACAGAGTCTGGGTGTGAATATGTCCTTGGGCACAGTTAAAAGCACATGGTTTAAGTCAGGGAAAGGCAGTCATCTCTTTGTAGAGCTGATCTTATAGCCCTGTGTTTCTGGAGTCATTATGTTACAGTAAATTAGAATAAAACGGAGGACCCTCAACTAGTTTCAAAGGACTGAGCCAGAGACTATGTCTAGGTAGTGATTCCTCAGACATGACTTATGCTTCTGACCTTATTGCATATGTGGCAGTAGAAATGAAAGTAATGTAGGAGTATCTTCAACAGCTCTGTAGCATCAGAGGATTGCTTTTTTTTCCCAGAGAAATCCTCAAGGGCTATGTGCCCCACCTCAGTTGTCAGAGTCCTCTGGCAGATCTAACTGCAAATGGCTGGAGTCAATAGCATGAGAAGGAAAGGAAGACATCTTCAAAGAGATTATGGTCAATCTGACTATTTGTTAGTCAGATAAAGAAATTGTAAAAAAAATTATTGTATATCAGGGTAGTTCATGAGCTCAGTAGAAGGCTCAGTCCTGCCAGATTTGGATTAGTAGTAAATAGAAGAAGTTCTACAGGAGGAAGGTAAATCCTATTTTCTGCCCTATTTCGTTTAAATTCTGTAAAAGGGAGCAATGGTAAACATGGAGGAATTACAAGAAGAATTAAAAGTAGTCCTGACCCAGTGGGGTAGAAACAGCTGCCACCAAAACTGGACAGGGTTTTGTTCTGACATACCAAGAACTCCACATTAACCAGTGAAGGTAACTTCAGATCTGGATCAACTCAAGACCTGAGTTGCAAAACTCTACCCCTCACATTACTACTTTTTTGCTTAAGGGAAATTCCGAGGCAAATGCCAGCACACTGGTAAAGCACAGTTAAGCTGGTGATGCCGTGTGGCGCAGCAGCACCGCAGACAGCTGTGGTTCTGGAATGGTGAGACAAGGACACCATTTAAAAAAGACCAATTTCAGGGGCTGTGACAGGTATACTCACAAAGTTTGTTCCAGTTCTCAAACTATTACTGTAGTTTCCACTTTAAATATGGAAATCTCATTCCTAAATTAGGAAATAACCTTCAGTGTGTGCTCTATTTAAAACATCTTGAAATTACATGATCTGCATATAGATTTTAGGCTGTCTGTAACTTGTCCTTCTAACTTTACTCTCTACAGACTTTTCAAAGTACTGGGGCAGGGTGGGGGCCTTAGGATGAATCTGCCTTTTTTCAAAATACTTCTACACAAAACATCAACATAAATTTTAAATACTTGTTAGGTTTGGAATTTGAGTTTTCTTGCTGTTTTGTTTGTAGCCCTGCTTTTCTTTAATTACCTTCAGAGATGTGTATTTTTACAACATATTCTCCAGTTTGAATCCAATATCTCACATATCCTACAGAAACTGAGAAGCATGCACTAGCATTGTATCACACACTATTTTTTGTCATCTGCAGATAATGTAACTGCTGCTGCACAGGCGCACTGAGAGAAAGCTTATAATGAACTGGATGAACAGCACACAAAATTATGTCACGTTTACGACTTTGAAATGTGTAATAAATACATTCCACAGAAATAAATCTAGGTGGGAGAAATGGTCCATGGAATGTCTTTGCACACCCACACACACACATATGCATTACCACCAAAAAAATCACTCGAGTGCCTTGGCACTGAAGCTCTGATTTGTATCAGTTATCTCAGATGCCCCAAGGAACTGAGTCCTAAACTTGGGACATACCTAACAATCAGCCTGTCTAGGAGACACTAGATCTTGTCTCAGGGTAATCCCTTCTCTGGATGTTTTCTGTATCCACCTTTTCAAGGGCACAATCCTCACAAAATGCTTCTAATGCCCTTCCCTTTGTACCGACGAACTAGGACAAGACAGCTTAAATATGACTCATTGTTATTATTTAAGGAATACTTCAAGGAGTCATTCCTTGTGCTGGTGCTTGTGTAGTATCTCTCAGACCTGTAAATCCACTACCATTGTCCTGCTTATTTTAATTCTTCTTTACTAACAGCAGGGAGAAGAATTTGGACTTAAAATTATAAGCAAATTGGAGAGTGGAAAGCTGTATGATAACTGCATGACCATTATATTTTGATTTTTCAGATAAAGAGTTGAAACCATCTTTCCTTTAGAGTCTAGTGCTGGAAAGCCAAGCACTGTATGTCTTCGTTGCTGACAGAGACCTAAACGGTGAAGCAGTAGACAGTATGTGAAATCCCAGTCTTATCAAAATCAGTACATGTCTCCCATTGACTCTGAAGGAATGAGGATTTCATTCCAGAAACTGAAGTCCATCAAGCACTCTGATTACATGGGGAAATGTAAACCAAAGGCAATGGTTTTATAATGTTGAATCTAGATTGTATGTAAAAATTGCTTGAAAAATTACATGATAGCATCTTAGTACTATTTTTTTTAAATTAGTTTGCAAATAGTTATATATTTTCTGAGGCTTATGGCAAGATTTGAATTACAGTAGTTCATGCTGGGTATGACTTTGTTCCAGGAGTGGCATGAATAATGCTTGTTTTTCCAGTGTTGTGAGGGTATCTGAATCTGGTCCTGTGAAATTTCAGTTCAAAGTAAATCCAGATGGATTAAATCAAGAATACTGCTGAAACGCAGAGTGACTGGGGAAAAATGAAGAGGGAAGGAAGAAGTTTGGATTATATGACTGAAACAAAAGATATATGGACATATAAACAAGTAAAAGGCATTTAGAAAATATATTTATACTAAATTAAAACTTTATTGACTAATGTTCTCCAGACAACATGATCCGACGGACTATGGTTGCATACATGCAATGAAGTTGAACACAACAGTAGTTTAACATGGAATGTCAAGCAAATTAATATAATGTATTAAATGAAACAACTTATCTGTGTTGCTGCAAAATGAAACCAAGCTATGTATCTCCTTGGTCAATCTGTGTTCAGCTAAGAGGCTATGCATTTGAAGAAACTGGTAGATTTCTTTAGCATATATTTCAAATAAATTAGCTAGAATTGTACTCTTTAAAAATCCTTTCAACTTCACTTGCAATTCAAACAAAAATCTACGTGTAAACACTAAAGTTGCTAGAACCATCTAGAAGGACCTAACTGTCAAACTCGGAGTGAACACTACAGTTCAGTAAATGTGAATACTTAGAACAAGAAAAATACCAGTTACTGCAAAAGTCATGTAGGCATATTTTATTATTAATCCAGCACAAAGCATTTCTTCTAAGTTTCTCACATAAAAGACTAAAGCTCGCTTACAGTACTACATCTTCTATCATTCAAGCATCATTATTACCTATCGGGGAGATAGATTGGCTAGATGACCTAATGGGTCTTTTCCACCCCTAACTTCTACAAAAGAAAATCATTCATGCCAGCAAGAACATGATTCGCTACATCTTGGGCTTGATCCTGTAGCTTTTGTTCAGGCAAAACTCCCACTGACTTCAAAGAGAGATTTTCCAGAGCAAGACATCCAGGATTAGGCCCATTTTAATTTTTATTTTTAAAAAAGCATCCATTTAGGATCCATGGAAATATTCTATAGAATTAAAAAAATATAATGACATGTGCTTCACTTGCATTGAAGGAATCAGAGAATGTAAACACCATAGTGGCCCACATCTTCACAATATGCATAAGGAAGTGTCAACTGCAAGTAATCTGTGTGCGTTTATTTCTCAATGCATGCTTCTGAGGGTGTTTTGTGTATACTTTTACCTTCACATCCACACACATATGTACACCTTTAATATACATAAAGGTGTGATAAAATTCACTAAACGCAGTTGCTTGCCTGTCTTAAGGCTTAAATCTGCAAGTGGCAGCAAACTGGGTTTTATATGATGCTAATTAGATTGTATGTGAGCAGCAGGACACGAACATCGCTGTGGGCAAGAAAGCGTGGTTGCTGGTTCTACAAGTGTGGAGCCATTCCATTTACGCACATCACAAAATCTACCTGCATGACAGGCTGGAAAAGCAGGTGACCAAAGTATTTCTTGGTGGGCCATGTCTGAAATTTGAGTTGAATGATTCAAAGGTTGTAGATTGTCCTCACAGGAGCCTTTTGACAACCTGGAGGACCACATGGGAAAGTTTACCTTCAAAGTGCACTTTCTAAGAATGGAATGTTCTTGACAGGGAAATGATCAGAGGCAATCCTGGACTTTTTCTGCTTGTTGAATAGGAAAAATGTTTTCATCTTCAGGCAGCACTTCACCCTGACAAATGTGAGTTATTATTGGGTTTTAGTATTACAGAAGATTCTTTTGAAACAAACATGATAGTACACACATACACATACACTCAGATATTTACAGCCTTTCTAGAAAAACAACCCCCTACCTTAGTACTGACTACCTTTTTTCTTTTTTTTTTTTTTTTTTTAAGTATTTAAACTCTTTAAACCAGCTACATTAAATACCAATGTGTACTGTACCACCCCACACCAGCCCCACATCCCTCCCCAAAACAGCAAGTATTTTAAAAGTTTGTTTGCTTGTTTGTTTTTATGATTCTTAAAATCTCCTGCTTGAGACTGTTAAGTACCACCTCCACTGGAACAAGATCAGCACTGACTGCATCTTCTGATGCACGTCGTTTCATAGTCGAGCAAGTACTGCAGCTAGAAGCTTAGATCTCCAGGTCGTCAGGTCGAGGCCTGCTGCTGGCTCGGCTGCTGGCTCGGCTGGGCGGCCTCTGGTCCACAATGGTGAGGGGCTGCAGCTCGTGTCCTGACGCCAGTTTTTTAGTATTCTGGTGCTCATCGGAGAAGTCGAAGGGCTGGGCATGTGAGTTGGAGATGGTGCTGCCAGCCTGCCCCATTCTGTTCTGCTCTGCGCTGTAGTTGGCCCAGTTTTGCTCACTGGCTTGCTTATTGTAGTTACGGCAGGAAGAATTGTTCCTGTCTCCGGTAACGAGCTTGTAACCCGGTGGAGACATGGGAGACAAGGGGGCGGTCGGTGAGGAGCAGCCATTGTAATAAGCGTATTTGGGGGAGCCACAGTCCTTGGAAGGGCTCATGGCACCGCTGTGGGAGTAAGGGTCGGTTTTCCCTTTGACACGATCCTTGACACCCTTGAAGAAGACATAGAAAAGCTCGATGATATTCAAGGCCAGAGACACCAAGGACACGACCAGCATGAAGAGGATGAAGATGGTTTTCTCAGTTGGACGGGAGAGGAAACAGTCCACTCTGTGCGGGCATGGATCTCGCTCACAGGTGTAGATGGCATTCAGGCTAAACCCATAAATGTACCACTGTATCAGCAAGAAAGCCACTTCGAAGACAGACTTAAACAGGATGCTGATGATGTAAGTACGGAGCAGCCCCCCACGCATCTTCACTTTGCCATGCTCTTCAATCCCGTACTTGAATTTCTTAATTTCTATTTGCTTGAGGTGCATATCCACATTCACACCATCGTTTTGGACCACCTTGAGCTCTTCTTCTCTTTTGTTCAGCTTCTCTTCTTTCCTCATTACGTAGAACACGTGTGCCAGGTACAAAAGGGTAGGTACAGACACGAATATGATCTGCAGAACCCAGAAGCGTACGTGGGAGATGGGGAAGGACTTGTCATAGCAGACATTCTCACAACCAGGCTGTTGAGTGTTGCACCGAAAAGCAGACTGTTCATCTCCCCAAGCAGATTCAACTGCTGTCCCCAATAGCAAGATTCGGAAAATAAAGAGGACAGACAGCCATACTTTCCCTCCTGCAGTTGAATAGGCTTGAACCTTGTCAAGAAGTTTTCCCAAGGCACTCCAATCACCCATCTTCACAGGATGGTGGCTAAAGAACGACACAAGGGAAAAAGAGAGAGTGATGGTTAAGACAGAGCTTTAATATCTTTCATACAGTGAATTACAGATCAATGCTAATAAAGCAGTGATGTCAGCTTTGTTTTAATTCGTGTGTTTTACATGATCTGAAGAGAAACCAGAGTTTTAATTAGTCTGCAGGTGGATTAGGAAGTCAGGGGAACTGAAAAGAGAAAGTAACATATCATGTCTCAGAGCACAATGAAAAAATGAGGTTTCTAATTTCACTCCAGTTTTCAAGAAGTCCATGACAACCCACAGCTGCCATTGTGGTTGGCTCAGCTTCATTGGTGGCAGCCTCAGTTCAATGATCTACACCTTCCTCACGTACAAAACTGCTGTGACACACTGCTGAAGCAGGGTGTGGAAGAACGTAGTGGCACTGCCTGAATATGCTAGGAGTACGTGAAACATTTCTCTCTTTCAGTGCGGTCCATTCACAGTAATTTTTATGTTCACTCTTTAAGAGAGTAAGAAAGCAAACCATAGTATAACCTAAAGACAGAAGGTTATATGCCAAGTTAATGTTAGGGTTGAATACCTAAAATTTTATCAGTGCAAAATATGTGCTATTTTTCGTGCAGCAATATTAAACTGAGTGCTTGCATATCACTACATTATGTGTAATACAATTAACAGGATAGTTCCTAATGTTACCAAGTTTATACTATACTCAACTTCAGAAAAAACTTGCTATCTAAATAAAGTATATACATTAGTATTTGCAGCACAAAGATCAAAGTTAGTATTCTTTACCTATAGTTTTATGAAGGAACCAAAAATAGTAAAAACATGAAGCACAACTAGGCTCATGTTACCACATTGGAGGAACTAGTTTCCTGTTTATCTGTGGCTTGATTTATTGTAGTTTCAGCTTTGTATTTGCATCTTTTTGTATTTAAATTCCTTCACTTTGTTTTGAAAAGAAAAAAGATTTAGAAAAAAAAAAAAGGTAAATGAGCTCTTTCTGTTTTCAAGGCAACTCCTGGTGGGCAGTTTGCATTCCAAGTTTAAATTGTCCCTCTCGACTTGAATTTTAAAGCGGGGCATAGGCAGCTTCTCACGGATATCTGGAAATACACAGGATTGACATAAAAGAAACTAAATGGTTTACTTGATGTTCTAGATTCCTAGGAAAACCAAAGTTTACTACGGGATTTTTATCAACTGGAGAGCAGAAATTTTATCTGCATAAAAACTTAACTTGATCCACATGAACAAGCATGTGAAATCGGGCATTTAAAAGGAAAAATAATCACAGTTTCCCCTTTAAAGTAGATGCTGCCAGGTACAGATATTTGTTATGTACATGCTGAGTAATCCGTTCCTGGTATTAACAGTTCTGATAATGTCCAAATTATTTCCTCCCCATTGCATCATGGATATATTCCCTAGCAAAGGTCATTTATAGAAAAAGCCCTTTTTGGGTAATTCATAAAATAGGAAATATTAGCACCAAGGAGATTTTCTTTCAAGAAGCAGTGAGTCACTGGAAACACAAGACTGTAAATCTGGCAAGCTCAATCATAACAATAGATGCCAAATAAAAACACACCGTTCCTGCCATCGGAAAGAGTCTGAGAGAGTCATGGGAGACAAGTGTTTAAAGTACTCGCTCTGATAGCTCCAAGATGTCAATTATCTTTGAACCCCGAAAAATACCCCAGGGCCATTTCCTCAGCCCGCTTAGTCAGCTCGCTCTGAAGTTTACCTACTGCAGCGCGCAGACCCTTCCTCATGTAATTAGTCCTTCCTATGAATGAAGCCCCATCAAAGGATCAGACCTGCTTCACACTTTTAAATCTGGGAGCCTCCGCTGGGAGGACTACACAGCATGTTTGTCTCTGACACATCCCTTCAGCCGTCCCCAGCTGTAGTCCTTCCCGGGAAAGGCTAGTGTGTGTTTATGGGCTGGGGGTGGCAGAGCAGGAGTGAGGCACACGAGCGCGGAGGTCTCTGGAAAGTCTGGAATGAAATGTGACCACGTTCCTCCTCAAGCTGGGATTGTTAAACAGAGAACAGACTGTAACTATACAACACGTGAAGTTTGTTTTAAAAGCAAGCTGTTTGCTCCATGTCCTAGAAGTGGAAGTGGACAGAAGGAGCCTTTTTCAAGTAACAGCTTCTTGATCCAATTAGTCAGTTTTCCGATGATTTGAAACTACCGCTTTAACAGACTTTCCTCAGACTCCATGTATTTTTTTACCGTCTAAATGTTATTTCAGATTGAAAGTTTGATTAAGAAAACAGAGACATGTTATTTCTAGGCAGTTACGTGCTGTTTGTTTTTTAATTACACTCCACTCTGGTCCATTAATGCAGCGTGATTTACTTCAGTTTTGACCTACTTAATCCCACACCTGCAATATTTTGAGAATTTACTACCTATTTTTTTTAATTTGCTTCAGCATGCAAAATTGCTAAATTTCATTTGTCCTCTGGCAATATAAACTCCAGGAGGAAACATTCCATGCTTGAATTACTCATACATAGTTTTGAAAAGCAACTTTTTTTAAAGAGATCAGTTACACGCTAGCCTTTGCCAGTGATAAAAACCCCCACGTCAATTCAAAACATTGTACTGTTAATCAGATAACCTTGTGGTGGCACAAATATATCATTCCTTTGCTTAAGTGGATTCTACTGCTTTATGAAACACAGTACTTTGCTTTCTTGTAGAAAAAAATTCATTCATTGGATCTAACTTGTTTACTTTCAGGACACTGAAAGACCGTTTTAATTAACGTTTACAATATCTGTTTAGTACATATAAAAAGAGGTTTTGTATCAAACACTTATTTAAGTATCCTAGCTTTGTAAATAGTGTGGAATAGATGGTAGATAACCTTTAAAAACACTTCTTCAGCATTCTGGACTCTTAACACTTTTTAATACTTCCAAACCCCTTAACTGAGTCCACTGAATGACAGAGGTGGATAACCTGATCGATTTGCACAATTTCGGTACTTCAGAAATTTAAGAATATGGCTGATGATGAGTGCATGTGTTTCATAAATTCCTACCGATTATTACTTTACAGGGTTATAACCTTTTTCTGAAACAGACTAAGGCTGGCCTAGTAAACTCTTTCAAAGATGGGATTTCTTCCAGGTCCTACTGTGTGTGGGTAAAGACAGGAAAAAAAGCCATAGAGCAGCAGGAGATATGACAGCATTCATCTGCATGCATTTTGGATGACCACATATAAGAAATTTGATTTGTAAGCCACAATTAAGAAATTCTAGAACTGTTTTTTATGGACAGCATTCATCGTGTCATCTGGTTCATATTTTCCAGGAAGAATAATGCAAACTCAGTGCTGTGGTAACATGCCCAGGTCTGAGTACAATGTTACATATGGTAGTGGACAGAAGAGCAGTAAGGGTTAGAGTGGAATCTAAAATGGGATTTTGCAGCTGAAGCAGTTGGGAAACAGGCCAAAGCTTTGGTTTTCCTACCTCTCCTACTTTCACTGTGCTCACACACGCATAAATAGGAAACAAGAGAAGATTCTGGATTTTGAGCATCAATCGACTATTTCCCAAAAGCAACCAGCATTGCAGAGAAAACAGCTGAGGTGTACAACTGACGGGGTTTGGATGGGTTGGAATAGAGAAGGATAGTTTTCCAAATCTGACAAAAATCAAATGTCTCCCAGACATTTCCCTGGGAAGGTGCTGTTCATTTGTACCTCTGCAGACTATCTTCAGTTCATTTCATCCACTGGACCTAAATGGTTGCAGTAACTAGAATTTAAAGTGTCACAACTGCTAGTATTGCTGGTGGTCAGCTGCTAGAGAATCTACCCCATAGCCTTTGCCTCTCCTTGTGTTGCACCCTCTCCACCCAATTTAATTCTAAAGCATAGTTGCAAACGAAGCAACTGTAAGCACTTTCTTAGACATTTTCTCGTTGTACAAGTCAGGTCTACCCTCTGTGTTACTGCCCAGATTCATCCCTCTCCTGAGTCACTTTGGCATTAAGAGAAGAAATGCTGAATTCCCTCTGGGGTCCTCGGGCCCTCTGATGCTTCTGCTTGCAGATTTTGAAATCTGGATTTCTAAAACATACGTGTGGCATAAACAGACCAGGTGTCTCCATGAAAGATAAATTCAGTGGGTAACATGGGGAGAAGATACCAGAGACTGGGGGAAAGAGCAACATACCTGATGAAACAGATACATTGCTCAATGTCATCTAACCCTTCTCCTCACGCCCACAGGAATCCTTGGCCCAAACTGATGTTCATTTCAGAATCAAATAAATTTAATCTCTCAGGCTTGCATAATATGAGAGCTGAGATAACTTCAGTGTTGAATCTGTTTGCGCTGCTGAGTGTATAAGCATTCAGATTTAAGTCCAAACCAAATCCCTTGTGTCCCTCTCTTCCCTCGTCTGAACTCAGCCTGCTGCTCACCCCTCTCCCATTTGTATGCTTGTTAGGTATCATGGGTCAGTGCCAGTGTTTGGCTTTGAAGTTTTTGAAGGAAACACTTCAGTAAACATCCCAAAGACTAGAGGCATAAATTCTGCAGTGTAGTGTGCTGTCCAGATGTTAAAAATGGCAGGATGAAAGCTTCACGCAAGTCCTCCAGCTTGCTCCCCGTGTGCGCACACACACAGAAGTGAAGCACAAGGTGTCTGTAGCCCATTTTTGCCCCCATTATCAGGGTTTTTCATCAGAAATCTCACATCAAAAATCAAAAGGAATTCCTCAGACGAAATACGTCACTCAGGAGGCTCACTGGTTATCTCAAGGCAAAATGCGAGGACACACATAAGCACACAATATTCTGGTTTAAGAGGAGAACGTGTTACTCGATAAGATAGACTCTTGCTTGGTCTTTCAGCTGAAGGCTCTTTTTCCTGCCTCCTCGTGTTGCTCTTTAACTACTGGCAAGCAGCAAGTAACAATTGCTGTAAGGAATCACTCCAAGTCTTGCAAAGTAAAAAGCTTTTTAGCTCTCCAAGAGATGCTGCTCAAGCATTTTTTTTTTCCTCTGCATTTTGGTATTAAGTCTTCAAAGTAATATAAAGGGAATGTGTCATACTGGAATATGACACATATTGCGGATCTTTTTGCACAGTTCTTCCCAGACAACTTTCATTTGTATCTACCCAAGACTTTCACAGACATCGCCAACGTGGTAAGGCATTTCATGGTATCTCACATTCCTTCCCTAAAATCCCTCACCGAGGTTGCTAAAACAGAGTAACTATACACAAACCAGGTTAAAAATCCATAACCCACGTCTGGATTTTATCACATCTATTTTAAAAGAAAAGGGGAAAACTTATCAGGAAGACCACGTGTAAGTCACCACTTTAGCAGCTGCAGCATTTAACAAAGCACCTAATTAAGAACCTTGCTCTGCACAAACCATTAGGCATCAATCAGGATTCCCACAGGAAAGCAAAAAAAGTGTGGGGCAGAATCGGGACGCACTCAGGACAAGGTTTCCCTGTTACAAACTTCTGATGCAATTTCGGTACAACAGAGGAGACTGAAGCGCACCTCGTTTTTTTCTTTAAAGGAGCTCATTTAGTCTGAGACAAGTAGAGAGGAGCGATTTCACCCAAACACTAGCAACAAGTCTGCAACTCAGCCCTGCACTTACAACTTCACCGCAGTTTTTCCTTCAGCGGAACAAGGTTAAAAGTTGTGTAATATTTGAAGGAACGTATAGAAATATCACAAAAGAAAGCAAAGAATTCCTACAAGTTTGAACTTAGCACTTTAAAAGAACTTACGCTTTTATACAGGTATCTTTTTAAACAAGTTCAACTGTCAGCGCTGTAACACAAAATTCTTCGGGTGAAAAAAAAAAAAAAGTGTTTTCAGGAGAAGTGATACACAAAAAGATGAAAAAGGAAAATTTTCAACTTACCCTTGCTGATCAGCAGTGAAACTGGATCAGAATACTTCTCTGGAGGGTTAAAGTAAAATGGAAGAGCACGTTCAGGCACTCAGACCTGTCTATTTAAACTTTAAAAGTCTACTGCTGTTTTGTATTTTTCATCCTTCTCCACTAATGAAAGAAAAGTGCTGATACCTCGTAAAAGTTTTTTCTAACTTGGAACACTGGGAGAGCTTTTAACAAGTTTTCAAGCCTCTGACTGTGAAAGAGGAGGGGAAAAGGAGGGGTAGCAGTTCAGGAGGAGGGGCGCTCTGCAAATGGAGAGGAGGAAGGTGGGGGAGGAGGGACAGAACTGAAGGCACAGCAAAAACCAGCCCGGGGAAAAGGAGGGAGCGAAGGCATGAAAGTCCACTCTTGCTGATGTAGCAAAACAAATAGAAGGGCAGTCAGCAGCCAGCCAGCCAGCCACCCCCCACCCTCGGTCACTGAGGGCACCTGGGTGGCAGTTTATCCAGATCTGGGCTTGCCCAGGACAGATGAAACAACTTCGCTCTCTGGTGTGCACCAGGAGTTTCACTGCAGGGAAAGGGAAAAATCCATGAAAGGGATTAATGGGTAACCAGCGTGAACCTCCTGGATGCTGGGGCTGGACCGCAGAGCTGCTGTCTCCATTCCCTCCTTGCCACCATTCAGGAGAGGAAGCTCTCTCAAGCCCTCTCTACTTTTTGTTGTGAACACTGTTTACTTGGGTCTATTTCCTTTACGTGCATACATGAAAGTACACACCAGGAGCAGCATGTTTGTTTCTACAGGAGATACCCATCACACATTTTTTTATTATTATTTGTGTGTGTGTGTGTCCATCCCATGGGAGAAATGAAGAAATGATCTCACATTCCAGGAAACTCTTTCCAGGAAACTTCATAAAATAAAGCATAGTACAGAGAATCAGTCTTCAATAGTGAGAAGAAATGCTCCTGATAATTTTTAAGTGCATTTTACAGAATAAAAGCATGCCCCAAAACCAATGTATTTCATTAGCATGAAACTAGTTTGGCTTTGCTTCTGACTAGTCCCTGGTTAAATGCTCCTTAAAAAATGCCTCCTCTGTAGAACAGAAATTAATTTATTTTTTGCCTGTGTTAAGCTCCTCACACATGGAGTCCAAACTGCATTAGTAACTGGTCTTGTACTTGTTCGTGTCATGGGATATTAGCTCCTCTGTAGGACCACTTAAGAGCTTCTCTAGAAGTGTCTGTGGTTAGATAGTTCTCAGTCGAGTTTTACATTCTGGGTTGTACCAAACTCATTTGGGTCTCAATTAATGGTATTCTCATGACTATTTCTGCGCTCAGTAGTGTGGGTGAGCATATTTTGCTTTTTAAAGGCTATAAAGGAGGTAAGAAGTCCAGTAATGGCCATTGAGAGGTTCCCAAATAAAGGTCCTCTTTACAGTGTCTTCGTGAAATGTCACACTCTACAACACAACCTAGATATTACTGCTTATTTTTCACAGCCCTTATCTACTACTTTTTACCCAGAAGTCTCCGGAGAAGAGAACTAAGACAAGATCTTTGCAGAAAGATAGTCAGCAGGGAGCTTTGAAGCTGGGAAACAAACACACACGGTCCTTGCTCTGGAGCTGTTTGTAGCAGACCACACTGCCTCCTGTTTGAGAAAAAGAGCTAGTACACTACAGCTGTACATTTCCCATTATCCAGACAGAGATGGTTGTTTTCCCTAGCTTGCCCCTTTTCCTTTGATACTGGCTGTTAGTTTTGACAGCTTTTTCAGTCTTTACAGTTGTCCAAACCATATGGCAAAAATAAACCTTTTCTCTGTGTTCTCCAAGTATTGTTTTAAGGTTGCTTTTCTGCTTCACAGTAAGGGCGAAATGGAGCTTTGTGCTTAACAGGCTGTGGGCCCTTCTACATGAGAATGAAAAAATTTTAATATAAAAACCATAGTGTTTCACTGGTTTTGTGGCTATGGTACAGACAGTGAGCAGAATACACATAATGCTCCTGCTACTGCCCCATAAAACACTTTTTTTAGAGCAAAGTACAAAATGCCACCAACATGGCTATGTGTGTGCTGATGCTGAAACAATGAGGAGATATAGGATGTCGTATATGTTGATGCTGAAAAAAGCTGCCCCTTAAGAAAACAGAATTATGCCAGGAAAGAAACCTTGAATTATATCATGCTACAATACAAATATCATTCCCTGTCAAAGCTGGCAGGATCACGGGGTCCAGTTTGCCCGATCTTGCATTTTGAAATGTATCTTCCTGCATAGGCTTTGCAGTTTTTCAGACATTCTGTTTTTAAGAGAAGGACCGAGAGGTATTTCTCCACTTAAACAAATGAAGAATATTTGTGAGAACCCCAACACTCTTAAAACCCACTTGGACAAGTGTGTATGTTGGTAACAAGGGAAGAATAATATTGCATCAATAATAAGCATAACACTTTATATAACGCTTTGCTATAACATTATACACATGAGAACAGAAAGTATTTCAAGTCTCCACCATGATAGTATGTAGAATTAGGAAGAAGTATTATTAGTTCTGATAAAAATGCTTTGGAAACATCTCTTAGATTTTGGAGATTTGTCTCCATGATCACGTTTCACAGCCTATTACCAGAACATATTCAGCTTCAGATGATGCAATGATCTACCATTGCAGAAGGCTACCAGAAAGTCTCACATTCATTTCCATTGCAATGGAAATCAGCTTTTCAGATTGAAAAAATATCTTCACACACAACCCCTCTTCAGCTGAAGCTGTGTTCAACAGGAAAGCACAGGGGTGTCAGAGCTGAGATATTTGCAAGTCTGTTCTTATTTTCAGACTAAGAGATGGGTAAGAAAATCACAAATAGATTTGAAGCCTTGTATTGTGGAACACAGACTCTTTTTACATGACAGAAAGGAAGATTTTGGGGCCCAGAGCTCTCTGGGACCTGTATTGCCATCCGTTGGCATTTTGCCTTTTGGAGCAAACAGCGCTGTCTTGTGAAGCAACCTTTCAGCGTGGCAATGCTAGCACTCCAGAACCTGTTTGTCTTTGGTTGGGCAGGCTACAGCACAGTCCGTACAGGCACGTCCGCACTGTGACCCACATGCAGTACTGGAGCCTAGGCTCCACCAAGTGCATCTCTGGGACTGACCCTCAGGGTGACTTCCACAGGGTTTCTGTCCACTCTCGGCCGAATCCTTGACTGAATCAGTGAAACAGTTGAGAGCCCATGGTCCTGCTGCTCTTTTTCTACACAGACTTACCAAAAGGAACCATAAATTGGATTACTGAGTATTTTCAGACTTTGACGCAGATTCATGGTTAATACCATGTCAGTCCACTGTTTTCTTTGTATTTATTACATGAACACCAGTAAGGAATTTTATACAGAAAATTTTTCCTCACATCACCTTTAAATGCTCCCTCAAAAATGTTTAGTAAGCTGATTCACCAGGAAAGCCCTAGTGAATATTTCATTTGGAAGGCTCTCCAGTCCTTTGACCATTACAAAATTTCCCATTGATACCAGTGGGGTTTACGGTCTACTCCCAGTTTAAGCATGTCTGTGATTTATGGAGCTCTTAAGACAAATAGCATGTCTTCACTTGTTCTCGATTTCTTTGCAAAATTCACTTCCCGGTGCTCCCATGCACAACACTGTCCACATATTGTGCCATTTGGGAGAGGAGTCCATGGACCGAGTAAACTGAGCTGAATATACAGTAAATTGAGATGAATATACACATGCAATACATATTTTTTTGGGTGCCTTTCAAGGCAGCTATGCAGTCACTCACATCCTGGATGGCATGTAAGCTTTGGCATGTTTTCACCAATATCCCTTTTCACACATTTGGCTTTAAAGACAGACTTGTGAATAATGCATGGCCCTGTTTCATGCCCTGTTGAGGTGAAGCTTCTTAGAACATCCAAGGAAGAACAATGCGGTATTTCTTGATTACCTAAGCACATAAATGTGCAGACTAATGATTTTTTTTTTTTTAAAGCAGCCAGTGGTTTTTGCATATTAAGGAATTTACGTCACATAGAAATATAAGACAGCTTTGAAGTTGCTGGCCACAGCACTTGCACGTTCTCTCAGCTGGAGCCCACTGGAAGCTGCTGCACCCTGCACGGTGGGGTCAGCACAACACAGCCTTCCCTCCCTGACTTTCAAAGGGTCATTCATTGTTTGTTCAAAGCAAAGGCAATTAAAGGCGATTATCATCCCTCAAGTTGAGAGCTGTGCCCACTTGGGTGGGTGGCCCAGCACATAGCATATAAAAGATTATTTTCTGATAATTGTAAGGATAGTAATAATAAAAAGTAGGATAATCACAAGAATGTCTCTTAGTGAGAGCACTTGCCATTCCTTGTTGAAACTGGTCTTTCAGATTCATTTACTACAGGGGTATTAAAGCTAGATATTCCCCAGGGGAAAAGGAGGCTTAGTCAGCATGAGATAGATTCTGCTCTTACTGATCTGCCTGCAAAAGAAGAAAACTGCTATTTTAAAAGAAACCGTGCTGGAAACACATCAGCACTGAAGCACCTCAGATGAAAGCGTGGAGAAGTTCTCAGTGACAGAAACCGTCAGATTAGAGCCCAGCCTAGGAAATGGTCACTATTCTCAAGAAATATTTTGCACTGTCGCACAGTCATCTGTCTAGAATCTCAGAGTGTTTTATAAATATTAACATAGTACAAATTACGTTATATTAACCTCTTTTATGGAGATGGGAAGTTTGTCATTGAGGATATCAGCAGCTCGTCTGAGTCATAGACAGCTCATGGCACAACCAGGATTAGGAGGAAAATTTCTTAATACCAGGCTCCATCTTTTAAGTGCCAACTTTTTCTGTCCTGTTCTCTAGTTGCTTTTTGAAATATCAGCTAGCAGTGAAAACAGTTAAATGGATATTTCTTTTTAAAATTTATGAGGATTGCAGAGGAGGAAAATAACAGTGTTCAAAGTTTGGGGTGATTGTTTCCTTTCTGTTCTTTGTGCTGGTTGATGCCTGCCACTTTGTACCACTAAGATCTCCCAACAACTTCTTCATGGTGATACTTAGCTTGCTCACTTTCCCATGCTACATTTAGAAATATGAATTCCCTCCTGGCTCACTGATGGACAGAAAGGGAGAAAGGTAATACATGGAGGCTCAGATGCTCTTCAGCTGTGTCAAGAAACTTCTAAACCTCATTACAAACAGCTAAAACACCAGAAAAATTGGTCTTAAAAGGATTTATCCCAACACTGTAGCTGATTCCAATCTGTATGTCCTCAGAGCTAGCTGCCCCTCTAGAAAGACACTAGGAAACCATTCAAAGAATGAAATATGAGTTCACAGATCCTTATGAATTTGGCTCCACCTTCTGTACACAGTGAAAATAAACATGAATTATATTGGATCTTGAACGTCAGTCAAGCTTTTTGTTTGTTTTATTTTCCATTTCACTTTCAAAAATCCTACACTGAGATGGTCTTCTGGTATTTTGTGAGCTTTTATTTCTCCACATTAGTGGTGAGGTTTTCAAGTTATTTGGTTCCAAAGGATGGGAGTCAATATGGTCATTTCAGGTTTCCAAAATGTAATATAGTGTGAAAGTAAGGTAGTCTTTCACAAAACAGTCTAAATTTCTTCAAGTGGTCTTGCAATTTCATTGCCAATGTAATAAAATAAAATTTCAGAATATGTATTGGCACTGACTGCTATTTACTCTGATGGGTAATCTGCCTCACTGAATCCAATAAATCTGCACATGTTAAGTACTACCCAGCAATGTAAGTAAAGGCTATACAGCCAAACTTGCACAAATAAAAGAAAATCAGAGTAGGTAACTCTCCCAAATTCCTACCCAGTTGAAAATAACTTTTGCACCTTTGCTAATGAAAAACATTTTATTTATTACCAAACAGAAAATCAGCTGTTCAATAATCATTGTGCTTTGCACAATGTTTAGAAAAAGTGAGTGATTTTGACATAATTCTGATACTTTTTATCCAGGCATTACATATAGAAACTGAAATCCTGTAGAGATTGATGAGTTTTCCATGTGTGGCTGAACCATGGGACAGAAAGTTTGGCTACTTTGGCCATGTCAGAACAGCAAAGGGGAAATGTGTGAGCTTCCTTCCCCTGAATAAATCTTGCCTTTTTCATCCTGTCCTCAGAATATCCTCAGGTTTTATTTAATTTTGATATTTGATCTTCTCGTTTAAATCATTCCAGAGCTTCACTTGCCATTTGAATTGATTTGGTAATGGGAGGCACTGTGTTTTAGTCACAGAGCAAAATTTTTACGTTTAGTTAGGCAGTATCATTGGTTACAGTGAATTAAATTGAGCTGCTTCAATACTTAAATAAGCATTGAAGTCTAACCAAAAGTACTTTTTATCCAGAAGATCAAAATGAATGTTTTATTTATGTCAGTTACTGTTTAATATTTGGAAGTAAGTCCCTTATTTCTACCACTTTCTACACAGAAACAGAACTAGAATCAATTATTTATAGGCTCTCATTTATTATTGCATACATTTGAATAAGACTTGTTAATCACATTATTAATTTAATTTCTTTTATTCATCACAAGATCAGAGAATGCTTGTAGGCAGCCTTTTCCTGTAGGTACAAGCATTTTTAGATTGACATGTGGGTTCATTCACACACATTTAGCTGAGTGACTGTGTACAACCACCTGCAGACAGCCTGTGCTGGTCATTTTAAAATCTTCTCCCCACACAACTGCTACAGAAACAAAGAGGATTAGCTTTCCTGTCACTTTTTTTTTTTTTTTTTTTTTTCCTGTGGACAAGAGAAATTTAATGTCACCTAAGAAAATGGGCCTAAAATACACTATCTCAAAAGATTTCTGAAAGACAAAGGCAGGATACGAGATGTGCCTGGCTGAAAGGCAGAGGCATGAGTACTGTTTTTTTTGACAGCATCACATGTTTGAGGACATGGACATTTCAAGGCTTCCCTCTCATTTTCCCTACACCACTCTGTTACTGTTTGCTGTACAGCTGCATATATGTTGGCCAGAATCATCCGAGGAGCATAACTGCTTCTTTCTTTTGTAAATCTGAAGGATTAACTGTGTTGTAGACATGAAAGGGTCTTCAAAGAACCAAACATCAAGAAATTTTACATAAAAACAAGTAAAAATTATTAATAGGGTTGACTGCTTTAAAAAGCACAAATTGATTAAAAATAGACTACTAATTAAGGGGTTCCCATAAGAACAATAAGTTTGGGGAAAAGAACTGGAAAATTAATCTACTGGAATTAGCAGTTTCTGTTATAAAATTTTCCCAGAAAGAGATCTTCCAGCATAATCCATGCATCCTTTTCCCAGGCAGTAAAGAACATCAAGTCCAGTAGTCTGCTTTGAATTTAAATGTATATACATTCATTTATTTAATTTCTTGGAAATTTAAAAATTAACAGAACTGAAAAAAAGAGTAGTTGTTAAGTCACACAGTGTATCAGTAATTTAATGACATGTACAAACAAGACATAAAGAACATAAAAATCCCTGACTCCACAATTCAGGCTGGGAACTGCTCGTTAGCTGTTTCTAGCACTGTTCAGCAAACATGAATGGTGCATAAGGGAAAACATAATATAAGAGATAACAGTATCTTTCAGCTATTAAACTTTAATACAAACTACATTATATCAAAAGCATGCTAAAAGCACAGAGAATAAAATAATTTCAATAAAGTGAGAAAAATTAGTTGTATTGAGCATTAAACTAAGGGCTAATTTTTACATGCCAACTTCGAATAATAAACCACAGCAGCTTTACAGCTTTCCGAGGCTGCATTCAAAAGAAACAACTTTCAATTACCTGCCCTCAAGACTGACACGAGCATATTATCCGTAAGCATAGTTCTTGTAAACTTGATCACAATAAAAACCAAAATGGGTACCAATAATCTAGACTATTCCATATTTACAGAATATTTTCAGAAGATAGGAATGCAAGAATTAATTCAGTGTTCTCACAGTCAATACAGGTTATATCTTGAAAATTATTCTGCTTAAAATCTAAGTAAAAATTGTTAGGCAAAGCCAGTAAGATGCATTGCCTATGGAAAAAAGGTATCCTTATATGAGTGCTTTTTAAGGGTGATTTATGTAAGCATTGAGGATGAGAATGAATACAGAGTTTAGGTCATACTACAGACACAGGGAACTGAGGCACCCAAGTCCTAATTTCTGGCCCAGCAGCTTTCCCCTGGTGATTACCAAGCTCTGGAAAAGCAGAACTGCAAAGCTCAGACAGCACCTGTGGTGCTCAGCATGCCCATAACCACCCCACATTATGCTGCCTGGAGCCCCCTTCCCATCCTTGCTCTGGCCAGAAACCCCAAGAAACCAGAGGTACCCCCACCTTCCTCCTTACAGAGGCCCCTTTTTGCCACGTGTTGTCCGAAGCAGCCCAGGACAGGCTGCCATGTGGGGCTTCCCATGCCATGCGCTTCTTCATGGTTGAGTCCACTTGTGATTCTGCTCCTGCTGCTGCTGAGTTTTTTTGCTAATTATTTAGTGATCAGAACACTTGTCCCCGAAGTGGTGAACTTGCTTGAAAGCCCTGATGAGACTGTAAAGTTCAAAACAGTATCTTTAGTTTCCAAGCCACTGCTTTCATTAGCAAGACAGAGGACAACTGAAGGAAAATGGATGCATCTTTTAGTCCTGTAGAGAAAGCTGCATTATTTTGAAAAAATGTGGCACTTAGGGACACACTTAGGGTTTAGTGGTAGAATTGACAGCGTTAGGTTTATGGTTGGAATTGATGATCTTAAAGGTCTTTTCCAATCTAAATGATTCTATGATTCAGTGAAAAAGAATTGAAAAGTTCATTAACCTGAGAAATAATTCAGAAAAAAAAAAAAAAGAGAGAGAATATTTACATAATACAAACGGGTTTCTGCTCGAACCAGCACCCGAGCCCTCAACTGCATAGCTAAACCTCCCATTTTTATTCCTGTTTTCTTTGAGTGTGCGCAGAAACTCCAGGAGCAGAATGACATCTCTCCCCAGGGAACCTGAACTCCCTCCTTCATGCAGAGAATGACAAGCCAAAGAAACTCTAACGACTGAGAGATGGTATTGTATTACTGCTACTAGCAGTTTAATGCCACACAGAGAAACAATCCCTGTGGAAGAAACAAGATTCTGACTTCTCTTCACCCCGCCAAGCACTCAAACCACTAAGGCAGAAAGTGACGATTTCACCCTGCAAGTGTCTTTTTTTCCCCCCACTGTTTTCATTAAGTCTCAATTTCAGTGCAGAAGCTCAGTTTCAGGAAGACTATACATATAGACATATATTTGATACACATATAAATATCTTTCAGGTATGTATATGTTTTGAAGTTTTATGTCAGGAGTTTATTTTGTGAGCAATACAAAATTCACACAGTAACAATTTGCCAACTTTTCAATTTTGCATTTTTGGAACATATAAAAGAGAGTTGTGAAACAGTAGGTTTCCTCTCCTGCCTATCTCCCAAAAGGCTTGGAAGAGAAAAGATGACTGCCTGTCCCTCTGTTCATACAGAAGAACATGCATGTTTTCCAAGCAGTAAGCAAGAAATTATAAGCCAGAACTTTCTTCATATACTGAATTATCTGCAGTTCATTGTCTCCACTCAATGAAAAATAAAAATGTTAAATTATTAATACTTTAAAAATGAAATTTCAGGAAATTTGGATCATTAGTGTAGTATATTTTCTTTTATTTGTTTGACTAACTGCAAGATAACAAGGTAGAAATCCAAAGACTTTCACAACACACTATTTGAGAAAGCTGCTTTTACATTTTTTGAAACTTAGAATTCAGAACACTGATAACTTGCTTTTCTTAACATCTTTTTCAAAAATACTCTTAAAGACAGGGTAAGTATTCATAACATTGTCTTGAAGAAAGTACCTTTTTTTCTCACAATTTCAGATGGGCACAGCACAAACCGATAGAATCTACGAGCCTGAGAATTCCTTTTGCCACCCATTGCACACTAGTTTATGGAAACTGTGATTACTACATTTCAGATGAACTTTAATCACTGTTTATACTCCTCTGGGTAAATTCCTTTTCTGAAACCTTGAAAGTAGTCACAAGTATGAAGCCAGTTAAGCTGATACCTATATAAGAAACTGCCAGAAATGTTTACAGATAAAGGAAGATCATGCTGATTAGCCAAATGAGCCAGAAAATGAGCAATAATCTTAGGTACAGGAAAGGGAAACACACACTATAAACTGGAAGTGAAATGCTAAAACTGAAGTAAAATCTCTTTGGATTACTTCATGAAACCACTACATAAAGCACAGATCATTGTATGCATATATGTAGAGTCTAGGGATACCGATGCACCTGCATGATTTTTTTTTTTTTTTTTTTCATGGCGTATAAATAGATCTTCGTTACTTACTCGGCATTTGTTCCCTGCCCTCAATACCATTTGATTACAAATAGGAATTCTGCATCCAGAACAAATAGGGTCTCTACCAGCCTTTGAAATGGAAATGTAGAAGACTCAGTGTGAAATTGTTAAAAGTTCTTGATATGTAATCTGCTTGACCCACAGACTATATTTGAAAAGTGCTGAGCTATATGTTGAAAGCCAAGATGGTGTTATATACCATCATAAAGCAGCTCACTTCTACCACTGGTCTCTGCTGTAATACCACACCATGACTTTTTTAAAAAGTGTTTTGCTCTGGTGGTGGATATGTATATATTTACACCAGACAGGCAACTGGAAATTGAGTATATATTGCATATAAGTATTCTGAATATTCATGAAATCTAAAGAAACACATTTAAGGCAATACTACACACCTAAAAATGTGCATAACTTCTTTTGGCTCCCTTGCAAACTCCCCAGTGCAGGAGTGGTAGGTGAAAGCATATTACTTCTTTTATTCTATAAATTGTCCCAAGGAAGACTTATTCTCATACACCTACAATTCGTCACCAATTAGTTTTCAATTTAGGTGTGAAAACAAAAGTAACGAAAGAACAAACAAAAAATATTAGCATCATTACCTAACTTATTTTTTGAAGATACTAATAATATTCAGGAAAGCAGGATGACAATGAGCTTTGCAGATCAAATCCATAAAAGGATCCTAACATTGCAGTACAAATACGGCCACACTGATGATTAACACAAAACCAACCCATTCAGATTCCTATTCTATCTTAGAAAGATGCTTTCCTTACACAGACTCCAGAGACTGAGGCACCAAGCAGCTTCATGCTCTCAAGACCATCAAACTCCTTCACAGGCACAGCAGGAAGCAATTAAGGGACTTCTCAGAAAATTAGGTGCCTCCAGACATGGCAATTGCTGACTTGGAGCTTCCAGGCTATTACAGCAGTACAGAAAGACCTAAAACATAATTCAGCACCAGAAACATTGTGTGTCTTTAAGCCAAAATCTTTATCTTCATTTTAGATGTTATGCTGAAATGTAATCTTTCTTTATGTCACTGTTAATTACCGGTTTTACTACAAGCTCACATTTCTGTGCAGCTCTGCAAACCAAGGTCGTAGATAGGTATTAGACACAATTTTCAGACCGTGCCAAGAAGAATAACTGCTACTGGGCAAAATGCCTGAATGATTGTTTAACACCCCAATGCTATCCTGGGTTTGAAGTTTTGGTGTCTACGAAAAAGTGTCATCTGCAAACACAGCAAATTAACCTGGAAGGCACTGAAGGGCAGCACATATGAACTTCCATTGCACTACATCTAAATATAAAAGAAGCTCTATATTAAAAAAAAAAAAAATCAACAACAACAACAAAAACAACATGAAAGCACAACAAAATATTAAAAAAAAATAGATCTTTTAATTTTGGGAAGTTTTATTGGTGGTTGTTATTGTTTTGAATAATTTAAAGATTACCGAAAATAAGGTGGCTTTTAATCGAGACTAAGGGTTAACACGAGAATCTTTGCTGGAGGACGGGGGTTTGGAAAGGGGGTGCGGCGGGGGCGCGCGGGGGCTCCCCGTTTCCACCAGGTCCCACTAGGGGGGGACGCGAGACCGAGGAGCCCTTCGGCCCGGGCGGCGCCGCCCGCTGCGGGGAGCGGCTGGCGGAGCTGGGGTCCCCTGCGGAGGTCGGTGGGGCCAAGGAAAGCTGGGAGGGGAAGGGGGGTGCAGGCTGGTGTCCCCGATGCCGCCGTCACGCACCCGCTGGGGTGCAACAGTCAATCTCGTGCGTGTGAACCCGCTTTCTGCCAGAAAGGTGCTCCTCCGCCTGCCTGCCTCTCCAGTGCTGCCTTATGCCTCCATCAGCCTATGCATATGCTCATCTACACACACAGAAGCAGAAACAAACACTCTTTAAATAGCTATTAAAATATATATACATTTTTGTGGATCCACCCCACCCCCTCCAGGGGAAAAAAAAAAAAAAAAAAAAAAAAGGTTAATGAATGCAAGAATTAACTACAAATGTTAAAAAATGTCACTTGGACATCAAGAGTTTTGGTTTGTTATTGCCATTCTCTTATTTCCAGAATGAATATCTGAGAATTTGAAACTAGTGAGTTTTGAAGGGTTTACACCTGAAACTGTAATGATTCTTGAAATATCTTTCAAAGTCTTTTATATCATAGTCTATAACATACACTTGCCATAACTTTTTCAGACTTTGACAAACGGATCAACAATTTCAGTTTGGTTTATTTTTTCAGTGAAAGCCAAGATAAGTTGCAGGAATGTTTGCTTCACTACCTATCAGCTTGGAACAGCTGCAAAATCCATCAGCTTTCACCAAAGGCAAGTACATCTCAGAAGATCAGTCCTTATTTTTCCTCTTGTACCAGGATTTCTGCATTACATATGAAATACAAAATGTACGCAGAGCAGCGATTTGGCTAGGACTCCAGAGTTCTCAAGGTTAATTATTACAACAAGGTTAATTAATACAACTAATGAATTGTCATTAATTGTTTTCCAGGTTCTTTACGACCATTCATATTACTCAAAATGTTCTGGCTCTTGTGCGAGCAATATGTTTTGTCCTTTTGTCAATAAACCTACAACACAGACATTTTTCATTAAAGGTGTCAGTCAGCTGTATATGAAGTGAGCAATTACTGATTTAGTCAGTTTCTTCAGGGAAATACGATAGAGTGATTGTTTTAACAACAATTTCATTTTCAAGGAATGTATGCCAAGGGTTAATATTTTCATCTGGAGATTGCATTCACCTGCAGTAAAACCATGTACTTAGATCAGATCTAATTATCTCTAGAAGCATTGAAATTCCTTTACAGTAAGTTAACAGAAAAAGTATTAATCAGTGATGATACCTAAGGACATTCTGCCCCTTGATGTCACTTTCAAAAAAGGCACTGTATGTGTTTGGGACATAAAAAACCCCAACATGTGTAAGATAAATAACCATAGGTAACATGCGGAGTCACTGGCAGATGCAAGCAGCAGGAATTTAAACCCTTCTTTATTACTATTTATAGTATAATCAAATCACAGGCATCCCACCACTTGTACTGGAGATACAAGTTAATGTTAAGAGAAACAAATGAGCAAAAAGTCAAGAATATTACCACTTCCATCAGTCTTAAGTTGTTGTAGCAGACATGCAATGTTGACTGCAATAGCCACAGTAAATAGTACATCTGATGAATGTAGACATTTTCCATCTTTGCATGATATTTCCAGGCACAGTTTGATAATCATAAATGTACTCATTGATCAAAATTATCCATTTAAATGTTTACATTAATGTACCTCAGCAATGCCTCAGGAATTCTTCTGATACACATCATTGCAACGCTTGTTTCCAACATGAGTTATTTGTGGGCTACAGTTTGTGTTGCTATTTTTTCTACTGCTTGATTGATTTAATCTTAAACCCACAAGCGACCTTCCAGAAGATCATGTGTACTCGTCTAGTTCACCCCTAATAAAAAGACATGTAAATAAACACATTAATTTGATCCTATAATATTTGATTTTCAGCAAAAATCTCTGATCATAAGGCTTGTCCTGTATGACAGTCCTTAAGAATATGTAGAATACAGTGGAAGTGTTGTAGTAAAATCTTGAGTTATTTAGCCCAGTACAAATCTATAAAGATTAAAAAAAAAGTGCGCATAATGGTGACAATACTTAGAAGGTCAAAATATTTTAATCTCCTCTTTTGGCCATAACCTTTATGACTCCATTGATGATAATGAAGCAGATACGAATTTTAATTAAAAAACACACTTTCACAGAATTTGACCTGCAGAAGGTTTTCGTGTCTATGACAAATCTTCCAATGCTGTCTGCATCTGAATTACATAAAGACAAAACAAGACAGTAGGCAGAACAGTATAATTTACACTCCAAACTAGTAACACGAATTGAAATCACGGATAATGGGAAAGTTTGGGATTTTCCTGTTTGCCTGATTATTTGATTTTCTGCAGGGAAGGTGAGAAAATTTGAAGAGAATTCAAAACAGATGACATACTAAAGATGCTCTCAAATGAAGGCAAATATTTTCCAACTATTAGGGAATTGAAACTAAAAATTCATTGCTTTTGTTCTCAGTCTTTGTATGGCCCAAGTTGTTTATTACTAACTTGGACAAAAGCCCTTGAAAGACAGCAATTCTGAAGTGGCAAAACCATAAATAAGAGGACCTAATGAAAGCTATTTCAGGCTCTAAGTATTCTGATTTTATATTTCAACAGTTGAGGTCTACTCCTTCATTGTAGTGGGGAGAGCTGAAATATAGTCATAGGAAAATCAGAGATGTCTACTTATGTTGTCTTTGAAGGCCGTGGATATTCATTTCCATGAAGTGAATAGTATAAAGGGATATTGCCAGAGTCATGAGTGATTTTTAAACATAAAATCAAAGAAGATGAAACAATCTGAAAAAGAAATGTATCACATAAAGATGAAAACCACTTCTTGTAAGCCATGCACTGCATGATGAATGTGCACAAACTTACCCAAAGCACACTTTGCCATGGCAATTTCTAGTAAACTATTATCTCTTTAGAAAAGATGCTGTGATATTTTAGAATTCCCAGTAGCTGGAAAGACCCGTCAACACAGAATTGCACTTAATGATGGTGCATCCTACAGGACTGTGAGAGATTTTCATGGAAGAAAAATGTATGTAGGTCTGTATGAAATATTAATGATACAAAACTGACAGTGATATGATTAATGCTTCAATATGGATTACATTTCTGTAAACATACTCTGATTTGTTCTCAAAATAACCATACTGAGGTATTTGTTTCATTGTGATCATCACACTGACTTAAATGTTCAGTTTGCCTTTTTGGTTTTGGTTTTGGTTTTTTTGTTTGTTTGTTTTTTTCCGTTTGTTTGTCTTTTTAATTTTCTCTGTATTTGGTTTCATAATAAGATGTGTTCTCTACTCAATATTAAGAACTTTCCTGAATTAACATAGTTCTGAAAATCAGATTGAGTATCTAAACAACTTGGACTTTGAATCATGGCTCATTGTGGAGCAAATAATGGATAAATGTAGGAAACAGGAATTATCTCAGCTGTAAGGGAATACTTTGAAATATAATTCCTAAAAGTATCTCATTAATGTAAGATTTAGTGGTTGGATATAATTAGTAAGAAGCGTAGCTCCATTATGGATTTTATGCAGTCATGGAGTGCGCATATGCAGTGCCATGGCGGTAACGATCTTGCTCTTGCTCATTTGGTTGTCTTCTGCCCCCTGCTTTTGGAAACTGTTCTCTTTTTGTCAAGCAGAGTTATATTCTACATGTACCACCTCTGGCAATGTATGGAAGGAAGATATAGCTATGAAAGTCATTGGATTAAATGATAGATTCAACTTCTTTCAACATCAAATTTTGGTGGCACATACTGTAGGTACTCTATCTGGGACAGATAGCCTGCCTTAAAACTCACAACTAGAAAAATCAGAATAATTAGTATCTGGTGAGCAGGTACAAACTTCTATCTGGAGGTGAAAGGAGAACAAGAAAACCTCTTGGGGATTGTGGGAACTAAACAAGGAAAGATACCCAAGTCTGTAGGGACCCTATTGGTCTCAATGCCTTCTCCCAAAGCTGAAGGTCCACCAGTCTTCCATTTATCCCATGATCTAATTCTTCTTGTAGATTAGCCCTTCCCATGCTCCAGATTGTTACGTAATATTTGCTTCTAAGGCCGTGCTTTTGCACAGGTGAATGTACTAATGTGATTTGCCAAATGATCATCAGGTTCTTATTCCTATATCTTAGCACCAATAGTTTAAAATGAAAACTTCTTCACTTTCTGAGAACAATTGTAAGTAAAACTCCATTTTCGTGGAGACAGGGATTTTCCTAGCAGTGATTCTAGGAGCTGGTTGCCTTACTCCCGACTTTTCGTCCAGTTGTAAACACAAATAGAGACACATTAATTCCTCTCAAAATGACTTGGCTGTTGAAGGATTAACCTTCAATTTCTGTTCCTTAGTATTCTTCCCTCCAAAGCATAATTTGACCAAAGGTAAGACTGTTGAATTTTCTTTCTACTTTGAATCAGGACATGAGAAAAAAGCTGGCTTATGCATGTGCTTCACTTTAGAGTTTAATTACTAAAATTCTCAAGATTGCTATATATTTGAATTTGCTGAATTATTAAATAATGCTGCAGGGTAATGCAGTTCGTGATCTTCCCATTTAAAAACATGATGGCAATTTTATCAGCATTTTTAATAGAAATTCATATTTAGACCCAAGTAGACTGCTATTAATCTGAACAATTTCTTTCATACTGAGGCAAGAATATTGGTGGCTGTGGGTTTGTCAGATGCAGAACAAAGTGATATGAAACCATTTTAATAAAAGGCAATTTCCCCTTCAGCAGGATTTTAGTTGAAGTTTACTTCCATTATTTATTTGAATCATTTAATAATCTGTTGCAGTCCAATTAAAAAGACAGATTGGACTGAACCCATATTTAGAAGAACAGTGCATAAGACTTTCTCCTGCTGTCAAAATTCTGTTTAATTAGCACTGAAATTTACAGCATCTATCTTTCCACCTAAATTACTGTAGCCAGCTAAAATGCAATATGTTTCCATACCTGTGAAATGTTCAGGATAATCAAGAAGAAGCAGGTCAGAGTTTTCAGATTCTCCTACATACCTAGCTGAATGCACTCACAAATAAAATCTTTACCAGTATCAAAGAAGCAGATCACAGACCTTGCAATATGTTCAGATCTGTTCCAAAGCAATGAAGCTATTCAATAGTTAAGGTGAGTTGAATCCATTACTATCTCGTTCTGAAAGCAAATCTGTGATTTTAATGTTCAGGGTGTTCAGTAGAGCCAGGCTATGGGATGTTGTATGTATGTAAGAAAAAGCAAGAGGAAGAATAGCTAACTACAAAAACATTAAAGCCCATATGTTCCCAACAGCTGCACGAACTGGAAAATTGTCAGAAGCTGGGCAATATTGGTCTAACAGTTTCACCTGCCTGAGCATGCGGGGTGCATGGTTTTAATGTTGCAGTCAAATTGCTGCGTATGTTGCTGTCTCCATGATACTTGTGGAGACACTTGGATACTTGTGTACTCCACAAGTACCCTTCATCTTCTAGATTATTTTAGTGAAATTAATAGCATCTTTCTGTCCAGGACCACCTACTGAGTTTTGGTTGGATGACTTCCAGGACAAGAGACTGATCTACTGAGAAAGGTTGGCAGACTTTGGAATGGACAGTGAATCAGGAGCAAAAAGGTGAGAAAAACTGAGGGATAAGATAATCTTACTTCACAAAGAATAGTTTCTTTGTATTTTTGATAACTTGTCATCATCAAGAGTTAGGATTTCTATCTGGGCACCAGGAATTTTAGTGAGGGGGAGCTGCATTGCAGAAGTTTGCCACCAAGCACTATGATTTCATTTTGGAGACACCCATCTCCTTGTCTGATCCTTCTAGCCACCACTGACTCTCCCTGTTAACCCTACTTCTTCTGGGGTGGCAGCTGCAGGGCATGTGTTTATTCATACTGAATACCTCTTGTGGCCCACCCATGACACAATTCAGGGACCTCAGTGGAAGCTGTATGGTGCCTAATTTTCAAGCACCAGTCACTCGTTGGTTCGTAGTAACAGTCCAATTTACATAACTACAACATGGAACAAAAATTGTTCTTAATTTGTTGCTAGAATAGTATCAAATTGTTTCCACTACACATCCTAAAGCTCTTGCCCAGGTTTGTCCTTGAGAGGATTCAACTAAGTTCTGTGTTTCCACCATGAAACTCCCATCATTTTGATGCGCATTGAACCAGAGCTCTTCCTAGAGCTGGGTAAAGAGTTCTTCAAGGTGAGTTGAACTGTGTAGCTTTGAAATATGTTTTTGTATTAGGAACCTGACAAGTATCACATTTCTACCTTGTGCATTCATTCTTTGAAATATAACTACAGTCAGCTTCTAATATGCCAAACACCTATGACTCTTTCCTGTCATCTATGAGGGAGTATTTTCTTGATATAGAAAACTGTCTTTTTTTTTTTTTTTCTTCCCTAGAAAACAAAAAAAATTTTGTTCTAATTTGAGTGATAACATCACTTCAAAATGATGAATTGTCACTTTACCTGGGAAAATTCAAAATTGCTAAGAATAACAGACTCCAATAGAGATGTCACTTGGAGGAAAATCTTCTATGACAGCATGTTTTTTCTTTGCTAGAAAGCACATTAAACAAGACACTGCTAAGGCTAAATTGATCCTCCCATAAGAAATCATAAGCTCTTGTATTTTATTTAAAAAATAAATAAAAGGAGTCGATTGTCTTTAATTTTAATTTGGTTAACTTCCATGTTCACAGCTCTGATATCCCACTGTAATTCATTTCTGCATGAAGTGCCTCATAGTTAAGGAGAAACAAGTGTATTAGTGAAAAGCAATAAATGACAGATACTGCTTCATACACAGGAATTAAGTAGATGTTAACTATGAAATTTAGTTGCATGAACTGCAGTTGGTGAAACTGCCTATATTTACAGGTGACTAGTGCCATTTTGTGCACTTAGGATATCCAAGACATATCCACAGGACTGGGGGAGTATCATAGAAATACAGGAGATGCTCAGCTCTCTGCCAAGACTTGCTTTTAAGTTCACCCTATGTTAGGTCATCTTAAACCCACCTGCAATTTAAGCTCACCTGAAAGAAGCACAGAAGGCTTGGTTCGGTGGACTAAAACAGGCATCTAGTGCCATTTGAGATGCCCTAGGGCATTCGAGACACATCCATGCTTTTGGCAGATGTGACAAAGGACAAACAGGATGCCTGCACAGTTTTGGAGCATCTGGATACCACGCACTGTGCCTGAGGACATCTGAAATGACACTAAATGCCATTATTAGACAACTGAATTTGACACTTACTGCCCCCCCCCCCCCCACTTTCAAAACCATTAGTCATAATAATCTATTATAATATAACAAAAGAAGGCTACACTTAACCCAGGAATTTTAATGTTAATTGCTCCAGAATAAAAACTGGATTTTGTTAACAGATGGATTATTTCCTGTTGTTATCTTAACGTTGTTCCAAAGCATTTGGAACATTCAGTTCATCTGCAGGGCACTTTACAGTCCTCACTGCCAAAGACAAGTTGAAAATACCAAGCAAGATGGTTTTGCATTGCCCAGTTCTGCACAACACATAGTCAACAGATTAACACTTGCCCATACTCCATCACTAAGAGCCCAGGTAAGACTGGAAACAATTGCATGAGATTCCTTTGAGTTCACTAAACATATTGTTTTCATTAATTGTTAATTGTACTTTCATTCGCAGCACTGATGATGTGGAAATTAGTGATCCAGATGTAGACAGAGCTGAAGGAAAGGCTAGTGATTCCTGCAGGAGATTCTGAGTACTTGCACACTTCTGTTGCAGTCTGTCAGGGGAAAGAGTTGAGCAGTTACATACCAAAACAGGTCTAGCAGAAAGCTCTTTAACATGAAATCTATGAATCCATGTCTTAACATTGACCACACCCTAGATAATTCAGTTTGTCTTTTCTTTTGGCTACTGCTTATGTGATTCATACTTACGGAGATTTTGAAAGTTTACTTCTGCCAGATTCTCCCATTAGTTAAAATATTATAAATGAAGGATAACTTCTCATGAATTAATTTACCAGTGTAAAATAAACAAACAAGGAAAGTAATCAAATAATTTTACATTGCATACATACCATCTATCTATTGACTAGTGTGCCACTAATCTCTTTATTCTTCTAGTTAGCAGCTACTCAATTAAAGAATATAATTTTATAGAATCATAGAATGGTTTGGGTTGGAAGAGACCTCAAAGATCGTCTAGTTTCAACCCCCCTGCTATGGCAGGGACACCTCCCACTAGATCAGGTTTCTCAAAGCCCCATCCAACCTGGCTCTAAACACTTCCAGGGATGGAGCATCCACAACCTCCTTGGGCAACCTGTTCCAGCACCTCACCACCCTCAGAGTAAAAAAATTCTTCCTTATATTTAGTCTAAAACTCCCCTCCCTCAGCTTCCACCCATTACCCCTCATCCTATCATTACAGTCCCTTGTAAAAAGTCCCTCCCCAGCCTTCTTGTAGGTGCCCTTCGGGTACTGGAAGGCCACTATGAGGTCTTCCAGAGCCTTCTCTTTTCCAGGCTGAACAAGCCCAAGTCTCTCAGCCTGACCTCACAGGAGAGGTGTTCCAGCCCTCTGATCACCTTGGTAGCCCAACTCCTCTAGACTCATCCTAACAGTTCTATATCCTTCTTGTATTGGGGGCTCCAGAGCTGGACACAGTATTCCAGGTGGGGTTTCACAAGGGCAGAGTAAAGGGCAGAATCACCTCCCTCAACCTACTGACCACCCTTCTTTTGATTCAGCCCAGAATCTGGTTGGCTTTTTGTGCTGCAAGTGCACACTGTTGGCTCATGTCGATATTATCATCCATCAACATGCCCAAGTCCTTCTCCCCAGGACTGTTCTCATTCCACTCATTACCCAGCCTGTATCTGTGCTTGGGATTGCGCTGGCCCAGGTGCAGGATCTTGCACTTGGCCTTGTAGAACTTCATGAGGTTGGCCTGGGCCCACCTCTCCAACCTGCCCAGGTCCCTCTAGATGGCATCTCCCTTTCCTCCAGTGTGTCAACCACACCACACAGCTTAGTGTCGTCAGCAAACTTGCTGAGGGTGCACTCCACTTTCCATATTGCCAACAAAGATATTAAACAGTACCTGTCCCAGTACCTATCCTTGAGGGACACCACTTGTCACCGATCTCCACTTGGACATTGAACCATTGACCGCAACCCTTTGAGTGCAGCCTTCCAACCAATTCCTTATCCACCGAGTGGTCCATCCATCAAATCCATGTCTTTCCAACTTGGAGACCAGGATGTCATGTGGGACAGTGTGAAAGGCCTTGCACAAGTCCAGGTAAATGACATCAGTTGCTCTTCCCTTATCTATTGATGCTGTCACTCCATCATAAAAGGCCACCAAATTTGTCAGATAGGACTTCATTTCACTCCATCTACAAGAGAAGCAGAAAGGAGGATCCAGGAAACTATAGACCTGTCAGTCTCACCTTGGTACCAGAGAAGGTCATGGAGCAGATCATCTTGAGTGCCATTAGAAGTCATATAATGGACAAACAGGGGATCAGGCCTAGTCAGCATGGGTTTATGAAAGGCAGGTCCTGTCTGACAAACCTGATCTTCTTCTATGACAAGATGACCCAACTACTGGACGAGGGAAAAGCTGTGGATATTGTCTACCTGGATTTTCAAAAAGCATTCGACATAGTTCCCCATAGAATTCTCATAGGAAAACTGGTTGCCTATGGCCTGAATGAGCGAACAGTCTACTAGATCAAGCACTGGCTGGCTGGACGATCCCAGAGAGTGGTGGTCAATGGAGTTAAATCCAGCTGGCAGCCAGTCACAAGTGGTTTCCTCAGGGCTCGGTGTTGGGATCATTTCTGTTTAACATCTTTATTGATGATCTTGATAAGGACATAGAGTGTAATTATCAGTAAGTTCGCAGATGACACCAAGTTAAGCGGGAGTGTCGATCTGCATGAGGATGGGGAGGCTTTACAGAGATACTTGGATAGATTGGATCAGTGGGCCAATGTTAATGGGATGAGCTTCAACAACGCCAAGTGCCAGGTCCTGCACTTGGGCCACAACAACCCCCTGCATGGCTACAGGCTTGGGGAGGTGTGGCTGGAGAGCTGTCTGGGAGAGAAGGATCTGGGGGATTTTATTGACAAGCAGCTGAACATGAGCCAGCAGTGTGCCCAGGTGGCCAAGAAAGCCAATGGCATCCTGGCTTGTATTAGAAATAGTGTGACCAGCAGAAGTAGGGAGGTGATAGTCCCCTTGTACTCTGCACTGGTGAGGCCACACCTGGAGTATTTTGGGCACCTCAATGTGAGAGAGATATCAAGGTGATGGAGCAAGTGCAGAGGAGGGCAATGAGCTGGTGAAGGGCCTGGAAAATAAATCCTGAGGAGCAATTGAAGGAGCTGGGACTGTTCAGTTTGAGAAGGAGAAAGCCAAGGGGAGACCTCATCACTCTTTACAACTACCTGGAAGGACATTGTAGAGGTTGGTGCTGGTCTCTTCTCACAGATAATTAGCGATAGAACAAGAAGGAATGGTTTTAAACTACAACAGATGAGGTTTAGACTGAACATTAGGGAAAAAAAATTTTCACAGGAAGAGTGGTCAGACAGTGGAATAGGCTGCCCAGGGAGGTGGTCGAGTGACCATCCCTGGATGTGTTTAAGGGTCATTTAAATGAGATGCTGGGGGATATGGTGTAGGGGAGAACTTTGTAGGTTGGACTAGATGATCCCAAAGCTCTTTTCCAACATGAATGATTCTGTGATTCTGTGATTTTCCCTTGGTGAAGCCATGTTGATTTCCCCCAATCACCTCCACATTGTCCATGTGCCCTAGCAGAGCCTTTAGGAGGATCTGCTCCATGATCTTGACAGGCAAGGAGGTAAGACTGACTGGCTGTAGTTGCCAGAATATTCCCTTTTTCCCTTTTTAAAAATGGGGTGCTGGTAAAGACTGAGGCAAAGAACTCAATGAGAACCTCAGCCTTCTCCATATCCTCTGTGACGTGTTCTCCTGTTCCCTTCTGGAGAGGACCCATATCTTCCCTAGCTTTCCTTTTATCCTTTACATGCCTAAAATTTTTTTCTTATTTCCCTTGATGTCTCGGTCTAGATTTAATTCTGTCTGGACTTTTGCTTTCCTAACTTGATCACTAGCTACTTGGACAACTTCTTTATATTCTTCCCAATCTACCTGTCCTCCATCCTTTCACTTTCTGTAAATTTTCTTTTTATCTCTAAGCTTGTCCAGGAGCTTCTTGTCCATCCATGCAGGTCTAGCATTCTTACCTGCCTTCCTCTTTTTTGGAATACAATGTTCCTGGGCTTGGAGGAAGTGGTCCTTGAATATGCCCTGAGGATCATGAATTCAAACATTTCATGGTCGCTGCAGCTAAGGCTTCCCTTCAGCTTCACATTAGCCACCAGCCCCTCCTTGTTGGTGGGAACAGGGTCCAGCATGGCACTCCTTGTTGGCTCCTCTACCGCCTGGAGAGGGAAGTTGTTCTCAGTGCATTCCAGGAACCTCCTGGATTGCTGGCGCCCTGCTGTGCAGTCCTTCCAACAGATATTCGGGTGACTGAAGTATCCCATAAGGACCAGGGCTTGTGAATGTGAAGCTTCTCCTATCTGTCTATAGAGGGCCTCATCTACTCGGTTATCCTGATTGGGTGGCCTGTAGCAGACCCCCACTATATCACCTTCCCCTACCTTTCCTTTAACCTTGATCCATAGCTCTAAGTTTGTTCCTCATTCATCCCCAGGCCAAGCTCCATGGATTCCAGCTGGTCATTAACATAGAGGGCAACACCTCCTCCTCTTCTTCCCTGTCTGTCTTTCCTTAAGAGCCTATACCCATCTATACCTATGCTGCAGTCATAGGAGCCATCCCAACACATCTCAGTAATACCTATAACATCATAACCTTGTAGATGTGCACACATCTCTAACTCTTCTTGCTTATTCCCCATGCTCCATGCAATTTTGCCTTGTTTGTTACTCTTAGACCCCTAGAATCATCTAAAAGAACTGACCAGTATTTAAAAGAACTGACTTCAGTATTTTATAAACTAGATGGTTTATACTCCACTTCCATTTAGCAGTTTTCTTTGATGTAAATATTTTAAATTAAGGGTTCTGCCTTTATCAGGTTTGAGATTTACAGTTCCAAATGTACTTCATTTATATTTCTAAAGATACTTCATAATAATACAAGAAGGATGCAAATCAGTGATTTTACAGCATTAAAACAGGTAAATTAAAGAACCTTGAAGGCTGAGAAATTCATGGCTGAATATTAAATTGAAAAAGCTCAATAGTGGCCATATGACACTTTTGAAGAGATGCAAACATTTAAAGGGTAAAATATCCACTATGGAGAAAGCTGTTTTACAGCATTGCCAAGCTGAAAAGCACAGGACAAAGTCTGTGAGAGCATGAGGACAAAGTATTTCTCACAGAAGAGATCCAGCTATGGTAAAAGAAAAAAAGAATCAGAAGAGATTATAATCAGACTTTCTTTATGAAACACAGCCAAACCTTAAACAGAAGAGACTCTCTGCTCCATCTAAGAACCACCCTGCTTTGTACTGAGAAACATTAATCTCCCCAACTCCAACCTGAATTACAAGAATCTGAAGAAAAAAATCAGTAAACCAAATTATCAGAATCTCAGAAGTTAAAAATCACACAGCCCAAGCAAAGACCTACACTGAAAGAGAAAAATGCCAAAGAAAATGCCAGGGACTCTTCTGAATTCCTTTAGGAATTTCTTTGTTGCTATTTTTTAGCATGGAAGATCATCAGATACTATGATAATGGAGTATAAAACTGTATTGGGAGTTATTTTCAAGACAGGAATAGTGAGTCTGGCTAAACAAAATGTAAATGTGATTATCTTGTCTCTCCCAAAGGTTGTTGTTTCTGCCACATCAGAAAGAAAACACAAGACAAACATGCACTAGAAAAGCCTCCTGGAATATCTTGTAGGGCAAAAATCCTTAACAGACATGAGGACAGAAGATATGATTTGGCCGTAAATTGAGTATGCTGTCCGCAGGCACAAACAGGATCTATTCTTGCAGATAAGATTTTGCAGTGTTCTCAGATCACTGCTGGGTCAGTCACTTACTTTCATGCAGCTGATCTGCAAGAGGCCATTAAGGACCCTTGTAAAGTTGGTATGACAGGTCATTTCCTTCTCTAATTCAAGTGTTTCTGTGACAGAATATGCTAATCTGTGAACAGCTTATAGCATTAACATATTCAGGAATGCTCTACATCCAGCAAGACACTGTTTCCATCAGCAAGTGCAAATGGCACTAAGCATTGAGTTTACTCCATCACCAGGCTCTCAGCTTTGCACTACCAGGAAAATTATGCCATTATTTATTTATTTACAATGACAAGTTAATTAATTTCATTGCAGCCTTGTCTTCAATTTACCTCTTTCTTTGTACCTCCCCCCCAAACGTCTTCCTCCTTTTCTCCTGGTCTTTCATGCTGGTCTTTCTCTCTCTTTCTGCCCTCCTACTCCAGGCAAAAGCATCTGTTCTAAGTCTGCAAAAGGCTTCAGGTTTTACTGTGCTTTCTGGTATCTTTAAACTGTGGCTTTAATTTCAAAAATAGTTAAACTGGAAGAATGCAAACTCTTTATTCAGCTTCCTTAAATAGAAATTTCAGCTTTCAATTTCCTGCTGTTATGGACAAGCACCACAGGATATACTGGCACACTCACAGAACAGATGCCATTAGTTGGAGAGGAAGGGTGTACAAAGAGAAATTGGAGTGTTTCATTCACATATTTTTCTTGTGATGCTGCAATGGTTGTTTTAATTAGTTTTGGGAGGCTTCTCTCATCACCTAGAATTGATGCAAGTAGGTAGCCTGAGATTTTCAGCAGCGGGTGGTGGCAATGTGTGCAAAGGAGACATGCAGGGAGCTGCAGGGCATGGTTATGCAGCGCTTTCTAAAAAGCAGGCCCCACTGAAGTTTCATGAAAAATACTTAAACACCCCAAAAATCAACCATCTGTTTGGAAAAACGTGGTCTTACCATTTTAATGTCCTCACACTATGTCACTCTGAAGGAGCACTTAAAGGGAGCTCTGAAGGACCATCCCTTTTTCCTGCTAGTGGAATCTTCTCCCATACTCAGATTTTTTGAAGTTAGTCAAGTCACTTATAGGATAAACAGAATGAAAAGAACCACAGTGAGGCTTGTTTCCATTAAAGAAGCCACCACTATTACTTTAAATAACCAATTTCAGGTGGTATTTTATTTCAAGCCATTGGGTTCCTACAGCAACCACTGCAAAATCCACGTGGAAGAAATGACCTTGCAGTTCAAGGCTCAGTCTCCTGCCTTTCCTCTGTTCTCCACCTGTACCCACCACTGTCCTGTCACTCAGGCCATAGATTGTGCTTTCTTTGTATCCAGTCTTGCCATTAAAATGTATTGAGAAATCACTGTGTGGCTATAATTCATTTTTTGTTTTCCCCGCCCTCCAAAGTCATTCTCAGGGCACAGGGAAGGCTGGCTGTTCCCTAAGGGTTACAATTGAACTGAACAATGCCAAAACCTCAGAATTAAGAGGAAATTTTAGCTAGAAGCAACATGCAAAAATGAGGCAAGTGTAGAAAACACCATGAAGAAGCTGTGTTGAAGACGACCAACATGTACAGTATCAGTATAGCTTTTTTTAATTAGCAAAAGTATTTTCTCATGTTTCATTCTATTATACGTAATAGATCTGTAATTTGCTAGTGGTTTTTAAAAGTGAACATGCAGCCTCATCAATTTTTTTCTGCTTCTCATTTTTTTATATAATTACAATGGAAGTTGTACTATGAGACAGAAAAGCATCCTCAGCAGACAGAGGAGAGGATGCTGTGACTTCTTACTAGATCAACTGCACAGACACAGCACACATAGCATAGTATACAGCCAGTGTTTAACATGCTGCAGTGTGCAGCACTGGCTAAACACTGTCCTTGGTGAGAAAAGTGAGAGCTTTATAGGCAGCCCTCAGTCGCTCTGATCTGGCAGAAGTTCACGCTACATCCTGTACAGCTGCCTCCTTGTTTTCTTCAATGGATCATGGTTTTCTATTCTTCATACCAGTCAGGCGCAAGCTGAATGTTTCATGGCAGGGAAGTTTATAGTATGATACATTAATGGTGTAAACATTATTTCTGATACACAAAATAGAAAATTAGAATGTTTGCAGTATACTTGCATAGTGTTTGACTAGGACTATAGGGCAGTATGGTGCCTTGCTGAAGGAAAAGCCTAAAGCAATGGAAACCCTTACTTCTTCCTAAGCATTTCTGCCACCATCACATCATTATACCTCTAGATAGAGCATCTGCTGTTGCTTTCGCTGGTAATATCCTACTCAGTACATGCATAGTCAGCACTAGTCTATTGACTACTGTTTGCACCCAGATCAGCAGCCACAGGCATTTGACATCAGTGTAGATGACTGTATGATGTTTGCTGTACTGTGCATGTTGTTAGGCAGAACTCATCATTACCAAGAGACAAACCCTCCAGCCCTGCTGGGTAGGCAGAGAACATGTCCTGGGTTCCTGGGACCAGCTTTCCATTGCAGGAACCTTGTGTCTAGAGAACACAGTCAGAATTTAGATTGTGAACGGCTTAATTTCTGTGAATAACCTTCTTTATCCTTTGGGTAAATAATAAAGTTTAGCAGCTTAAGACAGACTCACATTGCTGACTCTTTGGGTTTTTCTCCACAGAAAAAAAATAACAAGGAAAAGAAGCCTCTGCACTCAGAGCTGTCGACTGTACTGAAGTGCAGCTCAGCTATGACTGCAGCACCATCTTCCCAGGCCCATTAGGCTTGCTAAGTGCCATCTGCAGGCCTTCTCGGGAGCACCGAGTGGAAGCTTTTATTACTGTCTGGTCCCACTGAAAATAACTGAAAAAGATTTGCAGCCTAGAAAAAATTGTAGGAATATGAATGAAATGAACTCTGTCTTGTCTCGTAATCTTTTAGTAATTTCTAAGAATAAGAATTTCTCTCAAGATTCTCCTCCACTGTCCCCCCAAAATCTTAAACAAATATTCACTAGCTAAATAATGGGCTTAGATTTACTGTTTTGTCTCGAAGGTCTAGTCAAGTTCAGGCTTTGTTGGATTTCCATAGCACAATATTACTTTGTACAGCCTGGTTCAGTTCATATGGTGACAATAATAACACTAACCCTATCCTCAAAATATATTAACTAACTGCTAATTCGCCACACTGTAAGTTATATTTTCATGTAAAATTAGTTTCCTTTTCCTTACAGTTAATAAAGCCATTTAAAGCATCCTTTAGTAACATAGCGAAAACAGTTCTGTCAAATGACTCTGCCCATAACACAACTTATATATTGTCACACATGCAGAAAGGAAAAAACAATGCAGTGAAGCAAAATGCCTGTTCAGGAGGAGTACATCTATGATTCAACAAGCAGGGTATCACTTTTACAAAGCACGCCCACCCATCATTCTTTAAATGACTGTAACGAATTAATAAACTTTTTTTTTTTTTTTTTTTCAGTGCAGTTTCAGCTTTTGAAGAAAGAGCTACAGTCAGTGAGGCACCTTGCCACTACGCTGCAACTCTCTTGCTGCTTGGTGCCTGCAGACACATCTGTCTGGCTGATTTCATGCTTCTCTCATCTCCCTCACTTAGCAGACCACCAGACCACAACCACAGGCACAGTGGGGAAATGTTCCTGTGATGTGGTTTCTGAAATTTGGCTCAGTTTTTCTTTGCCTGGCAAAGGCTTATTCATTTCCATGCTCTGAGCCAATCCTGTTCCCAGTCAATGATAGCTGTGTGAATGCATCTGAGTGCTGAATTTAGCTTTTTGTGTTCAGCTGGTTTCACAATGACTTCTTCTGACTCAGCGTTCATTCTGGCAAATAAATTCAATTTTTAATGAGTTACCACTTAGCAGTTTTTTTTTTATTAGCAAGTAAATTATTCCTACTTCACTTTGATTTTGTTTTCTTTTTTTCTTAAATTAAAAAATCAAAGTTCATTTCTAAGAACTGTTTAGAGTCCACAGTAGATTAAATTTTCAGGTGTAAGTAGCATCTTGTTCAGCCTTAATAGATCTCAGTGATGTCTGGTGCCTCCTGTGAGTAGTTTAAAAGTTACTTAACATGATTAAGTATGGGCTTTCAAAAGCAAAAGCTTAGGATCATTTCTAAACACATCCTTTCCAGAATGCAGACATTGACAGCTGTACAAAGGATATACTATAAAAATGCTCGGGAGGTCCCTGGTCCAGCCCTGTCACAACAGGCTCAGCACTGAGGTCAGACTGGGCTGCTCTTGTGATGTTAAACAGAACGGGCCCCAAGGCAGACCCCTGTGGTACTCCACTGCCACCAGCCTCCAGGTAAACATGATTCATTAATCACTGTCCTTTGAGCCCAACCATCCAACTGCTTTTTAATCAACTAGTTGTCTGCCCCTCCACACTGTACTGTCCCAACTTAGTTACAAGAATATTGTAGGAGGCACTGTTGGAAGCATTGCTAAAGGCAAGGTGGGTGATATCCACCACTCTCTCTGGTCCACAAAACTAGTCATATTAACACAGAATTCAATCATGTTGGTCAGGCATGATTATTCCCTGGAAAATCCATGCTGGCTGTTGCCAGTCACTTCCTTCTCCTTCACATACCCAGAAATGCCTTTCAAGAGGACCTGCTCCACAGTTTTTGCAGAGATCAGTGTTTTGGAGACTACTCTACTGATAGAAATTGGTCCAACTTCCATGTAAAATAAATTGTATTGCATTTCCTTCTATGCTAGTAGATGGATTTGAAGCCTTCACGGTGGATACAACATTTGGTTAATCACTCAACTTCATTTTAAAGTTGGTATTTTCAGGAATCCCATTAATTAAACTCCAGTTCTTTCATGACGTTTTTGTCCATTGCTTGACAATGGAATTTACGGCTTGGGCTATAATAAAATGCCACCAAAGCTGCTGAAATTTGGGAATATAGCTGAGGGAAGCTTTTTTCCAGAATACAAGTAGTGACCATAATTCATTCATTTGAATTCATTTTCAAAGCAATGTCTTTATTTTCATTTATTATTGGAATTGTTCATAAACATTTATTTGCATACTTTTGACTGTGTTAAAGAAACCTGAGTTATGATTGAAAGTGTTAAACAGAAAGAAGTTAGGAACTACTACCTTTGGAATTGCTTTGTGTGTTAAACCTGTGTTTGGGGTATGTGCCCAATCCTAGTATACATGAATGACTACTGAGGTGTCTGAAAGCTGGTTTTGCAGGAAACGTTCACTTGACATTTCTAAATTTCAACTCAGAAAATACTTTTTCTTTTCAGCACATGGCTTCTTACTTGCTCCTGTTATTTTTATGCTGTGATTGTGAACTGTGATAGGGGCTGTCTTTCTAGTCTGTGTTTAGACAGCACCTGGGGCAACACAGCCCTGATAAATGACTAGCAATAGGGAAAGGGAATTATACGTAACAGACATACCTAGCTGCTAAGTTTTGAGACACTTCTACATTATGTGTCACCGCCCAAAATGATTTTGCCATAACTTACTTCTCTTCCTTCCCTTCTCCATAGCCATGTAATTTCATACGATGAAATGGGTATTGTAATTATCTAATCTGCCCATATACAGGCCTGAGGGACAGTTAACGGGAACTCAGATTTTCTGCTTCCATCCCTCTCTATATCATACTGCAGGGAAATACGTGGATTTTGGGGGGTTCTGCAGCAAATTTGCAGATAGATCTCATTCCACTGTTTTAACAGTGTATTTTGGCATCACAGATGGATTGCATTAGAAAGAAAAACTGTTTTCTGCCTTGGCTTCTGAATCAGGCCAGCCACACAGCTTCATGGTTTGTGAATATCATAGTTTCTTCTTGTGGTGCATGTGTGAAAGAAGGAAAATGGCAATATCAGGCATTTAGGTCTCAGTAGAAGCTTACCAGAAATTAACAGGACAAAGGAAAAATATTTCATTAACTGTAAGTACTCCTCCTCAAAATCCTCCTGCAAATTATATGAAAAAAAAAAGTCTTATAGAAAAAGTTGTGAGAATGTTAATAATGGAAAGTGTTAAAAAGCCAGGATATATCATCCCTACTTCCCCAGGTCTCCTTCTAGCAATAAAGGTAGGCAGCATCTTAATACTTCGTAGTTAGGAAAATTTAGTTGAGTTTTAATATAGTAAAAGGAGAGTAACTCTTAAATACATTTCTGAAGGCTATCTGCAGCGTGCCGTAGCCAGCACAAATGATGATGTGCTTCAGCAATATTCACCATGGCATTCATTAAAGCACAGCCTTTATTTGGCTGAAATTACAACAGGAATTTGATAAAAGAGAGTTTATGAGTCAAGAGGCTAAATTCAATGCCTGGAATAATTTTACTGAATCAAATCCAATGGTGTGGTCTCCTAAAGTGCATTTGCTCAACAACTTTTGAAACAAAACAGACAAAACTGCAAAAGGTGCTGGCTTATAGCATTTTATTTAAAATCAATAGTGACTTCTGTGATCACTAACCTCTGGAGCACCGACAGCAAACATCTCTGCAAAAAGTATTTATTTTTAACTCCAGACAATAACTTTTTATTTTCCATTTAGTTCACATCTCCATCACTCCATTTTTTTCCCCACATAATCTGTTAATTTTTCAAGAAGATGTTTTTAAACAAGACACGGACAAAAAAATTCCTACATATCCCTTCACCTTCTGCCTGTGGGGAAACCACCTGGTCTGATCATTCAGGTTGTTTAGCTTTTGAATACCTCCTGGCTTTCCTAGCCTTGAAACTATTTTTTATCATCTCCCTTGCATGTTTCAGTACTGTCTCCTTTTGTCCCTTATAAAAACTGTTCCAGGACACTACACACATAGTGTCAGAGCACTTAGACTCCAAGGAAGATGGTAATTCAGCTTCCCAGTTTTAAAGCCTTATATTTAATAGGGACCTTTTCTCCAACTATTGTCTCCCAGACCTATACCCAAACCAAGGCTACTACTGAAAAGATATCTAGCAGGAATCTTGAAGAGCACATTAAACAAGTAAAACTCCTCAGTAAAATAATGAGAGACTAAGTAGGCTCCTTACTCTCAAACAAATTTCATAAATGAGGTTGCCCTAAATTAAGGAAGGCAAATTGCTAATGAGGGAAAGAAAGAGGGAACTTCCCTCCACCCTCATAAGGCAAGATCTAGCACTTCATGTTCTACCCACCATTCTTATGAAACTATCACAGATAGCCTGGGAACACAACAAAAAAGATATATCAATGAAAAGTCAGAGATGTCAATTGCTAAAAATTTTTAAGCTGGTAATAAGGTAGGGTGACAGAAAAAGATTTTATGGAATCTGTTCTTACCCTGATAACATGATGATCAAGGTGATCAATGTTTTTTACTCAGGCTAGCAGCCTGTCACAAGTGTGGTCCCCCAGGGATCAATACTGGGTCTCATGCTGTTCAACACCTTAAATGGGATTGAAAACACCCTCACCAAATTTGCTGATGACACTAAACTGTGTGGTGAGGTGGACATGTCAGAAGGCTGAGCCATCCTTACAGACAGACCTGGACAGGCTGGGCGTGGACAAGCAAGAACTGTATGAAGTTTAACAAAAACAAGTGCAAAGTCCTGCATCTGGGACATGACCAAAGGCCCCAGTATAGGCTAGGATCTGTGTGGCTGGGGAGCAGCCTTGCTGAAAGGGACCTGGGAGTCCTGGTGGACAACAAGCTGGACATGAGTCAGCAGTGCATTGCTGCAACAACAAAAGCAAATCACATCCTGGGCTGCATCTGCAAGTGCATTACAAGCAGAGCTACAGATGTAATCATCCCACTCTACTCAGCAATTGCCAGGCCACAACTTAAGTACTGTATCCAGTTTTGGTCTCCACAATTCAAAAAAGACACACACAGACTGGAGAGGGTCCAAAGGCATGCCATGAAGATGATCCAAGGGCTGGAGAACCTGTCCTATAATGAAAGGCTGAAGGATTTAGGTCTTTTCTCCCCAGAGAAGACAAGGGTCAGGGGGGACCTCATCACAGTTTTTCAGTACTTAAAGGGCAGCTACAAAGAGGACAGAGGCACTCTCTTCACAAGCAGCCACATAGAGGGCAACAGTTACAAGTTGCTCTAGGAGAGTTTTCATCTTGATGTAAGAAAGAATATTTCTACAGTGAGAACAATCAGTTACTAAAACAATCTCCCCAGGGATGTGGTGGAGTCTTCATCACTGAAGGTTTTCGAGATTCAACTGGACAGGGTGCTAGATAATCTCACCTAGGCTCTCTTTCCCACAGTGAACATCTGGACCAGATGAACTTTCAAGGTCTCTTCCAGTTTAGGCTGTTCTATTATTCAATAATCCAAGCTACACTGATGTTTTTGCCAACACTTGGACATTAATTTTTGATTAATAAAATGTCCACACCATCTTGTTATTAACTCACTGCATCCTCCAGAGAGCACCATGTTAGCAGCTTCTCCTCATGAGAATAAAAAAAGAGAAGAAACCAAACTCATCCCCAGACAAACCTAGATGGAAATGGTGGGCCAAGTGTTCTCCTTTCTATTAGGTGCCAGTGTCGCTTTCTCACATAGTGTAAGAAAACAATGGCAAAGATTATTCAGTGTCATTTCTCAACTTCCAATGATATAGGTCTGAGCATGTCTTAAAGACAGAGAGGATTTTTTTTTTTTTTTTGGTGTGTGTGTGGGTGGGTGGTGTTGGGGTGGGGGTGTTGAATGTAAGACCTGAGGAATCCTATCCAAGCCTGAAATTGAGAAGCAGATGGTACAATTCACCATTGGTTTGCTTGAATGAGCCAACATCAGCTATCTCTCAAAAACGTCGGATTATCTTCTTTGTCTCACCCTCTTCACAATTCTCTTGGACTCTAAATCAGATTTAATAAATTATTTGAGGATTTGGTTTTGACATGAATGATTGTGTCTTCTGTCCTGGCTCCAATTCATAGTCAGCACTGAACAAATAGCTTATCTGTCACACATCACCATTCTTTGACTGTGTGGCTTCTGGCTGTCTAAAATATAGCAAAATGATCATTGTTGCAGTCACACATTTTCTCCTTGATGAAGGATCATGCTGATTTTTTTTCTAAACTAAACTACTTTGAACATATAAATTGGCAGATATACAAAAAAAAAAATCCATAGTTGAGAAATCATAATAAAATGAAAGGATTATAAATATCAACAAACAAACCATAATTTGTGGATCAACTTGCATAGATTATGTATTGTCTTCATTTGACATAACTTTAAAGCACAGGTCTAGCACATGACACAGAAGGATTTAAAATCGTATGAGATTCTAGTTATTAGTAAAAAATAAAAGACCCCAGAGGATATCCTGATTTAGTTTTAAGGGCTGGAAAAATTGCAAAATTGCATCTTGAGGTCAGAATTAACTGGCAAAAATATTTTACAGAGGAAAGATCTTCTTATGAAAGTTAAGTCAAGAACTCAAATACCTGGGTATGCAGTTAGGAGCTCCAAGCTTTGCAAAGTAATTTCTTCAATAGTTAATTAAAAACATTAAGATGCCCACCTTGTTGCACCAATTTATGACTAAAATGTTGAAGTCTGAATGAGACAACTTTGCTAATAGTTTGATAGTTTTAAAATTAATTTCAATAAGCAGAAAATCATTACTAAATGAAGAAGAGGTTCAGTGAAGAGTGGCAGAAATGGTCAGAAGGCTGAAACTAATTATAAGCTACAACTAAAAGTGCTAAATATGTCAAACTTAGCAAAGGATTGTCCGAGGGGTAATATAACCAGTCATGGATATTTAAAAAAAAAAAAAAAGTTAAACTCAATATGATATGGATAAAGTAATGCTGAAAAAAATTGGCTAAATATCAGTAAAAAAGTAAGAATGAGTGTTTTCTGCTTTTCTTGATGAAAAAGCTGCATAGCCTGGGAATATTTGCTACATGAGGCATCATTGTAAAAGTGCAGATGGATTGTATGAATCAGTTGGCCACTGCCTTTATGAAAAGAACCTTTTTTTTTTTTTTTGTGAAAAGTGAGTGAAAATTCTTAATATTATCATCACTGAAAGTCTGACGAACACAGCCTGTCCTGTGGTCTCATGGCCATTATCCAAACCTCTCCAAAATCATGGGGTCTTTCCATTGACTTAAACAGGCTCTGACATTCTCTCAGAGTGAAATGAACTTATGGCTGGCACCCAAAGTTCAGGAAAGCTCAGAGGACAAGATCCTGACCTTTCTATGCCTAACAAGGGAAAAAAAAAAATAGTAAGGGAGGAGGCCAGACCTTGTAAAGACTAGCAACTTTGGGGCTTTCTTCCCTGAGGCATGTCTAAAGTAATGATACATGCTGGGGATTTGCTCCAAACTGATAGGGAAGGAAAAGGGAAGAGTGATTGTAGGAAGTTGGTTCAAGGAAGAGGGAGGAAGAAGAGCCTGGCACAGCAGAGAGGAATGAAGAATGCAGCTGGCAGCCCTTCCACAGAGCTCTGATAAGAGCTGCAGGGATTTAAGATCCTCCAGGTACCTTATGAATCTCTCCCACTTTCCTATTTCCATTACAAATTCAAGCAAAATTGAAAGCAAAAAGCAAAGGAGAAAAAGAGGAAAGGCTGTGCTTTGGTGGCAAGAGGAAGAAAGTATGCCTATTATAAGAAAAAAAAAGCAAATCACAGACATAAAAAAATGCAGCGTCTTGTTTTCTGCAACTATAGTAGCATATACTATAATACTGTGAACTTCAAGGCTATTACGAACACAAAGCATCTCTTAACTACATGGAGACTGGAAAGACTGGGAAATGTATATGACATAATAAACAAGGGGAAAGAAATATACATTCTCACATTTGATCTTTTTCAGTAGATAATGACATTTGGTTCTTTTTCTTATCCAAGTACTGAAAGCAGTAACTGCTAGGTGTCAAAGAGATGTATTCCTCAGTCTGATGTAATCAGATGTACTACTGAATCAGAACAGGGAGAATGAGAAATGGTGTGGAAGCAAGTGGTGTGCAGCCGGTGGGCAGCCAAAAGGAGGACAGTCACCTCCTTCCTTTGTCACTATCTTGGGTGACACACACTCAGCAGTGCACAACCAAACACCCAGAAGGGTCCCACCTCGGGCTAGCCACTCTGCCCCCAACACATGCCACTGACTTCAAGTACTACACTGACATCTACTTTCCTGGTGAAACTGGCTGCTCATGGCTTGGAGGGGCACACACTTTGCTGGGTAAAAAACTGGCTGGGTGGCCGGGCCCAAAGAGTTGTGGTGAATGGAGTTCAATCCAGTTGGTAGCCAGTCACAAGTGGTGTCCCCCAGGGCTCGGTTTTGGGGCCACTCCTGTTTAACATCTTCACTGATGATCTAGACGAGGGGATCGAGTGCACCCTCAGTCAGTTTGCAGATGACACCAAGTTGGGTGGGAGTGTTGATCTGCTCGAGGGCAGGGAGGCTCTGCAGAGAGACCTGGACAGGCTGGAGCCATGGGCTGAGGCCAACTGGAGGAGTTTCAATAAGGCCAAATGCCGGGGGCTGCCCTTGGGCCACAACAACCCCCAGCAGCGCTACAGGCTTGGGGAGGAGTGACTGGAGAGCTGCCAGTCAGAGAGGGACCTGGGGGTGCTGATTGACAGCCGGCTGAACAGGAGCCAGCAGTGTGCCCAGGGGGCCAAGAAGGCCAATGGCATCCTGGCTTGTGTCAGCAATAGCGTGGCCAGCAGGGACAGGGAAGGGATCTGACCCCTGTACTCGGCACTGGTGAGGCCGCCCCTCGATTCCTGTGTTCAGTTTTGGGCCCCTCACTACAAAAAGGACATTGAATGACTCAAACGTGTCCAGAGAAGGGCAACGAAGCTGGTGCAGGGTCTGGAGCACAGGTCGTACGGGGAGCGGCTGAGGGAACGGGGGGGTGTTTAGTCTGGAGAAGAGGAGGCTGAGGGGAGACCTCATCGCCCTCTACAGCTCCCTGAAAGGAGGTTGCAGAGAGATGGGGATGAGTCTCTTTAACCAAGTAATAAGTGACAGGACAAGAGGTAATGGCCTCAAGTTGCACCAGGGAAGGTTTAGACAGGATATTAGGAAGTATTTCTTTCCAGAAGGGGTTGTTAGGTGTTGGAATGGGCTGCCCAGGGAGGTGGTGGAGTCCCCATCCCTGGAGGCGTTTAACAGTCAAGTTGACACAGCGCTGAGGGATATGGTGTAGTTGGGAGCTGTCAGTGTTAGGTTAATGGTTGGACTGGATGATCTTCAAGGTCTTTTCCAAACTAGATGATTCTGTGAAGTGGTGGAAATGAAAATTTGGAGCACATCACACATTCTGTCCTCCTATTCAGTTTCAGGAATTTTAACATTGTTCCCTGTCATGGGGCTTGTGGCTCACAAAGGTGGAGATACAAGCCTGCAATTGATTCTGCCACTGAAAAAAAAATCACATATGACATGCTATAGGCCCTCAAACATTTTTTACTATTGAAGGCACAGAGCAACTGCAGACTACAAGCATTCCAGTTAGTTCAGTAAAATTTTTCTTTCTCTTCAGTGGGATAAAGATGTTTAAGTTAAATTTCTTTTTCCCAGATGTATTTATCTACCTCCCTATTACATCAAATGAGAGACAAAGATAAACAGAGGAATAGTTTCCATTCCTAAACTAAGCAAATAAATCAAAGTGAAAACCAAAAAGTGATCTGAGTTATTAATGAAGACCAATTTTGTTAATTTGATGAAACCAGAACATAGTGATAATTATTGTGACTATTATACATACTAATATAAAAACGAATTATAAAAAATTATATTATGAATAGCTATTCTACACAGCCATAGTACCTGTATTTATTGATAAGTTAACAAAGAGGAGAAGGTTTTTGCTTGGAAAAGACTTTCCAGTTAAAGCGAAGGATCGATAATCATAAAATATGATTAAATGTGGGCATGAAATAAATGGTCCTATTTTACTGAGAAGATTCCACCTGCATGAATGAAGCAGGATGGGTGACCTTACAAAGGCATTATCAGAAGAGATGGGAAGAAACAGAACATCCACACAAGAAAACTGGTGACATCCATAACAATAATAAGCTTGCACTAATGCATAGAGAGAGCCTGAAAAATTTGTCTTCCTGGGAGGTGGAAAACTTCAGCAGTCACAGACCAACTCTGTAAATACTGTTGAGGGGACATTCCCTCACCCAGGCATGTGCCATGTTCCACATGGCAGGTGCTGCTCTGGGTTTTCACCAGCAGTGACTTCAGTGGAAGGGTTTTGCCTCCCTCCCCCAGCCAGCCAGCCCAAGCACAAATATTTATTCAAATGGGATAAACAGCAGAAACAACTTTTTTTTAAGAAATAGAAATTCAGTTTACTAGGACTGTGGAAACACAGGGCCAGACATTTAAAAGTATAATCAAGCCATTTAAGTCCAGCCATAACATTTAGATTCTGTTTAATCCTAATGTATTTTTGTAACTGATTTTTGATGAATCAGCCTTTTAAATATCTTTACATAAACTGTTCTTTGGATTTATATGCAAATACTACCCTTTGTATACCTAAATGTTAGCATATATTCCTACCATGGTTTACAAGTAGCCTAACTGTTTACCTTTCAGATTATTCCTAGATCTTTTGATGGTAAATAGCATCCAAAGAAAGGAAAGTGCTTCCTTTTGGTGTATCACTAAAATAAACAGGCTTGGGGGCCACAAAAATCCCTGGGTTAACATCCCGTCAGGAAGGCTAATCTGAACAAGATTGGTTACCTTGATTTTATTCTTATTATTTGTTTAGCATATGCAATACGAACAGTTTGAAAAACTGTCTCCATTATAAATGAGCTACTTCACACTCTAGCAGTCTTTGCCAAAAGTCATTTCACCTTTTGACATACCTAGTTGACAAAAGTGGTACTCTTGACTGGAACAGAAATGAAATACCTGAATACCACCAAATTCAAAAAAAGCAACAAAGCAATCTTGTAATGACCTGGTAAACTTCCCTACCAGGTCAAGTACATTCAAGAAGAGGTAAGACTGGGAAGGGGAATGTGGACATCCTTCTGCTTACAAAAAAAAAAAAAAAAATTTTCTATTCTGCTCTATGAAAAGGGAAAGAACCTTTTATCTTGTTATATGCCATGTGTGGCTCCTACAGTAATGGATGCTTCTTTAAGAAACTTGCTTCTACCTATTCTCATTCAAGTTTCCACACTTCCATGATTTCCCTTGTGCTACAGATATCTTCATGCCTGTCCAGTAGCCTGAAGCAGTCAAAAAAGGCAGTAAGACTACAGAAAACAAAAGTCACAGTCTGAGTTAACAAAATGAGCACTAAGGCAAAGATTAGGCATAGCTATAGCCTTACACATAGTAAAGGGCCCAGAGATGGCCAGTTAGAGCAAAAAGTCCTTTCCTTAACCTCACCTTCTAAGAGGAAGAGAGATTCAAACTTTATGTTATGTCACCTTAGATTTCCAAGACATCTTCCCACACCCCATATTGGAGGTGACAGTGAAAGTTACCATTTCACTGAAATGTCTGTAATATTCATGCTGCATTTTGGTGCAGTTTATAATTAAGTGCTCATATGGAGGCCATCAGGTCCACTCAGCTTCATTTATGCATTTCACATTGTAAAAATTCACAAAACACACCCTCTGAGTAAAACCTTCTGCTTAATGTACAGAAACATAAAATCCCTCCAACAACACATTGCTACATTATACACAATACTGTAGCCCTAACATCAACTCACTGCATTTTCAGTTAGTACAACCTATATAAACACCTTCAAACAACACACTTGAAAAGCAAACATACAGGATAAGGCATAATGAAATAATATGGTATATATCTACATAGCATAATACAACACAAAACCAAAGCACTATTTCCTCTTTCTCATCAGCAAATTAAGTCTTGCTTAAACAGGTACTAAAAGTATTTATGATTTAAGGAGTAAGACATTTTCAAGAGTTAAGACAAAGCTCTGTACAATACTAAAAAAGCTAGCAAATGTAATAAGGTTTACCTGGGGAGATTTTTAGCTCATTCCCACATATGTTCTTTAAATCTACTTTATCCCTTGGTAGTGCAGAAGCAAATTAGCAACATGGGAAAAGTACTAGGGAAAACAGAAGGTGTACATTAATTTCACACCTAATTATTAATTAATTTGCTCAGGCTCTGCTGGAATAATCAGCACTTGAACAGCTTCACTTGTTCCCAATGAGCTGCTGCAGTGTCTCTGTTTAAAATTCCAGGGGGGTCACAGTTGCAGTAGGCTGAATAGTAATGATTGTAGAGAGCTTAGGTCTGGGTCTTCTTCTGTAGGACCTACGCCACATGCTTTTATGGTACCAAGCATGACTAGGTCACTAATGCTAGAGTAGATAGATGTGATATCTTTCTGATAGTTGAGTTATACTAGCACAAGACTGAAAAGAAGGAGGATTCAGGTGAAGTAGCTTTACTGGTCTTTTGCTGCTGTTAGCTAAGAGTATTAAGACAAAGCCACTGTTATTTACATTAGAAAAATTAACCAGGGTAAATTTATCTGCACAATGTATTATGAACCAAGGCTTTGGTGCTCTGATACAAGCAATACATATTGCTGGGAGATGACAAGTTCTGCTAACTTATTAAATAACACACAAATAACTTTTGACGTCCTAATGATGTGAAGGCTGGCTGAAGCTTTCCTACAGGCTGCCTTTCTTTCAAATAAAACTTCTAAAATACAGTCTATATATAAGCAGTTCCTTGTACATTTGATCCAGATTGCATTTCACTCCCTTCTGTACCCCATGCAGGTTGTAATTTGCTGTAACATCTGTCTGATAAAAAGCCTTTCATTTATACAAAATAAGTGACAATTTGAAAAAGAGTGCTATGCTTATATAAAGATATGATGCATCTTCTATATCCTATCCTTATTTTATCCTAGTTATTGGAAAGAGGCACATGTGAAAAATGGAAAACATTTAGGATGAGATTCAGAAGGAACTCTGGTACCAACAGGACTTGGTAAACTTTATACCCCAAGAAAATCAGGATGCAGCCCCCTGTTTGGGTCTGAAGATCCCAAATGCCTGCACACCTCTTTCACTACTTGTCTCACAGTGCTCACTAACGCTATCTAGCTCAGACCTAGAAACTGGGAATTCAATATAAATCCATCCTAGGAGAGTTTTATAGTTGGTGAGGAGTAGCCTAGGCTCAGCTAGACTTTCTTCTTTGCCTGCTGAGTATTTGCAAAGGAGATCAGGATCTTCCAAAGAGGGAGGGAAAGTCAATGAGGGGGAGCTTGGCTCTGCAAAGCCATGAGGACATTTAGGTAGGAGTGAAATGATAAGACTGTCTCTACTTTCAGGACTGATGATGTGTTTTATATTAAACAGTCACCGGACTTAAGAGTAATAAAAGGAAAAGTACCAACACTCCCACATCAGCACTTAATGCTATGGTCAAGCTTCATCCCTGTATGCATTCTTCAGCTACAGGAATTCAGCACTGCTCTGGGAAACTTCCTTCCCCTCCCTGCGGTGCTCACATTACAGACTGATAGGGACTTTGCTGAAAGAGGAAGGCTTGGTGTTGCTCAGGCTGGAGGGTGCCTAATATGCAGATACACCATTGGTAATCTCTCCTCAGACAGTAATAAAGCACACTCTGAAAAGACACCAGGAGCTTTACCTAGCTTTTTCAAGCAGTCTTGATGGGCACTGACCCTTGGAGAGAATATGGACTCTAGATACCAAAAGTAGAGATAAGTATATCTCTATAGGTACATATCTGCAGCCCTGAATAAGGCACCTAAGCTCCAGAGCAGGATTTGAGGGACAGTCTCTTACTTTATATTTTCTATCTGTGTCTTGCTTGTTCAGTATGTTGGGGGAAGGCAAAAACATGAGAAAGAATGAGCTGAGGGCCTTGGGCCACTGAACCTTCCCCATGCACTGCCTAAAAAATGCTAGTTCAATGGTCCCTTTTAGATATAAGGTCCCATTCTGGAATCGAGTCCACAAAATGAGAGCTATGGAGTACATTTGTCTAAGTAATTACAGTCATCTGCAGAAGACAGCTCATCTCAGTAAGCTTTGCTAAGTATTTCAGTCTCTGATGGATAGGAATTGGAGTGTCCTGGTTAAAATGCAAAAAATGCTACATATGGCTAAATAAGAAAAAGAATAAATTGTACAGTTCTGCAAAGTAAGATGCTTGGCATCCATTGCCTTCAGGAACAACTGAGAATGTGCAATAACCCTCAGGACTGATCTTCAAGTAACCTCTAAGGAAAGCATTGTAAACATAAGCTAATTTTAAAAATCAGGTGTAAAAACCATAAAATTCTAGCAGAGCTTATTTACTGTTTTATACCAAGATCTATGTTTGTATAAAATTTCATGAAAATTGCACCTAATTTACCATGGGTTATTTCTTGAATAAAAAATAGGAAGAAAGGGAATAATAATTTCCCTACATTTTTTATATTATTTTCATCACAGCAGGTAACCTACCTGTAATAAAAAAATGCAGCAAGTCTGTTTTGTAATGCTATGTTTATTGTATTGAGTTATACGCAATATAATACACATCAATACCATATGGTGCATAAGCAGTAAAATAAAGAGTATGAAACACAATGGCATTACGATTATTTAGTGCTATAAACACCATAAAGCATCAGAGTAGCTAGCAAAAATATGCTGAAAACTAAGCAGGGATGTATTTTTAAAGTTTTTGGAGAACTTTGCCAAGAACTACTCAACTGTTAATATATCCTCCTTAAAACCAGGTTTGAGTCCTCCACTAGTATAGTTTAAGATAGATCCATCAGCATAAATCAAGTTAATCAACATACACCAGCTTAAAGTCTATATCCACAAGGATTCTTTCCTTCAGCTATCGCATTATTCTCCCATGCAAGCCCAGGAACGCGAGTTGAGCAGAAAGAGTGCATCAAAAGGGAAACACACTTTAAAATAGTAATTATCACATTATTGGCATACTTTGCATTGCTATGGGATTGCTCCAAGGATTCCAAGCAGAATAATCAGTCTTCAATCAAGTCATCACAAGTTCATAAAACCCATTTTACAGATGAGATCTTCATTATGTGAAAGGACTGAAGATTACAATCAGCCTTATCAAAAAAGGATATGCTTGCATTTTCTTTGACCGTAAAACAAAGTTCCAGCTCCCATCATTAGCTGACCTCTCCCACCCCAGAATCACAGCTCCTTCCCCTCTCAGCAATACTGACTTGTACGCTGTAGGTCTGGTGCAGTAAACAAAATTCACAAATCTGGAAAAAAGGTACCTCCTGAATCAAGGGACCTGAGTTCCACCTTGTGGACTTAAATCAACTTCTGATTTAGGAGAGCAGGGACTGTGTATGTTTTTTTCCAGTAGTTGCACCAAACAGGCATGCATAAGTACAATTTGCCTGGACGGAGGAAGTGGTTTCCTTAAAAAAGAACTGAAGAGATGAGTTTTCTGAACTGAAGAGGGGCAATTATTTTTTTCAGGCTGTTCAATTTTCTTCCAAGTTTACAGAGATTAAAAAAATCAGGACATTTCATATCAAATGGGCTCTAACACTCGAAGTCCTGATCAGCAGGAGGCAAGACCTGTCCAACTGAATGTAGCTTTGCGCTTTTGCATCCTAAAGCCTGGCAGAGAGCCCTAATATTTTCTGTTATGCCTGCTCTGTGGATAGATTTCTTCATTTTGCTGCAAGCCATATGGCTTTCATGAAAATTACTTTTTTTCTCAAAATACTAAAATAAAGTAATATATGGATAATATTTTATTTACATCCCAATACCTTTTGGCGACAATAATTTAGTTTCGGATAAAATATGCATTACAAAATTTGTAATGGGTACTGCGGAGGTGGATATAGATAGAGAAGATATAGAAGTATTTGTCTTATTCCTTGCTGAAATGAGTTTGACTGATAAAATCGTGTATCTATTGGAATTTTACTCACGTCATGAGAGCACAAAAACAAATGTCAATGAAAATATTAAGTATTCTGTTTGTCAGTTAGAGATTATTATTCATGTCAGACAAATGTATTACTGAATCAAATTCATCCTTAACACTAAAATTCACCGGAATTACACCAGAGATGAGGGTGTCATATTGACTTCAATAATACAAAACTATAACACCTATGTTTTTACTTCTCCAAATAAATGAGATTCATTATTTTAAGGGATGTCTGTGTGTTACCAGTGAGATTCCATTGCACAATAGATTCTGTTACACAACAATCTTAAAAATCAGTTTTCATTAAAAGATCATTTTTTGTGTATGTGTGAAGACATTCAGGACTGGTGTTTTTCTTCATCCGTCTTTCTTTACTTCAGACATGGTATTTGTTCAGAGAAGCTCCAACAACATTTCTCAGATGTAAAATTATGTTAGGATCCCAGACATTATCTAAGTGAAATAAAAGTAAAAAAAAAGTGCTTTCTGGAGTTTAAATAAACAGTGTTGTTACCAGGCAATGCTTTTAATATTTCTTTTAAAACATCATTTTGATGTTTGAGGAGGTCACAGTTTGCTAGGACACAAAATATTTGAAAAACAAAGCACATAGCTCATGTTGCTTAAAGTACACAGAGGAATAAAGCATGGCAAAGTACGGGCCAAATTCTGACCTCCTGGGCAAGTCTTACAAAAGAGTATAGCTTCAGATGAGCAGCAAAGAAGCAAGATTTGCTTACTTTTCAAGCATTTTACAGCATTCCAAAAATGAAGAAAACAAAGCTTTCTGTGCGTCACATCTGGCTAGATTAATCTGTACTTCTAGAAGAAACTCTTAAAAACAAGACTATAACTTATATTAACAAAATATTATAAAACAACAGCTGATGTAGCAAATGTCTCAAGTATTTGACTCTCTGCAAAAGCACTTGGTGTGATGGTGCAGGAAGGAAATGGAATTGTGCTTGATAGTGGGATTCAGAGCTATAGCAGGATAAACCATTGGGTAAGGAGAGCTGTAGTTTATCTGGACCGATACAACTTTCAGAAGACAGATGGGAAACAGAAGGTGTGTTGCCCCAACAGACAACCACTTATGCAGGCTCTGTAGTATAGATGGTATAATAGAGGAAATGATAGCAATGACACATTTTGGGAAATCTAAGACAGATAGAAATCCAAAAAGGAATAGCAGTCCGTGTTTGCAACAGACTACATCAGCATCTCAGAAGAGCTGATGAATGAATTCGGAAATGTCAGTGTGATGGATAAAGGAATTAATGCTAATCTTGGAAGGAAATCTGAAATAAGTTACTGCAGCAGTACCATACAAAAGATGAACATAAAATCAAGCGATTATAAAAATATTCAACTTCAGGATATCAGAGTACTGGTTTTCAAGGTACCACAGACAGTAATTGGGGAGGACGAGAAGAAATACAATTCTAATGCACAGTAATATCCATGTACAACTACAAAAAAGGCCACCAGGTTTGCTGAGCAGACTCCTCAGGAAGCACAGTGTGATTAAGTCTGTTATCATAATTTAAAATTGTATCTTTTACATTCCATGAACATTTAGGTGGGGAGATTACATTTAAAACAAATGCAGTTTCTTCCTTTTCTCTCAGGATGAGATATTCAGCTCTGCAAGTATGAGAGGATTTGGGAAGTCCGTTTGAACCAGTGAAGACTCACAGGGAAGCCTCTGCCTCCATTGGGCACCTTCTTTGGCAGCATGACCATCTGCAGCTATGCAATTCCCTTCCTCAAAAGCAGCCTTTTTGGGACAGCAGTACTAGAACTTGAGTCCCCATCCTGGATGCGTTGTGAGAGCAGACCTGGAGCTGACAGAAGACTTGTAGGCATGAGAGTCACGTAACGCTGTGCAGTTCTGGGGTTGAAGACAAAGGGGAAGAGAGCCCTGCTGCAGAGGTATCTTTGCTGACTTCCATGATTCTCCATTCAGACTGCAGCTGGGATCTGCAAGTCCCCGATCAGGCAACTGCAAGCAAAATGAAAGGAGAAGAGAGGTCTCTAAATTGTTTGCTATTTCTAATGACAATGTAAGTGCCTTGCCTCAGTAGCAAAACCATTTCACAATAATGCAAAGTGTATTGAGTCTAAGGCAAAAGAAGATGTGTTAAAGATTGTTTTTGAATTAAAACCTTGCAATGCTGGTGTGAGATACAGTCGGCCTGAGTGAGTCTACCAGTGATTATAAACGATTAAGATCAAATGGAGGAATGGAACTGAAAGGAACCCTATAGACAGGCTATAATCTTCCTTCAGTGATCACAGATAATATTTGTAGTGTTTTGAAGTGCTAATGTAGTACCCACAAAAAAGCTAGCAGTTCACTTCAGAAAATGTACATGATCCAGACTTCACTGAAGCCAATGAAATGGATAACTTTAACTGCAAGCAACATTAAAATGTTAATTAAAAATATTTAATATTTTAGGAATATTCCTCTAGGCTCTGAATTTTTACTAGACAAAAGAATAACCAATCCCATCACCCCAGGTCAACATCTTTTCTTCATATTCTGTGGTGATATTGTACATCATATGTCCACAGCTATAATACCTTTGCCAAAAAAGTTTGATTTTAGCATATTATAAATAGCCTTAAATAGACATTTACATTGAAGAAAATGCTGCATTACAGGTTAATAGGTTCAAAAGTCAGATGTCCATGCAACTCTTGAATATTGCTGCCACCTTCAGGAAACATATGAGAAAAAAAGACCAAAATATTAATAAGAAAAGAAATGGCAAATAAATCAGAGAGTTATGATGCCACTTGGCTATTATATTGTACTTCTGTGACATTAATTTACATAATGGCATATAAAGATAACTGTATTATCCTCAATTTCCAATAAGGACCTAAGTCCAAAGTTAAGAGATTTGCCTAAGGCAAATCAGAGCCAGTGACACATATGTCCTTAGCTCTCTGAAGTTTCACCGAGAAAGATTTGTGGATCAGATAATTATTTTATTGGCATTTAGATATTTATATTGTCATAGAAGCTTATTTTGTCCTTGATTTACGGAGGCAGTTACTTAGCATTGCAGTGTAGATTTTATCGCCTGCACTGAACCTCCGTTCCAGTAGTTACTTTTACAACCACATGCAGGGTATCTATTGAAAGCTGTGTCATAAAATACAGATGGAAAAATCAGTGTCTATATATTCACTAAGTTAAATTTTTAATCAATAACGCTCCTGATTGTTATTGGGTGGGATGGTTCTGAGTTGGTGCTTTACAATGTTGTGTGAGAGTCTATTGATTTGCTGTCAGTTTCTCACTTCTTTTTCTCAGACAAAAGAAATCAGGAATAGCAGTGTGAGATCTTCAGTCTTCATGAAATGTCAGCGTAACTGAAGTTGAATTACCAAATAAGTAAACTCACCCAATTTTATTTTTGATTCCTGGAAGAGGTTACATGTATCTCATATTGGCTTATCCCTCAGCAGTAAGGTACAAACTCATCTGATGTAACTTTAGACTAAAGTCATGATACTTCACTTTATTTTGTCATGGAACTAATGTAAATTCTGTATGGATGTGTTTTAACACAAGTCTGCCAAGTGCAGCTGATAGTATGAAGTGATCCAGCCTGTGACCCTCATGCCCATTTACCCACCAATCCCTGATTGTTTGTTTGAACGGAAACATCTAGTAATGAGTTAGTATTTCCCCAGAGTGAACAGGGAGGAAAGGACAGATGGTCTCCAAAATAGAAAATTTCCTTTGGAGATTCTTTAAAAAGACTTTCCCATCAGAAGTAATCTTTTAAGCAGTTTCCTTTTTGATATTCATGATTAGATTATGATCTAATGAAGTTTCAAAACATGCTCATTGTTCCTCCAAATTTGGGAAACTCCCATGAATAGTGATGTGAGAGGGCAACAAATGCCACAGTAGTCATAAAAGGGTTGATGAAGTATCTTCATCTTTTATTTAGGGGCTCAAGAACTGCTTAAGGGATGTTAGAATATTAAGAAAGGTGGGATAGACTTCTTGTGTTATCCCCAGAGCTAGTTTTCACACTTAATTCTCCTTCCCTGACATATATCTTAGTCCTAGTTTGGGAAACTCTGAAGTGGGGATATCCTGGCTCCTCCTGGTCTTGATTTAGCTCTGGAATGGTGTATAGAAAGTTGGGTTTGTTCTGTCTGTTGCCAAGCGTAGTTTAGTCTCTCCTTTAGTTCTTCTTTGGTATATACTCCCTTGAAAACCCTATCAGCCAAAGAAGAGCATAAAATGGAATTTCAGTACATACTGGTTATGGTAAGTTACTCTATCGGATGCTGAAAAGCAATCCCTTTAGTTTGCTAAAACAAAGGTCCTACCTACTGAGTTGCTGAAAGTCTTAGTAAAACATTCTTGGAGACACTAATGTCTGTGCATCAACTACATAAATATCTCTTCAGACCTTTGTGTGCCATCCACAAAACGATGGTCTTGTGGAAAGATACAATGAAGGAAAAAAGAAGAGGGCAGAGCAGAACAGAACAGAGCAGAAATCGAGGAAAGGAGAAATTATGCCCCTGGTGTAATATCATTAACACTAAGACCAGCTGTTCCCACTACTACCATTAACTGTAAAGAAGATTCCTTTGTTGTCCATGTGAACTGCCATGTTGGAGACACTGCAGGAACACTTCAAATCTGCAGAAATTTGGAATAAACTGGTAATTCAAATTTTGGGACATGTTCAAGGTATGGGGAGAGAATTTCCTTATTAATCATCAGGTACGGACATTAAACTTCTTTGTAATACTTAAATGACTCACAACCTTATAATGTTTCAGTTTGACATTTTGCTTACCTTATATGCTACACACTCTAAGAACTGGTGCATTTGCTGTTTCCTTTGTTTCTAAAATGACAGAAGTCAGCACTGTAACTTTCTACGAATGTTGAAATTCTAAGGAGACTTGTTTGTATTTTATGTTTTCCTGAGCTAGGGTTAGAAGCCAGGGGTTTTCCTATTTGTACAATCAGGAGAGAACATCTGGAATATTTTTGCCAATGAGAAGGATGCCTTGGTCCAAGAGACAGTGGAATTTCACCAGTGTGAAATCCGCGTGAGCAATTTCACAGTGACTGCAACCTCTCTCATGACTGACATCCATCCATGTAAACAACGCACTTCAGAACAGTGTTGCTTACTATGGAGTATCACCCTCAGAAGGTATCTATCTGCTTGGATGAACCCTAATGATCACATCAAATGGCACCTGAGATCTACCAGCTAGGCTCAGGAGAAAGGGCTCCAGGTTCCAATAGCTGCAAAATGTGTGGCAAAAGAAGCTAGATGAAATACAGAAGGTGGAAGAGAGTAGAAAGGAATGGAAGGATTTCAGAAACACCACAGGTGCCATGAGAAAATCCTTCTGTGATGCAATTTATCTTATAAGGTGTTTTATAAGAAAGGAAAGGTATGCTAAAGTGAAGGCTCTTTTAGTAAGGACTAGGAATGCTGAATATTATGTATATCGAGTTTCTTTATTCCATACCAGCCGTGAAATTGAGATGCTGTCACTTGAATCAGTGCTTGTGAAATGATAGAGGAATTAGAAGTGTTGTACCACAGTGCAGCACTTCTCAGTTGGTGTGGAGTCAGAAAAGAAGCAAAAGCTCTGTTGCCTGTGAAAGAAGAGTCTGGCATGGATGAAGAATAAGCTGCTGTCACTTGTAGCCCATTCCAAACAGTGCACTTCGAAGATATGGAGAGTGCACAGCTGAAGTAACAGGACTCTGGCGAGTTTACTCAGGATCCTTTGCAAGCAGCTGGAAGCAGACAATTGTTCACTTTCTGTTTTGTGGGTACCTGAGGGCACTGGATCACTTCAAAGCACTGTAGAGAACAGTATTAAAGGGTACCACAGAGACTCCATTACAATGGATCAAAATCTTGTTTCTGAGGAACTAGCAGTAAGACAGGTTAATGTTTATGTTTCAATTGCTAGATCATCACTTTTCAATAGAAATACTATATTTTACATGCTTGGCCCCAACATGCTAGTAGTTTTACTGTGAGAGAGTGGATGCCCACATTTAGGTAGAGCTCTGTTAACTGAAGGGGCTTACAGATCCACTTACAGGAACATGTCGTCATGGAAGATTAGCATTACTGACATTGTCAAAATCACTAGAAAAAAGTAGGAGTGAAAGATAAAAACGTACAATGGGTCACCTTACATGCAAGCACTATCAATCATCATTGAGTGCTTATAGTAACTCATTTCTGGCTTGTTATAGCTAAGCTAATGGAAAATGATTTCACATCAAAATGCTTTTGCTGTTTTGTGTTGTGTATTTATTTGTTGAATAGAAAGAAATACTGCTTGCTACTTTTGTAGTATTTCCTCCATCCCAGGAGGGGATGATGAGTTATGAAGCACTGGGAAATACCTTGCCATTCATATTTCTCTGTCTTGAGACAATCTGCTCGCCTGCTGATGTAAACTGGGAATAACGGCATGAGTGAATTCCTTTGATTTCAGTGGAAAACCTACACCACACAAAAGGCTGGGAGCCACCATGGGCTGGACAGAGGTGAGCCCTACCACATCGTCTTGAAGACAGGGAGAGGCCAAGCTGTCTCCAGCTGCACCTTTAGTGAATTTTGTTGGGGTGGACCCTTATTGATAAACGTGTTCCAGTTACCCAAGCCGTGGGTTTTCCCTTGCCGTTACCTGGGCGCAGGGTACTTCAACACAGCGCTGAGAAAGCGCAGACCAGATTTTTCCTAGGCCAGTGCTATTCCTTTTACGTAATCTGGCCGACAACACAGAGACCACCAAGACGCGCCACAAAGGCGGCCCGTGCGGCAAAGGAGCCCGTTTCGTGCTCGACACCCTTGTCGGGGGAGCTCCGGGGCTGCCGGCCTGCCGCCCTTCCCGCCCCCGCGGCCGGGGGAGCCTGCGGCAACGGAGGGGGCTGGCGAGGGGCCGGAGCCAGCGAGGGCCGAAACCCCCTCCTCGGGGCCGGCCGGGACAGCGACAGCGGCTTCCCCGCCCTTCGCGGGCAGGAGCAGCGGGCGGCGGGCTGAGGTGGCCCGGCCCTCCCGCCGGCCGCCTCCCGCCGGCCTCTCGCGATGTTGCTAAGGGCCCCGCGAGACCCGGCAGCGGGCGCCGCCGGTTGCTACGGGCCGCCGCCCGGGAGACGCGCGGCCGCCGCGGCGGGAAGGGCAGCCGCCGCCTCAAGGTGATTCCCGCCGGCCCGGGGTCTCGCGGGCAGAGACCCGGCGCGGGCCGCGCACGGCGACGCCGCTCCGCCACCACAGCCGGCGGGGCCGGGGCGGAACTGGGAGTGTGGGGCCCCGGAGCTGGGCCGGGCCGCGCCTGGCGGGGGAGCGCCGAGGAGAGCTCCCGGGACCGGGGCACACCGGGGCGGGCGGCTGCGGTAGCCGCGGCGCGGAGCGGGGACCTAGGGCGAGCGCGTCCAGGTGCTCTGGCAAAGCCCCCCGTGCGTTTAGCGGTAGCGTGAGAGGGGCCCTTGGTCAGGTCCAGCTGCTTCTCCCGACGCTTTTGAAAAGACAAGCTGCTTTCCTTCGTGTGTTGTCATTACAAGTCCGGTTACTGCCCAAAACTTACATGACTGACGGTAAAAATAGAGAGGGGGAGAGGAATTCTTGCCCTGCTTATATTTCTGTTAATTGCTCTCGTTGGTTTCTTGCTAAAATTGCCACCTTTTTTTGTTGTTCAAAACCTTGCTCAAGGGAAGGCTACAACAGGCCGCTGTGGAATCATCCCGTGGGGTTTGGGGTAGGATTTGCCGTTGTGGGGCAGTGCTGGGAAGATTAATTTGAACTTGAAAAGGCTGTGCACACCGAGCTTGGCGTAAGGTTTCTTAGGGACAAAATGATCGTTTAAATTTTGCCTGGAAACTGAATGGGGGATATGACAGCCAGAGAAAGGACAAAACCAACAGAAAACCAAACACAACAAACCACAGACGTTTACAAATTAAATTTAAGATAAATATCTCTGTTAGTAATTGTATAAGTCAAAAAAGACTTTTCAAAGCAACCTTGAGGTGAAACTGCGATATGCCTTTGATTTGCCTTTATGAATGATTTGAGTGGGGCTTTGCACCGATTGCCAACCAGTATACTTGCACTTTTAAAAATGTGTAGTTATACCAAAATACTAAGAGAATTTTTTTGCAGGGGCTTAGGATCTTTCTAATGTTAAGGTCAAAATATAAGACTTACAGTGGTGGTTTATATAGGTCTAAAACTGCATTGGCTTTGATGAAATATCTTGAGGTTCTAATTTTAAAGAAAGAGGACTGCAAATCAGGGAGTTGGGATTTTGGGCGTTTGTTTTTTTGTGGGGTTTTTATTTTTTAATATTATTTTAATGCTATTTTTGGTAAGATGATTGAGTTAATGTTGACCTACATTGATCAAAGTAGGGTGTTCAGCAACTGTGCTGCTTACCATAGAACTGATAACTCGAGGAACCTTTCATAAAAGGTAACTTCCAGTTGGTGTTATATGGCTCTGTTTTTTTGTTCGTTAATAGGGTTTAAGTCGGAAGATGTGATGTATCATATTGTATTTTCCAAGTATGCGTATTTTTTTTATTCACAGGTGCTTAGAGAGTCTTTGACTTTTTTTAATTAAAAAAAGTCAAAGGTCTCTAAATCATTTTTCCTCAAACAGACTAGAACTATACAAGCTAGAACTGCCACTGGGGCTTGGAAGTATTTCTTGGCATATAAAAAATTTTAAGCCATTAATTAAGGTTAATTAATAAAGATAGAATGGAGCTTTGGGGTTTTTTTGCAACCCTTGAAAATTAAACTGCTAAGACACTGTCTTCTGAACTTGAAGGATGTTTCCAGTTTCTCTCTGCCACTGCTCCTCCTAGTTTTTCCTAGTAGCTGTAGGATTAAATTGACAGGACTCTGTCTGGTCACTGCAGCTGATTACAGCAGGGAAATTCAGCAGTTCTGGTAATTCCACCTGGCCCTTGCAAAAGCTGTCAGCACCTTTGATCATGGGCATGGCAACAGCTCTGAGCAGAGAGATCCAAAAAGCAGAATGGGTAGTAATAGCGGATGAGAAGCAGCTGCGAGACTCATAGAGGTTTCTCATCAAGACACAGTCATTACATCTGTAAAAAACCCCTTTTTAAATTATGATGTAGTCTTGTGCCTATTTTATGGGCAGGTTCTCTAGCATCTAGGAATATTCAGGCTTAATGCATTGTTTTGTTTAAGAATATTGTACTAAGATAACAGCTTTATTAAAACTGATTTGATTATTTTGTTTCCAGTTTGTCTGAAGATAAGCTCTAGCAAATATTTTCTGTCTGTGACTGTGTCTTTTGACAGAAAATCTCATAACAGGAAAAAAGTGGCAATTTAAGGAACTTACGCATTTTCTTAGCATCTTGAGGGGAGGAAAACCCCAGAATTATGAGAGCTTGTTATTCTTATATTTGCTTTTTACAGATGTCTCACTTTACAAGTGAAGATGAAGCTCTGTTACAGTCTATGCTTAGACAATTGCTGCACAGTGTAAAAGAAAAAATCACTGGAGCCCCATCAGTAGAATGTGCAGAAGAGATTCTCTTGCATTTGGAGGAAACAGATGAGAATTTTCACAAGTAAAAATATTTTCGCTTTTTAAAATATTTTGAAGGATGTGAAATGTGTAAAACTATATTATTACTGGGAAATGTTTACAGTTTGTATTGCTGTGCAAATGTGTATGTGTTTTTATATATATATAGATATTCCTTCATTAATCAACTAACAAAAGATACTAATTTAGAGAATAAAAATTAATTTTGCTGGTTTTCTGCTTTTTTTTTTTCACTCTTGGTCATGTAATTTTTACTGTAATAGTAACTGATGAGCTGTCTGTGAGAGAGGAATTTACAAAACAACTTAGGTCTGATGCATGTGTACATGTAATGCACTAAATACAACACACAAACAAGCTTGGAGGAATCCTCACTGAAGACTGTCAGGCAGTGTTTTTGACACCTGCTAGACAATATAATTTTGTTTTACAAAAGGTAAATTTGCAGAAGGCTACTTGGCTTCTATATTTGATTGTTCTGTCTGGCTTATATTACTGAACTGTTGTGTATCTTATCAGGTAGTTGTCCTTTTAATTAATGTTTTGAATAAAGCAGAAATGTATCTCCATCACACTTTTGTTAAATCAGACAGTGTGACCTCACATACATGTGATCTAAATTTCTGGAACCCACACTCTTCTCTCCTTTCCATGGTATTCTAACATTTTTTTCCTACATGAGAGTTTTTAGTATGCATTTATAGTGAGCCAATGGAATATCAAGCTGAAATGCCCTTGAAGACAATAAGGACCAGAGTTCTATGACCTGATTTCTAAGAAAGCTGGTTCCCTGCCTTTTTTCTCAGAGGTGGGGTTGTCTACATTCTCTGGTTTGCCTGGTTTTTAGTATTGCTTTGTCAGGGGTAGAAGGTAGGTAAAAGTAAATAAGTAAAATAGAACTAGAGTTTATCTAAAATTTCACTATAGTTTATAAACTACTTTATAATTTATGATGCTTTTGTATCTTCTGAAGATGCTAAATGCTGTCAAATATATTTTAGCTCAATTTTAATTTGTATTACAAATTGTATCAGATAACACTGTTGGCAGTCTTGCAAAGTTTGAGCACCAGGTTGGGTGACGAGCATGAGAGTAAAAGGGTAGGTTATAAACATATCAAAGTTGAAAATTTCATGTAATTTTGAAAATAAAGCATTTTAGATAAAGATATATACAGTAAAAAAAACCCCAAATAGCCAAAAGCATATGAAATGACTTCTGTCAGTATTTCTTCTGAGGACTTACTAAGAGAATACCTAGCATAAGGGAATAATGTCTATAGCTAATGGAAGCAATGCATACATAGCTTTTCCCTTTACGATGCTGAAACGATGGCTTTCATTGCTCTTTCCGGTACGTTAAATAATTGGCGATCCTATAGATACTTTCCTTTCATGAGAAAAGTTTTAACGTACATTTAACAGAATATCGAGTGATGCTTTAAATGCAGAATGCCAGCGCTACTCTGGAATATTTTTGAGGTATTCTAGTCTTGTTCATGACCCATGGCAGTATAGGTTGGTTTTCATGGAAGGTCAGAGAGGTCATATGGTGGCTTATTAGTGAGACCATTAGGAAACTTTTTCCTTGACCCTTACCCCATCCATACAGACTACAAGCTCCTTTTTCAGTAGTGTGTGCTTTTGGACTGTCCAATACGCTGTTTCAGCTCAGTATTTTGATCTGCCTCATGGTTATTTTACCTCAGTAATTTTACCAGATTTTGAGGCTTTACTTTATCCTTTGTTCCCACTTTGATGTAGAAAGAACAGAAACACAGGATCCTTAGAAAGCTAATAAAAAGGAAAATTGAATCAAATCTAGAGTTTATACAGTAGTAGAAATCAGAACTTCTATCTATGTAAGTAGCATGTTTTCTGTTGTATTTTTTCCTTAAAGTCCTCAAGTTTTTTTAACACACACACACACCCACACACACACACCCAGCTCCTTGGTGCTTTCTTTGTAAGCCCAGCCAGATCAGTCTGACTTGATTCTGCATGTAAAGTAGTAGTTTGGTCATTGCTGAAACACTTACTTGTTATGAAACATTTTAAGATTGAAGAATGATCCAGAAGATCAAGGCTAGGACATCAAGCAGACATAAACTTAGTGGCAATTATGTGATTGATGTGTATTTCAGAGTGAAGGAGTTGCTGCAAAAATATATAACCTGGAAATGTTACCTTCATAAAACAAATGATAGGAAGTTTCATGAAAGCTTTCATTCAGTGGAGAGTTGTGTGCAATTTCATTATTGTAGAAGTAAAAAGCCAGACTTGAAGACAAATGAAAATGCAAATAAACATGTTTGCATCTTTCTTGAAATATACTTCTTGTATTTCTGTTACTTTTCATTGAGAACAAAAGTGATGTAGGAATGAAAATAACTGAGAAATGGAAAAAAAAAAAAAAAGAGTTTTATACCTGATGAAACTGGAGGTAGGTGATCCAGTGAGCAGGTAGGTATCATTATACACTAAAAAAGTAAGCACAGAAAATTGTGTCTTGTATCTTGAATGTAGTCTACTTTATTTAATATCCAAGAAAAGCAAAAGTTGCTGCCTGTTGTAACAGTTGCTTTTATTTGCATTTTATAGCTTTGGACTCTGTATCTACAAAACAGTACTGTACTTTGTCCAAGACAATGAACTATTTTATTTGAATTTTTCTCACTCTGTATTTATCCAAATTAATACAACGTAGTTGCACGTCTGCATCTGATATAATGAAATTACAATCATGCTTCTACTGTTTATGTATGATTACTTTTTTGTGTTTGCTTTGTCTTTTATAGAAATAGGAAGACTAACCAAAAAAATTTATATATTCTGAAGCACTACTTTTTAGCATTTTCTATAGCTAATAGATCCTGAGGACCCAGTGAGAGTTTTTTGTTTGAAATCCCCCTCTGATTATTCTTTTGTTTAAACAAGTTTCTGTATCTAATAAGAGTGCAAAGTGCGTTTCCTTGCATTTAACATATACCTGTAATCAGATAGCTAGTTTGTCAGTTTGAGATTTGCATACTGTCATGACACACAGACTTTCATAAGCCTTAGACATGCTCAAATGCTAGTATTTATAAATTGTGCTTTCTATGTTTCTTCTCATTTTGTACATGTCCTGCATAAATAATAATACCAGATGGATACACCGTAAGACAATGTATGCTGTGGTCAGGATGCTCCAAGGAATGTTTCTTTTGGAATTTTAAATTAGAGATTTCTTGATACTCTGTGATTTTTGTCTACAAGACCTTAACCTTTTGTCTGAGTAGATTTTTACATTTAGAAGTAGCACAAAAGGAAATCAGAAATTCTCTGGTATTGCTTCTTCCTGGAATATGCTGATAATGACCATATTAAAGAAAATTAAACATAATTGTGTTTTTTACACTGTTGAAGTTTATTTCTCTACAAGTGGTAAACTTACTTTAAAGAAATAGGTCTGCTGGGAGAGAAGATAGCTAATGTTAATGTGTTGAAAATGTTTGATGGTGAGCTCAAGGTTATGTTACATTTTAGTTTTGTGTATTTCTTGCAGCTATGAGTTTGTGAAATACCTTAGACAATATATAAATAATACTGTGGGATCTGTGATTGAAGAAGAAACAGAAAAATGTACTTCTGCTCAAAATCAGGGTGAAGTATCTGGCTATGACACACTTGTCCAACATGTTACCAAGAAGACCCGTGAATCAGAAGAGTGAGTATATACGTGTAATTCACATTTTTGTTTCTTCTTGGTCTTTGTCTTCATTTCTTCTTTCCAGAACTTGTTTTGAAAAAATAAATGCTGAACCAATAGGTAACAAAAGTGATTCTTTGCTTTCAAAATCAGTGCTAAGCAATTCAGATTTTCCTACCCTACGTTACAATTTGTCATGCTTTGTCTCACTCTGGAATTAATATTATGAACCATTGCATAAAAAGATTGGCAGCAAATCTATGAAGTTTTTGAGGTATCTAGGACTAGATTTGGGCAGGGCTAAGATTTCAGAGAAGAATCACTACTTCATACTATTGCACTAGTTACAAATTAAATTGTTTTGATACGGAAGTTTACATAAAGGAAAAATTGGTTTTATTATGTACTGAAGTTTGTTAATTTCCTTAGATATTGGTGGAGAATCTGCATGAGAATGTTGTTTTCTAAAAAAAGTAAATTAGAATACATATGTATATTTTTAAAGATCTCTTCCTTGGGATTTAGTCAGGTGTCCTGTAAGAGTAATATGTTCAGTAAGATCTGCTTTCATTGATCAGTTTAAAAAATAAGGTTTGATCTATCTTGCTTTGTATTTTAGTGTATTTGCAGATACTTCTGTAGTACTGTCCATGTAATGTAAAATTGGTATGTGGACCAACTGTATAATTATCCAAGGTTTTTTTAACTGTCAGATGGCCAGAAATCAGTGGGTGTGCAAAACCACATGTCAGCGTATTACAGGGTTTATGGTCCAGAATAATTGGCTTTTGAACACCTTATTTAGTAAAGAAGCTTTAAGTAGAAAAACCTCTGTGAGTACCAGTTAAATTCTTTTATTTGTCATCTCTTTCCTGCTAACTTTATTCACCTTCTATGGACATTAAAATAACTTTTCCTTGGAAAACAGAGGCTGGTAGCTCCCCTACTGAATTTTCATGCTTTGAATTTTGAGTTTGCATACACAGATGATTGCTGTGATTCTTTAAAGCACTGATCAGTAGTACTTACAAAAAATGGATTTTAGCATATACAGCTGTTACTTCCAGAAAATATGTAGAACTTCAAACATTTAGTTTATGCATCACATTTGTTTCAGAATTCCTGGACGAAATCTTAACTACATCATAATGCTTAAAGCAGTTCTAAAAGTATTGCTTCTTTAATTAAAAGGGACAGTATACTTTTGTCATCATGGTGAATCAGGTCCTTGGCTCTCTATTTTTAATTGTCATAGAGAGCCATGATGAGGGCTTTACTGAGGTGGAACCATTACAATGTGAAAACAATAAAATAAAAACGAGCACCTGAAATGGTGAATGTTGAAAAATTAAAACCAACCAACCCCCCGTTATTTGATCATCAGTGGTCATTTTTGTGTGTTACAGAGGAAGAAAACAAAAGACAATTTTTGTCTCATATTTTAGCCACTGAAACAATTTTATGTACTACTTCAGCTAAACTATTTTTTTCACTAATTTTTATTGCGTAATCTTAACTTCATCTGTGCTTTTAGTGGTACTAGGCTTTTGCCATGATGCCTGTTTACTATGTGTCCTCAGTAAGAAAGAAATTAAAAAATAGCATGTGTTTCTGTTCTAGAAGATTTTGTGTTTGTTTTCAAGTTTCTTCTGTAACAGTATACAGAAATATGTTCTAATGAACCAAACCTTTATAGGGCCCTTTTCTTGTTACCTGTCTGCAAGCATTCTGAACTTTGAGCATTGTTTGGTCTCACTTTGATGGTCCAGATATAATTTCAGTATCATTCAAGGCTCCGGTTTTGTTCATTGTTTATTTTCTGTGAAATATTTAGGCAGGTACTATGCCTAAAGGTATTTATGGAGAAAAATACGTTAAGGAATTTAATGCCTTAGTAATACATTCTGTGTTTTCAGAGTACGGCCATTTATGTTAGAAAGCAGTTCTTAATCAACTGCACTTGGCTTTATTTTCACCTAGAAAATAGATGTTAGGATGATTGTTTTTCAAATTATGCTATTTGTGTATTTTTGTTTCAAGGATCAGGACCTTGGGGTTCTTGTGCTCATTAAAGTTGGTAGAAGATGCTCTAATAACTAAATATGTCTGTATCTATTTTTAATTTGAGAGGTAGGAGGCTATTAAAGCACAATATGGTAATTTATATCTCTGGTGACTGTAAAATAAGTAACAGTAGCCTTAAAGTAAAAAATAATTGGAAATAAAATACCAGTATCCTAGAATAGGATGTTTTTCTGAAGCAGCTTTTATTTTGAATTGCTTCCTTGTGGATATTATTATTCAATTTATATAACTTAGAAAAACCCTGGTTTTGTTGAAAGAAAATTGGTTTGGGTGTATGACCTGTACTCAAGATCTTGAATCAAGATGATGTGTTCTCTTCTACTGGTTCTGCTCAAGGCTTATAGCAGAAGCAAAATTGGATGTTGATCCTGAAGAAACATAAACAGTAACAAGGATGATAACTGATCTGTTTTCTCAGGGACAGATTCTTCCTATTGGTGTTTCTGAAGAACCTGTCAGAACAGGATTATGCTAGTGGTATTTCATTGAATGGTTTTAGAAGGGCAAAAGGGAATTTTGTTCTAATTTAAAAATATAATTATCTGAAACATTTAAGGTACATACATGTTTGTTGCTCATTTTGGATTTGCATTTGTTTTTTATTAATTTCTGTAAAGTTGGTGAGTTTGGGTTTAAGTAACGTTATGCCATATTCAGTTATTCACAATTTAGTGAATTATTTTTTAAATTAGTGATTTTTATGCTCTTTAATATTAAAATCATCTTTACTTTGAAGATACAGAGAAATGATGCATGCCTTGAAGAATGTCATGATGGTTGTGGTAGAATCTTTGATTAACAAGTTTGAAGAAGATCAGATGCGTAATAAGGAGCTGGATAGTAAAACAAAGAAAGAACATCAGAGTGGCTGTTACACTGAGAACTGTTCGGACAGTGACTCCTCGTTCAACCAAGTACAATGTGTTTTCTCTCTATGTTACAAAATAAGCATGATACCGCAAAACTGTTACATTTCTGTCAGTGAAGATTGAGAACAGGCGTTCCTATCTTTGATATATCCTAAAATGAACTAATTGCCTTTCTTTCACTCTGAAGTACTAAGCTTATACTAGCTATCTAACCTTTAAGCAGCATATGCTTGATGACATTAATATGATGCCCATATGTTTAAAGTACCTATCTAAGTACTGTGTAGCTAAAGATAAAATATGGTAAAGGCAATACATCATCAAACTTGTGATTTTACTTAAGGAGCCAAGTAACGTGCAGTTCATTTCCAGACTACTGCGCTATGCTATATTACTTACTGAATGAATTACTATAAGGAATTTTATGAAGATACAGGAAACTTTTAAGTAATGAAAAGCAAAATATGTAACAGTAATTTTGTTGATGTAAATTTAACTTTGGGCAAACAGCAGAAAACACTTAGAATGTTGACTTTATTGTTAAATTAGTATAAATGTTGAAGTCCTAATTATTAAATGTAAATTAGATACTGGAAAGACTGCTTTTAATCTTCTGCTGTTCACTTTGATAAAACATACTAACAATCATTTTACAATGTGTATTACAGAGTTACACGTTCATGAGTCAAGAACAATTGCAGCTGCTTGTAGAAAGGCTTGACCCTCTTCAGCCTAAGGAAGTAAGTTTAAAAGAAGAAATAAAATGTTAATACAAAAGAATGTTTATGACATATTGTAAAACAGACTGTACGTATGTAAGAGTTCATATGTACCTAAGTGGAATCTTGTCTTTGTTGGCGCATATTTCTTGACTTCAGTGCAGCAAATGCTCTGCGGTGCAGTATTTCATTGTTCGTAACCATTTGGTTCAAAAGCTAGTGTTGCAACAAGTGTCTTTGTTTTGTTAGGAGTCTGTATGCAATAGGTGGGCATTTTTAGATTGGAAGAAGTTGTTCTGCGAGAAATAAAGTTATTGAAGCTTATTTTCCTATATACGTGCCTCTTGCCCTTCTTGGTAACTTCTGTGTTGTCCTTTGTGTTACCCCTATCAGAAGAGAGAGATGCCTGCCAATTTGCCAACAAGCTGCTGCCAGATGGAATATATAAACTCCAAGTTAGGCCTGCCTTCCTGTCAGTGGCAGTAATAATTTGGGTCTCTAACCCCCAATCAGCACCAGCTGCTGATATTTTTGAAGCCTAGAGAAACATAATTTTGAGAGTGTTGTCTCAATAAGATTTGTTTGGGATGTCTGGCAGTTGAAAAAGGCCTGGTAGATGGGAACTGGTATAAACATTGTGGCTGAGTTTTCTTAGAAAACCAGGCAAAAATTTTGATGCTATTAAATATTGTTAAAATTTCCCACAGTTTGTTTCAGTAATATGAAATAAATTACTAGAGATTACAGTTGTGTACAAATAGAACAAAAAAAAGTTATTTGAAATTAGGTAGATTATATTGCTGATGAAAATTCAGCAGTAAAACATAGTGTCTAGTAACAGTTTCCACCTTCTTGTTTTTTACAGAGCTGCTAGGCACATTTGTAGTATTTGTTGATAGTTTCCTATATTCCCTGATAAAAAATTATTTGATTACAACCAGAAAGTAAAACATAATCCTTGCACCCACTATTGAAAATCTATATAAAATGGTTTTGTTGCTTCTTCAAATATATGTTTGTGGGTTTTTTCTCAATGATGTAGTGTTTTGTCTAAATCATCATAAAAATATAGCAGTAGATAAGTATTCTGGAATTCTTTATCTTTTCTACAGATAAGGGTCTGTTTCTTCGTTTCTCCAAATTACTTGGTGTTTATCTTTTTGACTAGGTTCGCCAAGAAGCATTGCAGACACTGTGCTTTGCCCCTCCCTCTGATATACTGAACTCTGAGAGTTGGCCAAATCTGCGTAAGCATCTAACGATGTCTCTGTCAGATCCTGATGCAGCCTTCAGTGTAAGCTAATGTTCTATATTTAGTTATCAGATGTCTAGCCTTAGTAAAGAGTACTGAAAAGGAGTAAGAAGTTACATATGTATTGTGAGTAGTCCGTTAGTGTCCCGAGACATTTTATTATTTGTGTATGTATCAGATAGAGTTTTTGAAGTAAAAGAGCTATGTGATTCCAGTAGGTCTGGATTTAAAGGACTACAACAGGCTTTCAATAGGAATTTTAGAGGCTGACGTACTCATTTACATATATTTCAATGGGAACGAAGAAGCTTAAATGTCTTTTAGCAAACAGACATACAAAAAAATCGACAAAACCCTTCTGTGAAACATGTCATGTTAATATTTCCTATTTAAGTCAGGTATATGCTCCATGATGAGAAAATGATACATAGTAATATTACACAGGCACTGATGAAGGAAAAAAAAAAAGGCAGCTGTTTAAACTGCTTTTAGATTTTTTATTATGCCAATTAACCCTTTTTTTCTTTGAGTTTTAAAGTCATTATCAAATAAATATGAAAGTTGCTCCAGCTGCTGTCATGTATTTTTCTTTCGGCTTAGGTCTACCGTTTCTTTTGATGCAGGGCTAGTCACAAGTCATTGGTACATTTAATAACATAAAAACATTAATGTTAATGGAAAAGGACAGTAATATTCCCTGATCTGCTTCTTTGTATCTCAGTGAGGCTTTGCATTGGTGCTGTCAGTTAAAGTATTTGAGTAAAATTCCCTTCCGACTGTAGGTGTCTGTGGTCCCAAACCGTTTATTTTTATCAAATATGCTTCACATCTATAGAGATATCTGAGCAATGTTTAATATTAAGAATAATGCCACTATATTGATTATTGTGCAATAATAATCTACAGTTGCATGACTATTTAATACATTGCTGGCTTTTTCTCCCTTAGGAGAAAATTCTTAGGTTCTATGCAAAAACCTTTTCTTCTTCTCCATTTAATATGACGAGAGAAGTCTATACAAGTTTAGGTATGTGCATTTAATTACATTTAAGACTTCATGAGTCAAGTTATTCCTGAAAATCAGTAAACTTTCATAATGAAGATGTAGAATACAATCTGTTTTGCCACTATTGTCATGGAGGTGAGATTTTTTTTGTGTTTTGGTTTGTTTTTTTTTTAGCAAGACACTTGGAGTTGTATTTTCTTTCTGGAGAATATTCTCTTCGTATTTCAGCTGGTCTGGATGTATCTAACACAGACATAAATCATTTACTTAAAAAGGTATAAATGAATTTTCCATACCTTTTTTTTTTTTTTTTTGTCATTATTGAAGCATCATGCATTACTTATTTTGTAATTTTAATAATTATGTTTTCAGGTTCGCCTTTTAAATGAGTACCAAAAAGAAGCTCCGTCTTCCTGGATTCGTTATCCAGAAAAGTATTTCACCTTCAAAAACCTGTCACCGTTTCTTAATTTAATGATTTTTGACATATAATTAGATACATACAATTTTAGAAAAAGGTTGATTACAGGATGCACAGATGACTGGTCAGTGATAAGGGGGGGAAATATAAATAGAGCGTGGGAAAGGTGGAATAGGGAAGTTGCATAGGAGTAGTCATGGGTCTTATTAAGCTGCTTACTTAGCTTTTGAAGTGTTTTAAGTACTTTCTTCACAAAAATAATTTGTATGTTTGACAAAGTAACAAGTGTAATAAAATATGTAATCGTGTAGGAGAATACACATGTATGTTGTTATTAGTTTTGTTCATGGTAATACAAAAGTAATATCCTTACAAGATCAAATAAAGATAGTGTTGTTGATACTATGATTTATCTGAACAGTGAAGTTTTACCAGAAATTTGTTCCTGAGTATTACTGGTGGAAATTTTTTTTTCTATTTGTGTCATAAGGTACATGGAAGAAGTAGTGGAGAGTACCTTGTCACTTCTGTCAGTAAAACATGAGCCTAATCATCCTGCCTCTCCAGATTTTTTGAGTCCAGTCTACTTCTTGGCTTTGCTAGATATCAAAGCAGTATGGTTCAAAAAGTGGACGGTAAGCAAAAAAACCCCACCCAACAAACCCGTCACTTGTTCATGTCAGACATGTATTTTGAAAAGTTTGTTTTATTACTATTATTATCATAGACCTATTGTGACCTTATAACAACCTGTAATGAGCACTGTAATTAAGGAAGTCTGGGAGTTTTTAGGCATTTGTGTCCTTTGCTCTTTAACACTACTCTCTCCATTTCTATTCAGTTATTGGTTTTCATAACATTTCTGAGAACCTACTGCTCTTTGGGACTTCAGTCTCTTTGTCATAATTGACTGACAGCTGTCAAAAGATGCAAATATTTTTCTGGAAGAAGTGATGAACACGAAAATACAGTTATATATATGATATGCTGCACACAACTTCCTAACTGCCAGTGGACATCAGAGCTTTTTTTGCAACCTACCATATATAAATTTCTAATCTAGGATTTACGTAGGAATGTCAAAACACGTCGTCTAACATTTCAGGGTAGTTACTGTTTTTCTGTTTATTGTATGTTCTGCTACATATTTTTCTAATGACATAGGGTTTTTTGATCATCTTAAATGCACTGCAAGCAAAAGGCCTAGTTGAGTATAATACTGGTTTACACAAGCTGGAGTTCAATATATTGAATATGTAATCTGCACGGGATCCCTAATAGAATTGGAGATTGTAATCTACTTTTTAATTTAAAAATAGAATTTAACGTTTGAAATTGACACTAGGTCTTCTTTGTCATTTTAGCATGCATATTACAGCAGAACAGTGGTACTTAGGCTTTTGGAAAAGAAATATAAATCTTTGGTAAGTATTTCCCAAGGCAAATTTACTTGGAACTTGTTCTTGCTTTGCACACTGTGGCTTGAGAACTTTTTTCTGTTTTCCCTTTTGTTCCATGTTGTTTAGCTAGATGAGCCTTGGTGGGGTTTTTTGGGTTTTTTATATTTTTTTTTTTTAATTTCTCTTTGCTTAAGTAAATCATTGTTAAATTTAAAGAAGGGTATGTGACAGCTCTGAGTAAAGGGAAATTTGGATGTTTTATAGCAGGTGTTCAATTATGATTATTATTTATTCATTCCTTCTGTTGCATTCATATTTAGAATTGTTGCTGACAATGTATAAAAATAGCAAATGGTACATGGAAAAATGTCATAAAAGCTCTGTTGAATTTGGATTTTTGATGGAAAGAGACTAAAAAAACCACCATTGTGTTCTTTAAGTTGTGATATGAAGCATTAAGGATTCAGTGTCAGCAAGATAAGGCAAACTGTGAAAACATCTTTAGTAATGTAGGTGTTAATCCTGTCACATATCCTGTACAGTCAGATCTCCTGACTGGGATAGAAGTTTCATTGTTTTCAGTAAGAGCAATATAGATGTGAGATCCATTCATACAGACAGGACTTTGGCTATGTTTTGTAAAATCTTGTAATACAAATGAAATATAATGTAGAATGCAAGTGACTGATAAAACCTTAGGATGGGAAACAAGGATACAGACAACTATAAAAGATGTTTCTCTTGTTTGTCTGTGTGCATAGAACAGAGCATAGAATAAAGCATGTTTCATGCAACAAAAAGTTTATAATAGGAAACCCATGAGCAGGGTCGTCTAATCTAATTTATGAGCATAGACTAAACATTTGATTATTTTTTTAATGACATATGTCTGTATGTTTTACTTACACTTGTGAATAAATCTTAGCAGCTCCAAACTGTAATAAATCTGAATGTACTTCTTTGTTCATATATTTGTGTTTATTTTCTAAATCCATGCTGATAATTTTTAAACTTTTATATACATTGATTAGATGATAATGCTATGATAATAATACAGCACTTCTGCAAACAACAGCAATAGCACTGACAGCACCTAACAACCAAACTTAACATTTTAGTAAGTTCATTCAAGACAAAGTTTTTCACGTGTGGAAAATGAAAATCTTCCCTCGTAACAACAATGTGTCAATCACAGATTACCATAAACTTCTCAAAATACTTGCATGTCCTCTGTACTCTTTTTCATAGATTGTCTTAGTGCTTATAGAGCTCATAGTGTGATAATGTAATAATAATGGCAATATGTTTTAATAGCCCTGTACAATTTTTGACTCCTGTTGGTTAACCTATCCAAACCACTCAAACATGAGGTAATTGCAGTGAAGTGGATAGTTAGGTTCTTGTGTTAAAGGACAGTACTTGGATACAAAAGACAGTGACTTTATTGTAAAAAAAACAGATATTTTATTATTTTGTGCTTTTTTCCTCAGATTAATGCAGCTGTCCAGCAATGTCTTGATTATTTTGAATTTTGCAAGGCAGCAGTTAATAAAAATTCCAGAGTCAGTGACTTCTCCCAGCAGCATTGTAGTGAGTATCTTTGCATGTTTTGCATTATATGGACATACATCCACATTCTCTAGGTGAGAGAGAGCATGCTACCTCACGAGGAGACATTCTGTCCTTTTTCTTCCCAAAATATTGTATGTCTATCTTTTGAGAGAACACTAGTAGTAGCCGTTAGTTACGTAAGCTGTCTGTCTTTATATACAGATGATCCACATACATTACAGGTAGTAGCTAGGTACTGTAAACTAAAAATGTCAAGTTCTAATTTTTTGGTTTTATTGTTAAAGGTGATAATCAGAACTTTACTTACACTGGACCAGAATTGCAGTACGTCTATTTTGTTCATTCACTGTGCCTTTTAGGAAGATTGTTGATATATAAGCAAGGCCGAAATCTCTTTCCAGTACAGCTGAAAAATAAAAAAGGTAAGGGAAGGGCTGAGGAAAATGGAACCTGTTGTGCCTGGAAACCTTTCTTATGAGATGCTATAGGTAGTTTTGAGCATCAACACAGTTTTTTTGATCTTTGATGGATGTAGTTTAATAGATAGCTTTTATCCCTGTGTTTACTATATTAATTTTATGTTGAGGGAGAGTTGGATCACTGTGTAAGTGTATCAGTCTTTGTAGGTATGAGTAATATCAAATGAATTGATAGAACTGTTTGGAAGAGAGACATGTCCAGAGACCAAACCAGTTTTCCAGGTGTGAAACAAAATCAGTATTTCAAGTTAACTGCAAATTGAAAACAATTACTCTGAGCTTAACGTATTAATATGATTAAGGTAAAACAATGGTTGAGGAAAAGGCCGGTACCTGTGGAACAGCAGTATTAATAAGGACAGAAGATATGAAATGGTAAAGCTTTTGGGCATCCAGAAAAATCTGCATGTGGTGATATGTTGTGCAGGGTTGGCAGATGCAAGTGTATGAGGACAATTGTAGTGTTCCATTACATTAATATATCTATTAATTCAGTGTAGAATTCAAAACATTACTGGATAATAATTGTTAAGCTTGTCTTTTGAAGGTATTTTGTCCCTCTGGTTTGAGGATCAGGACTTAATAGATCCAACATAGAGCAGTTGTGGGGAAGAAACATCTACTAATCAAGTGCTTTTGTCATTTGTGGATTATCTATATAACTGTATTCAAGCAGTGATCCATTGGTGATAGTTACTTTTTTCTCTCCCCTACAAAAGTAGCAATCTCACCATCTATCTTCTTAATAGTGTCCTTCTCAGCTTCATACATAGCAACCCTTTCCTCATGTATTGTACGATTTATTAACATAATTACATTAACCTTGGAGCAATAGTTCCTAACTTGCATTTAGCTACGTTTGATTTTGTTTCAGACCTGAGGAGGAGTTGTCTGACAGCTTGTCTCTTTTCCAGTTGTTTCATTTAATCTAATAGTAAGATAATACTTTTTTCCTACAGCCATGTATATTCAGCATTCTGAAACATTGGTTGCTATTTGTTTCAGTGGAAAACATGATAAAATTGCAATTAGCTAAATTGGGTGCAACATCAGGCCTTATAAGTTGATCATGAAATACCTTGGTAGAGTCCCAGGCACGTGCGTGTCCTTTGCTTTATCAGTTCTACATATGTTGAGTTTCTCAATAAAGCAAGGAATTGCTTACATAGATTTACAAAATCCATTTTGTTTGTAAAATTAAAGTTGCACTTTAATTTGCAGAGTACTTTCCTTTTTTTTTCTTTTTCTATAGATAGTATATCCGTAACCGATCTGTTGGTATTATTTACTCAGCTTATTTATTACTCTCCAAGTTACCCAAAGGCAGCTTTGGCAGTGCATACAGGTAAATGTTTGGTTTTATAATTATATATATTAACATATATTAATGAGGCAGGTGGTAACTTCTTTTGAAATTTTTAATTGGGGTATGTTACTTGTACAGAATTTTCTCTTCCTTTCCTCCCTTTTTTTCTTCCCTCTGTGTTAAATCAGTGCTCTACAAAATCGTAATTCAGAAGCATGTACATAGGCCATATAGATATGTTTATGTAAGTTAAAATCTAAACAAATAATTCTTGTGTTCACCAGACAATTATTCTCCAGCAAGTCTTGTTATGGAGATTCTTCAAGGTTTTTGTGATCAAACAGGATGTGCTGCTGAATGGTTATATACGGATGCAGTGATAGATGCCCTACTTCATCCTGTTCAAAGTTTACTGAGTGGTACAGAGGTTTGTAGTAATCTTCCAAATAATTTTTAAATCTAGAGAATATTTTTTCTGTATTTTCTGCGTAGAAGATGTATTTAGTCATGTGGTAACTACTTCCTTTGTTATTTTCTACATTAGGTATTATAGTATGCCTTAAATAGTGTAGGTTGTTGTCATGATTGGTCTGGCAAATTTGGTTTTCCTGAAATCTTGTTAATAGTAGCAAGAAGTGTGCTGTGGTAAGACTGTTCCCTTGGGAAAAATCATATTGCTTAATTTTTTTTTCTTCCAGTGTTTTTGTGTGTCTTTTGGATATTTTTTGGTTGCTGATTTGCTCTACCTGCTATTTAAAAGCCAACATACTTTTATTAATTTTCAAATTCAGCTGGCAACTTGAAGTTAAATGTTCTCAATAATTAATATAGGTAAAATAAGTAATTCTTAATTGAAAATTACTATTTTTTGAATTGGTAGAAGAGATTTTATTGTTTTTTTTTTTTTTAACATTTCTATAAGAACTGTAAAAATCTTGGGAAACATTATCTAATTCTAGGTACTTGAAAGTCTAATTACAGTTTCAGCCTGTCCTGTTGTTTTTGTTTTGTCTGAGATGATTTAATTGATCTAGGTGGCTGTAAGTCTCAAGACAGAGAGGCTGAGAGTCTGAAATACCTGTGGAGGAGTCTGAGCTGTCTTACGTAAAGAGACTTCGAGAAAATTAATGGCTGAGTAGTTTTGAATTTAATTCCTGAGACTCATGCTTGCAAAGACAGTCTGGGTTCCTAACTTAAATACCTCATCTGGGTTCTTGAAGTGGAATTTTGTTAGTATCCTGTTTATTTTTTCAGTGCAGTTTGTTTATTTTTCACAAAAGACTCTTCATATTAATTCCTGAAAGTATTTTTACCTATACAAAAACATTCCAATGCTATTTCAAAAGTGTAGACAATCGGTTTCCAAGTAAATATTTTAAAGTACATATTTCTGTAAAGCTTAAAATATAGTCCTACAAAAAATTTATATTAATAATTTAGCTCTTCTGTGTGTACTTAGTACAGTAGCATTACTTATATATTTTATTAGAAGTCTATCTATGCATGCTTTTGCAAGATTAACACCTTAAGTTGTCTTGTTTTTACTGGAAAAATTTAGTGCAAATTATTTCAAAAAATTACTGAGCCTGCATATGCTTTGAACACTGATAGTCAAATTTAAAAACAGTACTAAGGCAATACTTAATTGATTTGTTGTGATGGAAGCCTGCATAATCCCTCAGTCAATATCTGTGGTCACATGGTATTCTAAAGCATGTACAACCATCTATCTTCTTTATTATATGATGTGGTTAAAAAAGAAATTACTGCAAAGTTTAACAGTTCCTCCTTTTTTTTTTTTTTTTTTTTTTTTCTGCCATGCTCAGCTCTCTCTCTTCACAAATTCTAAGCCCTCCTGTGACTTAGTAACTGGTCTCTTTAAGAAACCAGGTCATGTTCAGGATATATTTAATACATGTAGCTGTAGTACGTTGGTTATGTGGTGTGAATCTGGAATATGTCATATTTATTCTAACAAAGGTGCAAATTGTTTTGTATTGAGTCTGGCAAACCAATAGCTAGAAAAGGTCGACCAAGTCAGAGTGACCCTCTTCCTCTTTTACAAGAATTTGAACTGATTTTGCTTCCCAACCAAACCATTGGCACTTGTTAGACACCCAAGAATCCTAATACTTGACTCTAATACTGGACAATGCCTGTCTCAAAAGGAAGGCTATGGCCACTCACACATCTTTCTACTGCTGGGGTTGGGCGGTGGATAGCACTGGAGTTACATATGGGACTCCTTGATTATACGGTGGGCCTAATGACCAAACACAATGCTGTTATTTTATATTTGATCTCTGAATTAACTTATCTAAGTGCAAGCCTTACTTAACTTTTAAGCAGAGTAGTATTGTGTGTCTGTAGTAGAGAGGGGAGGAGAAACTTAGTTGCTATGAGCAGTTGTCAGAAGGATCTGTTTTGGGGCAGCAGTGTTGACCTTTTGGGCTCTGTAGCCTCTGAGTTGCTGCTGAAGCAGAGGTGTGCAGAACATTGCATTCACATTTTAAATAAACAAAGTACCATGGTTTTGGTTTTTTTGGTGGTGTACAGGGAAAGCAAAATAATAACACTTGAAGAAACAGTGACAGCACAGTATGTTCTTTCTCAGAATACTGAACAGTGATACTCAGTAACCTAAAAATAAAAGGTGTGGGAGATTTTTAACCTTCTATCACTGAAAAGTTTAACTAAAAAAACGAAGTCAAAATTGTATTTTTTCTCTTGGGTTACTTTGACCACTGTCAGTAAATTTCTTTAAACTTTGAAATAGGAAGACTACTTATTTTTCATCTGTGCACTGTAGAGCTACCTGTAAGAGAAGAAGCAGGAGCTGGATCACATAGCATTTTAAAAATAGTTTCTCTTGTGAGTCCATCTGTCCCTGATGAATAACAAGAGACTGGAAAAGGTTTAAATGGTGGACTCCAACTTCAGGAAAGTGGTGCTTTATTCCCAATTCTGACACACTAGTTACTTAACAAGTGTTACCGGGAACAGTAACCCCCCCTACCTCATTGTTGCCTGTAATTCATCTCTTGTCCTGGGTGTGGATAGGGGGAAGCCACCAAACGGGTCTTCTCACTTTGAAAATCATCCTTCTTTGTAATTATGTTTATGCATAAATCCTAGGAATTTGGAGTGTTTCCAAGTCCCTGAGTGAGAAGGTACACTCTGGCTATCTCATGACTGTGTTATTAAGGCATATGGGCAGGAACAGAGTTTTGCTGAGCAACTTTAGGACACTGTATAAGTCCTGCGGAATTACAGCTGCTGTCTACTATCAGGTCCTTGGCACATCTGCCCCCTAGTTCCCCTCCCCTGGACTTGACAGCCTGGGCTCAGGGCTGGCATAGGTAATGGTGTGGGTGTCCAGCCATGAAGAGAGCTGTTTGAGAAAGCTCTGCTAGGAAGCCTCAGCAGAGATCCTCCCAGCCATGGCTCTGCTGATAAAGCCTCAGTGTGGACTCACTCCACCTTTCAGTCAGGAATGTTTTTTAAGAGGTTCTTCTCCTCATTCCTTGCTTGTACTATGTTGTAGCAGCCTGGAAGCCTACTGTCCTATTGAACTGAACCTTGACCCACAGACATGATTTCTTGGTTTGCTTCACCTCAGACCTGCCTCGTCACTGTAAATAGAGTTGTATGGTGATTTTTTTGGGCTGTGTTTGACCCTGGTTACTGTGTCTGGAGCTGACCCTGACTCACTGACTTGGCATCCTGGTTTAACCTTAGACCTCCCTTATCACTGTGGAGGGGATCTGGACTGTTTGTTGAGCCTGGTTACTATAACTGGACCTTGTCTGTTTACCTTGCTTGGGTATGGTGGGAGTGCCTGCCCATCTGATGGTGAGCCATTGTCTCTGCCTGCCTTATTATCATCCTCAGCTTCTGACGTCTCATCCTTTGCAGAGCATCCTGCCCTTGCTACTCCTTGACAGGTTTTTCATGGAGCACCCATTTCTAATTGTCTACCATTGGCATATTGACTCCACTTATTAATAACTAATGTCTAATTTAACATTAGTTTGGGTAGTGCATTTGTTAGTCATGGTACCATACCAAACAGTCTGAATCTCAGTTTGAATCAGTGTTAAATGTTCAAGTCTGCTTTGATTATAGCCTAGTTTTGGCTATACAGTGCTCTGAAGTGAATAAGAAATTGGTAGAGGGCTTTTGCTTTGCTCCAGTGGGGAAGATTTTCCTCATGAAATGGGGGAGTTAACATGTTTCTCACCTTGATTCAGGTATTGTTCTTATAGCCCCTGATGGCATATCAAGAGCCTTTCCACATTCATGATGGGAAAAGAGAAGGAGGAGTTTAGAAATGTCTGTTCTCTATATCTGTGTAGTCATTGAACCTCTGCGATAATCATTAGAAGTGACAATTATTGCCATTTGTGATGAAGATTTCTGTTATGGAATTTGAACATAGACTGTTTGCTTATTTTGTTTAGGCTGTTAAACAATCATCGGAAAGGTGACCTTCAGATTCTTCATACATAAGCCAGACTTGAATAAATAGCTTTCACAAAAGCACTGAATATAAAACTACCTTTTTTTTTTTTTCTTCCTTCCAAATAGGTGTATATAAATTGTCTTGAAACCACTTTAATTGATGTAGCTGATATTTTGGCAAGGATTGCTGCTGTAGAAGATGGTCTTTCTCTTCTTCTTTATGGAGAAAATAAAAAAACTGCCAAAGAAGATAGGTAAGAGTGCATTAATGAATAAGCATTAGTGAGTACTTTAATGAATTACATTAGTCTTATGAGACTCATTTTCTTTTTTTTCATTTATCTGTAAGGTGATACGTTTTGTTTATGTTTGGTGTAAAATATCTGGTTATCAAGTAAAGTAGTAAGTGTTTTAGAGAAGCTGTTAGGGAGACATGTATAACCAAGTGAAATGTGAAATTAAGAAATATTTTTATTCAGGGAGATTTCTACAGTTTACTTGATTTTTGTATTCATATGAGAGCTTTCCTTTCTCTGAATGTAGTTCCATTATATTCATAGTGCTGCTGTTCAGCCTGAAGGCACCTCTTCTCTTCTGTTTGCTTGTTTGTTTTCAGAACAAATATTAAAATTCAACCTATTTTATTGAAAGAATAGATTTAATGTACCATTCACTTTTCAATACATCTTGTAGAGACAGATCTTGTATCAGAAGCTGATATTTGCAACACTGTACCTAACTTAATATCTCTGTGATCCTGTGGGTAGTATATTGTTAGCTGATGCTAAAAGAGGGCAGTAAAACTGAGACTAGTCTTTAAAAATATCTAAGCTGTAGGTCATGAAAACGTTTGGAATGTATGTGTTCAAAGTGGAGGAATCTCAGAAGTTGCATATGTTTTTAAGGAGGGTTGGAAGTGAAAAATAGTTATTTTGGAGAAAGAGTTGTCATTTGCATTGCAAACCTAGAAGACTTCAGGAGATCTCAGACAGGAAAAGAGGAAGAACAAGGGCAAATTTTGCCTTATAGTAATATCCTTAACTCTGATTAAGCAGAAGCAAAAACGATCATCTTGTTACTCTTCCCAACTGGACTCTTATAAAACACAAAGTTTGTGTAGTTCATGACCTTATGGACTGGATGGAAGAACAATAGATGCATTTTAGCTTTGTGTAGACCTGTAGCCAAAGTAAAATCACGTGCTGTACATTTCTTTTCTTCTGACTGGTGTTACAATATAGTTGGCTCTTCTGTAATGGATCACAGTTTTATTCCATAGTTTCTGCTTCTGTAGAAAAATTTCAATGTTTAGTCAGAGGATTTGTTTAAAGGCTTATTGATGACTACAAACAACATTTTAAAAGTGTTATTTTATTTCTAGTCCTACAGCTGTCCATGTAATTGTTCAGTTTACAAAGAAACTTCTTCATGAAGACATTTCTCTATTATCTGGATCCGAACTTTTCCCAGTTGTTAAAGGAGCTTTCATTTTTGTATGTCGTCAGATGTACAGAACTTGTGAAGGCCTGCAGATGCTAATTCCTTATGGCTTGCATGAATCGATTGGAGAGGCCTGGAAAAAGGTAAATCTTGTTTTGGATTGAGAAGATTGGAAAGAAATCTTACTGTAAGAGCTTCAACTTAAGTAATAGTTGTTCTTTACTTCAGGTTGCTTATATTTAAGTAGTGAGATAATGCTTTGAATTGTTCTACAAATAAAGTTCTACTTCACAGATTTTCTTTCTGTATGTGAACCTAGCAGAAGCTTAGTTTGAGACTTCTATGCTTTAAGATTAAACCAGGAATTCTCAAGATGCATCAATAGACCTGTCATTCATTGTCCTTGATGCTAGGGGTCACTTAATATCATGACAGCCAGTGTCCAACACAGATCCTGTCTTCACTCCTGGTTTGGGATATTTTGAAAGGAAAAACTCCTGAGATGTGGTTTTAGTAATTTTTAGATTAAACTAGTTTATTTTGGTGGGAGATACAAAGAAAAAAAAAAAGACATTCCAAATATTTTACTTAAATAGTTAGGTGGCGATTTACTTAAATAGTTAGAGACAATAATGAGAAGTGCCAGACAGGACTTCTTGTCTCACCTATGTACTTGGATATCTTATGAAGTGTAGACTCTGTATTTCAACTTTGGTTTGATTGCTAGTCTAATGCTTTTTCTGTGTGAAAGAGCAGTTCTGTGTATTCTGCTTTCTGTTATAAATTTAATGAACAAGGTATATGGATCTCAGTGAATAAAGCATTTCTACTTCCATTGTTCTCATAGCCATATGCTGTGTGAAAATTCTTACCTATCATAAAAATCTAGTTAAGATGCAAAAATGACAGCAGATACTGCAAGAGCAGATTTCAAAAAGTTCACAGTGAAGTAAAATTCAAACTTTTGAATCATTAAAACAACATTGGCAGCGTTTAGGTAAGTGTATCATAGAAAGCTTCAACTTGGCTTCCAGCTAAACTGAAAGCATATTTAAACTATAGGTATTAGAACTCATAGTGGTAAACCAAAATTTAGCTGCATTGTTTTACTTTATACTGAAAAATTGAGACATCTCCTTTTTTTCTTTGTCTAGTGATTGTAAAATATTTTCTTAGAGAAGGATCAGACCAAGGGAAAAAACATTGGCTAAAAGACTAAATTTTTTTTTTTTTTTTTTTTTTTTTTTGAGTTGAGTTGAGGAAGCAGGAGAGAGATTGAATGCATGGGAAAGAGAATAAAACAGCTATTCTTCCAGTCAAATGCTGTATGCTTTTATTATGATTAGAAAATCTAAAAATACAGTCACAGTGTAAACGGAGACAGAAGATAACCGAAAGATAGAGTATGAACAGAAGAGAGACTTAAATCACCAGCTTGTGGGTATTTCTCACTGCTTTTATATATGAATATTATCATGAAAGCATACATTTTGATTGAAAATAAAATGTATTATTCCTTACAGTCATAATTATATGACAGTAAACTCGGTTTCTTATCAGAGAATGTTGGTTTTGAAACTTACATTCTTCCTTGCATTGAGAGCTTCAGGATTTTATTGAATTAAGGAGTTCACTTGAATCATGCTGTAATTTACATAACTCAACAATCTGTCTGTCTTTTTGTGCTTTCTTATTGTGTAACTAGTCAGTCTTGAACTAACCTGTTACTCTATTTAATGTTTATCACATGTAGGCTGCTATATACTTTTGATAGGTACTTCCAGTTATTTGCTCTAAAGCACCACAGCACTTACACATGCACAAAAGACTTCTTTGCACATTAAAATCCTTCATTATGGTGTAGAACATAATTTAAACACATTGTTTTGACACATACAAGTTAAGTAGGCTGAATGTGTCAAATTTTAAAAATCATGAAAGATTTAACTGACAAATTGCCACTTCTTCACATCACTTTGGAGGTCAAATTGAGATTGAAGTGGAATCTATGTATTCAGGACTTCAGGAACAGAGAGGTTAGTACAGGAAAGTCACATTTTCAAGTCTGCCATCTTGATTAAGTTTTAAATTATTTTCTGTCATTATTCAATTTTAGAACATCTGCAGTTTATAAAATACCATTTATAGTGTAGCAAAAATGGTGGGCTTTGTTGGACTCTGTTCCAGCAGTAGTGACAATTTTTTAATGGAGAGACTGGTAATTTGTTTCCTTCTCTTCTACACGTGTCCTGGAGTTCTAAGACTGATGGAGAAACAACATTTTTTGGAGATTCTGCTGGAATTGTGGGACAGAATTTGTACAGATGATAATAAAAGGGGGACTTAACAGATCCAGGACAGGAATTTTGTGTATTTGTTAGATCACATTTATAAGAGCATGAATTAATGACTACTCACTTTCATTTGAATGGTGCAATTTGCTTTTTATCTCTAGAAACATGAAACAACTTAAATCATTCATATTAAAGATACAGTTTTTTGCCTAATTATTTTCAAATAACACTTAAATTAGAAACTGCATTAAATATAAAAATATCTGTGTCTGTAGCTCTAATTATGTACATGCCAATATAGATAAATTTATAAGTGAATAAAATAAAAATTGGCCGTATTGTTGAATAAATGTGGTGGTGAGTTGTTGGCTCCAGAGGCTGTTATTTCCTTTACTGTGACAGAAGTGGAGTAAAGAATTGCTTTCTGATTTTTATATTTATAGATCTTTTTTTTAATGCCAATTTTTGCTTTGCGAGTCTCCAGTTAAAAAGTAAAAAGAAAGAGCTTTTTATTTTAATAATTCTAATAAAAAAATTATAATATGTGCTAACTTTAAAAAGGTTTATACCCAAGGAAGAAATAAAAAAAAAAAAGTTTTTCTGGAATAAAATATATAGTGAAATAATGTACTCTGTGACAAAGGCTAGACTACAACCTGATCGCTGTTATTTTTTGAAAAAAATATATAACAAGACATCGAGCAAGATCTAAAGTTTTAAAATGGTGTAAATAAACATCAAGGAGGTATTTATTTACTTTTTATTTCACAGACAAGTTTGCTTTCAGAAAGAGTACCCACTCCTGTAACTGGTGCGAACTCGACTTCATCAATAGGTCTAGAGTCAAAAAACATGTAAGTTGATGCTTAATTTATGCACATGCACAAGTATAACACACATTGCTACTTTATCCACAGCTGAGGCATCTTATAACCCTGTATGTTTTTGCGAAAAGCATAGTGGTAGGTAGAGGGAGTGAAATCATGCTAGCATAGGTCTCAGTACAGTTACAGAATTGTTCTTGACCTTTCAGGTCTTTCTTGGCTTACACAGTTGTGTCTAATCTATGTAAAATTTACTTATAGTTGATTCTCTCTGACTGCAGAAATTGGTTTGAGGAAAATGTGAATTAGAAAGCATAAACCAAAATAGCTGTCAGAGTTTATTTTGTGGCTTTGATGTGGTGTTAAAATGCTGTTCTGCTGAATGGTATCTACACCATCAAAATGTTATGTAGCAAGATTTTCAGCCAGAATGATGCCAGCCTGATCCATACTGAGTGAAAGGCATCCCCTCTCTTATAGTAAAACTTAACGTCCTTTTATAGAAGTTTGTATGCATTAAGATGAGAAATATACAGTATCTGTGAGCCTGAAAATTCAGGGTGATGTTGGTGTTAGTGCAAAACCTTGTTAATGAAGTAGATTCTTGTTTATGCTTTACTGTAGTTTTTTACATATAATTTGCAAAGATACCTCACCAGTTGTTACTCTAGTCTGTAGTGCTGGTACGTGAACTGGTTATAGCAATTTCAATTTAGTGGCGAAAAGAAATCTAGGGATGCAGAGCTCTGACTGATGAGGCTGTTACTAATTGCTGCCATTGACATAAGATACAGTTTCCTCTGAGCATCTAGATTTTTCATTTAACTATGGAACAAGACATGCTGATATATTTCTGGGTGAAATTTTTGCTTCTGAACATGACGTGGCAGGGATTCTGTGGGAGAAGTGTCTGAAGTTTGGGGGGATGGTTGTCTGCTACGAGAAAAGCTGCATGCTGCTGTTTGGTGATAGGAGTCAAAAATGGGAAATGAGAACTAGAATAATCTGTTAAGCAAACGCTTTTAGAGAAGCAGAATCATGAGAGTCTAGTGATACCTACAGGGATGGTACCTAGTCAAAGGTGATGTAATTGCTTCACTTTTCTTCTTAGGGTGTAGAATATTTTGTAGGGCAGAGGATATCATACTTTATTCTTCCAATTGCTGTTCTTCATGCCATGTCTGTAGAAAATACCTTCCTTTTACTGCTGGTAGTATGTTAAAATATTGTATATATAGTACCTTATTTTCATAATTCTGTACTAATTTCTAGCAGGAACCTCTCTCTCCTCAAATGTTAGTTTTCATTAGTTCCTCATAGTGTTTTTACATTAGTGAGAAATTCTGTGCCTGCTGGGCTGATTCGTAAATGACTCATTAATATCTTAAGGCTTGTCTAGAGTCAGATAGTAAGTCATAAGTACATTTAAGGGTGGTATAGGTCTTTCGGGTTCCCCATTGCATCATCTTTCTGTTCTGCGTTCCTGCCTAACCGTAGTTTTGTCAGGATGAGTTTGAATGTTTGTACAAAATACAGTCTAATACATATTAAAACTTTCCCAAAAGCTTTTTTTTAAACTAATCTAAACATATAGAGTAAACATAGAGTCCAGTGAATGAAGTGTTTTCAAAGGCAGAAATTGTAGTTTTTCTTTTTTCCTGTGCTTCTTTACATATCTTTTTTTAATTGTTATTTTGCTACTCTTGCAGTTTGTTATGGGAAGAGACTTTGTTAGATGCTTTGCTTAATTTTTCTGCCACGCCCAAAGGACTATTTCTTCTTCATAGTACAGGTGCCATGAATGACTGTGTGAATTTTATGTTCAGAAGCTTATCAAAAAACCTCCAGGTAAGCATTACAGAGTCTGTAGAGCTTTCTTTTAATGATTGTAAAAAAATTAAGCAGAAAAAAAATAATAAATAAATCCAGGAATGATTTTGTCACTTAATTTTTGCAAAAATTAATTTTAAAAAGTAGCTTATCATCTTTGATATTGGTGCCACACTGATTTAAGTTTATTGGGTGTTGCTTATCTTCAGAATGTCAGGCATATATTTAGTTTTTCTGACTTTTACCGTAAAGTTTGAAATGCTAGGAAAAATATTTTTCTTTTTTTCTTCTAAGTGAATTTTTTTCTAGACCACATTGAGGTGATGCTGGAATCTTGATGTGCTAGACAATACTTGAAATGTAACCAAAAGTTGGTTAATAGCATTTTAGGAGAAAAAAACATAATGTTATAGACATCCTACTTAATTTGTACAGAAAACATTATAATGCTAACATTTTTATTCTGTGCTGATGTTGCATGTCTCAGCCATAGTATTTTGCATTCAAATTTTGATAAGATACTTGATAAAGATCTTGGAATCTGACCCTGGTAAGTCTGTAGAGGATAATATCTATGAACTTTTCAAGTCTAACTGTACAGTGGATTAAATTCTGTAAACAAATGTAGGAAAGATCAATATTTAAGAGATCATTTGAGAGTTTCATGCCCTCTGAATAACTAAAACTGTGTTTTTACATTTGTTACTAACAGACAAATGAATATGAAGAGTTTGGTAATAGAGTGATTGTTACGCAAATGGCAACAACACCAACAGGTGCAGTAGCTCTACAGAGTTCAGGTAATATAAGAATGATGTTATTGTGAATAGTTACATGCTGTAGTCTTGCATATTAGAAAAAGTCAGTGAGAAATATGCTAAAAAAGGTCAACTGAGTTGAATAATTTCAACAGTATTAGCAAAAACTGCTTAAATGTTTAATGACTTCATGATGGGAATTTATTCTTTTCAACTTTAAATCATTCACTTATCTTGATGCAGTGTTTTGTTTGTGTTGTTTTCTTTTTTTCCTTAAATTATGAAAGCTCTTTACATCATTCGTTTGGATTTCCAGAAACTTTGTGTATGTGGATGAAGACATTTATATTTGTTAAATAATAAGTTGTTAACAAGTTGCAAGTGCTTCTTATTGATCTACAGATCAGAATTAATAACTGTTGATTTCTGTAATTGGTATGTACTTTTCCGTAGTTACTGACTGCTCAAAGAGCAAGAAACTGCAAAGGCCTGAATGTCATTGGCATTCTTGTACAGTAGTGAGATGGAATTGAGATTGTTTGAACTGACAGTTCTTCTCATATGTCAACCCATACCACAAAGTCCCTTCAGATTCACTCTCAGATAACTCAACCGTTTCCATGCAACCCAGCAGTCTAGGTAGTTGTTATGTTAAAACTAGAATATTATTGATAAGGTAAAGCTACTGTCTTAAGTTGCTACAAAAGTCCATGAGATATATTCTCTCTGAGTATCTAGAATTGGCTGGTGTGTAATTAAAATGACTTGACTGAAAGACTGTCAGAAAGGCAGGCAAATTCTGCCAGTCAGGGAAACTGATTGTTAGTTGCTTATCATTTATGTTTCTGGGACTGTTCAGAAAGCAGGGAGCAGATCTACTTGAGGAGTAACCCATCTGTCCGTTTAAGGTTCTCAGCCAAGTTGCCTCTTATGGCCCTTGGCGTCCAAGACAAATGGTAGACCAAAAATAATCGGCATAGATTTTTCAGCCCTGAGAGGTTGTTGTAAAATGTACATAAAGTTTATATTATAAAGCCTGTAACTTACATTTAGAGATTTCAGAGTTAGATGACTATACTTCCTCTTCTGTGTTAATATTTAACATTTTAAATTCAGCTAGTAGTGGTTCCCTTAAAAAGACTTCTTCATTGTGGTATGTTTTAATTCATTAATGAGTTATAGTAAATCTGTATACTTAAAAGCACAGAGCCAATACTCGCTAAGTCTTGATCTGTAGCAGTTAACTTGTTAAAGAACATCAGCAGCTCATTTACAAGGAAGATATATAAATATCATCCTACTCTAGTATAACTGTCTTTGCAGACTGTTGCTTTAGATTTTAGACTGAATACAAGCAGGCTGCTGTACAAAGGTATTTTGACTAAAGGATTGAGAATAGTAGGGAGAGTAACCCTCAGGTAGTCTATCTTGTGAAATTTTAGTTCACAATGTAGATAATGTTGAGAATCTGAGTTAAAATTGCGGTATAAAATGTTTTCTAATATGGAAGTTGTTTTTTCTGGTATTCTTGTCATTCTCATGATTAGAACAAAAATTTGTTTTAGGTTATATAAAGACACTTGTAAATGAATTATGGACTCTTTTGGAGTGTGGAAAAGATGATTTGAGAATAGCCCAACCCAAAACTACTCCAGTTGACCCTATTGACCAGAGCTGTCAGAAGGTGAGAAAATCTTCTATATTGACATGGAAAAAATAGTGCTGTAGTTCAGAGAGGATGATTTTCACTGTAACTATACCTGCTTCATTGCATGTGAGGCAAAATTAGTATAATACATTAGTCAAATGATGAGTGATCGAAAAGATTCTTGTGTTGCATGGCAGGTCACAATGCCAAGAATCCATTAAAGTCAGTATAAAATGGTTAAGTTAAAAATCATGACAAAAGTGAAAGTTAAAATACTGGCCATCAGTTCATATCTCGATTATTGTAGTAAGATCGGAGAGAGTAAAGTGTTTTAGAATATGCCGTGTCTCTGGATTTTAGAATTATATGATAATGAAAATATTATAATTTTCAAAACTACAGGTACAATTTGGTAGATAATACATATTTCACAGACAATACTGCCATTTTAGGTTATATAGACACTGACAGGGTTTGCAGTCTTACTCTGAGCAGCAAGTTCAGCCTACAAAAAAGGATAATAACTAACTTAAAGTAAATGGGAAATAATTGTTAATGTTTACTTGGTTATACTTAACAGATTAACATTCCTGTTTGTCCCCCCTTTTTTTTCTTTGTCTAGTCTTTTCTGTCTCTGATAAACTTGCTCACTTTTCCTGCGGTTTTTGAGCTCCTGAGTAAACAAGATATACCAAATAAACCAATGTATTCACTCCGTGAAGTACCTACAGATATTATTGTAAGTATAGTTTTTATTTTAAAAGAAAAATAAATACATTTTTCCTGATAAAATATTAAAATAATAGTAGAATAAGTTTTTTCTTATGACTGAAAGATTTTGAAATTTTCTGCATTTTGTATTACATACAGCATGAGGGCAGTATATGCACATATCACTTCAGGTTAACCTAAATTTTTATTTTGAAATCCTAAAGATAATGTAAAATTTGACGCCTAATTTAAAGGTTATCTTTCCTGGCTTGTGTTAGAATTGTGTTTTTCCATGGGAAAAAAAGTGACATACATAAACACCTCTATATGAGTATGCGGTTAAAACCTGGAAAATGCTGGAAAATATATATACTTGTACTTTATATAATATTGCTCTATCACACTGTCTGTTGATTTCAACAAAAAAATAAAAAAAACAGAAAAACCTCAGGCTTTCTTAATAATACAGATGATTCGCAAACGTTAAAAATCAGTAATTGAAAAGTTATGGATTAAGACATATTTCAGTCTTAAGAAAAATAGTATCCATTTTGGTATTTAGTATTATTTTGTATTAGTTCATCCAACTGCAATCCATTAGGGCTTTTTTCTCATCTACAAAGCACCAGCAAATTTAATCTCTGCCTCTGAGTGGCAGTTAAAATCAGATTTTTTTTCTAATGAGCTAGTGCTTTGAATTGCTGTTGTGTTAAACTGTTTGTTTAGCACAAGCTCTGGATTGTGATAATTTAGGTTGTTTAGACAGAGTGTATCATAATAGTGTATGTTATGTTTGGAAGGGATTTTTTAGTTCTTTTTTGTAATACTGTTTTGATGATTTCAGGAGGAAATGGGATGACAACTTCCATTTTCCCCATCCACTCAGTGTTGGTGTGTCCACCAATGGATACTTCTGTTCAGTCATCAAGTTTTCTGAGGCACTGGGAGCGGGGAGGGGGGGGGAATAGTTGTATGTTTAAGGTGATACATACTGCAGAGCTTTCAGGTTGGGGTAGGTCTTAAGCAGTGATTTTTGTGACTTTTGAAAGCCCATGTTGTTTTGACTTTTGAGGCACTAAGGCTTTGGTGGAATTCTCTAGGTTTCCAGAAATAGCAATACCAATACCATTGTTCACAGTTCCCTGGACGGTTACAGATGGTTTAGATGGGGTTTGTCTCACTTAAATACTGTGTAACAGTGGCTTTTTTAAGCCTAAACTAGTCATCCAAGATTATGTAGTGAACAGAAGGAAAATAGTTCTAATGTTCATTTAACAAATAATGGCTATAGCTGAGTACTCAGAAAACTTCAGGGGTTAAGCAGACATGTATAGATTTGTTATAACCAGGTTTTTGGGCAGTGATTGCAGAACACTAAAGGTAGATTTGACTAGATGTAACTATGGTTAGAAAGCAAGGTAAAAGCAATTTCAATGACACTAAAAGATTTGATTAGAAGACCTAATTGCTTTGTTTTTCTGTATTTCTGAATCATGTCACATTGTCACAGAATCTGACTTGTAATATTTTTGCTGAACTATATTTGATAATGCACAGAATGGAATCATGTTTGTATGCCCTTTATTTCTCAAATACAGAGGATTTAAACATTTTTTTCTCTAATCCTTGGTATTTTTGGCTAACTAGTTGTATTGTTTACTGAACAGATTTTTTTTTGTGCCCTCAGGAAAACTTTTCTTAATATGTGCTAGATTTTTTTGTTGTTGTTACTCTGCCATACAAAAAATACTTTAGAAAATGGAGCAGATGAGTCAGGGCACTTCTGCCTGTCTCTGCTCTTCCTTTGAGAGGTTCTACAGTACACATATGCAAGGGAATGTACCCTCCAGATCTGTAGCTTTGAAAAACATGTTAAAGCAGGTGAATTTCTTTTTTTTTTTTCCCAGTGATTCTGGAGAATGGTGTATATTAAGTATTCAAAGTAGATGACATCCTACCTGTAATAATTAAGTTACTATTACTAATATTTTTCTGATTGGACCTTGTGTTGGACCTAGTTCATTATCTTCCTTCCTAATATCCCAAATCAGAGCTTGATCTGCTTTCTCAATGGTCTTCTCTCTGTGCCTGCTCTTTCTACTCTTCTGCAGTCTCCAAGCTTTGATGTATAGATGAGAGGAGAAGGTTGTTTCCAGAGAAATATGCTATGACATTTAACTCTTTAAATGGGCAAATATCTAAACAGGCTTAAATTCCCCACAAAATCAATTGCTTGCGCTACCAATTTTATGAACAGCCTTAAGGTCCGAGTTGAATTGTTTTATTGTGGATTTTACAGTTGTAATGGTTTAATCTCAGTCAGCAGCTCAGCCCCACACAGCTGCTTGCTCACTCCCCCCTAGTGAGATGGCGAAGAGAATCGGAAGGGTAAAAGTGAGAAAACTCATGCGATGAGATAAAGACAGTTTAATAGATAAAGCAAAAACTGCTCACACAAGCAAAGCAAAACAAGGAATTCGTTCACTACTTCCCATCAGCAGGCAGGAGCTCAGCCATCTCCAGGAAGGCAGGGCTCCATCACGCGTAACAATTGCTTGGGAAGACAAACACCATCACTCCAAATGTCCTCCCCTTCCTTCTTAGTCCCCCAGCTTTATGTGCTGAGCATGGTGCTATATGGTGCAGAATATCCCTTTGGTCAGTTGGGGTCAGCTGACCCAGCCTTGTGCACCCCCAGCCTCCTCCCTGGTGGGGTGTTGTCAGGAGCAGAAAAGGCCTTGACTCTGTGTAAGCACTGCTCAACAATAATGCAAACATCCCTGATTTATCAACGTTGTTTCAAGCACAAATCCAAACCATAGCCCCATACTAGCTACTATGAAGAAAATTACCTCAGCCAAAACCAGCACTATTACGAACATACTATATGGAAAAAGTGCGTTCTTCACATCTGTCTCCCCTGCAGCTCAAAAAAATGTAATAGGGAAAATACGGTTTCGCAGTATTTTAATTAAGAATGCATTTTATGAAAACAGTTTACTTTGACAATTTCTAGATTATTTTTTTTCTGCTGCTGGCAGTTTTACTTGTGGTGTTTACTCTTACCGCTGTTGAAAACCAGAGCTTTGGTTGATTTTGTGAAAGCATAGATCCTAACTTTTCTCACATATTATACTGAAATAACTCATTGATCTAAACAGTTGAATAATAACTGCATCTTCTGTTTCTGAATCTATGCTTCTTAAATGAGAAGATAAAAGTTTGTTTTTAATTCAGATTAAATAAAGCCCATAAGGACTCTGTAGTTTTTTTAATTCTGACCATAGCACAGCACTCTGTCTCTGAGACAATAACAACAGTGAATGTTTTAATGTGTTTCTTAGTCTTCTAATAAAATAATTTCTTCAGAAGCAGTTTGGATATGCAGTGAACCTGAGGGGAATATAATAAGGTTGGATTTGTGGAAGAAGTGGGAAGCAGCCACAGGTTGTTGTCTATTACATGAGATGCTGTGAGGTGAAAGATGTAAGCCTTAACATCCAAGCCAAGCCTTGCTACACTGAGAATAAATGGCTGTGTTTTGAAGAATGTAGTAATAATCAGTGTTAGAAAGGGTGTTATATTAAAGGATTTTCTGTTCTTTTCATTAAAATAGGTACATACACATTTAAAACATACAAAACACAGTTTAACATTTTTGTTGTGTTTTAATAGTAAATAAGGATTGGGATACTTGATATACTAGGATGTATGTTTAGTGATTTTTTTTTTTTTTAACGGAGATTTTATTTTTCCTTAACCTTCTGTATGGTTTCTTTTTGCCATTGCCTTTTATGGTGGAAAACACCTCTTCTTACAGAAATAATTTCAATGTGTATTTTAATAATAGGTTTCATTTTATAGTAAACATCCCTGTGAAACTATTACGTGCATAAAATATAAAATCGTACATGAGGTTTTTTTACATTTGTCTTCCTTTGGCAGGATATCATTGACAGGCTTATAATTTTGAATTCAGAAGCTAAAATTCATTCCTTATTCAGTTATGAACAGTCACATATCTTTGGTCTGAGGTAAGATGCTCGTTTTTTATTCTCTGGTCACATTAAATAAATAAGGTATAACATGCTTGGATGTGTTGCTTCTGCTAAGATAACATTGTTTGGTTTTTATTATGCATGAAAGTAAAATTCCTTCTTTTTTTCTAACATAAGAAGATTAAATGAAAAATGGCCTACAAAATGAGAATAGTGATGTATCTAATCTTATTATTTGTAAAAGAATATATTATAATACGATAAGCAGTAATAGAAATTGCATGTTGTTATTTTACCTCGTTGATTGAAAAGAACATGTGGTACAACCATTGTAATGCATAAAGCAAAAATCATACCAAAATAAATAAATAAAGGGGTTTTTTTACCGTGTTGTATCAGGATTTGGTTTATCTAGTCTCCCTGTACTTAAAATTATTTTTTAAAGTATTGGTGTAACTATCACCAGTATAACCAGTTTAACTCAAAATAAACTTATTTTGAGAAGGAGAGTACCATTTGATCCCAAACATTCCTAGAACCTGAAGGAACACTTAAAATACGCTCACACTGTCATGGTCATGTTTTGTAATACTGTGTTTTATAATATTATAACACAGAAATTAGTTTCTGCATTTTTTTTCTGTTTCCTAAGTTGAGTATATAAATCCTTGAGTTCACATTTTTGTTAACATTTGTGCAATTGAAATAAAAGGTCTGATGGATTGTACTTCATAGTATGGAAAACTTTGATAACCTTGCTTGGGCAAGATATAGCTGAATTGATAAAGTACTGCAACATTAGCTTCCTGCAGCTGTATTTGTATTTTGATATCACAATAAAATTGTTTCATAATATGTATGAATAACCATAAGATACAGTGTAATTTGCTAATAAGGATGAGCATGGAGGAGATGAACAGTGGAATTTGGAGCTGGGAGATACAGGATTTTGGCATATAAATTAGAAGTTATAAATTCTGCTTTGGAGGAAATCACTAGTTGGCTAGGAATGGTATGTCCTAAGATGAAATTTGAAAAATTAAGATATTACTCTTCATTTAGAATTATACTGACTCCATAAAAAGCTTGGCAGAACTCCCTTTGATTTAATTAGGGATAAGGGAAAGTTTTACAGTTTAAGGTAATAGTTAGCTTTTAGATTGTGGTCTACCTTTATAAGATAACAGATTTCTCCTACAATGGTATTAGAAACCCTAGTAAGGTCCGGAGAAAAATGAATTATTCAATTTTATTGCATAAGCAGTTGACTCCCATGCTGTGAGACAGAGACTGGTACACAAATACATGGATCATGCACTGAAGTTGTGTTGAATACTTACAATGCTTTTATCAAAGCCTATACCCTGTGAAGCAGCATAAGTACACATATGAGCAATGTAACAATGTCATGAAGTCAAGTAAAAGAAACTGTATTCTTACACAGATAAGCTTTAGAGTTCACTGTGGTAATAACATTTTCTGCTGGACACTGACAAAGTCATTTTCAGTGTGGAAACCTACCACATAAAAGTGGTAGATATTGTAATAACCAAGCAGTAATCAAAAAAAGAAAAGATTTTTTTAAAACATTTAAATATAAGTTTCAGTAGAGGCTTCATGTTCTGCAGGGACTTTTGGAATCTCAGTGATACCTAGGACCTCATATTTAACTTCATTTTTAACAGTTTTTAATTTTATTTTTTTTAATTGTTCAAAAGCCCTGTGCCCTTTCCCCCTTGCCTTTCTTTGCCTTTCCTGTAAAAGAAAGGAAGATACAATTCTAGGGATTTTAATATGGGCCTGTGTATACCACGGATAATATAAGAGTGTGTTTTCTTATTGATTAAATGGCTCTACATGAGCATGTGAGGCTTTCTGTACAAATGTTTTTTGCAAATAATACAGAATTGTCACATATAAGCCTTTTATTGTGACTAATTCAACTGTCTGCACAAAGAGTATTTTTATTCTTACATAGTTATTCAGAGTTCCCTGTTAAAATGATACCAGAATCCTGGATGATTCTGGAATTTGTCACGCTTACTGTATATTTTACAGTATTAAGCCTTGCAAGAAACCCCAGGCTACATTATCTGAATATGAGAGGTATACAGTTTGGTTTAAATACCTTTTGAAATTAAATTCTCTGAGCTTTTCTGTAAGCACTGCTGATTGCAGACATCTATGTTCTGTAAAGTGAACCTTGCCTTGAGTAGTTGGCTTGCTCCTTGACCACTTTCCATCAAGAATACCAAATTCAGCAGCAGTTAGATCAAATGCTTAATACAGCTGAAAATTTAGAAAGTTAATTAGAAAGAGCAAAATATCTAAATTTCTCTTTGCTGCTATGTAGAAAAAATATTTAAATGTTAACTGCATCATTGAAAAACCAAACAGTTTTGTGACTGAATGATTTTAGTGAAATATTTGTCTAGAAACATTTCTTTCTGCTAGACCTAATACTAGTAGTACAACCAAACCCACATTCTTTTAATTGTTCAGGTATACACAGCTATATACTTTGCTATTTGTACATGTGGCTCACCTAGAGTTGAGTGCTGAAATTCAGATCTGTTTAACTTACATGTTATACTCTGAGATCCTGTAACACCCTCTTATTGTTCAAGAGTTACGAATTTGCTTATTTGAATGTTAAGCAACTTCTGCGATTTAGAACTACATTTTTCTTTATGTGTATATTGTGCATCGGTGACTTAAAATGATTTTATTTACTAACTGTGTAACTACATATAAAACTTAAAATATATAGGTATTTCCACAGTCTGTTTAATCCATAATACACAGATGTATCTATTTATGTTTTTAGTGTTAATATTACATTTTCTAGTGGATGATTGTTTTCATTTTGAATAAGTATGAATTCTGAATTATTATTCTGAAGGACAGTACTGCAGAGGCTCTGCTGTCAACTTCCCCTTTCAAGCTTGCCCGCTCTGAAAAGTGACGTGCATGCAGCAGAAATCAAAAGGAAAATGTAGGGAAGCTAGATACAGCTGTGCATAGCCAACAGTCTATAAAGAATGCTCCCTAGAGTGCATTTATACAGACCTAGGTTCTGTGTGATCAAGGTAAAATACTCAGTTTCATAGCAAGCTATGGCCTGATGCAAATCTGGTTTTCTTGCAATTCTTAACTTGAAAGTATCTTGAAGATTCTTCTTCAGTAGTTTCAGACACTGATCTGGTGTTCCTTTAAGTGCAGGTATTGTTTCCTTCTAGGATGAGATTTATTCATTTGAAGGTCCTTTTAAACTCATTTAAAAAAGAAATAAAGTAATTATTTGAAGGGAAACGTTAGGCAAGAAGTTGGAGCTAAGAACAGAAAAACAAAATTAGACAGTTCCTAATCCATGTATAGAAAGATTTTCAAACTATCGGTTCAACTTTCAACTTCAAAGCAGATTTGTAGTTATTTAGAATCAGGAAGTCTCTCGATCAGTCAATATTGGTTGATAAAAGACCTCTGAAGTCTGTCTCTTTTGTACAGGCTGAAAAATCTGCATGCACAGGAACTAATGCAAAAATTCTCAATCGTCTTTCTGTTTTAGAAGATTCTGAACTTAAATTGCTGTCAGGCAACAAATCCTAGAGGAAGGAAATTCACAGCAGCAATCAAAGTAATAAATTTTAAACCTACTAAACACAGAGAATTTTCTATCAGAGCAATAAAGTTGATCATTAAATTAAGAAGTGTACCCATTGATCTTATAAGTTATTGGACGTGAGAGAACAATTTCCATAAAGGTGTGACACTAGAGACCTTAACCACCTCCCTTTCAAGGCCAAGCTCTTTGAATCTCTGTAACTTAACAAAGGAATTAAGTAAACAGTAGTAACATACTTTTTCTTCCAGACTGATAGATTATATGGTATCAAAGCAACTTATCTAGTATTTCAGTACAGTGCATACATCCATGAGTTGTGAGTTTTTACAGCCTGCCAAGAAAGTATATGCATACTATATATTTTCAAAGCCTCTGCCTAAAGCATTATTCAGGCATTTACATATTGCTGTTCTCTCTATTCAGAAACTTGAGTTTTCTGTGAATGTTAGTGATACTGTGTTGTTAGCTGAATTAGTGCAGTGAAGTACCAAATTTTTACCTTCAATAACCAACCCCCTATACTTAAAAAGTATCAATACTCCAAAATAAATTCAAAGATACTCCATCAGTGTTGGCTTTCATATAAAACAGGAGAAACAGTGTTTCTGGGAATACTACTGGGAATAGGCATAGACTGTGGGCAGTGGGAGGGGATTGGAGTCGGTCTACAGGCAGCTTTGCAAAAATCCCCCTCATTTAGCAGAGTACTTTTATAACATATACTTTTCCTGGAAATTTGTTTTTCCTTTTTTGGATATATCATAATATGGCAGTAATAGGCATCTGAATACTTCAAAGAAGAAAAAAAGCAACCCTTTCTTTGATTATTTTGTATACATATGACACTTGAATTTTTTTTTTCTTCTTTTTCCCTCAGTGGCTTCTTTTGGCTATAGGTTAGTAAAACTCATAAATATTGTGAGGTTAAAAGATCTTTTGTAATTATATTGTGAATCAGAAGAATCTTTGTTAGCCACACAGTTGTTCGCTAAAACACCTCATGCTAGTGAGCATCAAGCAACAAGGACAGCACTTTGTTCAAGAGTTTGGCTTTCTGCAGGAAAATACTTGGAAAAACTCTGCAAGTAAATCCTGTTCCTTCAGATATGCAAATTGGAACAGTTTAATTTTAAAGACACAATATGCTTGCTTAGCATTAGAGATATCTGAAGGTAATCTATTTTGTAGAATTGTAATTTGAACTGCAATGAAAAACAGATTTATTTTAGGCCTGTATAAGGTAAGGCTGAAAAATGAGTATTTATTACAATGCTCTCTGTGAATCATCTAAATGCATTTATATTTCTGTGGGATTATAGAAAATTGTAAATATTAGTCTGTCACATGTTCATCAATATCAACCCCAGGATTGTAGAGCTACAGAGCCTGCTACAGATAGAAAAAGCGTATACGCTTGTTATTTTCAGATTTGGGTAATAAATATTTTGACATTAGTGTCACACTTTTTTTCATCGTATAAAATACCATGGTGAATGTTTTCTTATAATACTCATTTAATTGCTTGCTGAATGGGTGCAAAGGTTTATAAAGATGCATTGTATCTATTTCTGTTGGCATACAAAAATAGTAAGAGAAAGATTTAGGAAAGAGAATTTAAATGGCTTACACTATACTGACATGAAAATCAATCAGTGTCTTGAAATTTGCCTCAAAGCAGTATGCATTAGTCAAAATTTCATCTAGTGCACTCCAGTGAAATACAGGTGAATGAATAAAATCCTACAGGAACTGGGAGATAAACAAGAATGTGATAGGCAAGAGATAACCTTGTGGGTTTAGGAAATACAGATATTAAACACTGCTGCATTCTTTTCCATTGTGTTTTCATCTGCATTGTAAACACACTGTCTTGTATATAATTGAATTTTAATAATGAGGTAGCTTCAGCATATGAAATACTTTGTTCCCTTAATTGTACTTACATTATGTGTATTGTTAATTAAGAGAATGTGTGATTTTAATGATTGCAACAAATGGAAGGAACATAAATTATCTTGTTTTCTAAAGGTAGAAGATACGAATCCTGATCATTCTTTTTCCTCAGGTCAACGTGCTGTTCAGATTTATCCCCTCTTTCTCTTTTTATTAAAAAGCATTATGAGGAGCAGAAGCTTTTTGAAAATGTTTGTATATAATTCTTTAAAATCTCATTTATTATAAATTGAAGCAAGACTTTTTTATTTAAAACTATTTTTAAACAAATTCATTTTCCCCTTTGGAAAACAGGGCACTTTTTTTCTTGCTCATGTTTTTGTTTTCCGTCTTCATTGCAGAGCCAGAAACAAGACTGTACTTCTAGCTTTACATATATCTTTATTTTAAATATACTGTCATAGCCCATGATCACTGTTGTCTAATGTCACTGATGGATCTTTTTGCTCACTAACATTTGAATGACTGGCTGGTACATTTACTCTTGCAACAAGATTTATGGTGCTATTGGCTGGATGTGCTGAAGAAACCCTTCTCATGCCACATCCTGTGGCTTTCAACACGCTTATGTCTTTGTGAATGGAAGAAAGCCATGTTCATAGAGTTCCTCCTCTTGAAGGGAGTGTGGAGTATAGTGAGAGGGGAGGAATTGAGCCTAACAGGATTTCTTTCTTCCTTCAAACCTGCCAGATTTGAATTATCTTATTTTGGAAGCATGAAGTATTATGTAGTCCTCCAGTTATTTTCAACCAAACCTTTTTCATTTAAATAAGGAGAATTGATTGAGTTAATTAATGACCCATTTTCTATTATTTCAAGTGTGGTTTCTGTTTAGTAAGTGATACACAGTTCTTTGGAAATGAACCTCTTCCTTACAAGTGTGCATGCTGGATGTGTGTGAGAGACAAGTCTTCTGAGTAGTGATCACTGGAATGCACTTTTCCTGTAAATCTTAAACCCCTGTTTAATAATCCAGAGGTGAAAAAGGACAGAGTCTACATTAGTAATGATGGTGATTTGCAACAGGATTATGGTGGCATGCTTCCACATCGAGTAGTTATACAGTTAATTCAGTTTTTTGTTAGTTTATATGTTAATAGAAGTTTGTTAGGTTTATAAATTAAAACAATTTATAATTACTAAAGTACAAACAGCAGATTCTGTGATAGGATTATGTCACTTATTTGTTGATGGTTGTTTTTCTTCACTGAGGGAAATTAAAATGTTTCACTTCCTGCAATTTAAAATCTGCTTCACTCTGAGTCCTCTAGGCTGGCCAGTGATACTCATGAAAAGATTTTTGTTTATCTAGGGAAACTCTTTTACCGTTAACAATCACATTACATGTGAGTTGTAAATACACTGGGTAGCTAAACTGCTGTAGGTGCTCTTTTGAAAATCTTTTCATGTGGAAAACATCATAAGGAATACATCAGTTCCTGAGTTTTCTTACTGGGAGAAACATGACTGCCCTGAGGTAGAAGCTTCCAGTGCCCCAGGCATCAGAGGTATACTCAAGGTATTGGTAAATACTCTGTATCCAGAAGATCTTGTATTTTTCAAAACCACTATGAGCATTGCCTTCAGTGGGACAATTAAAAGCCTTGATTCTTTAGCAAGACCACATGCAGAGGCATGTTCTGTCTGCTCATTACTAATGCCCTTTGTTCAGTCTGCAAAGGCATCGTGCAAAGCTGTGTATGGCTAAAGCTTCCAAGTGCCATTTGTGTTTTACTGCTGACGAGGTAGCTTTTGGGCTTTTGGGGTTTTTTTTGCTAGCCATTTGCCTTTGTGTACTGGACTGGCACACTTGATAGTAATTGCTATTTGCAGTTTGGATCAGTGTTCTCATTGGAGCTCAGTCCCTTACTCAAAGCATAATAAAGAATAAATTGAATTGGTAATGTAGGCTCTGATGTTAAACGTTTTGAACCTGTCCCCCATGATGATGACACTGGAATTTATTTAATGAAAATTTTGCTTTGGGTTTTTCTGTTGGTATACATAATTCATTTAGGAAGAAGGAGGTCCTGCTACTGCAAAGAGGTTCCAGTCCTTGTTTTTTTTAACTTACGTTTTTAATATTGATTCCTGGGAGAGAAAGTCTCATAGCTTGTCCCATAGCTGAGCTCTCTGCAAATATGCTGTATATTTTGCACTGATCTGAATCAGCCATGCCTGTATCTATAGAAGGCAGTAACTGCAAGGCACAAGGAAACCTTTTACTAAAGACCAGTTTTAGTCCTCCATTCTGGGGTCACATCACTGGAACACCTTACATACAGTATAGATGCAAGCATTTCAGGTTTGGTTAGCCATTACACACTGCCTGAACACATATTACTGAGATTGCAATATAATTTACTTTGGATTTGCTGGTTTTTTTTTTCCCTCTACGGTGGATGGACCCCTGCTTATAGTATGAAATTTTACCTTTTGCTGGGACCATGTACTGACTGGGATGGAGTTGATTTTCTTCGTAGCAGCCCACATTGTGCTGTGTTTTGGATTTGCGACTAACACACCCCTGTTTTGGCTGACACTATGTAAGCACTGTTCAGCAACAGAGCTGGCTTCCCCCCCCCCATTCCCCAGCAAGTAGGCTAGGGGTGTGCAAGAGGTTGGGAATGAACGCAGCTGGGACAGCTGACCTGAATTGACCAGAGGGATGTTCCGTACCATATAACATCGCACTCCGCAACAAAACCTCTGGGGGTGGTGGGTTGGTCTTACAGGTAGCCATTGCTCAGAGCCTGGCATTGGTCTGCATGTGGGTGCTGCCGAGTGAGTGAGCGAACAACTAGGTGGGTGCTTAGGTGCTGGATGATCAACCCACCACAGACTATTACAACACTGTATCCAAGAACAATATCTTGCATTTTTCACTGCCAACTGAGCATTTACAGGCATCCCTGAAGTGAAGACAGAGCATCAGACTGGGTTTGGAAAGAACATATGTTATGAAAGTAAGGAAGAATAGTCTATGAGAGTGTAGTTGGAACTGCAGAAAGCTAGAATTGAGATGTGATTTAAAGTGTGTGGGGGGAAGATAACTGAGAAAATGGGAGTACAGGGAAAATCATATTTTGTGTTCTTAAAAGGAACTCAGAAAAAATATTGAGAAATATGGTAATGATAATATCCTTATATGATAAAAATGATAATATCCTCATAATGAGTTTTTTTAGCAACTTAGAGAAATTCATAGATGTTTAATTATATTATTTTCAGGTGAAAAAAATTTAGAGAGGCAATATAAAATTAACAGGTTTAGAAGCTAGAATTATTTACTAGCTGCGTTATATTTGTATCCCATGAAGGACCTTTTGTTCTGCCATAATTAGTCATTACGGTTCCATCTACCAAAACCAATGAGATAATCAGTTTACATAGGTACACAAATACTAGTTAGCATTCCTTCTTTCAGACTAGAGATTTCTACAGTGAAGTATTAGTTGTGATATTATAGTTGAAGGGATAGAATCCAGGGAACAACCTCCAACAAAGACAGGGATGACATAGGACAGGAAATGCACAGTTCAGAACCAAAATTACTTATAATAAGTAATAATAATCTATAATAGTAATATAACAATTACAAGATTATAATTACCTATAATATTACCCTATTTTCACAACTATTATATTCATTCTGATTTTTCTGAATTTCTTTAAAGTTATTGTTCTATAAAAGACTGTCTTCAGGTAACCTTTTACTTTATATGTATTGCAGTTTGTTCCTGTAAATATGGTATAACTTAGTAGTTTTCACAGAATTATAGAATCAAGATTGAAAGGGAGATTGAAGATTGTGTAGTCCAACTGATCTGCTCAAAGTGTGTTCAACTAGGGAGTATTACTCAGGGCTGTGTCCAGCGTCATTTAGAGTATGTCCAAGGCTGGTGTTGCTGCAAGATCTCTGGGCAACTAGTTCCACTGTTTCACCACCGTCACAGTATGTTAAAATGGAAATTCCTGTGGTTTAATTCATGCCCATTGCCTCTTGTCTTTTCACTGTCTGGCTCCATCTTCATACCCTCCCGACAGGTATTTATACACATTGACAAGATCTCCCCTTAGCCTTCTCTTCTCCAGGCTGAACAGTCCCAGCTTGCTCAGCCTCTTTCTCTGTGTCAGATGGCCCAAGCCCTTAATGAGCTTTGTGGCTTTTTGCTGGACCTGCTCCAATGTGTCCATGTCATACTTTTACTGGGGAGCCCAGAACGGGACCCAGCACTCCAGGTATGACCTCACCAGTGCTGGTAGAGAGGAAGGGTCACCTCCCTCACTGGCCTTCTGGCAGTACTCTTCCTTACACAGCCCAGGATGCTCTTGGCCTTCAAGGGCATGTTGGTGTCTCATGTTCAACCTGTTGTCCACCAGGACCCCCAGGTTCTTGTCTGCAAAGCTGCTTTCTAACGTCTCAGTCCCCAGCCTGTACTGTTGCATGGGGTTATTTCTTTCCAGGTACAAGACCTGGCATCAAAGCATATCTTCCAATTTTCAGCAACATTTATGTTGGGAATTCTATCTTCTGCATTTAAACCAAAAATTTTAAGTATATCAAATACATGCTTTGATTTTATTGTATTATATCTGTCAAGGTTTTATAACTTTTCATAAGCATGCATCCCTTCTAGATAGGATATTGAGCTGGGTGGTCTGATGCAATTCTTATGTTCCAAATACAATTAAAAACAAACAAACAAACCTCAACAGCCATATTCAAGCATTCTCACAAATACACACACTATACAATGTGATTTATTATTTTTCCTTCAAACTTTATTCTATGCATTTATGGCTTTGGAAGGTAAAGCAGTGGAATATTGTCTTTAACTAAATATCTGTACTTCAGTAATGGTATTTTTAAATGGATTCTTCCATGTAGATGAAAATTTCATTTGAATATCCCAGCAGAGGCTGCTCATGTTAGATCTCATATATTTTGTCATTTATCCTACTGCTATCCCTTCTACTTAATTTTATTTGCTTTTGGTTGGTTTTATTTTTTTGCTCTACTTTGTGTACCAGAGGAGATGTTATAAGGTTTTTCAACCGTCGGTCTTCTCCCAGGTGGTTTTTAACTGCTGGAAACAGGTTCTTTGCCATTTAAAGTCATTATACTTAACAGAAGAAATGGTCCATCTTCATAATGGTTTCAGTGCTCTTTTTGTGCATTTTTATTCTATATAATAATAAAGAAAATTATAGTTGAACTGACATTTGTTCATCTCTGATTTAGAAAAGTACTCAGAACAAATTGTCAGGAAATAGTTAACATAAAAAAAAAAGGACAAAATTGAACAGATCAAGTTATATTAAAAAGAGAAAAAAGAGAAAAAGATATATTATCATCTTGACTATTTAATCCTTGGCCCCAATTGTGTGAATTTGCAGGTGTTAAATTATCCAGATAATGGCTTATCAGTTTTTGCTATTGTCAGTAGAAAAATATTAGGAATTACATGGAAGAAAATAAGCATTGGCTAACAGACTACAGATTTCAAACTGTATGTGTTCTCTAGTTCATATCAAGTCTTACGTGAATGCAAAATATAGTGCTAATCTGACTTAATTTATGTTGCGTTTTATAACTGTGATAAAACAGAAAGTAAAAATAACAAGAAGAATGTTTAGTCGTATTATTTTCTAGTAGAAGGAAGCCTTCAAAGAAATTATTTTGTTGCTGTGTTAGAGTGAATAGATTAGTTAAAAAACCCCCAAAATTAGTATGATTTGGATTGCCCTACATCAGATTTACGTGAAATAGATTGGAGTATTTTCACCGTTAATTTGTCTGATGTTATAAAAGAAAATTGTATGTAATGTGTTGTCATGTGCTCTTATGATTATTAGTTTCATTTGTCATTATTTTGTGTTTCTCTGAAATAAAAAAAACCACAGCAGATTTGTTGTTTTTAACGTGTTTGTTATGTGCTAAATCTTTTATTGCTTTTGAACTGAGTTTAACTTGATTACTTAAAAGCCTGTTTTCTAAAGGAAACATGTATTTTTTTGTCTCCCTCCCTTCCTCCTCCTTCAGACAATCTGATTCTGAGTTGCCTTACCAGCATATTATTGTCTAATTTCTACATAGTTCACATGGAATGTCTCATTAAGTCTGTGTCACTTTTGTTATTCTGTGATACAAACTCAAAAGCAGACTGAGCTGACCAGTGAGTATTTTCTCTGGTTGTTCAGTGCACACAAAATCTGCGGGGAACCATTCCCTGTTTGCTCAAGGCTGTGCCACTTGAGTGGCTAAAAAGGATATGAAAGAGTGTTCCTGACCCAGTTCTGTCTGGGTATTTTTCAGACACTTTAAGGTGGTTTTTTTCTGAGGTTTTGTTTTATGTTTTTTCCATTTTGAGATCTCATAAACATGTTCGCCTTTGTCTTACTCTTCATTACTGGATTCCTGACTGATGTACTATCACTGCAATGTGTCCTTCTGCAGGTTGTTAAATGTGCTATGCTGTGAGCTCAATACCCTTTTGCTCTTGGAGAGTCAGTATAAAGTGTCACAGGTTTTGCTAACTGCTCAGGAGGAGAATGTCACAGAAACTTCAGAAGGACAAGGGTAAGAAGTGACTGATGTAAATGTTATTTTAACTATCAACTTCTCTCCTGAGAACAAATACATGAGTACCTTGGTGACTTTAAACATACAAATGCTCTCACTGAAGTTGGCTTCTAATGTGCAGAAGTTTACTTACATGCACGCTTGTCGTCAATCTTAAATTATTAAAAGATACAACAGTGTTATTCTTTCTCCCATGTCCACCTCAGAAGTGTAAGGAATAAAAGAGAAAATACTTTTCTCATTTTTATTTGTATTAATCTTATTCCTGTAAAAAAAAAAAAAGTGCAAATATAAAATCAGGGTATTGTTTTAATGTTTATGAATTAAAGGCATCATCAGTACTTTGTGGGTTTTTTTTGTTTTTTTATTTATTTATAACTTAATTGACTTTCCAGGTTCTGGGAGTTTCCATTCCCAAGTTCTAAGTAAAATTGCAGAGTGCATCCTTTCAAAATGAATAGTGTATTTTTGGGCCAGAAGTGGACAGTCATTTACTCACAGACATTTTGTGCTTTCTCTCAGATTGCTGAATTTTAAGAACTTTTCCTCCTACTGTTTGCTATATGGGACCAATACAGAGTTTAAATCAAAGTGTGGGTGAAATCTCAGCAGATGTAGGTGATTGTTTACCATTTGAGGATGAAACCTACTATTTCCTTACTAAGGAAAAAAGTTGTAAGAAACTTGGTGTATAAAACCTGGTATTTATTAATTTAAAAAAAGTTTGTACCTTGGGTTACACAGTGACTTCAGACAGCAAGTTGGCTCTGTGGTGTTATGAATAACTCTGCTTATTTGTGACAGCAGAAATTTGCTGGTAAGCCAAATAAGGAGCAACTTTTGATGGTCCATTAACTGTCTCTGCCCTAATTACTGAGCATGTGGGCATAACAAAGCTTGCAAGGTTTTCTGCTCTTTTGTGTCCAGTAATTGTTCAGATGTTTCCAATCAGCAGCAGGTAGGGAGGGATGAAGTTAGGATAATGCTTGCAGACATCTCAAAATACTTCATGTTTCTGTTTATTTCTTTATGCCTATGTGTTTTCCATGTTGTGTTTTAACTCTGGTTTGTGTCTCAAGGTATTCTTGCTTGTTGAAGGTTTCTGAATTAAACAGTTGGTAAATCACAGTGGTTCTGATTTTTTGAGTTTTTTGGATTTTGTTTGGTTTTTTTTTCCCCAGAGATTTTATAATTGATGGTCTTTCAGTGGAGAGAAACCATGTTCTTGTAAGGATAACTCTGATTGGAGGACCACAGGAAAGGATTTTGCCTTCGAGAGTACTAGATAAGGTTAGAATCTAAAGTTTAACGATTTCTCTTTCCTCAACCATTTCCTTTATTGATTGAACATTCTTGCTGATAATTTAGCATGTGAAAAATTATTTAATATTAAGAAATACCAGTCCACCTTTAGCTTTATAAAGTGCTAAAATTTTTAAGAAGTGATACACTGGAAAAATTCATTGTTCCCACTGTCTGGGGACTGGCATGTGTCTAGGACATACCATGTTCAGGTGAAATGTATATATTTCTCTATTTTAATGTTAATTTTCCTGGTATAAAAGTGAATGCAATTTGTCTTCTTTTTTTTTTTTTTTTTTTTACTTTTACATTTCTGTCTTTTCTTTATTAGCTTTCTATTTCTTATATTTCCTTTTGTTTGATATTTTTTCCATGCTTGGGTTTTCATCTGCGGTATCTAATACCTGGAGCTTTCATTGATGCTCTAAGATGCAGTGTTTGTTAAAAAGCTCCTTTAAATGTTCTGTTTCTCACTGGCTGTCAGTCTCATAAAGATGAAATGCAAATTACTGTCAGCACAGGAAAGACAGATAGATCAATATACAAAATTGGAAATACAGTTTTGTGGGGTTTTTTATTTTTATGAAAACTGCAATTTCCTTTTTGTTTCATAAAAAGAACTGTAAAATCAAAACTGTCAGTGGTATATACCAGAAAAAAATCTGGCCCAAATGTTTTTTTGATTTTTGTATTCTTTACCTTTTTTTTTTCTTTTAGTTATTGAATATCTCATTGCAAATTGTAGTATCAAACATAATTTTTTGTGCATAGGCAATAATTCTGGAAACTTTCTCTGTGTGTTAATCAAGCAAATGCTACTAATTCTTCTTCTAAATTAATTTCTTTCTGGTCCTGTTTCTAGGGCAGTGATCCATATCCTTGGCCAATGTTTTCATCATTCCCTTTGCCAAAGTGCTATCTTGCAGAAATTCCGAGGAAAGCTGAATTCAGACAAGGTACATACTAAGCATGCAAGCAGTGTAGACATCAAACAGGCATTTCTGTCAATTTAAAATTTTTTTTTCCTACCCGTGATGCCCCCCCCCCCCCCATGCCCTGGATTATAATCTCATAAGTATTTAAGGGGATATTTTTATTGTTGGCTGCGTTTGTAGCTAAATAAGTTGGTTTGGTTTTGCTTGTCTGGCTTTGTGCAACTGTCAATCTGCAAAGCTCCGTTTAGTAATCTAATTCTTATGCAAACTTCAAGATTAACCTTTTGGCTCGTCTCAGGTGGGTGACTCATGAGATACATTTATATCATCTCTCTAGTAACTGAAGCAAGACAGTATGGTTAAGCTACAAATTTTTTGTACACTATTTTCATGATTCAGATCCCTGTGTTTACAAAGCTTGGTGGTGTGTGAAATAGACAGCGTTTAGGATAGTTGGTTTCCACATTGAACATCAATTTGGAATGTGGGCAGACTGAAGAATCCTTTGAAGAACTATCTAGGCAAAGCAGTTTAATTCATACAGAGAAACTGTTTTAAGGTTTTAATTTGCATAGACAATGCAAAAGAATTTGATGAATGGTTTATAGTAAATAAATAATTCTTTGTATTTGTTCATGTTTACTGTATCCTTGAAATGCACTTATTAGGAATTATTTGTGAATTACCTTGGCAGACACAGATTTTCAAAAGTGATATAAATTCTACATTAACTGTAGAATACAAAATAGTCTGTTTATAAATATATAGAAAAAATTTTAGCCAAAGTGATTCCCTTCTCTGACAAGAGGAAAGACCATAGAGTTATAAAAGAAGGGAGTTTTCTATATCTTTAATAATACTGTTCTAGGCTTCCCAAGGCAATTTTCATAAAACAATCAAATCACCATAAAGTGGGTGCCCAGTTGTTTTAAATATGTCTGGTAGTATTGCTCTTGGATTGGAAAAGCATGTTTTATTGTATCCCACTGAACCTCTCTGTTCTCTTGTTCAGGGCAGTTCTGTTACTCGTCATTAACCAGTGGGGTAATAGAATAGAGAGTATAGTTGTCACTACTTTTGTGGATGACAGCCAGCTAGGAAAGCTTGGGTAAAACTTTTTGACTAACTAAGTTTGCTGAAATGAAGTTTCAAAGGTTTGCAAATGTGTTTGATGTATTGAAATATTTTATTTTTAAATGTAATTTTTGATAGTAAAGGTAACTGGACTAAAAGACTATATAACTGGAAAATGACCAGAATATTTCGTTTCATAATGAAACAAAATATTTTTTTTGCTGTTTAAAAAAAAAAGGAAAACAAAACATTGAATGTATTCTATTTCAGTTCTCATTAAAAAAAAAAAAAAAAATTTTTCTTCCACCAAATTGAATATCTGAGACTGAAGCTTTCAGGATGTGTAAGTTATTTTGGAAGAAAGTATCAGAATAAATAGATCAAAAATGAAAAGAATATGTTAATTGCTATTTCTAGTGCTTGGAAAAAAAGAAATCAAGAGCATGTGTAGAAGATGGGGAATGTCTGAACTGTATTCTATAATACTACAGTATGGCAGTGATAAGAGTGCTCCTTCACAGGCAAGGTTAAAAATATGATAATGAGAAAGATCTGTGAGTTACATTTATGCAAGACAGAAGATCTTTGTCAGTTGAAAGTGGTGAGCCCTGGGCTGGAGTACCTCTAGCACAGGCACTGCAGTCTGAGGAAAATAGATACGTTGGGGGATTCTAGACCACAGCTACAGATTGTAACTTTGAAGTGTGATATGTGAGCATAGATTGAAATAATTGGAACTAGCTGATGCTGAAAAGACAGAGGTCATGTAAGTCTTTTAGTATGTTAGAAGCAGTTATAAGGAGGGCAGATTGATTGTTTTCTATGTCTCTGTGCAGAAAAAGGAGTAGTTGGCTTACTTGGCAATAAAGATTTGTTACAGGTTAATAAAAAAAAATTCTAGTAGGATACATCTGGAAGTCATGAAATCATCATTAAGAGGTATTAAGAACAATTTTCTTGGATGTTGTGAATATTCAGAATTCATGTTGTATGTTACTTACACAACTTGTTCAGAGATTTTAAAACCAGTTTAGACAGACTACTTGTTGATTTTGATTCTGCTTCACTGAAAGAAGATGAACAATGTTCATAAAGACTTCTTAATGGCAAGAGTTCTGCAGCTGTGCAAACACTTGTACATCGTGTGAGGGGGATTGCATGACTGCTCTGTAGGCCAGCAAAATGTTTCTGTGATTCCCTGAAGTTGTCTGTGTTCAAATTTCATGCTGCAGTGTTTCATTATGTAACCTGTGCAGTATCATTTCTGTCCTCTTTTTGGAGTGTTTCTATTGTGTGAATAATTAAGACTATTAGATTCATAATTTATTAAAGAATGTACAGTTTCTTTGGCTGAAAAGGCTGTAATTATAGGTTTTATTCTGACCTCTTATTTACCTCCTCTCTTATTACCCAGGTGACATGGACACCTGAAAGGATGCTTACTTTTTTTTTTCCTTTGAAAATTGGTCCTGTGTCTATCATGTAATTGTGATGTCACCTGTAAAAACATAACCTGAGTTCTTTTGTTGTTGTTTTTTTGTTGTGATGTTGGTTTTTTGTTGTTGGTTTTTTTAATTTTTTAATATATCTAGAGAACAGATATTGGAGATGGCTGGGGGGAAGGGGAGAAAGAAGAGGTTACAGATGTGCGCTCAGATATGATACTGCTGTCTCTGAACATGTTTCTCTTCTGACCTTCCCTTCAAGTGGAACTGAAGGATAGATGCAATAACAGAACCTTTGTTTCCCCGGGGTGTCTCTCAGCTAATGGAAATTGCCTTTCTGAGTGCAAGCTGAAATTACTCACTGAATATTTTGGAACTACTGTGGCTGTTGCTTGCTGAAAAGATTATGTACTACTGAGGTCAGGGAACAGGAAGCTTCATTTCCACAGCCCTAGACTTCATGTAGCCTGTGACTGTATCCAGTCTAATGGAAACCATAGATGAAACTGAAAGTAGCATGTGAGGGGTGGTCACTGGAAAAGATTTATTCAATCTGAGTTTTCTATGAAGAAAACCCAAGTGGTGTGGGGTTTTTTTTCCTTCTCTCTAAATTCTTTTGAAGGACACTGGCAAACATGCAGCACTGGCACCTTTTTGGTTGTTCAGCTGTGGGGAGAAAGGGAGGAAGTCTAAATTAGCTCTAAGAAAAAACAGAGCAGTGCTAACTCTGCAGAGTGTCTGGAACATGTATTTTCCAGCACTGAGTCTTGAATGCTGAATCCTAGAGAACTTCTTTTTAACACTCTTGCTATTATTCTGTGCTCATGTAGTGCTCACAGACACTGGCAACCGGATATTTTGCCTCACTGGATTGAAAATTAAGCTATCGTAATTTACACTGAAAAAATTATTAACTACGCTGGAGTAGTGAAGTAATTCCTTCATTTCATGATGACACTTTGTACATGTAGACTCAAATACAAAAAAGTATATTTGTATTTGAGGAAAATCTGCAGTGGATCACTCTTTACAAGTATCTTCCTTGGTTTTGCAGATGTTAAGCATTTGACTGTATGGTATATGTATACGTAGGAAAGGATATATGGAAAAATAAACTTGCTTGATTGTGTATTAATATGTATTAATTATTTAAGCCAGTATTTAGAGTTGGAGAACTATTGGATAGCAATATATTAATGGTTCACTTCTCTCAAAGGTAATTTATAGTGAAGCTTCAAATAATTTATGCGGATCATTATTTACATGTGGAAATTACTTGTGCCGCTTCCACCTGTTTACGCTGCATCAAGATATCCTGTTGCTTTTCTTTTGTCTTAATTGTTAAATTATTATTTCAGGTAGATATTTTGAGGAAAAACTAGCAACTGGTTTTCAGAGTGATATAGTCCTGTCCTGGTTTTGACTGGGATAGAGTTAATTTTCTTCCTAGTAGCTGGTACAGTTGTGTGTTTTGGATTTAGTGTGAGAATAATGCAGATAACACACTGATGTTTTAGTTGATGCTGATCAGTGCATGTCCTAAATTAAGGGCTTTTCAGTTTCCCATGCTCTGCCAGCAAGCAGGTGTACAGGAGTGAGTGAGCGGCTGCATGGTGCTTAGTTGCTTGCTGTGGTTAAACCGTGACAAGTCCTTTCTTATTCAGGATACAGCTATTAAAAAGAATTATTTTTTTATTATTATTTGTAATATTAACTACACTGTAGGTTCTTGAAAGTTGAACTGTATTAAACTGTAATATTCACTCTTCTCTTTGCATAGAAGATCTGTTTTGCTTTTCTTCTCCTAGCTCTGCAATTATGACAGTTGAGGTGAGTGTGACTAAAGAATAGTGTCCATAATTGTCCTGCAATGATGCATTCACTGCTCAGCATTTCCGTATATGTAGGCACCCCATCATTCATTAATCTTACTCTCTTCCTGACTTGTACAGTCCAGAATTGCTGCCAAAAATATTTTTTTGATGTTTTATCTCAGCCACTGTTCTCTGAGTTCTTTGTCTTATACTCTTAACTTGAATGGGAACATGCTGCTATGTTTCTGTTTTGTTTGTTTAATCTGATTTCTTTTCAGCCATATTTGTTTTGATATCTACTGGAAACTAGCCATCTCTCTTTTTTAAATTGTTTTTTAAACTTTCTCTCAAAGTACAAGCTATATTAGCTTTCTTATTAATCCCTTATGATTTAACATAAATGTCTTTATCACCTTCACTTCTTTGACTTGTCCTCCTTTTTATATTTGGCTCATTATTAAAGTATGAGCCTGTTGGTTTTCACTCTTTAAAAAGTCCTCTCAGTTAATGAAAGATGAAAGAGAAGTAATTTATAGGTCAATCAGAAATGTACATGAACTTTCCTAAAATATATATCCTTATATGGATTTGTTTTCATGTAGTAGTCAAATATAATATAGTCAGGTAATTCATTATCTCTAAATTTAGATTTTGGGTAAGATACACATGGATTTACAGATCATAGTTTTTTCAGTCGCAGAAAAACACTTTTGTCACAAAACACAATCAGATGAGAAAGGTCTTGTGGCATTTCTAATGTTTTTTAAAACATTTGTGAATTTTCCTAGGTCTTACCCACTTTAGACACAAAAGCTGGCTGAAGAATTATTTGAAGAATTATAAAGCAGCATCTTTTATGGAATGACATCAGTTTAAATTTACAGAAAGTTATGGTTGGTGGTTCAGATTTCATACATGCAGGTAACTAGGTTATTTATAGTGCAGTTCCACAGCTTCATAAACTCGTAAACGTGGGTTGTTGGGGTTTTTTTTTGAATAAGGCTACACAGAGCAACCAGTGCTAGCACAAAGAAAGGGGTGAGATGGCAGAGTATAACCACGTATAAGGAAGAAGGCAGGACTGCAGCAGATTAATTAAATTGACACAAGCTTCTCTTCAATCACAGTTAGGTTTGAGGATATTTAAAAGCTCACTATCATTAGAAGAGGAAAGTCTTGCTCATTTCCTTTCTCGCTTTTTCTTTTCTATTCCCGTTTTTTATTTTTCCTTTCTTTGTTCCCTTACCTTCTGTACTGCATCCCCTTCAGCAGTTCTGGTATTTCTTCCAGGGGAAAAAAAAAAAATCAAGTCATTAATGTTGGATAATTAATTAACTCATTTAGTGATGTACCAGAAAAGAGAAGGAAGAAGAACAGGACTTCTCTCTTGGCATTGGCTTGTTTTTAGAACACCTCTAGCAACAGTGTGAAAGCCCACCCTCAGTAACAAGCAAGATGTGTAGCCCAGGACTGTGTGGTAGTTGGAGTTCCAGCTATGTGGCAATACTATTGGGCAAGTTATGGTTGCCTACTAACTTGTGAAAGTGAGCTGGTGTTTGTTTGGTATTGTGAGTTTTTTTGAAGCAATTTTCATTCAAAAAATCTCCAAGGTTCATGGTTTTATTTTTGTTTGTACTGTGTTACGCTGCTGGAGGAAGGGGTAGCCCGTGTTTAATGAGAAACTCTTAAGAATAGCAAGTGATTTAGCTGGAAGAAAACAAGATTCTGTAAGTTGCCACAATATGATACCAGTTACAGTATGTAATGGATGTATTAAATACATGGTTATGTTACAGTATCTTGGTTGCATGGATCTTAAGTTTGTTTCTCTGTCATTTGAGTTTGAACATTCCTGTACGCTCTGAGGATCCTAACTCTTGTATTCTCTTTGACGGGGGGGAGAAATCCACTAGTTATATAAAAATGTCTTCATTAGGTTCCTTGCCTGTCACTATTCTAATGACAGAACACTATACGCTTTAGTTATATTTGGTACATATTGGAAGTTACTTGTTTCTTTTTTATAAATATACTACCTTTCCAGAGGAACCTTAAGGCAAATATGGTGGTCCATCTTTAGCAAAATTTCAGAAAAAAGTGTAATTCTGTAATTTTTATTTCCTTAACCTATTGCTGGAGCATAAATTAACATTGTAAAAGATTACTTGTTTAAACAGTACAGTCTTGGATGCATTGGTGCTGCTAGCTACCGGCATGTGCACATTTCAGCAATCACAAAATAAAGATTTAATTTTGTAAAACCTGCAGGAGAGGAAGAATATTAGAGAGACAAACTGTGCAAAGAAAAATAGGGATCAGATCAAGGAGCCAGAAGGAGGCAAGCAGAGACGGATGGGCAATGATCTTGAAATCCTGCTTTCTTGAAATTATTGGGGGATTTTTTTTTTTTTTTAGTAGTTTTAGTTCCTTAAGAGGAATCAAAGTTTCGTCCTGTTCTCAGTTTGGTAAATTGACTGATTAAACCTCAGCTTGTAGTCTGATCCTCGCCTGCCAGACTGAATTACTACAGTCCTTTAAGAAGTGAAGTAACTATTTAACTTGTAGAGGAGTGTTGCTTTGCAGTTCTAAGATTTTCTTCAATCTTCACCCCTTGTAGAAATAGCAGAAAAGGGCAGAGAAAGAACTAGAAATCCTACTGATAATATTGTAAGAATAAATCCTTCTTCACATTAAATTTTCATACTTATGTAAGCTGTTCTAAGCGTCAGTGCGTTACTTGGAATGATGCTAACTGAGGATTTAATTATTTGAGGATAACAGGAATTTCAGGTTAATTAATTTGGAATAATAATGATAATAATTAAATTACTATAATAAGCTTCTTTTGAAATACTACGTATTGTACAGTAAGTTCCAATGGCAAGGAGACAATTTACTCAAATCATTAAGGTCTTTAGATCAACTTAAAATAAATTATATGCAATACTGTAATTCTGGTGAAAATATTCTAATCTTAAAAGAATAAGATAATTTGAAAATAGCATTTTGTGGAAACAGGTTTTATTAGAAAACTGAAAAACTATAAAGAACTAACAGTAACAGCAAATACTCTAAATAACCATAGACTGGCTCAAAGAATTGTTGGATTTTTAATCAGAAGTCACCTTTCATAACAGAATTCATTTATGTATTGTCCAAAATGTAGAAACAGAACAAAGGAGAGTTTGCAAGATATGAAGAACCTTCATCACCTGAGTGAGTAATAGTAGTAGTGCAGGCTACTATCCTTTTGTAATGATGGGAACTGCATGGTCCCACCATGAAGGGATTGCTCACAGCTGGAGTGAGTGCATGTGCATTTACCTTATTACAGATAACACCTTTATTCTTCCCTTCAATTTGACCAGAAAATACTTCATAGCAGCATCAAGTAGTCTGGGAACCAAGTTGCATGAGGAGAGGCAGACTAACTGATTGTTTCATTTTTGTAGCGGTCAGTATTTTCTGTTAGAGTTTGTTCAGTTTTATCTTACATAAAATTACTTAATGAGATGACTTGGCATTTGAACTTGAAATTTGTTCTGCCTTCAGAAAAAATAGAATTTGAATAGTCGGCCCTTCCCAATATATTAACATTTTTTTTAGTAAATGTTGTGTATGGGAAGAAATTATTTCCTCTTTGATTTGCCAAAGCATATGTATGAATTATTTTGATTGTTATCTTGCATATATTATTCAGTGTCATTTTGCATGATGATAGCTTGCTAATATTAATTTTTCAGTGTGAATTCCAAGATAGACATTTTGTTTGCAGAAGATGTTTGATTTAAAGAAAAAATTCTTAAGAATTTAAGTACAGACATTATATTGTTGAAAGCCAGGTTAACGTTTTTCATGTATGATTACACATGCTGGGTCTGTTTGTCACTATGGATCTTCTGTTTTCAAACCTCTGAGAGACTGGGATAGTTGTGAAATTTACTGTCTCAGCCTGTGGTATTTTATTCTAGAAAAATGATAAAGTATGTCTAATTTCCTCGAACTTTGTAGAAAATAGAGGGGAAAAAAAAAACACTTTTAGCCAAGAGAGAAGAGAACATACTTACTGTCCTTTTGTCATTGCATCAGTGGCCATTTTAATTTTGAAGGCATGTCTCCCTATTTTGAAGAGAGAATGTGTCTTTAATAACAAGGTAGGAGTAACAGTAAGGAGCAATCTTTGAAGCTCTTTTCCTTTTCTTTCCTTTTATATTTAAAAGGAAACTTTCATAAAGTTATTTTTGTAAACTGTTCTGCAAATTTGTAAGCAAGCTGAACATATAATGAAAAATGTTATCTGATATATTTGTGCCTCATATATAACAGTTGTACGAAAAGACTGTGTTTTAATAGTCCTCAGTAAAAAGTCAAGCATTCAAGTTAGAAAATGCCTGAATTATATTGCTGCAGCCTCTGACAGCACCAATAAAGAGCCTGTGGCCCTGGCCTGGACCATGTTGGGTGCACCTTGATTTTTCAGAAAACTCAATTTAAAATTCTAAGTTTCTCTAAATATTAATGCAAGACTTGCAAGGTGACATTTCAGTGACAGTAAAAGAGTACTTTTAGTGTAACCTTTTGTCCCTATTTTAAGTCTTTCTGCTAAAGTTGTGAAATGCTGGAGATTATCAGCAAAGCTATTAGAAGAATTCTCATATCATGGGTAGCCCAATGTATTTTCACAAAATGTACTTGATAGGTATGCATAGCAACTGAAGGTATACATGTGTATGCCATAATACCCGTCCATAGTAGAAGCATCTGAAGGAAACCTGCTTGCAGAAAGAAGCAGAAATTTTCTATGGAACACTGTTACATTGCTGTCTTATCATACTTCATGTTCTACAAAATAGTGCTGCCACCTTATGGTTTTATTATTAAAACAATGATACTTGGTGGAGGATCTTTGCCTGTCTTCTATTGTAGATTCTCAGCATGGTGAAATTACATGAAAATACCAAACTACATTCTTTAAAATGTCTTTCCAGTTCTTATCATGTCAAGAGAGAAGAGTAATAACTTTGGGGGAGTTATAAAATGTGCCTCAGTAATGTCTTAATGTTCAAAATCCAGCAGTAAGTAGAATGAATATTTCTGTTCTGTATAAAGCAGAGTGTCACCAGCTTTAGGACTGCTGGTCCAGTTTAATTGTCATAGGATAAGAGATATTTTTTAGTCTTTTCTTCCTAAGGTATGAGGTCTGCCAAAAATACCAGGCAATGATAGGGCTCTCAGATGTGCCTGACTTTCCTGTTCTTCTGTTGAAATGTTTCTAGTTTCTGAATGCATCTACTTGTTTCTATGGTACTCTGTAACTGATAGCTTATTACTTATGTAGTAAGTTTAAAAGAAAGAAAACAAAAATGAGCCAAGACTATCATCACAGAAGAACACTGATTTTTCATTTCTTCTAGATAAAGATCTTGACAAGCTTTTATCACTCTTAAAATGTCCAGAGAAGCAAACTGGGTGGACAGAAATTTGTAGAAAACAGTTCTGCAAAGTCATGAAAGCCAGACCATATATCATCAGTGGAACAAGTGAGTATGACTTCCTAAGTTTAACAAAGCAAGCAAATGGAAGGCCACTAGTAAGCAACTGTTCTCTAAAGTTTCATTGAGGGTTACATTATCTATACAAGTAATCAATAATTTTGTATTGATTATGAAAGCTATTTCAGTGGGATTTTCCTGAGAAATCAGGGTTTATGCCTCATGTCCTATTTTTCTCTGTTTATGGCCATGATCCCTCTGTGTTGGCTGTTTTCAATGAAAGATACTGAACGAGGGTTCAAATATAAGTCTTTGTTTCAGATTTCTAAAGGGTCTATGATTGAGATACTGTGGAAATGGAAGAGAGAGACTGAGAGAAAACAGATGTTTTCCAGAGATCAGTGAATGACTTTAAGATGGATTGGGAGATCATATTAATGGCCAATTTCAGTAAAAAATTTCAGAATTAAGCCATACTAAACATCAAAAAACCTACTCATTCAGGTTTTTCTTCATTTTCATATGTATTTTCTAGTGAAGAGTGTGATCATGGAAGAGCATTGGTATAGATCAGTTAAAACAACAAATGAGCCAAAGCAAAACCAGTGATTGCCCATATAACATAAATCATCAGAAATTGGACATAATAATTCACTTGTAATATCATATAAACTTGTGGAGCAATAAAGAAGCTAGGTGTTTTCAGACAATGCTGGCTTCCATTTCTGTAAGAATTCTCATTATGGTCAGATGGTCAGTACATAGTCTAACTTTTTGTTTACAGATGCCAAAGGTCTCACTTTAAATTCTTTAGGTAAGCAATTCATACAACTGACAGTGAAGACAGATGAAGTATCTTCTATATGGGATCAAACTAACCCAACATTTGTGTTTTATGTGAGACCTGAATTTTATGGTAAATTATATAGCATTATAAAAGTTACAGGGTGGTTTCAGAAGCCTTAAGGAAGTAATTTATATAGGAACTGATTTAATATTAAAATATTTAATAAGAAATTTGTCATTTGTATAATGTGATAATATTTATTGAATGTCAATAGTTACTAAATGTTTCAAAATTCTGAGCTTTCTGTTCTTACTGCTTGTTTGAAACAAACTTGAGCCTATAATCTTAGGTGATTTTAAATTAGTCAGAGCTTTAATCTCCCATTTGGAAGAATGAGTGTGTAAACAGAATACATGTGTATGTATATAACGCATATGTGCACTTATACCTTATATTTGACATCTCCACAAATGCATGTATTTAGACAGTTTTGTGAAACAAGTGAACAAGTAGAGATTCATAACCATTCAGAAGCAACTGAATGTATTGTGTATGAGCTTCAGCTAGTGGAAGAAAAATAAATTGAAGAGTAGCAATTGAAAACAATGCTAGATTTTTCTAGCAAAGCTGTATGTTTACTTTTCTTGCATGACTGATCTAGTAGTTCAGTAAGACCTTTTTTTGATATAATATATTGTGAAGCACAAATAATTTAGTCTTTGTAAAATCAATTTTATTTGAATGCAGCATATTTTCTAGACTGATCTATTCTTGGATTATATGAATTTTTTGTTGAAAATTGTTAGTCTGTCTTTCTGCATCTGAAAAGAATTATTAGTTGAAAAAACATATTTTTACAAAAAACAGAACATACATTTAAAGTAATGTCTTTAAATGTCTTACAAAGAAAAATCTTTCTTTTTGTGCGTTGTAGTTATTCATACACAGCCTCAAAACCTGTGTAGGTTGTTTTCTGTAACTTTGTTGGAGGTACCAGAAGCTACAGTGACGAATTAGAGTCATTAAGATTTGTTAACCTAAAGCAAAAAATTATGCTTGCTTCTGGATAAGCGTTTCCAGCTGAGATGGAACTGGGAGTCATCAAGATATCTGTGGAATTGTTAAGTCTCATAGGGACTTCTGCAAGTGCTTTAGAAACCACGCAAAAAAGGAAAGTGTGAAAATAGAAACAGAACACTTTCAAACACCAAATAAATAAATAGAAACACCTTACAAAAGGATAGTAATATTATAAACTCAGTGCGGTTCTGGTATTTAAGGTGGATGCAAAACTGTTAAAATGTTGCATGTCTGTTTGGAGATACTTTGGAAGCAGCAAAATAGCTGCTAGCTGTGTGGTTTCAGACAACATCATGTTCAGTGAAACTATTTAATGAGACATAGGTGTGCTACTATGAACCTTTTGCAGCATGTGAAGCTCTCCCAGATTTCAGAGAACTGAAAGGCTGACCTCTTTCTTGTCTGCAGACATTCAATAGTGAAATTGTTGATGAAAGAAGAGTGGTTATGATTAACACAGTGTTCTAGAATCCATTAATGCTTTGTGAGCTCTGCATCATCTGAGGTAGCTCTGTCAAATCATGCTGACAAAAAATACTGTCATCCTTTGAGGCAGTGTCGTTGCTTGTGATGTTTGTGTGCTGCAGCCTTTAGTAATTGCTGCAAAAAGTGAAAGTAACTGCAGAACTTTCCCCATAGGATGAAGAACCAAAAAAATGGATATTTTCAATAGGGTATGATTGTTGTGTGTGGTTTTGTGTTTTTTCATTCAGGATAACAAAATGCTAAACTTTGGCAGTTTATCAAAGGAGCCTAATCAGGCATTGTAAATGTAGGTAAATGTAAGTGAAGGTATACTTTACAGCTACCAGAATCTTCAGCAAGGAGGGTGCCTCAGTTGTCATCGTTCTGCCTGTATATAGAAGTAAAGATAATAGGGGCTTTAATTTTTGATGAAAAGGATCTTCTGGATTCAAAGACAATGAAATACTACATTTTTACTTTTTTGCCTCAGTCTTCACTGGCAATCTCTCTTCCTACATCCCTTGAGTGGATGGACCACAAGACAGGGACTGAAGGAGCAGAGTCCCTCCTACTGCAAGAGAAGATCAGGTTCATGACCACCTGAGGAATCTGAACATACATGTTTATGGGACCTGACAAGATGCATCCCAGAGTCCTAAGGGAATTGGCTGATGTAGTTGCCAAGCCACTCTCCATGATATTTGAAAAGTCATGGCAGTCAAGTGAAGTCCTTGGTGACTGGAAAAAGGGAAACATTGCACCCATTTTTAAAAAGGGTAGAAAGGAGGACCATGGGAACTACCAATCTGTCAACTTCACCTCTGTGCTTGGAAAGATCATGGAACAGATCCTCCTAGAAGCTATACAAAGGCACATGGAGGACAGGGAGGTGACTTGAGACAGCCGGCATGGCTTTACCAAGGGCAAGTCCTGTCTGATTAACCTAGCGTCCTTCTATGATGGAATGCCTACATCAGTGGACAAGGGAAGAGCTATGGATGTCATCTATCTGGACTTCTGTAAGGGCTTTGACACGGTCCCCCACAACATCCTCCTTTGTAATTTGGAGAGAGGTGGAATTGATGGGTAGACTGTTTTATGGATGAGGAGTTGAATGGATGGTTGCATCCAGAGGGTAGTGGTCAGTGGCTCAATGTCCAGATGGAGATCAGTGATGAGTGGTGTCCCTTAGGGGTACGTATTGGGACCAGTACTGTTTAATATCTTCATCAGTGACATAGACAGTGGATGAAATGCACTCTCAGCAGGTTTGCAGATGACACCAAGCTAAGTGGTGCAGTTGACACACCTGAGGGAAGAAATGCCATCCAGAGGGACCTGGACAAGCTCAAGAAGTGAGCTATGTGAACCTCGTGAGGTTCAACAAGGCCAAGCACAGCGTCCTACACTAGAATCAGGACAACCCCTGGTACCAATACAGGCTGAGGAATGAAGGGATTGAGAGCAGCCCTGAGGAGAATTGCTTGAAAATACTACTGGTGGATGGAAAACTGGACATGACCCAGCAATGTGCTCTCGCAGCCCAGAAAGCCAACCGTATCCTGGGGCTGAATCAAGAGAAGTGTGGCTAGCAGGTCAAGGGAGGTGATTCTCCTTCTCTACTCCATTCTAGTGATGCCCCAGCCGTAGTACTGCATCCAGAGCTGGACACCACAACACAGGAAAAACATAGACCTGCTGGAGTGGGGCCAGAAAAATTATCAGAGGGCTGGAACACCTCTCCTGGGAAGAAAGGCTGAGAGAGTTTGAGTTGTTCAGCCTGGACAAGAGAAGGCTCCAGGGAGACCTTATAGGAGCATTTCAGTACTTAAAGGGGGCCTACAGGAAGGATAACAGACAGAGTTTTTGGTAGGACCTATAGTGATAAGACAAGGGGTAATGATTTTAAACTAAAAGAGCATAGATTTAGTTTAGATATAAGGAAGAGATTTTTTACGAGGAGGGTGATGAAACACTGGAACAGGTTGCCCAGAGAGATAGATGCCCTATACCTGGAAACAATTCAAGATCAGGTTAGATAGGGCTCTTAGCAACCTGATCTAGATTAAGGTATCCCTGCTCATTGCTGGAGGATTGGACTAGATGACATTTAAAGGTCCCTTCCAACTCAAACCAGTATATGATTATGTGGTTATTAGTTTGTTCCTTTTTTTTAAGGAGAAAATGATTTAAATTTCAATCTTCATTAGGTCCAGCTAAAGATTTGACTAACTTCAGTCATGTATAGTAGTATTCCATAGGTTCTTTTGTTCACTAGGTGAGAATTCCCTAGGCTGTGATTTCAAACAAACAGATCAGGATAACTGTTAGATTTCCATTCCCAATTAATCCTCAGAAAAGCCTCTTCTTCTTTGTAAGAAGAACATAGATTCTCTAAGCTCAATTTGACCTTTTTAATATGGACCAAATCTTCTGCCTCGAAGCTCACTCAGTTAGATCTAGATTCTAACTGTGGTCTGCCCTCATTTTTTAGTATAACCAATTTAAAAACATAGCATTCAGAAAAGAGGTTTTTAGAATAATACAAAGATGTTTACCATTTTATGTCCTTACTTGATTTTTCAAGGAGGCTTGTTTCAGAATTAGAGTGGAACAGTGGGTCTTTTGTGTTACACAGGAAGAAAAACTGCAGATCGAAATTTATTTCTTTTGTCCCCAAACAAGTTTGGAGCAACTTACAAAGGAATATCCTGTAAGAAGTGTAAGTGCATGTGAATGTGTATGCATGTGTGAAGATTATGACATTTGATTAGGACTTTAAAGGCTGGTTTTTTTCCATTAATAGATATTTGTATATTCGTAGAAGATATGTGACCTTCCTCTTTAATGGCAGCACTGCTGGAATTTTTGTTACTGTTTTCTTTTTTTCAAAGAAAAGGCAGGTTGTTCCTTTGCTATTTCAATGTACAGTAATTGAAAGGCTCTCCCGTTATCTTAGGAATTAAAAATAGTCCTCCATATTGTTGCCATTAAGAATGGAATTGCCAACTGTGTTTTTCATATATTTATGAAACTGAAGTATGGTTGATGGAGTTGAAAATTTCTGACACTAACCATACAAAGTCAGCTGTTCAAGACTTTCATTCTTCAGTTTTTAACCTCTAACACAAGTCAAGCAGGACTACCGTTGACTCTTAAAATTTCTTTTTTCTTCCAAACTCCTCTGAAGCATCTGTGACTTGGTATAGGATATCATCCAGTAATACTAGTTACATTAGAGGATCTTAAAAAATCTGATGCTGTTTAGAGTTTTTGACCTTTTTTGGCTTAAACCTTTCAGAGTGGGAATTAGATAACCTCTCATGGTGGATACCTATTAAAAGTTTTAATCACATGATTTTTTTCAATCAGTGTTCTTGTGTAGTTTAGAAGCCATTTTGATTACCTTCCTTTTGTACATTTTCACAGAATCACAGAATTGTCTAGGTTGGAAAAGACCTTGAAGATCATCCAGTCCAACCATTAACCTAACACTGACAGCTCCCAACTACACCATAACCCCCAGGGCTGTGTCATCTCTGCTGTTAAAAACCTCCAGGCATGCGGACTCCACCACCTCCCTGGGCAGCCCATTCCAACACCCAGCAACTCGTTCTGTAAAGAAATACTTCCTAATATCTAGTCTAAACCTTCCCTGGTGCAATTTGAGGCCATTCCCTCTTGTCCTGATGCTTGATACTTGGTTAGAGAGACTCATCCCCAGCTCCCTGCAACCTCTTTTCACGTAGCTGTAGAGGGCGATGAGGTCTCCCCTCAGCCTCCTCTTTTCCAGACTAAACACCCCCAGTTCCCTCAGCCGCTCCTCCTACGACCTGGGCTCCGGACTCTGCACCAGCTTTGTTGCCCTTCTCTGGACACACTCGAGTCATTCAATGTCCTTCTTGTAGTGAGGGGCCCAAAACTGAACACAGCAATTGAGGGGTGGCCTCACCAGTGCTGAGTACAGGGGTGAGATCCCTTCCCTGTCCCTGCTGGCCACGCTATTGCTGACACAAGCCAGGATGCCATTGGCCTTCTTGGCCACCTGGGCACACTGCTGGCTCCTGTTCAGCCGGCTGTCAATCAGCACCCCCAGGTCCCTCTCTGACTGGCAGCTCTCCAGCCACTCCTCCCCAAGCCTGTAGCGCTGCTGGGGGTTGTTGTGGCCCAAGGGCAGCCCCCGGCATTTGGCCTTATTGAAACTCCTCCAGTTGGGCTCAGCCCATGGCTCCAGCCTGTCCAGGTCTCTCTGCAGAGCCTCCCTGCCCTCGAGCAGATCAACACTCCCACCCAACTTGGTGTCATCTGCAAACTGACTGAGGGTGCACTCGATCCCCTCGTCTAGATCATCAATAAAGATGTTAAACAGGAGTGGCCCCAAAACCGAGCCCTGGGGGACACCACTCATGACTGGTCACCAACTGGATTGAACTCCATTCACCACAACTCTGGCCCGGCCACCCAGCCAGTTTTTTACCCAGCAGAGCGTGTGCCCATTCAAGCCACGAGCAGGCAGTTTTGCCAGGAGAATGCTGTGGGAAATGGTATCAAAGGCCTTACTAAAGTCAAGGTAGACAACACCCACAGCCTTTCTCTCATCCAATAAGCACGTCGTCCTGTCGTAGAAGGGGATCAGGTTTGTCGGGCAGGACCTGCCTTTCATAACCCCATGCTGACTGGGCCTGATCATCTTGTAGTCCCGCATGTGTTGTGTGATGGTACTCAGGATGAGCTGCTCCATCAGCTTCCCGGGTACTGAAGCCAAGCTGACAGGCCTGTGATTTCATGGATCATCCTTTTGACCATTCTTATAGATTGGCGTCACATTGGCCAATTTCCAGTCAGTCGGGACCTCCCTGGTCAGACAGGACTGCTGGTAAATGATGGAAAGCGGTTTGGCGAGCACCCCAGCCAAGTTCAAGGAGAAAAAAATTCTGCAGGAATTCAGATGTTTTATAAGCATATGGCAATCATTTAGGGTATTTTAAAACTTTTATTTTGTATGTTATTACACATTTCTAAATTGAAATTCTCGTTATTTTGGATGTGTGGGTTAAATTTGCATGAGGTAATGACCAGTCTTTTAAAAACTTCATTATTAATACAGCCAAGCTACCATAATTTAAGCAAATCAACATTTTCACTGAGTTGGTGGGCTACAACACTAATCTCTATGTCTACACATAACCTCTACATGAGAACGTGGGCTTTTATAACAAGGCTGACTGTACTATACAATGAACTTTCCTGAATTTCTTTTGTCTACTTTTCCCATTAAATGAAAATCTCTGAGTCAGTTTCCACCTTTATAAAGATTTTCAGGGAGTGTGCAAATGGCAGCTAAATGATTTAGTATTAAAAAATTAAAATATCTACTTGTAATTTCACAAGGACTTTTGGAGGAGGGAATGTCCTGTGAAAACCCTTTATTTATGTGTTAACAACATTTGTTTTGATAAATTCTTATGTTTGTGTTCCTCTCTCAAACTTGATTAAAAACATTTCAAAGATCCTGATAGTCACTTAGATAAATACTTTCAAAAGGTGAAAATCAATTTAGTGCTTGAGTTTAAAAAAATTGCTTAGCAGTTGAGCTGTCACTTCTCCCATTAACTCAAGCACTGAACTGAAATATTCGACTGCTAGGTCAAGCATGTGGATGCCTTCCAGCACAAAGGGAAGAAATGTACAGTTTTCTGACTTGGTGTTAAGTTTTCTGAATTACATGGTATTTTAGTCTTTTTAACATAGTTCCTGTTTGTTATTATAGTTTGGCATATTTCAGTAGTCACAATACTAATAGGCATACAGTAAACTTCAAGCTAGTTACAAATTTTAATTTCTGCTTTTGCTATCTACAGTTCCAGATATAGACACTTTTTCTCATTTTACACCAATATTTGTTATATTGTTTGTGGACCAAATTCCACTAAGCATATTAGTGAAGATTAGTGAGATGATCGTTTATTCTATTTATTCTCCCAAAATGAGTAAACTGTTACTCTTCTATAAAATAAATTGATTTTTTCTATCCCCATGTGGTTTATTAACCATGATTAAAAATAGCTATTTTATGTTTAAGTAGCAGTTTCTTCTCTCCATAAAAATGTGTGGGAATATAAACTACACATGTATTTTTTTTTGTTTTGATTTAGTAGTCCTTTGCAATGCAAAATTAATTTTATTACTGTTGGAGCTGGCTACTCTTAATTGTAAATCTGTGTTTAGCTGTTGTTGTGAAACCTGTTCCCCTTTGCCCTACCCATCAACCTACTATTACCAAAACTCAACCTTTTAAAAATTTTTCTGGACTCATTCAATGTAAATTCATTTCTGTAACTCTTTTAGACAACTAATCAAGAAAAAAAAAATCATGATTTAATGTCAGTATATCAGCTTAAAATGGTTGGAAGAAGAGTTAACAATCTTATCTTTTTCTTTGTTATTTTTCTGGCATAACGAGCATCAGATTGGGTGGAGGTTCTGTCATCTTCCTCCTCACGCACAAATGAGCTTGCACTGCAGTGTCCTGTGTTAGTTTTCCTGTCAGCAAGGCTAGTTCAAGAGTTTTCTAGGTTTCTCTGTTGCCACCTCCACCACAGACTGTTGTGCCTTCTGCTGCTACAGTGTTCATACAGCTATCTGCTAAAATGTGGGTGCATGCTGTTATGTGCAGGAATCGATGACTAGGGAAGGAAGCTTCAGTGCTATTAAACTGAGCTGCTGCCAAGGAAATGGTAACATGCAGACTTAAAACAAGGAATCCCATGGGCAGCAGTACTTGTTACTCTCTAAATACACTTCCTTGCTTTGCATTAGTTTGAAAATAATGTTATATCACTATTCTTTAAATCCTGTTTGTCATGACAACAGCAGCTGTTTTGGGATAGTATTTACTTATAAAAATGTTCATTGTTGCTACCTTGAATTCTTAATATGGCTTATCTCAGTATGGGCTTCCTCTGTGCAGTATGTGTAAAGGCTTCCTTGTGTGTTTTGTTTAAATCTGTAAGGTGGTGTGCTCAGTTGCAGTAGTGTGAAACTTGCAGAACTGAGGAATCGGGAGGAGTTTTTGCTAATGATTTGTCATTGAGAGTTCTTGTGTACTTCCTGGCTAATGTCATGTTAAGGTGGGAGATACGATTTCCTACATAGTGACCAGATGTCAGCATCTGACTCATCAATGCGGTATCTGTAGATTCAAAGTAAGAACTAATTAAGAACATTATGGTCATCATAAAAGACAGACTTTCCCAAAGGAAATATTCCTTTTGCTTAATTTTAAGTGAATATTTTTTTTGTTATGATGGCATAGGTAGTTTATATGTAGGTTTGTGGGGGTTTTGTTTGTTTGTTTGTTTGTTTGTTTTTTTAAATAGCCCTTAAAGCTTCATTTACTTTTGTTAACACATTTTTGGGGTGGTGTTGATTTTCTGGTGTGTGGGGATTGTAAGTTTTTTTTTTTTATTATTTCCTGTCTACATACACAGACAAATATGGTAAGATACTGTGGTTTAATTATAGTTAATTTTCATTTCATATTGAAACCCTGTAACAAATTATGAAGTAATCCTTGGAGGATATAAAGATAATATGTGATTCTCTTTCCGTTGACGCTGAATATATTCTCAGTAAAGCTATTAAAATTTAATTTAAGTTAGGAATGGTGTTAGGAATGCAAAAGCACAATCCATGCTTTGAATTGTTCCTCCATAAAAACATGAATAAACATGCAGGAATTCAAATAGCTTTAGTTTCTCAGATATTGTAATTTGGTTAAGTAATGTAGTTCCACATTTTGTTCATTGCCTCTAATGTTTTCATGGATTTTTATTTTTTGCAGTTTTGGCAGAATTAATTGAAAAGTTCGTGTCACATCTTTCTGAAAGCCAATCAGATTGTTATTTCAGCACAGGAAACTATAAAGGTCAGTTTCCTAATAATTTATTGCCATGCAGCCTCTTCATATTTAAATTACTTTCATTTTAAAAGTATCTGTAGTATTTTGAGGGTTGTTTAATATGGTTTTTAACAACTCAGAAATTAATTACTTAACTGGTGGGAAATACCTCACTTTGGAGCAAAAGATGATGTGCTTGAGTAAACAGTACAGATAACTATTATTGAATGGGCTTTCACATTTCTGCATGTGTGATGGAAAGGTGGAGATGCAGAACAGGTGAGGGTATGATTCAAAGTATTTGTTGACACCTATTGTAGAGTGATTTGCAAAGCTGATGGTATAAACATTTAAGAAGGTGTAAGCAATCTGGCTCACCTTCTGAAGCCCCATGATATATAATCAACACCCAAAAGTATACAATTCATATGGCATTAAAGGATATGTATTTAAAACCTGCTATTGTTGGCAGAGTAATCTGAGTGTTATAATAGTTTTGTGTAGGTGCGCTTACAGCCAACAATAAAGAAGAATAATAAAGTTAACTTATTCTGAGTGAAAATTAATGCATTTTAACATTTTGAAGCATTTGAAAAATTAGAATATTTAGAAGCATTGTTAATATCTGCTGGAAAATGCACTTTCATTCTTTACTATCTGTCCAAGACTTTTCACTTAGGTTGCAGTTCAGTCATTCAGAGTACTTATTCTGCCACTAACTGGAGAATCAAGCCTGCTTTGGGGAGAGTCTGTTATCTCTACTGATACTCTATTCTCACATCCATAGGATGAAAATATAGTGTCCTTGGAGACTTTAGACTTGCCTTTGAAGTTTCAAAGCAGAAAACCCTTTAGCAATTTAGAGGATCTTTTTCTTTTATCTAGTGGCCTTTACCTTCTGAAAGCTTGCAAATGGAATACTCTTAAGTTTATTTGAGAATCTCTCTCTCTTTGCTTAATGAAGAGAGTTGCTGAAGTGACAGTTCTTTCTGTCACTATTTTATTTTTCCTTAAAAGATCCTTAAAGGGCTTTTTGTTGTCCTGCATTAGTCATTTACTTTTCAACTTCTCCAAGGCATGATGAGCAACAAGAGTCTTTTCATGGGCTCATAAGACTTGCTATTTACATATTTTTGACACTTGCCAATTCAAATGATGATTTTGATGGTTCCTTTAAAAGTCCCCATAATGTCTTCATGACAGAAATTATTTATTTGAAAGCTAGACTGCCCCTCTTGCTCTTCTCTCTCTCTTTTTAGGTTGCAGTTCAAAGCATCACATGATCTCCAGTGATATGGAAGGCCTAGGTATAGTTTCCTTTTCCATCTTGTGGTATGCCTATCTCGCATTTCTCTGGAGAACAGTATAGCCCACAGACCTAAATTTTCAAAGTTATCTTTGTGTTTCCTGTTAGAAAAATGGGAAAACCCACTTGGTTTGAATAAGGCAAAAACTAACTAGATAAGGAACAGACATCTAACTGCAACCTCCAAGTGGATATCTTGCCCAGCAAAGACAGCATCCTGTTGTTTCTTAATGATAACAGTTAAGTGCTTCCATCCAGTGTGGAAGAACTGTAATGAAGGGAAGCAGTAGTCCATGCTCTGTTCCCTTAGATATTGAGTAATTTAGTTTCAGTCGACTCTTCTCAATCTTTTGCTCAAAGCTAGAATTTAAAACATTCAAGAAGGTTGAACCTGGATCATCTTCTTCATTGATGTGTGATTTTACGATTAACCATTGATTAGGTGAAGGTGGTAACAACACTACATTATTTATCTAAAATTTAATGCCAACTTTGAAGAAATACCAAGTTTGAAAATCCTGTGACAATTGCATACATTAAATTTATTTTTTAAAACAGAAAATCCCAAAGAAAGGGTACAGAAACAAAACAAAGATAACATAGTAAAAGTCTTGGTTCCTTATTTTCTTGAGCTTGACAGATTTCCTTTCCATGATAAACCAACCCAGTCTGTATGACACTCCTTTATGTATTTTCTGAATATTTTTTTCATTCAGTCTTATACAAGCACTATTGAACATTAATTCTGTATAAGTTTCATTTTCAGTTCTCTGAAACTTCAAAAATGTAAAGGGTTAGCTGATGAACAGCTTTATTTGCATATACTTTTGATATTCCATGTGCTTTAATGAAGACAAGTGTGGAAATGGAGAGTGAGAAGCCTTCTGAAGGATAGTCAGTAGTCTGGTGGTAAGAAACTGATGTGAAATGTACGTAGAGGGCTGGTTTGTCTTAATGCTTTCTTTCCCTGCCAGTGACACTATTAGCACAGACACTTTTTGTGAAGAGTTCTCCAGTCCCTGAAAGACTGTTGCTCAGGCAAACAACATATATTTCATCAAGGGTTTTTTTTAAGTTTTATAGAAGAATAGTTACTGAAATTTCATAGCACCTTTTTCAGACAGGTGTAGCAATGAGTGATGTCCAGGGAGACTCGTTTAAACAAATAAATTCATGCTCATTGAGTGAAAGTGAAACAAAAGTCTGGCTCTAAAATTGAATCTATTATTTCACTCTGGAACAGTAAAAGGGCTTGATTGTAAGAATCCGTTTTATAGCTAAACTTACACTCGTTTCAGGTTCTTTTTTTACATCATAAGACATACGGTGTGGCATTCCTGTGAAGATGGGGAATGTGCTTTGAGGACCCAAGTCTGGATTGCACTTCCTATGTTTGTACAGAAGGGACAAACAAAACACGCTCAAATCTTCATCAGACCTTATTTGCTTAAAATTAGGTTTCTTGCTGATTAAATAATAATCACATTTGTATACATGTCCCAGAGTTTTCTGCTAATGTGTATGAAGGGTTGAAATTTTTCCAAGAACAATTAATTATTGAATGCCATGTTATTTCACAGTATCTTTTCCGTATATGTATGTGTAAGGGCTATCTAAACTAACTCCTAAGACTGCTGTTACAGAAGAGATATTTTTCTGAGTTAGGTAAAGCTAATGAGTTGTTAGAAGGTAAACGATATTCCAGATGCATCTTTTTAGCTGCATATCTAAGTAAGCTAAACATGCACTTTGTAATTGTGTGTGTCCACCATTCTCTTGAATAAATTTGGGTCTGAGGAACTGAAATCAGCTTCTAATAGTTGTTCAGTTTTAATGAAGCCGCAGTTTTTGTGAAAGTGGATTCAGTACAATGCATAGATATTCAGTGTTTATCATGTTTCTTGAAATGAGGAATTGATTATCTTTAAAAAATGACAGCTTTCTAAACCTGTAGGTATCTTTAATTAGCATAACAGTCATCCATCTGCTGTGGAATCCCTCAGGATTTCAGTCTATTATAAGATTTGCAAATGTAGAAAAATCAAATTAGTTTGGGTTGTTATCATTTTCAAGATAAGAGAGAAAGAAGGAAAATACCTGATAAATCACTGTGCAGTTGCAGTCTTTAATTATAAACAGTAACACAAATCTTACTTGAAGTTTACTTTCTGCTAGCAGCAATGATACTGCTCTGATGTGGATTCAGATGAGTAAAACAACATACAGTATGTACATCAAATGTGAATGAACTGTCTATCCCATTTCCCAGAATTAATCCTTTCTAGTTTGCTTTTATTTCTGTTTCTTCTTAAGAAAAAAATGAAAACCAAATCATTGATGTCTAGCTGTAATAGGCAATAGGATGGCAAGAAACGGAAATTTATGTAGTAAAATAAGCATTACATATTAGTGATATGAAGTTCCTAAAATAGCTACTTGCTATTCCTATTAGAAAATTCCAGTTCATTGCAACATCAATCCTTTCTGGAAATTTATTAGTTTTCTCAAGGTTCCAACCAATCCATTTCTCAAAGAATTCCACTTGCAGAATCATCTAATATGTTGGTGTCTGAACTTAATTGGTCTCTGCCATGTGTTGCAGACTGCCCAAAATTGGGAATGCTACAGCCTTTCAGGATCAACTGTTTTTTTGGTAGCTCTGGATGTGCAGATGACCTTGCATTTGAGTTCTCTATTTCCACCAGACTTTGTCTCTGAAACAGCTTTGCCACGTACTGCCAAAAGGGACAGAACCTCAGGGATTTCAGGTCTTGGCCATAAAACTCAGATGTCATGGTGTATTCCTTCTCTAGATGAGGTTCAGTTCTCCAGCTGAACAAAATCTCATAGGAACTTTCTATCATTTAATGGTCTTTTAATCTTCTAAGGTCAGGTATATTGGGTAATGAACTGAGAAATTTTAAAAACACCAATGGGAAGCTATCAGTATAGAGCTGATCAGAAGGAGCAGCAAATGAGAAATACAGGACTACAACCCCAAATTGGGCTGAAAGAGAAGGAGAATCTACGGTATTCTTCCCTTCTTCCTGCATCATTTGATGAATGCACTTTTTAAAAGATGGGTAAAGACTTTAAAGATGCTGTTAGCAAAAAGCATTTTGCCCTTTGTCAGTTTATCCATAACTGGACTGAAAATGTGGTTCATTCTTAATGATATTGCTGCCAAAAATTTGTGATGAGTATTTCTGTTGAGTATTTGTGATGACCCATACATAAAGAAGAAGTTCTAGATATGATTATTATATATTTTATATTTATAGTTAATATTTTATGACAAGCGTACTGATGACATAACAGATACTTTCAATAGTCAAAGTGGAATTGCACGTGAGGTTACCTAGCTTTGATGAGAAGCCAACAGCATTCTCCAGCAATTATTCTTGGATCTTGTTTACATTGTCTCCATTCACAGTTCAAATCCAACAATAATAATGCTTTTATTTGAAATGGGATTATTTCATACACAATTCTAACAATGAAATATGAAATCCAAACTGTCACAAGCCTGGTAATGGAGATGACACCATCAAAACAGTAGCAAAATGGCAGAAGAGAAGATAGTGAGAAATGTATGACTTCTGCCTTGCCCCAAGTCCAAATAATGTTTTAGAATAGAAAACTTTCCTAAGGACATCAGAAGGAGAGAGGACAGGTACTGACAAAACATGAAGTTCTATACTGACTGCTTGGGCACCTGCCCACTGACGGTGTCAATGTTTAGGTACCTGTTGAAGAGTAAGTAAAAAAACCTGCTTTTTTAGTTTAAAAACCCCATAAAATTAGTGAGTTCCACAATTTCACTTTATATGGACAAATATAAGGACTAGAGATCTGATAGTGAACATAATCATGTACTTTTAAGATTTTTGAAGCATCTGCAGGGATTATGCAGGTGTCTCCGTCCATCATGGAATTTTCAACTGTTTGCAGTATTTAACTTACATGGTTCCTTTGAATCAAAAGTATATTCCATCTGTCAGAGATGCAGCACCAAGAAAACTAATCTTCCTTACTATCACTGAAGTTAAAATTTAACATTCATTAACATTTTGCAGTTACTTATTAGCAACATAAACATTTGTCCTGGGCACCAGGAAGTGAAAAATCTAAATCAGTAATGGGAGCAACAACTTCAGTCACTTTCTTCACTTCACACAGAAGGGAAGCTAGTAGTTTCTTTGGGGTAACAGCAGTTAAACAGGGAAATAAATTAATTTTTGCCTAAAGACCATACAGGTTGTATGAAATATGCTGTAAAGCTGTCATGTCAGTATGAATGCGATGTGGACCATTTTCTGACTTAAGCACATAGAAGCTTCTTCATGGTGAAAGGGCAAATAAGAAAGAAAGCATTCTTTCCTATGAGTTGTAAAGTTACTTGAAGCCTATTCTGATCAGGAAGAGTACTACTGGACTGTGCATTACAGCTAACTTTTAAGTGTTTGTAGGTATAGATAGAGTTTAGTTGCCTTTGCAAATCACACCTTATGGCATGTCCATTTTTGTGCTCCTGAATAGCATTTTGAGAACTACTGCCTATTGAGATGCTTGAAAATGGGTATGATCAGAGTTAGTATGAATGATCAGCCATGACTTTGAAGCAAGGAAATACTAAGATTGCTTAAAGAATTGCTCCCTGTCTTCCCTTCAGTCTGTTCTTCCCATTCCCCCTAATCCTTTTTGACATTTATGATTGTTTGGAGCTTTGCAGGAAGACCTGGAAGGTAAAAACCGCTGAAGACTATCTGCTCATCTTTTCATTTTGCTACAAGATGAAAAACTTCAAATAAATTTCCATCACTAGGTTTTGCTCCACAATAAGTAAATAAGGAAAGGGCTTTTAAGCAGAAGTTAATCCCCCACCTCTCCCCAGGATCATCTGATTCGCATCTGGAACTATACCAGATGCACAGGATTGCTTCTCTTTAAAGATAAGACTGGATAGGCACTGGCAGTAAAGTGTACTTTATCTAGCCTAAATCTGGAATTCCGGACAGAACCATGTGGGACAAGTTGCTCAATGAGCCCTCTTTGCCTTTTTTTTGCCCTGCTTCCTACCCTCACTGCTCCCTGCACTCAAGCAGCAGAGGTCCTAATTCTTTTTGGTTCTCTGTGGAACACTGAATTTGGTTTAGAGGTAGAAGAGTTGGAAGCATAAGGAAGATTACCAAGTCGTAAAAAGAAATTTCTGTATTGTAAGAAAAGATTTTTCACATGTAGTGTTCTTTTGGTTTTGTTTAAAGTTATCACTGAGAATTAATAGTTTACAGCCCTTGGTGTTTCAAAGGAAACATTTTATCTTTTGAGTGATTGTGTTAAATAGTGGATTTAAAAAAAAAATAATATTTGAGAGCAGGAATACCAATATTTCTTAAGATTAGCTTATCTGAAGTGTGTATGGTAGGTTGTTAATATAAAAGAGCAATTGCGTGGCTAAAAAAGATATGTATCATTTACACTTAAAAATGGTCCAGAGTTACCGCTGTGGGGTTTTTTAATGCATTTTAGAATGAGAGATAAAGTAATTTTGTCTGTTAAAACAATTTATTTTAAAAATTGTAATTCAGCTCATAGAGAATTCTGATACCCTTCAAGTCACTAGTTTAATTTTGGCTTAATATCTATGTTACAGTGTTTTACACTTTTAAAGAAAGAAGTGTAAAATACCTGTACCAACATAGAATTTTTTTGTTTATTAGAAAAATAAAAAGGAAGCTGCCAAAACATGCTGTTCATTACATTTAATAATAGCCACAGTGCTGTATCATGTCATCTAATTCACAGTTCAGAGAGGTGTTCTGTCCTTTGTTTGAGGATAAATGTCATTCTTATTTAGAAAATTGATCTGTTGATGCCTTTTGTTATGAAACTCATTGGTTTTCAAGACAGTTTTATCAGGTGCATTGCTAAATATCTGTCAAATGAGTTTTGTGGAAAATTAAATTCAATGTATTAAATCAGAGGTACAAGCATCATTACAGTAGTACAGTCACAACATATTCCTGCAAGCTTACTAGTCAACTTTTTATTCATGGAGTGCAATATGCGGTGTTTCAATATTCCACTTATTGTTAATAACAATCTTCTAAGCTTAATAGAGCATTTAAGGTCCAGTTTTTAATCAGTGGGAAGTGGTCCTTTGTGTATTCTAAACTACTTTGTAGTTTTCTAAAGCCTAGTCTTCCCAGTCTATTAATTGGTAAACAAAATGGAAAATCAAAGCTTTTGACCCAGGATAAAGAACCACGATTACTGTGTTCACATTGTGAGTTATATATTGGCAGCACCTTGACTGCCTAGTGGATGAAGCTATGATTATTTCAAACACACTGGTGTACAAAAACAAGAGGTTTTGCCTTGCTGAGGTACTGTGTAATATAGAATTATTATTCAATCCAAACTCTATGTTAATTTTATCTTTCACAGTACAGAGGAAAATATCAAAAGGAAAACTGATAAGGAGAAAACCCTTTTCAGCAACTAAGAAATGAAATTGTTACAACAGAGAAGAAAAGGCAATGAGAGTCAGTGAAATCAGCTGTGTTCTTTTAGTGTTAATGAGAAGTAAGCATTCAGTACTTGTTGTAAACTGTTACAGAATGGAAACAGGGTTCCAGTTGTGGGTTGTGATACAGCTGTTGCTCATTACACCCTTGCTGGACTGGGATACCAGCACCTGCATTGCCACCCACAGGAGAATCCACCTCAAAATGGAGGCAGGGCTTCCTTCTGTCTTAGAGGTTGTTATACTGCTGGCCTCTCTCCTGCCATTAAGCGTGGTCATATCAGGACTGAATTAGTATTAGTCATAGCCAACTCATTAAATTCTCCCTCGTTTCTGGGATATAAGTGTGCTTCTTGCCTTTATAGTTGTACACAGGAACCTGAAAATGATTTTAGTATGGTAATTGCAGCTTGAGTAAACAGGTAACTTCGAACAGGAGCTGTAAAAAGGTATGAACTGTTTCACTTATCTCTGGGTTTTTGACTGAAATGCCCAGTGATCTTACGTGTATTCTTCCAAATATTGTGTTGCTGGTATGCTATTCAAAAGGTGTTTGAACTTCTGTTCTTTGAGTAAAAAAATATCTCTGGTGTGGGTTTGCTATTTCAATCCCATCAGATTATAGAATAAATTTGTTTTACTCAAAGACCAGTTGATTTTTCTAATGTATAAATGTATTTGTCCAAAGTACAAGGTCAATTTCTCATGACCCTAACACTTAGATTATTGTCCTCTATTAAAATTGTTATACAGAGCAGGGTTTTTTTTCTTACTGTATTTCCCTTGCTGAATTCTATTGCTTCATTGTTGAGTGTATTTTTTCTGTATTGTTTTCTTCATGAAAATTTCAGCCTCCTTCATCTCATCTGAGCAGAGTGCTTTATTTTTTTTTTTTATATAACTTTTCTTCCTAACCAGAGGTATTTCTTCCCTTAACCTGTAAATATTTGATCTTTAATGCCTTAGTTCCTGTTTGCGTACCAGGAACATAGAGTCTTTATCTGAATGGGTAGCCAGGGAATCTTTCAGTTTGATTTCTCTGTCTGAGAAGGATATAGAAAAAATTACATATCCAGTTACTGTGTGATCTGCTTGACTAGATTTTTACATTTATCACTTACATGAATATATTTTAACTTCTGCTGCCAACTGTTACCCACATTTTTAACAGATTATGTCAGTTGTTAGGGTGCTTTTCTATTCATTGGTTTTGTTTGTTATTTTTTAAGTAGCGCTTTGAAAGAAGTGTGTTGAAAGTTTAAGCCATCAACTTTGTAACTCATTATTGGACTGTGATTTTTTTTTTTTTCTGAGGTGTAGTTATCTTAGATGATATATGTACATGAGAGAAGAAATGCCCCATTTTAAATTACATTTAGAATTTAAAATTTTGAGAAAATACTACAACAAAAGTTGCTTTAATTCATGATTTATTAATTTGTCTGACTTGGATTTTAGTTTAAACAAATGCAGAAATTGGGGTGTATATTATTGTGTGAAAGAAGAATACATAGAAATACAGGATTTTTAAAATCCATCGGTTATAAAGTTTTTTGTGATTCATATCAAAATAGAATTTTTGTTAATAAAGTTGGTTTTACAGCTAGGAGACTTTAAGGCCACTGGAATGGAAAAAAGTAGATCAAAAAATGCTGCTTTGTCTGATTTCTTGTTTAGAAAGGATGAAGCTCTACTAAGAAATGGGACTGAAAATGATGTTGTTTGTTTCCATCATGCTGTAAAGCTAATGATAACCATACCGATTTTAATTAAAAACAACAAAAAATATATGAAGAATGCAGGTTCTTGATGCATCCATTGCAAACACTACTAATCTCATTTCAAATAAGAAACAGTTCTCCAGATTGGTATTCATACATAAAAGAAGCTTTACGTTAATATTCAGTTAAAATCATCTTTATCATAATACTTTATTATACCTTTTTCTTTTCTTTTAGCCATGGATGCAGATGTGAAGTATGAAAGTCTTTCATCTGTGCAGCAGCTTGGTGTTGAAATGACAGTCAGGTACATGGTATTAAAATATTTCTGTAGTGTATTTCTAGGATTTCTTTGGTTTACATGGAATTACTTTAATGATACTTAATCTATCAACTCAATACTTTATACTGTTTGAATCTAAAGATCACCTTTAAGAAGATGAATTCTAACTTTGAAAATGAAAAAGGTATTAGTACATAATTAAACTATCTTTACAGATTATATAGGTTATTATCCTTTATTGTTGTAAAGGTTAATTGTATCTTGTTAGTAAGATTTACCATAGAATTACATTATCCTGAGTTATGTGTCTTTTTTTTCTATCTGTTTAGCTAAGCTTACTTATATTCCATTTAAACGTTTTATTTGGTACTTTGCAGAGCCGTGATGAAGGAAAAGCTAATGTGTCTGTACTTCCACAGATTATTATCTTTAGCATTAATATTTGAATTTCAATGCTAATAATTACACAAACAATATACTTAGATGGAATTCTAAATAATGTATGTGAAGAAAATGAGTTGTGTGATGAGCAAGAGTACTTGCTCCTCCTCACCACAGAGTCTAAAACCAAACTAAAACGAATTTAGGTGAGGAATTGTAACACTGAGTAGAAGACTTTTTGTGTGTATCCCTCATATATAAAGCATAATAGGTTTTATTAAACCATTTATGTATATCTACAACATAGTGTTTGTGATGAACACCACTATGACAGCTTAACGTTCACAGGCTTTTTAGATACAAATTCTTGCTTTACAGGAATTAAAAAAAAAAAAATAACCCACCTTTAAACAGTTTTGGATTTTAACTTTTTTGCTAGATATGGAAAATATCTAAACTTGCTAAAGGAACAAGCTGAAAATGGGCTGTGCTTCGTGTTAATGAATTGTGAGAAATTTCTGAAACAACAGCAAAGAACCGTGGTATCTTCACTTCATATCCTTTCATGATAGTATGTTAGATTACCTAGAAATGCTAGTGGAATTTGAACTGTGTTTGGGCTTTTAATGGTGGTGTATATGTGTACTGTGTACTGAAAGAAAAAAAAACACAAATAAACCCAGCACTTCTACTTTGAAATTTTGTGAAGTTAAAATGCACACCCAATGCACTCAAAAGTCTTTTCCCTTTTGTTCCCGTACTTTGTTAAAATTGTATCACATGCATTTTTGTCATAAACTGTTTTGAAGTATGATCATATCTTTTTGTATGTGATAAAGAGTCTGCAGCAATGCATCTCTGAGCATTGATGAGTATTTGTGGTGTTCCCACAATACTGACAGTTTTAATGGTATTGTCCATGTAATGATATATGGTGGCTGTAATCTGATCAGCAGGAATGTTTTGGTTTCTGATTCTTTTAGATTTACTGTGGAACTTTTTTAAAAAATAAAACAGATATTGCTCTCCAACAAACTTTGCTACATTCTTCAGGTATTTGACTTACATATCACTATTAAAATACTCTTCGGGTATAATAGTCAGAATATGCTTAATCTCTTTTTTTAAAGCTTTTCTTTTACTTATTTTTTTTCTCATAATCTTCACAACTCCTGTTTTCCTCCTCCAACATTCTCCTGTCACATACTACAAGCACGCTTGTTTTGGTGCAGGGGTTTTTGCTTTTACTTTTTTTGTTGTTTACTTTTGTTAATTTGGCTTGACTACTTATGGACTTGAAAAAAAAAAAGTAGTGTGTAGGGAAAATAGCTTAAATTTTCTCTCTTAATTCAGTTTGAGAGGTGGTTGTGCCCCAGGAAGCTGCCTTCTTTGCAGCTGTATTTCCCTTGTCCTGTCTCTAACAAATCCGCTCTTGCCTCTGTGTGCATGGGCCTGGGGAGGAGGAGGGCTGTGGTTCCTTCAGGGCCATGAGGAGAAGATCCCTGCCCAAGTTCCTTAACTTTCTCGTGCAGGCTGCTTGTGGGAGCGCTATGCTGGCTACGACTGGTTTGCGTCTTCTGTCTTCCTCATAATGTCAGGGGACAAGGAGAAGACACTGACGTTTCTTCAGCAATTTTCATGTCTACTTGTTTCAGCATTTCTCTGGCTACCAAGACTGCATATATCTGTAAGAATTTAAAAGCTGTTTCTTTATGAAAGGCAACTTTGGAAGTCTCTAAAGGAGACTTTATCAATTTCCTTAGTTTTGCGTGGGGTTTTTTAATGCATTAAGTTTTCATTAGGGCCCTCTAACTGAATCCATGACCCTGAAAAATCCTGTTAGAAAAATATAGATTTGACATCTGCTCAGATAGTTGTTTAAAAGTAGTGAAGTAACAGGTGGACTGATAATAAAGGCAGTGTTACTGAATTTTAAAGCTGGCAGTAGAATAAACTTTGTTAGTTGCATTAAACCTGTGTGAAGGCTGCGATACTGTTGAATGACCTTTGTTTTTATTTTTGCAGTGTGCACGTCCATCCTTTGATTGTTTTAGTAAAACTATCAGTTTCAAAATTTGCTAAATACGCTAGAATGTATTCAGTCAATTAAAAAAATTATTACTGCCCAAATAGCGAATGCTTGACAATTTTAATTATTATTATTATTTTGGGTCAAGTTTGTAGTATAGGAAACAAACATAATTTCCTTAGGGGTGATTCCAGCTACTTAAAACCCTTCCAGTTTACTTTGTACATTGTCATGTTGTCTGAATGTTTTCACATATACTATAAAGCAACGGTAGTCTTTACTAGAGAACTCCTGGGTGTAAGAAGCACTGATTAGATTCCGTACCTCTTCTGCATGCAAGCTTCTGTATTAATATGAATTGGTCTGTCTTGTCACCAGAAGTGACTGTATTGATCCACTAACAGCACTGAGCCCAGCCCTGAGGTTGTTCTAGCACAGTGAAATTTTGCTCTGTTGTGTGAATGTAATTGTACTGAACACCATCAGTGCTGAGATCGTGTAGAACGACATGCGTGTTAACGTTCATTTGCAATACATAAATGATTTATTTTTCATAATATACCTTGAAAACACAAAAAGAAAATTCATTAATTAACCTATTTGCATAACTACCGCAATGTAAACTAAAATAAAATGTTAAAGCATGAATGAGGAATTATTCAGCCATTGGATAGTGATGCTGCCTACCTCAGGAAGGAGGAAAATTTCAAAGGATGTACATTGACCTTCTAGCATGAAGCCAAGGATTCATTACCTAGAAACCAGGCACTGATATTCAGAGCTTTCCATACTGATAAAACCTGTTTCATTTGGTGCGCAAAACAGAATTTCAGTCATACCACACATGCAAAGAAATGTGTACGCAGAAAACTACTTCAAATACCATAGAAGTTCCACTCTATCCACCAGTAAATGGGAAAAAAAATCCAACAGAAATTAGTCTTTTTTTGTTGTTGCCTGTTATTTTGTTTAAATTGTAACAACAGTTTCTTCATCCCTGCTTTGACAATTAAAGCTTATATGCAGTAAGAAACTAGATTGCTAATGCAAAGGAATGGTCAGGATATATTTAATAACAGTTTCTAACTTTTAATTTTCTTTAGTTTAACTATGTTTTTCCTGATGGTAGTACCAGGTTTCCTGTCTCTAAAACAACGGGGATGACTTATCTTACAAATAAATGTGTATATTTTTATATATTGTTCTTAGCAAGATACTTTAAAATAACACATTTTTGTAGACTGTAATCCTTTTCCTCAGTTTTGTTGTTGTTGTTAATCAGATGCACCTGCCTATTACCACAGTGGAATCTGGCATCCATCCAGTCTATTTTTGCAGTGCTCATCACATTGAAATGTTGCTGAAAGCTGAGTTGCCGCTTGTCTTTTCAGCCTTCCACATGTCTGGTTTCACTCCATCTCAGGTAATTTATGAAAGCATATCAAAGTGTCATCAATTTATTGACTTAAATCTATAAAGGTCCTTAAGGACCTATTGTGTTTTTTCTATACAGCACTTGTGGTTACGAAACTGGGGGTAAGACATATAGTATTGGATGCACAATGACTTAGAGCATCTGAGAACAGAAAGCAACTGACTTTGGTAGAGTAATGACAGTGTACTGCAACTGATGACCTTCCATTACATGTTCATGCAGAAAACTTGATAAAATTAATATATACTAACCCCTCGTTTATCATTAAAAATAAATAGAATCTCTTATTCCCTGGACTAATTTTCCAATTTTTCTGTAGGAAGGAAATGATTAATTTGGGATAGGTGTATAATAGCAAGTAGTTCAGGTGATATCAGGGCAGAACTGATTTTATATAAGCTACCATAACTAGTGTGTTACCCAGTTGTAATAATCTTCTATATTAAAGAGATGTTACTAAAGAACAATATTTATCTGTTATGTTAGCTTTCCTTTGACGTACTTTTACGTACTTCTTTGGTAATATGGAATGCTATGTATGGAGCATTACTTGTAAAGACTGAAACAGCTTCATGCAATAATAAGTTAGATTGCCAATGCAAAGGACCTCTCACCACAGAAAGAAAACTTATTAGTGTTCCATGGCAAGAAAAATATTTTTCATCTTAGGCCTTCAAAACTCCTTTTTCCCCACAAGATTTCCAGCTTAAAAGGCTTCTTAAGGGGGGCAGATGCCAATGTGGTCCAGATACTGCTTCAAATAGTCAGTTTGGGATTTGGCCTTTGAGGAGAGGAGATTGGCAGATGAGGGACTTCATCTCAGCATAGGAATGAGGTGCTTATAATAAGGTTCCTGTTTTGGGGTGTGAAAACCATGGGGACAGTCAGTCCTTCCTCAGCTATTCTTGTGTGAGTTATACTGTATGCTTTCTTAATTGTTTGCACTCAATTAATAATACACTAGTTATTCTAAACTGCTGACACTTTTTTTGGGGGGGGAATTTTTAATTTATTTACTGTGTTATTGAAATGCCACTGGTGGGTGCCACTGTGTCTTCTGTGTGATTTTGCACTTCTACTGCAGAATTAAAAATAAACAAACCTTGAACTGTGAAAAAAACACTGATGTATTTAAGTGCTTGTGTGCATCAATAAATACCTGAAAACAGATTTAATGCCAGAGTATGGTTGCTGTTATCTAATTAGAATCTTGGTACTTCTATTGCTGCATATTTTTAAACACTTTAAGGACTGATTAGCAGATTTGAGGTCTAGAACTAAATGAAGTGTGCTCTACACATCTTAATACATTGTGATTTAGAACTGGAAAAAGGAGTCACTGTGTTTCATACCCACTTCATTAAATGAAAACGTGTCTTAGGGAAGGGCCTAACATTCCTTTGTAAGGCAATGAACTACTTTAATTTAAAGAAAAATCCACATTAAACACACCCTCATTACCCTCTAGGCCATATTTTTAAAAAAAACTTGAAAAAATCACCTTTACTTTCATTGACTTTGAGTTTTAGGTCTCAACCTCAGGAGTTGCCAGAATACAGTAAGATAAATGAGATGCACAGAGGCAGGGTGTTATGTTTAGAAGAACTTACTGGAAGTCTATTCAGAGGCTGTGGTTTAAAAAAAACGGTGATTCTTGGCTTCTTTTGTACTTTAATTTTCATAAGTAGGACAATGTTATCGGAAAAAAGATCTGTAGTATAGAAAAGAGATAAAGCTGATCAATTAAGACTGAAATTCTACAGAAATTTAATTATAAAAAATTTTATTCTAGATTTGTCTGCAATGGATAACTCAGTGTTTCTGGAATTACATGGACTGGCATGAGATCTGTCACTACATTGCTATATGTATTTTCCTTGGTCCCGATTATCAAATATATATGTGTATTTCCGTGTTCAGACACCTACAGCAAGACATCCTGACGCACACTGAAGCCCAAGATCTCCAGGTTTTTCTTAAAGTAAGGGTTTCTTTTTTACTTTTTCAATTGCTGGAGGGAAGCAAAGCTCTCAGTACTGAAAACATATATGTTACTTAATCTGGAGCTCGTACTGAATTTCAGTTATTGATTATTTTAAGTGAGTGGAATACTTTAATTTTATTTACTTCCTGGCAGGAAATTGTGGTAGAGTATTTTTGAGAGCATACCTTTCCTGCATTTTATCCTGAGCAGTTCCCTTTGTAAGCAAAGTAAATAGCCACATTAAGTCATGAGGGCATTTGATTCCGTTCTCTCTGTGTGACCCCAATCTCATTAAACCAGATGTTCTCCAGAAAGGTGGGTTTTCACAGTGGTCTCATACAGAAGCTTGAAGAGATGTGTCACAAAGCTTAGTTAGCTGTTATTTTGAACAGATACCAATTACTATACAACTAGCTCCACAATTTCATATTCTTTGCCATATTATAAATGATATTTGGTAATTGGATTCTTTCTGCAGGATACTGCTTAGATATAGATGCAGTCATGAACAGATACAAATATTTGACTCTTCTTCCCAGAGGCTTTTTTGCTTTTTTCTGATTTTTTTTTTTTTCTCTACAGTCAAAATTATTTTGAGAGCTATATAGCTGCGTCTCTGTCCTAACAGCTATAGTTTTCTGACTAGTTTGCATCCACCTTACATATTTGTAAATATGAATATGTCAGTTTAGTCTTTTTCCTTGAAAGTGTTTGGTACGTAGTCTAAAGAGTGAGTTGTTTTGTTTGACCTGGTTTTGTTCAATGTGGCTTATAAACTGCTTTATCTTGATGGTATTGTGGAGATAGTTCATGTAAATTATAGAAAAGAATTTATATGTTATCAACAACAGTATAGACAGGTGAAAGATTTGACATGGCACTGTTAATTTAATGAGAAATACTGTGTATTAATGCACTACTGGAGTACATTGAGTGACTACTGCAGAAAGAGGAATGATCAGCATACTTACACTGCAGCCTTGCCTTTGATAGCTCTTAATTCATCTAAAGAAAAAAAATTTCTGTCATTGTATTAATTCAATTTCAGCTATATTATGGGCTTCGTGTGAGGTTACTTGGGTTTAGAACTTGCAAAGGTGTTATTCAGCTGCCCTTTTATTGAAATAACCACGTTCGGTTTCAAGTTTTAGCATATTTCTCAGCACAACATTCTCAGATTTGGATTACTGTAATAGAGCAATTCTCTTAAAAGTGGAAATATAAACTATTCTGAGAACATAATCCAAGTTAAGAAAAAAACCCAACACACCTACAACCTTTGAATATTCATTTTCTATTTTTTTAATGTAATGTCACATCCTGAACTTACACTAGCAATGGTCATTTGCTATATGAACAAGTCTTGCTGCCTGTTTTCCTTCCAAGAACTGATAGTACTTTCTGGTTTTAATTTCTAACCTGCTTTATATCTGTAATATAAAGGTGATGATTTGACAGTAGTACACCTTTGTTGGTATTATCTAATAAGTAGTTCTGGCTAGCTACTAAAACTAAACCCAAATATTTTATTTTAAAAATAGAAATATACTTTCATTTGCATGTGAAAAAAAGGAGTTGGAGACAACTTGGCTGTCAATTCAGATGACATTATGCCTAGCACTTAAAATAAGCAAAGCATTTACCCCTTCAACGTGTCCTTCTAGTGATAAACAGATGATCACCTGTTAAAGAGATCATCTTCTATTACTCTATAATTTATCTTTTCCCTGTGCCAAGAAGAAAGTAGAAGTAATGAATTGTCCATGAACATTTTTTCCTTTTTTCTGGTTCTTACTGTTGGCTGAGATGGGTTGCTAACAGTTATAATTTCTTCGAGATGTCGAAGTTGTAGCTTTAACTGAATTTTAAATTTATTTCTTGGTATTTTATTAAACCTTTCATGGAAGGCTGAATTTTGTAATTTCCACATGTGAACCAAGAATACTGTCACCTGCCATCTCAGTAAAGCCTTCTTGACTATCCTGTTTTCATTTGTTTCATTTGAGTAAAATAGATAAACCAGAGCTACTGGATTTGTGACTCATAATAGCAAATATTGTCCAGTATGTCAGTCTCTTCTAAAAGTAATGTAGCTACTCTACACTTTATTTTCTGTGAGTATGGCCCATATTATTGACAACTAAGGTGCTGACCACTGCTTTAGTATGTGATTTTTCCACTGTAGTCAATCTTCTCGCAGTGCATGAAGAGCCACTTGTGAACACAAAGGCATGATTTTACCTTCCTTGTGAGTAGGGGAGGAGAAATATAAAGACCATCTCAAATTCCAGTTTAGAAGCCAGAGTAGCTTTCCAAGCCTGAGTAGATGCTCTCAGGAGAATTCTACTTATCAGAGATGCACAGACAGTACACCAGCAGATAAAACATATCCTCAAGGACTGTCTGGCTCCAGAGAGTTTTTTTGCAGCACATGCTGCCAACAGTGGTTGCAGCAATTGCTTGGTAGATGGTGGGCACACAAGTTGTTCCAGTTCAAAGCAGCAACAAATTCACCCCTTTCAGCTAGACGGTTCTTCAGGAACCTGCTCTCTGCAGCGCATCCTCCCTCTCCCTCTAATTTAGTAGCACCAAAAAGGAACATGGCCTGTTTGTTTCTATTTCCTGAGGGCACCTTCTTTCACTCTTTTTTTGGGAATTAGTAAGAATTAATTGTTTGTGGTGATGCAGAAGTGTTTATTCTGTTTTTGTTTAAGCACTTTCTACAGAACTTTCTTTATCATCGATTTAAAAAATGAGGATCTACTGTCATTCTCCTGGTTTTATTGATAATGTAGTTGGATATAAAAGTCATGTTAACAAACTTTTAGGATGTCGTGTGCTGGTATGGAAAACTTTTAAAACAATATTTTAGTACCTGTCTTTGCCTTCTTAAAGCTTACTTTGTTTTCCTTAAAGATTTTTGTATGGCATGTTCTCCAAAAAACAGATGAAAAACATCCACCTGAAAAAACCACTTGTTACCAAGACTAATTAGAGCTGTCTGGAAGCAGATATTACCAATTTTTTTTTTCTAAATGAAATGTAATAAAATGTGTGTATTTTAAACATCCAGACTGTGACAAGCAGAACAAAATGAGCTATCTTTAGAAGCTTGGAAGTCATTAAATGTGAGTTTTGCATCTTTTGTTCCTAGCTAATAAATGTTTTCTGTGTGTATTTGTGCAGGAAGAAGCACTCCATGGATTTCGAGTGAGTGATTATTTAGAATACATGGAAAGCTTGGAGGCAATCTACAGACCTATGCTGCTGAAAGACATGAGGAGCATAGGAGTGCAGAATACATAGATGAAGCAAACAAGCACTTTATTTTGCAGTTTGGTTACATCCTTTAAAAGGATGCTATTTCATTTATCAGTCAGTCTCACCTAAAATAAGTCAGGCTCTGTAGATGTACATACTGAATAAGGAGGGTTTTCAGAATATAGTGGAAAGTTTAGTGACCTAAAATACTGTATTTTCCCAGACAGGCTCTATGTGCACCCTCATTTTCAGTTAGCAGAAGGCATTTTTAAAACCTACCTGTAGGATGCTGAAGTGTCTTCCTTAGAATGTAAGTCTTTCTTATAAAGCCTTGAACCTGTTCCCAATTCATTGCATTATTGTCACCTCATTGTAGCACAGTCCTAAAACCTTCATATTTTGCTAGGGTCTGACAAAGTAATTTTCTTACAAACAACCGATAGTGTGTATTCGCATGCACAAAAAGTCAACAGCTGAAAAACAAATTACTTGTACACAGCGGTTCTGACTTTGTGGATAAATTTGAGAAAATAGGGTGTTCAAATACATACAATAAAAAAAGACTGATATTCCTGTTTTGTGTTTTGTTTTTTTTTTTAAATAAAAGAAATCATTTTATGTCATAAAACATCTACTTGTAACATACACTCTGTCTGCATAGCTGAATGAGAAGTCCTTGAGTGGTCTGCTTTTCATATCTCTGAAAAATGATCATTTTTAAAGATTCTGGTTTCATTCAGACAGGAAAACTAATAAGAAACTTCATCTGTGCTTGCTTTTCATCACCAGTGAAAAGCAAAAATTAAGGCTGCTAGGTATTTTCTAACACCAGTGCAGTGTAGGTAGAATTTCAACATTGTGTAAGTTAACTGAAATTCCCAGTTTCAACAGAAACATGGTTTTCTTGAGAAGCAATACATTCCATTTGCTATAAGGACAGGGTTTTGGTAACGGGTCAGTAAGCAACTGAGGAAACATTCTAGCAGCTTTCTTTCCATATTATATAATTGTTAAATATTTATGCACCAATTACTAGCTGGTTTTTGAATACAAATTTCAAAGCACTGGACATGATGTTGAGTCAATAAATAACAGTCAGTTAGATGACAACATATTTCTTAAATGAATACTACAGTTGGCTTGTCAAGAATTAATAAATGCCTTTGTATTTCATTGAAATTATGGTCAGTAAAATTATGGTTATTGGCAAGCAGACAGGCTTCCCTCAGTATCTGCAAGTAATCAAAGGATATATATGGAAAATGACAAGGTATTATCCTGTGGCCATTTTATATTTTCATACAGTCAAAGAGCCCTGCATCAAAATTTAAAAAAAATAAAATATCAAGTAAAATTGTAACCTTTACAATGCCCACACGAGGTTAGATGAAAAATAGACATTTAAGATGATAGCTTACTAACTGCAGAAATTCATAGTCACATGGAAAGAAAATCTAAAATAGAACAGTTATTAAAATTTATTCTCAAATTTGTTATACTAATGTCTTGAAATGGAAGCGGCAAAAGAATGTGGTCTGTTTGATACATCCTACCCATCACCAGCCAAGATTCCTCTCCAGTCTCCCTCATGCATGCACCATAGTATTTTTAGATTGCTTGTTCTTTTCAGTTTACAAGATTTTTTTTTTCCTCTCACTTCTGTAATTTGTGGGCCTCTTCTGTTCTGGGATTTTTATCTGTACATAAAGGAATTCACTCAGTAGGCACACTACTTCCCATTTCTTACAACCTCTATTCTACCCTGTTTTTATTGTTCTCTGCTACAAGAGGCATAGTGATGTAGACTTTGATCTGTTTCTTATATACTACCTCACCAATAGAACTTTTTGGTTTGAAGCTCTGTCTCGTGAGTTGCGAGAAAGTTCAGTGGGATTAGTTCAGCCTACGACAAGGCTTCGAGACTGGCTTGGAGCAAAACATTTGGGAGCATTTAAGAGCAGTAGCATCCATCCATGAAGTGAGACACACTTGCCTGCTTTTTCTCTTGCGCTATACTAGATGCAGAATTAGCATTTGTTGCATGCTGGCCCACAGCCTTCCCCTCAGAGCAATATTACCGATATTTTATAACATTCATTCATCCATACAAGTAATTTTGACTGATGATCTCTGACTTTGAACTGAAGGCTGACTTTGTCTTTTTGGAATTATGTCAAAGATATTTTTTTCTAGATTATCTATAAAGAATTTTATGGTGCATGATAAAGTTTTATATTAAAAGGCCCAAGGAACTTTTGGATCAGTCCAGCATAGCTCCTTTTGGGTGCTGTGAAGAAACTCACCAAGGAATCCTGCTCATGTATTTTGAGTTGGTTTACTAGCAACTGCTTAGGTAGCAACTGTCTTAGAGGTAGGAAGCAGAAGAATTGCAGTCAGTAGGCAAATCTTAGATGAAAGTTGACTTAATGGAAGAAAAGAAATAATGGCTTTAGTGGAGATTGATTATAAGTCTTTAGACACCCTCTTCCCCCTTCTCTCTCCTACAAGGGGAGGAATTTTTATTTTCAAACTGTGTTCTTTGAAAAAAAAAATCATTCAAAAACTCAGACTTAACACAACCATACTCTCATCTAGTCCAGCCTTGAACAAGATTAATCCAGCACCTGGATTTACAAAGTCTTTCAATGAAACTACCTTAACTTTTACTTAAGGTCTTAAGATCCTCTGTTGGAACCTAGTGTCGCTCACTAATGGCATTTTCAGTGATGGCATCTAAATAGGCTTTGCAGTTGGATGAAGTAAAAGTTCTACTCTGTAGAAAACAGTAAATACTAGGTCATTACTTTGTATGAGATTACCTAGTGTCATCAGTATCAAGTTCCTAAGCAGCTTTTTGAAAACATTATTTTTGGCTTAGTCTTGGACAATAAACCTGTTCTCACCCCGAGAGACTCATTTTCCCTGACTACATTTGCATCAGTAATTCTGAAGTTTCTTGAAATTCATGCTTCCTCCTTCAACCACTAAAAGTTTCAAAAGGACAAATACTGAACATATCTTTTTATTAGATCTATCCTTTCTTAGGATTTCAGTTTTGCTTCAGCCAAAGTAATAGTTGCACTACAATTTAGACTGAAATGCCCCATTTCTGCAGTTACCTTTAAAGAGATTTTTGGTCTTGGTAGTTATTTTGCATAGGAAGTTGGTAAGTTGCCCTGTACCTTGTAATATCACACCCTTAGGACCTTGATGTTTCCAATGACATTGCTTTGTCAAATGAAACAAGATTCAGCTTCTCTAGCAAAAAGTTACTTATGATCTGTATTCTCATAAGAAGTCATCTTTATACTGTGAAGTGTAGGTAGCCATCAAAATCTGTCAAGTCCCTGCTGTACCTAGTTCAGTAACCAAGCAGTATAAATTCCCCAAATGCATCCTACTTATGTAGGCAACATTACCAGATGATGTTACATAGTGAAAGTTAAGCATTAAGTAGTTCTTTCTTTGGTTAAAGAAGTAGGGAAAATACTATGTTTTATGTTTTATCAATACCTGCAATAACATTTTCTTTACAGAATGTCTGGAATCTCAAAATATTTTGATTAGAATAGGTGATACAATATATGTTTTAGAAGTGAAACAGAAACCACAAATGTTGAATTTAGACTTACCCAATATCATTGCCACATTCCTGTGAGACAAACTAAACATTATTTCAAAGTTCTTGAAAAACAACTTCACTATATAAAATGAATGTGTGAGCACACACACCAATTCAAATTATAAAATACGTTAGAACCTGCAGTGAAATTTCTGTCATTATATGCAACCTAAGAGTGAACAGTGACAAAGGTTTTGCCACTAATTTCTGTTTTCCTGACTGTGCATTTCATAAGTTCATGGATTTAGCTTTTTGTCCTGTCTAGGAAAAAAAAAAGTTTTAAATATTTTTGGAATTTTGTGAAGTGTGTCGCTCACCTACATTAATAAAAGAGTCTGGCTGGCAAATACAAGGAAAGAATTATGACAACTGACAGAACCAAGTATTTGCTGACACCAGGGTCAAAAAATGCTAAGGCTTCTGTAAGATCTGTTCTTTTAACTTTGATAGGTTTTGGGGGTTTTTTAATAATTTTTTTGGCAGATATTTCAAAATAAGAAAATGACAAACATCCAGATGGTGAATAGAACACTACTATATATGTGTTTCTAGAAATTCTATACATTTTTAAAGAGTCCGTGGTTGATTAAGCTACCAGTTATGAAATCATCAGTTCCTTTATCAGCAGCAGATATAACACTTGTGCTAGTAACCCAGGGACTCTTGCTATCTAAATAGGTGCTACTGTCTTTTCCTCATCTCCCAACAAAGAAAAGAGAGGCACTGTAGAGATGACGCTTCATATTGTAAAATCGTAGAATGGTTTGGATCAGAAGATACATTAAAGATTGTCTAGTTCCAACCCCCCTGCCATGGGCAGGGACACCTTCCACTACACCAGGTTGCTCAAAGCCCCGTTCAACCTGGCCTTGAACACTGCCAGGGAGGGGGCAGCCACAGCTTCTGTAGGTAACCCGTTCCAGTGTCACCACCCTCACAATAAAGAATTTCTTCCTTATATCTAACCTAAATCTGTCAGTTTAAAGCCATTACCCCTTGTCCTATTCCTGCACTCCCTGATGTTTCCTGTTGGACCCCTTTAAGTACTGGAAGGCCGCTATAAGTTCTCCCCGCATCCTTCTCTTCTCCAGGCTGAACAACCCCAACTCTCTCAGCCTGTCCTCGTAAGGGAGGTGCTCCAGCCCCCTGATCATCTTCATGGCCTCCTCTGGACCCACTCGAGCAGGTCCATGTCCTTGTTATGTTGGGGGCCCCAGAGCTGACACAGGACTCCACGTGGGGTCTCATAAGAACAGAGTAGAGGGGGAGAATCCCCTCCCTCAACCTGCTGGTGATGATTCTTTTGATGCAGCCCAGGATACAGTTGGCTTTCTGGCCTGCCAAGTGCACATTGCCGAGTCTTCTTGAGTTTCTTTGTCAACCAACACCTCCAAGTCTTTCTCCCCAGGGCTGCTTTCCGTGCACTCATCACCCAGCCTGTATTTCTGCTTGGGATTGCCTCAACCCATGTGCAGGACCTTGCACTTCATGAGGTTTGCACGGGCCCACCTCTCCAGCCTGTCCAGGTCCCTCAGGATGGCATCTCCCCTCCAGCATGTTGACCGCACCACACAGCTTGGCGTCATTGGTAAACTTGCTGGGGGTGCACACAATCCGCTGTCCATGTCACCAACAAAGATGTTAAACAGCACTGGCCCCAATACTGACCCCCAAGGAATGCCACTCATCACCTCTCTCCACTTGGCCATTGAGCCATTGACCACAAGTCTTTGAATGAGATTATCCAGCCAGAGTTATCCACCGAGGGGTCCATCTGTCAAACCCTTGTCTCTCCAATTTAGAGACAAGACCATCTTTCTTCAATACTACATCAAAAATTCATCAATATTGCATCAAAACAGTGCAAAGATTTACAGTATGCAACAATCAGGAAGACAAATCAAATACAAAGCCAACAACAGCCTGAGTACCAAGTGCTGCTACTGACAAATGCACTTTTTGCATTGCCTCCAGCAATTCAATCAACTGCAGTTTCCCCATCTGCAAAACAGCTACAATTTCATACAGTCCGTGTAGGTACTGAGAGGATTAAGTAGAGAATATTTGTAAAACATTTAATGCATGAAAATTCTATGTAGATGCTAAATCTTAATACCTGATAATAATACAAAAGTCCATTGTGCCCTATGACAGAAACAGAACATAGACACATATTACAATAGGCTGAAACAGACCTTGAAGTGATGGTAGTCAGGGAAACCAATGACATCTTTGGATCAATGATAGTCTAAAATGAAATATGATCATTTTAGTTACAGATATCTGAATACTTGCTTACATACTATATTACCACTGGTTTTAAGACTTCCCTCATCCAGCTGTGCTGGCTTACATATACATTTCTTCCTTTACTCAGCTTCCCATTTTCTTTCAGGGAGCTGAAGTCTATTGAGATGTAAACATTTTCTGTCTCTACATCTCTTTGTATTTTTCTGGTTGCCTCTTCCAGCTTCTTTTTCCCTGCTTTCCATCTTGACTGTGTTTACCTCAGGCATTTTCTCTCTCTTATTTTCAGCTGCCTCACTGTTCCCAATCCCCAGTGAAAAGTTCAACCACTAAAAGATAAGAGGTGTTTCCTTACTTATACGTAAAATATATATGTACATGAATATACAAATGAATGTACATGAATTTGTACATGAATGTACAAATAAACATGATTTAAAATAAACATGGGAAAAGACAAAACAACGCTAAATAAAAGCCCAACTTGGAAAAATTGAGAAGACAGTAGTAGGAAGACATGACCCCTCAAATAAGCTGTCAGCAGTTCTGACCCTGTCTCCTATTGGAGGGAGCTGAGCACTGCTGCCTCTGCCTGTCTGTCGCATTCCCCTAACCATCAGCTGGGATGCCACACTGAACAGAAACATTTGTGCTATCCCTAAAAGACAGGCAGTTTCCAGGCCACCTTCTTCAGCAGCTTCTGCAGCATAACTCAGCCTTTTGGGATAAAATGAGTAATCTACAAAAATATTTTTCACCTCTTCTTGTCTGCCGTATTTCCTTTTGCCAAGTTATTTTACTTCTGAAAACTTACTTTGGATAGTACCTATATATATATGTATTAAAAAAAAAAAAAAAAAAAAAAGTAATGCTTACTCACTTTTGTAAAAATGACAGTTCTGCAGGTCAAAGCAGTTTCCCCATTACCATATACAGTGTCCATGCAACAAGAGAAATACTGGCAGTGAAGTAATCAGAAGGTTAAAAAAATCCATTAGGTCTGGTTGGGGAAACAATAGATCAAAGTTAAATAGTTAACACTCTAAACACTGTTTTCCACTGGTTTAAGATGTCAAACTCAAACAGATAAAGTCTCAGCTTCTCTAAACCATTTTGAGTTGCCTTAAAGTAACTTCTAGGTAATCCATAGCAATATTTAATAGATTTCAAAAGGAGCTAAGTTTGAGTAGTATTAAAGATCCTGGTAAATAGGCTGAATTTCAGTAGAACATGTTATCATTAATGACAAGAGATCACAATACAGAATAAAAGCAGAAGCACTGCTGAGTTGACATCAGAAGGAAGTTAGAAAATGCCAGGCTACAGGCAAAGCTGTGGTGTCACACAACACACAGTAGTGACACAATGCTTATTGCCAATCTCTGTATTTCATCACCTACGGCATAAGCATCATCCTTTATTGCTTGTCCAGGTGGTAGTAGTGAACATGTACTTGCTTTCAATCGTTTGCATTTTTGATACAGGGATGATATTTCAAGGATGGCAAGAAATTTGGCAATAAGAATGGCATTAGCACTGGTAGTTTCAGGACACGTGTTCTCTGTCCCTACTAAGAGCAATGCTCAGATTACAGCAGGTCCCTCACTCACTAGTGAGGTACAGCAGCAGCTTCTCGGGGAAGGAACCTGGGACTCTGTCAACATTTGAGAAAGAAGGTACATTATTGGCCATCATTACTGAAAATCAACCACTGAAAGCAATTATTTTAGGCCACATTTTCTAGGGAAACCGAGTCATCAGGCATATCCACACACCAGGCCAAGGACATATAACAGGAATTGCACCAGCAGAAACTGCAACAAAACCAGTGACGTAGGAGAAATAACACCCTCTCTCAGAATGTTTCCAGATGACCATGAAACTGGTGGAGAGATAAGTAAGTGATGGTGATTGATCTGGGTCAATTGGTGAAAAAGGCTAATTAGCATGTATGTATTTTAATACAGCTAACTGCCAGGTCCTATATCTCAACAGGGGCCAAACATCATGTTTACAACATAAAGGACTGTTTTGAAAGGACAGTGACAAAGATAAGTAAGTTTGCTATCCAAAAGAATCCCATAGTGTTCCAGTAGAGAAATTTATGAGTTATGGCTAAGAAATCCTATTTTGTAAATGAAGAGACTATTTTCCTCTATTTATAACATCAGGGACTATTAAAGAAATAAAGTTCTATTCCATTCCCAACACTTCCAGGAAGCATGTGTAAAAATTAGAAGGCTGAGAAAAGACCTATGAGTCATAGTTAGACCGTTCAATAGAATATTGTTTGGTTAGAGTGTTAGAAGATGGTTTGCTCACTGTCTGTGACTGTCTATGTGGAAAAGAGAGTTCTGATACCATCTTCTTAATCTAGTTGAAAGTCTTTCCCCCACCCCTCCAAATAAGAAAAACACATTGCCAACAAGAATGTGTGAGATCTAGGAATGAGGAGCTATGTAAACATACATCAGGACAGAGAGGTGGATGAAGTATTCTATAGGTACTTAGGAGAAATCTCACAATAGCCTGCCTTTGTTCTTGTGGGAGACTTTAACTTCCCAGACATCTGCTGGAAATACAACACAGCAGAGCGGGACCGGTCTCAGAGATTCCTGGAATGTGTGGCAGATAAATTCCTGACGCAGCTCGTGAGTTTACCGACCAGAGAAGGTGCCCTGCTGGACCTCCTCTTTGTGAACAGAGAAGGACTGGTGGATGATGTGGGGGTTGGAGGCCAACTATGGCACAGAGATCATGAAATTATAATAGAGTTCTCTGTTCTTAGAGAAGCCAAGAGAAGGGGCAAACAGAACTGACACCGTGGACTTTCAAAGAGCTGACTTTGACTTGTTTAGGCACCTGCTTGATAGAATCCCTTGAGAAATGGTCCTGAAGGGTATAGGGGTCCAGGAAGGCTGGGCACTCTTTAAGAAGGAAGTCTTAATGGCACAGAAGCAGGCGATGCCCAGGTGCTGTAAGGGAAGCTGGTGGCAAAGAAGACCACCCTGGCTAAACAGGGAGCTTTGGCTGCAATTCAGGGAGCAAAGGAGTTTACAGCCTTTGGAAGAAGGGACTAGCCACTCGCAGTGATTACAAAGATGCTGTGGGGCTATGCAGGGTGGAAATCAGGAACTCTAAAGCCCAGATGGAATTTCATCTGGCTTCATCAATCAAGGACAACAAGAAATGTTTGTATAAGTATGTCAAAAGCAAAAGAAAGACCAGGGAGAGCCTCCATCCCCTGCTAGATGCAGGAAGAAACATGGTAACAAGTGATGAGGAAAAGGCTGAGGTGCCTTTAATAACAAGACTAGTTGTACTGAGGGAATCCAGCCTCCTCAGCCAGAAGACAGAGACTGGGAGAACAACCCCCAACATTCCAGGAGAAGACAGTCAGTGACCTCCTGCATCACACAGACACACACAAGTCTATGGGACCGGATGGGATACACCCGAGGGTGCTGAAGGAGCTGGCTGGGGTGCTCGCCAAGCCACTTTCCATCATTTACCAGCAGTCCTGGCTGATTGGGGAGGTCCCGACTGATTGGAAATTGGCCAATGTGACGCCCATCTATAAGAAAGGTCAAAAGGATGATCTATGAAATCACAGGCCTGTCAGCTTGACTTCAGTGCCCAGGAAACTAATGGAGCAGCTCATCCTGAGTGCCATCATTCAACACATGCAAGACAACCAGATGCTCAGGCCCAGTCAGCATGGGTTTATGAAAGGCAGGTCCTGCTTGACAAACCTGATCTCCTTCTAGAACAGGGCAACCTGCTTATTGGATGAGGGAAAGGCTGTGGGTGTTGTCTACCTTGAATTTAGTGAGGCCTTTGACACTGTTTCCCACAGCATTCTCCTGGCAAAACTGCCTGCTCGAAGTTTGGACAATCGCACACTTCACTGCGTAAAAAACCGTCTGCACGACCGGGCCCAGAGAGTTGTGGTAAATGGAGTTAAATCCAGTTGGAGGCCGGTCACAAGAGGTGTCCCCCAGGGCTCTGTTTTGGGGTCACTCCTGTTTAACATCTTTATTGATGATCTAGACGAGGGGATCGAGTGCACCCTCAGTCAGTTTGCAGATGACACCCAGTTGGGTGGGAGTGTTGATGTGCTCGAGGGCAGGGAGGCTCTGCAGAGAGACCTGGACAGGCTGGAGCCATGGGCTGAGGCCAACTGGAGGAGTTTCAATAAGGCCAAATGCCGGGGGCTGCCCTTGGGCCACAACAACCCCCAGCAGCGCTACAGGCTTGGGGAGGAGTGGCTGGAGAGCTGCCAGTCAGAGAGGGACCTGGGGGTGCTGATTGACAGCCGGCTGAACAGGAGCCAGCAGTGTGCCCAGGTGGCCAAGAAGGCCAATGGCATCCTGGCTTGTGTCAGCAATAGCGTGGCCAGCAGGGACAGGGAAGGGATCTGACCCCTGTACTGGCACTGGTGAGGCCGCCCCTCGATTCCTGTGTTCAGTTTTGGGCCCCTCACTACAAAAAGGACATTGAATGACTCGAGCGTGTCCAGAGAAGGGCAACGAAGCTGGTGCAGGGTCTGGAGCACAGGTCGTACGGGGAGCGGCTGAGGGAACTGGGGGTGTTTAGTCTGGAGAAGAGGAGGCTGAGGGGAGACCTCATCGCCCTCTACAGCTACCTGAAAGGAGGTTGCAGAGAGCTGGGGATGAGTCTCTAACCAAGTAACAAGCGATAGGACAAGACGTAATGGCCTCAAGTTGCTCCAGGGAAGGTTTAGACTGGATATTAGGAAGCATTTCTTTACAGAAGGGGTTGTTAGGCTTTGGAATGGGCTGCCTAGGGCAGTGATGGGAGTCCCCATCCCCTGGAGGTGTTTAAGAGTTGGGTTGACATAGCTCTGAGGGATATGGTGTAGTTGGGAACTGTCAGTGTTAGGTAAATGGCTGGACTAGATGATCTTCAAGGTCTTTTCCAACCTAGATGATTTTGTGATTCTGTTGTAATTATACAATGAAAAAGAATAACTAGTAGAACAAAGGTAGTCTTAAGATAAATCATCAGGTTGATATTTTCAGTCATGATCTGATTTTTTGAGATACATGCTATTCTAGAACACATGCCATTCTAAAATATATAATTTATTCCAGCTTCCATAGCCCAAATTATCCACTGAGTTAACTGTGATGTCTGACCTTTCTTTCCCTTATATTTAAAAAAAAAATTTCAGTTAGTATCAATGGGATATATCTCTTCCAGTTCTCTGATGCATTTTATACAAATCATAACAAAAAAAAAAAAAAACCAACAAACAAAACCAACACAAGGAGTTAGAGATAGACAAATCTGAGGTAGAACAGCAGAAAAATTATATAAAGAATTTAAGAATAGATCGTAATGACAGCACACATTTCCCCTTTCAAATAATAATAATATATACCCTTATACCACATGGAACTAGAACTGAATATACAATTTTAACTAATTTGAGCAGAGATAAAATCAAAACTTGTTTGAAACATTATATTTGTGTCAGAAGAAGTAACTATCATTTATTTTCCATAAGAAAGTACTTTGGAGAGCTACAATGTTTGTACCCTTTTTGCAAATCACTGGAGTATATTCATGACACCCCTTCTGGCATTTTGTTTACATGTAAGTAGACAGAGGTATGACTCTTACTTCAAAGCTAGATTATTCAACTGTTTCAAATAATTTAAAATGCTATTTCCAGATACACAGGCCATGCTCTTTCAGATTTTGCTTTTGTTCAAATTCTGAGCTAAAATAGAACAAATCTAATTTCAGATCATGAATGAGGTACCAGTTTTATTACTTCTAACAAGAATGGGTTCAGAAAGTTTTGTATACTCAGCAGAGTTTCAGAGAAAAAACACTTTCCCCGTTCCTCTGATACCAAACCACCAGTAAATGTATAAAGCCCTACAGCTCCAGACCATAATGCCACTTGATTCTGCCTCATCATTTAAAAAAAAAAAGAAACAATAAGATCTTAAAGCTTAACATTAACATACAAATGCAGTGGTGTGTAGGGAGGTATCAACATGGTTTGAAAAATTAGTTTAAATGGGGTTAAATTAGGAAGAGACACTTGAATAATATTTCATCAGGTCAGTTTCCTTCTCAGAAATAGCATGAGACAAGGAGAATACATGAAATTTTTGTAGAATTATGAACGGAGAAAACAGAGGTTTTTGTGGTAGATTTTTAAAGAAACAAACAACAAAAATAAAAACTCCAAGGGAAATTAACCATTTGAAAGAAATCAGTGTTTACTCTCCTGAAAGGTTTCATCTGCTCTTGATATTTCCTGTGCTCTAGCTCAAAGCCTATCATGGTATGAGATTCAACCATGATGTGAAAATTAGCGCTTTTAAGATGGACTCAACTTTTAAAACAATGCTTTAAGTTAATACAGACATTCATAAACCAACAGAATAATCTACTTACACTGCAACATTCCTTTGCATCATGGCTGCAGGTAACATCGCTACTGAAAGAAAGCAGTATTCCTAATAAGGCCAGGAGGATGAGGGTCTCACCATGTTGATAAAATTAATGTTAATTGAAAGAGGAAGAAGCCTAATAACAAAATCCATTTGTCAGCTGTTCTCTAGAGAAGATGAAATTTCCAGCAAAGCAGTGTAAGTGATGAAAAAAAAATCACTGTGCCCATTTCATCATATGCGCATTTGAATTTCCCTCTCCTCCAAATTCATGATGGTTTAGATAAAGTACATTTTCTGGAGGTATCAAGGCTACTGCCTTCAGCACAATTTTCACTTAGAAGGCAAATTACAAGTATTTTTTTCAGATCAACCTTTTCTTGGTTTGTAAAACCCACTGTTGTGAACAATATCATATACTGTCACAATTTGTGTCATGGACCTTATAGGTAAAGCTTTCAGGTTCAAAAGAAATTACTTCCCATTTTTATTGAGGATAGTGTTTAGTTATAATGTTATTTTTCTCCAGCTCTAAATCAACAAAGAAAAGCCTTCTACTAGAAAATAGGAAACCAAGGTTTGGAACAAATACAATTTTGGCAAGGAATTCCTTCTGAGGGAAATTATAGACCCATGAAGCCAGTTAGACCATCTGTCTAAATCACTTTGGAGTCATTCATATACTCATAGGAAATTAATTTTGTACAGATCTTGGAAGTAAGGGGAAACCATGGTCTCTAGATACCCCAACCCTTTCAGACTCCCATGAAAATTAAATTTAATGAATTTTCAGCCAGATCACTTGGAGCCAAACAGCTTTCTCCCTTAGAGAAACTAATTTTGTATCTTGAATAATTGCCTTCACCTTCAACATGCAGTAGACTTGAATCTTCCAAAATATCCTGAACTGCAGGAGCAGGGGAATCTCAGTGTAATGTTTAACAACCACTGTCTGGATTTATTCTGCAAAGCCATTGCAGACTACCACTATGTCTATCCTTAGTGCCAACTCCTTTTCATCTGTGAGGCTAGAGTTTCAAAGAACTATTGACAACATCACGTAATACTAACATGCTATGCTAAGGAACACAGTATCATCTTCCATCTGCAAGCTCCTAGCTCATTCTCTATTGTAAATAATAATGCAATTGTTTGCTGCAACGGAATTTTGACATCAGATGTCACCAAATATTTTCTAAAAGTACAGTGATACTTTTCAGATATGGAAACCTTCTTAAATGTCTCCCATAAAAGTAGTCTCCCTGTCCATCAGCACTGCTGCCCAAAATATCAAGAAATTATTTAAAATATTACTCCTTGGAGAAACAAAGTAATAAAGAACTCCCAGGACACGCTCTCACACACAACTAAAACACCCTAACAACCTGCTACCTTCTATAATACCTGCCTCTATGTTAAATACTCCCACCCCTTGCACTACTCCGATTCTTGCCACATCCTTCCACTAACTGTTTTATATCAATAAAACAGCAGAAGGACATGTTATTTTGTGGGGGTTGTTTTCTAGATGCTCAGATGGGGAGCATGAGCCCCATTAGTGTTGCAAGATGAACCTGTAACATGAGTAATAGTGCACACATGGAAAAATCTCTCTTCTACTTGTGCCGTGCACAGTTAAACTGTCATTTGTTACAGCAGGGAAGATGAAACTGTCAGAACTCCAATGCAAGAATAGTTTGTTTTCCCCCCACATGAACATATTCCTACTATAAATTTCAGCTATTGAAGAAGAAGTTTGAAAGATTTAAAGAAATATATTAACATATTTTATGGTATAGCATGGTCTGGATTGTAAGCAGCCAGTTTGACGTGACTTTAAACAGCAGAAAAGGTAAATGACAGAACCTGGTCTTCTAAATGGTCCTTTAAGAACCTATGAATGGGCAATAAACTAGAAAAAGGCAAATATTCTCTCCTATTCTAACCAAGAAAACAAGCTTGGCACCTACAACACAGCAAATATTTTCCTTTGGGAAAATCCTGGCTGAGAACTACAGTATATGTTCTTTGGCACATAACTTTTACTTCAGCTTGTTGATTGAACTGTCCTTTTCACAGAATCATTCATGTTGGAAAAGACCCTTGGGATCATCATCCAACCATCAGCCTTACTCTACGATGTTCTCCCCTACACCATATCCCCCAACATCTCATCCAAACGACCCTTAAACACATCCAAGGATGGTGACTCCACCACCTCCCTGGGCAGCCTATTCCACTCTCTGATCACTGTGTCTGTGATTTTTTTTTTTTTTAAACTGTTGCAGTTTAAATCCATTCCCTCCTGTTCTATCACTAATTACCTGTGAGAAGAGACCAGCACCAACTTCTCTACAATGTCCTTTCAGGTAGCTGTAGAGTGTGATGAGGTCTCCCCTCAGCCTTCTCTTCTTCAAACTGAACAGTCCCAGCTCCTTCAATCACTCCTCATCAGATTTGTTCTCCAAGCCCTTCACCAGTTTCATTGCCCTCGTTCCAGCACCTCTATATCTCTCTTGTATTGAGGTGCCCAAAACTGGACACAATACAGGTGTGTGTGTATTGATTATTGATATATAATATATATTATTGCATATTATATATCAATATTATATAATAATATATATTATATATCAATAATATAAAATATGTTCTATATATTAATAATTATATATTAATATAGTATAATATATTATATTAATATTATATATTATTGACACAATACACACACACAAGGTGTGCCGTTGACATTCTTGGCCACCTGCGCACACTGCCAGCTCATGTTCAGCTGCCTGTCAATTAGAACCCACAGATCCTTTTCCTCCACTACCTACCACAGTTGCCAGGGTCTATCCCTAATGTACTTGTATACCCACCACTTTAAAAAAAAAAAAAAAAATCAATATCAAATTATACAATGACTGCAATAGGATAACATGAAGAATTCATTTTAAAGGGTTTGTGATCTTCAAGGAGAAGGGTGCAATCAAACCAGTAACTGTAAAGGGGTACTTGAATCATTACTTGTACATCACAGGTTGATGACAATACAGTCACCTCATGATGGTTCTGGGGTCTCAGAATGTATATTGTGGATCTGCCAGGTTTAGCCTTTCTCCAGCTTCCCTGACTGCAGCCACAGGCTCCTTGCACAATGTTTTGCTTAGCCTGCTACTGTTTAAAAGTTCTCACAGCTCTTAACAGAAATCTGTCTGGAAACTTTTCCCGAAGTGAATGCCTTAAATGTGGTCTCTCACTGAGTGTTAGTTACTTAAAAGTATGAGCAATATGGGAAACTCCACATATACATTTTCAAAATTCTTTTGCCAGAAGACACTCAGGACAAAGAGTTATGTTTAGTTCCTGATTCTGCATCCCTCCTCGTAGGCAAGGGTTTGCAAATCACAAGTTCTCCACACTGCAGATCCACAACCGTACAGCATGAATAATAATGCATGGTCCCTCTCTGCCTTAGCTCCTGCAAGATCTTCAGGAAAGAGACTCCTCCTTAGTATTTGTACTAGTAGTTTCTATTGTAATTTCATAGCATTTCAAGACACAGGATGGGAAGGCATGAAGAATTCCTTGAATTACAGTAACAGTCTCACAGTTTGTGTTTGTGAAATAGTCACAGAAAGAATGTGTTGCTTACAAAGGCCAAGGGACCTAGCTGCACCTTGTCACTTTAGAAAAACATGCCACTCTGCCATGTAGCAGAGGCCAGTGTCAACATATCTTTGTTTTATTTAATCCTATTAATTTCACTGAGATTATATTAGGCTTCATCTTCAGAAATTTCATCTGTGAATACAGAAAACCATGCTAAGACTTGCTAAATCTTTTCTGCCAAAAAAAGTGGATTGAGGAATTTAGGCTAGATGTGATGGTTAAGTTAATACGTAACTTTAGAGTTATTTAATCTTGCTGAAGAAACTAAAGCTTTAGGTGTTCTGCTTGCAAAGAAAATCTTAGAATTATAAGTTCAGTGAACAACAAGGCAGGGCAGTCATTTTAAAACAGTAGCTTGGAAAAGTACATACTTTTCTCTGTTGACCTCAAACTGACATTGTATTAAGATACATCATTACCTTTAACAAAGAATGAGGGCTTTTCTGAGAAATCTCTTGCTTTTATTAATTCCAGATAAACTGACCTGATAAGATCCCAGGCTTTCTTCTGATAGGGCTGAACGTTAGGTAAAGTTTCTAGTCAGGAGTCAATATGGAGAGTGAGAGCTCATAAAATTCAGCAGAAGTTTTAGCAAACATACTGTGTTCATTTGTGAGGTGACTCTGCAGTTTGATAGATTGCAATTATTATCAGTTAAATGTTCAATTCTTTCCACAAAGTAATCAGCCAACAAAGATTAGCTCATTATGCAAATGCAGACAGTGAACACTGTGTGCACAGTGGTGTAGCAAAGATGCTGCACCGGCAGCAAGCTACTTAAGGTACAGAGAGAAACCAGAATTTAAAACAGTAAATGTAATAATAAAAAACAATTAGAGGGAGTGTAAACATTAGGTCTGAGACTAAGAAATTAGAAGAAATAACTATCAAATTAGTATGCCAGCATGGAGTTGGAAAGCAAGGCCCTTCATAAGATAATCAGAGCACAACAGAGACCATCTGAATTTAAAATTGCAGTTCCAATGTATTTGAAAGTATCATCCATTTGCAACAAAAATCAGCCCCAAGGGGTATACCAAATTAACAGAGCTCTCACCCTACTGTAGAATGGTGTCTTCTGTGCAATGCTGTCCTGTGTTTACACAGCTGACAATTTCTTGACAAAACCATTTTGTTAAAACTGCCAGTATTTGCCTCAGGCAGCTCTTTTGAAACATCTTACAGTGAAGAGCTTATGGAAAACTCATGGCAGCTCTTTTAAAAACTGTATTTGGCTTCCCTGAGATCAAGGTCTTCCCACCCTCCCAACCTGGCTGCTCTGAAAGTGCTGGCAACCTCATCAGAAGATGAAAGTTCTCATCTTGTCACACCAGACAAGCTGTCTGGGCTGTAAGCTAATAAGGCACAGCCCAGTTCAGGTTGGGAAGCTTTTTAGAGACATGGATGCACATGTGTCTGTGGTATGTCCATACAGCTTCCAGGCAAGAGAGATCAGCTTTGAGTTAGCACATAACTGCACATCTCCATGTCGGTCCCAATCTCACAGAAATTGCAAGCTCTAAACATCCTCTTATTATATGGAAGTGCTTAAATAGTTCCAGGTTTTTGAATCACGTAAAGTATCAGCCAGAAGTCCCAGCTCTACACATTTGTCTAGATAAAGGTATTCCAGCAGAACTACACAGCAGATAAAAAATTCTGGAAACTAGCTTAAAGGAATGTACTTATTTCAAAGTTTGGGGCACCTAATACTTAGCATCCAATTCTTCATACAGGCATTTAAATTGCCATATGTACTTAGATCCTTCTAAAGATGTTTTTCACATCTTTAGAAGGATCTAAGGCTTTAAAACTGGTGTTTGGATGTTCTACTGCCAATTATGAGTGTGTGTCCTAAGAATTTTCTCAGTTGCCTTCAAATATTTTGATCATTCAATCAGTCTCAGATATACATCACTGATACATTACTGTCTGCTGTTGCAAATATCTAGCTGCAAATAGTTCACTGCTTTTCAATACGATCTTCAGGCTTTATCCACAAGTCATGAATAATCTGTCTCAACTGCCTTTTGCAAAGGAGAAAGCAGTAATGGATTTTAATTAGCCACATACAGTAGGAAAGCATTCATTCAGAAGACTGCTTTCTTTCTGACTATTTTCAAATTGTGACTAACCCCATCTCCCCACTCTGATTTTCTGTGACTCCGCAAGAGCCATTTATTTCTCTGTGAATAGGGAACACTTTTAGAGAAAATCTGTTCTGAAATGTAGCAATGCAGCACTCAACCTGGTCTAGAGATGAAAGGTACAAAAGCTCTTAAAGCAGCATAGGTCATTCATGAAAGAAGGATTTCAGACTGGAAAAAAATTTAACCCCCTTCACCCACAAAAAAGATAGGGATTAAGCCCATGTCCAATTTGATAGAGAACATTTTCCTTGCTGTATGTTAGACTGAAAGTGAAACACCAGTCTTAGAAGCTGATACAGATAAGATGTTTGCAAAAGAGGAATTACAGAGGAATTAATTACAACTTATCTTGGTGTCACGGATGAAAGTATTGATACGGTAATGATTTAATAGGAAATCTAGATTTATTAATAACTAACAGCAATTTAGCTATACAAAATGATTCTGAAATGCTGAGAGAAATAAAAGTGACTTATTCACAGATTCTAAAATGACAAGATTCACTCTAACTTACTCAACGGTACCTTGATTTATACATATATACATGAGCATACACAGAACGGATGTACATATACAGAAACAAAGGTGTTTAGATTCAGTAGAATGAACACAAAACAGACAAACACACAGACACAAGGGTAAATACCCCCCCCCCAATAAACAGAGAAAGAATGGGTGAAAGAGAAACTAGGTCAAAGTAAAATTTCCCTCTTGAGTTTAGAGCAAATATTCACAATGCCTTGACATTCCTCAACGGGTGATAACTGAGACTCGAGCAGGTTGACTTTGACCTGGCCTTCACTTAACTCTGGCAGCAGACGACAACTGAAGGGTTTTGGTACCTCAGAGGCGTCCCAGGTCAGGGGAGATGCTGGTCGCAGACCCGCTGCGATCCAGGAGAGCTCAAGGGTCTCCCTTGAGGGTCACAATTTATAGGGTCCGAGATAATTGACTTTTGTCAAATACCTTCTGGTGCCTTCCAGCAGTTGCACAAGAATTTGATGAACATGCAACTCTGTTATTGTTCCATCTGATCACATCCCAGGCACAAGTGTGCCAGGCCATCAGGAGATGATGGGCCATTATAACCATTTCCAAGCAATCGGGAGGGGCAGGAGCCAGGTTCGTTAACATTATCAGTCCTTATCTCCACAGACTGGTGTATAGCTGGGGGTGATGTGGATGGAATCACACCTAGCACCAAATAGCCCAACAAGGAGGGGCACGGAGGGGTAAGAATTACACCACAACACTTGGTTTCTCAAATTTTCCAGTAAACACCAGAAGTTTATTTGTTTTCCTCACTCTCCAATTAACAAAAAAGCCCTCAAACTACCAAGAATAATCAAAATGGGGACAGATAGTGATTTTTTTCCTCATTCTTCTACAACTTTACATTTCTGTTCTGCATCTCAGTCATGAAAAAGGTATTTATACTTTATAATTGTGATGATATTGTAATACAGGCTCTTTCCCACAATATCAGAAGAATTAGGACCCAACTACCCATGAATCTTTTGGTTAATCTGCATTTGATGTTATAAAATATCACTGTTGAGCTCTGATCTAACCCTGCAGACACTTCAGCCTCTGAAATCTCAGATAGGGAGATCTCCAAACTGACACCAACCCTTTTAGATTTACTAAAATTCTAATATTTACACCTGGCTCTTCCATAATTCCAAAACCTGTACCATATAATACCTAACTCTTGGGTATAATCTCAGCCTGCCTACCTGTGCACAAAAGAGGTCAGTAAAAGAAATTTCTACCAACTATTACTACTACATGTATAACATTTCAAAGAAACTCTAAGAACCTGGTTTTTTGGTTTTTTTTTTTTTTTTTTTCACGACCTAAGGCCAGTGATAACACTCTTCCTCTGTTTACTATGATTACTCTTTCATCTTTACCTCTTTTTCCATTCTGCTTGTGCACATGACACTGATCCTCATTTGTATTGCTTCAGTTTTCCTCAAGCTCAGTTCACCCATAACACCAGGGCTGCAGTAGAGGCATGAATACCTGTAGTTTAAAGCAGTAGAGATTAATTCATTACAGGCCAGAGTTCTCTGACATAAGCTTTATAATGAATGATCCACCCCAAATTATATTAGCACTTAGATAAAAAATTATTTGACTACCATTTTTACTCATTCTTTTAATTTCCAGGAGCCAGGCAGGAGCATGCAGAGCTGCAGGCTCTCTGAGATCCCAATTGGTAAGGGACTCCATGATGGCATATGCCGCTTCCAACATGGGTTCAACCCTGTTGAGTTTCCAGCAGATCTTTTGAAACATAGATGTCCTCAAGTGATCAGTTTGATTTTTTTTTTTTTTTAAGTCTTTCTGAACCTTTGCCAAAACTGAACTTGGCCTTTTGTATTCAAAGATAATATTTTAAAAATTGGAAAGCAGCAAGGCAGACACTCCATCAGTCTGCCATGGAAACCACACCAAGAACAAGGTAGTGACAATATTTTGGCCATCCCTTTCAGATATTCATGTAAGTGAATAGTACAGTTTCTTTCTGCCTGATTTTTCCTCCCCTCTTCTACAGCATACGCTAACAGTTCTTGTTTTCACTTTTTTTGTTCCTTTCAACAGCCCTTCTGAGTGTGTACCAGGTGCAGGTGCCCTGGCACTGGTGGGGGCCTCTGTGCAGAGCAGCCGGGGCTGCCCCATGCCAGACACAGATGGTTCCAGCTGGCTCCAACAGACCCACCACAGGGCACCAGCTAAGATGGTGGAGCCTCTGGGGCAGCCTGTGTAAGGAAGGGCAAAACAGTGTCCAGCAGTGAGGTGAGAGGGAAAAACTCATCACTCATGGTGTGAGTAGGTAGAGTTAGGAACAAAGGAATGAAATTGAGCTGGAGAAGAAGTAGGGTGGGGGGGAAGATGTTTTAGTTTTGTCTTAGTTTCTCACCATCCTTGTCTATTTTTATCCAACAATAAATTAAATTAATTTTCCTCAAGTCCTTTCTGTTTTGCCCATGACAGTAACTGGGGAGTGATCTCCCTGCCTTTATCTCCACCCACAAACATTTCCTCTCATATTATCTCTCCTTGTCCTGTTGAGGTAGGGGAGTGAGAGAGTGGCTGGGTGAGGGTCTCGCAGCTGGCCAAGGTCAACCCACTACAACGTGTTTTGTTCTGATATTGCTAATCACTTTTCCCCATACTTTAGGAGGAAATAAAATGCTAACTTTGTCTTTAATTGTTGCAAGTTCTTTGCTTTCTTCCACACAGGAAAATGAAGAACTATTTCTGGTATTTTTCCCATTTTGCAACACTGGAGGAAATAATGTAACTGTTTTTTAAATACAGAAAATATTTACATCATTCCCATCCTTTCAGATAGTTACTTTCCTAGTATACTGATGAATTGTGTGATGCAACTTTCACCATTTCTGTGGCATTATCAAGGGGCAAACTACAGTCATGTTCAATTTATGACAATTTAATCATTCAGCTGTGGAGAATCTATTTATTCTATCCCACCTGAAAGGATAAACCAAATTGTAATACACGATCAGTTGAACAGATCACTGTCAGGGTCTGCCACAGTGGCTGCATTAATAGGCATTATTTCCAAACCTAGAGAGAAAAAAAGTGTCTATGACAGTGTATACAGACTGAAGTCTTGAACACTGAAGCCCTTCCCAAAGTCCTGTTGCACTGAAATTTAATACCCAGTCCTCAAAGGTGCATAACCAAACAAATTGATCAAAATGTAATCAATTGAACCTTAACCAAATACCCAGATAGAATTTTCTTTAGTGATAAGATGATACTTGCATGTATATTAGTACAGTAGAGGATATCAGACCGATCAATTCTGCAGTGAACGCAGCAATTTGTTTTGCAGACTTGCAAAAACAATCTAAAGTCACCTCCACCTAGATAATGAGTTATAGTCAATTTTCACAGGCTGCTACACAATTCTATTAATGATTAAGCTATCTGAACCCTGCATACAGTGCCTGGCAAAAGATTTTACAGAAATTTGCTGGTTTGCCTTGTATATTGTGAAAATTAGTAATTTCTTCCAGCAGGAGATTCCTGTTTCCAACACTCTTCAGAGTACACTGCTTGGCCTCACTAGTGCCTTCCATCAGCACAGGTGAGCCAAACAATATGATTTTTTTGTTATGCTCTAAAACCAGTTTCTCTCCAGATTGCATCCAGATTTATCAATAAGAAGTCAGCTGTGTCTATAGTCTGAGGGTACTGTGCCTACACTTTCAAGGCTTTTGTTATCATCCCAGGATTGTCATTTGACATCCTTAATGATTCTAAATTGTTTCCTCTGGGGTGGTTTCTGACAACTTCAACATATCTTATTGATGACTGGTACACACACTTGTTACAGGTCAGCTGAAAATTAATTCTGTATAGGAGTAATTCATTAAAAGAATCTATATACATAATGTTTCCTCAACTACTCACTAATGAAGTTGACAGATATTTATAATAAGTGTTTGATTTTTGTTCTTTTAGAGTTATAATATTTCTCTCTTCCTGAAATGCCTGTACATACAAATGTAGTATGCTGTTTGGACAAGTAAAACTAGGTTTGGTATTCTTTGATTAGTAACGTTTGTTGTTACATCAGCAGAATACACTTAAGTGTACTTCTGTCTCCCTCTCCATTTCACCATGAATGTCTGTAAACAGGGACTTACAGGGCTTCTCCACACATTATGGAGGTTGCTTTCCTTTATGCATTTTTAAAAACAGATTAATAGTTCACTATAACATCTATGTCTACTAAGCATGTATTACTGTAATTTATATTTTCATGAAAGAATGTAGATTCCCAAAGCTAAAACCTTTCCCAGCCCATGAGCAGTTAATGACATTCAGCAGCATTTGATTTTCCTGATCAAAGAGTACCTGGAAAGCAGATGTGCTGTTGGTAATTTCTGTTCACAAAACACCCAGCAAACAACAAAGTTCAATCTTAACCACAGGTGTTTCAGAGGTGGGTGCACCCTGTCACTGAGGTTGATTGGCATCAATATCTGTATTGGGTTTGCATGGCAAAGTTTTGAAAGCGGGGGGCTACAGTGGTGGCTTCTGGGAGAAGCTGCTGGAAGCTTCCCCTATGTCTGATGAAGCCAGTGCCAGCCAGCTCCAAGATGGACCCACTGCTGGACAAAGCTGAGCCAATCAGTGATGGTGGTAGCACCTCTGGCATAACATATTTAAGAAGGGGGGAAACTGCACAACAGTAACTGTAGCTAGGAGAGAGAAGTGAGAATATGTGAGAGAAATTCTGCAGACACCAAGGTGCTCTGCCAATTATCAGGCCTAGCATAAAGGACACAGCCAGCATAAAGATGAACCAATAACCAAATTGTATTTGATACAAAAGGGTCAGTACATGGGTGAGCGCTGGGGGTACAAACAAGTCAGTCAGATTATACATAATTGACATCAATCCCACTGACCCCAGCAACAAAACTGCACAACCAACAATGGGTGGAATAAATGGTGAAATGCAGTTTCCTATAGAAGGGATGGGAGGTAACCAAGTCAACAAGCCAAACACATAAGACCAAGAAAGCCACATACTGAATCTCTATACAGCCCAAAAAGCCAGACCTGACTGGAGCCCAGTCCCAGGGAGGCAGGAGGCCCTTCCCCAACAGGGAACTCTGCATAGCTCACCCACCTCACAGACAGACACTAGTCCTTCCTGCAAGGGGTCCCAGCTTTTATCCCTCAGTGGGACACCTGACCTTTGTTTACTCAATGCAGACACCTGGGGCTCCTTTACCCAATGGCTCTCCCTGCCAGGCCGGCCGCACCCTGGAGGGAAGCCTAAAGGCAAACTGACCCCCCTTTTGTGAAGGGCCGTGGGAATCACCCATATGTCAACCTTAATTTGGGGCTTGGGGTTGAAACCCCAGCATTTCACAAGGTCAGTGCAGAAGGAGGGGCAGGAGGTGCTCCAGGCGCCAGAGCAGAGGTTCCCCTGCAGCCCGTGGTGCAGCCCATGGTGAGGCAGCTGTGCCCTGCAGCCCGTGGGGGTTGGCAGTGGGGCAGATCTCCGCCTGCAGCCCGGGGAGGGCCCCACGCTGGAGCAGGTGGATGTGCCCGGAGGAGCCTGTGACCCCGTGGGAAGCCCACGCTGGAGCAGGCTCCTGGCAGGGCCTGTGGGCACATGGAGAGAGGAGCCCACGCTGGAGCAGGTTTGCTGGCAGGACTTGTGACCCTGTGGGGGCCCCATGCGGAGCAGTCTGTTCCTGAGGGACTGCACCCCATGGGAGGGACCCACAGTGGAGCAGTTCGTGAAGAACTGCAGCCTGTGGGAAGGACTCATGTTGGAGAAGTCCATGAAGAACTGTCTCCTGTAGGAGTGACCCCATGCAGGAGCAGGGTAAGAGTGTAGAGCAATGAGCAGCAGAGAATGTGTAATGAACTGATCACAACCCCCTATTCCCTGTTCCCCTGCACTGCCTGGAGGGGGGAGAAATTAGAGAAATTGGAATTAAAGTTAAGCCCAGGAAGAAGGGAGGGGTTGGGGGAAAAGTGTTTTAAGATTTGGTGTTTTTTCTCATTAACCTACTCTGATTTGGTTGGTAATAAATTAAACTAATTTCCTCAGGCTGAGTCTGTTTTGCCCACGATGGTAAATGGTGAGTGATCTTCCTGTCCTTATCGCAATCCATGAGCCTTTTGTTATTTTCTCTATCCTGCCCAGTTGAGGAGGGGATTGATAGAACAGCTTTGGATGGCACCTGGCGGCCAGCCACTACACTGGTCTGGGAAGAACAGAAGTGTATTACAAATGGTATCTTATTGGATACCAATTCTTATGTTTTAAAGATATTTTACTGGTACAAGCTCTTCTGTTTTAAGCAAAGCAATACTGGTTACACCACAGCAGATCTTAATGCTGTCTACAAACACAGCCCCAGTGGAGTCATTACTACCATCCGTGGCTGTAGACCAGTGATTATGGTTCAGGAGAATTCTTTCCCTGTTGATGCATCATGTCAGGTATTGAAATAACACTGAGTAGTAGCAAATTGCACTATATGCCGGCATGGGGGGACCTTTAATGAGAACAGAAGCTCCTTTGTGATAGCAATATTCCTAGCAATTTTTCTTCTTTCCCCACAGATATCAGAGCAGTAGAAATACTTCCCCAGTTGCATTCCTGAATAGAAACAGCCTCTTCTGTTAGACCCCTTATGTAGTCTACTATCTACTATTAAGCACTATATACCTTCTTCCCCCTTAGAAAAAGAAAATTCAGAAGGTTTTAATTCCTCCCTTTTTTCTTCTGCTATCCCTTCCCTACTGTCCTCACACAAATAGTAAATGTAGATATATACCTCTTCTGGAGCAGATCCTATCCAAGCTCATTACCTTAGCACTACTGTTATCTAAGCCATGACTGCAAGTTACAAGCAAGTGAATAGACACTAGTGAGATGCTGAGGTATACCAGCCAGCCAGCTGTGCTTTCACTATCTACTGCCAGAACTGAACTTTCAGCCATGTAGAGTTCATTCTGAGTTCACACTGGCCTCTGATAAAGTCAAGGTAGTTTTCCCATCAACTTCAATAGCACTGATATTTCACTTTTTGTTTTTCTGCCTTTATTTATATGTAAAAGGCAAGATTCAGTGGCATATCATTCACATGCTCAGCAATAAAGTTGAAAGAATAAAGATGCTTTTGGTTTCCCTTTGTCACCTTGTTGCATTTAAGGTAATGAATTAATTTGGTAAGAGATGAATCCCCTTGCATTCTAGCTGGTCCTCAGAGATCAGAGGGGCAGATGGACTTATCTCTTAATAGACATGCCAGTTATTACTGTGACTATAGGCCTGACACCAGATGCACAAACAGCCCGTGTGCTGTAGGTCCAGTGGCATACAAGAGAAGCAGTCAGGTTCACCAATAGTACAGTTTATTCTTATGCAACATCTACAGATTCTTTGAGATTGCCTACAATAAATGCACAAAGTGCAGGTTGGCTATATAGCACTACACACAAAAAAAGATTGCAATCACACACTTAATTCCTGGGTAATCACTCAGCATAGCTGATGGCCCAAATCTTACCAAAAGTTGTCCCTTCTGAGGCTAGGGAAAGGAGCACAAACCTATTGATCTGTCCCTCTGAATTGGTATTGGATTATTGTCCCTCCAAGTTAGATACAAACTCGGGGTGGTATTTATCTAAGTGTGTATGTGTGAGTGGATGGGACTGTGGTCAAGCCAGTTTTTCTTGAGTAATGACACAGCACATTCCTTGGTGTAAGGTGTGTGCTTTTTTGTGGGAGAAGAAGAAGAATGAGAGATAAGGTCTGCAGAGTAGTGCAAAACAGTCCTTGAGAAAAGAGAGAGAGAGCAGGAGATAAATCTGCATAGTCGTGTCAAATGTTCATTGAGATAAGTGGAAGAACGGGACCGCACGGCATCCACCTCTCTTCGCATTCCTTCTTGGTGCCATGGCAACACAAATCACTGGATCTCCATCTTGTCCTGTGTTTGTTCTGGGCACCATGTGTTAAGAAAATGTGTGTTTTGCAGTTTTTTCACTGTTCTGCTTTTCCTTAACTTCCAACACACCTCTGTAGTTTATTTTTTTTTAACTACTACTGGCAGTACTTGCTGTAGGGAAAGCACCGAGAAAATTAACAAAAAGGAATAATCATCTTTCTGTTATCACTATCCTATTTTAGCAGCCTGCTAAGAGTTACACATGTAAAAAGATTACAGAAAACATTTCAAAATTCTAACATTACATTTTGCTTCAAACTATCTAAGCAGCCTTCATTAATTGCATTGATTGTTACAAAAATGCAATTCCTAAATTAGCAATGGATCATTATCAACATTTGTTCACCTTTCCAAGAAAAGCAAAGCACTTGTTCCAATAAATTTAATTAAAAATGCATTAAGCCTGAATCATCAGAAAGACTTGGGTTATTAACATTCCAGTTCCACTTTAATGCTGCTGGCTTTAGCAACAGGTCAGCAACAAAACCAAATTTTTCATTACAAAAAAAAAAAAAAAAAAAAAGCCACTCATTCAATCTTTCATATTTAGCACAAATTACTTTTGCTTTATTTGAATGTCACTGTTTGTTCTCTTTGCATTTCAGTGCTGCTTTCAATGATTAGCTCTAATTCAGTCCTAAGCTCTGAATCAGACATTAGCATGCCATACCTGTACCCAGACCAAGGTCAGTTCTGCCAAGGGTTGGATTTTTGAAGGCCCCAGGTGGCTAGTTCATCCCAGGCTTTTAAGGTCATCCTACTTGAGTTAGCTACACACCATGATGTGGAATAAAATCGTCTACTCCTCTGTGAGGATGACTGGTAATCTAATAGCAGTAGTGAGAAAGAAGAGAGACTTAATGAGCAATAAATCAATGTTGTATGTGCAGTGTGTCAGGGAAAATTGACATTTGGTTCCTGTTGATTACAAGAGAGTAACTTGGTGTCTTAGCTCTTTGAGGTACTTAGGATGATTCTCTGTGCTTTCAGAAATATCTGCAACATAATCCCTTTGTAATAGTCAACATCAGAAGGAGTAAAGTAGAATACGTTCGTTTTGCCTGACACTGTGGTCTTGAATGATAGATCTTTTAGTGCATGACTCAGGCAATAAGACTCTTCATACAGAATGTCACTGCTGATGAATTGATTCGGTATTGCAAAACTAATGGCGACAGCTAAAAAGGCAGATGAGGAAAATAAGGAACTGTTCATATTGCTTTCCTGGTCCATGTAAGAACTGATGCCACTCTCCAGGGAGCTTTTGTTTACAAGTTGTCTATTTGCTGTGAACATAACTGACTCTCATTGGATCAACTCTCCTTATCCTCACTCAAAATCAAACTGGTCTTTACCAAATATATAGATAGACTACATTTCTGTTATGATTCTGACCTTCATCAGTGCATGTGGACACCTTTACAATGCATGGATAAAAGTAAAAAATTTCAAATTTTCCCCTCCTCCTCAATTCTAATAGAAGTTAAAAGTGAAAATTTCTATACATTTTTAGCATCTTAGGAAGAATGAGAAATCACGCCTTTTTCCATTATTGCTAAGTTCAGATTTATTTTTGTAATAACAATGAAGCTAGATTATGGCTCCATATTTATTCATTATAAGAGCTGATTCTATGCAAAACTAAAAAGACTTGCAGACAGTTAAAAAAACCATTATGAATCACCATTTCAGGATCCAAATTTCATAGCTGAGACTTTTCTCAACTTTTGCCTGTGGGCAATGCTCACTTCAGCCTGCATCACCTATGTAAAAGGGATATTCCACAGTAGCACAGAATTACGAGATGACTATGGATTTCAAATGACAGACTGTTGTACTCTTAAAAGCTAGTCAGAGGTAAAAACCAGACCCAATGAAATAGGCTTCCAGTCCATGCTTCTCCTTCCAAGAAAATGTGCAGATTTCTACATGCCTCACATAATTCTGTAACTTTCATGATTCTTAACTAAAGTACAGAAAACTCTTTACACATTTTTTTATTTATTTCTGCATGCATTACAAGTGACTGCTGATCCCCTCCCTGTTCATTCAGCAGAGTCTGGAGAGTTAGGCATTTATAAGGTTAACTCAGAAACACCTTTGCTGGGAAAATATTTCATTTTTTTCTTTCTTCAGTAAAATCAAGAGCAACTCACAAAACAGAGACTATTGGGTATCCTGGAGCCCATGTAAAAGCTTTCCCTGAGGTTAAGTAGTTGCTTCCTGCTCTAGGCATTACAGTATGCTGATGCCTTCAACAACTCCTGTTAGCAAATATCACTATAATAAAAATTTTCCCACTTCCTCAGATAGGTATGGGAAAAAAAAACCCCAAACACTTTTGCTTCAGCAATCTCAGGGTATAACACTTTCCATAAAGCACAAAGCACAGACATGAAGTTCTATTTCAATACAGCCTTTTGGGACAACATAATTTCTATTCTGCAGTAACAGACAAGGAATGATTTGCCTGTGCTGTCTCCTGGCAGTGGGGGATATACTACTTCTTTTAAACCAGTTATCAGCTCCTACTGATGTCTTTCTGTTCAGGTTAGTACACTTTGATGAGGAAATCACCATTTCCTGGCTTTAATTCAGCTCATTGATGTTTTCTAGTGCACTGACCTCCCACTGTCCCTACAGGGCTAAATCTGTTGGCAGAATAAAGGTAGTGGGTAGGGCTAAGTGCAGTTCCTCCCCAGTTTCCTCACCCACTGCAGTACGTGCAGGCTGGACACGTTACAAACTCATACAGATGCCACCTTTGTGTGAGAAAGATCTTTCCTGAAAGAAGGACTATATGGTACTGCACTGCAATGAATTCCTATTTCATCTGCCTATTATGGCCAGATATCTCAACTCTTATAAACCATTATACCTTTGTGTCTCCACTTCCTCCTCCCTCAAAAATCAATCCTACAATGATTTACAGCTGCAGAGGATATTGTCTCTTTCCTATAACTCCATTTTTCCTTCAAGAAGTGATGAGAAAACTCCAGGGAAGATGGATGGAACATTAAATCTGAGCAGAGACAATGCTCTGTTGACATAAAGTGGTCAGTGTTTCATCAAAATTTCTGGCAACCACAAAAATTAACCCATACAAGGATCTGCTCCTAGGACTGCAATGAGGATAAAACTTGAACACTGGTTTTAGCAATAAGCAACATGAACATACATAAACAAATAGATAAATGCCTTGGTATTCTTAGAAAAGATGTGAAACTTCAGGTAAAAAACAAAGGAAAACAAAAATTTCATCTGCTTTCCCCTGAAACATAGATATATAATGCAGACAGTTTCTGGCTATCACAGTGAGAGTTAGTGTGGAGTAAAGGTAGAAGTGCTAGATAAAAGCTGAAATAGGCTACAATTTGAAAAACACTCAGAACAGGATTTTTAAAAGCCCATTAAGAAGAATAGGCTATTCAAGAAATCCTGAAGTGCTATTCTGCACCTTTGCAAGAGATCAGACTTCACATTTCAGTCCCAGAAATGAGTAGCAAAAAAAGAGCAAAGGGCTTACCTTTTCTGTCCTCAGCTCCACTACAAGCTTTATTAGAAAAAGCCTAGTCTTCATTCTAGAATCACAAATTGAATTCGCTGAAAAGATGTAGCACTTTTGGCCTCTAGTTCCCTCAAACTCAATAAATACAGGAGATTTTAACCACTATGAAAATTGTTTCAGGCCACATCTAGAAATCACAGCCCATGTGACAAATGATATTTTGTTTTAAAAGCAAGTGATTTCCTCCTGTTTTTAGGGGAAGAGATGTCATAGCTTTAGATTTATGTGGCATTTCTGATTTAGCTAATGAGGGCACTATAAACCCAAATGATGTAATTATAAAGAAGTGAAGCTGACTTACTCATTGCTTCTAGCTTCCTTTGGAACTGACACCCAGCCTCTGGATGTGTAATGCATAGATGTGCAAGAAAATAATTTTATTAGGATGAATAAAGACGGCACAGACTGGTTTGTTCTTACCACTTCAAAAATTATTCTTCCCTACTGGATTTTCTGTCAGGAACAGTGAGTAGCTTTCTTCTATTTGAAGTGAGGTTAAAAGATTTTCATCTTGGAATGAAAGGAAAACTGGCCCAATCTCATCAATCAGGAGCTAAATTAAATGATGATAGAGACCATGTCTTTTAGCCGTCACTTAATCTGTGAACTTCCAGGCCCCCACTGACTCCATTGATGGACAGGCACATACTGGCTGCATATAGAAATGTGTCAGTGTCGTTGCTAAGATGAAACCCTAGATACTGGGTATGACACAACCCCGCTTCAACAGAAAACTTTCTGTCTGCAGTCACCCGGTCTCCATTTTTATTGTTGCAATTAAATAATAAATACAGAAATTAAAGGATATGGTCTTGTCCTGGTTAGTGACTGACAAACATACATAAGAGGACAACAGCTCCTGTGTAAACATCGCTTGTCAGTCCATATGCTCTGCATAGGGATTACACAGTCCCACCACCCACAATGTTCCCATTCTATACCATGGTGATAGCAAAGAGCTGGGCTACAATACATTTACATCTGGCCAACTGAAGTTTATATGCATAATATTGATAAATTCTGCTTACTGCTACCCAAGATCAAAGTAGTAGATGTGACATCAAACACCCTGACTACGAACATTTGGGCAGGGAAAATACACTGGTTCTGGACATTCAGGCAACCCTCTACTTGTCCCTTTACTGCTCTGTGGGGGCCTTTCCTGACCTCTGCCCCAGAAAACAAACTGCTGCATAGTCAGAGCTACGCAACTTGATGCCCAATCCATCTGTCCTGGTTTCGGCCAGGATAGAGTTAACTTTCCTTGGGCTGAGGAGGGAGCACAGCTGAAGGGCCGGGTCCCCATTGATCATTAGAGTATTCCGTGTCATGTGACATCATGCTCAGCATATAGGTGACGGTGCTCTCTCACACGTGTTTATTTGATTTTGGTTTCCAGAATGGTGGGGTGGGATTCTCTGGTGCCATTGGATGGCTGATGGGGATGGACTCTCTACCAGTTACTGCTCGGTGAGCCACTGCTGCATTTTACCTGTTTTGGACTACTATTGTCACTGTTGTTTTTGTTAGTATTGCTAAATTTTTTAAAATTCAACCTATAGATTTCTTCTTTTGTCCCTCCCCTATTTCACTGAGGGGGAGTAAACAACTGGCCATGTGGGAATTTGCTGCCGGCTGAGTTCAAACCACAACACCATCCCAAACCCATCTAGTGATACACAGAATATAGTCCTATATTCAAAAGTGCTAATGAGGTGGATGGATGATTTTGAGGGAGTTAGGATGTAAGTGTTCATTTGGGAGCATTCCAAAAAGGGCAACATAAATGCTCTCAACAAACCTAGCTGTAGATAAATTGAGGATTAAAGAGAAGAGCTGTTTTCCCTGGAAATATGGATTAAAACACTAATAAGAAAACTGCTTTTACAGAAAAGTCACAAATCTTCAGGCCAAACAAATAATTTATGATCAAGTACTGACTTCCTCCATAACACAGGCCCCACACCTCACCCAACCAATAACTTCTATTTGATCTATATCTAAATCTTCACATAAGGTTCAAGTATTAAAGGATCGTCATGCTGCTTGATAACCATATTTAATTGCCATCCTTAAAAAAAGTGAAAAGTAGCAGTATATTCCTTGTTATGGAAACATATCTGGTTGAACTCAGACTTTCTTTAGCAGTTTGAATTTTTCTGCTACTTTAGTAAGCTCTTCACTTTCAGAAATCCCAACAGCTCTGTGCCTCTGTACTGTAATCAATTCACCTTTTAAGTTTCTTTAAATTGAAGTAAACACTAAGTTGACTGGGTTTCTTAGATCTCTCACTAAAGTGGAGTCTTTAGTGTTTTTTTTGTTGTTGCTGGATTTTTTATTTGTTTCTTTGTTTGTTTTTATTTTCTTTCTCTAAGAGCTAAAATTGCCTGATTTATTTATTAGATTCTTTCCAAATTTTCAGTGTGCTCAGTTGCGGACATCTCACTCATTGATAGATTCCTGCTCTTGCATCTACAAACCATGCTTATTCTAGCACAGGAGGGAACCACTAGTTCATGGTGAACTGATAGTCTACCATCAGCCATTCTCATCCCTAGATGCATTTTGCTGGTGTAACCTGTTATTTTAAAATTTGAAATAAATAAAAATAAAATTTTTTGAAATTTATTTGTGGATACATGAACTTGCAGGACAAGAGCTTCAACAAGCAACTGTTAAATGTAATAGCAAAAAATGGAAAACCTTGACCAAATTGCAGCCCTTTTTTAAACCCAAACACTAACAGAAGTTCTCCATGAGCACTTATTTTACACATATCCTATTCTTATTCCTACTCATGTATCAGAAAGGTTAGAACATGCTCCTAAATTTGTTCTTTAAATCTGTTGTTATTTTCTTTTTTTGATGAAAAGAAAACCGTCTTATTTGAATGATCACTGGTTTTAATTAGTCATAGGATTCCTGCTATGCCAGAAATTTTGTTTGCTTGCTCTAAAGGGCAGAAATACCGTCTTTCTCCTTTCATCCTTCACAGTGAAGCAAAATACACCATTTAATACATATTTTTATAAATTTTACCTACCACTTAATTGAAGACAAAGTTTCCCACTAATATACCTGTCTCCATGCTCCTGGGGGACAATATGGTCTGCATGTGAAATAGGTGCAATAGAGGAAAAGAAAATGTTCAGCAATCCTGCATAATGGTGATTCTGCAGTGACTCCATAGAAGTTACTTAAAACACATTTTTCCCACTTAGCATTCTATGACAAGGCCAATACTTTTCTGTCTTTTAAAGAGTTACACAACTAAATTAATGTAAAGGCCTTTCAGATAAGTGCAAAGGTATTATTTTCAGAAAAAAAAAAAAAGAAATTATCACAAAGTTTTGAACAAAAAACTGAACCATTCTTGTTATCTGACTTACATAAAAGCATATGGGTTTTTGTTTTGGGATGTGGTGTTTTGTTGTTGGTTTTTTTAGTTGTTTGTTTGTGGGTGGTTTTTTGGTGTTTTTTTTTTGTTGTTTTTTTTTTTTTTATTTCCCATCAGTTTACCAGAGATGTTTTATGTAGTACAGTTAAGGACTTTTATTCTGAGAAAATTTTCTGCAAGAAACATTCCTCCACAAAGTTTTGGTCTATTAAACAATATATGGGAATTCTTCCTAGAACATTTCCTGCACTAAGGAAAGAGGAGTAATAGTTAATATTTTACTTCTCTCTCAGAGATTAGCTGAGAATCTTCCCTCCATTTGAAAGACATGGAGACAGATAGGCAGTTGGACTGAGGAAATAAGAGGCGAGCAGAAGAATATTTTGTAATCTTTACTTATTACACGTTTGGACTTTCTGTGCAGTTCTCCCAAAATTGTCTTCCACTTCAAGAGCTAAGTCTAAGTCTCTATCACAAAACATCCTACCTGCATTCAAATGAAATATAAGTGATTATGTTCTGATTCATTCTGCATCCTTGCAGAGTTATTAGACAAGGCCTGAAAGACCAGAAAGATAAAAGGAAAGTCACTACCTAAATACAACCTTTCTTTGGTACTCAAATGTTTTCCCTCGTACATTACAGGTTTACAGGTACCCTTTTTAAGGAGTATCACTTTTCAACCTACAAAGCTGAACTAGATCAGAGATTCTCTGAAATGTCATCAAGGTTTCTGTAGGACCCAGTTAGACTATTTCACATCATTGTTATATGAATTCACTCTGTCATGTTTTCTGAGTACTGTTTTTCATTAAATCCAATTTCTTTAAATCCAAGATCCCTTATAAAAATTTTCTAAAACTCAGTACTACAGAACTTTAGTATGTATGATTAATTTATACAATGCCATATTTTATAGACTGAATCATGTCATTTAAATGAGCATTTGGGTACTAAAAGAATAAGCTGGTTTTTTGTACTTCCAACCCAAGAAGCCCACAACATTCCTATCCAGTCAATCTCTGTGGACACGAGAATAGTTTTAAAGTTGTTCTACACCATGGTTAATTAAAATATGTAGAGGGGGGAAAATGATGAAAAACCTCTTCAGGAAAAAAAGCAAAAAACAGGCTATAAATATTTCACTTATAGAATATTAGTAATTTCTGAAGAGCAAGTTTTCCATCCATGCCTATCCTTAAAAACCTGAGGGATTTAAGAAGGGATATTTTTTTTTCCCTAGGAGATCTATTTCTAACCTGTTGAAATGCATGGTTTCTTATCAGCTAATGAATTTTCTTTCATACCATTCTGTACCCTCAAACTTTGCTGGTTAAGGTGTAAATCTTCAGGGATGAGGATGGAGTAGTTCTATATATCATTCTGAATCTGCATGATTGTTAAGCCTATACTGAAACTATATCTCCTCCACAGACCTGTAGAAATATAGTTCACTGTAGCATCCAAGCATTTTTCACAGTTCCTGAATTTATGGACCATCAGCTTCATAAACAGTGTCCACTCTTTCATCCACTTTCCAGAGGAACAACTGCATGATGTTTTATTTTAGTGGGTTATTGTTGGAGAATGGCTTGCAGAGAGCAAGGCCATGGGTCTCTGCAGAAGCTGATTGCAGCCATCTGAGGTAAACAAAGGAAAAAACCCAGGGTACAGTTATGCTAACAACAGACTGTTATGTTAACAAAGAGAGAAACTGAGGTACATTATGACCTTGTATATGATAAAGGAACGGCCCTGGGAGAAAAAACAGGTTCAGAAGAGGGAAGATGTTGTGACATATCTGAAATGCCACAAGGGGCTGGGATATTATAATGTAGCTTTTTACATGTATCCAATAGATTTGTGAGTAGTATGCATGATTATTGTAGAGTGCTTATATAAGGTGTGATTTCTTTCAATAAAGTTGAAGCTTGCTCTATCATTCACATTGAATCGGCTGCTTGCTTCCCCTGCCCACCGCAGGTTTGGGTTTTCCTTAGTGAATGGTGCTGAACATTAAGCCCTGCCCATGACCAGTTGAGAATGTTCCTGCCCTGCACTGGCCCAGCAGCCAGCGGGCTCTTTCTCATGGCCAAGCTCTACTCTCCTGTAGAAACCTCTGTTTCGTTTGAGCCAACTTTTAGGATGAGGTTTTTATCTTGAAGCTCCAAGTGTCAAGCAATGGCTTTAAAAACACAGTCTGGATGATGCTGAATCCCTGACTTTGTCTTGCCATTCTGTGGGGAGCCAATATGCACATAAAAAAGCTGATCTGATATACACTTTAAGGGCTAACTCCTTAACAGATATAAAAGCTATTACCTCAGTCAGTATTCTTCTCATTGGGAAGAGGAGGGGGTCCATTGCAGGAGACTAAAGAGGGAAAACAATGAATGCAATTTTACAACATCGCTACAGTTCTGCAAAGCCACAAATGTGTCTACTACCAGATTCAATTACTGTAATTGTTCTGAAACATCCCATACTGGAAAAACTAAACATGCTGTCTCTTCTATTCAAACGAGGTAGGGAAGAGAGATATGCTACCAACATTGTGCCTGTTTACCCAGACTTTTCATAAGTAATTTATCAAGAGGGTTTTATGAGTCCCAGGGTAAGAGGTAAACACTGTGAATGTCAGGATCTACTGACAAGGTAGATAATGCAATACCTTTTACTGGGCCAACAAATAAAATATTATGCACTAGCTTTCAGGCCAAAAAGGCTCTGTCTTTTGGATGCTGTCAGAATTTCCAGAGTATGGCATTTAAATGAGGCAGCTGATTTAAAGCATTTCAGCTGTCCAACTTAAATCACATCTTAGGGCTAAATCAAAAAGAAAAGCCTTTGGGGAGAAAAAGACAGGCAAGATGTCCATAAACCCTATTTCCTCCATTTTAGAGTTTATGTTTATGACCTGTTCAATGCTTTTACACCTCTTCCAGAAGTACCCCTAAATCCCCTTTACTTCTCATAAGAGTTAATTTCACTGCAGACCCCAAGATGATGAAGAATCACCGTACATTTTTTACAATTGCAAATCAGCACTCTCTGTGCTAAAAGACAGCAGTAAGCATTCTTTAAACAGGCTTCCTTAAGGTTTAATTCCCAGTGTAAGGGAAGAACTACAGCTAACAATAGGCAGTCACTTTAAAGCAATCAACACCTTGGCTTCTAAGATTTATGGAACCCTCAGACCCATGAAACTGCTTAACCTATGCTATACAAAAGGCAATTTTATAGCTTAAATGAATGATAAGAATGTTCTGTTTCTTAACAGTGAAAGCAGGAGATGTAGTTGTCTAACATCTCAGACTCAAAAATCTGTCACTAAATTAGGACAAATTAAAAAATGTAGTGCACCTGAACCATAACCAGTACCTTATTTTTTGTAATTTGTAGATTAACCTTCTCTATTATTTATAATAATGTATCAGGTCCTTTCCATCTAGTGATCTAGCAGTCATTTTTATCTTTTTCCTTATAATAGTCCCTTTGGTATTACCTAAATATTTTCAAATATATTACCCATGTTGTCGAACTGCTGATAATAATTAACAAAGTAGCATACTAAGAAACACAGCTGTCTCTCTAGATTAGGAATCAAATGCCATCTCTGCATTCATGCAGAATTCTGCTTTTTCAGAACTATGTGTACACTCTGTAGTTATTTTTCCAAACAACAATGATAAGAAAGCAAGTATGTCATGTGTTACTCTAATTCTAAGCATGGATACAGTGACAGAGAGGTAAAATGACTAGCCTAGGGTCACACAAAACAAAGTGGGCAGAGGCACTGTAACTAAGGAATACCCACTGCACAGCTCAAACCCTTGTTTGCTTTGTAGCCACGCCCTTTAGGAATTACATGGTTTTACTTAGTCAGGGTTTAGCTGTTTATTTACAGAACACTGTAGTCTACAATACAAGCCTAGGAATGGCAGTTAGGCAGGGAATAGTTTACTTTTTGAGGTCTAGGCATAAATCTCTTCCCTCATTTGCATACACTTCATAGGTGGCCAATATCTCTTTTCATTTTTAAAAGGGACTATTAAAAACACCATCAGAAATTTTGAGATATAATCTTGGTCTTTGTCACAACTACATTTGAGGACAACTTTAACAGAGCAGCTGCCCTGTCTCCTTTACCCACTAAGAGCTTAGCAACACGTTTAATTTTTGGTGAAAATGGAAGTCTTGATAGCAGTGTGTGTGATGTATTGGTCTGGACACACAATCACAAGATTCACTCCAGCCTTGTTTCAAAGACCACTAGTCTCATCTTCGTGGAAACAAGCACTCGGATTTTCTGGTTGGTGAAGCTGACTTCAGAAATGTAAATGCCTTACCAGTGTTAGTGTAATGGATTAACCCTCCTATGCCAGCCTGGTCCCTCTGGAAAATCTTAAGCAGCATGGTGGGAATACGAGAGTATGGCACCACAAGGACTTCCAGGATATACAGTTCAGCTGAGATACGAACAGCAGTAGAACTGCAGACTTTGTTTACCATCATTGCCCTGAGTATGGGGACCACAGGCAGGTTAGGGTTCTCTACAGGGGAGTAGACCAAGGCCTATAAGAATCTCACCTTCAACTAGTCCTCGATTCAAATGCTGAGTGTAAAACAAATGGAGATATACAGATGCATATACACATTAACAGGCACATGCAACAAAATGTAAATGCCAAATAATAAACTTTCAATTTAAACAGAGGCCAAACCATTATCACTTACTATTACTTTTTACTTATATTTACTTTTATTTTACTTTGTTCTTTATTGTATCACGTAAAATGGTGACTTCTACAAACTTTTCTGGGCCATAGTCTTCTAGGAAACAAGAGAAGTTCTACATGAACACCATTTGCAGGTACTTCTCCAGAATGGCTGCATGTTCAGACTCTTAAAAATAGGGACAGGATATTTTTGAAAGGTTACCTCATTCACGGCATTAAAGAGTCCTTTAAGACCACACAAAAAATGTCCTGGAGGTACACAAATTCAAGTTCGTATCAGTAAAAAAAAAAAGTTAGTTATGAATAACTGATTCTGGATTAATCACTGTCTTGTTATTCGTAGCAAAATTTCAGTATATTGTTTGTTAGCCTAAAAATAAGGAAATATAACAAGGGACCTTTCCAGGGCTTCTGTAAATAGAAATTATTTTGAAATTTTAAACTCCTTATATTTCTCTAGTTACAGTACTAACTACCTAATTAAAGGTCTTTGAAGTATTAGCTCATTAGCAATTGTGATACACATTTTTTTATAAATTCAATACATCAGAGTGAAAATGTATGTCAATAAAATCACACAGTCCCAAATGAAACTTTTTCCAGGCTATATATATAAAATACACAAATATTGTTCATGTTCATATGCAGGAGGTAGAAAATTTAGAAGGGAAAGTATAGACGATATAAATCTCTAAAATATTAAGTACTAGTAAGAATTTTCTAACAGCAACAGAGCATGTGCTAAGTACATGCTGGAAAAGATAGTAACACCAGTTGCACACTTTCAAATATTGATTCGCTCCAGCAAAGGTAATTTTCTCTGCCGATTCATGTTACTGTTCAGTCTTCTAACTTTCATAGCATCAATAAAAGCAAAATAAGTTTTCTGCTCAGAAATTTTAATGAAGCCTGACTCCAACACACATTAAATACTTTTTTTTTTTTTTTTTAATTGGTTGAGCATTTGTACCTCTCTTTCAAATAGCACTATGTCATACAGGTATGTTCAACCAAATTAAATCAGTTGTCCCCTCTCCCACATAAGTGTTACCATCATGAGAAGTAAAGGACATGTCCTAGTTTTGGCTGGGACGGAATTAATTTTTCTTAGTAGCTGGAATAGTGCTGTGTTTTGGATTCAGTATGGGATCTGGTATAAGAAGAATGTTGATAACACACTGATGTTTTCAGTTGCTAAGATATCGAGGACTTTCCAGATTCCCATGTCCTGCCCATGTACAGGTGTTACTAGAAGCTGGGAGGAAGCACAGCCTGAGCAACGAACCATTGGCGAACGGAATATTCCATATCATATAACATCATACTCAGTATATAGAGGAGGGTCGGTGGGGAAGGGAGGTGCTCTCTCACTTCTGGGATTGTGGTTTTGGGATCTTGGCTTCTTCAGGATCTCTAGCTGGGAATGGACTAGGTATCAGTCAGCAGGTAGTGAGTAATTTCATTGTGCATGACTCATTTGTATTTTCTATTATTATTATCTATTTTCATTTTTAAACTGTTTTTATCTCAACCTACAAGTCTCCTTACCTTTATCCCTCCAGTTCTTTCCCCCATCTGCCAGGCAGGGGAGGGTGAGTGAACAGCTGTGTGGTGGTTGTCTGCTGGCTGGGTTAAAACCATGACAGGACAGTAAGTCACTGGAAAATCAATCTGAACAAAAAAATATTTTCATATAAACAGTGTTGGATCTTTTGTTTCAGAGGTTCTGCATCACTCAGAAGACAAGATAGACAGAAACCATAACCTGATAAAAATGGAAGTCACAAAAGAAGGAAAAGAATCAACCCACCAAGTTAAACACTTGGCCAGATATTCAAATAGAACAGTTAACTTTCTGGGAGACCAGATGGTTCCAGTGATTTTGGTGAGGTTGCCTTTGATCTAACTGAGAATCTGTCCCACTTTTTAAACACTGATTAAAACAATAGAACATGCAATATTCTGGTAGAACCAGAGGCAAAATGTTAGTTGACACAAAAAAGGTATATCTACATTAAAATAAAAAGGATTTCTTATGTTGGATAAGAACATTTCTAAACTCCTTCAGAAAACAATGTGATTGTGTACTTGCACAAGATTTCAGTGCCACAATATAGGGTCAGATTTTTATATTCTGTTCTGCTGTAAATACATGCTACACTCATGCAGGCCCAACTCTCAAAATTTTCTCTCTCCACCCAAATATCCAACTCTCTTCTAGTGATGACATCCTTTACTTCCTCTGTGCTCCAAGCACTCAATGTTGTTACAGTCTGGAAGAAAATACAAAGTATTCAAATTAAAAAGTAAGCATATTTTAAAACAGAAGATGGATAGTGCTTGAAACAAGCTAACCAAAGAAGTGGTAAATGTTGTTTTCTTAACATCTTCATATCAATAATTTTATGCTGCCTTGATCAGATATGCCTATCAAATACTGGTTACTGAGCGTAGTGAATTTCTGTCAGTCAGTGACCTGTCATACATGAATGAACAGCAGGATCCTATCATCCGATGTTGCACACCACGAATCTCATTATCACTTATGTTTGAAGTTCTAACTTTAGATGTTTAAAATAAATGGGTTTAAGGGTTACCTTAAGGATCCGTGTTCGAATCTTTTCCTGTATACATAAAAATATCATCTATTCACTTACCCTTTCTGAAAGTCTAACTTACCTTTCATTATTAACAGTGGATCACTGAAGCTTAAAAAAAAAGCAGACACAAAGCCAGTAAGAAGGTCTTCTAAGAATAATACAGTTTTGCACCAGATGCTGTACTTGCTTAAGTTCAAGCACATTATACTTTGGAGAGTAAAGGTTTTAATATTCAGTGGTTTAGATTCACATTATACCAGTCTGTAAAATTCAATAAGTGTTACTATTTCCTTGTAAATTGTTTTAAAAACACTGATTCAGTCTACTCCAAATCGTGGAAAAAGTTTACATTTCTTAAAATTAATTTTCTAAAGACTGAGCCTCACTGAAAGCTTTATCTATCATAATGGCAACACAGATTTTTCTACAAGATATTTAGTAGTATATTAAAATTACTGAAAGTTCCCTAAGGCACACAGACATTTTTATTTTTATATGGCTGTTTAGTCCTTGACTAGTGAAACACTTCAGAAAGGAAAACAAAATCATCGATGTCCCAATCTGCTGAAGAGCTTCAGGTTTGGCTGAGGACCTGATCTCAGACCTGCTATCACTGTCATGTTCTGTACAGCCCTTCCCTAGTTAATAAGTTCTATGCTTCTATGCACAGATTTAAAAGGTGGTGTAGAATTTTATGCCTGTGTAATTCTCCAAATCCTCTATGTTTTATATCTATCCCATGTGCCTCACTCACACTTTGGATTTTTACTTAATTTCAGCACCTGTTGAACATTACAATCTATTCAAGGAAGGTAGAGACACAGCTCTTGACCTTCATGAATATGTGACAGCAGCTTTCAGACAATGGAACATGGCTCATTTGACAGACAGAGTTGTAGTACTCACTTTCAGAAATTATTTAGTTTCCACATCTTCAAAGAGCAAGCATGCTTCCAACCTGAAAAAAATTAAGTTTACATTAAGAGAAATGTTTAAAAAGAGTGAAGATTCCCACTGCTTTATTCAAACCCTCTTGTGACAGTGGAGGGGATGCTGAAAACAGAGGAGAGAGAGAAGCACTCTGTCCTGTAGCATCAACTGTGCCACTTGGTGCTTCTTGAGACAAGGAAATCTCTTCAATGTTTTATAGATATAGTTGTACATAAAGTTGTCTCTCTTATGAAACTAATCAGTTTTGAAACTAATCAGTGGAGATCACTCATTCAAGCAACATCCATAAAAGCAACCAGGGGTTCCATGTGCTTCAAGATACTTAAAACTGTTTGTCAATACTGAGAACTGAATAATAAAAAAATCAAACTCAGAATAGCTATGCAAAATATTTATCTGCTTAGCTAATAGTCTGTTATCTCCACAGAGATGGTTTCTGGTTGTCTAAACCAGAAAATATGGAGCCACATTTTTATTCTGCAGAGAATCTCAGTAAGGGAACATGCGTACCAAGCCCATTTCATCATTTTATGTGAAGGCTATTTTAAAAGACAGACTATGTATGTGTTCCAGAAATGCTCCTCAAAACAGCACTGTATCACAAGTTTCATAGCACACTAACTCTGCTTAAAGTTATTAATAGATTAGAAGTGTACTCTTCTACAACATGTTAAAAAACACTTTTAATATTAACAAATAGAATATACAAATGCCATACTTACCAATATTTGCTTTATAAGTATCCAAATACATCGTGTTATTTGTTTTATCTGTAAGGTACATTTCCATGTTGCCTTTCTTGTACATTTTGTTGAGTTCACATTCCCAGTGTTAATTTAAGTAACTCTCAGAAATGACAGTGAAAAAACAATAAGATTAATGAACATGCAATACAAACAGAATGAGCGTGACAGGAAGTTTATTGTATGCTTCAGACACAGTTGTTTATTGTCAAATGCACTCAGAAGCAGTAGTTTTCTTCAGCTGTGACATATAAAAGCAGAGTCTTGATTACTCTGTTCTATTGGTAATGGATGAAAGATCCAATAATGGTTAAATTTAACTGACATTTTCTACTTGGCTACCCAGTGAGCAGGTCACCAAGTTAAATGTTTGGGAAAATGTTGCAATACTATAAATACCCAGAATTACTTATTCTAGCTGTTACATTCTTATATAAAAGAATGTACTGCTGATAACTTTTCTGACTGTCTGTAATTTGAATGCATTTGCTTTTTTTACCTTTGCCTGAAATTTGTTGTTTCCTAACAAGATGGCACCTTAAATAAATGCTAAACCAAAGATGTCTGCTCTGCATACTGCAGATGTAAGGAAGGCAAAAAGTCAGACAATTTAGAGAGTCTCTCACGACAAATTATAGATTTAAGAAAGATTCTAACCACTTAGACATATATTTGGAAATTCCATCTAAACTAAGTTTACACGTAAGAGGGATCCTTTCTCTTACAGAAGTCATGACAGTATTCAACTGATCTTGGTTTTGTATGTTGACTGGAAAGAAGATAAATCCTCTACTCCAAAGGTAAAAAAATATCTCAAACATCCTCAGGATGCTCCAAGTCTCCAACAAAACTACTACTATATTAAGATATGCAAAGTGTACCTATTGACATATAATTCAGTAAGAAGAAAAACTACAGCAGGACAAAAATAATTTAAAATTATTAAACTGTCTCATTATCTATGGTAAGGATGGTAACTCATGGTTTTCTCTAGAATACCTACATCTTAATATAACCTTTAATTCAAACTTGGATTTTGCTTTGTCATATACAAACATACTACAATGATTTTCTATTATAGGGAAATTCTCCCTTGCCACTCAGTTCCCACATTTGGATTTCTGAACCCAGGCATAAGGAAAGAGGACTGACTCAGTAATAATTGTGTTCATTACTAACATTTAAACAGCTTACTCTTTCCACGCTCATTTCCTTTGCTAGATGTTTCCACTTGTCATCTTTAACTTGGTTGGTTTGAAATGCAAAGAAATAACTGCATCTATTGATTAACCTGAGATGCAGCACAGCATTTATCAAACCATACTCATGCAAAAAAACCATCTGTATTCCATGTTCAGTGGAAAGTATTTGAATGCTTAGTATCAGCATCTTGTTTGTTTAGGCCTGGCCAGCATTTCCTGGTCTTGCTTCAGCTCCTCCTGCAGTCATCCTCTGGTCTGCTTTGACCCAGCAAAGCAGAAGGTTGAGGAGGAACTTAATGCAAACTGTGGGTGCAGTGGCAATTACAGGCCTCCTAGCTTTCATCTTGTCTGTGCATGGTCTGTGCATGAGACTCCTCATCATATTACATTATGAGGACAGTGAATGTGATAAGGCCACAAGAAAAGTCTGTCTTCCATCAGAGCTTAGGCTACATCTCAGAAATCCTTGCCAGAGATGAATACCTCAGAGTAGTGCAAGAAGTTAACTGAAACTCCAGGGGTAACAGTGAAGTGGGGTCATGGAAAAACCCTATGCTTGGCAATAAAAACTTGCCAGGTGCATAAGTTGTGATTGTCAATTTCTGGATGGGAACTCCATCAGGTCTGGTTCAATCATGTAAAGCCAGCCTCTTGTGATGCTGGTGATCAGCTTTCTTATCATATGTTACTGTGGCTTTTCAATCAAGATAGTCCTACACTGTTGCCTGAGTCCATGTAGAACTACATACTCAGTGATTAGGTAGAAAGTCATTAAATATTTTAGTCAACTACAATGTAAGATCATACTAAATAAGACCAGAAGAAAATTTCAAAAGTTCATTCTTCAAATACAGACTGAAATCCTTCTGTTAATTTTTTTTTTTTTTTTTTTTTTTTTTTTTTTTGAGATAAAAGCCTTTACACGTATTTGTTGTTCTGTTAAGAGTTTCTGGAATGAAACAAAGTTGGCTACAGGTATCAAATTTCTTCAAGGATGCAATTTTAAATCAACTTGAACACAGGCCAAGAATATACAGAAGCTTGTGAATTATTATACAGAGGCTTAAAAGAATTATATATTTGGAGATGACATTCTGCAGTTGTGTACAGAAATAAAACCACAGAAAAACCGCATACAAGTTTCAACTGCAAAATGGAACTTTTTAAAATATTGGATGGAAAACTGAAATTTCTTTGTATCTCTTATGTTAGATATCACAAGAGAAAGTTTGGCTATTAATTAAAGCAAATATTTTCCCATTATTTTGACATGCAGAAGTTTTAAATTGTTTGGATTTTTTGTCTTGTTTTCACACTACAGAGTACCACATTCATCACGCACAGCACAAGTACTTTTGAAAGGTCTTTAAAGCAAACAAATAACATTAATTTACATCTAAGAAGCCAACAGTACGGTTTCCACTTAGAGAACCATGAACCAAGAAACTCAAAAGCACAAATTGATTCTAGCCAAAGAAGATGCCATCTCAGAGAATTCCCCCTTATGCCTTTTTCAAAGGAAGAAACACTATTTCAATTTATTGTGGCTGAGAAGCATATTTTTCAATCAACAATAAAATATGGAGAGTTGATTCGTTAGCATTATGAATTATTGCAATGCGTAAGATGTGAATATCCTTTATATGAAAAGTACTTAAAACATATAAACTAGTTTAAAAATATATGACAAAATAATAATTTACTTATTTTAAATTAAGACAATCACAGTAGAATTTGAACTCACAGCCTTATAAATATACAGTAGTGTTACATTAGCCAGTAGGGTACTTTTGCATCAGTTAATAGTTATGGGAGCTCAAAAGTATTAGGTTACCTCTAGGGAGTGATATTCGTTTTCCATGACTTCAGAAGAAATGGATTAAGAATTACAAAGGAATACTAATAAAGATGCTGAATATCAATGCCTATACATTTTAAAGCCAGTACATTCACTAGTTCATATCAGCAACTAAATTTTTAGATGTCGCAGAGATTTATTATAAGATACCTTGTAATCCTCAAAATTAAGAAAAGGAAATGAGCATTAAAAAGTTAACCTTACAAATACAGGCATTTCTGCATAAAGTAGATTTATAAGGCTTGTGTAAAATGAAAATTTAAAAATGTCCTGTTATTATTGTCTGGACAGTACTGCAGCTTTCCTCACTCATGACCTGATAAAAATTACCTCAAATATAAATATCTAAATTCACATTGACTCCAAGGAAAAGCTGAAAAATAACAACTCATTTTGCAGTTTGGCTTAGAGTTATCATTGAAACATTGGATATAGCTATGGATATGTAAGAAGGCTAAAAAGATTATTGACTCGCGTGTCAGTGTAAGGTGGAAGCTGATAGTTCAAACCAAGAAACCCAGGAACTAAGAAATAATCAAGAGGGTTGAAACTTTCTTTTTATAAGAAGGTGGTGGTTTTCCAGTCACTGCAGTATTTTTAACCTCCCATTCCAAGATAGCAGTGTAGAAAAGACTACTTAAACCACAACTAAAGGAGAAAATCAGATGAAAGTGGGTCTTAGATTCTTCTGGAAATTAAAAGGAAATAGACATCTTTTCCAATCTGTGCCCAGGAATCTTAAGTGGCTGTCTAATAAAATGTAAACTTTTCTAGCAATTTGAAAAATGCTAAACTGATAGAATACTTAAACACAACAGGGTATTTTTTGTTTGTTTGTTTTATTACATTGCTATTAGTTTCTAACAGTGAAAGAAGTTCTTTAAAGCATCCAAGCAGAATATTAATGAGCATAGGAGACTTTTATTTCAAAATAAACACTTGAAATTGGTGTATCAACAACTGGAGTGGTATCATAATCACCAGCTGTGTCATAGTTCCTTCCTTTCCTCTTACGCTTTCTGACAAGGGAAAAAACAAGTTATTAAAATTTGCTACCACATTAGAACACCATCACCACACCAGAAAAAAAACCAGTCATCACCTAACTTCAAAACTTTTACCTTCTATCAAGTGCTGAAAGAAAATACAGTTCCTATTCTTTAACTACAGTGATAAATTGCAAAATCATATTGTTTGGTTTTTTTTGTTTTTTTGTCTGAGAGTGGTATTTAAGTCAAAATCACTTACTTTCTCTATCTCCTTCCAGAGTCTGAAATCTCTTCTGTTCAAGCATTTTATTACTCTCAAGATCTAAATTTCCAATCTCAGATGGATCTCTTGGGACTGACAGGAGTTTGTCAGAAGTACGAGGTTTCATGTTCCAGCAGCCTTGCTGTTTTAAAATCTTAACTTTCCATCTGAGGACCGTCATCAGAGATTGCACCAGCAAATGAGGTTTAAGAAACTTTAAAACTTCATCATCAATTTAAATTTCTCCCTTCTTCAACACTAACAAGAGCACATTTTAAATCCATGGGTAGGATTGCTTTTCTTTCCCCAGTTTTGAAATGCATATTAAGAAGATAATTTCTTTCATGTACTTACGTAAACAGTGATGCCTGAATGTAAATGAAGACCGTTTGTTTGTAACTGCTTTTATCTTCTAAATCACAGTTGTTTTCTTCAAAGCAGCAGAACACACTGATTCCTTTTCAAAGAAGTCTTTTTGACAAAATGGCTCATACACCTGTCAGAGTAATAAGGAATGTTTTTTTATTAAACAAAACCACAATACCCCCAGAAATACCAATGTTAATTACTGTATTGTTTCAAGAAACAAAAACTCACAGAAAAAAATAGCAATTGCCTACATAACACTGTGTATCTAGAAATGGTTGGAAGCTAATTGCAACAAGCCTGAGATGGTTGTTCCAGGACTCACAGTGCAGAGGCTTTGGGAAGAACTAATTCCTTCATCTTTCTGGCTTTTGAATCTTTTGTTTTCTTATCATTTTACTTAGCATGTAGTGACTGTTGCTTTAAGTAGCTACTTCAGCACAAACTGTTATCTGAATTAGAAGAGTCACTGCTTCAGGCAGAAATGCATTTCTTGAGGAAACCAGAGGTGCAACAGCATCTGCACCAGTGTGGCTTGGTGCTGGGTGTGTTGCCAGACATCAGGTGTGGTAGCTGCCCTCCCATCCCTTGGTTCAGACCACAGTCTCTCTTACCTGTGGCTTCTAGAAGCAACTGAGATAAACTTCAGTTCAGTTATGAGTAAATCTGGGGAGGGAGAGAACGTCACATGACACAACAAGGGATGGGACAGGACACGATATTAATATGTGACTGTTGTGGTTTTAGCCCAAGGGGCAACTGAGCACCATTCAGATACTCACTCACCCCTTGTCCTTGGTGGGATGGGAAGGAAGAGACATAACAAAAGTCTCGGAGATTGAGACAAGGACAGGGAGCGCTCACTCACCAGTTATGGTCATGGGCAAAAGAGTCTCAACTTGGGAAGAACATCAATTTAATTTGAACACCACCAACAATAATTTACTAATCAAAGGGATTAGGACAGTGAGAAATACAACCACATCTTAAAATCACCTTCCCCCAACCCCTCCCTTCTTCCCAGGGTCAGCTTTTCTTCTGATTTCTCTGCTTCCTCCCTGCTAGCAGCACAGGGGGACAGGGAATGGGGGTTGCGGTCAGTTTATCACACATGGATTCTGCTGCTCCTTCCTCCCCACGGGGAGGACTCCTCAGTCTTCCCCTGCTCCAGCGTGTGGCCCCTCTCGGGGGAGACAGTCCTCCACAAACTTCTTCAATGTGGGTCCTTCCCACAGGCTGAACCTCTTCACAGGCTGCTCCAGAATGGTTCCCTTCCATGGGCTGCCTTCCTCCCAGCAACTGGCTTGCTCCAGCACAGGCTTCCCTCAGAATTCCAGTCTTCTTTGGCTGCAGCCATCTGCTCTGGCATGGAATCCTCCCTGGGCTTCAGGTGGGTGTCTGCTCCACTATGGACCTCCATGGCTGGCGGCAGTGGGTGGCCCTGCCCTCTCAACCAAGGGCTGCAGGGGACTCTCTGCTCTGGCACACCTCTCCCCCTTCTCCTCCTGCCTTCCACTGACCTCGGTGTTTGCAGACGTGTCTCCCTCACAACTCTCCTCAAAACTGACTCCTCCTCACAGGATCCCCTTCTTAAATATGTTATCGCAGAGGTGCAGCTAATTGGCTCAGCCTTGGCCAGAGGTGGGTCTGACTTGGAACCCGGCAAGCTTTGAGAAGCTTCTAACAGGGCCACAGTTGTAGCCCCCTCTGCCACTACCAAAAACCCTGCCACACACACAAACCCAGCACAATGACCAAAACAAAAAATGAAAAGCCCTCAAGTTACCATTCTGGGACACCACGCTCATTAGCAGAAAGGCAAAGTTTTTATCTCTCTTATTTGCAAATAATGTTATTACTGAAAATTAATAATTATCCCCATAAAAACTGAAATACCACTGTAAGTTTATAACCTGTGTAATTTGAAATCTGGCATTTTCAAACCGATAAACTAGAACTGAACTGTGAATTGGAAGTAACCCCTTCAGGTCAAAGACTTCTCTAGTTTGCCTCAAATGTCACAGAAAATGGGATGTTATGGTTTTTTTTTGTTTGTTTGTTGTTTTTTTTTTTTGTTTTTTTTTTTTTTTTTATAACTGGTTCTATCGTATAGCTTGGTTTTGTAAAAGCACAGACCTAAACAGTGAAATGGAAGTTTTACAATGACACATTTACTTAAGCTTGACGGTTCAGTGTGGGCTCTCTAAGCAGCAGGAAATAAGGGACAACAGACACTTTAAAATCTCTTCTCACCTTTCAGAGTGTTTTGAAAGCGCAAGAAAGAAGACTGAATTAGACAATTAGAGAAGTGTGATTATGCCAAATACAATAAAAGGATCTTTAAGTTTCTGCCTACAAACATGTAAGGCAGACTGACAACCAATGCTGCCCCACCAACCTGAACTAGAAAGGACTGCCAGGCATCATGCAACCCTAACAGAATCAAAGAGCTCATAGCTGCACTATCTATTCCACATGAACTCCTCCCTCAAAATTATTTATGGTAAAATCCCATCACCATCACCAGATCCAAAATTTCACTCACAAGATCCATTCTCAAACAATGCCCCAACTATATCTTGCAAATTCAGAACCTGGCTTTGAGCTTAACTGCAATGGATTTGTTACAGAAAACTTTCTGAATCAAGGCTAAAGAGATGAGGTTGGGTGGTTTGGTGTTTTTTTAAACAAAGAGCAGATGATAGATGACTGTGGATAGGTTGGTTTAACTAAATGTCAGTATATGAATCTTTCAAAACAGATCCCTTTTTGAGTCAGAAGGGAGCTAGTCAATTAATTCCATCCCAAAGCAAATGTTGAGCAACATTAAAACCAGCTGAACTGAACTTCCTCCTAAAGCACCCAGTTCTCTCCATTTGAACAGAAAACTTACACCAAGTTCCATACAGCTAGGATTTTACCTTAGGAATTCTTAGCCTATACTTAAAGTGATGGCCTTAAGCTGCATTTGAAAACCAGGTGCCTTCTTGATTTGTTTATTTTCTAGAGCACATCAGATTTTAGTGAGCTTTCCTGAAAAGTAAAACTTGTGATCATACTGTCTGTTACAGTCCCGTCAACAGGTTAATTTCATGCACATTTGAAAGTGGACTAGATTTTAAGGATATGAAAGGTTTTATTTTTTGTTTGTTTGTTGTTTGTTTGTTTTCCCTTTCCTGGTAGAAATTAACTTCTAGGGAGAAGAGAAAGATAATATTTATCCCCTTAGTAATGGAAAATCAGAAAGAGCTCAGTCCAAATCTGTTTCAAGAGACAGCAGCCAACATACAGGAATTAAAAAAAAATAATAATCTTTTCTCCATTAAGCAGGTGCACAGCTCCAGACAAACCACACTGCCTGCTGTGGTGGTTGCATGAAAAAATGTACAAATGTGGGCTGGTGTGCAATGACCAATGACAATAGGAAAGCAAGTTTCATTAGTTCTGCTACTAATGGAACAGTTTGTTTTAGCTTATAAACGTTCTAGAAAAATGTAACGGCTATTAGAAACTTTGAAGATTACATTTGATCATTAAAGTGTGAAATAGAGAAATTTATGTCTGTTTTAATTGAAAAACTTAATACAACCTTTACGGCAGAGTTACCTTCGGATATATCTGCAAATGTCTGCAGAAAATTTTTTACTGCACATATTTTACATATGCCGGGAGATTCTAAGTATGAGAATTAGATGGTGAAGACAGAGACAAATTAACAGAGATTCAATTAAGATGTTCATAATTAAAATCTGTACACTTAAGACTGATCACTTTGTCCTTTCTACCTTTTCTAGTTCTAATAATAAGGGGAAAAGTTGGTGCAATCCTAAAGGAGTTATTTTAGCACTTCTCAAGGGAATACTTCTCCACTCAATGTATACATGAACTGTAGATTTGATGGTGAGGAGGTCAGCACCTCGTAACCCCATCTGCAACACTCTAAAGAGTTGAATCAGTCTATTGCAGCTAGTCAAGTTTGTACATATGTGAGATAGAAAAATAGATAATGAAGCCACAAGGCCTACAAGGATCAGAAAGACAATTCTCCTGCTTTCCAATGCAGTTTATGTTGCATAAACTATGTGTAGAAACCACCTTGTCTCCTGGAGACTGTCAACACAAGAGGGTCCAAAGATGAAAGCAGATTTGATATAGAAAATGATCTTTAATACTTTCAAGTATGTGGACTTAAAATTAATCACTTAGATTGAAAATTAAGTTTATTTACAAGCAGAGGTTTAAATTCATACTTAAGTTCTTTCTGTAAGTAACTTTATTTCCAGAACTGACAAAAAAATATTGGAGTCAACATAACGAAGAAGAGTTCTGTAGAATTACTCTTATTTGGCAACTATACCAGAATTTAGACCATCAGCTGTGGTGGAGAATATCTAACAGTTCTATCAAAAAAACTGGAGCCACAACTGCCAGAGCAGAATAGGACTTAGGTGGGTAGCAGGAGTATGTACAACAAGCAGCCACCCATGCACTGCAAAACTTGGATTCCATCCTCTCCAGTAGCATCAGAAAAGCTCCATATTCATGCATTAATCATAAGACTATACTGAATTTAAATGTGAAAACCAAAAATAGACAAGTTTAAAAATCACAGAAGCATAGAACAGGTTTGGGTTGGAAGGGACCTTTAAAGGTCATCTAGTCCAACTCTCCTTGAATGACCAGGGACATTTTCATCTAGATCAGGTTTCTCAGAGCCCCATCCAACCTGGTCTTGAATGTTTCTAGGGATGGGGCATCTACCACCACTCTGGGCAACCTATTTCAGTGTTTCACCACCCTTATCATAAAACATTTCCTCCTTATATCTACTTTAAATGTACTCTCTTAATTTAAAACCATTACCCCTTGTCCTATCACTACAGTCCCTGATAAAGAGTCTCCATGTTTCCTGTGGGCCCCTTTTAAGTACTGGAAGGCTGCTCTAAGTTCTCCCCACATCCTTCCTTCTCTTCTCCAGGCTGAACAACCCCAACTCTCTCAGCCTGTCTTCATAAGGGAGGTGCTCCAGCCCCCCAATCATCTTTGTGGCCTCCTCTGGACCCACTCGAGCAGGTCCATGTCCTTGTTATGTTGGGGGCCCCAGAGCTGGACACAGGACTCCAGGTGGGGTCTCATGAGGGCAGAGTAGAGGGGGAGAATCCCCTCCCTTGACCTGTTGGCCACACTTCTCTTAATGCAACCCAGGATAGGGTTGGCTTTCTAGGCTGTGAGGGCACATTGTTGGCTCATGTCCAGCTCTTCATCCACTGGTAACTCCAAGTCCCCCTCAGCAGGGTTGCTCTCAATCCCTTCATCCCCCAGCCTGTTTTGATATCAGGGTTGCCCTGACGCAGGTACAGGACCTTGCAATGTTAGTCTCTATATAGTGTCACAACTGTGTGTCTGAGCACCATCACACTGAGACTCTACAACTGACTGGGAGCATAATGTGGGTCAGATGGTTCCCTCGCCATTTACATGAGGGAATTTATGTCCTTTTCTCCTCAGACTAGAGATGTAGTCAGGAGCAGTTTATCAGGTTTCAATAAAAGTTCCTTCCTTGGGATTAATGGCAAAAGTTGATCAGCAAGCCAACATGTATTGGCTTTATCTAGATCAAAAATACTGAAAAGAAAACAACATAGGAAACAAACCTCTCTTCACTATTAAATACATTTGCACCATCCAATGGATACTTTTGGTAGCTACATTACTGAGGTCTGTGAGTTCCTTTTTCCGTTTGGAGCACTTTGAATGCTCTGACAGACTAGATGTGGTGTTTTCAAGTACACAGAGCTCAAGTTACTAGTTGAGGTCAAAACAAGGGAAGCAGCAAAAAAAACCTTTTCAGTATTTGAGAGCTTCTCCATAGTTTCTGTAAAACTAGTTGAGGGAGGTGGTTACTGAACAGGACCTTAGAGAGGTGATTTGAAAGATAGATAAACACAGCTTCATTTGAATTGGCAATTTGAGACTAGGAAATAAAATTTACATCCTTACTGTACAACATGGAAAAATGGCATGGCAGTCAGCCTGCAGCAAGAGGAAAAGCAAATACTTTTCTTCAGCAAAGCCTGAAGAAAGATCTTCATTAATAAAAAACATGACTCAAGGAAGCTGTGTATGTGAAAGACCCCACCCTATAGAAGTTAATAGAATATAATATTCCTGTAATTTTCCAGAGGGAATTCTGAACTCTGTAACTTTTCTATACAATGCTGAGTTTTATAAATGCTAGATTCTACTGTTTACCACAGATTTATGTGATGGTGGGACAATTAGAATAAGTTGTCTATCATGTTCAAGGTCTTGACTATAGAATCTTATGAGAAATTTTCTTTTAAGAGTCAGTTTTATGAAATTAAAATAATAGCAGGACAGTTAACAGCAGTTATGTGACAGCAGTTACGCAGCAGTTCTGTGACTTCCATGTTATTCAAACAGCGTGAGGCAAAACAATGTGGCACCAATCAGTAGGTGTGGAAGCCTGGGTACTAGAATGAAGGGAGCAGAGAGAGCAGAGGATAATGAAGGAGAAAAGTCAAAATGAAGAAAAATTACCCAGAAAAATGAACAAGCTTCCCAGGAGAAAGAATTTGAAGAAAAAAAAGAGTCTCAGATGTACCACCTTGAAGAATAGGTCTCAGAGAAGGAAACTGATGAGAATGAAAGGAAGGCAAAAAATTAAAAATAAGACCATCGGAATCTGTAACCTTCCACAACCTTAAGATGAAGTACACAAATTGTACACAACACACACATCGTTGTTGATATGTAAGAAATGTTCTTCCCCAAATAAAATACATCCTACTGTGATATATATGCCTGAATTTCAGATGGCCACATTGTATACCAAGGTTGGTTTTGAGACTGAGTTATTTAGGTGTGCAGTAAAGATTACCAGAGTGCTGGTAAAAAGGTCATGCCACACCAAAGTGTTATGCATTTTTATAAGCTACACAGATGCTGATTAGGTAACATTTCAGAACTACATGAAGCACTTTTAGCAGAATTATTTCTTATAGCCATCTCTTAACATGTAAAGTTTAGTACCTGGAATCACAGTGGAAAGAACGAAAAAGCCTGAGATTAACGTATACCTCCAAAATAACTCATCAGTAAGAATGTCACTACTATAAGACAGGATCTCTTTGAGCCTTATAATTCCATTGGCCAATATGAGTCCTGCTAAAGGCTCTTTTTCTGTTTGTTTTACATAGTTTCTTCATATTCTTCTTGGTATTTTCACACATAGGGAATACACATGTGAATACTGAAGGACAGACTAATCTTTGTCCATAGAGATACATTCACATTATAAATTAACCACATGAAGCTCCTGAGGTCCTTACAGATAGAGGACACTGAACTTACCTCTGGAACCAATTATTTTGCCTTCTAAATTCTGGGTCAGAAGGAGAGCATCAGAATTCATCAACTTGAAAAGAAAAAAGTCTCCTAAAGCAACCTGAAAATTTAAAAGTCTCACTGCCAACTAATTCAGGGTGAGTTACTGCATTTTTACATTTTTATTCAAGGTTTACTTCTGTTCCACTTTTGTCCAAACTTTTTTTTTTTTTTTTTCCCCACTGCTTTAAGTGTAAGAAATAATCTTAAAACAAGTCCTTTCCTACACCTGCTAAAATGTTAAACAAACAAATGCTCAGGAAAAAATCTGTATTATTTCACAGCCACTGCTTGTCTTCCTATCTGAAGGCATGGTGACCAAGACTGCAAAGAAAAATTCTTCACTGACACAGAATCTCTGTTTGATCTTTATGATTTCAGTCATCAACGTTTCTGTGTTACCTGTCTTCCACAACCTTTCCTTACATCATAATATTTGTTCCTACCTCAGTCATCTGAGGATTCTCTTGCACATATTTCAAAACCTAAAATATTTATACAGAGTTAATTTATTCATCCACTAGACAAAAGAATGAAATAATAATGTCATGGCTCATGATTATTATTAAAACTGGGAAATACTTTGAATAGTTTTGATGGAAAATTAAATTTATGAAATTTAACTTTCAGTCAAATTTGCTATGAAACAATTTATTATTTTATAATTGCAATATGACACCAAAAATGAAAAGCGCCATTGCACATTAAAAGCAGACACTTTTTCTCTTGCAGTGATCTTATACCAAGAATAGCCTCCCTTCTCATGCATTACAATTTGAAAAAAATTATTTTAGAAGTTTATTGGGATAAATTGGGATCATTCCCCTTAGAAACATGTTGATTACTTAATGTTATTATAAACTATTATGCATTTTTGTATGCAATCTTTTTTGCATTTTTTGTGCATTTTTGGGTAGCTTTTCCACTCTGTTCACAATTTACATCAATTCATATCTTGTTTTGAAGTCAGCTATTAAAGATTCAACATAGCAAAGCAGTGACTCACAATATGTGAAATCCAGACAAGTGCCTTTCCAGACTTTTGATTCTGAGAATAGAATTATGCATCACCATTTAGTGATGTCTTTCCTGGTCTTAATAACATTTGGTGTCTTATAAACAATCTAGAAACCCCTGCCAAGATCCTGAAATCTAGGAAAATCTAATTCTAGTTGGTTAGACTTAACTCCTCTTTCAGTAGTGTCAAATTCTTGCTTGAATGATTTATGCCCCCAAGGTTTCTGTCAGGGTATCATGTAGAAAGCCAAATGCAGACTTAAATGTGTAACATGGAGAGATTTCACGGAAATTAGAGATTTAAGCAAATGAGATGACCAGTCTTTCATGACAGTAAGAGATAGGATCCTAACAGCAATGCAGATCATATGTGCGTCAAACCACCCTCTCCAGATGCCTATAATTTCAGTCTTGAAAGGGGCGGCCTGATGTAATTAATGATCGTGACTTAGGAATCTCTGTTAAATGTCTAAAAAGTTGTGGCACGCACTCCAAATGTCAATCTTTTATATCCTTCACTTGACTAGTGCACTGAAACAGCCCTCATGCTGTACATAAGCCATTTGAGATTCAGAAACTTGCCATCATGGTCTGTGCGGGGGAATCCAGTAGGCATACCTTGAGGAATAACTCCAGGATTTCCTTAATACTTTTTGCATCAAAAAGCCACACAAGGAGGAGGGGTGGTGGTGGTGTAGGGGGGAAGTAAATTAGAATTTGTAAATAAAAAATATCTTAAGCAAGTGTCCTAACAAAGAGACTAGAGTTAGGCATCCAGCTGTTGCTGCTTCATTCATTTGCAGAATCCCGCACATTTTTTGCATAGTGGTAAAGTGCTGCTAAATATGGGTCTACAGGTTATCCAAATGCTTTGGTGACCTGGTTATAATACTGCTGCTGCCCTTTTGTATCAGCCAAGCACCTACAAGTCCACATAGTCACACAAAAGATTCTCTCTGAATCTGGGATATTTATAGGACACCAGATGATTGTGCACAACAATTTTTTTCCTCCAAATCCAGAGATACACATCACAGGAAAGAAAACTAGACTGTTTTAAATATGAGTATGTAGATGGTATTTTACAGGTATGTGTGAATTCAGGATCAAGCCATAATTTATAACTCTATCATTAAACTAATACAAATACTTAGAAGACAACAAAATAATGTATTCTTCCACATGAAATTATGACTTTGAATGCTGATTTTCACCATGTTATTATTTTCTTTCTGACTAAAGTCTACATTTGAGTCTATTAAGAAGAATTTTTCCTTTCAAATCAGTGAAGGTTTCCATTCTTATTTCACTATTTTGGGAACAGTGACAGTTTCTGAATTACAGGTTTCTGTACACTTGTCTGACTCAAATTTATCAGCAGGGTCAGACACGGCAGTGTGAGAATGTCATTGCAATTAGAAAGGTGCTTGTTCTGCCAGGGAGGTGTAAAATACCCCAGCAGTGCACAGTGAAGCCTGTTTTTAATTCGTAAATTAATTGCAGTAAGTATCAAACTACAGCTGGTAAGGCAGCCAGCCAGACATGAACAGGAATTCCAGACTGACAGAGAGTGTTCCTACTGGAAAAAGTGTCTCTACAACATGAACCTCAGCTGTTTGAAGTGATAAACAGGAAAGAGAAAATGCTCTCGAGCATTTGACTTGAAAGTGAGCAACTGAACAGCTGATAGTCTAGATAAAGGTAAAAGAACAGAGTAAAAGCCTTCAAGAACTGCTATATGATATAGTGCAAGACCAAAGGTTTGAGCTTTCATTGTTTTGCAAACTACAGTTGAACTACAAAGCCTCAAAGCAGAACTTTTAGTTTCTACAGCTTCTATACTTAGTTATCCCTTCAACCACTTCCTTTGTTTTTTTTTTTTTTTCCATATGGAGATGAACATTAGTTAAAAGAAAGCAATTATACAGCAAGGTGGCAGCTCCATGATACAGGGTCTCCATCAGCAGTAACAGGAATTCTGAACTCCTTCCTGTGCAGTGATGCTGTTTCACTTTAATGACACAACAATTTGTGAGGCCATCATTCGAATTAACTCACTGAACACATATGAATGAAAATAAATCTTGAGGGAAAAAAAAAAAAGTTATACTCAAAATTCGATGCAGAAGTGAGGGCCTCAAATGAACATCCTTCCTTTTCAGAGAGATGGCTTGCTTTGGTTGCTTCCAACTCTGGAAAAAAGCATTTTCCTTGCTGCTTGTAAATTTTGAGAGTGAATGATGGGAGAGGAAGAGAACTGTGTGAATTCACACAAGGTCTGATCAGGGAAGTGCCATAGGAGGGTGGGAGGGGTAGAAACCCTAAAATACCACAACGGAGTTGTAAGTTAATTTATTGACTGACCTCCTTCATCACCTGCAGTAAGCATACACAATTATTTCTCCATACTTGCAGGGAATGTTTTTGGTGTGACATTATAGATTTGCTACTTATGTAGAGTTGACAGAAGATAAATGAGGGAAGAATGATGCTCCACTGTTCAGCAGAAAGCTTAGGAAAATATGAAACATTCTGACCACTGTAAAAATGGCTAAGTTTGAATGTGACTTACATTAGGAGATAGAGGAATATATGACTATTTCTTTTTTTACTTATGCTAAGTTAAAAAGTGTACTAAAATCCCCTTCACAACATTCTGCAAAGACTAGTCTGATTGTATGAATGCTCATTCGCCACGTGTAACTGTTTGAAAATGCACTGTCCTGGCCTTCTTTAAAAATTAATGTGACCTGAATAATATGGGGACTATACTCTAAAAGTCAACTTAAAAATCAGTTAACTGAAAAGACATCTCAGAGTTCATACCTGTTGGAGTGATCTAGAATTCAAAACTTCACAAGCAAAAATAAACGTAATAGCTAGTGCTACAAAGTCAGGAGCAAACTAGGTAACAGGCTGCAGTCCCTCGGGGGTGTCTCTGCTCTGGTGTGGGTCACTCACATGCTGCAGTCCTCAGGAGTGGCCCTGCCGTGTCATGGGCTGCTGGTGACAACAGCCCCTCAGAGATGTACCTTCCCCAGCACAGAGTGTCTCCTTCCAAGAGTGCATCTCTGGCTATATTTCCTTTGGTTTACATCACCTTGTGTTACCTACCCCAGTGGCTACTGCCCTCAGGTGTGTTTGAGCAAGGCACCATGTTCTGGCATGCAGGCAGGCTGTTGCCCTGTAGCCTGCCCTAAACCCTGCCAGCTCTGACTGGTATTGGAGACCACCTTGGCCACTGGTGCCTGAAAAATACTGGACATAGTGGACTATAAGCCATAAAAAAAAAAAAAAAAAAAGAAACAGATGAACCAGAGATGAAAAGAAACATCAGAAATGACTGATGAGAAAACGTAACTGTAGCACGGCTTTTGACAATTATTGCCTGAAGCTGAAGAGGGATGATATGTTTTGCTCAGGCAAGCTCAGAATGGCTGCAAAATAAGCTGGCAACACCTTGAACAAGTTTGCTTTTCGGTCAATAAAAATAGTAGCAGTTTCCTCTCATAAAGCCTGTAAAATATAATTCTACTACAGTCTCAAAAACATTTAAAATCATATGGTCTTATCAAGTTTCAAAATTCAGTGTTTTTTACTACAGTCATTGGCCTAGTCAGTATTCAGAAAGAAACCAAAAAAGCCAATTATAGAAATGATGAATAATGATAAAAAAAGACCTCCTCAGCTTCAGAAAAAAAAAAAAAAAAATCTCATTTTCAGAGTCCTAAGTTTAATTTACTTCTATACAATAACACACACAATAGACCTACTTATTTTCTGTGTTTTAATAACCTTCTCATGCCAGCAAAACTGACAGGTGGGGAGCTGTAAACCTCTGAATCTGTGCATAGGCTGCAGTCACGGATGGATTCAGAGCTTAAACCAAGGTCTGAAGCATAGGGCAGAAAAACAGCAGTTCATCTCTGTCCTGTGAAGGTGTGTTCATGCAGAGGGGGTTGGTTCCTGGTTAAATACACACTGATGAGAACATTTTCTGTGTTGGACACTTGTCTTCCTTTCCCTTTTCTTCTTTTAAAGCCTACAAGTTCATTCATACAGGCTCTGATAGTAGAGTAAGCTCTTTTGGAAAAGCATTTTCTAGGCTATTCTCATCATCCACACGGTATGAATAATAAATTGAGAATAACCTTCCCTGGAATAAAGCTTCCATCAATCAAAACAAGGATGAAACACATCCACTCATTTACAAACAGAGAGCATATAATCTATTTTTGCTTCTTTGCACACGTTCACTTGTCCATCTGTCATAAAAGAGGGAGGAATGTCATTAAGATCAGGAGTTAAGAGTATAGATCTCATGCTGTTGAATAGTCTCAATGGACTTGTCCACTTCTAAAAAATTGCGCTAATTAAGAACATTAATGCTCAATTTGTCTGACACAAGATTATGCTTGCCTGTGCCAGCTATCCATATATCAAGCCCATCGATCACTGATTCGAGTGTTCAGAATCATACTTAAATATGCCAACAAGCCCAGCTGAAATCATACAAACAATGAACGCGAAAGCACTGACAGCTTCTGGAATTTCTCCTAGGACTGTATTTTCAAGCTATAATCTCTATCCTCAGAGAACAACTGTGCCCTTTAAAAATACCAGACCTTGAAAATAGGTGAGAAGATGATCTCTTCAAATAACTTATAAAAAAAAAAAAAAAAACACAAAAAAAAAGGTAAAAAAAAGCAGCCAAGGACAGGAGATGGTGTTGAAGGAGAAACAGCAAGGTGCAAGTGGGTCAGAGCTGCCTGAGAAAGAAGACCTACGAATTCAGACTGCTTATAATTCACAAATTTAGCTTGTTAAGGCTTTCTGTCCTGTGTTATTTTACACAGATGTCCAGAAGACTTTTCATATGCTTGAAATATAGATATTTCCAAAATACCTATCCTTTTTTTCCAAACACTCCATTTACATTTTGACCATAAGGAAGTAGCATTTTCTTTTTAAAAAGAAACCTAATCAAAATAAAAATGTTGATCCAGAATTGATGCTGTGATTCATGTTTCCATTCTCCCCTCTAAGCTCAATTAGATCTCTCAAGATGCTTTCCTCAGTAACAAGTTGCAATGTAGTGGAATACATGATTGGGAGATGAAGCCAATTTTTATCACTTCAGTCATTCCATTAAAAATTCTGGAGATTTCCATGGGCAGAAGACAATAGATATGAAATGGTTCATTTAGTCAAAACTTAATTTTTCCATTACAATCAGTTTTGACAGAAGATGATTGATTAGCTCAAATTATAAAATAGAAGAACAAAATCGTACTTATTTCTGCATTGAAACATCAAAAAACAACCACTTGGCGTTCCCTTCTGGAATATATATCCTTTAGTTAAAAATATAAGCAAGGTTCAAACATGCTAAAAAAAAAATTTTACTGTTGCCACTATTGTCTTTCTCCCCTACCACATTTGCATTCTCCCTTCCTTCATCTAGTCTCAGGTATTTTATGAAACATTAATTTGAAACAGCAAACTTTCAGATTTTGCTTTTTTTTTTTTTTTTTTTTATAATCCACCATGCTTAGGTATTCTTTAACAACTACTTGTGTGTTCTGATTTTCCTTGTTTCAGTGACAGTCAAAGAACTAACTGTCTAGTAATCAAATAAAACCAGTTCTTGACATACATTTATAAATAGTCTAAACATTAAAATCACTGGAAGTTGCAGGACAGGTTTTACTGCCAAAAAATCCCATGGAAATTGGCATCTTCTCCAAACTTAGAGTACCTAAGCTATGTTAAAGTGGTGTAGACCTCCTTATCAATTATGCTAATTTCAGATTTTGCTAGTATTTGATAATTTGCTAGTAAAATATTTCCTCATAGAAAAACACAGTAAAGGATATATTTCTCTCTTCATTTATGCATAGGCATGCATATATATTTATGTGTTGTATATATACATATATACACATACATACCTTCAGAAGGCAGCAGTCATTTCTAAGTATACGTCACATACAATATAATGCACTCAAACTATAATTGTCACAGTTTTCAATGCTTCACAATTCAGTCCAAAAAGCTCAAAAAATCATCAGAATAGACATAATATTCCTCCTATGAGCAAATTAACATTGTTTCTAAAATCCTAAAAATCTGTTGACAATGTGCATGTTAAATATGCTTTTTAGAATAGATGCTAAAGACATTTGATTGAACAAATGTATATGAATCACCATTAGGAAAAATTCTTCAACTTGTCAAACAAGGTTTCTGAACAACCAAAGCATCTTTGTGAGTTTATATTACCCAGAAAACAGGACCATCAGCAAAAAAATTTGGTTTTACATATGAAAATACCACTAACAGTCAAAAAGCCAAATTCTTTCAACAGCTATCAAGTAGTTGCCACCAAACATGAGATTTTAGACATCATGGTTTTTTTGTAATTTCAAAAATTTTTTTAAAGATAATAATATGTGTGTCTTCTCTATTGAAAGAAGATCACGAGTGAGGTTCTTAGAAAAAACATCTTTTCCATTCTAGCTACACAGCACCAATCTACCACTTTCTTTCTCTCCCAGAGATGACAATATATTAGGGAGTAAAAACAAACAAACAGCAAATGATTAAGTAAATAAGAGATTTTAAAGTAGCAAAGGAAAAAACCAAGATGTTATACGCCACAGAACTTTGCTTTTATCACCTAACTAGAAGGTAATTTTTACAAAAGCTATTTTGCTGTTCTTGTAATTAAAAGCTATACCAATGAGTTCCACTTTTCTTCTGTGAATCAAAGCACACCACTTTACATTATTACATGACTTGAAGACCATTTCTTACTGCAACATTCAAGGCTGGAGCATTGCATCCTCCCATACTGTAAATTCAACAAAATCTTCATATGTATACAGAAACAAGCAAATAACAACAAAAACCTGATTTTATAAGTTGGCACAGCAGCAAGCTGCTTATAGGAATCAACACTGATTCTACTCTAATCAAGAACACTTTTGGAAGAGACAGTTCGTTACTATTCAGGTCAGACTAATCAAGTGACCAAACTGCTTTGAACCTTGTATGCTACTCTTTGAAGAAATCACGGAACATATAAACAAAAAATTAAAAAATAATTGACAGTGAACACACAAAAGCTATTCAAGCTACTACCAGGGAGACAAGAATCAAGAAAGCTGTGTTACTAAACCAAAATAATCTTTCAAGTTTGACCAAGTAAACAAGTACAACTGTACGTATTTGCTTGGACTTAATTCTGCAGTTAACCAGTGTCCTAAAAAGACATGAATCTCACAGAGAACAGTCATTCATTGTGGTTTCCCTGCTCCAAATGCATGCAGTCTGGAGTGTCAAATACATTAGTGAACAGCTTATTAAATTTATCCTTAAACATAGCCATCTGTTTCTCAATATAGGGTTTGTTATTTTGTTTTATATCTGACAACACATTTGTTTTCATTTACAATGTATTATTGCTCAGGGTGCTCTTCTGCAATGAACTGTATTGTTCTGAATCTAAGAAATTTTAGAAGACAATTACAAGAAATTATCAGCTAACAATCAACATGTTACCAAACTATACTTCTTCAAGATCTTTTACATGAAAGACTAATGTTAGGTCAAAGGACCATACTGCCAACTATTTTATTCAGCATTGTGAAGTGGTATGCAATCATTTTAAATTAACTAGTAGATGGTTTCACTTCCTCTTCTCAAAGGACTGTTGAGGAGGGTCTGAACAAATGTTTGTCCTACAGAGAGGAGGTCTACATGCTCTGTGTTCCAACTTTCTTATAAAGTTGCTTGAAAGAACTGTAAGATAACAGGCTGATGGCAACAACGCCTGTAAAATGATACTTCTGGTATGTCTTCTTTTCATTCCAATACTGCTGGACAATCTAATTTCTTTTTTTCAGGTTGGTTTAGGATTAAGATCAATTAAATCAACTTTGCTCATTGCAAATGAAGTAGGAGTGACATTTATTGTCATGGGAAGGGGTAGAATGGTGTTTCTGAAACATCTTTTGGTAGATTAGACAATTTATTGCTAAAATAGTTCAGAGGCATTTGGGCTTTGAAAAAAAGGGTTTAGATTCTCAAAGAGCAACACAGACTGGAATCACTTTTTTCTTATGGCTGTTCAGAGAGAAAATAATGATCTTTCTATGTTATGTTTGACCAGATCACTCAAGGTTGCAATAAGAAATGTCTTACCATGCAGTGGACTACACTGAGCTAGTAAGAGTGAGCACACCTGTTCCATCTGTAAACAGATTTATTATTGCGAACTTCTGACAGACATTTGATTCCAAGCATGACAAATAAGTCGTTGCTACAGGCAACATTTTACCTTACTATCTGGTATACAGCAATGTGGTATCTCTAAGAAAAAATAGCAGTAATATTTACATTTATAGTAAGTTGCTAGGGAATTGAAAAGGCGTGGACTGGTTTTCAGACACCTGGTTATATTTTAGGAAGCCAAGTTTGAAATTTCAGACTGGATGTTCCTCTTTTCTACATCTTCTGGATGTTTAGGCATAATATTACCTCTTGCGAAAACAAGGCAAAAATGTTAAAGGTGATACTTAGACCTAAACAGTGTGCCTTTCCTCATTCAGTAGTAGCTCACCATTTTCTATCAGTCATGCAGAGCTTTACTTACAGAACTTTGTGTGGCAACAACCTCATGCAGTGCTTTGAAAAATGCAAAAGCTAACATTGAAATCTGTGCATGGAAACTATTATTCCATATTTACTCGATCCATTTTCTTCCACAAATACTGTTTCTCTTCATCCATCTCGTTCATGAAGTACTTTGAAATGCCTGCCTCACAAATACTCAAGAAGAAAAGAACTTTTAAAGAAACAGACTAGCAACAGAATAAAATATGAATGGAAGACACAGCTTTCCTCTTTTGTCATTTTGAAGAGAGTCAGGATGCCAGGGGACGGGGCAAAAGAGAATGAAATGTGCAGCCAATATGATAAAAATCAATCCTATGAAAGGGAGATGATCCTCTTAAGATGTTATTTATTAATAAGATGGCCATCTCTACAGCATATCCTGTGTAACAGTCAGTAAATATTTGAAGGCGTATCTTGTATGAATGCATTTTATTCTGCCATGTCTAGTCAGACAACTGAATGGTTAAATGTGTACTTGTCCCTGAACACCTTAAATGATCATAAAACAGCTCCTCTATGTATTATCATCCAGAATCCCTGAAGCAAGAAAAATGAGAATAACAAATATTCGTTGCTTGTTCTATATATTGAAAAATGGGTTGCCATGTTAAGAAAGCCCCCCTTTTCCAGTAGGAACATGAGTTTTCAAAACAAATTATGAAAGATTTCATTTCTCTTACTTTTCATCAATAAACATTTTATTTGTAATAAATTCTAAAAGTTAGCTCTAGATTTAGGTTTTTTAAAAAATCAGGTAATTACAAAACAAAAATGCAACCCACCTCCCTCCTCTCAAAAGCTCTAAGGAATATAAATTTAGATTTCAGATTAAGGATATGAAGCTTAATGAAGAACTCTAGGGACAGGCTGGTTACTAACAGCTACTCTGGGGAACATGTAACAGAGAACTGAGGAGGGACCAAGCTCCATGTGTATGAAGCAAACAGATATTTAAGCTTCCCCTTTACTTCTTTATAAAGCTCAAGCATTCTTGCATTAACTACCAAGTAAAAATATCCACTCTTTTTTGCTTATTCTGACCTCATTAACATCCTGTCGATTGTTTAAGAGAAGATTCTTTTTCATTGTAAATTCTCTTTCAAACAGTACCCACCCCCACCCCCCCCATCCCCATTTCCCTCCAAGGGCCTTTAACTGTGCAGACTACAGATATTTGACAAGTATGACAACTACTTTGAATTAACGCCACAAGATTATTTATGTGCTGCCTTAATTTTAAAGAGCAAACCTGATTAAAATGAAAACCTTGAATTCCAGGATTCTATAAATGAGCTGCAGAATCAGCAGTGCAAGATGGGTATTTCCAGCAAAGGACCATTTTACTAAGACATTTCAAAGAAAAATGGCAATAAATCATTGTCCGTATCAATTACAAATATGCACACACACTCTCCAGTCATAAAGTAATATCTTCTCAAAGTCTGGAGCCCTGAAATGCACCCACTCAATATAGTTAAGAGAAATTAAATCATTTTAGTTAAAAGAAACCTTCTGTCCATTCTACACCTGTGCCAAATTTACACTGCACTAATCATGAAGTTACCGCAATAAAATTTCAAATGGAAATCACAGTCTAGCTTTTTATGAGTGCAAATATTATCTTATCAGAACACAATATAGAAAAAGGAAAAATTTTTGGAGTAATTTAAGAGAGGATGTTATATTACAGCTATGAGTATGAAAAAAACAAAGGTCGGGAGTTGGGGAAAGATGATTTCTTTCAGTGCTAAAACCTGCAGTCTTATTTTATTTCCATAATGCTGTTGCTGAAGTCTACAAGCACTTGACCTGAAGCCTGCGACCATGAGATCTCTCATCTTCCTTACTGAGTATGAACACAAAGTAGTAGTTTATTTTTAATTCAGTTTGAGTAGTCACTTTTGAACATCTGAAGAAGAAATGGTGTAAAAGAAAGTTATACAGCACCTTCAGGGTTCCAAAATGTTTTACAAGCACATGCAAATTATTACACTACCACAGACATGCAGTCACATCTTGGGGAAAGCAAAACAATTAGTCAATAGCACACTGCATCTCACCACATTTTCTTAGGTCATGCGAAAGAATTGAATTAAAATAATAAAATAGGAAACTATGAAGAGATAGAATATAATTTTAACTGAAAACTGCTCAGGAAACGTTTTAACTTTCCTAGTCCCGTAGGCAGTGAATCAGCACTTGAGCAGCAGCACTGTTAGAATGTGTGGTAAGAAGCTTGTTTCCCCAGGCCTGAAGCAGCAGAACAAGCCAGTGCTGTGGGGGTGGGGGAACCCCAGCTGCCCAGTCAGGGATATGACTCCTTGCCCCAGCCCCTGTAGGGCATCCCAGGAGGGCATCAGCCCCACAGGCTGGGCATGATACCCCCCTCTGCGAGTCAGCAGGAGACCCTGTCCTGAGATCACCTCCATGCTGAGGGGTCATTGCTGGGGGATAGGGGCTCATTATGGGGGAAGAGCACTTAGGGATTGCATAAAACTTATTATGGGATATTTAGGGGCAGAATTAAACAGGAAAGGGAGACACCAGGGGGTGCAAGGAGCCAGGCAGTTGAATGTATGTTTGTTCACATGCGCACATGCACGGATGTGTGTGTGTTGATGTGTGTAAAGGTGTTTGTACCAGCAGCTGGAGTGTGGCTGCGGGGCTCAGGGGCTCATGTGTCCTGGTGCAAGCAGCTGAGGAGTCCTGGGATCCAGGGGGAGTATTCTTAAGAGGCATCATCTAAGCCAGATACTGAAGTGATCTGTATTGTATATACATAAATATATGTATATGTTTCCTATTAATGAACATTTATTCTAGTCAGCCAGACAGGGGAAAAGGATGAGGCCATTGGTGCTGTTTGTGTGAGTTCTGAGTTTGTTTGTCTATCTGTGTGGCTTGCTGTGTGTATATGTATATGTATATGTGTGTTGTGTGTGTGTATGTGTGTGTGATTACTGGGGGTACATGCTCAGCTTTGCTACTGGCTGGACCTGGAGCATGAAGCTGGGGCAGCCTTGGCTCTATCGGTCTGCTGGATACAGCAATCTCCACAAGGCCAAAACCAAACCAACACTGAAGGATATTCAGCATGTGCCCTAAGCTTTATTTAGAGAAATATCCAAATGACTTTTGGCCAGGTAGAAAGTAAACTGTACTCTTTAGTGTGTTGCTAACACACAATCAGCTTCTTTTTCTTTATTCTTAATGCTGTTTCTAATCTATGGTCCTATTCTCATACATCCCACTTACTGACCTAAGAGGTGAAAAAATTAAAATGTAGTGAAATCTAGAACACAAATATCCTAAAAATTGAATTGAAGCTCCACCCAAGGCAGTCTGTAGCAGAACAAAACTTTAATTTTATTTTTGTAAATGCACACTCACACAAAAAAATATGTATGTACGTACACACCCTTAAATATACACATGCTTACACACACATATATGTAGCTACATATAAAAGAAAGGTAAGTAAGAAGGAAGAGGCAGCGCCATTAGGCTGGTAACTGACTTCATGTCCTCACCAAAGACAGGGAGTTTTCAGTTTTCAGATCCAGGGCAGATTGTGGTAAGACAGCAAACCCAGCACTGAGAACAAAACAAAGAATATTAGCATAAACTATATTCTATTTTCAGTTGCTTAGTACAGTTTTATTTTTCAGTCTGAAAAGGGCTCCACTGTGTCAGGTCAGATCACCTCCCAGCATGATGTGACCTTCTTTCAGGCTGGTCACTCAAGTGAAGTCAGAGTATTTCTAGGGCACTTAGTTTTAACTGTAGTAGTTTGAGGCTATTTTAGACCCACATTAGCAACTTTCTCTGATATGGGTTGCATAAGCATTTTCCATCATGTTCTCTTGAGTTCACTAGAAGCCAAAATTGCATATGTATATGTAAGGACAATCTAATATGCTCATCTATGAATCACAACAATTCAGTAAAATAGAGACAAGTTAATGTAAAGACTAGTATGTGAGCTCCCAGGTATTATTTCAATGAAATAAAGTCCTTGTTTTGTTTTCCTCCCCCAGCTACGTATAGTTTCTTTGTCTTTATCTATTCAAATTTCAGCTGCATGGAAATTGTTAAAGCAGCACTTCAGCAAGGTTTGAATCAATTACTGAAGTGAAGGTGGAATCCTGCTTGGGTTCCTACTGAACTAGGGAGGTAAGAGAGATTCTGATCTTTCAGTCAAGACTAACTGCTATTGCTAGAAATCATGGCTTACTATATCTAATGTAGCAAAGACAGTGCACATGTGGCCAGGCTCATCTTATTACATGCTTACTCACCCATGCTCTGAGTCAGCCCAGTTCTAGCTCTTCAACCAGGGAAAGTTTCTTCTTGGAAACTTCATTGTCAATGGGACATGAACATATAAGCAAATAATGTCAATCCTTTCCACCCATGCATTTGCGTAACTACAAGTGGAGTTTGTCTTAGATGATTTCTGTCTGGAATTTGTGAGAGGGACAGGGTCTTAAAAACTGAGCACATGCATGTATTCTTTTACTTCTCCAAAGATGAAATGTTTTCTTCCTGGCAGTCTAACCAGAAGGACAAACACTGAGATTTGAAACAAACAATAATATCTAATACTTTTGAAAAGACTAACCTCCAATGTTTTTTAAGGCAGCCTTGTTTTCCTCAGTCAGAAGGAATTCAAATAAACTGAGCGCTATTTAAAAACAAACAAATGAATTATGTCTGAACTCAAGCACAGGGAAGAAACGATGCATGACATTTCCATTAAACTATGCTCAGCATAGACAAACCAGGAGACAATTTACTACATTTCTAAAAGTCCTTCTCCCAAATGCTTTTACTTGAATATGTTGTACACTTACCTATATTTGCATTTGCTTTCTCTCTTATCCTTACATGAAATACTCCAATTTACTTTAACTATGTCCTTTACATAAGAACACGTCTGAACAATAGGAATCTGCAGTCTCCTATAAGAGTTACTTAATAGTCATATAAAAGATAATAGTAACATAATAGGTAAAAATCCCACCTGCAAGACAACTGACTTTTTTTTAGATGCAACTTGCACTTATCTAAAAGGCCTATAGCTTTCATTTTAAAATCTCTTCATCTCCCTACTAGCCTTCCTTCCCATGATACTTATAAATACATAGAACATATTCTGTATGGATAGCTACTGAAATTATCCAGAACACAAACATTGTCATCGATTGTTTACCTGTACAAAACAAGGAATTTTGCCTTTAGTTGGAGTCTCCAATTAAAATTAGCACATAAATAGAAAAACTTGGTATGTCTTACCACTCCACTTTTCAGTGCTAAATTGTATCTTAAAATGTCCATTAAAAGTTTCTGACCTTTAAGCTGAGATTCTCTGTATAATTTCTTTGAGTGACAAAAAAACTGAATCTAATTTATTTAGAAAACATAAATCCATTCTGTATGAATCTTCAACAAGATTATTTTTTCTTCCAGTGTTTGCTAAAAATAAGACTGAATATTTTTTTCATAAACTGCCACTACTGTTCATAGATAAGCTCTGGCTAAAATAACATCAGAAAAAAAGGTTTTGATCAGTCTCTAAAAGTCATCAGGAACTCAACTCTCAATTCACAGCCCCTGAACTTGCCAATACACTTGGGCAATCTTACTTCTACAATTTCTCTATCAATAAGCAAATGATAATTGATTTAATAAAACACCTGGAGAACTATGGTAAAAGGTGCTAAATTATATTACTATTAGTAGTAGTGGATGAAAAACTGAGTATGAGCCAGCAATGTGTGCTTTCAACCCAGAAATCCAACCCTATCCTGGGTTGCATCGAAAGAATTGTGGCCAGCAGGTTGAGGTATTCTCCCCCTCTACTCTGCTGAGGCCCCACCTGGCGTCCTGTGTCCAGCTCTGGGGCCCCCAACACAACAAGGACATGGACCTGCTCGAGTGGGTCCAGAGGAGGCCATGAAGATGATCAGGGGGCTGGAGCACCTCCCTTATGAAGACAGGCTGAGAGAGTTGGGGTTGTTCAGCCTGGAGAAGAGAAGGCTCCGGGGAAATCTTACAGCAGCCTTCCAGTACATAAAGGGGGCTACGGGTAAGATGGGGAGGGACTCTTTATCAGGGACTGTAGGGATAGGATGAGGAGTAACGTTTTTAAACTGAAAGAGGGTAGATTCGGCTTAGATATAAGGAAGAAATTCTTCCCTGTGAGGGTGGTGAGACACTGGAACATGTTGCCCAGAGAAGCTGTGGCTGCCCCCTCCCTGGCAGTGTTCAAGGCCAGGTTGGACGGGGCTTTGAGCAGCCTGGGCTAGTGGAAGGTGTCCCTGCTCATGGCAGGGGGGTTGGAACTAGATGATCTTTAAGGTCCCTTTCCAATCCAAAACATTCTATGATTCTATGAAGTAACATTAAGCAGATTTGCCACCAAGTTTCTTTTTATTTACAGAACAAGTTAAATCCCCTCTTTCAAAGAAAGCCTCCTGCACACAGGTCAGAGCTTCACAGTGACAACTCAAGAAGGAAAATCCAACAGACTTTAAGCATTACCCTGCTTTACCATAATTAATTAATCTCCATCATAAAAACAAGCAAGCATTGGTGATAATTCTTTATGATGACATAAAAAGATTTTCTTTCTCACCCCCAAGAACTAGGTAATATTACTGCTTCTGGAGGATAATATTAGACACTTTCTCCTTCCCTTCCACCTGACCATTGCTCAGACAGAGAATTCTCACTCTGACTAATCTCTGCAGGCTACATTTTCCGTTCACAGCTCACTGCAGCTGGAGTGCTGGGCTTTCTCCCAACCATAACATTTCTGTGCTAATGTAATAGTTCCTCTGCCATTTTTCAAAACACTAGTAAACAAAATAATATTTTATGAGGCAACCTCAAAATTTTGGAAACTAGAACTAATCAGTGTCCCCAGTAGGGCAAATTAAGAGGAAGATACATTCTGAACCACTATGTATTTGAACAGAACACAAAGCCAAATGTCTTTTATAACTCTGTATCATGTGCCATGGTGAGACTTAAGAGAGAGCTTTTGGGCTTCTAAATAGTTTGGCTAGTTTTCCAATTCTTTCTGTACATTTTGGAACATGGAAAGTCTTGTGCAGTTCAGTTCACTATCAAAAACTGATTCAAATGATTTCTCTGGCAATCAGAAGTTTTTTACTACTTCTTAGTCTTAGCCCATTAAGTACCAAATTATTTTGAGACTTTTTGATGCTTCAGCTCTTTGAATTTTTAATTTGTGCAAAACAAGGAGTAATAGTATGTGTTCATGCAGACAGACACATACAGGAAAATGAGATACTGACTGCCTTTTTCTTCCCAAATACCACTGTTTATTACAGAACTCTACCTGCTCTTCCATCTTAATTTAATCTCCTTTTTATTGAGAATTAGTATGCATTAATTATCAAAAATGTATTAGTATAAATAATATTAAAGAGAAAACCCCTTCATATATATATCTTAAATAAAGGTTTTTAAGATATCAGCAAATACCTGATCTTGTTGATATTTAAAGTTTCCACAAAAACCTAAACCCCAAACTACTATATACTAAAGAGAAAGAGGAGCACATAGTTGGCACAAGAATCTCTAGTCAAACTCAGACAGTGATAGATTAAAAAAAACCCAACAACCAAACAACAGAGAAAACAAAAGAGAATCTCCACAGGTTGAGATGCAGGCTGGTAATGAGGCATGTAGTACCAGGTATGCTCTGAACAGCCTGGTGGTGGAGCTCCAACAAGACTGACATGCAAAGACTTTTGACCTCTGACATAAACTCTTATAGAAAATTGTTTGCAGTTAATTGGTAAAACCGTGTCAGGAGGAACACAGTCAAGAGAAGGATAAGCTCAAAATGTAGTCCTTGGTGTATTAGGAGCAAGGAAGCTTCAGCTGTTTGGACACATCTGCCAGATGAACAGTAGCTGCTTCCTAGACTGTGCTCTTTGGCTTGGCAGAGGAAGGGCCAGTGATAGAGATGTGGCTGGGAGATGGATGAGAATGATGCAGTAGATACAATAAAGACCCTGAATAGAAAGGAGAGTTAGACACAGCTCACAGCCCATTTCCGTGCTTGTTAGTGTGTACATCATGGGGAAGAGGGGCTAAAGAGAAACATTCTCTATGCATATTTGTAGTTTTGTCTGTTTACTTTTCCTTGCTGATTTGGGAAAACAAGCATAGCTACAGGAATAAATCGTGACATTAATAGATTATATTCAAGTTTGGCTATCATTAAGTAATTTCCACCAGCAAAATCTTTCTGTTGACAACACATGAATCAGAAAGAATCTGGATAGCTTTTCAGGATCTAGGTTGAATAGATAAAATTGGCAGTTAGAAGACATATATATAAAAGATCAAAATGCAAAGCCACTGTATTTCATACAGTTCTGAATTTCATTTGGCAAATCTTTAGAATGAATAAATATGGGAACTCACAACACCATCTTTACTGCAACATTTTCAAAGCTAGAATCACACCTGAAAGATTTAACAGACAAAAAGTGAATGCTGAATCTCTCTTCTGAGAGACTGAATACTGCTGAAAAGCAATACTTCCCTTTATTTCAGACTGACTGCCAGGCACACTTGAGCACCTTCTTTTCAAACCACCACTACACAAGAGGCCAGAGAGATGAGAAAGGAAGGGAAGACTTTCTGATACGCACTCACAGCAGAAACAGATTTTCCTATAAATTTCACAAGAAGAGAGGGGTCTTGTGACACAGACTTATTGAATGGCCCAGGTGGGAAGTGACTCCATTGTTCTTCCATTTCACCACCATCAGCATTCATCTGCATTGCTTTTACTCAACATACTGTCCTATCTCGCTACACGGAATCACAGTCAGCAATGCAAGGAACCGCTTGTTATCTTCAAGAGGCATTGGCAAAAGCTGAATGGGGAAACTGGTTGTATCATTTATACATTTGTTCAATTACACAGTGCTCATCAGACAGGATTAGATGAAAGACAAAGCAGGCCTCTGTCAACCTGTCTTTCCTCTTGTTTTATGAATAGCAGAAACATCCCTGTTAAGGATTTCTTGAAGCTGGACATAATAGAAAAGAAGGAAAAAACCTGATGGTTCCTGGTCAAGCTCTCATCTAATTCAAGTATGACTTTCTGAACTTTCTGACTCTTAATAGACTTCTATGTTGTTTTCTAGATTTTGGAATAATAACAGACACTAGATTCCTATAGATTTAAAAAATAAATAAATAAATAAATAAAGATATCAAAATCCCCAGAGGGGATTATAAAAGGATTATATTTCTATGCCTTTCCTCAGATCACCATTTGGAGCATTTCTGTATCACAAAGCTACCTACATACTTATTATTGCTCCTTTTTTTTTTTTTTTTTTCCCCTTCTGCTTAGACAGATATTTGTTTTCTCCATTTTCTGTATTCACATTACTTAAATTCAGCTCCTTCATTTTTGTCCTGGTTCAGCTAGGATAGTGTTAAGCTTCCCAACAGAGAGAGAAGGGGAAGGGATCTCCAGCCGGGTTATTCATACCATGCTGGCGTCAGGTCCAGGGGTGGAACCTTTTTCACCTTGCTCTTTGGCGGGCTCGGTGGCGGGAATCCTTTGTCCGTAAACCAGCTACCAGTATTTCTCTGTGTATCTTTTATCTTGCTCACTGTTATTGCTGTTTATTGTTATTATCACTGTTACTGTTGTTGTTGAGATTGTTCTATCACTCTGTTGTATTAAACTCCTTGTTACTTTAGCCCGGGTCTGTGCCTCACTTCCAGCCCGACCGGCCGCGGGTGGGGGAGGGGCAACGGACACGTGCTCTCAGATCCCGGCAGGAATTAAACTTACACAATTTTACCAAGAAAACCACTGAAAAAGAAGGTAAGCTGCCTAAAACTTCAAACCAACCCTGCCTTTACAAGCTATCGTCTGGCCCCAACGTGGCAGGAACTACCTGTTCTTTTTCTAAAATTTAGGATTATGCACACTGTCTCCCATTGGGAAGAGGATCATTTCAGCTCAAACCCAGACATTTCTGGCTTTACATGTCTCTCCCTCTGGAGATGGGTTACTATCTGGGCTTTCAGTCATAATTCCTGGAACAACTTTGTGAATATATCAGAATTCATTATTTTATTATTTCATTATTTACAGATATTCACAAGCATCTGTCAGGAAAAGATCTTAAAAAAACATATATGTGAGGTGAGGTTAGTATGTTCATGTTCTGAGCAAACATCCAGTATCCAGTGACAGGATAAACATGAGGAGATGCTGAACATACCTATTTGGTGCTTGTTCAAAGTGTGGCAATGAACAGATGGACATAGAATAGAATAGTTCAGTTGGAAAGGACCTACAACAATCATCTAGGCCAACAAATTATGAAGTCTGTGTAGTTGTGGCAGGTGCACCCGCTCAATGCAAACAGAGCTTCTTGGCTGCTGAAGTGTAGCGGCTCCTGATGGCCTTTGCTATCGGGGCTGCACAGTACTTGGGGCCTTTGGCCCATGGGAGCTGCCACTGACTGCAGGTCAGATTGGGCCCGGGTATAAATGGAGTTCTCTGGGGGAGCCACTGGAGCTCGTCCCCTGGAGCAGCACGCTGGGGTCAAGGACTCTCCCCTTGGGTCAGGACGCTGCCCAAGGAAACTCCTCAAGGGATGTAGAGTCGGGACGCTGCCCTGAGCAGGTCCTCGAGGTTGAGACCCCTCACTTGTCAGGTGAGTGATAGAGTGTTTTGGCTTGTTGTTAAACTGTAAGAGTTCTTTATTCTGCATTTTAGATTGCTAAACCCTAGGAAGTTGTTCTGTTCTCCTCTCACAGACATTCAAACCTGTAATTCGTGGAGGGCTAGTTGATTGTGTTGATAATAAGTTTTTAATTTTTTGGTGGTTGGTTGCTTATTTGAGAGCCTCCATAAGTAGTCCGAACATCATCTACTCCAAAAGGAACAGTACAACTGTATTACTTTTCCTGAAAAAAAAAAAAAAAAAAAAGAAAGAAAGAAGAAAAGAAAGCATGATCCAGGGCAAAGGGCAGTAGCAATAAAAAAATATCTCCTCTCATTTCCACCCTTAACTGACTCCCAGTAAACCAACAGCTGGGCTATTTACTCTTTTCCTGCTACTGTCCTTTATCTTGCTCACATAGATTCTAATGTGTAGACTGTCTCTGCATCCAGCACTGTCTATTCAATTTCAGATGAAAAATAGAAGTGTAGTATTAACCACCATCACAAGCCCAAAACCTGGCACACCTGTATTCTTGTCTTTTACTCTGTTTTCTCATAATGATGTGTCAGTGACATCCTGTGGACTTTTCTCTCCTGAGAAAAGGTCAGATCTAGGGGTTTGCTATTCTCAGTGCTGTGGTCAATACCTCTTGTACAATGCTATTTTTAGAAGTGATTTCTGGCTGTGTGCTTGAAAAGACAAGGATTATCTTGGACAATTCATTTAACCATTCTGTAGCTCGGCATCCATACATAGGAGAAAGCACTGTAATCTCAAAATTAATGAGAACTGTGCCTCAGTCCTCATTTGCTGAACCTATCCTTAAATCACAGTGTCGATTTCCCCAAGACACAGCCTAAAGACCCTATGAGTACATGCTAGCCACAATACTTATAAATTACAAAAGCAGATATAACTAATGTGACCCCACAGGGGGAAAAAAAAAAAATCATCAAACAAACCACTGAAGCATAGATAATGCAGGGTTTGCTGCTCCTGTCATTTGTAACTGCACCAGCAGTCAGAACACTGTTGTGTACAGAGCATCATGTTTCCTCTCTGCTCCTAGGGCAAGAGTCAGATTTTTCTCAGTGTGATGTCAGGTTTCCAGAAGCAGTGTTACCCGAGCTGCCAGCCTCAAGGACAAGAAGTTAAACAAGAGCATAAATGTCACTCTACAGGGAGTCTGTATGTTTTCCAAGCTAGAAGTTAAACTGAAAGGCTGTAGGAAGCAGACCCCCATCAAGGCCAAAGATTAAAATATAATCACTTCCATACGTGCTTTGTGTACAATATTGCAGTAGTGGCCTGGCATGAAGTTACCTCTCAAATGAGATTTCTCAATTAGCGAAATAGCTTTTCCTGACAATCTAAGCATTACTGTGTTTTTTCAGAAACTTCTCTCTTAGCATGAGCAAAATGATACATTAACAAAGTAAATTCCTTATTCATTAACTCCAAACTGAAAATGCCCTCATAACACAGCTTTTCACAGATGACTATATGACAGAAACCATGCAATGGAAATACATTGTTTCTGAATTATGTAGCACAAGCAGCCTATAAACAAGGCTGAGTTATCACCAAAAACCTTCACAGACACCAACACATCTCCAGCCAAAATCAAGAAACCATGTCTCTGTGGGATATGTTAATTTCTATTCACCATTAATGAGCTTTTCCCATCTTGAAAGTAGGTTTCTCCCTGACCTCCCTTCGCCTTTACCCCTAGCCTCCAAGAACTGGCATACTCAAGTTTCTTCAGCTGCTGTAAAGGGCTCCCATAAAGATCAGCTCCCATTAGCTGGTAAGGATTCGCATCACCTTTTCATGAAAAGGCTGCCTTTGCTCACCCTTCATTTCCATTTTATTACTCACTTCCTTCTAATGAAGTCTTCTCTGCGTTCAGTGCCAGTCCATGCACATACTCTGAATTCCCCTCACACATCTCGTTCTGCTCCCTTAATTCCTCCCAGCGTATTCTTTTTGGAGATTTCTCTCCTCATGAATATTTCAGCAGACTTTTTTGTCTGAGTTACTGTGTGATGCAGTAGTTGAACTATTCCATTTTCATTAGTTTATTGTTTACCATACCTTTCTTTTCCTTTAATTTCTAATGAAATCTTTGCCTTTTCCTCCCCTCCCTGCACATCACACTCATAACACATGTAGAGAGTGAAGACCAGACAGATGGACACATAAATTTCTTTTGATACTGTTTTGCATTTTACTAGGAAAATCCTCACCACACCAGCAACACAAGAAAACAATCTGATTTTACCTATGTATTATTTAAAACTGGAAGCGATGTATCACAAAATAACACGGGATGGAAATGTGTAAGTGGGTCCTCATAGACTTCTAGGGCAAAGCTGACTAAGCTTCAGCAAATGAAATACAAAACACTAAAGCTGTTTTGCTGCTGGCCCCTGTGGATAACAGCAGGCCCCCTGTGCAAATCCACTGGCTTAATATAGGAGTTACTCTATAGAGCACAAGCTTCAATTCTGCACCCTACTGCTTGTGCAGGTGTTGTAGTTTATAGACAGGGAACTCTCCTTCCTTGATTCCTCAACCATTTGCTCATCCAGTTCAGCATCTGTCACTGTGCTTTCCTCCTTGATGCAACTGTAATTTTCCCACTTATTCAGAAAATCTAACAGCTGCAATTCAGAAAGCAGGCTCACCTTAAGGAAGCATCTGAATGAAGCAGAACCGTGAGCAGGTGTTCATTTCAGTCTTATCATCACTCTCAGCACACACATCTTCTCATTTTCTTTCTCTAGCTGAGAGGGGGTGACAAAGGAAGGCAGAAGCCTCCCCATTTCCACACCGTGGTGTGTTGGGTTTTTTTGCTACAGTGATAAATCTTCCAGGAGATTAAGAATTCTGCGGATAGATTTGAAAGTAGATTGCTGCTGATCTGCTTTTGCTAAAAACGACACATCTTGCAAGTACAAATAAAAATGCATTGGTGGAAGGAAGGTGGGAGAGGAATAGTTCTGTACCTCCAAGTTTCAGAATCTAATAATAAATGTGATTATATAACCTCAAAGTTATATTTGGCCCAGTTCTACTCTGAAAACCCCTCAGTCAAAACACCCATGGCTTCTTAACTGGCATCCACATAGGGTTACCATACTGACTGCAAAGACAAAAGGTCAGGGATACTTCTAATATAGCGTCAACTGTTGAGCTCATCTGACCCCAGGAGGTTCCTGAGCAACAGAAGTGTCAATAACCTAATGGGGCCTGAATACCAGTGTCCTGCTGCATGTGTACTGGATGGAAGTAAGGAGTGTATGAGTGGGCAGGGAAAAAGAAAAAAAGATAACTCAGTGGGTCAGGGGCTGACACATTTCTTATTTGAGTGCCAGAGTGATGTCACCGTCTTCCTCACCTCAGCAGAAAGATGTTCAGCATTTGTGCTGTGCAACTGGCTAAAAGGCCAAACAAGGTTGTGTTGTCTGTTTCAGAGCCAGTTTTCATTAGACAAGAAAAAAATAATTAAAAGGCTGCTAAAATTAACGATCGTTGATGACATAAAATGGAGGTATTCTTCTCTTGAAGGAAAGCTTAACAGGGCCTTTCTTGGGCATTATCTGTAGTAGGGGAAACAACTGTAAACCAAAGACCAAATGATTAAATCCCGACACTTTGAACAGGCATTCCTTGTATCTGTCCTGTAGCTGAGGCACTGGAACAGAAAACTAAAGTTGCTTAACTGTGGTGAGATGTTACTGATACCAGTAATGGAATCTGGACTTCTCAGCATTCTGTCCCTGTCCTCCCACCCTCCGAGTCACATACAGCCCCAGAAAGAGCAACCATGTTGCCAACAGCAACAAAACCACAGAAATCCCACAATGTTCTGCCACAGAAAAAGGGAAAGGAACTTCTTTGCCATGCATTTTTAAGTCTGTTACATTATGCAGGTTGTCCAGATGGCTTGTCAGCAGCACTTTGCTTCATCACCTTTGCAATTAGAAATCATGAAAGCTGGTAAGTCTGACAGACCACAAATATTTCACAGGAATCAGTAAAATTTATCTCAGGAAGTTCACAGTTTAGTTTTGTGTTCAGAGACCTCTCAGGTGAAATTGCTGTTTTTGAAGGATTTGTAATAAACAGCTAGAAGATTTAATACTTACATTTGTATCACTGACAGAGGCAAAGCAACTTCCTCAGTTACATACTGTATAAACAGAAAGCACTTAAATAGGAAGACTTGCATCCTGAGCGGAGATGTTAAGTTACACCAGTTCTCTATGCCCACTCAGGTGTTGTTACTGTGTTCAAGCACCAGTTTTGTTCCACCTTTTCCCAGAGCTCAGAAGTGAAAGCAGTCACCAAGAACATAGGTGATCCAAGGACAAGAGGGTCTTGTCAAGTCCTACATCTCCTATGAAGTGTACTAAAGTCAAGAAAGAAGGTTTTCTGGAGTATCCACCCATTCTCCAACTACACACATTTGGGGGTTTTTGGCAACCTATTTTTAGCTGTCCAACTTTGAAGGCATCAAACATGAATCCTAGCTACAGATTCTACTAGATAACAAGATGAATAAGGAAGAAGAATGCCAGAGTTCAACAGCAGACTCTTTGCTTATATGTTCTTTGATACTTTTGGAAAACTTAAAAGCCAAAGATTAACTTTTTAATTAAGAATAATAATTTAAAAAGCCTTTGAACAAAATTTGGATTTGAACATTATGATGTTGTCAATAACCACCACTTCTAGTTCCTTTATCAGCCTGATTTTGTTTTACTGCAGAAAAGGAAGGAAAATAGTACTATAATTCAGAATATGAAAAAATTAAATTGTTAGCTTGGCTTCAGGCAAGTCACTTAATTTCCTATCTTAAAAATAGAGCTGATACTGTCTTTCTGCTTCCATTTTCTCCATTTAGACTGACTTTTGCAGGAAATGAACTATTTCTCAGCCTTATTATGGAGCATACCTAGTCCAATGAAGTCTTCTTCTAGTTTGGAATTTCATAACAGCATTTTAAGAGAAAGATCGATGCTAGTAAAGACTTCGGGACAAAGGAAAGTTTTTTCAAAATGTATGCTGTAATTTTACTGCACAGTCTTAGAAAAACATATGCTTTTAGATGAAGTGTTTAACCTTAGTGACAGAAAGTCTGCATGCTCAGAAAGGTTGTGTATCAAATGATTTTAATTATGCCTTCAGTCAGAAGTGGACAAGGATTTAAATAGCTGATGACACAAGAGCAACCGCACTGAAAAGTGTTGAACTACAAGGAAAACTTTTAAGATATTTTACCTGCATACTAAGCTGAAGTATCTTTTTCCCAGCCATAAAGATGCTGGATATATACCTCATTCAGTTCTTGACACCAAAACTGAAACAGTGGAATAAAAAAGTCACAAGTTGCCCGTAGTTAAATAATAATAGCAGCAACTCCAGCTCAGAACCTTTTCTGTATACAAAGGAAACTTCAGGCCTACACTGCATAACTGAGCTGCTTTCCCCGGTATTTCTTATTTTCTGCAAGAGCCCCTCCATTTCTATACAGCTCTGAACATGCATCAAAGTGCTCTAAGGACCTTCCTCTATCACACAGAGCTCCACCCTGTTTCCTTGGCAGCTAATCCACAGGAAAGAGAAAGTTTGGGACTGACAAGCTTCTGCTTTTATGCTCTTTGAAGGTGGGGCTCTTGAATGGCCTCTATAATAAAAAAAAAAAAAAAAGTTGTTTGTCAAGCCTCTTGCCTCCAATGCTGAAACAAACTACTTCAGGCTCTCTCCAAAGTGCACTGCAGCAGGATAAGTATTTTCTTCATCTTTCTCTCATTATTTTAACAATTACAGCTAAGCTTCAAGACTTCAGGTTTCCAAGCAAACGGTTGAAGTTTTGCTATGTTTTGTCAGGAAATAGGCTTAGACAGTAGGCCCTAGAGAGGACTGTCATCCTAAGATTGCAGTAGTCTGTTTTGTATTAGGTCTTAATTGCACTGCCCTCATATTTGTGTAATTTCCAACCACTCATTAGGCAAGGCAACTAGCATCAGTCATGTGTGATTCACTCTGTCACCCTCCCCTCCAAGGACAACCCTGTGCACATTGCAGTGTTTTGGCAGAACACGTATTGTTCTTCTGCTGTATAGGGTAGATGAGAAAAAGCACCTGTTGTGGTTGGAAGAGGAATGTGGGAAGTTGGTGGCTGTTTCTTCTTCCCCCAACTTTATATTGCTGAGCATGATGCCATATGGTATGGGATATCCCTTTGGTCAGTTGGGATCAGCTGTCCCGGCTGTGTCTCTTCCCATCCTCTTGTGCACCCCCAGCCTCCTCGCTGGCGGAGTGATGTGAGAAACAGAAAAGACCTTGACTCTATGTGAGCACTGCTCAACAATAACTAAAACAACCCTGAATTATCAACACTGTTTTGATCACAAATACAAACCAGCCCCATACTAGCCACTGTAAAGAAATTTAACTCTATTGCAGCCAAAACCAGTACACCAAGTAACTGTTATATGTGATGGAGCCCTGTTTGCCTGAAGATGGCTGAATACCTGCCTTCTGATAGGAAGTAGTGAATTCCTTGTTTTGCTTTGCTTATGTGTGTGGCTTTTCCTTTACCTATTAAAACAGTCTTTATTTCAACCCCTGAGTTTTCACACATTTATTCTTCCAACTCTCTACTCCATCCCACCAGGGGGGAGTGAGTGATTTAGTTGCCAGCTGGGGTTAAACTACAACACTCCACACAATAACCCCACAGTGCCTTGAAGAAGAGTGTATAACAGCATTGCCTACCCTAGCAGGCCACACTTCAGGATCAGTGCTGACCAGTGTGTCCCCACTCCTCACATACCCCTCATATAATCACACCCCTAGATTCACATAAACTCCATTTCACGGTCCCAGGATAACTCAGATTTCCCTTTAGGGTGGAAAGAAGATAAAACTGATTCTCATGATTCCCCTGGATAACATATTTCTGTTACAAGTTGGGAAGCTAAAGTCAAGAGGATTGCTCTCTTCTAAACTTCTAGAAACAAGTGTGACTTTTTTCACTTTTTACTTGTTATCTATTCCCTTGCCTTCCTCTCTTTACAGAACCCCTGCTAACAAATGCAAGGTTAATTAACATGCTGCCTTATTGATGGTAAAAGATACTGAATTCTCTGCCTGGGATCCCATTGGTAGAGAACAGAAGAGAAAACCTAGTTCATTCCTCAGAAGATGAAGATGTGCTGAAAAAAAGCTCTTACAAGGTCTAAGGAGAAGTTTTTAAAAGTGCCTGTAGGGTAAGACTGGTGTAACAGTCAAACTAAACCACTTGGCAGTTTATCTTAAAATGTTCAAGTCTGCAACAACACAGCTCATATTGCTAAACATGAGGCTAAATGCAGAAATACAAAACTAAGGAGTAAGAAAAAAACCCTTAATTATTCTTCAAAAGGCTCAAGGTTACATAGTCAGAGCCAGTCTCTGTCATCTAAATCACAGAATTGTTGAGGTTAGAAAAAGACCGCTGGAGATCATCTAGTTTTAACCCCTGTTCAGAGGAACATCACCTAGAGCGCCACTGTGCAACTACTCAGTCAGGTTTTGAGTATCTCCAGGGATGGAGACTTAACCTCTCTTGGCAAACTGTTCTACTGTTTGACCACCCTGACCACTGTAGAAAAGGTTTTTCTTTTTTAAAATGGATTTTCTTGTATTTCAATCTAAACCTAGTTTAGATTTCAATATTTGAATATTGAATAATTTCAATATTTTTATTTCAATCTAAACTTTTTCTTCTTTACCACCTCCATCAGGTATTTATATATACTTATTTAATCACGCTGAACCTTCCTTTCTCCAGGCTAAACAATCCCAGCTGACTCAGCCTCTCATACATGAGACAATTCAAGCCCTTAGTGAGACTTGTGGTACTTTTCTGAGTTCACTTCCATACATCTGTGTCTTTTGTACTGGGGATCCCAGAACTGGACCCAGCACTCCAGATGTATCTCAGCAGTACTGAAAAGAGGGGAAAGATCATTGCCCTCAGCCTGCTGCTAATGCTTTTCCTAATGCTGCCTTGGAGGCTGTTGACCTTCTTTGCTTTGAGGGCACATTGCTGGCTCATGGTCAACACCAGAGCCCCATCTGTTCTTTTCTGCCAAACTGCTTCCCAGTCCAGCTGAAATACCACGGATCACCACAAAACGATTAATTTTCCTTGTATATTCTTTCCTTCTCCTTTCTTTTGTACATTGGTTGGTATTTTGAAATATCCACTCTGAAATAAGAAGCTGACTATTTTCCTCTCACCAGCTTTTGCAGTCATGTGCCATTCCTAGACAATAACTAATCTGTACCATGATGTGCAACAACAGAGTTCATTGTTTAGGTGTCCATCATCTCAAAGTATTAATCGTGACTTTTGTTTTGATATATTTTTGAGAAGACTGACAACCCATTGCCAAATCCCCATCTTAAGAACAAGACTGTTCACACACTGCTGTGCACAGTGGGATTGTATTATGTGATGTATAGTGCTCTTTTAAAAGAACACGCATATTTTACCTTCTTTTCTTTTGCCCAACCATGAAAATTCAGTACAGATTTTTGTACAGGTGCTTTCCTACAAGCAATTATAACAAGAACTTCCATCTCTAAAAGTATGGTACAGAATAGAAAGAAAATCCCTAGAAACGTAAAAAATAATTCCATTCTCAGCTGAAAACAAGCTTCTCCACCTTGTGTACTCTTTCAGCTGGTCTGGAGATACTCAGTGTACAGTTCAACTATTCCATCTTTGCTACAAGTACCTTTTTTGACCATTCTGCATTGACTTGGCCTCTCTTGGCTACAGTTTTTGTTCCATCACATCACCTGCACCTTCCAGGGAAAAAAAAAAACCCACATACTTTTATTAGTCTTTGCAATCTCAATTCTGTAGAAATGTGGTGTGTAGGGGTTGAGTGCTGCACTAGCATCAGCCTGCAATTTGAATAATACAAAAAAGGTGGCTTACTTCACCACACAGTGTACCCCATAAATAAACCAAGACCACATTACCATAGTCATTGTAGTCTGAAAAAATATTGTATTGAGACACAAGTAGCAGAGACGAAAAACAAGACATCAGAAATTTCATTCTAGTGCAGGTAGCAGAATTATTTACTGCTACTGGGTCATGTTACTCCTAGGTTCCTTAAAAATTACTCCGAAGGAAATATATTCTTATAAATGGCTGCAGGGTTTGGGGATAGGTAGTCTTTTTGCCTACTGCTTAAATTCAGTGCAAATAGGAGATAGTGAGACAGTACTTTCACAGAGGAACTTTTATCTCCTCCATCTTTATCTAAACCATTTAATTTGTTATTTCTTTTAAAATGTTGAATAATTTGACAAAGAAATTAAATACACAGTTAAACTCCTCACATACAAGGAAACCTCGTTTTCATTTAAGTCCTACAGATACTCATTTCTTTCTCAACTACAGTTTGTCTGCACTCAGTGGAGAATGAATCTCATTTCTTTCAGCTTATTACTATCAATAATTTCCCTGTATGTTACATGGGAGACTTAATATAAAAGACTGGTGAGTTTGTACTGAAGGAAGAAGAGGGTAGGGAATTTATGTAACCTTCAATTCTTTTAAATAGATCCCTATATTTGTGTGGAAACATGAAATCAAGCAAAAGTGCTTTGCAAACAGTACCTAAGCCAGGGAAACATACTTCTTTAATAAGTACAAAACGTATATCACAAACGTGAATTTATAGGGTACCAATATCTTGAAATCAGCCCTTCAGATTTTAGCTCACAAGGTAACTTTCTGCACAGCAAGTTAGCTTACAAGTTTGCTGTACAAAAATACAGAGGAGGCGGCTGTTCTGGATGATAGTCAGGTGCTTCTATATTTGTGATATAGATGTTCTGCTAATTTACGTTGCCTGTAATGCATACGGAAGTTGAAGATCAGGAAGATAGAAGAACTTTTCAGGGTACCCTTGACATGAAAATTACTTTTGTGAGAAATATCTATGCACAATTATCAGATGCATTGAAGTAAAAATAGTCAGCTGCTTTTGATAATAGTCAGAATTAGTGTTGGAACAACTCAACTGCACTGAAAAAGGTGAGGGAGATACCAGGGCAGTGATGCCAGCCTTAACTTTCCCTTTCATCCTAGCTCAGTATTTAAGATGAATCCTATTCCTCCCTCATGCTTCACAACTTGGGGAAATCCAGCTAAGTCAAATCTAAAAACTGTATTTTGCTAAATCACTGTTTTCTTTCTTTCCTGTGAACATAATCTGCATGCAGCTCCCTGAGGCATCTGAAACTGCAAAATATAGTCCAGAGCTATAGAGCAGAGCTGAGGAATAAAAACAAAGTGAAAAGAGTAATAAAATCAGATTTTTAGCAGAAAAAAACCCCACAACCATAAGAAGTCAGCTGCAGAGAAGAATGAGACTAACAGGTGAAGAATTAGTTAGGAGGAGGTTAGTGGCAAAGGTTGTGTAAGGGCCTCTTTATTGACATCTGAAGTAAAAATGAGGAGAGGAATAGAAAATGACACCTGTGTAATTACTTAAAAGTACTGAACTTCTTCAGGTACAAGTGGGTAATTTTTAACACAGTTCAGTAACCAAATTGCAGTGCTGGCAGGGAGAGGATAGAGCTTGACAGAGCCTTGGCTGGTTCACATTCAAAGCAAAATTACAGTAGGGACTAAAATAAATTTGCCCTCCGAGTTTACGTTTTATATCACTGGAGTAATGTAACTGGTACAAACCAATACTTTGTTTTAATTTCTTAATTTAAATTTCTTCTTCCATGTTAAACTTTAAAATGGAAGATAGCCTTTTTTTTAAAAAAAAAAAACAAAAAAAAACCAACAACTTTTTGAAGTTTGAGATACCTAAGGGTCTTTAGCATAACAGAGTTAATAGGATTTATTTTTCTGTCTAAAATTCTTCTGGTCAACAACTCTTCCTAAGCTACCTTCAAACCGTAAATGATTTAGGTCTTCATCTTCTATTAATAAAAAGACAATTATACAACTATATATCTAAGAGCTTATAAAGAAGTTCTTAGACATTTGGGTCCTCCCTCTGAAAAACAACTCTCCACAAGGAATCACCAATTAGAAGGTGGTACCCACAAGAGATGCTAATAAGTCCATTAACATTTCATATTTTAATGAGTGATCTGTAGGGAACCATAAAATCACTAAAAAATTTGTGAAGCATAAAGAGTGGTGAAACAGTAAATAATTATGATGAAAGGTCAGTCACAATGTGTGATCTGAATCTCCTGGTGAGTGTTACATGGTACTTTGTGGGTCACACAGGAGGCCAGACCTGTACACTTTGCCTCTCATTAGGCTTCTGTAATTCATGCTTGACACATGTTAATGCGACTAAAATTACATAGCATGACCTCAGCCAGAGCCAGCAGTAGCTTGTCAATGTCTATATGTATACACAACCTTTGTTTTAAATAGTTCCAGTCTGTTAAAAGAGGATTTTATTAGTGACAAACTTGAAGCAATCCTTTAAAAATTATACCACAGCTACACAATCAAAGGACCACTGTAGAGTGCAAGGAGTCCCACAAAGACCTGAACCACATAACACAACAGAAGTCCCAGTCCAGTGCTATGGTCAGGGGGTCAAGAAATTCTGGGATGTGTAAACAGAAACAAAGACAGCAGACTGGACCAGGGAGTCAATTTTACCACCATCTGCAGTGGTGGTTGTGTCGGGTTTACATGGCAGGGTTTTGATAGCAGGTGGGCTGCAAGGGTGGCTTCTGTGAGAAGATGCCAGGACAGTGGTGAACTCTGTGTTTTTCTGTATCTGCACATAGGCTGGATGCTTTTCTGATAAATGTGCTTTAATCACATCTACCATATATGTGAGTCAAACCAAGGCTATGGGCCACAATATGAAGAAATTTAAAGGCTTGTGATACAGAGGTTAGTTTGGATGATACAATAGTCCCTCTAAATTAAATTTTAAGAAAAGACAAAACACAGTAGATTAATGCAAAGATGGACAGAAAGTCTTAGAAACTTCTCACATCCCTGTGAAAGAGCTTCTGCAAAGTGTTCCTCATTGGTGAGATGGAGAAAACGCATGACACTTTTATCAGACCTATTTCTCTCTTTATGACCTAGTTTCTGTCCTCAGAGGAACAGCTCTCATGCTGGGGGTTATCACTGCTGCTCCATACACAGCAAGTATCATAAGAGCCCCCAGAAGGATTTGTGCACTATTTCTCTAAAGATGGTACAAGCAAACAGAAAGCTGTACTTCAGGGGCTCCCAGCCTAGGAGTATGTAAGTGTTGAAGGAACAGAGCGGTGTCAGTGGGGAAGAGGTCCCTGGCTGTGGCTGAACCTTTCTTAGGTTGCTTTACATATCAAGTGGGTGAAGTATCTCAGTTTGTCCCCAGATCTGCATGGTAAGCATCCTTTTCCATCAGTTTTACCCAGTGAGAAAAGCATGAAATACTGGAAACAGCCATGACAGGAGTATCAACACACTTTAACATGTACAAGTTGAATATTTTGGTAAATTTAAGAATTGTTTGTGGGCCTTGGTAGAGAAGGCAGAGTATAGCTAGAGGTTATAACCAGAGATGAAGATCTGGTCAGAGATGAACTTGGAGGTTGCACATGAACTTGAGAATGGGTGTGAAAGATGAGGCAGAGAGAGCAAAGGTCCTCTGAAAAGGAAAGCTTTCAGCCCGACAGCAAACCCCTTCTGCAGGAATCATCTGCTTTACTTGCACTGGAAATCTGAGTTCACAAGGCTTGCACAGTGCAGGCCTCCAACCTAATGGTGCCTTGCATTGACATCTCTGCAAACAATTCCTTCTTGCCCAGGTTTTCTGAGGCAGCACAGGTTTTCCTGGCCACTGCAGAAGCCCTGCCAGATGCCACCTCTATGGTGCACCATGTCTTCTCAATACATTATATACCTTATAACTCTATAGATATAAATATCCTTTTACTTACCATAACAACACTAAATACAATAAACTACCAACAATATAGTGCAGAAATTACCCACCAGGGTAGAGTTCATCTATAACATAATATTTTCAGTTGTGGCCTCTGAAAACAATACTGCCTTTAAAATGCATATAAAAACATGCATTTGCTGTGCATGTAAATTAAATTTTTGCACTGAGCATGCAAAAATACAGAATATAATTTTGCAAGACATCATCCTTTTACTTCTTTGCTTCTCAAGAGTGAAATTTGAAGCAGAACATTAGCATGGATTGTTTTATTTAAAGTTTATGTTAGTGCAGCAACGCTAGGAACAAAATGCTATACTGTAATATACAAAGTGCACGATACCAAGCACATGCAATAAACCTTTTTCCTGTTTTCCCCATATCATATAAATTATAATTAAATGCACAGTTCTTGCCATTGAAGGCAACTTTTGAGAGAAAATTTGCTGATCGATTGAAAACCTAAAGAAAGCCACCAGATTTACAAAAGTTGATTTAGACTTTTGCTTGCTGTTTCATCCAATGAAAAGCAGTAAAATTACATTAATATTTCCTCTATCTCAAAGTTTATAAATAAGAGAGAGTACAGTAAGGAAAAGACTCTCAATGGAAGAAAATTGTTTGAATTTTACTAGGTTGAAAAGAATGAGGAGTGTTGTATGAATTAAGCAGAATATAAATTCTACAGCCTGAAAAAAATACTAATAATACATTTACAAGTTAAATACCTTTTAAGGGTTAACAAGATCAAGACCAAAGCAAGTAGCAGTAGTGGGATCTGTTTGTCTTGACTCAGTCAACAACAAGCAAACCCCAAATTATTATCAAGGTTTCAAAGCCAAGTGTAGCCCTCATGCCATGCTCTTTTCATAAGGCTAGCACTTAAGTTCCTGAATAATAAACTCCCACCAAAATTCCAGAAGACTACATTTCTCATGTAAATTATAAAAGGCAAAATATTTCGAATAAAATTTTGTCAGTTGATAACTAAACTGTATCAACTCACTCTTACTGGAGATGTTTTAGGGCTGGAGATTTTTTTTTTACTGCTTTTCTTTCTACTTTTGTATTTTGGAAGAGTATGGTAACATATCTTTCACTAAACAGTGTTAGAACCACATTTTTTCCCCTTGCTAAGAAAAAATTACAATAAAACTGGTTTTGCCCTTGGTAATTCAATACCACTTCTGAAGAAATCAGAAAGAATTCTGCCATGCCACTCAGATCTCTTTTTTTTCTGAATTCCCTCCCCACTATTTTTTTAATATGTAATTCAATGATTTGACCGATCACATTACTGAACAATATTAACGTTACTGTAACCCAGGTTCTCCATACATAATAGAATAAGCCTTCATTACAAGGCTTTTGCATACTGCTCTACTTTTTAACCTGTACTCTTGCAAGTGATTTAGTATTATAATCTTGCAATTGATATAGTATGTACTATGATTTTAAACCCCCAAGGTGTAACAGCAGCCCCAGTTGCATGGAAGGAACAGCTAGCATTGGCTGGTGTAATCCCAGGTTGAAGTTTTGCAACAATATACTACAAACAGGGGTTTAAACCAACAGGACTGTATAGCTACATAAAATTAAGTACCATCCCAGAAGTTGAACAGTTATTTTCCTTCTATAAAATACATATAAAGAAGGAAGTTATTACAGAAAAAAGAGAGGCAGGAAAAATTTGTGTCTTCTGGTGTCCAATGAAAGCTGTAACTAAAGATCACAGAGGAAGAGAAATGAAATGCTACATTAATTCTGACATGGCAGCAAGAATACATGGAAAAGCAGAGCACCTTGGAAATTTGAAGGGAAGAGCAACCATGTCTCTGTTGAAACCAGCTGTTACTTTCTGAATGTGCGTTCAAACTTTTTTTTTTTTTTTTTTTAACACCAACAGGGCAGATGTTGTACTAGGAGTCTATTATATGCCAGGCAACCAGGACAGAGAGGTGGATGAAAAATTTAGGCAAAATCTCACGATCGCTTGCACTTGTTCTTGTGGGAGACTAACTTCCCAGACATCTGCTGGAAATACAACACAGCAGAGCAGGACCAGTCCCAGAGATTCTTGGAATGTGTGGGAGACAACTTCCTGACACAGCTGGTGAGTGAACCGACCAGAGAAGGTGCCCTGCTGGACCTCCTCTTTGTGAACAGAGAAGGGCTGGTGGATGATCACAGAATCACAGAATTGTCAAGGTTGGAAAAGACCTTGAAGATCATCCAGTCCAACTATGGCACAGCGACCATGAAATAATAGAGTTCTCTATTCTTAGAGAGGCCAGGAGAGGGGGCAGCAGAACTGACATCCTGGACTTCCAAAGGGCTGACTTTGACTTGTTTAGGCACCTGCTTGACAGGATCCCTTGGGAGATTGTCCTGAAGGGTACAGGGGTCCAGGAAGGCTGGGCGCTCTTTAAGAAGGAAGTCTTAATGGCAAAGGAGCAGGCAGTGCCCAGGTGCTGTAAAAGAAGCCGTCAGCAGAGAAGACCACCCTGGCTGAACAACGAGCTTTGGCTGCAACTCAGGGACAAAAGGAGAGTTTACAGCCTTTGGAAGAAGGGACTAGCCACTCACAATGATGACAAAGATGCTGTGAGGCTATGCAGGGCGGAAATCAGGAGGTCTAAAGCCCAGCTGGAAATTAATCTGGCTTCAGCAATCAAGGACAAAAACAAATGTTTCTATAAGTATGTCAGCAGCAAAAGAAAGACCAGGGAGAGCCTCCATTCCCTGCCAGATGCAGGAAGAAACAAGGTAACAAGAGATGAGGAAAAGGCCAAGTGGTTTAATGCCTTCTTTGCCTCAGTCTTTAATAACAAGACTAGTTGTACTGAGGGAATCCAGCCTCCTCAGCCAGAAGACAGAGACTGGGAGAACGACCCCCAACATTCCAGGAGAAGACAGTCAGTGACCTCCTGCATCACACAGACACACACAAGTCTATGGGACCAGATGGGATACACCCGAGGGTGCTGAAGGAGCTGGCTGGGGTGCTCGCCAAGCCGCTTTCCATCATTTAACAGCAGTCCTGGCTGAATGGGGAGGTCCCTACAGATTGGAAATTGGCCAATGTGATGCCCATCTATAAGAAAGGTCAAAAGGATGATCCGGGAAATCACAGGCCTGTCAGCTTGACTTCAGTGCCCGGGAAGCTGATGGAGCAGCTCATCCTGAGTACCATCACACAACACATGTGGGACAACCAGATGCTCAGGCCCAGTCAGCATGGGTTTATGAAAGGCAGGTCCTGCCTGACAAACCTGATCTCCTTCTAGAACAGGGCAACCTGCTTATTGGATGAGGGAAAGGCTGTGGATGTTGTTTACCTTGACTTTAGTAAGGCTTTTGATACTGTTTCCCACAGCATTCTCCTGGCAAAACTGCCTGCTTGAAGTTTGGACAATCGCACACTTAGCTGTGTAAAAAAACGTCTGGACGACCGGGCCCAGAAAGTTGTGGTGAATGGAGTTAAATCCAGTTGGCGGCCAGTCACGAGTGGTGTCCCCCAGGGCTCTGTTTCGGGGCCACACCTGTTTAACATCTTTATTGATGGTCTAGACGAGGGGATCGAGTGCACCCTCAGTCAGTTTGCAGATGACACCAGGTTGGGTGGGAGTGTTGATCTGCTCGAGGGCAGGGAGGCTCTGCAGAGAGACCTGGACAGGCTGGAGCCATGGGCTGAGGCCAACTGGAGGAGTTTCAATAAGGCCAAATGCCGGGGGCTGCCCTTGGGCCACAACAAGCCCCAGCAGCGCTACAGGCTTGGGGAGGAGTGGCTGGAGAGCTGCCAGTCAGAGAGGGACCTGGGGGTGCTGATTGACAGCCGGCTGAACAGGAGCCAGCAGTGTGCCCAGGGGGCCAAGAAGGCCAATGGCATCCTGGCTTGTGTCAGCACTAGCGTGGCCAGCAGGGACAGGGAAGGGATCTGACCCCTGTACTCGGCACTGGTGAGGCCGCCCCTCGATTCCTGTGTTCAGTTTTGGGCCCCTCACTCCAAGAAGGACATTGAATGACTCGAGCGTGTCCAGAGAAGGGCAACGAAGCTGGTGCAGGCTCTGGAGCACAGGTCGTACGGGGAGCGGCTGAGGGAACTGGGGGTGTTTAGTCTGGAGAAGAGGAGGCTGAGGGGAGACCTCATCGCCCTCTACAGCTACCTGAAAGGAGGTTGCAGAGAGATGGGGATGAGTCTCTTTAATCAAGTAATAAGTGATAGAAAAAGAGGCAATGGCCTCAAGTTTCTCCAGGGAAGGTTTAGACTGGACATTAGGAAGCATTTATTTACAGAAGAGGTTGTTAGGATTTGGAATGGGCTGCCCAGGGAGGTGGTGGAGTCCCCATCCCTGGAGGTTTTTAAGAGTTGGGTTGACATAGCGCTGAGGGATATGGTGTAGTTGGGAACTGTCAGTGTTAGGTGAACGGTTGGTTCTTTTCCAACCTAGATGATTCTGTGACCACAAGAGGAAACACAAGCCTTTTTAGGTGAAGTGCACACTTCCTCTTAAGTATTAGAAGATGTACAATAACTTTGCAGCTGTAGAGCCTGTACATGTTTATGTATATTTGTTAAGAGTGGTCAGCCAATCCTTTTTTTCCTATTGGGAATCCAAGACTGCTGAGAATGTGTTTATTTTTAACCCTCTCTCAGCTACATCTCTCGCTGGCCATGCCCTGCCCTTTACAGTTTCTTCTGGTAAAAACTTGGACCAGCACAGTGCTTTTTTTCTTTAAGAGATGTCTGGAGGGAATATTACTTTCACTCAAAATTCCCAAGAGCCCTTACATCTGAAAATATACAAGAATATGTTCTGAGTGTTTGAAATATGAGCCTTGGGAGACACCATGATTATCTGACCTAAAACATTAGTTTTAAGACTTTTGTTGATCAGCAATGCAGAAATAATTCTTTAGGAAGCAGTGCAGAATGATTTTTGCTGAAACTACCAACAATAGAGAGAAATTGAGGGTAGGAGAGGGCAGGCAAACTGCCAGTCAATAGACATTTATCTATTTAGCCTTTGCTCCCGCAGTTTTAAAAAAGTGAGACTCTGAATGCCACTTGGCATAATATAAAAACTAGAATAACACTGGTGAACCACTGTCTTAAAAAAAAAAAAAAAAAAAAAGGTAAAATAACTGACAATGATCATGGTTCAAACACATGGTTATGCCAAGATACTGGGACTTTCCCACTGATTGGCACCAACTCATGGGAAAACTAATAGATGAGAAGGGAAGAATTAGTTGGTACTACCTATCTCTTTGCCTATTCATATGCGCTTGTGGCAAACAGAAGCATAAAAACCCCAAACTCCAACTTTTTAACCAAATTGTACTTCTGTGAAGAAGAATCTCCCACCTAGCTGTTAGTGCCCTGCTTTCCCAAGCTAATGTCTTATTCCCTTTTCTGCAACTGGATTTTAAGTTCAGGCTCATCAGCCATGGATATGCAAGTATTGCCTGCTAAAGGCATCTTCAGTCAGTAGGGTTGTCCCAGAAATTAGAAATTGGATCAAAAGTTTTTGTTACGGGAGGATGCACACTGAACCGTGTCTGAGTAGGTCTGTTTGGTTGCTGACATTGCCTTGAGTAAGGGCATGGCAATCCAAAAAATACCCAAGGCTAAAAAACTTGACAGGGGAAAAGCCATTGCTTACCAGGAAAAGAAGCTACCAACATAAGGAGTGTTTATTATTAAAGTAGAAATTATCTTGCATGAATCACATTAGGGAAGATTATTTGTAAACTAACAAATATACCTATGCTCACAAACATTGCAATCCCTGCAGGCAAATGCCAGACTTTCTTCCCTTAAAATCCAATTTCAGATTTGCTGCAAGCTTTATTTTTTAAGAGAAAGTTCACAGATGTACTTTACTAATAACTTCATTAAAGCACACCTGAACAGAATAATTAACAGCCTCTCTGGTCTCCCTCGACTAGATTAGTAATCATCGTTGATAAAAGATCTGCTCACATCAAAGAGATAACAGACTTTTCCCTCAAGAGAATACCATTAATGCCCAGCAACTGTTGATGGGGTAAGCATTGTGAGGAATTATGTCCTTGAAATGTGTAAATGCACATCTGCTGTGGAAAATTTTTGTTATTGTTAAACAATGCTAAATATTCAGTAAAATGCAAACAAGGTATTGTGCTTTGACTGTTTTCTTCAAATAAACAAGAAAAAAATTTCAAGCAAGCAGTAATCCATGTCCACTATGAACTAGTCTTATCATCCCTGTTGCCTCTATAGTTTGATTTCAATCTACATAGAAAAACAGACAAAATGATCAAGTTACTCATAATTTACATGTCTGCAGAAAGAAGAACAAAACCCACTTTTTTTATCAAAGCAAGTTAGACAGCTGTCTGTAGTCCACAATCTGGTTTCCACCAATTTTTAATAATAAAATCAAATACTACTTCAAATCAGTAAGAAATCTGGTATTATATGTCACATTATATTGGCAGTGGGAATGTTTTCCTCTGAAGAAGCCTTTCAACTCCACCTGATTATGGGAAATACAATAATATTTTACCTGTTTAATATTCCTACTTCTAGTCATCCCTTGGAAGAAGAAGTCAGAAATTGCTTATTAGAAAATTTCTGTCCACGGGTGACCTTTAAGCAGTAAAAAGGGGTTTGTCTTTTCAAAGCAAGCAAACAAAAAAATCTCAACTTTGTGAAGATAACCTTGAGAAAGCAATTCAAGCCTGTTTGCACCACAACAGCTGCACTCTATTCTTGTATCAGCATTCAAAGACACGTCTGCATTTATGTCAAATGAATCAGGTAAATAACATCCTTGTATGTACCAGTTTACTTTTCAAACCTGTTCATACAATTTTGGCTTTTTGTCACCAATCATATTCTGAGGAAGGCAGAAGAATTAATGAGAAGTGATGGCCACACAACATTGTGCCCCTGGTTATCAGATTCAATGTAAAGGCTGTACAGGAACTCATCCGACATATTTACACAAATCCTCTGGCAGGGAAGCAACCTCATCAGCCTCTGCACTGTCCCTGAGCCTGCCTCCTCAGCCCCAAGGGAAAGGATGCAGTCAAGATATTGCAAGAAATTGTTGGCAGGCAAACAGGAGACTGTCTAACCAAACCTTTCCTTGCCAACACTGTTTGGAAACTGAGGTGATGTCAGGAGAGAGCTAAAAAGAGTTTTGGTCTGTTAAACCAACCCCTTCACCACAAGCACCTGGAGAAACCCTGTCAGGCTCCTCCACTACTTCAGGCTTGCAGAAATCCTCTCTTCTGCTTCCCCATCACCTGTGCTTGGGGACTGGCCATGCCCTAAGAATGACCAAAAAGCTTAGCACTACCCTACCAGCTGCTGCTTCGCCAAGAACAAAATACTGTGCAGTACAGGCATTTTCAGTGAAGGAGAAAGACTGAACTTTCTGAAATTACTGTGGAATCACAGATCCAACAGATTTAAGTTGAGGATAGGAAATACATTTTAAATTGGTGTATAAAAGTAAGAGAAGGGAGTAATTTGAGGAGAAGAAATATAATATTCTTTGTCTACTTTATTCAGGGAATAGCAGTGTGCATCAGTGATGGTGCTAAAAAAAATTGAGAAAAGCAGTATTTTATCCTGTTATTGCTATAGCAATACAAAGGACATGCCACTGTCACAAGATATGATGGCACATATGATAGCACAGTAAGTGCTGTTATAAAAAACTCTGAGTAAATGCAAGGCCATGTCAGTCCCTCAGATAATAGTTTCTTTGTGTAGGTTTCCGTGCTTCAGGAGAGTTTTAAATGTTTCAGACAAATCTATTTCCAACTCATTCTCTGTAATTATTCCTGACATACATTTATAATAACAGTGATGGGTTTGCATCTGAAAACTTCCAACCCACCTTCTTTACTTATTGAATCTTGTGCTGAAATCATAATGATCCTAAATATCTTATATAACATTAGTTGCTGTTACAACAGACAAATGTCACAAATATGTGATGACGTAACAGTAGGACTGAGCAGAAGGAGAAGGTAAACAATGGGAATTGCCTTTAGTTGCACAGTAATTGAATAAAAGCAGAGGAATGGCAGAGTGATGGACAGTGTATTGTGTACTTTGTTTTCTGCCTTCCTTGCCAGACTGTCACCATTTAACAACACAGTTACTGTCAAGAGTAAACATGAGCTAAGAAATCACGGCAGTATGAATAAGTCCGGACAGGCTACTGCAAAGCTCCATATTCCAAGTTGGAAGGAACAGATTTCTTCCACTGAGGGTATAGCCTCAACTTCATCTCTAGAAGCAATTCATCTCCTGTTAAACCTAAACGTTAAGAAACATTTCCTGCTGTTGCAAATGGGCAAAATACGTGTCAGTGATCTAATTTAAATACATCTAGCCTTCAACTAAAAAAATGTTTTCTATTTAATTGTAGGAGTCTAACAATTAGATATTGTACTCACTCTGTTTTCAATAGGCAGAGACAAGAACAAGTGCCCTATCTGTTAATTAAGCTTTTTGTATCTCTCCTTCTGAAGCATCTGAGAATGTCACATAAGCCGTTATTAATTACCACACACTTCTAGTCATTTTATTTTAGCATTTTATCATCCTGCTGAAGGATTCAGCACTGCTATTGAGCATACTTCTCAGCTGGCTTTGCTAAAATGGCTGTTCTTCCTGACTTCACATGTGCCTGCTAAATGAGGTGATCATGTTAACTGAAGCTACAGTGGGCTTTATTTCTAAAAAAGAATAAATCGTTGAATAAATGTATGTTCAGCTGAAAGCAAACATACATGAAAGGGGCCATTTTTAGGAAATTCTGCTTTTAAATTAAGTTAAAGGCTGTTAAATATTGTGTCTCTGCACTTTTTTTTTTTTTTTTTTGCAAAACACCACAGATAAAGAGGTGTTTGTGCAACTAATTGGTTTTTTTTTTCCAGTGTTTTCATTTTACTTACTCTCTGCTGATCCTCACTGTAGCATGCTACAGCCATAAAATTTATTATTTTTATATAGTAAGTAGAGAGGAAAAATCATTATTTTTGGAGGACACATTTATGGGGTGGAGAGAGGGAAGCAAGTTGTCAATGGACACCGTTATCATGAGATATATGCCCATTAATTTAGAATTGAGCAGATTCTTAAATGAGTCAAGAAATTGGAGCCTAATTCTTTGTTCCATTTTAAAATATTTTACAGTTTAGAAGGAAATTTTAAAAACAAGTGTAAGGTGTTTCAAAGACAAGAATCTGGCCTTTTAAGTGTTCAGATCATAAAAAAACTTTTAGAAAAATCACACTTTTAATCACAAAATTATTTAAAAAGTTGAACATACAAGTTGACAATGTCATCCACAAATGCACAATGATATGCATGGTAAATTATACAGAAATAATCCGAATTACTAATATGGTGCATAGTTGGAGAATTTTAAGCTTTAACACAAATACTTGTGCACAGAAGTTCTTTAACATTATACATCAAATGACTGGATATAAAAATTAGCAATATACTAAAAATGGAGCAATTCAGGGGGGAATATAGCAGCATACATTTTGGCTTCAAAATTAAATTATTCACTCCCTTGCAATTATTTCTATTCCCTATTTCCTTGCTACTTACTCACAGAAGAAATTTTTGAGGTTTTAATTTTTACTGTTTTTCCAGTCTCTTTTGTTTCTCATTTTAACTTTTCTCCCTTCTAAGGTGTAAAAATATGTCTGCCAAGTTATTTTTCTTCTTGCTGAAAGGTCATAAAGTGGCCATAGATTTTCTTTTACTTTGAATTAAGGGATCTCAGCAGTGATGTGTGTCAAAAATTAATCTCCTGTACATTATATGCAGAAATACTGTGATGGGTTGACAATAATGACAAAAAAAGATTCTTGCCTGGGTAACCTTAATTTACCAGAAGGGTCAGAGGGAGGGGGAGAAGGATGAGGTTTTTTTCCCCCCATTACTGTGCACAATATTGACAAGGGAAAGTAAAATAAAAAATAACAAACCAACCTGGCCTGTAATCTTGTTTTTTAAGACTGTACTTTAAAAGCAAATCTACAGTTTCCACTGCATATCTGGTTATATATTTCAGACAAATAGCAAGAGTCATTAAGTACAAAAAGGGTAGAACAGCATTATAGTCTGATGAAAAGAAGAGCATTGCTTGGACACACTGTGGGAATTGGACAGCAAAAGCCACTTTTCAGAATGCCATGCGGTTGAAAATTCAAGGAGACAAGAGTCAAGAGATAAATGCTCCTGGCATCCATTGTAATATTTTGTAGCAGCTCCCTTCTAATTAAAATATAAATTATCTCATTACTAACACCAAGAATACCTAACGTAGTTAGCAAGGATCTCAACAGAATAAGAAACATAAAATAGAAACCAATTACAGGAAGTTTGGAAGTAGACATTGCTCTAGATAGAGGATTATGATTGTTTGATTTAGATGCGCACAAATTCAGTGCTGTAAGGAAAGAAGGCGAACAAGAAAGTTGACTCTTGAAAAGCAAGCTCTTTCTTTCCTTACTCATTGGTTCTCCACCAACTACCTGAGAAGCAAAGATCACTGATCCTTTGAATATGGGGGGGGGGGGGGGGGGGGGGGGGGGCGGCAGGTTTGGTTGGGTTTTTTGTTTCTTTGAGTTTTTTTTTAAGTTTGTGTGGAAATACCATTGTTCCTTTCAGAAAAGCAAGACTTAAGGGGAGATTAATGACCATGTAAAAATGGCTACAGTTAGAGGAACTGTGAATGTCTTCTGAAGCCTTAAAACATTCAGTCACACTGTCACACTGAAAGCTCCCTTCCATATGCACATAGGTGGCTGGAAAATAACTTACTGCTGGATTCCCAGCAACAATCTTTTTCTGTGTATTTCTCCTTTGTATAGGTGGTCTCCAACAGCCAGTCAGACTTTAGTTCCTGCCCTGTCCTTTGGATGTGTTGCCCCTAACACCTGCTTTCAAGAAAAAGTTGTCATCTCCATATTTAATAGCTATGGGCCTTGCTGATCTGAGACTAGAAACTTTAATAACAGCCATGACAAGAGTGATACTTAATAATGTCATACATAAAAAGAAATATTCTTCATTTGACAGCATCTTAATACACCAGACACCTTAGAATCAATAGATCTCATTGTTTTCTGTGTCAGTTCTGATTTGCTAAGCCTAAGACAGAAGGAATACAATTATTTGTTAAAACAAGAACCAGAATTTTCCCTGAAGATTAAATGGAGAACATTTTGGAGTTCATGGGAGGGAATAGTATTGCTTCTATCCTGTGCTTCCCCTCTCACACCAACAAGGTATTTCTGCCTTCTTCAGAGCTCCTAAATACAGAAAATACAGAAAATGCAGCTACTTTTATAGCCTCTGAAGATCACTGGAAGTCTCAAGAGAAAATGTTTTATTCTTAAAATTTTGAGTCAGATATCTTGATCAAAAAGACTGGAATATAAAAGCTGAAGTGAACTCTCAACCTTTTGAGATTCATGTGTAAGTGTTCCTGGAAACACAACAAACACAACCCTCCCACTCCATCAACAGCACACCAAAACTCAGTCTGGCCCAATTGTTCAAACCTGGATTGTCCCTTCTATCATCATTCCTTCTCAGGACGTCTGAAGAAAGCAAAATATGATGCCAGCTGTAAAACTGTTGAAACTTTTCTGAACTTTCTACTTTTTGTAGAAATATTGTCCAACTGAACAAACCTGTAAATCACAAAAATATATTTTAGCTGATATAAGAAGAATACAACTTAATGTGTACACTAGCTATTGTACTGTCTCTGTGACCTGCTTATAATTGAATGCATCCTTCTAGCTCATAGCAATAGGATGAGGTGTGTTTCCAATAAATAAACCTATTCCAATGTTCAAGCGTGAGGCTGCTCTATGCAGTATGTGACTGTAAAACTGCGTGCCAAACCAATACGTACATGAAAAAGAAGGAAAGAGAAAGAGATAAACAATACATTAGGGAGGACTATTTTTCCATCAGTTATGGAGAAAGAGTTCTTGTTTTGATGAGATAACTTGAATGCCATTCTATGAATTCAAAATCCTTTGAATTACACAATTCTGTGTTACACAAAAGGTGACCTTTTCAGTATGCTTTATGGGAGTTTCCTGAACATTCAGACCCTTTCCCTAAAGGTTAGTCTGGTTATAATCAAGAAGGAAAAAAGATGTCAAGCTATCCAGCAAGAGATGTCCAGTGTTTTGTTTGGTGTTTTTACTTTTTATTTCAGAACTATGCCTGTTTGCAAGAAGTGCAAACTGCTCTGTTTTTTTGGAAAAATCTCTGCCTACAAGAATTCACATGTCAGACCAATATGCATTTAATTATGCGCGTTCAACAGCAAGGACTTAAGTTTGCAACAGGTTGGGTATATTCTGACAGAAACTTCTGGAGAAACTACACGAGAAATTCTTTAACCTGCAAAATTAAAAATCCGGACTGCATATAGCTTTGTCTCCTGATATGATGCCTAGATATTGAATAAGGTGCAAGTTTTCGATTCTTAGGGAGGAAACTGAGAAGTTCTCTGATGTCTAAGGGCTAAGCACACATTTCTTTGGTATAATAAGTTAAATGTGGAGGTGAGAATTGTGAAAGAATGATCATATTAAGTATTCTTTCCTTTGGAAAGAAGGACTGAACACATTTAGCTAGATATCATGTCTGCAGACAGCTAAAGCCAAAATACTAATTTTAAATTAAAATGCACATTTATGCAAGAACTGAGATTTCACTCAAAAAAAAAAAAAATTCCACAAACAAACCACCCAATAATCCTTCTGAAATTACCCACACCAAAAACTAGGCCTGATTTTTGTTTTTTTGTTTTTTACTGAAGCTGACTCATGGTTCATTTTGATTTTCTGCCTTCTCCATTTTTTTTCTTCAGGATTTGACAGTTAATCTTTCAATTGTATATAATTCTTAAATTGCACAAATTTATTTTTACTAGACACTTTAGAGCACCACGCCTTACAAAACATGAGCAAGTAATATTGGAATCTGGAGAAAAAACATCAAAGTGCTGGGAATTTTATATAATTCTCCCTTCCCAAGTGGAATAAGTATTATCCTCAGAAGTGTCTGTCGACAACCAGAACACATTTATCAATTTAACACTGGAGAAAAATTCATATCTACCTTTCTCAGAAAATCCCAGCCTACAGACCTGTAGGACTGAAATGAATTTCTGGGTAAAGAAAGAAAAGACCCCAAGTGGGAGTGTGTGTGTGTGGGAGTGTCTTTTCATCAGTTTTTTTTCCAAAGGCCATCTTTGTTTTCCTTCAGCTCTTTATTCTCCTACTTCTGCTTCCAAGTGAGACTAGTGGACAGTACTTTAAATTTGTCAAGGATATTATTTCATTGGCCATATGTTAGCCCCCTCCATCAACTTTTTCTTGGCCTTCAGTTGCTACATGTCCTGCTTAGCACTCCTCATTTAGTTATCACAGATAACCACAACTAACTCAATCTCATTTTTACCTACAGCATTTATTTCTTACAGTATAAGAGAGAAAAATATCAAAATTACATTTTTAGCAGTGAAGTTTCAGAGCCTTTAGTTTGTCTAAACTGTTTACTTCTTTTGTCTTCTTTCTCAGTTTCTTCTGCCTAGTAGTTTCTGAGTGTAGTACATGACACAAACTAAGTTTAGAGTTTTAATTCAAAATATGTATCAGTGAAAATCACTGTTCCTGACCTCACAGAAATACAATCGTCACTCATCCATAGTTAGCTACAAGAAACTAGTAAGGTGGTTTCAATTTCAAAGTCAAATAATAGTCAAGAAATCAAACCACACTTCATAAGTAGATACATCTAGACCCGAGAAAGAAGCTGTAACTGCTTTTGGGAATTTTACAATATTTCTTGTGTTTCCCACTCATTTAATATGTATACATAATACCAGTTTACTGAATTATCTAAACCGATCAGCATTTTGTATAAAGAGCTTCTATGCCTTCACACCAACTACAAGTAGAAACACTATTTTTTAATTGCTTGATTCAAACACAAAGAAAGGAGATGCCAGACCTCATTTTCTAGCTGCATATTAAATGTAAACTCAGTTCCATTATTTGTCTAGTTCATACTAACATGAGAGGGCATTCAGGTCCCCACACTCATCCTTTTACTCTTCCCCTGCCCTGCCCCACCCCAGGACCAAAATTACACAAAAATAATGCATCTTCACTGGCCACCGAAGAAACTAAATAATGAATTTCACAGGAGTGATGCTTATTTAAAAAGCCTGGAGCAGAGCTGTACCATGAAGTAGTCTCTTAAAAAAGGACAAGCAATTGCTTTTAACACATACTCTCATACATCCTTTGCTATAGTACATTTCTGCATCTCCCTCCCAGACACTTGCTCTCTGAGGACAGCTCTCAGCTGTTTCCTCACATTTTACCTCCTCTCTCAGAAGTGTTCTCTATGGTGGTGGTCAAGAATAGCTTTCATACATCACTGCCCAGAAGTCAAAGAAAATTTACTAACCACACCCAACACCACAGTCCCCACAGGTGGGTATTATCAGTATTTCAAATATCCTGTGTAAGGTAGTTTAACTCAGATCTCCATTTAAACACATAGTCTGCTTTTCCATCTAATACTACATTTCTTTTCTGTTCAATGACAAGGTAACTAGTAGGAAGAATATGGATAAAAATTAATGTACAAGGCAGATTCCCATCTGCCTTACCTTTAACGACATTAAGAGATTAGATTCTGATGTGTTTATAATGAATTACTGTTAAGTTCAAATCTTCCTGCTTAGGCAAATAGTGAATGTTAATTAAGTTTGCTGTCATAAAACAGTCTTCCACAAGGTCACTCTGAGTGACCACTAGACAGTCGCTATCCTGTGAATGAAGAAAAACACTTGGCCAGTGTAGCTGCAAATGGAAAGGTATTCTTAAACGTAACACTGATCAAAAAAGAAAGATGAGATTACTATAACTTCATGAAGAGCAATGCTGCCCACTGGCATAATCAAGTCTTGGAATATTTAATAGCCTGTGCTTGCATAATAGGCATAATATTGAGACAAATAAATAAATATTGTTTCTATAGCCATGGTTTTTAGCTCTCTGGTGAAAGGCACAACTGTAGGCAGATTAAACAGCGAACATAAAATATTGTTGAGGTATAAAATATTAAATGGGATCAAGAAGCAATTGATGAAATGTTCGATTAATAAATAAATTCACCCAAGACTGTTAAACATAATGATGCAGATAAAACTTCTATTTCAAAAGTCTTTTCCTGGGGTGAAACACAAAAGAAGTATCTCTCCATATGCACAGCTAATAGCTACTGTTTAGCAGCATATAAATCTGATGCACTTCTGCTGCTTCTCAGCATTCCTCCTAGCCCACTTCTTAGAGATGAGCCAATGACTTGCTTTCAAGAGAAAAATGAAGCTACTTTCCCCTCCACAGATACTTAACGAATTTTACATCAGTACAGCAAAAGACCCCCCTCACTCAAGAGAAATTCAGGGTTGAGAAATCCGTTTATTATTTTAAGAATGTTTAGTATCTCAGGGACCAGAAGCAGCAATACAAAGTTAGACAGGAGCTAAGTCAGAGAGAAAAGCACGTGCACAATAGTAGAGTTTCTTTTATCTGTTTGCAATCCTGAGGATATGAGAAGACAGAAAGAAGTAACAAATGACAGTTAATTCTCTCTAACTTCAAGAAAGGACTGTCAATGACATTTAGCAATTAAACCTGATTCTATATCACCTGTTCGAGCATGAGTGTGGAGGAAAATTAGCTGTATTTGCATCATAACGTATTGTGCTACCAGAATTCCAAACAGGCATTTAATAAAACATTTTACTAGCTGTGGGTCTGAAACACTTTCAGTAAAATTGTGAAGTCTGCATGGGGATAAACTACCATTTCAAAAGAGTCCAGTTTAGACCTAAGCTCTACAGTTTAGCCTGGAGGAGAATCAGAACTGAATGCCAGTATATTTTGAAGATATGTAAATTTATGAAAATTTAACAAAATGGGCTTCTCAGTGAATGTAAGTTCATCACTCTTTTTTTCTTTTTTTTTTTTTTTTTTTTAAATGATGAGATGAGGAAGACTACAGAACAGAGTTTAAATCATGGAAAATGAGAGGTAAAAAGTTCTCATCATTCAAGACAGGGAATATGCTCCACATATTTGAACTCACAGGCTTCAGAATATAAATCCCCTGGTGGGACTTCAGTTTATTAAGTTCTAAAAGTAGAAAAAGGGCAAGAAATAAGATTAACTGAAGCATGACAACTTCACTACCACCAGCAATTACTCATCACTTGCTCGCTACCTTGTAGACAAGAAGAGATAACCAAGAGAAAAGGGATGCTATACTACAGAGGCAATAGTTAAGTACTTGTTCCTGTATAGTAGTCACTGTTTATTTCCACATTTTGCTGCCTCACTCAAATTGTTCATCACTACAGAATTTTTGTGCGAGTTCTACGTGTTCCTTCAAAGCCTGAGGTCATTTGAAGTGGAAAATGGGAGGTGATTCTTTTCTGAGGCCAGCAAGTAACCCCTAAAAATACTAAGCAATATCTCTTTCATTGTAAGGTTGTCATACTATGTAGCCAGCTAGAAACTACTGTAGAATTATACAAACATAAACTTTTTCCCATTAGAAAGAAAAAAAATCTAAAAAGCAGTTATTTTTTCCAATTAGATTAGTTTGTAGAGCTCAAAAGAAAAAAAAAAAAAAAGTAGATATACTTTACATTCCATAATCTGGAATTAGTCCAGACAGTTTACATCTAGATTCCCACCCCCTCTCCTCACAGGTGAAGATTTCACAAGGCCAACTTCCAGCTGAGGACAAAAAAGGGGTTAGAATAGGAAATGTTGAAAGGCCACAAGCTACTGGCATAAAACACAGAAGAGAAAGATGCTGTGGGGAGAATGTTGGAAGCAGCACAACAGGAGATGAGCATTAACTCTGCAGATGAGCAGTGCCAGTTGTCAGGCTTATTTCTACATTTGACTGCATCAAAGAAAAAGGTTTTGTACCCAGCTGAGTGGCAAATAAGATGGAGAACTAGCATACAAACCATCCTGGACTTTTAAGATGCAGTTCCGCTTTGAGCAAAGGAGAATAAGAAAGGATTTCCCCCCCCCCCCCCCCAAGACCAAACCAAAGATTTAAATCACTGAAAGTCCATTATCAAATTTTTTTACATTTACCACTACCATCCAATGTGACACAAATAGCTCAAAGGACAGCTAGTGAAAGCATACTGAAGTTCTTGAACATTAATATGTATCCACTGATTTTTTCCCCCCTAGCAAGGGCTAATTCTTTAATCTAAAACATAATACTAAGTTTCAGAGATACCATATCAATAGCTACACCACATGACTGTTTTGTTTGGTTGGTTTGATTGTTGTTTTTTTTTTTTTGGGGGGGGGGGGTGTTGTTTTTTTTTTTTTGGTTGTTAAAACCAGATATAGCCCAATGTCTGTTGATGTAATTTTTCACTAAATACAAGGAAAACCCCAATTCCAATTTTCATTCAAATCCAGTCTTATAAACCGCACTTCTATTTCCAACATTTATATGATGTTAGGCATCACTATACCCAGCGTCTGGAACAGTGAATCCTGCAGAGCAAAAGCACAGTGCAGCCATTCAGAGAACAGTTTTTTGAAGATGAAAACGCTTGAGTCTGAAAGGGTATCTGAAAACAGAGGTAACAGGTGCTTGGCAGATGAAGGCAAGAATAATTCTCCTCTATATGGGATGGAACATAATAAAGAAGAAAGAGTTGAGGAAGGGATGCAAGTAATAATAAGAAACAAAAGAACAAAAAAAAGTTATCTAAATGGCAGGCTAGTTTGCATAGCTACAGACATGAAAACAAAGTCAAACCTCTCTACTTACATCCATTTCAACGGGAGAAATACCAAATCCACCTCACTGATAGAGCAGTACTTACATGCTGGATCACATGAAAGAGTCTCATGAGGGAGCTACAAGTACTGCTGCACCCTTGTAGTATACTCCTTCAAGACACGGAGACTGCAAAGAGAAACACAGCTCCTCACTTCACCTCCAGGTGGCTGACAGATTCAGTCACTCTAAATTGATTGCATCTGGCTCCTAGTGGTCTGAAACTCTCAGGGCATGAACCTTAAAAGACCTGATGAAGCTAAAACTTGCAGGTGGAATTGTAGATGTTCCATATTCATTTTTAAAGTTCATTTTATTTCTCAAATCTTTGGGCAAGAAATGAAAGTATCTTTGAGCTAAACTGTACTGATGTTTAGGTGTCAGAGGAAATCACACTGTGCTTGAAGAAACCAGGAGCAAATTTCTGTCTTGCAAGAAAGATTTTAAGAGGTGGAGAGAAGTCCTCTCATGTCTGCTCAGCTCCACAAGCCTATTATGAGTTGTTGCAGTTTTATTTTTCACTACATGAAGAGAGACAGCACAGAAGTAAGTGTAATGCAAGTGTATGGAGTGTGGATTAACAGAGTAGGAAATAACAAGTGGAGCAATACCTGCTCACATGGAGCTAGAGGCCTATTAATATTAATGTGCTGCACATAGTCTTTTGTTCACAATTGGAAAGACTCCCTAGGTAAGTGGAAACTTACACATGCTAAACTTCCTAACTGTAGTTAATGCAGTTTTATCATCTTTTAAAAAGTAGGAGTCCCCAGATAAATAAGAATATCTCATTGTTCTTTGGAAGCTTTTTTCAAACACCTACACAAGTTGTATTAACACATTTCTTCAGTAAATCTCCAGAGCAAACCTAACCACCTACTGAAATTCAAGAAAGATGGTATTTTTCTGATAAAACTGAGAAATAGGTTAGATACCACATACCTCCCCTCCAAGTCGTCACTGTGCCATCCTGTAACATCAAGGAGGTAAGAAGGGATACAGGCTTCAAGAAAGAACAGGTACAACTCTTGACCTGCAAGTAAACTCCTCAATGTGAGGAACTGCTTCAGACAATCAGAAATCTCACTGAACTTTGATAAAAGAGGAGCACTAATTCAGTTAATATACTGGCTAAATTCCAGCTCTAATAATTACATTCTGAATACTTAAATTTCCATTGCCATTTTTACTGGCCATAATATGTTATGTTCATCTATTTAAGTATCACCATACTACCTGAACACTTTCTAAATGCCTTAAACTTGTCCCATGGAGATACAGGTCCTTCTAGAAGGCATGGGTTGCTGTCTTGCTCTCGAAGACAACTGAAAGAGGTACTCCAATATACAATACAGTAAGACCTATTGTCTGCATTTAAACATGCATGTGGAAGCTCTGGTGATAGCTCTCTGCTGAAAAGCACCATAATTACTAGATTAGATTGGTTTGGGACATACATGCTCCTAAGTCTCTCAATCTGTTTGTGAATAAAGCTTCTGCCTTCATGAAGTGACAAAGATGAAAACAACATGAAAAGCTTTTTTACCTGGTGTCAGTCTCAGTCATATAATAACTGCAACCACTAGACAATAGAGGGCTCAGAGACCCTGCATGTAATTTTTATTTCTTCAGGCATACACTATGGCTAAAAGACATCTCAAGTTTGTTCACTGTATGTTTACTCTAAAAGAATGATGTAGATTTAGAAGCAGCATCCCTGTGATCACATAATGTCACACTGGTGTTCATACAGCAACCATTTTTTGTTTCTATATCACAGCAGCTATTTCTCTGTGTCATTTCACTGTGCGCTTTGAACCAAATGGTATGGGTCATCACTAATTCAGAAATCATGATTTGTTTTCTTTAGCTAGTCTGTTGGATGCAACAGAAGAGTGATTGCTTCTAGTCTCTGCATTGAGTTTTGATTAGGGTTTGATTTTGTTTTGTTTCTGCCCAGAGAAACAGACTAGAAAATTGCAAATAATAAATTACATTCAATTGTTATTGTACAACTTTCCCATTCAACACGGTTTTGAGGTCTTCAGTGTAAGATACTGTGGCAGGTGCACCCACCCAATGAAAATAGGGCTTCTTGGCTGCTGAAGTGCAGTAGCTCCTGACTGACTTTGTTCTCAGGGCTTCATGGTAGTTGGGGCCTTTGACCAATGGGAGCTGCCATTGATTACAGGTCAGATTCAGCCTGGGTATAAGTGCAGTCCCCTGGGGAGCCATTTTGATCTTGTCCCCTGGAGCAGTGTGCTGTGATCAAGGACTCTCCCCTTAGGTTGGGACATCGCCCAAGGAAACTCCTTGAGGTGCCTTGGGTTGGGATGCTGCCCTGAGCAGGTCCTTGAGGTTGAGAGCCCTCACTTGTTAAGTGAGTGATAGAGCATTTTGGGTTATTGTTAAACCCTAGGGACTGGTGATTTGTTAATGCATTTTGGGTTGTTGTTAAGCCCTAGGAAGTTCTATTGTCCTCTCACAGACATTTGAACCTGTTGATAATAAATTTTTAATTTTTGGTGGTTTGTTGTTTAATTGAGAGCCTCTGTAACAGATACCAAGTTTGTATTGATTGCTGGTCCCATCAAATATTTAGAACTGTTTAAGATCACAGGTAAATGTACCCTGTTCTGACTAGCTATTTCTTGCATTGTTAGAATGAAGTGTGGCCATCAGAAGAGTTAGTGGAGTTCTGATCAAAAATGCACTGGAACCACCATATCAGAAAGAACAGAAAATGCAGAAACCCAGGAATAAAGTCATCTGACGTAACTAGTAGAGGAGGAGAGCTCTGTCCTGTTCATTAGAGTTTGACTTGTGCCCCAAAGCATGATGACTTATCTTTCTTTTAAAAAGAGAGAGGGTCTTTCAAAAATATTTTATATAGATAACAATATTCACAGCTCTGTAAACCTGTAGTTGTAATGCTGTTATTACAGTGAGTTTTATGGTTTAATTATGCACTGGGTTGAAGCAGTTCCTTTTAAATGTAATGCCTGTCAGTTTCAGTGAATGTTTCCATGTTACTGTGTTATAAAAGGATGCAAAGAGAAACCTTTTTGACCCTCTTTCCTCACAAATCTTTACTTGTAGAAAAAAGGGAGATCATCTATGGTGTTTTTTGGGGTTTTTTTTTGGTGCTGCACACTCCAATTACTCCTTTAAATCAATCAAGCTTAAATCTTTTCTTTACTGTTCCCTTCTTACATGGATGCCACTCCCCATCTCTCATTTTCCTTACCTCTGTACAAATTCTGTGGACTGTTTTTCCCCCCGGGGTATTTGGAAGCAGCAGACAATCCCAACAGCTGAGGAGCAGGTATTTCTTGTTTATATACTATTTGTATAGCACTTATTTTTAATATTTTTTTTTTTACTAGGATTCAGTTTGAAAAAACCCATGTGTAACTAGAAACAGGGATTGCTGTGTAGCAGACTGGCCAAGAATAATTTCATTTCTATCATCATCTGTACTTCAAGACGTTGACAGTTGAAGATTTTAGTGGGCAGGAGAAGGAAAAAACAAGAAAGAAAAAGGAAGAGAGTGATTTTTGTTTCCTGATTTCTTCCTAGTTCACTGCAGAGTAATGCAGTCTGAGAACTCTAAAAGCAGGATCATGACAAAAACATCTTGTGATAATACCATACAGCAAAACTTCCTGTGCTCAAGCCAAACAGAAAGTCTAATTGTCCAACTTTGAAGTGAAATCCCCTTCTATTCACATCACAAGCTCTTTCTTTTCTTCCAGAAAGGGATACAAAGGGTTCAGAAGTTCTAAGGAAAGTAAAGTCCAAATGCTCCTCAGGTATTTTCTATCACAAACCAGTAATTCAACTTTTTCCTTGTTTCCTACTCTGTTCTTAACAACACAAGAAATAAGCTCTGGGTCTAATTCTCTGTAAATATGCCTTATCTAAAACGCATGAAGTCGTTCATCAGTTACTTAACTAAAACTGCAAAGTGTTATATAAATTGACTCTGACAAAGGAAGTGCCCTGGAGCCTCCAAGGATTAAGAAGGGGTGAATTAGCACTGTGTGTGTTTCAGTGAGAAAAATAGACCCTGATGTATGCTCCTCTTCAGTCTCAAAAAATGTTATTGCATAACAAGCTTGTCCTGGGATCCAAAATCAGTCTCAAAACTCTCACTGAGCAACCCTGACCAATCTAGAAGAGTAATATTGATTTAACATGCCATTGTGTCAGTACTAAGGCTGTCTTTCTTTCACAACTATTGCAGCCATATAAGATGAGGAAAAGAGGGAAATATTGAATAGGACTTGCTTCTAGTAGCCTTAACTTTCCTTCAGCTGTCATCTGCAGACACTCAGGTTGAAAGGTCCAAAATACCCACTATACAATGAGTAGGGATCCACAATGTGTGTCTGCTTGCTGTATAATACATATGTGAGACTTGTAACACAAGATGAATATAATACACAAAACCTGATAGCAAAGACAATTGTTCCCATTTCTACTGAGGTAATTTCAATAAAATAGTAGTAAATAGTCTGCAACTGACAGTTTGCAGAGAAAAAACCTAAACAAATAATGTAAAAGGCATTCTTACTTTTCTAAATACTAAAACTGACCTTAGGAGAGGGACAGCTTTTTATATTCTCGAGTTTTATGTGTCATTTGAGCCATTTTGCTGGCAGTCAGAGCAACTGAACTGTCATTCTCTTCATCTCCACAAGAGAGGAATATAACTTGATTTTCCTACCCTAATGTGGGCTGGCAGAACAAGACATAAAATCTTCTACCTGGAACAGAGCCTGGGAAGACCTCAGTGACAGCTTTTATGGTTTTTCAACTCAGTTTCTGAACAGAAGCAATTGACCAGTCCAGAGCTGGTGACAGCTCTTTGTTGCTTGTCAGAGAAGAACCTGACATGCAAGGGCAGATGAGAAGATTCAGCTACAATGTTTTTACTGAACCTAAGCCAAGATTTCTGAACTGCAACATGATGGTTTATCTGATCAGAACGGTAACCGACACACGATCAGCAGGTCAGTTCAAGATTTAGGCCTATACAATGTTGCAGAACAAAAATCATGTTCATCCTCCTTACTTTCCCTGCAACATTATTATGCTCCCACATATATCTGGGAAAGGTTATTCTCTCCCTTAGACACCCTTAAAGTAGATAACAGTTCTTATCATGCTCATTCCTTAAGACTACACTTTTATGTGTCCTATAAGGAAAATATTTACCTGGGGAATGCTCGGCAATGTGTATTCTAGACAGTGGGGTTATAGCCTTTGCCTCATTTTTTCTGTATTGCACAGGTTTTCCAGCAAATAAAATTGAACTTCTGAGATAATGTGCTTCCTTCCCTCTTTTTCCCTGCCCATGAATCCCGATTACAGTTTGAAGACACTATAGTGAATTTCCAGAGCTGTGCTGAGCACCACTGGGTTTACCTCAACCTCTGGGTCATAATCCAGATAGATCTCTACAAAGGATGATCTCATAACCTTCAGCTACACAGCCTTTGCCATGCCATTCATAGAAGTAATGAATTTCTGTCCAAACCATTTATTTCAATTCTGTAGGTGTTAGTGTAAAGATCACCACAGAAACACACACACCAAGGTACTTCTCCCTGCAGCTTGAATGAAAATCCTTACCATGGCAGACATGAGATTTCAACTCCATCAACATCATGCCTCGAACATCATTTCTCATGAACACAAACTTCAAGCCAAGGTCAGGACCAGGAGAGGAGGAGATCCTGTTTCGTAGAAATGTGTTTCTGCTGGCATGGATATGAAAGTTAGGTGTTGTGGAACTGTTTGTGCTGAGCCTCCCAAGTGATTTAAATATAGCAATGGTCTTTCATCTTACAGTGAAAGGGTATTACCTCTGCACCCAAACAGCTTTAACATCCCCCTTGCATTGTTGTACTAAATATCACCTGTTCAGCCCTGTCCTCATTTCACTACCAGTCAGCAGCCAAAGCTCTTTTTCCCATAAAAGCAGTAGATCACAGGTATCTGCACACAGCAGTTTCCACCACTGGCCTAATTTTGTGGCTGACAGAAGGACAGTGCCTTAATATTTCTACCTTCCCATATCTTTTTACCCTTGCAGAAGGCCTCTCCATTTTTACACAGAGGAAGACACAGTGGTTTACAAAGCACCTCACCACCAACAATAGTGTCTAATTTTGAATATGTATAAATTTAAAGAAAGCTCTATAGTAAATACCTTATATCACTGAATAGTGTATATTTTCAAGTCCATTATCAAAACCAGTGTCCAACTCTGCCAATGAAATTGCAGGTTCTCATAGCAAAAGGGATCCTCTAGTCATTAGTCCCACATGCCCTCCTCCTAGAAGGTTCTTGGTAACAAAGCATTATCTCAACATTTATTTACAAGGAGGAACAAAAGGATGGAAAATATATCCTCCTTTATTTGAAATACTGCCACCTTACATACCGGCTACACAGAGCCTAGTTTGAAAGGTAGCATTGAGGACAATTACTGGTGCTTGTAGGTGTGAAATTCAATATTTCAGACTGATGATTCAAGCACAGAGAATACCAACACCACATGGGTAGTGAATCCTGACTTACTGTATAGAGAATTCAGTTTTCTCAGTATACACAGTATTGTGCATTTGCACACTCAGCACTGTGGGTTTCTGAAAATCTTAGGACAGCTTTAACTCAAAAGACCATACAGAGAATATACACAGTTTAAAGATGTAGCCTGTATAAAAAAGGAATCTTCCCATTAATTCTTTCCTTTTTGTCTATTACCTCTACCCTGCTAGTCCACATCCTTATTTCCAAGTCCCTCTGTCCATTTCAGTCTCAGCTGCACCTTTGCTCTTCTGGTGCAATTAACTGTGAGCATGGTATTTAATCCTCACATTGGTGGCTAAACAACACTTATTTTAGTTGTATGCAAAACATATTCCATTTACATCATATTCTTCTAATCAGTCAATGTATGCGAATAGTAAAATTGTGAAAACCAAAAACTAAATTACTTTAATCTAGATGCAATCTGATTATTGAGTTAAATAAATCCATAGGTGAACTACTTACAAGTTACTTGTGCTAAAAAGATATCAAAGCTTCCTAAGGAATATTCAAAATTATAAAGGACAAGGTATCAAGAAAACCCAATGTATATATAAATATATGAACAGGACAAACCTACAGTACTTAAAGTAATAGTTTTTTGAATTAGATTCTCTGTCTAATTAGCAAGTCAAAATAGTTTATATTTTTGTAAGAAAAAACACACCAAACTTCGCAAAAAGTAAGATATTTCTGTATTGCATGTTAATACAGATAAACTTGAAGTAGGTGAAGTAGGTGATAATAGTAACACTTTAGTGTGTAGTTTGCGTTTGAACACCCCCAATTTATTTGCATAGTCACTGCCACTGTATGCTTTTCTTGAATATTTGAAAAGTAAATTAATAATATGGAGATAGCAGAATAAAAGATGTACCACACATTTCTAACTCCTGTTGGCATAGACACGTCCATCATAAAACTCGAGTCTTGTCAAAGACCTAGTACGGCTGGAATTCAAGTGCTTGGAGCACAATGACAGTTAGCTCCATCTTAAGTCAGCTGCAGCTTTTATGTCATTGTCCACTGAACTTCCTTCATTGGTGACAGTTTCCTCCAGCAAAGAAACTCCACTCCTTTAACATCCCAATTAGAAATAAGCAGAATCACCTTCCAGTAAGACTCAGCAGTAATCACCACCTAAACCAGCTCTCACTATCTGAACACCTGGCTGTTTGGGGTCCTTAATGTGCAGGAAATTTTTAGACTACCAGCATGTTATAGGCACTCTTTATGGAAATGTGAGAATATAATTTCTATCTCCTGAATAACAAGAAATAGAATATTTTCTTAAGGATGTTTCTGAGTCAAGATGATTTATTTGTATTAATGATGCTGAGTATGAGAATTTCCAAGTGTTCTAAACTCTTTAATAACTATTTCCTCACAGAATTTGTACTATGTTTCCCAGGTAAGTTCCATGGAAGTTCTATGTTTCACTAAAACACATATATGCAAGGCTACTGTAAACAAAAAAGGAAGATACAGGCACAATAGCTGGCAATTAGAAATAAGAAATTGTGTACAGGCACCATGTTTGTTTATAGATTTAAGTATACCTTGTAACCTTCTTTTACTGGTAGGATTAACTGCTTCACTTTCAAAGAGAAAAGAGGCTACCTTAACAGGCAGTTCTAAAACACTGGAATATTTTTTACAGTTGCATCAGTTACTACAAAAATAAAAGCTGAGAAATCTTTTCAAGTCTTGGGAACAAAGCTCATATCACCAAAACTAGAACTGTATTAAATGGGTAAATTTATAGAGGTAATCTTAATCACTGAAGGCAAGGAGTGTTCCTAGGAGGACTTAAAAAGCCTTTAATTAGATCCTTCCCAGTACTGCCTACTGAGGGGAAAAATCAGAGCCTGTGGGACAAGCTCACTGAGGAGAAGGCCTGAATCATTACAGCTATAAAAAGAAGAAAACATATGTTAAAAAAAAAAAAAAAGTTTTAAAAAAATTAAAAAGAGAAAGAAAATGGACATAACTGCATCTGGATGTGGCACGAGAAAGGCAGTTTTGCTCACCACTCAAAACATCAATTTGATTCCATTTAAATTCAGGGGAAAAAAATCCCCAAATTTCAAACTCTACATGAAAGCAAGCAGAGCTACCAACAGTAGCATCACAGTCCTGAAGCCCACAGCTTGGTGGCAACATGCTTGCTGCCTGATCAGAAGAGGACTCTGGAGTTAGGACCCTAAGCAAAGACCAGCAAATGCAGAAGACATGTTCCTGCCAGGAAAGCAGACATATTGCAGGACTTGCTTAACAACTGAAACTGGAATCAAATTGTTTTATGGAAATGATTCAAACAACTACCATCCACTTTTTGTCTCACTATCTCTAGCCATATTTCTGGCACTGCACTAAGAAGTGAGAAATAGTATTAATTAGGTTTACAAGTTTCTAACAGGAAAATTATTAAATCTGAAGGCTACAGTATCCCAGCCACATATGGGTAATAAAGGGGAACATATAGATGACTCTTGGGTTTACTACTGTTCCACCACAGCCCATCTAGGAACCTACACTAATAGATCATGTAAGAGAAGTTACTCAACAAGGTTACAGAAATCTCCTCCATGGGAAGAACATTGGACATCTCTGGATTTCAGCCTGACTCATTCTCCCATTTCCTCTCACTTGCTGTGTACAGAAACCTGAGAGAGGGAGTCACTGTAGTGGTGAACAGCAAAGGATGATTATAATAGAATGTTATCGGGTGTTACCGAGTATTCATTGAGGACATGTCTTTCTCTTCAACATGACTCACATGGCATTGAGCTATTCTCCTAGCTCTTCCTTACTGTATGAGTAATGAAAAAATCCACATGATGAAGGAGCCACCATGTGTACTTTACAGTTAATAGGTTTTAAGAAAGCAGAGAACTTTTACAGAGCCTTCTGACTGTGTATGTTTAATCTCCTTTGGGATTTTCCCGCTTCTGCTCCAGGAAGTCCTGATGCCTGCCTTTCTCTTTCCTCCTCTACTAGGAAGTTACAGGTGGCACTGGGTAGGCAAGGACAGACATCTGATATCAGATTTCCACATGCAAATCCCATACACTGAATCCATGTGCTTTTACTTTTTCTAAAGATAAAGAAAAGATTTTCTTCAAAGGTTCTAGTTTTCTACATCAACTGTCCAGGATTTTACAGTTTATGTGATGAGCTTGAAGAGTATTCTCTGAAGAACTTTGTGCTTCTTTTCTTAAATTGTCTGTTCCTGAGTCTGCAAACCTCTGATTTACATCTTATCCTTTGAGAGAAAGACACAGTTGAAGCAGGCTCACATATTGCAGTCAGATATCCAGATGAAATACATACTTTATTCATGGTCAGCAGAGGACTATAAGACTACTTTTAGAGGAAGAGTTTCCACCCAGATATGGCATTCAATGCCCAACACATAACATTGTTTGCTTTTACCCATCAGCTGGCCAAGTGAACTCCCCTTTCTGCCTGTAGTTGGCAATTAACTCCCATTTTGTCCACATCACACATCAAAACCACAGTGGTAGTTAGGATCAGAGTAAGAAAGACAGCAGACAGATCAGTAGGGACAGCTGGACTCCAAACCACAAATAATTTCCATGCCAGAGCGTGACAATTTAGGGCTTTGCTGCAGTTTCCATGGCAGCTGCAACAACTACTGGTGAGTGGAGACACAGCTCAACAACAGCAAGTGGTGTGCCACAAGAGTGCTTCCCAAGGGGAACCTGGAGTCAGGATGAGCAATTGGCAGTGCTTGGCTCCAGCTCAAACAGGAGCACCCAGGGGTGCAGTTTTCTTTCCCTTAGGGGAAACAAAAGAGGCATCAGCCGTGGTCCATCATAATGCAATTATCTCCTTTCTTAACGTCAGGGGGAACTTGTTCAAACCCCGTTGTGTGTTTTCCTTGCACTGTCTTGTTCCCACATGCCAGCCCTGTAATTGTAACACAGGTGGCTTCGTGTACCGTGGGGGTTGTGACCTGACCACCAGTTGAGAGCAGCCACATGCCCTGGGCTTGCTCAGCACAGACAGCATGTGTGTCATTCAGAAAGGTCTGGCATCAAAATTATCAACCTTCCATTTTAGCCTTCTGTAGGAGTCATTTGGTTTACCTTTTGTTTTCATGTGGAAAGCAGAGAGACAAAGGGTAGGCATGAGGTGATCTTCCCTTTTGGCAAATGAAGTGATGCTGGAAAACAAAAAGGAGTTTGTAGCTTGTTATCAGTATCAGACACTCATTTCTTTGCCTATGGTAGGCAAAGGTATCACACAGCCTGCCAGTATTTCCCTCAGAATAAAGAATATAATCCCTGAACTAAGCAAATGCAAATAATTAAGTCAATAAGATATTTTAAATTAAATTATGAGAGTTATGGCATGATTAAGAATAAAACGTCACCTTAACTTTATTTAAGATTAAGTTGTCCTGAACAAAAAAAAAAAAAAAGTCTATGTCATTGCCAAGGTAAGAATTTTGTGCCTTGATTTATTTGTAATCAGACTACACAGAAGCAGGAGCTCAGATGACAAACCCAAGTGAATAGCCAAGTGTATAGAAACACACAAGGACATACCATAAGACAAATGAGAAGTGAGATTCAGGGCACCTTCTTTCATGCCTAAAATAAAATTTGGATGAAATTATGTTGCATAAGTACAAAAAAAATATCCACCTGGAAAACACGGTCATTTGAAGTTGCCTTATCCCTGACCCACTTAAAACTCATGAGGCATTTACCTGTCAGCCTGAGATTTGTCTGGGCAGCCAACTTCAGTGCCTGAGCACAAGCAAACACATCTAGTCATAAGGCATTAACTGATGCATGCCTGACACATAGGAACAGTCTTGTACAAAGTTCAGGCAGAGGCATTCATGAAATGCTGCTGTTGTTTTCATTAAAGCAGTCAGACACAGGATGGGAGTGCTTTGTTCAACTCCTGTCTTACCTTCAGGACATTCAAAACTCTCTTCCACTTCCAACCATCTAGTCTCTCTTCGCCTTATGTGCTGAATCTCAGCTGCTTTGTAGGCAAGAAACAAAATGGCACTGCACAAGCAGGAGAGAAGGAAAGAGGAGGCTGCATCTCTACCAAGCAATATTCACATGAGGAAGCCTGAAATTCAATTCCTTGGCCATCTAATATAAAATTCCCCTAAAAAAATATCTTAGGTTTCAGCATTGAACCTTTTCAATAATAAGGACCTATTTTTCAGAAATGCAGCACCTATGTCTGGGTTGACCAAGGATCTATTCTTGAATGTTTCTCTAGACCACCTGAAGTACCAGAAGATACAGACAGGAGCATTTTCATTCTTCTGAACGTTCTTCTTCTACCCATCACATATGAGATATCACTAGCTTAGAACAGAATCCCAGTCAGACTTAAAGTGCAATCAAAATCTATCAGCTATCACCCCCACAGAGTAAAATAAAACTATGACTTGTCAATCCTGTTTATTTATGTTTCAACAATGAAGGAAAAGAAAGGACGTTTCTCAGTAAAGTTTTCAAAGTACAATAACTGGCTGAATATCTGCAAGAATAATTTCTTTCAAGCTAGTTATGGAATTTTTCCTGAGTAGTATCAGAGGGTGCTGGACTAAAATTTTGAGTGCACATATTTACTTATCTACACTTAAACACTCTTGTTACTGCACATGAATATTTATGCTTGAGTTATCTTTGAAATTAACTCTTGCCTGAAATTCCTCGTCACAAAGCTGTAATGGGTACAAACTTGACTCTTTCAGATTCTTGCACGTATACACTCAGTGACACTTTCTTAAGTGATACTGTTTTACATACCATACTACATATGTGTGTACTGCATATGCAATTTACATCTATACATATGCATATACTTATGGAAGTGGGTATCTCTCTCTGAAAAGACACATACTGCTATGAACTTCCGGCTGTGCTGCAATTCCAGTACAAGAACTGTGACTTCTCAGCTTTAAATAGGCCTATGTATGGGCCTATGAATAGGCCTATCGATGGGTTTTTTGATTGTCAGTTAATTTACTTAGTCACATAATAAGAATTCATTATGTGTTACAATAGAGAGATTTTGCCCCCCCCCCCTTTTTTTTTCTTGTTTTTAGTTTTTATCCCCAAAAGAGAATTAGTAAATTGGGTTATCGTATACAGTAAACCAGTTTTATGATCTTATTCACTCTTAAGATACTCACACATGTACATAAATACAAACATACTGAAGTGCAGTAATTATTTAAGTTGAAAAGTTAAACACTTAACTTTTCAACTTAAATTGGCAGGATGAAGTAGGATTACAGTTTATACAGACTCTATTCTAACTTGAAGTGCAGTCGTTAATAACATGGCCACTCATTATCACTTTTCCTTACAGGATTCATGACATATTTAGGGCTGAAGATGGACAGAGTTCACTGATGAACACGTTTCACAGTTTGTTTTTCCTTCCTCAGTGGTTACTATTATGTAACTTCTGTAGAAATGAAATAACATAACTGGGAGAAATGAGGCTGTACAGTAGGATATTTGGCAAGAGAACAAAATTAGATTATATGCATGTCCATCAAAATTAAAAACAAAGCAAAACAGAAAAAAACAATTGTTCTGACCAAACATTGGTCAGTGATTGCTGAATTTATTACTAAAGATTCCAGCACAAAATGCATAATGCCTTGCATACTGTACATGACCAGACTGATTAATCACCTTAAGAGAAGTTCTATGTTCTGGGTGGAAAATTGTTTAAAAGGACCAGGAAATTTCAGGAATTTTTTTTTCCAGAAATTTATAATGAAACAGAAACCTATAGATCATTTAGAGATTGAGAAATCTATAACGACAGGGTTTTTTTTATTGGCTGCAGAAATATGGCCTCTTTGGAAAATTTTCTGAAATAAGTGCCAGAAAAAAAAAAAAAAAAACAAAAAAACCCCCCTCCAGATATGCAACATTGTTTTTCTTCTTTCCAAGTGCTTTTATCTGTTTGCTAATTACATTAACAATTCACTTTAGTCATGAATATGACACTGACCACACTCCAAGAATGTTACATTGACATCAAATTAATGTTACCCTTGTCTATTAATTATCTCAAACAATAACCTTTCAATTCATTTTTCGAGGTTCAGTAGTCTACAACAGGATGTCGTTTCCTAAAATCAACACAGTTAGCATGTTGCTAGTGCTTATTTTTACTTCAATTAATATTATAATTTGAGTAATTAGCACATATAAATGAGAAATATGCTCGATATTATATTTATAATTATAAATAACATCATATTACTATTGCACTGACATGGAATATGTCCCAGTTAAAGCAATTTCAAAAATTTATGTAAAATACTCATAGTCAACATCATAAAAGATAAAAGCAGTCCAGGATCAAAGTATTCTTAAGGAATAAATCTCTGCAAATGTTAATATAAAGCAGAAATTTATAAAACAGATTTGTCTTGTGAAGAGCAAGCTTTCTCAAGTTCATAGAGATTTCAGGGTTCTTACTGAGAGATTTATGAAGATACCTATCTTTCCTCATTTGCGGTTGTAGTAAATACCTTCTAAGTCATAAATTCAGGAGAGACTCCTTTAAGAAAAGTATAGGAAACTAAATCGAAGAATCATGAGAGAGCACTCTTACAAGAGACTTTGTATCCTGGTCTTGGAAAATTTTCACAAACTAAATCTGGATGCTTGTGGAGAAAAGCTGATAATAAATCAACATATCAACAGGGTTGAGAACAGTTTTCTAAAAAAAAAAAAAAATAATTGTTAGGAAAGGAATGGAAAGACACAAAAGACAAAATCTGAAGCTATTGGGGGAGATCTTTTCTCAGCCCTAATAATCGACAGACAGAATTATAGACATGGCATCATGTCTATGAGGGAAGAAAAGAACCTATTTCACATTAATATGAAAGACTGCATTTGAGAATTTTATTTCATTTCAGACAATAGTGAAGGTAATACCATGTTAAAATATTTTATCCTTCATCTGTATTATAAATGACAGCATGCACAAACACACACATTCCTAGTTCCAAAACAATCTAGTAGAACCAATGAAATGTCTTCATGCTAAAATATCCATTTCTGCTTGTTTTTCACTGTGAAATAGTTTTCACAATAAAAATGTAACTTGCTCAGCATCAGCTGAGGAAAGCATCATGTCAATATATGATATAACATACAGATATTTCATTATTAGTTTTATTTTTAAATTATTCATATCTGAATCAGATGTTGAAAATATAGAAAAGGAGTGTAGTATGATCATTCCAACGATAAAGAATAATGTACAGGATATTTCTGCTGCTTGTAAAGGAAGTGTTCTGGCTGACATGGGTCTAAATCATGGTTCTGAAGTTTTCAGGGCAGGTAACAGGAAATAAAATAAGTAGAAGCAGAGTTTGGGAAAAGATAATGACAAATTCAGTAAAACTGAACTTGAGGCAAACTAAAAACAAAGAATAATTTAAGGTACTCTTACTCCAAATTACTATTTTTTTTTCCCCTTTGGTTAAATTACATTATAGCATTCTAAACTATGTTACGTTACGTTAACATACCTATCATTTTGTGGCAAATGTTCCTACTAAAAATTGGAAACACAACTATAGTGCAAAGGTTTCCTTTGTAGTTTACTTCTAGCTTAGGGTAGCTAATGCTAAACTGCACTCATGCCCTAGATATTACACTTTGACACTCAGGACAATAGAGAGTTTTATAGTTTCCACTTTAGCTCTCTCTTTTCTCCAGGATAAAGATTCAGTTTGCCTCATATCCTTGTCATATAGCTATTTTTGATCATTCCTGTCAGTTTTTTTCCTACCTTTTCTAAGTCTAGTATCCTTTCTGAGTTGGAAGAACCCAAACTGCCCATATAGTCAAGATATAGGTGTAACATGGAAAGGTATTTGTGTCTGCATACATATATATTAAATTTGTATTTGTATACATATATATTATCTGTATATGTGTCTATTTGTACACTTGTATACATATATACAGACATATACATATATATTATCTATACATATACATCTCTATACATATATATTAAATTTGTATCTGTATTCATCTATATTAAATACAGGCATATATATAGCTATAAATGTAAAGATGGATGGATGGATGGATGGATGGATGGATGGATGGATGGACAGACAGACATTTATGGTTTAATCTCTACCTCTTCCATAAAAATTTAAATGTTTCATTAACTCTTTTTAACTACAACTGAACACTAATGTTTTCATTGAACTATCTGTCATAATTCCAAGCGCTCTCTCTTATGTCATAGTACTCAGTTCAGAACCCCAAATCAGGTATGCAAAAGTAAGTTTGTTAAGATAGAGAACAATATCATTAAATGATTTGTGTTGGAAGGGACCTTTAAGGATGATGTAGTTCTAACCTGCCAAGGGTGGGGACATCTTTCACTAGATTAGGTTGCTCAGAGACCTGTCCAACCTGATTTAAACTTTTCCAAATATGGGGCACCCACATCTTCTCTGGGCAACCTGTTCCAGTGTTTCACCACCATCAGCATAAAAATTTTCTTCCTTATGTCCAGTCTAAACCTACCCTCTTCCAGGTTAAACATGTTTCTTCTTGTCCATTCCCTCAAACCTGCTGGCCATGCTTCTTTCTATGCAGCCCAGGATCTGATTTGCTTTATGGACCACAAGTGCATATTGTTGGCTCATGTCCAGTTTTTCATCTACCACTATGCCCAAGTCCTTCTCTGCAGAATTGTTCTCAATCCATTCATCCCTCAGTCTATATTAATACTGGGGACTGCCCTGACCTAGGTCTGGGACCTTGAACTGGGCCTTGTTGAAGGCCACTCTTCACATTGTCCAGCTTCTCAAGCCTGTCAAGGTCCCTCTAGGTGGCATATCTTCCTTCTAGAAAATCAACTGAACCACTCAGCTTCATGTCATCTTCAAACTTGTTACTCAGTCCCACTGTCTATGTCATTAATAAAGATAATGAACAGTACTGGTCCCAGTACAGACCTCTGAGGGACACCACTTGTTACTGATCTCTGTTTGTACATTGAGCCATTGACTGCATTTTGTTGGATGTGGCCATCTAGCCAATTCCTTATCCATCTAAAAGTCCATCCATTAAGCCTTTATCTCTCCAATTTAAAGACAAGGACGTTGTGTGTGATTGTGTCAAAGACCTTACAGATATTCAGGTAGATGAATGATTTTGCTGCTTTGAAAACAGCAAGACAACATCCTTTTATTGTGGAGGAATGGCTGGAAAACAACGGACATATTATGAGCGATCCAGACCGAGTGGCCTCACTGTAACAACAGGCTGTGGCTGTTGTGAAGAACACTTGCAAAGCCAAGGGGCTGAGAAACTGTGTGCATAGCAAAAAGATAAGGAAGCTGGACTGTGGAAAAAAAGATGTTTGCCTATCAGGAGAATGGCACATGGACACCACACCGGGACCAATCATAGAGGGCAAAAGGGCGTGTGGACAAGTAGCTTTAGCTTATTAGCAATCAAGTAGCTGCGTGTGTACTTTATGGTAGTCTATAAATTACTGTGTATCCTTTAATAAATGGGCATTTCTTGATCACATTGATCATGTGCATGTTCATCTCTCCCGCATTTTATGATTTGTTTTTTCCTCTGTTGGTTCATTGTTATATATTTGTTTAAGGTTTTCTCTGTTTATTGAGCTACCTATGTAAAGATGTAAATAATGAAAACAAAAAAAGGACTGTATTTAATATATAATCATAAAATACTCCTGCTTACCAAGTATGTGCAAAGTAGAAGCTTCACTGAAATTAAACAGTTCCACTAGAACTATCTGTATTTACAGAAAATGATTCAGTGATCACTGAATTTGGTAGTACTGATTAGAGATGGTCCAGCTCTCATGGCCTTGAGAGGGAGCAATCTTTGTTCCATTGATTTGTTGGAATAATGAAACAGAAAGCAAATATCTTGGGGACCAGCTGATGCTGAACTTGGATTTTCATGCAATATTTCTGCAGCCATAAAACTTTAAACATTAGAATGATCTGGTGAAGACTAGCAACACAAGTTGCTATTAAATCTGCAGGAAAAAAAAAAAAAAGTTATTTTCTATCACTAATAATGATAATATAATATAGGACAATTATTACCATAGATTCTATTGAATTACATTAAAAAGTAAAATGTGAAGTCCTTAAGTACTTAATTTCTTTCCTCATTAGGTAAAGTTCCCACAAACTTCAAGTATGTTTCAGAGCTAGTATTCGAATTTAGTCTTTCTAACAGTAAAGCCACACTCTTGACATAAAATAAACTTCTACTGATGCACCATACAAAATAAGCCTACAAAAGTCTGCCTTTGTCAAGTGGCTAAAAAAGAAAGTTCTCATGAAACACAGCCCAGGTCTGTCCTCAGGTCTCATCTACCCAAAATGGTCTTGGCAAACACTTAACTCCAGGAGCCTAATTCAGCTCTTTAGTCTTCTGCCTACTCTTATAAGCCAGTACAGGGAAGCAGGTTCATCCAGAGGAAAACTGAAAGGAGAGGTCTAACACAGAAAATCCCTAAGGTGACCCTTTAGAAGTGACCCACTTCCCGTTGATTTTTAAGGGAATCAGAGAAAACTAGCTAGCTGACCTACATGGTTAAGTCCAGTGCTTAGCTGCCAGTGATACTTCAGTAGCATTAATTCATTCTTACAGCAAAAATAGTTCTGCAAGCAAGGGCGTGTTGACTTCCTATCAACTACAGTCTGATGCACACTTCCGTTAATCTGCTTGGTGATGAAAGGATGAGAGTACCTCCTCAAGTCTTGGCCGTATAACCACCCTTATTGTTGTTATGAGAAGTAACACTAAATCAGTGGTAGCAGTGGCAGAAAATTTTAGCAAAAGAAGTCTTCAAATCTATCTCATAAGAGAAAACAACCTCTTTATATCTGTTTCTTGAAGTGGCTGGCAGTATTCACAGCTGTTCGTACATACTAGAGTACAACATAAACCATAATTCTTTTTAAGAGCCATAAATCAATATCTAACTGGCTTATTAACTAGCTAATATAATTACTACACTCCTTCAATTTCAGCTTATTTTATAAAAATATTAGGGCTATACTAGGCTGCTCAATAAAGCAAACAACCTGGCTAGTGTAACTTCAGAGATCCGACAGAACAGAGGTGATATTTTACGATGTCAAGCTGGATTCAGCTATGGTGAGTGATATCACATTTTCCTGCTCATTGCTGACTACTGGAACAAAACCCCAAACCCAAAGAAGTATCCTTTTTCTTTTCTTTTCTTTTCTTTTTTTTTTTTTTTTTTAATAGGGCATGGTCTTTTTATATGATTACCAAAATCTAACATTTAAGTAATTCATGATTGGACTACATAGTCCTGTGTCACCAGAAGCATATTATGTTGTGGAGGGGGAGTAAAGAGAGTCTTTGGCACTCTCTGTGCCTCTCATTATTGTTTCTAAACTGCTCAACACAGCCTGGAATTGCTGAGCCGTGTTATACTGAGCCATGCTGCCTTTTGATCACTGTTTGGACTCTTACTGTGTCTGTTGTCTGAGCGTGGCTCATTTTGCAAGAAGTGATTTATCATTTCTGCCCTCTCACACAGCAACATGCACAGCAGTCGCTGTAGTCAGGCTTAAACTGCACAGAGGTATACTTTGAATCTGAAGAGATTTAAGAAATGGATGCAAAATCTCTGAGGTAGTATATATGTGGTTTTTGTTCTTTTTTGAATTACACTAGATTTGGGAAAAGATGTAGAAAGAAAATATCTGATCTAGTTGAGTCCCGTTTCCATTGGGATTTTCAGTGTTTCATAGTACACACTTATCAGTATCTTTCAAGCTGTGCTCATGTATTGCCCTTATGTATGAAAAATTTAAGTGGCAAAAAAAGAGAAAAATCCAGATCAGCCTCTCATTTTAATTATAGGTAAAGTGACTTTTAAGAATATATATTCCTAAGAAATGCATCTGAAATGGAACTAAATTCTGCAAAGTTCCTGCTTGGAACAGCAGGATTTTCAGATGTATGGGTACATTAATTTATGGGCTTTTACTGTAAAATTGTATTGTGTTTATGCATGCTGAAACTATAGTGTATTTGCAGTGACACATGAGATAAATTATTTATGCAGTAGTTGAAATATCGTCGTTATAAATAAAAAAATTGAGAACACCAGTGCTAAAAAAAATCACACTAATTTAATATCAAATTGAGATATAAAGGAACTTATTCAGTGACAATACTGAAAAATTCTCAGACTTGAACCTTTTGCACATGATTAGTAGTTCAAGAACTAACACCTTCAGGTGCAGATGATCATACCAATGTACAGAAAATTCACCCAACCAAATGGATTTACATCCATTGGGTATACAAATCCAGAAGCAGAAGCACATGTTAGATGAAAAATTTTGAACTAAAGTCCACATGTATTTTTTGAAAATTCTGATCTAAAGATTTTACCAGTTTGACAGCTACAAAATATTGTTATAGAGAGATTTGTCATCTGTATTGAGAAAATGTGTTACTTTTGCTTGAGGTAGTAAAGAGAAGTCTTGTTTCCTGTGCACAGTACTCTCAAAGCACTGATGCAGCAGTTTAGGTCTATCCTGCTGGAGCCCCTCACAGAATAGTTTATTCACAGTGTGGTCTCTCTCCACAGCAGGTTCTTCATATTCCTAGCACCAGGACCCTGGTGAAAGCACCAGAAAAGAAGCTGCCAGGGATATTTGAGAGGAATGGCTTTTGAAGGTTGGGTTTATTACAAGTATGGGAATATATTGGGAATACATTGGGGTGGGGGGTAATCCAACATCAGTAAAGGAGGAAATGCAGTCAAGAGGGAAGGATAATGAAGGTGAGATGTTCAAAAGGACACCAAAAATAAACGGAAAAATGTTATCAAAATGAAGATAGGTACAATTCAAGAACAGAAATGTTTCAGCTGAGATGATGGGTTTGGCAGAGAATTCAACCAATGATGAGAATGAAGGATGGGAGCCAAAGACAGAAGGACAAATTGGCTGTGCAAGGAAGTAGCAGTTTAAACCATTTTGTGCATTACAGGCTAGGCAAGAGTGATGTGAAAGAATGGTTTCATCTTCAACAATGATAATTATTAATACTATTCTTAATGTTAATTCTTCCCTCTCTATATAGCATATTTTTACTGGGTAAATTGATAGCAAAGTCGTTGTTCCTCAAAAATTATCTAATTACAATACCACTAAAAATATCTATGTTTTAGATTAGAGAATTCAAATACATTTTCATATGAGTTTACATATGGCATAGACTTACATTTCTTAGGCTCCTGTGGGTAGACACTAGTTTGGCTCCTTCAGAAACAGGTATGAGCATGTGCATAGTAAACTGAATTAACTGAAATAGGGTATCTTTTTAACAGAAGTCATGTTGAGAGTTGCAGTATGACTTCTGCTTTGATATAAAAGGGTGTATTTAAAGATATTCACTCATGCATATACATACACATACATACACGCATGCACATATGTGTATATGTGCACATATATGTGTTTGTATAAACATACATATATCCATTACATTACATTAGGTCAAGGCATAATATATATTTGTAATGCCCATTGGTTTACAAGTATAAGTATTGTCTCAATGCAGAATAAAAAGAAACTAGTTTAGGGTAACTATAATTTGATTGGGATATGATCCTTTCTGGGTCCTCCATGGGACCTCCTTAGAAAATGTTATTTCACATTACGAAAGGAAAAAGAACAGGCTTACTTTTGTTAGCCTAAGAGATAATTTGAAGTCTAATATAATTAGTATCCCAAATTTCTAAATATATGCATTTTTGTTGTCTGTGAAGTGCATAATCTCATTTAGTAACAGGGTAAATTTGCATAGGTATGTAAACTGAGAATTACATGGGAGTACTGCATTAAATTGATTTTATTTTTAAATGGTTTATGTTCTGCTAAAGAGACATTAATTTGAAAAATGCAGTCACTTCGTTGTATGGAAGCATTCAGACTTGGCATCTGATTTCTGCTATGAAATATTTACACTCAATTGCTATCTAAATATGTTTTATGTTGCACCTTATACACATTTCCAATAATCTGACTGTTTGATTGTGTAGGCTACACTCATCACCATGGAGTGTGAATGCTTAATGAGTTTCTAATCTCCACAAATCAACTTCCTGAAGGAAAGAGCTAGAGAAGATAAACTTTTAACTCAAAATACAGTGATTTTATTAGACAAAATACAAAGAGATAAAATACAGAGCACTATAGTCAGTGCTTCAGGAACAGCAAATTATAAGGGGACATAGACAAATGACAGCTCAAGTACAAATGAATATTTCATGTATTGCTTGGAAGACCTCTGTTGAAGACTAAAGCTCCAGAGGGGGCAAATGTCCTTTAGTACAACCATTTTGCCTCATTCTGTATACATCTATAGCTTGTTGTAACTGATGTGTCAGACACTACAGCTAGCAATAAGAAATCAGTGATCGCTAGCTTTGCACGTAACTCTGGCACCAGGAACAGAAAATTTTAACTATAGGCATCAGGGATTGATTGATACCTCATTATGAGCTCTCTGGCTTGTTTATCAACACTATGGGAAGAATATTGTTACAGCATCTGGTGTTGTAGACTCTAGAGCCTGAAACTGCAGGAAGACAATTACAGAATAAATTTTTGCATGTAACACACAGTATAATTTGATGACTGGGTTAGTCAAGAAGGGGACAATTAAATCATATACAAACTAGCTCATCAATGTCCCATCAAATAATCATATTTTTTGTTTCTTAGATATACAGATCCCTAAAATCTGACAGACATCATTAACTCTTCAAAATCAGTTAGGTAAAGTGGTCGGATGGGTAAGCAAGAAAGGCTGTTTGAAGAACTGATAAATGCCAGAATCCAAGTACCAACAGACAATTAAAAGAGACTACAAGGTGTTGATCAGAAATTCTCTTTACTCTTTCAATCAGTGGCAGATTTAACAATGCCATTTGACTACAGTGTGTGCACTCATCAGGATTAATTCTTCCATAGTTTAAAGAAATGCAGTCAGAAGCAGTGCTAATATGTGGTTAGTTTGTCTTTATGGGGTCATAAATATAGATCATAATGTTGTAGATTATCAACACTGACTCACAACAGAGCAAGTAAACCAATTACTAGGTGCAGGGATCTACAACTAAAGCTGAGAGGAAAGTTCCAGTTTAAGAATCAACATGTAGTTAATTAATGTTTCTTTACATCTTATTTTTTGACTTCTCTTAAATCACAGGATTTGAACCAATGCAATTTGTGCTGATGCATGCCTTTCACTTGTAGAAGTGAATCTCCTTCCTCTCTTTCAACTTAGGAAGCAAATACTCAATGTGAACAACTGCAGTTTTGACTTTGCCATAATTAAAACCTTCTTTATTTATGCCCCAAAACTGTCCCTGGACTACGAAATTTAGGGTTGACATAGCACTTAAAGATATGGTGTAGTTGAGAACTGTCAATGTTAGGTTAATGGTTGGACTAGGTGATCTTCAAGGTCTTTTCCAACCTAGATGATTCTGTGAAATTATTTGAGAACTGAAATTAAGAACATATTTCTACCCATGATACATTTTTTACTAAAATCCTGAATCTGAACAACTGTCTAAAAGTTGTGGGTAACTTGAAATAGGGCTGTGAATTCAGATTTAAATTTTACAAAGTGACCTTTTTGTTAAGCCAGGCAAAATTAAAACCCCTCATCAGACTGCCAAGATTCAGTCTTTGAGTTTCTGAAGTCTCCATCTAAATGTCATGGTTTGAGGCCATGTCTTGTTTTCCTTCCATGATATAATACAGAGTAAATCTGATAACTCTAAATCATAACCCTTAGAGCTAACCTTCAGACTGGCAATGCCTGTTTAAAACTTTTTAAAATCAAACTGCAATAGTGGCCGCACCAATGATACTAAATGACACCATAAAATATGTCCCATAGGTCATAAACAGAAATTTGAAAGAAAAGACTTAGTTGCATTGATAAAGATGAAAGATAAAACCCAAAGATATGTGTCCTCAGTTGTGCGCGTTATGCAAAGTTATTTCAGAAATCATTAATCACATTCACATCTGATGCTCAAACAACTCAGCACTGTCCTTGAAAAAGTTTTATTGCTTCTTGTGTGTTTATTTAAACACAATATTTTCAGAGTCATTCAGACATTGCTTTCCAAGTTATAAGAGGATTTACACAATATTTAGGTTACCAAAACACAAGTATGAGAAAAATCCACATCTTTTCTGTGGAATGAGGCTCCTTTCTTTAATAGGTCAAATTTTATACGGAATTTATTAATAAAATATCAAAAGCATTGTAAGATTTTCACTGACTTTAAATCAAAACTATATTAATCTTTGGCAGCAGAGGCCCAAACTGCTCTAATGCTGAGCACGGAGCTCTAGGTTAACAAACACATAATAAATGTTTCTTTCCACCCAGCATAAACAAGGTCACTTCAAAATTAAATGTCTGAGGTAGATTTAACCCCCTACATAAATTCATTCTGAAAAATATTTGCCTTTCTGTGACAGAAGGATAGTACTGCATTAAAGAAATTAAATTTACAATTCAATTTAAAAACTTTTTAAACCATATACTCAGTAGAATTAAGAGTACAAGGTTTTTCAAGCTGCCCTTGAAGGGTGTACACAAAATAAAACTGCATGTCCCAGCCTAATTGGGGCTGCAGTCAATCATTGTGAAGCTCAGAAATTGATAGCGTGTTTCATCTTAGTCCCTTAGGGATAGGTTTATATCTGTCATTGGCATACAGCTAATCAGGGTACAAATTCTCTTTCTGACTAAAACTACTCCTAGAAAATCCCATCCTTCACCACTGGAAATTGATGTGAAATTACAATTCTCAGCCATCTGACAATAACACTGTATTAAGGAAGGTAAATGCAGGTGGAGCAGTGAGAGATGGACTAAGATGTACACAAAAGGATAGATTCAGGCTGCAAATTACAACTGAGCATTGTGGCTCCTGTGCTCTTAGTATGCTCCTGAGGACTGTCTGAGTGAGGTGATCCCAATCTAACAACTTCATACCCACAACACACACCACCCAGATACCCTGTATAAATGCCCTGCCTACTAACAGCCTTCAGCTTCTGCACTGATGTCACTGCAGTAGCACGTAAAGCCAAGCAAATTAGTGAACTCTGAAGTACGAGTAGGAGTATGAGCTTCTATGGAGGCCTCAGGGATTCTCCCCAGAACAAACTCCACTTCCAGTGACAAAACTATGATGGTATCACCACAGAAAACCCAGCTCTGAACAGGTGGCTCAGAGGTGTATCAATTTGTCTGTTAGTAACAGGAGAATAGAGTAATACAGTTACATTGCTGAAGGCAAACATTTTTAGTTTCTCAAACCCAGTCTGAATCAGCACCAGAAGCTGCACTGCCCTACAGAGATTCAGCAACAGGCCATGACTTCAGGTGTGAATAGTGCTGAAAATGCGTACTTAAAAGATGGTTGCTCACATCCAGACCCTGAACCTTGTCCCAGAGCAAGTAGCTTTCACATTAAAGCAAATGGCTACGTCAAACTTCTGTAGAAGGCAAGTTCAGCATTGTCAAGTCTATGATAAAAAAGATCCACTAATGTGGTCACTGTTCTGTGGCTTGGCTGAGGACACGCAGCTTAGCAGTGCTGCTTTTCAAGCACACTGATATCTATACCAAGTCTTTGCACGCAACAGCCATGGCTATTTAGCATCCCTCAGAAGAAGTCATTCTCCCTGTTATTCCCCACAGATGATCTTTGTATTAACAGCATTGGCAGTGCTGCGTGAAGGCATCTGCATGTGTCAGAACTCTGATGCCTTTTATCCAAATCAGCTCCTTGCCTGTGCTCTTGTCCTTTAATAGCCATGCCATCAGTGTCCTAGCTGCTGCCTCTCTAGGGCTGCCATTGTATTACTCATGCCTTTAGCCCCTTATAGGCTCAGGCTGGTCCTTGACTTCTACTAAGGACCACCAAGGTTTTGAGGGTTCTTTGCATGTAGAAAGAAAAATACTTGTTTAGATTAGAGGCTAGTACACAAATCTATGACCTCAGCAAATGCCAAAGAAACAAACAGGTCTTCTTCAGTTTCTTCCAGGAGAAAACCACACATAAGGTGTGTACTAAGGCTGCTAAATCTGTTCAGCTTCCATGAGCAGTAATAGGAAATGTATGGGTATGTAAAAGTACCTCTGGGTATGTCATGCAGGTTTTGAAGGCAACTGTGTTACATGGCTTTTCTCCCTCCCGAGATACAATAGATGGAAGAAGAACTGAATTTCTCTAAAGTTTTTTCTGTGTATTCTCATGGATAACCTAAGATTTTTTTCCTATATTTAGCAGTTGTTTTTACTCCTTTTCATTTAACTGTTTCAATGCTGTTTTAATGCTTCTTAATTATGTGAAAGTATTGTATTTGGAGGCCCAAAAATGTATAAAAGATAAGATAAAAGATAGTGAAAGTAAACCTAAATAACATTTGTTACGATAACAGTCCCCAAAATACTGGAACAAGTGTTCACAACTTTTCAAAGCTTTACTAAATAGTAAGATCAGTGGAAAAGTCTAATTTACTTCTTTCCCCAACTTCGTTCTTCAAAGCCTTATTCACAGAAGTAGACCATCTGTTTTCTAAAAATGTTTATAAATTTTTAGAGTCAGCTTTGATATTTAGATTCAACTGAAAACATAACAGTCTCATTTAATCACTTCTTTTTAACAAGGTCATTTTTGCAGACAACAAACAACTATAAATCATAGACTGCATCAGTTTCATCTTATTCTGATATACCCGTATGTGGTCTTTGGATTGGGACTCTGAAATATATTTGAAAGAGTTTTCTGTGTCTCTAAAATGCTCTAACAAATGACAGTACCACCACTGCAACACTGAACTATTCCTAACAACAGTGTTATCACAGGGACCTATTTGGCCTCTCTATTCTGACAGAATTTAGAATGTAACGTAATTATTAAGCATCTGTAAATGGAAAACATATGACTAGCTCTGTTGCTGAATTGAGTTATTTTAAAAGCATAATCACTGTTCAACTTAGGAATTTATTATTTAAACAAAAAGTGTTTAAATAATAAGTACTTAAATGTTTAAATAGTAAATACTCTCAAATTCTCTGCAAACAAAATAATAGAATAGAATATAGAGTAGAGTAGAGTAGAATAGAATAGAATAGAATAGAATAGAATAGAATAGAATAGAATAGAACTAGATTGTTTCAGTTGAAGGAACCTACAACAATCATTTAGCCCAACTGCCTGACCAATTTAGGCCTGACCAAAAGTTAAAGTATGTCATTAAGGTTATTGTCCAAATGCCTCTTAAACATTGACAGGCTTGGGGCATCAATAATCTCTCTATGACAGCCTGTTCCAGTATTTGACCACCCTCTTGGTAAAGAAAATCTAATGTCCAGTCTAAACTTCCCCTGGAGCAGCTTCAAACTGGGTACCAGGGAGAAGAGATCAGCACCTCCCTCTCCATTTCCCCTCCTTATGGAGCTCTAGAGAGCAATAAGGTCGCCCCTCATGGTATCTGGTATTTTCTCATCTTCAGTCATCTGTACAGTTTTTTTCTTCTCACACCAGTGACAGCCAGAACTGTAGTCACAATGATGGTTTTCCATTTTATTTTTGTTTCATAAATTACTTCATATTTTTTCAGAATTGTGGAAACTGTAACCTTTTGTCTTTGCTTCCGCTCCAAATACTGATACAAAATTGGGATAGCTTACTTAGCTGCTACAGTTATATAGCATAACACCATGGGGATTGGGGCCCTTATTTGTAGACAGTTAAAATGTCTTGAAAGGTCAAAGTAACTCTCTTTTTTTGGTGACTGATTCCCTATCTTACCATTTCAAAAATATTAAAAGATACTTCTAAGTAAAATCAAGTATCTCTCCAGCACACATGTATACATACGTGAACTGCAGTTCAAAGCATTTGTTTGCTAGTGCAAAGTTATTTTTCTTAGTGAAAGCCTCAACCCAAGGAAGAAAGGAACCTTCATTTAAATATTTAGCAAGTCTGATAATCCACTCGATGAAATCTGCCATGTGGCTAAGACAGTTTAGGTCCTGGGTGCTCATTGATTACCAGCTACTAAGGTCTTGCCACATCCCCAAAACTCTTGACAGTTTCAGAAATGACTCTAGTAGGCTATGCCAGGTTGAAATGAGACTTCAGGAGCTAATAAAGCAAAGTGTAGAAATAGATTATCCACAATGTATTAGCTTGTTCAATATTAACTGTATGGAATAAATACCAAAGCTCCTTAGGAGATCTCAAGTTTACAAAACTAAATGAAAATGTGAAGTGAGTGAAAAATCACTCCAGAAAGCTCTCCACTGACGCCACAGGCAAAACATTTTTGCAGCTATGGATGACCCAAAGGAAAGTAGTTTCATGTTTCACTAACTCATACAAAGTTCACATACATGGAAATCTCTCTAAGCACATTCTGCATTAACTGACTGCCAACCTCCAGAACCTACAGAAGCTTCACAGTAGGATTTCTATTCATGGTTTCCTGTCGAACCAATACTATCAATCAGAACTAGAACTATGGATGAACTAGATTTTGAAGGGACACATAATGAAAGTGTATTTCTTCCTCACAAATCTGATACAGTTTTCCTGTGTTAACTTATCATTTATGTTGAATTTCCGTAAGTCTTAGGATAATGTGGTAAATTCTGAGATCTATTGTTTGACTATTTTTGCTAGGAGTTCAGATACGTAATTGGCATGAGCTAAGTATTCAAAGCACTGTCAGAATGACCCAAGAGTAATAATACAATTACTAGTACAGAATTATATTAATAATAAAACTGACACTGTTCATCATACTGCTCTAGAAAATAGACGTTGACAAACCCATTTTTCTTTCTCATGAGTATACTGATTTAATAACAGTGTTTTCAATAAAAGTAGTTATCCCAAAGTTTTATAAGAGGTTGCTGTAAACCTGAAAAACAGTATAAGGATGTAAAGTTAATAGAACTGTTCATTGCTGAAGTAATTTCTGAGCTTTTCTGCAGATATGAGTTACTGAAAATGAGGCTCAGCCAAGAGCAAATGAGCATTGTAGACATTAAGTAGATTAAAACTTGATTGACTGATACATTTCAAGATGCAACTATAAATGGGAATCTTCTTAAAAAGCGAATATTCTACTGGGTACTGAAAGGCTGACCTCTTCGCTATATTCTACACAACATTTTTATCAGTGCTTTGGAAGAAAACAAAAAATCATTATTAATGTTATTTGTAGATGCCACAAAGATTGTAAAAATGGAAAAATCATGAAAAGGATTAGAAGTGGATAATGGGTAATCAGCTAAGCATAAGCTCCTATTTCAAAAGCAGCAATGCATTCCTTTACTGCTTAAATATAATAAAATCTTATATTGGATCAGAAAGATCATATTCCCTTTGTTCTTGGTAGCAATGCAAATGAATTGCCTAGTGATGTAATTTGTTCTGGTGTCCACAGTTCTGAAACAATATTGATAAATTGAAGGATATAGAGAAGATGTATGGAATGATTTAAGTATTGTGAAATAACCCAAATAATAATTCTCTCCAGGAACTCAAAGCTGTTTAGCTTGATAAAAACAAGACCAAGGGATATATTAGTAGCTGCATGAAAAACAGGAAATTGATAAAAGAGGGCTATTTAATCAGACTGACAAATACTTAAGATCCAACAAATAGCTACAGGTGAAAAAAAAAAAAAAATTAGACATATTACATAAAAAAGTAGGATACATACATACAGGGAGGGTAGTCAATCCAAGTATCACCCAACAAAGGATGTAGGAGGTTCCCCTTAACTAGGGGAATTTTTCAGCCCAAACTGGACATTTTAAAAACAAACAAACAAAAAAAGTGTCTCTGTTCTCCCTCAAATTAATTCAGCAAATGCCTACAGCACACTAGTTAGAGGGGGTTGATTGAACCCAGTGTTTCTATGGTAGCTTAATAGAAATCTGAAAGGAAAGGTACAAGTACTATACAAGATAATTTACTGTGCCATCAGCAGTTATGCAACACTTTAAATATTGATGCAAATAGATGGCAAAAGAAGAACTTCAGCAGTTATTTTCCAGGAAAGGAAAACCTGATCTGAATTAGCTGAGTAGCATCACTAGGCAATTCACTTTTAAGGACTTATTCTTTGTTGAGTACGGTTGAGATAATATCTTGCACTACTTCTACCATTCAGGCAAGCCAAGTGCAGTTTAACTGTTATAGTGCACAAAGCCAACTTTTCTAACTCAGTGCAGAAAATTCCCTAGACTTAGAACAGAACAAAGTCACTAGATGTTTTCTGCAAGTGATGTTGACATCTCTTCCTTGTCTACTGAAGCAGTCAAATTATTTTCAACCTCAGTGGAATGAAATTAAGAATGTGAGAAGAAAGGCCTATGTTAAAAATACATCTTCGCAGCAGGTTTGTTTTCCTGTCTATAGGGTTCGCTGCCTCACTGTGAGTTTAAAATAAAGTCTTACGTTTTTTCTAGGGCTCCAAAGTCTGGAACAGTATTCTAGCATCAATAAAGAAAAGTGTACCACCTCAAGATTTATAGCTGCAACATTACTTTATATTTTTAAAGTTAAAAATCTTGGCGCTTTTCTTAAGTCTGTGCAGAATTTGGAAAAAAAAAAAAAAAGGGGTGGGGTGGGGGGTGGGCAGGCATGGGATTCATTCACTGCAACACTACAAATAGCTAATATCTCTGTAATCCAACTTTCTATTCAGCACCAGGACATTATTTACTCCTTCTGTTAGTAGTGAAGGTCAGCATATAACTGAATAGTTGTAATGCTTGCAGAGCTGAAAACACAAAATTAAATTTTTGTTTGTTTGTTTGTTTAATCTATGAGACAAAAAAGATAATTTAAGATTCAATACTCATTTAGAAAATGTTTTAACACCTATTAAATGATTTACTGTCCAGGCTAAACAGGTTTCTCAAAGTTTCTACTGCGAATGGTCAAGCACATGTGTTCCTTTGTGTGGAAAAGAAGTTTGGTCATGCCCTCTGGGACTATTCCATTCCTTCAAAAGTGTGTGTTTAGTATACTTATAACCTCAAACTAGTGAAATGGAAGTTTTCCCAACTGGGCCTTCACAGAAAGTGTTTTATTATTGTCGATATGTAATATAATGAATTATTAAATCAATGGCTTTTCTGAGGGGAATTGTCAGTAATACTATATGTTTTGTGTAAGCCATACACATGGAGACATACACCTAAATGCAAACATAAATGTGCGTGCCTGTGTATAAGAAAATTACAATACAAACCAAAAGGCCCATTTCAGCAAAACACTTAATGATATGCTTAACTTCAGGTGAAATTGAAGATAATGACACTATAAGGATGCTTAAATATTTTTACAGACTTTGATGAGTCAGGACTAAAGAGATTTTCAATCTTTCTTCTGATAATTCCCTTTCCATCTATTCATTTTAAGTAGTCTCAATGCATGTTCCACCAAACAAAGTATATTATTGTTGTGGATTTTTTTTTAAACAAGGTTTCTGACAATTTTGCTAGAAAATTATAGTGTCAGTCATAATTTGTTTTTTAGGAAGGTTAAGTATAGAGACATTGAGCTTCATAAGTTGCTGTTGGTAGAACTCTTGTGAGGAAACATGAGTTTTAAAGCATCAAGGGAAGAAAATTACTGTTCTGACATGTAATAGGATAGAACCTGCATGAGCTTCATGTCAGCACAATGTTTCAGATCATTTTCACTATAGTGACACCATCCCTCTTCAGAGGCTGGGGTGAACCCACTGTGGCTAAACCAAAGTAGGCAATTGCAGAACCGTGCTGGATCAAGTGACAAATAGATACAAGCATTGAATTACTTAGATTTTTCATTGGCAATTCTCTGATTGGAAATCAGGTATATTAATGGAAATCAGGTATAGTAATGGACTGTTACAGTCACTCCAAGCAGCGCTTGGAGAAATCATAAAACTCTGCTGCCTTAATAGCACTGCCTTTGTAGGATTGGTAGTTGCCATTTTTGACTAATTTAAAAGAAAAATCACAATTTATCTTTAAAGCAAAACTAAGTAATGTAAGGAACAGTTTTTCTGCTCATGAATTTCCTCAACAGATGTATATGCTGAGCATCAGTTGAAATTTAGCTTTGATCACAACTGAAACACACTTAATGGTAGTAAGCCACGTGCTGAAGTGTATATTTACTCAGAAACCCACACAGCAAAATCTTGTGCTCTTCCTGGAAAAACACTGAAGGATGAAGTCAAACTACGAGACTGATTAGAAGCAAGTCAAGCTTGAAGTGGGAAGTATTTGAAACCTTTTCAAACTGCTTAAATTTCTGATAGGGATTATATGAGACCGTTCCTGAGAGAAAAGAGTGGGCTTGGTGACCCAGAACCCTTCTTCTCTGCCTTGTTCTACCTTGTGATTGTAGTTTCTCAGTAGTGTTTTTACTGTTCAGTGAAAAATCCATGCCCCTTTTCAGTTACCAAGAACAGATGTATTAGAGCTGATAAAGGAAGCTGTAAATTCTCACCTCTATCTGTTTCTCTTCTGTTTCCACCCTTCTCCTGCAGTGACTCTGGCTAGTGCAACATAAATTTTTCTGCCATGCTACAGGGCATATGGTATACAGAAGTCTTCTTTCCAACACTATTGCTATTGAAAAGAGTGTTCAAACATGCTATTAGCCCTTTTCCCACACTTAGTATTTTGCAAGCACAGAATGATTTTCAAGAATCAGAACAATGATTTTTGTTGTTCTGTTACTTCTGAAAGAGACAGGTGTCCAGAACTGTCTCTGGGTTGATCTTCTACTTGATATCTAAAGCAATTCTTTAAATCCCCCAAAACAGGGGAGTCTAGCAAGTCACTGTTGCTATATTTATGTCGAATATAGCTGAAATGACTTTGCTAAACAAGTAATCATCCTCTTGTTATATACATCCTACTTAATCAGTCATAGAATCCTAGAATACCAGCTTGGAAGGGACCTCAAGGATCATCCAGTCCAACCTTTCTGGAAAAAGCACAGTCTAAGTAAAATGGCCCAGCACCCTCTTCAGCTGAATCTTAAAAGTGTCCAGTGTTGAGGAATCCATCGCTTCCCTGATGAGATTATTTCACTGGCTGATTGTTCTCGTGGAAAACTTTCCTCTGTATCCAGTTGGAATCTCCCCAGGAGTAACTTGTACCCATTACCCCTTGTCTTTTCCATGTGACTCCTGGTTAAAAAGGAGTCTCTGTCTTCTTTGTAGTCTTCCTTTAAATACTGGAGCATTTCTTTTCTTAAGGTTGAATAAACCCAATTCTCTCCACCTTTCCTCATCTGACAGGCTTCCCCATCCCTTGATCATCTCTGTGGCCCTTCTCTCAGCCCTCTCATCTGTCCACATCTTTTTTATATAGTGGAGACCAAAACTGAACACAGTATTCCAGGTGTGCCCTGAAAAGCACTGAGTACAGTGGAATAATGACTTCTTTACTTCATAAAAGCCCAAGAGTAATGATGTGAGATTGAGCTGGCTGTAACCCATTGCGTCACATAATCATAGAATCATTTAGGTTGAAAAAGACCTTTAAGATCATCAGGTCCAACATTTAACTTAACATTGCAAAGTCCACCACTAAACCATGTCCCTAAGCACCAAATCTACATGTCTTTTAAACACCTCCAGGGATAGTGACTCCACCACTTCCCTGGGCAGCCTGCTCCAATGCCTGACAACCCTCAGTGAAGAAAATTTTCCTAATATCTAATCTAAACCTCCCCTGGTGCAACCTGAGGCCATTTCCTCTTGTCCTATTGTTACTTGGAAGAAGAAACCAACACTCACCTTACTAAGCCTTCTTTCAGGTAGATGTATAGAGTGGTCACGTCCCCCTTCTTGTAGATGGATGTCACATTTGCTAACCTTCAGTCACCTGAGACCTCCCCAGCTAGTCAGGATAAATGCAGATAAATGATTGAAAGTGGATTGGTGAGCACTTCTCACAGCTCCCTCAGTACCCCTGCATGTATCCCATCCATCCCCACAAGCCTGTGTGTGTTGACGTGATGTAGCAGGTCACTAACCATTTTCCCTTGGATTATGGGGGCTTCATTCTGCTCCCTGTCCCTCTCTTCTATCTCAGGGGACTGGGTACCCAGAGAACAACTGGTCTTACTATTAAAGACTGAAGCAAGAAGACATTAAGTACCTCAGCTCTTTCCCCATCCTTTGTCACTATGTTTCTACCTGCATCCAATAAAGGATGGAGATTCTCCTTAGCCTTTCTTTTGTGGCTAAGGTATTTATAGAAACATATACATAGAAACATTTTTAATTGTGTTTTACAGCAGTAGCCAAATTAAGTTCTAGTTGGGCTTTGGCTCTTCTAATTTTCTCCCTGCATAACCTCACAATATACTCGTAGCTGTCCTGAGTTGCCTGCCCCTTCTTCGAAAGGTCATGAACTCTCATTTTCTCTTGAGTTCCAGCCAAAGATCTTTGCTGATCCAGTCCAGTCTTCTTGCCCACTGTCTTGTCTTTTAGCACATGGGGATGGTCTACTGCTGCAGCTTTAAGATTTCCTTCTTGAAGAATATCCAGTCTTCCTGGAATCCTTTGCCTTTCAGGACTGCCTCCCATGTGACTCTGTCAACTAGTCTCCTAAACAGGCCAAAGTCTGCCCTGTAGAAGTCCAAGGTAGAGTTCTGCTTACTTCTCCAAGAATCAAAAAATCTCTCATTTCATCATCCAAGATGGCCTTCAACCATCACATTACTCACAAGTCCTTCTCTGTTCACAAACAGGTCCAGCACGGCACCTTCCCTTGTTGGCTCATTCAACAGCTGTGTCAGGAAGTTACCTTCCACACACTCCAGGAACCTCCTAGACTGTTTTCTCTCTGCTGTATTGTATTTAGAGCAGACATTTGGTAAGTTGAGGTCTTCCATGAAAACAAGGGTTAGCAATTGTGAGACTTCTCACAGCAGCTTATAGAACATTTCATTTGTCTCTTCCTCCTGGTTGGATAGTCTGTAACAGACTCCTATCATGATATCTACCTTGTTGGCCCTCCCCCTGATTCTTTCCCACAAATATGCAATCCTACCATCACCACCATCAAGCTCCAAATATTCAAAACACTCCTTAACATACGCAGCTCGCCACCACTTCTTCCCTGCCTGTCCCTTCTGAGGAGCTTACAGCCATCCATTGCAGCACTCCAGTTGTGCAAGTCATCCCACCGTGTTTCTGTGATGGCAACTATATCATAGTTTTCCCACTGCACAATGGCTTCCAGCTCCTCTTGTCTGTTGCCCACACTGTGTGCATTGGTGTAGATGCACTAGGGAAGAAGCCCTAATTCCTATGTGACTATTCTCAGGTTCTTCTGTGATTTCTAACACATTAAAAACACCTGTGGCTTTGCTGCCACATAGATCTTCACCCCCTATCTCCACTGAGATAGCAAACTAAAGGCTTTACTAACACAGTCCCTCAAACATTGTCATGCTGCCCTCCCCCCTCAAATCTAGCCCTGCTAACTCCTGCACAAAGATCCTTTTCTCCCTTTGAGACAGGTGTACCCTGTTGTCAGCAGGTCTGGTGTCATGTAGACCAACCCATGATCAAAAAATCCAAAATTCTGCCTGTGACCCCAGGCTCTGAGCCAGATACTGATCTGGTGACTCTTCCTGTTTCTTCCCTCAACATTCCCTGCAGCTGCAAGGATAGAGAACACTACTTTTGATCCCTTAACCAGTCATGCCAAAGCCCTGAAGTCTCTCTTGATTGCCCTTGGCCTTGTTGCAACCTCATCGCCACTTACCTGAAAAATCAGCAATGGTTAATCATCTGAGGGCCCACCAGGGTAGGAAGTTTTCTCCTCATATCTTTAACCCTGTCCCCAGGGAGGCAGCAGACTTCCTTAAGAAGTGGGTCTGGCCTGCGTATTGGGCCTTCTGTTCCCTTTAGAAGGGAATCTCCTATGACAATGACCTGACTTTTTTTCTTTATGGAAGCAGTTTTTGAAGCAGGGCACAGGTTGACTTAACCTCGGTGACACCTCCAAGCTAGATGAACCGTCATCCTTGTTATTGTTCAGTTCCACTTGCAGAACCACATAGCTATTATGCAAGGGCACCTGGGAAGGTGGGGTTGTCACAGAGGAGATGCACCTGCTGCACTGGGCAGGAATTTGGTGCCATTGCCCCCTGTCCCCTAAATCACCATGTTCAGTCAGGCAGAGAGAGGATAGGGAATCCTCCATATCATGGGTTCTGTCTGTCTGTTGGGTTTCAGGTCACAGGGAAGGTAGAGTGCAATTCCAATAGTTCATCTCTCTCTCTCACTCTCTGATACTCCTCAACCTGCTCTCCTCCTCCTGGATCCCCGTCACTAAGCGGAGGAGCTCCTCTCCCTGGGCGCGCCTCCCACAGGTGCTCTCACTGCTGCCAGCCCATACTGGCCTAAGATCAGGGCCCATCCTGCAGCCTGGCACCAGTGCAGCAGCATGTTCCCATCACAGACCTATCTGGACAGCTGCCTCTGTTGTGGTGGGTGCAGAGTTTGGAGAGATCATGTCTTTCTGCTGGGTAGATAGCATTGCTCCCTGGTCCTGCTATTGTGCGCTTTCTGAAGGCTTTGTTCACAGCACTCATGGTCAGTTGTGCTCCCCAGAGCTTCTTTTATATGTGTGGGAGGGGCTTGGGTGCCATTGCTCCTGGCCCTGCTGCAGTCCTGTCAGCTGCTGTGACATGACTGGCAGGCTCATGGGGCTCTCTTGGCTCCCCTGAGGTTTTCCAATTCAGGAAACTCCCCTGTGCTCCACTGCAGGTCATGCCAGCACTGGAGCTGCTTGCCTCAACGACTGAGTCACATAATGAATGAATCACTGGTATTTCTGTTGATACACTAAAAGTAAACCCACCAAGCCCTACATTATCTCAGAGGTCTCTGCTTCCCATCAGTGCACGTGGTACACTAAGATCAGTCATGAAACTATGAAAGCCTGCAAGATGGAAAGGACCTCTTGTCATCTCATATAACCTCCCTACTCAGAGCAAGCCCAGTTAGATCAAATTACTCAAGGCAGTGTCCAGTTGGGTTTTAAAAATCTTCAAGGGAAGAAATTTTTTAACTCTCCAGGCAACTTGTTCCAGTGTTTGACCACTGTCACAGTGGGGCTTTTTCCTTATATCAAGTCAGAATTTCCCATATTGCATTTTGTGTCTATCGGTTCTTGCCCTTCCACTGTTCACCTCTGAGAGAATTTATCTCCTTCTCCTGGTTGTAGACCACCATGAGATCTCCCCCGAATCTCTGCCTTTTCAGGAAGAATAAACCCAGTTCTCTCACCCTGTGCATTATGTCTTGTGTTCCAGCTGCCCATCCATTTTTTTAGCATTCTTCTGGGGTTGCTCCAGATTGTCAAATTTTTTCTTGTACTGAGGACACAAAACTAGACATAGTACTCCAGATGCAGTCTCTCAAGTGCCAATTAAAGGGGAAGAATCACTTCCTTCACCCTTTGGTCTCCAGTCTTACTAATACACTCCAGGACATGACTGGATTTGTTACAAGAGTACCCTGCTAATTGTGTTTAATTTGTTGTCAGTCAGAAGTACCTGGTACTTTGATGTAAAGTTGCTTTCTAGCTGGACTGCTTTGTTGCATGGGATCCCAGGTGTAGAACTTTGTGTTGCTAAATTCCCTAAGGTTCAACTTTTTCCAGCTTGTCCAGATCCCTCTGAATAGGAGCCCTGTCGTGCAGTCTAGTGACATCCCCGAATATGCTGACCCTCCATGCCATCACCCATGCTATTAATAAAGACATGAAGCAGAACTGGCCCCACTATTGGCCCCTGAGGAACACTGCTAGTCACTGGCCAACAGCTGGACTTTCTATTGCTGGTCATTACCCTTTGAACATGACAGCCCACTCAGTTTCCCACCCACTTTGGACTTAATATCCACTTTCCTGGTCCACATGTCTCCAGCTTGTATGTAACTTGAAGGACAGACAAATTTGCCTCCACAGAACTGTTCAGGGGATGGACCTGCTGGATGGGTGTCATGGAGCTCAGAGGGCAGCTGAGCATCACGCAGCTGCTTACTCCCCCACTTCACCCCCAGTGCTGAGAAGGAACAAATAAGCAAAGATGATGCTCAATCCCTCCCTCATCCTCCAGCGCTGAAAAGGAGGAAAGCAAAGGCCCCAGGAAATTTAGATAAGGACAGGGAAGGATGATGTCATCCTTTAAAGCACAGGCAAAACCCAGATTTGTTAGGGGAAGAAAAAAAGAACATAAATTTAATACAAACACTAACAAGAACACCACATAACAGAGTATTACTGTGAGAAACATCACTACATCCTGAAAACACCTTCCCCCACCCTTCACTTCTTCCCAGGCTCATCTTTGCTCCTGATATTTCTACCACCTCCTCCCAAACAGTGCAGGGGACAGGAAATGGGGAGTGTAGTCAGTCCTGCTGCGTCTTCTACCTCAGGGTGGGGGAACTTCTGGAATTTCTCCCCTGTCCCAGTGTGGTCCCCCTCTCACAGGAGACAGTCCTCCACAAACAGCTCAGACATGAGTCCCTCCCATGGGCGTGTGGGTCACCCCTGTGTGTTGCAATCCTCCCTCCCAGCACTGAACTACTACAGCAGGATCTTCTTCCTACAGGGCCCCGACCTTCTTCGGGCACAGCCACCTGGGTCAGCGTGGGGCCCCCACAGGCCACACACCGGCATCTTCTCCACTGGTGACCCCCATGGGTGGCAGGACGGGGCAGCCCTGCCGTCTCACCATGGGGTACAGGGGAGTCTCTGCTCTGGCACACCTCTCCCCCTTCTCCTTCTTTCTTCCACTGACCTCGGTGTTCGCACAGATGTTCTCCTCACAACTCCTCCTCACAACTCCAACTCCTCCTTCCAGATTCCCCTTCTTAAATACATTACTGCAGAGATGCAGCTAATTGGCTCAGTCTTGGTGCAAAGGTGGGTCTGACTTGGAGCCAGGGGAGCTTCGAGAAGCTTCTTACAGGGGGCCATGGTTGTAGCCCCCTCCCCTGCTATCAAATACCCCCCCTGCTCACTCAAACATGGACAATGGGATGCCTTCCCTGCCCAGACTGATCTTTGGTCAGACATCTGAGCTGTCTCTGACCATGTCCCACCACTTTATGTACTGGGAAATTCTCCTCAGTTTCGCCTTTCAAACCAAGTCAGACTCGGCTAGATTTTAACCAATTTATAACTCACAAAGCACCCTAGTCAGTTAATAACATCTGAGGTAACAAGTTTTATATAAAATCAGGACTTACTGAAAATTAGCTGTATTTCAGATGTAGGAAAAGCATGATGTCCTGCCATGAGAACTGTCAGAGCTCAGCAAGGACTGGCAGCTCACTGGGGTTGGGGTGCCAGGAGCACTGAGGGCTCCTCAACCCTGGGAGCCGGCAGGGCAGGGCCTTACCAGCAGCACCCATCCCACCCCCCAGTCAGGATCAGGGCAGCTGGGGGACACCAGGGCAACCCCAGTCCAGGGCATCAGGCACCTCCCTGGTGATGGGAGTGGGATGAGCCCATGGGTCAGCAGGGCCCGTGGTTGGGCAGAGCTGTGGGGAGCTGCAGACTCACCCTGCTGAAGTGTCTCTGGGGAAGGGGCTTACATGGGGTCCTGAGCCATGGAGAGGTGGGGGAACCCCCGAGGAACCAGGCAGGGACAGCCAGGCCTAGGAGTGCCCTCAGAATCCTGTTAAAAATTGGATATTTTGCTTTTTAAATATAAATTAACTATAATATCCAAGAATGCACCAGTAAGGAAGACTGAAATATGGAACAAAATTTGTCTTGAAATTGGAACAACTGAAATCCCAGGTGTCCCATATCCCTTTAATATTTATGTTGCTGTCAGATGTATTCTATCAGTCCTTCATCTATGACCCACCCTGTCCCTTCCTGCACCCTCATCTTCCTCAGGCCCTGCAGGCAGCACTGCGACTATCAGGCAAAGGAAAAGCACTAAAGCATGGAAAATGATTTGCAGAACTCTAAATTAGTTTATAAAACCTTTAGGAATGTGTTAAGAAAATTATTTGTTTTCATTGTTGCTGCTGCAGGGTCTTTTTTATTGTCTACCTAAATGAATGCTTTTCTGAAAGACAGAATTCATCTGTATTTGTTATTTTGTCCCATTGCAATTACCTGTACTCTGGGGTGCTTTACTTACATCACTCCCTATTACAGTATAAGTTCACTTTGCCTGATACTCCCATTATTTGAAGTGTTACTTTTTTGTACTTTAGAATAAGGAGAAACTTAGTTTAATGGCAGTTTGACAGCTTTTCCTCCAAGTGACAAACTAAAATTGATCAAATGTACATTAGAGCTTTTAACTCTGAATCATGTGGTATCCTCTAGGGAATGCAACTGGAATAAGCTATGATGTATGAAAAACACTGCATTCATAAAACAAGATCATTCACACTAAACTTTCAGTTATCTCTTTTTATCTGCTTTACTGGCTTCACTAGATTTAAGAGAGATGTCCAAGACAACTATAATAGTTTCTGATCAAAATCCGTTAAGTTCTTTGGCACAGTCCTATTGTGGAGTTAAAATCCAGGCACTATGAATCAAGTATTCAGACAGTACTGCTTAGCTGCTACTGCAAAAGTCCTGATTTTCTTGTACACAAGGAAGGTTTTTTAAAGCCTAAACAGATATAGCACCCATTAAAAAAAAAAAGAAAAAAAAAAAAGCAAGCAATCAGCAGAGTGGGACTTATTATTTGTTTGATTAATAAAATTGAACATTATACTAGTATAGTGTCAGTCACAACATTATGACATTTAAAAGTGAAAAAAAATATTTTCTCTTTAAAATTATAAAGACAGATTGATCCCTGGCTTAGGCTGACATTGATTGGGAGTAACTCCACTTACATCACACCATGTTCAGCTATGTAAAATAGGCATGAAAAAGTATTTAGTTATAATACTTTCCTGATGGCTTGTTGCATGGATCCATTTATACTCACAGCTTTTTGGATTCTAAGATTTATAGCAAATGTTTGGCAGGCACCTTGAGCATGGAGCAGTCTCTAACCGCAGTGAAGTATTAACAACCACATATAATTTTTTCTTTTTTTTTTTTTTTTTTCCATGTAGAATCTTCCCTGTAGTCTATTCAGTGAAATTATAACATGTAGTATATATAATCACTCTAGATTGATACTTTGGTTCAGCAAATAATCTTGTTCTAGAAATGTACAGAGATATCTTTTCCTAAAACATAAACTGTCCTCTGAAACCTATTCAGTCACCTATATAAAAAATGTGACTTATTTTCAGTAGTATCAGATGTATTCTTTAGTTCTCTTCACTGGACTTGAAATCTTCTCAATTTTTGGAGGCTTCATCTTTTTTCCACAGTAGAAACTAAGAAGTTTTATATAAACAAGATGAAAATAAATAAACTAAGTTTATTTCTTGTCAAATCAGAGTCCTTATCTGCATTTTGTCAAAAGTTCTCTGATATAGAATATGGCACTGCCATCTACAGCTCTGACTTACTTTAGATGCACTTTACTGATATTTAAATTAATTATGATTTCTGTCCCATTGTAGTAATGCTAATATCTATTTGACAGTTATATCCTCATAAAGCACTTGATCTGAAGCATCTTTGAAGATGACGCTGTATCAGCTGTCAGGGTTCTTCAGAGCAAAGTGTTGGTCTGTTACTTCACTTCTTTTTTACGCTCTCTCTGAAACATTAGTATTGGGGAAATATCATATTCTGATAATTCTTGTGCCTAATGCACTGTCCTCTTCAAGAAAGTTTCCTGCAGATACAAAGACTATGTGATGTAGATGCTGTGTAAATGTTCTGATCTGAAAGTAAATGAAGCTTGCCTTCCTCTGTATCCAGGCATTGAGAATACGGCACTTGAGAATATTAAAAAGATCAAGAAAAGTCAGAGCAATTAGTCAAAATCCAAAAGTTAGGTGTTATGTTAACATTTCAAAGAACTGGTGTTCAGGAACAGGAAGGCCTTTTGCTCTTAACTTCAAAATGAGGTCTAAGATTTAAGGCTGAAAGGATGAAAAAAAAAGATAAACACATTTTGTGTTTTCTCTTAATGCATATGTTTGTGCTGATAACTGCTTCTTCATATTTTATTACTGATTTACTTATTTTGTTACCATGGGCTGAGTGGGCTGCAGCTTTAAAGAAGATGCCACAATGAAATGAGGATCTAATCTAATTCTGAGGACATGCTTCCTTCTTGTTTACAAAAAAAAAAAAAAAAAAAAAAAAAGAAGAAAAGAAGAGCTTATTGTTTAAACATGTCAACAAGCTGAGTTCAGGATGGAATATTAGATCTATATGTTCATTAAATTATTGTGTAGCTCCAACTGATTTTCTATGGAAAATTTTCAATTATGTTCAGAATGAATGTCAATTGAAAAGTACCGAAGTAAAAGAAAAAATTAGTGAGGATATTTCTGTACATAAACTACTGAATGACTTTGAGACTGTACAGAACATTCTGTACTGGGACACAGGGGAAAGGAGGAACTTGGGAGAAGGCAAAAAAAAATATCTATGTTAGTGGAACTAAATTATTTAAACAATTTATTGCTCTTCTTTCTCACTTTATTGCCATTTAATTGTGGAGCTAAAATTCTGTTGTAGAATGCTATAGATATAAATGAGTTTTGGAAGGTGTTTTTATCTTTCTATATTTGCAATATCAGCACCATTTGCAAACAGGAAAGCAGCAGGCACATCCATCACCATGGGATGGAGATGTCAGGGCCCCAGATGCCATGGGTTGGGCTTCAGTAGCAGGGCAGGAGGGATACCTAGGCTCTGAGCTGCTGGAGGCAGTGGCCACTCTTAACATCCCTCACTCTTTGTGTGATTACTTCCATCTACCTGTATTTTTGTTTTAGCAGAAATACATTCACTACCTTTTGTATTCTTCAGATTTTTTTTTTCTGAAATATTTTTTATTATAAACAACTTAGTTTGCTATAGGTCTGTGCAAGGACCAGTGAGAGTGATGGTGAATGGAAGATCCTCAGGGTCAGAGGATTCCAGTCATGTCACCCTCCCTAACAGTAAGTGCTGCAGTCACTCAGTAATAGAAAGAAAATTGTTATCCTGACAGTGTGTTCCAGTGTGAATGATACTTGCATATTGGGACTGACAAAACAAAGAAGGAAGGAACTTACTGTATGGCATAGGTAGAGGGAATTTGTTAAAAAATGTGAAAATGAATTATTGTTGGATAACAGCCAGATGTAAATACAATTCGTAAACGCACACAGTAGTTCATAACATTGAGGATTTTTAGATCTGTACGGCTGAGGCACCATAGGAGGCAAACACAACTTAAGCACAAAATCTTTTCCAGACCTAGTATTTGCTCAGTCTACAGCTTTTGATTCTGCAATCAGGGGTGACAGGGATGAGCAAACCATGACTGTTATTGAAGTAACTGGGGTTGATATGAGTATTTTAGTTCTGTGGTTTTACTTCTGTAATGATTGCTAATAACTTGTGTAGTGTGGACACTGCTTGTTAGTACACGACTGGTAAATTTCATTGTCTTTTGTATGACCAGAGTGAGGCAATTTTCAGTTACTTTCTGAAGAGAAATAATTTTGAAACAGTGAAGAGACTAGATGCCTTTGTTTTGCTGCTTGAACAGTAATTATATCTCTTGTGAATTGAGACTGAAAAGATTAAGGAAACTTGTTTTCTGGGAGTAAATGCAGGCAGAGTAGCAGAGAACTAGAGAAACTGTTCAAAAGTTGTCTATTTTGGCTGAAAAAGGAGGGTAGACTGCTCTACTCAGGGAAAGATACCCAGCATACAGACTTGAGGTACAAATTCTAGTGGGGTTTGCCAGATTCAAGGCCCAGACTTAAACTTCTAGCCATGCAAGCAGAAGAGAGGACAGAGAATTTTGTCATCAACTTAACATGCAGTGCAGTATCATATATTCAAGGGTTCTTTATTAGAAGACTGGTATATGTGACCTCATGAACGTAGGATTAAGTGCAAGATTGCACTGGAAAGCTAGAAAACTTGGGTGAATATCTCACCCTACAGGCTTAAAACTGCTGCTTTTTCTTCAAAGCCCTTACTACTTTTGCATATGCCTTTGCAAATCATATTTTGCAGTATATTAAATCTGAATTTTGTTTGACAATGTTAAATATGCACATTTCCATTGACTTCCTGAGGTGCATATTTAACTGAAATCTACCTCAGCAAGGGTTTTAAAAAATCCTTAAATTATAGCCAAGTCACAGTTGATCTCAACTAGACCAATAAAATGCACAAGTCCTACAGACCTTAGTCCTGAATCAGTAAAGCAATTAAATGCATCCTTTACTTAAAGAATATATATACTGTCATGTGTCCTCCACTGAGAACTTTAAAATGCTTTACTTTAAGAAGTTGTTTTTTTTTAAACAAGATATATCCTCTCCTGTGTTTTCTACTTCTCATTTTGCAGTGCTCTCAAATAAATTCTTCTACACTATCTGTCAAACCAGGTTTTGTTTTGATAGAACTTTTTCATAGTTGTTTCATATATGGAATGTCAAGATAATGATGTTCAAGACAAATATTCAAATCCAAAGTGTTTAAGATGTTTCTAGATTAGGCACATTAATTCACCTGTCCAGACCAATTATCATTAATTTAACAGCTATGTATGTCATATCCTCACCTGGAAGCTGGTAGATCTACAGTAAATTAAGCAGTGAATAGTTAAAATTAGTGTATTGTCTATGGAAGGAGGAGCACCCTGTTTACAATTAGGGCCTAATTCCAGACAGTGGATATACTATTGCTTTCCTAGAACTAGTGGAAGAGATGTCAAATATTTAAGAGGAAATTGAATCAGACTTCCCAAGACAAAAACAAACACCATCTGCATTTAAGTCTAGAGAGGGAGTTGGATTTAGAATTCTAGGTGGCATATAAAGGTTGAATAGCTAAAGACTAACTCCAAATATGTTTTTTAACACAACTCTTGTCTAAAATCACTGTGAAGATTTTCTGAAATGGAAGGTGCATCTGGCCATCTGAGAGCACCTGGGAGGTTTACAGATTGGTTTGAATTTCTAAGACAATCAGAAAATAAGTAAAAATAATTTATAATAAAAAGTTTAGTGAAAGTTTTGAATGGAAAAAAATATTTTGTTTTCTAACAAAACCAAGCAAAAGTATACAGAAAAAGAAAGAAGATAAAGAAGTTCAACAACTGTCACATATTTGAGAATCTGATCACACTTACAGTGATGGCTAGACATAAAGTGGTTACTGAAAAGCTCAACATTACAGCACCCATTTCCTGTACAATTTAGGGGGAAAATTATTTAACTTAAGAAACCCTTCTCAGAAGCTATAAAGCAGAACAGGAAGCTGCCTGAAAACAGCCAATAAGGAGACACTGAAGGGAAGAATCAATATTAATTCCAGTCTTTCTGAGTAATGGGTGACTTACTTTTGCTATTGTTTTGTGCCTAAATCCTTCTGTCCTTTGCAAAGTACTCAGTACTTAGGATAATACAAGTCCTTCTCTTCAAGGCAAGACTCAGCTGTAGAGAAAACACATATGGAAAGTGTTTGGGTTTTGTGATATTTTCCAGGAACTGATATATACCTAAACTTTCATAAGAGTGATGGAGAGCTTGGCAATATTTTTGTGTTTACATCACTACTCTGAGATGTAATAGTGTGAGTTAAATTGCACGTGGACTACTGCCAAACTGTGTACTTAAGGAAAACCACTAATGTATTGATCCTACAGTAGATCCTGTGTGGTTAAACAACATCTGCATGTGAATGCAGATGTGAAGTGATAGGATACAAATACTCCTCCCAGCCCTAGTGGTCCTGTTAATTTTTTTTGTTAATACTTGGAAACAGAAAATGGTTATTAGAAGCAATAGGCTGAGCCTGATTTGAAGTCATTTGGGACCGGAACAGATTATCTTTATAATTTATTTAAACTGTTTTAATAGGAAATGCTTAGTTCCCATGATATCTCATTTTATCTTCTGGCAAACTTCCCCATCTGAATTTGTTTTTAAGGTAAAAAGTGCAAATTACAATAAATCCTGCTGTTATGATCTCTACCTAATACAAAGACAATGCAGTTCATTTTAAATATGCTATAATTCCTCAAGTAAAAACTTAATCCAAATAAGTATATGCTTCACTAGATCCCTTAAGTCTCTGAGTTCAAATAAAAAACTTCTTAAAAGGCTTCCTATGTTAAAATGCTGATAAGTTCATTCTTAGATATAAAAGAACTTAATTATATTCTTAAATCTTACAGTAGCATCTACAGTAATTTGTGGGGTTTTCATCTCTCACTATGCATTTCTATATCTGCAGTTGAATATAAAGCCTGAAAACCTGTGTTTATGAAAGCACCTGGAAAAAGTTTGCCTATTAAACCCATGGAGATAGGTTTCACTTGGAGTTGGTAGAATTTCTGGGTTTTTCTGATGGGACATAAATTCTCCTGTATTAGCATGTGCTGACTCACATTGGTTCAGTGCCAGACACAGCAAGCACATCAAGCAGCCTACCTGATTTAGCAATCACAAATCAAAATAAAAACAAAACACGAACAAGAGGAAAAATGCATGTTCTAGGATTCCAAATAACACTATGATTAATCAGGTTAGTGCCTGAAAATGTTTTAAGTGCATTACTGCAGGTCTTTTGACAGATATTACTTCCTATACAAATTAATCTCAGCAGTGTATATAATAAACAATATAATTATAGCATATAGATGAAAGAATAAATATCAAATTCTCTGTAAGTTTTACATTGTACATTCCAAGATGCACATGCCCTTGCTCAATTTATTATTTTATCTCCCCAGTTAAATATGTATCTACAAAAACTTTGACATTGTGATCAAACTAGTATTATGCCTATTAATGCTTATGTATTTAGTGGGCTAATTTTTCACTCCTACTTTCCCCTTTCGTACACCTTTGCATTATAAAACGGTTTCTTTATGTGTTCCTGGCTATTGCTTTTCCTTTTTCTACCTCATTCTACTGATGATAACAAAACACAGGTATGTGGGTTTATCACAGATATACCAACTTAGCACAGGAGGCAGGACATAAAAATCACCTCTCATATAGACTTGCATTCTTCAGTAAGTCTTGCTTTAAACTTGCTTTAAGCGAAAGAGTTGATCTTGCCTCAGTGAAATGTCAAAAAAAGCTCAATAAAAAAAAAAAAAAAAAGAAAAAGAATGTATCAGCAAGTAGAGCCAGCTTGGTAAAGGAACTACATCAAAATTAAAATATGGTTATCCTTTTCAAATGCTCTCTCTCTCAAAACAGTGGGATATAGAAAGGCAGAGAAGTATTCATGAGACAAAATTTGAAAGTTATATAGAGGCCTAATATAAGAGATTCAAAAGAATTTTAGTTTCTAAGGGCTTTGTCACTTAATAAAAAAAAAAAATCTAATTTTCCTTTATCAGATGAAGAAAAATATATGGTAGAGACAAAGATTTACATTTTGGAAAAGGTATAAGGACTTTTAAAGATCAGGAAAAAAAAAAAAAAAAGAGCTGAGGTGTCAGTTAAAATAACTATTGAGCCTTTCACTGATTAATGAAATATTAGAGACAGTTGATGCTCCATGATGGAAATGGTTCAAGACTAGCTTCGGTGTACCCCAGCGTACTCAGGTAAGAGCCACCCTATCAAGTTGAGATTTTATGCTAAAAGTTGAAGAGTCAAACTCTACCTGTAAAAAGGGAGGCAGGAAAAGAATTGCAAGACTGAAGTAGGATGAATTAAATTTAATCACCGGAAAACAAGAATAAGCCCACCCCAAAACTAAAGTTCTGCTTTATCCTTGATGCACAGAAGTAAGGTATGTATGTTCGATATGTAGAGAACTTTCTCTACTTAGAGGATAAGAACACAGACCTTGGTTAAAATAGGAAAAAAGGAACAAGAAGGGGAAAGGGAAGGCCAAATGAAAGAGGAAGACAAGGTAAGGCAAGAGAATGAGTAGTTATGTTCATAGATGTGATGGGTAAATCCATTTTCCTCTGCAGCTTGGAGCAGTTTTGGTTTGGGTTTTTTTTGCTATAAGGTAGCATAATGCTCTTGAAACATTTTTACTAACTGGTAAAGGTTTTCCCGTTCTGCTGGCACACCTGTCTTGCTGTAGATACCTTTTTTCAAAGCAGCTTAGCGTGCAGCTGGTGCACACTCAACTATAAAAAAATAATTTTGGAATAGGAACATCTACAAAAGATGCTCCTTTGGTACAACTTTTCTTGTAACTGTCTGCGTGTACAAATGTCCTTAGGATCTTTACGGTAACATTTTCTTAAAACAACAAAGGGCAAGTTAAGTACCAAGTGTGGTCCACAGGGTGTGACATGCCCCACAAGCCTGAGACTCATGAAATCCTGTCAGCTCTGTGTTGACTGTTCTTGAAATAGATCTTAAGATGGTTTTGGCTCTTAAGAGAAAATGTTAGTCTTTCCCTTAACTTATCCAGGATGACTCCTTTTCCAAATCAGTGGAGACTGTATTAACGGTCATCTCTCAACCCCAAGCTGAACCTCGCTCTCCTTGTTCTCAGTATTCAAGGGAGAGATTTTTAAATTATTCATCACCTTTTTAAAAACAAAAAGGATGCAAATTTTTTAGTTACATGCATAAAAATGAAGCTTTTCTTCACCACATCCCTTTGCGAGATATAAAAAGAAATTAAAATAAGATCATTTGAGGTTTCCATCTTCTAATGGCCTGAGTTCCTTTGTCCTTTACAAGAAATTCTGTGTCTCCTTTCTCCCTTCAACACCTTCCTTCTCTTTTAAGGTGTCTCAACAGCAACATTCTGCAGAATTTTTCCAGACATTTATTCAGGCAAAACTCTCAGTAACTTAAATGGATATTTACCCACATATGATCTGAGCCAGGGAATGATTTATAAACCAATTCCGTATTATATTATTTTCGTATCTTTCCCTTTATGATTGTATTCTAGGAAATTCCAAATTTTTCATTAGGATTAGTCAAAACTATTCACTAAGAGACTTCTGTGTATTATTCATTGTACTATTTTTTGAAGCTGTTAATAAGTTTATTGCAAGGCATTGTTTAATTTTCCTAAACGTCGAGCATAAATTCTAAGAATCAGGTTTGCAATGTGAATATTTGTATTTATGAATTAAAATCACCTGCTACAGGTGATCTCCAATATTGACTTAGTGTTCATTTTTACTAGAATGTTTCCAGAAAATAAAAGCAAAAAAGGTGTGCAAACATTTTAGACTGTGGTGGGTTGACCTTGAATGTGCCCACCAAGCCGCTCTATCATACCCCTCCTCAGCAGGACAGGGGGGAATAAAATAAGATGCAAAAGACCTCATGGGTCAAGATAAAGGCAGTTTAATAAAGGCAAAGCAATGGTTGTGCATGGAAGCAAAGGAAAACAAAGGTGTTATTCTCTACTTCCCATCAGTAGGCAATGTCCAGTCTCTTCCTGGAAAGTAGTGCTTCAGTATGCATAGCAGTTGAACCAGAAAACAAATGTCATAATTACAAATGTCCCTCCTCCTCCTCCTTTCTCTTCATTTTCATTGCTGAGCAGATGATATATGGCATAGGATATTCCTTTAGTCAGTTTGAGTCATCTGTACAGGCTATGTCCTCTGCCAATATCTTGCCTACCCCCAGCCTAGTGGTGAGTGGGGAATGTTAGAGAGCTGTGCAAGCACTGCTCAGCAGTAGCCAAAACACTGGTGTGTTATCAACACCTTTCCACCTACAAATACAAAGCACAGCACTATGAGGGCTGCTGTGGGAAAAATTAACTCCATCTCAGCCAGACCCAGTATGTAGAGAGATAAATGTATAGTTATAACAAGCACTATTTTTTATTATAGTGCCATAGAAGTATCTAGTTATACACTTAAAGACTGGAGCTAAATTGAGGATGAAGTTATTGCTTCAAGGCAGAAATGTAATTATGGATCATTACAAGCCACAGAAGCCTTTCTTACCCATGTCACAGAAGGATGTTTTCAACAATCACAAAGAACAAATTAAAATACACATTCCTCTCTGTTTTAAGAAGTAACTGGCAAAGGCCAAACCTTTACTCTGAGTTTCACTAAATTAACAGAAGTCAGAAATTAACCTGACAGTTTATTGAAAGATGTTGTGCACATGCTATACAATAACCTTTAAAAGTTCAAATGAAAACCTTGAAAGTAGATCCAGTGTTATGGAGTTTAATCTGAAAGGAAAAGCCAGCCAATATTAGAACTAGTCTATATGTATAAGGAATATGCTCTTATGACTGGAGTGCTTTGAATAAAACCTGATGGATTGTGAACAGCTGAGCTGGATGATGAATTCCTTGTTTGAAAACTGTCTGAACATTACAAGTTTCAGATGTATATGTAATTTGATTGATAGATTATGAAGAAACACTAAAACATGTTTCCAGATCACAGGGTGGTTAAAACACTGGAGTGCCATAGAAGAGTCAGGTTGGGGGATGCCCAAGCACCTGGTCAGAAAAGGGCTAAGTTCATGCTGAAAATGGGATATTATCTAAGTAAATTGTGAATATCTCCAATCATGGATACCACACAACCTCTCTGGATGATCTATTCTAATGTGACTATCTTCACAGTAGAATATTTTTTCCTAATATCTAATAGTACTCCTACACTCATCATCATACTAAATATAAAGTAGTCTTCATAAAGACATATATGGTGTCTTGATTTGTGAACATTCATTTTGAAAGACAATATGTGTCTGGAAATTCAACACAGATGATCATTATGCACCTCTTCAATCCTATAGAACAAATTGTAAGATGAGCTTAGGTTAGGATTTTGCAAATCAGTATGGTTGAATTTTAATTCTCATATATAAGAATTGCAAGATAACAAGATGCAGGCTAACAGGGTTTTAACCTGTCTTTGGATTTATCATATCTACTTAAATTCTGTACACCACATTTAAAGCAATGTTGTTCAGCTGCCTGGAAAAATTTTATAAGAAAAGTCAAAAGATTAATTTTAAAAATATAGTAGCTAATTAGAAAAAAAAAACCTGCTTATTCTCTTCCAGTAGTATATGTTAAGAACTACAGCATAATTACTTCTGACTGTATACCAGGATTAAAAAAATCTTGTGATATATGGCTCCTTCACTGAAGAGGAATAGACTGGCACAGTTTTCCCAGCAGACAAAATTAAATGATGATGGGTGGTCTGTCAAGAAATAGCATTACATTAGCAGAATGAGAAATGATTGCAAACACAGAAATTTAATAACCAGAGAAAGAAATTATCAGCCATTGGAACAAACTTGGCTCCGTGCCAAGTTTTACATAACTTCAAACAAAATATCTTACAAAGGAGTTTTAATTTATAGATACATTTGAACACCAGGAGCCAAGATTTTTTTTACTCTTATTTTACCCTTACCCATGGTTTTTTCCCCAGAATTGGCTTCAGTAACATCTGGAGATAACCTGGTGGAATAAAGTGCTCTTCTAGCATAAGAAATTATGTTAGAAAATGGCTATTGGTTTACTAGCAGTAATAGCAAGATCTTAATTTTGTACTAGTGATACTAGCAAGGTATTCATTGTGTGTCACCTGTGACTAGTCTGTAGGGTGATTCCAGCATGACTTTGAACAGGAACTATAGAACAACCATGATTCAAATGCCTTTTACTTCATTTGGTTCAGGTAAGATACTGAAAGACCTGATCATTATGTGAGTCACTTTAAAATAATCAGGAGAATCTTTTTTTTCCATTAAAATTTTAGGAAAAGGTGCAAGTTGTCCCATGGAGAACCCATGACCAAATTCCCTTCTGATCTGAGGAGTAGTCTTCCACAGGAAAACAAATTCTGCCTCCATTTCTGAGAAAATTCTGATAAGAGTCTTAACAGGGATACAAATACAACATGATCTGATGCCAAAAGGGTAAAAGCCATGTTTTAAAGTTAGGAGCTTTAAAGGTTTGCAAGGCACAGAATCTGCATATGTAACTTAGGTCATTGATCCTGTTCCTCTCTCCCATTGTCCTTTAAATCTAATGATTTAAGTAACTGGTTTCATGTTCATGTTCTGCATACATTACTTATTTCTATATATTTCACGAATCATCCACTAGAGTGCAAAAGAAGGAAAGAATTCTGAGGAGGTAGAATAGATAAGACACATCCACACATAAGGTGATTCCCCGAGAGGGTAATAAGTAACCTTACTAGTATCGCAGTCTGTTGATATCACTCATACAGCTGGGCATTTTTGGAGAGAATTAGAAAAAACATGGGGACTTGGCTGAAGACAGTTCGAATTGGAAATTATCATTTGACAACTACTCAAAAGAAGTTTGATGATGTGTGGTAAAAATACAGTAAACTCAAGTAGTTCATAAAAAGAATAAAGATATTTTAGTTTTTTGGTCATGTAGACAAGATCAATAATGATCAAAAGTTATGATGCTTGTTTCAAAATCTCTGTCAAACAGATATGGTGTTTGACAGAGTTTTCAAATCCTGAGCATGTAAAGCAAAAGACCAAATAGTAATGACGTTTTAAGGAAGTTTTAGTGGAAAATTTTGGAACTAACTAATATCAGAAATACAAATTTCTCTCGCAAGTCAAAACTTAAATGCATGGTCAGACAAAGTTAATTTGCACAGCTGATTTGTCCTTCACTGTATTGTAACTGTCTTCTGCAGTTTTCATTCTTTGTCATGGTTCACAAATATGTATGCTTACATAGAAAACAAAACACATTTTTAACCTTAATTACTGGGAATCTGAGAATAAATTCTGTCCAGAAAGGGCAATACCATGGTTGCATACAGATACAGTGCTGATTGATCAGCAAGGCCAGAAAACAACATGGAACTATTATTAATAGGAATTCAAGCTTGATTAACTTTCTAAGAAATCTATCCCTCCCTACCCATCACTGGCTTTTGATGATTTTCAAGACTTGCCTCCCTTTTCTAAAACCCATATAGCTTACTATCTGGCAATAGCAGAGCATAAATGCATACATAAGAGATAATATTATTCTACTTTCTTTGGGTCTGGAATTGAGCAATTTATTTTCAGTCTAGGTTTAACGATCCAAACAGCTTGACTCTCTATCCATTATGAGCTACTTATAGCAACATTTTCCATAAGCCAATAAGCTTTCAATCCAAACTAAGACCATTTTCTTTCCTCATTATATTATTATTTTTTGGAGGCCAAATTCTGATTTGTGCTTTCAGCTTCAATGGCAGTTGTCAGAGAATAAGAAAATCCAGGTCTTTTAAGAAAGTCAGTGCTAAATATGTCATGAATTCATTTTTTCACGGGAAATAATAAGACCAGATAATATGTTAAATGGCCAGCTGTTATTTCTGGGAAATACATGGCACAGTATAATTAACACTACCCTCTATTGCCATTCAGATCTCATTTCAAAGATTTGGTAACACTTCATATTCTGAAAAATTCAAGGTAAATGCTCTGAAATTCTTCTTATTACAGGAAAATAATTTTCTCTGAAGAAAGCCAAACTTCTGCAATTATGAGGACACTGAGGAATGAACTAATCAACCCTTCACCGTATACTTCTGATTTAGTCTCATTTATTCAACAAAGATTCAGGAGTAAATAAATACTACTAAAATGTTTAGAAAGCAGAACGTATTTTCTAACTCCTATTAAGTAGATTAAAGGGCATTCATTTAGACATGTCCTACAAATATCTTTAAAAGATTCTTTAACCCAGTTCTGCTGTGGGCTCTAGAAAATATTTACTGCAGCAGAATGTTGATAAGGCTTTTACTGACCCCTCCAAAAACCATCAGTTTCACATTATTTGACAACATGTGCTGGGCTGCGTGATTTGGCAGTGGCCGGGCAGATCTGCATCTCCTCCCTTCTCTGTAATTCTCTCTGTAATTCTTATTGCTGTTATGTTCAACTCTTGTGTATTTCTTGGCAGTATTTCTGTAGTATGCAATCATGCAACATGCAAACCACAGTAAATGCAGCTCATTCTTCATACTAGTTGAATCAGATTGGAAATTATTTGTATCATGACTCTGAACTGTTGAGTCTTTCCTTTTATTCATTTATTTAGCTGGGCAGAAGAGATGGATTTGACACTGTGACAATAATCACAGCTCTGCTGTGGGCCAGTTGCCACGTGGTAGCTGATGAAGACCTCCAGTCACTGCTCTTTATTATGGCTGAACAAACTAGTTTAATGAATATTAGTGTCAGTTCACTGAAATACCAAATTATAATCAACTGAACTAGAACAACAGAAAAAAGTTAGTTTCCAAGAAAAATTGGGAAAAAAAATCTTACACAGGGAGATACTGCAGATTCAAGTTGTTCTAAAATGAGGAAACAAGCATATGTATTAGCTGAAGGCTCCTGATTACTGAACTAGTCTAAAAGTTCAAGCTATTATCTTTTCTTAATTAGCATTTAACAACACATTTTAGCATAATGAGGATCTTGCAGGGTAACCTCCAGTCAAAAGAAGGACGAGACAAGAGCAGAGAAAATAAGCGAGTCCCGCTAGAAAAGCTTCCATCACCCTTTTCGCCACTTCTGTGTGCTTCATGCTTGTTACACTCTGGCTAAGAATTAAGCTGAATGTACAAGATAAATGTGAGAAATTACGGACTCATAATGCTCATATCACATCACCAGCATAGAACTTTGTCTTCTGACTTACAGGCAGGAGCAGCACTGATCATTTCTCACACAGCATCATAAGCCATTATAATGTGTACTATTACAATGATTTAAACCCCGTAGGCTTTTAAGAGACATAATATTTAATACTATATACCTGAGCTAAACCATACTTCATATTATTTTTGTGCTGTTTTACAAAATGAGGATGAGGTTTTGTTGTTTGCTTTTAAATTACCCTGCAGTGTGATGAAGTTTCCCAGACAGAATTAGACCTTGAGTGTCTGACTAACTCAGTATGGCAAAGCAGCACTAAACAAATTCAGAAATGTCCCTAGTTTCATTCCAAAAGCCAGGAATGAGCCACGTCATCACAAATGATCAAATAATTGAAAGCAATAAAATTTCTAAGTGTCATTTTCCTCTCATTTATTTTTTCCAAGAATTTATTATTATTACTATTTGTTAAGTAGATTATTTCAACATTAGCACTCTAAAATATAGACTCACACTCCCTTTTCTAGAAGACAGTATTTCCCTTATTCTCTATGAATTCTTGATGACTAAAGACTCCAAACTTTCTGTGTATATGTACTTCATTCTGCTTACATATTGTTCTTTAATACCTTTTTAACCTGTTACCTGATTTCAGTTTTATTTAATGAAGGAACATAGTTTTAAAGATAATTAAAATTTTTTTAAGTATCATGGAAACTTGTGTCCAAGAAGATGATTCTATAAGCATTGTTGCTGAGGAAATTGCTAATATATGGATTCAAACCTTTTTAGACCCCATGGAATCTGTCTGGGAGATTAAGACCTTACAATTTTTCAGATAGGAAAAAAAAAAATCACGGAATATGATGGAGGTGAGGTCCTGAAAATACAATATAGAGACCTGACTGACTGTATTAAATAGAAGCTAATGAAGAGGTGTCTGGAAAGAAAAGTCAGACAGTCAGGCAAAATAGCCAGTTCATACAGAAACAGAATGCCTATAGAGAATTCACCTGGCTTTTCAAGAAGTTTAAAGACACAGCACAACTTCAAGTAAATCTTCTTCGCCTTCTCATTCTGTGGGAAGCAAGGAAAGGAATGGAGAACTGTGGAGTTCCCCAAATCTTTTACTGAAGCAGCTATTCCTTAGTAGCTTGGGGTAAGATAATCCACCCATCTTGCTGCAGAAATGTTGCTGAGACATTTGAGCTGTGCATGGATTTTAAGAAAAGAAAACTGCCGTGGATTTCTTACCCCTAAAACATATAGGTTATCCATGCTGGTTTAAAGAGTCCTGTGACACTCTCAGACATGATGTGAGTCACTGTGTCAATCCATTCTCCATCTTTAGAAAAGGACTTCTCCCTGAATGCCCACTGTCATTTTTGACAGTAGAATCTTTGGGAATAAAATTCAAAGCATAACATATTGCAATGTAGGGGAAAAAAAAAAAAAAAGGTACAGAGGTTCGGTGTACCAATAGGCTTTTAATGTTGGTAATTTTCTGTTCGTGCTGGGGGGAAACCAGTAGAGGCAGAACTTCTAAAATACCTGACACAGCTGTCGTTGGGGTCTGTAGACAAGCTGTACTAGCTCAAGGCATTCCAGATAATATTTTTTGCAATGACTTTTAAGATACACAGAGACACATTACAAAGCACCATGGCATCAACTACAGACCGTGTCTTGTCCAGACTCTTAGAAAAGCAGCAACAAGGGAAGCTGATTGCCAATCTGCATTTAGGTAGTTTCACTCAACTGTGCTGGAGACGCCTGCCCGCGTTGTGTGTGTCTCAGCTTCTGTCATCATCAAACCTCACATGACTATTTTTAAAGATAAAACACATGGATAAATATGAATACCTTAAAAATCTGAGTACAAAAGTAACTAACTTGTTAAGTTCCTTTAGCTGGTATTAAGAATAATTTGCATTGGAAATGGATTTTTATTTATTTGTGCAGTTAAGTAGGGGATAAAGTTCTAAATTGTTCTAAAACAGCTGTTTCCATTTTAGCTGTTGTAAATGGATAATCATGCGATCTTGTACACAAAAACAGGTGGAGCCATTAAATGCATCCTTTCTCTGTTCGAATGCCTCCACTGCTCCCCATGAATATAGCCACTAAAAGCTGTACAAAGCTTTTCTAATGAAGCCAGAGGGAAACTGCTGGTCCATTTGGGATTCAAAATCAATTACGATATCCTGTTTCAATTAAATGAGGAAGTTTTCTGTCATGATCAGGCCCAGCTCCTTTCTGCAAGTCATAGAGGCTGAGGATAAAAGCAAACACTCTGCCAGAGGGGGGAGGGGAAGGTCCTAAAAGAGGATGAGATTAGCTGATGGTTTTCCAAACATGTTATGAGATTATTTTTATCTGTCCAGTGCTTCCATTTTCCCATGGTGGTGGTGGTGGTAGTAAGGACCTGGAGCCTTTCAGGACAGTCCTTGGAGAAGCAAGACCCTATATTCCATTTTGGTTTCAGGTTTAGTCTTCTGTCACAAATCCAAACAAAATGAATTTACCAACAGGGTATGTTGAAGGCAGAGATCTCACATGGTACAGGTGCAGATCAGCTCGTGGAGAGTCCAGCTGTTTACTTATAAATTCATGCTTCTTATAAAGACAGCTGAATCAATCAACTTCCATTGACTAAGAATTTTATGCCTCAGTGCTGTTTTCCAACAGCTTTAGAAAACCAACTGCATGGCTAAACTAGCTATCTTTCTTTTCAGGGTGAACATTTTATTATTGCAGTAGTGACGTCTTATTAAAAATACATAATCAAACTGAAGTACCCAAAATACCCACACTATGTTGACTCATCTGATTTATTCAGTCAATTAATATCGAAAATAAGAGATAGCTCTGGTGATGGTTACGTGTCTTCACATTCACCATGGCACTCCTTTGTGCCATGGGACATGACATAATATGCTCAATGGATTTCACATTTTATACCAGTCAGAAAAAACTGAGCAGTAGTTTGCCTATTTACCGACAAAAAAAGCAGCCCCTCTAAAGTCCAAGACAGATCAGAAAATTCAACCATATTTTATCAGGTACATCCTCAAAACTCATGTTTTCTTTACAAGGAAATTAAATTAGAAAGAGAATGACACATGCTAGCACACTGCTGACTCAGTAGAAAATTAATAGATACATGAATAAAGGGACCAAGTTTCATCTGTGAGATTTGTGGCAGGTTTTGCTACTAGTAATATATTTTCTACGTAGTTATTGAAGTGTGTATATATCCCAGTGTTTAATTAGAATTATGATTTTTTCTTTCATTTTTACTATATACTATTTTGCTGTTTTAAAACACTGACTTGCAATGACAGATCAAACCCAAAATTTAGATAGCTGTCTGTATAAACAGAATGAATCCTGCTTATTAATTCATATTTAATCCTTGTTCATGGGTGATGTGATGTCAGCTTGACAATTAAACTCTTTAATACAGTTTACTGACTGATCTCAAAGGACTCAGCTGTTGGTATATTGTTTATTTAGTGGCAACTTTTTAAAAGCATGTCAATAAAAATCAAAGGTCTGAAATGATAGGTTTGGATTTTATTGTGATATTGTATAGGAATAAAGCAGGGGGTTTTTAAGTAATTATAGCATGGCTGATACTAAACATGTCACAGGATTAAATGCAAATCCTCCCCAACAGAACATGTAAATCATAAAAATAGTCAAAAAAATATTAAAAATTATAGTTCTGTCATACACATTATACATAAAAATTCATGCTTTCTGGCAATGTCTTTTAAAATTGGTGACAGTGGCTAGTCCTGAGGAAGGGTTTGATAGAAAGAAAAATAGTTATAAATTTAAAAACTCATAAGGCCTTGAAAAATGAAACTGACAACAAAATAATAAAGAATTAATATTTAAAGATAGGTAAGAGTGCGTGAGTATAAAAACCAAGTAATAAATGCATAACTTTGAAGAATTTTTAACAAATACTGTCAGAGCAGCACACATCCCTTTATCATCAAGCTGTTAAGTGGATGTGAATAATTTCATGGGTACATAGAATGGAACATAGCATGGGAACCACCGCCATAAAATATGCCAGTGTTTGTAAGAAAACTTACGAACCAACGCAGAGCCAGTTTCAGACCAGGAGTTCAGTTAGCCCAATATCCTGTTTCCAACACTGATTCACAAGCAGAAATCTAAGTAGGAATAAAACTAGCAAAAACATATATATATATATATATATAAATATAAATTTGTGTATATATATATACATACTTTCTTGTGTGTTCTCCTAGCCTCTGATTTTTTCCAGGCTGGTGGACAGGCTTACTCATTCATTGTGGAAATCACCAGGAAACTATAACAGACATACAAGTTAAAGCAATTACTTAAAGAAAGAATCATTAATTCTGAAGGATCATGCTATGCAATTATCTAACCTATATAAATATATAATTTCATATTTGCTATTTTATATCTCTGTCTTTTTCTATATTTTTCCTGGTTCAAGGGAGTCTTTTTGTGCCCCAACCTCCCACTGATGACAGTGAAAGTTATCCTTGAAATTAAAATTATGTCAGCAGCTGAGTCAGCAAGCGGTCAGAAAGTGAAGGGAAGGATATAAGTCATAAAAATGAAAGTGAGAAAAAGGAATGAACTGGAGAGATAGGATAGACTGTAACAATTCTTCACTACACTTCAAATTCACATTTGACTCATGTTTACATTTGCCCTGAATTAATTTTTTCTTTCCTAAACCTGAAACATTTAAAACATAGAATCTAGATTAAAAGTAAATACCAATCTGTTCAATGTCAATGAGCTTGAACTCGCTATGCCAAATTTTTAAAGGAATAATAGGAGTGAGATAAGGTGATGAAGTAGCATAACAGAGAAAAATATGGTTGGAATCAGGGAATGTCTATGATCTTCAGCAATTAAGCTTTTAGCCCGCAGAGCCCAGCTGAGGAAGCTGGGTAGTAAAAAAGAAATAGTAAAATCTTCAAATTACTGATGCAGTGATAAAATGATAAATTTTACATCATAATACAGTGATAAAGTTTACCAGCAATTCTGACTACATCCCAGCTGGAAGACATTCCCTTCATCACAGCATGCCACATAAAAACTCATTTAAATGTCTATGCATAATTTGCCATCTGAAAGTTTTAACCAGCTGCTCAAAGATACACTTATATTCTCTTACCTCATTGATGCAAATAGATTTTCTTCATCTTTTTTGACAAAGTTAGAGAAATTCTGTTTTTCCCTTCTAATGTTGTAATTATATTAGTGAGAAAATGGCCATTGAAGCTTTCATTCAGAATACTCTCAGACATTTAAAGCACAGTTCTTTAAGGATGGTTTATCTCTAGCAGATGCATTACTATAGACCTTTATCCTTCCAACCCACAAGCAATTAGGACATCGTTTTAACCAAATTACAGAACCAATCATTCACTCTGTAGTCCAATTAATTGTTTGAGGGTCTTGCATGGGTATGTTTTTGTTTTTTCTTTCTGTACAGTTGAAAAGAGTCTTTCTGAAAGAACATTCATGAAATTGAAAGTGTAATATCGATTGTAACTTCAATGAATTTGTAATTGGCTGATTTTGGCAGTCTTCAGCGATGCAGCAATATGCCTTAAGCCCTCATCTGAATTACTCTCCTCTCTGTGCCCTAGAATTTTTATTTAGAGATAGTGATGGAAGCCCAAGAAATGACAGAGCTGTGAAAAAAAAAAAAAAGTGCTGGGGTTATGCATAGGTTTGGAGCAGGAACGAGTACAAGGAACATTTTTTTCCTGCTCCAAAACCATTTAGGGTTTTAACATTTATATTATGCTTCAGCATGTAAATTAATATGTAAAAAAGGGGTTGCTTGTCTAAGGTGCTCCATCAAGAGTAATTTCCCTTGAAACATTGCCCCTGCAATATATTCTGTGATCTGGTTACTTTTAGGCCATAGATCATAACTTGCTACCATCTGACAAATACGTTTTATAGTGTATATATCAATAGAACACAAAGTTCAGATCAGACATTTTACCAGAGGGTCTGAAAGTGCCTTGCAAACAGAAACTCAGCAAGCCACCTAACTTGTGTCATTATTTTACCCCAGCTGGGAGAGAAATATGGAGTAGCTGTATTGCTAGTGTATAGAAAACTACAATGGTGTCATAAGCAAGATTTCTAAATATCGTTCCCTGGGTCCAAGCAGATGGCTACATTTTGGCCCTTTTGAGGATGTTTTTGTTTTACCCAATTTACATGGTATGCTCAATGTCTTGTGGTGCAGATCTGGATTAACACTGGCATATAGAAAAATTTGTTTGCAAAATACACTGTATAACTCAGAGCTTCAAAGTTTATGAGCAGAAGACATTCTTTAGAGCATGCAAGATATTATTTCCATCACATCCTAACACTTCACTGGGACTAGTGCTTACATTCCAATTGCATTTTTTGTGTCGCCTTCTTGCTTTTCTTCATTTTGCTCTGCAAGCTCCAGTTATTATAGTCAAGACCCAGAAAATCCAAATTCCATCTCAAGGTTTTAGGGGAAAGAATATGTATCTTCAAAAGATTTCTGCTTTCCTTCCTTTCATTTTTAGAAGGACCTGACTTCTTAAAATTTCATGTAAATTGTTCTGTTGAAAAATAGTGAACTTCCTTACAAAACACAGAGATCAAATATACTAGCACTGCGATTCAGTAAAATGTGAAACCACCACCAGCTCTCAGATCACACCTCTGATCCTCATCCTTCATCTTTCCAGAGAAATGACCTAATGCTCACCACAAATCTGGATTTTAAATTAAAATACATTATCTGAGTTTAATTCTGCTGTCCCTCAAGGCAGCTAACAACCAACTGTTGATGGTAATGTAATGGTCTGAACAACACTACTGCATTTAAACTTTTTCAATTGTCATAAATATTTCTTTAAGAATACATTAAAATATGCACCCAGAATAAGATCTCCTCTAAAACTAGGCCATTGTTTTCTGAAGCCTTCATGTACAAATGAACACAAAATTCTACTAAAAGAGAGTTGTTTTTTTTTTTTATACTACAAACTTTCTTAGTTTAAGACCATATTTAGATGCCTGAAAGTACGAATACTACCCAAGAGAAGCTTTCATGAGGGAGTTCAGTAGTTAGTAATTTTGGAAAATCTCCCCTAACAATTTTTTGTTTCTTTATCTGTGCTTAATTTCTTCTAAATACATGCCCCTGTGCATTTCATTACAACTCATGCTCTTGACATGTTCTTATCAAGCTGAAAAAATAAGTGGAAAACCAAAGCAGAATAGTAGAGAGGATAGAGGCTGATACAGGCATCTACTTTCTACTGAAGAGTGCCAGTAGTTACATGAAATGATGCTATATATACATATTACCTAATTATGTGAAGGTTACTTTAGTAATAGACCAAAGTTATCTTTTTGTGTCCTTCATGGAGCAACGGACAAGCTGTACACATCGGTCCACCTTTTGCTTTTTCTACACAGTACAGCTCTAGTGCATAGGGACACTTGCATTGTCAAGTGGGCTTGGGGTTCAGACTCACACAACAGCCCAAACTATGCTGAATGCATACACTGCATAAATCTTGGAGCCAGCCAGCTAGATCATCAAACTGTGAAACTTAAACAGGAGGGAGAATAATGCGTGAAATGGTACAGGATCCCATGATTTCAAAGTCACACAGTATTATTGAGCTCCAACCCTCTCTTGGACACAATTATGAAAATATAAGACAAAGTCTTTTGTCTGCGATATGTCAGCACATCAAATTTCCTTCTGGGAGGATTCCCTTCCCAGTCCATCAGGAGACTCGGAAGGATTTTTCTTGTCATATGTTTATTATCATTTCCTGAATGATTTCTCATATTCCTTGGGACTATCAGAAATGTGATGTTACATAGCATAGGAAAACTTCTCAGGTGACTGGCTGATGTGTCTTGCTCACAAAGCTATGCTGCTTGCTGGATTTGATGTAGGGAGAAATTTTCTCCCTGATGAGATTGGCAAGGCTCCCAAACCGACTGGTATTATTTCTGCTTTCCTCTGCCTCATACAGCATAGCTCACCTAGCCAACTCCCTGCAAAATACTGCAGGGTTCTCTGATATCACAAATTCTTTGGTCTGTCTGGTCTTTCCTATTCCTTATCTTACAAGCTGCAATGGTTCTGACCTAATGAAGGCCCTTCTGGCTGTACTTCCTAAATTGTATGAACCCTTTAAAATACCAGTGGCATCTTCTCAATAGCATGCATTTCAAAGGAACCAGAGACAGAATTAAATCTCTTAACACACAGGGAAATGGAGCATAATTCACAGGGGCAAAAAAATTGATAGAGGAATTCAACTGTAGATGTCTGAACAGTTGTTTTCAAAGAAGACACTACACAGACATGGAATTGTTCTCTTTTTCTTCATTCTACAAAATTGTGTTGGTTTTGGGTTCTTTTTCTGCATAGTTTGAATCTCTACAGCTGGATCTCTGTGGAAAAGAACACCATGACTGCTCCCAGTTAGACCTTTTCTCTTTGGACGTTAAGCCCAACCTCACCAAGAAGACTTGTCCTAATTCAAACTCTTGACTATTCATTACAAATTTGACAGGTTTTAGTGGTTTTGTTTCCTTAGGCTTTTGATTACACATTTCTTGTATACTTCAGATCACCATGTTATTTTTAAAAAACACTATTCAATGTGCTATGATTTTGGTTTTCTCCAAAGGTAACTAAACATCTAAACACACTGATTTTGCTGAGTTTTTTCTTCTCCTTGACATAGACTGAAATCATAGAGACTCTGTATTTCCTTAGCAGATTATAGGGATTTAAGTTGCTGTGTAATTTTAATTTAATTCAAGTAAAGACCCATTTACTGGGGGTTTTTTAGAGTCATTATATTACCTAATAGTATATTATCTTTAAATTATTTAACATATCTTTCAATTTCTGAACTACTCCTTTTACACTGCTGCTTGTCAGCACTGAAATGTTTTCAAATCAAGGCATGCTAAACCCTCCCTCTTCCCACTCATGTTAAAACTTCAGAAAAAGTCAGGAGGTAGTCCTTCTCTGCCTCCTTCCCCTGTAGGCCACCACAAACCAAAATATTAGCGTGATTTGTCTCATACTACATCCCCAATTTTAGCCTGAATAATTATTCTGTAGACGATTTAAGTCTTGATAAAATGCAATTATTGCTAAAAGCATCATCACTGAATCCAACTAAAATATATAATCATAGCTTCTAACACAGTGTGTTTTTCTTGGCTGTGGAGAATGTTACTGCTGTCTTTCATTCTATTCTCCTTTGGAAGAAATGGAAACAAAAGCAATTCCCTTTTGCTCTAGGCTAGTCACCTGCCTACAATATCTATACATGGACATTTTTTTCTGTCACACTGGCTTCTTATTCAACCATTTGTTTCTAACTATTTAAAAAAAGTTTTGTACATTCTGACAGAGCACATTTAAATATAAAAGGGAAAAGTGAGGTGGATTAAAGAATCAAACTAATAAATACAAGTTAAAAATCCTTTGCACAGAGAAACTGAATGGCTTATTAAAATGGCAAGAAATTACCTTGACCTCACATTTTAAAGTCTCTGCTACAGCTACATGCACTTTTATACTAGTAAAACTATTTCAGGAATGATGTTAGACAAGTATGAACCCTAGTATAGGTTCAGTCATTTTTGGATAGAAAAGTTTATATCTGTAGATTATAAAAAATGTATATACATTTTACATGAGCAGTTCTTCTACATCTCAGGTATGAATAGATATACTAGCATTTGTATATTAATGGCATATAATGCTTTAACTATGCCAGGCTAGTTAAAATACTACTTTTCCATAACTAGAAAAGTTATGGTTGAGTACAGTTTATTCCAAGCCAGTGTTGTTCTTTCATATCTAAAATAATAGCAATTCATTTTAAAATGACTTTGTTTAAAAAATGTTTGCTTCATAATATATGGTACTCATTTAAGAGAGCTGCAATTTCTTCTCTTCCCACCCCCTTGTTTCCATCCCTTCATCATTCTCGAGAAACAGTTTGACTAAATATTAGACCAATGACATTTTCTTTTCATTTCTTGAGAAAGGTAACTATTTGGTGACAATCCTTTATAAATTTTGAATATAGATGAGAACCCTAATTTCACAGGCTAAATCTGAGTGTGAATACTTTATGGATAATTCATAATGGGTTTAACCGCACAGAACTCTGTGGTGTTAAATAGTCTCAGATGGATTGCTAATTGGCTGTGGTTGGCACTGTAAGGAACCTCTTGGTATATTGTCTGAAATGTAATTCAGTTGTAATGAATTGAAAGGAAACTTTAATAGTTCTCTCAGTGTACAACCTTGACATGAGAGCCATTATACTTACCAGATCATGAGTGAAGCTTCTTTGTCATCTTTGACATGACAAGAAAATAGTGAGGAGGGAAAGGAGAAAAAGAAGAGAGAAATAAGTTAGGAAACTTATGGTCTGATTGTCAGAAATTTGTGATGCCTGCTGCTCCCATAGAGTTCAGCAGAACCTGCACATGCTTTACACTTCTGAAAAATCAGGCCATTTGGCCATTAAAAGCCAAAAGACACCAGACACTGAAAATGCATTTACTTTCCAATTTTGCCTATACTAATAAAAATGACCTTTCAAAGCAGAGTGGGAGGGTCATGCTTATCACTTTTGCAGACTTGAGTAAAATTTTCCTATTTAATAGGACAATTTCCTGAAAAATGCTGTTCTAAGAATTATGTCAATTCAACTTCTTATGAAGAGTATACAGGGCTTGATTGGAGGCAATATCTGAGGGCAGCAGCTCGTCCCCCATTACATTTATTGAAGCAAACTTCCTAGAACCTGTTCATTCATTGCTTTCTTCTAACATGTATTTGAGGGAAAAAACAAGAACTCACGTTTCATACATTAAAGAAATGTTTTAAGAAATTAAAAAAAGAAAAAAAGAAAAGTAGCTAAATACCTGAGGGTAAAGGAAAGTATGGTAATGTTTCCACAGCTTTGCCTTACTAGAGGTAATTTTCTCTTTAAGGCTTTCTGCCTCTTAGAATTTTTACAAAGAAAGCAAGTTGAAATTAATGATATATGAAACCCAAGAATCTGTACAGCATTAAGGCAATGCAACTATGAAGAAATCATGTAGGTGGGGGAAATTCCATCAACATTCTCTTTTGCATTAGAAAACACAGTATTTGCACATATCTCCAGAACTCATAGTGCTGAACAGGTTACAATTCAAACAGTGAATAAAGGATCCTGACATAAAAGATAGATATGGGAAATGTTCCATAAATGGATTATTTCTGATATCTGAAATGTACGAACACCATCATCTAAATGTAAATATTAATTTCTTATCTTTCCTCAGTATAACCCTGCCTCTGTACAATACTTCCATATATTTTTTGAACTTCAAGTGGGACTTGTACTTTCCAAGGAACAACTATTTAAAAAAACAGGCTTAGCTACATAACACAGTAGTTCATTCTTTCTGATTCCTAACATGAATGTTATGATACGTTGAAATGACAGGAAACTAGGAAATATGAACAAAATTCATGTTCTTCCTGGTCCTAGATATCATTTAAATTTGTATAACAACACTCACAACTTCAGATCTTGTAGATGAAGAAATAGAGGCAACAAATACAATGGTTTTTTGGTGCACAAAAGGTAAAGTTACAATTTTGTGCAAGCTAGACTTTGTACACCTGTTTTGGAGTAGACCATCACACATGATTAAGAGAAACCTCCATGAGGATTAATAGCACATGATTTTGGTACAATTTACTATCTGGTTGTAGGGACAAGGAGGGATGACCTGCCAAAACTGACTTCTTAGAATGCATTTAAGACCAAAGCTTAGCTGTGGATTTTGGGTTATCACTTGAGACTGGTGGAGAGAATAGCTTTTCTGATCCTGCCCACACATGGGCACTGCATAGGTGAAAAGCTATTCTGTCCATCAACTTCTTCCTAGCAGGCTTGACCTAAGGCAGAGCAACAGCTCAGAGGATGTCATACTTCTGCGCTTGAGGAGTGAGAATCAGATTGGGAAAGCTTGGTGACTGCTCCTACATACCATGCCACTGGTAAGTCTACAGAACTGGTCTCTATTCTCACAACACAGGCCACTACCCACAGACTTACACTGAAATCTTATTTCCAGCCAATTTGTTTACTGGAAACCCCATTATGCAGACTATTGGCAGTCCAATCTGACCTATAACATATTGAAAATACAGCTGTGCAGATGTTAACAGTGGCAGCAGGCAACTCTACTTTAGAACAGTTTAAAGATGAAAAGCAGAACATGTGTGCTAAAAAAGTGCTAATAATTCCCATTTTTTTAATATTACAGCAGCAGGTGGATGTCCTGCTCCATCTGGGTGCTGAGAGAATATCTAATAATATATACTTTTCCACAGGTTTTATAAAACAGTTTCCATGAACTGAATGATTTTATTTGTTTTGTTAGCTGTATTCCTTCCAGAATAAAGTAAATCTTTCCCTTTCATTTTACCATGAGATGATTCCACACCACTATTACCTTATTTGTATGAAAGCCAATAGTGATCTTTCTGCATGGAAAAAGAGATCCTGGAGAGAATGGTTATCACTTGCTTTCTGCATGAAAGTGAAAGGGGAAAAAATAGCTCCATCTGTTACCAAGAACATGTAGATTAGATATTAGGAAAAGGGTTGTACCTATAAAGTTGGTGAAATGTTACAAAGGTCTTCAGGATAGGCTATAGGATCTCTTGTCTGTTGGATCTGCAGAGTAGGTTACTTAAACATCTGCCATAGATAGCTTATTTATAGTCATTTCTGCTCCATGAAGGGACACAGGAAGGAAAGCCAGTTAGGTGTTCTTTTATGCTCTATGTCTCTCTGATTCTCTGCTCCTATTTTCTAAAAAAAAAAAAACCCAAAAAACAATAAAACCAAACCACCAAAAAACCCTGTTGCAATTCAAGAAAGAAATAAAGCCAATACTCAGAAGATATCTGTGAGGTAAATTATTAATATAGCCATTTAATTAAACTACATCGCCACTGTAGCAAGATCTAATCCATGCTGAATAACAGGTTAAAACAACCCCAAAGAGAGAGGATAGATAGTATTTTCATAACTTCCATATGCTTTTCAGTACCATTTTGGAACAATATGCAATGAAGAAATCTCAAGTTCAGGCATAAATTGTGGCAAAGTGTTAGAAGAATAATGATGAAAGAAAAAAAATCAACCGAAGAGAAATAATCTGTTTAAATATGATCTTAGATGTTTGAGGGACTGTGAGGTTTTTTTATTTCTTTCAATGTATTCTCAAGAAATAAACACTTTTGATAAATCAGTGAATTTAGATTTAAGTATAATATCCTTAAAAATTAGTTGGGGGATTTTCAACATGTGTTTTTAACATATCTTCCTTGGAACCAAACTTACAGTTCCTGGCCACTGGGAAAAAAACACATGTAAATTTACCACAGTATCTTCTCAGGACAACTTGAATACAGTCCAACTAAAATCACTCAGTTCTGGAGACAAGGTAGTGACATAAAACTATTGACACAACAATATCAAACTTTATATGGAAGAAAACCATACACCCACTTTATTTGCAGTGATTCCTATGATTCCCAAGTGGTACAGAAACTTACTAAAGGGAAAAAAATAAAAAGAGATATTTGTCTTTATGTTCTTGGGTTTTTACATCTTCATTTATCTTGTTGCTTTTGGAAATCTAATTTGCAACACGTTGATAATTGTCCATATTTTCTCTGAGGATCATAGTTTCCTGCAACAATTCTAAACAGAATACAGAGGTTTGGGGTTTTTTTGTCAGACTTGATGAATCTAGGTTGAATTTTGTAGCAAGTAGTTTCATAAGATCAGCTTCATGAACAATATCCTAGCAGTGCAGATGAGATCTAAAGTGATAACCAGATAATTTAAGTTGAGGACAACCGTCCACCATTTAACAAATTATATTTTAATACATTCTAAATCAACTTACCATAGAATTTCTTGGAACTTTGATTTGGAAGAAAAAAAGGTGAAGATGGTTGCCTCCATGGTTGTTAAGCACATTTTAAATGTTCCAGTAAGAAAGAGATGGGTCTCATGAGAGTGATAGTGTTATTCTCTCACCTAATTTTAGCTATTTATTATAACTATTCAGTTCCCTGCAAGGAGTACTGTACCTATGATGGTACAAAAATCCCTCAGGCACCCTAGGAGAGACAGCAAGCTCTCTCATCTTGAAATACTAGGAATCACAGTGATGCACTTGAACTAGATGCCCAACTTTTAAGCAGTTAAAGTGAAATGATATGAATTCACTCCTCAGTGACCTTAGTTCCACACCAAGTAACTTGTTATCACAGCTCTACAAAATCTTATTCTGACACAAAGTATTTGATAAACAGTACATTGATGACTGAATGGAAGCACATGTCCTTAGTGTTGAAAATCTGTAGCATGATGTAATGTGATTTTACAAACCACTTGAACAAAGGTACAGAAGCATGACAGCTTGCTTTTTTTAAAAAAAAAAAAAAAAAGGCAATTAAAAAATACTTTGCTTATCAAAGGACAAGGCAAACTATAAGAGAGATGGATTTTTGTATTATCTATACATGATGAAGGTTCAAAAAAAATTAGAATTACATTATATATATTCAGTGACATGGGAATCTATTTAGGCTGATGGCTCGGGTTAGGAATGATGACTTTTGGAAAGCACTTTTGGCTTCACATAAAAATTTTATAATTAAGTGCAGGAGGAGATGGGAATTAAGGTCTGCGTGTGAGGTAAAGAGTTGTCACAGGTAGAAAATCATGCATGAGAAATGAGTGGAGCTGGAGTGAACAGAAGAGGGAGGCTCAAATGCACAGGGATTCTGAAGGGTTAAATAGGAAAGAGCAGAGAAAGGACAGCAAAGCTCAGAGAGAGAAGAACTGCAGGTGAAGGAAGAAAAAAATCAGAGATAACACAAGCAAGAAAGGAAAGAAAAAGTGAGAAAAATAAACAGAAATCTTTATTAGATATGTAATGTACTTGAGGAAGGCAGTGACAGAAATTAAGAGAACAGGAGTAACAAAAATATAAACGGCAGGAGAAGTGGCTTTTTTTTATTTTCTGCAACAGCAGTGGACTGGATTTGGTGGACCATCATCTCTTTGGTTGTCCCTACTCAAGTAAAAATAATAAACAGGCAAATGTTTTTCCCCAGATGCTGTGGGCCAAAGTGACAAAGCTTAGCTCCCTTGGCTCTTCTGGAGTAACCACCAAAACTTCAGACAACTGAGACTTCCATCCTTTTCTTTCAGTTTTGCCTGTATACAGTTTATTTTTCATGCAGTGTCTTTTCACCACAGTTCCTGAAACACCCTGGTGTTTCAGGTGGCAGAGTAGGTTAGAGTTCAAGAGGCCAGGCCTCCAACACAGCTTCTTGTTTAGGGGGCCATAACTCTTCCATCGCTTGAGGCCTAATTTTGAAAACAGCTTAGTAAATAAATTATAACATAAAATAAATAATTCTGAATCCATATTTTACTGTTATTGCTAGCTTTTATTGTTTTGGGCAAAGCAGGCCTAATAATTATCATGACAGAAGGTAGAATCAGAAAGGCGGATTTTATTTATAAACGCAAGAGAAATACCTCTCTGAAGAGAAATTGGACTCAGAACATAAGCAAAGTAATTAATTTTAAATTAGAATAAATAACTGGTTTACCTAAGAAAGGGGATATAATCCATAAACATTTAATAGTTTTTTCTGTTAGTAAATCTTCCTTGAGGGATTCTCAGTACAGATTGTGTACAATCAAGAGTGTTTTATGTAGTGTAATGAGATCTCAGAAGACAACTGATGAGGATGTTTTTTGGTCGTTGTTTTGACTCAGATATGTTATAATATTTTTTTTAATATAAGTAATTATGCAGTAAGCAATTATGCACAATTGTTTTGTTTATGTTGTATACAAAAACTTTTTAAACTTCCTTAAATCCCTGAAGTCTGAACAAAGGGTTAATCTCACTATAACAGAAGCATGTTTTTCCTAACTTTTTTCTTGTTTAAAATTCCCCATAAAAGTTCTAATACAGAATTCTTACAACCAAATTTTCATCTTCCCTTTATTTCCTGTTCTTGCTATTGCAAAAAGTTAACAGGTTTTGTTGTTTATTTTGTTTGGTTTGAGTTTTTTAATATCTATATTCTTTCTAAGAAATATCACTCTTCAGATTTCTTAATTTATGGGACATTATGCATATATAAAAGCTTAGTCATAGAAAAGCAACACTGCCAGCAATAATGAGAATTATGGCAAACTCAGCAATGAATGGTTTCTAGAAAGTTGGAGAGCATGGTGGATTAACACTTGCAGCCACCACTCCGGCAAGCTCATCTGTGTGACAGTCACTTGCAGCAAAACAATTTTAGATCCTGGACTTTCCCTGCATTAAAGGATTGCTTTCTCATTAGGATCAGGATATTCTTAGTAGAACAGTTTATATATTGTGTCAGAACAGTTCCTATCAACATTAAGAGGGCAAGTTTTTAAAGTTCTAAGAATTTTCAAAGTGTTTTATAGTCAGGGCAGGTATCACAGTAGCTCACAACAATGCAGCAAAGGATCTAATTTCAAAGTCATCTCTTACAGCTTCCCCTTTTTAGGATTACAGTGCAAGAGTAACTACTGACATTATGCAGCCCGTCTGTCTTCGGGGGGATAAAAGCAGATCTTTTTGCATCACGTAGTGATGAGCCTGCATCAGAATTTTCCTTTTCCTGTTATTCATTAGTTTCTACAGTGCTACTCAGCAGAAAAAGATCATAATCTTTGCTATTTCAGACAGGTACTGCTAAAATGAGGCAGTACTGCTTGCTCATGATAGTCACTGGTTCCCACCTATTTTCCTACATATGTGTAAAGTGCTAGTTTTGAAGTACAAAACACACAGTCCATGTTTAGGTTTTGATGTTACATATGCTTATGTACATATAACAATTAATAAGCATACCTCAAGTCCTGATTCTTCACAGTCTGATGAACATATGACTAGCACAGATAGGAAAAATATTTTAAATTATTGCTGAGAGATTTTCTGGTCACTCAGGCTCAAGAAAATTGAACTCAAGACTGAAGACATTTAGGAAAGAAATATTAGGAAAGAAAGATGTGCAAGGGAACAGAGCGATTATTTTAGCTGAGGACATGGGGAGAGTTTGGCTTATTCAACCTAACGAAAAGAAAACCAAGTGTGTAAACAGACATAAAATACATATATTTGTATAACAACACTAAGGAGGGAGAAGAATCGTTTAAGTTCTCGTACCAATGTGAAAACAAATGTGTATTGGGTTTTCATGACAAGGTTTTGGCAGTGGAGGGGCTACAGGAGTGGCTTCTGTCAGAAGTTCTAGAAGCTTCCTCTCTGTCCAATGAAGCCAGTGCCAGCTGGCTCCAAGTTGCACCTGCTGCTGGCCAAGGCTGAGCCCATCAGCAATGGTGGTAGCACTTCTGTGCTAATGGAAAAGATCTCCACTTGCAGCCTGTGGAGGGCCCCAAGCTGGAGCAGGTGGATGTGCCCAGAGGAGCCTGTGACCCCGTGGGAAGCCCACGCTGGAGCAGGCTCCTGGCAGGGCCTGTGGGCACATGGAGAGAGGAGCCCACGCTGGAGCAGGTTTGCTGTCAGGACTTGTGACCCCGTGGGGGACCCACGCTGGAGCAGTCTGTTCCTGAGGGACTGCACCCCATGGGAGGGACCCACAGTGGAGGAGCTTGTGAAGAACTGCAGCCTGTGGGAAGGACTCATGTTGGAGAAGTTCATAGAGGACTATCTCCTGTGGGAGGGACCCCATGGTGGAGCACAGGAAGAGTGTGAGGAGTCGTCCCCTGAGAAGGAAGGAGCAGAAGAGACAAGGTGTGGTGAATGAACTGCAACTCCCATCCTTGGCCCCCCTGTGACAGCTGGAGGGGCTAGTTAGAGAAATCAGGAGTAAATTTAAGCCTGGGAAGAAGGGAGGGGTGGAGGGAAGGTGTTTTAAAGATTTGGCTTTGTTTCTCATTACCCTACTCTGATATGATTGGTAATAAATTCAACTAATTTCCTCAAGCTGAGTCTGTTTTGCTCATGACAGTAATCAGTGAGTGATGTCCCTCTCCTTATCTCGATCCATGAGCCTTTCATTTTATTTTCTCTCCCCTGTCCAGTTGAGCAGGTGGAGTGATAGAGTGGCTTTGGTGGGCACCTGGAGTCCACTCACCACAAAATGGTAATAAACTGACATCAAATATGTATAAACTGGAAATTTGAAAAAGTATTTTCCAGTTAGAAATAAACTTGGAAAAGAGAAGGGGAAGTGAATGAGGAAGCAGCAGATTGAGATAAGGCAAACAACTGCCAACAATTTTTTTTTTATCTTGCCTCAAAACATCGTGTCAATTTTGAAATAGCCTTGACCTGGAAAAAAATTGAACAGATCCAGAGATAGAGTGTAGATGACATTGAGCCCAGGAAAAAAAATTATTGCTTGGTGACCTAAGAAGAACTAAATAAGGTTATGTTAATTTCTGGCCTCAAGAAATATGTATTCAAATAATAAGAGCAGTTCACATTAATGAGAAGAATGATTTATGTATGTATCAGCCAAAGAACCTTACATCATTGCTTTATTAAACTGTTGTATATGGATTCCTACTGATGCTCTGCCCATCTGGGAGATATGCAGTTATGAGGAAGATAGAGAGGCATCTCATCCATCAGGTGGGAATCCATGGATCAAAGCATGGTTTCAGCAGAAGCATGCATTCATCCTTCTAAAATAATAATGAATAATCATATTTTCTTTGAGGTGTTTTAAAATGGAAACTTGGCAAATAGTAGCACAAAAGATACTATCAAGGGAGTAGGACTTATGCTATTCAATGTTCCATGAGAACTAAACTGACACAAACACTGAAACATTTTCCTGTGATAAGAGCAAGGCCACAGAAATCGTCTTCCCCATCCATATTCTCCACCTTTCCACCTCTGCTCTTTTCCCTTGCTAATCAGGCTGTAGAGCAAATTGCATCCTGAGAGTAATGCATAGTGCCCGAGCTGCTCAGTATTTTCCTCCAAATTAAACAAACAACCTAAACGCTAAGTCCCACATGCTTGTTTTTCTTTTTAATTCCAGGTTAGTTAAGTGTATTACACAATATAAGGCAATGTGACTCTATCAGGATTTCCCACACAGCTCTTTGTTTCTATACCAGAATAATTTAAAGACCAAAACATATAATCCATTACTGCTGACTGCTTAATGAATGAGAAGGTGTTTGTTGGGTTGTTGGGTTTTTTTTAAAAAAACAACCACTCAAAAATTCAGTGAAAAGGATATGTGTTTGTCAGATGAGATGGGTAATGTTACATTAATGAAGATTTCTTTATGACCTTATTAATTATGAGAATACTCATGCATATTATTAAAATACAGATGAGAATTTGGAGAACAGTCAACAAATCACATTTAATGACTGTTTTAAAGTTTCTCTCCTACACATCCAAGCTAATTAAAACCTAAAAATATAATAGCAGAATAGTGATAATGTTGTTTTAGAACTCTGCTGGTGAGATTAAAGGGTCTATAGTGTTGTCTAACCTTCAGATATTAAACTAGAGACAGATTTTCAAAGAAATGTTAGTGATAAGCCTTCAAGTGAGTGGGACAATGCTGGAATAAAGATCAACGTGCCCCAAAGGACCATAACAGCATAGGACGGTTGGAAGCCTTAAAGCTAATGAAAGATAAACTCTCAACAGAAGGCCTATTGAAGAAAGTAAAAGGTATAAAGAAAAAGCCAAGGCAGGAACAGAGTGTATTCTGCAATAATAGTGAGGGAAAAGTAAGACTGAAAGAATGAGGCTGTGAAATCCAGCCTGATCTGACTTCTGAAAATGTCTCTCCTAGAACCAGCCTTTAAAAACAAAGAGCTTTGATTCTGGTTTCCAGTAGATTATGTAAAGTCACTAAAAGTAACTCTTCCTAATGTATTTCATAGATAGATCGGAGGTTGCTATTTAACTACCCTATGCATCGCAGTATATTCCCTTCTGAATTTAGAAGATCATGGCTGAGTCTCAGGACTTTCGGGTTATGAGCCACATGCTACATTTAGGTGGGTGTTAGCTGTGATCCACCTCATTTTTGGTTTTCACTCACCGAATAGCTAAACTCCCTAGAGCCAAACAAACCAACAAACAAGACCTAGTATTTCTAGTATATATTTTCATATGGAGAAGAATTCAAAAGCCCTGAAGAGACATATAAATGTTATCTTTTTTTCTGTCTAGAATGCTTGTAGTCATTATTTTTGCCACTACATCCTTTACATTATAAGCACATACAAAAAATGGAAGAAAATGGAATAACTAATCCTCAGTAACATATTCCAGCAGTTCAAAAGACAAAGGGCCTTAATCTGGGCTTTGTAGCACTACTGAATACTCTTAGAAAATTCCCCAAGGTAGATGACGTAACTAGCTCATAAATTCAGAATTGCTGGCATATCCAAAATGAATTAATGTCAAGATTTTCAGAAGCATGAAAATACCACCACAGATACCACCATGTGCCTAATGGGATTTTAAAAAATCCGCCTAAACAACTGATTTTTTGCATTACCTTTTACTTCTGAATTCTATGTGAAATATACACTAAATATTCTATTAAGCATAAGCAGGAATTACAGACAGCTGGCATAAATTACCTCTTTTGCATGCATAAAAACAATCAGCCTGCACTACAGAAACTTTTCCATTCTCTGCTTTCTCTACCAAACTGGACAAAATGTTTTTAAGGAAGATGGCTCTCACCCTTAACAATCTCAAATAAGCATCTGACAATCAGCAACCAGTAAACTAGAAAGTTATTTATGGCAGCAAAGTTAATTCAGAAGTCTATGTTGGGAAAAATATCCCTTTCATCACTTCTATCCCCTGTAATTGATTTTATTTATCAGTTTTATAAAAATATATTGGTAGGAGGGTCAAAGCTTGCAAAGAGATAGCCCACTGCTTACAAGCTAATGGGACACAGCTGCAAAGGAAATAAAGCTGTGTGTAATTAAATTTTGTCTCCTTGATTCCTTTCTTCCAAGTATCATAGATAGTATTTTTGTATTGATGGAAAATAAAATAATTAAATAATTATTTTTAGCCCTAAGAAGTACAGATTTAGCAATCCTTCTCATCCACATCTCCAATATAAGTATTGTTCCTGTCCTACTTCACAGGGCTCTCATGGTTTATTAGGTCAGCCCCATTTTGGTCTGTGACAAAAGATTTGGAGCTGGTGGTAAGAAGAGAAATACGCCTTCTCTAAGCTTAGTATTTACAGCATATGCAGATCTTAGTTTTCAATTCAGCTCTAATTTCATAGCAGTTTTCCTTGTGAAATTGTTTAACACATATTTTCACAGTTCAGAGGACTGTGGTCAAATAACTGACCATTTTTACACTCTTAGCCAGTAATATATGTGCAGTAGTTGATAAATTTCATGTAGAAATGAAAGGAATATATTGAACTCTGAGTATTTCAAAATATTTCCTCATTTAAATTATTTTTGTAGTGCACTGTGACAAATAGTCTAACTTGCTGATATCAGTTCTCTACCATTTGAATATTGGTTATTTCAGTATTCTACAAACGACACTTTCCTCAGTGAGGATAAAATATCTAAAAGTTATTTAAATTATGATCACTAAGTATGCTTTTTAAAGCAAAAATCTTCTTTCAAACAAAATGAACGCATCTAACAACATCATGGAAAAGTATTAATGGAAGTTTACCTGACACATTGTGGAAAAATTACAATTAATATTTATTTAATAACAGGGAGCCAAAACAATTTTAGTTTTCATTTTTGGGGTCTTTTGTGTGGTATTTAAAAAAAAAAAACAAAACCACCTTCCTGATGGGACTGGATAACAATTAGTACTTCTCTTGCATAAGAACTCGGATGGTAGCAATTGAAATTATATGTCTATATGTTGAAGCAGTTGGTGTCATTTTTACCTTTTCATCTTCTGTACCTGCTAGTCCCTTTTCATGTACAATTGACAGTGTAAGCACTGAATAGCTAGTCTCAGAAAATGGTGCCACAGGTTTTCTATTCCTACGGGTTTTTTTTCCCAAGCACTCAAAGAGGCAATCTCCATGTTCTCAAAGAGGAAAAAATTAAGACAGAAAAAGGAAACATTATTTATATCCTGGCAATTAAATCACCCAACCTTACATTCCAGATCTATGGAAATGGACCTTTTTAATATTGAGAAATATCTTGGGAGGGAGGGAGGGGAAATATATTGATGTAAGTAGCTCTAAGTCCTCTCTATAGAGATCTTTACTATGCTCAAACAGAATTAGATAAAGAAGAAAAAATCCCTGTAAAAATAGCCCTGTTAGAAATTTACACGTTAACATGGACTTGACCTTGAAATATATTAATGGTTGCAGTACACTATAGCCATAGAATCTATCTCAAATAACATCAGAGATCCCTGAATATATTATAAAAGAAAGATCATATCTTCCAGTTTCTTCTTGTTCACCATTTCTCCAAGGAAGGGTAAAAAAATATTGCCTCTCATCAAGATCTTAGCCAAGCACTACTAATAAGGGAAAACAAAATGGAATCACATACCTTTACTCTATCCTTCTTATATTCTTCACTAACTAAACAGTAGAATTGAATAGAATAGAATAGAATAGAATAGAATAGAATAGAATAGAATAGAATAGGAATAGGATAGAACTGAACTATTTCTGTTGGAAGTGACCTACAATGATCATCTAGTCCAACTGCCTGACCAGTTCAGGGTTGACCAAAAATTAAAACATGTTATTAAGAGCATTGTCCAAATTGACAGGCTCGGGGCATCAACCATCTCCCTAGGAAGCCTGTTTCAGGGCTTGATGACCCTCTCGGTAAAGAAAGGCTTCCTAATGTCCAATCTAAAGCTTCTCTGGTACAGCTTTGAACCACTCTTGCATGTTCTGCCACTGGATACTAGGGAGAAGAGATCAGCACTTCTCTTTCCACTTCTCCTCAGGAAGCTGTAGAGAGTAATGAGGTTGCCCTTCAGACTCCTTTTCTCCAAACTAGACAAGCCCAAAATCCTTATCTGCTTCTCATAGGACATGCCTTCCAGCCCTTTCACCAGCTTTGTGGCCCTCCTCTGGATGTATTCAGGGACTTTCACATCCTGCTTAAACTGTGAAGCCAAGAACTGCACACCATACTCAATGTGAGGCCACACAAATACTGAATACCGAGGGATAATCACCTCTTTTGACCAGCTGGTTATGCTGTTTGATGCACCCCAGGATGCAGTTTCCTCTCTTGGCTGCCAGAGCACACTGCTGACTCATATTGAGCCTGCTGTCAAGTTACTTCTAATACAGTAGTTAGTGATGCAGCTTTTCAGAAAGAAAAAAACAGGATCTTGCTGATATTATACAGCAAGAACAGGTTCACAGAGTCCACCTAAAAAGAAGGCCAAGTAGAAGTACTGGTCATCCACGCATTAAATTTTTAGCTAGTTCTTGACAGAGGTTCAGCCTGTGACAGTTCTCACTCTCCCAACTAAGGTTCAGGCACACCATGGGAGATAGTACATGCCAAGGATAATTTGCTTAAAGGAGAGCAAACATTCCTGCACTGACCTAGTGGCAGTGAAAGTCCCTGACTTGTTTTATTTACAGGTAGAGATGTTGATATGTAGCCTGGGTCATTCATGCCTTTCAGACATACAGGCAGCACTGACTGTCCTGAGCTGCCATGGTAGTTTAGTTTCTTCTAGGTAGCCTTCATCGGGAGTCCTAGGATGTGAGGGCTAACTCTGTACAGTAGGTGAATACAGGGTTTTGACTTCCTTAGTAGGGATTCAAATGAGCAGTTTTTCAGATTCAGTGATGCTGAACCTAGAGGTTTTCTCAACCTAAACTTGACACTGCTCATCTCTTTAAGCATCATAATTGTTTTACAAAAAATACAATTAAAGGCTTACAGTAGTAAGCAGAGACAGCTCTGGGACAGGCTGGCAAGGTTATTTCTTCCTCCTATGCACACCAAGTCATCTGCAAAGACACCTGAGCTCCTGGCAAATCACATCCTGAACCATCACCATTTCCACAGGGCATTTTAACTGAATTGGTGACTGTTAAAATATTTCTGCAGATGCTTAAGATAGTGTTTCTGATAACATTGGTTTTCTCCATCATACAGCATGGTGAAGCATAAAGAAGCTATACACACTGTCAACAAATTCTCTACCATTCAGCAAAGAAAGCCTATTGTTTATTTGGTGTATTTAGCTCTCCTATGTCTTACTTTACATCTTTTATCACTACTACAGCTGGTTTCTACAACACGTTATGGCTATTCTCTTCAAGTCTCTCCGGTTTGAGAATATTTCTCCTTGCTTTAGTTCATGTGAAGTTTTTAATTTCTTCTGGTGATCTGAGGAATATCTTACTAAACCTTTTGTTTCAGACCTAAACTAACTTTTAAACTGAAACTTTGTTTTTTATGAAAGAGAGGAGAGGAGAGGAGAGGAGAGGAGAGGAGAGGAGAGGAGAGGAGAGGAGAGGAGAGGAGAGGAGAGGAGAGGAGAGGAGAGGAGAGGAGAGGAGAGGAGAGGAGAGGAGAGGAGAGGAGAGGAGAGGAGAGGAGAGGAGAGGAGGGGAGGGGAGGGGAGGGGAGGGGAGGGGAGGGGAGGGGAGGGGAGGGGAGGGGAGGGGAGGGGAGGGGAGGGGAGGGGAGGGAAGGGAAGGGAAGGGAAGGGAAGGGAAGGGAAGGGAAGGGATTTTTCTATACCCTTCGCTTTTTGATGTTGCTTGCAACCTAGAAATCAAGACAGTTTATATATTTCTATTTAATATGAAAACAATAGATGAAATTGGCAGAACTGTTAAACCCCATCTTAGTAGTGCCGGTGCACTGACAGCTACTCATATTTTATTAAAACCTTTTTGTTACTGTTGTTAAAAATAGACAAAAAAGACTTTTTAATATTTAACACAGAAATTAAAATGTTTAAATGAGACATGGCATATTTCAACTTACTGTGTAGTAATGGATCCTTGGAGTATGATTTTTCTTTCATGTGGTACATCAAAATGATAAGCAGTTACAAGATCTTTCATTCCAAAAATCTGTGTATTCCATATTAATTTGCTATCCAATATAGATAAGGGGCAGGGAAAAAGAGCAATCTGTCCCACATAGAAAACGTACCTGAAGAAGAAAACATATTTTTGCACAAACTAAGATCATTAAAAAAAAAAAAAATCTTATTTTATGGTGGTTTACTTACTTTATGTAACGCAACAGCCATATTCATTGTCACCATAACTCAGAAGCATAACTTCTGAGTCTGTACTGAAATTATACTGTAATGCAATATGCTATGGATGGGGAGGATGGAAAAAAGATACAAAAAACTTGTACAAATAAGCAGAGTGGAGAATCGGCTCTTCCTGCTCAGCAGCCTCTGAAAGTCAAAAGCACAAAACCATCAATCAGTAGGAGGCGTTATTACATAGATTTTGTTTTCTTTTATTCTTACCCTTTGCACATAAAAAGAACCACCTTTTAAGAGTCAAAAAGGTTAATGTAAAAGGTGATACAGAAGTTTTCAAGAATGATGGTGGTTTAGACTTTTGACCTGATAGATGCAGAACAATAAAGGACAGGAAGAATAATATTTGGAAGGGGGTCAAGCAGTTAACTCTGTCTCTGTGCTGAAGGTATGAGAGACAATGTGTTCATGAAACAAGAGGAGTAGATCTAATGATCTTAAATTCTTGCTGACCTCCTACAAACTTCAACTTTTGAATGTGTCACTGTAAGTGGCATATCAAATACAAGGCTATTTTGTTTGTAAAATATTTTGTGAAAAGACAAGCAAGCAAATACTTGTTTTACACAGCTATCTAAATTCTTAAAAGTGACATAATTTCCAAGAAGATATTACATGATTATTCAAGTATTGTTTGTTTTACCTATGTAAATTAGAGATAAAATTTTCTCTCCTTTCTGTAGAGTAACATCTCTGTTCTATGAATAATCCTGAAGACAGTGCAATGGACTACTGGTGGATGAAGGCAACACTGAACACGAATGAGCAAGGCAGGTTCTACATCAAAGATTCGACATTTCCTAAAACAAAGTAAGTAGTAGTTCTACTAACTACTCTTGTATTCCAGGGATGAATGCAGAAAACACAAATCACCTTGCAAATACAAGAACATCTCCCATTTGTGTTCTGCCATGAACATGGTGAAATTCATCAGGACACGATTGACTAACTGAGAAACTAATTTTGAGTAAGAAATTAATGAAAATAAAGAAATTATTATTTCTTTACCTCTCACTTTTTACAATTGAAGTTTAACTGCAGTTTTTCTGAGCAGGGATAGTTTGACAAATGAAAATAAATCTGATGGACAGTAATGATCTCTTTTCATACTAAAGCAACCCTAAAATTTTTCGATAGAACTGGAGCAAAACCATATCCAAAATCATGATTGTAATTTTACATCCTGATCACAGGCTTTGCAAAGAATACAGATTTAGCTTAGCAGTCCTAAGTGCAGCAATAGAATGTTAACTTCTTATTTTTCAAAATGTCTAAACAAGAAATTATGGAACAAATAATAAGAAAATGATGTTGTGTTTGGTTACGAGAAAAAGCTGCATTAACCCAAGCGGAGATGATAACATTCCATCTTGCAAACTCTTTTTGTGTTATCTGTACTATAGTTGTGACACATAAAAATGCTATAGGGAGCCCTCCAAATATAAAAAGTGGAGATAGATCTCAAACTTCAGCCTGTATATGTCTGTTGATTTGAGATTCATAAATTGTTTTGGATTGTGTCTTGGTTTTGGATGGGATAGAGTTAATTTTCTTCCTAGTAGCTGGTATAGTGCTGGGTTTTAGATTTAGTATGAGAATAATGTTGATACACTGATGTTTTTAGTTGTTACTAAAGCATGTTTATACTAAGTCAAGGATTTTTCAGCTTCTCATGCCCTGCCAGCAAGAAGGCTGGAGGGGCACAAGAAGCCGGGAGGGGACATAGCCAGAACTTCTGACCCAAACTAGCCAAAGAAATATTCCATACCATATGACATCATGCTCAGTATATAAATAAACAGGGGAGGAGTTTGCTGGGAGGGGTGGATTGCTGTTCTGGGACTGGCTGAGCATTGGTCAGTGGGTGGTGAACAATTGCATTGTGCATCACTTGTCTTTCTTGGGTTTTATTCACTCTCTTTTTATTATCTTCCTTTTCATTACTATTATTTTTGTTAATATTATTATTATCATCATTATTATTATCATTATTAGTATATTTTATTTCAATTATTAAACTGTTCTTACCTCAACTCATGAGTTTTTTTTTTTTACCTTTTTGATTCTCCTCCCATCACACCAGGGGCTCTGGGAGGAGTGAACAAATGTCTGCATGGTGTTTAGTTGCCACTTGGGGTTAAACCACAACAGATTGTTGGAGTGAGGAAGGGCTATGTTTAGCTTTAGCATGGGGCAGATGAGCAGCTTGAAAAGAGGGAGCAGCTTTTGCTTGAATATCTCTTATTTTTTCAGCAAATTATCTTTCTCCACCCATGTCTATAAGGTCTATTTTGGCCACAAAATGCTGTGTAAGTAGGTAGGAAAGGAAAATTCTCACTACGCCATACTGAGCACTCATTAGAAAAACCCACATTTTCTTGTGGAAGAGAAGTTGCTACAATTAACCTTTATTTAACCCCCTACTTACCTCCCCACACTGAAGATACATAATATTCAATTACATTTTTGCCTCCAGTTATGTCAGGTTTTAAAAAGGAAAATGAGATCTTAACAAGACTGGTTCTAAAATAGCTGCAAGTCATAACTTTTAAATGTTGGAACTTACTGTGCAATGTTCCAGACATCTTAAGTGAATAGTCCAAATGACTCAATAATAGGAACATTTCCAATATAAACCTTCAATGCATTCTAGGTGAGATGATTTGCAATTAAACCCCAAAGGATGCTATTTAACTTTTAAAGGGGTCCCCTACTTTCTTTTGGAATAAGATTGACATACTTGCTTAATAGTTTCCCAAGCTCTGGTAATTAGATTGCCTCCTCTGAGTTTTTCAATTCACAATTCATTATTTTAACATTTTAATTTATGAAAATCCTTTGTGTTTTCTTGTTTAGAAAATCTGGTGAAATAGAAGTCTTGTGCCTTAATTCACCATAACTTCTTAGTAGGGTTTTTTGTTTTGTTTTGTTTTGTTTGTTTTTTTTCTTTTCCTCATTTGTTTAGAAGTAGCTGGTTAGGTCCCTAAAATACAAGAAAATTCCCAGGCTAAGAGTCATTCTACATTTTTTCACCATAAAATATTACACAAAACACACAAAGGTTTTATAGGCTCTCCATTTTCAGGAAGAATGTTGCTTCTGCACTGAATCTTAATTTCCTTTTTTACCTGAATTTAAGGCAAACATCCCATGGGGGTAAAGAGTTCAATAATTTTAGACAAGCTCCCATAGCTTAAAAAAAAGTCTTTCTGACCTGGTTCAATACTTCAAACATTTATTGTATTAACACCTATTTAAATGATACTACTTGTATGTCACAGTTGTGCAACCTCAAGTACTTATACAATCCACCTGAGGAAGGTCATAATAATGAGGCAGAAAATTAAGGACATGGAGCATTCTCAAAGGCAGCCTTTTGCCCTAGAGTAGAAAAAGAGGGTATCCTTAAACTCTTTAAACGGAAATGTAAAGGCAAGGAATGTGGTATTCTTGCAATCTGACTTCACTTTGACCTCTTGGAAGCAGCAATAGGACTTGCATGATGAGGAAGAATGTGAGCCACACCTATGGCTCTCAGTAGCATGGACTCTGTGGACTCTGGATGGCTATTAACTTCAACTGATACACACACAAGCCCCAGTACAATGTTGTATAGAGATAATAGCATCTGAATGGCAACAGCAAAATCCTGGTTTTGGGCTAATAAGTCTTGCTTCCTATGTTTAGGATTGTACAGCACCAACGTATTATTTCTGCTTTTAGGTCCAAGCCAATAACTGAATAACATAAACATATCAGTTTCAAATAATGCTAGCTTCAGAGTATGGCTAATTAGCACTCCAGATCAGCAGAAACATCTATAAAATAATAGTGAATCTGGTAACATACTTCACAGACCTTAACTCAGAACCTCTGAAATGCAGCACTGTTGCTTAACTACAGCTCATTCTGCAGGAAAGTTATTTGAAATCTACTTTGAATTAAGTAGGTGGGTATGACAATGCCAAAACAAACCAGAAACCGCTCAGTTACTAGAACAGCAATTAAAATGAGGGTTGGGATGGCCCATCAACACCTAAACAGGAAAAGAGAGCTGATGTTTAAGCACATTCCACCAAACACAGCTAGTCATCAACAAGAAAAAATTAGTTATTAGACTTACAGTCATTATCTTCATGTTTAAATTGACAGTATTTTTCTATTGATATAACAGAAAAGAGACCAAAAAAAGAAAACTAGAGATGCAGTCATTTATTCTGAGTTCTCCAAACAAAGAGTGAAAATAGGATAAAAATCCTTTTTCCTGTCCTCTTCCCTAACCTATACACAGCAAAGGCGTAACAAACCTAAAGACAAAACCAGCTTTCCAATCCAATTCTCATTCATTAGATTTACTGTCAAGAATGGCTGTCAAGACTGGCTCCCTTGTACACTGTGCATTACCTTTTTTTCTTAAATCCACTGAAACATTCACATCTCATCACCATGAACTTGCTATGTTTTCTAATTACTGTAAGATTCCACTTGTTCTGCTCTGTTGATGCTTTGCCAAAAATATAGCTGTTGTGCAAATTAATACTTACTGTGCTATCACTGAATAATGCAGTGGTTCATGTACTTAGCAGTGGTTCAAAACATAAACTAGGCTCCTTAGCTAGAAGTGTGCATTTTATTTTAAAGACACAAGTTGAAGTAAACCTTAGACAACATTTACCTCCCTGTTTGATTAAAATTCTTTCTTTCAGCTTTCACCTGTCTTTCTCCAGAATGGAAATGTGTTTCTCCCTGTTAATTCTGCTCAGTGTATCCTTGGATTCCTTACATGATTTTTGCTGCTTGTATCTGCACTAGACTGAAAAATTTTGCTGTCTTTTGACACAGATTACTGGAATACTGTGCAGAAGCTCCTCTGTGAGGCTCATAAATAGGAAACATTATCAGACAATGAGTGCCTGAAAGCTTGAAAATCAGCTTTGTAGCGTTGTTGTCTAAGTTATGCAGTCATTAAGAAATAATACATCATTTTATAAATAATCATTGTGTAATATACATCCAAGAATTGCTGTGAATGTTTGTCAAATAAAGGCAACAGTTTAAGAATTAGACCCATACCAACGGTTTGAGAAGAAGTATGATCACTGTAATCTGTCAGCAGATGATTTATTCTATTAAAATAGGCCATATACTAACATAAGTCTTTATGCAGCTACTTAAAAAAATACACCCAATATATACATAACTGAATTCACTAATTTCAGGAAATACTTTGTTTATTACTACCATCATTAGGGTGGAAAATAGAAGTGAACAAAAAGGCATCCTTAACCTGTGATAGCTAATAAATACAACGGTGCAGTCTGTTGAACTGACTATGAAACCCCATGATTAGACAAGCAAGCAGCAAGCTCAAGGGATAAGAAAGGAAGTGGTTGTTAACGAAAAGTGTTATCACTTTATTATTGCTTCTGGAAAGAACAGAAGTAATTTGTCTTTCCAAACGCAATCTCTATAAATAATGAAGGATGTTCTGTAACGGGGATAATAAACTGTCAGTTGCATCTTTATGGCAGCAAGACACATATCAGGATTGGCCTTGTGGAAATATAACTATGTAGAACAGCAATAAATATTGTTCCACATGTTCTTGTGATCTATTATTCTTATTTTTAATTGCTACAAACAACTGCAACACAGAACAGAAGGAGAACTTTGGCATTCAACAGAGGTTTGGGAGCCCTCTGTGCTTTCCAAGATTTTGGTTGCAGGATTTATACAACCCCATACCTTCTGCAGATGTACTCCACTTTATCCTCAGGGACTGGTCCTTTCATTTTCCTGAGAAGCTGATTTTTGTCTCTCTGTCCATACAAGTACTACCGTGTAGCATCTGTCAAGCACTATTGCATTTTTTACAGTGACACCACATGAAGGCACTCATTCCCTGACATATAGTTTTACAATGAGAGAATATACTTTCTCTACACAGGGACAAAACTCCCCAGAAAGATTTCTAAGTAGACTCTGAGACAGGATGTAGACTTTCTGAGGCAGCTGGTCCCTTATCTTGTCATAGTTCAAATCCCCATAATCCATGTAAAGTAAACGTTGATTCTATTGACTTCAGAAAGATCAGTTCCTGAGTGGGATTTAGGCATTGTCCGTGTGGCTTTATATAAAAAAATAAAACGTATAAATATAATTTTTACTCTGTCTTCACATACAGCTTCAGTAGGCTCATCAGCCAGAGATGGACCACAGACTGAAAACAGGCATCTGAATCACACCCAAAGCACTATAAGGTGAATAAGAGAAGCATTCATCAAATATGTTTATCTCATGGGTGGAAGCAGTAGCAAGTAGGCTGAGAATTTCTGAGAGCACCAGTTTTGGAGGGAATACCACAGTATCACCCCAGCAAATTCTGTGCTAATGCTGCCAAGGCTTCACGTTCACTTATATTATGCTTTGCTGGTGGGTGTATATTCACTAAAAATTGTGATCCATACAAAGAGAAACAAACACCACATACAGATATAAGGGGTAAGCAATATAATCTCCAATTAGGAATGGAAAATATCCTCTCTGAGAGACTGGGTCAGGAAATAACTTCAGGGGAAAACATATAACTGGAATAGCTGACCATTTTATGAGAACTCAAATGACCAACTTTATCCAAAGCAAAATATAACAAAATAGATATTATCATCTCAAATGGCTAAAAGAAAGCATGTATATATTCACTATGTAATAGAAAGAATAGAATGGAAAAATATAACAGAAGAATAATAGTCTGGTGGTATAGAAACATAGAATCATAGAATAGTTTAGGTTGGAATGGACCTTCAGAGGTCATTTAGAACAACCCTTCCTGCAACAAGCAAGGATGCCTTCAACTAGATCAGGTTGCTTAGAGCCCCATCCAACCTGATCTTGAATGTTTCCAGGGATGGGGCTTCTACCACCACTCTGGGCAACTTGTTCCAGTGTTTCACTACCCACATTGTAAAAAATTTCTTTGTTATATCTAGTCTAAATCTACTCTCTCTTAATTTAAAATCATTACCCCTTGTTCTGTCACTACAGATCCTACTAAAAAGTCTGTCCCATCTTTCTTGTAAGCCCCCTTTAAGTACTGAAAGGCCACAGTAAGGTCTCCCCAGAGAGCAGGAGATGACACAAAGTGCATGTGCCTTAGATCTCACCACAAGGCATGAGTGGTAGAGAGTTTTCTGCATTCCTACTCTGGTAACACACTAAAGGTTTTATGTCTCTGTATTGCTAATCAAAGAAATTGAGATGCTTCTAAGTACAGACAGCTATAAAACTGAAAAATAAAGTATTACTATAATTAATGGAAGATTTTACCTGTCATTACTGTGGGATAATTTAAACCAGACTATTATGCATGTATATTTCAGACAGTAATCAGCAAAAACACTGATTTTAAATATTTTATTTCAACATGCATATTTAATACACATAGAAAACATTGTATCTCCTATAACAACTGTAGCAAACAATTCCTAAGGAATCACTGTATTTTTTCTTCTGTATCTATTTTCTTCTCTCCCAAATCAGACCTCTCTAGTCTGCCCATAACCAGTCACTGATGCTCCATCCTAACTCTAATAAAGTTCACTTCTCTTTGCTGAAAGAATTTCAGGTCTATCCTATATATTTTTTATTTTGCAGTGGGCATTGTGAAGGCCTGATAATCATAACAGATTCCTGGGACAAAGTTATGTTAAGCATAGTGAAAGAAAAAGAAGCAGTAGAGGAGCACAGGCTTCCTGATCCTTCTGTTAAGTTTCAACCTTACTCTGGTGCCAGAACATGATCCTGAGGTCATGATCCAGGTTTTGCTTTGTACAAGGGACTTGAACCAAAACACCAGGTGTTCCCATTAGATATGATAATCTTTCAGCTGCATTCAATCTTTTTTTCCCGTTTTGCATCAGCAGACTTGCCTTGCTAGAGGCTGGGATTGAAGGGCAGCTTGCACATAGCAAAGAAACATAGTCTTATTTTAATTTGTGCTGAGAGATAGTGTTCTCAAGTAATGGGAGAGAAGGGTGCCTCTTAACAGAGCAAACATCTTTAATGATGTCTAGCCTGTCTCTCCAGCCATCCAGCTTTTCCTACCAGATGCCCTACTCTAATTTCACATGCTTGCCTGTGTTTCATTCAGACCTTTATCATTAAGGGGAATGTATGCTGTTTGCCTCTGGATGTTCTATCATTGCTGTATTAATTGCTGTGTTATAGTGGCATATCATTATATTGATGGACTGACAGGTGGATCATGGTGCACTCGAGGGGCTATTGCAGTTTGGTAGCTGAAATTTCCAGCTTTGTGAATAAAAGGAAACCATGTTTCTGGGAGCTATTAAGAACTAAAATTAGCAAAAATGAGGTCGTGAGAAAGCAGACTCTGGGGGAGGCTTTTTTTTTTTTTTCTCTAACAACGAGTTCTATCAAGTCAGAGGTGCCACAAGGAATAGTGATGCATGAGCGATGGCTGGAGTCTGCTGAAAGGACAAACTAAAAGTCACTTCTTACTTACCTACTGCTCAAAGTGAGAAGGCCATTCAGGGGAAGGCTGGGAAGGACATTGTATCTTCAGTTATTAAGTATATCTATTAATTTAACTCTAGAGATAGGTCATCTTATCTGATCAACACTATTTACGTTATTTGTTAAAATTCTGACCTTCCATATATAACTAGTTTTCTAGGTTGTCTTTTATTTCTGATGCTAACCAACTTTCATTTCTAGTAATCTTTTAAACTACATCACAAATATATTACTAATTTTGAATAATGACACAAGTCTGTATAGTATAAATTCTATATCTATATGCATTAAATAAAAAAAAGATATACCAGTGGAATGAATCTTAAGATTGCAAAAGCAAGTGCTCAGACATTAGGTAGTGCCAATATTAAGGTTGCCTGAGAAGTATTCCTTCCAATCCCTTATATTTATGAATCATTAAACAGTTTGTGATTACTTGATCATTCAATACATGGGATGCAACATTCACTTTGTTAACAGAGATTCAGTATTTCTGTTTATCAATGTTAATTCAATGAGAGGCTTTGTACATCTTTGTACATATCATTCAAATCCTGAACTAAGGACAACATAATTAATTTCTTCAAGGTTTTTCCTTAGGTAATGTCTTTCTAACATTTTAATACTTTCTACTTATTGAAAAAATTCAATCTTCAGAACACTTCTGCAGGGCGAGATAAGGTACGCTTCTCTACTTAATAGATACTTGCTGGACTAGCCGGAACTGTCCCTGAAGCTTATATATCCTATGCAGATATGGCTTGGCTCCTGTGGACAGAAAAAGTAAAAATAAAAATAAATATCACATGACTCTATAATTAATGTCAGGGGAATGAATGAAATTTGCATAGGCTATAGTCATAATGCTGCCATATCCTAACTTTTAAGAGTCTGATTTAATGAGACTAACACTTACTTTTGGAAGTAATTTCCTCTTTTTTTTTTTTTTAAATTAAAAATCTCAGAACTGTATCGTGGGATTATATTTACTCTCTGCATGAGTCATCTTCAAGGATGTGATCTTTAGATCTATAACACAACCCTCTAATCATTTCAAAGCTAAATGATTAAAAAATGGAGGATTCAATTGCTGACAGCATTTTTCTTTTGAACTATTTGTAAGCAATGTGGACCTGTCACTAAAGAGGGTACAAATACTTGCTTTATCAGAATTGTAACCATTAGCAAATAAAAATGTTGAGACTCAAGATTCACATTTTTCTCTGCAAAGTCTGTACAGAGGCACAGTTAGAAATTTCTGTCTAGATCTGCTAGAGGGTTTTGCTTTTTTACCCCTCATAATGGTTGTTTGTGTGTCTGTATCTGTGTATGTGTGTGTGTGTACAAAAAAAGGTCTTATAAAAGGAGTCCTTTTGACAGTGGGAGAAGCCTGTGGGCTGGGACCCTGAGTGAATGGCTCTGTGACAGTGGAGGAGGCACACTGCCAAGGTGAGCTGAGACCAAAGTGCTGACAAGATCTTGAGGAACTGGGAAAAATTAATCAGTAGAATGTCTTTGAATATTTTTAACATTATCTATTCTTTCCTTTTTCCCTGTATTGTCCTAAACTTTTCCTTTTGCCTTTCTCCTGATTCTGCCACTGCTTCTTCTCTTAGATCTACAGCATGACTTCGGTCTTTGCCAACTTCTGGCTATTGACTCAAAAAAGGCTGAAGAATTTAACCCAGATTTAAAGAAAAAAAAACAACGAAATCAACGAAAGTGCCAAAGGCAGATGCTCAGCTTCTGAAACAGACGCGATTTTTAGTTTCACTTGACGCAATCATCCTTATGTTCTGATGAAATTTCAGCTTACCTATTTTAAGCATGGCAAAACAGATCCTGGCACTTGGGATCTCAGAATGAATTGTGAAACCTTGACACCTGATTAGGCACTGAAATACTGGGTTTTTGTAGTAGAATCAAATAACCCCTTAATTCCATCATTTCTCTGTCTGGTGGAGCCCACTCCCTCTGACATTAGCTTATCATTATAAATTAATACCTTTCCACTTCCAAAACCCTTTACTATTATTACAAATTTATCACTACCACAGTGGCAGATGGCAAGTGGTCTGAAGTCTTCCCAGCCATGTCAATGCTGAAATCTCTCTCTCAGTCTGAACTCAACAACATATTTCATCAAAGAAAGCCAAGGAGCAAACATCAATAGGAAAAGTCTGTGTGGAATGCTTAGAAAAGTGTGCAAATCCCACTGTGTTTTGCAGGACAGATAGCACTTAAGCTTGAAGGTTGTAGGATGTCAGGATTCCTCTCACAGGGCTTGGATCCTGAGAAGACTTGTGTATGTATTTAACTTGATGCATTCTGAGTAGTCCCAGCTGCTTAAAACAAAACATAAGCCCTGAGCAGAGCTCAGACCTGTCAGTCTGCAAATAATACTGAAAACCTATGGATATTATATAGTTGATGCCCCTTATCAGAAAGCCTATTTAAACTCCAAATTCAAACAGTGTTGGTGAACATGACAGTCTTTCTGCCATGTCCCCACTGGGAAAAAAAACCAATCATGGAATGGCAGTTTGTGAAGAAAAAATTAAATGACATTTTCATAGGAAAACCCAATTTCCTAGCTGCAGGATGTGTTAGGATGTGCAAACAATCTAATCTGCTGGACATTAAGTAGTTTCAAAGCTTCACAGCTCCAGGAGTGTGAGGAAAGAACTCCCCAGAAAGCAAAAGAAAAGTTTTCAAGACAGAAACGAAGAACATGATTGCTTTTCATGCTTATTTCTTAATTAAAAAAAACAAAGAGGTCAAATCAGGCCCAGATTCAAAGCAGTGTGTGGCTATGCATTAATCTCAGTAGACCTTATATAAGTTTATGAAATAAATAGGTGGACCTGCTAGGGGCAAATGCGGAAGAAAACCCAGCCTGTGTGAAGCTGAGGAGTCAAGAAATATGACTCTGGGTTAAAAGCCTGTTGGTGCTCATTTTTATTGTTACGTGAGTGTTTCCGGCATAAAATTTAGGTTAGGTATGTTGCTGATTAAGGAGATGTAGTTGTAAAAGTGTCCCATGGTCTGAAATGTGCTGCACCAGGCAGAGCTCAAGAACTAGGCACGCCAGCTCTGTGGTGAGTCCATAGCCATCATAAAGTATGAATGTGGTTATTCACATAATGCCACATGTGATGCAAGTTGCAGAAGACATTCATTATCAGCTTCATGTGAAACTGTACTTTCCATTTTTTCTTTTATTTATGCTTATAAATAATAACATGTCCCATTTTACAGCTCAAGCTACTTCTAGAAAGTTGCTTTCAGCAGCAGGACCTAAAAAAAATGTAAACAACTGCTGTACCGAGGATCCACTGTATAGTACAACATAGATTAATGTGTTTCTGTGGTAAACTTCACCAAGCCCTGAACCATTCAGGGAACTATGGGTAAATGAGCTTTTTTCATTTGTAGTCTGCCTCACAATTCAGTAATTTCAATCTCTTTCAGACTAAAGGAAGTAAAAATAAGTTTCAGAACAGAATATACCTCAATCAAAACATTTCTTCAATCAATATTCTTCTGTCTTTCTTGCAATCCCTCAGACTGCAACATCTATTAGTATTTGGAAGGAGAAAGAGCTTTATAGGTATGCAGATGTCAATCCAGTACTTAGTATAATCCAATATGTACACTTGTTGACAAGGCATAAGAGCACAGTTAGAAATCACAAAAGCAAAGACAAGCATACTTTACATCCCAGAGCAGTCAGATTCTGGTTTAATTAAGCAATAGTCATAGGAAAGGCAACACAAATGAACTAATAATCCCCCCCAAAAGATGAAACCATTTTAGAAGGTAATTTTGTCCGTAAGATTAACAAAACTCAGCAAATTTCATGTTTTATAAATTTACATGCTTCATGACAAACTAAGATGATTATCTTTTGTAGTCATATTACAGAGGCAGAATTCACATTAAATATTATAAATGCATAAATCTAAGTTTGTACACAAATACATGTAGGACCTACAGAATTTTGTTTGCAATGACTTTGACATTATTTTGGCAGAAATGATACTACTGTTCTGAAATGCTGGGGCTTCAACCCCAAGCCCCAAATTAAGGTTGACATATGGGTGATTCCCACAGCCCTTCACAAAGGGGGGGTCAGTTTCCCTTTAGGCTTCCCTCCAGGGTGCGGCCGGCCTGGCAGGGAGAGCCATTGGGTAAAGGAGCCCCAGGTGTCTGCATTAAGTAAACAAAGGTCAGGTGTCCCACTGAGGGATAAAAGCTGGGACCCCTTGCAGGCAGGGGTAGTGTCTGTCTGTGAGGTGGATGAGCTGTGCAGAGTTCCCTGTTGGGGAAGGACCTTCTGCCTCCCTGGAACAGGGCTTCAGTCAGGTATGGCCTCTGTAAATGCAGGCTCTGTAGAAATTCATTATGTGGCTTTCTTGGTCTTATATATTTGGCTTGTTGACTCCATTGTCTCCTGTTCCTTCTGTGGGGAAACTGCATTTCACCATTTATTTCACCCATTGTTGGTTGTGTGGTGTCATTGTCGGGGTCAGTGGGATTGATGTCAGTTATGTGTAACCTGACTGACTTGTTTGTACCCCCAGTGCTCACGCATGTACTGACCCTTTTGTATCAAATACAATTTGGTTATTGGTTCATCTTTATGCTGGCTGTGTCCTTTATGCTAGGCCTGATAATTGGCAAAACACATTCAGACAGAAGAACAGCATGGGGTACAGTGAGTGTTCTTACAGATCAGAAAAAAATGAAAAAGAGCTACAGAGGAATTATATATTGAGAAAAAAGAATAAAAAGGGAGAGTATTGGGATATGGGAAGAAAGGCTTTCCTTTCTTGCCACAGGACTGGCAAGTGTTGAGAAAAAATGATTTTGCACACCCAAATTATGTGTTATATAACTGCAGTCATGTATTACAGAGGGAACTCAGTCATCTCCCCTCAATGTTATGCTATCATCTCTTACAGACTAGTCCCTTGGTCACAGTTTGTATGATGGACGTTTAGGATAGATACACTCAAGGGGGAAAAAACAGTGTTTCCAATGATAATGCTGAGCTGCTTATACCACCTTACAACTTGTGGCAGAACTTCTCAGAAATTCAGATGATACTATCTAAAATTAAACTAGACTGCTGAGAGGACCGATCAACACAAAAGACAGCCTTATGAAGCAACACTGGCTTGGCAGTGTAAGTGCACAAATTATTGTTACAGGGAAAGTAATATCTACTTCTTCATATAGATGAGTACATTTGATTCCTAATTCACAAGCAATGCTTGGGAGCATAGTCTTCTCCATAAAAAGACTTCAGAAATGATGGGTGTTTTGAGACAAAACTCTCATTAGGAACAAAACTGTTGTCTGAAAAGTTTGGTATCCTTTTATAAGACCTTGTTTGTATACACACACACGGATACAGACACACACACAACCATTATGAGGGGTAAAAAGCAAAACCCTGATGCTTGCTTTCATATAAATTAGTATGAAACTTGTTTCAACTAACTGTAGGCTACATTTTGAATAGACTGCCAGAAACACAATTTCAGTTAACAAAACTTCCCCACAGCAAGCTGTTAAATGCAGTGAGATATCATTTTACTATGTGGTGTTACAGTAGTGACCACAAAGCTGTAGAGTCCCAGATCCTGAGGGAGGTGAGAAAAGAAGGTAATAGGGTACAGACCCTGGACTTTCAGACAGCAGATTTCAGTTTATTCAGGAAACTGGTAGGTTGAATCCCACAGGAGACAGCTCTGAAGGGCAAAGGAACTCATGAAAGTTGGCAGAGATTTGAGGACAGCATCCTGAGAGTGTAAGAACAATCCATCCCAATGCTTAGGAGAACAAGAAGATGTAGCAGGAGACTGGATTGGCTAAGGAGGGGACTCATGGTAGAGCTCCAATGCAAAAAGACAGCATACAGCAGGTCTAATCAGGGACAGGCTACAAAGCAGAAATTCAGAGCCACTTTCTGAGCATGAAGGGATGGTGCTGGGAAAGTCAAAGCTCAAGTAATGTTAAGACATTCAAGGGACATCAAGGGCAAACCTTATACTATGTTAAAATTAGAACTTCTGATAAAAAATAGTACTAAAAATGTGGGTCTGTGGCTTATTTCTGACTAGGGTCAGTGATTTAATAATAGTGGACACAGATAAGGGTGAGGTCTCTGTGCTTAATGAAAGGATTCGAGGAGGACAAGACAAACTAGCAGTGAATGAGGGTCAAGTCACAGATTGTTTTAAGAGTTCAAGCCATGAAAATCCATTGCACTCGATGGGTTGCACTCAATAGTGCTGAGCAAACTGGTTGATGGCCTCTAATATCTTCAAAAGGCTGTGGAGACTGAAGGAGGTTCCTGATGACTAGAGAAAGAGAAATGTTATATCCATCTTCAATGAAGGTTAAAAAGATGACCTTGGGCATTAACGACAAATCAACTTCAGGTATAGTACTGGAGAAAGTCATGGAACTGGAACAAGTCCTTCTGAAACACATTTCTGGGCACACGAAGAAGGTGACCATCCAGCAAGAATTTACCAAGGGTAAATCATGACTGACAAATCTGGTTGCCTTCTACAGTAAAATTACTAGATATCTGGACAAGAGGAAAGCAGTGGAAATCATTTATCTCAACTTTAGGAAAGCTCTTGACATTGTCTCCCACAATATTTTTGTATCCAAGGTAGGACATTGAGATTTGGATAGATGGCCATCCAGGATGACTAAAAAATCTGGTTGCACTCAAACCATAGTGGTTAATGGGTCATTCTCTATCTAGAGCCTGATAGCAGTGGAATACCACATGGGTATGTCCTGGAACCCTACCCTTTTTAACAACTTTGTCAATGACCTGAACGAGGCAACAGGGTGCGTGCTTGTCAGGCTCGCAGATGAAACTAAATTGGGGGAACTAGTCTATATATATGAGGTTGGGGCTGCCATTCAGGGCAATCTAGACAGTCTACAGAAATAGACCAACAGTATGTTTGTGAAATTCCACAACCACATGTGAATTCTTGTCCCTGGGAAAGAGCCCTGTCATCTCTACAGTCCGGAGCAGGCCAGACACGGGAGCAGCTCTACAGGGAAGGCCCTGGGACTCGGGTGCACAGGGAGCTGTGAATGAGCCTGCAGCACCTGATCAGCAGGACTATAGCCTGTCCGTCAAGGGATGGGATTATTTTATTGTTGTCAGCATTCAGGAGACTATACCTAGATATTGCATCAGGTTTTGGGCCTCCCACTACAGAAAAGACAGTGATAAATCAGTGTGAGTTCAGTGGGAGACCCCCAAGCTGGTTACTGCTGGAGCAGTTGCTCTTCAATGAGATACTAGGCTAGAATAGAACAGACTGTTTCAGTTGGAAGGGACCTACAACAACCATCTAGTCAAGTGCCTGACCAGTTCAGGGATGACCAAAAGTTAAACATTAAGGGCATTGTCCAAATGCCTCTTAAACATTGACAGGCTTGGGCCATCAACCCCCTCTCCAGGAAGCCTGTTCCAGGGTTTGACCACGGTAGATGCCTTGTAATCCCCCAAAACAAAGGTGATAAATAATAGTAAAGATACTTAGTAAAAATAGGGGATGGGGGGGGGAGGGAGCCAAGCCCCTCTGAACTGAGGTATGTCTCAAACACTCGCAAGTAATGAAATTATAGTCACAGGGTGAATAATGTGAAGTCTGGAGCTGATAAGGTTACCTGGATGGCATGCGATGCAGCTGGAGGAGGGAGCTATGTGGAGACAGACCGGTTCTGCTCTGGTGCATCTTGTAAAGTTTCAAGGGCCATCTGTCTGATGAATGACCTTTGCTTCATTATCCACAAAATGCATGTTAAAATTGACATTCCTGCATATGCTAATGAAGATTAACAAGATCATGCTAGTTACATCATCCCATGAAACACCTCACTCCTCCTCATATATGTGATACATAGATATGTAGGTAGACCTAGGGGAGGAACCCAAGGAAATTGTGTATAAATTGAGGTGGGGGGGAGGAGTGAAAAAAAGAAGTGAAAAAGTGAGGAAGATGGATGCATCCTTGAACCTTTGTTGACAGGAACAGTTCAGGAACTTGGACTAGTGATCTCTATTTCTACCTCTCTCTGTCTCAAATTTTTTTTCCCCTTTTTCCTTATTACCATAATGTAACACAAGACATACCATATTGCTTGTCATAATTTGTTATATACTTAGGCAATTATCATGCATCCAGTTAATACATTGTGGTAAATGAATGTCTGTATGTATGGACTTTGATATTTGTCTCACTGCTGTCCACTACATTGGGGACTTATGAATCTAAGTCACTTGTCTCCCTCATCTGAGAGTGACATGAAAGGCTTCCTAATGTGCAGTCTAAACCTCCCCTGGCACAGCTTTGAACCATTCCCATAAGTCCTGTCACTGGATACTAAGGAGAAGAGATCAACACTTCCCTTTCCACTTCTCCTCATCAGGAAGCTGTAGAGAGCAATGAGGTTGCCCTTCAGACTCTTTTTCTCCAAACTAGACAAGCCCAAAGTCCTTATCTGCCTCCACAGGACAGGCCTTCCAGCCCTTTCACCAGCTTTGTTGCCCTCCTCTGGACACATTCAAAGATCCTCGTATCCTTCTTAAACTGTGAGGCCCAGAACTGCACACAATACTCAAGCTGAGGCCACACCAACACTGAATACTGTGGGATAATCACCTCTTTTGACAGCTAGTTATGCTTTGTTTGATGTACTCCAGGATGTGGGTTGCCATCTTGGCTGCCAGAGCACACTGCCAACTCACATTGAACCTGCTGTCAATCAGCATCCCCAGATCCTTTTCTGCAGGGATGCTCTCCAGCCACTCATCTCCCAGTTTATACTTGTGCCTGGCATTACTCTGTTCTAGGTGTAGAATCCATTTTGACTTTTAAATCCCATTAATCATATCCCAATACTTTATCTGTCTACATACTTCTGCAAGGCCTCTTGTCCCTCAGGAGAGTCAACAGCACCTCTCAGTTTGGTATTGTCAGCAAACTTGGTGTTTTCAGCTCTTGCATCTAGAACGTTGATAAATGTATTGAACAGAACTGGGCCTAGAATTGAACCCTGAGGAGCACCACTGGTGACTGGTCACCAACCAGATGTATCTCCATTCACTACAACCCTGTGAACCCTGCCATTCAGCCAGTTCTTCACCCTGCACACCGTGAACCCACTCATCCCACAGCTGGATAACTTGTGCAGAATCATGCTGTTAGAGACAATATCAAAAGTCTTACTAAAATCCATAAAAATTGCATCCACCTCCTTCCCTTCATCCACTAGGGATGACCTTATAAGGTTTCTATGATAAGGGTGACCTTATAATAGAAAAATATCAAATTAATTAACTGTGCCTGATGATTGTATTGTTGTTTAAATGCCTTTCAATAGTACCCAGTATAATCTTCATATTTTTTTTCCAGAAACTGAGGTTAGAGTAACAGATCTGTAGTTCCCTGGGTCTTCCTTCACAACTTTTTTGTAGATTGGAAAAACATCGGCTAGTTTCCAGTCAGCAGGGACCTCCCTAGACCTTTGGTAGATGATCAAGAGGGGCCCTGTCATAATATCTGCTAGTTCCTTCGGGACGCTGGGATGAATCCCATCAGGCCCCACAGACTTGTAAACATTCAGCTGATACTGTTGGTCCCAGAAAAAAAGTATAGGGACAGGCTGGCTCAGCCTGGGGCAAAGATGGATCCAGGGGGCTGTCAACAACCCCAGGTACCTGCAGAGAGGTGGTTGAGAAGAGGGAGCTAGAGAGACAAGGGGCATCAGCTGGATCAAGGAAAAGAGATTGAGACAGGGCTTAAGGAAAAGGCTGATGGAGCAGAGGTGCAGGTTGCCCAGGAAGGTTGTGCTGGCTTTGTCCCTCCTGGCTGCAAGTTTTAGAAACTCAAGAACCCCACTAAGGACAATTTGCTAATTTGAAATTGTGATATACTAAACTGACAAGCTAAGAAAGAATGTCTATTATGTGGAATAGTTTAAAGACATGCTCAGAACTTTATCTAATACACAAGTACACTTTCAGCTATATTCTGCTATGCCTGAAGGTGCAGGAGAAAGCACTATTCCACAAAAGAAGCTGGATAACTCTCAAGTTGGTATAGTGAAATCTTTCAAACCAAGAAGCTCTCTTAGTCTACAGTGGGAGTAAAACAAAGATGGCCAAATGTCTTAAACTCCATTTCACATTACTAGTCTTTGTATTAGGTGTTTACTCAGACAGCTTTTGTTATAATGGAAGTATTTTACTCCAGAACTAAAGTTTTTATCTTTCCATAATGTCGTGAATAAAATAAAATCTAAACTTTTGCTATGACTACAGGAATATGATTGCACTGATATCTGTGCTTTTCTACACAGAACATCACAGCTCAGGAAAAATAAATTGAAGGGAAAATTAAGAACTCCAGCTGTACGGAAGAGAGCATATAAAGAACACTGATGACTTAGAGATATCATTATAGAAGCAGCAGTGTAAAAAAAGAAACTTGTAACATTCATATTTAATTAACAAAGCGACATTGTACCTCAGTTGTGATAAACTAATTGACTTAACTCACTTGCCTAAGCACTATCCAGGACTTATTCTTACCTGTGGAAGAACTGTAGGTTCAGCTGTGAAACAATGCAAACTCAGAAGGTCTCCAAGTATGAGATTTCAAATTGTTAATACTGAAAAATGCATTGCTACCACGTAGTACATATTTCACATAGTCTTAAACAGCAACTAAAATAATTGGGTTTCTACCACTTAATTAAGATAACTTTATGGTGTAGGTCCCTCTGAAGTCTCAATATTTCTGAACAAAAACTGTCAAAATGTTTTCCATTCCAAATGTCCATAGCACAGGCTAGGATCAGGCAAATGTATCTTTCAAAGATTTCTCTGAAGCTTTATATTACAAAAGAAAGTACTGAAGTAATTTCCTCATATAGTAAAGTCACAAAGTGTCACTGAAATTCCAGCTTCAAGCTGTCAGGCATGATTCCAGCATATATGCCCAGATGACACACATGAGTTTAAAATGAGACTTTCTGAATTCTCATTTGTGATTCCTTTTTGAATCTAAAATGTAAAACCTTTCTTTCCAGTATTGGTTTAACAGATTTCTTTTGCAACTGTTTCTTACAGGTCAATTTAATTTTTAATTATTACGTGGATATAATCATATTTTTTTCTAAAAACATGTCTGGTATCAGACAATCAGTCAGATTGCTGTGAGGGTATGATAAGTGTGGGCTATTCTACTCCTTTAAAAAGTTGAAGGATAAACAAGGATGAGTTCACAAACTTTTGGCAAGGACTCTCTCTAGCATAAATCAGAGCCATTTTGGTACTGAAGATGCCATGGACTTGCCTAGGGTCATCAATCCCCCCAGGAATTTTGAGTCCATCCATGCACTTGTGGAAAAAATGATAACATAAACATACAACTCAAAGATATTTTTATTTGCAATACACTTAACATGCCTCACTGGGTCAGGACACTATGTTGGCTGGGGCTATAAACTGGTAATTAGAAAGGCGAAAGATGGTAAAAGTACTTACAGCATGAACATGAAATACTACAGAACAGTATGGATTTTTTGAGATTATTTACCCATATTTCTTCATTGTTCACTCTCACAATTACTGAGAGGATATGATAATTATGAGGAAGTTGCTTTTCAGCTTTTTTAATAAGAAGAGGATTTTGCATGGCTAGTTTTTAAATTATTACCACTGTACATACATGTTGATGCATTTTGTTCTGTGAAAATTAGGAGTTCTACAATCAAAAACATAGCTAGGAGGCCTTTTTACTATTTATAGAAATGCTTGAGGAACACTGGTTTTCTGATTGATGAGTAGAACTTTGAAAGTTAACTAAGTTATGAAGATGTGGTGGGATACTAGCAGGCAGAAAATGTTAGCTGAAATAATAGATTCATACAGTTCAATGATGGCTATGACTTTAAGATAATTTATTCTGAACCTTGGGACGTCATAAATAATTTGTTTTCACCAAGTTACCTTCCAGTCTCTCAGTTACTGGTGCTTTATAAAGAATTAGATGCCTTTAACCAAAGCACAGTTTCTGACATATCCCCAGTTTTGAACTGGAGAAATGGGACTCTATGATGTCCCTTGAATTTTTTCCTGCTTTTCCCATTTGTACAGTCCATCTAGCCTTTAAAAATGTTTTTTCCCACTTTTGAATTTGTCTGGCTCCAGTTTCTAGACATTGTGGTTTTTTCTCTCCTAGATTAAAGACATTTTCCTGATGAGAAAATGGCTAGAGAGAACAATCTAACAGATCTGAACACTGAAAAGCACTTTCTTCATTATATTCACAGCATAGAAAGAACATATTTTTGGAGAGTCGATTGTGTGAACCAGCACAGGCAGGATGCAAGAACAGCCACAAAACCATGGATGAAATGTAAAGAGTAAATTTATTTTTATTACCTTGCAACTGGGGGTTCCCTGAAGCTGCACCTGAGCAAAGGGACACATGTAGGGAAGAAGGCACTGCGGAGCTCGGTCCTTACTAGACGATCACTGAACCTGCTGGTTTTGCCTGTATCTTAGGGATTCGTGCAGGTGTAGTTTACTGATGTGCTTTGAGCTTTCCCACAGCAGGGCAGGAATCACAAGCATGTCTGATAGGGTCCCTCTAAGTTTATCACAGGCCTGATGTTCTACTTGTCCAACACATGAGTCTAAACCACAACTAGTATGATATATGTGTTTTTCTACACCCAGCTACAAGTCACTGGAGTGTGTTTACAATCCTCCTCACCAATCTCCTGTTATTTTCCCTCAGTGATAAAATTCTTCGCATCAATGGGGCAATTCCTTGGTGGAGACACTGCTTACAAACAGCATCTTTCTGTTGCATTCCTATTTGTCTTCATTTTGGTACTTAACAATTGAAATCAAACGATGGAGAGTTTTAAGTATCTCACTGAAATATTCTCCAATTCTTTAATTAATTCCATAACTTCACTGCAGTTTTTACTTTCCCTTTCAAAACTCTGGACCCCTAGATTTTATAAAATAATTTGCTAGTAACTTCACAATGTCTCATACTGATTGAAACCACCTCATACTCTCACCTCCATTTTTATATAATAATTTAGAACTTACTTATGTTTCCCCAATATCATGTGCAGGGTTCATGCTTTTTCTTTACTTATTATTAAGCCTTTCTTCTTTTCAGAGCCATGATACTGATACACTATGTAAATACATTTGCTATAAACTGTAGCAAGAAGTCTAATGTTTGAAAAGAGCTAGACTACCAAGTGATCAGGAGAACTATATGACCCGTTCTCACTGTAAATTTGCCACTGTAGTAATCTTTGTGTCAACTTGCAAGTTAGTTTTGATTTTGTATTTCTTTTAGACTGTTGATGAAGATGTTGAGTAGCATTAGATCTGATACTACATACAGCGCATATAGAAAACAAATAGCTCCATTGCATTATAATGCTATATCAGTTCTTGTAACTTATCAATCCACTCTGGTTAAATGAACTCCTAGTTAATACTTCATGTGGTTCTGAATGACAGTGTTAATTTTACATAGCTAATGTGTAGAACTCAGGTACTTAAGAAAAAATATCTACAAATGACTACATGTACACAGTTATATTTTTCAAATGATAAATTGCATTGCGCTTGTTTTAGTCATGATAAAAACTCCCTATTGACTCATTTTTAATTTGGCACATATTGCCCATCCAGGTCCTTTTAACAAATGTTGCTCTTCAGCCAGTTCCCAGGCAGCACTGGTGAATGGCAATGTTCCTCTCACTTTGCACATCTCCTTTCTGAATTTCATGACATTTCTTCTGGCCCAGACTTCCCTCTGGATGAAGTCTCTAGCACTCATCATGCCAACTGCTCCCCCTAAGTTAGTCTGAATCTGTCAGACTCCCACTTCTCTGCAGCTGAAATTATTCAGTAGTCTTTTATCTTTTCAGACTTTACAAGAAATACATTGTTATAAAGAGAAGACTTGGAAATTATTTTTAATTATTCTGTTTACTATGCTTAACTGGAATACTGAGATAAAGCCTTAAGGAAAAACAAGAAACTCTAAGAGGACCACAACAGAGGAAGATAGAGCCTTCGAGGGGAAAAAAAAAAGTATTTAGAATATAACTTTTTAGGTAATCATGCATGAATAAAGTTTGAAGTTATTATCAGAGGGTCTAAAGTGACTAATACAGTGTTCTAAGCATTTTTTGTGCTCAGATGTGAAAGGATAAAGAGTATACGCAATGGAAACTTTTACGAAAATGAGTCATTTCATTATCATTGAACTTTTCCAGTCAAAGCAGGATTGAAACCTCTTTGTTTCATACTTTCTTGATGAAAACTATACTCCCCATTTACTGCTGAAGATACAAATGAATTTCCTGAGTTACCTCTTTCTATGTTATTCTTCAGACCTCGCTATCCAAGAGAAAACCATTTTAAAAATCATATTGTTTTGAAATTCACTGTTTTTTCTATTCTTTCAGTTACACTGACTGTGGTTTACCACACCCTGTAGAATTCACTACAGCAATTAAATTTCCTTCCTTTAAATGTCTGTGAATTTGAAAAAGTCAATATATGAGAGCAATCCCATAGAACTCAGTTTGAACTAACCTTATCCCATTCTAACAACCATCAGCATATCTACAGGAACAAACACTGTTACAATGAAGAAAAATAGCTTTAGCCCCTTTCCATTTTCAAAGTTCCCACCCAGCAAAACATACCGGTATGCATTAAACATTAAGCACATGTTTCAATCTCTCCACAGCCATATAAGCATTTAAGAGTGTGCTTTGCTTAAGTGCTGCTTAAATCAGACTGACAGCAATTTGACTTAAGCATACGCTTAACTGCTTTACTGGGTTGGGATGGGATGCAATGAGATACCTAATGTGTTTAGGACTGGAAATGGGCTGCATATGGAGTAAAGGCAATGTGATACTATCACAGAGAGTTTGGGATCTGCCCAGACTCCACCATGTGCTTCCATTACTTCACTGTTGTGGTCAGTTAGTTTCCAGTTCACCACAGCATCTAGGCAAATGGATTTCCATAAAACAGGTGTAGGAGGGGCACAGGTTACATCCCCTTCTATATTACTTCAAAAGAAGACTAATGGTGAATTCAGGTCTTAACTGGGTCCAAAAATCTGGATTCTGAAAGAAGGACTTCATAGAGATGTGTTCTTTGGGAAAATATAGAAAACAGCTACCGTGGTAAAACTGGTCAAAACTTAGTATGTTCATCCAGTGCAGACTTCTCCTATTTTGGTTTTTAAATCTAGCTTTTTGGTCTAAATTGGGATTTCTGCAGAAATACAAATGGGAAACTTTATTATAATTTTTAAGAATTAGGACTTCATTTCTTTTATTTTTTATAAAACTTAAACTAATTAATTAGTTACCCCATCTTTTGCAGATCTGAGTCCTTCATAGCAAAAGAGAGGGCAGAAGAGGGCTTTTAGGACTTTGAAACTCTATGACACATATATAGAAAATGGCTTCAAGAACAGCTCTTCCCATGTTTCTTAGATCAATGGGGAACCCAGGAGTGCTGAAATTCACAGTCATGCAGTGATTTGCTAACACAACCCACTGAAGCAAAGAGCTCACAAGCATGCACAATACCTGCCCCAGACACTGTCTACATATTATGAGCAATGTCCAGAGAACTACACCATCAATGCACTTGTAGTCCCACAGCTTGGCAAACTCATTTAGTAGGTTTCATTGGACCTCTTCTCATGCTTTGCAGGAAACTCACAGGTACAAAAAAGAATATTTCTACAAAATATGTTGCTTTCTCACAAACCAACATATTTCATAGAAAAAGAAATTGTTGTAAGGCTTCCAGCAAGCTTTAATCCTCAGGAGAAAACCTTGCTACTCAGCTTAATAGTGGCAGCTGTCCAAGAGAAGAATAAGATGTACATGTTTGCAATGGGTTGAGATACTGGCACTTAAGCATAGCAGTAATTCAGGGAATAAAACACTGACAATATGCATCTCTGAATTACATCATCTTTAACCTACAACAAAAGTGATTTCAGTGAGTAAAACAAAGACTGGTGCCACTCCTTGTTCCTGAAGCAAAAGTCAACGTGGCCCTATCTGTCACCACAAACACTTGAACTCCTCTGCCTTCTCTGGAGGGAATTATGGCTACAGCTCAGCTGCCTGTACCACCATAAATTCTGACAAGGTCATGCACATCAGTAAATACTGATTCTTACAGGGCAGGTAGTCAGAGAGTGCCTGAACTCACTTACTCCAGAAGGCACTCTGCACAATAAAGAATTCAAGATAAAACACTCTTGTGCAATACTGTGAAATAGCAGAAACTGTCTAACAGTGTCATTGTAATAGGTAATAGGCATTTGATAATTTAATTTTAGCTTCTTGATTTTTGCTACGCTGTATAGGAGATATTCTGCTGTGTACATCCCACCATTTGCTCAGCAGCACTGGTGTTATTTCTCACCAGGAAATATACTTTGAATGATATTGTTGTTTTAAATCTAACCTTCACCATGTCTCCTGCAGGGATTAATATGAGAATACCACAGAAAGATCATCAACAACCTTTGCTTTCATGCTGGAAGCAGACACCTATATCAACTGGTGTTAGCAAGTGGACAAATACATTGGAAGGTCTACACGGTTTCAGGGTTCACAAAAGTTTATAGAACGAGAGGTTGCTAGCAAATGTTTTACTACCATTGGATGATAGTAAATCAGATGGAAACATTTGCTTTTTGTTAACTCCCGGAGAAGCAGCCAAGAGCCTTGACTGTAGTAATAGCAAAGCCATCTCCTACTCCTACTCTGGATATTCTGTTGTCTCTTTTAGGAGCAAAGTTAGCTAAGCACCTGCCCACTGCTGAGGCAGCCTTGCCACAGGACACAGCCTCAGCTGGGCAGTGAGGTCGGGGAGCTGGCAGTGTGCCCCAGTCACTGCAGAAGTGCACACGCTAGGACTGACACAAGGAGATCAGCCAGCTCTGCGGGCAGAGCGCCATAGCTCAGGAGCAGGGTGGGAGACCAACAACACATTCAGTCAAATGAAAAGGGTGCGATAAACCCCCGAGCCCAGTGTGGTTTCTAACAATGAATCTCATTCGAAATCAATGACCTGATTTCAAATCAGGTCAGGTAGAAACCACCTCTGTGGCGCTGTCGCAGCTGCCTCTGTCCAGCCCATGATCCCAACTGCCCCTCCACAGCCTCTGGCAGGTATACAGCTGCCTGATAGAAAACGCAGCTCCTGCTTGGGGATCCTCAGCAGTGCCACCATCGGTCACGAGGAAGAGCACCCCAAAATGGCTGCACTCTTCAGCAGCTCATGGTTTAATATCACTCGAAGTGGAGCGCCTTTTTCCTCTACCACCCATTGCTCAGCACTGAAAAGTGAGCACTGTTCCCTATTCAGCTCACAGACTGTGCATCACCTTTCAGGACTTTTTCTGCTGACTGTGACTGACAGCAGTGTGAAGATTAGGCAGCCTTTTAATCTTTTACTAGCCATGATTACTATCGGTGGAGTAAAAGAGCAATTGTCTGGCAGTGCATGTTGCAGACCAATAAAAGGTTTTCAGAGCAGAAGGCAGTCATATACTAAGTTAAAACTCCAGTCTATTCAAGTGCATGATGCCTCCCTTTGAAAACTGCATAACTTAATAATAGTTTCCTGGAGGATTTTTCATGAGCCTTTATGACAAAAAGACCCATCTCCTACATTACTCTACAAAAAGGAAAATAAATAAATAAAAAAGGAAAGAGAGAAAAAGGTTCAACTATTTCTTCTAAATTTATAAACCTGATCATAATACTTTTTAGATTAAACATTTCAATATCTTTTCTTATCTGGGAGACTTTAATTTGTATTTAAACAGATGAGACGATCTGAATGAACAACTAATTTCCAGAAAAGTGGAACATCTCACTAGTATTCAGCAACTACCTGAAATGTTTTCAACATTGGGAACGCTCCCACAGAGATACTTATACAGCTCTGACAGTATATGAGCAGAAATTATTTTGATTTAAGAATACAAAAAGAATTCATTTTCCCCTTACATAGGCATGAGGAATACTAATATCACTGATGTTACAGCTCTGTTCAGACTGAAATTAGGCATATAATTTCGGATCATGGAATTTTTGTTAGTACTAACACCCAGACGAGGTACAATGGCACAGATTTCTGTGTAGATAAAGTCTTTGCAGGTGTACCCCACAATTCTGTATGGTATTCATCACAAAAGTATCTGTCACTCATGTCTTCAGTGTTCTTGGTATGTACAGTTACTGAACTAAAACATCCTGAGTCTGCTGTCACATGTTCACTCCAACATCTCTGTCACAGCATGAATATCACTGTCAGGACTGAAGAGGAAAAGTGTTTTGAACAGATGTGCATAAATACCAAAATCTGATTTACAAAGTTAACCTAACCTGTTACCAAAAGGTAATCAGTAATAATTGCATAGGTAATATTCAGGTAGGTGAAGTCTCGATTAAAGTTTTAGATATTTCATTGACATGCTCTGAGTCACCCACATCTTTCTCAGCCTTATGGGAGATCTTATGTGAGTTAAACTCAAAATACCTTTTGAAGCAAACAGAGCTGATGTGCTGTGGCTTTGTAGTTTCTTTTTTATATAGTGATTTTGTTTAAGTATTCATTAGAAGTACCTTGGCCATTTAGATGGGCACTTGTCACACTATAAACCTAAACAAACACAACAAAACTGGCTTTCAAAAATCTCTCTTATAAAAAAATGTGGAGCTAGTAATCTCAAAAGTAAATGTGACTGATCACAGTATTTTCACTCCAGCATTCAAGAAACGGGTAGTAAAGAATAAATATTTGAGCCACAGACATCATCAGAGGTAAATGAACACCCTGACCTTGTCTATGACAGATCCTAGTAGTAGAAGTCTTAAATTCACTTATACATTCTCCCCTATTACATCTGAATGATCCTTGTTCACACAGATTTAAGGGGGAAGATCACATCATGCTGTTGGTGACATTATTTCTGTGGTATCTGAGATCTGAAATAAAGGAACCTGAAAGGAAAAATAACTAGATCATGCAAAATATAATTTATGGGAAGTCATCTGCTTTTTCAGACATTGCTGACAAACCAAATTATTTTCATCAAATAAAAGCACAATGAGAAGTGCAATATATTTGTTTCTTTCTGAAATCTGGTCTTGAAATTGAACTGTTTAACCTCATGCCTTTCTAAAGTTCTCCAAAGAGTCTGAGAGACATAAGTGCATGAGTAAATGAACAGCACACTTTTCAGTATGCAAATATTACATACTGACTGGATACTTCTTCCCAGCTCCTACAAAAAGCTACATAGCTGAACCATCACTGACAGTAACACTCTTCTCATCTTTCATAACAAAAAGAAAAAAGCTCCATGCTTCTCCTGCATATGTAAGCACCAGCGTCTTTCTCTTTCACCTACAAATTTCTTTTGAAGAGCATCTCACAGTGTTCCTCAGAGAATAAGAATAGTTAACTTTTTTTTTTTACACTGAGCACATCTGGATAAACTCAGTGATTAGTGTATTTGAAAACTATAGCTTCATTTGCATAATGTAAGCTCCATGAACCATACAAATAGAACTTGCAGTACTTTGTGAATTCTCCAATGTTTTGAATGATTTAGCATAGTGACATAGTGACAGCACATTCTCTGTAAAAAAGGAGTCTGATTTCCTTCTTTTTACACACAGGACTGAAGGACAACAGTAACTACATCAGACATACTGTTAAAGCAACATTGACTAAAAAAAACCCCCAACCACCTCTTTGGCTTTTAGAACAAATAATGATATCTACGCACATCCAAAATCAGTGTAACCACATACAAGCACTCCTTGAATGATGAAAATACACACATGTACTGTCATATGATCTCAGCACCTTGGAGCTAGGAGAAGCACAGAAGCTTTTGCTGTAGCCAGAGTGTTTCCTTCTTCTATGCTACTTCCTATCTCCAAAATCTTGGTAATATTGCACACTTATGAAGAACATCTACACAATCTTATGGCACTGTCAATCAAACCGGATGAATTAGGCAACTGAGGACAGACTGCCACATGCCATCTCAGGCCAATTTTACAGTTCAACAGGCAGGTTGTATCTCTTTCAGAGTTTTCCCATGGTGTGATTTTCAGCGTATCCCTCTTAATTCTAATTTCCATCTGCTCAAATCAGGTGCTGTGATAAATGCACATCCACAAATGAAGTCTCCAATGCAAATGTCTATATAATTGCCATTCCTGGCAGTAACATAAAAAGTCTATCTATCTGATAAATCCACAGCTGTAAAGATAGAAGTCAAAAGAAAGAAAAAAATAATCCATTTAAAAAAAAATAATAAAAGGATAAAAAAAAATCATCAAATTCATAGTATGTTTTGTTGTTATGAATTTCTACATTTTATGGCATGCCTGCCATGAAGCTCACTTAGCAGGGCCACAGTCTGTCTGTTTTCAGGGTAAATCTTTACTGCTCTAGAGCTTTCCAGTTAAGACCCATAGTAATAAATCTGAGGCAAAAACTTCTTCCCTCACCAGCAATGGTGGTGTAAGAAAGCAGACTGTCAATAAGCCCAGGCTGAAATGATGGTTAGTTGACCAACAACCAAACAACATTGAAAGTGACCCTTTTCCTATGTCCAGCTATCAGTGTAGAACATACTGTATCAAAGCAATTTGTAGGAAGTCTAACCAGAGGCCAATATTTATATTATGAATATTTTCCTATACCACTAAATTGTTGGTACAGACATATATTAACATAAATATGAGATACTGCAAGTGTGAAACATAATTTGCAAAACATACCACTGAACACAGCATTTGCAACTAGGAGATGAGAGAGAAAACAGCTAAACCCAGCAACTAGATATGCTGGAGATTTCCCTGTAAGGGAAAGAATGTTGTTTTCTCATATTCAGCCTGAGGGGAAGGGCAGGAGCGATTCACCAAAGCAATTAACGAGAACAATTCCTTGAAAGAGCAAACCATTGAAATTCCTGGCCTGGTGTGAGAAGACAGGTAGCCCTTTTGTCAACTGTCTTGACCAGTACTTAGAAATGCCTTTAGATGGATGCAGATACCAAGAGACTTGGAAACCTGAATTTCGAACTTTTTCTGTCTTAGTACACTTGGGTGATGAGCTCATGCATATTAACTTCTCCGCCCTGGAGAAAGCCAAGGTTCATTTCCATGAACATGCGATGTGTGAACACATACATGAAGGGGCGTATCAGTAGGCGGTTCAGGAAGTCTGTACACCCTGTAGTACTCAGTCCATGAGGATTCAGGAGAGGGAACTCACGGTCGGGGAGAAAGGTGTAATAAACTATGGTAACTAATTTGCTAAATTAAGCAAGGCGGGTGCTGTAATAAACTATTGTAACTAATTTGCTAGGCTGGGCAAGGTGGGTAGGTACACTTGAATGATCTGTAAATGTTAAACAATTAAATGTAAAGTGGGGCATTCAGATTGGAACAATGTAACCATGTCTCAGAAACCCCACCTAGAGCTGACATGTAACTGCTGTTTGAAGAAAAGCCCGCCAAAAGGATGAGATCATGAAGCTTTTAAAAGATCCAATAGGAGAAAAGCACGCCAGGAGACCAAGGCTTCGAGACTTTCAAAAGACCCAATAGGAGGAGGACATGCACCCCAGCAACCCAAATGACCCAATGGAAAAGAGCAGGACAACTATCTGACGGGAGGAGATTGGTTAAAGACGATGGCACAAGAGTATAAAAACCGCCGCTTTCTGGAACTCGGTGTGCGTGTGGCAGAGTTGCGGCTCTCCATGCACCCAGCGCTGCTTTGCCTATTGCTTCCCACCCTAAATTGATTGAACCCAAATAAAATTATATATTTTTATAAAAATTGGCTTTGTCTGATTATAACAAAGGGATATAAACCATTGCACGATGACTGTTAGGTGCATCCAGCTGGTGAGGCGCCCGGTCTTGCAAGAATGTAATAGAGAGTACTTCACCCCGCACCCTGTCTGAACCGTTGAAAATTGGCAACTGAGCGTTTCTCACATCCCTGAAACACAGATTCAGGTCAAACACTTTCAATCATGCACTTATTTATGTGTGCGTATTGCTGGACTTTCAGCATCAAATCAAGCTGACTGCTCAGGGTTTGTAGATGTGGAAGGGCTGTAAGTCAAACAAGAAAGCATAGCTGAAGGAAGAAATGCCTCAAACATTCATGGACACAGAAAACCTCAGGACAAGCTGTGACTTTTGGATTACTCTAAGGAATGTCACCCAAGGAAGGAGTGTATTATAGGATACACTCCCCACTGCCTTGAAGTTGCATTGACAAACTCCTTAGATAATCTTCAGAGGGGGAGACAGACTTCGCAAAACCCTACTGAGCAAGACAGACACCATGCTTGACTTGCCTAATGACTTGCTAATGACTAATGGCACCTTTGTCACTGAAGTGGTAACAAGAACTGATAAGAGGTGATCATTTCTGGGATGACCGATAAGATCTCTGGGAACAGAGGAAAATCCAAAACTGGGCAGCGACCACCACCGACTATCGACTCAACTGGAACCGATGCTCCACCTTTTTCCTCATCTCTCATGGAAAACTTTGCTTGCTGTGCACCTACCACCCAGGATTACCAGACCTGAGACAACGCTGGATCCAGGGGCGGTGATCCAAACTTCTTTGACCCCTTCCCTTCCCCTTCCCCTTCCCCTTCCCCTTCCCCTTCCCCTTCCCCTTCCCCTTCCCCTTTATAAGAGACCACAATGCTTATTATCCCTTTCCAAGTTTAAATTGTTCTCTACCACAAGTGAAACATTTTAACCAGTCGTTCGCTGTCGTTTCACCTTAATTTAACCCTGGGGCGTCACAGAACCATTGTGATTCTCTGGGCTTCAAGTCCGGGTCCTGACAATATCCTTTGCACCTCTGCACAATAGTGAGAAAATCTCTTTTGCCCAGGAAATTTATTCACACTGAACCAGGGACAGCCAACCTGATCCATAGCTAGAAGGGTGAATTCAATGTTGTTTGCTGTCCAACCATTATCTAAAGTCTCTGTGGATTTCCTGATATGGGTATTTCAGGAAAAGTACTGAAAGTGTTCTGCCTGCGCTGGCAGTGTATGTATATTTAATTCTATTATCCAGCAATTGATGGCAGACATAATGGTTGTAGACCATTACACTTCCTAGTAAGGCTGATTTGCCAGAACCCACTCCTTGCCTTTTGAAACTACTCAGAGGTCCTCTTGTAACCCATAGATGGTGAATCAGACCCTTGAGCTGAAGCTACCTGAAAATTGCCATGGGGGAGGTTGTTCTTCACTGTAAAGGAACAGAACATTTCCAGGCATTTCTGCTTCTGAACTCCTTTGCAGTGCAGCCAACATCAACAGCTTGGACTCTTCACCATCCCATCAGGTGGAGAGATATTCCTTGAAGTGACTTTCCTGCTACCTGTCCTACATGCATTTTTGAGAAGAATCCACAGAGTGAGGTAATGCTCTTGACAGACATATCTTATGTCAAAATCCAAGGAAACTCAATATAGCATTTAATTAAACAGTTTCTTGTATCCACACTAGTACATGCAGTGAATAGAAAAATGAAGGCAAAATAATTTTCATTAAAGCCCCTCCACTTCTTACATCAATTCTACTGATCTCCATGTTGCTATTCTTGTCAATAGAAACTTTGTACACTGAAGGCCAAATGTATATTTATTAGTGAGTGTAATTAGTCACAGGTGCAGAGTCCTGTTGAGAGTATCTTCCCTTTCACTGGGAGTCCTGAAAACAAGAACATCTGTAGCATGAACAGTAGTTAAGGGGCTTTGTGCAAGAATCCCTCTGTGAATTTGATGATCCGTGTTACAGAGGAAGTAAAGATGGCTCCTTCTGGCATTAAAATGTACAAGCCTCCAAAACATCACAGTGGAGATATTCCTTAGAGTGACCAAAGTTTAACCTGATTGCCAGTTGTCCAGGAAAAAGGCTCTTGACTTTATATTGAAAAGCTCTTCTTTGGGATAAGACTGACATTTAAATGTTCCCCAAAAGAAAAGAGCAAGGACTTTTATTTTCTGACTGAAGGGGTTAGTTGTGAGGCCAACCTTTCTGGTATGTTTGCACTGCAAAGGAAAGATAATTCAGAAGAAGCTTGGTCTTCTGGAGTATGGTCCATACAATTTATATTTCTACTGGGTGCATCTACATTAGCAGTTTGCATTAGAAGCGTGCTTTTTAAATGATTCTCCCACCACACCCACTTTACACACTTAGGCTCAAATCACAGAGCAGTCCTGGAGTGTATGAATTAGATGTCTTTTGGATGAAACTAAAATGAAATATGCATTTCAGGACTGTGCCTACTAATCAAGGCCCAAACTAGAGTTAATGTAAAACCTAATGAAAGACTATGCACGGTGGATGTTGATCAGACTCCAGAGATCCACCCATAATAAGCTGGGCTTTTTTCTGTGTAGAGTGTAACTCACAGAATCATGAAATCATAGCATCATAGAACCATAGAATCATAGAATAGTTTGGGTTGGAAGGGACCTTAAAGATCATCTAGTTCTAATCCCCCCTTGCCAAGGGTAGGGACACCTTCCACTAGACCAGGTTGCTCAAAGCCCCGTCCAACCTGGCCTTGAACACTGCCAGGGAGGGGGCAGCCACAGCTTCTCTGGGCAACTTGTCCAGTATCTCACCACCCTCACAGTAAAGAATTTCTTCCATATATCTAATCTAAATTTACCCTCTGTCAGTTTAAAACCGTTACCCCTTGTCCTACCACTGCACTACCTGGTAAAGAGTCCCTTCCATCTATCCCATGGGCCTTTAAATACTGTAAGGCCACTATAAGGTCTCTTCAGAGCCTTCAGTTCTCCACTCTGAACAACCTCAACGCTCTCAGCTTGTCCTCATAGGGGCTCCAACCCCCTGATCATCTTCATGGCCTCCTTTGGACTTGCTTGAGCAGGTCTCTTTCCTTCTTATGTTGTAGGCGCCAGAGCTGAACACAGGACTCCAGGTGGAGTCTCTCATGAGACATGAGAGCAGAGTAGAGGGGAAGAATCATCTCCCTTGACCTGCTGGCCACACTTCTCTTAATGCAGCCCAGGATATGGTTGGCTTTCTGGGCTTCAAGCGTACATTGTCAGCTCATACTCAGTTTTCCATCTGCTAATAGCCCCAAGCCTTTTTTGCAGGGCTCTTCTCAAGCCACTCATCACCCAGCCTGTATTTGTTCATGGGATTGCCTTGACCCATGTGCAGGACCTTGCACTTGGCTTTGTTGGACTTCATGAGGTTTGCACATGCCCACCCCTCCAGCCTGTCCAGGTCCCTCTGCATGGCATCTCCCTTCCCCCAGCATATCAACTGCATCACACAGCTTGGTGTCATCTTGCTGAGGGTGTACTCAGTCACACTGTCCACACTGCCAACAAAGATGGTACCAATTCAGTGACAATCTATAGGTCACGAGTGTAGCACCCATCCAGCTCCTAGGAAGGCAGTGGACACAGGATGTATCCCCTTCTCCCTTGAAACACTCCATGACTACTGATATATAGGACCAAATTTCCACCACTATGCACCATCTGCTTAGACTGCACTAAAGAGTTTTTTAACTAAACACGTTCTTGCTTATCATTTCCATTTACTTCCAAAGCTTAGATCATGGTCTACTCTGGGATCTCCTAAGCAGACTGTGTAGATGGTATGAGTAGATGATTTAGTGCATAGTGCAGTGTCGCTTTGACAGCTTTTGCTACAACACTCAGAGCATAAAATGAATGTCAGCTTTCCAGACTCTGATCATGGTTTTGATAATCTTTCTCTTGCCAAAGAGAAACAACATCGCAAAGTTTCATATATATATATATATATATGTAAATAAAGATAATTCATTCTTCATACATTAAATGAGAGAGCAAGAGATTAGTGCAAGCACCAAGAACAAGCAACTCTCAACTAAAATAATTTCCTGCTAAGAAGATTGTCACTTCAAAGGGTTAGGAGTAATGGAGAAGAAGTAGGTGTATACACTATCCAGCCAGTAAGTAGCAAAGCAGAAGCTGGCTGGAGCAGACAGTGATTTTTTTTTTTTTTTTTTTTTTTGATGAGTGTTTGTTTTCAACCACAATTAAATATTTTTCATAAATTTACTTATTTATCTGGGTTGGACTCACACATACTTTGATATCCCTATGTGGCCAGTAGCAGCCAGGCAGTATCATTTAGAAATTTAGTTCTGTAGTAACAGGACTTCTTGCAGTTTCACTTGTAATTGGACAGAGATATTCTAAAACCTTACTAATTTTTAGGCTAGTGCTGGACAAGAAAGAAGCAAGCTTTTCTTTTTTCTTTTTTTTTCTTGCTGTCTTTCTTAGTAGGGCAGAGACAAATATATGTCTTATAATATATGAAACACAGGTGTGGCTTTACTCCATGTGCTCACTCATGTGAAATAGCTAGTGATCTTCTAACTCTATCACTCCCTCAGATATTTAATCACAAAACTACAGACCGCTTCTAGTGCCTGTCTGGAAGATGAAGCTATTCTTTGCTTCACGTATGGTTGTACCTCCTTTTACACATACAGTTCAGGCATTAGAAAATACCAGTTTTGTCCATGAATGTCTGAAAGTGCACCCAGCTTATCAGATAAATAACTCCTTTCCCTGTTTCCATTAACATCCAAACTAATGTGTATATCTCCACTATTACAGAGGGTACATCTTAATATCACAGAGCTGTTTGTTAACAGTATCTCTGCAATGTTCAAAGTGTTATGACTTTCCTCTAAAGATGAGAAACTGAGGCAAATTTCAAAATTTTTCTGCAACTTTTTTAGCTTTGTTGTAAACAGTTTCAGCACAGAGGTCATCAATATTAATTTACCCTCCTGGTTTGACTAGGAAATGGTAAATCTGAACCTACCCATACCTCATAGCAAGAGGAGGTAGGAGAGGAGAATGATCTTCACAGAAAATACTATGGTCTGATAAAAATCTGATGTCTTCTAATTCTCAAGACAGAAACTCCATTCCCAAGCGCCCAAAGTTAATGCATCGTTCGTAGTTTTAATTAGCTGTTATTTTACATATGACTTGCTGATCTCTTTGTTTCATGGTGGCACCAGACAGACATTTTAGTGTCCTACTCTGTAATCAGTTTGCCAGTAGCAAGTTGACCCACTTGTTCTGACCTCCCCCCCCATTTTCAAACATCTCTACTGGTGAAGTCTTATTGAAACATTTTTTAGTACTTTTGTTTGGTTTATATCAAGACACAGTGTTGTGGAAGAACATTCCTTCCCTCACATACAAGCAGCTTCTTAAATGTGTCTTTATTCCCTTCAAATGGACACACCATTTTTTAATTTTCACATTCGTTTTCTATAGAGAAGTCTTTGCACACTTCCTTCTTTTTAAATAAACTATGTGAAAAATGTCCCTAGGTCTCTGAAGGTGAGGTAAAAAATTTAATTCCTACCTACTCTGATTAACTTGTTTTGCAAAGCAGCTTTAACAGATATCCCCTCTGGAAAAATTCCTTAATTGCTTGCTGAAGTCAGAATGCCTGCGACTAGTTCTTGACATTATTAGGGAAATATTTTACTGTGATTTTTGTTGTGCACACACCATATTACTTAGAGAGAAACAAATCTCAATGCTCTTATTCATAATTTCTTGAAGTTTAATAATTAAGATGGAAAGAAGCAGTCAACTGTCAATTAGCTGCATTTTCATAAGGTTCTTAAGTAATAAAAACTTTCATTCTGGCACATGTGTCAAACAAATCTCCCAACTATGCAGGCCTCCTATCCTCAGAGAATGAGAGATGTTATACTCCAGCAAATTCAGTTTTCATACAAACATGAGGAGATATATATGTGTATGTAAATATAAATATATATTTGCATTTATATATACATTACTCTTAACCCTTTGAAGGTACAACCTTCCTAGCAGGAAATTATACACTTGCATATATATCCATAATTTAAACATAGAATTGTTTAAAGACAATTTTTAAAATCCTAGGTGAAAGATACAAAAACATTACCCAGAATGTCAAATATTTTGTCGTGTATATTTAGGAAAAGAATGCCAAGATATTTATAAGTACAGAGAGCAAAGAGGGAAGCATCAATAACAAGACTTGTCTTTGATAAGTCTCTACCACCTGACCCATTTACTGTTCCTAGCAAATGGCAAAGTCAACTCAAAAAAACAGCCATCATCAGGTTACTGTGACCTACTGAGCATATTACTTCTGCAGATAGGAGCTAAATGGCAAAACTCTACACTTCACTGATCAGCTTCACAAGTAAGAATGAACTACATTGGATTTTGCTGTAATGTTTTTCTCTTTCTGCTTTAAAAACAATCTATATATTTTTTCCTTTCATAAAAAAAAATATAAAGTTCTACAAAAAAGTGTAAAGTGCAACAACAACAACAACAACAACAACAACAACAACAAAGGAGATCCTGGGACTTTTAGTGTCAATGGCAACTCCAGTTACAATATATTATCTTTTTAGACAATGCCTAGATAGAAGGACATGCTATGTTCTGTGATGAATTAAACCCACTGTGTATAACTACTGAGATGTAGGCTACTCTGCATGGGTGTGTCGTGCAGTAAAAGCATGCACTAATGATGTATTACCTTGTATTGTACCTATATGGTTTAAAACAAGCATTTAAAGCAATGAAGATATTTTCTGGCGTCTCAAACTCATAATGACATACTACCTATGCAGAATACAAGATGCTGTCACACCTGAGGAAAAAGCACAGATCTGTGCTCTTTGATATGTATCTGTGAACATATATCATTAAATCTGGTTTAAAGACATAACAGGAATACCAGGGGAAGATAGCTCAACATTTACGTTATCAAAATACAGAGCATACGTGTACTTTCTATCCTTTTCTACTCTGGTCATTTCCACTGGATAAAGTATTTTTATCTTCACCCTGCCTACTTTCATGTTCCATCTCCTGCTGTCAGATGAAAACCACAGCAGACAAGAAGTGGATGGACTGTGTTACACACAAAGTAGAGAGAGTCACTGCACAAGAGGAAAAATCATGTCTTTATGAGAACTGGCAATAATGACAAAGATACATTGGACAGAAAGCTGATTCAGTCGAGCTCAAGTGCTTTGTTCCCTGAGAGAAGAGGCTTTCAACTCCCAGGATTTACCGTTTTGCAGAACTTTTGTAGAAAGATTTTATTTTTAGTTGGACAACCACACTGAACCCAGCAGCTTCATAGTCACACATGCTGATCTGCAGCCAGCATGTAGGATAAGAATCCCACCTTTGCTCTCTTTCAGTTTGTTAGGGGTCAGGCAGAGACAGCCAGTTAAAAGTGGTTGAATGTTGGATTATATGCCAGAGCACTCATCCTTAGAAAAAAACATCCAAACTAGATAGTTCACATTGCAGAAATATCTTAGCAACTTAACATTTTGTATTGGGTGTACATATCAAGGTGTTGGCAGTGGGGGGGATGCTGCAGGGGCAGCCTCTGTGAGAAGATATCAGGACCTGCCCCCACAATGGACAGAGCCAGTTCCAGCCCAAATTAGACCCACTACTGGCCAAAGATGAGTCCATTAGGGATACTGGTGGTACCTCTGTGATAACATATTAAAGAAAGGGTAAAAAAACCCTTCACAGCAGCTGTGAGAGAAGAGTGAGGATAAGTGAGGGAAAGAGCTTTGCAGACATCAAGGTGAGTGAAGAAGAAGGGGGAGGAGGTGCTCCACATGCCAGAGCAGAGATTCCCCTGCAGCCCTTGGAGAAGACCATGATTACTTGGATTGTCCCCCTGCAGCCCATGGAGAACCATGCTGGAACAGATATCCACACTGTAGCCCGTGAAGGACTCACATGGGAGCACGTGGATGGCCCTGAAAGAAGCTGCAGCCCATGGAGAGTCCACACTGGAGCAGGCTCCTGGCAGGAGCTGTGGCCTATGGAGAACAGGCTATGCAAACACAGGTTTTCTGGCAGGACCTGTGACCCCTGCAACAGTTCATTCCTGAAGGATTGTACCCCATGGAAAGGACCCATATTGAAGAAGTTATTGAAGACTGCAGTCTGTGGGAAAGACCCATGCTGGAGCAGTTTGTGAAGGACTGTATGCCATGGGAGGGGCCCCACTCTGGAGTAGCAGAGCAGTGTGGTAAGGAAAGAGAGGCAGAGAACAAATGTTATGGACCTTCATTTCCTATCTTCCTGTGCAACTCAGGGGAGAGGCAGAAGAAGGAGAGACAGAAAGAAGGTGCTTTTAGGTTTGGTTTTGTTTCTCACTCTCCTACTCTGTTATTAACTGGCAAAAAAATTAAATAAATCTTCCTCAAGTCAAGTATCTTTTGCCTGTAATGGTATTAGTGAGCAATCTCCCTGCCCTTGTCTCTACCCCCAAGGTTTTCATCTTGTTTTCTATCCTTGTCCTGCTGAGGAGGAGGAGTGAGAGAGTGACTGAGCGGGCACCTGGCAGTCAGCCGAGGTTAAACCACCACACATTGTTATGTGGCTTCTGAGGGATCACAGTACTTACATCCATATTGAGAATGACTACGTCGTGTCATGTCTGCTGCAGATGGGGCTCAGTACAATAATAATCCTTGCATTAACCAAGCTAATATGACTAATGGACTATAACTGCAAAGTAGCAATTGTGTACTTTTTTTTTCCTGAGGGCAAATTAAAAGATATCTCCTTTCAACCATTTTTCTAATAAATAAAACAGGGAGGTGATATAAATTGCAACATATCCAGGATACTTAACATTCTTTCTACTGTAAATTAGCACTCATCAGTGTTGCCTCCCCTTCTCTTCATTTTATTCCAGAGAAGTTACCGTAGCAACTAGGTCATATGCCCAGTTTAATCTTCAAAGCTGAAACATAACATTTGATTCTTGTTGAAAGTGAAACAAATAAAAGAGGGCACTTTTAATTTGTAGCCTCTTAGATACAACGATAATGGGACTTTGCAAAAAGCATCTCTGGCAGCAAGGCATGTGGAAGTATACCATTTTTCTCAGGTGGTGAACAACCAGTTATGGACACCGACATGAAGGCCTGGAAGCAAGTCTCTTCTAGAATTTGTCCAACATAAAAAGTAGGACCACCCCAGACACCAGGAATATTTCTGGAGGTGGCAAAGTGACCTATCACTAGTTCTCCATAATCTCTTTCAACTGAGCATTGCTCCTTTGTCACTGCTTCTTATTTTTTTTGAAAAGTGGGATGATACACTTGGAGAGAGAACCTCAATGGCTTGAGCAAATCAAGTATTATTTATGCTTCAGCAGTGCGTCCCCATCAAAAACATTTACAGATGTAAAGGATAAACAAGGTTAAAGGAGCCAAATATTTTTCACTTTAAAGCACAGCTTAGACTATGAGAAAGGGTTGCTTTTATGGGATTTCTGGTCATAAAAGTTAACATCTGAATACAAACCAGATAGTCTCTAAGGTGAGTTTTATACGGCAATGGAAACAATGAGCAACTTTATTCAAATGAGTGCACTCTCTCCTATACTATCCCTGTGCAAATTAATAACAAGCTGCGAAAATTCAGAAATTTGCCACCTTATTCTCTTAAACAGCCCCCTTACGCCATGAGTGCCCTGACATCCCAGAGGACTGCTTTCCAGCACTAACTAGGCAAGAGACAAAGCAAGAACTATGGTTTTGTGCAGAACTCCCTCTCATATTCCTCATCCTATGCAAAACTTCATGTTCTGTTTTCTTGCATTTCCATTAGTCACCATCCACTTGAAAATAACATTTTATATTCTTTAGGTAAAAAATATAAAAAGCTTAACAATAAGGAGCAGATCCTTGACTCGATTCCAGGAAATTGATGTCATGGAAGTAATAAAATAACCTAAAATATTAATAGGTAAATGCATGATTGTACTGGATGGAGTTTTTGCCTTACATTACAAGAACTTCTATGCTTCTTAATGGGACAAAGTGCAGTAACCAAAGCTCCATTTCCGAAAATATTCCAGTCAAATGTGAGTTCTCATACCAGGACTTCCATGATAAAATTTGCAGGACTAAATGTATCATAGAATATTAGTAACAGTTTAAAACTGTGTGTGCAATCATGACTCTGTGGGAGGCTGAACTAATTAAACATGACATCATTCCAGTGGCTAATTAAAGTGAAATATTAAACTCATTTTTCACGTAAGAGAATGAGAAAGTGAATTGAGTTTAATGAAGAGGAAAAATTCTAAGAAATGAAAACATCTACAGAATTGGTATATCCTCTGTTAAGAACATTTAGTGAAACAGCCCACTTGTAGTATATGCTCTTATTTTAATGTTTTTTACCTAATATGCACTGCATGCTGGCCTTTGGGAAATCCAGGTCCCAATTTTCTGTACAGCATATTCAGCATCACATAGGAAAACCCTGTAAAAGCACAAAATATTATTTAACCCCATAAACACTAACCATGAGTCCATAATATATTTTAGCTATCCAAGTCACATCATGGCCTAGATCATGGGCTTCACTGGTTTTAAGAAATATTTTTTATCTATTCTGTTAGAAATTAATTCTTACCTGACTGGCAAACTAAATGCCAACTTTGACTTCTTTCTCAAGATTTTCTCACCTTTTCACTATTATCACCTGATCTTACTGGCTTTTTAATGAAAGATAACAAAAACCCAAACCAGAACAAAACACCCATATAATCTCACTCCACTCCTTTTTACTTACATTTGCTTTACCTTCCACTCCTTTTAATTCTTTATCCTTTGCCACCCATGTAGACCTGAACATCTCTTGCCTTTCAACTCTTCTTACCTGGTTGAATTTTCCCCTCATATTGTACCCCTCACACCCCCTTCCTTTTCCTCTACCCTTATCCTTTCTTTTACAGCATAAACATAAGCATACTCCATCTATCAATAAAAAATTGATTCCTGGTAGTACTTACTGGATTCAGTTCCCATTGTGATGAATGTGACACCATCAGTCAATGTCCTCAGTTTCTCCACACTATTTCACTCATTGCAAATGTTCCACTCCCTGCATTAAAATCGATCTGTCTTGAACAGTGCCACACAGGAAGAACATGGCCTGCTAAAATAACATATTCATCCCACAGCATCATTCCTTGATATCCCACCCTGGGATCAATGTGTGCCTATCCTGTACTCTCTGGCTCATCATGTCAGTCAGATGAGAAGACACACATAGTCAAGACACTTCTTCCCGCTTTTATTCCTAGGATAAGCCTTTACTTGCATCACATGAAAGGGGCATATCCAGACTGAATGCAGGACAAATATGCATATATATAATTTCTCATGAAGAGATCAGTAAAGTACATAGGGATTTAAAGCACTGGCGCTTGAAGTGGATGGAAACTGGAAGAAATGGCAACTTAATTAAAAGAACTGTGACAGATTGTACAATTCCCTTAAAACTGGATGGAGATTTCATGGGCCTTTTTTGACAGCATAAAGCAAGGAAGATGCCAGAGATGTTGTCTTAAACTACTAAAGGTCCTTGATGAATTTTAGAGATAGCAGTAGTTTTCTGCAGCTATTTAGCATCACCACTTAAAAGGAAATGCAGATGGCTAAAGAAGGTGAAAGAGAGTAAAGAGAAGACATGGAAATGGGAGCAAATATAACAGATACAATGAAAAAGAAACATGATGAGAATAAAATATAGCTTAATTTTTAAAAAGTTAAAAATTGTATTAAAAATTTATTTTAAAATGTATTTTCATCTTGTTCTTCCTGTAACCATAAGCAGATGGTATAGACAACCTTAAATTCATTAGTTTATAGGGCTTTATCCATTCTTACCTTCCCTTGATGAAGAAGTATTGTTGCAGTGAGAGGCAGAAGCTCAAGAGTAAAGCAACAAGTAGAAAGACATCACTGTTTAAGGCCATTTTTTTTCAGTGCAGTACTTCTGTGTTTATTGACTTTCCTCAGTAAATCTTAGTCAACGTAAAGCAAAAACTGATTAGTCCATGCCATAAAAATGCCTATATGAGCTATAAAGTTGGAAACAGAGGACAACCCTGAATTTGACAACTTTTCCTGAGAAAATATAGAAACATTCCAGGAGTTATTAAAGGCAAGACTAAGCTGACATGCATGACAGAGAAGGGCATCTTTGAGTGACCCAGATGTACACATCTTTTGAGCCCAAAAGTGAACATACTGTTTTTAGCTGGGAACTTGAGAGCATGTAACTGGCCTGTGCTGGCTTGACATGGCCACACTGTAAAAACTTCTGCTCTACCTTTCAAAATAACATTGACTATTTTTCAATCAATAAATTTCACGAACTTTATGTTCTCTTTTTGGATACGAGACTGATAAATTGTGTTCCTGTGTGCTCTTATAAATAATTTGCTTTTGTTCATCATGGTGTACACGAATGCTTTTCTTTAAGGGTGTAATACATATATTTCCCTTTCGCCAACCTTCCAGTAAAAATTTAACATATGTTTTAAAATTATGTTATTTTTTAAAAAATTATGCTAGAAACACCAAAATACTCAGCTTGTATTATATTGTTGAAAGAGCTTGGGGAAGCAGTTGGTGAACAAAATGTTTAGTATTTTAAGGAATGTGTCAAATAACATTTTTTACCATCTCTTATTGAGAAATGATGAGCAATATAACAGCTCAACTGTGTGATTATGTGCCCAGGTGACTCCATCTCCATTTTTACTTCTGTGCTGCATAGCAGTTAATACATTTTACTTACTCTTATTAGAGTATTTCAAACAAGTGTATAACAATATGGGGAGGTTTGTACTTAATCTGTTACTTAAGAAACAAGCAATTGCTCACAGTTTTTCTTCATGTGGTGCACTGTATTTATTAATGTGGAAAACTGCATAATGTTTAGGTTCAGTAACCTAGCAATGAACAGCAAGAGGATTTCAACACTTGAGTCTCTTTCATGTATGTGAATATTAAAGATTGATGGGAGTGAAAGAGGAATGAATTGTGGGGCACAAAGAAATTTAAAGTACCGTGAAGGCCCTCACGCCCAAGCCCAAGCCAATTTGGATACTGGAAACATTATATTAAATGGAAGAGGCAGCCCTGGAGGCAATTAGAAGTTGCTATTGTGGCTAAGAAGCTACAGCACATGTCCTGCTTTCTTTGCACACGTTAGGCACAGGTTTATTCCAGTAGCTGCTGAACTTCAACAGGTCTCATCTGCTTTCATGACTTTCAAAATCTTTGGTCTGAGTAGCAAAACAAACATGGTCCCTGCTTTGGTCAGTAAAAACATATCAGTTCTGCCACACAACAATCCTTCTGTACTCATGGGAAAAAAGGCAGGCTTTGTCCCTCAGAAATGATTCATTCTGAACGAGATGAATTTTGTGATTGACTTCCATGGATGCCAATTCCTTCACAACTGAAAATCATTACTGGTTTGTTTTCTAGCAGGGGTCTGTTTACATTTACCCTCCTGAGGTATCAAATGGTGACAGGTCCTTTTTCCTACCATTTATCACTTCAGTGGATCTGTGACCACAGTAAGCTTCTGACAGAGGAGAGTGCTTACAGGCTACAGAACAGTCTATAATCTTTCCCATAAATTTCTGTTTAATTCTTTCCTGACATTTGAATGCAAAAGTCACTCTTGCCAAAGTGTCAAAAGAAATCACATAGGTGTTCTAGGACTGTGTCCAGATCACCACCAAAGCACTAATAGCATTAGAAATTCATGGCACCAGGGAGGTATGATTCAAGAAAAATGATCTGCACTATGAGCTTGACCATCTCTAGATGATTTGCTGTGTTGGCACATCAGACCGAGAATGTTTCGTTCAACCAGTGACCAAAATCATCTGTTTTGGTTACCACCAAGTTTGTGCTTCGATTCAAGTAAAAGCAGTGTCTGCTGGTACACATGTGTTCGAATTCTCACTGAACGTGGGAGGTTTCATGAGTTTGTTGAATTTTGTGAAAAGTATTTTGGAAATGGCATACAGACAATGTAAAACAATATTATTTAAGATGAAAAGTCAACTCAGATCAGAAAATATTATTGTCGTTCCTTGTGCATCTGCATTAAGCCATAGTCTTTGGTTATGTGATTATATCCTGTTTTTCTTCATAGAATCACTACTTAATTCTGTACACAAGTTAAATGCACAAGGAAACAGAATTAAAGGCTGGATGGATAACTATTGAACAAGGTATTTCTGCAACTCTAGAATGTCTTAATTTGGCACCTACATAAAATTCTTCTAAATCTTGACTGACAGATTTGCAGTGATGTTGCAGCTGTGTGACAGAAGGTAGGCAACAGTGTGGGGGAGGACCTTTGTGGTTCCACAGGTTTCACACAGAGTGTTATGAACAGTCACTGCTGAACCAATTAATGTGGGCACAAAGTTCTGCTAAAAATAAGGGGGAGAATCACAGCCAGTATAGAAAAGAACAGAATTCCAATTCTCCTGATGAAGACGAGCATCACATTATTATGAAACCAGCTGAGATAAAGGGGAGAGTTGCTTAACTCCACTCAAGCATATTGCAGAAACTTTAATTATAATGAAAATTTTCTCAGGAGTCTTTCCGTTTGTCAGTCTACAAACAAAGTGTTGACTTTTCTCATTAATCTTTGATTTAAACATGGTGTTTAAGAAGTTCAGGGTTTCTTCTAAATGAGATTTCAATGTAAACAGGTTGACCTATCTTAAGACAACCTGATAATGGTGTGCATTGTTATTAACACTGGGGGTTGTGGAAACAGCAGTTCCTATGAGAAACATTCAGAACCACAGAACCTCAGTACCGAAGCAAATTTCTCAGATCCTGACATCTGGAATGTAATATAATTATAATAGAAGGAAAAGACTTCGCAGGGGAAGGGGTTGTTTCTTGATGTTAGGTATGTTTTTTTTCCAGAGGAGGGGTTAATTTTTTGCATAATTACTCCATTTCACATATTTCTTCTCATTGGAGATCCTACTTACCATCATTTCAACTTCCATGTGCAGGTTGACAAAAAAACCCCTTCCATCATGTTTGTTCATATTTAGATGACTCTGCTACAGAAGCCTGACAGCATCTTTTCACCACATTTACTCTGAACATCTGAGAAGTATTTAAGACATGACTCTTGAGTTATTCTAACACAGGTGAAAAATGTCACTTTGTCAAAATCGAGGCAATCCCAGAGCCAGAGTTAAGGCAGTTAGCCTGGACACTGTGGTTTACAGGAGAAAGGCTCTCTGCAGCACCTCATTCTCTGGATTTTTTTTGACAGTTGGTCTTTGATATATGTTTTCCACACTTCTTTACACAGGAGATTTCATTTCACAGAAGGTTTGCTTTCATCTATCAGGGAAAGTAGATAACCTCCATCCCAAATTCTGAGTGAGCTGACACATGAAATTATAGATCTGAACTTGTGTTCGATGATTGGAAAATACCAAACCTACTAATACAAGAAGGGAAGGATATGGGACGTGCTCATTAATTTAATCTCATTAAAGGCATAACTGATTTATAAATTAAAAAGTAAAACCAAGGAACAAGTACGAAGTAAGATATAATGCAATGTATGTTCACTGTTAGAACATGCCAGATCTTCCTGATTAATAACAATTTTGAGGGGTGGGGGGGGTGGTAGATGAAGTTCAGAAAGAGTGCATAAACTGGATTTTATTAAGCTATTTAGCTATGAGCTTATATGAGAAATTATTTAATTGAAGAGCAGTGGAATTTGCACAAGGGTTATAAAGTGAGTAATAAACTGATGGATGGGAAAACAGATTTTGTCAGAAGTTAAGGCCTTAGAAATAAAGGAGAAAGGTAATTAATTGAATTCCTTGGGTGTCACTGATGGAACTGATTTAATTTTCTGTTTGGGACAAAAGTAGGAAGGTTTTTCTGGTGGCATAAAATTAATAGGTCAGATCAATGGAAAGGATTGGCTTGTTGTACAGGAAGAAATGACTTACATTTATGTCCAGGCTGAAGCATTGCAAACACCAAAATGCAATAGCACAAAATGCAAGTTGTGTACTTCAGGACTTAAGACAAGGACTTCTGCTAGAAGATAGAGATTATCAGCTAGAAATGACGAAGAAAGTGAAAGACAGCTGCACTAGTTAATTGGAAGATAAATGCCAGTAAAACTATAAGACACTTTTAATAAGATAGTATTTTTTATGGAATATAATTTCTGTTTTCTGTAAACTCTAATAACAGCGTGAAAATTACCTGAGGAGCCAGGACTTTGGATGAAATATCATGCCCTGGAGGGATAGCTATGTACAGCCCAAGAAATACTGTTTTGATGTATCCCATTATGACAAGGTTCAAGTGTGATCCTTGATAGGATTTGGGGTGTTTTGCTTTTGCTTTTTCTTGCCTTTTTGATTTTTTTTTTTCTTTTGCAAAGCTTCCTGAGTTATAATTTCATAGTCAGGCAATCATTTCAGCAGAAGAAACCATGACAGTTCTAAAAAACATCTCTAGGGCTAGATGCAAAGTCCTCTGAAGTAAATGGAAAGATTCACATTAACTTCAGTGTGCTTTAGTTACAAACTAAAAATGTAAAGATCATTTTAATACAAATTTTCTGCCTGTAATTAGGTGGCTTTGATGGAAATTTAAGAGAGAATAATCAGCGAGGGATAAAGACAGTATTTATGTAGCTATAAGGTGGGCCTCCTGATAATCTAACTGTGCAGCAACTTACTGAGCCAAATACACCATTCAGTGCTAGTCTAAAAGATTACTCAGTCTCTGGGTAAAATTCATTAACCTTTAAGTACCACTTAACTAAATCCTTCTTTACAAGTGTCTACCTCACTGTGACAGCTTTAAGCTGTTTACAGTCCTAATAGGGAGAGAGAGAGAAACAGAGATGGAAGCCTAGTATGCCTCTCTCTCATGATAAAATGTATGCTGTATGTTTATTGACTTGGAAATTTTGACAATAAAATAAATGTGAAAGTGGAGGTCATTACAAGTTTTTGTTGTACTTTTGTTATAATTTACCACTCTGTTGCAGTGTTTTTGCAAACAAAACACTGCTTGCCATAGCTATGAATTAATATACCTCTGTTTTACAGAGAAAATGCTCATTTTATTCCCTACAGTTGATTTTTTATAAGAATGTGGACACCCTAAGAAACCTAGTTTAGAAAAATTATATTTGAGGGTTCTGAAAATCCTGCTTAGATAAAAAGTTTATGTTGGGAGTAGAAAGTGGGATTCAGCTTTCAAAGAGAAAAATCTGGCTTAGAGCAAATTCTCCTTTGACTCTGAATGGAAGAAATAATGAAGATTCAGAAAGAAAAGTAAAGCAGCTGAAGCTGAAAAGCTGAAGACAAAAGGAGGCCTGTCAAACTGCAAAACAGAACAGACACAACAATTAAGGCAATGTCCACCATATTCCTAGGATCTCCTCCTGGAGAGGACTACAGCATCTCAGCCTGGAATGGCAAAATATACTGAAGAATTGAAGCCCTAAATAGTTTGCAGATTTTCCAGGAAACAAGGGAAATCAGGGAAGTTGTGTTACCTTGCAATTTGATTTTAGGAAGTAGAGACAAGCAACATGCAAATTGTAGGAGATTACCTGTACCTTTGTAATTTGCTGAGTAAATTTCAAACAAATTAGAATAAATAAGGGTTTTATTAAGATGAACAAATAAACAAATTAGCATAAGCCAAGCTGCTACATAAGTTCTGGAATCTAATTTTAAAAAGGACTTTTTTTTTTCCCATAGCAGAAAGCAAGGTCATAAGTAGAGACGTGATGAATATGTCCGAATCATCAAAGCACTGGATATTCAAAGCAGGTAATCAAACTAATCGAACTGAACTATGGATGAGAAAATTACTTTGTCAACTTAAATCATGAAAATTTAGAGAAGAGTCAGATTTTTCCTGTTTGAGATACTTAGCCAATGTTTAAAAAAATATAGTATTGCTTCTTTCTACTAAAGGACAAAAAGATCTGTAGGACATGAATGTCTGTGGGGCATAATCTACTTTGATCTCAGATTCTTGCAAGAATAAATTGTCCAAACATACAGTCATTGCATCTTGGCTCTCCTTCAGAAAGTATAGTAATACTTATAAAAAATCAGATTTATCATGTCCTACTCAAGTTTCTTATTACTACCGTTTATTTTGTTTAATCCCTTCTGATAATAGCACATAATCTTTCCAGAGACTTTTTGTAAAGGTAGGACTGGTAACACTCACACACTGGCAGCTTCTGAAGAACAGCACTTTTAATTTCTAAGAATCTACACGCTAATAAGAGTGTAACTGGGATCTAGCTTTAGGAAACTTATAAGCAGTTCCCACGCCACCAGCCACAGCTTATGCCCATAAACAAAATAAAAATTGAAGGAGACCTTCATGAAAACAAATATTTCTTCATCTTTGTGGGAAAAGCTGACAGTTCAGACATTTTGAGAACAATTACCTATCAAAGCTCTTATCGGTCTGGTGCAAGACCAAATTCTTGCTTATTTATTTCATGTCTTTGGCAACTAACACAGTAATAACAAGCAAATCATATATGGCCACTTGTTCCCCTGGCCATTATTGGTTCCTCCAAGGTAAAAACATTGGAGCTGGAAAACATGACAGAAGATCGCAATGACATTGAGACAGAGAAAATAGGGGAGGAAGCATGGGTGAGTTCCACAGTCTCTGCTGATCTCTTCCCACGTAATATGGCAATTAAAAGAACAGGTATAAACAGAGTGTCTCAGAGATTTTCCTAATAGTTATGGGGAATTTGTCTCCCCATCTCACAAAAATAGAGGGCTGTTTGGGAACAGGAGACCCACTGAGCACACATCTTTATGTTTTACCAGTGAGAAGGGGAACACAGAAATTGAATGCTCACTTTGAATGATTTTTATACGTTACTTCAAATAGATTATACCTTGGGTGCTGTGGCAATTGCCACCTGATTTGCCATGCTGGATCTTAAACTGTGCTTTGGCAGGATGTAGCAAGACAAAGTCTGTGACAGTTTAATGAGATATAGCTTTTGGCTTCTGCACAAAGCCAGAACCAAAGCCAAAGGCACACCAGTTCCAAGTTGTGAGCTTCTGTCTAAGCTAGTGTCTCAAGGACATTAAGTACTAAAGAAATGTTGATGATATCATGATGTCCAATTTTAAATAAACAAGAATCCCACAAAACAAGAATCCAAATCGCTACCCAGCATCCTCCATCCTATTGTCATTTGGAGTCCAAGGAAACCTGTAAAAATGTGCAACACTGGGTTCCCAGACTTCTCTACAGCCCAGCCTTGCATTAGGGGCCACTTACTGGCACCTGTCTATGCCTAGATTTTCCACAGACCCTAAAACCCCTGAGATTTTAAGAAGGACAACATCAGCTCTACAACAGAATACCTTGTATGAACATCATCTGCCATGCAATAAAGCAATTACTCATGCACATGCAGAGCACACACGTGCCCTATGTCCAGACAGATCTGAACTCTCCAGGAGTAAATCTCCCATGTAAAAACGCCCCCTGAGCTGCCCCACAGCAGGTGTCCCAGATTGTGTCATGCCATCACTAGCAGCAGTTCTGCCAGGAAAAGGAGAAAAAGCAACAAATATTTGGGCACAGGCCCTCTGAGGCCGGGTGAAATGTCACAAAAGTTCAGTGTTAATAGGAAGGAGGAAAGAAATAACAATGGAGTAAGTTACTGTAATTACATAAACTCTGTGCTGACCTTATCTATAGAGATGGAAATTGCTTGGTAAAGTTGGAAAGAAAAGTTGCCAGGGGAACACTCTCAGAGAGGGAATATCATCCACAAAGTAGATTTCTCATTATAGCACAGCAATAGGGTGCAAAATGTTGACAGTTAGTTTGCTGTTATCTATGCCTGACCCACAAACAACACAAAAAGTGAGCTTTGATACAATCACCTTACAGTACAAAGGGGTTGTAGAGGTAGGTCTCTGCTTTTCAGTGACCAGGGGGAGCATGTCACCCAGGACCATGATGCACAGCAGAAGTACACTGCAAAGTGGTACTCCCTTTTTGTATGAGTCAGAATTTGCTTTACCTAAATTACTGTGGCTCTTAAGAGAGCCAAAGCTCAGTCAGGCAAAAGTAACAGAAAGATGCATGTGCTTCACATAAATGACTATAGCTCTTAGCAAGCAAAGACCCTGCCAGGTGAAAGGAACAGATAGAGGCAATACCAGTAAAACTTTCCTAAAAGTATTTTATTTTCACTCCATAAAATAGCTTTTCTAAAATGTGCAAGATAAACAAAAATCCTGGATTTATTATATATGTTTAGGACAAGCAGAATAATTCATTCATAGCTTTACTCTTTGTGGATCAGCCAGCTGTTCTGTTCTTGAGCCAATAAAAATGTTGATCACATGTCCAAGAAAAGCAGTAAATGTGATATGAGGAACCATCCAAAACAAGTACCTAGTAAAAGTAGGTTGCTTAGTCTCTTGGAAATTGTATTAAACAGTGATTTGAATGTCAAGTTAATAAAGATATAAAAATTTATATCTGCATTTTAAATGACAACCTCAGCATTTTCCACTTTTAAACCACAATGGATTATGCTTGTATATTTTCTGGTAGATGTAGATGTAGCCATGAGGAAAATTTCTAGGACAGAGATTACAAAAAAGTCCTTACTGATTAGTTTATAAATCAAAGACACGTATTTCACATTTTATAAACATGAAGTCTACCACAGCATGTGGAAATCATCTGTTGACATAAAATTTAATGACAAAATAAATTGAATTCCATTTACTGTTAATTTTTTTTCCAGCTGCACTGACTCCAAACAGCCATCAAGAAAAGAACCCCATTAGCTGCTAAGTTAGTGTGGCTTTAGAAAACAATTCTGTAAACCTTCTGTGGTTCTTTCCCAGACATCTTTACAAGAGTTTGATGGAAGGTGTATTACAGCAGCTCATCACTAGTCCTGGTTCCAACTCTTGCAGTTACAAAATTAGCATATTGAAAAGCTTCTGGAAGGGTGTTCAGTATCCTGAGAAGCCCTATTAAAATTAATTACCTGTTAAAGGATCAGACTGGCACATTAAGGGTACATTCAGGGTCTTCCTTTTTACTAATATGTTGCATTTGAGCTAATGAATGAATTTGGTAGGGGATGAATCCTCTTGCATTCTAGCTGGTCCTCAGAGATCAGAGGGGCAGCTGGACTTATCTCTTAATAGGCATGCCAGTTATTACTGTGACTATAGGCCTGACACCAGACGCACAAACAGCCCGTGTGCTGTAGGTCCGGTGGCATTCGAGAGAAGCAGTCAGGTTCACCAATAGTACGGTTTATTCTTATGCAACATCTACAGACTCTTTGAGATTGCCTATGATAAATGCACGAACTGCAGGTTGGCTATATAGCACTGTAGACAAAAAACTGATTGCAATCACATACACTTAATTCCAGAGAAATCACTCAGCATAGCCAAGGGCTTAAATCTTACAAAAGGTGTCCCGGGGGTGGGGTGGGGGTGGGGGTGGGGGGGATTGGGGGGGGGGGGGGGCAAGAAGCACAAACCTGTCAATCTTTCCCTCCTATCTGGTGTCAGATTATTGTACCTCTGAGTTAGATACAGACTCGGGATAGTATTTATCTAAGTGTGTATGTGTGAGTGGGTGGGACTGTGATCAAGCCATTGTTTCTTGAGCAACAACACAGCAGATTCCTTGGTGCAAGGTGTGCACTTTTTTTGTGGGAAAAGAGGAAGAATGAGAGATAAGGTCTACAGAGTAGTGCAGAACAGTCCTTGAGAGAAGGGGAAGAGGAGAAGATAAATCTGCATAGTCGTGTCAAATGTTCATTGATATAAATGGAAGAACAGGACCGTGTGGCCTCCACCTTGCTTTGCATTCCTCCTTGGTGCCATGGCAACACAAATCACTGGATCGCCATCCTGTCCTGTGTTTGTTCTGGCCACCATGTGTTAAGAAAATGTGTGGTTTACCAATTTTTTGTTGTTTTGCTTTCCCCACACTTCCAACCCAATATTAATAGGTTTTCCTACTGACATCTATGGTTACCTTAAGATACTGCATATGTCTGCTTCAGCTACCATATTGAAGGCCACCTTCTTCCCCTCTGCTGAATATTTGGATTATACTTGGCTATTTGCTCCTTAATGATATCCTTCAATTTCCTGTTTGTACTTTTTTGGATTTTTATCCCCCTGCCCTCCTTCATCAAATATGTGGGTATGGGTAGTAGAATGCCAGACTGTTGGGACCAAACCTTGGATCTTGCTTCATCTCACAGAGTGTCTCACTGTAATGCGTCTTCTTTCCTTGGCATGGACACCATGTGGACATGCATCACTTCCAGTTCCATCAGAGGTTCACCTACATCTCCAAGTCCCCTCTGCAATTCCCTAGACCATAAGGCATGGAATTCCTACCTTCATTTCTTACACCAAAAGGGATTGGAGTAGTTTCAGAATTAACTGGAAGATTTTCACAGGTGGATATCATTAGCTATGGTACGTCTTCAAAACGTTAATGAATAAATCCACTCTCAGACTAACAGTTCAACACTTGTACATTGTATCAGTGGAGTGAAAGGTATCAGCAACACAAAATAAAATCCAAAGCATATCCAAAAGCTCTTAGAAACAGACACAATTAAAACAAAACATTGAAAATTCCACTTGGGATCTTTGAAAATCCCTTAAAATATGAAATTCTCTTTCATCTTCTTTTAAAAGGCTGTATTTTTGCAACTGATGGTTTGAGAAATTTTGAAATATGTCTTCAGCTGCTGGTTAGAACATAATCTCACTCCCTGAATTAAAATATTTGAAATCTATGAAGAGTGTTACAGCAACACTAAGCCTCTTAGATTTCTGCTGTGAGACACAGCACTCCTCTGCTGAGTAAACATGCACCCTAGATTATATCTCCATTGTACAACTGTTTAAAAAATTTAATTTCTCTCTTATGGATTTGAAAAATGTATTTTGTTCCATCAGAATGGGGAGTTAAAATATATTCAAAATGTATCTAGCATAATCTATCAAAGCTGAAACCAAATACTCTCTGTCACGAAGAGACTACTGAGCCTTGTACAGTCCAGTGACTATTATCTGCTGCTGTTGTTTCATGTGGGCACCAATGATGCAGCCTGAGGAGTATCAAGGACTACAGAGACATGGGAGTGGCATTAAGGGACTCTGGAGCACATTTTCATCAATCCTCATGGTCCAAGGGAAGGTGTTTGAAAGGAGCAGACAAATCTGGCAAATCAACAGTTGGATATGGGACTGGTGCCATAGCCAGAAGTTTGGCTACTTAGACCATGGGACTCACTTTGAGAAACCTGGTCTGCTGGGGGCTGATGGGGTCCATCTGTCAGAGAAGGGGAAGAACATCTTCAGTCATAGTCTTGGCAAGCTGGTGAAGGTTGCTGGAGGAGGAAAACCTCAACCTGTCCCACTCCTAACAATTTGATTCCAGTGCCACCAATAGATGCCCAGAGCCTGGAGAGAGATCACAGGTCAGCAGGAGAGCACCTGAAGAGCAGCACAAAGGAGATCCAGCCAGTAAGTGAGCTTCATTGGGGGCCCACCTTAAATACCTATATGCAAATGCACATAGCATGGGGAATAAACAAGAGGAGATAAAGGTGTGAGCATGCCTGCAGGGCTATGATCTTATTGGCATCATGGAGACGGTGGGATGACTCCTATGACTGGAGTGTTAGAATGGAAGGATACGGGCTCTTTAGGAAGGACAGGCAGGGGAGACGAGGAGGGTCTGTCTCCCTCTATGTCAATGACCATCTGGAGTGCATGGGGCTCTACTTGGGGATGGGTGAGGAGCTGACTGACTGCTTATGGGTCAGGATTAAAGGGAAAGCAGGGACAGGAGATGTTATACTCATTACCCTGGACTTCAGGAGAGAAGACTTTGGTGTCTTGAGGGATCTGCTTGGTACAGGAACACGGGATAAAGCCCTGGAGGGAAGAGGGGCCCAAGATAGCTTGTTAATATTCAAGGATCACCTCCTTCAAGGTCAGGAGCCATGCATCCCAACAAAGAAGAAGTCAGGCAAAAAAGCCTGAAGACTTACATGGATGAACAATTTGCTCCTGGACAAGCTCGAGCACAAAAAGGAAGCCTACAGAGGGTGGAAGCAAGGACAGATAGCTAGGAAGGAATACAGATAAATTGTCTAAGTGGCCAGGGATCACATTAGGAAGGCCAAAGCCCTGATAGAATTAAGTCTGGCCAGGGACATCAAGTGCAACAAGAAAAACTTCTGTATTGAAGCTTGTACCTAGAAGGTATATCAGTGATAAAAAGAAGACTAGGGAAAATGTGAGCCCTCCCCAGAAGGAAACAGAAGACCTGGTTACCTGGAATTACCAGAAATTGCTCCAGCCACACTGCCCAAGTCACAGAAGGCAAAGGCAGGGACTGAGAGAATGAAGAAACATCCACTGTAGGAGAAGATCAGTTTCAAGATCATCTAAGGAACCTGAAGGTGAACAAGTCCATGGGTCCTGATGAGATGCATCTGTGGGTCCTGAGGGAACTGGTGAATGAAGCGGTTAAGCCACTATCCATCATGTTTGTTAAGTCCTGGAAGTCTGGTGAAGTTTCTGTTGAATGGAAAAGGGGAAACATAACACCGATTTTTAAAAAGGGAAAAAAGCAAGACCTGGAGAACTACAGGCCAGTCAGTCTCACTTCTGTACCAAACAAGACCATGGAGCTGGAAACTATGCTAGGGAACATGGAAAATAAGGTGATTGGTGGAAGTCAACATGGTTTCATTAAGGACAAATCGTGCCTGACAGATTTAGTGGCTTTCTACAACAGGGCTACAGCACTGGTGAAAAAGGGAAGAACAACTGATATCATCAAGCTGGACTTGTGCAAAGCATTTGACACTGTCCTGCAAAACAACTTTGTCTCTAAATTGGAGAAACATGGATTTGATGGATGAACCTCTTGGTGGGTAAGGATGGTCGCACCCAAAGTGTTGCAGTCAATGGCTTGATGTCCAAGTAGAGAGCAGCAACGAGTGGCGTACCTCAGGGGTTGTTGGTACTGGGACCAGTGCTGTTTAACATCTTTGTCAAAGACATGGACAGCAAGTCTGCCGATGACACGAAGCTGTGTGGTGAGGTCAACATCCAGAGGGACCTGGACAGGCTGGAGAGGTGGGCCTGTACAAACCTCATGAAGTTCAACAAGGCCAAGTGCACGGTCCTGCACATGGGTCAAGGCAATCCCATGAACAAATACAGGCTGGGCTAAGAGTGGATTGAGAGCAGCCCTGGGGAGAAGGACTTGGGGATACAGGTGGATGAAAATTTAGATATGAGTTGGCAATGTGCACTCACAGCTCAGGAAGCCAACTGTGTCCTGGGCTGCATCAAGAGAATTGTGGCCAGCAGGTCGAGGGAGGGGATTCTCTCCCTCTACTCCACTCTCATGAGACCCCACCTGGAGTCCTGTGTCCAGCTCTGGGGCCCCCAACACAACAAGGACATGGACCTGCTCGAGTGGGTCCAGAGGAGGCCACAAAGATGATCAGGGGGCTGGAGCACCTCCCTTATGAGGACAGGCTGAGAGAGTTGGGGTTGTTCAGCCTGGAGAAGAGAAGGCTCCAGGGAGACCTTGTAGTGGCCTTCCATTACTTAAAGGGGGCCTACAGGAAAGATGGAGAGGGACTCTTTATCGGGGAGTGTAGGGATAGGACAAGGGGTAATGGTTTTAAACTGAAAGAGGGTAGATTTAGCTTAGATATAAGGAAGAAACTCTTTCCTGTGAGGGTGGTGAGACGCTGGCACAGGTTGCCCATAGAAGTTGTGGCTGCCCCCTCCCTGGCAGTGTTCAAGGCCAGGTTGGATGGGGCTTTGAGCAACCTGGTCTAGTGGAAGGTGTCCCTGTCTGTGGCAAGGGGTTTGGAATTAGCTGATCTTTAAGGTCCCTTCAAACCATTCTGTGATCCTATGATTATTTCAGTGAGGTAAATATGCAATGTGTCAGTGATAACTTTAAGAAAATGTTGACAAAATTCTCTTTTTTCTGACAAATATTTTTATGTTATCAATCACATCAGTATTCTGTATGGAAAAATTTTTCTCTTGGACCACGATAGTCTATTCATCAAAATTATTTTGATATATATTTTAGTTTATTGAAACATCCCATAAAGAAAATCTGTGCTACAAAGTGTATTATATTATGATTCAGTATACCTGATTTTATCTCCTGTCAGCAGTGTGGGTCACTGAAGTTCTACATGGGTATGTTCTTTATTTGCACATCTTTAATTTTTGCCTTTGTATCCATAAGTACAAAAAGAGATACTATGAAGATCCTCCTACCTGTAATTATCCACATCTACTTAGTGAAAAACCTTTCCAGAAACATAACACAGGTAAATATTCATGCTTGTGAATCCTACAAGAAAATGTAAATTTTTCTGTCAGTCACATCTGTATTATGCTCATCCCAAATTTTCAGAGTGAACCGCCCTGTTTAAAGTAGTAACAAGGAGTAAAGGAATTCATTTCACTTTGTAAATTGGGGACAACTTTTTACTGGCTATAACTTCATATAAAGGTAATTCAGTGAATTGCCTTAGCGTTACTCCTGACACACAGTTCTGTAAGCAAAAAAAGAATCAAGTTGAATATGGAGTGACTGCATCAGTGGTCAAGGGAAGAGCTATGGTTGTCATCTACCTGGACTTCTGTAAGGCCTATGACATGGTCTCCTACAACATTCTTGCTGCTAAATTGGTGACCTATGGATTTAATGGATAGACTGTAGATGGATAAACAATTAGACCGATGACCACATCCAAAGAGTTATAGTCAATGGCTTAATGTCTAAGTGAAAACCAGTAACAAGTGGTGTTCCTGAAGGGTCCCCACGGGGAGCAGTACTACTTAATATCTTCATTAGTTACATAGACAGTGAGATCGAGTGCACCCTCAGCAAGTTTACAGACAATACCAAGCTGACTGATGCAGTTGATTTGCTTAAAAGAAAGGATGCCATCCAAAGGGACATTAACACGCTTGAGTAGTGGGCCCATGTGAATGTCATGAAGTTCAACAAGGCCAAGTGCAAGGTCCTGCACCTGAGTCAGGGCAATCCTCAATATCAATTCACATAGGGGAATGAATGATTTGAGAGCAGCCCTGCAGAAAAGGACTTGGGGATACTGATGGATGAAAAATTGGATATGAGCTGGCAACAGGCACTTGCAGCCCAGAAAGCCAACTGTATACTGGGCTGCATAGAAAAAAACATGGCCAGCAGGTCAAGAGGGGTTATTCTCTCTCTCTGCTCTGCTCTGTTCTGCTCTTGTGAGACCCTCCCTGGAGTACCATGTTCAGCCCTGGGGTCTACAGTATGAGAAAAACATGGACCTGTTAGAACAGGTCCAGAGGAGGGCCACAAAAATGATCAAAGACCTGGAACACCTCTCCTATGAAGAAAGGTTGAGAGAGATGGGGTTGTTCAGCCAGGGCAAGAGAAGGCTCTAGGAAGACCTTATTGCAGCATTTCAAGACATAAAGGACGCTTATAAGAAAGACAGACTTTCTGCCAAGGCCTGTAGTGACAGGACAAGTGGCAATGGTTTTAAACTGAAAGAGGGTAGGTCTAGATTGGACATAGGCAGAAATTTTTTACAATGCGGGTGGTGAGACACTGGAGCAGGTTGCCCAGAGAAGTTGTGGATTCCCCATCACTGAAAATGTTCATGGTCAGGTTAGACAGTGTTTTGAGCAATCTGATCTAGTGAAAGATGTCCTTGCTCATGGACTAGATGATTTCTAAAGATCTCTTCTAATCCAAACCATTCTATGATTATATAATTTTATGAATATGTTCATTGATCATTAGTGTTTAACATTTAAAAAAAAGTAGCACTTAAAGGTCTCCAATGGTGGTTCAATTCAGGAAGGACATCCTATGCAGTGTTCACTTGAACTTTCCTGGTTTTATCTGTATTGCTTCAACCTGCTTCTTCTTGTCTTCCAGTGATGATGGTTCATGAAGCCTCATGCATCCACTTGCCATTATTTCAGAACACACACAAATACAGAGTTAAAATACTTTTACTACTCCATTTTACCATATTCTGTCTTCCATCCCACCTCAAGACTATTAACCATATTTCTTTTTAAAAATAATAGTAATTAGGAATAAATTCTGATCAGACTGGAGATGTTTGGAAATAAATATTTATGTTCAAAAATCTAAATAAAAATTGTAATAAAGAGTGGTAGAGGTGAAAGTCTGCATGTAGCTGGAAGTAAATGTAGCAAACTAACAGATTTTTAATGCAGCTAGGTATATGTGGCAAGAAAGGGAAAGAAATTAAAGGTCACAAGTATATATGTTTTGGTGACAACCTGAAAAAAGAAGTGTTTATTCTGTGTATAATAAACATGGATATAGCTACAGATGCTTTAACCAGAGAGAAAAGAGCTGAAGAGAAATAATTCATCTGAAATAAAAGAGGCAATAAATATGACTGGATGTTGTAGATACAAAGATCCTTCAGCACCTTTACAACAAAAAAATTTTAGTGACTTCCCTTGACAATTCTTGTAATTGTTTTATTTATGCTTACACAAGAACACAATATATTCAGTTTTAGCTAACCATACTACTCCTGAAAGTCATTGGACTCTTCTAACTTATTTCTACTATGTTAGTTTCTCCACTCTTTATTTCCCTTTCTTTCTCTACTTTTTAAATTTTATTTCAATCTGCTGAGAAACAAAAATGATGCAGTGCTGACTTTGTTTCTCAAAAAGGAGATCCCATACATTTTGTGTCTAGATGACTCTTATTAAAGAATATCAGGCAAAAAAGCTGTTACAGAAAATGAAATACTGGATATTGATTATGACATTCATGAAAAATGTTGATATATCATATGCAAAAAAGGAGTATAAATTAACATCTGCCTGTTGAGAGGATGACAGATATCTGTTATAAAATACCTGCATGGTCTTTTCTTTCAGGCTCAGCAACCTGCTCAAATGTCATTCAATTAAAAAGAAAAAAAAAAGCAAACCAGACAAATTACAGGCTTTTTTGTATACCAAATCATACGCTATAAAATTTGTCAGCAAAGAGTGTTCAGATAAAAGGAGACGGATGAATAAAGAAGTCATTTGGCCTGCTTGCATGAAATGTTACACTACATATTAGATTTGGAGTCAGGAAGATATTTTCTCCCAAAGACTGGTGGAGACAGTAAAAGTCTTTGCTTTCCTCCAGAGAAAAGAGTTGACCATGGTCTATCTGTAGACCCCAGCCCAGCCTCAACAACATGGACTTTCAGATGGCAGAGTGGTCATGGGTGGTAGATGCTGTGACAACTGTTGGCTAAACGCTACTGTTGTGACTGTTTACTAAGGCATCACCACTAAGCTACAGATAACTCCTTAATTTAGACAAAGTAGGTACAGGCAAAGGACAGCAGAGGGACACAGAGAGGTAGAATTTGTTCAAAGAGGAAAACCAGACTAGCTGTTTCTGCAAATACCAAGGAAGGGAGGTAGAAAAAGTATAATTAATCTCTCATTCCCTAGCAGTACCTGATGGAACAAGCTCACCTCCCATCCAGCTCCTAATAATGATAAATGTAATGGTGCAGGTTATGGAGAAGCCAACAGGATTGTCAAATTGAATCTCCAATAGTCACAGGGAAATGGAAGAGTCTGCAGAACATTTTCATCTCATAACCCAGGTTCACTGAGGGCCACAAATACTGGCCACTAGTCTAGGAGAAATTCACAAGCAGAATCCTCAATTCTACTGTGTTGCAAGAGGTGAGCAGAAGATATTAAGGTCAGAGCTACTGTCCCAGTAGTAGGGATCTGTTGAATGTAACTCCCAGACAGTCATAGAAAGTGGTTCATAATCTGACCATCAGAGGAAAGCACACTCAATGCTTTTGAAATAAAATTGAGGGCTTAATAACATTCTTGCTGTTTCCTCTTGACTGGAGTACACTCACAGCTAAATTAGGAACATGTGGATTATTTTCTATGATAAGTATTGAACAAATAATGTGTAGCATAGTTTTCCATTTTAATTCTTGTCAGATGTGTAAAGGGATGCTCAAATTCCCAGGCTGTGTGGGCTCATGAGAATCCACTGGAAGGTAGAGTCAGTCAAACTTGGTACTTTGAGTATTTCTAGGCTTCACCCTCTGTCACTGCAATTCACAAAGTTCCCTCTAGAATGTATGCAAGGAAAAAAAAACTGTACAGAGCTCACATTGACAGACGCAGAGGGGTTAGTTGTTGTTTCTGGACATATGTTTAATTATTGCTTTGGTCAAGAAACTTATAAAACTCAATTGCCACTCAAGAGAGATGTCTCTTCCAATCAAATCATCTCTTAAATAGCCTGGGACCTCTCTAGTCACAGCCACTTTTTTTTTTTTTTGTGGGATGACTAAGCTGTTCTTCCAAGTTTTCCAGATTACTTTTAAATTGAAAACAAGTACTTACACAGCACAAGCAGATCTAACCAAAAAGAAGATTTCACACTTCACTTTCAGTCCTAAAAGATATTCTCAGAGTTAATCAGAATACAAAAGCTAAACAATAAGAGTTTGAGGACAACTGCCAAGATTTGCAGCTGGACATCATTTTTGCAATGAAATAAAGATATCATAGCTGGGGCATGAGTATGACTGTATTGTTTGTAGCAGAAGGCAAAGTTTCATGGCTGTTACATTCCCTTGATAATTTGACCATGTGCTGTATCTTCTGCTGCTCTGTCCAGCTGCTGCGTCACTCATGTATCTGGTCTCCAGGTACCAGCCAGCACAGCCATGTCCCTGTGCTGTGCACGTCCTCCTATTTGCTGCTCTCCTGCTCTGTTGCAACCGGTTGCAAATTATGTTGGTCTGCTTGGGACACTATTGCTTTTTTTTTTTTTTTTTTTTCCTTATGAGAACAGTATCTGGCATCAGATGTTTAGGATCAAAATTTTGCCGAGAAACTCTGGGTGTTCTTCATCTAAGGCTAGTCATTTCAATGGGTTGCAAGAAGGTTTGAAGTTTAATCATCCTTATTGTCATGCTTGTAAATGGAAAATGTGCACATAGCATTTGAAAATCTCAAACTGATCAGAGGAATGAAGAAAGGTGGACAATGTACAGTAAAGATTCAGGAAATTATTAAGGTTCCATGTAAATTCAATTTTATTTCTCTTTAATTAACATTCCCTTGCAGAGGAAAGTTAATGTTTAAAATACTTGTTAATAGCATATTTACAGTACTAATACTTCCTGTTAGTTTCTTATTCTAAAGCAATAAGAGGAAGGAGTACTTTTGCAAGTACTGGTCTTAAAATCCTTTTGTTTGAAATGTTATTCCACTCAGCATGATGTTTTCCTGCAGATGACTCAATAGTTTACTTTCAAAGTTTAGTGAGATGTCATTAAACACCTTGACTAGATTTTGAATAAGACCTTCAGTATCCAGTGTGGCAGCAATAATTAGAGCAGGTTCATAAGAATAAAAAAGTAGGATATTATTATCATCATACTCAAGAAAATCTCCCCAGCTTTACAAAGAAAGGAGGTTTTCCTGAAGCAGTTAAAGTGTTCCAAAGGCATTTCTCACTACACGTTTCATATATTTCAAAGCAGAAGAGACATTCCAGCCTTTAAACTATTCTGTTTACAAATAGGGTGATTCTGCTTTATGCTAAAACCGTTTTACATTTTTACGATCCTCTTTTCAGGTCCATTTACACTATGAGGAAAGAAAGGCCCTCTAGAGTAAACAGTTAGGGACAGTTTTTATCCACAGATTTTTTTGAACATTAATGCTCTATGCATTGTCAGTACAATTGATACATGATATTTGTAATTCCACATCATGTTAGTGAAATGTGTATCAGGTAATTGCCCCTTCCCTGCTGTGAGCACCCCCTCTGCAGGAGCTGGGCAGCCTTCAGGCTGAGCTCACTCCGGAGTCTCAAAGTTGGTGCCACCATAGAAAAACGTAATGGGTGGGAATCTATCATCTATAGCTTGGTTTTCCTATCAGTACACTTGGCAATCCTTTTTAAAAGTTCTTGATCCCTTACAATGTTATTCCTAGGCCATTCCACAATGATTGCATTACAGATCTATAAGTCCACTGAAGAGGGAGTTAAGTACCTCAGGCTAAAAATATTTTATATGCCTATCCACATGCTTTGCTGACTAAATACCCTCAGAAAACATATCCTTCATAGCTACTCAGGAAAAAAAAAAAAATCAAATGTCATACTCTTCTGTTATTTTCGATATATAGCAAAGCCAGAGAAAAAGTAGCTGAAGTCGTCAAACCCACAGTGTTTCACCATGTTATCATTATTCCCAATTACAATTGAAAAGTATTTTGTTCAAAAGATTTATTTTTTCTTCAATTTGTTTCCTCCTTGTCAAAACCTAATGCATTTCAACAAGAATATTTTTAAACTTAAAAGATTAAAATAACTACAGAAATACATTTTATTTTTGTAAAGTTGTATCAAATATATTTCCCAATGCAAAATGCTATTTAAAGAATTAGAAAAATGATTGCTTAATTGTCAAACTCTGCATAGTGGTAATAATTTTAAAGGCTCATAGTTTATAATTTATTCATTTTCATTTGTTTCTTGTTTGTTGGTTGGGTTGGTCGTCTTTTTTATATTTTTTTTCATTCAAGTTCACTTGATTGCCTAGGCAAATAACAATGCAACCAGGAGATACCATTTGCTATTTATTTTTCTGTTGTTTGGAATCTGGGGTGGCATTCTTCCTTTTCAAATAATTTAGACTGATTTGCAGTAAGCCATGAGATCAGAAATTAAGGTGGTATGAGCTGGATTTCATATTAAGGCATCTCTATGTTACTCCAATATTTGACATATCTAGGCATATTCTAGCAAGACTAGCTCAGCTGCATAGCAAGGAACTCTTCGCAGCATAGATGTTCCTTCTGCACTTAAGGTCTTTGGCTTGATTTCACACTGTCCCCTGCCATTGTGGTTTGTGAGTCTGAGTTTCTGGAAGACAAAAATCCAACAAACAACAACAATAAAAGAAACAACACAACAAAAAGATACTCTTGAAGTGAAAGGTGGGACTGAACATAACCAATATTTCTAAAGGGAGGACTCCAGCAGACTCACAAAGGATGAAGCCATGCAAATTGGCTTATTAGAGGTGAAACAGGCTCACCAAAGGGTGCAGAGAAAATAAGGGCAGTTACACAGAAAGATTATATTAGGCATTCAACAACCACTTACAGCCAGAAGGACTGTTCAGGCAAAGCTGCTTACACTCCTGATGAAGACCCAAGTGCCTCAGGTTTCAGGACAAAACTTGGCTGGATACCTAAGGCTGTGCCATTAAACACATACTGTTTGTCAGACTGGGCACCAATTTCCTTCTTAATGGTATTCAGAATGAAGAAAATAGCATCACAATTTAAATTATCCAGTAGCAGGCTTGCTCCTTATATGTGCTCAGAAAGCACCTAATTTTTTAAAAAGAAAGAATTTGAAAAAAATGGGTTCGAAAGAATGGTGGCACTCTGCCTGCTTTTGAATAACAACTCATTACTTACAAAACCAGTTTCTCAGCAGCCCTCAGTTGCCTCTTGTAAGTTAATAACTTCATAAAAGGCAAGTAAGATCTACAATATGGAGTCTGGGCAATTCAGTGAGCTAGAAAAGATATGGATATAATTCAAGGGAGTAAAGCAGACACTTACTGAGAAAGCAGATTTCAGAGAATCTCTGATTAAATTCCATTTAAATCAGTATAAATAAAATTACATTGTGTTAATAAATGTAAAGGAACCCAGATGAGGGATAAACAGACCTAACTATCTGAACACAATGGTAGGCTTGATATTACCTGTTGTGACTAAGGAAGAGATTTTGGAGCCACTGAAGATAATTGTCTGAAAACATAATTTTCATATCTGTGGTGTCAAAGAATAAAGGAAAGTATAGAAATTACTAGGACAGAAATAAAGGACAAAGAAAATATTAAATGCCACTGTACATATTCATGGCATATCCCTGCCTCAAAAGGGATGCAATACAACTACAAATGGTACAGAGAAAAGTGAAAAAGTTGATCAAAGTTATGGCATAGCATCTGTGTGGTGGGAGATTAAATTAACTGGAGTTGTTAAGGTGGTAAAAGAAAGGATCGCAGATAGGAATGTGGTAGAGGTATATAAAATAATGAGAGGATGAACAAGAAATATTATTCAGATCATCATAATGTCAGAACAAAGGGGCATCAAATTAAATTATCAAACTACAGGCTTAAAGCCGAGCAAACTTAAACTACAGAACCATCAGCTGCAGGAGGCTGTGAAGGCCAAAACTGTAAATGGGATCAGAAACTAATTAAATCCAGGGAAGAAAAGTTAAAGGCTATTAAATGGAAAATACTACCCTCAGTTTGAGAAGTTGCTACACCAGGAGCTGCGGCATGTGAGCAGGCAGAATCAGAGAACTCTAGGTCTGTGCCTGCAACCTGGCCCAGGCACCTGCTGCTAGTCATGGTTGGAAACCTCCCTGAAGCTTGGCGAATCCATTATAGCTGTTTTACAATTAAGATTATCTGTGGAGACTTTCTCCCCATAGTTTTTCCATGGAAAGCCTAGAAATCACTGTGTCCTGCTTTTTCTGCGAGTGCATTAATCCCTGGGCTGTGAGGGAGAATCTAAGGGCAGGAAGTTGTTTAACTCACCTACTCTTCCAGTTTCGTAAAGCTACATAGGAAGCAAAAGTTGCAGATGTACTTCTCTCCTTAGTGTTTCAGTGCAGATGTCACTGCACTCAGCATGGCATTGAGATGCCTAATATTGTCTTTTTAGTCTTCTCACAATAGTATAATGCCATCTGTTTGTTCCTAGGTCAACTGCATGAGTTCTGCCCCCAGAACTGGCTCCTACTTTTTAGCACTTCTAGACCTTACAATGCCCAGAAGTTCTTGGTGAAACTGAAGAAGAACTTCTTCATTGTGACTCACAAATGCTCAGTTTCACTGGGCTACAAATGGTGCAGGCAGGGTGAGGGGACTTGTGACAGAGCACAGGGTGCAGCTTGAAACCCCAGAATGAGCAGCATCTCCTTTTGCAATAATACCCTGTGATCCACCTGAACAGATCTGATCCTATCTTGTAAAAATGTCCAGGACTAGAGAGGGGAAAAAGTAGGAGAATTTCCAAGAGGAAAACAGTTGAAGCAGGATGGCACAAAAGAGTCTGAAGAAACATAAAAACAAGTACAGCCATCAATGAACAAAAAATGAAGAGCTCCGATTTGAGTGCAGCCTTGCTGTGAAAGGAGCCCTGAAATAGGCCATATTTAGAAAAACAAGAACTGGATCAAGATTTCTGTTCCAAGTCTGAGAGCTTACCTGCTGTGTGCAGGAGCTGGCCATCTCTGCCAGTTCTGCAAACGTTTGAAAGAGAAAAAGGTAAGAGGGTGGAAAAGGAAGTAAAAAGTTGAGACCAGTGATGGTGCCTGCTGCTGCTGCTGCTATCTTTGCTTCATTCAAAGCTACATACTTACTTGCAGGCATGAACGCTCTTACAGAAGCTGAAAAAGCTGAGCTGTGTGGAAGTTCAGGGGTCAGAATATAACCAAGAGCATAGTACAGGACCATAATGCACAGAAACAAATCATGCATGTAGCTGCACAGAAAAATGATTATCTCCTTACCTCTGCAGAGCAGAAACAATAATTATCCTACATCCTTTCCTATTTTGGACTCTTGGAGTCCAGAAGTCTGGCTTTTCTAAGCTGATGCACTCTTGAGGTGTCTATGTGTCCTGAACACCCAACACTATCATTCAGGGAATGGTTAAGCAGATGGAGAGGGCTGCCAAATTAAGCACTGGGACCCATATTCACAACTTGGCATATTAATATATTTATAAAATAATACTGTCCTATGCACCTTTGGGGACAGGAACAAGGCAAGGATATCTGAACATAAGATCAACAACATTATATCAGTTTTTTCCTTATACACCCCTGGCACTGTGCTCCAAGCAGTGTCAATGGAAGCAGCCAGTCCTAACTCTCGATTTCACAGCTGTTGGTAACCTTAGAGGAAACAGTCAGATTACCTTTCCAGTAGACCCAGAGCAATCAGTTTATCCATGTGTTTGGTATATTAACCCATATTTTTGTGAATTCTGCTAATATACTAGAAAATACTACTGGTCTGATGTAACAAGCACAGTTCTGAACCTCTCAAACTGTTGCTTGTTAACTGAGCAAGAAGCAGAGAATGGAAAGTCTGCTTGGATTTATAAGAAGGATGTCAGTGCAATAAACTTGACTGAGAGAAATTGTTGATTGCCAGAGCTGTATGCAAGTATTTGCTATATCAGTCCACTCAGATTCTAATTCTGCTGCTCAAAACATATTTGCCTGCACAGCGGAGCACAAAGAAGTTGTGCTGGGAGTGCGTGACTACAGGCAGCAGTGCAGGCAGCACTGACAATGAGGCAGGTACAAACCACCTGGCCTGGCAGCCAGGTTCCATCAGGTGTCATTGGCATGAAACAGGAACCCACATAGCCAGAAAACAGCACTTCTGAAGGAGTTTTGGCCAATTTATGGATGTGTCAGATGTGTGAGGGAAGAGAGACAAAAGAAAAAAAAAAAAAGAAAAAAAAAAAAAACAAACACAAAGCAAACTGGTACAGAAATAAAGAAAAAGACTGTTTGGCCTCAGATGGACTACCTTGTGGGATTCACACTGTGTATTCCCTCTAGTCAGGAAGCAGAGAAAAGATGGGGAGATGCCTCCCAGTTCTCTGCAAATACAAATCAAGCACAAATATTACAGCGCTAAAGGTCTCTGGGAAAAGGAAACAGAAGATAAAAGAATCACAAAATCACAGAATCATCTAGGTTGCAAAAGATCTTGAAGATCATCCAGTCCAACCATTGACCTAACACTGACAGTTCCCAACTACACCATATCCCTCAGCGCTATGTCAACTCAACTCTTAAACACCTCCAGGGATGGGGACTCCACCACCTCCCTGGGCAGCCCATTCCAACACCCAACAACCAGTTCTGTAAAGAAATGCTTCCTAATATCCATTCTAAACCTTCCCTGGAGCAACTTGAGGCCATTACCTCTTGTCCTGTCACTTATTACTTGGTTAAAGAGACTCATCCCCAGCTCTCTGCAACCTCCTTTCAGGCAGCTGTAGAGGGCGATGAGGTCTCCCCTCAGCCTCCTCTTCTCCAGACTAAACACCCCCAGTTCCCTCAGCCGCTCCCCGTACGACCTGTGCTCCAGACCCTGCACCAGCTTCGTTGCCCTTCTCTGGACACGCTCGAGTCATTCAATGTCCTTCTTGTAGTGAGGGGCCCAAAACTGAACACAGGAATCGAGGGGCGGCCTCACCAGTGCCAAGTACAGGGGTCAGATCCCTTCCCTGTCCCTGCTGGCCACGCTATTGCTGACACAAGCCAGGATGCCATTGGCCTTCTTGGCCCCCTGGGCACACTGCTGGCTCCTGTTCAGCTGGCTGTCAATCAGCACCCCCAGGTCCCTCTCTGACTGGCAGCTCTCCAGCCACTCCTCCCCAAGCCTGTAGCGCTGCTGGGGGTTGTTGTGGCCCAAGGGCAGCCCCCGGCATTTGGCCTTATTGAAACTCCTCCAGTTGGCCTCAGCCCATGGCTCCAGCCTGTCCAGGTCTCTCTGCAGAGCCTCCCTGCCCTCGAGCAGATCAACACTCCCACCCAACTGGGTGTCATCTGCAAACTGACTGAGGGTGCACTCGATCCCCTCGTCTAGATCATCAATAAAGATGTTAAACAGAAGTGGCCCCAAAACAGAGCCCTGGGGGACACCACTCGTGACCAGTCACCAACTGGATTTAACTCTGTTCACCACAACTCTTTGGGCCTGGCCATACAGACAGTTTTTAACCCTGTGAAGTGTGTGCCCAACCAAGCCACGAGCAGCCAAATTCACCAGGAGAATCCTGTGGGAAACAGTGTCAAAAGCCTTACTAAACTCAAGGTAAACAACATCCACAGCCTTTCCCTCATCCAATAAGCAGGTCATCCTGTCGTAGAAGGGGATCAGGTTTGTCAAGCAGGACCTGCCTTTCATAAACCCATGCTGACTGGGCCTGAGCAACTGGTTGTCCCACATGTGTTTTGTGATGGTACTCAGGATGAGCTGCTCCATCAGCTTCCCAGGCACCCAAGCCAAGCTGACAGGCCTGTGATTTCCCAGATCATCCTTCTGATCCTTCTTATAGACGGTCGTCACATTGGCCAATTTCCAATCTGTCGGGACCTCCCCATTCAGCCAGGACTGCTGTTAAACGATGGAAAGCGGCTTGGCGAGCACCCCAGCCAGCTCCTTCAGCACCCTCGGGTGTATCCCATCCGGTCCCATAGACTTGTGTGTGTCTGTGTGATGCAGGAGGTCACTGACTGTCTCCTCCTGGAACGTTGGGGATCGTTCTCCCAGTCTCTGTCTTCTGGCTGAGGAGGCTGGATTCCCTCAGTACAACTAGTCTTGTTATTAAAGACTGAGGCAAAGAAGGCATTAAACCACTTGGCCTTTTCCTCATCTCTTGTTACCTTGTTTCTTCCTGCATCTGGCAGGGAATGGAGGCTCTCCCTGGTCTTTCTTTTGCTGCTGACATACGTATAGAAACTTTTCTTATTGTCCTTGATTGCTGAAGCCAGATTAATTTCCAGCTGGGCTCTATTGCTCCTGATTTCCGCCCTGCATAGCCTCACAGCATCTTTGTCATCACTGCGAGTCACTAGTCCCTTCTTCCAAAGGCCGTAAAATCTCCTTTTGTCCCTGAGTTGCAGCCAAAGCTCCCTGTTTAGCCAGGGTGGTTTTCTCTGTCACCAGTTTCTCTTACAGCGCCTGGGCACCGCTCGCTCCTGTGCCATTAAGACTTCCTTCTTAAAGAGCGCCCAGCCTTCCTGGACCCCTATACCCTTCAGGACAATCTTCCAAGGGATCCTGTCAATCATGTGCCTAAACAAGTCAGTCAGCCCTCTGGAAGTCTAGGATGTCAGTTCTGCTGCCCCTTCTCCTGGTCTTTTTAAGAATAGAGAACTCTATTATTTCATGATTGCTGTGTCCTAGCTGGCCTCCAACTGCCACATCCTCCATAACGTTACCATTTTTTTTTTTTTTTACCTTCAACAAGACTATCTGGCAAACAGCTACATACCACGATTTTTTTTTTTTTTTTTAAAAAAAGGTGTTAAAATTGTCCTAATGTTTTCCAGTAAAAGCATAGAAAATTCAAAAAACATGTAATAGAAGTATTGGAGATATATGACAGCTGACCTCAGGCTTTGCTCCCTTAGAATCAAAAGCAAAAGCTTAAGCCTTGATTCCCCATAGCCTAGGTGGATCCTATCTTTGGGGTCATTCTCTAAAATACATACAGGAAAAATACCACCCTTCTGACCATGGAGGCCTTTATATAGCCATTCCTAGTTACACCAGCCACTCTGCACATGATGGATAGCCACACAATGGTACACCAGGCATGTAGGACATTTGATCCTGTTGCCAAGAAACAGTCAGTCCTACGGAATGGTTTGGTTTTCCTCACTTGTGTATGCAAGTATTTTGTGTACATGGTAAATGTCACCTTGTTAGAAAGGAAAGCTAAAAGTGTTTTTCAAGATCAGGTATGCACCCACCTTGCAAAAGTGGCCTCTAGTTTTCTGTATAGTTGTAGAGGTTTCATTTGCTGAAATGATGAAAACACTCACCTCTTGCTGCAAAGACACCACTAATATAGTGTTTATAAAATTTTTTTATAATCACAATCTGGATTTCTAGTTGTGTGTCCACACAGAGATTAGGTTATGTCAGAAGAAACAAGAAAGAATTAAGAGTTGCCCAGGCATCAAACAGAACCTGAAACAGACATAACAGATAATAAGTTAAACATTACATACGCATTTCTCAATCAACAGAAATCAATTCCAGCTAAGGAGCAAACATAACCATTTTGTTTCCTACTGTAAATGAAGTGATTTCATCTGGAGTATCTCAGCTGGGGGAAACAGTAGTGAAGCACATATGACAAAGCAAAATTTTCTATGCTATCAGAAGAAGCAGTATTCATAAACAAAAAAAAAATCTTTGGTATTCATTGTGGGTTTTGATGAAGCATTGCTCAGCTCATGTAAAGGCTTTGCTGAAGTGCTGAGCAATGTGGGCCTGAAAGGAGCTATTTATCATGCAAAATCCATCAACTTTAATGAGCTTAAATGTAAAAGGAGAATAGTGGAATATACAAAGGCCAGTCCAAGAGTGAGTAAGGGAGTCAGGGTTATTAAGCAGAGGATAGTCAGATGTGCATGGATATAACACAAGCATATAAACAGGATGGGTCTTGGTTACAACTATCAGTGTGAGGGTGGAAGGTAATATCTAATCTATTTTAATCTCTGTAGCTGATCAAAGGTTCATCATATGAAAGAAAAATTGGAAATCACACAGCTATTTATTGGATCACGGGATGTGGTTTTGTGTCAATAGCCTGTCACAGCAATGGTAGCCAATGCCTTGCCTTGACATGTCTGAGTCCTTGCTTCCTAACTGAGTTTGTGGTCTTTATCTGTTAACCGAAGTCCACTCGGGAATGTCAATACAGCTGGCTTAACTGCACGAGGAGCACTGAGACCACAGGGGTGTTATGGCATTCTTCAGCACTGATTATTTGAAGTACTACTGTGCTTTCAACCACACTGAGCACTCCTGTAGCTGCCTGGTATTTCAGTAGTCATACCTACTGCTTCCTTCAGGAGGGAGATGGAAAGAAGGCCTTTGGTGATTGCCCTTCCCAAAGGCCAAAGAGTTGTGTCCTAACTCTTAAGAGGGCACAGTGTCTGTAGTGAACAGAAGCGGGGCAGAGAACAAGAAAAAGCTTTCCTTCAGCTTCATTTCCCACCTCCCTGGTGAGCAATGAAAGGATAGAGATTTTACTCATAAAACCTGTCTTCAAGTAGACAACTTACTTGGAAAAAAAGAGGCTGTCACGTCCCGCTCCGATGAGGGGGCAAGTGACTCAGATTCGCAAATCCCCAATTGGAGCGGACAACAAGTCTCCAAGTTCAAGCATTTATTAACTACCTACAATGCACTAATTGAACACATGATAATTGGCCAAGTACAGAGCAAGTTGTGGTGAGCAATATAATATGCTTTGCATTTCTTAATAGAAAAAGGAAAAGAGGGAGATAGAGGGAATGGGAGAATACAGATCACCGGTCTGGGTTCCTGCGCTGATCCCGCCGGCGAGGGTTCCAGGAGGCGGCCGTCTACTTCGCTGGCATTCGTCTTCTTCGCTTCACTGCTTTCTCCAGACGGTCGGGGGGGGGCAGGGAGAGGGGCAGAGAGAGAGAGAGCCCTTTCTTCCCCCCTTTGATTTATACCCATTTTCCTTGGGTCCGTCCCCTAGGTCGACCCACATAGCTACGTATCCCATGTACAGGGAGGGGTAAGGTGTTTCATGGGATGATGTCATTAGCATGATCATGACAGCCCTCGTTAGCATATTGAGGGGTGTCAACTTTAATATGCATTTTGTGGATAATGAAGCAAAGTTCATTCACCGGACACATGGCCCTTGAAATTTGCCCAGGTGCCCCAGGGCAGAGCCGTCCTGTCTCCACAGGGCTCTCTCCCCCAGCTACATCGGGCAGCGTTATCAGCTTGGGCCTCCACAGAATGCACCCTGTGACTCATAGTTTTGTCTTGCGAGTGTTTGAGGCATTTCTTCAATCAGCCTCAACTTTTGCTTTCCCAGGTTGTTTGTCTTAGTTTCTCACAGGCCTGGTTTCTCGTCTCTCACAGAGGCTACATCTTATTCACAAGAGATGAACAGACCCTGTCATCACTAGACCAGGACAAGTAGATAGGTCTAAACTAGCAGGAACATTGGTGATCACTACTACAATGATACTGTTGCTGCCATGCCAGATGAAGAGCTGTAGGTCCACTGAGACTGGAAGGTACAAGAGACAAAGCACTGTGAGAAGAGGGGATCCTGGAGAGGTAAGCCTTGAACACTAGTACATTGTAGTACAGATTTACTCATCATCTATCCAAAGAAGCACAGCATGACAAGTATTCTTAACTTGAAAGCTGAATGGCAATTTAGGAAGAAAATTATCTTCTCATGTTAGGAAAAAACCTGAGTTGCTGGAAGGGCAACACAACTAATGTGCAATGGTGTGCAGTGTGGTGAAATACACATTCAGAAGGGATATTCTACAAGGAAGGACTGGAAGAAAATGCTCCTTCCCTGTTCTTCCTCCATAGATGTAAGGATGTGCATGTAATATCCTGGACACTAACTCTTCTACCTGAGGACTAAAGACACATATGGCTCATATCTGTTTTATTCTTAATTTGCTTACCTGACTTCTTCCTTTATCCCTGATTGCCTTTGCCATCTGTGGTTCTATTACTCTCAACAGTTTCTCTTGATCTGCTGTAGATTGCTCCCAAACCTAACTAAATTTTTATGCAATCCTTGATGTATTTGTTCCAAAGTATCTTTTCAATGTATTGTGACATCTTCTGGATCCATCAGAGATGATACAAAGTCTCTTTTATTTGCACATTATTTTAGTGCTTTTGAAAACCAATAGAATATTAAAGAAGAAAATACATGACTTTTGATGCCAAGAAAACAGCTTGGAGGTGGAATTTTTGTGGATGAGAAAGCAGTTGCTGAAGGGAGAAACTTTAACAAAATAGATGCAGGGCTCTCAGCAGGGTGGGCTCTCAGCAGGATAAGCTCTCATCAGGATGGGCTCTTGAGATAAGGGAGGGGCTGCAACTACTGAGTCCCAAAATAAGGAACGAGGATTCAAGGAATTATAAATTGACATGCTGAAAAGACCTAATTGGGTGAAAAGTCATGAGAGGAAAAGGAGGCATCTTCAATCTTCATCCTGAAGACCCCCGCCCAAGACCACCAGGAACCACTGAGCAGACGCAACGGGGAGGAACTCGGGGCGGGATTTATGAAAATGAATTCTCAAATTTAATTGTAATATCTCTCCCTATTCTCGGGATTATAATGAATATGTAAACGTTTTACACTATAAAAAGGAGCTGCTTTTCTCTCCAAGGTGTGCACGTTTGTGGAGGAGTAATCCCCCCCCTGTGCACCCAGCACTGAATAAACATACCTTCTTTATAACCTTACTGGTTGTAAAGTCGTTATTCCGCATGTCACTGCTGCAGATACTAGTGAAGAGTTTCTTGAGCAAAGACTGTTTTATAGTTTTAGGCACAGAATATTCTGTACCTCTATGTTAAAAGAAGTGTTGCAATTAAAAATTAATACTTGCTTTGGCATCACACTATCACATTTTAAAATATTTATTTTTAACAGAAAGGAGGCAATCACCACTACCAACAAAGGGGAGTCATTAAGTAATTAAGATTCCTGCCCTAATCCCTGTTAACCTCAGAGATACTTTCAACGCTACACATAAATGCATTTCCTATTCACTGTAAACACTGCTGCAGATTACATAAAATACTTTCATTCTATCTAGGGAAATAAGTGTTTGTGTTTTAATGCATTTGTTCTTTACATGAACCATTCTGTAGCTCTGGCAACACTGACAGCTGCCCTAAACGAAAGTATGAGACACCTTGACACCCATTTTATGCTCCCAGATTACTAGGAACTAGAACAATGACCTTTCTAGATATACATGTGGGCCCTAGTTTGGAGAGTGAAATTAATTTACAGGCTCTTGAATGTTGTGGGTATTAGCCACAGTCATTACAGAAGGCTCTTTGTAATAGCAAATAAAATGCACAGCATATGGGCTGGCTAGTTTCTCTTAAAAATTCCTTCTGTAATGGTTATTTACAGTTTATCCTCTCTGCATGAAGATAAGCAATTTAAACAACATTCATGGTAGAAACACAAATGATGCTGTACCAGGAAAAAAAAAAAAAAATGGCTGAGGATATTCTTTCCATTCCTTGCGTTTTCATTGCTGTAAGTGTCTATATTATGTGAATCTCAGTTCAGTTATAGAGCTTCAAATGGGGAAAAATGAGATGTGTTATTGAGCCAGGGCTGTTTTCTTATTTTTAGAAAATGAAACAAACAATCCTCAACTTGAATTGCCCTGGTTACAGTACACATCACTGATCTGAGAATCTGATACAATAAACAACATAGAACAGCTTTTTGAAATATCACTTCAGTCTTGATCGTATCTGGTACAACTTCAGAGTTAAAAACATTGAACTAAAGCAGGTTTCATCCCATTTCCCTCACTCCCTTATCACAACTAAATGTACTGCTCCTCCCACACGAATATCTGAGTGACTTGAAAGCTGCCCCATTAGGCCATGTTCAATAAAAGCAGCTTAGAATCCACTAAGTCGGTATCTAGGATTTCCAACTAGCTGGCTCTACTTCATTTTCTGCTGTAAGATGATTCACGGAAACAGACTCTAAAACTCAGAGAGAGTTATAAAGCAGGTATGTTCACTCCAGTGCTGGGGTGCAAGGAGATTTCTCCACAAAGCTTGCAGACAAACAGCACATTTTACCAGAAATTTATAGAGTGTGAATCTCTATATTCATTGGATTATGTAATACAAATATACATATGCATAAGTAAGGCTGGGTTAGTTTGAAAGGCTGATGTCAGCAGTTTATGTTATCTTTGCACCTGTGCATTGCCTCCTGGTGGGCATCTTCAGGGGTCTTTTGGAGGAAGGCTCGTAGTCTTTTTCACCTTGTACTTTTCCTCGGAGCAAGCGTGGATTCTCTTAGCTAATTTCTTGAACAACAAGAGTTTTTCCAGCTGGTTTACCATCTCTATCTTATCTAAAAACACCAGTAGATTGGTTTCTACCATCCATATATGGCTATCTATTCACTACAAAGATTAAACTAGTTAGAACCCATCTGCTTTCCAAGGACATGTCTCTTATTTTTGCTGAACGTAATAATTCTTGGGAAGTTTCCACAGAAAACTGCTTTGTTTTGATGACAAGAGTAGTTCTTGGTAAGTTTCCACAGAATAGTCAGGGCAAGCAGGATTATTAAGCAATATTCAGAAATCATTATAAATTGCTGTAAATTGCTATAAATAAATTTCAAAGCAAGTGATCATTTTCTTGTATCAAAGCAATTTATCCAGGGTGCCTGAGTCACACGTCAGAGGCTGTCAGATACTCTTAGCAATCTTAGTCAGCTGAGCACAGGGACAGAGGGGAAAGGAGGATTTTCTGCTCTTCCAGCCCTGCTTCTCATAACTTGTCTCCATAGTAGATTCCCCTCAGCTGCATGTCCTCTGTGGTCAAGCACAGCTCCAGACAGCCTCAGGGACTTAGCACTACCAGCACAGGTGCAGCCTCTTTAGAGGGTGAATAAAGGATTTCCTGTTTTCTTTATCTTAAATGTAACACTTATTCTTCATTTAGAGTTTAAACTTAAAAGATGCTGAGTTTCTTAGATGAGCATGCCTGGGTCCATGAACCAGAGGACAGACTGTACTTTTCAGTCAGTATGGATCTTTGCTAGTGGGCACTATAGAGCAAGTATCTCGAAGTTCAGAATAATAAAGTTTAACATGATGCATTTTTCCTTAGGCAGAATCCTTACCCGTGCTTAATTTCTGTATCTCTCTTCTGACGACACTTTTTCTGACATTCTCACAAAGGTCTGGCAAGAGTTAGTTTCCTTTCATTAACATAGGATTGCAACAGAAAATCTTCAGTGAATTGAAGCTGAATGACAGCTTCCCAGTCACTGGCTTGTACATAAAATAGGTGTATTTTGAAATCCATCTTCCAGTTAGCAATGACGCTGCAATTACAAAAATAGGCAGAGCAACCTCACCACTGTATGCTCTCGAGCACCATGCTGTCAAAGTCATTCTGTTGCTGAAACCACTCCCAAACCAGAATTGAGTTGCAACACAGAAATCCCCGGGTTTGGCAGATGTTGGATAAGCAGGTTTATGTTTCATTCCTCGGTTGCATGTATAATTTCACCTGTTAATTTCATCGTTGCCTGCACCTGGATCCAAACATATGCTCTATTATACTCAGGACTAGAGTTTCTGTAACACACAGGCCAGCTTTTTTAAGCTTAGATGTCTGAAGTTTGTCCCAGATCTGTAATTAGGGTCTCATGAAGATCCCACTAGCTTCAGATGAAATAGGTTCACTCCTGAACAGCAAAATTAACTGAAGTAACCATTCACTTCCTATTTCGTCTTTGTATCACAAGTATGAAATTTATCAAAACTAATTCACAGTAAAGGTAAAACAGTAATTTACAGTGCTCAATTCAATCTCTCTCCTGGTTCAGCTGGCTCAGTTTACACACTGTGAGCCTTGGACCCTATCTTTTTGCTCCTTTTGCTCCTTGCCTACCTGGTATTTCTTACTATAGCTGAAGATCCTTTCTCAGTATAGGTAACCAGTGCAAGAGTGCCTTACTCTACTACAGATCTTCACTAAATCCTGTGAAGATCTTGTTACAAATCGCTTCTTAACAGCATTGTGTAACAAAACCCTTGCAAGATGTAGTGTTTGCTGCAGCCCAGAAATTGAAAATCATACTGAATATTATGTCTCCTTTTTAAATGTCAGCATGCTGAAAGGTGTTTGTCATCTCTAACAGAACTCTATGACTGTATGCATAGTTTTGATGCTAAAAGTTGTTTTCTTAGAAAAGACTGTACCATTATAAATTTAGTCTAGCTTGCATCAAACTATACTCCCTATAGATGATCAAAACTTTGAAGACAACTAAGTCACTTCAAATAATTGCCAAGAGCAGTTACATCTCTGACGACTCACTAAGCCATGACAGAAAAAAAAATCCTGTCTTTCTGGGGGAAACTACAATGGCTACTTAAGTCACAATTTTTAATTTTTGGCTTAAAGGTCTTTGTACTTTTCCCTTAAAAAACCCAAAGAAACCCCCAAAAAACCCACACACAAAAAAACACAAAAAACCAAAGCTTAATTCAGAGGAAGAACATAACAGGAACTAACAAAAAAGTCTGTCTTCCACTCCATAGGAAAATGCTTTCTACCCAGCAGAGATAGGCCAATTCTTTCCACTTACAGAGATGTCATCTACTTATTATTTCTCCATAAAATTATGTTTTGACTTCAGCTCCAAAAGAATGAAAAGGATTTGCAACTACCATTAATAAGTGAAAACCACTGAAGCATCAAATCATATCAGACTCATAAAAGTAGAAGACATTTGTAAGATCAAAAGCTATGCAAATGCTGCTTTGCAGCTCAGGTATATCACATCAGGAGGACCACAACAGTACAGCCTTCAAATTATAATAAAAAAAGGTTAAGTGTATGTACCATTTTCTGTTTTTATTACAATCATGCATATTCATTAAAAGATTTTTTTTTTCCAGCTGTCTACATCAGCAGTACAAGAAATCAGAACTATTTTGCCTAACAACATTTGTTAAAGATAGTTATGAAGATGGTAGACTGATTTAACCTTTTTAATATCCTGTAATTTTGACTAGCTGGCATCCTGCCCCTACCTCGCAGCCCAGAAGCTGAAGCCACAAGTGTTAAGAAATCACGTGAGATGTGGAAGAGCTTTAAAAAGGTCACTACAGTACATTCAGCTACTGCCTTTCACAGCTTGCATGGCGGCTTGAAACTACTTTCCTGTGCCAAAGACAGCAAGCACAAATCCATAAGAATGGGTATGCCCACACTGTGGTTTGGAGGCAGCCAAAAACTTATTCTGCCCAGGCTGCAAGGTGGCTGGACAGGAGCCAGCTATGATCTGGATGTTGCATAGATATATTTGCATAGCAGTATGGCCCTGTGTTTGAACTAACATGTTCCTTTGAGACACATACACAACACACAGAAGTGAAACGTTTCACTGCATTTCTCCATTTAGCTGAAATACAAGTCTTGGGCAGTGCAACCTTAGGAAATGTCATCCCCACTAAATGCCTTGAGAAAGAGTGGATGGAAGTATAATCAGAATCTTTTCTGTCACCCTTCTCTCCTTCATAGAAAGGTTTTCAGATACTTCGTTAATAATACAGGTCCTTCAGTAAGGCATGAGATAACTCCAGCCAGCACCGAACCAATTCGTAAAATACCAAATCTTTTCTTCTGTTTGATTTTGCATCTTGACACAGGAGAGCATTTCAAAGCAGGGAATATACACTTGAATTTTGACTTCATGTAATAGGCAAGTATCGGGAACAGAGAGAAAGAGAGCCTGGGAGGAAAAGCTTTGCAACATTTCCAGAAAATAACGATTTCAGTTAGGATATTTGCAAGGATAATGTTTCCATTTTCCAAACATTAATATCAGAAAGTACATTCATGTGCTCTCTGTTTACAGTATGCCAGATTTCAGTGCTTTTTCACAGGTTTAACCAAAGTAAAGAATGATCACTTACTTCGAGGCTTTATATTCCACATCAGAGTGGAGATGAACTCTCTAGTCTTGTACAGAGACTGGTTAGAAGAAAGGACACACGGGACAGAGAATCACTAACCAATAGATGGAATTTTAAACAGAAGGTTGCATCTTATTATCTTTTAACTTTAATGTCAAGCCTTCTCCTTCTCAAAGAACCTGGCATTCCTTGAGCCAGCTTCAGCATTAAAGCAGCCTCACACCAAGCAGCAACTTTTGAGATTGGCCTTTTCATCCTCCTCTGTCAGATTCTGTTTGCCTCTGACTCTTCTCATCTTCTCCCTGCAGGGAAAATGCAGTGCACATGAAGGTAGCTGGAGCAGAGGCTGTAAGATCTCTTCTCCATCCAAGCTAACAGAATCAGTGGTTATTTCAAAGGTTTCATTTTCACCTGTGGGAGCTGTTTCCTTTGAACTTCTCAGTTGCTCTGGACAGGTTTAAACAAAAAAAGCAAACTCCACTTCTAAGTGTGAAGATTTTAAATTTTTATTTGTGCTTTTTATTAACTAACACTGTCATTCTGGCAGAGAAGGTAGAAAAATCCACTAAATACCTTATCCTGAAAGGACAAAAATGTCCTTATGAATTCCAAATTCTAGTGATTATGTATGATTAGTGTCATTAGAAACTCCTGGAAATTAAGTTCAAGCACCATTCAGGGGCAGGAAAGGTAAAATGCATACAGGGAAGGTTTCTTACTGCATAGACTGATTTTGTTCACACACAATCAATTATCTCTCTTTCCTGCCCTATGCCTCAGCCAAAAGCAGCAGACCGAGCTAGTGAAATCTCTTGTTTATCACCATCACCAGAAGCATGAGCAATATTGATTGCTATCAGATATTCTGAGGAAGTAGGGAAAGGATGAAATATCCCGAGCAGCACAGCCTGTCTCTCCAGTTAGGATCCTGTGTGTTCACTGACCTCAAATAATCTCAGTAAATGTACCCCATTTATTGAAATAGGGGCTATGCTATCCTATGGATTGTCACAGTCATAGCAACTTGTGGAGGCAAACGAGTGCCAGCAAATCCCATGCAAGTGTATTCAGCCATGTTACAAAATCCTGAACAAAACCCTCCAATTTGCATTGAATTGCCAAACTTCCTAAAAGCATAGGAGAGAAATGATATTGTATTGCACGTCACTCTGGTGATGGTGATTGACTGAAATCTGTTCTGTAACACACAAGCCAAAATAATGGAGACAAGTGGACTGGACTTGGATACACTACCATCTCCAGGTCTGAGACACAGCCAGGTTTTCATATTACACTGGCCAAACCATGAGTGTAGAAGCTGAGGAAGACAAAGAGATACTTTCAGCTCTTCAGCAAAGATAGCAACATAACATAACAGAAAAAAACTGAAACAAGACAAACAACATAACTTCTACTGTCAATATGATTTCTAGTTTAATATCTGGGGTAAGTTCAGGTCCAGTACCCCTTACTAAAACTTTCTCTGATGCTGACAGTAATCAAGGGCATCTTGACATAAACTCAGTATTGGCTTGCCTTATGGTATAATGTTAAAAAGGTGTGGAGTTCTGGTGTACTCACCACAAGACCTTGCCCTTAGCAGAGGTGAGCTGATGATTTTTTTCTTTTTTTTAAGTGGCTGAAACACATAATTATATTTATTTCAAAGATTCTATGTGTCCTGTTTGCTCTTCCATTTCTGGAGCCCTCTTTCTTAACAGCAACAGGTACTTTGACTTTCTAGATTTCGTGCACCCTATGATATAAGTTAATGACAAAATACCAGGCACGTCTTCTACTACTCTGTCTTTTTCCTTGCTTTTCATCCTCTCTAGTTTCCAACAACGTGACACAGCTTAAGGTACTGAGGAATACAGCGGCATAAGAAATATTGTAAAATATGAGTATGACATGAAACTTCTCCCAGGTGCTGTACTGCACATTATCTGCACACTTGAGCAAGGAAGTCTATCAAGATGCTTATTAGGATAGGAAAAGTTCTGTGTTAAAAGAGACCCCTTTCATTTCCACGCTGCTCTCTACTTTCACTGTTTAATGTCAGGTAACTTATCTAATCATTACTTCTTGGAATGGGAAATGAAGCAACCTCTTTTTATATACGGGGGGGGGGGGGGGGATAGGTATTTTTTTCCTTTTCTTTTCATAAGAGTTTCCACTGAGCCAAGAACTCCTGAACATTCATAATTAAATGTTATTTTACTTTAAAATCAGATATTAATGATATATATGATTCATGCTCTGCAAATTGCATATTCCAGGGAGAGGGACTTCTGTTAAAAGGCACAATAAAGTGAATATCTGGATAGAAGAAGATCTGTCTAATAGATGGAACAAGAAACAGATAGACAGCCTGAGGAGCTTTTCAGGTAGAGATGAAAGTCAGAAGTGTGTGTGTGAATTAAAAAGAACAGATCCATTTATCTTTGTCTCTTTACACCTGGGCTGAATGTTAAGAACCATCTGTCAAAACTGCATGCAATGCAATGAAGAGCATTTTGTTTATCTGTGAATAAATTAAGAGCTTCGAACAAGATTTCAGCAGAAGCACGGTAAGTTGATTCTCTCACAATCCACTCTGGCTGTTGTCCTTTCTGAGGAACCCCAAGAGGGCTTTTGATGGATTTGCTCAAAGGTGAAGGGGCAAAATACCCAAGACATTTCACAATCAGCTCTTTCTTTTCAGTATTGTCTTTCTGATTGTCAGTGTTCTCCTTTCAGAACAGACAGATGTTATGTTTCTTAAACGAGAACAGACTAACCAGAGCTACTAGAAACTTCTCAGGACTGTCCCACTATGGGACAAGTGATTCTGGAGAGCAAAGAAGCTGCCAGATTTGAAGCATCTGAACATCACTGTGGCTGTCATCACTGATGGAAAGAGTATTTCTACATATAAAACCATGGGGTCTATTACTGGAAAGATCCATATGTGCTCACATGTGTGAATCCTTCAACTGACAGTCAGGGCTCCTAAGAGGATAAATTCATTATCATTGCTGATGGTTAGAAACACAGGAAATGTAAACTAGTTGTTACATGTTCTGTAAATAATGTATGAATTTGGGCAAGTTATTTAACTTTCATCCTTCTGTTAGAGCAAGTAGGGAAAATAGTTTCTATATTGTCTAGAATATATTTTACTAGTCTATTATACTTTTCTGATATATTCCCTAGTCTATATGCTAGGGATTTCTTCAGAGTGACCAAAAAATAGTAATGAACTTCATGAAGTCTATAAATAAGCAGTTCCTGTGTATCAAAATAAAAATTTCCAAACCTGCAGGATGGACCCAGGACCAATAAAAGACAAAAAAATTTTGCAATAAGAGAGTCTTGGGTGAGAAGAGAGGGAGAAATTGCCTGGAGAAAGGACTAGAGAGGATGAAATGCCTAAGAAAATGTTTGGTGTTCACCCTCATGGAAGCATGACCTTTATAATTACAGTACTCTGAGAAGGTCTCAAATGAACCAAGTTCATTTCCCACCTCTTCCACAGACTTCTGGCACAGCCTTGGCTAATTAGCCAAATCCCTTTGCACCACAGAATAAGTAGGCATAATAGTAGTCCTCCCCACTGCCTAGTCATGTCTAGTTAGACTGTTAAAATGAATTGGTTTTTATAACGTACAAGTTGTTCCCTTTTATGCTTTTGTGCAGGGCACTTAACACAGTTGGAGTAAAGGCTTTAAGTTCTACAAGTAAAAAACAGGCGGGGAAGGAATTTATTTCTTCTCATTATCATTCAAGTCTCTTGCTGGAAGGAGTGTAGGAGCTTTTCTTCTAAGGGCAGATTTTGCAGAGTAACACCAAATTCTCAGAACAACCGACCTTGCCATCTCAGCAATGCAAATGAAAAGCAGAGGATTTGCACATAAAGTGGTAGGAGCATCACACTGCTGGACCCTCCATGGAGAAGTGACAAGGACTGAGTGTCCTGGCACCCTTGATCTGTTATCTACTGTGTGATTTTGAGTACTTTTAGCAATTCTCTTGTGGGGAGGCAGAGAATAAATAGTTGTCTGTCAGGTTATGGCAGGGATTTCTGTATACAGTATTAACATAAGCTAAGAAGCATGGATATTGAGCGCAGAGTATAAGGTTCACTGTCTCATAATGCTCAGTGTTGAAATTTCCCCATTGTGAGCTGTAAGTAGAATAAACATGACCCTGTTAACATTTTTTCAGACTGACTTGATTAATCTGACCCTGTATGGGATCCTCACACTGTCCCACAAATTAGTAGTAGCCTCTGTGTGACCCACACACAAATCTAGTGGGGTAGTTTGAGCTGTCACTCTGCTTTTCCTGTTTACAAACATGTGCCTTTTGTAGCCTCTGGGTACACATAATGGCTTCTCTTCTGTTCTCTACACAGCAGAAAAAAAAAAAAATAGTAAGAGCATAAACCTGTGTGTATGTGTGTCTTGACAGTATTAACGCTGCAATATGGAAGAACACGCTAGAGGAAGTACTTGGTGGTGCTCTGATGTCTATGGTCAATCAATACAGATGATGATATTCGTAGTCTACAACAGGCACATTTTTCTTTGGTCCTGTATGTGTTGTAACCACAGATAAATAGCCAATTCGTTATTTATTTCTTTACCAGTTATGTCATTTGCCTTCTTACCACAGGATTCAACTCTGTGGAATTCACTTTAACATTCCAGATCTGAGCAGCTTCATCTGAGAACCCTTAAATGACTGACCTTGAAAAGAAAAAAAATCAATTTCTGGATTTGAAATGCAAGTTTAACCCTATTAATTCCCCTCTGAGTTGAGTGTTTGCCATGGATTACATGGAATTATGTCAGCCTGGGGGCTGGGACCAAGAAATTCTGTTTTGGAGTGGACACCGATAGTATCGCCGCACATCACATTTCAAAATCCACTGCAGTCTCCATCTGTCAAGATACACGGACAGTTTACAAAGCCAAGCACAAGAGATTCCACACTCCTATCTCTGGAGTGAGTGCTGGGAATTAAAGTGATTAACTACACACATGAAGAATGTGTTACACTTTTCAAAGAAGGTTCATTTTTTTTCCATTTACTTTTTCTCTACTACTGAATCTCTTTTGCATGGCTTCATGACAGGGATAAGACCCATGGTCAGAGAACATCATACAAACATAAGAAGGGGTGCTGAAGTAGCTGTAGGCCCTCCCTTTAGCATGTAGGTATGCCTTTTCAGTCCTGGACTGGTCTGGGAGATAAAAGGCCCCTGGTGATGTTTAGAAAATCCCCCATAAATTGCAAGAGCCAGCCTCTGGCTTTAGAATTATGAGGTTCCTTCACAGCAGTATGTACTGCATCATAGCTCCTGATATATTCTAGCTTCTTCATCAACAAAAACCTCAGCTGCAGTGTACAATATTGGTTCAGCTTTCAGGTGTTATCCAGGCCACAATGGTTGTCACAAGGAGCCTGAAACAGGGCATTTGTATTTTGGCAAGATGTCGCCAAGCTTTCACTAGAGGTAAGTCATATACTAGAGGTAAGTGCATGCCTTGTTCCAAAGGGATTCTAAAGCAATCAGATTGTTTCAAAGGAGATCCTGGACCATAACAGATAAGATTAAGTAGGTGATGGATTGTAGATGAGAAAATAGGTTGTTCAAGATGTCTCTTTTTAAACTTTCCAAATATTTCTAAAGTGACTTTTTCAACATAGAGCAAACACATGGGCAGTATATGTGGCAGGATAAAGATCTAGCAGTCTCTTTTCTTTGGTGTGACTTCATTCATGGCTGCTCCAACTGCAAGCAATGTGTTGACAAAATACTCATAACAGATCATGGTCTCTTCCCTGTTCTACATGTATTCACACCAGTCTGGGTGAAGAACAGCACTGATAATCATAAACATCCCAAGAGTTTCTCATCTGAGGAAATAATCCCCCAGGAATCAAATACTATAGGAGATTAAATATTCACACAGATACCAGTAGCCTGGATGGAACATGAATAAAGAAAGAATAATTTTGAATTTTAGAACATATTTTTTAAGGAGATATACCCAAGAATAAAATTGTTTACTCTGAAGTTATTTTAGAATTTGCTTGTAGATCTCTGTAAGGAAAAATGTTACAACAGACCATTATGACATAGATGTGGTAGTCCAAGCATCCATTCTATTCCTAACTTGTCCATCAAACTGTTCATTTAAAAATCTTAGATTCCATCATTTTTTAATAAAATCAATAAATCAATATTCTTAGGCAATAAGCACTATTTTAAGAATTATTTCAAGTAATTAAAATTTAAAATATTTTCATTAAGTGGGGTTGCAAGTTTAGTCTGTTGGTGAGTTTGCCATGCAAGCAGCTAAATCCTGAATCATCTATTCCTCGCTTTACTGTACCTATTATAGTGTCTCAATTCAGCTGCCTTTTGTCTTTTCTCCCTTATTTAAAGATCTTCTGGACTTAATAAAGAATTAGACAGATAACATTCTTCTATAAAATTTTTCAAAAAGGTTATAGGAAAGCTTTTTTTTTTTTTTTTTTTTTTATTTCCCTAGAACTCCACTGGTCCAATCTCAGTTATGCTCTACAAGATTTAGTCATAAACATGCTCTTGTCAGAATGCTCCTTCATTTATCCCCCTGAGGCAGACTGATGCAGATTCTAGTTAGACTGAGATGTATAGGAAACAAAGAATTAGTAGGGCTGTAAGAGACTATGGAGCTTAAATCTAGATTTCAAAAGTTGACAGTTTTTCTAAGCAGGTTTGGTGGTCCCAGTTCCAAAAAAGGAAGAAATAATTTTGTGTGTAGAGAATCTACTAGAGTATTAATTTGGGGACATAAAAATTAGGTTAAAACCCCTTTAAACATTACTTTCTACTTGTTTTTTAGTGTAGCTGAAAATGTGTGTATGGGGGGTTTATCCGAGTTGGACACATGCCATAGTTATCTAGTGTTCCAAGAGAGATTGTATAAAACAGTAATGAATACATATTTCATTTCAAGTTTTGCTGTTATTTTAGCAGGGCAAAATATCCTTCACACCACTGAAGCTTCAACATGCACAGCATGAACACAACCATTAAAACTGAGAGGCATCTTCCTATGTCAGCCTTCCTCCCACACTCAACTCTCCATCCCTGCTTGCACAGCTGTTTAATTCTGAGCAAAAGAAAACACTTAAGACCCAAAACATCTGTGAGTTTCCAAAAGTTGCTAAAAGTCACAAACTCTCTGATAAGGACATTGTAGAGAGGTTGGTGCTGGTCTCTTCTCACAGATTAGCGATCGAATGAGAGGGAATGGCTTTAAACTGCAACAGGGGAGGTTCAGACTGGACATTGGGAAAAAAAAATTCACAGAAAGAGTGGTCAGAGAGTGGAATAGGCTGCCCAGGGAGGTGGTGGAGTCACCATCCCTGGATGTGTTTAAGGGTCATTTAGATGAGATGTTGGGGAGTATGGTGTAGGGGAGAATTTAATAGAGTAGATGGCTGGACTCGATGATCCCAAGGGTCTTTTCCAACGGAATGATTCTGTTGATTCTGTGATAATTCTAACATTATAGCTGGAGCAATGTGAGAGTGAGTAAGGAGGTTAAGCTTGTTCATTTGTTAAACTGTCCTGGTTTCGACCAGGATGGAGTTAATTTTCATTGTACTATTTCATACTGTGATAGGTGGTAAACCGTCTGTTCATCAAATTCAGCGAACTGTAATATGAACTATTGCATATTGTGTAATACTAACAGCAAATGCTTAATTGAACTAACATGATAGTGCAAAAAAAAAAAAAAAAGTGACAGGAAGGGGGGGGAACAACAAGAGAGGAAGCATCCGTACGTCAGAAGATGTGGAGAATTGCAGGCACATAATTGAATAAAACAGGAGGATGTTCACGACCATGAATCTCATTATGCAAAGAGATTACTGGGCCTAGACTGACAAGAACTCTGCAGACTCAGAGGATCATCACATTCCAAGCCAAAGGTGAAACGTACACTGTGAGGAGGACCTACGGCCTTCCTCCCAGAAGACCACCCCCCACGATTTGAAGACCCCTGACCGTAGTTTTAACAACTTCTGCGCAAGCGTAAAGGACTGATAAGCTAATTACCATACGAAGCGGGAGTAGGCGGGTTCAAGTAATGAATATGTATATGTGTATAATGACTATGTAATACTTTGTAGTATAAGATTGAAACAGAGTGCCCTGGAGGGTGCGGGCCGTTGTTGGAGCAGGAGACTCCCCGGCCGCCCAGCGCTGTTTTGCTTGTTGCCGCTTGCTAAATAAAGAAATTGGAAACTCTGACTCAGCCAAATTTAAGAAGTCAGTTCATAACAATACCAAGTGATGTCATGCCGAGGGATACAGGCTGGCGGGCTCTCTCCCTCCCTCCCTCTCTCACCCGTACCCGCTGCTCCTCGGGCCGTATTGTTGCTGGGGGGGGGGGGCAGTCACCATTGCTGCATTTTACCCATTTCTTTTTGGATTCACTGTTATTACTGTTGTTCTCTTGTTATATTTAGTAAATCCTTTCTTTTTATTCCTTTCTTTTTATTCAACCTACGAATTCTCTTCTTTTTGCTCCTCCCCTATTTTACCAGAGGGGGGAGATGAACGCCTGGCCAGGTGGCGTCTGGCTGCCGCCCGAGTTCAAACCTCCACATCAACTCAACAGAGAGGCTTGCAAAACCTGCTTAATGCAATTCAACAAGTTACTTGATACCGAAGGAGGTATACTTTGAACACACAATCCATTCAGCCCTTGATATTCAAAGATGAAGATGTTCTCGAAAACATCCATTTGAATATGAAAAGCTGTTTGGTCCAGCTTTTTCTTTTTCTTTTTTCTTTTTCTTTTTCTTTTTCTTTTTCTTTTTCTTTTTCTTTTTCTTTTTCTTTTTCTTTTTCTTTTTCTTTTTCTTTTTCTTTTTCTTTTTCTTTTTCTTTTTATTTTTCTTTTTCTTTTTCTTTTTCTTTTTCTTTTTCTTTTCTATTTATTTTTTATTTTTTCTTTTTCTTTTTTTTTGTTTTCCTTTTTTTGTATTAATGGGGTTTGCTTCTATTACTCTTTCCCCAGTACTTATTCATATTCAGAAACAAGTATATTTGCATATGCAAGAGGATTCTGCATGTACTTTCTTTTTTTTTCCCCATTACTGATAAACCACAGGTTTTAAAAGATACTTCCATACGGGAAAGCAAAAGTAAGTAGTGCCAGTGAGGTGACCAGTCACATCACAGAGAATTCAGACAAACAATCTGTAAATAATCCAAAACATAAAATGGGTTTGCTGTTTGGCAAATACTTTCAATGTAATGATTGTTTCCATAAAATTCTGAAACTGCTTATGAACAGAAAAAAAAAAAAAAAAGAGGGGCTACATTCATTCAGATAATTCACAGTAGTACTTTGCAGAGATAATAGAAAGCATCATTACCCTTGAAAGAAACTCCGATATAACTTGATGATACAAAATTTTATTGCATTGTTCACAAACTCCAGAAGCATTATCATTTTAACAGATCAAAAAGTTAAACAAATTTATCATAAATATCTTCTATGCCCAGAGGTAGGTCATAAGTATATAGAAAAGCAAGCCAATACAATTTACAAGATTAACAAATCTCCATTAATGACAGAAAAGGTACTTAGATAAATTGAAAAAATGCACCAAATTTTGACTAGTAAAACACTTTTTTCTGCAGTGAAAAAAAAAAAAATGTGAGTATTTTTTCACCTGGTAAATTTTTCATTTACACTTCTCTGTTACTTATTTTTGTCTTGGTTAAAAGGATATAGCCTAGAAAATACATCTAAAAAGGCCTTCTGATTCTTCTGTATTTATTTAAACCAATTAAAATTTACTAATCACTTGTTGTTGTGGTTAATCTCTTGTTATTAATTCTGTTCACACACTCTTCTTCAAAGATACATGTGCAAATAAAAATGTGCTGTCATCACAGACAACTGACTCTCTGGGTTAAGTATTACTATCATAAACAGAAAAAAAAAAGATCTATGATCTTCTCTATCCAACAGAATAGACAAATTCAGGCATCAAAATTTGAGTAAAGTGTAAGAGAAAGTAATTTTACCCCTAAAAGTTTGTATTAATTTTTTATGTAGACTTTTCCTATTGTTCTGAGTAAGGTGTTCTATCATTTATGCATGTTAGTAGCAATTCATGAGATGGATTAGATAAGGAACAAACCAGCATTGATAAGCTTTTCAAATAAGACTAAAAAATGAAGTAGTGAACGAAAAACATCTAATTACTCATCTTCTTACCTGCAGCATGTTTCCATGTATGAAAACTGTGCATAGTTTGGAGGACTGTTCCTCCAAAGAGTTCCCTGTCTTAGCAAAATCTTGGTTTTGAAATGCCATCTCCAGTTAAATGGAACTAACATTCAACATGTTTAAAAATAGAATTAAATATATGCATTTATCAATACCTTATTTTTTAACACAGTATTATTTCTTCAGTTTCTGGGCTTTTTCCTTTCTTTTCATTATGTTCTCAAGCATTGCTGCATGTCTTGAGAAGCATAAAGCCACTATTACAAGCCTCAGTACAGTGGAGGCATTCCTTATTGAGCCCAAAGAGTAATAAATTAATTTTCATGGAACAGTTTGATCATAGCAGCAGAAGAGAAGGTGAAAACCCTACCTACTGATGAGCTGAACATAGACAATGACTTCCTGTTACACAGAGATAGTTCAAATCCTTAACTGATACAAAAATCCAGATAACATGTCAGAGCTCTTCAGTGACCTAAGTTCTCAAATTTGCACACTCTGAACTAAAAAAAAAAAAAAAAAAAAAAAAAAGTTCATTGCTAAGGATATGTGAGTGAGATGAACAACCCTAATCCAAAGCAAAATTAAATTTAGTATTCAAGTGTCAAATGGAACCACTCTAATTTAGTGAATGCTTGTTGAAAAAATCCAGCTTGCCAAAATATTCATGAATATCACAGACTTTTCTTTCACCTTGTTGATGAGTAGCTCAGAATATGTAAATTACTTCATTATGTTCTATTGCTCTAGAAAATTTTCAGAAAGTAACAGTTTCATAAGCACCCATACATTCTAATAATTTCTTAGAAGAGGATGAAAGCTCAGAAAAAAAAGATGTTGCTCATTTTTCCTTAAACTCACCAATACAAAAACTCTTTCTGTAGAGTATGAGCTGAAAAAAAAACCCCTCTTGCCCTCAGCCACTCTGAGTGTGACTGCCTGAGTACTGCAATTCCAAAGAATGAACAGCTCCAAGAAAAAAAATGCTGCATGAAAACCAAGGAAAAATGAGGCATTCATTTCATTCTGGCTTTGTTTACTTCAGAGTTTATTATCAGTGTGTGGTTGTACCAGGAAATGGTTTTAAAAGACCTGCCTGTTGGGACCAAATAGGATAGACCAGGGGTGCTGAAGGAGCTGGCTGGGGTGCTCGCCAAGCCGCTTTCCATCATTTAACAGCAGTCCTGGCTGAATGGGGAGGTCCCGACAGATTGGAAATTGGCCAATGTGACGCCCGTCTATAAGAAGGGTCAGAAGGATGACCCGAGATATTACAGGCACGTCAGCTTGACTTTGGTGCCTGGGAAGCCGATGGAGCAGCTCATCCTGAGTACCATCACAAAACACATGTGGGACAACCAGTTGCTCAGGCCCAGTCAGCACGGGTTTATGAAAGGCAGGTCCTGCTTGACAAACCCGATCTCCTTCTACGACAGGGTGACCTGCTTATTGGATGAGGGAAAGGCTGTGGATGTTGTTTACCTTAACTTTAGTAAGGTCTTTAACACTGTTTCCCACAGCATTCTCCTGGTGAATTTGGCTGCTCATGGCTTGGATGGGCACACGCTTCACTGGGTAAAAAACTGACTGGATGGCCGGGCCCAAAGAGTTGTGGTGAACGGAGTTAAATCCAATTGGCAGCCGGTCATGAGTGGTGTCCCCCAGAGCTCTGTTTTGGGGCCACTCCTGTTTAACATCTTTATTGATGATCTAGATGAGGGGATCGAGTGCACCCTCAGTCAGTTTGCAGATGACACCAAGGTGGGTGGGAGTGTTGATCTGCTCGAGGGCAGGGAGGCTCTGCAGAGAGACCTGGACAGGCTGGAGCCATGGGCTGAGGCCAACTGGAGGAGTTTCAATAAGGCCAAATGCCGGGGGCTGCCCTTGGGCCACAACAACCCCCAGCAGCGCTACAGGCTTGGGGAGGAGTGGCTGGAGAGCTGCCAGTCAGAGAGACCTGGGGGTGTTGATTGACAGCCAGCTGAACAGGAGCCAGCAGTGTGCCCAGGGGGCCAAGAAGGCCAATGGCATCCTGGCTTGTGTCAGCAATAGCGTGGCCAGCAGGGACAGGGAAGGGATCTTACCCCTGTACTCGGCACTGGTGAGGCCGCCCCTCGATTCCTGTGTTCAGTTTTGGGCCCCTCACTACAAAAAGGACACTGAATTACTCGGGCATGTGTCCCGATCCAATGTCGGGGTGGAGGTTGATAAAATCCCAAGAGTGAGATTAAGACACAAACATACCCAAAACAGGTTTTTATTAAAAAAGTGAAGAGGGATAGCAATAGTACAGAATGGAAGGAAAAGACAGAAATAAAGCAAGGATGCGGGATAGAGCTGCAAGAATAGTCACCACCGTGGATCCGACAGTGTCCCATTGGTCCTCAGTTTTCAGTTCTTCAGTGGTGGGTGCACACGGATCTGGCTTCGATGGTGGATGCACAGGGAGCAAAGTTTATCTTGATACGATGTCTTTTTAAGTTCATCGTATCTGCTGATCAGCATATCTGCCCACCTTTATTTTTTTTTTCCTCTGGTCCCACAGATTTTGTTGCATCTGGCTTCTGGGCAGAAACATTTGCCTCTTATCAGTTCATTAGCAATGCATCCATAGTGTGTGGCATACACAATAGAGCCACAAATGGCTACATGATGAAGCCAGGTCAGTACAGTCTGCCCCTTTGAGGCTTGTCTAAGGAGTCTGACAATGCAACTGCAAAGGAATGTGGGGGTGCATCCTTCAGTACACTCCCGCTTCCCTGGGCCATATTCCCCAGACCAATTCACAGGCCACAGCAGCTTCTCTTGGAGGTTTGCACAGACACAAGCAAGCTTTGAGACAGTCATATGACATTTCAGTCTCTCACAGTGTGTCCAGAGAAGGGCAGCGAAGCTGGTGCAGGGTCTGGAGCACAAGTTGTACGAGGAGCGGCTGAGGGAACTGGGGGTGTTTAGTCTGGAGAAGAGGAGGCTGAGGGGAGACCTCATCGCCCTCTACAGCTACCTGAAAGGAGGTTGCAGAGAGCTGGGGATGAGTCTCTTTAACCAAGTAATAAGTGATAGGACAAGAGGGAATGGCCTCAAGTTGCGCCAGGGAAGGTTTAGACTGGATATTAGGAAGCATTTCTTTACAGAACAGGTTGTTAGGCATTGGAATGGGCTGCCCAAGGCAGTGATGGAGTTCCCATCCCTGGAGGTGTTTAAGAATTGCATTGACATAGCGCTGAGGGATATGGTGTAGTTGGGAACTGTCAGTGTGAGGTTAATGGTTTGACTGGATGATCTTCAAGATCTTTTCCAACCTAGATGATTTTGTGATTCTGCTATTGTTTTTTGTTGTTGGGGTTTTTTTCTGTGTCTCAGAAATCTTAATTTATAACACAGATAAAAATATTTTATTAAAATATATTTTTGAAGTGATTGAAATACTGCTTGTTGTTATGGGAGGACAATTGCAAAGAGGTGGGTCTTGCATTCTATTCATTGTTGGGAACAGTGAAATCATATTGATACTTGACAAACAGTTATTCATTTCCCCTTGGGTCCAGTCCACCAAGTGGATGTCTCTGATGATGCTATGTGGATTTAGAGTGGTCTTGTTCTTCCACCCCTAGATTTCAACACCAGAATCAGGGAACTGAATTTAATCTATGAGTAGAGACAACAAAGCATGCTGAAAGCAGGAGTAAGGGACATTTTTTATCTTGCTGTACTTGTAAGAACAACACTATATGCTGTAGAATGCAATCTCCATGTAGTCCTCCATTTCAATTGTCCCTCTGGCTACTGTTGACTACCTAACTGACACCTGCCACTCATGAGAGAAGAGAATCCCCTGACACTAAATGCAGAGAGTAGTTTAGTCCTGACAACAAAAGTGTCACATCAGAAAGCCCAGCAATGTTTCCAGGGATGGACTTGATTTCTGTGCTCACTCCAGACCTGAGCTGGCATGACTTTGCAGCACAAGCAGGTAGCTGTAATCAGCTGCTCTCCCCAGCAGGGTTTGTCAGTGAGTGCCACCCATTTGTGGAGGCAGAGGCAAGGAGAGTGAGGTGGAACTGCAGGCAGACCAGAGCAATGCAGGAGTGGGGTGCAGAATGGGACTTTTGGGCCCATGACTACACAGATGAAGGAATGAAGCTCTATGCTAAGCCCAACAAAAAGAGGTACACAGTTCTGGAAGCAGGGAGTGGAGCTAATTGTACTAAAATGACAGATTGGCTTCTAGTACAGCTATAACTTGCCCACAGTGTCTCACCACCCTCTTCTAAATGGTTGCTCCTAGTCCCTGTACATGGCAGTGTCCTGATGTAAGTCATCCTACACCCCAGAAGAGAAAGATATTACTACATTCCTAAATATTTCATCATTAAACATCATATTTCATTATTAATCATCCATATTTGAGTTTGTAGAGAAATATCAGAAAGCTGTGAGACTTCTGAGTAAGACTCAGAAAGCCAAATTAGGAAAACCAGTAAAGCATAGAATCAATGAATCATAGAATGGTTTGGGTTGGAAGGGACCTCAAAGATCATCTAGTTCCAGCTCTGCTGCCATGGGATCCATCCAACCTGGCCTTGAACACTTCCAGGGAGGGGGCATCCACAACTTCTTTGGGCAACCTGTTCCAGTGTCTCACTACCCTCACAGGGAAGAATTTCTTCCATATATCTAATTTAATTCTACCCTCTGTCACTTTAAATCTGTTACCCTTTGTCCTCTCCCTACACTCCCTGATAAAGAGTCCCTTTTCACCTTTCCTGTAGGCCCCCTTGAAGTACTGAAAGGCCACTACAAGGTCTCCCTGAAGCCTTCTCTTCTGCAGGCTGAACAATCCCAACTCTCTCAGCCTGTCCTCATAAGAGAGGTACTCCAGCTCCCTGAACATCTTCATGGCCTCCTCTGGACCCACTCAAGCAGGTCCATGTCCTTCTTATGCTGGGGGCCCCAGAGCTGAACACAAGACTCCAGATGGGGTTTCACGAGAGTGGAGTAGAGGGGGAGAATCACTTCTCTTGACCTGCTGGCCACATTGCTCTTGATGCAGCCCAGGACACAGTTGGCTTTCTGGGCTGTGAGTGCACATTGCCAGCTCACAGTCAGTTTTCTATCCACTAATAGCTCCAAGTCCTTCTCCCCAGGGCTCCTCTCAATTCACTTATTGCCCAGCCTGCAGTTTTGCTTAGGATTAACTTGGCCCATGTGCAGGACCCTGCACTTGGCCTTGTTGAACTCCATGAGGTTTGCACAGGCCCACCTCCAGCCTGTCCAGGTCCCTCTGGATGGCGTCTCCCTTCCAGCGTGTCAACCGCACCACACAGCTTGCTGTCATCAGGAAACTTGCTGTCCGTGTCTTTGACAATGATGTTAGACAGCACTAGTCCCAATACCAACCCCTGAGGAACACCACTCGTCACTGCTCTCCACTTGGACGTCGAGCTGTTAACCGCATCTTTTTGAGTGTGACCATCCTTATCCACCAAGAGATCCATCCATCAAATCCATGTCTCTCCAATTTACAGACAAGGATATTGTGCAGAACAGTGTCACATACTCCAGAGTCCCTTAATGCCACTCCCATGTCTCTGTTGTCCTTAATACTCCTCAGGCTGCTCCTGGCTGTATCATTGGTGCCCACATGAAACAATATTGGAAAATAGTCAGTGGACTTTACAGGGCTCAGCAGTCTCTCAGTGACATCCCTGATACAAGCCCCTGGTAAGTAGTGTGCCTCTCCAGAGAGTGCATCACATCAGCAGATGGGTGCCTCCATGCCTCTCAGAAGAGGCGTCACCGACTGTTATCACCTGTTGCCTTTTCTTAGTTGAGCTGATTGTTATATGGGGAGTAGATTGTGCTGCCTCAGCTCCCATGTCTCTCGTGATGGGTCTTTTCAGTCTGAAGAGAGGTGAAGTAGTTCTGGTAGAGCACCTCAGGCTTCAGGGGAAGTCTCTTCCTCCTGCAGATCCTTGTTGTTGCAAGCTTCCATTCTTCTGCTCTATTATCCCCCTTCCCTTCTGTGTGTGCCAGTGGGGGAATTCTTGGCTGTTTGGCCATGGGCTGTGGGTCCACTACAGAGTGTGCTTGGAACCAGCTGTTTAACCCCTTCTCAACTTCCCTGATGCTATGCAGTCTTCTCCACCACCTTCTGCAGCTCAGCCACCTGCTGCACGAGGTCTTCCACTTGGACACATCTTCTGCAGGCAGGTCTGCTGCCTGTGCCTGCCCCAGGAGAAAGATCCAGGCACATTCTGCAGTCTGAGGTCTGCACTGCAGCCTCCCCCTTCAGCAGCTCTGTCTGGGTGGAGGCATCAGCCACCAGTGGGATAGATGGTGCAGACCCCCTCAACTGGAGCTGCAGCCTTTGCTCTCAAACAAATACCCACCATTCTGCCTTGGTGGTCAGGTAGGATCAGTGCCCTTGGCCTGTGCAGATAGTCACATAACCATGCCCAGTGCTGGGTTATGTGGACTTTAAGCTATTCACTTGGCCAGTGGAATGTCCCTTCTTCGAAGAGGCATCCTCTCTGTGTGTAACATTTCAAAAAGATATATCTGCAACACCAGAATCATTCAAAATACCCACATCTCTTTATACAAAATCTGGAAAAAATATGTTAACTGTGAGGCTCCCACTGCCTTCATGCATATTTGCGTTCAACTAATTTCCCTGTGTCCTTTCAAAAGCCAGTCTTCCATTCCCCAGATGGATCAGCCTATCTCTGAGGTATTGTGAGAAAATGAGAGAACATCACTCCAGTGCACAGCACCTTTCACTGCTTGACTCTCCAGATTAAGAGCTCCAGATAAGTCCTTATCTGCTTTCTGGCAGCGGTCAGAAAGCTTATTTTCCTCAATAATATAGTAGAGCAAAGTGTGTGCCTGAGAAAATAGCCATATTTGCAATTTACTTCCTAAAAAGCAATTGTCAAACACAGTAAAAAAGAGAAAGTTTTTTTTAAATATCAGGTATCATCCACAATCACTTGTGTATCTTTTTGTGGATTTTGAATTATTTTGGTGTTGTAGATGCATCTCTTTCCCTTTCCCTTACACACAGGGTCAGTTTTTCCTTGTCTTTCAACTTCATTGCTGCCTATTGCTGCCCCATTGCTGCAGATTTCACATAACGCTTCCTACGCTCCTTAAACACTGTTTTTTCTTTCTTCTTTTTCATCTCTCACTCCCGAGTTCTTTGGCAGGGGGCTCTAGTGGATGTTTTTCATTTCCTATATCTTTCTGGGTACTTTTTGGACTCCTTGGAGTTAGCCAGCTTTATCATATCAGGTCTCATGAGGCCATTCATTCTCACCCCCTTCAAACTCTGCACAAATTAAACAGCAGCTTTCTCTAAACTAACACTTTTAAATTACTTCTATTCACACTTTCCAGCATATTCTGCTTTGCTAAAGAAGATTTCAGGGCAGATGTCAATGGTTTGCCTGCCTGAACAGGTTATCTGCTTTTTTACTACAACTCCCCTCACAGCAAGATACCACCAGCAGAAAACACCATCCCACAGGAAATTTCTCTCAAAACCAAGGCAGTCCACTTTCACCTGGTTTACCACAAAACAGATAGGAAGAAACCGCAAAAGATCCTTTCTGAGAGATAACAAAAATGAGAGATTTGGGTAACTATTCATATGCACATCATTAATAGCTGCAATTGTCCCTGATTTTGATGCAGTCGGAGTATACTAAGTTCTTTTGCTTTGTTTTCAGAACAGACCAAAGTAAAGCAGAAAAATGTTCACAGTACTCAAATAAACAAACATGTATCATGGACAGACAGAAAAAAGTACAAAAGCAAGAACCTGGGCAAAACATAAACATAACTGTAGTTTCCCCTTATGTGTGCATCTCCGCAAACACAACTTTTGATTCCTTCATTTTCCACTGACAGAGGCTTCAAGTGAAATCCAATTCAAGTGAAAATGGCTAGTCCTCCTAAGGCTGAACTAAAAATGAAAAGTAACAACAAAAATACTTTTAAAATAATGGAACACAAAAAGAATGCAGAATATATCATATAAATGTGCTATACACCATGCATATACTGTGGGGGGCACTAGACCACAAACAGGCAGCACCAAGCAACTCTAAATCACTGATCATGCATCTTTGAGAACTGTATTGCAACAGTATCTCTGTTGAAATTCCTACACCCTTGCTCTGGACAGGCCTCTTTCTATTAAGTAAATAATGTTGAAAAAGCACTAAAGAGTTTTAAAAGAGGGATACATCAAGGTTAGGTTGCAACAGGCACTGTTTCACATATACCAAATGTTGTTGTAGCTGCTGTAATTAAATATTTCTAACAGAAACAGGGCAGCCATGAGACACACCACCACTGGAAGGGCCCAAAGCAGTTCAACGTTACTTTATGTTACTTTATCTTGAGCTGCCCACACTCAGATGCACAACACAGACTACCAGCTTCTCTTTTGACAAGGTTCATCGTTACCTCCTGCTGCACTTTCGTTTGTAGGTTTATATGAAACAAGTATGCTATGATGTGTGTGTGCGGGAGAGCTGAGCACGCACACGACCAATGTGATCAAGCAATGCCCGTTTATTACAACTAAGAAAGCCCTTTTATAATGTTCTCCCGCACACGTGAGTAACATGCAGTACAAGTCCTCAAGATTGGACAGTTAACTTAGCCCGCACTTTAAACCTTCTTATGATTGGATAAAAAGTGCCACATCAGCCTTGCCAGGCACCTGCCTTGTGTAACTTCCTCTTCCGTCCCAACCCCTTCCGGGGGTGGTTTGTCTCGTCAAGTTTCTCCCTCCTCATTCAGGGTCACATCCTTATCGCATTCTTGCTCCTCTGAGGCTCTTATCAGTCTTGTTCTCATGCAGGATTTCTCACATGTCCATTCTCTTGCAGAAAGCCCTCTAGAATCCCAACATGTGTGGACATAAATATCAATATGAAAAAGGTTAAATTCATATAGAGTTTTGGCTAGAACCCCTGAGTGACCTTTAGTTTAATTGGGATAACTTTATTGTTCTCTACTTTTGATCATTGATGGTAGCAGAGTTGTTCACAGAACGTAATTTAGGTATGGTGAAAGATGTTTCAAAGGATCCAAAGCATACTTCATTCTTTAAATCCCCCAAATAATGCTTAGGCAAATATAGTACTTGACCTTCCTATCTGTCACCCTAAACAAAGCCTTGAGCCACAGCCAAAATCAGAGAACAAGAACGAACATCAGCACTTTTGGCTTTCTGAACCCATGCACATCAGTGAACACAGAATTCAAATTGAGGCAAGAACTAAAGTATACAAGATACTACTTCAGGAACCCCACAAGAGTTTAAAGAAATAATACAGAAGAAAACAGCAGTCATGTTTTAGTAAGCGATGCTTGACTTTCCAGTGAAAGAAAAGTTAAGTTGGCAGACTGAAGGATCACATCTAGGCAATGGCTGTTCCCAAGCCAGGGCAACTATAGAAGGTTAATACTTCAGGAAAGAAAATCAGAGTGACAGCACTTGCACTGAATACATCACCAGTTTAAGAAAATGCTCTTATTGATTCTTGGACATTTAAGCTCATGTTCACTGAGTAAACAGTAAATAGGACTGACCTGAGACCTGTGACACCAGCTGTCTTAATGGTGAACAGCAAATGTGACTGAGCATCAAAGGTGTTGCCAAATGATCCAGTGTCAGCATGAGTACTGCACTAATCCAGAAAGGAGTGATCTAATACTTAAAAAAAAAATATCTTCTATTAAATGTTGAGAAATTACAAAATAGCTCATTTATAAGGCTTTGAATAAAATAATAGTTGAAGATTTTTGGAAGCTGTCTTTGTAGTTGCAGCTAATAATTACTGTTCTTGGGACTGTAAAGTTCCTTCATTGTAGTAGAAATGAATATTCATACACTGCCAACCCATCTAATAAAAATATGGAAGAAAAGGATGTCTGTGCAAAGTGGTTTTATGTGGGGTAGTACAAAATGTCACCACAGGTAGCACCAGCAGATGCCAGGATTCATCTTTCATAACTTGAAATGTCAAGAAATTAGGTCTCTGAATCCAAACTAATGACCTTCAGCTCCTATTATAATCAATGGGGGAAAAATACAAGCACTGCCCAAGCATAATTCATCTGAACTGTCTTAGATACCTATCTCAGGCATTTACGTCCTGCAGCTACACAAAGGAAAATGTTAGAGTGTTTCACTATAAATAATGTGTCAGTGCCTAAGTAATAATCTCAATTTTCATCATAATCTCTTGTAATTTCATTTTCTTTTAAATAAATATTTACTTGACATTTATGGATTCAAAAGCTCATAATAAGGGAAGAATCAGAGAAAGCTTGTCTCCAAGACCCATTAAAGTGCCTCCCCCTCTCCTACAATACTTATTGTGAAAATAACACAATACCAGTGACAATAATTCTAAAAAATTAAAATAATACCACAGTGGTCACTAAACAATTCATAAAAATCATAAGAGTATTTGAGAAGAGAGAAATTGGAAAAATACTTGACTGGGCTGTACAATATTTATTGTCATTAAATTAAACTGACAGTTAAATGAGAGAAGAAATAAAGTAAGTTTCCTCAGAATAAGCTAGTTAGTTTTTCTGCTTCAGTTTCCCTAGTCATACATTGTTTTTTATTAAATAGTAGTAAGATTAAGAATGTACCTTAAATGATCAATATGAAATGTATTATAAATTCTATAGCAGAATGTTTTCCCACCAAGAGTGAAATAAAAATACATTTCTGCTGGCAAATGATTTATGAATAGATCAGACCTTGGGTTAGGCAAGAATATATCATAAACTCCCACTTTCTTATATTGCAGTAGACACAAACACTATTTACTTTCCCTGTAATTTTAAAAATTACTAAAAGATTTGAAAGCTCCTACTGCTTTTTCAGTCTATAAACTGTATACTATAATCAGTGTATCATTTCAATAATACACAAATATAGACCTGCTTGTACACAGCATCTCACTTCTATCCCTCAGGAAGCTGGAAACTAGGAAGTTTACTGGAATCCTCTACACTGATGTGCATTAGAGGTGAAATACTAATTATTAAATCTTTCCTATTATGGTCTAGTTTTCAGATACCCAGAAGATATTTAATCCCTTTGGTATTTCCCATATTATTACCCCTGGTTGTATATTATGCACTGCAAAAATTAAAACACTTCATTCCCTCCTAAATATTTTTTTTTTCATTTCTGCTACTGTTAATACCTGAGGCAGAAACATATACATATGAAAGACTACCTTAGTCTTGTCACCAGCAGTTGTCACACTTCTTTCCTCTTCCATGCAAATATATAGACATGTAGCTTTGAGGACTTTAATCCCTGACATCTAATGCACAGGCACATATCAGCACATATCCTGAAAAATCAGCTTTGCTGAAGTCCATTTGCATAGAGGAAAGGACTTGAGGCAATTCACAGACTGACTGCATTCTTTCTACAGAAGAAAAATATTAGCATATTTGGGAGCTGAGCTTACTCAACAAGGTTGAGTAAGGTTCAGTCCTTCCCAGTTCCCCTTGTTGGTCAAAATCAGGAGTCAATGACATGAAAACCAATGTGGTAGACTGAAAATGAAATTTTTTATTCGTGCCTCTACTAATCTTGATCATTGTGGACTGTAAACTAAGCCTTTTCAAAACTTTTTCTCATAGCAAGTCACTCATGATTTAGGCATATATAAAATTACCGATCACAGTCTACAGTTCTGTAACTTCATTTATCCCCCAAAGCTACCTTTAAAAAAACAGATACTAATGAGGCAGACTGAGAGAAATAAATGTTGAAGGAGATGAGGTGGCAGAGCAAAAACTGAATATGCTGAACTTTGTAAAAGTTATACACTGCCTTGTTTGCACATATCATAATCTCACATTTAAATCTAATGCTGTTTTATGATTTTTACCCTTTATAGTGTCAGTCTATTGGGTAAGTGTACCACCTCCCTACATTCTGAGCTTATGCTCACAAGCCAAAGACTTCCCATTATTACATACTCAGCTCAGTAACATTTTTTCTCAACTAAACAAGAGGTGTTTCCCATGTTAACGGTATGCTCAAAATTCAGTCTCCATGTTAGTGGAGCTTCCCACTGAAACTCTTGGATTTGTGTGGAAAGTAGTTTTTATTGCTTCATATTGCAATAGACCCTTTTGTGTTTGTGGATGAAGACATACCAGAGTGCAGGAAACCACCTCTATTTCTGTTTCCCTGTATACTGCACCTGAGAGAAGTGGAACAATAATTAACAACCTTGCAGGCTTCTGCAAAGCCTTCTGCTTCACTCCTTGGTTGTTTCAGCTAGGACTGCAATTGGAAGACGCTGGTCCCAAACCACTCATTTTCGCCTTGCATCTTATGCTGCATGTATGTGCCAGCTAACACCACATCTATTTTGTGTTTCAGATCCAGTGCACACACACATACAGCCCCTTCTGGTGTTTACTATCTCCCACACACCCCTGGGGAGTGTGCAAGGAAGAAATTATCAGATCTTAATGGTGTCTGGTTTATACATTTTGCTTACCGTAAATCCATCCAGGGATTTACAAAAACCTTAGGACTTTTACAGAAATCAGCCAAGAATTTCTGCTTTTTCCTCACTTCTGTGTGAGTCAGCTCATGTAGAGAATCATCATCCCTATAATAAAAATGATTTTTTGCATTCTTTCTTCCTCAAGGATGTCATTTCCAGGGACTGTGGAAACAGCAGGCAGGTCTTTACCTTGCACTGGGTTCTGGCACAGGGATGGACTGCTAGGCTCCCTCACTGGAAATCAAATGATATTGAGTTGTGTTTCGGGGTTATTTGAAAGTTGAATACTTTCCTGAGGAATTGTTTCTGCAGTGATTGCCAATTTTCTGCTTGAGAGGTTTATGATCAAATAGTTTCTGGCAGGAGTTTTTTGTCGGGTTCTTTCAACTGCTGGTTTTCCGAGGACATTTTCTAGTGAATGTTCAAGTTTCTTCTGCCGTTTCTGTTAACATTTACAGAACAAATTTCAGCACCTGCTAGAAGATGTGAAGCACTGATAACACATAGATGGAGAGGATATGGGATCAGCTGTGTCAGGAAATAATAAATAGAGTACTTTGACTACACAGCAGAATATAAAGGTACAAATCCAATGACAGATGCTAAATAATCTAACATTAAAAAGAAAAGGCTTGATATTTATTTTAAACTAACTTCAAAAGGGACCTGAATGGCTAGTAGGACACATCTGTGCCAAATATCCTCCCAGGGTGAGTTCATTTCTAATGCAGTTTCCACAAAGTACATGCTGAGGTCATTTTTAGACATCTGAGCATAGCTGTTATAAAACCAAATCTAAATTATAATATCTATGCTGAGATGTATTTGTGAAATCAGGGGCAACTAAAAAACTACAGTTAACTCAGCACACAGTAGGCATAAAAAACTTGAATATGCTGGGGGAGTCAACATGATGTGAGACACACTGAATAACCTGGCACTTGCACGAGGCAATATTATAATAATAATAATAACTATTTGACTCCTTTGCTGTATGCAGCAGAAGGCTAAGTAAATGAGACACACTTAAGTTAATACTGGACATAAAAATAAGCCATTAAGAGGCCATTCTTATATCATTTGCATTTACAAGGAAAGCTGTTTTAAAACATACATACTTAGAAAATTGAGACTCACTGTGGAGACCTGAGATAAACTGAAAAAACCTGTAGTTAGCATTATTCTCTTGAGATAATCCCAGCACCTGAGGCAGTGGGATGGCCATTACAGTGGTGAGCAAGCAACTTTATTCATTGTGGATTCTTCCATTTGACATTTATTTTAAATTGGTTTTGGTTTTCTTCCTAATTGAATGTAATGCTTGTGAGAGTTGCGCTGACAAGGTTGGAAAATTAAGTTCAATATGCTCGTTCCTAAAATCATCAGAGCAAAGGAAGAGACTGTGCAGCCGTGCCCAGCTAAATATGCCCTCTGTGTTGTAAGATGGGGGAGAAACTGTAAGCATAACTCAAAAAATATTTCTGTTTTCTCTGATGTAAATACCTGGTTCCAGCAACCGCATTAAAACGATGTATTTACAGGGTAAATAAAGCTTTCATTCACTTTCAGAATCAATTGTACCTAACCTAGAGATCTATCTGTAAATCATTGGGTTTTTTGTAATTGTTATTATAATTGTCAGCCTTATCTCTATTATTATTATCTCCCCTTTCAGAGCCAACAGACAACTTTGTGATAGACTATGTACTGTGTGTATATATTTAGAGAGAGAACATATGTGCTACAGTAAAAGACAGGCCCCACTCTGGGGTGGACTAAGGCTACAGCTCAGAAATCCTCTATGGAGAAAATCCATTATGCACAGTGAAAGCCCTTTCTCAAACCATTATGGTTCCATTCCTGAACAAGATCGATGACAGATGAAGCAAGACCATTTTACACATGACATAAAGCACAGACAAATGAAGTGACTTGCCAGCACCCATCTAAAGGTAGGAATTAAGTGCAACCATTTTGGAGCATCGCAAACATATCTTTGTTATACTTATTTTGAGTGGATCTTTCCTTCTTTCTCTTTTCCTTTCTGCCCGTGTGCAACCCTACTTTATGTTGTGTACTCTGCTCCTTCTAACATGACAACATCTGGCTCATGGGAAGCTTTGGGTAGACTCAGATAACACAGCCTCCCTGCCTCCCTTTTCCCTCTTCTGTCCAGGCAAGTATGTCCCTCTTTTCAAGGTTTCCTCAGCCTCTGGGGTCAGTCCCCTTGCACAACAAAAAAACAGTATCTAGATTGTTTTCTCACTTTTCTCTTATCTACTCTCTTTCTTCATTCCTTTTTCAGTGCACACTTTCACCCGTCCCATGCCAACATTGCCATAGGAGACAGAAAAATCTTTCTCTGTTCACCGTTTACTGCATTTTGTTCCTGCTCTGTAGTTGTTTCTCTACCCACACTATTGAGAGATCTATTTTAATTTTCTTGTAGCCATCACATACTCAAATTATTTAGTTTCAGCTTTGTGGCTTCTTATAGGAATCTGTAGGTAGTGTTTAAAATAAAGTTTCCACATCTTTGAGCAACTTTCTCTTGATCTGTTCAGATATAATATCAGTGATTACTATGATAATCCTAAAGTGAGAGATCATCCACCTTACTGTACCTTACCTCTTACCAGTATTTTGGTATGTACCATTCTCTATTCCCAAATTTTGTCTTAGCCAAATCAAAGACAGAAATAAAGACAATTAATGAATTGACATAATAAAACACTTGCATTTTATCTTTTTCAAGCACTTTTTTTGCCAAATCTAAACCAAAGGGAGGACAACTTATAAATGCTAAGAGATAATTAGTGATGGGGCAAAGATGACAGGAGGACACTAAGCTTTTACAGCAGGGGAGCAAACATTGCCTTCCAAGTAAAGGCTGAGGCAGTATTTCAGTTAATTCTCCTCAACAGTGAAAAATCTGTTCAAAATAAGCCAAACAAGAAAGCACAAGGTCCCAGATGAATATACTTATTACTTTCTGTAACCTTCTCAGCAAAGCTATCAAGGCTAATGGTAGCATTAATAGGAGAATGCAAATCAAAAGCAATCCCTGGAGCAGTTTATATCTAGTCAGCAAGAGGGAATGCAAGCTGGTCTCTGAAAATTAACACCTTGTCAGACGGGAATAATGATGAGAGAAACTCAGGATTACAGTTTGGTATTTAAAACAGATATACCAAGACACCCTACATTTTCTTCACTGGTTTTCTGTTACAGTACTATGATTTTAATAAATGAGCAAGTCAAAGATCAGCCCCTGCTAATTGGGATGTAGACACTTGCAGGTCTGTCTGCTGTAGAGAGTCACTAATTCTAAATTACTGCTTTCGAACTTGATGTTGGGAGTCATAGTTACAGCACCATGTATGAATCATAAAGCTTCAGAGGAGATCACTGTGAAGTCTGCTGTAATTCACATACCAGGGGGGAAAAAAGAGGATACACTATACTGCATAGTTTTTCATAATTAAATTGTTCTTATGCCACCAGTCACAGGAACAAGAAAAAGAAGCTTCTTAATGGCAATGATATTCTAATAAAACAAAAGAGATACGTATTCAGTCCTTCCGGGAATGTAGAGCTGGGTGCCTTAAAATTGGCTGTTACCAGTTGAAACTAATGGTAGTTTCTTGCTGAATAAGAACTTATTCAAAGCATTAGGTGAAATGCTACCATTCTGGCATGGTGTGAAAAAGTATTTTAGTTTTGTGAATAACAAAATTATTCACAGCTTTAAACTTAAGGACTGGGACAAGGTCTGTAGCAAATTGCAGGACTGAGCCAATAATCTCAAACATAATAATAAATATCTCTGTGTCAGGACATTTTGAAATTAGATTTTAGAAGACTGACAATTTTATTTTTTATTTCTATGTTTCTTTTTGTATTCTTTAAGTTAAAGTTTTACTTTTTTTTTTATGTTACTGAACCAAAAGCTTTTGCAATATGAGCTTGATTCTTGGCACCACCTCTCCCACTGAAAATGCATACTTTCAAGATGGCCATGTAATTAACTGTAACTATACTGAGAAAGAAATGTCAAAAGAAGTATTTTTCATATTCGCCATACCTATTATATATAGAAATCTGCCTATGTCTGTCTATGCTATCACACTGGGCAAGGAACACAGTTTTACCTTCTGCAAAGATGGACCACCTTTGTTACCTTCCATGAGGAGACAGGGAATTAGTTTATTTACATATGACTTACTGTACCTTTTTCTTGCCTTTCTAAAGTGACATAAAAGATCTTACAGGACTGCAGTATGTGCTGCATGGTTATTGGTGATAAGTGATGCACTGCTACAAAAGTTTACTGTACTTCAAATATTTACCCTATACCCCTCATCATCCTGTCTATGCCACAAAATCTAAACTCAAGAACATGTTTATAGAGTCTTTACTCAGATGCTTATAAAACAGCTATATCACATTTGTATGCTTTTTTTTCCCTAGTGAAAAAGCAGACCTACAACCTGTGATGTCTGCCAGTCATAACCACTGGTAAATGCACATCATGCAGATGCATGCATAGACAACACCACAGCTCCATAAATGTCAGCCCTCCTCTGAAGGCATTTTGTGAAAGACCAGTTGCTGTGAATTACAGATTTTCAGTTTGTTGGAAATGTGAAAAAAACAAAACAGTGGAAAATATGTAAATCACACATTTCCTTGACACAGGGTGCCCAGAACAAACACAGGACGGGATGGAGATCCAGTGATTTGTGTTCGTCGTGGCACCAAGGAGGAATGCGAAGCGAGGTGGAGGCCGCGCGGTCCCGTTCTTCCACTTATCTCAAGGCCTGCTCTACCCCCTTCTCTCAAGGGACGGTTTTCGCAGTAACCTGCCGACCTTGTCTCTCATCCTCCCTCTTTTCCCACAAAAACCAGTGAACCCCTCACACCAAGGAATGTGCTGTGTCGTTATTCAAAAGATAATGGCTTGACTGCAGTCCCACCCACTCACACATACATACTAATATAAACACTACCCCGAGTTTGTATCTAACTCGGAGGAACGATAATCCAACACCAAATTGGAGGGACAGATCAACAGGTTTGTGTTCCTTGCCCCTCCCAGAAAGGATGCCTTTTGGTAAGATTTGAGCCCTTGGCTATGCCAAGTGATTAGCTGGGAATTAAGCGGGTGTGATTGCAGTCTTTTTTATTTTTGTGTAGTACTATATAGCCAACCTGCAGTTTATGCATTTATTGTAGGCAATCTTAAAGAGTCTGTAGATGTTGCATAAGAATAAACCGTACTATTGGTGAACCTGACTGCTTCTCTCGAATGCCACCGGACCTACAGCACACGGGCTGTTCGTGCATCTGGTGTCAGGCCTACAGTTATGGCTCTAATTGAATAAACTGTTCTGTTTGTGAACCTGACTGCTTCTCTTGAATGCAACTGGACCTACAGCACATGGCCTGTTTGTGCACCCAATGTCAGGCCTATAGTCACGGCAATAATTAGCATACCTATTAAGAAACAAGTCCAGCCGCCCCTAGCCCCTCTAATCTCTGAGGAACAGCTAGAATGCAAGGGGATTCATCTCTTATCAAATTAATTCACCACTTTAAATGCAACACAGTTCTTGAAAAAAAATTGCCTTGTGATACAATGCTGATGTTATCTGACAACCAGTGTTAACTCTCTTCTTAACTACTTCAGTCATCCTTGTAACCCAGCACAATAGTTGTAGTTGAAGCACTTGTGTATGGTCTGCGCTAGGTGATATGAAGACACTGGCATCAGCTTCTGGCTGTTTTGACATGAAAACACCTAGCAGCAGCTATGTAAGTTCCCCCCTAGTGCCTTGCTCCTGCTGTAATCTCACAGAAGCGTTGTGCCACCTGTGCTGAACATGTGACAGGACATGATGGGAGATGACATCACCTCTACCATACCAAACCTGATTAAAATGAGGTTGACCTGGCAAACTGCACAGTCTTTGGGGAGCAAGGCTCTTTCCAACTTCCCAGACACCCAAAGAGCGCTAGACTCTGCCACGAGAAAGAGTTAAAGCCCAAACCTGACTGGGAACACTTCTGCAGGAGATGATGTCACCAATCTCCCAGTTAAATCTGGGAATTCTTCTCCGTGGTCCTCAGTCTTTCATTTGTAACTGAGAAGGGCTGCTGAAGGAGTAATCATCCCTTCCCTGAGGCCATTCTGGCACTATGCAAAAGACACATCGGACAGCTGCTGGAAACTCATTGACTAATATCACAGATTCTTAATCATCAGGATCTACCCAGGATTTTAAGGTTGCCTCTCGAGTTTATTCTTTACTGAATACCAAAAACTATATGTGCAAGTCTAACAAGTTTCCACAAGTCTAACTATGACATGCACTTTAGCCCTTAACTAAGTATTAATCACATAGAATCTCTTTAATAACAAATTGTCCTAAAATCATCTAGTGCCACCTACATTTGCAGGTAAAGACTAAAATATTGCTATAATTGCTAGATTATTACTAAAATATTAATAGCATATTTATTGCCAACTCTACCACTTTAAAACCCAATCTGGGAGTGATCTTGCAAACATGAAAATAGTCCCGTTGACTAGATATTTAGTACAACACAGAGGTAATAATAGGACCCAAAGAGCATTTGATTTTTAAAGAAGAAAAATCGTATGTATCAGTTATTTATTTATTTATATATAAAACTGAAGACACTTTTAAATATGTTTTAAAAATACAGCAGTAGTATTACAAGTACACAGAAGTGGCAGTGATCCAAAGATATCTTCTGGGAGATTCAGGGAAAAAAACAAGCAGACATTGTTAACAGGGTTTTTTCTAATGTAGTTTGAGTCCTCTAGAAATTTTGTCTATAGAACTTTTGAAATTTCTGTGAGCCAGCTATTGCCTCAGTGGAGCAATAGGATCCATTGTTAAGAGTGATTGAGAAACCTGTAGTAGTCAATATGAAAACTGTAACCCTTCAATATAACAGGAAAGTTTTCAGTCCAGAACTTATGAGATCCCCTGAGTATAGCTGTGAAGCATATACATTTCTTAAACTACTGCTATTTGGTCCAAGGAGCTTACAAGTCTAGTTTCTTGCCAAGCCCTTCAAGCTAAGTCTTGCAGGTCTTAAATTCTACATCAGAGACTCCACTCTATGCTCATAATTTTTTTTTTTTTTTAGGAAATAAAAAGATTAGTGTTCATACTGCAGACTCCAGGAAGGTTCTGATTTGTTTGGAACTGTGACTGATCTCTGCTGTGTGTATGTAGAACTGGGACCAGATAGGCATTTTACTTAAAGTAATCAGAACTCAGACATAACAAACTTTTTATGCTAGACAAGATATTACTGTATTTTTATTTAGAGGTAAGAAAGAATAAGAATCTTGATTTGAGGATATTTTCTACAACTTCAAAGTCAGGTTAAAATTCCTCATCCTATCTCATATTGTTATTTGCAATGCATACAGTCAGGGCATATTTAAAGTAGATCTTGAAGCAACATCTGTATACTATCATGCCATGCCCAAGAGAAATACCTTTCTCTGTCCTTTCTGGGTCCTGACTTTTTTTTTTTTTTTTTTAATTATTATTTTTTGAGTCCAAAGTCCACATTTGAAGCAGGAATGATTTGTAGAAATAACAGAAAGATTCATGAATGCAGGAAAGAATCAGAACGACAATTCATCCAGTGAAGATAAGGGGAATCAGGGAGCCCTGATATTAAGAAAATGTTTTTTTGGACTATCACAAGGAAAGCTCTTCAAGGAGAGGAGTATTTATTTTTATAATTATCATCTGCATTAGAAAGGATAATAATGATTTAATAATAATTCTTCTTCAAAGAGTATGGAGAGGTCTGTAGCAATCAGACACTATTGTGTTAGGCATGATGTAAACTTAAGTAAATGTTAATGTCAGACATGAGGAATATGTCTATACTGCTAAACAAAAGGGACCATGGAACAAGGCTGAACACCATATCCCTCATCATGTCCAGATGGATATACTTAAATTTTTTGAAGCGCGTAAGTTACAAGCATGCTTCTACAGAGTGAGGGAGAAGCATTGATATTCAGACAGTGTTGTAGACCCCAAAACCATCTGGCCAAATAAGCTGGCAGTAGAGGAAATGATAAAAATCTGACCTTGTAACAAAGACTGTTTTACTCACACTGAATCTAATTTGGTGACAAGACAAGCTATCCAGAAGCAATTTCAAAGAGCACAGCACGTAGGAGGGCAAGGGAAGGACTAGTTGACTGTGGTGGACATGATGAAGCTTCTCACTGGTCAAAGACAGTTCTGAGAGGCATTTATGAGCTTATAAACACAACTGGTGGGGCAGAAGAGTCAAAAGAAGAAAACAACATAAAAGAAGGCCCTCTTCTAGGGCAGGACAGAGACCAGAACCAAGAAACTCTACCAAAGCCCAGAGTGGACACAGACCTGGAGGGGCTCAGGTCCAAGCATTACACTTTGGACACATGACAGCTCTGCTCTAGGAGCACTTATCCTTAATCAGTATGGAGATATGCCACTTAACCTCATGGCCAGAGATCATTCATTCTCTGGCACATTTGTCTTAGCAGGATAGATAGAGAGATGAAGTAAAAAAATAGATGAGGAGAAAAGGAATAAAAAAAAAAAGTTAAGTAACCTAAGATATTTTTGCACAGATACATAGCAAATCCTCATTTCACCCGTGATTCTAATGACCGGCTCAAATGTTCAGAAAGGTGCAAAGCTTTCACATACTTTACAGTTTCCAGAGGAGCAGGCAGCGGTAATAGACTGATGTTCTATCCTTTATATGTCTATTAAAAACAGTTTTCTCCAACCTCTGAAACTCTAATCATGGCCAATCAAATTGAAAGTTACTTGGTCTCTTGGGGATGGGATCCCCTCTAGGCTGGCCTCCCTGATGATGCAATTCAGTATAGACCAGTTTCAAAAGACTCAAAAACATCAGGAAAGCCAACAGACAAAATGCAAAAATAATGAAGTGTCTGTAGTGTCATGTTGACACATGAACATAGACACACATGCTGAATAGTTGCAATACAAATGCCCATAGAACAGCTCCACCTTACAACACTGCCGGGCCAACAGACCTGCTCACCAGAATGTGCTGTAAAAACTGGTATAAAACCTTTCTGTGACTGTGTATGAACACTGTATCTAGTGAACGAATTAATTCTTTAAGACTCTCCTGTCAGGCAGAGGAAACACTAATAAACAAGTACAAGTTTAACAAGAAAAATATCTAAAGGAAAACCATACAGTGCTGTCAAATAAGAATACTGAATGCCTTAAGGTTAATTTTGTATATAGCTTAATTTTTCATCAGTCATCTGATGCACTAGAAAGTCTGGTGTTTGCATTTAATTTTCTATTTTTTTTTTACTCTGTTGCACTTAAATCACCTCTAATTTGTGCAAACATTTACTTAATACCTACCGTAAATCATGAAACAAGGAGTGCTTACAAGACAGCAGTTAAAACAGAGCTCCTTCTCTCTTGGGATGCCATTACTTCTGCAAACATGGATTCAGCCTCTCACAGCATGTGGAAAATATGCCAAAGAAATATAGGTAAATGTTAGATTTACCCTCTGGTGACTTTCTCCTGCATATCATAGGAATAGTAGTGGCCACCGAGGAACACAGGTGAGATGCAAAAATATTTAAGTCACTTACAGAGCTGGAATGAAACCTGGCAGCAGTATTGTTTCATTATTCTGTGAAACATGAGACAACTAGAAGTGTTTCATGTTTTTTCACTGCTCATGCTGTATTAGACATTCAGTAGGTAGCAGCTGTGCAATACCACTGTAGTCTCAGATTTGTCTGCATTCCCATACCACATTTATTTTCTCATATCATAACTTCTGTAAACTTTTCACCATTTGTTGCAAATTTCCCAGGCTTTTCTTTCTCTACATTTAATAGGCAAAGGCAAATCAATCTTTTGGAAAGGAGAAGAGAATGACATATAGCAAATGTGAAAACCTATGTGAAAAACACTGAATAGTAATACAAAATTTACCATAGATTTTAAAACAACACTAAAAAACTAAAAGTTAGAGCTTCCAACACACTTGCAATGTTTCGGTACTTCATTTGTATATTACATACTTCCTCACCCCTTTTGTCTAATTGTAGGATTGGGACTGTCCTTTCTGTACAGGTATTTTTTTCTGTAGTGTCTAACTGCTGCATCAGAGGATTGAAACTTTTTGAGGTACTCTAGAAGTGAAACAAACAGACAAACAAACAATTTAAGCACATTCAAGTGGAGAAATAACAACAGATAGAATAGAACAAATTACTTACGGACATTCAGTGTCTAATTACAGTACAGCTTGTTATATCTTAATACAGTGCCTCTGACAGCCCCCACTAAAGCAGTTGGGTGGGTTCAGATTGCTGCAAAAAGCCATGTTGAAAACACTAAGGAAAGGCTAATAACACAAAAATCTCACATCTTTGTAATTGAGACACAGTTTGTCATCACGATCAGTAGTTATATAGCACCAAAGTCATCTTTGAGATTCAGATTCTGTCACAGATAAAATGTTTGGGATTTTTATGTTATTGTGAAAGAATAATGAAAAATGGTAGTTGATCTGTCGTGAGTTTTTTCACCAAAGCTTCACTATGAACGTTTCGGGTTTGAAAGATATTGATACCTGAAGAAATTTTAATTTGTCTATAAAAACTGTAAAGATGAAAAAAACCCAAGGTTCTATAACTTTTTTTTTTTTTTTTTCCATATTTATATCTGTGATCAATGAATGGGGAGAAAATATTTCTCTTGTGGAAAATCTGAAGTAAAATGTCCCTGTGAAAATTTCCATTTAATTGGTAAGATTAATTTTTACCATTTTACCAGCTGTACCAAACAACTGTGTAGACCCAAGCTGAACTTGGCATTAGTGCAGAGATTCCTAGAAAATACTCCTTGGTCCATGCTTCGTTTTGCGTAAGCCGGATATATAGAAGTTGTTAAACATGAAAACTACATAGTTGGCCACCCTATGCTGTGCCAAATTATGTGGGCTATCTCTATCAATTTCACAAAAAAGTTGGTGTTAAGTTAGCCAGCCCTGCCATACATCACTTGTTAAATTAGTCCCGAAGAGAAACTTATGTCCCTGTGCTATACCTGGGAAGGTCACTACCAGGAGTTGAAAATGAAGAAGTAGTAATAAACACCATAAAATAATTTTACACAGATGAGGCTTAAATAAAAATAAAGTAAGAAATTGGTTCTTTTGAAACTAAATAAACTAGTTTCTATAAACAGAAACAGGTTAAATACTTACCATTATTCAATAATCCTGAGGATTACAAAAAAAGGACAGAATTGAAGAGTCCTGTGAGAGAGACGGGAAAAATGAAATCAGAATATCCACATAGGGCAAGAAGCTATAGTCTGTGAAGGAAGGGAAGAAAATACTTTGGCTTAGTACTACATCAATTCAGGCTGTGCTGAAAAAAACAACAAACAATCCCAGAATAATTAAAGTCAAAACAAAAGAAAAATTCAACAACCTTTAAGATTTAGTGTAATTTATATAAATAGAAAAATAATAAATCTATAGTTTTTATTAGGAGATACAATCTTGGTTTCTAATCAGTGTAAGTGAACTGATCTTTTTACATTGTACACCTGTGTTATAAATCTTTGATTGTTTTTTAATTAGAAAGTATATATTTAGGTAATAAAAATAACCATACTATTTTTGCATATAAATTAAGCTTAAGAGGGAAAAGAGATTGATCAAGCTGCTGTTATTATGAGACAGATTTTTAGCCTCAGTTTAACATTTTTTCTATTAGCATTCCTCTCACTAGTAAATATATATGCAAAAGATAGTGGATGGATCTTTAGCTAGTACAAACTGGAATTGCTGTATAGTCTTCACTACAGTCACACTGATTTACACCATCTTAGCATCTGGCTTATAGTTTCTATTACCATTTTTCTATTAGTTGATGCTGTCTCAATTTTCTCCAAAGCCAGAGAGATCTAAGTTATAATAGACAGTTACTTATACTATTGGTAGATAATAGAATAAAAGGAAATGGGTCTAATGACTTCCTTAGCACTTTATGGGTATGCAGCAAAACAAAGACAAGGGTGTTACTCTAACGAGACTGCAATCTATATTATATATAGGCTAATAAAATCCTCTATTCAAATTTCCCAGTGCTTCATATTCTTAAGTCCTTTGAGATAACTGCAAACTCTTCTGACTGAGACGTTAGGAGGGAATAGTGACCTGGAGCTGAGATGGATCAAGGACAAACAGGATTTGCTGAGCAAGCAAAAAAGTTGAAAGAGTCTGGGATCTAGTAAAAGACAAAGAGAGTTATTTGGCTAACTTGGATAAATGATTGAAAAGTATGGAGAAGCTTGCTGCTAGAGCTTAAACCATTTGGACAGATGAACTGGAAATGGAAAAATAACAGGGAGAAGAACTGTATGAGAGACACGTTGGCATCCAAAAGGATGGGAAATGGCCAGAGGAAGTGACACTGATAAAAAGAGACAAGAAGGGAGCATGGAGGTGATCTGAGACTGATTAAAAACTCAGATTGAGACTAGAAGGAAGGGAGTTGGGCATTGGATTAGCTGAGAAAGGAGCACTGGACATGGATGGGCCAGTGGGACAGGTATGACATATCTGAATGCAGGTTGAGACAGCACAGGTAAAGAAACCAAGGGTAGGAAGAACTCAGGAGAGAGAAATAGAGTGATTAAGAGATTCAAGCTCTTGGGGAGATAGTCACAGGGCTGAAGAAACTCCTATAGAGCCCCCGGGGGAAGCCACAAATCCCAGCTCTGTGGTCTGCTGGCATTTATAAACCCACTCTGCCCAGTACACAGGAAGCACTGACAAACAAAAAATCTGCCCCAAATTTCCCCCCAAAAATAGTCACTGCATATATCTCATACATCTAGAAACTTAAACGCTGTGAATACAATGGAGAATTGCATACATTTTTCACTTCTAAATATGGTTCTGGGGAGGGGAATGTTCCAGACATCTCTCCTTTCTACCTATTCTGAGGCTGAATATTGTTTCATTACGGTTAACATGAAATTTGCCACAGCCTAAAACCATATGCTACATAGCAGAACAATCTGCAAGATAAGAGAATCCTGTCTTAGTAAAGGCACTGTGTATAACACAGCTGGCCAAACTGCTAATGCTGTTTTGAAGAGATGCCACTGGGAAAAGCAAAAGTAAGGCACTGATATCTTCAAGACTACATTTTTTCCTGCTAAACTTCTTGTTTTTGAGTCAGTCTTTCCCTCATCCAAAACTTCTGCTCCAGCCACCAGGTCCAAACCCTGTTACACTTCACTCTAAATCACAGTACTAAGTTTTCAGATTACTCTAGAATTCACAATTTGCCCACATAGTACACTCTCTCTTCAGAAGCTGAGCACATAGACTATGGATCAGATTCTCCCCCATAGCCCAGCTAGCACAACCACTGTCTTTCACCAGGCCTTCATGCCTGCAAGGAAGAGCTGGGACAAGGAGGAGCCCTGGTGGGCCTTGGACACAGCTTGATGCTCAAGGGACCAGCAGCCAGGATGCACTGCAGGATGCACCAGCTCAGTCCAGATCCAGTCTGTAGGAAACTCTTTTACGAGGTTCACATCTGTAAATAGTCCATATAGTGGCCAGCAGTGTAAATGATTTCACTCTCCTTTCTTGATGTTGGCATTATTGTTACTGCCTAACAACACTATTGCTATCTTTTGGTAAAATAGAAATCCTTTCATATAAGTTTGCTCTATTTTAAACCCAGGAACATTTACAGTTGTGGTCAAAATATCACATGTGAGAAAGTCTGGAAAACCTACACTGGTTTGCTGAAAATATATCTTGCTTATTACAGCCTTGTAGTTATCAGTGTTTGGTGAGCGATTTGGGAATTACTGATCTAGATGAAACAGGAACAATTTTTAGTAAGCGTCATAATGGAATAAACACCAAGTGAGAGTGAGAGAGTCAGTGAAATGATTGAAAATTCATGAAGGAGAAGTGTCTTGACAGCTTACCAGAAAAATCCATTAAAACCACAGTCCTTTAGATCAGCTTCTTTCACATCTGAGCACTTCAGCCCATACAGTTTTTTTCTTTAATTGTCTTTAAACATTTTCCAATGATCAGTTGGAAATTATGCTTTTGTCTTGCTGTTATGATTTCTTAAATTCTTAGAAAAGATTACTTTTTAAAGAAGTTTTTTCTTCTTGCCAGGGTTTTTGGTGTGCTTGTTGGATGATAAGAGAAACTGGAGAAGTCTGTTTTGCATACAATAGCCCTGAACTTTTCTCCTCAAAAAAGTTGTTATGATTGAAATGTTGAAGACTGCTATTCGTACTGAAGGAGAAATGGAGGCTTGTTTGTTATAGCAGCACTCCGACAGACTTACTTGAAATAAAAATGTTGTGTTGCTTTTGCAGCACTACTGCTTGAGTGACTGACAAACCTGTCACAGCACTTCCACAAACAGAGCAGAGAAAAGGCACACATTTGCAAGTGGATAGTTTTCACAATAATCTTATACTGCTGCCCAATTATTCCCTTTCTTAAAGAATAAACCTTGTTCTCCAGATATGACTAATAACCCTCTGAATATTTTTTTTTCATCTAAAGTTTAATGGCTTCCATGTTTATATTTGCAAAATTCCATTACATTTATGAGAAATCACATATCTTTTGAGCCACTTGACATTTGTTTATTATACCCATTTTCATCTTTTTTACTTTGGAGTGGTTAATTCTTTGGCACAATGTACTTCTCATAAATGCCTCTGTGTTTTTTTCATGAATTATATATAATATATAGATAGGTTTGTGGGCGTTTTAATGAGTTTGCATAAAAAGTTTTTAGTTGTGAAAGGACTGACTGAAAAGGAGCAGAAGATTAGGAAAAGCTGCCATCTCCTTAAAGTGAAGGTTTGAATTTATGGATGACAGAAGAGACAAAACAAACCTTATTTCCCTCTGCATTTAGACTTGTTCCCTTTTCTCTTTCAACCAACTGCCATGGCCTTCAAGCCCTCCACTTTCTGACAACTTACCAATTGCTTGCCAAGAAACTAAGATGGTTTTAAGCTGCTGTACTTTGGAAGTCTGTTGAATCTCTTTGGTCTCTTGACTGCTGTGATGCTGAAAGGAAATTGCACTTTTAAGCAGCTTTTGTTTCATAATTCAAAGGTGGTGGAAACAAACAATAAATTAAAAAGGTCTGAGACAAACAGATCAGAGAGATTACCCATATTGATAAAGACTAAAAGAAAATGTACTAGAATCAGTGAAAGGATGGAGCAGCTACAAGCTCCATCAGAGTAGATGAATCTCTTTAGAAATGTAAAAAAAAAAAAAAAGAAAGAAAGAAAACTCAAATGACATTTTCCTCTGCATGTAATGAGGAGCAGTAAATGGAAGACATCAGGTATTTTTCATGGTCGGCTGGTTCCACAGCATCTGATTTGTCTAATAACTTGTACAGAAACTTAAGTAGTACCGCTCCCCATTCTATAAATATATTTCACATGCATCCAACTTTTATCAGATGAGACTAAGGGAAGGTGAAAAACAGAGGACTTTAAGACTGATTGAGACTCAAAAAGTCCACCTTACATCTTCTAAAAACCTAGTTACTAGTAGGGTTTAGAATAAAATAACTCAGAATAAGACTATGTAGAGATGAAGATTTCATCCTCTGCCTTTGGCTGTACAATGTAAGTTACACATTTCTGAGAAGACTCTGACCTTCAAACTGCAAGTGAATCTCTAAAAGTACATAAAAAAGCCCAGGAACCTATGGCAGAAGGGCCACAAAACTCAGTGTACAAGATGAACAGAATAATATGTGGTGTGGTACTCTCTCTGACAGAGCACTGGCTTAGGCAATGTCTAGAAAATAGGAAACGTAATAGAATAAAAGGAGCCACATTATTTCTCACAATTTCTGAGTGCTGTACACAGCCAAGGAGAATTATGACAACTCTGTTAGAATGTAAGAGCTCCTCACAGAGCAATAGACAGTGCTCCCACAAAAGTTGAGTTGACAGCCCACATGAAAGCAAGTGAAAACGCATTTTTCCAAGCTGGGTGTTGGCATATAAGTCACTGTGTTGTTACAGGATTGTTAACAATTCTGAAGTTATGCTTTGGGCAGTACAAGATAATATCAAATACTCTCTTCACATTTGACAAAATTGATAATTATATCATCATAAAAGGTATTCTTCCTACTTTGAAATTATGCCAGTGCTTTGAACATTCCCTGTAGAGCAAATAGTGATTTAAGGTAGCTATGGAGAAGGCAAGAGTTTGAGAAACTAAATAAGATGGCTTTAAAGAGGTCCTAGTCCTGAGGAACTGGGAGAGAAAAGTGAAAATCCTATAGACAACAGATATCCTCCAAGCAGAGCATTGCACAATCTGCTTTCAGCATCAAGATTAAAAAAAGAAGGCTTGTGACAGAAGGAACCAAATCAGCCTAACAATGGATTGATAAAAAACCTGCCATATCTGTTCCTTGGAGTGACTCTGGATATCCGAAATGCAACGAAAATGGCTTGCCAGCACTAACAACCGAAACTGGCAAATTGCCCTAACGGCACAATCTTATGCTTTCAGTTAAAAATATATGGCCTACACTTTGAAAACAAGCTTAGGAGAACATTAATAGCAACAAGCACATTCTCTAAAGCATATGATAAAACCACAATTATTCTGATTAAAAAAAAAAAAAAAAAAAAGAGCTAGATAAACTGTAGAGGTAGCAGCATTTTAAGACAGAGGAAACAATTAGTCTGTTGGCACAGGGTGGTTGGAAGCTCATGCTCATAGCCACTACTATCAAGCCAAAGAGAATTTCTCAAATCCAGAAGGAATTCTGTTTAAAGACAACAAAGAACAGTATGCTTAAAAGATCATATAAAGGTTGTCTAAGAATGTAAAAAAACCCCAAACAAACCAAAAACCAAAACCAAAACCCACCACAAAAAGCACAGAATAATATTTTATTCTGGCCTCTACTCAATAGTAGTACTGGGAAGCTATCAAGACACATGCTAAAACTAAGACCAGGATAAGCAGAAGAGTGTGTGCTGGTGGTGCAGGAAAAGCTGACCCAAAGTAAGTATACACATATACATATAGGATATGTGGGAAACTTTTCTTGCATGACTATTATTTAGTTTTCTGTGAAATAGTTTCTTCTGAAAGACAGACTGACCGCGCATGTCAAAGGTTACTGTTAGGTGCAGGATACCTGATGTAACAGTAACAATCTGCAGATTTAGTAAACATTAATTTAAACAGTCTTCATTAGCATTTATTTAGTTATTTCATGGAAAGTAAGTTTCCTAATTTTCATTAGTATCAGGAACCCTGACAGATTTGTATATTAAGAAGTAAAAAAGATTACAGGGTAAGAACCCAATTATATATATCATTTTTCAGGGACAGGGTGCATGGCAGATACAATGAAATACCAGTTGCCGCCTGACACTCATCTAACACAACACAAGGAACAAGGAGGTTTTTGACATCAGGAATTCAGCAAAGGAAAATTCAGTGTACGCAGAAATTTCAGAAGTCAAACACAGCAACAAGAGTTAGCATACTATGGGGTCCTGGAAGCAGTCATCGCTTCAAGTAAAATGGTGAAATATGAATTTCTATCAAATACTGTGGCTGCAGGCAGTGACAGTTGCCCGACGGCTTGCTCAAAGCCTTGTGAGGTTGTTATTGCCCCTGGACACACCCCGAGGAGGAAGGGACAACTGCAGTTTCACCAGCAAGCAGAAGATAAAAGTATGCTCAGTTTTGTCTACTAAGGTTGCACACAGATAAAAGTCACAGATATACAAGTAGGTCCCAAGACACTTTAATGCCAGAACAAATGAACATAGTACCAGAGTCTCTAAAGTTAAGTACTGCAATTCCAAGCATTACAATGCCTAGAATCTGATTTTATAACAGGACCTGCTTTTTGGGGCAGAAAAAAGAATAGCAAGAATAGCACAAACACAGATATTGCAGAAGAACTAAGGAAGGGAGAGGAGGAATTAAATCATACGAATAGAAGCTACAAGACCCTGTCCAAAACAGGATTAATCATATTACCTTCATGTGTTAACTTTTACCTCAGGTATGAGTGAGGCATAAAACCCCAAGATGGAGTCAGAGAGCGATTCAAGTTGTAGGAAGGAAATATATACTTTATTCTCCACCAGCTGATTAAAAAAAAAAAAAATCAGATAAATAATGATAAAAGTTACTGCTTTGCTGTGTGCCTGTTCAGACATATGTAACACAAAGGCTAATACATATAAATGTGTAGAGGGCTCCTTTTAAAGTCCTTTCTAATATTTTCCCTCCAGTGCTAGCAGAAGGAGTATGGAAATATTGCCTTCTCACCTAATTCATGGGGTGTTTGGAGGATTAATTAGTTAATGTTTATACAGTGCTTTGAAGATCACAAGCATGGTATAAGCACCAAGTACTATTGTAAGAGGCCACAAGAAGCAGGAAATGAGAAACCTTCATCTCATAAAAGGAAAGAGTTTGGTGCTTGTTAGCTATCAAGTGTTCCCCTCATTTGTTAGGTCTTTCATTCAGGGAGACCATCTTTATGTTCTTTATGTTGCTAAGGGTTACATTTCAACAGCTGTGAACTAGAACTAGTAACAATAGCTCTTCAGACCATTAGACAGCTGGAAAGAATATCATAATATTACTGCTACTCGACTGCACCTTTTTCTTCTTTGCAATGGAAAAAAATAGTAGGGAAGATTCAGTAACAACATGTTTTGAGTGTTATAATCCTGCCACTGATGTAACCATCCAAAAGTCTAAAATAGTGGTAGAGACTAAATGCCACAGACTGGAAGATATTTTCAGTAGCACATTCACCATCAGATGGAGTCTTTTAAGTCACAAACGCTTATCCTCTGAAAGATCAAGCACAATTTGCTGGCTTTCGAACAAGCTGCTGTTCACCTTTACAGGCACGCTAGGGTCAGACCTCAGAGCTGCAAGTGTGCAGGAGCTACAGCAGAGGTTTCTGATCTGTTAGAAAAACCAGATCATCAGGAAGCCTGTTCAAAAGCAGGTAACATTTCCAGGTGGAAAAGGAAAGCTTGTCGAAGAAATCTCAGAAATGGAAATTTATTCCAACTTGTTTTATGCAAAAGGTCTTATTAGATAATTACTGTGGTCCAAGCTGACCAGAGCTAAGGTCCATGCCAGCCCCCATGGGCTACAAGAGCAGAAACTCCTTCATGGGGAATCTTGTCTCCTAACAGAAATTGAGGTAAAGGATCCAAAGCTCTTCCTAGCTTCCTGGGCTTTTTAAATTCAGGAGGTGTCCTTCCTTTCTAATCTGCTCACAGTGTGGTTTCACTTTTCATTTTGAGTGTTTCACTCTTCTGACTCAACTAAATATATTATTTTAATTTTATATGATGGGAAAAAAAGCAAAAAATTCATTAACAGCCACCAGTATTTTAGTATTCTGCCTCACACTACATACATTCCCAGTTGCATTTATTTCTGGTAAAACTGCAGTCTAGAGTTCTTACATCTTTTATGCTCAACCGTGCAGCACACATACCCTGAGGAAAAACAAAGCACAGGAGTTTAAAATGCCTTCAGGTTAGTGTTCAGTACTTCTGTTGAGATGTCCCATTGCTCTGCTTGCCTCACAGAGTACCTCAAGTTGAACTGCTTCCTCTGTAAGGAACATGAAAATCATCAGCTTTATCTAAAGAAAGTGAAGATCCTTGGGAAAGGAAGAAAAACACATGGATTTGGGTGACCTTCTGTCCTGGTTTCAGCTGGGACAGAGTTAATTTTCCTTGAGGGAGGGAGCACAGCCTGAGTGCCAGGCTGGGATTGGCCATTGGAGTATTCCATTTCAGGTGACATTATGCTCATTATATAAAGGAGGCGGGTTCTCCATCACATCCAGGTTTGAAAGGGTGGGATATTCATTGTTTTGAGATCCTTGGCTGGGAGCAGGCTGGGTATCGGTCAGTGAGTGATAAGCAAACCCATTTGTACTTCCAATTATTGTTGTTGGGGTTTTTTCTTACAATCACTAAACTGTTTTTTATCTCAACCTATGAGACTCCTGTCGCTCCCTTATTTCCTGGGCGGGGGAAGGGTGAGTGACTGGCTGTGTGGTGTTTGGCTGCTGGCCCAATTCAAACCACAACACGTTCCAAGGCTCCTGGACTGGACTACCTTGGACATTCCATATATTTCTTTTAAGCATAAAATGCAAAGCCCCAACCTCCCCCCAGAAAAAATTCCTGAGAAGAGAGATTTTAATCAGCCATAGAACAGGATTCTGTCAGAAACTTGTCATCCTGAAGCTTCATCATATATTCTTTCACTCTTCTACTTGAACTGGATCACTTAAAAAAAAAAAAAAAAAGGTTTAACAGCAGTTATTTTGGTGTTAAATGACTGGACCTTAAATGAATCTATTGGGCTACAGGAAACCCTAAACTAACTTGATTGTCATCAGATGCATCATAACTTAGTTAATTAACACAAGACCATGGCAGCAAAACAGTTAAAGTGTTTTGCTTCAGATCCTACTGCTTGATATCAAGACTTGAGTCAGAGACTGTCAGAAAGACCTGCTCCCATTTAAGCCAGTTCCAAAGAGATCTCTTCATCATCAGGCAGGAGACTTAAATGCTGGCCTCATGAGTCCTTTGAGCATAACTGGAAACAGGCACAACTCTGCTTAACCCAAATTAATCTGTTAGGATGACTTGGCTTCAAGCAGCCTGCAGGTAGCAGCAAGCCTGGGAAAAGTAAATGGGGAATTTGCTTAGTCTCCTTAGCTGTAGACGACACAGTAACTACTGATCTTACAGTAACTATAAGTTACTAGAAAAGCTGGAGTGTTTTCCAGATTAAGTTTATATAGTTCAAAATCTTTTTCAGTGCAGAGGCACACTCTGGAAATAATAAATCTTTTCTAGTGCTAGAGGTAAGAGACTTAAGGTCCTCCTTTTCCTTTCAGTAAAACTGGGGCAGATCCACCAGTTTCTAAAAACTAAAGGTTTGAGCAAAACAAAAAAGCATTGAAAGGCAAACACTGTCCGTCTCCCTCCACCCTGAGAAGAGAAAGCTCCTAAAAGGATTAATGGTTCCAAATAGCTGTGGGGAAAGCTTTAATCTGCATTTAAATAGAAAGATTCCCAGGTATTCGTTTTTCTTTTTATAGCAGGAGGCAGAGCATTTTTTATGTGTACATTTTAATGTTAAAAGGGCACTGTGGTGCAGGTCTGTGGTTTATCACACTAGTGCACAGCCAGCTGGGTATAACTTTACCTGCCAGAGTAATGCTAAACGTTTGTCCTGAGCAACGTCCTAAGAAACAAATATAGATAGAAGTCAGAATTGTGTGAAGGTGTTATTGTGCAGATAATGTAGAAAATACACACAATGCAGCTGAAGGACCAGGTTTGCTCATGCGCAGGGGCAACACTAAACAAAGTATGACCAGAGAATGAAGAACTGGGCAGAACCTCCTGACTCATCAAATCCTGTCCCTTATTGCGGATGATTCATGCCTACCTCGCAACTAAAAAAAAAAAAAAAACAAAACAAAACAAAACCAAAACACAAACCACCTATAAAAAAAGAAAATCCATTAAGATCTTATATTAACATCCATCTGAAAAATAAAGCAGAAAAAAGTCTATGAAATCCCTAGTCAAAAGCCTGGAAGGCCACTTAAAACTTATAGGCACAAAACTCAAAGGATTGAAAGGAATCTGAGCAGATTTCCCTGAGTGTGTAAAATCCCTCACTACACTACTGATGAGTTAATATTCAGATAACTATGTCAGGTGAAATTGCTTAATTAGAGCTCTAATTAGTTTCCAACCATTCAGAAAAAACACTAAGAAGAATCTCATATTTTAATTAAGAATTCATTTTTGATAAGCAGGTGATTCTATCAGTCGCTGACAGCTACATGGAGGATGGCATATTTATGTGTTTATATTTTTGCATCGCTATATACTCACACCCACAGTCAGGTTGGATGTGTGACATATTTAAGGCTCAGTTCTGACAGATGCTTAATCACATGAGTAATCTCATGGGTTTACATGAGTAAACGTTTCTGGAGGAGAGAGCCATTTAGACTTCATTGCTATTATGTGAATTTCGGCTTTGACTATGACCCCCTCAAAATGACTCAGGTCCCATGTGTTATATGTTTCATGCTTGGGCAAATCATCAGGGTCCCATAGAGTAAGAGGTCATGATTCCTCTCCCTGATGCAATGAATCTCAGATAGTTTATGGAAAGTGAAACAGCTTATACAGATACTCTTTACGGGCAGAATACCTTTAACCCTGCTACTTACAGCTTTCTTCTGAAAGATGAGAGATTAGAGAGAAACAGCACCTAGGTGGGCCTGTCTCTCTTTCTTCTCAGACAGCCTTTAGGAAAACAAATGTTACTGGTGCTTTTGGTATGGATCCTGGAGCAGTACCTGCTCTTAGTGCTTACCTTTCAGTTTGGATTACTTTGGAGGGTAAAACAGATTAATGCTTTGCTTACTGTCTTAATTGCAAGCTAGAGACACAACTGTGCAGGAATAGCAAAAGCTGAAGCTTTTCTGATATGTATATATACTCAGTGGCAACCTCCCTGTAAAACAACTAACCAACCAACCAAAGAAATAAAAAAAAAATGGAGACATCTTCAGTATTTAAATATCTAATGGGCATGCAAGGAGTTTCTGGCTCACAGGTATTTAAATGGTCCTTCAGGAAACTGCACCACTTTTTGGATCAAGCTTTGTTCTTCTGTTTCTGCTGGGCAGTGCCCAGAAGACATTTAGAGAATGCACTGTGGCAATGTTGCAAATTCTGATTGTCCCCTAGGGCTTCCCTCTTGTGAAAAATCAGCCGATTTCACCTGCTGCAAAACTATTCACAAAAAGTTCAACCCAAATATCTTGGTAGGAATTAGCCAAAGTTACTATACTGTGAAACATGACCCACTTCTATGTCTTAATTTATATGAAAGTCTACCTTTGTATTAAGTTTTCCCTGTTCTTTCAGAGTGCAGCATTAATGATATGATGATTAGACTTATTCCACTCTTGCCTCTTTCTCATTGCTGCATTGAACCTACTTTTGTTAATTGCTAAAACATTTAAAAATCACTTACGTAGTTAGCGCCTTATTAACAAACATCTGTTATTTCGAACTTCTAAGAGCCTGAAAAATTGGTATGTAGTGAGATGACTTTTAGGTACATGTTCATCCCAAACCCCAGGCCCATAGTTGTGTTGCTGAGCACAGCTGGGTCATGATCCCTCTGTAACTGAGTTTTCTGCTTGTAGGTGTGTTAAGACATCAGCAATTAGACCCCAATATTTTTGTTGACCCACGTGGACTTCAGTGCTGTCTGCACTTCTCTCATGGTCAGAATTGAAGCTTCTCTACACTTCTAGGCCAAATAAGAGCTTATGCTACAAATATGTGATAGCTGATCATAAATAATTATTATTAAAATCTTAAAAATCTGATTTTAATATACATAATAATGAAAGATGTTGTTTTTCATACAGAGGGTAATGTGCAGTAAATGTGCTATTTTAATGGCAGTTAGGTGACATATGAAATTAAAATTAGTATTAAACTAACATTTCCTTCCTGGCGCACTTCCAGGCTATAGAGGCTTTATCTGGGAATTCAAGATACACTAACCCCAAATTTAGATCACTTATTACTACCAAAAGCCCATGGCTTCTGTCTGAGCCACAGCTGGGCAAGCATCTTCCCTTCATTCCTCTGCTAATTACAAATCTCTCCTTGTTTTCTTCCCATAAAGAAAAAGGGAAACAATTGCACAAGAGTAGAAAAAGAGTGGCTGGGGACTGTAAGGATGACATCAGCCCAAGGTCTACGGCAGATTTTATTTTGCTGTAGCTGAATAGCCCACAGTATTTACTTTAAAATCAGTTTGACTTCAGATCAGGTGAATGTAATCACATATAAAATTCCAATACAGACACCTCTGCCTTGGGTGAGCTCAACAGTAATATTTATTTATCTGTCTTGCTGTCCTTGCTAGAACTTCCTCATGTTTACCATAATATAATTCCATTTGGTTGTCAGATCACTGGTTTTCTCTTATCGTGATCAGATTACACTTGGAAAGTTTACATTTTGAAGGATATTTCATATAACTTTAAAACATACCCTAAGCAAAATTCATTTAAGAACTGACTCAATTCAGGGACTATCAAGGCAATATAGAAGTGATGAAGGTGCCAGCCTTGAGTCATGCTGTGTACTGGGTGACCTCTGAGACTTGCAGCCACCAATTCTGTGAGTTTTAAAGCAAGGCAGATGAAGAATGACTTATCAGTTTCTTCATTTACTGTGTGTGTTACCTATATGAGGGTTGTTTTGTGAGAAAGCTGGCATCCTACATTGCTCCTAAACACGGCTAGTCAGTTTGCACGTAAAAGCCCAAAGAAACAAACTGTTTAGAAACAATTGCTTATTTTAGATTTACATAGCTCTACTAAAACCATTACTCCTTTAAAATAGAATTGAGCATCTCAATTTCACCACCATTCCTAAGGGCAAATCATGATAATGTCCGAAAATGTGAATCTGGCTCTGAATTCTCAATTTCAGGTTAGCTCTCTATTCTCAGGCTCCAAATACTGGATATCCAGCAACACTGGTCAAGTTTGAGAGTTCCTGGTAATCTTCTTTCCTTCTATCCAAAATAGAAATTGTATCATTAGGTTTTCTTATTTGTATGATTAACCAGAACAGAATAAGCATGCTATTTCTTATCTTTCGATATTCCATAAAGTATTCTGAACACTTTATAAAATATGTTAATAACTGTGCTTGATGTCATTATTTTGCTTCTCATGGCCATGTTAGCAAAGATATAAATGGATTCAGTTCACTCAGTGAAGAAAAATACATTCAGTATATTTTTTCAAGTGCATCATGAGTATGCCACATATATAAAAACATATCTTGTTGTAATATATGAAACAGGTTGTTTTCCATCTCATGTGATCCATTTATTATCTATAAATGTAAAATGTTCCAATTCTATAACTGATTTCTTTGCATTTATAAAAAACATATAATACCTCTTCTACAGACAGTAATGAGAATTTCCTCACTCACTCACTCACTCACTCACTCACTCACTCACTCTGTCCACTCACTCACTCACTCTGTCCATCCTTTTTTTTTTTTTTTTTTCTTTATTGGAGACAATTTGCTGTGCCTCAAAGCCCTGGGACAAGCTTGCTGTATGTCAGCATACCCTGGGGGCTCTCTCGGCCACATGGGTATCCAAGGATCAATGAAGAACACAGTCAGTTTAGATGGGGCTATCTGACAATGAATAAGCCTAATGCCATAGCTGCAGAGGAGCTTTCTTCAGTTGCAGCACTCAGAACATTAACAGCTTAATAAATGACACCTAGAATCTTAGCAAATTAAACACACTTTTCACCTGTGAAGGGACATTTTGATATTCCACCTTGACATACCAATAGCTGAATTCTTCCCAAATGTGCATGACAGCCTGTTCCGTGAGCACTGAGAACACTACATGCTGAATTGCCTGTCTTGTACACTCCGGAGTTTAGTGAAGCCCAATTAAGATTAGCAGTCTGCTAGAAGTGCTTTTTGAGCACAGCTTGTGTTACAGTTTTCTTTAAAACATTTGATTGTTTGGTATCAGACTGCCAGTCTCTGAGTGGATATAAGGCATTGTCTTGTATTTTAAACTTTGTTTTCTGAGCCCATGACTCAGTATGATCTCTTGGAAAAGGAAGTTTTATGTCAGTTAAAAACATATGCATGTTTTATAACAGTGATAACTTCTTATGAAAAAGTGATATATTTTTATTATATAAGGGACACTGCTAGTTCATAAGGGACTCACAATGCTCAGTAATTCAACGCCTTCTATGTACTTAAAATGTTTTGTAGAGTACTTCAGTGTGTTTGCCTAAGAAGTAAAAATTGCTGTACAAATGTAAGTTGCGGTAATGGTGTTATTGCAAGTCATTTTTGCCAGCCACAATGAATGATTTCTAAATGCCACAGTGTGATTAAGCTGTAAGGCACAACGGGTTATATTACAGTGTGAAGCCCTAGGTGTGCTGAAATTACCTTTCAACAGCTCACCCGGGAGTATCTCTGGGAGATTATAACATGACAACTTTACTGTTTTTTAAAAATGAATAAATGAAGTCATTAAAAAGCATTCTTTCCCAGATAAGTGAAGTGCCTTCCATCACCCAGTGTGCAGTCATTAGGTCTAATGTGCTTTTCTGCAGAAATATTTCAAAATGATCCAGGGTTCCCTTCCTTGCTATTGTGGCAAAAGGAAGATTTGTTACAGGAATCTTGGTTCTCTCCAAACGAAGGATGTACACACAATTACCCAACGTACTCAATTTCCAGATTCTACAAAACTGCACTACTAACAGATCCACTATGTTTTCTAAAACATTTTTTTCTCCGAATATCTTGCTATTTCAGTCCATAAGTTTTTCTTCCCCATTTCTTTCTTCCAAGAACAAGTAATACCAGAGACCTCACGAACTGACTGCCCTGTAGTATGTCTGATTCCTCAGAAGTTGTTTTCAGTAGAGAACCTTTTGAAAACCTGTACCATAAAGCCCACTAAGTGTTGATCATCATTGTCGGTCTTGGTCCAGCTGGGGCCGAGATGACATGCAAAAGAAAGACAAACTCGTACCAGTTTGTTGAAGAAGGGGCATCGCCAACAGCAAATGCCACCACACTAAGTGCAAGCTCCCAATTTATTCCCACCTCTTTACATAGGTGCGTTTATACTTTTACATCCTACTGGCCTTCAGGTTTTATCTGTTTACTGCTCACACGCTCACCTTGCATTCGACAGGCAATGTTCCAGCCTGCTGTTTCTGATGCTCACAACACAGTGTTCCAAATGTTGCCTTAGTTTCCCACAATCATTCTTCTAACCTCAAGGTTAGTTTACATTTTGCTAACCAGCAGTTCTTAATTCCCACACATCATTATTTTTTTAATTAAACAATGTGACACATCATCTTCTCCTTATTTTGGGGAATACACACTCTAGGAAAACAAGCAGAAGTCATAAACTACATTTCTATGCACTTGTGTGTTTATTGCACACAAAGACACTATGCTGCAGTGATTCCAGCACAACAAACTTTAAGACCTTTGTGGAATGTAGGTAACAGCTCAAGGGTATAACTAGAAAATGTGACTAAAAGCAGGTAAGGTTTGTCCATACAGCCCAGCCACCGTGGCTCTTTTCTGATCAAGACACACAGTGCTATAAGCCCAACTCTCCAGCATACCATAATGCCAACATCTGGTTCAGATATCACCAGTGAACCTCAGGAACAACAGAGCTTTTCCCCTCTTCCCTCTGCTTCAACACCAGAGCACTGCTGTCTATGAGGTGAGTTGACACCTGAGCTCTTGTGGACTAGTGAGCAGCCCAGGCATTGGTCAAGACTCTAGCATCACTTTTGCTGCCTCCATGGGGAACACTTGACCCTCAGCAGTCCTGTAAAAAAATTACTGTCTTCTCTGAAGCTCTGCCATGAAATATCTGCCTTTTCCATTGCATCTTGTGCCCTGGAGAGCCACCAGGAGATTTGTCTCTTGGGAAAAATGCAAAAATAAGCCTTAAATGGCAAAGGAAATTATAGTTAAAGGCAAGATAATGATAGGTAAAGGCAAGCTTAGGGACAGCATGTAAGGATGTCAAGAGCTAAAGCACAGGCAGTAGGTCTGGAGTCTTTCATTAAACCTACTTAACAAGTTAAAGTACACCAGATCTATCTAGTTCTGCACATGTGAGATAAGCCACAGTGCTGTTGTAGTTTCCCCATCACTTCTTTTTGACCATGTCACACCTTTCATTATACCTACACATCAACTTTTAAGTAAGCTCTTAAAGAACCGATCAGAGTAATGAGTGTGTCTGTAGCTTGTCTAACACCAGGGAGGTCTTTGGGGGCTGCTATCCCCTGTGATGAAAACTCATTGCAGAGGCATGAGTGTAGCACCCTCTGCAGGCTCTTGGAAAAAAGTTCTAGATGAATTCAATGAACGGGCATCTCTTCAACCTGTGTGCAGGGTTGGAGTGGCTCGGGGTTAGTCCTCTACAGTAGTTACACCTTCTAATTTCAGTTGTATACAGCTAAAGTAGGAAAAATGAAAGAAGGAGAAGAATCAGTGCTTGTAATTGTTCTGTCTTTAAACAAAGCTGAGGAGCATTGTTATTTATCTTTCATGGTTTGTGCTACAGGTAAACCCATAGTTAAAAACCTACCACCACCTTTTCACAGTACATATGGCAAGAGCTTATCCTTACATTGGTGTCAGAATGGATCATACTTGTGGTGGAGTGTTCTGATAATACCTCACTGGTGACAACACAAATGCTGTATCGATTCAACTTCTATTTCTACTCACCTAGGAGGGTAGTTGCTGCAAGGACTTGAGAATTTCTTTCTACAATAATTAAAGGTGTTTAGCTATCTGCAAAATCCCTAAACCATCTCCTATAATACCTTCCTTTTTATTTGAAAAAAACCGAATTTAAATAAAATGAAAATACTGCTCTGATATAAAGGAACAACATATTCTAGAACTTAACACAGTGTGAAAATGAATTTGAGGAGGTGTTTTTGTCTCATTGTGACTTACATGCTGTTGCTAGAAAATAAAGATTAATTTTCATTATATACTGTATTCCAAACCCAATTTTGGAAAAACACAGTTTACAGACTTTGAATTATATCGCCTTGTACGGTTGGTTTTGAACATTTTGAAGAACAGTACTTTTTCACATTTTATTTTGGCACCTGGATCTGATTGAATGATTTGTTTTGATGGAAAAAGCTGGTAAGAAAAGAGCTGCCATAAATTTCATGGTATATATGCAGCTCATAAGTGGAAACATTTAATACAGTGCATCTCTCCCTCTCCCAAGTGTTACAAAATTAGTCAGTTTGGTTATGTACTGGGTAAGTGAAAGACAAGTGTGTTGCTGCTGTCCCAGACCCACAGAACTGAGAGGTGGAAAGAACATGTTCTGTTTTTTTCAGCTGTCCTCTGCCAGCACAGACCTTTTCAATTTACTACATTCTTAAGTGGTTTAGCAGACTAATTTTAAAATGATTCACTGCTGAAGTTTCTGCTGCTTCCCTCCAGAGACTGCATCACTCTGATAGATGTCACCATTAGAAAGTGCATCAGCAGTTGTGCTCAAATAGCTTTTGTCCAGTTTCATCTCAATATTACTTCATGGGCTACATTACAGAACCCCTGCCCCTCCTTGGCTGCCACATTGCTCTTACTTGCATTATTATAGTCTCTTGAAACTCACATCAGGGCTGAGGTCTCCTTGAACCTCGTTTGCAGTATAAATGCTTTATAAATGATTGTTTTTACCTCGCCAGTTTGCAGCCTCTTCAGACAAGTGACTTGGCAAATAGGAAGTGCTAAAGGACAGACATAATATAAAAACAAGCCTATGCAAATGTTTTGGTACTTATAAGCAGACAAGTGCCCTGACATTTAACCTACGTTTTCTTCCTTTTTAATGTTATTTTCTCATTTGCCATCACAGGCTTCTTAGTTGTAAATTAGCAAAAAAAATCCTCAAGCATGATTGGGGACTTAAACAATGGCCTTTCTACACCCTCAGCTGCTGTTTTCTGTAAACATTTTTTCATGTACACAACTACACAAATACATTCATGGTATATCACACAATAGCATTCAGAAACAATAAAGGAACCTAAATTACCTGCTTGGATCCAATGAAGAAGCATCCTTAGAGGCTTCTCTGTAAAAATCTTGGCTCAATATACAATGCTTGACACAAAAGCTAAGGTGGTAGGATGTACACAGAAATATCTAAAAAACAAGATGAAAATTATAAGATGCTATTCAAAACCAGTGGTGCCTCCTCATTTAGAATCCAGGATCCGGGTCACAGGATCTTGCTGAAGGAAGATGAAGAATTAAGAAGAGAGGAGAAATTATATGCTCAAGACAGTAAAAGACTGGAAAAAGACAGATAAGAATAAGATAGTTTATCCTGAAAGAAGATGGATAAAAGAAGACACAAGAAAGGAATGAAAAATGGTATGTGGTATAATGGTTTTCAGCCAGGGGATATCAAAGATAAGGGGTCATAAAATGTAATCAAATGGTCCTAACAACACTCAAAAATACATTACAATTTAAAATTAATAAACTCTTTTTCACCTTTAGCCACACATCCTTGCCCTTCAAATATTTTCTGTCAAGATCTCAAAATGAGCACCAAAATATAAGACATACGGCTTTGTCACTGTTATCATGAATGCATGTTTTACTCTTTTGGTACAAAATAATGAATCAAGTGAAGAAATATTCTGAATACAGGCTTATCAACCCACAAGGGTGACTTAGGCTCATTTGTCCATCTTCTATCATTCTTCACTGCATTTCTTTTGTTAATGAAAGAGTTTAATAAATAGTAGAAAAAACAGCTGAAATGGTTGATCCTAATTCACAAAATGTGCAATACTTTCAGATGATTCTCCCAGGATAACAAGAGAAGAAATTTGTCAGCCTGTTTTACCTAATTAACCAGCAGATCATGCACAGCAGCAAGGACAAGGGTCAGTATAGTTGCCACCTGCCTGGGAAAAGCTGTCCCAATGACCTGACTGCTAGCACTCCAGGGCACAGCGGTATGGCTTCTCAAACTCTCTCACTGTGGCTATTCAACCTCACATAAAATTATTAAAGATTCAAAGCACACAGATATTCTGCCTCCCTAGCAAGTACTCTGCCTGCCAGGATGAAGCACCATTCCCAGGGACTCTCTGACCTGATTAATATTTAAAATATTTTATTCAAAATCAAATAGTTCCAGTAAGTGAGATCAAGGAAGACCTGCCCATATGACCCCAGGAATACATTATTGTCGACCTCTCCCAGGGGTTTGGGATCTTTTTACACTCCCTGTTCACAATCAGCCATGAGTCAGCCTGAGCTGGTGTCTCTTTCACAGATGTTCTAGCTACCAGTTTATGGAGTCACTCTTATTAATTTCAGCCAGTTTTGCATAAGAGTATCAGTACTTTATACACAATGGAATAAGATCAAGGGGAGGCTGAGGGCACTTTAATCAGACCATCCCTCCCATGAGTCACAGAAAGCAAACTAGAGGGTATATAAAAGAGTCTGGGTTGATACAACCAGCAGCACTGTGGGTTTGCTCTCAAGATAGAACAAACAGATACTGTCTTTCCCAATCTACCACATAATTTCTGCCATAGTTTTCACCTGTGTACCCATCTCTAGGGATAAGAGTTGAGGCTTCACCACCAGTTCTTGGTGACACCACTGTTCTCCAAGTGCCCTGCTCTATCACCTACATCATCTCCTTCATCTGCGCCCTCATCTGACTGCAACTGAACTGAGACCCAAGCAACATTTAGTACAAACCACAAACCAGCCCCAGCCCAGCTATCACCCTAGAGAAAACAGTGCTTGTTCCAAAGCCTCCTGAATTCAGTGCAAAGACAACTGCCATTTGGATCCAAATAAGAATACGTTTAGGAAAAAAATGTTTTATTTTGAGCTCTCCTTTTCCAAAGCTAAATAACTAAAATGCAGAAGTGAAAAATATTGGTTTTGACACATTATACTGAACCATTTCAAGCAGAAACCATTTTCAGCGGGCAAGTTTCTCTCTAACTCCTCTGCTCAGATTTCTTTACATGTTAAAGCTGCAGGACCAATTCAGTCACCATTATCCTTACCCCAAACCACGTATGTGGACTCTAGATACTTTTCTAAAATGAACTAATTGTTACGGTGTTTGTATTACAGCTGTTTCAACTCCAAGTTGTGACAGGAGACATACATAAACATGCTTAAAAATTAAGTCCTTTACAAAACACTGAAATTATAGTTACTTGGTGCTATGCTCCACTGAGGCACTTTTACACAAACACATCAGAGTTTATAGGAAGGACAGTCTGCCTATTTTTTAAAACATGTTTTGGTCCTGAAAGATGAAACTGACTTTCATTTGAATCTGGCATGAGGATGTCACAGAAAAGTAAAAATAAAAACATCTTTATTCCTGCAGTTTTACATTCAGAGTAGAATAATGGATATTTTTGTTCTTACGTGCCTAAAGCTCTGGAGGTGTTATCAGTGCCCAGATATTACTTTTTTCATGATGGATAAATTTCTGCAGCAATTATATCGACAGCTTCCAGGTAAGAGATAGAATATTCTCTTCTCAAACCCTTGCCTATTCACACACAACTTTCATCATTAACTTACCTTCTCCCCCATATTTCAAAAGTCTAGGAGCAGATCACTGTGCAGCAAGTCAACAGTTTATTACCCTATTTTAATTTCCATTCTTTTCTGAATTTATTTTAGCTTTAATAATTTCAGTTAGCATATTATAACATAATAGATATACAGCGTATTTTTATCTATGGTATACAGAAGATATAAGGTTGAGATATATTCTCAGCAACCACTGCTTAAGTTGTGCCTTGGCAGAAATTACTGTTCCTATCCACTTTGGACTGTCTAAGACTCTAAGGAATAGATGTTGACTTTGGTTCAGCCCCAGAGTGGTCTGTGAGGATGAAAGGATTCAATGCAACCCATCACTCCTCAATGTCTTCTGAGCATCATCTGTATAAATACTTTCTGTTTGATTGGTAAAATATTTTTGAGATGTAGAGCAAAAACATGTAGCCTGAGATTGCTGAATTGATTTCATAGCACAAAGATGAGCACCATACAGTTTGGAATATACAGGCCATTGGTTTCTTCTGACTCACATAGACTGAAATGCAGTGTATTGTAATAAGAAAAGTGCAGCCTGGGTAATATTGGAATAAACTGTTACTTTATATCACAGATTCAGGCAAAATATGTCTCAACAAAGAGCACTAATTAAAATCTGTATCTCTGGGTTACTTGAACTTTAGTGATCCTGTCATATGTTTCAGTCTGACATTAAAATTACTTGCTAATGTCAGTCATGAACAGTGATGTCATATTCAAAACTTCTCTAAGTGAAAAATTGTTCTCCTTCACTTTTTAGATGAGCTTTTTGCAAGCATGCCTCACAGCAAAATCACGATCTGGATTTCACTGCCAGAGCTTTTGCTCCCAAACTCATATTTATTAGCCCACATATAAAAGCATGCATGAAAAGGAGCTGACAGGGCACAGTGAGGCATGAATTTCAAGTATATTCCAGCATCAAAGGTCAGAAGCAGATTTCCTATTTGAGTAGCAATTATAAATAACCATCAGAGGTGAAATAGGATTGAAATACTGGGTTATGTTGTGTTTCCTGCTGATTTTGAAAGGTTAACATTCTGATGGAAATAAGAAAAACCCCTATTCCATCTCTTTAAAAAATTAAATGCTTTCCAAAAAGGGTAAAAATGGGGTACCAAAGCACTTTTTTTTCACAAGAGAATTATTCCCAGACTCAGAGGTTTTAAGGCCAGAAGGACAGTCCAAGGACACCTTTCTATTCATGCTTTCTTCTTCCACGTCAGATTCCTCAATACGTGCTTCGCACCCCAAAAAATTACACTGTCTAGACTGAGCAGCAGATGGCTACTGATGTGCAACCCATGGCCCTGCTCTCTTCATCATCTACAGCATGTTGAGGTCAGGCAAAATTTATGTGTCCCGAAACCTTCCTCTCAAAGTAGCCAAATTCAAAGGGTTGAGGAGAAGGACTTCCAGGACCATAGATTTCCAACAATACGTATTGCTCTTCCAGGACATGTCTTTATGTAATTCCCAAAATGTAACTTCATTAATTTTTTTTTTTTCTTCCATCCATAGGTCCCACTGGATTTGCTAACTCTCATGACTACTTTTCCTTGGATACCACTTTCACTTCTCTTTCTGTTCTTTGATTTTAATATGTCATCCACAATTTTCTTGTTGTCACCTCTGTCCTTCTTTCCCATGTTCCTCCACTCATGTAAAATGCACTTAATTCCACCACCATAATACTTGAACTCAATAATTATTGCTGGAGGGAAGATAGCAATGAAAACTACTCTCCTACTCCCACTACGTTTTTGGTAGCATTTTACTACTTTTCAGCAAGAATGCTTAGTAATATGTACCACACTGAAGGGATGAAGAGTCAGCACTGGGGCTCCTGTCTATCATGAAAATCCTTGTGATTGTGAAATGTTTCATTAAACAGCTGCTGTAACTATTCCATACTTTAGCATTTAGGGGAAATAACATGGATAGAAGCCTTTTGCCTAAGCTGACTTTGCACAAACCAGCTATGAAACACATCATTACAAATTAAATGACTTTGACAAGTAACAGCCCTCACAGCTACTTTGGCCTAATGCATTCAGCGAGGGTCTCTGGGTATGCGGTTTATCTAGGTGACATCATCAAGAAGCCAAAGAAGGAAATTAAACATATCCTAGGTGATTTCCTCTGAACAGGCTTTATGTGAAAGATGATAAATAGAGCTCTGTATTTTGAACAGGAGGTTGCAGCAGGGGCAGTGCTGACAGGGTCTAGGCTTTGTGCCAAGGTATTTATTTACTTGTTGTGTCATGACAAATATTAAGCCACAATCTGAAGTCTCACTGAGCAGCAAAACCTCAGAGGGCCTGGCACAGAGGATCTTGCTGTGTCTGTGTCCCCCCTCCGTGGTGAATGAGGAGTCCATGTGTTTCATCAGTGCCCTGACTGCCAGAGTTTATATTTCACCATGGGGATGAAAACTATTGCATTTTTGCCAGTAAATAAGCCAAGAACTTTTCCTGGGACTGTTGAATTTGCCCGATACTCTAGATTTCTGAACAAGTCTGAAACAAAACAAGTTTGACTTAACAGCAGGAAAACATGTTTTAAATATTGAATGGCTGTGTTTAGGAGGAGTACTGGCTTAGATCTCTGTGTACCAGGAAATGGCTTCTATCAGACATTTGCTAAATAGAAAACAAAACAAAATTTCACAGACTATTGGTAAAACTACATGAATTACCACTTAATTAAATGTTTACAGACTCATGTCTGCAGACATGTTGCCTTGTACTGAGAAGAGCTTAGCAGGTTACAAGAGCAATAGTAAAGAATGAGAATTATGAAATAGATACTTAAGGAAAAAGATGGTTATATCCATTTAGGATAATTTGCTACTTTGGTTTGTGTAGTTACTGAAAATGGTTTCACTTGAGTGCTATAAAACCATACTTTGTATGTAAGTTAATAACCAGTGCAAATAATGCATTGTTCCTATAGCATTCAGGATTTGAACAGTACTCACAGCAGTATTAGGAAGACACCCGTATTAGGCAAGTGGGTTTCTGCACAAATCACTGCACTGAATGAGGCTGTGAGATGAGGATGCATACTTAAACTACTACTGAAGTAATACAAAAGTGGATAGATCCAAATCATTTGTGCACATTTTATGTACTCAGACATTAGGTCATGAAGCAATAACTGAAAAATTATGTGTGGCGTTTTTGCCTATTTTTGATTAAATTGCCTCTCTTTAGTCACTTCAGTAATAGCTTCGTGATACACTGTGCTGCCCTATTTACAAAAGAGGCAGGTCACTCTTTTCTTTCCCTGGTCCTTTGCTTCTCAAGTCTGGGAAAATAAAAAGCACCATGCAATAACATTTCCTGAGCCTGATTGCTTTCCTAGTGTTGTCACAGTAATATCCTGTGTTCATTTTGTTAAGTGAGAGGAAGAAGGAATCAGACCTATTGCTTTCAAACTAAAAATTTTATTCCCAGTCCCTGCTGACAAAAGCCATTTTAAAGCTTTTGAAGGAACTTTCTCTATGTCCTAAATGAACACAAACCATGACATATAGACTAAGGCTTGAAAGAAAGTGAGATTTGGGCAAAGAAATCTGTTTTGTAGTGCATGAGACGGAAGAGACCCTGGGACAAGAAATCAAAAATCAGTACTATTAGGTCTACAGAATCTGTGATGCAATTTTAACAGTCTAAACATAGAGGCTTTGTACCATTCAATACAATATGAAAAGGCACCCACTTACATCCATAAATCTACCTGAAGGACAGTATTCTGTTTCAGAACTAGCCTGGTTGTTAATCTGCAAGCACCACGAACTCACATCTGGAGCGAATACAGAAAAGCATGAGGGTGAAGAAGGCTGGCAGAAGGGGCTGTGGGGCAGCCATGCTGCCCTCCTCACTAAACTGTTGCCTCTGTCTGGTAATGATGGAATGGAAATGAAGGCTATGAAACAGCAGGGAAGTGAGAAAAACAACAGCCAGCTATAGAGCCCTTGTTGTCAGATATCTGCTGATATTGTTTTTATATTCACAGGAAAGCCAATGGCAGAAGAAAATTTTACCTTTCTACTAGCAGCAAAACATCATTGAAGATTATCATATCTCCAGCTGCCTTCACAGTGTGCACTAGTTTTGCCGCATGAACTTCAGTATATACTGTTTTATTGGTCTTCTCCAGCCCTCACCAGGTTTGATACCAGAAACATTTGTTCAGGCAGCAACCTTTGATTATGTGTGATGAAAATATAATTTGTGTTATTGATAGTCTTTCACTTGTCAAAGTAACCCAAACTGCATTAAGTCTTGTCTCTTCATCTGACAGTTTCTTTGCACTTTTCACATAGAAGAAATGTTTAAAAATAAGCAATCAAAAACTGTGCTTCAGGCTAGGTTTGAAGGATCTTGGGGCAGGAGTTAGCTGGACTCATTGAGAGAACTTTTTTAACTAGATTTGAAGGGGGAAGGGCAAAAAACATCAGCCCATCTGAAACGCGTGTATACCAATGCACACAGCATGGGTAACAAACAGAAGGAGCTTGAAGCCATGATGAAACAGGAAAATTATGATGTAGTGGCTATCACAGAAACATGATAGGATGTCTCCCATGATTGGAGTGTGCCAACTGATGGCTACAAGCTCTTTAGGAGAGATAGACAAGGAAGGAGAGGTGATGGGGTGGTGCTGTATGTTAGGGACTGATATGATTGCTTTGAGCACAGGTGTAGTGAAGACAGGGTGGAGTGTCTTTGCATTAGAATTACGGGGAAGGCCAACAGGGCAGATGTTGTAGTAGGAGTCTACTATAGGCCACCCAACCAGGAGAGAGAGGGGGATGAAATATTTTATAGGCACTTAGGAGAAATCTCACAATTGCTTGCCCAGACATCTGCTGGAAATACAACACAGCAGAGCAGGACCAGTCCCAGAGATTCCTGGAATGTGTGGGAGACAACTTCCTGACACAGCTGGTGAGTGAACCAACCAGAGAAGGTGCCCTGCTGGACCTCCTCTTTGTGAACAGAGAAGGACTGGTGGATGATCACAGAATCACAGAATTGTCAGGGTTGGAAAAGACCTTGATGATCATCCAGTCCAACTATGGCACAGCGACCATGAAATAATAGAGTTCTCTATTCTTAGAGAGGCCAGGAGAGGGGGAAGCAGAACTGACATCCTGGACTTCCAAAGGGCTGACTTTGACTTGTTTAGGCACCTGCTTGACAGGATCCCTTGGGAGATTGTCCTGAAGGGTATAGACGTCCAGGAAGGCTGGGCGCTCTTTAAGAAGGAAGTCTTAATGGCACAGGAGCAGGCGATGCCCAGGTGCTATAAAAGAAGCCGTCAGCAGAGAAGACCACTCTGGCTGAACAAGGATCTTTGGCTGCAACTCAGGGACAAAAGGAGAGTTTACAGCCTTTGGAAGAAGGGACTAGCCACTCACAATGATGACAAAGATGCTGTGAGGCTATGCAGGGCAGAAATCAGGAGGTCTAAAGCCCAGCTGGAAATTAATCTGGCTTCAGCAATCAAGGACAACAACAAATGTTTCTATAAGTATGTCAGCAGCAAAAGAAAGACCAGGGAGAGCCTCCATTCCCTGCCAGATGCAGGAAGAAACAAGGTAACAAGAGATGAGGAAAAGGCCAAGTGGTTTAATGCCTTCTTTGCCTCAGTCTTTAATAACAAGACTAGTTGTACTGAGGGAATCCAGCCTCCTCAGCCAGAAGACAGAGACTGGGAGAACGACCCCCAACATTCCAGGAGGAGACAGTCAGTGACCTGCTGCATCACACAGACACACACAAGTCTATGGGACCGGATGGGATACACCCGAGGGTGCTGAAGGAGCTGGCTGGGGTGCTCACCAAGCCACTTTCCATCATTTACCAGCAGTCCTGGCTGACTGGGGAGGTCCCAACAGATTGGAAATTGGCCAATGTGACGACCATCTATAAAAAGGGTTGGAAGGATGATCTGGGAAATCACAGGCCTGTCAGCTTGGCTTCAGTGCCCGGGAAGCTGATGGAGCAGCTCATCCTGAGTACCATCACACAACACATGTGGGACAACCAGTTGCTCAGGCCCAGTCAGCATGGGTTTATGAAAGGCAGGTCCTGCTTGACAAACCAGATAACCTTCTACGACAGGATGACCTGCTTATTGGATGAGGGAAAGGCTGTGGATGTTGTTTACCTTGACTTTAGTAAGGCCTTTGATACCATTTCCCACAGCATTCTCATGGTGAAATTGGCTGCTCGTGGCTTGGTTGGGCACACATTTCACTGGGTAAAAAACTGTCGGTATGGCCAGGCCCAAAGAGTTGTGGAGTTAAATGCAGTTGGTGACCGGTCACGAGTGGCATCCCCCAGGGCTCTGTTTTGGGGCCACTCCTGTTTAACATCTTTATTGATGATCTAGACGAGGGGATCGAGTGCACCCTCAGTCAGTTTGCAGACGACACCAAGTTGGGTGGGAGTGTTGATGTGCTCGAGGGCAGGGAGGCTCTGCAGAGAGACCTGGACAGGCTGGAGCCATGGGCTGAGGCCAACTGGAGGAGTTTCAATAAGGCCAAATGCCGGGGGCTGCCCTTGGGCCACAACAAGCCCCAGCAGCGCTACAGGCTTGGGGAGGAGTGGCTGGAGAGCTGCCAGTCAGAGAGACCTGGGGGTGTTGATTGACAGCCGGCTGAACAGGAGCCAGCAGTGTGCCCAGGTGGCCAAGAAGGCCAATGGCATCCTGGCTTGTGTCAGCAATAGCGTGGCCGGCAGGGACAGGGAAGGGATCTGACCCCTGTACTCGGCACTGGTGAGGCCGCCCCTTGATTCCTGTGTTCAGTTTTGGGCCCCTCACTACAAGAAGGACATTGAATGACTTGAGCGTGTCCAGAGAAGGGCAACGAAGCTGGTGCAGGGTCTGGAGCACAGGTCGTACGGGGAGCGGCTGAGGGAACTGGGGTTGTTTAGTCTGGAGAAGAGGAGGCTGAGGGGAGACCTCATCTCCCTCTACAGCTACCTGAAAGGAGGCTGCAGAGAGCTGGGGATGAGTCTCTTTAACCAAGTAATAAGTGATAGGACAAGAGGGAATGGCCTCAAGTTGCACCAGGGAAGGTTTAGAATGGATATTAGGAAGAATGAGTTACAGAATTACAGAACGGGTTGTTAGGTGTTGAAATGGGCTGCCCAGGGACGTGGTGGAGTCCCCATCCCCGGAGGTGTTTAAGAGTAAGGTTGCCATCGCTCTTAGAGATACGGTGTAGTTGAGCTTTCACTGTTAGTTTAATGGTTGGGCTAGGTTATCTTCAAGATCTTTTCCAACCTAGATGATTCAGTGATACTGAGGCTAGAAAGATACCTCTGCTAGTGGCTACCAGGAATCAGCTGATCTCTCAAGACTTGTGATTGCATTTCATAGTGATTTCACTATTGAAAATAATTTGTGGGGATTTAGGAGGGAGATTCCCCCAACGTGTAATGGAAACGTAAAAGTATAGCAATAGAAAAATGTAACTCAGAGGAGATAAGGGATGAGTGAAAAGAGATGAGTGAAATTATCGTTACTGGATGACAGAGGAGCTTAACGCACAGTGCAGAGCTCTCTGGCATCTATTTTGTGTGTGTGACTTTGTCTTTACATTGTAAAATCGAGTTCTTAACCCTTCTGTTCTTTTACCACTTCACTGTAATAAGGAAAATAAGGTGGAACTTACAGGTGATACATGACAAACCAGTGCCATCACAGAGCTTGTCATGATATGGATGTGACTGTCCAGCCAAACTGTGGGCTGCAGTTTCCATCTCATGTCTGTCCATGTAAAGAGAATAATATGTGCCAGGCACCACAGATGGGTCAACAGCTGGCACACGTGAGTTTTGTGTATCACTGAGTACTTCCCAGCCAACCAGATAGTCTTGGAAAATGTTCAGAGAAGGCGTTAGAAAGCTGCCCAGTGCCATTGATAACAAGAAGAATAATGCTCCACAGAAGACTTGCTGCCAGAGCAAAATGTTGGCATGTGATAAATACCACAAAACTCGCAAGTTTTTCACAGCTAGCTCACCAGCCAAATGTCACCAATTTCCAAGGAAGCTCTCACAGCTGTTTTATAAAAATAGAAAAAGATATTCAGTGACACTAATAAACTCCTTCTATAATAGGCTCAGTACTTGAACCAAAGACAATGCTAACACTCAGCTCCCAGACCTTACCTCCTTACCCCTGACCTGTCTTAAGTCAGTCTCAGGTTTGATAGCATTCTCCAGCTGAGACCAGGAGGACATTTGCTGTGAAATTTAAACAGACACCAGTAGTAATGTTCTATATGGGTTTACTCTTTCTTTTGAAACCATAATAGTTCTTGACTTTTTCTGTCACCAACTCAGTAGACAGAGGCAGAGGAAGGGGTGGTGCAGTTCTAGGACTATTCAACACTATCAATAGCTTTTCTTCAGACGTGTTAGGTAACATTCAAAAGGAAAACCTGAAAACCCAGTGTCCTCAGTCTCCAGGACATATGTAAATCCCATGCTGACTGATTCTATGAGGGCTACCATCTTCAGGCACATTATTTCCTTATAATCCATTACTCCCTGCTGAACACATAATGACAAACCTACCAAAATACTTGGAAAGTGAAGCTAGTGAGAAATGCTAGAAATACGTCTAACACAGCATCTGCTCAATGCAGTTCCTCACAGAGTCTGTCTATATAGTCCAACGGCTTCTTCCAGATCAATCCTGGGAAGTCTTCTCTGACACAGTGCTTCACAAAACCCAACTACAATTCAACAGATGAGTCACTGCAGTCACTTTTTTTCATATTGGCCACCAACATCTTGCCTGTTCTTGTACTGCACTTTGCTGCATTACCCATTTGCCGCTTACATCTTGCATTTACAATACATTCTTCAAAGCAAGAGTCAGCCCCTTGTGTATATTTGTACAGTGCCTTGCACAGTAAAGCTCTGGCCTCTAGGTGTTACCATAATATAAAGAATAAAAAAAAATCTCTATTTTGGGATATCCAGACATTTTCCAAGCACACAGAAGTTTTTGTGTTAAAAATATTTAATTAATAATCATCATTTTTCATAACAAACAATAGCAGGTTGCTAAACCAATATTAGCCATAGGAAAAAGAGTCTACTTTGCTTGTACTGAAAGCACTTAATCCAGGCTTCCTGGAAGTGTCCCTTTATCACAGATGCTGCTTTCTTTCTTTTTCTTTCAGGTGAATAGCATGGCAGTGGAGATTGCCTGACCTATTAACAGACCACTGATATAATTGAGAGGGGTTGAGACAGAGTGTTCTGCCAAAAGGTCCTGAACTCCAGAACTTGCTTTTCCCATCCTTCCACAAAACTTGAATTAGCTGACCTCTAGGTCATGCTACGAAGGATACATTTTATAAAAGGCTCTTTCTGGGAAACCAGGATGAGTGGGTTGTGTTGTAGGGTGGGAAAGATCTTATTTTCAATACTTTTGGAAAGCTTCTATATTATGGCGCTGGTTTTGACTTGTGTTTTATTTCACATGCTTTCTTGGAATTTGGACAGGCTTGTTTTTAATTTAAACATAACAATAAATAATGATGCAGTAGACTGTTGTTGAAACTGCAACACTTAAAACAGTTCTAGTAATTTCTGAACAGTTTGTTCCCAACAGAAGTAGGCAAGAGGAGGAGGAGGAAGAGATGGTCTGTCACTGAAAGCTGTTGTGGAACACAATTTTCCTTTGATTGCCTGCCAGGAATGACACTGCAGCTACCTCATGTTGCTGTAGTGGATGTTACCCCAGTAATGTTCTCCAGAGCTGCAGCAGAAGTGGCATCACTTCTCTTAACTTGAGCTCACTTTACAGACCAAGGAACCACAGGAGAGAAATCCACAGAAAGACAATTCCAGGAATAGCTTTAAACTCTGCCTTTTGTTACAGTTCAGTATAAAAAGAGGTCTGATTCCAGGAAAGCCATAGCTTGTCCTCAACTCCTAATAGTATGAGTGAGAACTGTTTGTTCAAGTTTTGTCTGGGTCCTCAGGGTTGTTCTAGTTTGTCTGAAAAAGAGGGCAATGGGATCAGGTGTGTTGGATGAAGACAAAAAATTCAGGTGCAATAGATATCCTGCCAAAGTTTGCTTGCAAACAGAGTTGAGTTTAGGACAGATTATTTTGTTAAGAAACCCACAGTCCATGTGTTTAAACACTACAGATTCTGGTGTATGTTGTGATGTGTAGGCGTCCACCTTACTAAACAGCTCATCAGAGAGGGAGCCAGCAAGAAGAGTCCAACATCTTTATTCTGTGTGATATAACTCCCAAAGGGACATCTACATACTATCTATACTGTCTAAAATGAGCTCTGAAATGATTTTATGTTTCTTTTTTTTTTTTTTTTTTTCCCCCCTGGACCTTTCCAAGAAGATGTGTGGCTAGTGCACTCTCTTCCAAGGACAGAAAAGGATTTACTTTGTGCATGAATTAAGCACTATCTAAACTGGCTTGCAATCCCTTTATATAAGAGATCTTTTGAAGTCACTTTTTACCTAGGCTTTTCTCTGGTCTAGGTAAAAACTACCTTTTGCTCTGTAAGTGAATTACTTCAGTGTAGCTGACGTTTACCTTAGTGGGAATGACATAATTCAAAAATACAGTGGGTCCCTGTTTTTATTCTTTTTTCAGGATAATAGACAGTCACAGAGTGCTTGCTGTGAGTTAGGACTTACACGGGCAGTGGAAAAATTATGTCCCTGACCTCAAGAGAAAGAAACTACTGTGCAAGTAATCCCTCCCTCTGACAGTTTTTACAGCATCTGGATATAGTCAGGGAATATTTATAAGTTTTTATTTGACTTGGAATATTTCTTTAGTTATTTTAAAAGTTTCATTTCTTCGCTCAGTGTTTGGGAAGAACAGTCAAACATCACCCACTCCACTACTTCTCTTTTTATCATGTGTGGGCCCCCTGCCTTACTAAGACAGACATGCAGAACCCTCCAAAACCCAAAATAACAGATTTTCAAGTAAAGCTGTTAAAATAAAAATACATATATATATCATCATGCCACCAGAAACATTGGGCAGAAGACGTGAATTTTTAATCCGAGTAATTGAACTTAGAGATTTTCGTGGTATTCAACACAATGAATGGTATGAGGACTGAGGAAGATCTTTCTGCAGAGCCAGGGTGCTGCTGGTAAAAGCCTGGCCCGGTTATGTTGTGCAATTCTTGAAACCACAGTCAGTGCTTTCCACCTGGTAGCACCTGCTTCCATGGTGTGCCCTGCCTCCACCATCATGGGACACTGACAATTGTGCTGCTGCAAGGGTCCTCCTGCTCCTGTTGGCAAAGAGTGATCTTTGCCCCTCACCTCTGAACCAACTAGTATTGAAATTTCAGCATCCTGCTGACTTGTTCTCTTTGTGCGGCATTCAACAACAACTGCTCTAGTAAGAAAATAGCTAATGAAGGTCAGACTCCTAGGAGAAGGAGACCGGTAGCATTTCCCCCACTGGCATTTCATACAAACAGAATATATTTATACTTGGTGGAAGATTAAAAGGTTCTCGAAGTGACTAATCTGAACACAACTGGCTCCTACCTGAATAAACATCTGAAAGACAGGCTCCTTCATGCCATATATCCAAGAACTATTCCAACTTTCTCAGGCCTAGGCTGCATAAGTGAAAGGCATGGTTAAAAAGGTGTGCTTTTAAACCATATCATCTTCAAGTAAGCTAAAAACCCCCTATCACACTAAATAAGAGCACACCCCAGCAGATTTCATCAGCTTCAGTTCTGTCATTTGAAGAAACCCTAATTAAAATGGCACAGTTTCCTTATATAGAATAAGGTCTTTCTTATGGCAAATGTCACATCATCAAGTTATAAGAGCATCATGACTTCTCCCCTCCCATATTCTCAGTGTCACTAAAGGGTGAAGCAGCTCCTGGAAGCAAGAGTGGAGAAATCGTATCCAGACTTTTAAATGGCCAACCAGACACACCTTCCTCTGCAAAGAGAAGCTGTCTTTTGTACCAGTTCACAGTGAAGCTGAACATTTTCTAAGGCTTCTAAGAGCAAAAAATAATCCCTTCAGGACATTTTCTTAGAAACACTTTCCAGCATAAGTCAAGCCTCAGGGTATGGTGTGAGCTGGTTTCTCAAGAGGACATGATTCGCGAAAAGAGGAAACAACAGAGAGAAAAATAAGAACATAACATTCCTCCCACATCATCAAGCACCAGACTTTGTTTCAAACAAGGATCAGCAAATCACTGTGTGAGCAACAAGAAATGTGATAAATTTACCACAGTGCAATGAAATCAATTGTAATAGTAACTACTCCTACTGCTCAGAAAATGTTAGGCTGGATTTCTTTGGTTGTGGAACCAACCAAGACATTAGTTTATAGTGGTTTTAGATACTGAAGGCTGCAAAATGCTATGAATTTATCCAAAATAACAAAAATTTAATCCTTTCTTTGACTTACTGAGCCACAACAGTGGAGCACAACATCTTCCCATTTTTCTCTTTGTCACCTTGTATCCATTTCCCCTGAACAGTAAAAAGTGTTTTGAGGATTTGGAAGCCCAGAGAGTCCTATTTTCTCTGTATGAAAACATAATTCCTGTGATTTAAAATATTACCTTTGGGACTTGTCAATTTTGAATTAATCCGGGAGTAGAAGTACTCTTTTAGATAGCTGCAACTTCACAGAAAACCAACAAACAAACAAACAAACAAAACCCCAAACAAACCCCAAAACATTTAAATGGGAAAAATACTGCTTCTAAAAATAAGAAATTCAAGCATTTGGGTGGCCTGAAGAAAAATAGAAGATTCTTTTATTATTATTTCAAAATTAAAAGAACAGATATTTCAAGCCCTTTCATTTCAATTTTTTCTATGAAAATACAATTCTTAGTGACATTTCCTTTTAAACACAGTAGTTTCTTTTCAAAACTAGCCTTTAAGAAAAAAGAAGTTAAACAGTCGACGTTAAGAAGAAATTAAATAAACTAGTTAAAAAAAAAAAATTGTCTCAGATTGGCCTAAAATGTACATTTGAGGGGATTTTTTCTATGTTATCAAAGCATTTAAACACTTTTGTTTTTTTCCATTTTAGTGCAAATAGATTTTTCTCACTTACATTTTCTGGTTTATCCATCAGTCGCTTACCTATAACCTGAAGTACTTATAAAATCTCTCACACATTTGCAACATTCTTCATCTTCTCTCATTAAAAAACATATAAAATGTAGATTCCTCTGGCAGTTTGCTTAGACACTCAGTCTATTCAGTAACTATCTGTGATCCCAGCATCCCTACTTGCTGGCACTGGGACATGTGAGACCCCAAGGCCTCAACCTCACCTCAGCTGCTGGTACTCAGACCTACATACACTGTAGATCCCTGCAGTAATTGCCTTTAGACACACAGTGTCTTGCTCTCCCCACATGCCTCTCACACAGACACACACATACCCAAACGGATCTCAGCTGACCCCCAGACTCCACAGCCTCTCCACCAGTTGACCTGGATCTCCTAGTCCCTTCAGTACCCAATTTCTCCAGTCACTTCACTCTCAGACACACAAGTACAGCTGGCTCCCAAGCCACCCACACTACTGATCAGCTCGACATGCACTAGTGATCACATACTGACACACTCACCCTCACCCGCTGCAGGCACACTGGCTCCTCTGATCTGTGGTCCTCTCTCCAGTGCCTGCACTCAAACCCCCATATGCACACATGCACTCAGATAGAGAGGCCCTTGCCAGGGAAAAGAATTAGGAAAGGAATTTAATAAGAAGCCAAGACAGCCTGGGGGATCAGACAAGGGCACCGAACAGCCACCTGTATACATAACTGGTTCCTTTTATCGCCTTTATTCCTTTATTTTCCCACATTTTTTCCTTCTCAAACCACCTTGATCCCTCCTTTCCCCATCCATCGGTTCCTCCCACAACCACCCTGTAAGGAGTCTTATGCCATCCCAGTTGCTCTTCCCTGGTATTGCACAAGTCCATAACCCTTGGCAGTGACCCCTCAGTCTGTAGATGATCTCAGGACAGCTTCTCTTAGGGACACACAGAGGTAGCTGTCACTCCCACCCATGGAGACGACACCCTCCTGGGAGGCCATGGGGGGCCGGGTCAGGTACTCCTATCTCTGGCTGCATTATTGAGATTCTCCTACCTGCCACTGTTCCTCTATGCTCCTTTGTGTGTGTGTGTGGAGAGCACTTCTCACCACGCATCCTAACAAAACGGTATAAAAGGCTGGTTAGGTGGGGTAAGAGTCAAAGAACTCCTATTCTGAGTGGAGCTCCTCTTCAGCTATATTCATACCCCCCTTATGGTTACATTTCTTTAAGTATTTGAGTAGATGCTTTCCTCTGTCAGGTTGCTTGGAGAATAACTGTTGCTAACACTGACTTACAATTAATGAACAAACAAGCAAAAAAAACAAGATAAGGTTTTTTCTTCCTAATTGAAAATGTTCATCAGTCAATTCAGGAAAGAGGGAGAAGGTGAAAAAGCCATGCCTATCCTCAAAGATTTTGTCAGTGGCTGAAGAAACAGATGGCAACAAATGGCAGCTGACATGACAAAGTTACAAACACCCATGGTTGGTGTGCTACGGACATAACATGAGGAGTTCTGTCACAGAAGGTACACTATACTGTACCAGCCTGCACTACATCAGTGTCGAACAGCTGATCGTTTGTGAAATGCACCTACAGTGCATTGTGGGTTGACACCTACCAGTCAAGCTTTCACATTTAAAGCAGAATCTTCTCTTCCTGCAAATTTCCTTTTTGCAGCTTTAAATTTCTGCTGGTCCCTCTTGTAACATCCATGCTCTGTTTTTCCATGTTTACCAATTTCTCTTCTGAAAATGGCTACAAGAACAGATGCTGCAGAGTTGGTGTAATTCTTCTACCAGTTATAAAAAGGGACTGAAGTCTTGCTTCTTCTGCTTTGGCAGAACTACAGCAATTATTGCAGTGGCTGGCCACTGAGCCAGGAAAATGAGACAACTGGGGGAAGTGGGTTGCTGCAATACAAAATGAGAATCACCAGGCATTGAAGGCATTCACTGGCCAGCTACAGAGTGGAGTGATGCCCCTGGGCCTCTGAAGCAGCTGAGAGTTCATAGTAATTCAAACCAAGTAATCAGCAAAACCATCAGAATTTTCCAATATAGAAGATAAAACCTCTGGTGGTCCTACATGGTACGGCATCCAGCTCTGCTCAGGAACAGCAGTACCAAAAGATAACCCAAAATTTTTCACCAGCTCTTTGCATTGCAGTCAGACTGCAACTCTTTCCTTTTGTCTAAAGGTCTTGTTCATTCGTCTTTTTCTTGGCTTGTTCAGCATTTGAATAGGGATCACTAATTCTGGTATTTATTCAGGAGCTATTGTTGCACTGTGGGCTGAGGTATGGTAAGATATTTTTAGACTGGTACACACTCAGAGATTTTTTTTAAAAAAAGATATTTTAAAAATAATAGTGGATTTTCTGTCATTTGTTGCTCTCCCGAATCTTGATCGTCAACTGATAAGCCAAGAAACCAAAGCAATCAGTCAAAACCGGCATGAGTTAGAAGTTACTTACTGAACTCACAATTGAGAATTGATGCACACCGTATGTGAATAAACAGAGTTAAATAAGCCAAATTAATGTGATTTTTACTTTGCACTGAACAAACATCAGTCACCTAATCTTTCCACACATTTTCCCTCCACACTGCCAAGTGCCAGGCAATGATAAGAACAATTTTTCTGATCAAAGATGACAATATTGGCATTTATAAATTAAAATATACATGATTTAGGATCTCTTTTCTGATCTGGAAGTAGAATCTACTTTGCCTTCCTTTAAATGGTAGCCAAGATCTGGGGTTTGTTAACCTGTCATCTGGGTTTCTTTCCATCAAGACCTAAGGCACTTCTTATTTTGGGTATTTGCTTTATTTTAATCACACAAATATAAATTTTTCCACCACATTTCAGCACTGAATTTGTATTGAAAAAACTCAATTGCTTCTTTTTCCAACATCCATTTGTTCTTGGGTTGCAATGCTTCCACATGAATTTCAAAAAAAGGCTTTATTTACCAGCGACAGCTGAGGGATCTGCTTGTTCAGACACAACCAGTCGAGATTTCGAAGATTCTCATGTGAGAATGTAAATTAAATTGCCCCACAGCACCACCTGAGTTAGGCTCTGTCTCATAATCTCTGTGAAAGATGTTCAGAGACTATTTTTTAATGCGCATCTCTTCTGTCTTTTACTGAGCTCTTAGCTTTTTTCATTACATTGATTATGTACATTGCAAGGCTTGAGCCATTAATGAAAATTAATATCAACCACTGTTTACTGATTATAAAGATACTATCTTATTTTATGGAAGCTATACTGTTATGTGTCTAGCGTATCATATTCCACTACAAGTTTTTATATACAACTATGAGTGATCATTTTAAATAATTTTCTGATACTGCTTGGGGTATTACTGACTTATAGTTTATGCAATATTTCCTCACATTTGTTTTAATAATAGATTTTGTACCTTTTTGATAGTTCAGGAGAGTAGCTGATTATAATGAGGCTGCAAAGTCTGATGACAACCATTACACAGAAGAGGTGATGGATATAGTAAGACACCAACTCCAGCAGGAGCTCTTCAGTGATCAGGAGCTGAACAGGAGGGGTGGGAGGCGGGGAGAAATTGTACACAATGGAAACAAGGACATATTGCCAAAAACCAGCATAGAAGAATAGCACATGATGGAGGGAAAGACGCAGAACCCTATGGCACAAAATGATATACAGCTGGAAGAAAACATAAAAGGCAATCAGGAAATGCTCTGAAATGCATTAGATATAATAACGTGATGGAAGAAAGAAGGGCTTGCTATTTAAAAGAAGAAGGTTGCAGGTGACAGAGAAAGCTGAAGTTTTATTGCTTCAGTCTGGTTGCTTTATTCTGTGTAAATAGGTTAACTGAGATCAGCCACTTAACATGGTTAATATTTATAGCAAGGGATAAAGAAAATGGACCATATTAGGGAAAAAAACAGGCTAACATAATAAGATAAATTAGATCTTTAAAGTTATTATTTCCTGATGAGCTTCACTTAAGGCAACTAGTTTAGGCAGTTTTCTTGCATGACCTGTGAGGACTCAGTGGACTGAAAAAAGGGAAATAACTAGTGTCCATTAGGGGGGAAAAGAAGGGGTAGTGAGAAGAAAGATTTAAAGCGGGTATAGGCCTAACAGAACATGTAACATTGATGCCTGGAAAAATATTAGGCACTACATTATTAATCAATTTGAAAGAACTTCAAGAATACAAGAAAAATCAAGTAATAATAAAGAGCCAAACTTTGTTAGTCAAAACCAGGTTTTAACCAAAACAATCTTGTTTCCTCTTAATAGGACATTTCATAAAAGACACAGGGAAAAAGAAGATTAAAAATTGATTTTGACTTCACTAATGTTTGGTGTAGTAAACCTATAAGCAGACTGGGAAAATTACTGGAAATGTGTAATTATATTAAAAAAAATACTTGAAGAACAGTTATTGAGTTCAGTCTCAAAGTATAGAGAGCATTTTAGCTAACAAAGTGGTCTCACCTATTCTATATTTATTATCCAATTATTATTTATGACAGTGATATAAACAATGGAACAGAAAAGCATATATCTTAAAACTGGGCATGACACCAAACTAGAAAGCAAAGATTTTGGAAGCAAGATAAGAATTCAAATTATTTTTATAAATTGAAGGAATTATAAATACTATAAAATTCCATAATAACAAGATTAAAGAACTACATTTAAGAAGGAAAAAAAAAATCTTATTTAAGAATTTATGTTAAGCAATAGCTATCTTGAAAGCTTCACTGCAGAAAAAATTCTGACACTTGCAGTGGGATGCACACATCACAAAAATGTGTGGTGAAAAGATGACAAATGTAATTTTAAGAGCATTTGTGTGCACAACAAAAGGAAAGGAATTACACCTTTTTCATTCAACACTGCTAAAGCTTCTAATGAAAGATCATATCCAGAAAAAAATGGAGAAACTGGTAAATTGCAAGGTCTCAGAAAATGTGAGCTATGTGGGAAAGTTAAAAGAAAACCCTGAAAGACACCTATAAAAAAAAAAAAAAAAGAAAAAAAAAATAGAAGACTGGGAAAAAGATAATATGCAAAGGGTTATTCTAAATAGCATAGAGATGTACCAATGCCTACATGCATGGGGTAGTTTCAAAACAAGCTGTGTGTCTAATCTAAAACTCAGATAGACATAAGGAGAAACTGTCCAAGTATAAAGAAGTTTAAACATCAGAATAGGTTTTTCAGAAGGGAAACCAGAGTTTCATACCAGATATTTAAAAACAATTTTGTCAAGATCTGCCAAAAGCCATGTAATCATATGCAATTCTGCCTCAAAGTATGCACATGGACTGAATGATTTCTTCAAAGGCTGTTATGACTTTGTATTTCTTTGATATCGAAATCAAGCATTTCACCATTAAAAATCTATAGCAGGTGACTTCTGGTCCTAAAATTACTCTGACTGCAGTCAGAACAAGGCTGAGACCACAGTATAATCCAGTACATTCTATTTGATATTTATTTTTCAATACTGCTTCAATCTTGTTGCATGATGGGCATCAGCAGTTTTACTAGATCTCCAATTAAAATTGTTCTTTGCATATATTATCATATTTATCCCTCCTAGAAAGTTTGCATGAGAGCAATTCTACCTTTACCTCCAGTCTGTGCTTTAACTGGCTCTAAAAAGAAAACAAAAAAGCAAAACATTCATCAACAAAACCCCACACACATTGAGCACAAAAGAAAATGAAGTGCTAGTTCTGTGCAGAAGAAACAGGGCTTTTAGCTGATCTTGTCTTTCTGCATCCTGTGTCCTAAAATGTCAAGGTAAGTTATTCAAATATGTGCACTTCACCACAAAATGACTAATGTCAGAAGCTGTGTCACCCAATAGTAAGCATCATCTGGGATCCTCAAACCCAGCTGTCTCTTTATGGCCTGTGAAAAGACCATCCTTGTCCAACTCCAGCTCAGCAAAATAGGTTTTAAGAAACAGAACAGCACATCTGAATCCCCTAGAGATTGGTCACTTCATGATTCCTTTGTTTTCTGATGGTCTCTGAAGTAAGAATAACTTATCAGAGAAGCTACAGCAAATAAACCATGCTGAGTAAAGTCGTCAGAGATATTTTTTAAATGCCCCAATTTTTTAAAAGAAAACAGAAAGGGCTACAATGCTTCTCTTTTCTGTCAACAAGATAGGAAAGGTGCACTCGAAGGAAAAATATTAGGAACATTCCTACACTGATTTACCAAAACACATTTCTTTTGTTCCATCCCTTAGCATCCCAATACAAAAAGCACTATTGCTCTCTACCATGAGGCCTCCATTTTCTGGGGGAAAAAAAAAAAAAAAAAAAAAAAAGTAAAGCTGGACTAAAAGAATGTATTGGGAAGGCAGATATGATCATTCCATTAATTCATCCACATACTTCACACAGTCACTTTAGAAAAGTCCCTTGTCAACAGTCAGAACTGTGGGGTAATTTTTTTTTAATCTATAATTAATCTCAAATAAGCCACTGTTTCAGAGAAAGAGGACCCAAAGTGCCGATCAGACAATTATTTTGTGCATATTTGAGTAGCTGGGCAAAAAAATAGAAGTTTTGCAAAAAAGAATGCACATTTCTATGGTGTCATTGCACATCATCAATGAATATTTATATTTAAAACAATAACTGGGCAGAGAATAGGACTAAAGTGTCAAAAATAAAGTGGAAACAAAATCTTGCTTAGTAAGTATATATACACACAACTAATTTACAGCTCTAGAGAAAATTGGAACTGCTTCTATTTCCCTAACCTCCTTCCCTCCAACGAATGTCTGGATGTTCCAGTTTTATGTATGATTTGTTTATTCATAATTTTCCTTATTTTATTTTTTCAAACTGTGTTTTATAACCCCTCCCTTTGTGCGTTGACAAACAGCTATCAGCATAATGTTTGGAATGGAGTGAATGCCAGGGAGCAGATGCTTGAAATGAAGTTTAGGCAACTAGAAACAGAGAACAGCATGTTGGCCACAGTATTAGCCATTTAACTCTTTCTTGTCATTAGAGCCATGATTTCACTTTCTTTTTCATACAGAAGTGTTAGTTATAGGGACTGGTACTATGAGGTGAAATGCTGTGACCCTAATAGCGGTGGATCAGGATAAAATGTAGGCTGTAAGCCAGTGGACTGAATCACATCAATCTAAAGTGCTGAGAGAGATTTATTTTTACTTGCTCATTTAGCTGATTCTGAATCCTGTGCTGAATGACTATGTCCCAGTGATACCACATCAAAGTTTTTCACTGGACACTCCACAAGAATGAACTTAAAACCATTAAATTTTACTTTAGTTTGCCATTGTCCCTCATTTACTTTCACACACACCACGCTTTTCCTTGTCTTCCCCTTTTCACTTCTTAACAAAATAGATAAAGGAATAACAGTGTCTGCTTACTATAAAATACATCTGCAGCTAGAAACATTCCTCCTTTAATCTGTCAGCTGCTTTTAGGCAGAAAAGAGAGATTTTCCAACACATCTTGAATAACACTTGTTCACTCAGATACTATAAAGGCAACTCATCCCACTAGGGATCTTGTTATATAGTTCATCTTTCCTGTGAGTTTTTATGGAGAGGTCATAGAGGGGAAAAAAAATAGTTTTGCACTGCCACGGTCCATTAAGGACACATCAGCAATGAAAACAAACAATTATTTCAAATGTCCAGGAGAACATCAACAAAGTTTAGCCACTTCAGCATTTGTGCTCTATCTGGTGCTGAAAAGAGCTGATATAATTATTTGTAGTCTGAGGGTAGGCTCGTGTCATTGCTTTCTTCCATCTCACATTGATGCAGCTCAGTAGAAGCCCAGTCAAGCCTTTTTTGCATCACTGGTTTTGCAGCCTTAGGGAGATATAATGGTTGCAAAGCAAGCAGATAAATAACAAAAGAAGGCATTTTTGGAGACAATCCATCTACTGATTTTTTTTTTTTTTTTTTCAAGATGTTAACTAGGCAACTTTAAAAACTGAAGACTGTTTCAGCTTTATCTTTCTGAGAGATTTGAAGAGAGCAGTAGAGTTACATGACTATGTAGAAAAAGGTAGACAGGCCACCTCCAGAAAATGATGAAGAAGGTTGGTGGTTTAGGGTTTTTCTCATGCAAGTCCAAAACCCTATACCTTTTTCCAACAGTGCTAAGTGGATCCACTGGTTCACCTTCAGGACTCTACCCACTCAAAAACTGCCTTTGTGAGCAACATACATGCTCATTATCTTATAATAAATTTTTCACAGGTCTCAATGTATCACCACTGGCCGTTCATAGATTCGTACTCCACAGGACAAGGCACATGACAGCCTACTGCTTGTCTTGCCCAGGACAGAAGCAAGTCTAGTAAGATCAAAGAAGCTGAACACTTGTAGAGAGGAGCAGGATCCTCCTAGCATAAGCTGTTTCACCAGTTACTTGAACATCAGCATATTGCAGTGTTTGGAAGGTGATCTTATTTGCTTATTCTTCATGTCATAGGAGATACCTGAAACTAAACAGTGACACAGATTGTATGAAACTAGTAGATTCTTTAGAAGTGAAAGAGACAATCCCAAGGACTAGCAGAAGTTTGAGAATTAAGAGTATATTGATTCCTTATTATCCACACACAATTAATTCTGTGAAAAAAGTAATTAATTTAGCCGGCGGGAGAAATACACTCCAGATTATAGCGACAGTTAAATCTTCCAGCATATTTATCATCAGTTTCACATAGATCAATTCATCAGTTCAGAATTTTGATGAATAAATGAAGGAATCCAGCTTTAGACTTAAGAGTTAAAATTCTTAGATGTATCTACATAGAAAATAGTTGATACCGGTCACTGGGACTGATTATATGAACAATACAGCTGATAACCCTGCCACACTGACAAGTTTGGATACTATTGGCAAGAACCCATTAATTTAGTATATTTTATTATGCATTTGTTATTTGGTGGGACTATTTAGCTCTTAGACCAGTAACAAAGTGAGCAAATAATTTTAGGAAGGAAGTAAGCACATGCAGCAGCTGTTTGTAGGTGGTGTTTCTGGTTTTGTGATTTGGAGTAAGTTGCAGCTTCAGGAAGCAGCTCTAACAACAATAATGAGAGGCTGCTAAATTGGCTAAAATTTGTACAAAGTGTCCAAGTGAAGCTATAGATTTCCTTGAATTTTATTGAAACCATTTAGCACAAATGACCTAAATCAGCCTAATTCAGTTTATATCCATCCATTTTGCAGTTAATGAATCCATTCTTGGACATAAAAAACCCCCAACCAACCAATCAATTTAAAAGAAAAAAAAGTAAATAAAACCAGCAAATGAATGACAATATGATTTGCATGATCCACAATTCTAGTAAACAATAATGTGAATAAAAGGAAAATATGTTTTTCTGTCTTCTACATATGATGCTCTACATCTAAGAATCTAGATTGACTTCTAGCAACCACATGACAAAGAAAATAAATGAAATTGGGTGTAGCAGGAATTGAAATAAGATGACATCATCACCACTTGTCTTAATTTAACACATGCTGAAAACGGTCTGCTTTCAATTCAGTAAAACTCGGTTGCATCATCAGTCGGGTCCCAGACGCGGGCACATGCAGTCCTGGCTGTCCCTGCCTGGACTGCTTGTGCTTCCCCCACCCTGCCCACTGCCCAGGACCCCATTGCAGCCCCCTGGGACCATCGGTCCCTGCCCCAGTGATGCCACAACAGTGCCCATCTCCACCCATATCTCCTGGATACACATGGAACTTCCACTGTGTGCAGCCTGTCTGCGGGATGGGCACCTCAGTCATACACTGCAGCCTTGTCTCTGGTCTCTTTGGCCCCATCTGCACTAGCTCCTGACTGGAGCCCCTGCATAGTCCCTGGTCCTGATTCATCATTTTCCATGTCAGGGGCTGTTGATGGACACTGTCACAGCTCCAAGCTCTGCTCATCATGGTCACTCTGTGGGACAGCAGCCATTAGTGAGGGTCCACCTCAGATCCCAGCTTGTTCACCTTCAGGAGCGCTCAGTGCTCACCATGCCCTGACAGTTAGTCTGGAGGCTAGGAAGAGGGAGAGGAGAGAGCAACCATCTTCACTCACAGTCCTACACAGAAGTTGCTGCTCCAGAGTGTAAAGTGAGCATCTTGAGCTACCCCCATGGGGCAGCCTCTCCTGGGCCAAGATCCCCAGAGTGCAGGATCTACCCTGACTCCCCTCCTATCACCATCTCTGCTCCCACAGGACACCTTGGTATTCAAAGGACAGTTTGGTCTTCGTAAGGGCTGATCCAAACACAAAACTGAACAGGAATGTCTCTGGTGTTTCAGTTATGGTTTACAAAATGGGCTGAGTACTTCTCTGTTAGTAGGATACTGAAAGAAGCCTTACTCAACAGGTATTTATTAACAGCTCAATTTCATACACTGCAAGAAGTGACATGTAAAATGAACTGGAAAACAGGGGTGAAGAGGAAAGACACTTTTGATGCCACTACAGCTTTTCCTAATGGAATCCACATTGACAATTCAGCAGAGACACTAAATAAAGAAATAAATTGTAGTTTCAATCTACTCTTCAAGTCTACATCCTACACCAAAGGGCGTTTTCCCATGTCAAGGCTCAGTGAAATGGGACAGGAAGATTTTCTGAATAACCGTTGTTCATGTCATTATCGCAAATTAAAATAAAAAAAAAGAAAGGAAAGAGAAAAAAGAAAATTAGGAGTGCTAGTAACTGTTTGGGGTTTTTCTGAGCTCTAAAATCATGCCAGGAAGAATTACAATATTAGTTTATCACTTTGGGATACTTTTGAATTTATTTTTTTAAAAAAAGTGTCATATCTTTAAAAGAAAAATGAAGGTTTTTTTAATGTATGACTAAAGGTACTGAAAGATATAATTATTTGCCTCCCTTGGTAATTTTGTTCTACAAAAGGAACAGTTTCAACTTAAGCTCTCTCTTCTTTTATTATGTTCTTTTCTTCATATTTCATCTCTCCCCCTTATTACTCCACAGTATTATTTGTCCCTCCCCCAGGTCTAGGAAAGTGACAAGTTTTGATACAATGATTCTTTTCTTTTCTCCCTGTACTTTTTTTTTTTTTCCTGTTGCTATCTTATTTTCCTTTTTCCTTATCTCCCTTCCCCTAGACTTGTGCATCATTTCCAGCTCCATTCCCTGATTTGTTTCTCCTTTCTCTCTCCATTGTTTCCTTTTATCTTCCTAGAACCCAACTTTTGTTCACTTATCTGCATATTTTGTCACTTCCTTATTCATTTCTTATGTTTCTTCTCACACCCTTCATCTTCCCCATCCATACAATCACTAAGTAAGATGAAGAAAGGGTAAGATAAAGGAGAGGAGAGAAAAGTTGCACTCTGTATGAGACATGGCTGTCTCTCCCTCTGGCACCAGATAACAGCAGTAATCAAAGGACTGTTTTTTTTCAAAGGGTAGGACTCTTCATTATCCATCTCCTACTCATGGCGAAAAGAGAAGGAAGCCACTGATACCACCCCTTCCTTTTACTAATGTGCTGGTTTCGACTGGGGTAGAGTTAATTTTCCTCATAGTAGCTATTGTCGGGCTATGGTTTGAATTTGTGCTGGAAACAGTGTTGATAATTCAGGGACGTTTTAGTTATTGCTGAGCAGTGCTTACATAGAGTCAAGGCCTTTTCTGCTTCTCACACTACCCCACCAGTGAGGAGGCTGGGGGTGCACAAGAGGCTGGGAGGGGACACAGCCGAGACAGCTAACCCCAACTGACTAAAGGGATATTCCATACCATATGGCATCATGCTCAGGATGTAAAACTGGAGGAAGAAGAACGTTCGGAGTGATGGTGTTTGTCTTCTCAAGTAACTGTTATGTGTGATGGAGCCCTGCTTTTCTGGAGATGGCTGAACACCTCACTGCTGGTGGAAAGTGGTGAATGAATTCCTTGTTTTGCTTTTTTGTGTGCACAGCTTTTGCTTTACTTATTAAACTGCTTTTATCTCAACCTGCAAGTTTTCACACTTTTACCCTTCTGATTCACTCTCCCATTCCACCAGGAGGGAGTGAGCAAGTGGCTGCGTGATGCTTAGTTGCTGGCTGGGGTTAAACCATGACACCTGGAGAGATAGATTCACTTTTGTTGCCCCAAAAAGCAAAACAAGAACATTTGCTTGGAAACTAGAGCTCACAGTCTCAAATGCTACTGATATTCCTCCTGCTTGCAATAACATCAGGAGTCCTAGAAATTCCTTCAGGAGTAGGGGTGACAGCTTCAAACTGTCCTACTGAATACTTGCTTCTACTGAGAAAGGTGAGTTACAATAAATATAAGATTTTTTTTTAGCTGATTGAAATTGTCTAACTCAGGAGAGGGAAAAAAAAATAAAAAATAAAAAAAAAAAAAAAAGAGGAGGCCAAAACCTCATGCCTTTCTGAAACACTTTAGTTTTGGCATAACTATAAAATTATAGAAGATAGATGTTTTCTGGTGGAGTAATTGTATTACTTAATATCATTAATTAATCACAAGACCATTGTGTGGGGACTCTCAGCCCCAACTTGCAGCTAAGGACACTGGAATCCATCTCTCCACGGATAAACCTCCTGTGCTTTCATGCAGCACAGGAGGTTTTTCCAAGCTGTTCAGCTTCATTTTTATGGACTTCCTAAATGCTCATTCAGACAGAGAGACCCCCTTCTTTAGAGCATGGGAGGGGAGACACATGTGTTTTAATTGCTGGTCTGACTTGGCAGATTAATTGAAACCATCCTCCCTCCTGAGAACACCGCACCATGAGAATACAGAAATATTCTATTTTCTTCCCACTTCACTGAAATCAGTGCCAGACTTCCTACTGACTTGGGGCTTGAATAAGCTGCTATATAATTATATTACTGTACTTTACACTGTTATACTTTTATATTCTATACTGTAATTATACAGCATAGAATTAATTGCATGCAAATGTGTTAGCACATCATTAATAAGATTTATCAAGCATTCTTCCAAGTAAATTACAAGAAATGATCTTAACATTGTAAGGATGCAGCGTGACATAGTTTTTTGGAAAGCCTGAATGGGAGCGTTAGGGCTTTTAGATTGGTACAATCATCATTATGCTACCTAAAACAATATATACCCCAAAAGTCCATTCAGGAGAGCACATACACAACCATAATTGCTTAGCCAAGACCCACAGACACTGCTGAAACAAATGCTTTTTCAAGTGCTGCCTTGAAGCTGAATTTTCTCTGCGGGCCTTAAGCTCTCCATGTCTGTGCATATCTCTCTACAAGTCAGTATAATATATTGTACACCTTAGGCTTAATTTTGAGCAGTCTTCAGTCTTAGAAATATCTGAAAAAAACCTCACATTTGTCTCTAATAGTAAGAAATTAAATGTAAGGTATTTAATCTTCCTATAGTGCTTTAATTTGTAACTCAGTCTTTCTACTGTGCCTCACTGTTCTTCCCCTAATTGCTGCTATCAGATACCAAGTTTTTCAAGACAGAGATTGATTTTTCATGTGCATTCTGTAAACCATCAGGCATGATTTTGATACTTAATATAGAGTAAGAAGAAGAAAAAAAAAAAGTACTGTGAACAGAGTACTGAAAACAAGGAAAATGCCAGAGTGGGATGCCTGACGCACTGCTGTATGGGGGGGTCTTCTGCACACTTGAGCCAACATATTTTTTCACCTTGCAAGTCCAGTGAATCATCCATACTATAGAGGGGTAATAATGTTTTGGTCTAGTAATTTGATTTATCAAACAACCAAGCAATATTTCTCCAAGTTATGGCTAGCAAAGTTCTTAAGAAAATCCTTAATGTCAGTTCAGAGGAGCTTAACACTTGCGACAACTCATGAGAAATATTAGCTACGAAATCTATGCCAGCAAAAACCAATAATATGTGAATTAAGGTAAGGACAGAACACACAGGTTTAATCTTGCAGACTCACGTGTTTGAATGGGTTCCACTTATAATTAAATTTCACACTGTTTTTTCAGAAAGAAAAAAAAAATAGCCTCTACTGCTATTAATATATTTGCCACGCAATTTTGGCAGCTTTGATCAGCTTTGTCGTTTCAAGATCCGGTCGTTTTCATATGGATACAGGCATTAATCAGAACACATTTTTTATTTCAGAATTAGCATACCAAAACTGTTTTGTGAGTTATCATGCTAATATGTTCTATCAAAGACTAAATTAACATTTTACTGCTGTTAACCAGAGGCAGTGCTTCATATACAATTCAGATGATGTTGCCAAACTTTTCACATTACCAGCTGCTTCAATTTGAGGATGCTTAGTATCTGTGGACCTAAAGAAATATCATTTGAGAATAACCTAACAACAAAGCTCCCCACAGTCCAGTACCAGTATTCCCAGAGCTAATGAAGCCCCATACTGTTCCTGAACTCTATTGTACCTCCAGTAATGAGGTAAAGCACAATGTTCCAAACATCACTATGCAGCATCTCTTTCGATCTTCACCTTATTTTAATTTTTTCAAACTTCTTTTAGTATTATGAAAAAGGATAGGAGAGCAGAAGGGAGGAGGGAACTGATAATCTGCTGTACATGAACCGCTTTCCTTTCATGGAAGCAAAAGAGAACAAAGCAGAGACTGTATTTTGTTGTTTTTCACTGCCTTCACATGAAAACTGCTACCCTTCTTCTAAAGCAACCATTCAATGACAACTGTTACCATTACACATTAGTGTTTTGTTGGCAAAGCTCCTGGCTCTCAACCCAGAGGTTTCCTATGGCAAGCTTCCCAATGTCATCCTACCTGTAAATGCACAGATCATGCATGCAGCTACTATCTGCCAGGGAGTACTTGCTTATTGTTATCCAGGCAAACTGTCTTGACTTCTGTGAGATCTGCATAACAACATTCAGCAGGGTATCTGAGAAACTGTGTGTGGTGGTTTGATCATGGCTAAATGCCAGGTACCCACCAAGTCGCTCTATGACTTCCTCCCCTTTTCCCCTTGTTTTCTCAACAGGGCAAAGAGGGGAAAGAAAATAAGATAGACCAACGCTTGTGGGTGAAACAAAAGCAGTTTTAATATAAGCAAAGTGAAGCGAAGGTCCGTGCATGGAAGCAAAAAAAGAAGACAGATTTATTCTCAGCTTCCCATGAAGAGACGATGTCGGGCCTTCTCAGGAATCAGGGCTCCCATACACGTAGTGGTTGCCTTGGAGGACCAAGGGTGACCCCACCCCCTTCCTCCTTTCTCCCAGCTTTATACTGAGCAGACGTCATATGTCATGTCATATGTCTGGAATATCCCTTGGGTCAGTTCAGGTCAGCTGTCCTGGTTGTGTCCCCTCCCAAGATCTTGCCCACCCCGCCCCACTGGGGAGGAAATGTCGGAAAGAGCCTTGGTGCTGTGTAAGCACTGCTCAGCAGCAGCCACAACACCAGGGTGCTATCAACACCCTGCCAGCTCCCAGCATAAAACACAGCACCCTGAGGGCTGCTATAGGGGAAAACCAGTTCCGGCTCAGCCAGGCCCGGTACACTGTGCCAGCAGAAGTTTGTATCTTCTACATATATGTAGAATCTTTTGTCAGGAATCTGATAGCAACAGTTGAGGATTGTTGGAAGTTTTCACTTTTTGTCTGAGAATGGCTCCTATCCACAACGGGGAACAGAGCTCAAGTACTTCATTTAGACTTAGAATAACTATTATCTAGGCTTAAATTCAGATTTAATATTTCATTTACAGTAAAATTCACATGTATTTAGAACAACAAATACACTCATTTATAGACTTTATCACCCTAACATAACTAATTATGAATTAAAAATATTTAAATGTAGATAGCGCCAAGCACGATTACACAGAAAGCTGACTCACTCCCAGGATTCTGCATCTCCTTTATCACCTTTCAATACTCAAAACTACTGAAAAGACTTTTTCATTAAGGTGAGGACATCACCAGATTTTGACAATGTCAGGCCAGAGGCACCACATTTTTAAGTCCTGATACTATCTCAGTCAGTGATGTAAAGATATACCAACTGCAGCAGTAATGGCAAAGAACAAGAGGTGGGCTGTTCCGCCACTGTTACTTGCATTCACTTGAAGATCCACAGGAAGCCGGTACAGACCTGAGAGGAACCATGTTCCAATCAAGTTTCTTTCCCCATAAGAAAACTGCCAGAATCCCCATTAGCCTCCCTTTATAAATGTAAAATGTTTAGCAATAATTTAATGTTTAAGGGAATAGGACTTGGAAGCCACTGCCAACATCTGTATCCACAAAAAAGGTCGCAGCTCTGTAGCCAAACACCAGTAATTCAAGGCTATCTGGGGTTCTGCTGTGACATAATTGTCAAATAGCAGCTGGGAGTTTATAACCACATCTTAGCTGTGGGTACTGTTAACTAATGGCAGATATATTTCTTCCTACAGAGAAGCTAAGATTACTTCCTCTGTCTCCTCTGGCTACTTTCCCAACCTGTCATCACAATCTCAGTTAATCTGAGTTGAGTCTCTGCCAACAAATTCATATCTCTGCTGTGCTCTTCTTTGCAAACTGAGGTGTTATGTCATCCATTGTGGGTGGAAGATATAGATTCATACATGTGCTCTTTATCAATAGGCTAAAAACAACCAGATCCCATCCTTCTTAAGAGTGAGATTCATTCATTTATACTTTTAGCCACCTGAAGTCCAAACTAGTCTCCCTCCACACAAAGTCAAAAAAAAAAAAAAAAAGTAATAAGCAGATCCAGAAGGCAAGTTCTTTGACCTAGTTTAAACTTATTCTTCTAGCTCATACTTGCCTAAGTTCTTTTGACCCCGAAGTTAGATCTATGCTAACTCCCATATAGACCCTTTTCTGGCTGAACAGAAGTGAAAACTAAACCAGTGTCCAGCAGTATCCACACTAGAAAGCAGTTTGAAGAAAAAAAATTACCCACATTTATCTGCTAAAATCTCTCTAATAGGAAGAAAGAAGGCAGTGAAAAAAAGAATTTAATCTTAGTCTGATCAGAGATACCACTAAGTCACTTACAGTCCTTCAGAAGCAACAGCATTGAAAGCAGCTGTAAGGTTTAAAGCAACTAAAAAAATATCAACACCAAGTCATCAACTATTCCTTACACAAATGCTATCAACCATCTCGATCCGTCTGGCACAGCCATCATCATTTCTTACACCCCAGCGTTCTGAGCCCTCAGTTTTAGAAGCTACATAACAGTTCACATCATATTGAGGCAGGCTGCAATCCCCCTGAAGATGATGTGTTTCTTCATCAGCTTCAAGTTAGGTTTTTTTCCAAATACCTTCTTTAATCATGGCTTTACAGAAAAAAACCCACTTGCTTAATTCTTCTAAGAGATATAAAAGGAAGAATACTTTTCTTAAAATAAGTAAATTATGTATTTGAAAAATACGGGGTTTACTTACAAATATTTGTTATTCAGCATTGCTACTGTTAGTAAGCATTCTGTTTTGGAACAGGTACAGCACTTAGACCTCCATAAAAGGTAAATTTCTCACCTGTGTTCGTTTAACTGTCCAGGAAGAGACTAAATAATATATATAGATTTTTAGAATCCAAGTTCTGCAATGAAGAATTTGCAAATTTAGCCACTGTTTGCTCACGTAGAAAAGTTCTTCCCTTTCCAGATGCTCTGTCTAATTAAGTGTGTTTTCCTTCTCTGCCAAAATTCCCCTGTCCCCACCAACAAGGACTCTTGTAGCAACTGCAAGAAAAAAAAAAAGAACTAGAGAAAACTTTATTCTTAATATTTTTACTGTGACACTACTTCTGAGCATTATGGTGTGATTTCCTGAAGAGTTGTTACCTAACTGCAAAAAAAAAAAAAAAAAAAAAATTATTTTACTTCCTAACATATCCAGTAGTTGTACTTTTAAGGGAGGCATCTAACCTGCAGAGAGAATTTTTAAGATCTTACTGCCCACTCTATGCACCTTTGGGAGCCTAACTACCACTGAATCTCTGAGTTTACGTGTTTTCCAACACAGATAACAGTATCACTATTGATTTAGTACACTGTAATTGCCACTCATTTATCAAAGTAACAGCCCTTCACATGTAAGATACAACACCAGCACACAGGAGATCAGTAAATGAGCATGGAATATTTGACTAACGAGCATCCAGCCAAGGCTTCTTACTGCATCATTAGCGTGAAAGAAAGCCTTGTAGTAGTTCAGCCATCTTTGCATCAGCTCATCACCCACAGCACAAGGCAGCTTGCTGAAGAAATGGAGTCCAGAGACTTGCTTCTTTTCAGCCTACTGAGATGTTTGTGTCAGTCTTGTGCTTTCAAAGTTGTTTCTGCCTAGGAAAGAATCAAACTCCTGTTTTCAGAAGAAAACTGGTCTTTCCTCAAGACACTTAAAAAATAAAATAAAACATTAATCGGAGAGTCACAATAGTTAACACATTGATGGTGTGAGGTGGGGATCTTTAAAAAGGCTTTCTTTAACCTGACTAGTGCCTGCAGAGGGGAATCATGCTCTCCAAGGGCCAATTGAGAGCAGGCTCTGAAACACAGGTGATCTAACATGCCCACTAAAGGAGCCTGTTGATTATAAGTCAGCTTTTTGCAAGCTTCCTGCAAGCTTGACCTTTTCTGGGTTTCATTGCCTTTGTACTATGCCTGCCCCCAAAGAAGGGAACAGCTACTGCTTTTGATGAATAACAGCACCTTCCCTTTTAGGGAGTAAGGAAAAGAGAAGCAGATGAAATTACTGGGAACAATTTAATTCATTTTTTGCCCATCACACAGGAGCTAAGCTGATGCCTGAAATTAGAGGTTGTTAGCTGTTCCCTGGCTAGTATAAACAGTAGTAACCAGCAGTTGCAGCTGCTTCATACTCCATTACACAGGAGAAACTGAGCTGCTACTAGTAATAAACCAGCAGATTTAGATTTAATATTGATCATTTTTTTCTTTAGTAGCTAATAGCATTTTGATACCTTTTTAACATTCCTATCTTTCTTTTGCCACAATACTCACTTTGATAAACTACTGCAGACATACGAAAATATACTTTTGAAAGTACCCTTTTTTTTGCACAGATATTCCATCTGTAGAGCGTCACTGTACCTTGTCTAAGCAGCTAATATTTAAGGTGTTAATCCTATTCAATCACCAATATGTTGCTTGCAATTTTCGTTTCACTTCTCCTTCTGTGGTAGCTCAGTCTGGGGGGTGGTTGTGGTGTGTGTTTACAGGAAGAACAAGCTGTAATTACTAGTTGCAGCTATAAATATGCACCTCCAAACCCTGGAAGAAAGCAAGCCGCTTCAGCCATTAAAGTTATCTAACAGTATAAACATTTGAAGACTGTAATGACAGCTTGTTCTCATTTCCCTGCTAGCAGAAATTGGACTGCTTCTGGCTGCTATCAATTAGCACATCCCAGCACTTTGTAGGAATGTGGCTGCCAGTGACCCCCTGTTCATGTGTCAAGATAGAAGCCATGTGCATCTGAATATCTGTCCTTGGCTCTCCTAAGCATGATGACATCTTGGGTTGCTAAAACTCAGTCTGGCACTTCACTAACCAACAGCTTGTCATAATAATAACAATAACACATCTTTATATTATGGTAATATGCTTATAATAAATAGAATCTATCTCTAGCTGGAGAATATAAGGCTGCACTGGCACAAAATGTTTTTCATTTTGTCCTTTTATACAGTATCAACACCTAAACTAAGGAGTCAAAAGTAAGTCAAAGTTTCATACTTCATTTATAAAAAGCATAATTTTTTAAAAAAAGAATTGTTGGAAATGGAAGAAGAGCTATATCAATGAATTGTTTAACAGTTTGAATAACTAAAGGATAAATAAGTGATGAAATGTGGGACTAGGTGGTTTCTGCCTCTTTAAACAACTGCTTAGTTGTTTGAGAACCTAGAAATGAACAATCAAACTTTACATCTTTCATGTAAAGTATATTCTCTTGTTTGTCTTTGAACATTTTCAGTAATTAAGCTTATAGTTCCTATCATACGGTTTCCTTCAAAAATTCAGCTGAAATGTTTTGTTGGAGGTAGGCTGCCTCCTTCAAACATTTCTGTGATCATCCATATTGTGCTGAGATAGTCAGATCTGGAAAAGTTATAGTTAGTCTAAGCAACTGCCAGTACAGCTGGCCTTCCTCAGTAGCTCAGATAATCTAGTGTGTGCTCTGTGTCGTGAGATGTGACATCACACTAAATGCTGAAAATTTAAAAAGAACTGCCAGCAAACATAAAATCACTTTTTCACCTTTTAGGGATTAACCTTGGCTGCTCTATCTCATCCCCATTTCAACTCACACATGAATTTAGCCACAAAACAGATATGAGAAGTAGAAAAATCACTTCCACAGTAGTTAACTCCCACAATCAGGATCTTGGCATTCACTTCCCATAGCCTCCAGTCTAGCAAAATGTGACATTGTCTTACATAAAAGCATTTGAGAAGGTTTTGAGCTATTTAAGCCGAGAAAAGTCTGCTGCATTTTAATAAGCTATTAATTGCAATTGGATTTATTCTTTCCTTTCTGTTTTATAGAAGTCTTTGACTTCTGAATTAGGGGAAAGTAACAACCTAAATGGACCAACTTAAGTCCTGCCTCCTGCTCCCTTGTTCAAAAGAAACAGGAGTAAGTTGTCTTTCCTTCCTGCCATACTGTTATACATTAAGTTCTTTGAAGCAAATGGGGTTCTTTGAGCATGCCAAAGCATTTAAGTCAGTTGACAAGATTGTTGCAACAGTTTGGACTGGATTTCAGATTGTCTGCCAGACTTAACACTCAAAATGCTACATCTTGTAAAACGGTTTTAGAAAGCAAGCGGCTTAATGTTTGTCCCTTTTATGCTTCACAATGACAGTACAGTAAATTTTCTTTCATTTTGGTTTTATTAATTCTAGTTAATAAATATTGAACTCATTGAGAAGAAGACAGTTTCAATCAATTTCAAATTATTTGACAATTCAAATCACATCAGAAGTTCTGGAAGAAGAAACAGGCTCACAAAATTGATCAAATGGTAGAGTTAGCATGCTAGCTCCTATGTCTAGAAAACAAGGTTCATTTCTTTCTGGAGATTTGAGTCCATATAACATCATCAAGCATTTTGGGCAGAGAATTTTATTTAAACCCGTGGTATAATCCAGGCAAAGAGTAGATCTGAGCATCCACCTCTTAGCTGACTCCATTAGTACACAGGATAACTTGGTGGAGATGATTCTCACTCCTCCTTGTTGGAGCTATGATACTTAGAAAAATGAGTCACGAGCCCAAAAGAGGATGCTCCAGGACAGTAGGAAGGGCACTTAGGAGCCACCACCCATAGAGTCTACTTTCTGATCCTGCAGATATTGACATTGTTCAATTTTCTCTAGGTAATGAAGGTCATTACCTTATCTGTCCTTTAGGGCCTTGGGAAAAAGCATAGACAGTAACCAAATTTCCTCTAGCATATAAGGAGACTAAATAAACCTCCATATCCCATATTCTAGTTCCCAATAACTTCATATTTTTTGTAAAAATAAAGGTGAACTTATATCACAGACAAAGTTAAAAATTTTATATCGCTGTGATGGTTTGACTCTGGCTAAATGCCAGGTATCCACCAAGTCGCTCTATCACTTCCCCCCCCCCCCTTCCCTTTGTTTTCTCAACAGGGTAAAGAGGGGAAAGAAGATAAACTAACCCTTGTGGGTGAAACAAAAGCAGTTTTAATATAAGCAAAGCAAAACAAAAGTCCGCGCGCGGAAGCAAAAGCAAACAGATTTATTCTCTACTTCCCATGAAGAGGCGATGTCGGGCCTTCTCAGGAAGCAGGGCTCCAATACGCGTAGTAGTTGCCTCGGAGGACCAAGGGTGACCCCACCCCCTTCCTCCTTTCTCCCAGCTTTATACTGAGCAGACGTCATATGGTATGGAATATCCCTTTGGTCGGTTTGGGTCAGCTGTCCTGGCTGTGTCCCCTCCCAAGATCTTGCCCACCCCGTCCCACTGGGGAAAATATCAGAAAGAGCCTTGGTGCTGTGTAAGCACTGCTCAGCAGCAGCCACAACACCAGGGTGCTACCAACACCCTGCAGCTCCCAGCATAAACCACAGCACCGTGAGGGCTGCTATAGGGGAAAACCGATTCCAGTTCAGCTAGACCCAATACAGTCTCCACCCCTTATTCCATACCATTTACGTTATGCCCAGGTCCCACATAATATTCATTTATCTATTCCATAAGCTTTCTTCACTTCTTCAGATGTTCAGTGTCTTGGCTTCCATCTGTCAAGATAGATGCTCAGGACAGAAGTATGCTTGACCGTTGGACTCCAGCACCGGCTAGGTTTGGGTCGTCATTGCACGTGTCTGGTTCACTCTTCATCGTTCCTACTTCCTCCATCACTTCCTGCAACATACAACTCATCCCACAGATTACTTTCCCCCCAAGGTTAAATGTTCTTGAGGCACACACTGAGTAGTCCCATCCTCCCGCATTACCCACCAAGTACATCCAGGTCCCTGAGCAAAGACAATCCCACGAGTGGGCTTGCCTTTTCCCAAGGGAGGAGCAATCCACACTGCCTTCCCCAGCCACCTCCCTGTGTGTACTACAGGGACCTTATCTCCTCCCACAGTATGAAGGGGGTTTGTTTGGGCAGGCCCAGGACGGTTAACAGATCCTCTGGTATTAATTAGCCAAGTGGCTTCTGCTAAATTTATATCCCAATGCTTCCATCCCCCATTGTCCAATGCTCTCAACATAGTCTTCAACAGTCCATTATATCTTTCAATCTTTCCAGACGCTTGTGGGTAATAAGGGATGTGATACACCCACTCAATGCCGTGTTTCTTTGCCCAGGAGTTTATAAGATTATTTCGAAAATGGGTCCCGTTGTCTGACTCGATTCTTTCAGGAGTACCATGTCGCCATAAAATTTGCCTTTCAAGACCCAAGATGGTATTTCGGGCAGTGGCATGATTTACAGGGTACGTTTCTAGCCAACCCGTAGTTGCTTCTACCATGGTGAGTATGTAGCGCTTGCCTTGGCGTGTTCGTGGCAGTGGTCCAATATAGTCAATCTGCCAGGCCTCACCGTATTGAAAACTCAGCCATCGCCCTCTGTTCCAGGGAGACTTTACTCGTGTGGCTCGCTTGATTGCAGCACATGTTTCACATTCGTGAGTGACCTGTGAGATGGCCTCTATGGTCAGGTCCACCCCTCGATCACGAGCCCATCTGTACGTTGCATCTCTGCCAAGATGCCCTGATGTTTCATGGGCCCATCGAGCTACAAACAGCTCACCCTTACGCTCCCAGTCCAGGTCCAGCCGAGCTACTTCAATTTTGGCAGCTTTGTCTGCTTGCTCATTGTTTTGGTGTTCTTCAGTGGCACGCCTTTTGGGCACATGAGCATCTACATGACGCACCTTTAGAGCCACGTTTTCCACTCGGGCAGCGATGTCCTGCCACAATGCAGCAGCCCAGATGGGTTTACCTCTGCGCTGCCAATTGGTCTTCTTCCACTCCTGTAGCCACCCCCACAGGGCGTTAGCCACCATCCAGGAGTCCGTGTAGAGATATAATACTGGCCACTTTTCCCGTTCAGCAATCTTTAGGGCAAGTTGGATCGCTTTTACTTCTGCGAACTGACTTGACTCTCCTTCTCCTTCAGTGGCCTCAACGACTTGTCTTGTGGGACTCCACACAGCAGCTTTCCACTTCCGATGGCTTCCTACCACACGACAGGATCCATCAGTAAAGAGAGCATAACGCCTCTCATCTTCTGGTAACTCGTTATATGGCGGTGCCTCTTGGGCATGAGCCACCTCCTCAGGCCGCACTCCAAAATCTCTACCTTCTGGCCAGTCCATGATCTCTTCCAGGATCCCTGGATGGTTGGGTTTCCCCAGTCGAGCCCGTTGCGTGATTAACGCGACCCATTTACTCCAGGTAGCACTGGTTGCATGGTGTGTGGAAGGGATGTTTCCTTTGAACATCCAATGTAATACAGGCAGCCGTGGTGCCAAGAGGAGCTGTGCTTCTGTACCAACAACTTCTGAAGCAGCTCGAATCCCCTCATATGCTGCCAGTATCTCCTTTTCAGTCGGAGTGTAGTGGGCTTCTGATCCTCGATACCCCCGGCTCCAAAATCCTAATGGTCGACCTCGAGTTTCACCTGGTATCTTCTGCCAGAGGCTCCATGTGAGTCCGTGCTCCCCAGTTGATGTGTAAAGTATATTTTGCACAGCTGGTCCTGTCCGAACAGGCCCAAGAGCTACCGCTCGAGCTATCTCTTGTTTGATGTGCTCAAAGGCTTGTTGCTGCTCAGGACCCCACTGAAAATTGTTCTTCTTTCGGGTCACTTGATAGAGAGGGCTCACAAGCTGACTGTAACCTGGAATATGCATCCTCCAAAATCCCACAAGTCCTAGGAAAGCTTGTGTTTCCTTCTTGTTGGTCGGTGGAGACATAGTTGCTATCTTGTTGACAACATCCAATGGCACATGACGGCGTCCATCTTGCCATTTTATTCCCAAGAACTGAATTTCTCGTGCTGGTCCCTTGACCTTGCTTTTCTTTATGGCAAACCCAGCTCTCAGAAGAATCTCAATTACTCTTTGTCCTTTCTTGAACACTTCTTCTGCCTCATTGCCCCACACAATGATGTCATCAATGTATTGTAGATGTTCAGGGGCATCACCCTTTTCCAGTGCAGTTTGAATTAGTCCATGACAAATAGTGGGGCTGTGCTTCCACCCCTGGGGCAGTCGATTCCAGGTATACTGGACACCCCTCCACGTGAAAGCAAACTGTGGCCTGCACTCTTCTGCCAAAGGAATTGAAAAGAATGCATTGGCAATGTCAATTGTGGCGTACCACTTGGCTGCCTTTGACTCCAGTTCATACTGGAGCTCTAACATATCTGGTACAGCAGCACTCAGTGGTGGCGTCACTTCATTCAGGCCACGATAGTCTACTGTTAACCTCCACCCTCCGTCAGACTTTCGCACTGGCCATATTGGGCTATTAAAAGGCGAATGTGTCTTACTGATGACACCTTGGTTCTCCAGTTGACGAATCAATTCTTGGATGGGAGCCAGAGAGTCTCGGTTTGTACGATACTGCCGTCGGTGCACAGTCCTCATAGCAATTGGCACCTGTTGTTCTTCAACTTGCAACAGTCCCACAACAAAAGGATCTTCTGAGAGGCCAGGCAGATTAGACAACTGTTTTACCTTTTCTGTATTCACACTGGCCACACCAAAAGCCCATCGGTATCCTTTTGGGTCTTTGAAGTATCCCCTCTTGAGATAGTCAATGCCCAAGATGCAAGGGGCTTCTGGGCCAGTTACAATGGGATGTTTTTCCCACTTGTCCCCAGACAAGCTAACCTCGGCCTCCAATACTGATAGTTCTTGACAGCCCCCTGTCACTCCTGAGATCCAGATAGGTTCTGCCCCTCTATAACTTGACGGCATTAGTGTACATTTTGCCCCAGTGTCAATTAAAGCCTGGTACTTCTGTGGATTTGATGTGCCAGGCCATCGAATCCACACTGTCCAATACACCCGATCATCCCTTTCCTCATCCTGGCTGGAGGCAGGGGCCCTCTATTCCTGTTCTTGGTCGGAGTACTCACTGTCTGACTCTTGCCGTGCCAGGCCGGAGGTTCCTTCTTCAGGATCAAGGGAGGTGATCTCAGTCTTTCTGTATCTGGGAGATCGCTGGTTACTTCCTTGTGGTTTTACACCAGCTACATTAACAACCTTCTTGGATGTCTTCTTGTTGGCAGGGGTCTTTCCTCGCAATTCATGTACACGTGCTTCCAACTTAAAGGTGGGTTGACCATCCCACTTCCTCATGTCCTCCCCCTGGTCGCGCAGGAAGAACCAGAGTTTGCCACGTGTCATGCGCCTTGGCTTTCCTTTCCCCCTGACTGGGACAGAAGAGAAATGATTTCTTGGGGAGCTCCTAACATCCAGGGCACTCGCCCGTAGAGATGAGGAGGTACCAAGACTCTCTTCAAAGTTCTGAAGCCAGGAAGAGACTGCCTCCACAGTTGGCGTACATCTTAGTCCTTCTCCTGCATCCATTTCTGGGTAGTACATCGCGGCCAAGCCGGCAGAATACGAGGATGGCGCACCTTTAATCACCTTCCTCCACATGGCCCGTGTGCATGGGACATCCTCTGGATTTTTAGGGGCTTCATCATTATCTGGATCACCATAGATGACTTCCATCACTGCTAATTCTCTCAGGTACTGGACACCTTCATCTGCAGTAGCCCACTTCCCTGGGGTGTGGTCCATAAGATCTTCCTTAAAAGGATACCTTGCTTTAACACTTGAAAGGAGCCGTCTCCACAGACTGCAAATTACTGTCTCTTTTCCAATTCCCCTTTCAATTCCTCGATTTCTAGCAAGGGAACCCAGCTGTTGGGCTTCCTTACCTTCTAGCTGTTGAGCATCTGCCCCATTATCCCAGCATCGCAGCAGCCAGGCAGCGATCCGCTCACCCGGCTGGCGGCAGTAGTCTTTCCGCAGATCTCGCAGTTCTGATGACGTCAGGGACCGGGTAGTTTCTGCCTCCTGTTTCAGTTCTGTTATTCCCTCTTCTGATACCTTTGCTGAAGGACCAGCTTCTTCCTCCTCTTTCTCCTCCCTTATTAATCGAGGGTATGGGCCTGTTGTTCTCCTTGTCCATTGTTTCTTTTTTACTACTGGGGCAATCTCTGTTGTTGTTATTGTTTGAGTTCCCATGTCAACCACAGCCCTTTGAGAGTGCTGAACTGCAGCTCGATAAGCACAGGCCAGGCCCCAGTAAAGTGCTAGAAGTTGCTGATTCTCATTGGGATAGGCAAGACACCCCTCTATCAGGTGATGTGTCAATTTTGTGGGGTTGCTTGCCTGTTCAGGGGTGAGATCCCAGGCTACAGGAGGTGATAACCGTCCTAGGAATCTGCCCAACTCCTTCCACTCTCCCTGCCACCCAGGAACAGGCCGCCTCAGAGCACATTTTGGCACCGATTCACTCAAAATTTGCGTTCTCTTACACCAAGAGCATACCGAGCTCCACACAACCCACAACAGGCGAACAGCATTAATAAAGAGTATCAATGAACTAACATAAGGATGACTAAGTACCTCGGGAGCCTGCAAAATAAAACCACTCATGATGTTCCCAATTCCTTGCAGCATGTTCCCGAGCTTAACAAAATAAAGATAAGCAGCGCAATAAACAAGCCCGTGACCAGCACAAGAGCTTGTTGTTTAATAACTACTATAGCTACAGCACATTTAATATAAAACTGCCGTTGTTTTGCCCCACGTTGGGCGCCAGAATAGACTGTGATGGTTTGACTCTGGCTAAATGCCAGGTATCCACCAAGTCACTCTATCACTTCCCCCCCCCCCCCCCCTTCCCTTTGTTTTCTCAACAGGGTAAAGAGGGGAAAGAAGATAAACTAACCCTTGTGGGTGAAACAAAAGCAGTTTTAATATAAGCAAAGCAAAACAAAAGTCCGCGCGCGGAAGCAAAAGCAAACAGATTTATTCTCTACTTCCCATGAAGAGGCGATGTTGGGCCTTCTCAGGAAGCAGGGCTCCAATACGCGTAGTAGTTGCCTCGGAGGACCAAGGGTGACCCCACCCCCTTCCTCCTTTCTCCCAGCTTTATACTGAGCAGACGTCATATGGTATGGAATATCCCTTTGGTCGGTTTGGGTCAGCTGTCCTGGCTGTGTCCCCTCCCAAGATCTTGCCCACCCCGTCCCACTGGGGAAAATATCAGAAAGAGCCTTGGTGCTGTGTAAGCACTGCTCAGCAGCAGCCACAACACCAGGGTGCTACCAACACCCTGCAGCTCCCAGCATAAACCACAGCACCGTGAGGGCTGCTATAGGGGAAAACCGATTCCAGTTCAGCTAGACCCAATACAATCGCCAAATCAAGAAGTTGTCAGAGAACATTTGCCTGTGAAAGCTAATAGCGTGCAGAAGAAAAGAGAATGAAATATTCTTTGCTTTAGACTTGTAATAAAACTTTCAGTGCTTCACAGTGCCTTTGGTAACTCTTCATATCCTCTCTAAGGAGCTGTGACTCATCAACTGAAGAATACTAGTCTGGATTAGTGGCATTCACCCAGAACTAACTTTTTCCTTTTTTTTTCTTTTTTTTTTTTGTGAACAAGAGTGTCTGACACCGTGCCACCTTTTCTTTAGTGCTTACATCTATAGCGGAGGTAGAAAACATTACGATTCTGCATTCCCCAGCATTTTTCCACCCTTCTAGGGGTAAAACAGCTTTGCTGAAAAGCAGGGCAGATATGATTATGAAATACATTCTTACATTCATAACTAGCTATTGCTCTGTTCTACACAAATTACTCAAGGTTAAAGTTTCATGTTAATGGCATAGCAGAGTAGCAGGGGACGAAGCCAATGCAATGAAAGAAACTAATAAAGTAAGGCACCTCTGGGCCTTCTGGCTCCCTGTCTTATCAGTACTATACTTTAGTCAGCTGCATATCCTGAATTTTATAATAATGTAAACCTGAAACCTCTAATTGAGAACACTCTGTCTAACGTATAGTTGAATCAAGAAGACTTGTGATAAAATTGAATAAGGAGTAAGGGAAAGCCCCATCGGACATGAGCTCTCCATTTTTACGTGGGTTTCTGAGTTGTGTGTATTCTTACCAGATCTTCATACTCAAAAAAAAGCTAATGTGGAACACATAGAGAAGGAAAATGTTGTCAGAAACATTGCTAGGAGTTTTAATTTGCTTTAAAGGAAAAACATGTCTTCAAAAAAGTCTAAAAGATTATATTGCAGTGTCAGAATGATGACAACATTTGTGGCACTGTTGTTGCGAATCAATATCAGAGTGACACAATGTCAGTACATGTTATCGTACTGTAAAAACAAACACATCAGGAAATTTAAGACCTAATTATGTGTGCAGAAAGGGAAGCTGAAGCAAGAGAAACAATGAAAAGGTGAGTTGGTGCTTTATAAGTAAATCTGAGGCCTACATTAAGTACACAAATAAACATAAACACTGTAAGAAATGCATTACTTAGGGCCTCTTCCTCTTTTGAATAGCAACCATAGCAATGAATAGCACTGATTCCTTGTCCAGACAGAATAGCATTCACCACAAGAACGGAGAAGATAAAAAGGAGGTGGGTCTGTAACTCCTCTTTGCCAGGCCAAATTCTGAGGATTCCAGAGTGTCTCTGACCCAGGCATAAATCAGACCCTCATGACATGAGTACTTCCAACTGGGGAGATCTGCTGACTTAATAGTACATTTATATGGAAAAAAAAGGCTACAGAAGAATAAAGAATAAGGTCTGCAGTGTGAAAATAATGTAGGATGAGGTGAGAGTTAAGATCCTCACATTTTATGCAGTTTCTATGCAATAGGTAGCTTGTTCTGCTGAGGACAGACGTTTGAGCCAGAAAGAGCCAATGAAACCTTTCCTCATTAAGAATAATACTCTGAAAGGACTTCAGGACTTAGAGCCATGTCTGTATGGCTTGCCCAAACCCAGCTCACGCTCTCTGATTATCCATGTGCTGGCACAGGAGCTTTGCTCAGGGCCAGGTGTACAGTATGGCTGAAAACAACAGAGACCACAAGATGGACTTGGATGTAAATACCAGTCCTACCTGAACTGTTACCAAGAATAGAGAACATGACCCAGAAGATTAGAAGCCAGGGTTGGGTGTAAATGTTAAAATTGTGAGAATTCAAGTATTCTTTACAAAAATGCTTGAACTGCATCAGTGTTAGTGGATCAGGATCCATCTGACTTTAAGAAAAAGGCAGGAAGCCTGCTGGAGTAAAAAACTAAGACACAGTCTGAACGCTATATACCAGAGAATCATTAAAGTAAATTAGGAAACTGTTGGAAGGGTTCAAGGTATACACTTTACCTGCTTTAGTAATTTACAGAAGCTTAATTGTGGAGCTTCTTAACTCAATAACTGAAATAAAACTTTATGTAAGATCAGGTAACAGTTGCAGGAATATTATGAAGCTAAATAACCAAACCATCAGAAAGTACTTTGAGAAGTTCTGCAAAGCACTGCAGAAGTAAAAAAGATCTATACAATTGTTTACTAGCTATGCAAACTTAACTGAGCTGAATTCAAGAATTTGTACTAAAATAAACAGTTCAGGCCTTGGGCTCAAAATGTACAGCCAAGTTCTTATTATACTTACATCTCCATAGTGCTTTTTTTACTTTCCCTTTCCTTCTGCGTCCCGCTATGCATCCTCAGCAACTTTTAGCTTAATTTTTCACTTGAAGAACTAAATTTGGGAATTTTACAAATGTAAAAACTAAAACAACACACACTTCCACAAGAATGTCCCTTGATGGAAAAGGCCCCCCTGATTTTCTCTTATTGCTCTCCTGGTCTTCTGTTTAGTAAGGTTTCCTGTACAGGTAGTAATTTTCAGGGGGTAGTTATAAAAAAAGGAAAGAGATCAAATAGGAAGCTGTAGGGCAGCTTCACCATATGGTATGCCCAAAGGAGACACTAGGAACACAATAAACTGCAACTCATAGTGTCATACTGCTGTACTATGCATACCTCATTGCCTCAACTTGTAGCAGAGGTCTGAATCAGAAGACATGAGATAATGCCTATACGACAGTTCTCATTCTCAAGTAGTCTGGAGCAAAATTTATTTGTAAGGTGTAAAATGAGGATGTGCAAGGTGAATAAAAACTTTCTTGAGCAGACCAAATATTGACCTTCTTTTTTCCTGAATGTTTTTCAAGTTCAGGAACATGTCGACCACCCAGTGCAGAAAGGTAAGGGTACTCCCCGAGTCCCTAAATTTCTACCTGAAGCCTCAGCTCTCTGATTCAACAGATGATCAATTATTGCCCTGCAAGGTAAGTAAAATACAATCCAAGTGCTTGTAAGGCCTTTGCACTGCTGTACATACACCCAGATGGTACAAGGTACTTGACAGTCTGACCTAGAAATCTATCTATTCTGAGGCCCCTTTAAATCCTTTGCTCACTCTCTTTGGAGCCCTGAATGAAAATAAAAGCTTTTAGTTTTGCTTCCTCTTTATTTTTTTTTTTTAAATCTCCATTACCAATCACTGTTGACATTTCACACAGTGAAGTACCTGAAAAACCTCTGCTGAAACTCTGATTTAGGAAAGACGCAAAAGAAATAAGGAAAGAAGGAAGAAGAAAGACAGCTCACTTCCTCTGTCTTTGAAAAAGAGAAGCAAGATGGGATTAAAGCATCAGGTGAGACAGTTCAGACACAAGATACAAGTGACAGACAGAACAGGTTCATCACGCATTAGAGCACTGGTGTCTGCTGGCTGATTTGTGGCAGCTGCTCCTGCAAGAGCAACCACTTGCTGCTGATTGACCAGCCAATGGCTGAGAGAAAAACACAGCGTCCGTCACTTGGACGAAAAGTGCTCTATCGCTTATCAGCAGGGCTCCTTGTGGTACAGCTCTGCAGGGTGGAAGGCCACTGTTCAAGTCTGTTTATTCTTAGTTAAATTGCACTGTTTTCAGGTATCATTCACAAGATAGCTGATAGGAAAAAAAGCACAAAAGCTTTGGTTCAGTAGTAATGAGGCCTGCAGGTAAGCATTTACCATAAAGATACATATTTTGTATTGTTTGTGTTTATTTTTTCTTCATTTTTAAATACCTGAGTTGTCATCATTCAATTTACAAACATTCAAATTGCCATTCTAACTCAAAAACCACAAGTCAAAATAGAATGCCATTATAAACCTTCAGTAACATTATGAAATTAAATTATAAGGACACCTTATGCAACTGCAAATAAACATACTAAATAGCTGGTAAAATTACACTTTACTACTGCTAAATGCAGGTGGAAACAGGACAGGGTGTTGATAGGAATCGGTTACAAATGTAAAATTGATCATTAATTGGCCAAAACTTCACAGATAACCAACTTAATAACAGCTAATCAAACAAGAGTTACAAGTTAAACAAATAAATCCTTCCCTCCCGGTCCTTCCTTTTGAGAACCTTCTAGCTCTGAAGTGTGAATCCATTCACTGGTTGTATAACAAACCAGCCGTTTTTAGAGTCCATCCTTGCTCAAATTGTAGACAGACGTGAGACTGATTTCATAAAATAAAGCCTTCAGCACCAGCGACTCCTGTCACAGCACATTACCTCCTCAGTCGTACTGGCACAACTGTCTGAGAGGCTTTGCTGTGAACCAGACCAAGGAACTGATCCAGCTGGAAGTAAGACCATGGATTTTTTTAAAAAAATTTTGGTTTTTTCTTCTCTTCAAGCCAGATAACTTTGCCTGTCTAGCTCACAGCAGGAGTGGGAATGCGCAGGGAGGTGGCAGTCATGCCTGACTGGTCTTGCTGCTGGGTATTTCAAAAATGCTAGACCACAGCCTAAGAACTTTTTTTCAAGCTCGTTCCTTTTAAACAGTTGCAGATTATACATGCAAAAGCAGTCATAGATACTCAACATTTCAAACATGTCCCAGAATCGCTACATTTTTAAGTGAGGTGCATAGCATAGCCTCAAAGCTGTATACTACTGCAACTCCTCCCAAGACTCAGTTATATAACATTGGTAATGCTGTGATTTTATTTCTTCCCCAATTACATATTTTATCCTCCATTTTTGTCTCTAAAGCACCAAGTTTGCAGCAGCTAGGCTCAGGCTGCTGGGCACTCTGGGCTCTGTCTTCACTTATACGGAGTAGAACGTGGGTATGTTCAGTCTATTCTGCCGGCTGGAGCCTTGAAACACCGTATCCACGCTCAACTTGGAAGAGGTGAGCTGTAACAGATTGTCCCACCCCACCTCAGTCTATCCTGGACACTTCAGTGGAAGCTTACACCTATAATCAGGGGCCAATCTTGCCTGGGTTCCTGGTGTGTAGCAAACTGCAAGCTTGGGCTCAGATGAGCAGTGTGTGGAAGTTGGAAGATTTCTAATGTGAGGTTGTGAGGAAATCTGTCTTGAGAACATGTACTTAACTGATGGTATAGACGTGCTGAGTGTTATTCTGCTGAGAGCAGTTTGTTCCTGCAACATTCAGTTATTGCTTCAGGGGACTTTAAATATCATTACTTGTGGCCCAGATGATCGCAGGTATTCAGGCTCATACAAAAATGTAAGCTTTCTGCAGCACTGTTTCACTGAGACACAGATGGAGCTCTATGATTTATCTGAAGTCACCCAGGGATACAACTGCAATCAACCTCACCAGGCCTATTCCCAAATGCACAGCCAACCTTCATAATAGATTCTGAGTAAGTACACAGTCAGCGCGAGGAGTAGAAACGGATTCCTTCACTGAATTCTCTTTATTGCTGTAAACAATTTACATGGATAGCAGCTTGTTGTTGGGGTTGATGATTCATTGCGATGTCCTACTCGATCATGCTTGCAGTGAAAGGAGGAAGTCAAGAGCCTAACTCGGACTGCAGGTGTGACTAGTCTCTGTGAGGTTGATGAGGGGGCTATAATTTGGCTAACTTGGCAATTCAAACCTGAGATTTATAAACAATAGCATCAGACTCAGTGGCAGGTGGCAGAAAGGCCTGCACAGAGAGAGGTGGGAGTTGTGGTAAAGGGCATAAAATTGTCAGCTGTGAGTTACAGTCATAGTCTAAAGATGACGCCACCTCACTGAAGCCATAGACGCAGTGCTCATAGTGTCGCCACTGTCTGGTGTTATCTGCACTTGGTCTTAAGTCTCACTGATAATGATCTCAGACTGCGTTCTCATTTACACAAAAATCTTTTATACAACTTGACCATTACAGAGGTCTTGCACCTTCCTTTGGCACCTGCTACAAGATTTTTTTTCACTGGCAGTGCAGTCTAGAAAGACCTTGAGATAAATGGGATTCAGGTCCCCAGTCTGCCCTGTGTAGTGCGCTCTTGAACATATGTTGTGGAGTCCATAACGGTTTGCTGTAACAAGCAATTCACTGTGTAACGGGTGATGAATGAGTTATAATATTTTACTGCTCTTGGCTAAGTACATGAAGTGGCATGTGTACTGAGCATATTTCAGGATTTATTCAAGTATGATCATCGAAACACTCATGTTCTTTGCAGGAGGCAAGAGGAAATAGACTTCAATGTTTTTTTTAATAAAAATGGGCCATTCTTTGAAAGGATTTGCTCTGGTTTTGCCATTTTGGAGTATTAACTACAAAGTAGTTTGGCAGAGTTATGTTTAAATGATGTTTTAACATTTGCCCCTATGTATAACTTGAGGGGAAGAGGGTTGTTTGTGAGATACTCCCTACCGATACAGCTATGTAGGGTGCTGTCCATATCAGGCAAGCAGGAGGAGGTAGTGACCGGTGGCAGGATCTGCCAAGAATTGGACAACCCTTCAGGCTTCTTCTGTGGGGTTTCTCTGTACACATTTGACTTAGACCTGTGGTGTATCAGTGAGGTATCACTGCTGACACTAACACCTGCCTATATTGTCACCCCTGCATGCTCTCTGCCATTTAGTTTCCTTTCTATTATAGGGAGTGGGTTTCTCTAAGGGAAGGAACTGCTCTATACCTGCCCTATGCTAATAAAGTTAAAGGATTGTTGTAATATTATGGAATTGATAATTGTCAAAATAAGCTGTGGGCTGATGCAGTGACCACAATTTGTTTTCACATCTATTTTAAACCAGAGGTTTTTCCTAAATCTCAACATCTTCACTCCCAAGACTCAACTGCATTAAGAATGAAGCACTCTTCTCACATCCCTTTTAGGTTAACATCATTAGATTTCCATTAAAAGATGCCATTTAGCTGTGTTGCATCCACAGTAGAAAGCTGTCAGCAGGTCCTGTAACTTCTTTCTTTCCAAACCTAATGTCCACTTTTCCTGTTTGTGTCAACATCACGATGTTGACACTGAATTTCTTGTTTGAATTTCATGCCAGGCTGCTGCCTGGTGGTTTTCTGATTGGTCAGCAAAACTCAACCTATGTGAAAGACAAACAACAGAGATAATCAGTGCTGGTGGTGGAACAAAACAAAATTAAAGAAACTCCACCACAACAAAACAAAACAAAACAATCCAGCCTTTTTGTGTGTGCTATAACCCAAGTACCCACTGACGGGAGGGTGTATACTTCCCCTGATATCAGATACATGAACTCTTTTTGTTTTAATCAGAAAGAATACTTGTGCTCATCTAACTTAATGTGCTGACTTAGCTTTACAGGGTCTAGATGGTCATCTTTTCCTCCCGCAGTCAGAGTGCTGGGAATCAGGTTTTATGCTTGAGAAGTCAGAACTTACTATCAAGAAAGGGCTAAAGAGCAAAAGTGATTGAAACAAAGCTGCACCGTTGGCAACATTTGCTTCTTGATTCTGAATCTGCAAATGACCACATAACTACATAATTCACAAGTTTTCATGGAAGACTATTATATGCATTGTCTTGCACAGTAAATTATAGAACCCTGGCCATTCCTTTTCTGGCAATTTATCACACTGATATAATTTAAAGATTCTTTCTCCAATCTATTTTTTCACCATCAACAAGAAGATGAAAGCCTGAAAAAGACACCTAGCTGAGTGCTTTCCTATTGATTTATTTTGTCTTACTAAAACCTTTCCCTAATACAAAGTAGGAAAACACTTAAAACCTGGTTTACAAAAATCTGGAGCTACAATAAACTTTTTAAAAATCATAACTCCACAGATATTTCATACTGACTTTAATTCTATGGAAAAAAGATGATTTTGTATAGATGTTAAATAACATTAAACCACTGGCTTTAAGAATATAAAATAAATAAAGCATTTTAATGAATATAAAATACCAGAGGCCACAACATGTTTTTCTCCTGTTAACCTTGACCACAACAGTATAATTGGAGGATCTTCTGGACAAAGTGTTGCCTACAAGCATTAGGTTAAAACCCATAGCATTAGAGTAAGGGGTGTGCTGCAGGGCTGATGTTCCCAAAGTCAGTGAACCATGACAAGAAACCAGAAGATACTGCAAGAAGTTGCTTGCTAAGCAGGAGTGATCATAGAGATTCCCTGTGTCTGTCCAAGCCCAGCATGCACCAACAGGCACAGCAGCCTCTTCCTCACTGTCTCCACCAATGGCTTTGGCTGCCTCCTTCCAAGCTCAGCTCTGATGTGGCACAGCTGTGTAATCTCAGATCAGACTACTGTGTAAACATCTAAGCTGTCAGAAGAACCTGTGAGTAGCCTTGTCCAGAGCCTCTGCACCTTGTCTCAGGAGCTGCCTTTGTCTCGGGCCTTTGTTGCAGCTGTGTTGTAGCTATGCTGGTGTCAGGCTCTGTTTCCTCCTAACCCTGACCTTGCATCACTGGTTTAGACATCCTGACTGGACCTCGGACTTGTCTTGTCACCACAGACTTGTGGCTCAGGATGTGGCACCAGTGGGAGCTGCTGCCCCTGTCCCCTCAGAGACCTTGGCTTAGATGGGGCTCCTGAGGGGGGACACAGCTGCCCAGGCCCCCAGCTGCAGTGAGTGCGAGGAGCTGCCCCAGCAGCAGAGGGGAGCAGCGCTCTGGTTGCTGTGCTGAGGGGAGACGTAGCAGTGGACATCTTTACAGACTGCCCCATCAGGAAGAGGAGCTAGACAAAGCCTTCTTAAACCAATTGAGAAAAATCTTACAGTCTCAGGCTCTGACTTCCATGGGAGACTTTAACCATCTAGAAGGGCAACATGTCAGAGTATAAATAATCCAATTTCTGCAGTACGTTTGGGACAGTTTTTTGACACAGAGGCTGGACAGACTGAGGAAAATGCTCATCCAGGTGTTCTGTTCACAAGAAAGGAAGAACTGTCAGGGGATGTGATGTTAAATGGCAGCATTTCCCAGACTGTTTATGAGATTGGCAGTTCCTGAAGGAAGTGAGGAAAACAAGTAAGAGAATAACAGCCCTTAACTTCATGGGAAAAAACTCTGTTAAGGGACCTGACCAGCAGGATCCCATAGGAAACTGTCCAAAAGAGCAAAGGTGCCCAGGAGATCTGTGTCGTCTTCAGGTACAAAAACAGTCCATCCCAGCGTGTGGAACAAGCATTGTGTGGCAGGAGACCAGTGTGGCTGAACGGGAGCACCTGGCTGAGCCCACCTCACCAAGGGAGACAAAGGGGCAGCAGACAGGGGCTTCCCTGCAGAGGTACAGAAGTTATGCCCAGGCATGTGGGGAAGGAAGTAGCAAGGACAAATATTGGCTGAAAGTTGACAGTAGTGTGGGATGTATGGGGCAGCAAGGGCTTCGACAGCTGCAGGGACAGCAAAAAGATCAGGGGAAATATTGGCTCGCTGCTAATTTGGGAGGGAAACCTAGTGACAAAGGACATAGCAAAGACTCAAAACATTCCTTGCCTTGGCCTTTACTGGGAAGGTCTGCTCTCAGGCCTCCCATGTCTTTGTGCTCAGTTACAGAGCTTGGGAGTAAGAAAAGTTCATGGTAAGTGAAGATGAAGTTAGGGACCACTTAAGTAAACTGGACATAACACAAAAAATGGGAATGAGTGGGATACCTCATAGGGTGCTGAGGCTGCTTTCTATGCTGTGTCTTATTAAGATCCAAATGTGCCAAAATTAAAACATGTAAAATATTCACAAGCAATCACAAATCCATGAGAGAAAGCAGAAGTCAAGAAAGCATGAGAATTCAAATATCAGTCACAAACTGTTCTCACCAATACCTGATGCAGAGCTCCCTCTTCCCTTTCAGAGACACTTTATAAACTATTTGACCCTGGTTATTCAACTCTTGTCTTGCCCCTCAGGAACACTACTTACAAATCAAACCTCCACGACTGTCCCAGCTTCCTAGAGACCTTTCAGGACAGGCTTACTGTCTGAATTGGTGCCAGCTTGCTTTAACAGGGCATGAGAGTGCAGACATTCAAACAGTAGCAATGGGTTGGGGCCAGGCAGCCTACTGTATCGTTACAATTGCAGTAAATGATTGTAAAATAATGATCGCTTTGAGACAAAGTTTACTTCTTCTGACACAGATGAGTGTTTTGGGCTTGAAACATACCTTAAAGTAATTTTATGAATATGGGGTATTTGTTTTAGATATGAAAAACATTGCTTTGACATATCATACTATCCAATTGTTAACAGTCATGGAAATTCTAGTTTCACAGTATTTCTACTGTTCATAATGTCAAGTACTGGGAATACCAAAAATCACAGGATAGAGTTTCTAATTTGGGTCAACTAATTCTTATCACATAACAGAGATATGGAAAATATACCCAGCAAGGTGCCACTGCACCATTTTACATCCTGGAGAGTTGTACTCATTTCTGCAAGATCCATATATGGGTAATTAATGAATCTTCTCTAACTAGCCAACAACATGCCCATTACTGAGCTTGTGAGTCAATACTACTAATTCACAATGACATCAGCTGGTGGCTGGGGATTTTCCCTCACAGTGTGCCACTGTTTAACTCATGTTTATGACACTAATTACACTGGCACATGCTAAATAATTCAAGCTTCCTTGGACTCACACACAGACATCAGTAAGGTTTATTCATGCCCATCAAGCGCTGACCCACGCTGGAAACTCTGCACAGTGAATGCTGTCCCAATTTTCAACATGGAAAATGGCAATTTCTGATATAGCTGATGCTTCCAGATACGTTGGTTTTACTGGAATTTTCTTTTTTTCCTGATGAGAAATCCACCAGGTGGAATTGGAAAACTCTACACTGTAATTAATGGTACACAAGCATGATCATGGATGAAGCACCCAGTGTGCTATATGCATGACATACTTCCTCATTGTCATGCTAGTGGTCTGGATGCAGCAGACTTAGGGCAGATGTAGAGAGGGCAAAACAGGTTTGACTTTTCCTGGATGTGCTAGACTTTCTGAACAGGTGCTGTATAAATGGTCTGTACATTTACAGTAAATCTGATTTATGCAAGGACTGAAAACTCATGTGCATTTATGAGTCACCTGTAGAGTACATACACACAGGCTAGGAACTGTGATTACCTCTGTTAGGGTGACATACAACATGATCTGACAGCTGTTTGAAAAAATGCAATGGTGTTGCCATTCAGAATATGATATTGTCAGAGTCAAATCACTTTCACAGATCTTTTAGGCTACTTACTTGCTGCAAAGAGACAAAGGAAGAGGAAACTGTGACCCTGTGACCTCAAGACGCTGAACAAGACTAATTCCAAAGCTGGTATCTAAATGGAGAAGTGACGTGCATATAGTGAGTGATATGGACCTTTACAGAGGTTGGTTTCCACTGTGGCTCACAAGCAGTCAGAAAACCAAGTACTGACAATGAGGAAACTGAACATATTTTTTTCATCCCTGTAGTTCATGAATGCAACAAACTAGTAGTGCTCCAAATTACCAACCTCTGTACATTTCAAAAATATCAATAAAACAGAGAACGACTGAGACCAAAGGCCATGTTATTTTATACAATTAAAGTACTTGATTCAGCGAGAGCTTGCTACAGCTTTGTTTTAAAAAAATAAATAAAAATCTGGCAGTCTAGCAAGACTTGAGATAGTGATCGGGAAATTACACTTAAAAAACCCCCTATACTAGTGAAGAAATAAATTATTTTCTCTCAGCCATACTGAATGGTGTCATCTCTGTATTCAGAACAAAACAGAGATCCTTAACTCTATGACAATTTTAGGTTTGTTTCAAGACCATCAAGACAGCAGAGGGAATAGCTCAAAACATATTAAAGAAATTTGCCTCAGCCTTAAAATATGCAATAATTTAATTAAGAATAGGAAAGCTAAATTTCATCCACCAGCCCACACATTCAAAATATATTACAGCAAGAACTCAGGCTCTCTGTTAATTTTTTTGTCATAATAGTGTATTTGGTACCTGCTCTTCCACCTATTCCACATCTTTATTGAGAAATTCAATCTTTGCTGAAATTAAATCCCTTCTCAAATAAGATAAAATTTTATTCACATGTTCAGAACAACTAATCTTGCGCAAGCCTAAAAGCAGTATTTTTATTCAGGAAAGAGACAGCAAAAGAATAGAACAAAACTACTGAGACAGATTTTACTCAGCCTGTACGACTTTGCATCTGAATCTCAAAATGGCAGTCACCACACCGTCTTCTCTGAAGCAGGGAGGAAAACAATGCTTTTTTAATGAAAGAACTGCACACACAACTAAATGCCATTCTCAGTCAGGCATTTCTATTCCAATTCCCTTGACTAATTTATGATTTTCTTCTTTAATTTAATGATGGATGATTTTAGACTTTGGGAGAGTTTATACTACAATGTTGTAGCCAGATGTGTGTATCAGAAGAAGCAATTGGCATGTGCTCTTCCTCATTTACACCTGTAGATTTACCATCTGCCACATAGCATTGGGAGAGAGTCACTGAAATATTTGTGTTCTTCAAACACTGAACAAGGAACTTGCGTAGTAAAAGGAACATCGTATTAACCCCAAAGATACTGGTTTTTTCCATTTCACTGCAGTTTTTGCATAAAATCCCCCTGTGTCTGGCTTCTCGCTGCAAGCCAAGATAAACAGTTTGCAACAGCATCGCAGCACCAAGTGCACTGTTACATTTACATTGCCTTTGGGTTGATAAGAACTGTGATCATTTTCTTTTTTTATTAATCACATTACCTTTATTTGGCACTTGAAAGTTTTTTCTTCTAACTGAGTAATAGTTAGTCAAAAGGTCCTTTCATTAATTCACTTAAGATTTCCTCCCAGCATAATCTTAATACTTTTCTCCTTCAAATATTGCTTCATTTGTATTTTTATATCCAAACCCTCTGATCTAAACATAAAGCCCTAGGAGGTTTTATTATTATTGCTGTTATTCTTTTCTCTGTGTTTTTCCCCATCCAGTGCTTTTTCTGAATCTAGTAATTTGATCTAGCAAATCAAATCTAGATTGTAACAGACATTTTAGAAATCAGGCTACTGGAGCTTTTAGGATAACATGAAATTCTCAGTATCCAGTTTCAGAACACCGTCACTTTTTTTTTTTTTCCCTTTTAAGTATCTTCAAAACACATTTGGATATCCTATTAAGAGCTGTTAAGAGAGGAGTTTATTTCCAGCTATGTTGTTCTTTCAACTTTGACTTCAACTTAGAGCTGGACATAGCCTTTAAATCTGAATTTATTCTGAGAAATTAAAGATCAGAAATTAAGGGTTGTTATCTAAGACAACATCCTCAGATAACCATGCAGTAAACAAGATAGAGTGCTCCAATACTTACATCACGGAAGCATGTCCAATGTTTCTGGCCATTGGAAATTAGTACCATTATCACATTTTGCCTGTTTAATAATTTCTTCAGAATCATTACATGGTCTTTGCTAGAATTTACTGATCGAATTTTAAATACAGTTCCAAATCTACTTGCTTCAGTCATCCATCTGAAATCTATCCAACATTTTACACCATCAGACACACACACACACAAAAATAGTTTCAGTTTCTTTCTATGCTTTTGGAATTATCTGTAACATTGTTCTGTTAGAGTGAATGTAATTGTATTTTTATTATGACACACAATTCTAAACATAGTTCAGAAAAATACAGGCATTGCCTTTCAAACTAAACCAGGCTGACAAAATAGCTTCCTTTACTGGGACATTTCCACACAGAAAATAGTTAACATATTGGAATCAGTATTATTTTCAACATACAGCAAATCCTAATTATCCTGGAAGATGAACAGCCCACAAGTTTTACTCTGAAGGGTTTAGGAAGTGCTATTATTCTGTTTAGAACAGGCACCAAGAAATAGGCACAAGCCCAACTTCACATACATTACAAAAGAGAGTAAGGCAGTGACTGCAGCTCTATTTGATCCAAAACAAGCAACTCAGGTGTCTGTCCTCTCAGATTCCAGATTTAAAATACAACTCTTCTATTTTCTGGTAATATTCAAATAATTAGGATACATTTGTTCCTCTCAGTTCACCTCGAATAGGTGGTTTAATTCCTCCTCTTCTTCCTCCCCTGAACTAAAAATATTATATCCCCGTTACTGATACTCTTTCTTCAGCAAGAAAACATTGTCATTATTCATCCTCCACTCCTCTGTCACCCTTCTTTTTTTTGGTTTATCTGATACCTAGTTTGCTGAACTTGTTTCTCTAAGACTATGTAAAATTTCTATCAGATAACATTTTCTCTGATTTTCTGCTTCCTAAAAGTGTGAAATTTAGATGTTAACTTGAATCAAAAAAATAGATATCCATCCATAGAAAATGTCAAGGATGAATACAGTCCTGTTACAGGATCCAGGTAATACTGAATTATTAATATAAAGCATGCTGTACCTGAACACAAAATAATGCTTAAGTAACTTCTGAATACATCAGCAAAAATTTCCAGAAGCACCAGGAAAAAAAAAAAAAAAAAGGAAAAATACAAGATTACATTTGGAAATTCCATAAGTGCAAAGTACTGCCATTTTAAAAGTTTGTATAAAATACCACATGATTTTATCAGTTTCCAGAGGAGAAAACAGAACTTCTATAATTATTCTACAAGATCAGAACAAAAGAGAACAAGCAAGCAGAACTTACTATACACGTTCACCTATTTCTTCAGTTGTGAATATCTAAGTCTTAGTGACTTGGTCTAAAGATATGTGGGAAATATCTGCAGACACCAAAAAGTTTTTAAAAATGCTAAAGCTGCAAAATCAAATATTGAAAAATTACAAAATTCTAGGCTTGCTGTTACAATGTCATTGCTGATGCACACACATGTGTGGCAGCTCTGATGCTTTTCAGCTGTTGAGAATCTTCACAGGGCTTCACTCTGCTTCACCCCAGAAAAAAAAAAAAAAAAAAAATCAAAGTATTCAGTTAAATAATTAATTCCTTACTATGCAACTTGTGGATGAAATTGCAGCACAGTTAGGGTGTTGGGACCCTCTAATTCTGCCTTATGGGCCACTTTTCATGCTCAGCCCATGCTGCTGCATGCCCCACTCTGCAGCTTTGGCGGTAGCCAAGTAAATCCCCATAGAGGGTTATTACCCAGGGGCGATGTACCCTCGCTCCCCACATCTGCTCTGTATCCATGTGTGTAGCATGGGAGGCAAAAGACTCAGAATGGTCTTACTAAAAGCCTTTACAGTTCTGGTAGGAATGGACCTCTATGGAACTCTTTATCCCCAAGGCAGGAGCCACCACCTACATTTTTATTACATGATCCTACAAGGTTTTTTCTCATGGCCGATGCCTCCTTCAATATACCACTGAGCACAGTGCCCTGAAATAATCCATCTTTCTGAGATACATGGAGACTGAGTTGACTTCTCAAGTCCATTTGCATCAGATGTGCACAGTTTCTGTAGTTCACTTATAACCTGGGGATAATATTTTTTTCTTCTAAAAATCCTTAGGGCTGTTCTTTTAGCACTAGCGTTATTTTCTATAGTACCACAATTATTTGCTAATTGCACACATAAAAAGAAAAAGTGGTGCTATCATTATGAGGAAGGAAGTGAGGAGGCACACATATAAAGGTGCCAGACTTTAATTTGCTTTTAACTTGCCTGATCCTTTCTTGAAATTTTAAAAGAAATTCAACACTATGTTAAAGATGAAATGTTCAGGAGAATTTTACTGAACAATGAATGATATAAAAAAACTTAACCTAGAATAAATGCGTACAACTGTTATATATTTACTCTGCATTCATTAAAGTATTTCAGGATGATCACTTCAAATAGTTTGGAACAAGTGTCTGGAATTTAACATCTCCATTAATAAAACAGATACTAAAAAACTTGCTTGATTGAGCAGTGTAATTATTGTCAAAATGAAGCCTTTTAAGACGCTATTTCTCTCCTAAGATTTCTCTTAAATTAAAAAATGTGAGAAATGCATGATACACCGAAGAACAATATGTGATATAAAACAGTGCAATGGGGAAAAGCAGTGGTAATATACAACCTGTGCCACTTACCAAACAAAATATAATAATGGCTATTCAAAGAGATGGGAAATAAACTCCACACTTACGTGGAACATAGTGCAATTCCAAAGGGCAATTTATTCCACCCTAAAAAGTATCTGAAATAGTTGGGTTGAATTGTTTTTTAAATAATTCTATTACTTCTTACTCATTATGGAGCAGACCAAGATTATTAGTTTAGATACCTAAATTCCAGATAGCTATGGTAGGTAGGATGACTGTCACCTACAATTTCTAGGTCCTAAAGCCCAGTTATCTACCTTTAGAGCAGTATACATTTATTTTAAACATCCCAGAAAACTCTCTCGCATGTATCCCACGCATGGATACTTACATTTACAAGTAATTCAGGAGAAAGAAGCTTGAAATTGCTGATATAGGTCTTAAAAATTCCCTAAATTCTTGAAAAACACATTACTATGAATTACACAGTACAGACAAAGAGGTGAGATAACACTCTTAAGCTGTCTGGATGTACACATCAGTGACTACACACCTCAAAATTCCCAGAATGAACAGTTACATGAAATATCATAACAGTTAAATTAGCTGTGAGGAAAAACTAAACTAAAATTAAAGCAGCTGTGAGGGAAAATATACCAACAGAAAATAGAAAATCTAATTTATTGGAACAGAGAAATGTGAATAAATAGAACACTCAAAAGCTGTAGAGAAAGAATTTTGTCTCACCAGACAAAAATGCAATGCATCAGTATTTTAAATTATTATATGGTGACATGAACTATGTATTTATCAAAGACAATCTGTCTATTCTTTAAATACCATCTGAAAATTATCCAAAGCTTGGATTCATGCACCTGAAGCACACATACTCTCACCTCAGAACAGGCAAGTGATGAATATACAGGCTTTGACAGAATTTCCCTTTACTACTGCTTAACACAGGGAAAGCTGCACTATACAAATGCAAAGAAGTGGGAAATTACTGACATCCAGAACACAGAAAATCACAGAGTTGTACCCCAAAATGCTGTGAATCACAGTGTTTCTTGCACAGTGCTGCACTAATCTTTAAGGTATCTTTCTCATTTAGAACCTGATACCCCTTTGCCCAAACACAACATATTTCTCTTTTGCTGCCAGACAACGTCTAACAGAGTGTGCATCTATGTGGCATATAAAAGTGGTTTTTATTCTTCTTGGAGAAAAGAAGGTTTTCTGAGTTACATTAATGAAAATTAAGTGAAATATAGGAAGCAAAAATTTAACTATAAATCAGAGGAAAGTGGAAAAATCTAACATTAAGATTTTAAAAAAATAAATTTCAAACCTGTTCTATAGCCTTGGGTCACCCCAATATTGAATGACACAAGTGATGAATGCAATTTATGTGGCAAGAGGTGATGTCATATGGAAACATAGGATAAGCACAAGCAGCTTTTACACATTCATAACTGAACATACATGACTTCAAGGTGTAATTAATAGTAATTTTTATTTTAATGCTCAAAATTCAAGCAACAAGCATCAAAATACCAAGAAACAGCTACTTTTCAGGCTCCTGTGTATTAAATGAAAAAGAAAAACAGATTTTCAGTCTAAGCTGAAAAACCTATTTGCTGTTCTGTAGTTTATATCAACAGATTTCAATTTTGAGAACGATCCATTCTCAGACAAAGTTTCACTAGACAGTAAAATATCTTCAGAGATTTCTTCTGATTGACAATTTAGTTATGGTTCACCTTTGCTTCATTTAATTGCATGATCATGCGAGGGAAGATTAAATTAACACCTTTTCTCCTCTGAAAAATGATCCCGTCTGGATTCCCCACATTATTTTTCACACATTTTCAAAAGCAGAAGACTAAATAATTAATCAGTCAATGAGTTGAAAACATGAAAAACTAATGAGTCAGGCTTTGTGCAAGAATCAGAACTCCTGTATGATGAAATACATATGGCACCAATTTATATGTTTATTTAGACTTCACCTTTACAAGTACTCAAAATGAATGTCTATAGCCATTTTAAAGGTCAACAGGATTGAGTAGACTGATGTTTTTATATACCAATCTGAATTATTTTTAAGGTTGCATCTAGTGTGAATAACTTTTGAATCATTTCTTCATCTTCACTGAAATAGATCAGTTAGCAGAATAAATTGCATTTCTCAAAAAGTCCCATCAGATATATGGAGATTTCCATCTCTCTTGGAAAGCTTACAAGACACCTGACCATGTTAATCCTTCTGTATGATTACTTATTTTTTAAAATTCAGAGCAAAAGAGGCAATATTTTCCTACTAACTTGAAGTCACCAGGGACTGATGGTACTCTGAGTCTTTGGGGATATAACTAACTTCTATTGCAAAACTGGGTGTAGTAGACATTTTATCCAAAAGTACTGCAAGGAAATGGACATGAAAAAGAACATATATCTAGCAGAAAAAAACCCAACCCAAACCAAACCTAAAAAAAAAACCGACCCCCCCCCCAAAAAAAAACAAACAAAAAAACCCCAGAAGGAAAACATGACACTGGAAGCTGAAAATGACAGTGAGGTCAAGCCAACTGCCCTACACATGCCAACATATAAACTGCCGTGCAAGGGGGTGTTGTGATGTATTGATACGATATGGAGAGATCGACTATCCCACTTTGCTCTGTGCCATGTTTTTGTCTATTCTGACTGCTCAAAGCAGAACTGTTCTGAGGTAGAGACAGTTCACTCCTACAGTAAATGTCCCAGATTTAGCTGCAAAGGCTGAAGGTTCTTAGGGTATCTGCCCTTTAATGATCTGGTGAGAATGCTTTTGGGTTATTTCCAAGGGTTGTCCAAGGCCAAAAACATATGGACAACTAGAGAATTGATAATCACAGATATTGTGAAGACTCCCTTTCTCTGAGGTGTGGTGCAGGGTTTTTTTTCTTCAAGAACCATGAGAAATTCTCTCTCACTGCTCTATGTTGCTGAACCACTTAGTCCACACAAACAGGACTGTACAAATAAAAGCCAAAGAAGAGGAGCTTTTTTTTTTTTTTTTTTTTTTGGCTTTTCTTTTAATTTATAGTGGCAGATTGGCTACCTCCATAGCAGCACAATAAACAGCATGTGGACTCCTGCCTGAGGATTGTCATGCTAACAATTAAACTGTTAGCAAGGTCCCTGTGTCAACTAGAGACCTCTCAAACAAAGCCTGGGCATGCATCAGGGTTTTGTATGGTCCAGGAATCATTTCCAACAGGCTGTCTGAATAAAGCCATCCTCTTTAGGTGGGTAAGAGAGTTAATGGTATGGACATAGGTCATATCATGCCAGCTGGCCACAAAGAACCGTTCTGGCTCATTTTTTTGTTGTTTTTAAACATGATAAATGATGCCATTGGATTCAGCCACCCAATAGCTTGTCTGTGGCAATGACAAATGGAAAATGTTTAGGGAAAGCATTTAAAAAGCAGGAAAGGAACAGAGTGATATTTCCCTTGGTGTATCCTGCTGGCTTCCAACAATCAACAATCTAGGGATTTCATGAGTCACAGACTGCATCCAGATATATTAATAGCTTTGCCCTCTTACTTCAGCTGTTTTCAGCTTTGCATTTTCCATTTTCTTTAGGCTTAATTTTAGAGCAAGTTCTTGGGCCAAGAAGGGAGCACAACCTGCCTCTCTTCCAGTTTCTGAGAACAAGCTGTCTTGGGTTTCACCAGCTCCAGGAGGTGCAATAGGCTGGATCCAGAAAACTAGAAATTCAGTTATGGAAAGATAAAAGTACCTGCCTGATTTGTTAGACTTCTCTTTTAGGAAGTTAGTGGCCTGCTTCAGGCTCCCACGTTGAAGAGGAATGTTCTCTCTCTATGAAAGGTGACAGAAGTTCCATCATGCAGTGAGGTATTTCGAATACATTAAATTCAGGTAAGCGATGTTTGATTTTATTTCAAAATTTAGTTGGCACTGTTACTTCATATGTTTTCTGGGTTTTATGGATTTTTCACAAGCTCTACCAGAGCTTCCTCTGCTGATAAACTTGTATAGATAATTCGAGGCTTTCATATAAATAATTTGTTTTGAAGGTACTTTTTCTCCAATTTAATTAACATCTCAGTGTGGAGTTTAAAGTGTGACATCTGCCTGTACAAGAAAAGTTTTTTTCCAAGTTCAGGAGCTGATGCCATTGCAGTGAGAGGGCAGGGACCTTCTCAAATGCACAGAGGTTAGAAGAGGAAAGCAGACAAGCGACCTTTTGTATTTCTGAGGAGAGAAAGGAGTTTAGGAGAAGACATGGGGCTGACAGTCTGGAAGGAGCCGTAAGGTCATACTCTCCTTTTTCATCAATTACTCCTTGGAAAAAATAAACGTGTTAATAAAAATACATTTGACTATAGTTCAACTATACTTTACAGTAAGGCACTTTCCAATACCCTTTAAAACCAAGATCGGACTCTTTTCATCTGACACAGGAATCCATGACAAAAAAGACTCTAGCAGAGATGAAGCCCAACAGGAACTTGAACATGACCAGGTAGCACTGCTGGTGGATGCACATCCCATCTGTGTGTATGAACATTTGGAAAGAGCCTACAAGCCACCTGTGGCACATATGTTACTGTATAGAAATCTATTATCCAGGCCAAAATATGTTTTTTTTAAATGAAAAAAAAAAAAAAAAAAAAAAAAAAGTACCTTAGCAGAATCTTAGGCTGTGCATAGTAGTTCTTTTACTTGTATTAAAACTCAATTTTGTTCATAACAGTTTTTAAATGGTTTTCCAAACATGGTGTCCCTGCTCATCTAGATGTATGACTTCATGCCATATTTCCTAGTACAAAAGAAATCAAATTATAAGCAAATGACTTAGAGCAATTATATTACTTATAGACGTTTTCTTCATGACAGATAAGAAACAGACCTGTTACTAGCCATATTCTAATTATTGTCTTAAAAGGATTTAGTAATACAGTCTAAGATGAATATTAAATTACCTTTGCCTTGTCTTATGCACCTGGGTCAGGAAGGTTGATTGGGGTTATGGCCTAGGCCGTGAAACCTTTATTTTACTGGCAAGGTCATTATTTTTTTTACTTTTTTTTAAATGCAGAAAAAAAAAAAATCTGTATTTTTATTTGATTTTGTTTTTAGATTAATTTTCCATCTCACGTGCTAAGGAAATGAGATGTGAAAACAGTTCTGTACTCTGTGTGAGCACATCAGTTTAGGAACATACTTTCAGGATTAGTCTAGCTAACACTGTAGAAAGGTTACATTGATCTGTTTTTCCTATCAGATTAATAAAAATACTTGTGCAAAAGTTGTTGGGGTTTTTTTTCCATTAATAATAAAGCTTTAAATACATTAAAAAGATAAATTTCAGTGTGGCATGTCAACAGTGAGTGCCCAGGAAGTTTTAAACTGTCAGTGACCTAGGAGGCTAAGCAGTACTTACTAAGCAGTGAGATTTGGAAATGTCTCTCAGAATTTGCAAAATTCTCTGTCACATTACAAATGCGTGCCCTCTGCACAGTTAAGAGGACTGGCTCACTGATCTATGCGTCACACCTAAAACAATAAGATTCTGATTTTGTCCTCACATCAATTCCACTTCACTGTAGTTGCAAAAACTCCAGCAGAGTTATTTCAGAAATACGTATGTGCAGTTGAAACCAACAGAGAGCCACAGCTTTCTGATACTACTGCATGAGCTCATCTTCATTATCTCCCACATTTCTTCTCTACTCTCTCATTGCACTCAACAGTTACCCATGTTTCCTTTTGTATTGCAAGCTCTCTGGGACAGAGACTACCTATTTATGACAGTTCATTCAGGGTTTCTAAGCATTTCTGTAAGCTAATCTGAAATAATAGTATTCAGAGAGTGTCTAGACAAGGTAAAAGCAATTACTGAGCCAAGGCCCTTCCATGATCATGCATTGCCTGCAAATTGTGTAATAATAATCTGATTTCTCACTGGAATCTATTCTTGCTATTTTTCAGTCATGTGAGTGGCTTGTAGTCAGTCAAAAACTGACAGCAATCTAATCCATAGGACCATTCTGTAATTTCTTCTCGTGTCTATAACATATGCAGGCAGTTCATCTTAATCAGAGCACAGCAAGTTTCAGTATCCCTTCAGTGTTCTCAAACTTTATGCAACTTGCTTTGTCTGACCATCAATCCACACTTACTGCTCTCTGCACTTCCATCTGAGTATACATACTGGCAGTAAAGAAGGAAACACTGGCATGTCTTACAGGTGATCCAAGATGATGGATGCTTACTTTCTCTATTTTGCTACAATATCAAGTGCTTTCATTTTTCAGGATTTGTTCCAGAAAAGCAGGTCATCTTTCAGAGATTGCTGCATAGACTAAAGAAAAAAAATCAAAATTCTGTTTTGCAGTAGGATTCAAGGTTTTGTGCATTTGTTCTCATTTTGTAACCTGCAAGCCTGAGACACTCAACAATATTTTCACCTTTCCCACCATCCAGATAGAGCACAGAGATTAGAGCCCCCACAAGGGATAGGGAATAGCCATGTTCAATCTGTTGTAAGGCAGATCTAGGAAATAGACTTTCCAAATATTGACCAGTTAGAAAGCTAATAAGGCATTTTTCTTCTGCACATAAGCTATTTAGACTAGGAAAATGGGAAGCTCGGGGACTAAGAAAGAAGACCTGGTCCCAAAAAAGAAGTGGTGTTGGAAAAGGGAAGAGAGCCTGGGAAGCAGAAGATGAAGATCCTGGCTGAAGGAAAGATCCTGGAAGTGGGGGAATATCCTGGAGATCAGAGAGTTGTGTGGAGATGAATGCCAGGGATGCCCAGGGATCTTGGCCAGGGATGCCAAAGGCTGGTACCCGAGAGCAGTGGATCAATGGGAACCAACCTGACTTTCTGCATGACTGTCCCAGAGCATCTATGACCTCCCTGTGGGAAAGGGAAGTCAGAACCTAAGGAACATAGCACTGTGGGAAGGGAGGGAGTGTGTGAAACCATCAGGTAGGGTAAAAGTTCTCATCTTGTTGGTCCTTAAATAAACCCCAGCATCCAAATACACCACAGACTGATTTACTCTCTCAGCTGTGACAACTCTCTACTAGGCTGTTCTTGTTTGTTTCATCTATTCTCTGTCTTTCCTCCTGCTCTTCAGCTAAATTCTGTATGAAAAGGCTCCATTTCAAGAGTCTCCATCTCCTGCAAAGTTTGTAAAAAAATCCTAACTATTCCTATGAGACAGTGAATCAATGTAAGAATTCTTTCATTTCCAAAATGAATTCAGAAATTTGTGCTGCCTTACTGGCTGTTATTTTCTCTCTATCTGGATCTATTACTTGCTCACTAATTGTTTCCAAGGAGCTCTAGATGACTGTGACAAAGGCAGCACTTGTTTTTCTTGAGTTTTAGGCCCACACACTTCATTGTTTCAATATAATACACTTATTACATTCTTATTCAGAAAGGTCGTACAACACCGCCTGTAAACGATCACCTTTCAGGTGCTGCAGTTTCTATTATTTTCCTCTTTATGAGTTGAAGTGTGTGAATAATGTCAAGGGGAAATAGTCTATTCAAATTGTTAAATAAAATTAGCTAATCTGACACTTCATGAATGTAGAGGAATCTGGGGGGAAATGAAAGACCATAAGGAAGCAAAACTGCAGCTTGTTAATCTGGAAAAAATCTTGCCCAGTACAAGAAAGACTTGTCAGGAGTTATACAAATTTCTGTGAAAAAAATCAAAATTAATCCAAATAACAAACCTGATTTAATTGTACAATTTCTTTCCAAGTGAACATTTTCTTTGTTACCCAGCTGTCTGTCAATCCTAGCCTTGCAAAATTTTGATTGGCAAAATACCTATCATATCTTGAAACATAGCAAAATTCTCAAAACCATGTTTACTGAAGTTTCAAAAAAACCCCTTTTCCATAATTTGAAATGTTGTGTATCGTGATTTGTGAAAATATGCAATGTTGCAAGTTTTAATTTTTTTGTGAAGTGCAAATGTGACTTTTTTGTCAACTGTTACTGAATTAACCCTCTGCATGCTTTCATTAAAACTCGACAAAGAATTTTCAAGAATGGAAAATTCAGCAGAAATGTGATTTCTGTCATCTCAAACTATTTACAAATTTGACTTCAGTTTCACCAAGTCCTTTCAAATGAGAGGAAAGTGTTTGGTGTTGCTTTAGTAAAAGTATCAGAGGAGCAATTGGTGATATTTTCCTCTATTCTTCAACAGTTCAGCAGTTCAAACACTCTCAGAAAAAGCAGGACAGCCCTGCCTTGTATCCACAGTCTGTACAGCCCTGGGGAGTGTTTCAGCAAAGCTTTTGTTTCTCCTTCCTCTCACTTAACAGGGGCTTCAGAAACGGGTCTGTGCTCATTCTCCTTGTTGAAACCGTTCATTTTCCATATTGAAAATGTAAATGGTCAGAAGCTGATAAAACCAGTAGCTGGACTGGTCACCTTGTCCCACCATCCATGAAGAGCAGGACTAACTGCTAAGGACTCCTAAGGAGTCCAAGAAGTCTGGATATTCTTCAAGAAGTATAACTTAAGGGTGCAGGAGCAGGCCATCCCCATGTGCCAAAAGATAAGACAGTGGGGAAGAAGTCTAGCCTGGCTGAACAGAGAGCTTTGGCTGGAACTCAAGAAAATAAGGGAATTATCACCTTTGGAAGAACAAACAGGAAACTTCGGAAGACTACAAGGATGTCATGAGATTATGCAGGGAGAAAATTAGAAGAGTCAAAGCCCAACTAGAACTTCATCTGGCCATTGCTGTAAAAAAACAATAAAAGATGTTTCTATAAATACATCAGCACTAAAAGGAAGGCTAAGGAAAATCTCTATCCTTTACTGGATGTGGGAGGAAAAGGCTGAGGTACTTAATGCCTTCTTTGCCTCAGTCTTTAATAGTAAGACCAGTTGTTCTCTGGGTACTCAGCTCCCTGAGCTTGAAGACAGGGATGGGGAGCAGAATTAAGCCCCCATAATCCAAGGGGAAATGATTAGCAACCTGCTACACCACTTCAACACACACAAGCTTGTGGATCCGTATGGGATCCACCCAAGCATACTGAGGGAGCTGTCAGAAGTGCTCACCAAACCACTTTCAATCATTTATCAGCAGTCCTGGATAACCAGGGAGGTCCAAGTTGCCTGAAGGTTAGTAAATGTGACAACCATCTACAAGAAGGGACTGAAGGAGTATCTGCGGAACTATAGGTCTGACAGACTGACCTTGGTGCTGGGGAAGGTTATGGAGCAGATCACCCTGAGTGCCATCACATGGCACAGACAGGACAACTGGGCATCAGGCTCAGCCAGCATGGGTTTATGAAAGGCACATCTCACTTGACTAACCTGATCTCCTGTGACAAGGTGACCCACTTAGTGGATGAGGGAAAGACTGTGGATGTTGTCTACATGGACTTTAGTAAAGCCTTTGACACTTTCTCACAGCATTCTCCTGGAGAATGGAGAAACTGGCTGCTCATGGCCTCGACAGATGTGTTCTTTGCTGGGTAAAAAAACTGGCTTGGTGTCTGAGCCCAAAGATGGATTCAGCTCCAGTGAATGGAGTTAAATCCAGTTGATGACAGGTCACAAGTGGTGTTCCTCAGGGCTTAGTATTGGGGCCAGTTCTTGTTAATATCTTTATCAATGATCTGGACAAGAGGATCAATGCACCCTCAGTAATTTTGCAGACTACACCTAGCTGGGCAGGAATGTTCATCTGCTTGAAAGTAGGAAGGCTCTATAGAGTGATCTGGAGAGTCTGGATGATTGGACTGAATCCAACTGTATGAAATTCAACAAGGCTGAGTGCCGGGTCCTGCACTTGGGTCACAACAACCCCATGCAACACTACAGGCTTACGGAAGAGTGGCTGGAGAGCTGCCCAGCAGAAAGGAACCTGGGGGTCACGGTCAACAGCCAGCTGAGTAGGAGCCAGCAGTGTGCCCACGTGGCCAAGAAGGCCAACAGCATCCTGGCTTGTATCAGAAATAGTGTGGCCAGCAAGACTAGGGAAGTGATTTTAGCCTTCTACTTGGCACTAGTGAGACTGCCCCTCGAATATTGTGACAGTTTTGAGCCCCTCACTACAAGAAATACATTGAGGTGCTGGAGAGCTTCCAAAGAAGAGCAACAAAGCTGGTGAAGGGTCTAGAGCACAAGTCTTATGCAGAACAGCTGAGGGAACTGGGGTTGTTTAGCCTGGAGAAAAGGAGGTTCAGGGGAGACCTTGTCTCTCTCTATAACCACCTGAAAAGAGGCTGTAGTGAGGCAGCTGTCAGTCTCTCCTCCCAAGTAACAAGGAATAGGACAAGAGGAAATGGTTTCAATTTGTGCCAGGGGAGGTTTAGACTGGGTATTAGGAAAAATTTTTTAACCAAAAGAGTCATCAAGCATTGGAACAGGCTTCCCAGGGAAGTGGTGAAGTCACCATCCCTAGAAGTATTTAAAAGACACATAGATGTGGTGTTAGGGACATGGTTCAGTGGCAGTGTTAGGTTAACAGATGGACTTGATAATCTTAAAGGTCTTTTCCAACTTAAATGATTCTATGGTAACACCTGCTCGGGCTTCACCTAGCTGAACCTTAAAAACCTCCAAGCACAAAAGTTTCATGAATTCCCCAGGTAATCAGTTCCAGTCCTTCAGTCTTTCAAATTTGTGACTGTTGCCTCTTGTTATGTCACCTGCGATTGTGGAAGAGAGTTTGGATCTGCAATCTTTGTAACTCTCCATGTTTGGTCACTTCTAGCCTACATTTCACCAAACTAAACAAGCTCAAATGCTTCAACCTCTCCAGCCAGTTTGTGTGTGCTAGACCCCAGGTGATCTGAGCAGCACTTCATTGCGTTTCAGTTTCTCAATCTTTTTCTTAAATTGGGTGCTCCAAAATTAGAAACTGTTCCAGGTGCAGTCTCATTAGTGCCAAGCAGTGGCACAGCCCGGTATGCAGTTTGTCTTATTTGCAATGAGAGTGCACTGTTGGCTCATATTCTGCCTGGCATGCACCATAATTGCCATGACTTTTTTCCAGCAATGCTTCTCTTCAGCCAGCCAGTCCTCAGCCAGTACTGATGCACAGGGGTTATTCCTCTGAGGTGTGTGACTTTGAACTTCTCACTTAACTTCATGAGGCATCTGTTAGCCCCATCTTCAAGTTTGTCAAGGTCCCTGTGGATTGAAGTGGTGCCTGTTTTGATGTGCTGTGCATGTCAAGCACCCCCACCCATGTGCATATACTGCTGTATCACACAGCAGTATATGCTGCTCAGCATGCTTACACTTAAGTAATTTGCCTGAATGAAGTAGAAAAGATTCTGCAGACATGGCTGAGAATCCCTTACCTCCAAACGCACAGTTTATAGCATGGTTCTTAATGCACTTTCCTGGGAAGAGTAATCAGGGTCAAGCCCCAGGCAAAGAAAGGAATTGCAGTGCCTGTCCCGCAGTCTCATTCAGTGATTTGGCTGTCAGTTACAGAAAGGAATGGGAGGAGCACCTCTTCCCTCTCTGAAAGTTCTGTGTGTGTATTTAACCCCTTTTTTTTCCCATACCTTTTATTGCTTGTCTATGAAAATGAAACTACATTTTGGTGTCAGCAGACTGCTTCGCTTGACACAAAACACTATCTTTGCCTTGGTAAAGAAAAAGAAATTGAAAAAATAACTGTTCATTAAAATCTCATCCCAGACTATATTTTTACATGATGATTTGTTTGCCTAGACCTAGCTCTAATATTTTCTCTAATCCCACACTTTACATTCAATTCAATTCCCTTGGTTTCAAAAACACTGAAAATGGAATCCCTTGCCATAACAATATTTAAGGGATTGAATCTTAAAGAAAATAAGATAAGAGTATTAAATACTTTTCTTTAAAACTAGAGAGCTACCTTTTCTTCTACATCACTCTAAACAATACAATTCTGTCATCCAAACCAAGATGCTAATCTGTGGGCAGCTTGCTTGGAATTAGTATCCTTTAGCTTAACTGTTGTCTAGAAAACTCTTTCAGAGTTGTCTTCCTCCTAAATCATTTCCAAACAAGTCAGTTTATGTTAACAGAGCAGGATTTTTCAGACCAAATTAGAAGATTACATTTATCATCAGTTCCTATATTAATTTTAGAGCTAGTTTCGGTGTCACTGATTTAGAGGCTCACCTTCAAGGGCCCGCTAAAAACATACATCTAGGAAATTATTCAAGAAAGAGATGCACACACATTTCCTTGTGTTCTAACTTCTCTCACCTCTGTTATATAAAACACAACACCAGAAACTTTTTCTTCCTTCTTTTTCAGCACGATTTTTTTGGGTAGTCTTTTTCCTGGCATGCTGAATCTACCTAAGACTTGGCATTTGTCTTTTGAGTGTTTTGCTACTCTCCCAAGATTTTATCCTCTGAAGAACTGAAATACTTGCATTACTGTCTCTAGTTCTTCTTGCTCCTTTAAAAATGCTTTGAAATGTAGAAGTTATTAACTACATTCTTTACAGATGTCTTCATACTTCAAAAAAAAACCCAACTATTTTTGGAAAAGGTCTTTATTCAGCAGTCCAGTGAAAACTCAGACCCTCTTGCAGCTATTTAACAATTGTCTGTTAATTCCTAGAAAGTCCTTTTAAATATTTTAATGGGTTTGCCCTGCAATTAAAGCATTAATTTATGAAATAGACTTCATCAGAAAACAAGAAAAGTAGATAAGAAAACAGTATTTTTATTTAATAATAATTTTCTCCCTATTCTCTTTGTAATGAGAAGGCTTTGCAGACAGCATCCCTCCTTGAATTAAATACAGAGTCCAGATGTGATTTTGCTACCCAACCCACTAAGCTTCATGATGGCTTCTATCAAACAGGAAAAAATACTCCTGCCAACCATCTTCTCTTCTTCCCCGGAATAATGCTCCTGCCCAGATACATTCTGTGCCTTCAAAGACAAGAGTTCTTCTCCCAAACCATTTGGAAGCACTGATCCCGCAAACAGAATGTATGGTTTCACTTTTACATCTAAAGCCTTTCAGGCTCTTTAGGGTCTTGTTTACATGTATGATAAAATGCAAGCTGTGCATTGTATGTGGAGTTTATGCAGAGCCTGCTTTTGTAATAGGAAAATCTTGATGCATTACTAATAAAGACAGGTTGTACAATAATTTATGCAGCAGTAATTCTGCAAAATAAACCAGCAGCTACTAAAATGGAGAATTCAAGGGCTAAATGTTAAAAGTACATTGTGGTAAGGATTTTACAAGAGAAAATACATAATCTGAAAAAAATATACAAAGTTGCAAAACTTGGAGTGGATTTTCAAATTTAGAAACCGTAGGGTATCTACAGTAAGGAACTGATATGCTAAGACATTCCTTTCTGCTTAGATTTTGAGCAGCCTGAAGCTGTTGGTTTAGGACTAAATACACCATAAAAAAAATCTCATGTTTTTAGTCAGTAGGAGCCTCAGATGGAATCTTTGGAAGGTGGGTAGTATGGATAAATAAATGAAAAACCTATTTCGTAATTTCTTGGACTTCTTGAATCTGTATTTGAAAATGAATACAATTAAGATACCCGGTAGAGCATCTTGCAAAAACAAAAGTTTTGCCTCTTATAAATAGTACAATGACACAAGTACTTCTGAAGACAGATAAGTGTAAAGGTTTTAGAAGCATCTCAATAATTTACTCATCAACAGTACCTTGAAGGAAAGTATTACCATGAAGGAAAAGATTGGTTTTGATCAAATACATACCCACCCATACACTCTCCCTGCTTAGAAATGTCCTTGGGAATTCTGAGTGGTTTGAAATATTAGAAAGGTTTTATTGATTGTGCCAAATAAAGGAAATAAGGAATCTACTGCAATACAACCAAAAGACTGGTCCCACTATGTTTGAGAATTCAATCAGAGCCTGAAGAGCACAAAGGAGAAATGTGTAAAGACTGACTAATAAATGAGTTAGAAAGTCCAAGTCTCTTTCATTTTTAAGTAAAAGCATTAATCATTTTCAGACTATCTAGAACAAAATGGGCCTTTCATCCTGAAATCAAAACAATTTTTTTGCAACAGCTCCGTTGAAATGATTCTCCCTTCTCTTATTCAGAGAGTCCTAACTGGACTAATATTAACAGAGGGAGGCTTGTGAGGATTTCCTCACTTTTAACTATTTAGAAAGTTCTCAGCACACATTCTAAGCAAGATTTGAGAACATCTTGGTCCTTGCTTGCTTGATAAGACCTCAATTATGATACCAAAGCCAGTATTCAAAGGTGTGGTAGTCTGGAGTATACTAGATCGTTACTTTTCATATTTGACCTTCCTCTTTTTCACTACTCTTACTTTTTTTCAGTAGCATGTTATGCCTCCTCAACACATGGGTCTGTGTTCTAATAGAGCCAGTAGAAAATATTTCAGTGACATAAAACTTTACCAAAAAGCTAATCAACCACAGATACATCTTGCCAGCAAGAATCTACCTGCTTTAAGGTTTCCTGGTATCACGCTATACTGATCTGGTCAAAATGGTCCCCAGTGCAATGTCATAAGTGATGGATTTTGAGCACTCACTGCACTGAACACATCACTTTGTTTTGTGTGTACTACTAAGGCAAAAGCCAGTGTCACTAGCTATAATTGTCTACCAAGAACACCAAATAAACCTTTTAAATATTTACAGGAAAATTTAAATATATTTGGAGAAATTTAAAATAAATTAATTTTAGGAAGAAAACATCAAGCCATATGCAATGCAAGTATTAGCCGTATATCAGAGGTGTGTGTAAAACAATTAAAGTTCAATTAAGGAACCCAATTACCTTTTTAGCAAATTACAGGCTTTTAGGATTTCTGTTAAAAGTGCATTACAGGTTGTTAGCAATTAGTTGATGTCATTTAGTATTGATATGTAATTAAGTTCAAAAAGTAACTTTTATTTCCAGTAGAAAGGCTTTTGTGATTATGTTATGAAACTTAATCAGGTAGAGGAGCCACAAAGGCATTCCCCTCCCTCTCCTGACAAGCAGCAATCTATATTGTCTTAGTTTGACAGGCAATGGTTTATATCTAAGTAATTTTAAACCAATTACTTATCTTGTCTTTTATGCTATAAAGGCATGCTTTTAGTTGTATAATTTCTCCTAAGAAAAATTCTATCAAACTAAATTACAGGATGCAAATAGATGTATGAAACAGAAAATGTAGGCATAAGTTCTAAAACAAATACTAGGCAATTCATATTCACATCAAAATAACAGTCTAAGTTGAATATTAAAATTAAACATTTTTTAAATTTGGTAGTTCCAGCTTTTTTTATATTTTGAATGGGAGAAAAATATGTTGATAGCCAGTACACTTGTAACGTCCTTTACTTTCCTACTTCCAAATGATTCCTTAAAAACTGTTGCCAAAATCCATTGCTGATTACAGCAGAAAAGGCCCTGGGGTCCTGGCGGTTAATAAGGCAACCATGAGTCAGTAGTGTACCCTCCTGGCAAACACCCTGCTTCTACTCTGTTCAACACTGGTGAGGCCACATCTGGATGCTGAGTCCATTTCTGGACTCCCCAGTACAAGAGACATGGATGTACTGGAATGAGCCCAGCAAAGGGCCAGAAGAATGGTTAAGAGACTGGAGCATCTCTCATTAAAGAGTGGCTAAGACACCTGGGACTTTTAGTCTGGAGAAGATAAAGTTTAGGAGGATCTTATCCATGTGCACAAATAAAAGATGGTGGGGTGTAAAGAAGACTAGCCAGACTTTCCTCAGTGGTGGCCAATGAAAGATAAGAGAATCATAGAATCATAGAATGATTTGGGTTGGAAGGGACTTTGAAAGGTTATCTAGTTCAACTCCTCTGCAATGAGAAGGGACATCTTCAACTAGATCACGTTGTTGACCTGTTCAGCCTGACCTTGAATGTTTCCAGGAACAGAGCATCTACAACATATCTGAGCAACCTGTTCCAATGTTTCACCATCCGCATTGTAAAACAATTTCTTCCTTATGTGTAGTCTGAATCTACCCTCTTTTATTAAAACCATCACCTTTTGTCCTATCATTACAAGCCCTATTAGAAAGCCTGTCCTCATCTTTCGCATAATCAGAATCGTAGTATGGTTTGGGTTGGAAAGGACCTTAAAGATCATCTAGTTATAATCTCCCTTTAAGTATTGAAAGACTGCAATAAGGTCTCTCCAGACCCTTCTCTTTTCCAGGCTGAACAATCCCAACTCTCAGCCTTTCCTCACAGGAGAGGTTTTCCAGCCCTCTGATCATTTTCATAGCCCTACTCTGGACCCACTCAAGAAGGTCCATGTCTTTCCTATGCTGAGGGCTCCAGAGCTGGACACAGGACTCTAGGTGTGGTTTTACCAGACTGGATTAGAGGAGGAGAATCACCTCCCTCAACCTGCTGGCCACACTTCTCTTGATGCAGCTCAGGATGCAGCTGGCTTTCTGGGTTGTGATTGCACATTGCTAACATGTCCGGTTTTTCATCCATCAAGAAGCAATGGGCATAAGTCAAAACACAGAAAATTGCATCTGAACACAACAAAAAGCTTTTTGATTGTGAGGGCAGTTGAACACTAGAATGGGTTACCCAGTGACGCAGTGGAGTCTCCATCCTTGGAGATATCCAAAACCCAATTAAACGTGGCTCTGGGCATCCTGTGCTCTGAGCAGGGGCAGTGGGTTAAATGATCTCCAGAGGTCCCTTTCAACCTCTGCTATTCTGTGATTCTGTAAATAATTTCCAGTATCTGAGCACAACCAGTTCAGATTACTGTGACTTTTGCTATTGATTCCAAAAGGGCATGATCAGATCTAATGAATGGGTTAGTGGCCTTTTAATACTATGAGCTTGTTAATGTAGTGCATTCAAAGTTACAGAACAACAATGATGTGCTTATTTATTTTGTTGCCTTAAAGATCAACATAAAAATGGTCTGAAATAGTGAGAAAAACACACATCAGATTGCCAATGATAGCTGTGAATTTAGAGCCATGGAGCTGACCTGTCTGATTAAATTGAAAGATAATTATTTCTCAGAAAGTCTGTGTCTGAATTAACCTTGATATAAAATGAATGTCAGATACCTGAATTTACAGGAGGCAGAACATCAGCTTCACAATATTGAGTTCTTGTGGCTGACTATTCTAGTATCTACTGCTTAGTTAAGGCAGTCTCTTTCCTACAGGATAAAGTTTTCTTTTTTCCATAACACTTTTCTGCTCTAAAACAGGGGAGCTTTCATCACAGAAACTACCATCAGAGGCTATGACTGCTAAGATCCATTTGTTTTACGTGCTTCAAACTTGCATTGCATGAAAATGAGATGGCTAAATGCAGAGGTTTACCGTGTTTCATATTTTTTCTGCAGCAAAGGATTCAAAGCCCAGGAGAGTGTGAGCATATTACAGAATGCAGCACTGGCAAGTACTGTCTTTAGATTTTTTACCCATTGAATTATCCTCTAAAACCTTTTTTTTTTTTTTTTTTTTTTTTTTTTTCCGAACACCTGCCCCTCTCCCCCACCTCAAAAATACACATTAAGCTCCTCTTGATCAAGGTCACACTGATATGAGTGGAATGAGGTTTAGCATTCAGTCAGAGTCAGCAGCATCCCTTGGGCTGCAATATGCCTAAATTTAATTTACCATATGATACTAAGAATGAGACTTTTGAACTGCAGTCCACCTCCCTTGCTTCCAAACAGCTGATATTTTTGAACTGCTTATATTTTTTGTCAGATCATTTGGTAATTATTTTCTTTTTCCTAAGGGAGGACTCATTGCCTCATGCAGAAATGTAAAGGTTTTTTTTTTTTTTTCCCATGGAGAGGAATACACACAAGCAGGTACATTTTAAGTATTTAACCTCAATATCTCTACCTCTAGTAACAACAAGACAACAGGTTTTGAAGATTTTCCAGATCACTTCCCCTCAGGATAATTCTGTAACAAAGTCAAGAGTAGACTTTTGCAATATGCTTATCCTGGATTATCAACAAGGTAAACCTCAAACCATTAGCACTGAGTATATCAGTATAAATCAATAACCCTCTGAGCAAAAAGATTCAGCCCTCTAGGTTACAACTGCAGTAGATTGTGAACCATTCCAGCACTGGATGAAACATTCAAATTCTGGTAGCACTGATACTTCCACTACAGAAAATTGTTTTGTGACTTTCACCTCTGTGACACAAAGAGTAGCACATTTAATTCCAAATTCTCATCTCCTTTCCTAAATATTAAGTCAGGTTAGCAAGACTGATAACAGAATCTCTAAAGCTGGGGCTCAGTTTGTAAACTACTATCTGTGAGAAGTTCATATTTCGTCTCTTTAGATTCCTTTTTTTTAACCTCTAAGTGCTACCGAAGATTGGTTTGGAAGATGGTAGCACACACCAGGAAATATATGTAACTTGATACAGATTATAAACATTAATTCATTCTTTTCCAGTATAGTATTAGTGCTCTGTCCGGTCTTAGTAATGTTTTAGTAATGCTAAAAATGCTGGGAGAATTTTAAAAAGAACAAGATGAATCATTTGAGTTTGTACCATGAGAAGTTAAATGCAACCTCTTTTGTTTATTTATGAGGTTAAGGCCCAACCTGGTAACAATTTACATGTATTATCATATATTTTTTGCAAATAAAAATGCTTATACTTAGAAAAAAAAGACAAAAATGAAATCTAGAAAAAAAGGAAACTGAAAATAGTCATTGACAACAAGGATATTACCCTTTAGAATAATTTACTGATGCTGCAGACTTGATATCACCTGATATCTTCATTAAAAACTGTAGATGTTTGAGCCCCAAAGTTAACTGAGCGCCACGCAGCCATTCACTCATACCTTTCCCCCAGCACTGGGAAGAAGAAAATGAGTCAAAAAGCTCAAGAATCGAGATAAGAACAGTGAGGGGTGGCTCACCCATTATAGTTGCAGGCAAAAGACAAGCTCATTAGGGGAAGGAAAAAAGAAGACATCACTTTAATTCAAAACACTAACAACAACGACACTTAAACAGAATGGGACAGTGAGAGGCATTACCATAATTTAAAAACATTTCCCCCCACTGCTCCCTTCTTCCCAGGCCCAGCTTTGTTCCTGATATCTGTACCTCCTCTGCCAGCCACAGGGACAGGGGATGGGGGGTGTCATCAGTCTGCTGCTTCTTCCGACAAAAGGCAAGGACGCATTCTTCTGCATTCTTACCCCTGTTCCACATGGCTCCCCTCTCATGGGATACAGTCCTCCACAAACTTTCTTCATCATGCGTCCTTCCCATGAGATGCATTCTTCTGAAGATGTTCCAACATGGGTTACCTCCACATGCTGCAGTCCTCCCAGGGGCTTCTTCTTCCCACAGAGTCTCACGGGTCCACCACAGGCCACAGACAAATCTCTGATCCATCAGTGACCCCCATGGGCAGCAGGGGTGGGGGAGCCCCACCGTCTCATCATGGGATACAGGGGGGATCTCTGCTTTGGTGAGCTTTCCCCCGCTTCCTCCTCCTTCCTTCCACTGACCTCAGTGTTTGCATGAGTGTCCATCTCCTAACTCTCCTCACCAGTTTCCCAACACCCCTCCCAGGTTCCCCTTCTTATATATGTTACTGCAGAGGTGCAGCCACCATTGTGAATTGGCCTGTCTTTTTCCAGAGGCAGGTCCAACTTGGAGCCAGGGGAGTTTTTGAGAAGCTTCTCATAGGGGGCCACTGCTGTAGCGTCTGCCTCCACTACCAAAAAAGCCCCTCCACACAAACCCATCACAAATCTAAATATTTTGCTCAAGCAAAAGTTATAAGCAAGTACTGCATGCTAGTTTCACGGAAAATATATTCAAGATGATGGTAAGACTTTTCTGGCCCTCACATGAAACTCTAACTTGATTTGTTCTTGGCAATCCTCTCTGATCATGCAGTGAGATCCAAAATAGTGCCTTGGCATCAGCAGTATAATTCAGAAGGAATTTAAGGGCCTGAACTTGTCACAACAATTCAAAAAACCTGCTAGTCATTAAGAGGCCATGACTGCTTAAGTTTTCACAAGATAACTTGCTGTTAAACATACCACAGGCACTTACACTGTCACTAAGCATGCAGGTATCTTTGCCCCCAACACTCATTCAGTGTGTAGGCTCAACACAAGATTAACGTGCAGTGGTACCACTAAGTACAACACAGCATATAACAGTTGTTGTTACTTCCATTAAAAAAAGGTGGCAGAAGAAGGGTACTAGTGACCTTTTATGTAGTATCCTTATGATGAGATCCCCTACCCAGCAAGTGGGAGTACTGGATTTTACCCACTAAGCTATTCAATAGGTTGTAAAATTTGTGCATGTAAACTTTAAAACAAAAAGCTTCTAATATCTCTTAGTTATGCTCCTCTCTGAGGATTTTTAGTGACAAACCCAAGAAATTAAAACAGTAAGACAAAAAGATATTTATATCAGAATAAATTAGAATGCTTCTTTTCCTGCTCCCTGACTTCATCACACTAGGCTCAAATAGTTCTCACATCAAAACAATGATAGGCAAGAGTGGCTGACACTGGGAGAAGAGGAGAGCGCAAGAGATATGAGCATTGACTGATTGGACAGCTAGCATCTGTCACTGCGCTCAGAATGCAGAAATGAAAAATTGCACCTTCAGAGTGCCTGTGAGAGATGACTTGTAACTCCCCAAAAACAGGGCCTGAGAGAAACAGGCCTGCAAGAAAAAACAGCCTGAGAGAGATAAGGGATGGGGGGGAGCAGAGGCCCTCCGAGATGCAGAATGTCTCAAACACTTGAAAGAAACAAAACTATAGTCTCAGGGTAGATGGTGTGGAGTTTGGAGCTGATAAGGTTACCTGGATGGCATGAGATGCAGCTGGAGGAGGGAGCCCTGTGGAGACAGGACAGTTCTGCTCTGGTGCATCTTGTAAAGTTTCAAGGGCCATCTGTCCAGTGAAAGACCTTTGCTTCACTATCCACAAAACGCATATTAAAGTTGACATCCCTGAATATGCTAATATGCTTTAAAAAATCATGCTAATTACATCATCGCATGAAGCATTTTACCGCTCCCCATACAAAGGGTAAGTAGGCATGTGGGTCGACCTAGATGATGGACCCAATGAAAGCGTGTATAATTGAGGGGGGAGCAAGGAGTGAAATGTAGAAAGAATAAAGACATGCAGAAGGGAAGAAGACAGATGCATCCCTGATGAACTTGGGTGCGACCAACACAGGAACCCAAACCAGTGATATTTATTTCTCTATTCTCTCTCTCCCTTCTTTTCTTTTTCCCCCTTTTCCCTCCCTACCATTAAGTAATGCAAGGCATACTATGTTGCTTGCTGTAACTCATTATATACTTAGCCAATTATTGTGTATCCAATTAGTACATTGTGGGAAGTTAACAGATGTCTGGACTTTGGGACTGGTCTTACCATTGTACACTCCACTGGGGATTTATGAATCTAAGTTGCTTGTCTCCCTCGTCTGAGTGGGACATGACAGTATCCAAGTACCCAAGCACCAGAGTCTCCAGCACTGTGCACATTCCCAGCACTGTCTAGAGACATGTTACACATCAACTGTGGCTACTGGCTAAAAAAGCCTGAGGAGAGGGGAGAATGCATGAAAAAACAAGACATTACATTTTAAAAGAGAACCCCCTACATTTAACCTTTATTCTTTCTTTCCTCTCTATCCTTTTGATTGTTCTGTCTCACATGCAACAAGGTCTCCAGAAACAACCACTATTTATATCTGAGATTCAAAATTCTGGCTATAAGGTACTGTGACAGTTAGCTACAAGTGATATAGTACCATGACTTTTCAGTTTCATGTATGTATACACGTCCACATATCAACATATGACACAAACATCAAATCTTAAAACCCGCAGCACAACATTTGTGATTATGGAGTCAATTCACTAACATGGATTTAGCAATGGAAGGAAAGATCAAAGTAATTTATTTTTCAATACAGTCAATTTTGTTTGTCTGTGCTGGTTTTGGAAGGAAGCTGTCATAATGTATAGTCTTAATGAAAACTTTCTGTGCCATTTGCCTGTTGTCTTTACCGATGAAAATCTGAAATTTCTATCATCTGTGTTGAATTTAAAAATCACTCCCTGTGGTAATAATTTATATTTTGACTTGATGTCCAAAAAAGTCAGAAGTTATATCTCAACACACTTATTTAAATCAATATTGTCCTTGACAAGAGACAACAAAAAACAAATGACACATAGCTGAACATCTCAAAGAGAAAAATACAGACATTAGTAATTACATGCATCCAATCCACTTTATTTTGCTAAAACTAGGATTAGCTACATAAAGAAAGGAAAGAGAAAAGGACAGCTCTCATTAAAAAAGCACCAGTCCAGCTTCTCTCTTTCTCCTCACTTATCTTGTAGCTTCATGCACTTCTTATTGTCCACCATGCAAATACAGAAAAGTAGTGATTTCTTTCTAGGCTTTTCTCCAGTGGTCTCAGAAAGTAATCTTAGATCTGAATCTTAAAGCAAGGTAAGATGATATTATGCATTTGCCCTTCTTTTGGGTCAATACATTGTCACATCTCCTAAGGTAAGCACCTAAGGTAAGCATCAAAAAGGAGCCAGCTAGACCTCACACTAGAAGCACCCATTTCTCACAAACAGAATAGCAAGTAAGGCTACAGTGCTATGTCCAATACTGATTTCAGCACTTTGTCATTTATAGTTGTTGAAATAAATACCCCACTAACATGGCATGTAGGCAGTAAAGTCACACAAGTGGTTAGCAAACACACTGACTGACACAGTGAGGTTTTATGAGCAGTCTTGATGCCACCAGCCAGCTCCATATGCCTTGGATGCTCAGCAGTGGAGGTTCCTCCATCCTGGCAGAGCAGGAGGGGTGTTATCCTTCACACATCTCAGTCCCTTCGGGTCCCCAACCCCTGAGATCACTATGCTGTTTTAAGTCCTCAGGAGTCCTCCCAGACGTGCTTATAGGAGTTCTCACTCTTTTGCACATTGATAGACCTTTCCAGCACACTAACTTTCAGAAAAAAAACACTTGCACTCATACCTGCTCCCAGGAGTCCAGTATAGGGTTGCAAAGCCCATCACAGGAGTCAAAAGTTTATTTCCTTCTGGCTAAGTCTAGGCTGTGTCCTGTGACTCGTACTGGCCTTCTGATTAACCAAACGGGGCATCTGGCCAGGGCATAAGATATTTTCTTCCAGGCCAGATGCCTGGTTTTCCTTCTTACTGAAGATTCATGGAAGCAGTGGAGTTGGTCTAGACTTTGAGCCAGACCTGAAGCAGGCAAACATCTTGAGGATTTGATTTGGATGTAGATTTTTGAGAATCTGGGTGTCAGTTCTTTATCAATGTTTATTTTCACAGTATTCCCGTAAAATGTACTTCTCTTCCCATAGAATGGGATACATATGCTCATTTTGTTTTGTACTGAATTTCGGAGTTTAAAACTGAATGTCTCAAAAAATGTCATTAACTCGGGATGCTCAGTTTGAAAAGGCTTGAGACTAGCTTAATGAAGTAATTAGAAATTTAGATGACTTTGTACATGTAAGGGAGAGTTCCCACTGACAATAGAGGCAGCTGGTCAACACTTCTGGACATCAGATAGCAGGTGTGGAGAGCTGGGTAATCAAAAAATGAAGAGTTTAATATTAGCAACCATCTGTGAAAACTTTGGGTAACAGGCCTACCATTATATAGAAATAATGTGGAATCAAGAGGAGAGGAACAGAATCCTTGACACTCTACTGTTTGTCCATAAAAAATGTCCTTTCTCTTTGCACTGTTCCCTTCTGGGTTCATTTTTCACTGAATAGAAAATTTGGCAGATAAATGCAGTTTTAGAGTGAAGAGAGTAAGAAGAGATTAAGAGAGAGAAGCATAAAACAGAATACACCTTCACAGAATAATAGTGTATACAACATCAGATGAAAGAAAAGAGGCTTTTGAGTATAATCACTTTGACCCTTGATTTAAAATAGCTGTCTGCTTTTGAAATTCTCTTATATGGGGAAGAAAAAACTTAAATATATTTGGTATGCTGATATGAAATACTTCTTTTGGTTTGTTTTGCTTTTTGCCAGACTGCAATAATAATAATTGACTTTTCCAAAACTTTTCTGTTTACCTTCTGAAACAATAGGGAAAAGTAGTATTGTCAAAGCTATATTCAGAGTTTTACTCATCCACTCCTTTTTAGCATCTGCTACAAATTAGGTAGGAGCTAGAGATATCAGGCTTTTTAACCACAAACCTTTGGTTCATCTCCAAAAAACATCTGTATTATACTCCCACAAGACAAGGATTTACGTGGATAACATAGCATATGATTAAATAATCACAGACAGTATTGTAATGCAAATAACAGAAAGACACAAATGGAGGTTGTTTAATCATAATCACAAAATCTCAGACTGGTGCTAAGATCTTGATTGTTAGCACAGCCAAGAATAAGAAACATATCTTTTCAGACAGCAGTATCATAGCACCACGATCATTTCGAAGACAGAGACAAAGTAGTATGCATTTATGGATAACTGTCACCAGGTATTTTTTAAAAAGCATCCTTGCAAATGCATCCCTTAGAACAAACTAGATCACAAAATCAGTCTCTTGATCTCTGTATAGGTACAAGAATATGTAATAAACTGACTAAATTCGCAGATATGCAGCTTGCCCAAAAGATGGTTTTTTTCACAGCAGTAGTAACCATATTTTTCTGACCTTTCTACCAAAAAAATCTCAAGCAGTCTGAAGTCAGGTAAATTTTTAATATAAAATTTGTATGTCTCTGGAACTGTCACTGAAATGGCACCTTTTCTGAAAGATGCAGAGTGTTGTGGTGCTATGCCAAAGACATAAGAGCTTTCATCAGTTTACATTTACAGATAAAATGCAGCATACAGGAACTGGCCAGAGATACCTTTTAGGATTTTATGTAAATGACAGCTAAGTAGGGTTTTTATTTTAATTACCCACTCCACCCTAGAAACAGGAACATCAGAACCTGATACAAGCCCTTATTACCTAAATCTAACCCCATATATGGATATCTTCAATTAAAACTAAGCAAACCACACTAGGGAAATCTAGAAGAATCCCAAGAGTGAATTCATTAAATTACCAGTTGCATAATAGTTACCATTCCTAATGCCCTCCCTTCTGCTTTTCCTTGCTGCGGTAAAGTGCATAATTAGCCACTGCCATCTGCACTGACTTTCCTGGCTGCCGCAGCACCCAGCAGTAAGGGCAGAGCCACCTCCCTGCAGACAGTGGATACTTTCTTTTGCAGGCTGGGTGCAAGGGGTGGCAGGACAGTGCTGCCCTTGCACCCACCCTACCCCTTCCCTACAAACATGGAGAGAAAGGCCAAAAGTGGGCTTCACAGCCCTCACTGATGCCCCATCGTCCTGCCTGGCTGGAGCAGCCTTCCCATGCCTTGGACCAGACCTTCTATGTATCTGTGCTGTATGGAAATTGATATAGTGCAGGGTCTGTTTCCTCAGTATCTGCACCTGACTGACCAGACTAACACAAGAAAAACCTTTAGCCTATGTAATAGTTTGATGTAAGCAGTCCAAAACGGAGATTTCCCAAAATACAATTCCTCACAGAAATTAACCAGACGACTTTGTGGCTCTGCCCACATTGCAGTGCTCATAACAGCAACTCACTTTATTTTACATTTCCTGCCCAGAGAAAGAGAATATCGCTCACAGAATAATAGACCTTTAATTTAAGAGGCACAGTAAGGGCATAAGTTTAAATCTTCTATGCCCTGCTAGAGGCAAATTCAGAGTTGTATTTGTATATTTTCTATTTTCTACTATATCTTGCATGGTTCAAAAATTACCAGATTGTGACTGCAGCCTGTAGACACACCATTCTGTTCCTCTGAAAGCTGCTCCATCAGGCACGTCCTAAGCTCCTTCAGAAAATTTTCTTTCTAGAAATATCTTGCAAGGAAAAAAATCTAATTTGTAACAGTATAGCAGAGTGTGAGGTGGAAAAGCAAATACAAGTTTCAAACACATGAAAGCTCATTAAACAAAATTAATCATAATAAAAATATAAATTCATTTGAATTATATATACATCAGTCCAGTTTGATAACACTGATAACTTGGCTTACATGTTCCCAGACTGCTCCTCCGCTGAACAGTACTACCCAGAATCTCTGGAGATGTCTGACAAATGTTTTATTTACATGTTGATGTGTCAGCTCCTGCCTCTTTCACACCTTGCCATGCAAATAAAACATTTATCAAACTCACAGAGGGATTTGAATAGCATTTGTTTGCTAAGAAATTGTGTGCTGTAGGTAACTAGTGCTTATTGAATATTTGTCTGGTGCGTATTGTACATCTTTGAGGACAGAATTATCTTTCCGGATTCGCATGCCAGATGTGATTGATTGCCAATATCTTGCTCTTTCATGCATGCTGCTATCCATGGTTCAGACTCTTTCACACTGTTTTACACTATTCGGGTAAAGTGGTGAAACAACAACTGGAGGACGGTATACTGTACCTTTTATGCTGTCATATTCACGTAATGACAGCTTTGAACAAGTGAGAAAACTTTGACTAACATTATTAGTGACATCAGTGAATGGACAGAAAACTCTCCCTTCCTCCTAAAAACACATACCTTGAAATCTCTGGGAGTTCTGCAATTTGAATAGCCATGTTGTTCTAGGGCCTGTTGTCACCCTCTAAAACCAAACAAGATTTCTAAGAACTGTATCAGATCTGAGCAGGATATTGGAATCACAATCAAAATAGGTGGATTTCACAGGACAATTTTTCTTCTTTGTGTCAAATATTCAACAGAGCTCCCAGGAAAGCCAGTGTTCCCAGTGCCCTGTTCTGCTTGACCTGCTCCAGCCAGTGCTGACTGCAGATGGAGAACTGAATGTTCAGCAATACACAGACGAATGGAATTTGCCTAAGTCTTGTCAAAACACCTAGCTGAAATATCGGAGAACATCCACAAGAAAAGTAGTGCTGTTCAGCATTTCATGGTGTAGCAGTAGGGTGGCACTGAGGTCTATTTTATTTACTTTATGTGAATAATCATTTAATTTTTTTTTTCTTAACATCATTATCTCTTTCTATGTTAATTTGAACTTTTACCAGTATACATCAGTCAAATACAGGCATTTGTTGAGGCCAGGGCTCCACATAAAAATGAAAGGGGTTTGGGGTTTTTTTTTTGTTTGTTTAGAATAAAAGAATCGATTCCCATAAGTAATAGAAGAGTGAACATCAAACTGTGGTATGGTTTGTGACAAATAAGTCTGTAACAAGATATAAATTCTAAGTGGATCAAAAAACCAACCCAGAGTTAACCCAGGACACAGTTAAAAGAGTGTGCCACCCAGAAGAAATTACATGATCCTGACTGGAGCATACAGAGTGTGCACTATGGACAAACTACGTGAACATCTTAGAGAAACCTAAAATACTAAGAGAGGAGTGACCTGACTGGCATTTAGAAACAGAGGGAAGTACAGTATTACATCATCATGCAAAGATCCACAGCGTGTGTATAACACGGGTAAGATAACAACAGCATGTTTAGCCAAACATATGTCTTTAAAGACTCCATGGCTGGTGTTGCAACTGAGAAGAGTAATCCCTCTGCAGATGGATAGGTCTTGCGTTGTTGAACAACACTCAGCTCATAACAGAGAGTGCATGAAGCCATGTATTCACAGTTTTACACGCATTAGCACAAAGAGAAAACAAATCAGAAATACAAAGTTAATTGACAGTTCTGAAGGTTTATGATTGTAACCTTATCCCTATAGGGGAGTGTGTGAACTGAATGCATGAAAACAAAATAATAAATGGGAAATGACAAAATATGTAATAGCTCCAGTGAGAAATGTATCTATAATAGGGATGAAAGCTCATCAAACCATTGTTCTCCCTCAAGAAAAAGCAGTCACTGGAAGGCCAAGGCTTAAAACAGATAAGGAAGAATCTGAGGCCATCTTCTTCCTACTGGTGAAAGAATTCTCAGACCATAAAAAGAGAGCTGAAAGATCATCACCATAATTTGCATTCAAATAATTTCCTGTACCCTAAAATAAAGGTTAAGGGAAGAGTTTATTGCTGGGAAAATCAGTGGTTAAGTAGAAGAGCTGATAGAGCAGGCATCTTCAGTGTTACTTGCAACAAGATGTAAAAGTCTTTCCTTTTGCATCACCTTGGAAAAATTTAACATAAATATGAAAAAAAATTGTTTTCCACTCTTTGTCACATGAAATATCAATCAGATATCTCAGGTAAAGATGCCTCAGCTAGATCCAGGTAAGTATTCTCAAAACCAGGAAACAGTTTAAACTGTTTTCACTTCTGCCTTTTTGGCTGTATTTCACACATCTCGCTGAAGGACAGGACACATTTACGATGCCATGGGACTGTAGATCTCAGCCTGTAGTGCCAGTTTGTGAGATTGATGAGGACAACTAACAGTCTGATAACCTGTTTACAGTAGCCCTCTTTTCCTGATGAAATGATCTCTTGGCTGGATTAATTTTACAGGGCCCAGCAGGAATTCAGTCTTCGCAGCCACATGTTAAAGGGTAGGAAAATCTTGTGCCATACTTCCAGTCTCAGAACTGCATGGTTTTACAGGTGGCCAAGAGGAAATGCGTCAACATCCCATCCCAGCAAAAAATATCTTTTTCATATTAGGTCCAGCAATGTGACATGTGGACACTACAGTATATTGGCACTTGCACTAGTCTTTGTTTGCTACTGGAATAAAGTACATGATCTGCCCAGCCAGAAAGGCAACTAAAGGTTAAACATATATATTTGGTGGGGGAAGCAACACAATAGAAACAGAAGGAAAATATTTGGGGAGAAAAAGAGCACAAGAAGGAAGGATCTGAATAGTTCTAGAAAGACTTTTTAGATAATAATAATTAAAATGTAAATCCCATGTAATGAAAATGCCATATGAGGTTCTCTTTGTGAAGAAAAAGTAAAAGTATCTGCTTCATATACTCAGAAGTACCCAAACGTCCTCTGAGCACTGTAAACCTGTCTACCATTACCATATCTGTCCAAACAAAAAACGTAAGAAACAAAGGCATGCAACTGAAATGGGATTATTCAATTTAGCAAAGAATATGAGAACTACTCCGAGATTTACATAGCAATGATACAATTTTTAGGCACTATAAAGAACAAAGTTGTTCACAAGTATTTCAAGGAATCAAAATGAAGCAATTTCTGTCAGTGCAAAAATGTCATTTTCTTCTGTTTCTCTCCAGTATGCTATACAGTACAGCTCTTAGTTTTCCTGTGTTCAACTTCTTATGTGATAATAGGCTGAAGAAGGAAGGTGTCTCTTACATATCATTAAGTAAGAGAATAGATGCCATCAGAGGACAAAAGCAGCAAGAGAAGTCACTTAAAAGAAGCTGAATTTACCATCAAAAGCGGTGTTTTTTACAAGTAATCAGTCTTCAAGGCCAGTATTTTTATGCACTGCCAATACCTGTGACTCAGGAGTAGGGGAAAATCAAGCTGAGGACACTAAAGCACCTAAGGGACAGAGACCACAATATATGAGGGGAGGCTGACAGAGAACAGAAAACTAGGGGAAAGTCTAATTGCTGTTTTCTACAATGTAGAGGGAAACTATAGAGCAGATGAAGCCAAACTCATCTCGGAGGTGCACAGCAGAAGGAAACAAAATACAGCAAGGTAAACTCAGTCTTTCTGTGAAGAAAACTTTCTCCCCATAGAGCCTGGTTAAGCCCTGGAATAGGTTTCTATCCCTGGAGATTTAAAAAATTCAGATGGACAAAGTCCTTTACAACTTTATCCAAACTTTTAAATTAGCCTCGCTTTGAGCAGGACATTGGACAAGATGACATCCAGACATCCTTTAAATTCTATTTCTCAATTATTTTGATGATGTTTAAATATTTTCTGTGATTCTATAAGTAGAATTTAACAGTCAAGATGAGTATTAGGAGCCAAATTTTGTAATGTAAGTACAAACAAGTGAAAGAGAACCCCAGTATCGCACATTAATGAAAAGAGTTGTAGACTAACAATATTTCATTTTATGATGCACCTGAGAATCTAATTTCAGGTTTATCTTGTAGTAAAAAGCTTGCAGTAAAAACCAAATATACCAACATCTGAACTATGCAACTATGATTTCAGGAACAACTTTAGACAAATCTTAACTTTGTAAATTTTGCAATGATCTGTATGCCTTAATGTTGCAGTTGCAATAAAAACAGCATATAAAAATGAGCCACAAATGACTACTCTATCTATCAAGAGAGTACTTGGGATTCCTTATACTTTTGAAAGATTATTCTTTTACTGACTGTGATATCTCATAAAGCTCCCTGAATACAATGGAAGATTGATTGTGAGGGTCCTTTTTATTCACGATGAAATGTTCCATTATGATTAAAGGGGTGACTTCTATCACTTGCTCTTAATTTTGCGTATGAATCCATAGATGGAATTCTTAAACTTCAGACGATAAAGATGCTGAGAGATGTCTGTATATACTTTAATGTGGTTATACTCTTGCCATAGGATTTTTAATGGGAACAGATGTGCCCCCGTTGATTTTAATTCTGTGTTTCTCCATTCTGCACTATTAAACTTACTCCAGGTTCTGCAGGGTATAACAGAAGGCAGGTTGACAATATTCCTACATACTTTGGCCTTTGCATTTGCATCCACTGAAGACAGGAGGCTGAGCAATAAGATTGTGCAGACTGGGGTTTTTTACATCTGTTGTAGGAGTGAACTTTCCAGACAGAGGGAATTTCAGTGTGAATATTTTTCTGTGCAATCCTGTTATATAGAATCATTGTCTTTTTAGCACTAACCACCAGCAAATATCTGTGAATTCTAACAGCCACATAGTAGAGGCAGCATGCTTCTACCTCCACACGAACACAGATGCTGGGACCAGCTCTTTATTGCACATGCTTATCTATAGAGAATGGTGAATGGGGCTTAACTAGAGCCTACCATATAAATATTTAACCTTGGTTCTTATTTTTAAAAAATTCACCATTTATTTGGTGCCCATTATGAAGGCTCTCAAATAAACAACCAACCACCAAAAATAAAATTATTATTAACACAATTAACTAGCTCTCCATAAATTACAGGTTCGAATGTGTGTGAGAGGAGAACAGAACAACTTTCTAGGGTTTAATGGCAACCCAGAACAGAGAACAAAGCACCACTCCCTGGGGCTTAACGGCAACCCCAAATGCTTTACAAAGCCCCGCTACCTAGGGTTTAACGGCAACCCAAAATGCTTTATCACTCACCTGACAAGTGAGGGCTCTCAACAACGAGCTCCAGTGGCTCCCCCAGGGGACTCCATTTATACCCGGGCCCAATCTGACCTGCAGTCGATGACGGCTCCCATGGGCCAAAGGCCCCAACTACCATGAAGCCCTGAGAACAAAGGCAGCCAGGAGCTGCCACACTTCAGCATCCAAGAAGCTCTGCTTTCATTGGGCAGATGCACCCACAAGCATAACCTGCCCCTTCTGGAGCAGGGAAAATATACATAAAATTCTCTTTTTCTGAGAGCACAAAATTCTTCATTTATGCTAGATGGTAGCCAGAAAAGTGTTAAAAAAGCACAAGTTGATTCTTATGAAAACACAGAGTGACATGAAGCAACAAGGGTCTTTGAGGAATGCCAATCCCTGCTGGCAGGACAGTGATCTTGGCAATGCCACAAGTTCCTCCCATGCCTTTCCTTGTACCCATGAATGAAAGAGTTGGATGTTGCAGGCGTGTTCCCCCTGCAATGAGCAGGGACATCTTCATCTAGATCAGGTTGCTCAGAGGCCTGTCCAGACTGATCTTGAATATTCATTTCCAGAGATGAGGCTTCCAGGCAACCTGTTCCAGTGTTTCACCACCCTCATTGTAAAAAAATTCTTCCTTATATCTAGTCTGAATCCACCCTTTTTGAGTTTTAAACCATTACCCCTTGTCCTATCACTATAGGCCCTGCTAAAAAGTCTGTCCCCATCTTTCTTACAAACCCCCTTTAAGTATTGAAAGGCTGCAGTAAGGTCTCCCTTCTCTTCTCCAGGCTGAAAAAAACCAACTTTCTCAACCTTCCTTCATAAGGAAGGTGCTCCAGCCCTCTGATGAATTTTGTGGCTCTCCTTTGGACCCACTCGAGCAGGTCCATGTCCTTGTTATGTTGGGGCCCCAGAGCTGGACACAGGACTCCAGGTGGGGTCTCACAGGAGCAGAGTAGAGGGGGAGAATCCCCTCCCTCAACCTGCTCGCCACACTCCTCCTGATGCAGCCCAGGATACGGTTGGCTTTCTGGGCTGTGAGGGCACATTGTTGGCTCCTGTCCAGCTTTTTATCCACCAGTATCTCAAATCCTTCTGCACAGGGCTTAGTTTTGTTTCATTTTAGAGCACTTCACTATTGATCTCTGGGTCTCTTTCTGCTCAAGACCTAAGTAAATTGTTTCAGAATATCTTAACATTTCCCCTTTCTACCTAGACAAAACACACTGGACAAAACAATATAAAAGAAGCATTTATTTACATGTAATGTTTTTATCAAAAATTGTATGCTTTTTTATCAAAAGTATATCACCTTCTCCTTTACATTCACCATCTAAGCTTTTAGTTCATCTAACTTCTTTCTTTCTTAAAATCAGAAATTCTAACCTTTTTAACAAACTAATTAAAATCAAAACTTCCACATGAATTAAAACCTCTCAGTACCAGGTCATGCTAATGCTAGTAAGTGAAAGAAAAAAAATCTCCTTTCACCTCAGAACCCCTGAACTAGAAGATCCATAAAGAAAATAGATCATCTACAGCCTAAATTATGTGCCACATAGAGAGGTATGGCAACCTTCACAAAGGTACCCCAAGAGTTATTAACTGACTAACTTTTACTCAGGAAATTTTGTGGGCCTCTTTGCTTTCTTCTCTGTCACCTTCACAAGACTATGCCTGCATCTCTGAAGTGAAGATAAGGTTTTGGTTAACAGTTGAGGATGCATTGCTTGCTGATGTTGCAGGACAGTATTTAAACTCTCTCCTTCCAAAGGCAGAGAACAGGTTTCAGCAAACACACCTATTGTTCAAAGTTATTGCTCTGATATGCTCCCCAGGTTTGCTTTCCTTTCACATTGTTTTATAACAGTGATGTAGTACTAGTCATTTTTACACAGTAGTTGAAAATTTGCAATGTGTTTCTATCTTCCATTTGCATGGGAAAGCACATGGGGATGATTCTCTGTGGAAGAAGCCACAGAGAGAAGGTTGTTTGTACTGGTTCAACAGAGCACAGCAGAGAAACAGCAACCACTTCTTCATATTTGTGACAACACTTGGACTTTTCAAAGTCATAGTCCTTTTTTCTCCACCTTTTAAAAAGAAAGTCTCAATAATAGAGATGCTTCAATAACTTAGGAATAAGTGAAACACAAGTAAGGACATGAATTAAATAAAAGTTTGCTCTCATAGGTTCATTCATCTCCATACAGTGTCCCCAAGAGCATGCTTCAAAATCACCCTACCAGGAAAACAGAACTTTTTGACAAAGGCAAATGTTGATCAAAGACATAACCATAATCATAATAGCCACACTAAAACTAATAAAGGATTATTTAAATTCTGAATCCCTGAAGTAACTCAGAGTTTTAGTTTGTGCAGCTATCATGGATTAAAAATGCAAGATTGCCAGCGTTCTTAATCACTAGTAACTACAAGAGTGCTGAAGCACAAAGTGGCAATTAGACTTACTTGATGAGTAGCATATAGTCATACCACTCCAAACAGACAAGAGCTAGATAACGGTGGACTGAGAAAACACTGTGACGATGCATAAGAAAAAGTCTCTGTCATTAGTAATCAACTGCTGACACAATCCAAAGCTTTTGTTTTAAGGGGGAAAATATTTCATTACTGTTGTCAATTTGAGACAGGTTTGCTGATACAGTGGACAACACAAAGCAACAAAATTCAGTTTTACACTGAAGTAGAACATCCCCAAGGAACAGGTAAACACACTCATGGCACTTTATCAGGACAGCCAGCAGACGAACTTTCAGCAGATGCACACTGCTTGTCACTGTTGAGAGATCCATGAGAAGATGACCTGTATAGCTGCTATATCTGTTGCAGGAAGTGTCAGGTGGAAAGAATAACGCTGACACTGCAAAGACTGAAAATACAAAAAATAAAGTGTTAGCAAAAATTGCTCTGAGGTTGGTGGGTGTATTTTGCAATTTTTATCACTTTGCTTAGTGTCAAAAGTCCCCAGAGAGATGAAGGTTACAATGTAATTTCTAGGTAGTAGCCAGGTATCATGTGTAGTGACACCCCATAAATTTAACAAATTATGAGTTTCTCCCTCAGAAATGCCTCAGTATTCCTTCAAACCCTAGCACAGTGTTTGTGGTAACTGGGAGCTTGACAGAGGACCTGTTACATTCCCTCACTTTTGTTTCAGTACAAAATCCCACCCAGACAGGAAAGATCATTAAAGCTTTTTTCAATCATGAAAAAAATATTTCTGTGAGGACCAACAGGAGGCAAAACCATGGCCTTTCCTTCCTTAGGAAATGTTTGCTTCCCTGTTCCTGACCTGTTTATTGAAAGTTGAGCTGGACTTTGCAGAGGATGCTGCAAGTGGGGCAGTCCCAACAGCTCTGACACACAGTGTTCTTCAACACCATGACATTTAGAATTGTGTTTCTGAAGATAAGCATCTAAAACCTTTGTACATCACTCAGAAGGATCACTGAGAACTGTAAGGAAGACAGCCCACACCTGTAATCTGGACTGAAATGCCTATCAACCCCTAATCCAAAAATAAGTAACTAACTCTTCAGGTCCTCCTTCATGAACTGAGCAAAACCACAGAAGTACCTGCACTGAATTCAAGGACACAATTTTAGTACAACAATGAGGAAAGAAAGGAAAAACACAATTTATTTTTCTTTATATTTATGAAATGTACTTCTCTTCTCCAATCATCTCACACAGAAACCAATCCTTTACAGACCATATGGTAAACAGCACTATGGATCCAAATCAGCTGAAAACTAACTTTTCTTTTTCTACATTGCTTTTAACCTGAGTCAGTTGCCCAGGCAGGTTACCACCAGATGACACTAATGCTTGTGAAGGCACAAGGAGACAGCATGAGGATGGGAATGAGAAATGGGAATATAAGATCATCTCTTTCAAAAGCAGCATCAATTTATACCCACTTCAGTAGATCACAAGGTCACAGCTTGAGTGAGAAACGTGGGATTTTATTTAATTTTCTGTCATATACAGATCAAGTTTTGATGTTTTCCCAACAGCCTAGCCTGAATGAAAGGTATTTATCCCATTTTGTACTTATAATCAAACTATCAAACTTAGTACTTAGTCAAACTATAGATTTAGTCAGAGGGAGGACTGAAGTTGGAGGTTCCTCATTTTATGACAAGGTAGAAAGAGTAATTTGATTAGTGACTCTGAAAAAAACCTTTTCCATCACTTATGTTTCACAGTAGACTCAGACAACCTGAAACTTCTTGGATTTTGACAGATTTATTGTCTGAATGCAAAGCTTAAATGTAAATTAACCTTGACACAGAGCAATTATGTGCACATGGACAGTTCTGAGGTTACAAAGAGATAGGATCATGTTCTTGCTTAACTGTTAGATGGCAATGTGTTGGCAAAGTATTCTGTGAACCTACCCTCCCCGTTACATTGTCATATTTCTTTCTCATTCCTTTAATGCCATATAAGAACAATGTTTACCATGTTCCAGTTACTGTGCAAAAAAGTGCATGACCGTGTTCATGCTGGTCCTTGACCAATTTCTAATAGGTTTGTGAAACTCCTTCACTGTTGTACCCAATAGTACTCCGGCCTCCAAAAAAACAGTGCTGTCACGTGAACATGAGAATTTGAGAATCACCGTGTAAAATCCACAGGATTATGAGATTGTGACAATAGATAGTGAGAATTATTTGACTCTGAATTTTTAGTGTTTATACTGGGAACTGGACGGGCATATCAAAGTTGTTGAATATTGACAACTGAACAGCCATTATTTTAGTAACTATTTTAAATCAATACTAGCATCAACCCTAATTGCAACAAAACCACTGGTTAAGATACCTTTAAAGGGGGATTGCTCTTTACATTCTCACACTGAGATGCGTTACATTTGAGAATCGAAATCTCCATAGAAAGCTCCTAAGTACATGTAAAAATCATTTAACTAGGCTCGTTGTTTCATTCATAAGGAGGGGGGATATGCCCAACACCGTGTTGTCATGGGTTAGTTTCCTTTTCCCTAATAAGAAAAAATAGTAATGATCAAAGAAATATTTCCTAAAAGAGCAAGAATATTGGGAAGCACATTTCTTCAAATTCCAAGCAGAAATGCTTGGACAGGATAATCTTTATGAAATAGTATGGTGTTTCCCAAATTTCGAGATGCCAAGCCATTAGGTGAACAGAGAAATCAGAAGCAAGTTTATGGCACCTCAAACCTAGTCCCAGTTTTCAAAAGGGTATAGCCAGGTATATCTTCACCTTTCGAACAATGCTGAATGCTGAGGCACTTGTATTATTCAGCATGTGTCGGGCTAGTGAAGCTATCATCAGAGATGAACATACCCGAATTAGCTTGCTCATGATGAGAACAAGTCTTGCAAAGCCAGGAGCTCTAGCATTCAATGCAAGAGAAGTCACCAGCTCCTGTGTGATCTAGAAAGTGTGTCCTTTGGTCCTCAGTTAAAATAGAAAGTAGCTCTGAGCCTGGTAAAATAATGCTGGTGGAACAGACAGTGTCCTGTCAGAAAAACTGCAGTTACTTGGGAATTAAAGCATTTCACAAGAATGTGTCCAATTTGATTATATTTTGGGGAAGAAGTGTCAAAACAAATAATTTCTGCTTGCTTCTTTCAATAACATGGATAACACTGAAGTGTTTTCTTTAGATACCGTGGAAATGCTGTAAATTTTATAATAATAACATCATTATAGCTATATACAGATATAAAATTAATAATTTCTACCTTGTGGGAAAAGTGTTCATAGTTTTGAACACAGTAATTTAAAGGTTATTAAATTCTTTCAAAATTTTACTTTGGTGCAGAATTTTAACTCTCTACTACAAACAAACACAAATGAGTTTGGAAAGATAAATTTCACAAAGCATGACAGCCATTTTCAATCTATCTTTTGCATCACATGTCATTCACAAATAAGCTGGTTAGTTTAAATATTTGCCACAAATACAGTGCTTTGAGATCCTCAGATGCAAAATGCTGAAAAAGAACAAATCTGATCAGATATCCATGTGTTGTGAGAAATACCTAACTTACAGTAATATCTAGAACAGTTTCATCCCATCAGAACTGCTCTGCAGCATTAGCTGTAATAATAAAATCCTATTTTTTTCCATAACTATGTTATCCCCAACATCCAGATCACTCTTGCAGATGACAGCTGTCTGAAGAAGTAGCTTTATTTTGAACAGCCTCCTACGGTGCTTAGCACTGTTAGTTTGGAAAAAAAAAAATCCTCCCTTTGGCAATCAATATGCTTTGTTTTATTGAATTTGTTATCTAATCACAGGCACATTCTGTGCAGTTTAGGAAGGAGAAATGGTTTTACTGGCTGCCAAAGAATGGAATGATTCATATGACTTTCTACACTCACTTCATTGTTATTACTATCCTCAGGCATAAAGATGGGAAGAAGGTGGGGAAAAAAAACCAGCAGGGGTCTAAAAGAACCCTATTGGAAATAATGAAAGCAAATGATTAAGTGATAGTCTTCAAATATCAATTTCATTTTTATTCAATAAGACATCTATATTACTTAATAACAAATTATTTAAAATCCATCTGCCAGGATTAGGAAAGAAAAGACTACATACCCATCCTACGGTAATTAGTTTTCAATTGCCATGTGTTAGTAATTAATTATTATTTAATATAAAATAATTGTTCTAATGAAGTCTGGGATTTTATTGGGTTACAAATAAAAAACATTTAAATATCAATTAAACGAATTAATCTTTTCCCCAGCATTTCACTAATTCTGGATAACTGATTTTGACTAATCCCTGTAGGAATCTATGCAGCGATAGGATTTTGTTCATTACTGTCTGCTTTGAAATCTCTTCCGTAATTGCATTTATTTATGTTCAGTGAACTTAACTGATATTCATCAATAATGATTTCATTTAGGGGTGCTACTTTGAAGGTACTTTACGATTCTTGTGTCCCTTGAGATCTCTCTTTTTAAAAATACATAAATTTTGTTTCTTCAGTCTTCCCATGTCTTACCTTGTTATCTCTGTTTTCTTGACTTTATGTTGTTTCTCTTATGCCCTTCCTAGTGTCAGTCCTACATCATGTACACTACTCCAGATATGTACAAACTAAAACTTTACAGATCTTCTGTTTGTATTTAATCTACTAATAATCAAAACTAGGCTACACTTCACTTTCAATAAAGCAGATATGTGAGGGATTGGTCTGTGCAATGGTCAAGTGTAAACATGAAGTTTAGATTTGGTGCATTGCAACAAAAGCAGGACAGATTTGAGAGAATTCAAAATAGTCAGACAAAAGACCTTTTATCAACTATTTCATGTATCTTTATATATCTTACAGAAATAGAAAATCCTTGCTTTCCTTAGGAGGCTTAGTGGGTAATCAGGTCCTATTAAAAAGCGCATACGAAGTTAGGTAGGCATCTGGTGCATTACTAGCTGACTGTAATTCTTGCATCTTTTAACTCACATGCTAGAACAAAATGCACAATTAAAAGATGACCTGTATTGTTAGCCTCAAATAAATTACTGTGTGTAATTCATTCAAAAGATAATATTTTCAATACACCCCTCAAAATTTTATCAAAATAAAATTGAACAGAATTAACTCCCACAGATATCAAATGTTTGGAAGCAGGAATCCTGTAGTGATTTAAAATATTCCTTGACAGCTCTCTTCTTTTCTAGATGGAAAAAAAGCTTTGACTGTGACCGTGCCTGAACACAGGGATGCCAGAGATCCACCAGACATATTTGTTTCACTGGAGCACCCAGGTCAGAAAAAGGGTCAAAACTTCTGGCGCTGAACAATGTATTTCAGCTTATCCAGCCTCCTGCTCCACACTACTGATCAGTGAAGCTAATACAGTAATGTTTCGTCTGTAACAACACTATTGTTTAAACTCCACCACTGGCATTGGTAGGACTAAACAGGAGGATAAATATTAACTTTTGAAGTATCCTATCTCCAAAAATCTTTTGCAGAGGAGGTTTCAAATATTCTCTGTTATATAGACAAGTATAATTGCCTCTCATTGACTCTTCAGCCATTACATCACAGAGCTGAAGAAGTCACCATCAGGGTGGGAATACTAGCTAATCTGATATACTAAAGACAAGTCCAGTATTGAGATATATTTCAATCTTTCAGTGGGTCAGTAGGAGAACATAAAACACATGCAATTAGTTCCAGGAAAAAAAAAAACAAAACACCCACCTTATAAAGAGAATGGTTTCATTCTTATTCTGGGAGGCTGGAAGCTGCTAGTTTATCAAGGTAGAATTTTAAAATAGTAGGGATAAAAGAAAAATAAGTAAACACTAGGGAAAGGTGGAAGCACAACAGGACAAATAATACACTAGAACTTATCTAATATGGTTCCAGCAAACCTTCTTCATTTGTTTCATAGTTTGTTATTTAGGCTTGTTGGTAGGTTTCATGCTGCTCAGCATCATTTAAAAACGTTTGGATGTGGATAAAGGTTTAATTTATACATTTACTTCCTCTGGCTACCCAGGCAAACAGGATGCTTCACATAACACGATTACTGAATTTGCATGGATCTGATGGCTTCATTATACAATACTGCATAACGTTAACCCATTTTCCAACAAAATCTGGCTGCAATAAGCTCTGCTGAACTAGCTGAATGCATTACAAGAGAAAAGGAGTTGACAACTCTGCTTTAGCATGGTACTGCCCTGAAATGTTTTGTATATGTCATAAGAGGGGAAAATGTACTTTGTAATTCTCTCCCTAAATAATCAAAATCCTAAAGGGATTCTGGAGAAAGTGAAGGGTTCCTTGCTTTATAAAGAAATAGTTGTAGAACAAAACAGTCCTTCCGGATACAAAGTGAGCTCAAATGGAAACTTAATCATCTTCCTCTCCATCTATGCAAATTTTAGCATGTCCATTAGGATTTAAGCTTTCGCTGATATTCTTTCAGTGGCAGCAGTGCATTTGTTTTTTTCTCTAGAAGAAGCCAAGCATTTTAATGTCTTTGAGAACATTCTTTATGCGTCTTATGTACTTGAATGGTCAAAAAGATTTAAACGTTACTAAATGGGACATGGTAAAACTAGACAGGCAATAAAACTTTGCCCCAAGTTCATTTCCTCAGCAATCAGGGGTACAGAAGAACAGGCTAGAGGTGTGTTCATGTTCTGGTGCACCCAGATGAACAGGGAAGTCCATGTGGCATGGGAGCCAGAGACAAATCAGCTTAGCTCTGAGAACCCTACAACTGCATTATCATGGCATGGGACCCGAGCTAGTGTGGTCCATTTAAATAGAACTGGACATCATGATACAGCATCAGAATGATGTGACCATACAGTGTCTGGACTGGCCTTTTAACTGCTGACCCAGCCTTGCAGATCAGTGGCACAAATCTCACCTGCTGGCCCAGCCTGGTGGAATAACACTGTATTGATGGCACTGTGGCTACCTAATATAAGTCTGTGACAAAAAAAAAGGAGACAATATTTTACAGGCAGAAAGATCTCCGTTCAGGAGAACCATCTGTCGCTGAGGCAAGAATAATTTTTTTTTGTCTGACAGATTTTGGCAACAGATTATCAATGCCAGGCAGGGGTAGGCGTGAATTGAGCTGTTGATGAATGGGATAGTTCAATGAAGCCATCACTCCTGAGTGTTTAAACAAGCAACGAGACATTTCAGTGGATTAAAGGGAATGAAAGATACTCTGAATAAAACATCATAATGACACTACGCCTTGCTCTCCTATGAAGAGCAAAGTATGCTTTCATCCCAACTGGAAATTGAAACAGACATGAGAAGGAAATGGTTTCTAAATGTCACCAAATTTATTGCCACATTTTCTACATTCAAAAAAACCTCCCCACGTTCTAATGGGATACCTAGTGATGCACAGAAATTTTTTTAGGATATTTAAAATCATGTAGGAATCCAGCAGAAAGATTTTTGGTAAAATCAAGGGGAAACTGGTTATTCTTTCTGTGTTTTAAAATAACAAAGAAAGGCCATTGGACTGTAGCTAAAGTGAAGAAAATCTAGAACCATGCAAAAAAAGTATTTCTTTACAAGTCACATGTACCTATCCAGTGTATTGGTACAAATGGCCACTGAGACAAAATTTGGATTACCTGTAAAAAAGGGCTGGAAATTCACTATAAATATTAATTGTACTTGTGAATATTGTCACTAGCAATGATAATGGATAACCAAACTATGTATATCAGAGATAGCATAAGCTGAACAGAACATGCAATGTTTAATTGCCACTGATTTGATAAGAAACTACCCCATAAGCTCACAGCTATTTAATTTCACTAGGCAGTTGAGGCTTTTGCATGCCAGATGAAACTAATTCATCGTTTCAAAAGCAGCTCAGCAATCTTTGGTATTCTTCTTTATAAAGAAGAATATCTTTTATCTTCAAGCAAGTCCCAGCACTGCCAATGGTTTGATGATTTTCATGGTGTGAATCACCTTAGCTTAGCTTTTGTGATGGACTTCTTCAGATTTTGCCTGCTCATTCTTCATCATCATAGCCTTTTTTCCTCTCTCTGTTTCTTTCAGTGAAGCTCCTTCATTTGGGTAAGCTCATTAAGTCACTTTCTATTTTCTATCAAAGGAATAAAAGTAAGACTGAATGTGACCTGAGTACATCTATTTCAACATCTTAATGGTCAGAAGCTTCCAAAAGAGGTCTGAGATGCTTCTATTTTAAGTAGATGTACAGGACAGTCTGCCATGGACAAGTCTTTTCCAAACACGCTTTAGGTTAAAAAAAAAAAAAAAAAAAAAAAAAAGATAAAACCTAAATTACCATATTTTCAAATGGAATAACAGTTACTGCTAAGGCTCACAAACCTTTGTTATGCACCAAAGAGACTGATTTTGTTTTTAGTTTCAGTAGCCTCTTAATTCTGTCACATAAAGAAAATATTTCTTTTTGCCAAGCTGAATCTACCACATACAATTGCTTTGCCTGGGTTTTGGCTCAGCAGAAAGTAACCCTCACTAGCAGAATATGCCACAGACCCATAAAAAACCATTTGTATCTTATAACTGTAGTTCTTTAAAACAGAGGTAGTCATATATTCAAAGGTATTCAAAGATTTAAGGCATGAGTAAAATTACAGTCCTCAGCTGAATTAACAGCTTCAAAATTGCTTTCAAATGTATCTAATTCCTTTATATTCTGGTTAGTAGTTGCCTTAGAGGGGAAAAAAACCCAAACAACTAACAAACTAACAGAGTTAATTTACTAATGTTTAATATATCTGAGGTCACTAAGGTGCTGTGAAGAGCAGAGTTTACTCTCTGCGAGAAAAGATGTTAAATACAGAAAATATTTTGAGAGATCAGGTCCTTTGTTTCACATGTTGTCATTTATGTCTGCCTGCCTAGGAATGTCTCTAGTAAACAGTTATATTTGTGATCTGTAGAATAGTTAATGCTATAGGGGAGGGGGAAAAAATGACATTGACTGGCTTTTCCCCTCTCAGCTACTTTAATTGGCCTTAGCAATTGCATCCAGCATCGCTGTAGAGAGCATCTCCTCATTATTGAGCAGAGCAACTCCAACAGCTCTTTCACTGCCATTATTGCTTTACTCCTTTGATAAATTCTAGGTCAGAAGTAGATGTTTCCATGCACAGAGCACAAAGCTGCTAACTTTTCTTTCATAGCCCAAATCCCCAGCTGTCCGTAAGGAGGGAATAGCAATCCCAGTGAGATGAAAGACAACCTGAGATGCATTTCCTCAGCTGGCAAGATAAAAAGTGGAGGGGAGCATGACCTGATCTGGGCTTGGATTTACTTTGTCCTCCCACTCTGAATTTTCCCAGGTCTCATTTGGCTTATATGTTTCTTTGAATGAGACTTTCTTCTGGCAGCTGCTGAGAAAACCTTTGGAGCCCTCTCAGTCTTTAGGCATGTTTGTTTTCCTTAGGGAAAGAGGAAGAAGATCTGGGAGATGGGGAAGGGGAAGATACTTCCTCTTAAAATCACACCCCATGTATGTCAATGTATTAAAACATATACAACACTCAGCCTTTGACGTACTCAATCAGAAAAACTTCAGAACAAGACTGGGCACCCAAAAGCAAGCTCTCTAAGATAAATTAACCATCTGAACCCTAGTAATGGCCTTACCTGTCAACTGCATATATAGGCTATACTGACAGGGTCACATCAGAGTATCCTGCTGCTTCTGGCAGCAGAAAGCCCAGAGCAGGAGAAGGGCTCTTGCAGAGAGAGGCCGTGGCCCGTGTCCAGCCGGGCAGTGCAGAGCTCCAGGGCTGGCAGCCAGGACTGTGCCCCTGCAGCGGCTGTGCAGGACAGAAGCTGCTCTGGAGGTCAGCAGAGAGGAGTCCCATCCAAATAACAATTGTCCCCACTCTCAGCCTTGCAGGAGTAACAAGTGCTGTGGCTAGCTAGCTAAATATCGATCAGGAGGCAGTAGATTTAGGTTTTGCTCGCAACTCTGAGAAGCTTAGTTTGCCGTGTGTACAGAAGATAACACATGCTGCTGTGCACAACCTGTTTCTAACACTCATTTTACTTGAGGTTACTTCAGGCTTTTAAAGTACCTTCTCATCTTTGTTCACTTATAAGAGCTTTCTGCTTTTATGAAAAAGTACTATAAACATAAGATATTACCCCTTAAAGGACACAATATGATTTATCTAGCTGCCTCACCTTTTATTTCTAACATAGCTATTTCTTTTATAGCAGTTAATCTGACATTGATTTTCTTCAAAAGAGAAACAGGGAGAGAAAGAGAAAGACTTGCTACTGATATCACGACATTTTATACCACTCATCCCTGGTCTATGCAGTATAGGAAGAGCAGTCTCCTGGGGGGCTCACTGCAGGCTTGCTCACCTCCAGTCCACGCAGCTGCTGCGGCCCCCCACTAGCCGAGATGCCTGGTGGGTGCCAAGGGGCCTCCCACATTCAGGATTTCACTTACCACGTGCTCCAGAAGGCAACCATTGGCTTCGTCTCAGCCTGCACCCACATGCTTGCTGCATGAGCAGACTGCAAGGCTGGACTCTCCTGGTGTCGGCTCTTGCAAGACACCATAGGTATCACTGGTGCTCGCTCCGCAAGTGGTTACAATACCAGCAGCCTGTCCTTGACAAAGACAGGCCCATCAACCCTGACTGCTTACAGTATCAACATTTCCCCAGATAGTCAAGTATGGGGATTTGGTGGGTGTGTGGGTATGCAGCGTTTTCCCTCTGGTGTTAGGAAGCCAGAGCTGCAAGAAACACCTGTCCATGGGTGACTGAACAAAAGCTGAGAAGTGGTTACCCCTACTCAATACATCCTCCCCTCAGAATAAAGGCAAGCACAAAAGCACAGCCTAACAAGACTGTCCATTCCCAGGCATGAATTTGGACTGCTGGAGGAGAACTTTGGATGAGATGGAGGAGAAATTATTACAGGTTGGCTAAGATGGCGTGTTTCCAGGTATACCATCAGGTTAAGAAATTGTGAAACCACCTGCTTGCTGCTTGAAAACATGGAAAAAGGTCTTTTAGAGAGTTAAAGGAAAATGGGTTTCAGCTGATATCCTATCATTTTAAAAGTGACATTTCCATGTCTATGTGTGCAGCATGGGAGGCTGAGCTGCCAGAGCTCAGTATCCGTTCAGCAAGGTAGCCTGGTTCAAGCAGAGCGCAGCAATTACACGGGGCTTGTGCTGCCAGGAACCAAACGGTTTTCCTAGAATTGCTGACTCACAAAATCACTTCTGTTTCTTTCTTTCTTGCAGGAAGCATAAATGCTCCATCCTCAGCCTTTCAAGCACTTCTGTCAGCTGCTCTTTTAAATTACAGGATGACCCCGATGAAACATGAATTCAATAAAACATGACTTATCATGTAAATAACTAAGAACTAGAATAATGTGCCCCAATATTAGACACATTCAGAGAGACTAGGGATTTGTATCAATATGAAGAGGATGAAATAGCTATTTAAAAACAATAGTTTTAGACTCTGCCAGCTTATAGCTATAAATATTTGGGATTGCATGTTCTTTGCTATATATTACATCTAGCCCAGGAAGTGAAGAGACAGGACTAGGAACAGCTGGGGTTTCTTTAATTATGTTCAACATGTGGCAGTACAGGTGTGCGGAGGAAGACGGTGCTTGCCAGCTGCAGTGACCATATTGCAGAGAATGCCCCATTGTCTCATCAGATTGTTCCCCAAACAGACATGCTTCAAGCAGAACAAGTCTTAGCTTCCAGAAGGGAGGCACAAAAGGTACTGAATTTACCATTTCAACTGAAGACACACCTTTGCTTTGGAAAGTATTAATTAAACCAACCAAGCCCTAGGAAATTACTAAAGGTGAATTTCGAGACTTTCTTTTCACCCCCAAACCCATAGTTATAAGTCAAAATAGGAATTTTCGTGAAAATTAAAATAGGAATCTTGGTGGAAACTAACAGGATGGAAATCCTGGGTGAAGAAATGACAAGGAAAATATCCACCTTTTAAGAGAGTGTTCTCTTGCTGATGCACATACTTAGGACTTATATTACTTAGTCTTATATTCAAGGCCCTATTTTTCTAATCACAGTTGACAGTGATTCCAAAATGCCGATGCATATCAGCATTCCAAAATTGCCCATGAAAATATGTGAAACCTGTCATCTTGATATAATATCTGAGGCTCAAAAGCTGTGGCACAAGTATGGTCTCACTGCAATATAGCCATTGCAAAAATAATGAGTAAGATTGATATTTGAAAAAAGCCAAGCAATGATGCAGAATCTTGTCTGGATTCAAAAAAAAAAAAGGAAGAAAAAAAAAAAGTTGCTATATATGGACAACAGATTTGTTGTAAGGATTTGAGATAGTATGTTTGTTAATTTTTGTTTATTAAGTTTTGGCAGGGAAAGAAGAGGCATCCCTGGGAACTGTATCTTTAAGTGCCTTAGATTCACAAGCACATAAAACTAGGGGCAGGGGCATTGCAGAAACAAATGTTTATTAAACAGTGCTTGCTGGAGATGGATAGTGAAAAAAGAAGAATGAGTTTCAAGCACTTGAATGCATCCGTGCTCCTGCTGGGAATCAATGACAGAGCTGCAAATAGATTCTAGGCATCTTGCCTCTCCATTACCAGCTCTAATGCTGGACTCATTCACTCCTAACCAAACACGCTGCTTGAAAGGCTTGTGCTTCAGTGAGTCCAAAATTCACTTCTTCCCAAACTACGTCAGACTGTGGGATTGCAGTTATTTTATTAAGAGAGAATGTGCTTCCCATGGGTGAAAAGGCCAGCAGCTGATTCCATTAGTTATGCAGCTGGCTCCAGAGGATCCACTGATATGAGATGCAGACCTGTTTTTACTCATTTGCAGAGTATTTCTTTTTCCTTAAGCTGACCACCAAATTGCAGGATTTGAGCTGCTTGCCAGAAAGAGTCAAATCCATTACCACTGAGGCATACACTTGCTATAAAAGCTAAAATTACAGTCTTCATGTTTAAACATCTGGTCACAACCCAGGAGGGATGTATCCCTGTTGGCCATGAAAAAGTAAATCTTAAATAAGTATAAGTTAATTGCCTGTAGTAATATGGAATCTTTGTAATCATTTATGTTCAAGCATATGAGTGGATATTCATTAAGCTGTATTTTCAGGCATTTATGGAGATTATTTAACACCTACATTACCAAAATGATAAGCTGCAAATTGGAGAAAATGTGCCCTGCACACTGGCACTGTCATTTTGTTCCACTCAGTGTCACTGAATCAAAGGGATAGGTAATATATTCACAGATCAACATGACAGGAGGAATAGGTACAGAGTTTGAGCTTCTATGTATGTCTCTATTCATCTGAGCACACACTCTGCACCTAATGGGTTACTACCTTGCCCTTTTCCAGCACACAAGACACACTGGGGTTTAAGACCTGACCTGTCCCTTTTTTTCTGTCTTACAGAAAATTTAGTATATGACTCAGGGAAAAACAAAAAACAAAAACCAAAAAAAACCCAAACCCAAACATTCTAGGACTCCTTCAGATTTCTATTTCTTCCTTGTACCTCCTCAGTCCCTGGACACTTGTCCTATGTTTCCATTTGCAGAAAAGTGCAGGTGAGAATCTACATTGAAAAGGGATCAGGAGGTTACAGGGAGTCAACAATAGCAGTACAGTCAATTGGAGGGCTGCAAGGAAAGAAGAGTGATAAAGATTTCTTCGTACTGCTGTCAAGCCTGGGACACCAGAAATGTTAGTTGCCTGTGGTTTTTTTATTTATTACTACATCATTGATCAATGTATATTAATTACTAGCCCTTTGCAATTTTCTACTCCCTGACCGTCAACAGTGGAATCAAGCCATCTTGATGGCAAATTGCTACAGAAACTGAATGTCTTAGGCATCAGTGGAGAATGTTTAGAAGTTCAGTCACACCAGTATAAGGTGATGCAAACTCAGCCATCAACCAAAACCTAGAAATACCCAACTCTGTTCTGAATCAGTTACAATGCTTTGTAAATTTTTCTACAAAAAAGCCTGCAGAAAGATATAAACTTTGAAGTGTGACCTGAAGTTCAAGACACTGGACAAAGCAAGAGATTGCTTCTAATGGAAGTTGTCTTCCAGCATTTCACTTTCTTTTTTTCATCTGGGGTTCTGTAGCTTGAATGCCTCCATCAACAATAAGATAACAGGAAGATTTGCACAAAGGAAAACAGTGTTTACTATAATAGGCCTAAATCTAATACATCCATATAAGCAAAGAATAGTGACAATTTTTAAAAGGAGAAAGAATGTGTCTACATGCAGAATGTGGTCATGGCAAAAACAGTACAAGCTGCAACACACTGGGTTACGAGAAAAAATCTCATATCCTAGCACTTGAAATTTTCAAGCAACATATATGTGGAAAATATGAATCCAATTGGGAGTTTCTTACAGTAAATGGACTTTTAAAGACAATGGAAAATAGAAGCAGAAAGCTTCAAGAAAGAAATCTGAACAAAATGTCTTCCAGCTTCTAAAATGCAGAGACATTCCCTCAGATTACGGAAATGTAATTGTTGTGCGTGACAGTGTGTGGTATCATTGGGTATCACTGGGTCATAGACACATAGTCTTGGAAAATCAAGGATAATTTTCCACGCATGTTTGTATACTATGAAATAAATGTAAAAGCAACCCCAAAGTAGTTCTACACTACTTAAGGTAGCCAAGTGTGGGATCACCAATAAATACAGGAAACAATATAAAAGAATCATCTAGAGTTATAAAGCTCCCATTTTAGCTTTGCTCCAGGGTTGATATAAACCTGTCTGAAGTATCTGGGACATAGTGTCACTTTGTGTAGATATTATTATCCCTGTAAAAACAATAAAACCAAATACATCAATAATCATTAGCATAGATAGCTGTAATATATAGTTTGCTCACCACAAACATTAATTCCAAATATTAAACCTTGGCTAGCTTGCTTCATGTAATCTGTTCAGTGTCTCTTGTCAAGCAGAAAATTCAAGCCTCTACTACACACTTCCAGAAAGCTAAAGAGTAAAAAACAATAAGTTCAATACATTCTTTCTTACTAGTCTAATAATTTCACATGTTGTGCTTTATAAGGTTTAAAACATACTACCGCTTTAGATATGTGGGTAGAAGGATGATTCTAAGTAGCAATAAAGTCTATTAATTGCCAATCAATCTTCTACAGTGTAATTCTGCCCCCACCCCGCAAAATATATGTCAACAGAGCAAAAGAGAAGACAATAAAAGTAATTCACCAGTTCTTTGTGAAAAAAAACCACTGCAGGTATCCTCAGCACCAATAAGAGTTCCCTCTCACCAAGTTCAGACATCATATTCACTTGCAATATTCACGTCAGCAGAAGACATTTTAAAGGTCAAGACGAAACCCACAATAGCACAGTTTCAGCATTTCTTCAAGATATCTTTGGTGCTGCCCACTGCTCCTCTTTCAGGCTAACAGTGGAAATTGCCAGGTGTAATGCAAATATCCTAGGTGCCAGATCCTCCTCCTTGATCAAAAAGCCACATGGATTCTCTAAGTGTGCTTTGTATCAGGCAAAAGAGTGAGGGAGCAAAGGACATGTATGGAGTGCCATAAATCAGATAAAAGCATAAACGTAAACCATCAGTGCATTTGGTAAACATACTGTCCTATATTTGGACTTGAAATAGAGAATTCACCTTCCAATCAACCTCAACAAGTTGTATGGTAGAGGGAGACATAACAGCACTGCACTATATCTAATAAAAAGTCCTACTTGCTGTGACATTGAGTACATTTAATCCACAAGCCAAATAATTCACCTGTTAATAACAGAATATTGACAAGATACAGATTTGATTTTCGAAAAGGATACAAGGGAAAAGAAAATCACTTGGGCCAGAACTACTGGTAAAGCTGTGCAGTGTAGGCATTTTTCTGGAACTATGTTGTGTGCTAACAGACACACAGCATTGCCAGGGGATTGATCCCATAAACCCACAATAAAATTTGATCTATTGAATTTACCTTCCTCTTCTGCAAAACTCAACAGTCTCATCACGTGCCAGGGGAAAGACCAGGCTGTTTGGTTCTTTCCACTCTCTACATAAAGTCAAGGGACTATCTACCCATAAAAAGGCCAATACAAACTTGATTTTCAATGGGTTTAGATTTCATTTTTAAAAAATTAAAATTAAATTCCACAAAAATCACTGTGACTAGCTTTCCCATAGACTGACTAGTTTAGCCTGCTTTTAATTTATAGTTTCTAGAACTATCCTCCTTTCTGGTTTACAATTGTGTATCACCCAGCTAGCAATTATTAAAAATGTGCATATTAAGTTAGTATTAGAGAACCATTTAGCATATTCCATAATTCTCTAAGATAATTCATCAAGAGTTGACAAGGACCTGACTACAAAAATGACTAGACCTTCACAGAACAGCAAGAGGCACCTCTTTGTGAACTACTCTGGCAGTAATTTAATTTTTTCAAGGAAACAGATTGTATCTTCTCTTATTAAGCGACATACATGTAAAAGAATCTAGCATGGACTTTCAGTGTACAGCTTGAACTATATAAATACTGAAAACCATAAGAGATTAGACATCTATCTATCTAATTATAGCCAATACGGTACTTTTAAGTTTAAAAAGTGATGCAATAGGTTGAAAAATTGCTCTAAAAGCAGATTGACTCACAATAATTCCATTTCAAATATGTTCTTACAATAGAGACAGATTCTTTGCCCCCTCCAATTTATCTAAGAATACGAAAAATCGTTTCTACCCCATCAATCCGTGTCTGGAAGACAAATCAAACAAAGGTAATGCAACAAATAGAAAAAAATCAGCACTGTTTTCACAGCGTTGACATGAATAACTCTGGTCACCAAAAACACTTGACCTGAGTGTGATAAGGCTTTGCAGAATCCAGCCAGGTAAGAAAGCAGGATTTTAATGCAACAGACCTTCTGATGGAGATATAGTTCATATAGAAAAAAAATAAACCAATGAAGCACAAAAATTACATTTAGCTGTCTAAAGTTAAATATTGAAATACATGTATTGACAATTGTTTTTTTCAGAGCTGCTGCAACTATACCTGGGGATAACGAGGGGTATCTCGAAATCCCCATTCAATTTTGTGTTAACTGCAGGTACTTAAAACTCAGACCAGATATCTTCAGTTTCTAATTATGGAGTAAAATGACTAATTTAGAACATGTAAATTTGAGATTTTTTGGCTTGAGCCTACGGATGCACTTGAACCTCTGACTGCTTCCTCCACTTCAATGCCTCATAAAACTATTTAGTCTGAATGGGTTTGAGGTCAGCTTCCCAAGTGAAGCATTGACAAATTGCAAGATGGGCAATAAGAGCAGATACAGCTTTTTCTGAGCTGGGTCCAAATTACTTTTTTCATTGTCTGTCTGGAAGTTGTCAGTAGCGTTGCACGAAGCAACATAAATCCAATGTTTTTTCTCTAAATCAATACAGAATATTTTGTGGTTTAAGATGTCATACAAGTTCAGCTGAATTTTCTGAATGCTTCTATATGCAGCATTTTATGAAGCATCTACTTAGAGGACATTTCTGAAATCCCACTAGTTCTCAGAAAATCAGTTCCATGTACCCATGTGATTTAAAGGTAACATACTGAGAAGTGGGACATGAAAAAATACACTTAATTATAGTATTTAGGTGCAGTTTAATGCATAGAGAATGGTTTGCAGTCAGAAGAAAGCTTAAGGATTTTCACTTCAGGTGTAAAAGGACTGATATGTGCTTGCAGTATTACAGAAAGCAGCTGAAGCCTACCAGCCAGACAATAGAGTGAAACCCAGTGCATGCTAACTAACAAAGATGCCTGGTGTGAAGGGATTGTATTAACTGCAAGAATGCTTATTATACAGGTATATTTTCTTCCAGAACAATAAAATACCATTGCTATATTTTTCTTGGGATTGGAAGAAAAATTAAATCTACCAGGAAAAGTGCCCCAATTCCCTAAGGAAATTGTTCATTTTCCAAAAGAAAGCAAGTTCTTTTTTTATAGAGTCCTTTTCAGTGATCAGAAACTTTAGCACTGCTGAAAAGGAACAGGGGACGGAAAACTTTACACAGTCTCTTATAACCCACAAGTTTATTATGTTCGTTAAGTACACCAAGCTATAGAATGACTTTAAGTAGCAGCAGGGAGATATTTTTTAACTTGTGATACACCACATAAAATACATGTCAAGCTTTACAACGATTCAACTATAGCAAGAACCTGCCCATTAAAATGTTCCCTGTCAAATGAAGCCCTATTATTCTAGACAACTTTTTCAAGACTTCTTAAATAAACTCTGGAGTAAATTATATATGACTTTTGGGGATTTTCTATTTGTTTTCCACATGCTCAACTGTCAGAAGGAGCTCAGCTGTTCTTACAGACACTTACTGTCATTTTGGTGTGCCTGTACATTCACAATGTGGTGGTTATCCTTATGCACAGGTTGGTCTGCAGAGGAGTCAAATCTAAGATTCAGGATATCCAGAGAAAAATGCACTATATATGTGTATATATATATATATATATATTATATCGTGGTGGTATTATTGTGTTATAATGCAGTAAAGCACCATGCACTGCCAGGGAAAGGACTACAAAACTCAACAGTTTTTTTCCATCTCCAACAACTCTGTAAGAGGACCACAACAAATCTGAAATAGTTTAGCAAAACTGTAGCAGGTTTTTTTCCCCAAAGAAAATTTTACAATTTGCTGGCTGTTAGGCTAAATCCCCAAAGGGATACTTTGAAGAGAGTCTTGATTGGATCCAGGTTGCTACAATATTTAACTTAGTTGAAACCAACAAGGTGGGGATAGAGTTCTTAAACACAGAAGAAAAGCTGCAGCCATGGAGCTGGGGAGTTATAACCACATTATCCCTTTGTATTCACCATCAATAACCACTTCTGACCATAATCTGCCTCTGTACCCAGTAGCTGCTATACTTAAAGTTGTATCTTGCACAGTGAAACCCCAACAAATGCAAAGCATTAGTTTCTAAAGAGCTACAAACAGAAAGAGCAAATGTCAAGGATGATTAAAGAAAACTTTAAGGGCCTTATGCTTTTAAACATTAAAGTGTGGGTTTTTTCTTTTCTTTGGAAAACAGAAAAAGTGCAAATTTTGAAAAAGCTGTCAAGATAGCATCCAGAGGCCAAAATACTTCACATGCTCATGAGTATGTAACGATCCTCCTTCCAGAGGATTTGAGATTAAACCCTGAAGATACAACACTTCGCACGTAATGTCTTTCTTTTACCCTTATTCTGTCTCTTATATTAGTGGTAGCTGCAGGCAAGGTTTGTTTTCCCTCACTCATTTGCTTCAGTTGTGTCACACGTCATGGTTAGCTTCTTTAATGGAGTGTTTGCAGATGAGGTTGTAAAAATCATTAGCCACGGTCGGCAGATGCTAGGTACTGCTAGGATGCGGTTCCAATAACTTCTTTTCTTTAATTAAAATTCTAAATAAATCATGAGGTTTTGCAAACACAAGCCTACAGTACTTGCATAAGTTGAAAGCTCTGCTGACTGCTGGGAGTCTCGATGCAGCTCTTTAGCCTCCTATGTCTTCCATGTTTTGTTTTGTTGGTTTTAGCTTTTTTTTTTTTCCTTGGCCTTCACACAAAATCCCCATATGCACTTCTTCAATGCTAAAAATCATTATTGCTGAAGATCAATACCAAGAAAACATCTGCGGCTCTTCTTGGTGCACAGATTTACTCTGGGTTTGTTTTGCTTTGTTTTGTTGTTTTTTACAACGAATGCAACTAAAACTCCATGTAAATGGTAAAGGAAATATACTATATTCAGTTGCCTATTGATTTTTCATTATATTCTTGTGAAACATAGGTGTAGAAGCATTAAGTATGCACAGCAGAAGAATATTTATTTGCCATAAAACCTGAATAAATTGAATCTTTTGCTCCTTGTTTCTATGGGAACAAGTTCTATTGAATAAACAGTCTTTGAACAATATTTTATTATTTCTAATTATATTAATTATAATTCAATTTCACATTAAAATCATTTAAATTGTAATAGGAAACTTTAATACTGGTGCAAGCTTAAAAAAATAGGCCAGTTGAGCATAAAGTAATTTATGCTGCCTGTAATTTTTAGCTTCCATTGATACTAGAGCTAATTATTGAATGTTTGCATTTGAAATCTTAATGGGGTGATGTTTTATTGTGGTATTAAGAAAAGATATGAAATAACCATGGTGAAAAGAACAAAAGTTGTAGAAAAATAGATTTACGAATGCAATGTGTTACTAGGGAGCTTTTCTTGCACACAAAATCCCTGCATTTTCCTGTTTTCTGTATAACTATTATCTACTATATATTTTTTTTGCTAAAGTAGCAAATAAACATCTGAAATATGATTTTTAATACAAATTAAAAGGAGACTGGGATTGTAGCCTAGTATGTTGGTTAGCATCTTATGTCTGCATAAAATCAATGGACTACTTCACAGAACAGCTCAGATGGATCAGCATGCAGAAATGGGCTCCAAAATGACAGTATGATGAATTTTGAATTGAATACAAGTGCTTAACCAAAACTAAATTTGGCAGACCCAGTCTAACCAATATAATCAATAGTAAAACCACCATCAACCACAAAACCAACACAAAGCAAAACAACAAAAAAAAAGGCATTTAAGTGAAGAGAGACTTTAGTATCATCCTTGACAAATTAAAACCAAAAAGTTCAGTGCCTTTTTTTGTGTTGCTACAGTGCTGATGATCATCATATTTTATGGTCATCACATCTAACTACTTATACACAACATATCAAAGGTCAGGCAAAACTTTGTTTTTTTAAAAAAGAAAATCACTTGTGGTCTTATTCATCTTTATCCAGCCTTTTCTTAATTATTCTACAGCAATATCAAAATCTCTTCCTCTTTAATTCCTTTCCATGTCAGAAAGTCACCCAAATAATGATTTTAACATAAGTTAAATATTAAATGATGAATCAGAAAAGGAAAGAAATTTCTGGCACAACATGCATCTGTTCTATTAACATAGAAAAGAGAATCTGAAAACTATGTGAAAAGAACAATATGTTATTACTTTACCAAAGGCATCTTAACTAGTCAAGCATTCTCATGACCATATTTGTTTAGAAAACACTGACCAGCAAAACTCTCTTTGTGTTCTACAGTGGTAGAACTCATATCCACGGAAATAGAAATTTACATCCAGTTTTTTACCTGCCACCATTCAAATCTCATAAACCTCTCAGGACTGATCATCCACATTAGAAATGTTTCAATAAATTGTAAAAAGCCATTGCAGAGATTTTCATTTAACAGCTGGAATACCTAATGAATGTGAATAATGGTTTTGTAACTGTGGCAGGCTAAAGGATCAGGAGTAATTTTTATTTCTTACTAAAAGGAATTATGCACTATCCATAAATATTTAAAATATACATACTTCAAAATACAGTATTTTGCATTTGGCAACATGTTGTGTAAATATGATGAGTCCAGAGAGGAAAAAATTCTCATTATGAGCTTTTTTGTTCTGCTTTATTGTTGCTTATGATCTGCGATACAGTCTGAAATGGCAGGATTTTTTAAAAGTAGAATGACAACAATTCTTTTCCAATATAACCCTAGGTTTGAGAGAGCAAAGTCATTCTTCTTATTATAGAAAAGATAGTGCTCCTTGTAATACAGATTAGTGCACATTTTTCCCAAAAATAAGTGATCAAAAGATTTTTGATGCCGTTCTGTAGACCTGACACATTTAATTCAGTAAGTTTATTAGAAGCTGCATTTGTAATTTGTTCCAGGACCATGTAACCAAAGCAATTACTTATTGGGAAATAACTTCGGGGAAAAAAAAAAAAAAACAAAACCAAAAAAAAAAAAAAAAAAAAAAAAAAACCAAACCCACACCTACAGTAAATCCTAATGGATAGAAATGATCCTACAAATCAAAGTTTTAGCTTCAGTAAAGTTTGTAACTGAGAAGGACACTCAAAAAGGAAAAAAAGCCACTTAAGGCATTCATTTTGAAACAATTGAATGAGGTACTTGTCACCACAGCAGGAAAGAAACAAAAAAGCACTTAAGCCACTGCCTGTACAAGTAATTTATTTTAGCAATCATCTCCAAAGTTATACAGGAAACAAAATGGAAAGGAAATAACTAATGAGAGTTCATTAATCTAAACTCCAGCAGTCTCTAATTTATAGGAATGGGACATGTATTAAAAGTTCCCACAATGCAAATGATATAAGATGAAATGTATTAGAAGATGTTTTTTAAAGCCAGCTAAAAATAACTTATGTAAGCACCTTAACTAGGGTGAAGCCTTCAGGAAGTACAACCCAGCAGGCCAGAAAATGCATATGCCTGAGAATTCAAAGCATATGTTTTTGTCACTGTTTTGACTGAAACGGTCTTTTAATTGAAGGTTTTACCAAATAACTAGTAATTATTTTAGAAGTTCCAGAGGATTTAAAAAATGCTCAATACACTTTCCATTTTTAAATGCAAAATAACCTGTTTCTCATAACTACCACTAGTTAAATTTATCTTGTCTGGTACAATGCAAACACAACTAAGTGAGAACATTATGTGATAGTTTAAAAAGCTGTAATAAGGAATAGGACTACAGAAAAAGCAGCAAGGAATAATAAAACTCTCAACAGGAATTCATTTGAGAGAAGGAGTAGGGGACTAAGCAGAAATGGACAAACAATAGAGTAAGTGGTCAGATGAAGACCAGGTAAGGTATTGAAAAAGCAAAGACAGACAGTGAAAGTATAGGAAACAATTAAATAAGGAGTAGAGGGGCAGAGTAGCAATGAGTAGATGATACATGCATTTGTTCCTGAGTATGTTTTTGTTTGTATGGTTCTGAAAACAAAAATTGAAAAGCTTGTGAGTCACTGACACAATGAACAATTTCAATTATCATTACTAATCTAAATATTAAACAAAACCGAAAAGGAATGCTCATTTTTATTTTACTGAACACCACCCATTTTGAAGACCAACTTAGGAACGTGCAAAGTAGACAATGAAACTAAATGACATACAAAAAAAATCATATTAATAAATCAAGAGAAGGTTTTTATTTTTTGTTTTGTAGTTCATTTCAGCTCTTCATTTAATGTAATCTCTTCATCTTTGCTGTACCAGAGTTGTATCAGGATGACCAGTAGACCAGACACAAGCTGCACAAAATTCTTCATTGTTTGCACTGTCATAAACAGAAAAAAACATTTTAACCTATTATTTTTATCCTGACAAGATCCCACTACACAGAAGTTCTCTGCATAAGCAAGCTTGTAGTTGATGGCATATTCCCAGAATCCAGTTTTGGTATATTTTGGGGCCATATATTTTGTGTTGCCATAAATACATTTTTAAGAAGACATTGAAATACCTATTCTAACTGTCCTCTCTCAAATAACACATTAAAGAAAGATATTATTAACGTTCAAAAACATAGCAAAAAAAAAGTGTAGATTTAAAAACCATAGGCCTGGGAATGAAAATCTCTGCACAAGAAATCATACCCATGGCTTGCTACAGTTTTTTGCAGACCCTGGGAGACACACTCTCATTTAATGTCTTTTCATTTTTCTTTGTGCGGAATGAAGATATTGATTCCTCATAGTGATGCTGGAATGTTTAACTCATCTTATGAAGTACTTTGGAGGGTTATTTTAATGCAAAGAATCTAAATAAAATGGAAGATCTCCCTTACGCACACACACATACACATGCAAAGACAGACCATCTTATTTTTAGTTAGTTACAGTTTGATCTGTCTTCTTGATTAAATCACAAGAACAATTTCACTTTAAGGTAATTTGGGTTTAAACACCATATGACAAGGATTACAAATTATCCCCTATTTTTTCCTTCTGATTACCTTTCACCATCACTCTCCTGCACTGAGTGCTTTACTCTCCAGTCTGATACCTAACAAACACTTGGATTTCAACTTTTAAAGCTGTTTTAAAAAAATTCCATGAATCATACACTATCCAAGCCATACCGTTTTCCCCATCAACATCAAGTGGAAAAGAAAGGGGCGGGTCAAGGATATGAATATAGGAAAAGCAGTTTCACCAATAAATGTAAAGAATAAACATTTCATCACTTTTTATGTCTTACTTTATGTCTCACTTTTAAATGTCTTGCTTTATAAATAACATAAGCTTCCATATAAAAAAACTGAACACAGATGCATTGAATTGGTGCCTGTCTAAATGGGAGTCTTTTATCTATACTTCAGCTTGGCTCTTGCAGTGAAAAATGAAAACAACATTAATAAATGTGCACTGACAACAAATCTTATTGAGTTCTCTCAGATTACACTGAACTATGACTTTGTCCTTTGTTATACCCCTCTGGTATCTGCTGTAGGAAGAGAGTGCAAGGACAAGGCCTGAGGCAAGAAAAGAAAGACTTCTCTGGTGTTCAAGCCTATGCAGAGTTTGATGGGTGTACACTAAAAAAAATTAAATCTCTTCAGATTCACATACTTTGTTTCAATCTGATGTTACTGAAAGGGCTCGAACAAATGAATTTCTGACAATTATTGATTAAGACTAAACTGTGATGCATGAAAGCTTTGTTTGTGTTTTGCTTCGTTTGTTTCAAAACTTTGCTTGTGTTTTGTTGCATTTCCCAAGGACTTCTCACTCCTTAACTGTTTCCCTAGGCCTCTTTGTCTGTTTAGAAAAGATTAAAACACTCTCTACGTAAATCAGATAACAGAGACTCAAGGCCTTCAGTGGACACGTGGGCAACTCTATAATGGGCAAACTAAGATAAGGGGGACTCGAACAAAAGGACACAGAGACCCTATTATAGGGACGATGATTTTGCTGGTTTAGGAAGAAGATACCTGGACTTTACTTCACAGCACATGCTCTGGAAAGAAGGTCAACTAGTGAACACTGTGAAGAAGACCGCTTACTTCTTCCCTCGACAACCAAAGACCCTCACTCTATTTTTACTACACATGCTCGGATTATGTAAATGAATTCCAGGAACTCATTATCATAAGACACCCCTTTCCAGGAAATCGAATGAATATATATGATTTGTGTGTATGAAAACTGATCTCCCTTGTTAATTCTTGGGAGCCCTTATGGTGAAGAATCCCCAGGGTGACCCCAGCACTGCTAATAAAGAATACCTGCTTAACAGTAAAAACTTTACTGTTGAGTGAATTTCTTTGTTTCATTACTAAAGAAGGCCTCTGGCACTATCATACTGTTAGAATCAATCTCTTTTTTAGGAAAGATTTCAGATAAATTTTGGATTCGTAACCATAAAAAATGCTCTCTGACCAAAGATCAGTGCAAAGAAGAGATCATACTTACGGGCGTCCATTACTCTCATCATATGCTCATGTTCCCCATCAGAATAGAGGAGTTTTCCATAATTACAATTAATTTCTGCACTGTCTTTGTTTGCATATACAGGAAAACTGGAGTCATTCCTGTCACACCACTTCATACGGAGTTTTATTACCCCACAAAAGTGCAATCTAAGAAAATCTCTAGAGAAACTGTATAAAAAATTCCACGCCTTTTTCCTTTCCTCAAATAATACTTATCATGAAGAATCACTACCTTATATTACAGTTCACCGAGTTGTAGTTTCTTACAAAATGCTGAGGAACACAATGTGTGCTCCTGTTTTCTTCCTTGCGTTTCTTATCCATTTGCTATAACAGCAAAAAGAGAGACAGACAGATAGACAGATAGACAGACAGGAAGATTTTTCTTAATGATCCTTTCCACAGCTGAAGTGCCAGGGGAGAGGATATTCCATTATCAATGTAGACAAGAAGGTGACTCAACTTATCTTCTCTAGAAGAAATTGAAATATACTAGGAAAAAGCTTAGGGTATGTGTAGAGAGTTGGGGGGAGGGTTGGTTTGTTGACTTTTTTAGCTTCTTTTCCCATTTTAAGTTATAATTGTCAAAGTGCAATATGTTCATGCTTCAGAAAATGGAAAAATGAGACTTGCACAGTCATAAAGGTCAAGGCAGGTGGGAAGAAAGGCAAGGACAATCTTTTCCTTTCCCACACAACTTTCTGAGGTTCTAAAATTTTCCCTGTTTCACTCTAGGATAAGACAAAGAAATTCTAGTGGGCAAGCAAGAACTGTACATAGTTCAACAAAGACTAGTACAAGGCCCTGCACCTGGGACAGAATAACTGAACACACCAGTATAGGCTAGGATCTGTGTGGCTGAGAAGCAGCCTTGCTGAAAGGGACCTGGGGAGTCCTGGTGGACAACAAGCTGAACACAAGTCAGTGGTACGTTGCTGCAACAATAAAGCCAAATTGGATCCTGGTCTGCATTCACAAGGGCATTACTAGTCCAGAGATAGAGATGCAAAGATAGAGATGCAATCATCCCTCTCTACTCAGCACTTGCCAGGCCACACCTAGAATACTGTGTGCCGTTTTGGTCCCCACAATACAAAAAGGACATGGACAGACTGGTGAGGGTACAAAGGAGGGTCACAAAGATAATCAAAAGACTGCCTTATGAAGGAATTAGGTCTTTTCACCCTGGAAAAGAGGAGGCTCAGGGACAAACTCATCACAGTTTTTCAGTACTTGAAGGACAGCTACAATAGGATGGAGGCACTCTTTTCACAGGGAGCCACATGGAGAAGACAAAGGTCAATGGGTACAAGTTGCACTGGGAGCGCTTTCATTTTGATATAAGAAAGGCATATTTTACATAAGAGCAATCATTCTCCGGAAGAACCTCCCCAGAGATGTGGTGGAGATGCCATCACTGGAGGTTTTCAAGATGCAACTAGACAGGGTGCTAGATAATCTCATCTAGGTTCCCTTTCCCACAGAAGGTTGAGCCAGATGATCTTCTGAGGTCCCTTCCAACCTGTACTGTTCTATGATTCCATGATTCTATGATTCTATTCTATAGAAGGGAAAATCAACATCTTCTCAACAAGAGGGAAGGGTACATAGACAGACAGGCTCCTCTCCAAATAGCTAGATGGTTAGTTTTCTCCTACACATTTCTTCAGTGCTAAAATGTTCATATTTGATCTCAAGGTCAAGGTAAATTCCTTTAGAAGATTGTGCCTCCTACTTATAAATAATCAGTTTCAAATCTAGATAGGTCATAGAAAAAGAAAAACTATTTCTTGAGTAAAGAATATTTCATTACATTTTCTTTATGTCCTGTATTGCCAGTATTTTTTCTGCAAATAATTGACAAAACACAGACAAAACAGTTTGCCTTGTTAACTTCTTTCTGTCTCCATGACTCTATAACACATCCAGCCATAGATGCATAACCAGAGACCTAGATGCATTGCATCTTATCATACAATTGTTGTCTGGAAGGAAATTCTGGTCATGAACAGGGAGGGAACCTTGGTGATTTCTATTGGTCTGAATGATGGAGGTACCCAGACCAGGGTACAACCCACAGAACACATCTGCCCTGCTGCACAGACATAGCTCATCAGATGTCAGAGGAGGTTTCCAACAACATTTTTCAGTCAATTCTTTGCACCAGTCAGACTCGTTTGAGCAGAAGTCAAGTCAAAATGAAGATACCTATATATATGTATCTGCACATAAACTTCTGTAGGCCCGAGTGTCCATTGCAGTCAATGGAGATTTAGACAACAGTCTAAATGAAACCTGTGACTTTCAGCTGACCAGCCAGCAGCTGCCTACTTTGAATCATAGTATGGGTTGGACTGGAAAAGAACTTTAAATATCATCTAGTCCGAACCCCCTACCATGTGCAGAGACATCTTTCACTAGATCAGGTCGGTCAAAGCCCTGTTCCATCTCATTTTGAATTCTTCCAATGATGAGGCATCCACAATTCCTCTGGGCAAACTGTTTCGGTGTGCCACCACCCTCATAATAAAAATTTCTTCCTTATATCCATTCTAAATATACCCTCTTTCAGGTTAACACCATTGTCTCTTGTCTTGTCACTACAGGTCCTGGTAAAAAGTCTTTCTCTGTCTTTCTTATAAGCACCCTTTATATAATGCAAAGCCACAGTACAGTCTCCCCAGTCTTCTTTTCTCCAGGTTAAACAACCTCAGCTCTGTTTTGCTGAATAGGGATATCAATTAAACTCAAAACCAGAGTGAAAAGAGCAAGCATATTTTACTAGAAATAACTAAGTAGTGTAACAGAATAATACAGAAAATATACAGTAATAAAGGACAGAATAGTGCACTCAAACAAATAGGAAAATACAGGGTAATGCATCAAACTGTTACTACCTAAGAGAGAGAATAGTGATTAAGCAAGATACATCACCCCTTGCATATGTTACCATCATCCAGACCCGCAGTGGCTGGACAGCCCTGGTTACAGCGAGGGTTTGCAGAGCCTATCCCGGCGAGTGGGAAATCCTGCATGGTGTGTCCACCCATAGGCGAGGCTTCCAAAGTCACTGTGAGCAGGTCCAGCCTTATATACCAAAAATCAGCAAGCCAGAATAACTGGCACCTTTGTTTAGAGCAGAACATCTGGTTTCACTCTCACATTAGATTCCCCCAGCGCCTGGCCAGGGCTCAAGGGAGAAGCTAAGGGAGTTTTCCTCCTTATCCAATTCATATATATTGTTTTTAAAATAAGGTCATACATCTGTCCCAAGGCCGGACAGCTGGCTTCACGGCCTTGTTAACTTGCCTCTACACAGAGAAGAAGAAAGATACATTGAGGATAGACATGTTTTCATTACATCCATCACCAGTAAAGAGTATATGATATCTAAGCTACATCTTTCATTAATGAGCATACATATTTTGTTAATGACTACATACAAGTTAGCAGCTTCGGCTCGGGCCCTGTTGCTCAGACTTCAATACTTCAACATTTTACATCAGAATAGGTAGCTTGTTATAATGTAGTATAATACCTATTAGCACAATGGTTATCAGTTATAAAATATACAGGATTCATCTATAGGTCAGCTCTGGCTTGGGCCTATTTTCCAAGACTTAGCACTTCAAGCTCTCTCAGCCTTCATAGGAGAGGTGTTCCATCCCTCTGATCATTTTCACAGTCCTCTTCTTGATCTGCTGTAACAGGTCCATGGCTGTCTTGCTCTGGGGACCCCAGAGCTGAATGCAGTACTTCAGGTGGTGCCTCACCAGAGCAGAGCAGAGGAGGAGAATCACCTCCCTCAACCTGCTGGCCATGCTTCTTTTTATGCAGCCTACACATAAGGTTGCTGTTAATGATCCTCTAGCTTTCATTACAAATACTCCATTGACTATAGTAGGAGTCTGGGCACCTTGCTTATGCATAGACACCTATGTTTAGATATTTGAACCTCTAAGTGAATCCTACCTTGTAGGCACCTAATGTCAGGTGTCACCTAATGCCAAGTTTCCTGGCCACATCTGGTCTCCAGCTACTCTTTCCAAAGGGCACAGAACCCAAATGGTATCTGCCAGTCCTATGCGGGTATCTCATCTACCCTAGGGCACTTCAATATATCAACCAAACAGGGACCACAGTGTCAACACAGTGTGCGTGCATTTGATTATCAACCTCCTCACAAAAAATGAAAACAGCATAGCTAATATCCCTGAAGACGCCTTACCCCTGAATTTCACTGAGTCATAACTGTAAGAATGTCTTATAGTGTAAATTAAAATCTTTGATCTTGTAGTCCTTTGACATAATACATCTGAAGGGGCTACAAAAGAAATAAGGACTAAATATTTGTACATACTGTCTACAGAGGTTTCAAGATTCTCTTATATATTCCTAGAATGAGTGGGAGTAAGTCATCACACTTCTGTGAAATAATTAAAATAAATTTGCTTTAATGCGTTGTATCAGACTTATGTGGAACAAATATGACACTGCTAATAGAATGTGTTAGGAACAAAGAAAATTCTATCACATAATAATAGGATAGTTTTCTGAGATATTTTATGGATGGATAAATAGATAGATAGATAGATAGATAGATAGATAGATAGATAGATAGATAGATAGACAGACAGACAGACAGTCTGGCTCACTTATGAGCCTGAGAGATTGACACATTTCCTTTCACAATTCTGTCCCTTTACACATGCCATAGATGCATAAATCCTGCACAAAAAGAATATAGCACATTGTCCTGTGCACATTAACTTGGATATTTTAGTCCTGCTCTTGGCCATGCAAAAGAAAAAAACAGATATAGATATAGATATAGATATAGATATAGATATAGATATAGATATAGATATAGATATAGCTTCACTTATATTTACCAAAGAGAATTCTGATTAAGTCAGGCCATGAAAGGGCAATTTTAGACATGATAACCTATAGTCTTCAGTTCAAATGTTTATGATGATAAATGGAATGTATCTGTTTAAACGTTGATTTATTAACATATATATTATAAAGTTTAAAACTTTCTGTAAAGTTCAAGATTATTCAATTATTTAAAACATATATGCCGGTAACTCATAATATACAACAGACTCAATTACTATTCAAAGCAAACTCTAACTACCTAGAACCCAAGTTTTCATTTTCTTTGGGATCTTGTAGAGATCCAACTTGGTAAGAAGGCTCAGATTTAAAATCTTTGCAAGTTAAAGAACAGATTAAAATCTAGGGTGAAGGAGAGGTAATTCATAAAATCAGATGAAGGATTCATTAATTGCCTAATTATCTTGGTTTACACTTTCTTTCAAAGCTGAACAATTTAAAAGCATCCAGAAAATAGATTCACACTAACAGAAACAGGTTTGTACCATGCAGATTTATCTTTTCTTCTGTCTCTCACTCTTTTACTTTTTTTAAAGACAGTTTGGCAATAATGTAATTAATGCTCTGTCTGGCCTTTCAGTCAGTCAGCTCCCTGTCAGGGGTGCCAGAGCACTGAAATGCCACCAGTTTGTCATGGGATCCATGCTCAGAGCTTTACTTTTCTCCAAGCTGTAGACCATCATGTTGAACTGACATTGCACATCACTCTTCAAGGTGATGCCAAACCAGCTAGCACCCAAGAGCAGCACATGTAACAGCCTGCTGCCATGTTGATCTAGCCCTGATTTATGACAGTTTCCATCAGCGTAAACCAACAAACTGCCCCCTTGGCCCCGTGAGAAAGGAGGAAACAGTAGGGACACCTATTGGAAGAGTAGTAGGACTGAGACTATTCTGCCAAACTCCACATTTCAGCTTGAAAGATGCTTTCAAGCCCCTGTGTCAAACCCCTGTGTTCACTTGCATTTTTTGCACTTGAGTTGCCAAGACTGTGACTGTGGAAAGCAAATAAAATCTTTAGCATGTGGTTTCTAACAGGATTATTTATATGGAGCAGGCATATGCTCTACAAACTAGGAGGAGACCAGTTCCTAGAAAATGATGTCCAGAACTTTACACAATCCCTTAGCCACTGTCACACTATAGAGACTCCCCATAGAGATGACCTGTCTTCTAGTTTCCCATTTGCCTTTTACTGCTGAACCTTGACCGACTGAACATGCTGGACTTTGAAGGCTCGAATCCAGGGAAAGGACATGAAGTGTACTGCTGCTAGAGACTACCAGGTGGTTGCCAATGTTGTTAGACTGCAAAAGTGAAATAAGGCTCTGAAAATTGTGTGCTCACCTTGCATACTCAGGACAGCAGTATTGTATAGATACAGATTATGCTGCCCAGGTCAGGAAATTCATCAGCAGGTCTCAGAGCATCTCTTTTAGGACAATGAGTTTTCACACTGATTTTCATAACATTTGGTTTTGACTTGTACATTTTAAGACCTACTTGTTTAGTAGTTCTGATTGGAAAGTTTCTTGTTGCATTTCACATCTCAGTACATTCATGAAGCAAGTGTCATTCATATTTGTGTATCTCTGCTAAGATCGTCCCAGATAATCCATTCTTGACATCTTTGGTTTGTTAATAATGCTCCTAAATTATCCAGGCTATTTCACAAGGGCATAGAGATATTTCTGTTGTCTGCCACAAAAATATTTTACTCATGACACTAAAGGCTTCTGAATAGTCTACCAGGCTTAGGATGAGTGACAGCTGCCATTCATTTTGTTTTTCACCTTTGTTATATACAATAGGAATTGAACAATACAAGAACAAGCATGATGAAATTAAGCTCATCTGACTTTGAGGTCAGTGGCATTGTGCAGTCTACCCATTTTTCAAAAAGGGATCAGGAGATATTTAAAAAAAAAAAAACCAAAACTTTTTTAACTGTGAACTGTCCCAGCTAATATCAAGTGACCTCTGCTTTATGCTGAAGATGTAAGCATGAACTGAATCGTGAAGAAAGGTCTTTCAAATGGGTGTGCTCTAACAAAGGGACACTTTCTGTCAGCAGCCACACTTAGCAGCCTCCTTACTGCCTTCAAGATGAGACCAGAACCTTTCCACACCAGTTAGTCACTCAGGCACATGTCAGAGGTAATTTTGAGTTACTTTTCCCATGAGTCTGCAGGAAATTCCTTCTCTGGCACCCCACAATAAATTAATAATTTCTGCAGATATTTTATATTATCCTTAAGTTTGGTTTGTAGGCTTGTTTGTGGACATGTGGGTTGGGTTCTTTCCTCCAAAGCCTCTTTTACCAAAGTTGACCTTTCGTATCAAGTGAAGGTATCTCTAAAACACATTGAAAATGTCCTACTCTTCCATTTGCTTGTACCTTTGTGAGGAGGGAAGAAGAAAGAAAAAAACCTGTATTTATGTTTTATTGTTAACACTGTAGCTAAAAAAAAAAAAAAAATCAAGCAGAGGCTTTCTGATATAGAATAGATATCTTTTATTCTCTTTTTGGTGGTTGTTTATGATTACTAAACCTGACTTTCAATATATATTTGGTTTTCCTTGTTGACAATTTTACTATTACTTTTACTTTGAGGGTTGTTTTCTTTCAATTTACATTAAATGATGTTTAGGACTGTCTGCTTCTGTTCATAATAGCTTTCCACACTGTGGTCATGAACTATTTCTCTGTCCTATCCAAACCATTCCTAGATATATTGCCACATATATTTCTGAGAGTTTCTCCGAGTTTCTCCTCTCTTATCAGAGGTGGACTCTTGCAAACATGGTGGAAAAGCTGTCTGTGAGCAGAAGTTCAAACTGCTATCTACCTTGATAGCAGAGGATACATCTGGAAATAAGGATTCTGAAAATACTTTTTAAAAAAAGTTTTACAACACAACACACAAGTCATGGTCTTTTTCTACATTAGCTTCTCTGATGTACAAATTTCCAAAAAAATGAAACAAATTTCTTACTTGGTTCCTGGCTATTTATGAATCACATAGAGGGTTAAACAACCATTTTTTTTAAAAAAAAAAAAACAAAAAACCCAAACAAAAAACAAACGAAAGATTTATTGGCAGCAATTCACAAGCTGGTCATCCCTGCTATTACATCCACAAATTCTTCATGTGCCAGTGGTGCTCTGTAGTTTATGATTTTCTATCCCATGACACTTAGGGAAACACTAGGGAAACTTAGAACAATAAGGCAGAAAATGCAGGATGATAATCAGATACACACATTGCATGTGGACTTTGGAAAATACTAGTCTCAGTACAGGACGTCTTTGAGTCCTGTCACTCATTATTGTAATAATTCCTATCCTTCCAATCAGAAAACTCCAAGGTAGTTCATCAGCCTCTTGTCCTGGGCTCAGTTCATTTGGGTCCAGGCAAGAACTTGATCACACATATCCTGGTTCAGGCCATACACAAACATTCAGCTTCACTTTGTCAATGTTAGGAGGCCGCAGGACAGCTAATCAAATAAGTGTGCTTGGTTTATTATATCCTAATGAGACGTTCTTAAAATAACAGACCATGTATTCCCAAGCTCCTAGTAAAAAATCGGTCCCAGAGGCAATTGAATAAAACAGACAAGCCTCAACCTGCACTTTCTACAGCACATCTCTGCAGTCTATAAACTGTAAACAGCAGTCTGGGTGAGAATTTTTCAACAGAATGGATTTTTACCAGAACTTGTCAAAATGAAAATTTCCCAATTTTAGAAACACATCTCCTTTGTTGGGAAATATTCCCAGCAGCAAGATGGGCTAATGTGTTGGTTTTCATGTAGGAAAACTTCCATGTCAATTTTGGACCCTCTCTCCACTGAGAACCCTACTCATTGCAATAGCCGGTTATTCCCTTTCTGGCTGCATCCAACACAGAAACCTTAAAGCTCTAATGAATGGAAAAACATGAAAACAATTCTCATTTCCCTCTTTCAATATTTCAAGTATGCATAAAAAAACAACAAACAAACAAACAAACAAACAAACAAAAAACCCAAACAAAAAAACCCCAACTATGCAGACAGCCAATAAATCTTGCAGTAGCCTAATTTTTCTTACAATGATGCCTCAGGCAAATCAACTGTGGCAGAGAAAGGGAAAGGATTAAAGCTATGTTAAAATCCCTCATTTGCTTATCTTCCACATCTTCTTAAACTAGTACTCCTGCCAAGGAAGTCAAAGTCTTAGTGTTGCTCAGTTCTTCTATCAACCACTGAGAAGAAACGTTTAATAATGCTTATCAGACCAATTCTGACAAACCACTCAGGAGTTTCAAACCAAGTAATTATTACTTTTAACAAAAATGTAATAAAGATAACATATATGAAAGTTGCAGAAAATATTAGTCATTTAGTTCTTTTCATGGACCCTTCTCACTCACTAAGAAATCTTTATTTCCTCTTTTAACACGAAATATATCAGTGCTGATGAATCTCTCTTGAAATTAAGCTGGCTTGGTTAGCTACTACCCTTTCTATTCCTCAGTAATTTCAGAGAAGTGATTTTAAAGCTCACATAACCATTATTAGTAATTATGATGCTGTACACACCACATCCTGAACTAAAACCATATTAACCATGCTGTAGACTATCTAATAGATAGAAGGTTAATGGTCACTCTTATATTGTTAGGATCTCTCTGCATCATTCAGGATTTCCATCAAGAGTCAGAAGTGTGCCATCTAAGCAGGTACTTTATATTTTGTAAAACATTCTGATCCATTAGCTTTCAGAGCCCGAGTTACTGTATACTTTTATTTGGTTTGTGGTTGCTTGTATAAGGACCTATTATCTTGAGGTGAGAATTCATACTTAATTCTTCTAAAGCAAGCACACTTAATGAGAGAAAGTAAGAAATTCAAATTTTAAACACTTCACGTGCAGAGATTCACAAAGATCATTCATCTTTGACTATTTAGAGAACTGATGAGACACTACAGACTCAAATTTGAATATGTTTACTAATGATACATAGTTCTGTTTACCCTTCATATCATAAAACTATATCACCCTCACTAAATTAATCTATTTTTTGATGAAGATGAGCTCATGGATGAAGAACAGCTGCTACTTGGAAATTAATCAAATCAAAATTAAGATTACATTTTGAGGTAGAGGAAAGCACACAGTTTGCAAGAAGGCATGGTCTCATCTATTTCATAAAGCGTAATCACAACTAGTCCATTTTTAACACAAGTTACTTAAGAATTTTTGATTCCTCACTGATGGGAACTTTTTATCACACAGTAATATCCGTAGAGAAGTAATTAATTTTGGCTAGGACACTCCATTATATTTTCTCTTAAATAACATGACTTTATGTCCCTTGGATATATTTAGGACTACAACAACATAGTCTTGGAAGTAGACACAAAACAGCACTCCAGAAACTACAGCCAAGGCTGAAATCCAGCAGAAAAATTTGTAACTTACCATAAAGACCATAAGTTTCACTCAGCTCTGCCTTGTAGTCTCCCTGAAGAACTTCCTGTCATGATCAAGATCTTGGGTCACCTTTCCGGGTGGGCATCTCTTAAAAAAAACCAAAAAAACAAAAAAAAACACCAAACAAACAAACAAACAAAACCCCAAACAAACACAAAAAAACCACCCCCCACCCCCCAAAACTCCCTGATTTTTCTGAAAAAATGGCCACAGTTAACAAGCAAAATGTTGCCTATTGCCAGGTGAATAAAGACTCTTTGTTGGACAAAACATTGCTTGGAGCTGGTCCAAAACTGTTAAAAACATTCTCAGAACCGAAGAACCAGTTCAAGCCTTGCTAACCTTACTCTCTGTCTGGAAAACCAACTTCCTTGACCTTCACTCTTCTAATAAACATCTAGCAGAACATATGCAAATCTAAAAAATATTTTGCCTTTTTTCATCTACAGACAATTATCCCCCAGGAAAAGGCAGAGGGAAAGAAGAAAATAACCTGTATAAATTAACAGCTCTGAATTATTCATTTTTCTGAGTATTAATAATATATTCATATGAAATAACGATTCTCTGTCCTGCACATTTGAAATAACCTGTGAGGTTTTATGATTCAGGAACAACAGGATTGACTGACCCAAAAGAACAGATTTTTATTGTTTATCATTCAAACATACCAGATGTATCAAAGTTTGACTTTGCAGAGAGTGCTGTTTCTGCCATGAACGATTCATGTTGTTTTAAAATAAACTAATATTTCACTTCTGAATTATGGAAGCAGCCTATGATTTCTATTAACAGGAAGCAGGAAGCAGACTCCTACTCATATTTTCTGTATTTTTGCCTCACATCATAAGGCTTTGTGTGATTTTGTTATTCATTGTCAACATCCAAGTTTCATATATTTACAGGAAAATGAGTCAGTGCTAATGGTTTTCAAAGCAAAGTTAATTACATACGAATGTTATTAAGTAATATGCTTTTCATTTACTCAAAAAATGAAATAATTTAAACTACTAGTAATGATCCAGCTCTAAAATAATGAAAAAATGAGGCTGCTTGTAACTATTTATTTGTTCTGAGCACAGTGATACCAAGATTTAATAATAACACAGGATATTTTGTTTGTCTTCAATCATATTGCACCCAGGATGCTCTAAGCTCCTTTTAAACTTCTGCCTCTGCAGCCAGCCAATTCCATTGTCTGCTTAGGCTAGAGGCAGAGGAGGGCTCTGCCATCTGTCACTGAGTATTTAACACCAAAAGGGAGAAGAGATAGGACAACACAGGTAGACACAATGCCAACTTTCCTTAGGAACCTGAGTTTTAACTGGCTCTACCACAGAGGTGTAGCAAAGGTAACAAAGGCTCCTTCTGACCTTCCTACCTTATGCAGCTACCCACATACCAGATATCATATAGCTTCAAACAAAAAAAAAGTGTTTCCTTGAAAGAAATTGAAATGAGAAAATGCCGAGGTATATAGGAAACTATTAAGATAATGAGTGGTGTTAATTCTACGAATAATTGTTATTGTTTATAATAAGAAATATATAATTTTTTTAAAAAAAGATTCAATATATTGCTAATTTTAAAGGCACATAAATAGCTCAAAATACATGTAAATGGCTTGTCATTATCTTGCAACAAACGTTAAAAAAACTAAAATCTTCTCCACAACATGATAAAATACAAGCATAACGTCTAGCTGATGCTACATCAATCTTTCATCTTCAAGCTAAACTGTATGTTCAAGAAAGAGCAGAATCACCTTTTAAAGGTATACCTGGTGGCCAAACTGGCCTGTTGAAGGTCTTGTAACAAATTATGCATTTAATACATTTGGTTTAGTCTTCAATGACAAGAAAAGAGAAAACCCAGCTAAGCGGATACACACAGAATTATACTGATTTCATTCTGACTGACAGGCTTTGCAGTACTGAGAAGACTGTAGAGTAAAACCACTTCAACTCAGGAACTGCCTGCTGAGATATATCATTTAACAAAACATTAAGCCGGAAGGAACAAAATCGTTCACCATGAAAACTTCAGAATTTGCTGAAACGAGTTCAAGACAGAATTTAGTCATGGGATGAAAGTAGAGATACATTAAGTGTTACTAACTAATCGAATTTTTCTGTATTAAATATAAATGAAAAATCTGATTGCTGTTGTAAATGTAGCCCATCAAGTTAAGAAATTACTAGCATTCTATTCTCTCAGAAAATATTATATTTTATTGAAATGGAGGCTGAAGTTACAAATCTGAAATGCAAGTCTTAATATCCTGTCAGAGGTATTGTATTTCTCAGTAAGATCAACCAGAAGAAATTCAGCCACTGTGCTACAGAACAGATTACTTTGTCCATTTTCAGAAATGATCATGATGCAGAAGGTAGGATCACAGACCTAATAACCAGTAGGAACAGAGGAAAAAGAATGGAATGGTATGGAGGGCACATTATGTGACACTGGTTTGAAAAAGCAGCCTGAAAGAAATTTGCTCATTGACTAATCTTGTCCAGTATTTTAGAATTTCGGGTTTTTTTCACTGTTTTCATTAATTTTTTTAACACAAAAACTGTGAGTATGTTAAGAAACTGGCCAACATCGCAAAGCCAGGAGGATAATCTGTTCAAGAGATAACTGGAATAACGTCTGAGAAGAAACATGTGACCTTGAAACACGAAGAAAAAAAAAAAAAAAAGTAATGGTAAAATAAAATACAAGGTCTTGACTGAAAAAACAACAGGAATTTCTATGAGAAGTTGTAAGTGCATCAGCTAGAACTGAAGAAGGAGAGAAACATAGGTACCTTAGCTAATCACAGCATAACCAGCAAAGAGAAGCAGGCTGTGTAAAATATGACTAAAAAGTGTTTCAGTCAAACTGTTTCTAATTGAACTAAGTAAACATAAATGTCATGTGTGCATCACGATGTGATGCCTAATTTAAAATACAGTTTTCACCACACATATTTAGATACAAGGAACTTGGACTAGAATGGATGTAGAGAATAAGTACTGGTATGTTCTGAGCAATGACTAGCCTATCATATGGGGTGAAGTTAGATGAAACTGGCTTGTTTTCAGTCAAGTAAAATGAAGACCAGGAAGAATTTGTTATCTATAAGTCTGGGGTAAGCCACAAAGGAAAAAGAATACTTTAATTTAGAATATAAAAATCATGTAATAAGATGCAGACTGTTATTAAGAGATCAGAAAAAATCTAGTTTCTATCCTGTCAGATAGTGAAATCTGCTTCTCATCCACCATATGCTTATCACCCTTCGATTTTGATTAAGTTCAATTCAATTAACTTGTACTATTGTTAAATTATGGGGAAATGTGTGCTTACAGAAATCAAGTGGAAGTTGACTTTATTGGTAAAAGTCATTGTTTTCTTGTTTGCCATTAGTTAGCCTGGCAAAAGCAGGATGGCGTGTATCCTTAATGTGCTGCTAGGACATACCTCTGACACTTCAACTTGCAGGTGATCTCCTCCTCTAAGCCAAGCGGCTTGACATCATTTATATAAATTGCTCACAGCAGGTGTATTTTCACGTGCAACAATTCAATTGTGTTTTCCCACCTAAACATCACTATATTAAGAGCCTGGTCTGTTCAGATTAGTCCCACTTGTAACAACAGACATTATCTGTTAGAGAGTTTTAAAGAAACATCCTTCCCATCTGCATTTTATCTACTTGTCATACAATTCCATAGTCATCTCTTAACCATATCAATTAACATTGATATGATTTTTCTTAGCTGCACATATCTATGTTGTCACTCATATCAATGCTTGCTATCATATTACTATGCTTGCATTATTATTACATTTCAATATTCAACTTCATTATTACTGAAAAACAACTTGGGTAAACAATCTAAACTGTTACAACTTTATTTTCCTTTTTACTCAACAAACCAGATCACGTCTCATTAGGTGAGAGGGTTAGCATATATGTATAGATGTATAACATAGTGTATGGTGTAAAACATGTGTAGATGTATAACAAAACAACAATATAATTAATTTAGAGTAACCAAAATTGTTAAGCCTAAACTCTTCTTTATATATTTCTGCAAAGCCAGAGCAATAGGAATATTGCTGTTCAATGCTGAAGAATACACACATTCTTCCTGAAATTGTTCTCATATATTAAAGTCTGTCTTATACGTTGAAGCTATTATAGCAATTTTTGCCACTGTCACCTAGGGCCACAATTAGTGGTGACAGAAACGGAAGCAGGGGTATAGCAGTAGTTATTAGATTGAATTAATTTTACTCATTTATAAAGGTGCACCTGTGACATGCAGAAGGAAATACAGCAGCTAGGTTTAAGATGCAGACTGTGAATGTAATTCTCTATGAAAGGCATTATAAGACATAGCCTTTTGACACATCAGAGGTTTAGCATAGAAGGTTTCTATCAGTCCTTGTACTTACCAAACAGAAACAAGAATGCTGGAAGATCATTGCTGCTTCATTGCACTTTCAAAAATAGAACAACCCCAAGAAGCACAAAACAAAAAGACCCTGGACAAAGGACACCTTTCCATGCATTAAGTACTTCTAAGCATCTGTCAGAGAGGTAGCACGTAAATGCAAATATTGCAATTCAGTATGAAGAATTTACAACATCCTCATGATCCAATTGCAGACAGTAGAAAAAAATAATAATGACATAAAGTTAAAACTGGGAGAAACTCGTGAAACCTGAACATTTTCTTTTATCACACTCTCTTAGCATCAAATCAAGTATTCAGATGAGTTATTCAGAAAGACCTTGGAAGAAGTAGAACACAGGATCACATGCAGAACACTGAAACTGTACTTAGAAATATAATCACTGACAGGAATTCCTAAACAGCAATACGGTATATCTGAACTTGTTAAAGTGATGTGGATCTCGGATGAACTGAAAAGGGTTCAGTGAGCAGCCAATGACTGCTACACGTTCATACAGCTGTTCAGCTACTGCACGCAGACACTCATTTACAATTCTTACTACAAAAGGGCATAAGGGGAAATTTTATCCATCCTGGAATCATTCAGTGACACTTCATTGAAAATAATCATTAAATTTAGATAGGTTAAAAAAATAAGAAGCATAGGCTCAGAGAATAGTTTTTGCAGGTGAACATGACTGCTTTAGGATGTAACTGGAGAAATTATACAAGAAATAATATGTTTTGAAGCTAGTGAGTGTTTGATCTATTTCAGTATCTTAAGTTGATTCATATGGACTTGGATAGTGATAATGTCAAATGAACTAAAAATAGTTAAAAGTTCATGACAAATAGGAATGATAAAAATGTATCAATTTGTGATAACTCAGCCTCAATGCTCACATAGATTAGATCAGTATGTTAGACTGAAAGAAATATTTGAACCATGAAAGGGAGATGCCGTTGGTAATAATGAAATATTTATAGCAGTATAACATCACTTGAACAAATCACTGTCGTAACCTGCTTTCTGAATAAAGTCCAGACAATCTAGAACTACCCACAACAGGTCGATCCCCTTGAACTGACATCTATATCTACATCAGGTTCCCAGAGGAATATGCTGTAGGGCACCTCAAACAGTCCTGACTTCAAAGGGAGAGGATACAAGACCAGGCTGGTTTGGTCATTCTTGCATATTCATGGAATTCCTACATAATTTTGGCAATTGAGAAAGAGGATAATGATGGTGACAAAGGTTGCTCATCATCAAAAAAAGTCTTATGGAAGGAGTAACATATGCACTGAAGCAAAACTTGCTTTTTTTAATTTGCTTTTTAATTGGATGAAGGAAAGGTTTCTTAATTTAACAGCAATAATCATATGTTCTCTTTTGTTCAGTTTAGTAATAAATATGTAGAAAGTAAATAATAGACAATATAATGTAAGAATAGCTTTTACAATTTAAAAAAAAAAATCCTAATTCACCACTTATGTTTTCATTAGTGTTACTTCCTAGTAACCTTCTATGAACCATAAAAATTGATGGAGATGGACAAGCAGGGTAGCTATTTAGATAAAATAGTTTAAGATATAAACCATAGCAGTCAGACCCCTGTGGTGCCAAAGATTATATGCTATCAACAAAAAAAAATCATTCTTCACCATTATCAGCAAATGTTCTTCTAAAACATCCTTGTGTAACCAACTGAGATACCCACTGGAGTACATTCTGCTGGTGACAGAACATTTCCAGAAATAGTGCCTTCAATGTCTTATTCTCTATAGCCAGACTGATGCTACTGTTGTTAACACTGAATATCTCCTTACTAATTCAAATAGCATATTGGTGTAGAGAAGACTACACCCAGGAAGGAAGAATACTCCAAGAAAAGTCTGTCTAATACCTAAGGGCAATATTGATTAGAAATCAAACTGAAAGGCAACACAGCTTAAAGTTCCCCAAATGACCTGTTACTTCGTATGTTAAGTTTCAGATTCATTTGTGTACCTGCCCTAAAAATACCAGATGTCCTTTCCCTGGAGGAAATTACAGAGTTGAGAGTAGTAACAGGGCTCTTGCCAACTGTGAGACTAGCCTAATGTACTACTTGCTAGGTCTTGTGTGTAGTCCAGCAGGGAGAAATTTACTGTTAAAACCCAAAACCACTACAACTACTTACTCTTACATTTTAAAAACTATGTTAATATACTGACTCTTCTTTGTATAACATGCAACACAAAAACAAGTCCAGTTGCTGTACTGTCAGATCTTCACACAATGGCTCTCCCTTTTCCTAGTTAGAAAAAGCAGCAATAATTTACAGACTTACTGAAATATAATTTAAAATTCACCAGTTAAAAACATTAAGGAGAGAAGTTTCTAAGAGTGAGTAATCCAAGATTTTGGCTATCTGGTGGGAGAAGCTGTTCACTCCTCTCAGCTGCAAGATGTATATGTTGCTTCTGACAAAATCCACCTCTTACAATAGAAAATCCTTCAGTCAGGTCAATAAAAAGTAGGCCTGGTGTTTGATATAACCTGAAAATACTCCAAAATTAGAAACACTAAGACACTGTAAGAAAGAAAAAAACCTTGGATTTAGACTATTTAGAAGACATACACTATTAGTAACTTTGTTCTTAGTATGTTCTTCTTTCTGAGTGTGAAGGCAGAATAAAAAGACTGGAAGATAAATATTGTGCAGTCTAAACGATTCACTAGTTAATTTAAAAAAACTAGTAATCTGAGAATTTTCATGGGTGAGAAACATAATTTCCAGAAAGCTTAAAAGTTTTTACTTTTTGTTATGTGTAGTGTCAAATTTTAGTTTTATACAAAATATATCATTTTCTAGGTATTTATAAAAATCATCCACAAAAAAATCATATAGTATAACCAGTCCAATTTTTTGTAATTTTTCTGCATCAGGAAAACCTGTAAACCATAAAAGATCGTAACTGTAGCCTAATTGGAATATTGGTACAGAAAATATTAGTCTTGTCCTTTCCAGTCTCATTCATACCTGCCTTAGTGCTTTCATTCTCCAACAGTGAAACATTTTCTATTGAGATCATGTTTGCTTCTTTGCCAGAATTATTTATGAAATGACAGATCATATGTTTGATCTTTACTAGATTTAAGTCTACCACTAACCTTCTCTGATGTGTCTGAGGACCCATCAATGGAAATTCAGAAGCATTATTAAGACTCTAAGAGTCTTCATTGTGTCTACTTCTCTCCTTTCTTTTTGTGGTCAAAGTTTCCCTTACAAGAAGTGGTTTTTTTATTGGATGTTTGATTTCCTGAGGAGAAATTTTGTTGCTTATAAGTAAAGTGTGAGGGCTCCCTTTGTCATCTGGGTAGAGAGACAGATTCATCCAAAGCTGGTCTTTCCCATCTGAACACAGAGTATTTCCTAACAGTGGTCAAAGTCCATATTCACCTCTGGAAAACTGCTGTAAAAATATTCACACAACCAAGATACAAGAACAAATTAGATTAATTTGTCTCAACAACTTTGTACTTTTCCCAGCAGAAATGACAACTCAAAAATCAAAGAAATAATTTGATTTCCCCAAGTAATTTTAAAAATTATTGCGGATAACATTTATACTTCTGCCAATTTTCTTCTCTCTTGTGAAACAGACCTCTCTAGCTAACAGAAAAACTTCAAAAAGTTTGGCATTTATTTTCAGTTTAGATAAGCACACTGAATTTCAAATAATTTTTACAAAAATTTATCCACCCTTTGAAAGCTGGATTTAGATCTCACTTACTCTGATTTGAACAGAGCTGTTTAAATTCCTGACCAATTCTCTATCCCTAAGTCTATTCTCCTACTCAGGTTTTCCTTCAGTTTATTGCTGAGTGTTAAATGACTTATCATTTCAAGACACATAGTGACTCAATGACCAGTCTAGCTCTTTGCTTTCAAAAGTTCTCTTATGCAATGGAGAAATGAAAGGTACTAAAATAAAATCATGTTACATTCTTTAAATCTGTCCACTTGCCTTATGTTGAGGGCTTGACCAGTTCTTCACGTAATGTCCAAGAGATGACAGCAAGAAGGAATTCCTGCTGTACATCACAGTATTTTGAAGAAGCTCAGGTTTTTTTCTGTTTCTCAGCAGAGATTCACAGTTAGATTCTTGTCAAGTATTTATGTAATAGAACAACATCTCTTCACAGTCAACCACATTTTTTGCATACAGTTTTTTTCCAGCCAATTGTCTCTAGTAAACAGATAAAGTTTACTGTTGAGCAATATATTTTTCTTTCCATTGGCATTTTCAATGTAAAATCAACTTAATACAACTGCAGAAGCAAAAGGGAAAAAACTGTTTTCACTAAGTTTGTATGAAACTCATGATTAACTGATTCAGTTTTCATTGGCTCTCCTTACATAGTTTCTGTTCTTTGTTTCATCACTGAACTATGAAATCTGGCCCAGAATTTAATGGTTCAGAATCATGTTTGCAGAAGAAAGCATTATCTTACCAGTGAAAACAGCTTGAATAAATACCTATTCTCTTTGTTTACATATTTGGGAACAATAATTACAAAATTCGTTCCACTGACTTAAAATGCAGGTCTAAAGTTTCTTCCAAGCCAAGTTATCTTTTGCCTGCCCTTTCATTCACTGACGGACATTTCCACCTCCTTCTTTTGATTTGTCACTGGAGAGCATCTAACCACATGGCCATTCAGTTCAAGGTCTGGATGAAAACAACCTGTAATAGTAATAATAATAAACAGTAATAAGAGTAATACTAATGTATGTTATGTATATATTCCAACCAGATAAACCATAAAATGAAACATAAATTGTGAAAACTAGTTTTATTTTAAATGTTCTTTCAGCTTAAATTAACTACAGAATTTCTTGTAACCAACTTAACCTTGGTATCACTAGAAAAATGAAGAAAAAACATTCCTTCCTACACTGCCTTTTTTAAGAAATTTGTTAATGGAGAGAAAAATACAATTTTCCCAGCCTTCTGTCTAGCTCTAGAGAAACAGAACAGAAAGAGCTGCACTTTCACCCTGCACTAAGAACCTATCTTCCCTCATTCTCATCCCCAAAATTCTGATTCTTAATCTGGCCTCTGACAATAAGGCTGCAAGCTTTTCTCCAAAACCACAACAGTAATAGAACTAATGTTGCATAACAAAAAAGTATATGTATTCACATACAGAAAAAGTCATAAGAAAAATCACCATATATCACACTCACTAGCACCATTATACCACTTGGCTCCCTAGTGATATTTCTATTATCCGCACAAGCACTCTATCTTCTACTGCACAGAGAGGCAGCCTTTAAAGCCTATTTGCCAAAAACTCTCTGCTGTGAGGTTTGCAGAAACTGATGTTTGTAAGTCTTAGCCTCAGAAAGAAAAGTGAAAAGATAACTAAAGATTGTTAGCCAAAGACTACAGAAAACAGGATGGATTTTAACTCACAGACCACTCAGTAGACTGGCTGTTGTTATGTTACAGAGTTGGGGATTTTTTTTTTTGCTTACCTAAAACACAGGTGCTGAAATCAGGTCACTCAGAATTAAAAGAAAATTTAAAAAGTTTCTACCCTGCCAGTTCTAGGATCTTCACTCTCTTGGCCTCTTATCCAAGAGGATGGACAAAATACCCAATTATTTCAAGGACAGCAAAATAACCACATTCAAGTACAAGAATTCAGTTGGCATAAAATTGCCATGAATATTCTGTACAAAAGCTCCTTGCCTGTGCTTCCTGTTATAATTGAGGAAAATATTTAAATTTTTGACTTATCAAAACAGCTACTTGTTTTGGATGAATGAGCAAATGGAATTTTGCCTATATGCGTTAAAAAACCTGTTCCACTGCACCAATCCTTTTTCTGCTTTCCAGCCAAACAAAATAACAGAAAGAGACCAACTATTCCAATTGGCATGTTCTGAGTGCTGACAGATTTTCATGAGAGGAGATACCCCAAGCACTGGACTAAACTCTCATGTTCCAAGTACATTTTTGACCCATTTACCTAAACCCAAACATGTCCAGATTGAAACGAGAGTTCTGTTTTATCTCCTGAATCTTCACAATGTGGAAATGATTTTGCTTCTGAAGCTAGCTTGTGAGTCAAGCCACTCACTTCTCTGCCTGAATTTTTCCATTAGCTTTTCCATTTTCCTATTAAGAAAATATAATTGTGAAATCATCTACCTCTACAGCTATTAATAATTTTTCCATAGTCAATTCTCAGTCTTCATCCTTTAGGTCTTCCCAGCATGATATCACATCTTATCTTTTAAGAGAACTATGCCAACTTCTCACTCCCTGTGACAAACTCTAGGTCCTCAGCATCTTTTGTACAGCACAGATCCTGCCTATATTTAATCTTGATTTTCATGCCATAAGCCTGAAGTCACACACCAGCAATTATCTCACAGTATTGCTTCTTTGCCATGTGACTGATTTTCTTTTAAGCCTTCTACAGCTATGAAACCCTCTGGGAAGCAGAGATACAGCCTACAGCCATCTGGTGTGAGGACATCATGAGGGGACATGAGATCATTAAAGAACAACTTCTTCCAGGTCTACAGAGCAATTAACATTCAACAGCATTGGAGGCACTACTTTAAAACAAGAAATGTTATTCCACTGAGAAGAATAAAGGGTTAATGACTGCAGCAAACCTTCAGCATCTTCCTTGCCCCAGCTCAAACTCAAGTATCCCCTTCCCTTCCTAGTATTTCACTTGTCAAGGAAAGACAGCCTCTCCTTCTACCAAAAGAGAGTTTACATCCTATTCCCAGTGCTGACACAGTCCAGATCTAGTGAATGTCTGTTCCATCATTTCCAGTCCTTCATTTATCTTGCCTTTCTGGAAATGTGACCTCATGAAGGCTTGAGTACTTCTTGCTCTATAACTGAGAGAAGCAAAGTCTGCTGTGTATATTAGCACGGCTTCAAAAGGACCGGGCAAAGGGAACTCAGACTCTTCATGGGTTATTACTGCTTCTGCAACCAGGAGACAGAAAATGCGGTTAAACTGGGGTGAAGGAGGGATCAAGGTAAAGCTGCATGGTTTTGAAGGCAAGGGGGATATTTTATCACCATATCTCAAGTTTTGCGGCCATTAGAGGGAGGGCAGGCACAGGCTTTAGGCTACTCTCCTAAAGCAAAAGCAACAGTGCTACACCTATGAAAGTTTCACAGCTCAACCACAGGGAAGGGTTTCACATTCATGTTATTGCTTCAGTTAGCAATGCTTGCTAAAGTCCCTCTGATTTTAAAACTTCAGTGAGAAGAGATGGCTGGCTGCTTCAGTAGACCAAACTGACAACAGATAGATGAATAAAAAGTCTCATGCAAATTATGGATTTAAACATAAACAAGAGTTAAGAAGCATGCTTGTACACAGAAAAATCACATTACAGCATAGATTTTCACTTAAACTGTGACTGACAGAAGATGCCAAGTCACTCCCTGTAACAATGGGAAGTGTCACCCTCCAACCCAGGACAGTATTTTGCCATACTCTCTGTCAGTAAAACTGAAGTTTAAAGGACAACAAATCCTAGGCTGCTTTCCTAACCATGAAAAGACAATGGTGACACCTCTAAGTGATTGCTTCAGCTCTGTGGAAGTGTCTCTATACTTAATGTGGCTTACTTAAAACTCTGGCTCAAGGATCTATTTTTTTATCTACCACAGTCACAGAAAAGGCTCATAAAGAAAATTTCATAAGTTCCTACTTTTAAAGGACTTTTTTTTTAAGTCAAACGAAAATCACTGTTTCAAAAACTGTCAGGATTTTGACAACTCGTGAGCACTTCCAGCTGGCAATATTGATGCTATCCTCTCCTTTTTCAGTTTAATTTATCAGCATTAGATGTAAGCGGTTCATTTGTTTACAGCATTGTGATTTTGTTAAGGTTAGGGTTGGGGGAATAATCCCTAGGTGTCTTGCTCCTTTCCTCATACATCACGTAGGGAAACAACTGCTGACAAGCACCAACAAATTTGGGCAGAAGTCAAATAGGTAGTTCACTTTTACTGAAAACAGTATATTTTGCTGTAATATTTGCCTAGGTGTTGTCTTCTCTATATGTTGAACTAGAAGAATTGTAGGACAGAGTCACAGGAGGTACCTGCCCCTGTATGAACCCATCCTTTGCAATACAGTACTATAGGGTATCAAGGACCTGGCCTAAGGGGAGAAGGAATAAGCGAGGGGGGGTGTCTTCCTTGGCTACCCCTTACCCCCTAGCAAAAATTTCAAATCTCTCCATTTCATGCTTCTTCATCACTTTATTTTGCCTAAAAAGCTGACAAGCCTTGAGCCAACTCTTCTAACAGTTTAATATACATTTATATAGCATCTTAATCTATGGAAGATTGAAAGAATTCTGCAATAAAAATTAACAAGCAAAACTGAACAGATCATCAGTTGGTTTCTCAGTGAGAGCAACACATAGAGCTTATGTTAGAAAGGAAAAAGAATATGTCAAAATTATCCCAGCTGATGGTAGCTTTCTACAAAACAATTCTCATTGCTGGCAAAATCAATAGAAAAGAAGAACAGCAAGTTGACACATGCTGAATTTTACATGAAATGAAAAATAGTACTTGTTCAAAACACCAAGTCACGTATGTATGTCCAGGAGAAAAATGTTTTGAGAATTTTCCCAACAGAGCATATAGGAAGATTGGATTAAAAAAGAACCACTTTTTCACACAAACAAGCAAAAAAACCTTAATTGCTTTATTTATTAGAATCCTGTCAAACTCTGAGGGATTTTAGGGCACATTCCTGACCAGAGGCATAATATTCTTCAGCTCCCAGTACCAAACTAAACATTCACATATCCTGGACTTTTTTTTTTTTTTGCCATTGGCTGATACAGCTACTTATTTATTTAAATACTAGCCTACAAATAAATTTAAAAAAAATAAATAAATAAAAGGAAAGATAAAGTTTGGCAAATTCGCTTGCTATTTTCAAAAAATAAAAATTTCAGTAGCAAAATGTTTCTTGGTAATAAATCCATACAAAGACCTATAAAAATACCAGCTGCTCCTGACAAAACTTTGAAGCAGAATTAACACTTCAGTACAATTTTAGCAGCTGCAACCTCTAGGCAGTAGCTGAGTTGATGACCAAAAATAGCTATTATGCATATTTGATATTAACTAAAACAGGGAGGCTTTTGGCACTATACTTGCAGTCTGAATGGAAAGTAAGATGGAATACAAAGGTCAGCTCTTCTGAAGACATGAATCACAGAATCACAGAATGGTTGAGGTTGGAAGGGAACTCTTGAAGTCTTCTGGTCCAATCCACCTGCTCAAGGATGGGCACCTAGAACCAGTTGCCCAGGAACGTGTCTAGACAGTTTTTTAATATCTCTAGGGATGAAGACTCCACAACATCCCTGGGCAACCTATTCCAGTGTTCAGTCAACATTATAATAAAAAACCTTTTCCTGATGTTCAGAGGGAATCTTCTGTGTTTCAGTGTGTCCATTGCTTCTGGTCCTGTCACTGAGCATCACTGAAAAGAGCCTGGCTCCGTCCTCTTTGTACCCTTCCTTCAGGTATTTATATATATTGATAAGATCCCCCTGAGCCTTTGCTTCCCTAGGCTGAGCAGTCCCAGCTGTCTCAGCTTCTACTGTGAGGTGCCCCAGTCCCTTAATGATCCTTGTGGCATTTTGTTGAACTCTCCAGTATGTCCCTGTCTCTTTTGTACTGGGTAGCCCAGAACTGGACTCAGTATTCTAGGTGTGGCCTCACCAGTGCTGAGTAGAGGGGAAGGATCACCTCCCTTGACCTGCTGGCAGTATTTTGCTTAATGGAGCCCAGGATATCATTCACCTTCTTTGCTTCAAGGGCACATTGCTGGCTCATGTTCAACCTCTTGTCCATGATGACACCCAAGACCCCCAATGTCCCCATCAGGAGCCATAGTTTTCTTGTCTACCAAAGTGCTTTCCAGCTGTCTGGCTCTCTGTATATACTGGTGCGCAGGGTTATTCTTCCCCAGGAAAAGTCAGTCTTGCAGGCAATGTTAGTATGAATTCAGTAGAAACAGCATTTAGCCAAAGAGTCTTAATTTAAGGTGTTCCTCTGGTGGCATTGCATTCTTTGTGGGAGTGTATTAGAGAACACTGAGACATGCTGCTGAGGATCTGCTGGTTACTGCAGAGGTAAAAATATCATGGATAAAGAAGCAGAAAGTACATTTCACACTAAGATAGCCACCTTTTTCTACATTTGAAAGGAAGAGAGGCAAATAAGCACTCTGTAAAAGTTAGTCACTGAAGGACTTGGAACTGAATATAGAAGCAGAAGTGCCACTTTTCAGCAACGCCTATTTTTAAACCAGCACCTACATTCAAAATAAGGTACACTGTGCTTGTGTCCATTCTGGAGTTCAGGCAAAATCCACTTTCTCAGTAAGTTTCTGTAATGAACAGTTTTCACCAACATATACTTTTGGCTGCACTGGAGCACTGACAATCATAACAAGTAGCAAGGAAAAGGACTATCAGGTTGTCTAGATTTTCTTCTAAATGAAGAACAAACTTCATCTGAAATTTCCATCTAGAAGCATACTTAAATTTCTTTCCATGGGAAGGAAAAAGCCAGTTATGTGTATATTTTTGGAAGATACTTATTCTTCCTTCTTCCAGCTCAAGAAATGACAGGGGGACACAGCAAGTGTGTCTTGGAAAACATAGTAATCAGCTGAATGGGTTAGCTCTTTACATAAATACTGCATTGCCATTCTGATAACATCTTCCTGTAACTCCAGCTCCTATCCAGCTCCCTGAATATATGGCACCAAGACATGTACAATCTGCAGCTCCAAGTCAGGTGACCAGAAGAATGCCAAGGTGAATATTACAGCCTCTTACAGACCCTCAAACACTGTCCTTTGCTCCTACACTTTTCTTCTCTTGCCAACCAAACCTATGCCTAGAAAAACGTCAGCGTATCCACAGAACTAAAACTGCTAAACTAAATCTAAAAATTTCCACAAAATTAAACTGCTCATGTACATAGGTTTCCATATGACTGCAGATACCTAACCTCTACTACATGCAACAGAGGGAATTTTCAGATAACAGAATTCTTTGGAGCCGTGCAAATGTCAGCAACCAGAACTGCCTTTCAGATTTTTCCTTTTACTAAGAACACGATCCAGAAAGAAGAAATTGGTGAGTTAACCTGGTAGAAAAGGTTATCAACTGTCTCATTTAATCTAGAGGAAATCAATCATTACTGCTTCTGTCAAGCTTTCTTGTCAGCATCTGCCCCTCCAACCCAGCTTGCTTTATTTTATCCCTCTCTAGTACTCCATTCAGTTATGGAGTACTAGATCCTCACATTACTTAGATTATCCGTTTCCTGTGAAAACAAATGGCAAGCTGGTACTTAGTATCTTCAAGGGGCTGGCTCTTAAAGTCTGAATGTCCATTTGCTAACAAAGAGGAGAAATGCAAGCAAATATCCCAATGGAAACTAGCAAATATTCGGCAGCAAACTAATAAAAAGATCATCTTTTACTAAGATTTCTCCTCTTCATCAACTGACATTGAATGTTTACTTTTCAGTTCACAATAGCTAAACAAGCAGAACCAAACACCCTTTTTTATCATAATGAATTCGGCTATCTAAACATCTGTTACAGACAGACAGCTTTAGAAGGGAAAAGGCTCTAAAATATTTTAAAAAGCTGAGCAAAAGAGAAAGCCCCTGGTGCAAAACAGCTTAGTTATTTTTCTTAGACTTTTTAATATACAGCACATAAAGCAATTGTTGCATCAATTTTACGGAAACTATTCTAGAAAACATTCAACCAATAAAGCAGTTTTATTGTTCAGATTCTATAATAACAATTTACTGAGACAGCAGTGAAAGAGAATCTGGCCTGCCTCCCTGATCCACTAAAGCCTTGTCAAAGAAATAAGGAAAGAAGGAAGGATGAAAACCTGAGTTTATGAAACACTTTTAATACAAATGTACATTGTTGTGTGATTAATAAGTTGTCAGCATTCCACAAAAAAAATGCCATCAACGAATTTCACAACACAAATAGGCCACACTTCCTTTCAAGGTGTAATTCTGACATGGCCACCAAAGAAACTAGTACCCAATGAATTTGCTAGCAAGGAATAGGTTAACTGAGAGTCCTGAAAACTGAAAACAGAAGTCTTACAGATGGCTTTTAAAATTTTACTTTAGGCAACTCCTCATACATAGCGAGATGTTCCTTTAACAGACTATCAAATAATATCCATCTAGCAATGTGGCCTGTGTTACTCTGAGTGCTAATGATATTACAGAGGCAGTTCCCATTCCCTGCTCTGCTACTTCACATTTTACTTGAACAAACACATTCCAGGGCAGTTACTTCTGCAAAATTCTATACCACCTATCAGTCAATACCATTACTTAAATATTATATACCAAAACCCAGTAATTTTATCAATTTGTTGCTGGGCTTTGCAGGCATGCCACATTCATCTGACTGCATATTTGGGAGAGAAAAATATATATTTAATCACTCCACAAAATTATTCATAGGAAATCAGCACAAATAAAAAACATCCTACACCTACAACATTTGAAATAAGAAATGCCAAGATGGTGGTGCATTTAATGTCCCAAAGGTTGCTGGTAGCAAAAGACGTGCATGAATAAAGAGGGAAACATGCTACAGGGAAAAGCAATAGGTTCTTTTTGTCCTTAGGCGAGTGGAATCTAATCGAGAGTCTGTGCTACTTTTGCACATTTTAGAGAACATCACCAGAGAATTTAGGTTGTAAGAGGTCTGCATAGTGCAGGAAAGAAATTAAACAGAAGTTGCTATCATACTCATGGCTAAATAAATGACTTCTCTGTCAGGGTTGACAAAGTGATAGTATAAATAACTTCCAAGGATAATTTGCTAACACTTGGCTAGTTGTCTTGATTCAGCAATTGGCACTGATAACCCAGTCTGATTCTCAGAAGAGCAATGGCACTGTTTGATTCTTAATTCCCACTGCAGAAAATTGCAACCTATTGTAAGAACTAATGATTTACCATGGTAACATATATCACCAATGTGCACATTGCAGAGTCTCACAGCGGCTATCTGTATCATTGTCTCAGAACGTGTAGACCTGTATAAAATACAGTGGAGGAAAAGGAACCAAAATGTCAGTCCAAAACATCTCAAAGAAAGCAAAACCACAAAATGAATTTGTTTATAAATCCTAATTATAGCCTTCATGGACTTACAGATAGCCTGGTGCTGGGATCTAATTGACATCTATTATATGGACAGACTTGTTGGTTGCCCTCTTACTTCTCATCATGTGCATTCAAACAGCAGCACAGTCATGGAAAAAAAGTCCTTCTGCATGTGAAAGCATGAAGATTACTACTACTGCAACTTTGATAACAACTTATTTGTCCAAAGGAGACTGCTGTCATGTAGTACCAGCTTTATGTACCTTATACACTTATTGTCACATGTTTGATTTTTGCCTTACTATTCCTAGTCACCTGTCATTCTCCCCGTTTTGAAATCTAAATCTTCCACAGCTGCTGCTGTGGCTGCTTTATCTAGCATGGCCAATAAAACTGACAGTGATAAATAGCACCCTGATGGACAGACATGCCCCTGGTAGAAGAAACCTAACAAAGGGAATCAGACTTATTTAGTGCCCTTCTTTCTGACAGCTGTCAATTCAAAAGCCCCATGTTCATATTCATTTCTGACTACCTGGCAGCAAACCTTCTGTGACTGCATGATAGCTGAATCACACCCTCTCAAAGTCATCCAACAGCAGCAGATATAAATGTTTCTATCAATACAGGATTTTCCTAGAGAAAGAGTTTTTATTAATTAACAACTACAAATAATGTGAAAAATCAGCCACCTGCTGATTTTCACAATTGCCATTTTTTCCCTCCTATTCACATTGAAGAGAAGGGTGGTCCTAAAAGGAGAGGAACAGAGGCATGAGCCAACTGTGTAACCCCATAAAGGCGCCTCCCTAGCATTGGTAGTAAGAGAACCATTTTACAGCATCCTCTGCAAGGTTTAAGGTCTCAACCACTTAACTATCACAAAGACTTTGAATTAGTGAAGAACAATATATCTGGTGACTCAGTCCAAACAGTCAGTACTGTCTCCATCCTAAATAACTGATACAACTCTGTAAAAAGGGAGACAGTGGTGACCTTCAAACTTCATTGCTAAAATTCTCAAAGCTCTGATTCATGCATAGTTCTTATTGCTGAATGTACTTTAGGGGATAAACCAGCTTGAATTTCATTTTTCAAAACCAAAAAATGCAGTCGTGTATAAAGAAAAGATATAAAACAAAGCAAAAGTTTTCACAGGCAACAAAGTTCCAATCTTATTATCCTTTTAGAATTCTTTTGTCTTCTCCTAATGTTATGGAGCTTTGAGAGGGGCAATAAGTTGTCAGCACTACCATGATCAAGGAAGGAAAATTGAACTATACAATCTCTGTATGAATACATTTGTGTGTCTATAAATAAATACATATATATTAACAAAACCCTTACCAAGGAATAAACTATACCTCACATGCTATTCACCCCATGAAAAAATAGTGGAAGAAAGGATGCAAAATAACAGATGTTAGATACTCAGCCTCTAAGATGATGAAGGTAGTGAGAAGTCTGTGTAGAATAAAATAGCATAGAACAGCAGAAGTCTGTGACATGGAATGAGAAGCAGTTACCTATTAAAACAATCAGACCTTGATGAAATAGATGGTAGATCTGATATTAAGGCTAAACTTAACACATATTTGCTGTAAGATCTAAGACTACTAGTTTTACAATTCCCAAAAGCACGGTGGATATTTTTCCAGGACAAATAGAAAGATATGCACCATGACCTGAATGGTTTTCAGACTTGAAATGACAAGGGGAGATCACCAGTGGCATCAAGGGGTTAAATTAAAGAAAGTTAATGGAATATTATAGCTGGGGTAGTAGGCATCAAAAAGGCATGAAATTTAAGAAGTTAGCGTTCCACAGCAACATTAACTTTGCTGTGTTACACAGCCTATATATCTACATAAACCATCTACATCTCACAAAGAAAAAAGAAACTCAGATGCAATTTTTGTCCAATGTAGAAAAACAAAGCCATTTTTGAATTCAGTGGAATTGAGATTAAGAATGTCTTGTAGCAAAGCATGTATTGGCATGTTCCATACAAAGAGATATGAGAAACTAGATCTGGTAGCAGAACTTAATTTGCTAAGACAAAACTTAGTGGAAATTCTATTGATAGGTTGAATACTGTTTTTTAAGGCTCCTCAAATTTATTCTTGAAACCATCATGGCCATTCACATGGTCTTTTTTTAGCTTTCTACACCAGGTGATATCCTCTACAAACATCTTTGTGAACAAAAATGTGTTAGATAAACACTTCAACAGATAATGAGAAGACAAACTTGTTGTCAAAGGAGAATATTTAGCCAATTATCCACCAACCTGGTGAAAATAAAAACATCTAAAATGAAGTGAAAGAACTCAGTTACTAATCTCTTGAGTGTTGACTACTGGAGGTAACTTTAAATGAGCATGGCACAGGCACACCTCCAAAGTAGCAGAAGTAGAACTTAAGTCTATTGTTTAGATCATATATAATACCAATGGCATGAACGGATTAAACTTTAGTAATGCCTTTGTGACAATGGTGACAACATGACATCCTACACAAATTGCTTCAAAAAGCAGTCATTAGTATTTCAGAAATTCAAGAGGAGTAAGACTATCAGAAGGACAAAGCTACAAAATAATGAGGTTATTAAAGAAAAGCTGCAATTACATGGATAAATAAAGTACAGCTGACTGAAACAAGTTTCACAGCTAATACAAAGGCATTAGCAGAAATTCTCCTATAATCTGACTATAAAGACTGGTTAAAAAAATTACAAGAGTATTTGAATACCATAAATTCCACCTGAAGGAGATTATTGCTATGCTACTGTAGTTACAGAGGGAACTAGCTTTTCAAATAAACACACAGAAACCTATTTAACAACAGGTAAACAGAATTATATGAAAGCCTTTCAAGCTATGAGGATATAAAAGTTTATAAGCAAGAGACAAAGATGAGAGGGAGAAGATGGGATTGAGAACAGAAGGAAAAAAGCCAACTTCAGCCTCTGCCACAGGAAATAATAGGCATATCCAGGTATTATACAAAATAGTAGAATTGCAATTTGCATAAAGAAATAACCATTTCTTGCCAGCTCCCTCCTTTTATCTCATTTTATTCACAACCTCCAGTTGACCTGACCTCTATTTGATTCAATGGCACTTAAATTCAAAACCCACTTCCTTACAAATTAGGTTGCCCATTACAGCATTCCTGATCATGTTTACGCAGTTGTAGAAAACTTGTACATAGGAGCTTCAGGTCATTCATTATTATATAAATATAATAAATATAAAGAATAATAACAATAATAATAAATATATTCTATAAATATAATAAATATAAAGAATAATAACAATAACAAATGCTTCATTTTTTTATTTAGATCCAAAATGAAGTAGCAGAGAAAATGTGGAGCAGAACTTGACTATTTACTGCTTGAGATATCAATAACAAAAGACGGCAACACAAATGGGGATGATGTGGTCACTGCCCACAAAACCTCATGAGCTGGTAGAGCACTCGATTTGAGCACCCATCTTTTTCTGTTGAAAACCCAGTCTGTATTTCTTCCCTTCCCTGAAAGGATTGAATCCACATCATCAAGCATGGGGGAGGAGCAGTGTCCAATGTCTCTTGCTGAGTATTTTCCATCTTTGTACAAGCTACTTAAATATTCACTGAGCCATAGAAAGGAATGACATTATAATCTACTGGCTGCAGCAATGCAGTACACTCCTGTTCCTAGTCCCTGCTCCATTAATATGAAGCACATGGTGGAGCAGAGCATTGTCAACCGACAGTACCAAGAGCTGCCCATCCATCAATGCCCTACAAGACAGTGCTTAAGCTGTGGTCTGAAGCGGCAACTGCAATGGTGAATTCAAACCGAAATCACTCGTTTCTCCATAAAGTAGTCCAACTGTAGCATATTTTATTAGATTAATGAGTATTTAAATATCTGATATGAAGCAAAACAGCACCAATATAAAATAAATGCACCCACTCCTTCAGTCATGCATAATCTAACTTGACACTTGGAAAATTTTCATTGCATGGAGAATTCAAACCCCTAATCTACTAGGTGAAAAGGGGAGCTCCACTAAATGGAAATATTTTATAAATTCAAAACAAAATCAAGAATAATGTCAAGCAATTAAGCTACTCAGAGCCATTTAGCTCCATTCTAATATAAATTTTCAATACAATTTCCATTATTCAAGGACCTCAAATAAAATAAACAATTCAGGTATAGAATACAAATAATTAAAAATCAACTTAAATTTTTAAACTGTGAAAATGCTTACACAATAATTCAAACTGATGATATATTTTATGTAAATGTAACTGCTAAAATAAGAGTTTTAATATATTCCTGGCATTAGATGCTTTATTAAAAAAAAAAAAAAAAAAAAAAAAGTAGCAACATACACAGTTTCCTCAACATTTTTTCTTTAAATTTTACTCATACACTTTAAAAAAATAGCTTTTAAAAAATAAGCAGGTGAAGTAGTTGAAGGAAAAGTCTTTCAACTTTGTTTCTTTTCCTTCTCTGGAAGTGAAAAGGGATCATCTATTCTGTAACAGTTAAAGCCACAATTGTCTTCCCTACCTCTTTTTTTCTGGTTCTGTTTTAACCTTTCCCATCCCATAACTTTTTCATTTTCTCAGTTCCTCATTTTCTTCTCCATCTACATTTATTTTATTTTATTTTATTTTATTTTATTTTTAATTGTTTTATTTTATTTTAAATTTAATTTTTATTTTCACAAAATCACAGAATCGTCTATGTTTGAAAAGACCTGGAAGATCATCTAGTCAACCCCTTAACCTAACGTTGACAGTTCCCAAATATACCAAATCCCTCAGAGGTAAGTCAACCCTATTCTTAAACACCTCCAGGGATGGGGACTCCACCACCTCCCTGGGCAGCCCATTCCAACACCTAACAACCCCTTCTGGAAAAAAATGCTTCCTAATGTCCAGTCTAAACCTTCCCTGGTGCAACTTGAGGCCATTACCTCTTGTCCTATCACTTATTACCTGGTTAAAGAGACTCATCCCCATCTCTCTGCAACCTCCTTTCAGGGAGTTGTAGAGGACGATGAGGTCTCCCCTCAGCCTCCTCTTCTCCAGACTAAACACCCCCAGTTCCCTCAGCCGCTCCCCGTACAACCTGTGCTCCAGACCCTGCACCAGCTTCGTTGCCCTTCTCTGGACACGCTCGAGTCATTCAATGTCCTTTTTGGAGTGAAGGGCCCAAAACTGAACACAGGAATCGAGGGGCGGCCTCACCAGTGCCGAGTACAGGGGTCAGATCCCTTCCCTGTCCCTGCCGGCCACGCTATTGCTGACACAAGCCAGGATGCCATTGGCCTTCTTGGCCCCCTGGGCACACTGCTGGCTCCTGTTCAGCCGGCTGTCAATCAACCCCCACAGGTCCCTCTCTGACTGGCAGCTCTCCAGCCACTTCTCCCCAAGCCTGTAGCGCTGCTGGGGGTTGTTGTGGCCCAAGGGCAGCCCCCGGCATTTGGCCTTATGGAAACTCCTCCAGTTGGCCTCAGCCCATGGCTCCAGCCTGTCCAGGTCTCTCTGCAGAGCCTCCCTGCCCTCGAGCAGATCAACACTCCCACCCAACTGGGTGTCACCTGCAAACTGACTGAGGGTGCACTCGATCCCCTCGTCTAGATCATCAATAAAGATGTTAAACAGGAGTGGCCCCAAAACCGAGCCCTGGGGGACACCACTCGTGACTGGCCACCAACTGGATTTATCTCCATTCACATCTCTTTGGGCCCGGCCATCCAGACAGTTTTTTACCCAGGAGAATGCTGTAGGAAACAGTGTCAAAGGCCTTACTAAAGTAAAGGTAAATTACATCCACAGCCTTTCCCTCATCCAATAAGCAGGTCATCCTGTCGTAGAAGGAGATCAGGTTTGTCAGGCAGGACCTGCCTTTCATAAACCCATGCTGACTGGGCCTGAGCATCTGGTTGTCCCTTATATGGCTTTTAATGGCACCCGAGATGACCTGCTCCATGACCTTCCCTGGCACCGAGGTCAGACTGACAGTTCTATAGTTTCCTGGATTGTCCTTTCTAACTTTCTTGTAGATGGGTGTCCCATTTGCCACTCTCCAGTCTATTTTATTTTATTTTTTTTATTTTATTTTATTTTTATTTTATTTTTTAAAAAAAAATATATTTTTATTTTATGTTTTATATTATTCCGTTATCCTTTTAATAGAGCTTATTATATAAATAGCCCAGAATCATTTCTGAATGAACTCTAGGGAAGAGGGAGGAGGCTGCAGGGGGAGAAAGGAAGCAATAACACGGAACTCCAAGGCTTCTAACTGAATTCTGCATGTAATCCTCTATTCAGTAAAATTCCATCATATTTTTAAAGGCCATGTCATAATAAATGGCAACTACTGCCATTTGTAGTAGCTGCAGACCTTGTAAATACAGTGTAACTTGAGTGGCCAAGTCTAGACAGTCTAAAGCACTTATGCAGAGACAACACGAATTGTAAGTTTTCAGTATAATTTTATTATATCTTATAACTTGGCTGAAGTTGTTCTTATCATTTACATCATGTTATCTTTGCCCTCTCAGATCCTGGAGGATTTTTGCTCTCCACTAAAGCACTGCTGAAGAATCTGTCTCTGCCTCCTCCCATCCCTCCCAGCCTCGGTGGGACATCTCAAGACCCTCCAAGCCATGTCTCTGTAGCTGTGTGGTCACACCTCTCAGCAGGGAGCACAACTAGGGAAGAACCATATAGTAAATATAAATGTCCAGGGCAGTCATGGAATGATTTTTAAATTAAGTTCACCGTGTTACCTATTCAGCTTTTACATTCTTTAAATAAATTAATAATAGGTTTCATATTCTGTGACGCTTTCCAGAAAATATGCAAATATTGCTCTAGGACACAGTTTGTCCTGCTCAAAAAAACCCACAAATAGAGTTGTTATTTTTAAAAAAATGACCTTGAACCCAGATAATTGATCATCACATTACTGGGCTGATTTTCCCACAGCAAGCATAAGCATCAGCCTTGTTTCCACTCGTGGGTATTACTGGGCCTCCACAGTCAATATTAAGGAATGCAAATGGAGAAAAGGATACTAAGGAGAAGAAAAATGGAAAAAAATAAAGAATTCTATTAGTTATTCTTTAATATCTTATAATAATGCTGAATTATAATAATGGTGACTATGGTGCTAGCCATTTAAAAGAAAATCCAGGAGATCAGGATCCTGATGTCCTATTTCTAACGCCTTTCAAAAAAGAGATGATAAACTTTGGGAAGATCATCTTGGCAACCTATTGCATTATTTCTAAGGTCCTAATACCATTGATATAGGAGCAAGGGAAATGACAAACCTGGAAATCTTCCCAAAGAAGCACATTTAGAGAAACATTTAATAACAGATGATTGTCCTTGCCTTCTTGCCATCGTTAATGATCCACTAATATCCCTATGGGTTCACTTGTTTTTTTAAAAAAAAAAAAAAAAAAAAATAGCCCTTACAGTTACTTTCAGAGACATTATTTCACAGGGAGCTACATCTTGTCTTTTACGTGCCTGAATTATGCCTATCTGAACCAGATTAAATCAGATTAAATGACAACCCAGGCAAGATCCAGATCTGTCCTTTAAACCTGACTTTTCAGATTTATAAATTGTTAAATGTCATATTTTTGTGTGTGTGTTCTAGAATGCCCCACCTTACACTAGGGGTACCAAAAAATCTGGACATTCTTCTGTTTCTTTATGTTTCTGGATTACCAAAAAATTCTGGCTGGGACAATTTTTCAAAAAACTTTTATTATATCCATGTCAGTGAGAGGTGGGTGGAATGGAAGCTCAATTTCAATTTGGGAAATATGCTTCTAAGGAAAATGGTGCTATTTTCAGAAATGCAGAGTTCATACTACTCACTGTGAAGTTAAATTCTGAATTGTAAGGTAAAGAAAAGCAAACAAAATAATACAATAATACATGTGCCTTGTATCCACTAGAGTATTGCAAGATTTATGTAACTGTAAAGTCAGAATTTAGAACCTATTTAATTTTTTTTTTTTTTTAAAGGTCAAGATCTAAACTGGCTATTCAGAATGACAATTCCTTTTAAAACTAATTTTGTGCACATTCATAGAAAGTATAAATATTCTGAATTATCAGAATCATTTTAGAAAGGGGACTTGACTGTCACTAGGAAAAGCTAAGCTCTTTAGTAAATGTGCAATTATAGTCAAATCAGGGAAAAAAAGATGTTGTATATGTCCTAGGAAAAAACATCTTTGAAAAAGTTACAGTACTTTATCTATAAATCAGAAGTGTAATATAATCTAAATTAACACGTAGCCTATTCCAAACAGGGCAATGCAGAATTAGTTGGGATTCAAGGAAGGATAGTAAGAACTATCCACCTGGACACAGTAATATTTATTAAAGTGAGTAATATGAGGAAGATATTTTAGGGGTTTCTCTCATGGTAACAGAGGATATCAAATAAAATAAAAATTAAGCTAATTCAAAACCTTTTTTTTTTTTTTTTTTTTCAATCTAACATTTTGAAAATCATTTACACAATAATTTATGCACATCAAAAGTTTAGAAAGGTTCAGGAACACCTGAATATTCATATAGACAACAAGAGTAGTCCAAGTAATCAGAGCTCTTGGAAACCATTTTTGCTTTTGCAAAGGATATGAAGTTAATGTTCCCAGGCTTAAGTAAATCCATCTAAAAAGCACCGACCTGTGATGAACAGGACTACAAGTTATCCTATCTTGGCTACAAGAAGTTCTTACACTTTCCAAAACAGCTTTGGGTGCTAGCTATTGTTGACAGTGGCAAGACATGGACAAACCTCAGCTCAATGCAGACTGTCAATTCGCACACTCACATTAAATTACCAATCTAAGGAATGACCTTTTTCATGAATTCTCATATATTAATCAATATGTCTTCATCTATAACCCAGAAAGGATATACTGGTATATAAACTGTTAAAGCAGGAGTGGCCACCTCTCTGAATGTGAACAGCAATAACTCTTTACAGCAAGCGTCATGCTTTTTACTAGTTCATTATTTAAAGTGGCAGCTACAAAAAAGAGAGTTCTACTCTTTTGCCACAGTCTCATCTCTACCCTCTTGCCCTACAACATATTTAAAAATGCTGGATTTTTCTTTTATTTCTCCTGGACAGTGCTCAGCCAGCACAGCAATATGGTTTAAGATTGGAATAACTACAGCAGACCAAAGTCTCTGGAAATAAAAAAAAAAAAAAAAAAACACTAAATAAAAAAAAAAATACACCTAGTCCTATATGTCTTTTCCAACTCATAGACAGCTACACACGCAGCAAGTCTCTCTGGAAGAAAGGCAACAACAGACTAATAAAAGAAACTAGAAATGGTTTTTTAAGGCTTAAAATTGAATTAAGGGAATTGCTCTCCCATTCTCCCTCACCACAAAGAGCTTATCAGAAAAAAAAAAAAAAAAAAGAAAATAAAATTAAAAAACAGATATTTCTCACCATTACCAGATTACATTGAAAATGTCCTTTTGTTTCCTAATGGCATATGCTAACATTTATATAGCCAGACAAGTAAGAAGACCCACATCTACTTAGGTTGATATAACCACCAATATGAGTATATGTGTAATAAAAATAACAGGAAAAACATATATGAACTGAAACTTAACTTTATCAAACCACTAAGCATCATGAAAAAAGAATAAAATCCAGCCCTTCACAAAAGGTAGGACAAAGACCCCCCAAGCAAACTCATTCTATAGTCAGGGAGTGTATTTTATGCCATACCAACATATTTTTAAAGCTACCTATATTCAGACGTAATCCAAAATTCACCACAATTGCAGAACCTCGTCCATTATAAGTGCTTAGTGAGAAAAAGGACAGGTAAAAAAACAATCTATCACTGTCTCTGATCACCTCTATGTTGTGACTAGTCTGTGCTAACACCTCAAATGCTGTAATAAGCACAAAATGCTTCTATAGTGCTGCAGAGTGAAACCCTTCTTTTAATATTCCTAACTCTTATTTTACTTTCCCCAAACTACAGAATTAAGTAAATGAATTCTGTAGTTTGTTCCAGTGACTCTTCCCTATTTTAACATTACAGAAATGGTGCTGCACACGTGATACCACACAAGCAACTCACTATGAGGAACTAGGAACTACTAACCTCAAAGTTTCAGGTAAACATCCTGTTTTGTTCCAACTTTCTCTGCTCTTGACCCAAGTGCCATTTTCCAGTCCTGGCTGGGAAACTGAAGCAGAGGTAGACAAATAAACAAATCTTCTAAATCAAAAATAAGAGGTAAGAGTGAGAAACACAGTGAAGAAAAATCATTGTCACACATGCGGTCCTTGTGTATAACAGTATATAACAGTATTTCTTAGTTTTGTTTAAACAAAATTCAGAAATTCACAAGATCATACTAGGACTAAAGACTAGGACTCCAGAAGTCATCTGTTTAGCTCCCTACTCAAACTACTTATGCCAATCCTGACATATTTTTGGTTTACAGACTGATTATAAAAGATATGCACTAGTAGAGGCCACACCACCTCAAAGGCAATGCAATTCAGTTACACTAGGGAAACAAATTTTCCAGTGCTACAGTGTAAACTCATTATTATTACAATCCATCAGAAATACAGAACAGAATTTATTCTTTTCCTCTTACAGGTCTTCGTTTGTGACCTCAGTCTCCTTTGTCTTCTCTTCAAGTCAAACAATGCTGTCTTAGCTACTCTTTCCCCCAAAATCATGTTCCTTTGACCTCTGACCATTCTCATTCTCTCCACCAGTTTCCCCCCAGCTGGTCAACATCTTTCAGTATCCAAATACATGCTGTGTGCTACCTAATGCCTTACAATTGCAGAACAGAAAAGGATTACATAGCTCATTCTGAGGCTATATTCCCATATATACATTTTAGCTTAACACGTTCAAGTCTCGTAATGGCAGGATGTTAATTCCTCTTTGGTTTATGAGCCCCAGATGATCTTTTTGAAGGGATAATGATGCCTTTGGGTCTCCTGTGGCAACTGTGAGTGACATTAGGCAATGGGTTTAAAAATTGTAAAGAAAATAACAGACATACATGTGTACAGACACACAGAGACATATGTATATAAGTAGATCCATATATTATAATACACACAAAAACAGAAACTAGGCAATGTTCCATGTTCACCAATTTCAGAAAGAGAAATCTTCTCAGTATACTGTACTGACCCTGCACTTGGGAAGTGGTTTGGGGGACAGGGGTACTAGCTTTTCAGAAGGGTATTTACCACAGTACACTTCTCTCTATTTCCAAGAAATAGTTGGCTAAATATTTCAACACTTAGTTTTGTAATGTCCATGGTATATGAAGAACCTTTTCTGTTTGCCATACTTATAACAGCATCATGTGCAAATTATATAAGCTCCAAGCACAGCCTACAATCACACCCAAGGCCAATTTCATCTTCTAAAGCAGACTTAAAAATGAAATTTGGCATTCTCCTATTTTAATCTGTTCACTGACACTGATTAATTTATTTGCTTTGAAGACTCCAGAAAACACACTTGTAATTGAGTAATGTAATAAATATCTCTGTAATTCTGAGATTATATCCTTTTCTGAGGTTGCAGTTATTTCATGGTGACACCCTTACGGATTCCCTGTAAAGGTGTTATTAAAAATGTTACCTGATGCATACTAACTGCATCTGTAAGATACATTGCCTTCTAGAAATATAGACAGAAAGTCCATGACTTCTAACATATTATCATTTCTACTCTGTACAGTATTCATATTTTAATATATTCTAGACATAAATAAACTTTATGCATAAATAAGAAAATTTGTGTTGCATTTGGAGCAAATATTGTCTTATTATTTCCTTCTAGTTTTAACAGAAATATGATCATTTTCTTTTGTTCTGAAAGGACTACCTGATGCTATCAATGTTTACTTTAACAGAATGTTCCATAAATCATTCATAATAAAGCTGAGGAAATTACAGAACTTTCAAGTATAAAATGCAAGTTTAGCAACACTGTGCATTGAATGTTAAGATATCAGTCAAGTACATCTTCATACTAACTCAAGAAATAAGTGAAGGAAATGGATTCTTTTCTGATACGGATGAACCGTAGATCAGTATTATACCAGCCACTCCAAAGTTTTAATACATTTTTTCCCATATCTACGCTATCTAGCTCTGTTCACTGAATCAACCTCTAAAGGAGAAATGTCAAATTAAAATCTAGTGAGGAAAACAAATAAATTTACATACTGTTTACATAGCAGTATATTCACCTGGATATTGCATGACTTAAAGTAGTGCTCTTGGATGCCAGCAACAAAGAACTTCCAGCAGGCACCAGGGAAACTCATAATCATGAAGTCATCTTAGATAATGATAATAAAAATATAGTTAAACAGACTTTGTTCCACAATGATACAGACTAAATCACAAAAAGAAAAATGGAAATACTGAGTACAAGATTACAGTGCAGTCATTATTTGCAGACAATACAGAGGAATTAGCAGTGAGATAGTCAAAATGTCATAGTGATAGCATTAAAGGTAATTAAGACCTTCCATGATGCTGCGTGCATTTTTGAAATGTCACATACAAACAAGAGAGATGTATGGGAGTTCATTCTTTATTTTTATGTAGTCCATGTCTCAAGCAATATTTAATAACTTTGTTAATGATGACAGTAGGCCTGTATAATTAAAGGTGTATTTCTCTGTCCCATTAGACCCCTGAAGCTGTTGGCCCCAGATTCAGACAGTGTGGACATTTTGGTCTGATGAGACAAGACACCTTAAAACATTCTTAGGTTGGGATTTATGGGTAGAAGTCTAACTAGCTAAAAGTTAGAAGGCAAAGATTTAATTTACATTTAAAAGATGTCTGATAGCCTTTAAAATAACATCTAACCCATTTACTTTTTTTTTTTTTTAATGGTGAACATGTTAAGTAACTTTATCTGAGCACAGAAATAAAAGCTGGACACAGACATCTCACAGGTTTTCTTTCTGTGCTGTGGGGCTGTTTTTACCTATTCCTGATTGATATCTAGAAATCCTCATATATGAACTTAGTCATTTAAAAACGTATTTTTCTCTCTTTATTCTTTGCTTCATAAATGCAAAAAGAAGGAAACAAAAATAAATAACGAAGGTGATAAAACTACGAAAAAATAATTCAGTATAGTTAAGATGCCTAACTCATCTTCCAATAAGTATTATTTTTATGCTTAAAGGGTATAAGGTTGGTTAAATATTTGACACAATCCCATTTTCAGTTTTTTAAAACAATGTTATGGAAACCATAGGATTTATCTTGGTTTAAGATTATGGTACTAATACATATTTCAGTAATGACTTCAATCCATTTCTTTCCAAGGGATAGCTCTTGTCAAATATCTGCTGAACCTTGCAGAGCATCTGCCTACAGGTCTATTGCCACTTACCACAAAACCTGAATTACTACTGAAACAACACTAGAAGACACTACTTCTTGATACATCTGCACAAGTAAAGCAAAATAGGACATCATTATTAAGGTTGATGCTCCTTCTAGAGGTTCCTTTGACATTTGGGTTCTTTTTTAACCTCACTCATAAACTTCAGAATGTGAAACCTTCTTTCTGGACATAGCTGAGATTAACACAGTGAATTATTAATAATGTGATGGTCATCTTACTATATTTGCAATTCTATTATGCATAACAGAAAACAGTCAGTAGGACCAGGAAAGGCAAACTACACTCATACAGTAGCTACTCATCCAGCTGTTTGCTAGTTTAAGAAAATAAAACTTTAGAGAAATCACAGAAATCTGCTTAAAGCAATAATATTTTTTTATGCTTAAAAATAATGTTTACTAGAAAATACTTACAGAACTCAGTCCTGTTTCATAAACTGTTTACCGTAAATCTGAAGCAGGTATACTCTATCAACATAAAATATTAAAGTTTAAAAGCTGGCCTTAAGTGCAAAAATTATTCCATCAAATACTGCATTTCTGGATTCTGGACCTTATTGCAGACATCTGGACTAGCATACCATGAAGCCAAACAGAATTTCAGAGCTGACACACACTGGATTATGCTCAGGCTATTGAAACAGCAGAAACACCTGTGCTTACCATCGTTCCACACCCATAAATCACTCAGCTGAAAGGAAAGTCTTTGCAATCCCTTTTAAGTATACAGGCACAAGTGGCCAAACTTATACATATACTTCAGACTTTTTCCTACAGCCAGAACTTTCAGTTTTCTTAAGCATTGCTTGAGTTTGGAAAGAAATTGGGCCTCATGGGCCTTCATTTTCTCCAGAATATTTTTCCAGAATTTATTTTCTTTTGATTTTATGCAGTATAACATCTTGGTAGTTGTAAAACCTTTCTATCTCTTTCATTCATGTAACCAGTATTTAAATAGGGGCATTTCTTTCTCTTTTCTCCAAAGCTGCTAAAATCTGACAGTTCTCCTGCCTCCCCTTGGAAAAGACAAGACCCACTAAATGAATTCTGACTGGACATCTACTGAGTCCAAATGAAAGATCAGTTCTTCATCTCCAAGCTAGTGTGGCCACAGCTGAGAAGCAATGTGATTTTTTTTTTTTTCTTTAACACTGCCCTCATCATCCAGATTCATTATACAGTAACAAAGTTGCAGGATATTTAGAACAAAAGACTTTGTTTGTTTATGAACTAGAATACTGCTTTGACAGTATAGTAGGTCAAACTTTGTCCAAGCTTATGCCTGGTGCAAGCTTTTGACCAAGACATTACACACAGCATGCCTATATCTCCCATCTTTGCTTCTGAACACCGACTAATTCAAAAAGCACAGCTCATTTCTGATATTTCAGAGTGGTTTGGTCTTAGCCAAATATAATCCTTCGGCTCTGATGGGCCAGCCGGCAGAAATCCCCGGCCCACCCCTGCTCTGTGACTAAGGGATCCTGAATCACTGCTGGGAGGGCTGACAGCAGACAGCAGCCACACCAGAAAGAGTGAATCGCTACACTGGAAGAGCGAGCTGCCTACTAATAAAAACAACATTTGTTTTCTTTCTCTTGTGACAGCTGCCAGTGTATAAATCTAAGTATTTTACACTTCTTTTTTCAACTAAATTAAGCCAGACAGGTGCCTCATACACCATGGGAACTGCAGAACAAATCCAGACAAACAGCAGTAGAAGCTAGTCTTTCAAAAGGTACAATACAAAGGGGCAACAATAAAAAAAAATATTTTTTAAAGCATGCTTTAACAGTGAATTCTCTAGAGGAGCTCCCTATCCTGGTTACACATCAGATGGTAGACTCTGTAACTACTGAATTGCAAAATAGTGCATTTTTTTCTTAGTCTTCATGGTTTTAGGTGGCAATCCATTACATCTTTATCACATTTCTATATAGTGAAAAACACATATTTTGTGGGTGCCAATGATAGCACACAAGTCTCACTAGAGTTTTAGGATAAATTATTTCTCTCCCTTTATTGCAGAGGTCTGTGACATTGACTCAGTTTTGTTAATAGGATCTTAAATTCTACTGTCCCTTAAGAAAGAAATGCATCTAGCTACTTCCAGCTCAGCAATAAATTTCAAAACATCTTACAAACTGCTATGAGTTACAGTAATCTTAAAAACAACAAGGTAAATATTTCAGAATGGTTCCTAAAGTGCATGACTGCTTCCTCACCTGAAATGCAACCTGTCAGTCAGTGTACAAGGGAAGAGTAAGCCATGAAAACCTTTCAGAAGCTAGAAATTTATTTATAGGAGATGCTTGGAATGCTCATGTCTCACCACCCATGTAAGAAACCTCTGACCCTACTGTTAATATGCTGCTTCTTTGATTTTTCCATGCTGCCTTGCACCTCACATTAGTCATCTGCATCAGAGTAAAATGAATGCAAACAATTGTTATGGTCTGATCTGCTACACCTATTTTGGACAAGCATAAGTGGCTATACAAAGCATTGAAGCCTTGGAGAAGGATGCACTACATACATCTCAAGTCAAAGGGGTCTGGGCAGCTAATTTCAAGGTCCGTTTTCAAAACACAAGCATGATTCAACCCCTAAACATCATGAGTAACCTGAAGAAACTTCTAAGAGAGCGTATCTTGTCTGCCTACAAATGATTGCATAAACTAAGTTGAAAATTAATAGAACAAGAAAAACCATGTCAGTTTTGCTTGTATGTGTACACAGGTTATAATAGTGTATCTTGTTATTAATGCTTTTTTAATCTATATATAAACAGGTATCTCCTGCCTGTGGTAACACTTTTAATCTTTACCCACAGTAGCTGGTCTACTAAACAACATATATTGTAGTTTTCATTAAAATATCGCCTCTGCTCCTACTGCGATCTGTCTACAGCTTAAACCTTGGTTCCTTTGTGGTCAGCCTCTCTCAGGGGAAGATAACACAGCTTTCAAACAAAGACAGACTCCTTACCTCTGGAAAACATATCTGCCTGGTAAAAGGGACAGAGGTGCACAGAACCCATCCTACTTTTAGGTGTTGAACTGCAGAATCTAATCTTCAGTGCTACATTCAGAGAAGATGGGTGAGCACCTCTACTCTGCATGGAGTGTACAGTGACACTGGTATGATGAACCTAACTACAGAATCTCGCTTCATTTTCTGAAGTTTGGCAGCATGAATTCTCTTCCTTTTCTCTTCCCATCATGTTATCTCAGGGCACGATTTGATTTTTGTTTGGGTTTTTTTGTCTCAGAAATGCATTCCCATATCAGCGTAAAACACCTCATCAAAGAAACACCTCAAGACATCTGGGCCATCTTAAGACCTAGGGTTTCTTATAAAAATTATCAGTACCCAACCACCTTGATAAATCTTCTACCAGACAAGCTCCTACCCTGAGGCACTGGGAGCCTAAAAATTTCCCATCTCTTGTTTGAAATGATTAATTACTAAGGTGAATGTAGGCAGCAGTTGTTAAAATGGGAACTGCCATAAGAGTGGGTTAACTTTTGCTTAATCTCAGAATTGCCTTTGGAACCTCAAAAAAAGATCCTCAAAAGTGGACCTTTGACAGCCAACTACAGGGTCTTCATAGATGTCAACACAGTCATTTTTATGGTAGAAAGCAAGCTAATAAAATTCTAGCTTCTGTTCAACATACACCAGATCTACCATGACAAAAAAAAACAAACCAGCTAAGTCAGTTAATCATTGATGAACTAGCAGCTCTACTTTGGAGCTAGGAGGATGGTGAGGTAAGGGGCAAGCAGAAGGTCAGATCTACCTGTGTTTCTGCCTGCTGATGGGAGAGCACATAATAGGTGACAGCAGAAGAAGCAGGTACAGATGAGGACTGCTTACTGCTTGTACTGCCTGGAGGAAGGAGGGTCTGCTCTCGAAAGACAGACCCAAGAAGAAGTGTGAAGAGATGAAACATGAAAAGGGATCAAGGCATTTTTTTTTTTTTTAAATTAGGATCAGCAAGACTCCAGGCAGCAGTAATGATGCCAGGACTTTTTCTATCATCAGACTATAAATCAGTGCCTGGTAGGCTAATGGCTAAAATATGTCTCAAAGAGATGTTATCCGCACAGAACCCGGAGACTGCCAAGAGAAAGGCAATATCTGGCATATAGGTAATGGCTCTGTTGTAAAAGATAGGCTTCTTATGCATACTCTTCTGATGCAGAGCTTTGCAGGGATTTTGGTCAGCTGGGAAAAGATGGGTTTTAATCTTTACTTCCATGCCCTGAGGGTTTCTGGAATTGGGTTCTGTTGAACTGCCTCAGAAATCCTCTTTGCACAGAAAACCTTAGCTCTAACCAAGGAGTGCTTGGATTTAGGGATAGATGAATTAAACCTTTCCAATATATATTTTAACTGCTTTCTGCAGGTCAGCAGGTGGGGCAGCCTGCCACAGAGGTAGGTCACAGGCCACTCTCTCCTATACAGAGAAAATATTTTTCAGAAGAGTGAAAAGGAAATAGCATGATAATAACAAGGAGCTTCACTTGGTGGTCCTCACTCTAGATACAAGGAAAATGGCTTCCAGAAACCTCAGAACAGCGTGAAAAAAACCTTGAAAGCGATTACCTGCTGAGCCTGTTTGAAGCAGAATTATCCATTAGCTTGAACTTCAGCCTCCTTTACATTAACTCCTATGCCAAAACAGATCTAGGAGCTGTCACCATATGCTGAGAGTATTCATTTATTTATGCATTACTTCTTCCTTCTACTGACAGAGATGCCACTGCAATTTGGAGAACTCAAGAGTTTTTATTTTCTTTCTTTTCCTGCCATATATTAAACTAAAACTGATAGTCCAGAACTCAGCAGCCTGGGTTGTGGATGCTTCTCTTATTAAAGCAGGCTCTGTAATGACAAAAAAACAAGAATCTGAATTTCACTTACAGAGTTTTCCATGTATCCAGATTAAATGCCTGTTGTTAAATATATTTGTGCACCATGGAAGCAAATTTTAAAGAGGAGTACACTGCAATTTTTAATAAAAGATGATTTAAACTCTTCCTATCCCTCTCACTACCACAGATACACACATATATTGTGAGTATTTGGGCTCACATTTTTGAAAAGTAATATCAGCCATACATTCATAGAAGAGGACAATAACTAGACAGAGGTAGATAATGCAGCAACAGAAATATTTTTAACTGTCAGTCTCCTTTATAAGGCTCTGGTAAAACCTTATTCCCAATAGTGTGTACAACCCTCATCTCCCTGGGGCCATAAAAATTAATTCGGTCTGGAACAGATACAGGAAAGGATTTCTAAGATGATCAGGGAAGCAGAGAGCTGATTTTAGTAAAGAAGACTAAAAGAAGAGTAGCTCATACACCCACCCAGAGAAATGAAGGCTGAGAGTGGATATTAATCTGTTAATACATCAAAAGTAAGAAGAAGGGAGGGAAAAGGGACTATTCAAACTTAGAGAAAATGTTGATGTAAAAGCAAATTGTTATAAAGTGACCATGAATAAATTTCAGCCAGAGGTGAGAAGAAGGTTTCTAAACATCAAAGGAACAGAGCTTTGAAAGGTTCTTTCAGTGAGAGCAGAGAGGGAAAACACCTTAATTAAGCATAAGATGGAACTCGATAGAATTGTGCAGTAATAGCAGCAAGTTAGATATATTAAATGACACAGTCCCTTCTGTTCTATATCCCCTTTTCTTCTGGACAGAAGCTGAGAATATTTGTAGATATTTGTAGATAAGATGTAGAAGAATTAAGGTAAACTTCCAATATGCACAACTCTTTTTCACTCCCGCGAGAGCAGCAACTCACATTGCCTTCAGAAGAAATCATGATGCAAACTACAAAATACAAATAATTGCTATTATTCAAGTATACCCAGATTAAGTCCCAGATTAATTGCAAGATTAATGCAAAGGATGGAATTTCTAAGGGACTATAGAGTTTTAGCTCTTGGAGTTACTTTTTGTATTATCGTCTAAAGACATGAGTAAACTCTTCAAACTGAAGTGATAAAAGATTTCTGTTTGATTCAGCCTTGTAGGATGGATGGGCAGCTGGTCAATAATCCATTCTTGCATTTGATTTAATGTATTTATTTTCAAATGCTGCACTGCTGAAGTTGGTTAAAACATGTTCCAACATCAGTGAACCACTGATAATCCTTAGGTAACCAGGGACTACTTATATATCCAATTAGAAAGACAGATTTAAATAAGACCTCTAGAGATAACAAGTATTTAGGGGGAAAGGTATATTGTTATCTTCAGTTTGAAAATGAATAAAAAACAAGAAAATAAACTAAACATATCCTTTCTGAAGGATTTAGAGGGATGAGCCTGCTCTGAAAAAAATAACTTTTATATTTGTTCTATCATCATTTGGAAAAGAAAGACAAGAGCCACTGATTTGCAAATATACACAGATGGGGAAAAAAATTACAAAAGATCTGTCAGGATCAGAGCACAGGCATGTTTATTCCAAGGCACTAAGCAAATTTTCCTTCAGAAGCTTCAGCAGCAGAGTTTGAAACATTTCACTGGCTTGGTTTGGGCATTTGCTTTGCTTTTGAAGAAGCTCAGTTATCAGTTCTTAGTTTCATCTTGATTAAAACGATAAGTGGGAATAGTGAAAGTATCTCAGGGATGCAGCAAGATGGACACTGATGTAACAGGAACAACAGTAGCTGCTACTTCTGAAAAAAAAGATCAGTTCTCCTTAATGACTTTCAAGAACGGATATGTTCTCTCTTTTGGAGGGAGGGGGGTGTCTAGAGAGTGAGGGGGAAGGGGAGGAGTTAAAAAGGTCCAGACCCTGGTCACCTACAAAGTTAAACTTTGGAAAGTTGAGCAAAAGATATTCCTTCTGGAAAAACGGAGAGTCAACATCAAAGGGTATGAACTGCTTTCTGCAAACAGCTGGAAATTCCACCTTCCACATTTCTTAGTATAAAAGCATCCTACAATGCTGAGTATGGCCTCAATTTCTCCCTTTGACATCTCTCTGAAACAATGAGTATTTTGGTCTGAATGTCAAATTTCCAGTTTGAGAAGGGAGTCATTTATTGGAGTGAGATGTGCAGAGCAAACATTCTGGGAAGCTCTTTTGACCAAATTTCTACTCTGAAAATGTTTGTAATTGAGGGGGCTAGGGTTTAATGTCCCTAGAAGTCCCTTCTGAAGTCTCTGTTCCTTATTAACCACTTATTCCTTTCTATGAGTATGTGTACTTTTTTGTTTCCATTAATTATTTCCCCTGTGAGTTTTTAATCTCTCCTACTGAAATATTTTAATAAAAGTTAAATTAAAAAGGGATTTGAGGGAAAGCTATTAAGATTTGGAATTTTCACTGCCACAGTGTAAGGATATAGTTGGGTTTTTTTGGCTCTCTTCTCACTTTTGTTAGTTATAGAAACTTTAAATGCCCACCCAGTAAGATGTTACATTATTAATCACCTGGGTATGGAAAATGCAGTTTCACTCAAATAATGCATGCCAGCCATCTGTCCAAAACAGCAAAGCAGCCACCTCATCAGCTACTTATAAAGGAATTAGGAAATTGAGAACAAACTATGCTCCAGTGAATGAAGGGGTAAACAAGAAATAATCAAACCTAGACTCTCTTTCAGTCTCTGCCTCTGACTCACTCTTAGATTTCAGACAAGTCCCTTGACCTCTCTAGCCTTCAGTTTCTTCATCTATAAAGTAGAAATAACACGTTTTTTGTGAGATATGTGGAAACACATGGGTAAAAAGCATGTTGGCACAATTACCATAGCAGTTACTGATTGAATATGATGCCACTGGATCCTTGTAGTACTGTAACATTTACATTCTTCCATGAACACTACAAATAAAACCAAAGTTCACAAGCCAGTTTGAACAAGAAAATGGAAACAACTCAGGAATTTGCATACAGCTGTTTTTCTTCCAACAAGTACAGTATGCTGATATAAGCTGGTAAATTTTCAGATGCAGTCATTAGTTTGTATTCAAAACTTCCTCCTTTCAGTGTCTTTCTCATTACATGTTCCTGACAGAAGTGTGAAGTAGATAATCTTTAGTATACAAAACCATGTAAATAAAACATCCTATCCTATTAATACCTAGGATACTTAGCTTACAGTGCTCTGCAGCTTGCAGGTTTAACACTAGGCATGAAGTTGGGCAGAAACAGCTTTTAGATTAAAATGGATTAAAATTTCCTACCATAGAAATAAAAATCTTTCTGAGATTTTTTTTTTAAATAGTAATTAGACATTAAGACCCCAAAAGAAACAAGGCAACTTGGCAGTGAAGACACTCTGCTTTGAGAAAGAAGGTTCCAATCCAACTGCTACACCCTTCCCCTTTTTTTTTTTTTTTTAATTCGAGAAGGAATCTGAATTTGGGCCACGTATGTTCCAGATCAGTGCTTGGGCCATGAAGCAGCTGATAATTTGGAGGCTGGTTAGTCATTGGTTCAAGCAGAAATTCCAACCAGAATATAATGGTTTTGTCAAACACAGTGGGCACTTGGAAAAATATTCTTAATTAATCAGTCATTTCTGTCAATAAAAGCCTAACTTTTGAAAAACTCTTGCCTGTCTCTAACCAGTCAATATGGTTAATCCTCACAACATCAATGTAGCAATGTATTCACTGACAGCCAGGTATCTGTGTGAACATTTTCACATATCCACCTACTAGTAAAGAGAAAAAAACACTGTTTGTAGCACCAGTATTATAGTTTCATCTTTCTTGATGCCACAGCCTTATACAGTGTATGGTCTCCTAGTATAATCCTGTTTTCCTTGATTTGCCTTCAATTAGAACAAGGAAAGATATTTATAAGTCTGTATCAAGTGGTTTTTGGCTATTTTCTGGAAAGGGTCAAAATTACTTATTAAAATAATTTCAGCATGAAACAGTCAGTCTTTCATACTGAACTGGTTGCATTTGTAAATATATATTTTTGAACTGTCAAAACTTTATCCAAAGAAAATATTTTTTTTTTTATCACAAGGAACAAACAGAAAATAAAGTGTAAAAAAAAAGTCTATTTCACCAACAAAACTGAAAACTTTTCTTTTTGAACTCATGAGAAGTCATATTCCTTTTTTTGTTCTGTCAAGGACCCTAGAAGTCATACATCTTTTATGTCCCACGTACTCAGTATTTCCTTTAGAAGATCTCATCTTTGTCTTTTCCAGATTTTGAAGGTTCTCTTCCTTTTTGCCATTTACCTTAGATATGACATATCACATCTACAATCATAAATATAACTATCATCCTCCTGCAGACTGTTCAAGGATTTACCTTAATTCTCTAGACCTATCTTATGCAATTCTAAATTCTAAATCTTGTCTATCTGATATAATAACTGGTTTCGTATCAAGTATAACATGGCTATAAAAGATCAAACAACATTTTTCTGCAAACCCTCATCACTATATTATCTATCAACAGCCATGGGTACTGTCATCCTACACTATCTTATGTTGAGTATAAATAATCATCTTCAAAGTGAATCTCTTCAGTCCCGATGTTGACATCATTGCTATATATTGCAGGTTCTCCCCGCATAACAGAATCATAGAATCATAGAATGGTTTGGGTTGGAAGGGACCTCAAAGATTGTCGAGTTCCAACCCTCCCACTAAGGCAGGGACACCTCCCACTAGATCAGGTTGCTCATCAAACCTGGCTCCAGGGATGGAGCATGTACAACGTCCTTGGGCAACCTGTTCATTGCCTCACAAACCTCACAGTAAAATACTTCTTCCTTATATTTAGTCTAAATGTCCCCTCCCTCAGCTTCCACCCATTACCCCTTATCCTATCATTACAGTCCCTTGTAAAAAGTCCCCCCCAGCCTTCTTGTAAGCGTCCTTCAGGTACTGGAAGGCCACTATGAGGTCTCCCTGGAGCCTTCTCTTTTTCAGGCTGAACAAGCCCAACTCTCACAGCCTGTCCTCATAGGAGAGATGTTCCAGCCCTCTGATCATCTTGGTAGCCCTGGATGCCTTGGTAGCCCAACTCCTCTGGATTTGTTCAAACAGTTCTATATCCTTCTTGTATTGGGGGCTCCAGAGCTGGACACAGTATTCCAGGTGGGGTTTCACAAGGGCAGAGTAAAGGGCAGAATCACCTCCCTCAACCTACTGACCACACTTCTTTTGAAGTAGTCCAGAATCTTGTTGGCTTTTTGGGCTGCAGGCACACACTGTTGGCTCATGTTGATTTTATCATCCAACAACACGCCCAAGTCCTTCTCCCCAGGACTGTTCTCAATCCACTCATTACCCAGCCTGTATCTGTGCTTGGGATTGCGCCGGCACAGGTGTATGACCTTGCACCTGGCCTTGTTAAACTTCATGAGGTTGGCCTGGGCCCACCTCTCCAGCCTGTCTAGGTCTCCCTTTCCTCCAGTGTGTCAACCACACCACACAGCTTAGTGTCGTCAGCAAACTTGCTGGGGGTGCACTCCATGCTACTATCCATATCGCCAACAAAGATATTAAACAGTACCTGTCCCAGTACCTATCCTTGAGGGACACCGCTTGTCACCGTTCTCCACTTGGACATTGAACCATTGACCGCAACTCTTTGAGTGCGGCCTTCCAACTAATTCCTTATCCACCGAGTGGTCCATCTATCAAATCCATGTCTTTCCAACTTGGAGACCAGGATGTCATGCAGAACAGTGTGAAAGGCCTTGCACAAGTCCAGGTAAATGACATCAGTTGCTCTTCCTTTATCTAATTATGCTGTCACTCCATCATAAAAGGCCACTCAATTTGTCAGGCAGGATTTTCCCTTGATGAAGCCATGTTGATTTCCACCAATCACCTCCACATTATCCATGTGCTCTAGTAGAGCCTTCAGGAGGATCTGCTCCATGATCTTGCCAGGCACAGAGGTAAGACAGACTGGCCTGTAGTTGCCTGAATCTTCCTTTTTTCCCTTTTTAAAAACGGGGGCAATATTTCCCCTTTTCCAGTCAGTAGGCACTTCACTAGACTGTCATGACCTCTCAAATATGATGGAGAGTGGCCTAGCAACTTATCCTGGTTCAGCTAGGACAGGGTTAAGTTTCCCCAGCAGAGAGGGATAAGGGATCTCCAGGCGGGTTATTCATACCATGCTGATGTCAGGTCCTGCGAGGCAACACGGGAAGCTTCCCTTTGTGGCTTTGGTGGCAAGGAGCATGCAAGCGAGCTGTCTGTAACCATTTGCGGAATTCCTCCGTATATCTTCTGTCTTGTTTACTGTTATTACTGTTTATTGTTGTTATCATTGCTACTGTTGTTCATATTGTTTATTACACTGTTGTATTAAATTTCTTCTTATTTTAACCTGGAGTTTGTGCCCTACTTGTGTCCAAGGGTGGGGGAGGGACAATGGCAACGTGGTCTCCGGTCCCGGCAGGGCCTAAACCAACACACAACTTCATCTGCCAGTTTCTTCAGGATCTGTGGATGGATCTCATCAGACCCCATAGACTTGTATACATATTTAACTATAGAGAGGCAACACATCCATCTCCAAGCTCCCACCAAAGTTCAAATGCTGCAGACCTTTCCTGTAGCTTTTACCCTATACCTAGTTAGTAATCATGCCTGTTTATCATTTCTCCTGATTCTCACATCTCTGAATCAGTTTCTCAGCTTTGCCATCTACTGCATCGTATGTCAGGTATTTACTCTCTCCCTCTCCAAGCTCTTCATAACTTAGTTCAATGCTCACAATTATCTCATATTCAGTTTCATTTCCTGTTATATTTTTCCCTCTTATGAAGGATTTACTGAGTCACCCAAGAAACTCCTTCATTATTTTCTTCCAAATTGCTCCTAAAGTCTTTCCTTTGATGTGTCACTGGGCTGTTGGTGCACTAAAGCCACAATCTATCATGCTGAATAACACTCATGTGTGGTGATTAATTTTAGCTTTACTTGGCATCCCTGGTATTCTGCAAAGATAATAAAGTGACAAAGATAAGATAGGTTTATGTTCACAATAAATAAATCAGCAAATCCACACCTATCTTTGTATAATTTTGTATAAGTCTAGTGGCAGAACATACAGGAGGCTAAAGGAAGGCAGAAATAGTCTTTTGCTTTCAACTGCAAAATTTCATCCCAAATTTGACAGAGGACTATTGATAATTACACATGCATACATGGTTGGCTTCTTTTCCCAGCCTTGTAAAGCAACACAAGATGTCACCAGGCTATCGATATTCAATTACTGGCATTCTCTGGGAGACTCCCAGGATGAAAGTAGTGCCAAAATTGGTTAAGCTCTCCTTAACACTGTGCATGTTAATGCTGTTAGAGAGATGTCTTTGAGAAGAAAATATTAGAACATGCAGCAAATTCTAAAACTGTCCAGCAAAGGTGGGTTTATTTTCTGTGTGCTTCATTTACAGCAGACACCTCTAACAGTGGCCAAAAAGAAACAGCATGATTTGGCTCCAGCACATGGATGTGGCTAAAGTGAGATGTCATTTTTGTAGTGCCTTCCTTTTCTGTGAGCAGTATATATTCCTTATTGTTCCCTTTGATTTTATATGAGTTAGCCTTCAGCAACAGAACAATGGAGTTGACTCTAAAGTAAGAAAAATATAAACCAACAACTACAAAAATTGTTTCCCATTCATCTGAGAGCATGTTGGCAGAAAAGTGGTGTTGCTTCAGCTGACAGGGCCTCCCAGAAGGTTCAAGATAACTGGCAAAAAACAGTGGATAAGAGCTGTCAAAAGAAATAGAATAGTGGACAATAAGTAGTATCAAGCAGACCGTAGACGAGTCAACAGAAATTGGAGAATATTTTAAGATTAATACATCTAACTGAGAGCTGAGTGGATCACAATGCTTACCTTCTCTGTGAGAAGGACAAAAAAGGAAAACTACTTTGCCAGCTGTGTGGTAATCTTGAGATGTATAGTCCAAGTAATAACAGACAAAAAAATGTTGGATTTTGATGATGTAGCAAATTACTTGAAAGAATTATTATAGCACTATCTGACAAAGCCTACAGTATGTGCATCAAGGTTTATGAATTATACCATATGTAAGTTAGATCCATCAACACAACCTCTATCGTTTTCCATCAACATTCTCCAGAAATACAGGAAATCCTTTCCATAGCTATTCATTAAGAAAGAACAACCAATGACAAAATTGGGAAAAGTAATTATATCTTTCCAAACAGCTAGTAAATCATCTGATGGCGACAACACAATAAAAGAATTAAAAAATTTTAAATGCAAACACACAAAAAATTGTACACCACACATAAAAGTTAAATCCACCCTGCAGAAATTTATTTTGGAAAAAGCCAGGAAAATTCCATAGCAAAATATAAAGGCAACAAACTTTTGCATTTGAAAATGTAAAGGCATATTCCTTCCAAATAACATTAATCCAGAAACCTTCCCTAAAATACTCATTATTTCATTTTCGGAAATCAGTATGCTTTAGCTTTCTGACGCCTACACATTTTTTCATACATAACTTCACAGTATTCATCTACCAACTCAACCTTACCCTAATCACAGCCAATGCAAATATTTAACTAACATCAAAATAGTAATAATGTTCTTGAACTCAGAAGACCAAAGACACTTATTGTGGGATATCTGCAATGCATACCTCAGAGGAGGAGGAAAGCAAGGCAGTTTAAATAAATTAAAGCCAAGAAGCAGCAAGATGTTGTCACCATAGCAGAGAGTTCTTTATACTCTTCTAAAGTCTAATACCACAGCTCTTCTTTGTGTCAATGGTAACATGTATCTGCACTTACTTGAAACATCATCACCTCACATAAAGTCCACAAATCCATTCCACCAGGTACTTGTGCCTGTTTGCAGCTGTAGAGTGAAAATCACATTTGTCAGTCACAGACAGCAACAAAATGACCATCCTAGGCAATTCTCCAGGTAAAACAAATCTCCATAGCCAGAATAATTCAGTTCTGCTTTCCTACTCTACAGGTAGCATTAAAATATTCCTCAAGAAGAGAAGAGAAAAGGGATCATTTCTCCCACAGAACATGCAAAATCTCCTCAAAATTGCAACAAATCTTTGGATTTCAAATAGTTTTTCTCTGATAGTGTGATGAGCTGTGCTGCAGTCCACAAGCACATCAAGGTGAAGCTTCTCAGATGCATGTCTCTGGGCAACACGGGAGGATCATCCTTTAAATGTGGACATCTAAAATGAAGCCTGTTGCATATCCTCCCTTGAGGACCAATACAGGGGAAATACTCCAGCCAACAAGTTAGTGACTTGTAATGGCAGACTAGTAACTTTGAGTTCCACTGTGTTTGTTCCAAATTTTGTTGTCTAGGTGAGGACTCCTAATAATCCAGTACAAAAAGAAAGGAAAATACTGATTCTGATAACTAACAGGTAAAGACAAGTCCTTATACTTCCAACTATCCCAGGTAAAGTGTGACTTTAGGTGACTTCAGGCACAGATGCAACTTGCCATCATCCGTTCTGACAGCATTGGCAAGGACTTCAACTTGTTTTTTTCATCATCGCTGAAAAATATTCAATTATTTCCCCAAGTCCAAAGCTACCTGTGAACTTTGATGACTGAAGATTTAACTGCCTAGGTTAAACTGCCTCTGAAGGGTCTATTCACTTCTTGTATACATTTTGTTCTCTGAGAAAGCAGTCACTAAAGACAGCTTCATTTAGCTTCCACAGCATCATCCAGCTGAATATAACTTAGTTCATAGCTCTAAGGTGGAGGTAAGGGAAGAAAGGGAAGGAAACAGAGTGAAGGAAAAAGCCCCTGTGTTTTCTCTCTCATCTCCTGAGCCAAATGCTTTGGAAAGAAACCTGAATATGGTGAGGTGTTAAAAACTGTAGAGGAAACTGGGAACAGTACAGAAAATATAATTTGAGTAAGATGTGGCATAGTTAACAGCAGTAACAGACATGAAGGGGACCAAATATCTTTTTAAATTTTTTAAAGCACGCTGAAGAATCTGTCCATCCCCGGGAAGCATAAAGAGAGATTTACAACTATAATTTATCTGAGGAAATCAGAGAACCCAAATGTGTTGTACAATGTTACTACATTTTAAATAGTCTGTCCTGTAGGTTTGGCATATTTATATATGTGAATGTATTTTAAATTCTAACCTTAAAATTTGACTGGTGTTTCTTCTAAGGAATAAGGAGTTGGTTGCTCATCAGTGGGTGTACATGTGTTTGTCACTGTGCCTAGAGGACTCACCACATATCTGTGGCTTGGTCTTTTTTACGTTGATCTGCTGTGTTGCTTATTGGCAGAATAAGTGCTAGAGATTATTCAGCAAGCTGCACTCCACGTTTGTGAAAACAGACTTTTATTTAGTCATTCATTCTGGTAATATAACTTAAAATAACAAATTAAACTAGAGTCTGGGATATATTCACATATCTACTATAGTGGCTAGTGCTTCTCCTTATCACAAAGGAGTTTAAGCTAAGGTTTTCCTTCTCACAGTCTTTAAGAGGAAAAAAAAAATCACACTTCCTCCTCTCTTTACTGAATAGTGTCCAAATGACCCGATGTCTATATGATGACTCAATAAGCTGTAAGTTATGACTCTGCCTTGAGATCCTTTCTGTCTGTAAGAAGAGATCTGAGACAATCAAGGAGCTGGCCACAATATCCTCTGTACTGCGTCTATAACATGGCAAAAGGCACCCTCTAATTTTTAAGTCCTCTCAATATGTCCCAGTAAAAGGTTCTACATGATTCCCTGTGGCTGTCTGGATTCACCAGATTGAACTGACCATCGTCATTTGAACTTGACTCTAACAGGGGCACTTTAGAGTGAAAAATACTGTAATTCCCCATAAAATAATCTAAGATGCCTCTTCACCACCTACTCACATTCTGTCTTTCAAGAGCTACTACACATAGCTGAACCCAATTCATACCCCCCCAAAAATGCGTATAACTTCCATTTTAAAGTTTTGAAGCTTTTCTTGAAAGACTGGCTGCTTCCCCATCTAGCTTTCCATAAGAAAAAAAAAACTAGACTAACAGCTCCTCAAGCCTATGGACATTGAAACAACTTTCAGTCTAGGCTTACTGGGGACAGCATCACATTTTGCATGATCATTGTGCATGAGGCTGCCAATTTCCCATTTTTTTTCCCTCTTTTCTGATTAGAAGTAAGTTGGCTAGGTGACTGGCTAGCTAGAGAAGGTAATGTTCCTTACAGTAAAACTCCTTCTTTGCAACAGGAAAATATGACATAGATGTGTAGCCTGCCAGCTGTTATTTTACTCCACTGGCTTCTTGCAGATACCAAATGCAATACAACAATAATATAGATTTTACACTTAACAATGATGTATAAAGCAGCAGTGTATGCTCTACCCTCAGAGGTGTTGTCAACATTGTCAGAATTCATCAGCTCAACTGAGACAATAGAAAATCTTGTTATGGAATTCAGGGGACCTTTAGGAGATCTCCAGTTGCTGGGGTAGAAAGCCTGGAGGCAGTTCATCCCTGTAGTTAAGACAATGGGTGCTGGTTCCAGATAGAGGCCCTTAGGCATAAGTGCCAGATTTAGCATTTTTGCAGCTATAGCTACTTCTGTTGATATAGAAAAGAAACTGCTGCCTGTTCATCTCTGCCTATTTCCATGTCTGTCTGAGGCTGAGGAGGACATGGAGGAACAGCAAGACCCCAGACCTTGACCATGAGGGACCATGACACAGTCCCACTCAGCAGAGCAAGCTTTCCCAGACCTGTCTTCACACTGATGAAGTGCAGGGCATTGAGGTGAAATCTCCACACTGTGCCAGACTCTGTCCTCAAAACTGTATTTGAATATTGCAAACACCTCACTTTTCTCTTTGGCTGTCACCCCATTTCTAGTCGTTTCTTTTCTGTCAGGCTGTGAAGCCCATGTATTATAACAGTGGGAAGGGTCAGACTGATAATCCCGCTTATTTTGGCCTAACTTCACCTGGGGTCATGACTCCTCTTAGGAAACTGCTGACAATCAGTAAATAGGTCTTATGGCCACTATTGATCAGTGTCAGCAGAACTGATCAGTTGAGGGAGTACACTGCATCTGTGCAATGAACATACAATGTTCAGCATGTGGGGGAAAAAAAGGTGTTTAGGTAAAGATTACTGAACAGTGTGAACACCCAAATGGGATGACCCAAGCTTGTAATTTTAGCTCTGGCATTCCTGGATTTTTCAGTGGTTGGCCTTCCAATCTTAATTCTTACTTTTTTATTGTCATTTTGTGTGGGAGAAATAATAGTAGAAAAACAACTTCTAGAAAATAGCAAAATTGAGAGATGACACACGTTGGTGCAGGATTGCAGATTCCACAAATATATTACTTGAGAAGAATTTTCACAAAATATGTACATTCTCTCAATGTGATTTTGTGCCATTCTTCCCCTCGGAGATGGTATCAATCTTGCAGATTAACTGCTACTCATTCAGCTACATCCTCAAAGGGATTGTGGTTCTCTTAATAAATGATTCAGGCAGCAACAGTGTGCAAACTTAACTCCTTGATGAGGAAGGAGCAGCTACCTGATCATTTGGTTTAGACCAATGCATCTTGCTCCCTGCAACTCAGTAGTGCTTGTAATAACCAGAGAGGGACTGGGAGACAGATCTCCCAAGTGAGTGCTGTAGCTGACCTCCTTGTTTTGATCACTACCAGAGGCTGAGAACCACCAACAAGGAGAAAGGACTGACCTTGGCAAAGGACACCGGCAGTCTTTGATAAAAGCAAAGAACAGAGTATGTTTGTGTGTGAGTCTGGACAATTTTAGCCCATCTACCTTCAAAATCTGAGACTAAGAAGAGTGAGAAGTGAGATCATTTATATCCCCTTAGGTGTCAAATCCACACTGCACACCTGAGAAAGAGAAACTGAGACATGCTGTATAGGAAAGCAATAAGGGTACACAGTAGTGACAAGGAAAAGAGCAGGGAGAAGACTGAGACATTGAGTGACCATAAACCAAGAGGGACAAGGATGACTTGTTGCTAGACTATGAAGAACAGAGAGATCTACTGACAGGAGAAAGAAAGCCTATGATTTATACCAGAACTAGGAAAAGGTAGTGACTATGGGCTTTGTTGTAAGAATTGACAAGTCTGTCACTCAAACTGTTGCAGCCAAGGAAGATGTATGATATCTGCCATGAGCAAAAGGTATGAGATATGTGCCTGAGGCAAGAACAAATGCTGATAGGAAGTGGGGGTGAGGAAAGCACAGAAAAAACTCCCCTAGTTGCCCTTGTCAATGAAAAAAATGATCCTGCCATATTCCTGTTGAAACAAAATCCAGAATAGCTCTGCCTGCTAGAAATGAGGCTCAAAGCAAGATGATCTATATGATAAGTATCTCTGTCCCCAATAGGGAGAAGGCATGGGATCAACAAGAAAGTGATGATAAACAGATGATTTAATGGAATATATATGTTATCTGCATCTGAGGAAGATTTCAGATGTATAATTCTTGAGATAAATTAATGGGAAAATCTCTTGACACGGGAATTTACTCAAAAACCCCAATACCTCGCTAACTTACATAACAGGATCAAGTTTTATGTGATTTAAAGTAAATAAACTGGGGAGAAGACCTTTTAAGAGAGAGCTCTGAAATCCATGCCATCTGTCAACACATAAGAAGAGGAAAGAGTGACAGATATAGAAACACTATGGATTAAAAAATGCCTGGGAGAAGAAGAAGGGAAAAAACAAGACAAGAAAAAGACACATGCTGAAGAAAGTGGTACAGTTGGCTAGGCGAAGTAGTTAATATGATATAATCAGAAAAGGAAGGCATAAAGTCAATGTACAATCAGTCAGATAAAGGCTCTGGCTGAAAGGCAGATATAGTCATTCTTTTAAAAAGCTATGGTAAAGGACAGAAAAAGTCTCTTACCTGTGTGAGGAAAGTTTCAAATGCAAAAGGGAATTTTCACTGCAGTGTGAATAGGGTTTAGCAGTAGGTCAAGAGTGGACCAAGCAGTTTTTTACCTACTAGATGTAATAGTGGTTTGATGCTCCTGGGAGTCTGAACAGACAGCTACTGCTAGCAGTAATCCACCAGAATTACAAAGTAGTCCTTATGGGTAACACAGGGAAAAACAAGGGGAGACACTCCAGGGGAAGAATTCAGTCCACCAGAGGGGAAACTGAAGAACAGGACCCCCTGGCAGTAGGACCAACTGCAAGACTGCTACCACATACAGGACCAGAGGTACAATAGCTATATGTGGAGACTTTGTAAAGAAGAGAGGTTAGATTCTTTAGGACCTGAAGAAACATCTGCAATTAAAGATTTCCACAAGAAAAAGGCTTTAGCTAAGCTGAAATGTGAGATTATGAGGACTTTTTAACCAGAGAACTGTTGAAGATCATGTAGTTTGTGGGGATGCTGTATCACAGATAGTTACAAAAGCTCTATATCCTTAAGAAAAGAGTAAAAGGAAAACTGGGAAAACTTAAATTGGAAATGCTGATGAGTAGTTAGATCATTAAAAAAAAAAAAAAACCAACAAAAAAAACCCAACAGCTACAACAGACTTATAGATGTTTCTACACATATAGAGTAAGAAACAAGATGGCAGAACCAGAATATCTAGCTGGATACAGTTGTCACATTGGAAACTTAGAGGAAAAACAAGTGGAACGAAGTATGGGGGGAAACTACTGAATAAATAGTGCAACTATAGATTATAAGACTTTATAATTTATATTATAAAGCCTTACTATGAAGTACAAGTTAACGGAAGATCTGTACCTACAGTACAGTAGAACCTCTATGGTCTGACATTTCAGACCTAACTTGGAGTTTAGTGATGGGGTTATACTGACTCGATGGTCAGGATATCAATACTAACCAACATACTGAGAGAGATTTGTGTGGCTGTGAAGGCAGGATACGGTAATAAGAGGCTTCTATGTCATCTTCCTAAAGTACCTGTTAGTGCAAATGTCATGTTAGCATTGATGACATAATATATTTTTAAATATTTTTAGTGCTTAATATTTCAGACACTCAGGGAACCTCTAACAAAAAATGTTTGTTTATTTGACTAGCGCACAAAACGAAGTTCAAAATACAGCAGAACCATTTTGAACCTCACAGGATCTGAGTCGGCATCCAGGTTGAAGTGGAAAAAACAAAGCCATATGCTACATGTGGGCTTAACTTGAGATTGCTTAACTGACTTTCTTATGCTGGTGGAGTTTTCTAGCTCACCAGCATAGGACAAAGGCATTCTGGCTTTGAAAAGCTTATTTATATAACTCTTATAATTAAGAACTGAAATTTTTTACAAGAATAAATCACAGCAGTCAAAGAACAACACAGTAAAGAGTTCTGCTACATGTTATATCAAACAGAAATATGACAAAGAAGGAGGTCCATTAGTCATTAAATTGAAAGTGTGTAAATCCTAATCTGACCTGCTGGTATTATGAACCAGACATCTTACACTTAGCAGTTTATACTACAAGTAAAATGTCAGTTATGGTTTAAACATTTTAGTGCCCAATATTGACTTTAAGCCTGTAATAGACAATCCAACACTTCCCAAAATCATATTTCACAGTTTAATCATCCTTACTCTTAATAATTCGCACTTATTTTCAGCTGGAATGTGTCTAGTTTTGGCTTCCAGCTGTTGGTTCTTGTTATGCAGATAGCTCCCTGCTAGATTAAAGAGCTCTGTAGTATCCAGTAACTTCTTCTCACGAAAACATTTATCCATATTGATCACAGTACATGTAAATCATCTTTTGGATAAAACAAACCATACTGTGCTCTCTCTTTCTTTCTGACATTATCCTCAGCTCTCATACTGTTTCTGTTGATTTCTTTTGTGTTCTCGATCTTTCAGCTTGCTTCTTTAAGTATTAATTCATACCATCTCACTTTAGCTGTCTACAAGCTAGACATCTAGCCTTGGCAAGTCTGCAAGATCCCTTTATAGTCCACAGAGGACAGAAGGCAGCTACAGAGAGCAGTTCATCTTTATCTATTAGACACCTCTCTCAGAATCAGATAATGATGGTTTGGATGTATCTCTCTCCATGCACTGCAGCAGGAATCTAGACCACCCAGCTGGACTGCACACCCAGCTTTCAGAAGGCTAAATTTCTGTCAATTCAAGTTGATATTCAAACTCTGGTAGCAGTTGTATTCAGTATTTTAGCATATACTTCACCAGGACTACATATGATAATCGTCACCTCACTGCTTTTGCTATACACATCTGTCCCTCTCTGCTGCATCGTTTTGACTTCCCTCATAGTCTATGACCTCTATATCCTTTTAGTAACCCTCTTCCAAATTGCACTTTCTTTTTTTGTAATCCATGTTTGGACCTAACATCTCCTGGAAAAATAAAGATCACTCCACAAGCTGTATCACTATTGTAATCACATTGTAATTATCATGATCCAAATAGTCTCACATGTCAGCTGCACCTATTTAAATTTCCCATTTTGGAGCCTGAATGAAATAATACTGAACTTTACAGGTAAATGACATCTTTGATACAAGCTGAAAACTTTTTTTAAAAGAAGCAGTAACTCAGCACATTCCTTCATCGCCAAGACCTAAAAGCTCAGGCAGTTGTATTGATTTCACCCTTCAAAACAACCATAAATTTTGGAAGCTCTAACTTCATTGGGTAATAACCCCTTTTTGTGATACAACATCAGATTTTCTCAGAAGGGAATTCATGAAAATGTCTCAATTCTGAAATAAATGAGATCATAGAGAGAGAAATAAGCATTATTGTAGATACATTTATTTCTAAATCTTTTCGTTTTCTAGATCCTAGCATAATTAGGCAGCAAAAGGTTATGAAAAACTGGCTACTGGGATATGAATCAAGAGAAACCTTATCATAACAGTTTAGAGATGTTTCAGAAACACTATGATGTACAACAGTTGAACTAGACTTACAGTCCACCCTCAGCCACCCTTATACACTGCAATCATTCAAAAGCTGTAGATGAGCTTTGCTTCAATTGCTTTTATGTATTACATAGAAGAGCATACAGAATTGTTCTGAAATCAGGAAAAATATCCAAACAAACAAGGCCTTTATGTATAACATAATGTGTGAAAATAAATCTGTATGTTTGTTATGTTCTATAGAAGCAAACTGAAAGATAACAAAAATGAGTTAAAGAAGAAAGAGAAAATCAAGCTATAAGAAGCAAAATAACAATCTATACTAAATCCTACAAACCACATGAAAAGCTAAGCAAAACTACAGGTTGCATTATCAGGCGGGAGCCATTACCATAGGTGCACCCAGAAGACCACCTCTTTGTGCAGGCAGTATCAGCGCCGTACATGGCGAGCTTTGTCAGTCCTTGGTTACACAGGGTATTTCTTCGTGAAGAGATCACACGGGCCCATTAGGAGGAGGGGGCTGATGTTCTTCCCCTGGGGCAGCTACTGAGAGAGGTTCCAGAGACATGGGAGGTGGCATGGGGGAAAAAGCACAGTTTATGCAAAACTGGACAGCAAGAAGGAGCTGGGAGCAGTCAGGCAGGCTGCCCTACACACAGAATAGTGGGGCTGCCACACAACGTTGCTGAGATAGCTGAAGCCAAGCAAAGAGTCACCTGCAAAGAGAAAGCGGGCAGGGGGAGAGCTGTATAGCAGCTCTGTTTCTTCCTGTTCTGCTTTCTCTAGCAGATTTTCACTTTACATATTTAAGAAATAGTTATGTTTTTAGCTTTTCAATCGGATCAAACGGGAGTGGGGGAAACTGAGCTTTAAATCTGCTGGTCTTTGGGGAAATGTTCACTCTAGTAGATGATAGAAACATCTGCACTTCAATGTCCTGGGCACTTCACGGCTGAGCCATGCTGCAAAAGCATTAGTGCAACCGCTAACCCATTCTTACCTCTGAAACAAGCTCCAGAATTCAGCTCAAGACTTGCATCTAGCCACTCTGAGCACAAGGAGAGAAGACAGCTGGCATATCTTCCTACTTTCTCCTTGCACAGTAAGATTAATTGGGTGCTTGCCAGGATCCATCCCATTCCCCACCCATATCACTCCAAATAGCTCAGCTTTGGTGAAGGAAGGCAGATCTGGTCAGTAATGTGGTTTAGTTGATGGCCCTAAAAACAACACTAGCACAAACATGGAACAGAATATGAGTAGAGATGAGAGGCAAGGGGCAGCAGGAACTCCAGGAAATCCTCACTAAAGAAAATTATTACAAAACCATGCCATGAAGTATAACATTCTAGAGCAGTTTGACAATCCTGGGCTGAATCTGAGGAGTTAAAGGGAGCCCTTTCTTCCCAAAGTTATGGTCACAGATAATCACACCACTACCATGCCTAAGCAAGAGCACTGATGTTCATGTAGCAAAATGCAAAAATGAAAGAGGTAAGACATACAGATAACGTGTTCTTCCCTGTGAGAAAAAAAAAAAAAAAATCAACAGCATACAAAACTGAAAGAACAGTAAGTTTAAAAGACACATTATTTGATCTGGTACTATAAAAGCAAATGTCTTCGTCATAAGTGGGTTACTGAGCCCTTCAACAACTTAGTCACACTAGTATAGAGTGAATAACGAGTATTTTTGATGAGTCAGCATCCTATTAGCCTCTCATGGTCACCTCTCAGCATTAGAAAGAAGACATTTATTTTCACATGCCTTTCTGGCAAAACAGCAGTCTAAAAGTATTCCTAAACATTCCTCTGCAAGATATTCAAATTCAGTGAAGAACTTAAAATGTTGCAATTTCTTTTTTTCAACGACCATTTGAAATAAATCAACAGATTTGAAATTATTTCAACTCATTTGAATTAATCTATTGCTTACAAGCCAGAAAAACAATGACTTCGTACTGCAAATTAATTGTTAGAATGAACTTTTTCTGTTTTTTTAAAGGAAAGACACAATTTCAAGCTAAAAAGTGGAAGTTTGTTTAAAATTCAAATACAAAATGAACAGAAGGATAGAAAATTAGGTAGCTATTTCTTTCTCTCTGGGCCAACGCTCATGCGAATGATAAATCTTCTTAGAGGAAGAAGCATAATACTGTAGTAACTCTGAGTGATCTAAGAAATACGTTTATGGTCTCCCAAAGAAATTCAGCTCAAAGAAATTCAGCTCAACCTTTACATCAGATATTGGTACAATGCAGACAGGTGAGTCAGAAGAGAACATGGGCTCTCACTGGGGACTTCTAAAGATGGATGAGATGAATCCTCCAAAAAGATGGAGATTACAGGTTTACTGGTTTGATATTAAAACAGAGCAAGCTGAAATGTGTTTACTATATTGTGGCAGTGCAGCACCTGTCAAGGTGCCTTTCTAGGACAGAGGACCTGGAAGCACTTCGTTCAGTAAAATGAGAACAAGTCTTGTATTTGACAAAAACAATGCTAATCCCCTTCTGAACATACTTGTTTCTTCCCCCATTCCACCCACAAAGCCTTACTGGAAAGTGAATGAAGAGTGCCAGATTTAAAACTGTTTAAAATCTATTATCTACTAGATTAACTTTTATCAAATTATTAAACTCTTCATAAAGGTGCTGTATTCTACTAAGGTTGTAGAGACAAAGTGAAATCCTCCAACCCCCTTGTAACACAAAAGTATTCATCAAACAAAGCATCAACAAAGCTGTACTTTGTAGGTATGCCTGTGCTTATTTTAGCAGCAATCTTCCTCTTGTCCATAATCACCTTTCTTAAATGAAAATAATGATGTTCCAGCAGCACAGAGTATGGATTTGCTAACGTTTCTTTTGTCTTTTTTTAAGTTGCAATCTTTGCTGTCTGCTTTGCATTTCATTGTAGGTTATTATGGCATGGGAGTGAAACTTGTCAGTTGTCAAGCTCACAGTGTCAGCAGCCTGGAAATGCTCATGCTGCTAACTAGCAATTACTCATACGTCGGTGTTAGATCTGAGCAAGCACAGACGTCTTTGCAAAGCCTTCAGAACATCAGTTTCAGCTCCCGGTACATGCTATTAATGACAAACTACAAATCAGGGAAAGAAATGCTTTTTCAAATGCAGGCATTCAGCCTGGGAGATTACCATTCACTTTACTATAGCTCCAATCAAGGAACTTGGGAACGTGCTGATTTACATGGGACCCTCCTGGCATTGCCAAGGTTCCAGATGGTACTTGGCCAATCAGAAAATCAAAATGTAATTTTTCAAAGAAAAATTGGGGTGTGTCGTACTGGTGCTCATACATGATGTTTGTATGCAAATGTATCAGAGATTCCTGCCACTAATTGTCAAGTCACTCATCTGTAACTCAGATTGTCACTTTTTTCTCTCAAGGTGAAAGTTTTAATCCTCACAAGTGAGGTGGGGTTTTTTTCCAAGCGTATTGACAAAAAGACATGCTAGCCTCTCTTCTGTTGAAAGGAAACTTGCAGGAGATTTGCTGTCATGTACAATATTTTTACATTTTTCTCACAGACTCATTTTAGATTCTGTAACGAATCTTGTTATATTGGTCTCATTGTACATGTTTTTTCTTTTTGTAGTTGAGCAATAATGGTAAGAGCACCACCATTGTTAATTTAACTGAAAATACTGGAGTTACTGAAATAGAAATCCACTTTTGTGTAGTTTTAGTTTATTGTCATAAGTTACTATGGCAGCAGGCAAAATTATATGCAGTCAAATAAACACTTTTTTTAGGTAAGCATAAATTATTTCAGTTCATGTAACTTTAAAAGAAGAATAGTATCTGTTATTTAGCCAAGCTGTATTATTTCTCCTAAAAGTTGAGAAATATTTCCTCAAAAATCTTACTGGTTGTTAGTCACTTGTTTGTTATCATGTCTACGATGTTTTACAGATTATAGTTCCCTATCTCTCAGTGGAAGTATTTAAAAAAAATAATGAGATATGATATAATTTGTAAAGACTCTTTTCTACTTCTTGTTCCTTTGATTACTGAGTATACAGTCAAGCATGGTAAAATTTGTCATCCAGAATCAGATTAGAGTTATTCTGAATATTAACTGTCCTCAAGTACTCAAATACCTACTTTGAGTTAATTAATTATACAAGGCACTTTGACTGGTCATTTTAATTTGTGTTTTGTCATGACCACTTGAGGATCATCAGATAGAAAATAAACCCTGAGATATTTTTTGGTCTAACTTCACATCCTAACAATCATATCCTCTCTCCTCTGAAGAAAAAAATTATGGGTGAAGAACAGATGTTTCTACTTTCTTGACTGTTCACAAGCAAAGGCTAGACTTGAAAGTGTTGTGAAAAATCCACAATGGTGTCTAAGCAAGATTCAATTCTGAGGATATCCAATGTTCAGCCAGGATAAAAGGCTGTCCAAAAACTCACACCACAGCGTTGCACAGGCACTGCTGCAAAAATAAAGTCCAAGGAGTAAGCTCCACTTGGCAGTGCCGTCTCTTCTTAATGACAATCACATAAGAATTGGACAGTCATCTGCACATTCTTGGCTAAGAATCCCCTCCTCAACATTCACAATTTAGGAACATATGGGCTCCCTTGTCAGCTTACACTCATGCCCATCTGTTCAGATGGCATGGAGTCTGCCCACAAGACAGTCAGATGGTTGCTCTAGGGTACACGTGGCGTGCAATAGTAGGTTTAGATGAACAGCCTGCACAATACTGAAAATGCCTTTTCTGCTGCAGGATGCCTCTCATCTGTACCAGCAGTCAAGCATTGGCACTACATGCCTCCTTACACTTGATCAAAGCTGTTTGAATGTATTTGCCAGAAAAAAAGAGGAAGCTATTAGCTGATCCCATTGATTGTAGGAAATGGCTGTGTAATAGAAAAACAGAAAGAAACACTTTCACAAGTACAGTCCTGGATAATCATGCAAACAGTGTACAAAGTGGCCCAGAGGAATATACAGAATACACAGAACTACAACTGAGTAAATCAGTGAAGATTAAGGCATAGACTGCAATACCTAAAGAATACATAGAAACATAATTTCACGTTTGGTTTCATCTTCCACCGTTGCTAGGAAAACTTGGGGAACAGGTGTAAATGACAGCAAAAAAGATCATCTAACAGGTACGGTCAACTCCTAGACAACGGTGTGTCAAACTCACGTCACAGTAGTATTCACAATGTAGGAACTTACATTTCATGTAACAAGTTTGGAATTGGTTTTAGATTTTATAGTAGTTGCTTCCTAGAAATACCCCTCAGGCACATTAGTAACTGACAGGGTCACATGCTGAGTTTACTTGGGTGGCCCAGGGCATCTAGGAAGAAGCTTCACATCTTCCAGGGTACTGTACACAAAGTTAGTTTTCAACATCTGTGTGGTAGCATGCCATTGAAGAAAAGGCCTACTGCCTCCAATGAGAAGATTTGGCAAGCAGGTAGGTAAAACAGGTGAAGACAAAATCTGTTTTTTTATGCATAGCAATGCAGCATCCCAACAGATTGTACCAGAAAGGATTTGTAGAACAAACTACCATATGCATGCATCAGGACTGCATGTCTGGGACAGAAACTGTACATTTGTATCTGAACAGAGATTCGTCCTAGCAGGAATAAGAGAAACTTGTCAACCTTTACTATAGTTGTTGCTTTCATTTAGTTCAAATAGCCCAGCTGACCAGGGACATTTCGCTACAGCATAAAAGAATTTCCATGGCTAATATCTTCCACTAATATTTTCATTAATTAAAAGAGCTTTTTCAGATGGTACTTTTTTTAAATCACATTCATTGTTTTCTCCAAATACGTACAAATTCATTACAAATGTTTGTTAATCTGACTGGCATGTTCTAGAAAGGGCAGGCATGCAGAAGGAATTTCAGGCTGCAGATTAAAAACTCTTCTCGAATTATTCCCATTCTGAAGATTGTTTATCCAAACTACTTTAGGGAATGCCTTCTAGTAATTAATATACTCACAAAAAACGTGATGAGTTTGCACAATTCAGTCACCAGAAATGGATAAAACTGGTAGTTAATATTATTTGAAATGTCTAATCAGAAATCCTCTAAAATGCTGCCTTTCAGTTCTATTTCAGTAGAGATTAAATTAGGAGACAGCTGAACCACTTAATGAAAGTAAATCCACAAATAAGAACAAATTCAAAGAAAATAAATCTTCAGTAAGCAGTAGTGATTTATCCAAGTCTAATACAATTAATACTACTCAAATAACATAAAGCATTTCACTCAAATATTTGTTTAAATTCTTTAGGTAACTCACATGACCACCTGTATTTCCTTTCTATTAAACCCCTGTGTAGCAAAGCTTTATCTACAAGTTCAGTGGAAAATGAATTGCAAAGTCTGTTCAACAATCCTAAATGAAAACCAGTTTTAAAATCTGCTCATAAAGTAGTATAAATAAAAAATACCCTCAAGGAAATATTAAAAATATTGCAGAAAAAAGTAACTATGTATAACATGTTATTTTCTTATATATGTTTTTCTGATCTAATTTTCCTGTGCATTCACTGGGGTTTTTTTAGCAAATAAGGCAAGAGACTGATCCATAGTACTTGTGATCAGAACTAGGGGTCAACAGGATCTTTTCTCAATAGCAAACTTGAAATAAATCCTAGTGATTTATGTTTGCTTGCTTCTTGGGTTTAGAAAGTCATATCACATTAAAGTGTAAAGAGAATGCTTCAGTTTAAAAGTGTTCACTTTACCTTGCACCTCTTTTCTAGCTCTTAAAGCATTCCTCTTCAAGAGCAGAAGAAATTATAGCACTATAAAATGCATGAAAGACACAGCTCACTAAATTTGGCCTTGGATCTTAGGCATCTGTAGAGCAATGACAAATGAATTTGCTTATATCATTTATATCCTGGAAAAAGAAGAAGGAAAAAACACACAAAAGAAACCCTGACTTTTCATGCATAGACCCAACATCAAATGTAGTGATTCTCAAGCCACTGGGCCTTACTTTCTAGAGCCTATCATTAGCAAACCTGAATGGAGTGTCATACAATTGACTATGATTCAGTACATACTCCATGACAAAAGCCATAATTTAAAATGAGAATACAGAAGCATACATAGGTAAAACTGACCTCAGTAAAGCCAAACGTCTCCAAACAGGCAAATTTGCAATAACAGATTGTCTACTGAATGCCTAATATGCACTTTTCTGCATTACTATGTTATGAAAAAAGACAAAAGAAAGTACTTGCACATGCTAAGGAGATTCCATTAGGTGAATTACTCTTTTGGACATTCAAGAATGAATACACACATGTAATAGGGACAGATTCTGGAATACTTTTTTCTTCCTGCTTGCTTAAAACAATTATTGTATGCAAATCTTAGTCTTTCCTCTTGCAAACAATCAAATCCAGCAACAAAGAGGGTTACCTAGAGTTTGTCCTACAATTGAAAACTAAAGTTTTGAACAAAATCTTAACAATTTCTGGACCATAAATTTTAATCTTCCTTCTTTTGATCCTAGATTGAGTGGAAATAAAAGAGATACAATTAAATGTCTATTTACCTGTCAGTGTTGCAGTTAGTCTGTAAATTGTGGTGAACACAACATCCTGTTCTATTTAAGTCTTTGTACTGTGTTGTAATGCCTAAGCATGTCTGAACAACCACTGACTTCTAGACTAGCTGAAAGTTATATTGAAGAAAAGAGCTGCAAAAATGACAGAGGAAGATGTTTGGTTGCAGTATTCCAGTGATAAATTCTACCAGATAAACTAGTCTGGTTTCAATGAAGAAATACCAGTTTATGAGTGATTTTAGTGAAATGAAGAGTTTCAACTGCTGTTCAAGACAAGGAAAATGTTCCATCTCTTTGATCCAAGGGTAGTTCACAGAAAACATGAAGACAACAGAAAGGAGCTACTCATAAAGAAGTAATGTGGAAATAGGAAAAAGTATTTGGAGAGGTATAGATTTCATTTAATTTCTGGAAAAAAGGTTTATCAAATCTGCAGTCCTACCCAAGGATGGCCCAAACCATGGGCAGCAAAAGAAAGCACCTCTGCATTTTCCCAAAACAGCCTCTTTGATTTATATTTCTCTCACAGACTCAAGTTTCTCTTCCAATACAAAAGGCTTTCTAAGTGAAGAGCTTCACACGTGATGCAGAACAGCAACAAAGAAATTTCAGTTCAAAATGCTCAGAACATTATGCCCATTATATCAAGCCCAGTTCCCCACTCCATTGGGTTAGTTTTTCACACACACTGCCACTGAATTCTCTTAAATCACTGGGACATAATGTTAGTCTAAGAGGTGGGAGAAACAAGTACTGAAAAAGTATGAATACAACTTCTGAATTTCAGGTTTCAGACCTTATTAGTTTATTGGTTTATTCTGTTTTTTCAGGGAGGACCACCTACATCTAATCTGAGCATAATATGTGTGATGATTATATTTTTATATATGGATAGATATATATATACATTCAGAAAAAATGTGTATCTCTTAAACATTTGATACACATAGTACAGAAAATCCACACAGGTTTCAAACCACATCAAACAATGAACTTCGTCAAGCTTTGTGCAGTATGTTCACTGCTAATAACTGCTATTTCACCATCCCAGGTAAAGTCTAAAGGAGAAAAGTTTACTTCAGCTAAGAGGGATCCCTGCGCTATGCCTGGTGGCTCTCTGACCATTCAACAAAGAATACTTCTGACTTCCCAGTGCATCAGTGGTCCAGCAGCCCTGGACATAGAGCCAGCTGGCGCAGCACCTGCGAAGAAAGGTGAGCTTAAAGGTCCACATACCTAGAATGAAATAAACACAGGAATGGTGAGCAGAGAATAGGACATTTGTAGTAAAATTACTCTTAATGCTGGAAATTAATAAAAATATTTTAGCCACTGCTCTGAATCCAAAATTCAGAGCATTTAAAGATGCCAGCTCTCCCACATGCAGTCTCTGAGAAAAACAAATGGCCAGCTAAGACATAATAGTCTATTTTACTGAAGTCAGATCAGTAATGCTTACCCAATCTGAAAAACAGGAGGGACCTACTCCCTGCCTGATCTCTACAGAGGAAGAGCAACGCATGAAAAAAAATGTTATTTTAAGATAGCATTTGCATTGGGATATATCTAACTGTTCATCTAAATACATGTTACCCAGGCAGTGCAAAGATGAATATTGGGATGTAGTACAGGGACTGAGAATTTGAACATACAGGTGTTCTTGCTGAGCAAAACTCTCAGTAAGCTATGAAATAGTCTTTGAGAAAAAAATTATGAAAACTCTGTCAGTCAGGTCAGTTGGAAGTGGATAGCAGAGACTTATGGACACGTGCTAAGGGTCTGTTCTACATTCATGGGAACAGGAGCTAGAACAAATGACCTTATAAACCAGAAGTACAATAAACTGTAACTTTCACTGTAATGCCACCATCCTCCAAATCTTTTCTTTGAAACATGAAGGAAAGGAGTCAAAATTTCAGACATTACTGACTGCAGAATACCAACCCAAAGGAAGATCATGACTCCTGAGGAACTCAGCTTGTCAGAAAATCCCACCAAAAATACAAAAATCATTCTCCAGCATCGTTTGGCTAATGGATTCTATTCCATCACTAAATAGGAAAATGGATTGAGGTGACAGGGCTACAAACATAAACCCACCCAGAGCCTGCACAGCAGACACTGAAAAGCTGAAACACTGTAATGGAGAGGCAGCCTGGGACCTCTGCATAATGGGTCCTGATGGAACAAAAAAATCTTTCCATTTCCATACAATTAAGTTTGCTGCAGACCGGAATTGATAATGCAGACCTGATCAGCAAAGTTACTCAGCCTGGAAACCCTGCAATCCACAGAATAATATCTTGTGAATAAGGTCTTGTGTCAAGACTTATGATTAGTATTCTGTAAGGGATTGATTTGATTATTCCAATTATAAGAATTAACTTACACATGGTCTTTGAAAAAATGAAACCATGTGGGAAATCCCTTGCACTGCCACAGTAACTCTCATTCTTAACATATTCAATACATGACATTATTTAATACTGGATTATTTTTCCTGTATATAAGTATAAAACAGTCATTCTGCAAAAGCAGAGCTGATAGACCAGGGAAAGCTTTTCTAGCACACTCAAAGTTTAAACGCATTTGTCCTTGAATGCAACAGGGGATGGTGATGCTCTAAGTTGAATGGAGATGTGTGCAAATGCCCACATCAATAAAAAAGGTTTGTACACTGTTAAACACATTCCTTAGAGGTAAGCTAATTAGTAAACCAGAGGGTTTTAAAACTCTCAAGTGCAATCTTTGAACTGAAAAAAAGATATCTACTAATGAAGTCCCCTGTGGGTTAACAGTCTGGATTTGGCAGCACACATACTGCTATAGCTGAATTTCAACTAGGTTGATACACAGACAGCAATAAGAAAAGTTGTATTTAAGGACAGAAAAAAGGATGAGTACATATAAAATATACCCAGTGACCAATATCTCTCTTCACTATTATTAGTGTTTAAGCTGTAAGGTGAAGAGCAATCTAAACACCCTATCGCTGAAAGGGAAGTGGCAAGTGAGATACACATTTATGGATGATTGGTTTCGAGCAATATCTGAGAAGTCTCTCACCCATATAAAACATAACAGAATTTATCGCTATGAAAGAGGTGTAAGTATATATTTTCAGTGTATTGCACAGAAACAGATATGATCTCTCCTTTTTGGGCTTAATTGTCTCTGTAAAAAGCCTTTTTTTGCTGTGCTGTTTAGCATAAATTGTTCAGGTTTACAACCAAACTTGAATTAGAATTTTGAGTGTAATAAAAAATTGTAAGCAGAGTAAATATTCAATTTGAAGCTCCATATAGTTTTTACAATTGTCCTCATCTTGACAATAAGAGAAGGATTGTACCTGAAACGGTTTTACTTATTCCGTATTAGGAAGACATGATTTATCACACCGCAACCTGGAAGCTGGCTGTATGAACCACATTATTTAATAAACATGATACTTTCTTATGGTGTTATGATTCCTTCTCTCTGACTACAAAGCCTGAAAATTACACCAAAGTGGCTTTGGGGAACAGTCAAAACAAATTAAGCTCTGAAGTTATCAGCTTCCTAAAACTTGTCACAAGATAGAAACACAGAGACACCAGAAACGAATCTGGATTGAAAACGGCAGAAGTTGTTTCTTATTCTCCAGAAATAACATCAGGACTTTTAAAGCTGCCATCAAAAAGGCCAGGTCGGTCAGGAGAAAGGGAAAAGGTGTGTGGAAAGCAGCCCCCCGAAAAGTGGCTCTAATAAACAGCAGGATTACTATGACCAGGCATATGTATGAGGACAGAATTGCATTGCTCCTCTCTTATCTACAGAGAGTCTTCCAAGCACACATACTTCACACCACTTTTCTCTTCCAGGTTGAAGGCTGACAACTCTTTGACCTGTGGCTTTGCAGTAGAAGGCGGCGGCACTCTCAGGCTACACCAGAGAGCACCACAGAGGTGTAACAGAAAAGTTAACAGAGCAGGGAAAACTTGGCTTCCACATTGTGTGATCAATTTTATTCTTCATTTCATTATTCCTCATTTAAATTAGTCTTGAAGTTTCTGGTTTTGTTTGGTTTTGGTAGCAACACATTTTTTCTTTTTGAACTAAGTTAAACTTGCCTTGCTGACATGTCTATTCTTTTATTTGCCAGATGGGACTAGCTTCAAAGGAGCATTTATGTTTATACATTCCCCATCTTTTGACAGTTTTACTGGTATTTAGTGAATACTTTAATCTAAGGGATGCAGAAAGCACATTTTAGGATGTGTTAAAGTCATCTGGGAAGAGGGGAAAGTGGCTGACATTAACTTTCCCACAAAACAGAAGGGTTTCATAGCAAACTATTCAAAAATGTATATTGAAAATATAAACCAAAAGGAGGAATGCCACAGGGTCACTATAAATATCCTCAGCCACAGAGAAAAGAACAGGTTGGACAGTTCGGACCTTGCATTGCTTGGTTAATTGTTCTTGTCATGCCTTTGGAGGGCATAAAGTTCATTATCTTTTCTGTGAGTCAATCATGCTTACACTTCTCAGAATGCTCCAAATTATTTATTAGTTGCTTACTAGACACTGGCTGAGAACAGACACTTTTTCTACGTGGCTTCTGAATTATTTGCTGCCTATAGTGGTTGTAACTAATCCCGTCATTTTCCTTCCAGGACGTTTGAAAAAAACACTGTTCTGTAGCTGCAAAATGTAGCTGCATAAATGTTAACCTGTATTCAGCAGAAGAACAGTTGCACTGGAGAGCTACCTCGAGATCACTTGTTTGAATTAATGCAATCAAGGAAAAAAAAAAAAAAAAAAAAAAAAAAAAAGGAGAAAAGGAGGGAAACCAAGTTTTGTGTATGCAACAAGAGCCTACAAAACTTATCTGCTGTGCTAGAGAGAAAAACTTGTCTCCAAAGTAGATAACTGAAGGGATCTCTTTATTCATATTGATAAAGTATACCTCATATTTACTAAATTTCATGATTAATGATTATGCTAGTAGCTATAGTTACTGCACACCTGGGGATAATCATAAGATTGGTCAGGTGAGACACTGAAATTTATAAAGAATAGGCTTTCTTCTCCATAACTTAGAAAATAACTAGAACGTCCTGGACCATAAAGACAATGTATAGAGTTGTGTTGAGAATTACTTATTTGACAACCTGACAAAGTGAATAATCAATCAGTTAACTTGGCAATGAAACTCACTTTTGAGTGTCCTGAAAGTGAACTACCTTCATTATAATACTGAAAACAACACCCACAGCTCAGAAAGACCCCTAACCAGGTTAAGACCCTTCTCCTGAACATGTGTAGTATTAGAAGCATTTAGGTAAGCCATATTATAATTGTATGTTAACTGCTAATCAATCAGTATCTAATAGGCCTGTTATGGAAAAGTGCTAACTTCTGATTTTTGTATATAAAGGAGCACAAAAACCTGCTGTTGGTGTGCTTGATTTGTGGAAAAGCCCACCAAGCACCCAGGCCTTAATAAATACAATATCTCTCCTGAGTGTGTCAAGATTGGTTTATTGCACGCCAGGCATGAATCTGCTTTTTGGGTAACAACACAGTTTTCTCATAGACTTGTTTTAAATGAATTCAGCATTGCTATTTCAGATATAGAGCAGTATAAAGAGACAACTATCAGGTTACAAATGTCTGGAGGCAGGGAAAGGAAAGGAAAGGAGAGAGCAGACAGACAGACAATTTTCATATTCCTTTTCTACGTTAAAAAAAAAAATATGTAAGAATGACTATATTGCTCAGAACAAAGTCAATTTTATCCAGCATTCTGTCTGACAGCAGACAGTAACAGATGTGTCAGAAACAAGAGGGCAATAAACATTATACTCTCAGCTTCCAGAAATGTATGGCTTTCTAAAGTCTCAGAAAGCCACTGGTTATATCTTTGAGTTAAATAACTTGTGATGGATTTTTTATTATTATTCCATTAATTTATGCGGAGACTTTTACCCTGTTTCAGTAAGGGTTTTCTTTGTTTGCTGTAAACTAGCTGTCATTTGACACCCTCTGATTCTTTTGCAGCGAAAAAGAAGAGTGAACACCAATTCTCAAAAGCCACAGGTGCATCCTGGACCTATTCAGCTCCATATTGGTAACTTTTACATGATCTCCATTCATTTCCCATATACTCCCTGCAATTCCACAGCAGAGCACCAAGCTGACAGTTGATGGACCAACCCAAAGTAATTCCAGAATCTATTTTCTGAGGAACAATAGTTAATTTAGAAACAATACTAATTTTTCTAAGTAAGGTTGTTTCTCTCTCAAGCTTACTAATAGTGATATGTCATTTCCTATGAACAATATCACAAGCAGGAAAATATTACAAAGCCACTTATCATTGTTGGCCTGTCATTTCTTAGGAAAGGCCATAAAACTTGTTGCTGACTGGCTGGAAATATACATCTACTATATTTTCATGCATGTAAACTATTTCAGAAAAATCACAACCATGCAAAAGACCAGGTGTTTGAAAAACAATTGTGGGTTAATACAAATCTTCATATAACCTACAGGAAATCTGAGGAGCAGGGTGAGGGAATCAGAGTTGCAAAAATTCCTGAGATAGAAAGGGAGAGACAGGTGTGAGAGACAATAAAACAGGCCTGGACTGAGAAAAACAGCCTGAGAAAGAGATAAAAGTTGAGGCCCTTTGAGTTAAGGAATGTGTCAAACACTCTCAAGACGAAACTATGGTCATGGAGTGGATGGTGTGGAGGTCCAAGCTGATAAGGCTGCCCGAATAACACAGGATGCAGCTAGAGGAGGGAGTCCAGCGGAGACAGGATGGCCCTAACACAAAGAAGGTGACAGAGGTAGCAAACTCTTCTTTGTTAAAGGCAAAGCACAAACTAGTTTGGAGGAGGGGTCTTGGAGAAAAATGTGGCCACCTAGCCTATGCTTGCAATGTGTTCATCTGAACATTACTCATTTTCGCGTGTGTGTTGCCCACTAAGGCTAGGACAGCTTCCATCAATGTCACAAGGATAAATTCACAGCTATGAGACATTGCAGCAAAACTGTCTCTTTTAATGGAGGGGATTTGGGTGGCACAGCACAATGTCAGTACAGTGCTCATAGTCACACATTGCAATGACAGGACAGTCCTGTGCCAGACCGAAATCACTGTGATTGAGACGGTTCTTCACCATAAAGGATGCAGTTCACACAGAGAAGACAAGGGGCCAGATATAAAAATAGACATAGACACAGCAATTCTCAGCAGTAAACGTCTGCATCTCCTTGCTGCCAGTGGAGCCTCCTCCCATCACAACTGGGGTGTCCAGGTGCCTCCAGAACACAGCTGGGGTCTTGAAAATGGGACAGGACCCTTTAGTTTTGAAAAGGACAGCAGGATCCTAACACCGCCACAACTTAAAGAGACACACCTTCTTCTGTAGTGAGTTCCACAAAGATGACTAAAATAGCATACTTAATTTGAGTGCAAATTTACATAATTAGCTTTTTTTAAAAAAGCAAAAAGCAACAATGGAAGAAGGCAAGTCCTTGCTTTCATATATGGTTTGGATTGTCTGATTCACAGGCAGCTCTGTCCACTCTGCCTGATCCCCAGGAAATCCTTCCTGCCCTCTCTGGAAGGTCTATGAGCGTCCTCCAGTCCCCCCTCTCATGAGAGCAGACATCAACACCAGCTCTGCTGCTGCCAATGTCAAATGCCTCCAGTCTTTACCTGAGTGAGGTGCCCAGGCAAGGGCAGCCACCATCCTGCTCCAGACAACCCTTCCACCATGCTCTCCTCAAAGGGACAGCTGTGCACAGCAGCAAAACCCAAACACTGCCCATCACAAAAAATGACAGAAGAATATAACAGAACAAGGACTGGAGAGGGGCAGTCGGGATCATCCAAGAGATGCCATGAATTAGGAGAAAGAAATATAATGGATGTGCATAAAAAATTAATGCAAAAGAGAAAGGTTCAGTCTTTCATCTTCTTTCCTAATGTAACAATTAAGAGGCAATGAGTAGCAGTAGTAAATGATGAATTCAAAACAGAGATGGTTCCTCACATGTGTAGTTGAGTTGTGTTGTGGGTACAATAAAGATTACCTGGATTCAAAAAGAGAACAGAAAAAAACTACTGGCTGAAAAAAAAAAAAAAAAAACAAAAAACAAAACTATTTAGTAGCATTGAATATGAGGCAGCTAAAAAACCTACAAAAATCACAGATCAGTGGTTGCTTGGATAATATTTGGATAAAATATCACTAGTTGCTTGTGTGTCTCTCATACTTTTCCCTGCACATCAGTGACAGGATCATTGATGACCGTCAGAGACAGGAAACTAAGGTAGACTCAGCAAAGCCAGGCCCATAGTCTTATGAAAAAGGAATTATTCATCCAACAGAAAGTGGTTTTAAAAATGTTATATATGAAGCCCCAGACCCACTGGATGTGTTGGCCTAACTGCAAATAGGAGGGTGTCATGTATCCCTGCTCAGAGAGCACCCACATAGCTCTCTCTTGAAGATAAGCATTGACAGTAATAAGGCTTTTGTTATTAAAAAAATAGAGATCTATTCTTTTCCATTACAGACAAACACTGTGATTTGGAATGAGCCTAAATCCTTCTTGGATTTTTATTAAATAACCATGGAGGTATGTGAAGGAAATCAGAAACCTTGTCTTTAAGGTCACTGTCAGAGTGGGACAAGAGGGAAGCATTAAATGAATATTTAATTAATAATACAAAAGGGGAAAGAAGGAAGCCAAATAAGCAGGACAATATAACACTTTTATGCTGTCTGGGAAACTTAAACTCAAGACCCCATACCATGACAATCAGCAAAGAAACAATGTAAGGGACCAAGAAGAGAAAAGGAGAAGAAACAAAGAAATATTGGTCTTGGGAGAGTCTTTGTCTCTCTGTTAGGAGATTAGAACTGATAGCATTATGAACGTTATGTATTTATGAGTTTAATTTTCTTTGTAATAGAATGTACAAAGATGCAAAAATCTGCACACAATACCTGCACACAAAAGCATCAACGGTGCCAGCATAGCAACTCCTCTCTTCACACACAGTGGGACTTTTGATCTCAAAAGTAATTTTAATTTTGACAATGTCTAAGGGTTTTTCCTGTTGTATTTATATCCATTTTTGGCAAAATAAGGTCTTTATTGTGTTTAAGCCATTCCCTTCCTCTTTTTCCCTTGGGCTTCTATATTACTGATGATGATTTTCTTTCTCCACCTCTCTCTGATTATACCTTAATCAGTAAGGAGGATCTTGCTAGTTTCAGGTTGTTAAATTTCTACTTTCCTCCAATCCCTTCAGGAATTTCATTTCCAGATTGTGTTCTCACCAGTTTACAAGCCCTTTGCAGACCAAAAAGAACATAATTATTTCCCAGAGGAAAATATATAGTAGCTGGAACTGTTGGTTTCTGACTGAGGAATTTGAAGATTGAGACTAAGCACCTGAAATACTGAAATACTTGAACAAATTCTTCTGGAAGTTCACAAGAAAGATTCATTTTATTACAAGAACACATGTGCCAGTTCTCAATAGAAAGGTTTCTCTTTTTTTTAAATGATGTTTATCATTCAATCAGTTCCAAGTTTCTTGACATTTAACTTGGAAATGTCTTCTCACAGGATTGCTAAGGAGGCCACCTATTGGTTTTGCCCTGGGGAAGTGGGGTTTTTTTCCCCATGTATACACTCTGACTCTTTGTCATTCAAATACTAGACTGTCTTTGAATGCTTTGTTCTTTGCATCATGTTCCCGCCCATCATTTTTGTAACTTTCCTGTTTTTCCTAGTTATTCATTTTCTTCACTTTGGTTTAATTTCTAGAGCTTTCTGCAGTTTATTACTAGTATTTACAAAGTCTTAATCCTGTAAAATATGCATGATTACTGGATTACAAACAGAAAAACAAGCAGTGCATACAATTAAAATCCTCACCAAGCTGTTATTATGAAGCAACCAGATGAAGTTTTCAAGTGGTACTCTTCATGACGTTGACAATTGCTGTGCTAGCCTAATTGAAAAAGGGACAATTCAAAAATATTATAAGTAATGGAAGCACTTTGACAAAACAGGCAAGTTTAGCCATGATTGCATTTCCCAAGGATGGCAGTGGTGTAATACTACAACATCCTGGAATACCAGTGCTATTTCAGAAGGAACAGCCTGTAGTACCTTCCCTTAGCTCAAGTAAAATTGCAGACTAAAGGTCCTCTGGATATTTCATTACAGGGCACAATAAATAAAGCTAATTAAAGAAAATCTTTTTTTCACATTGCCCGGCCTTTTAGGAACAACAAGGCTTAGAACTGTCATACTATGTAAGTCAAGAGTTCTGAAACTTTTAATTTTATAATCATGTATGATGTTCCTGTCAAAACATGTCCCTCTACAATCTAAATTATTATTGTGAGCAGGAAAGACATGATGTTTAACTGATAAAATAAACCAAATGGAAAATTTAGACTTTTTTCTTTTTTTAGCAGTAAATAACGTTGAAAGAAGTGGCATAGAGTACATTAGACCATCAGCCACAGGCTAAATAAGTGGGAACCAAAGCTCAATGAATCAAGACAGTGGATTGATTCATTAGGTTTGCATACCAGCAATGCTTTGTTCACACCCTTTCTTGAGTTAGAAGTAAAAATAAAAGCAACCACCTCAACTTTAGCGTTCCTATAATACCAAAAAACATGTTATGTTCTCACAAAGAAAGCAGCAAAGATCACAGGCAGCTGTATTAAGATGACAACAGGAAACCGAGGTATCAATTTTTTTCTGTGCAAGGGTAACAGTGTGAGGTTAAAGCAGCTATTTTCATGGAAACAGAGATGCATATAGTTTGAAACAACTGTAAAAAGTAATCCCTGCCCCTGTGGCACCGAGACAACATTTCCATCATTTTGTGACAACTCCAAAACAAGATGTACCTTACAGTGACCATTACTGTACCCAATAGAGACAAACCGGAAGGGTTTGTATATTTTTTCTTACTATCTGCCTGGCTGCAGCTATGCATTTTGTCAAATATACATTTAAACAAATATAGCATTCACAATAAAACCATTTCTAAAATCTATGAATCTGATGATACACAGTACTGCTAAGTCTGACTGAAGATGCTACTTCATCTCATACACAAAAACAAGTCTTTACTCGTGTAGAACACGAGTAGAACTTTTTCTATCAAAATTTTCTTGAGAAATATTTTATACATTCTACTTTTTCCTAAGGATAGAAAATACAACATATCTATGATTTTATCATATTATTATGTTAGTATCTTATTCTGCATTACTTCTCTGCTTCACTCCAGTATTTTTTTCTGCATGGCACTCAGAAATCTCTGTTAAAAGAAGTATACACTGTATGATTATTACATCAGCTTTTTTTCAGTCTTCTGACCATGTCACACGTTCTGTTGACTTTTCAATTAATAATTTGGTAGCCATTGATAAACATTTCCTTAAATGATAAGCAAACACCACTAGCATGTTAAACTCACTGGACCACACGGGGTGAGGCAATTACCACCCACCCACTCAGCGTTCAGACAGCCATGGCTTCTGTTCAGCAGTTTCCCAACGATTCCAAGGTTTTCTCACAGTAGTTTCATCAGAAGTTTCAACTGACACAGATCAGTTCTGCTGAAAAAAAATGGTCAGTCTTGTCCTCCCCCGTGTTGTCAGGTTCTTGTTCCTCTGCTCCCCAGTTCATACATCAGTTCTGTCACTCTAGTCAAATCCATCCTGACTGTTGAGGTAAGCTAAACACAGTCACTAGGGTGGAATTTTTGCCAGGTTCAGTCCTGTCCAGATGAGGTCACTGATGTGGCTCACTGAATGGTTGCATAAAGGCAGAGGAGAAAAGTGTAGGACTAGCAGTAGGCAACTAGAAATAGCATGATGCATGAAAAGGAGGTATAGCTTCTTTTGATGATAAAACCAGAATATTCTGGTTTAAATTGTTTGTGAAGAAATGTTGTAAAGCATAATCTAGGCATGAAAGTAAGTCTGTGCTTCTCCTCATGTTTCTAGTGAAGAGAAAGAATTCAAAACTCCTGGGAGGAGCAAAGAGATATTCAAGGAAAAGATCTAGGAAAGTGGCCAGTGACAGTCACTCCTGAGGGCACTGAGCCCACTCTGGCTCTAAAAATTGTTTCTTAATTTGATTAAGCCCTAGAAATCAGTATTTCATAACATAAGACTGCACTGCACTAAGGCCTGTACGTAAGATCCGTTTTTTAAAATCATTGTGTCTGACTGCCAAAATTTCTCATGCAAATCAGTTACCTCCAGAAGGTGATGCTTGCATAAACAGTTGTTTGAAAATTGCCCAATCTGCATATACAAATAAATATAATTCTGGATTCAATAGAGGAATAGCGGTGTGCATTCACTTCCAGCAATCAGCATTGCTGCATCAATAACTGACTTCCCCCTCCCCAAGCATTTCCACTCTATTTACTACTTTATTTCTTATCGATCTAATGACAGAAATGCCTTTTCCTTTGCATTACCTCTCTAATTTTGGTTCTTATGTGTAACAAAGGAGCTACAAAATGTTATGAGAGAAGTAGTAATAGGGGAGATGATTATACTTATAAAACAATGGACAACTTTTCCAAAAGTTTGACTTTGTGGTTCTCTTTTAACTGGCAAATTAGACATGACGATCCAATCACATACCATTGGAGGCTGTCAAGTTGTGTTCACATGAATATCTTTTTGCCAAGAATCTTTTTTTGCCTTAATTAAGGTAGCAATGAAGGCCTCTTTTCTATTACTAGTGTTAAACACTTTCACCTCAAGACAAACAAAAATAAGAAATGCATTTAGGAACTGTAGTCTTGGGAGCAACACAAATCACAGCCCTTTCAGCTACTGGCTTTGAATGTAGAAACTGAAAAAATACAGGAAACTAGCAATATTGGTATGGAGAGAAGGAGTTAAAAAGAAAAAAAAAAAATCCCTTTCCCAAAGAGATAGGGGAATCTACCTTAATTTCACAGCACTTTTCAATTGGAAAGAAAATGTCTGAGAGAGAGCTGAAAACGGAAACATCCTTATTTTAAAAGGCTTGCAACACTGGAAAAGAACACCAGAGCCAAATACCTGCTGCCTGCAGCAAGAACCAAGTGAAAAGCCTGCTTGTTCCTGCCAATTAAAATCTGTGGTTTTCTTTTGTAACCCTAACAAAGTCACTTCCATGGATGTTTTATAGTTTTTTGCTGCCTCTGGGTCTCCAAGGAAAAGGAAGTTAAACACCTCACCTTCACTAGGTACAACATTTATCACAACTATTCCACATCTTTAAAACGTGTTTGAGACCCTTAAGTGTTTTAAAAGGGGAGAGAAAAAATTGTAACACTGGACAAAATCCCAGGACAACCATTTAAAAGGTGTATTAAATGCATGTAAAACAATTTTTTGGATTCATTGCCTAAGAAGGATATATTAGGTCCTGGACATTCCTCCAAGAAGTTCCCGAGACCTTGTATGAGAAGGAACATATGCTCCTTTGTTTCTTTTTAAAGTAATTTCAGTAATATTGCATGCCCATCAGTATCCTAGTGTTTTCCTACATGTGCATTGTAGGAGAGTGAGGATACCAGGAATACTCCTCCTTTTGCTTCTGAGGTTCCTTTGCCATTGTGTTTGTACAATCACTCATCCCATCTAAAGTCAAAAAGAAACCAGAAAAAGAGTACAACATCAGGAAAGGACCCAAGTAATAAGACATATACCTCTGCAGTAGTTTTTAAAAGTTTTGAGGCAGCTTGAAAATTTATGACTCAAGAAAAAATCAGTGAGAAAAAATAACATTTAGATAAAACAGCTAACCAAGAATAGCCAATTGAACCACGAGGTCATGATATTTTCTGTAAAGTGAATTAGGGAACAGTAATACAGTTTTTTACATCTGTTGTTAGTATCTTTGATATTTCTGGCTAGAGCTATAAAAAACACAAATACCAACCTTATATGTATTAGGAAAAAGAATATTCAGAACAGAACCTCACCTCCATTCAGCTCTAAATGACTAACAGCAGGACCATGGGATATGCATAAGAATCAATGTATTATTAAAATTATTTTTTTTCTAGAAAGGTTTTGAAAATATGCTGCACATGTCCAACTACATCATAAGCGTAAATTCAGTTTTATTACATCTTGTTTAAAATGTGCCAGAACACTTCCTGTAGGCATATTAACAATGCATATTCCCAGACAGACAACATTTTTTCAATTGTAGCACAAATTACAATCTGTCCAGGTCTCTTTTCCCTTTCCTCCATGTTGGCTGAGATCCGTAGATAGCCTTGCAGTATGGTATAGAAATATGTTCAATTTTTCACTTACAGATGACTAAAAATTGTTTAACTTATAAAATGAAGTATAAAAATCAAATGAAACATCTAGGAAATTCAACGTTTTAATTGAGAGTAAACTCAATTCACAAGTTTGCCACCCACACAACACCTGAAAAATACTCTGTCTCCTTGAGAAATACTCTGTCTCCTTGAGATCAGTGCCCTCTGGATTTGTGCTGGCATGCAATCAAAATTCTCATTTACTTCTAGCACTTAATTTAAAAATAAAGGTATGAATTCTAACATTTAATAATTTTCTTCTTCTGGTGACTCATAAATCCTTATATTATTCATTCTTAATCAGCTTCAGAAGTTAGAACATTTTATGCACAATTGTCTCTCTTACTTCAATAAAAAAGAATCAATACGCCTTTCCATTCTCTTTCTTCTATTTGCTGCTCCAGTTAGTCTGCCCCCTCACCTGTTTTTATTAAGCTTTGCTTTATTTCTGAGATTGAATTCACAAGCTTAGCAAATGATGAGGCTGCCTCTTGTTTCAGTTCCTTAATTTCCCTCCTAAATTATCTGACAGCCTGCTGCGATGCAGGAATGGACCACTGTTTCTTTTTCCCGCTTTTGTTAGGTTGTTCATTCTTCCATTTCTTTGAATTAAACAATATAAGTTTGCTCATTAATTATGTTTTCTTAATTATATTGTTGCCTCAGCTTTTCCCTGATAACTGCCACCTTTCAATAAATTAGCAGCTTATTTTTAAGGCTTTTACACAGGTCAGATATTTATATACCTTTGGCCCTTGAAGTTTTGCTGGATACATTCAATTTTGCATCAAGCCACATAAACCTTGGCTATCTGTAGAAAGGAATGATTCTCCCTCCACATGAGACCTGTTTACATCACAGCAACTGAAGATCACATTTTTTGCAACATTTGTCCATGTTACCCCAAATTCCAACACCTGAGACAGATTTTTTCAGATCGCACTGTGCAATTACTGTGCTACAGTTTAGTGTAATATTGCAACTGCACAGTTTCATGGTGTGGAGAACATATAGTAAATGTCACACATTCAAAGACAAAGCTCAGTCATGGATCTCCTACTTTGTCCCTCAGACACCCACAGGGATAATTTTCATGGAGTGCTTGCGTGCTCCCCCCTCTACTGCTAAAGAGCTTCTCACTTCTGCTGGAGTCTAAACAATATTAATTCTCTTTTTTTGGTAGGAAGGTAGAAGACCACCATAAACACTAAATGCAGGCTTATTCATTCACTTAAGCAGGAAAGTCTGACTGAACAGCTGAATTTGCAGCCATCTATGCCCGTCCTCTGCTCAGTTACGGACACATTGAAGGAAGAATCCCTAGAATTTCCTAAAAATTAACATGTAGATTAGACAACAGTGTAAAGAGTGAATAACGAGATCCACAAGTTTTCTTAGCCGAGTTGTTTAACAAGAGAGAAAGAGAAGAAAGTCACCAGCTCATACTTTTCAAAGTCACAGAAGCACTTACCAGATTTATTTTTCTATTATCATAGTGGTTGCTTGCCATCGTTTTCTCTTACTATCCTCTTCAGAGCTAAGACATTACTGGGCCAAATTGCTTTAGTCAGAAATGGGTTGCAGTTCCTTCATGAATCTGTCAGGAATTTCACTCATTCTTCTGTTTATTGGTTCAGCTTTTCTCCCGCAGAGCAAGACAAGAAATCTTGCCTCATATTTAATCTTTTGTGGAGTTGCAATCACTTACTTCTTTTAAAGACACTTCCTGATCCATGCTCATTTTGGATGTAAAAGGTTTGCAAGATGTGATTGCAGAAAAATAGACTTGGAAGCATGTTTCAGAGACAGCCAAATGGCTGCTGGGCCTGGATTCCCCAACCTACAGGGTAGCGAGTCCATCCAAAATGTTTTGGGATTGCTTTTTATCTAGAGCAGTGCAGGAATATATATATATATATATATATATATATAATTTTTTTTAAAAAATTTGGCATATGAAGAAAAAAATCACTCTGAAAGATAGGTATGAAGAGGAGTTTCCTCAAACGTACTCCAACATACAGACAAGGCAGACAGACCTGTGTCTCTGAATAAAAGAGGGACCTCCCCATGCACTCTTCACTACAGCACCAAGAGATATAACCTATAATGTAAGTAAAACATTTGTAACATAAAGATCACATCTTCCATTTAATTTTTCTTTTTTCATTTGCTCAAAATTCAAACAGGGCTGCAGTTATATTCTTCTTTTGAAGTGGTACAAACAAGTTTTTTGGGTGCCATCTTTTTCCCTTGTCCACAGTGGGGTATCTGGTGTTCTGACACATGCCGTGCTGAATTCTTCCATCTTACAAGCATGGAGGCTTCTCCTTCCTTCTTTCCAGCTCTTATCTTGCTATGTTCAGACTCTTGTCTGCCTCTTCAGATGCTCAGAAAATTGACATATCACAGAAGACAAACTAAATTTCTGACTAATTAGTACTGTGACAGCATAATTATCTCATGGCAGGAAACCTTATTTACTTACTATCTAAACAAGTATAAAGTTACAGAAAAGCAAAACCCTGCTAAGGGAAAAACCTGAGATTCTCTCTTCTTCAGAAAGGGTTTGGAAGGCAAGAGAAGCATCATCCCTCCAGAGTTATTTAGCTGTGTCTATCTCAAAATATTCCTGGTCTTTGATCATGGACCTATTTAGTCATCCAGAAGAAATTTCTGATCTTCCTTAAATTGCCTGTGTCCCTGAAGTCAGTCCTGATAACCTACTCTCTTGTATCTCCCTTGGGGACCCTCCATGGTAAGACTGAAGGCCCTATATCAGCTAAAGCTCGGCCCCAAACTATGATCAGAATAGATATGATGCAGACAGTGAATTTAGAGTATCCCTAAGATGTTACTGCTTGGAGTTTATTCAGAGATACTGTCAAAAGAAGAGGAAGTTTTTGTTATCTTTTATGTGGTAGTCTAATGGTTAAGACACCTACCAAACAAATGGGACATCTAATCCCATATTAACACTTCCCAGATGAGAAGGATACTGAAGAAGATTTTGAAACACAATCGTTGAGTGGCCAGGAATACAGGATCTACAGGACCAGATAATGAACAAATTAAATGAAGTAGAAATCTGCCCTAGGATTTACAAGTAAGAGAAGACAGACCAGGTCTCCTGGCTCTCTTCCAGAATATTTCTTTATTTTACCCAGTACATATATAATTTAAAATACATAAACTTTCCTAAGAAAACAGATGAAAAGGTACTAAACAGAGAATTACTCTTATAACTTCTACAGCATTAGATAATGACGGAAGTACTAAAAGTAACAGTTCTAAATGTGCATCCATTGTGAGTCAGAAGACTTTCCCCTTCTAAGAAGAAACAAACAACAGGCAGTATATTTATTTTGCTGAGAAATCATCTTTAATAAAGTAAAACAAGTGTAGAAGACAAAAGGTGGATACTATTGAGACAAGGATTTTTTTTTCAAACCACTCTGTAACCAAATTTAACATAAATCTTTAAAAAATGACAGTAAGAAAAAATTGAAAACTGAAAATTTTTGATAAATTCTTAGGCATGCTGATCAGCTACTACAAATCCTCACTGGAATACATAATTTTGCAATATTTCAAGTTGAAAGTTGAAGAATAAAGGAACGTAAATATCTTTCAAATTCTCTGATTTTATTCCTGTATCTTTAACTTGATAAATAAATTAATAAACATTTGATGTATAGGTTATTCTTTATTGGGACAAAAAAGAAAATGTAACTGTCAGCAAAGAGAAATACACAGTATTAGTACATTCACAGAAAACATTATATTAAAGGGGTACAATGTGACCAACTTGAAACAGCCCTTTGGGGAACAGAATAGGCTAGTGCGCATTCATAGATGGAAAGTTAGGAAAACATCAGAGACTGCTCAACATGAGCTTTCAACAGCAAAGTGTGCCCCTCCAAGGTATACTGGAGCCCTATGTTAGGCTGTATGTTGTTTTCTGTGAACCAAAATTCTATTCACATCACTGAAGTTTCTCACAAATAAGACTAAAACAAATACATGTGGCCCACAGATCTCATCAAAGAAAGGAGTTTTGCTCCACACTTGGAAAAAAGCAAAAAAAGTATATACATACTACGTACAAGATAGAAAGGATCTTTGTTATTTCTCTGTGTTGAATTCTAAATGCATGTTTTAAATTGATAAGGAATATGCATGTTTCAAAATGCTAAGGAAAACATTTTCAGACACTAATGATAGTAAGCTGCTAGGTAGAATCCAGGATAATTCATTTAAAAGGCATAGAAATATATTGCTAACAGACAAAGCAAACTACAGGTCACAAGACCGGTGACAAAAATATGTGTTAAGATTTCAAATCTAAGAGGTGTGTTAGAAAGTCATGCAGTTCTTGTGTTTCATAATACCTAGGTTATATTGAAGATAAATAACGAAATATAAAACAGGACATATTTGAAATAATTTACATAGTATTCCCATGATAAGTGAAGATCAAGTAGAATAATTAATCATCCTTTCTGAGCCAAAAGAGATAGGACCAGCCACAAAGACATGCAGCAATAATAAAGAATTAAATCTAGCTGGTTTTATCAGGAAATTCACAGTCTACTTACAGAAAATGTTGCCTTTAGCCAGAGAAATGCATGAATAATAATGAGAACTAAAACACAATAAATAATCACTCTCATTGGCATAAAGGAAGTCCCAGTTATTACTAAATGTCATAGGGAGATTTACTTAGTATAGGTTTGTTTTGACAATCTCACCTCATTGAGGCAGCTGATATGCCCAAGGAACCCTAGAATGACAGTGACTAAAGGAGACTGTGGAGAGACACAGCTCATCAGCTCCTGGACCTGTCCTTACGCAGCTTCTCATCTCCTATCAAATACGTGCAAGGGTTTTCAAGGGACTGGAAAGGAAAGTTGCCCATGTTTTCTTAAACACCATGAACACCTGAGTATTTTGGAGGGCCTGAGGATAGGTAGGAGTCACAAGCCTAGAGAGACTGAGCAGTGAGGACTCCACCTCTGCTGGGAATTTGCTGTGGTAGATCATTTTGGTCAAGATCCTCGTGAATCTTACAGCATCAAATTCACTGATTTTTTTGCATGCCCAATTCCAATAGAAAACAATAAAACTTAAGCATCTAAAATGTTTGCTGAGGTCTTGATGCCTTTTCAGCCACCCACAGTCTGTATGTGGAGCTAAAAGTCCTGTATGAGAGAAGTGAGAATGTCTCAAGAAGAAGGCTAAGACACATCCCTTGCGTGCTAAAAAGATCCTAAGGCTTATTGCTTATATTACATTGAGTTCCTTCACAGGAAAAGGTGCTAAGTAGACATAAGATATATTCCCACAGACAAGAGAAGTTACTTGCAAACACATGTTGAAGGGAAAAATCTACAACAACATTGTGTCCATGGAATACCATAAAGCAAGCAAACGCAAAAGCCAAAGGCTATCCACATGTAAAGAAGATGTAACACATCTTTTCAAAAAAATGCATGTAATGCATAACAAAAAATGGAACGAGAGAAGATGATTATAAGAACTTAGACGTTATATTGGGCCTTCAATAGACCACATAACTAGAAAGTCCAATTTTTCATGAGACAATATAACATCCTTTACAAAAATAAGTATGAATTAACATTCCCACAGTAGAAGATAACAGCATATGCTTTCAGAAAAAAATTATTTTCCTCAATGCTGTGTATTGTGCTGTGAGGGTCCTAATCTGCCCCATATTCTGTCACCAGAAACATTTACTTAAAGCCCTTCCTCTACTCCAAGACTGTTCTCACACACCCATTCCTTAAAGATGTTCATTCTCATCATCAAATATTGGTGCTTACCTGTCCCAGGACTGGCTTACTTTGCTCTTCAGACTCGTAAGGCATGCTCTGATCAATGAAAATCAGGATGCAGTAGCTATGAGGACTACAAATATCTCCAAAGTCATCCTGGTACTCCTTTCTCTTAGAGGTACAGCCATCCATCATTCATACCAGTGATTCGCAATGATCAGGGTACAAAATGCTACAGACTACTTTGTCTTGCTCTTGCAAAGGAGGATCCCAAGTTAGGTCTGGCTAGCTTTGGGGAATCTGTGCTTAACAGATAACCCAAAATCCTTACCTAAACTACAGGATTAGCCAAGATGTTTCTGGGTTTGGTCAGCACCTTGGCAACAGCTCTGAGTGCTGCCCTATTCAGACAATATTCCAGATCAACAGTTGTGATCTCCTGCTTTAACAGGCTGCCATGAAAATCCAGAAGAGGCACATTTCTTGTAAAAGGAAATTATGACTGGCAAATCTACTGAAGTTCTTCTTCTGCCTACGGAGGGTGTTATAGAAAAGATGGACCCAGACTCAGACAGAATCAAATATACCAATTAATCTGCAAAGCCCTTCACAAAGCCCTATAAATTATACCTTCTTACACATAATTTTTAATTCTTTTGAATTACTTCTACATAAGACCTGCAGTTTGCAACATATTAAAGTCCAGTCTTCCCTTATATCCTCTAAAATAAAAGATCCACCATGAGACCAGGAAAAAAACATAACTGAACAAGTGCCATCTGTCCATTTTTAACACAACTCAGTAACAAAGATCTGAAGAGGAAGATTTACCAAAAAAAGACGCTTTTCTTCTGTTCCAGCTTTAACTGAAGCACTCCATCTTCAAACAATGGCTCTTCTCCATATTGCAGATGCCATTACCCCATCTTCCTGTGACTGCCTTCTCATCTTCTCTAGACTCCCCCAGTTGTTTTGTAGAAGCTGCTGGTGTTCTTAGACAGCTTCCGAACAACCTTCATTCATTTACTTTGAAGTTTTCTCATACCCTAAAGTGCCCCTGTATTTTGATATTTTCTGTTTTGTAGCTTTGATCACAGACATGGGGAGTGTTTTCATCTGCAAGACTAAGTAAAAAATAAGTTAAAAGACATCAGGTTGCCCCTATAGAAACAACTTTATCTGAAAAACTGAAATGAATGATGGTGGTCTGAAGAAAGACTTTGGGATTTTTTTCAGTCATGATTGTCTATCACTATTTTACTTGAATAATTTATTCCTATCCCTTGACACTGAGGGGAAAACCATCTTCTATACTTGTTTTCAGATGAAATTTGAAGGATAAGAAAAACACTTTAGATGATTTGCTGCAGCGAGTTCTCACCAACATAAATGGCAGAGGCTTTAACCCATGTACTCCTTGAAACAGCATATTTTCTCTACTTCTAACCAATTTATGAGTGGCCACATGGCAAATGTAAAAAGTACAAAGGATCATTATTCTAAATCCAGAATATATTAGCTTGTCAGAGGTCCACTGTGATAGATGAATGACGCTTTGGGTGTTTTTCTCACAAGTAAATCTGTATAACAGTATAGATACCACTAGACACAAAGTGTGTTAAATTCTAAAATAATCCAGAAAGAGGATAAGTGTTAAGAACTTTCTATTTGTGGTGCTTTAATTGCTGCTTCGTTTAGTTTATTGAACCATCAAATTTAATTGAAGGTGACATATACTCTTCCAAGAATCAATTTGGACTCTCAAATATATTTCAAATTAACTTTCCCCTATATTGCCAGTTTAACTTCACTTAATTTTTCAGTACTTGTTTAGGATAACAATATATTTTACACTATGTAATTCTTATGTAGATCTTTTGTGTTTATTTTAAACCTACTACACGAACAAAACCATTTCTGCAACTCTAAATTTTTAATCATATCAGGATACAAATTCCTGCCAATAGTAGATGCATTTGCAAAAAGCAAAGCTATTATTTTCCCACCAATTATTATAAAGTTGATTATTCCGTTCTTCAATTAATAAAAAAGATAGAAGGGGATATTAAATTAAATCTGGATTTATGGATAGCCCTATATAAAACTATTATAAACCAGAATAATTGTCACTATCAATTCCAGTTTGGTTTCTAAATGAGAATAATTCTGATATAGATCTTGAAGTTTTTATATAAGAATAGTCCCTAATTCAATATTTTTATCAGCATATATAGTGTGACATGCCTCAGTAAATCAAAAGCTTTGGCCAGGCCTATAACTATTACAGCCAATTTATCATTAGCACTTTATTATTAATAATGGAAAGATATTGCCTCTCTTGCAACCTGGAACTGCTATAAAATATTTTGATCACCACTTGCAAGCAGGGTAGCCAAAATCTTAATGTACAACCCTCTCCTAATAGAGCAGGTAGTTACATATTTGCAACTGGAAGCCTTCAGTCTTAGGGATAAGAATAGCCCTGTTTTCTTGTGGACACTCAATAAATCGTTAAAATCATAAAATAATGTTTCTCAACATTTTCTGTGAGGATCATTTAAAAGTGCCCTAGGAATCTTTAGCTTTCATCACTTCATATACTTTTTTTTTTAACAAAATTAGAGTTCTTTCATTACTAAGCAGTTATCTATGAAAGTAGTACATTTTACCTTTCCACTATATTCAGCATTTCCAAAATGTCTGCTTAAGGTCCAAGGTCATTCACAGGTAGAGAACATGTATAAAAATTATAAAAGACAAACTGGATAAAAGTTGGCCTATGTCTTTTTAGTATAATCTCTCTTCTTATAGATGGACCTTCTTTTGTGTGTTATTTAATTTGATATTTGCAAACAAAAATAGCATAAGCTAAAGATAGTAATGCTTCCTACTATGTTTCTAGCACCCATAGGTAAGAGATGCTGATCAAACATTCATCTACCTTTCATCTTTATTTGCGCTGACTTTGGAATGAACACAAGCAATTCCTTTTCAAAGCTGACCATGGAAAAGGTACTTCTAAATAAGCACTAAGAATTGCAAGTTGTGTCATGGCAACCCTGCTCAGACATTTTTTATATAGTGTAGTTTTGATTCATCAGAGGTTTGTTCATTAGGGTTGTGTGTTTAATTCCAGATCAGCATGTATACTGGTATGTCTTTTCCATGTCTCCTCTAACTAGGCAAATGGAGAGCATATATACAGGATGAACATTTGCAACCTAAACATGTCAGGGTATTCTTGCAGCAAAAGCTTGCTGCATACTGGGTTGCATTACAGAATCACAGAATCATCAAGGAATCATCAAGGAAAAGACCTTGAAGATCTTCCAGTCCAACCATTTACCTAACATTGACAGTTCTCAACTACACCATATCCCTAAGCACTATGTCTACCTGACAAACACTTCCAGTGGTGGGGATGCCACCACCTCCCTGGGCAGCCCATTCCAACGCCCAACAACCCCTTCTGCAAAGAAATGGTTCCTAATATCGAGTCTGAACCTTCCCTGGAGCAACTTGAGGCCATTCCCTCTTGTCTTATCGCTTGTTATTTGTTTAAAGAGACTCATCCCCAGCTCTCTGCAACCTCCTTTCAGGGAGCTGTAGAGGGTAACGAGGTCTCTCCTCAGCCTCCTCTTCTCCAGCTAAAAAACCCCAGTTCCCTCAGCCGCTCCCCGTACGACCTGTGTTCCAGACCCTGCACCAGCTTCGTTGCCCTTCTCTGGACACGCTCGAGTCATTCAATGTCCTTTTTGGAGTGAGGGGCCCAAAACTGAACACAGGAATCGAAGGGCGGCCTCACCAGTTATGAGTACAGGGGTCAGATCCCTTCCCTGTCCCTGCTGGCCACGCTATTGCTGACACAAGCCAGGATGCCATTGGCCTTCTTGGCCCCCTGGGCACACTGCTGGCTCCTGTTCAGCCGGCTGTCAATCAACACCCCCAGGTCCCTCTCTGACTGGCAGCTCTCCAGCCACTCCTCCCCAAGCCTGTAGCGCTGCTGGGGGTTGTTGTGGCCCAAGGGCAGCCCCCGGCATTTGCCCTTATTGAAACTCCTCCAGTTGGCCTCAGCCCATGGCTCCAGCCTGTCCAGGTCTCTCTGCAGAGCCTCCCTGCCCTCGAGCAGATCAACACTCCCACCCAACTTGGTGTCATCTGCAAACTGACTGAGGGTGCACTCGATCCCCTCGTCTAGATCATCAATAAAGATGTTAAACAGGAGTGACCCCAAAACTGAGCCCTGGGGGACACCTCTCGTGACCGGCCGCCAACTGGATTTATCTCCATTCACCACAACTCTTTGGGCCCGGCAATCCAGACAGTTTTTTACCCAGTGAAGCGTGTGCCCAACCAAGCCATGAGCAGCCAATTTCATCAGGAGGTTCAGGAAAGTGATCCTTCCCCTCTGTTCAGTACATATGCGACCACTTTTGGACAATTGTGTCCACTTTTGGTACACCAATCCAAGACAAACATCAGCACACCAGAGCAAGTCCAGCAAAGGCCACCAATCTGGTCAGGCAGCTGGAACACAGGACAGTGAAGTGCTAAGGTTTGGACAACAGGCCCAAGCCAGAGTTGACCTATAGATGAATCCTGTATATTTTATAACTGATAAGCATTGTGCTAGTGGGTATTGTACTAAGTTATAACAAACAACCTATGCTGATGTAAAAATTGCTAAAGTGTTGAAGTATTGAAGCCTGAACAACAGGCCCCGAGCCGAAGCTGCTAACTTAGTATATAATCATTAACAAAGTATGTAAGCTCACTAGTGAAAGATGCAGCTTAGAATATAATCAGTAAGGAGGGTGAAATGCTGAGAGGATGTATCCAACTTTCCTTTCTCAGATTGTTCGAGGTTGAGAACCCAAGTATTTGGTCTTGTTAGAAACTCCCTTGGTTTCCCCCTGCCGAGTCCTGGCCAGGCTTTGGGTGGAATCCAACAGGAGAATGAAACCAGATCTTTTCCACTAAAAACAAAGGTGCCAGTTATTCTGGCTTGCTGATTTTTGGTATATAGGGCTGGGCCTGCTCACAGTGACTTTGGAAGCCTCACCTATGGGTGGACGCACCGTGTAGGATTTCCCACTTGCTGGGACAGGCTCTCCAAACCCTCGCTGTAACTGGGGCTCCCCAGTGACTGCAGGTCTGGATGATGGTAACGTATGCAAGTGGTGATGGATCTTTCTTAACCATTATTCTCTCTCTCATGTAGTAGTGATCTGATGCATTACCCTGTATTTTCCTATTTGTTTGCTTTAAGTGCATTATTCTGTCTTTTCTTACCGCATGTTTTCTATATTACTCTGTTACATTATTTAGTTATTTCTAGTAAAATACGTCTACTCTTTTCACTCTGATGTCCGAGTTTAATTGGTATCCTTAATCAGCAAAACAGATGGCCAGTGAGAGGCTGAGGGAGCTGGACATGTTCAGCATTAAAAGGAGTAGGTGTCAGGGAGGGATGTTAACTGATGTCTACAGTTGCCTAATATAGACAAGACAAACTCAGGCTCTTCTGGAAGGTGCACAGCATAAAGATGAGAAGCAACAGACACAAGCTGAAACAAGGAAATTCCAACTAGATTGCAGAATATTTCTATTCTTCACCACTAACGAGGGTGATCAAACACTGGAACTTGCTGCTCTGAGAAATGAAGGAAACTCCACTCCTGGAGATATTCAGAACTTGACTGGACATAGTCTTGAGCAAGATGATTTGTCTAGCCCTGCTTTGCACAGGGGTTTGACTAGACAATCCCCACAGGCCCCTTCCCATTTAAACTACTCTGTGGGTCTATGAAGTACAGACAGCTGCATGTTGCATTTGTATATGAACCAAAAGAATACTCCGTCATGTTGTCACAGTTGTGTAAATGTGTTTAAATGGTTTCTGGACTGTAGCTGGCATGCACCTCATCATTTGGGCAGAGAGTTCCAGGTGTCCAGAAAATAGGCAGAGCTAGCAGGTAGGTATCTTGCACCTGGCTGCATGGACAGGGTCTACAGGGAACACAGTATCAATTATGTTCTTGATTTAGAGGTACAAACCATCACTTCTACTTTCAAACATTACCTGTGAGGAAAAAGACATCATCCTCTTGCCAGTCGATGGGTTTTGTACCCCTGTGAAGTGTTACCATACCTACCCATACTACTTGGTATGGCAGGCTCTTAGTCCCTACCTCTGCCCTTCACATGATATCTGCACACGTTTCACTTTCCCATTACTCTGTGTTTGAGTACAAGCTTGGTCTCTCCTTCAGAAGAGGATTTTTCTTTCCTGGGTGAGATGAATGCTACCTATGACTTCAGCCACCTGACACCAAGCTAAAGTTCCTCTACAGTCAGCAGAGAGGAAAAGGCCCCTCTGGAGGTGATTCAACCCTACTTTTCTTGGAAACAAGACTGGTAAATTTCTGAACATATACATATCTCAGATATGTACTCTTTAAACACTATTTATGGGTTTAGCTGTCTTCATTTGTAAAGTTTTCAGTGAGGCACAGAACAGAAATGTCCAGAAAGTCTTGGAACAATTTAGAGTAATTTAGTTAGTGTGACCTGCAGAAGGCGGCACCAAGAAAAAAGAAAAAAAGGAGCTTTACAGAACTGGTATCATAAATGAAAGGGGGAGGGATAACAGACATATTAATTACTTTGATCTCTGAAACAAGCTACAGTTTTGTAGATGAGGGCACCTTACACAAGTATGTCCTTACAAAAAGTATAGGGTTTATGTAATATTCCTATTACAAAGTCTTCTTCAAAGAAATTACACCCAGGAACCTAATTCAGGAAAAAACTTCTCTTTTGCTCCTATTCCAAAACCCTGCACCAGTATCAGTATTTTTCACAATTGTGACAAGGCTGTTTTGCCAGTCTTACAGATGAGGCTGCACAACAGCACAAAGACCCTTTTATCATCACATGCAGTACTGAACCTCTGCTGGCTGAAGAAACCCACACAGCTGTTGAGACAACAGCAAGTCTCAAAAGCTGTAAATGGAAACTTGTATGGCTGCAAGGTAAAGCAACCAAGCTGTAAAAGTAAAATCAAACCTCTCCATTTTAAGAATGCCAGAGGGCAATTTTACATCATATTTGCTCTTTGCCATCTCACAGATCTTCTGTTCTTCCTGCTGGCTTCATCTCCAAAGATTCAAGTTGTGTCAATTAATTTCAGATCAAGACCAGGAGCGTGCCAACAGCCTGCAGCTCCTGCCGAGCCCTCGCTGCATGACAAGGAGCCCATGATCCAGGAGGTGCTCCAGCCGCGGTGCTCCGGGCAGCTGACAGGCGTCAGCCCATATGGCAGGCGTGCAGGGGTGGACTGGAAAAAGAAACACTCATATCAATGTCAACCGAGTCACCAGGGTACCCGGGCATAACAACAGAGGCATGTTAGAAACTGTTCTGGCTAGACAAGTGTAAAGGAGTTTCTTCAAGGGATGACAGGAAACCAGCCTGCTTTGGAGCTAGAGGACAAAAGGAGAATGTACCTCTCATCCTATTCTCCTCCTGTGAGGAAGAGGGGAGATAAACTCATTACCTCACATATTTCTCAACACATCTGTAAATAAAAGACTACCATTAGCACTTTTCACCAGACATTATCTGTGTGTCAAAACTGTTTAGGGTATGACTTGATGTCCTCTCCTTCAGAGAGCATACAAGCAAGAAAAAGCTGCCTTTGATTTATTAAAGATGAACTATCAGTACTATAAAAGGCAGAATGGGAATACACGTGCACATTGTAAGACCAGGGCAGGATGAATACCACTTTCACATTTATGTATAAAGCTCAGTCCACAGCTTTTCCTGTTTATTAGCCTGTCAACATTCATGCAGCCACAGTACATCTACACTGATGTTTTTTGAGAAGTTCACCTGTGTGTTATTTGCCCATGATTGCACCAATTTAAGTACAGAATGCTTCCCTGTCTGCATGAAGCATATTGACTTGGGAGTTAGATTTTGGGGATAAATGGTATATGAAATGGACCATATAAAAAAAAAAGAGTCTTATTTTTTAGTTAAATGAAAGACAGAATAAGATTCAAGCACCAGAGGCAAGGGAAGAGTGAACTAGTGAGAGGCATGAGGATAAAAGCCAAGTGCCTGGCACTACAGCACTTCTAAACTACAACCAGCTCAGAATTCAACTCCGGATCTTTCGGAGTGCCAGGGGGCTGAGCAGCCAGAGCGGTGCCAGGGCTGCTGTGGACCCGATGAAGCTATCGCCTTCAAATTACTAAATTTAGTCTTCGGCTGACAGTGAACAGAACAACCACATACATCCCAGCCATTCCTCTACAGAAGCCATTAACAGGTAAGCCACCAGTGTCAGGGGGATGTAGCACACTGCAGCTACTGAGCAGGTAATACTTCCTGTGTCCCCTTTTTAACCATTGTATGTGAAGTGTCTTAAGTAACCCCTGAGAGCTGATGCTGGACTGGTGCTGTGCTAAAGGTGCTAAAGTACAGAAATACTGACCATGCTGAGAGGTGTTGGAGCCCCATTGTGCTCCACAAGCTCCTATTTGCCATCACAATCTTAACATCCAGAATTATCACGCAAGGCAGTTCTTCTCAAAAGAGTAGCAGATGACTGTGGGTCATGACATGTAAACAGCATGGACAATGGAAACAGTCCTAGTTCTTTGCATAAAGAGATACTTAAAACACTGTTGTTTCATATTTACAGCAAATGAAACAAGAGAAAAGTGAAAGAAAGAAAATCTTGGTGCAAGATTGTCTTTTATGCTGCTTATGTCCCAAAACTGATTGTTCTCTCATACAGTTGTCAGAGGCTCTCAGTTCCTAACTCAACAAAAATTAACTAATGTTCAGAAGCCAAGAGAGAAGCAGTTCATTGCAGAAGACTATTGTTGGACAGCTTTGTTGTCGCTGTGAGCTTATTTTTATTTTCCATGCAGCACATTATGAAGTGCATATTATTAGCACCCAGGATCCCCTGTGTCCTGTTCTGCCCTGCTGCTACTAGGAGCCATGTACTCTCACTTTCAGTGGCTCTACAGAAGCAAGTATTTACTTATTTTGGTGACTGCCAGCCTCCATGCATTTCTCCATCAAGCTGGGGGGGGCACAAGGCTTGTCAGTGATGGCAGCACCTGCCAGGCTAAAAAGCCATTCAAAGCAAGAATTGTAGGGGAAACAGTTGAGCATGAGAAAGGCAGTTTGACTCTCTGGAAGATGTTCCTCAACAGATCTCTCCAGCTGCCCATGTTACCCTCAGGCAGGGTTACTGGCAGGCATGGTGACACCCTGCCCTCCTGCATCAACATTTCATGCAGTTCAAGCTTCATCCTAACCCTCGTGGAGCTTAGGAGCAATTCTGGCAGACAGACTCCACCACAGCTCTGAGTGGCTTTCCCTTTCTAAATAACCACTATCAGGCTGCTACTACATTTTGTGCCAAATGGCACCATGCTGAAAAAAAACAGATCGCCACCCTGCCAAAAGCACAGCAGCCACTATGACGGCTGGCCTTCCCTCCAAGTGGCTTATATGTGCCTTTGCCTTGGGTAGGCAGAAGGACCAATGTACTTTGAAATCTGGCAACCAACTATGTGGCTCCTGTATAATTCTGTTTGTAATATATTTTTGAGGTGCCTGGCAGAGTTTGTGGCACTTCCTGAGCCAGCCAGATCTACCTCCTGTGTTACTGCCCAGAGTCCATCACTCAGCTTTCCACCTCACCCCATTGCAAAGCAGGCAGGAAAACAAGCTAGCATGGCACACAACACAGCAGAGCATCCAAGGGCAACAGGAAAAAATCACACAATTTCTCCCCAGCGGGCAGTTTAAGCCCGTGCAAAATTCAATATGTGAAATCTCCTGGTGATACAGAGTACTCTGCCCTCAAAGCTAGTCTCTGGTATGTGACGGAGTCACCCTTGGCTCAAGCCAGATAATTAGCTGCAGCAATAGAAAGTCTGCTGGAACAAGCTACCTTCAATCCATTTCCTTCACAGGGGTGCCAGGCTGGTGCGCAAAAGCCTGGAGCAAGTGAAAGCAAGACAGAGCCATAGCCATTTCCAAGCTGCCCCTGCTAGATCGTCTCCTGTGAAACCCTGTGGAAATTTGAAAACTGTTACCTGCCAGTAACAAATTGGCTCTCCTTGCAGGCACCAAATGTATCATATCGGGTGGCTCCAGCCCGAAGCATTGAAACTTGCTGTGTCAGCACATCTGCATTTCTGTTTTGGCAGGGAAGTGTAGGTTCTGGGGGAAATTAGCAATAATGGTGCTCAGCTTTAGACCATTTGAACTGAACACAGACATTCAGCCTAAATTAGGAGCATAACCCAAGCCCAATATGGACAAAATAATCTTTCCCAAAGCTATCCCCGCTATCTCCTTTTTCTGTGCAGAGGATAATGCATCCTGCCTGTCATAAAAGCTCACACCTCAAGACTGCTTTCTATCCAGGTATCCTGCTAGGTCTTTACCTCTAACAATGTTTGAACGTGTCTCTCTAGCTCCCAACTATGTGTGAATACCATAGTGTTCTGCATAATGTAACTAACTTCTGGTTTTTTCCATTTCAAAAAACGCTTCTCATCTTACACTGGCAAAAATACATCTCAACTGTGGTACCAATTTTCTGTCTTCCAAGACTTCATGGTTTGACCTCTCCAATCTTATCACCCCTCTCTTCTTCGATCCTCCCTCCTTTTCTGGCACACTAAGCATCACCTAACTACCTGAAACTCTCATAGCCCTGTTCCCCACCACCCTCCATGTATTGTGCCTCAGTCAGAACTGAAATACAGACTCCTGTTCTGCTCATAGCACAAACAGTCGTTACAACCTCCCTGTGAAATCTGCCAGCCACAGACACCTCCATACCTCCTCATATGCTGACCCTCCCACTAGGAAGGAACTTAATGCCTTGGAAAAAGTACGGAAAACCTGAGCTGCGTGTCCCTTGCTAAATCCCAATAACCTGCCATGTGCTCAAGGGGCACCTGCAGAACAGCAGAGCACCAGCAGTTCCAGTAGGTAATTCTGGCTAGGGGCTTGTGCTGCTTCTGTCATTAAAGTCTTAGCTATTAAAAGGGGATGGGCCAACCTGAGCCAGAACCCCAGCAGAAAGAGCTGGGCAGTCAGGGCTGAATTATCTGAGAGAGCAGTGCCAGTTGCACAGGGTGTGCCCCAGCCCTTTGCCTCCACAGGGCTCCCTTCAGTGTAGTGTCAGCTTTGATACCCACCCTGGAGCCCTTCTCTATCACAGCACAAAACTCATCAAACCCAGTGACAGGATGATTGCTCTGTCTGCTCCAACAGAAACATTTCAGGCGGGCCACTGTTTCATATTTTACTCAGGCTGTCTGCTATCAATTACATGTAACGTCTTGAGCATATGAAAGACAGTGTGACTGCAAGTGTAAGGGAACTGAAAGTTTTCCAACTATTACAGATCAAAAAAGCTTTCACAAACATGAAAAATAGAATATAGACAAATAGATCCTGCTACTGAATATTTAACTCAAACAATTATACATTTGCAAAGATACTGTTAAATATCCAGAAACAAATTTAACTCTCAGAGCTCTGATGAGAACCTCCATATTAACAGGCCACATGCAGTTGCTAAATAGACAGAGCATGAACTTCAGGGACACCTCTATTCAAAGCAAAAGCAAATCACAGAATCATCTAGGTTGGAAAGGACCCTGGAGATCATGTAGTCCAACCGTTCGCCTAGCACAGTTCCCACCTACAGCATATCCTTAAGCTCTAAATCAACCCTACTCTTGAACACCTCCAGGGATGGGGACTCCACCACCTCCCTGGGCAGCCCATTCCAACGCCCAACAACCCCTTCTGGAAAAAGTGCTTCCTAATATCCAGTCTAAATCTTCCCAGGCACAGCTTGAGGCCATTCCCTCTTGTCCTATCACTTATTACTTGGTTAAAGAGACTCATCCCCAGCTCTCTGCAACCTCCTTTCAGGGAGCTGTAGAGGGCGATGAGGTCTCTCCTCAGCCTCCTCTTCTCCAGACTAAACAGCCCCAGTTCCCTCAGCTGCTCCTCATAGGACATGTGTTCCAGACCCTTGACCAGCTTTGTAGCCCTTCTCTGGACACGCTCGAGTCATTCAATGTCCTTTTTGGAGTGAGGGGCCCAAAACTGAACACAGGAATCGAAGGGCGGCCTCACCAGTTATGAGTACAGGGGTCAGATCCCTTCCCTGTCCCTGCTGGCCACGCTATTGCTGACACAAGCCAGGATGCTATTGGCCTTCTTGGCCCCCTGGGCACACTGCTGGCTCCTGTTCAGCCGGCTGTCAATCAACACCCCCAGGTCCCTCTCTGACTGGCAGCTCTCCAGCCACTCCTCCCCAAGCCTGTAGCGCTGCTGGGGGTTGTTGTGGCCCAAGGGCAGCCCCCGGCATTTGGCCTTATGGAAACTCCTCCAGTTGGGCTCAGTCCATGGCTCCAGCCTGTCCAGGTCTCTCTGCAGAGCCTCCCTGCCCTCGAGCAGATCAACACTCACACCCAACTTGGTGTCATCTGCAAACTGACTGAGGGTGCACTCGATCCCCTCGTCTAGATCATCAATAAAGATGTTAAACAGGAGTGGCCCCAAAACCAAGCCCTGGGGGACACCACCCGTGACCGGCCGCCAACTGGATTTATCTCCAGACTCCTTCACCACAACTCTCTGGGCTCGGCCATCCAGACAGTTTTTACCCAGTGAAGTGTGCGATTGTCCAGATCTCGAGCAGCCATTTTTGGCAGGAGAATGCTGTGGGAAACAGTTTTAAAAGCCTTGCTAAAGTCAAGGTAAATTACATCCACAGCCTTTCCCTCATCCAATAAGCAGGTCGTCCTGTCGTAGAAGGGGATCAGGTTTGTCAGGCAGGACCTGCCTTTCATAAACCCATGCTGACTGCGCCTGAGCATCTGGTTGTCCCTCATGTGTTGCATGATGGTGTTTAGGATGAGCTGCTCCATCGGCTTCCCGGGCACCGAAGTCAAGCTGACAGGCCTGTAATTTCCCGGATCATCCTTCCAACCCTTCTTATATATGGTCGCCACATTGGCCAATTTCCAATCTGTCGGGACCACCCCGGTCAGCCAGGACTGCTGGTAAATGATGGAAAGCGGCTTCGCGAGCACCCCAGCCAGCTCCTTCAGCACCCTCGGGTGTATCCCATCCAGTCCCATAGACTTGTGTGTGTCTGTGTGATGCAGGAGGTCACTGACTGTCTCCTGGGTTGGAGGGGGGTCGTTCTCCCAGTCTCTGTATTCTGGCTGTGGAGGCTGGATTTCATCAGTACAACTAATCTTGTTATTAAAGACTGAGGCAAAATATCACATACTGAACTGTGAAACAGCCCACTAACTAAGGTTGCTTACAAAAATAAGGGAAAATGTGGAAAAAGGAAAAAGCAAAGGAATTTAATGATAAATTTCTTGGCATAAATTCTAATGACTTTCCACCCTCTTTATTTTTTCCTCTTCTTAAAGCCACATTTCCCTGTAATAGGTCTCTTTGAGATTCTCTCCAACTCATCCAATAATGTCAAGAGGAATTCGGGCAGAACTTGAAGACCCTAAAGTTTCCAAGAGAAAAAAACTTCATTCAAAATTTTGCCACACCTTGTAGCAATAATCCAGGTGACACCAAAAATGCAGTTTATGCAGAAAGCACGGGGGTTTAATGTCTGCTGTTTTTCTCTCTCACTGATCTTCTGAATTATCTTTTTTAGACATATATATTTTTAAAGCTCTTTAAGCTTTTAAGTTTTCCTGATGGAACAGATAAACATCATGCTGAGCATTTCTATGCAATCGTTCTTTGTTCTATTGCCTCTCAGTACTTTTATTCAAGTCCCTTCATCATCACAGAAGGTAGCTAATGAGTGGCATTACAGTTTATGGCTCACAAACTCAACTGAGAGATATTTTTCTAGATTTTTGTTACCAGTAATTTTAAATAACTCAATTAACTCTCCAGCTATCAACATACCAGCAAAGTTTTGTGTAGGCAGTCAAAAACTGACCTCTGTGCCAACTCCTTGGGTCATGTTCACATCCTCAGGAACTGTTCCCATCTTTCTGTATGCATTTCCTCACTTGTGAACAGCACACACCTTGTATGACATTATGACCCTACTCAAAATTATGGGTGGATTATGAGCAATGAAAACACATAGACCATGAATATTTACTAAGAAAATAGCAGACTACGTTTTAGAAAGGCTTTGCTTCTCTGTTGATCTGCAAGAACTGTATCCAGAAGTTTAGCATCCTTGCCTTCAACATTGATGTGTCCTAACCTAAAGGAAAATATTTTCAGTATTTCAGTGTAATAATCAGATGGGCTCCCTGAACCTAAAGATATCAGTAAAAATCCCCACCAGATGCAGAAGTAATAGGTATTGCCACACAGTTTTATTTTAGCCATTACTCCAGACCAACTCCTGAAGGGAAAAGACAAAGCAGAACTTTCCCTGAAATCAGCTTTGGCCTTCTCACCTTTGTCTATCTGGATTAGACTTCAGGCCTCATTTATTTTCTATGTATAGCTAACAGAAATAGGAGGTTTTTGCAGGCTAATATAAGTGAACTCTAATTAGAAAGTGCTTTCCACAGTCATTTCAACCTTTACTGGTTGTGACCAATTATTAAAAAAAAAAAAAGTGTAACAAAACTTGCATTAACAGTTACAGCTATCTAACTGCATTCTGACTGTGAAATCCAAAACAAAGGTTATCTTTCATACTCCTGTACTTTATCATGCATTTCTGACATAGCCATGCCACAGTAAAAAATTAATCTTCTAAGTTTCCCTAAACATTTTAAGCTTTGGATGGGCTGTTCTTTTTCAGTTACTGGATCAAACTTCCCAATATTAATAGCAGTAGTAGTAGCAATAATAATAATAATGATTAATAATAATAATAATAATAATGTGAGGCAGAAGATAACTCCTTTTACTATCAGCAATTACATGATGTCATGCTTTTAAGTAATGCACCTCTAGATGCAACATCACATGGTCCTGATAATTGCAGATTTGCATCTCTATCTCCTAGATCAGGAGGCATTAACCCCATCTAAGTATCAGGCAAAATTCCTGCTTTAACTATTCTCTACTTATGAAGTGAATCACTGACAAACTGACAAGTCTTCCTGATGGTCTTCAAAGAATAGAAAAAACATAGATATCATAGTAAAAGATTGTGTCTTAGGAAAGAAGGTTAAAAATAGTCTTACAGAATATGGGGTTTATTGGTGTGGGGTTATGGTATTTGCAGGACACTTAAGGAAGTCAGAGATTTCTCTAGGGACATAAGACATCTTGAGGTTTTTCAAGGGAGTTTAACTTACTCTGCAGACATGGCCAACAGTATTCCAGAAGTTTCCACTGAGGTCTCTACTAAGGGTAGATGAAAGTTTTCCAGCAAAACTATATTTCAAATGAAAATTAAGTTTTCATCTAAAGACAACATTTGTTAAAGGTGTCCGTCCCTGTTTCCAAAAATGCTAAGAAAACCTCACACTCTGAAATGAACAAGCAGCTTTCTGCAGTGTTTCATTAAGGCTCAGTTCAATGCTAAAGATATGCTGGTGAACAACTGTAGTGCTGGATGTCTACCTTGCAGACTGATGCCTGTCTGTCAGCTACCTTCAGCAGCCGTGTGACTCCCCCAGGGCATGGTGATGGCCAGTAAAGGAGAACAGTCAGAGTAAATGCAGTCTTATGATGGAACAGGGCTCTGAGAAGAGGGTAAAAACTTGAAGCTGCTGGAATGCAGCTTTTATAGCATTGAACCAAACATAAGTCAATGCCAAGATCACCTGAGCAAAAGCTCTAAGCAAGTTCAAGTGTCCATATGTATTGGTTTAGTTAGGTGATCAAACTAGTTCATAATTTCTCAAAACAGAAACAGCCACAAAATATAAGTAATTTTCAGCTATATCTCATACAAAATTTTACACTGTCATTACATACATGCTAACTGTAAATGAAGAATTAAATTCAGCTCTTTCAGCAGGTGTCAAAATACACCTTTACTAGTGATACAACCCACCTAACAGATCTTATTACTGTTGGTCCTCAGTCCAGTTAGACCAGGACACTAAAAACCTTAGTGTGCCAAACTAAGGACTTATTTCCACACTAATTCTGCCGTGGTGACTTTTGAACACTTTTGAAAATGTGACCCTAAAATAACAGTTGAAAACCTAGCTTTGAACTTTGTAAAACACATTGTCTTATGAGATTCAGATTTTGCAGTAAACATCATGTGTACAACATCTTTATAATAAAGATTCCATAATAATAATTTTCTATCAGTCCAGGTATAAACTGAAAAGAGACACATGGGCTGGATCACGTTGAGAACAAAGGAAGTTCTGTCAGTGCTTCAACTTGACTCAGTTGAGTCATAAATCTCCAAAATTATGGACACCATTGTAAGTCTTTCTACTGAATCTTTACAATATGCTCTAAATAGTACTCCTTTCATAACTAATATGACTTTTTTGCTACAAACTCTACTGGCCAAAACACCACCAGTAAATAATTAAAAATGTATTGATAAATCTGATTGGAGTACATAGGGAGTTTTTAGGAACAGGTGATTAACTCTATGAAGAAGTCTTCAGGTATGTCAGAAGCAGGTAAACATAAGTATTTCTTCAAAGACATAATTACAATAACCATCACTCTTCCACTGAATCCAAAACAGAAAAAAATCCAGGTTGCTGCTGCTGTGTAAGTGCTGGATTATTTCCTGCTGGATTCAGTAGGTTTTCATCATTTAAAGGATTTGTTAATAGTTGAAGAAATGCATTGATTCTTCTCCATGGCATGGTCCAAGTAAAATCTACATAAGCTCTTTGGAAAGAAAAATATATGTTAGTGAATAAAGTCTCAAATATAATAGAACACTTAGAAACAGCAGAGAAGCATTGCATTAATATCCTTTCTTAGTGTTAAAGAAAAAAAATTAACAGAATGGATTAATGAGGATCTACTATACTATAAATACTAGGCATCAGCCCACATTTCACTTGGGGGATTGAACGTTTTCCTTTGTTTACAATTCTGCCTTCTCATTTACCTGAAATAATGTTGGTACCAAACCACCAACCCCAGTTGTTAAAAGCTGACAGAAGGCTGTTTATGATCAATACCTCATTTGTTTCTTTTCTTTTTTTCCAAGATTCAAGGAACTTCTCTATTAGTTAAAGAATAAAAATCAGTTTATTTCAATGGCTTTCTCTGCTAAGATTTCTTTTCTTCAAATAAGTTTGAAAAAATGGCTTGTAGATGCTCTGTTATTGCTTTATTTTCTAATGCATCATATCACACTGGATTACAGGGGGTATCACTCAAATTAAATTTACTCTTGAGAGATGCAATAACTTTCAATCAAACCACGGGTACTCAGCGTCCTTCAGAAACAGGCCTATAATGCAGGATGAATGAATGAGAGTTAGCACAAGCACTACAGACCAAATCAACTAGGGAAGAACAAATTACCATTGTGGGATGCAAATAGTTACAGTCCTAGAAAAACTCGTCTGATTAGCTGAGTAACTCACAAATTATGTATGATCCCAAGAAAAAAACATTTCTGATAATGTAATTCTTCAGAAATGCTCCTGTGATGAAATGATGTCTGCTTTCCAGATCCAGATTCAAATGACCCACATTCAGAAATGCCTGAGCACTGGCTTAATGTTATTATACCAGGCATCGAGAATAATAAATAATTTGGAAATCATCCTTAGCAAAATGTACATAGTTTTCCTATTAGGCAGTTTCCAAGCTTCTTCTGACTGGCTGCCTCTCACCTACTATATCTAGACACAGGGAAAGCTAGTAAGTAGGAAAAGTGGAAAGGTGCAAAAAGCCAGAGCGCAGAACCCACACCAGGAGAGAAACCCTTTTTGATTAAGTGTGCCTGCACATGGGCTAAAGCTCTTCCCACCAAACACTGAGATCATCTGTGTTCAGGGTCCTTCCAAGAGCAGGATGCATTTAGAGTCATTCTCAGCACTGACCCCAAGTCACTCTTCAGTGAAGAAATCCCTGTATACTAAAAGCTTCTGATAGCACTAAGAGTCCAACCCATCTAAAAGGTCTGCTTAGACCTTAAATTGAAAGGGTCTCTTACTTGTTAAGATGCTCATCATTCTTGAGTTTGTCTCAGACAGTCACATGTATAGGCGAAATTAAAGCAATTGCAAAAGTTTCAGTTGCAAGAGCTGCGGAGAAATAGCACACTTTGAAGAAGCTGTTTTCTAAAGTTGAGACAAGATAATTGCAACAACTCTTCCTGCTTTGAGGAAATGAAAGTGTTTTCAGAAAACTTTTCATCCCAGGCTAATACTTAATGGTTCATAAAAACGTGCTCAGTGATCCCATATTAGACACTTTATAGTTTATTCTCAGACTCTAGTTTTGGATGATGTTTTAAATGCTTGTGAAAATTGACATTTTTATAGGGACTGGACCATTACGAACCTTCATATTTTTCCTCTGAAAGAAACAAAAATCACTAGGTCTTGCATCTAAAATATAATTGCTTAAAGAAATCATAACCTGATATATATTACAATGTCTGCAAAATGGAGTATTTCAAGGCAATACACAAGGTGTCCACAATCTACTCAGACCCATTCTTTTAGTGCTGCTTTTTCCCATACCAGACGATACCAAAGTTTTTGGCTTGATTCTAGTGCCTGGTGGGATATTTTGTACTTTTGTTTTTCTCAGCTTTAAAAATTGCCTCCCAACTTCTTTTTTGTATCTGTTGATACTCAATTTACATCATATGTGGTGGACTGGAAAAACAGTTCTGATTGGTGTTCTGTGACAATTAAATTTTTATTGGCCTATATAACATATTTGACTACTACTTTTTTAAGCTCTGTTCATTTATTTGAGGTCCTTTTAACCCTAAAATCAATTTCCTTCCCCTGAAAAATGAAAAAGTCCTACACTCCATGTAGCAATTTGTTTATGGGTCTAAATACGAGTCAGCAAAAGATTAAATTAATAATTATTTATTATTTAAAATATATATGACCTAAAAATTCTACTAAGAATTGATACACTTACTGTTTGGAAGGGCTGTGATCCATATCCTGGTGCTACAAACATTAGGAGCCTTGCAGAAATTTGTATATATGAATAATTCTATACGCAAGAGTATACCAGAGAATTTGCTGAAAATACACATTCATGTCTAAAGTTAATAGAACTACTCAGGAATGTAAATTGACTTATATGCATCATTGGTTGCAGGCCAGGAAGATAATGCTACATATAATGACAGCTTGCTCATCTAGCAATCACATATTGTATACTTCAGTCCAGTATATCTGGGTCACTTTTGACAAGAAAAAAGGATTTGAATCGTAATTACTCAGCACAAAATTAACAAGTGTTACAAGAAGGCACTAGTTTCTGTTGCTCTGAATTTGGTGCTTGATTATATCATAAAACAGTTGCTGCCTCAACAGAGGCTTCCATTTTTATCGAACTAGTTTCTCTAAAAACAAACACAACTCACCTCCCTACAGTAAATCCTGGAGAATTCAGCACGATGTACACACAATAAGCTTCTGGAAGACATAAATGGTCTCTTAATATACATCTGAGGACCTACCAGTGCAAGAAAGCTACCTATTAATGGAGTCTACAGTCCAAATAATAAGCAATAAAAAGGAAAAAAAAAAAAAGATAGCTATATAAGTTGCTCATGAAACAAAACCATTTCAGTGAGAATTATTTCTCATTTTACACAGAGGGATATAATTTTTCTCTATATCTATATATGTATATAAAGACAGATATATACATATTCTCTCTTTAAAATATCTTGTATTAAATTCTGGGTGTAAAGTCCAAGGCAATTCACTTTCTGCAAGGTTAACATTTTATACCTCAATTCATGGTACCCATCTCTGCATTTAATGAGCAAAGCACACGGAGCTAAAAATATCTCCTTTCATTGCTTATTAACTCCATTTAGCTAAAACCCAAGCACCCTCCATTTCCATTGCAGACAAAGGGTATGCATATTCAGCACCTCCAGGAGGGGCACATGGGGTGTGATTCTTCCTGAATGTATGGATGTACATCTGTAATGTGCACCATGCATGTAAACTATATCTTCTACCGACTTTCAGAAAAGTTGCGGATATTCAGTATAAAGAAATCTGATCATGCTTACATACAATTCAGGGTAAGAAATCAGGCTCGCACCTGCAAATCTATTAGCTCAAATAGGTTTTCTGCATGCTTCTGCTGATCTAAGAATGAACCCTTCAATGATTGGGTTTTTTTTTAATAAGCTATCTTGCTAGCGGTTGAATACTACGTTATTTAGGTCCAGGGAGATTGCTATACCAATTTAGCTGAGTGTTGTTTTAAAGCTAAAGTGATGAGGGAAATCCAGTAACCTTAACCTTTATTGTAACCCTCACTTAATTTCAACTGCCTGGGGTTAGGTGAAAGTAGAGATTATAAAATGTAGCAATGATCTTATAGACTCTAAAGTAACACGACTTTTGTAATTGAAGTGATATTACTGTGCAGTGATCCAACTTAGTTTTACACTCCAGAATAGCCTATAAGCTTTCAAGACCCACCCTATTTGTCCTTTTGGTACACAGGCACAAATATTTCTGCAGTTTGCCAGGTTTCAGGTGAGGCTGAGAAACATCTGCAATGCACTGGTTTTGTAGCCTTAGCAAATGGTTGCTGTTGGTACAATGTGCAACATATGCTTGTTTAAAGATTCATTCCTCACTTTCAGGTTTCTGGAAATGCTGTAAATTTACTCACCAGCCCACAGACCAAATCCTGCCTCATGAGCAATAGGTACACACAGTCAAGCAGCATGAATCTGCCAGAGGCACAAAGAATGAGTCAGCTTTTTTGGAGCCAATCCATAATGCTGGATTCCGAGATTTAGGTTATGCTGCACCATATACCATATTTTCCCTGATTTAAACTACTGTCATAACATTTGCCCACATGCAATAATTCCAACACATTCATCACTCAGCCCATCACTCAATATATTTCTCAGTGAAATTTCCTGATGAACAATATCCTTCTCTCCTAGTAATATTTCATTATTCACATTGTAAGCAGACCCATTGCTGGGTATATAGAAGTTACTACTGCTAGCCCACTTCATTCCTACTTGTTTAAGAAATGTCAGAAGCAAATCTCAAGCACAGCTGACTAGAAAACAATTTCTGCATGGGGCACAAATTCTTGGAAACTCCAATCAGTTGTAAAGGATAAAACACAATTTATTCAACTGGAGAGCCTTTCTGCCAATGCTGAGTGTGCTACAGTCAAACATCAACACCTACAATAGTAGAAGTTTTATTTTAACTAAATTAGTAGATAAATGTAGCAAAAGGTCTTGAAGGCTATTCTTTTCCATGCACTGGTGGCGGGTGGGACAACTGCAGACCAGTACAGGAAAGACAGCACAAAACAGTAATCACAGCAGTTACCAGGAACTCATTTGGAAAATTCAAAGATGGACAGCACACGTCAATATTAATTTAAACACTTTCAGTTCAAAGGACTCAGGATGTTGTGGACATCCACGCTAGGAAGCTTTGCAGAGTCATGACCTCTGGGAACATTTACTGACACTGTTAGAAAGAGCCACCCACAAGGAGGACAGCATTAAAAGTCCTGTTCAAGCTCAATAGCCCTACTGTGGGGATGCTAGTTCTCCACCCCTTGGGGAATGCAAGACACGTAGTAACCCAAAAGGCTTTCAGAAGGATAAAGGCAGCAAAGATAATGCCTTCGCTTAGATATTCGGAAGCAGAACACATACAGTTATCTTTCATAGGTGTCTGTCTAGAGGACAGCTCTCAGTTTGGATGAGGTTCTTTTCTTTGCAATCTGTATGCTGACCAGTGTCCTCCCCCTTAGGGAGCCTTACATGCTCTTTAGGAGCAATTTGGAGCAAGACAGACCGCTTGTTCCCAGATGACCTCTCTGTGGGGCATGTATCTTAGTCAGAGTTAGTCTGTTCAGACAAGTACAATCTCCAGGCAAAAGATGCTTCCAACATTGCCTGCAAGCCAAACTTCATGGCTGGCAGCACAGGGTGAGTAGGAGGTAAGTCAGAAGGAGATATAAGTGAATAATCATAAGGCTGCAACACAACTTCTTCTTAAGAAAACCTTTTCCCCTCCCCATCTTGCTCAGCATCTCAGCTCTGAGTCACGTTGCCACGACACAGTATATTTCAAGCAACAGGTTTGAAGGTGACCATAATTATTCACCAGAACCAGTGTTTCTCACATTTAGGGCTGGCTGTGAATACTTTGCAATTTCTTGTGAATATGTCATGCTTATTTCCTCTAGAAGAGTCTGTTAACTATAAACACAGTCTGTAAATATATATTACACACACAGACTAACTACGGAAAGAAAGAAAGAAAGAAAGAAAGAAAGAAAAAGAAAGAAAGAAAGAAAGAAAGAAAGAAAGAAAGAAAGAAAGAAAGAAAGAGAATATGAGAAGTAACAAACTTTAGGATAAAAATAATTTATAGAAACATGAACTATCATTTAAGCAACAGCATCTTAATCTGTTTCATTAATAGCTGAGAAAATCTGGCAACTATCTTAAGCTTCAACTCTGTCATCTTGTTTACTATGGCCACTAGCCCTTCCCATTTCCCAGTTTACAAGGGCGATACTGGTGCCCTAGCCATCCTGACACAAGTCCCTGTTGAATGCCCTTTTAAACCAAAATGTTGAGACTTCTGCCAGCCCCAGCTCCACATCCCCCACAGTGCCTCACTAGCTCCTGCACCCGACTGTCAGCCGCTCAGCAGAGCATGACATTTTTCTGTACATACTAAGCTGGAGAACAGACAGGAGGAAAAGCAAACTGCTAGCAGCCTTTCTCTGTGAAGATACCAGTTAGAGTCCCTATGGATGGCCTTCAGCTCCTCAGAGGTTTCATGTGAACCTTGGGTATGGCAAGGGGCAAGAGAGGACTACTCACAACAAAGGAGTATGAATAAATCTGGGAGGAGGCCAGAAGAGTAAGAATAAAGACCAAGAAACAGAAAACAGGAAGGAGGAGAATATTAATTAAATTGAAAGCAGGTTTCTGGTGCACCAACGAGTCACTGTTCAGTTACGTCATTGTAATTCACAACAATGAAACCACTGTTGTCCCCACCTGCAAAAAAGTAAGACTGAATTCTTCAGTCTAAAGATGCAGTCATGCAGATAGAGGCCAGTAGAGACTAGAAGGACATGGGGTGAAGTAAGAACAACAAAGATCCAAGATGAAGTAACTATGACAAATAAGTTTGAATGCATAAGGTGCCCAAAGAGGAGGAGGAACATAGGATGATTTCTTTCACTTGGACTTTCACCCAGAGGTGCACTGCCCCCTGCACTGAGATTGTGCTGTAGAAACTCTTATATACTGTAAACCATGCTGAAAAAAAGTCAGTGGTCCCAAGATATATGAATGGAGTGCAAGCCTTCATGTAATACATGAGGAATGTCTTAATGATCTTTCTGTAGCACAGAGAATGGGGATGCAGCTCTTCTCCTTGTAGGTAAGCACTTGGGTGTTCCTTGCAGAAAACTAAGGAAGGAAAAGATGAAACCTGTCAGTAATATTCAAGCATCCTGCTCATATAAAGAGATTGAATGAAATAACATCTGCTTACTGCCCCAAAGCAGGGAGCAGCCTCTTCTTCTTTCTGCCTTTTTTTTCCAGGCTCTGCCTGACAGGGCATCCTGGACTGCATGTATGGAATGTGGTTCTGTTCACCCCAGAAAGTCCCCATTCAATCTCATAGCCTTCTTGTATGCATTGTATCACCTCCTACTAAAGCTCTGCTTTACATAAACGCACTGCAATGAGCAATTGAATTTAGAAAGTGACTATAAAACCCCACAAAGATCTTACTTAAGACAAAAATCATTAGCTTACTGAAAGTGTTAGAGGTGACCTCTAGCATAAAAAGTAATGTGGCAGTAAAGGGGTTAGTATCTAAAGATACAGTCAAATCCAGTGCATGATAATAATTCAGAAATTGGCAATCATTTTCCAAACCTCCTGTGCAGAATATAGCTATTATTCCTGTGCCTATCTCTTTAAGGAAGTGAGTTACAGAAGTAGGAGATCTCTTGAGAGAAGTTATAATAAATCTTTACTGACTTGTCTTTTAGGCAGGAAGAAAAATCCATCTATGAAAAGTCTTCAAGGCAAAATGTTACCCAACTTTAGATTCAAACTTTTTATTTATTAAAGGAGATGTAAAGTTGTCTCCAGGTGTTTGATGTTACTTGTTCTGCGTAGTGGAAGTAGTGATGCTACTCCAGGGGAAACATCTTCCACTCTGGCATTGTTGATCTTAGAATATAGTGTGGTATAAATACACGAAGTAATGTCTGTCAGACAAGTACTATTCTAAGATATAAATTACCCACTCATGATACACATACAGAGTAGTGCTGTGTAGTCATTGAAAAGAGAATCTGATCAGCAGTATCTGATTTGCAATAGATAAGTTCAATTCATTATGACCCCTGTTTGGCAACTGAGGTGACAGCATCTACATTGAACCCCTGAGCAAGGTTTTCCTGGTTTGGGTTGTGTTATGTTGTTACACTAAGCTCTTTTGTTGTTACAGTAAGCTTTTTCTGTTGTTACAGTAAGCTCTTTTGGGTTTTGTTTTATAACCAGTTCCTTCAACATTCAGGAACAAAGACAATTTTTATGCTGAAACACATGATCAACTTATATAGCAAAACAGAAAGTCCAAGATTTACTGCATTTGTTTCTCAATCTATTCCAGTAAATAGTCTAGAGAATTTTGATATGTGACAGGTCTGTTGGTTTTGCTAATAAAAAAGCCAAACTGTGGAAGCAAAATACACAGCAGCTGAGATTCCAAGACTCCACAGATGTTTTAATATACCTGTCATCACTGAAAATTATCTCCAAATATTGTAGATACCCTTATAGGAACTACTAGAAGCTTTGTGTCCGGAACAGGAGTGGAAATACACATGGAAAATCCTCCAGTACAAAGGAAATAGGATAAAAGCTGTTTTCTAGCCACACATGAAATCCATAGCCAGAATAATAAAATACTTTCCCACTGATCACATGGAAACTAAGCCTTTTATTAATTTTTCTATACAAAGATGGAATTTTCCAAAACAGTAGGATTGAATAAAGAACTGATACAAACTGGTCCTAGAAAACAAAACGACACTGCAGCTTTCCAGTAAACAGAGATGAAAGGCCAGATTCTGATACCAGGCAGGTGACACTGGTATGCACACTAGCAGGTTTCTGAAGAGCATAATAACATTTGCTAGGTAGTGAAGAGTGGTTTGTGTCAAAATGGCCAACACCCAAGGTACCATGTGAACCACGTACCAGGAAAGTTGTACTTACAGCTCCATCTTGCTAGAAGATGTAACTTCACTGCCACTTAAGAAGGAAAGAAATCAGGAACACAAGACAGGGAGCTCTGCTTCCTTAGAGTTGAAGACTGATTAATTTAGGCAAGGGACAGACCTGAAAGATGACTTTCTGTGAGATTAAGAAACTCAACTCATACAATAAATCATGATTCATTACATGAGTGATGTAACCGCCAGGTGCCTCAGTGTGCTGAATAAGATTTTGGTCTGCATCTAGTTTAATGCTTGCCCAAGCCAACTTTTTTCCAATAACAAGTATCAGGAAATTATGACTCTACATTGGTAATTTTAATAGACTCATCTCATAAAATTCAGAATCTTCCAAGCCTCTTGCTCAGTTCATCCTGTGCTTTTGAATTCGCACACTTGAGTAGAAAAATAATGGAGGAGTGGGGAACTGTAAATACTTTCCAATGTTATCATTAAAAGTCATTGGCATAAAAACATATAAAATATGCATTTAAATATAGAGTAGGACAAACCATTACTCTAACACAGGAACAATGAGGTGCATAATTATGAGATGAAGAATTGCCATCTAAATAGAAACACTGTCAAAAAGGGCCCACAGAATTAAAAGGTTCAGGAACTGTCTGGAGTCAACTTTTTCATTTCACTACTCTGTCAGGCCACTTATTTTTAAAATGGAGCTTCTTTTCATGCAAGAAAGGCTACAGGTCAGCCAATACATAATTGTGTCTTTTTAGCTATTAAACCTCAAGAAAGAAACTAACCAGAAAGGGTCCAAAGAGAACAACAAAACAAAACAAAACACAAACCAAACAAACAAGTAAAAATCAAAATTGTAGAAAACCCAAAGATAAATTGGAAAAACTGACATTCAGTTTACTAAATCAAGGATTAAAAAAGACATTGTAACAATTTTCAGATGTTTAAAAGATAAATGTTCTTTGTGTTCACTGGTGAAAGGAAAATAAGTAGTGGGTTTAAATTAAGGAAAGAAGATGTAATGTAAACACGAGGAGGGAAAAAAATCTCTATAATTAGAAGGATAATAAGGCAATAGAATACGGAAGCACTTAGGAAGGTGATTGACCCACTTGACTGGGATGCTTTTAAAAACAGAGTATGAAAACATCTATGAGAAAGTCTCTTGGTATAACTGAATCTGTCTCATTAGAAGGATGGACTATAGGACCTCTCAAGGACCCTTCTAGCAATATTTACCATGATTATATCATTTTACAGTTTCAGTACAAAGCTTTTCCATTTGTAATGTTACAGACACATTGAAGATATGTAATTGTTACACCTAGGGATGGATCATATACCCCCTTTCTTGGAAAGATTAGTTATTTGGGAGCAACGTGAAAGGCAAATAAATATTCTCTCAGAGTTAAAGTAGTGGTTACTACTACCCATAAAGTCAGCTACATATAACACTAGTCAGAAACTGAGCTATGTGGAAGAAGAAACAGGCATATTCACTGTGGACATACTGCAAATTCAGAAATCTGATTGCTCTTTATGGAAGCTGTCATTACAAACCCAAAGCCTAAAATGCCAGATGCATAAACACAGAGAGTAGCAGAAGGTCTGAGAAACAGAAGCAGAAAGCAGAGACACACTTGTGGCATCCAGAAACAAAATTTTAAAGGATTTTTTAACAGAAAGCAGGCTGCAGAAGAAACACACAGAGAGAAAGATGTAAAGAAGAAGAAACAAAAAGAAAAAGGAAGGCTTGTATTATTAAGCAAGAAAACTATGCTGTTACACAGTTCTACTGATTAGGATGATCAGGGTTTTGTAAATTATGGTTCTATCAAAAAATCGTCTGACTTTCCCTTCCCCTTACAAAGGTAAACAATGTTCAAGAGGCTGAATACAGCCAAAGCAGTTGATTCAAAAGAAGTTAGATAATAAACATGAAAATGGGCACCTGGCTGCAAAGCTGACATTGGTGAAAAGTTCTCCATTTGTCTTAGAAGTCAAACAAATCATTTTTCAGGAAAACAGGAGCTCTGTATTTATCCATAATTCATCCAGGTTATTAACATCATGATTAGTTTAACTGACGGAAAACATACATTTAAAATTAGACCTATACTTACATTTTTTACTCAGTCATCATGAAATGGGTGAAAATGGGCTTGGAAATACAACTTAGCCTCACAAAAATTATATTTTTTTTCTGTCAGCAAGCTGTTTTTTTAAGGTCTCAGACAATCTAATAGGCCCTTATTTAAATTCATTGTTAAATCAGGATTTAAATAGGCTTTATTCTTTACAATCAAGTTCTATTTGTGTGTTGGCAACTCACTTCTGAAGGGTTAAGTCAGTATATAAATCTGCAAAGACTTCATTGCATTATTCTGAAATAAAAGAGAGACTGACAGTAGAAAAAAAAACGAGGTGTGGGAAGAGAACATTTGTACAAAGCATAATGTGTTCACCACAATTTTTTTAATCTCATTTTCTGATATCTGAGACAGTTTGAACAGATGATTTCCTTTCATATGACCCAGCTTCTTCTCCTGTTAATCCTCCTCCAAAAATATAATGCTTCCTTGTGGCAGTTCAGCTCCCTGCCATGCAAATGAACATAAATGTTACAAACTCATCATTAAAACTACACTGAAAGAGCAAGAGTAAAAATGGGCTATGGAGAGATGAAAACTCCTATTAAAAACAAAACCAAAATCAATGGAACAACTGGAAGTCCTGGGTATCTCCCTCTTCTCTTTAGCAAATAAGAATACAAATATAACTCATTTATTCCAACACAATACAGAATAACTTTGTTTGAATCAATAGGGCTCTTCTCAATTTACATCAGTGTAAGGAAGATACAAATTTAGCATTTATGTTTCAATTTATTTTTCCTAGGTATGAGTAATGACACCCGTTGCACATATTTGGGTATCTCATCCATTTTACTGAATTAGGAATTTAGGGAGAAACAAAGGTTTTGTGGAGGAAAATACTTTTTTGAAAGTTGAGTCTTGGATGTTCAAAAGTAAGAAGGATTTTTTTTTGATTGTGTGGTTCCTAAAGATGACATACTATTAGGTGGTACACCCATCTTTCCTAAAAGCAAGTTAGTTCCCTGGAGATTGAAGCTATAGTCCTCTCATCATTTCTCACATTCACTCATGATAATTCCAGAAAGACCTTTTTCAGATTATCAAACAGCAGCAGCACAGTGGGCAGAGTGCACTGTGTCAGAATGCATTGTTTGAAGGAAAAAGTACCACTGTAACCTGGCTGCATTTCAGGTTACAGTAATAATAACAGTCTGGACACCTTGGCAAGACAGATACAACAGTAAAAAATTTTAAAATAAAATAACCACAGCATTAAGTTTATGCCTAAAGCAGTGGAAGAATAACAAACCAAATTTTCCACTTTCCATGCACAGAGTTTTTAGGATACCATTGTCTACTGACTTTCTTAAAGCTTCATCCTACAGTTATTCTGCAGAAAAGGAATGAAATAGGTCTTCATATATATTATGCATCCTTTTAGATAACTTAGAAACATCTTTGAAACAAACTTGGAAGGCAAATGCAGTGAGACAGGAGTTTCATCCAAAACCCCTCTTTACTGGTGTCTGGAGGTTAGTTATGAAAATACTCAGTTAAAGTGTGGAGAAGGAGGAGCCAAAACCCCGTTTAGGATGGAAAACTGATTAGTAGGAGCTGGGTGAACTGTTAGTAGCACCAGGTCGAAGGGAATAATGAGGAAAAATCATAAGTAGTTGTTGGGATTCAAGAGGACTTTCTGCGAGAGAATGGACATGTGAGCAATCCCACATGAGAACAAGACTGATAAGAGCCTCAGCCAAGCACGAATGCGATAAGGATGTGACCCTGAATGAGGGGGGAGAAACTCGACGAGACAAACACCCCCCGGAAGGGGTTGGGACGGAAGAGGAAGTTACACAAGGCAGGTGCCTGGCAAGGCTGATGGGGCACTTTTAATCCAATCATAAGAAGGTTTAAAGCGCGGGCTAAGTTAACTGTCCAATCTTGAGGACTTGTACTGCATGTTACTCACGTGTGCAGGAGAACATTATAAAAGGGCTTTCTTAGTTGTAATAAACGGGCATTGCTTGATCACATTGGTCGTGTGCGTGCTCAGCTCCCCCGCAAGTAGGGCTGCTCAGAGGAAGCAAAAAAGTAAGAAAAGGAGGAAGCAGTACCTCAGAGTGAAGACTGGGAGGGAGTAAGCCCAGCATCCCCTGATGTGGTTTAATACAGTGGGAAAACTATGAAAAGATGTGTAGAAGCAATTGGGTAACCTTCCAAACAACAGAGATGGGATCTCAGACCCACTAAGTAGCAGACAGGAGATGATGGAGGGGATTGACCATTTTGAATGAGTAAGGGAACTTCTGGAGAATGGAAGAGAAGGAAACTAGATGGACACAAGGCAAAGGAAGGCAGTGCAAGAGGACAGTGATGATAGCAATGGTGACAGGGAAAGGGAAACCACAGGAAGAAAAAGGAGCTGGAGGGGAAAACAACAGGGAGATGCAGGGGACAGAATAAATGTGGTGAGTTGCAGACAAGAACAGCTGCAAACAAACTAAGTGAGTACTTGTGTCAGAAAAATTTTGTCAGCTGTCTTCCAGGAAAATGGGGTGTATTCTGCTCTGCACACATACACAGCCCAGTTAGAACATCACGGAATGTGTGGAATCCATCACAAGGACAACATGCTCTTCCACAGCCAGCAAAGAGCACACACATATTCCTGCAGGCAAAGAGCTTTCAAACCAAACCTAACAGTTCATACAGTTAAACTAATTTTGACTTTATTTAGCATTTCCCTGGCTCTCAGCATATTCAAGACACAGTGCAACACTACTCACTGTGCAACAGCAGGCGTAAGGTAAGTAGGGTCTGCTGTGGAGAGCACAGAGCACTGACTGGCCTATGCTGTAGCTCCAAACTGGAAACATGTTATGTGGACCTCAGCTCAGCATTTTAAATGCAAGTCCAACCATCACCTTTTTAATAGATGCGTAATCCTTAAATTTTGCAGAATCAACATGTCCATTTAATTTGGTTTAAGCAACTCTAATGCTAAAAAAGCATCTCTCTCTGAAAGTATTTGCCATTCCCTCTACTCAGAAACAGCACCAAGCATTTTTGTCAGTGGCAGGAGTCTTCTTGTTCCTGTTCCATTCCACTACCTAGCTTTGCTTATTGGACAAAGTTGTCTTCATAAAGCTAATATCTCGCAGCATGTCACTCTATTCTTTTCAGTGTCCTTTATCTTTTTTATTACCTACCTACCGATTTTTCTGCCAAGACATTTCCATGATTGATCTGTTACAACTTTATTAGAAACTGTTCGCTTACAGAAGGATTGGGGGAGGGGGCCACATTTACTCCCAATGTAATTAAACTGACAACAGTGGCTTTATCCCAAGAAAAAATTTGTCTGTGTACATTCCAAATAAATAATGAATTCCAAAATTATTCAACCATTTCCATATCTCTTGTTTCTCCTCTAGAGAGTTAAGGTCTATATTGAGCCATGAGTCTTGGTCTTGTACACATCCATTACTATCAGGAGGTATCAACAACAATTACATCAGAATCAGTGAGTTAGTTAATTGGATTTAAAATATTCTGATCATTAATCTAGATCAGACCTGGTTTTGAATCACAGGTAGGTTGAATTGCTGGTATAGCAGCTATGCAAGAAATATTTGTTAGCTAAATTCCTCATCTGCATTTCATTCATTACATATTGTTATAAAAGCAAAAAAATCATCAGAATCTGAAGTCGCTTATAATGACAGTCTTTTTTTCTATACCTACCTTATTACACATTGCATTCTTCTGTTTCTTGTGTACTCTGTGTGCTCTTACCACTCTCTTGCCAATCCATGAGAGGTTGGTTTATTACACCATGTCAGAATTAAGTAATAGGTTTTCCTGTAACTCGTGTATTGTGTTCACCTCCTCACCTTTTTATCATCTCCTCTCTGCTCTTCATAATCACTGTTCTCTCTTTATTTCTGGAAACTAGCCATGACTGGCAACTTTGAATCTTCAAACCAGTTTCCACCTGAAAGTCTAAATGTTGCAATTCCTCATAGTACTTTTTAATGTTAGGACTGGCCTCTGGGATTTTCCTGAGAGAAATGACTCTGTGACTAAGTTTTTGAACAAATGTGAACTCTGAGAGTACAAATTTTAAAGGACAAAGGGAACTCTTTATCCTTCATAGCAGCAAGAAAATCCACACAGTTATAAACTCTGACTAGTTGCCAATATTTAAGAAACATTTTCACAGAATCACAGAATCGTCTAGGTTGGAAAAGACTGGAAGATCATCTAGTCCAACCCTTAACCTAACATTGACAGTTCCCAACTACACCATATCCCTCAGCGCTAAATCAACCCAACTCTTAAACACCTCCAGGGATGGGGACTCCACCACCTCCCTGGGCAGCCCATTCCAAAGCCCAACAACCCCTTCTGTGAAGAAATGCTTCCTAATATCCAGTCTAAACCTTCCCTGGCACAATTTGAAGCCATTCCCTCTTTTTCTATCACTTATTACTTGATAAAGAGGCTCATCCCCAGCTCAACACCCCCAGGTCCCTCTCTGACTGGCAGCTCTCCAGCCACTCCTCCCCAAGCCTGTAGCGCTGTTGGGTGTTGTTGTGGCCCAAGGGCAGCCCCCGGCATTTGGCCTTATGGAAACTCCTCCAGTTGGGCTCAGCCCATGGCTCCAGCCTGTCCAGGTCTCTCTGCAGAGCCTCCCTGCCCTCGAGCAGATCAACACTCCCACCCAACTTGGTGTCATCTGCAAACTGACTGAGGGTGCACTCGATCCCCTCGTCTAGACCATCAATAAAGATGTTAAACAGGAGTGGCCCCAAAACTGAGCCCTGAGGGACACGACTCGTGACCGGCCGCCAACCGAATTTAATTCCATTCACCACAACTCTTTCAGCCCAGCCTTTTTATCCATTTAATAGGCAGATCTAGGTACAGATCTCCTAGGTACAGGCACTTGGAGATACCTCACTAAGAACTTTTAAGGAGGAAAATAACCTGAGATGACCAAGGGCATAGCAAAAAACCTGTAATCAGTGTCATGATGGATTACGGTGCTGCAGCACCCAATCCACCTCATAACACAGTATGAAGTTAGCCAGACCTTCACAGATGTGCACCATGTAATTGTTAGCAGGCAGCAGGCAGCTCTGCTCACTTTAAATATTTACTCCTGCTATTTTACTCCTCCAGCTAAAAAGAAGCTGATGTGATGCTTTCATGGCCTCCAAAGGCACTGTAAGGACAATATAAATAACCTGGGACCTTCATGAAAACCTAACACAAAAATGTCAGCTGTAAGACTATTTTGGTTTATACCAGTTTGTGTTTATAAGGTGCCAAAGAAAGTAGTTATTGAGGTTATGAAAAATGTCATGCAATGTATCCTCTAGAGTTTGGACCTGGGAAAACTCAGAAAGGCAAAGATACTCTGCAAAACTATTTGTTAAAAGGCAACATAGGAAATATACTGATGTAAAATTTGCCAATTTAAGCAATGTCCATGCAAAGAGAAAGGGGATAGCACCTTCTGGTCATCTTGAGCTAAATTGTGGAAGTGCTTATCAAACAGCAAAACCATCAAACTCTGCATAAAGTATGGCTCACATATAGCAAGCCCAGGCCTCAGGTAAACATTGGTGGTGAATCGCTGCAGACAGACCAGAGGTTGAACTTCCTTGCATAAACCACCTGCCAACTAATTCTGAGGAACACCAGTGAAATTTAACATCTGTTTGCAAGTAATTTGTCTAGGGGGAAAAAAGTTCAGGGAATAAATAAGTACTCTGATGGAAATACTGTGCATAGTTATTTCTTTGCCTCATGGCTTGCTTTTGTCACACATGCTGAAAATATTTTGCCTTTAACATCTCTAGCCCCTGGGGAAAGACCCTTATTTAATAATTTTTCATTTCCTTCCCTTTCCCTCAGTTGTACATCCACATTTAGGGTTTCACTTAAGCCTCATCTTTTTCTTCCAAGCAAGTTTTGCCACTATTTTTTAAGAAGGTGTGGGGGACAGACAAGTGTGCCAGGACCTATATTCTGTGAACACAGGTTCTGTAAATTTGCAGGTATATTGCACTGCAAAATGTTGACATCTTCACTGCATCCTTCCAACAGCAAAAATGAATCCAGCTTTTTTATCCCTTGGAAACCAATCGCGGAGCACTGCAATCTACAATCTTTTCTTCCACACTGGGGATCTTTTGTTCCCTGTCTGGATTAGGGAGAGATACAATGTACCCATCTGTTTAAACGTGGGTCTGATTAATACGCTGTCAGCCACCCTGAAAACTCTCGGATATTAACTCCCTAATGTAAATCTCGAGCTGATCAATGAGTGCATGCTCACGCTCATGCAAGTGTGTCCATAGGCACGAGTGGATGTGCGTGTGCCTCTCACCCACAGCAAATCAGAGGAGCCACCGACAGGGCCGTAAACCCGGAGGGAGTCCCCCGGGGTCACGGTCCACCTCGTGTTCCTCCACTGGAGCCAGCACAGCAGCAGCAATACTTCTCTGTGATAACTCCTTAGATTTGTCATGTCTGCACCCACTGATGTAGAAATTATGAAAGTGGCACCAGGAGCAAAGATGGAAGGATAATTAAAAAATAATTAACAAGAATAATTTGCAAGGGGCCAAGGGACAAGAGCTTTTATTTCATCAGCTGGTTTAAGTGATTAAATAGGTACACAGCACTGCTGTAAAAGTATCGGGTTTTTTAAAACTGAGAGAAGGGAAGGCATAGGGGGAATAATTACCAATTACTTTCTTTCTTTTGTTCTTTTGTCAGATACTAACTTGCATGACCAAGTAGTTTACTCCAAGACAAGCAGTTAACAAATCATCTACCCTCACTCTGAAGAGTAGCTTTGGCAGCGTGATGGTATCTGATGGAGAACACAGCTGCACAGATAAAAGGAAAGAGAAGCAGCAGAACAATAGACTCTCTGCACTTCAATGCCCCTGGACTGGGGTATGATGGGAGGAGGGGAGGAAGTCTTACTGCATCTCCTATTAACTGTCACACTGATCCTCTCATCTGAAATCATTTATTGCTTCATAAAAGAGGAGAAGAATGAGTTTCCTCGTGAGATTGTGATTTGTTTTGGTTTCTGAAACTAAGATAACATCCTATCTCTAAGAGATACACACAGTAAGACTTGCTTTCAGCCAGTCACATCTTCCTAGCATCTGATTGTCTTCCCCAGGGAGAGGCAGCTTCCCACATTATCTAGCAGTTTCGTGCTGCTGGTCAAGGTTTTTGCACTGTGCACTGGACCAGAAGGCTGTCCAGTTGAGAATAAATCCCACAATAGGAGAATAAATCCTGGTGATCTCATGTATTCCTCTGAAAATAACCCAGCATCTTTCATTTGAGCATTTTAGCTCTTGCATCTTCGTCCTTGCAAGTCTTGTGTCCACCACTGCAGTTGGGTGGATGCCTGCTGTCAACTTTATCACAGCCAGTACCTGCTTCTTCTGTTTTAGATTAAGAATCAAGAGAGCAGCTTTTTTCCAGGGTAGTTTCAAGCCCTAAATCTGCTGCCTTCCCTTCAAAGTACATTGATGTTTAGTTCCCTGCAGCTCCCTGTTCTTGACATTCCCTTTATTTGGCCTCTGCTAGAAATGTGATCAAAATGGTACCAACAGCAAAATGATTCACAGGTATAAGAACTAGCTTAAAACATACAACAAGCCTGAGAAGAAGCCTTCTGTTATTAAAACACCTCACAAAGAAAGAATCAAAATCCCAAGTCAGCATCCAAGCTGTAGATTTCGTGCCAGATTTCCAGGCCAGTACAGCATGAACACATTTCTGGGAAGTATCCAAGCCTTTGAATACTTTTCTAGACCTTTCAAGTTCATCAGGCATTAATGTCTGTATGAAAAATGCAAATTAAGTACCATATGTGAATTCAGAATTAAAGCCTTATAGAGAACAATGTGGAAATATATATTCCAGATGCGTTTCTGCCTGGAAGCTAAAAGAGCAACTTTCAGGATTTTGCCAGGTTCCCCCATTGTAATTCTATCCTCTCTTTTGAACGAATCTCTATGTAAATGTGACAGGGCAGTTAAGCATAGTGATTGTTAAATGCTTCCTACTGTTCAGTGTGGTTTTTATCAGAGGTTTTCAAATTCAGCATCTTTATCTGTACTAGCTTTCAGTCAGTGCTAAGTGCCTACTTCTCACCAGTCCTAACAAATATCTCTTCTGTAAGTCTGATATTCCTGCTGTCACAAGTATTATACAGCACAAAAGCCAGGCTTCGAGCAGCGGAGAAATAGATCTAGTCACGTGCCAGATGCAGATTAATTTTTGGTACTCGGTCCTGTTTTCTTCAGTTCAGGGAGTGGGAACAAGTTACCTGGCACTGCACCAAGGGCCAAGGTCTTGCCTACATTAGGCTGGAGAGACTCATAATCACAGCGAGGTTTCCCCAGTGCCGCTACAATACAGCATGTTCCGACGAAACAAATAACCAGCAAGTATTCGGGAGCAGTCACATCACTCCTGCAGATTGCACTTGACCCAATCAAGGTTAATTGTCATCTTAGTCTCTATACACATAGGCTTTGCAGTAACAAGCATTTTCAAAGGAAAACATGAAGCTCCCAAAGTCCTTATTTTCCACATCAGCTGTGTTGTCTCCAAGATAATTGAATTTCTTTTTCTCTCTCTCTCTCTTTTTTTTTTTTTTTTTGTAATCACCAAAGTCTTCTCTACACAAAGGAAAGTCTCATATTATTTCATCATCACCTCTAATAACACCTAGCCCAAAAGAAGATGGCATAAGTGCTGCTCTGATAGATAACACCATTAGACATACCCAGATCAAACTATTCCATGTCTTGCTTATAAACATGCAAAACTCTCCACATTAGGACTCTGCCAGAATAAATTGGAGTCCACAGATATTACAAAAAAATGGAGCATTATTAAATATCAGCAAGCACTACAAAGCCATTTTCTGAAGCAAAACTCCAAAGTCATCCTTTTATTCATATGCCTATATAAAATTCCCTGAAGTGTACAGTTGTTTGACAGAGGCTTGCACAGCACTATCTTCCCTAGCACATGAACTCTTGCTCTGCCTCAGAACCTGGAGCAGGCTACAGTACATTTAGCTTCCTTACTTCCTTTCATCCCTTCAGCCTGAAAGTCCACATATGTACCAGAAAATTACCAAGAGCTGCTTACTCAAAAAAATTCTCAAGACTTCACATTTTCTGTAGTTCTCTGTTCAATAAAATCTATCAAAACATAGCTGAAATAACCTACAGAGCTGGCTGGTGCAGGTGCAATTTCTTAGCTGCTAATGTAGCATTTGCAGGTAATGGTGGAGTATCTACAATTATCTTGTGAAACACCAGACACTTAACTTTCAGACTCAGTGGCACCACACACTGAAAAGGGAGCTTCTGGCTATGGTAGATTTCTAAACATAGATAAGCGTTTTATAACTTGTACTAAATTATCTAATGATAGATTTGAACTGTCCATAAAAAATGGAATATCATGTCACTTTTTAAATTAATTGTTTCTGAAATGTTGGAATATTTTGTTTTGATGTTTTCAAAACCACCGACATTTTGACTTTTTGCTTTGAAAACCTGAAAGATTTGCTAAAATAATTTTAAGTGAAATAACAAAAGAAAAGCATTTCACTGTTCATTTTAAGGGAGGAAGGGGTGTCAAACAAGAAGTTGCACAAAATACTCCCCATGGTTTTGATTTAGTTTCTGAAAAACTGTGTTCATGTCCATCTTTACTCCTGAGTACAATAGGTCATTTCTGCCTTCTACAAAGATCTCAGAGTTCTCATAAGGGGATAAGTGTAAAAGAGTCACATAAGATGAAGGCCAACTGCTAAGGAAAAAAAAAAAGAAAGAAAAAGCGTTAACCAGGAATTGGTTTAAATTGGAAGTTAGATGAAGGTTCATTAAAGAACTGAGTTTCAAGAACAGTTTTCCCATAGGAACACAGAAGAAGAAAACCTAAGAACATTAACATGCATTTTGCCACACCTATGAAAGTGATTAGGAGATCTGACATTTCAGAGTGAAATAGACTGGTCTGTATAACACAGGAATCACCATATTTTCTAAGTCTCCCATGAGAGTCACCATTTACAAAAATAATTTCAGAAGTTATGGAATAAAAATTCATAACGCATCATATATACAGCTTATAACTAGATCTCTGTGCATACACACAGAAAACAACCGAAGCCAAAATTATTTGCTATATTGAACTGAGCACAGTCACTTTCAGTAGAGGAATAATCCTTCTAGTGCAATTCTCTAAAGTAAAGGAAATCAAAGTAGTCATGTGCTATTGTATAAAAGCATTTAGAAGCATGGCTTATTGATCATATGGTAAACGGCTTGAGCTCTGTCATGATAGGGCTTTTTGAGAGAGCAAGAATTGTCAGGTAAGTCTCTGCTCAAGGACTCTGGGAGATCTGCAGCAAAATAAGAACAAATGGAGTAACATTTGGTCTAGAAGTTACTGTGAAAACCTCAACTTTTACTGGTAAAACACCAAGGCTCTCAGCTGTCCTATTGGCAAAGGACAGTCCACATGAAAATATACGCTGCAGCTATGAACCCAGGCAAATTTTCTCACAGAAAGAGAGTCCTGGTGAGGGGTGGATGGGATGAGGTGCTGACACCTGGCTATTTCAACTCCTCTCACAGGCATGATGCATCGGACAAAGCTTTTGGCTAATGTTAACAGACAAAAACAAGTAAACCTCTCTGACTTCTATCCTGTAACGTTTTCCTCATAATTTTTTTCCGGCTCAGACCCTCCAGCCTCTCCAGGCCAGTGCTGTAGTATATTTTTCTGATATCATCTAGAGTGACTCCTTTATTTCCATACAAAGTGCCAAATGAAGTTTCTGAAGTGGGAACACTTTTCTCTGAGGAACAGGGCTATATCTCCCATCTGTTTTCAAAGAAGCAGACAAATATTCATCAGATGATAACCTACCATGGCTATCCAAATGAACCATGCTCAGTCCAATAACCTAAAGTGAAACCCTTTGTTTTTCATTATTTACTCTCTAGCACATCTGTTCCTCTAACAGAATTACTTATAAGGCTGAATGCTTGACAAAACTGGAAAAACTGGGTATAAAGAGGAGGAAGCCACCGCTGGCAAATGTTATAGGTGTGCCCCTTATTTTTTTCACACGCGGGGAGTGACCACCTCAACAGTATAGAAGTTGCACTTCACTTTTCTTTGGTTCTTCGTCATGAAAGTTGGTTTGTCATCATAAAAGCTGACAAAAATTACTTTTGTCTTCAGACCACATCGATACTTGTTTAGTTCAACTCCCCGTGTTACTCTGAGAACCCCCACACACCGCATTTTAGCACCCTTAACAGTATAAGTGCAAGAAGAAAAGCATATGTATTACTTGAGCAGCTGGCACAGACTAGCCAATATAAACAAAAGAGAACACTAACATGCTACCAGGTTTTAGATACACAGTGTAGGGACCAATACCCTAGAGAGTCATGGATAAAAGGTTCTACAGTTAGATTTTCACAGATAGATGTTCAGTTATGCAGTGACCTTTCATTGATAATGCATGAGATCATATATAATAACAGGGAAACACAATTTGAAATTTTACTTAGAATTACATTTTTCTTTGTACTGACACCCTTGAGAGGCAGCCTGTAGTGATAGAAAAAGGACCATATTGATCCCTCCTCACTTTTGGCAGTTGGACTGGCAATAACTGTCTCTTTTTATTAATATTGTTTTTATCTAGAGCTGTAATGACCATCCTACATAGGTGAAATGAAAGACATTTATTTTATGCCTAACACCTCACTGGAAAAAAAAAAAATCAATGTATTGCACTAATTTGCTGAATAACTTTTTGCTGTCGAGGAGAAACAGCCCTCGAGGGCCAGCCACCTTACCTGGTATGCTCAGAAACTAATTGCAAATCACTGCCCAAGAGGTGGGATCTCACTAGCGAGCATGTCGCAGTCTGCAGCTCTCTGTGCTAACGTGATCAGCAACGATGACATCGATTAGAAAGAAGTTCCTTGAGGACAACCTAAGTCTCCCTTACAGCATTTATCAGTCTTCTCATAAAAAGTAACAGAAACTGTGGAACAGCACTGACTAGCCCAAGCAAGCTGTCAGATATTAGGCCTGCCTGGGTGAGTTCACTCACCAGCAGCAATAAATTGAAAAGAGCTTAAAAACCAGTTCCTTTCCAGTCACTCCTCCATAGAGTAACAGAGAAATTTATTGGATATTTTCAAATGGAGATTCCTATCCAAGACATGTAAAGAAAAAAAAAAAAGATATATTTCTCCTCCTAGCTAGAGATCTATGGTAGGAGACATCACTTCCCTATGGGACCTGAGGATATGTCTATACTGCAGTTACCATCCAGGGTATCATAACCAGGGTATCATAAATCACTTGCTCACATAACGGCCAGCAGCAGAGATAGATACAGCACTGTGTTTCTCAATGCAGGTTATAAAACCTGTCTGGGAAACTTAACATACACCTTAATGGGTTTGGCAGCCCGCACTATGTTTTATATTGCCATAATGATGCTGTTAATGTTAATTTAAAAATAGTTCAAGGCTTGTCTGAAGGATGTCCCAATCTCACCTGAAGGAATAATCTGAAATATCAGCAGTCAAAATCAAACTTTGGCTTCACAACTTCATCAGTATCAATGTGGCTAGGGACTGTTCCAAGCTTCCTTCTGCTTTTTCAGAGGGAAACACCAAGTCAGTGCTTGTCTTGTAGCTGGACCGGTCTGTTTCAGAAGCGCTGAAGCCAGTGAGTTAAAGAGGGAGCTAAGAGAGGCTTATGAAACAGCAGCTCCCTAAGCCTGCTGAGTGTGAAATAACTCAAAGTGCAATACTTCCAAACCAGACAATCACACGCAGTAAGGAATGTTACTGGTACAATCAAATGTGCTATTCTTAATCTCTTGGAGCTCTGAGCCATGCTAACAAATAGGGTTAGGATTTCAGAGACCTAGACCTGAAGGGCAGTGTTCTGATTGCTTATCTGACCTGAACTCATTACACCCTGAGCATGGCTCTCACTGTTCCTTCGCACAAAACACAGGTGTCACCACAGTATCCTAGCTCACAACTAAATTTGCAGCCTGTGGGAAAACAGTAAAAAGATTTCTTTACTCAACAGCTCAGTCTTGGTAAAATTTTGTTAACATTTGGATTTTGGCTTCTGATACACTGTCAGGTGCACTGTCACGTGGGTCTTTTTTTCAGATGCAGAAATGAGGCATTTCCTTTCAGGAATGTTACTTGTGAATCTCCATTCAGCAATGCATATGCTTTTCCTTCTCTACTTGGACCCAGCTCACCCACACACCTAGTTCTGGATCTCAGAAAGTTGTGCTTCAGGTGTGGTTGTCCAGATAGTTTCTGCTCTCTCTATTACTAGCACCACTGCTGTCTTCTCTAACTTCTATCTTTGGTGCTTTTGGATTACAGATTGCAAATGTGCCAAAAAAATCATGCTGCTGTGAAAGAACCCAATACCATCCTGGGATTAGATCATAAAAATGTAGCCCAGAACATATGTGAAGTAGTTATGTTCTCCTGTTTAATGCTGCAGAAGCTCCCATTGAAACACCGTATCCAGTTTCAGGGCTCATACCAGAAAAAAAGATGTTGAGTAACTGGATCTATAGAATAGCTACAAAAATAACTAGAAGGCTGGAAAGCATAAAAGAACTAAGACTGCCTAAACTAAAGAAGAAATTGACTGAGTAGCCTCAAATATTTAAAAAGTTTCTGCAAAGAGGAAGATAAAAATCTGTTCTCTCTGTTTATGGTAGATGGAGCAAGCAATAATGTTTGCAAATTGCAGCAAGAAGGATTCAGACCTCAGAAAAAAATTGCAAAAATTCTTGGTGTACAGGTAGCTTATCCTGTTATAAGTGGTGAGTAAATGGGTTGTAAATCTTCTGAGTCTCCTCTGAGGCACACATTTCTACATTATCCAAGGAGACTGCTTCACAGTAAGAGAAAATTCAACACCATTTCCTTCAGAGAGATTAAGATCTTGAGCTACAGGTGGTAGAAAGAATGCTGAGTACCTCTTCCAAGGAATTCAGACCATTGGAAAAGCAGACTCCAATGTCAGTTATGATGCGGTGCACCCACATCGTCACCACCATGCATATACACACGCTCCAAAACAAGGAAAACAAGAAATGATGTATCAGTTCGCACCTTACAGAGGTCAGCTACTTAGAAGTGTAGAAATACTAGAACATTGTTATCAGTAATTAGCGGAGGTACTTTTCTGACTTTCTTCATATATCCACATAGGAAACCCAACTCTGCTTACAAGAAAAACCTGTAAAAGTTTCGTTAAGAAGTTGATGTGTATGCAGAACTTACAATGGAATTTTATCCTTTTGCTCTTGAAATATCAGAAAACAGTAGCTTTTCTAGCTTCATCCATGATACAGATCCTAAGGAAAAGAGTGATATTTTTCCTGAGGTCTGGTCTTTCAAATCCATATACTCAGACTTTATATATCCTTTATGTATTTCCCTCACTCCTAAATATTTTGGTTTATTTTATCTTCACTTTTAATCAAAGACACGAATTATATATTTTACCCCCATCTGAGTGGATACCAGGATAAATACTAGGGTGAAATATGTAGTTCCTTTTTCAGCAGAATAGCTTGCAGAATTTGTTCCTTCACCTTTTTATCACAGCAATATCACCTCTACATATTATGTTATTACACTACAAAATGATAAAGAACTCCAAACAGTATTTTTCAGAACTATTTGTGCCTAACATAACATGTCACTCATTTCATCTTATATATATATATAAAAAAAAAAAAAAAAGGTATGCTTTTATCTGTCCTCAGTCATTCACCCATCTCAGACTTTTCTTATAAGGTAAATTCCAATTACTATGGGCAGCTGCATAGAATTTTTGTCTGGAATAGAAATACTTTCCAATAAACCATCCAAAAATCATCTTTCATCTACAATTTACAATCTAACATATACAAACAAGAAAACATATAGTGAAACTTGTCCAAGATGATTACAAACACAAATAGATTTAAAATAGCTCGAAAGACTTTACAACTAATAACATGCCCTCATCTGTATAGAAAACAGTTCTTGAAAGTCAAGGGATCACATGCAAGAAAGTCACGGTGTTGTGGAATTGTGGAAGATCCAAAATAATTCTTCTTCCAAAAAATACCAGGTGCCAAAACATTCGGCCTTGCAGTCACTGCTTTGAAACTTGTCAACACGCAATTACTCAGCGAAACCAGGACTTCATTCTTACTGATCTGCCTATTAGCCTAGCGTGGGGATGAGTTAATCCACAACAAATCTGAAAACATTTCTTTAGTCACCTGTTGCTAACACTATATAGGAAATTCCACTATGGAGTTTCCGCTCTTTCCGCTAAAGCTCAAAAATACCATCACTCCCCCTGGCTAAGTCAAATTCTGTACGTCGCTTAGGGCCAGTTTCCAAAATATGCTGAAGTAAAAGGGAAGATTTATCCCAATGAGCTATGGCTCAGACTTTTAGAAGGAAGTAACCAAAGTAAATTAAAATCTTATCAAACACATTTTAATCAAGTTTGCATTTCATAGAGGTTTGAAATGCAGTATTATTTAATATTGTAAAGCAACTTTACTACCTTAGTGCTTACATGAGCATCTCCATTCTTATTGCTGCACTGGGCATTTCATCAGGATTGACCTGGTCGCAGTGGAATAGAAAATAAAGCTGGTCAGAACTAGATGTGTGGTATGAAATGTGCAAAACCAGCAAAGCAACAGTTGGTAAGGGTGTCGGAAGGCTTAGCAGGAAAAGGCATTTATTAAAAGACATAGCAGAGGTGAAGGTACTGGAGGAGAAAAAAAAAAAGCACCAGTGTACTGTTCACAGGGGCATCAGCAATGCTACAGAAGTGTCAGGTGGTAGTGACTAGGAACTAGGGTGGGAGACAAGCACACATGCTGGCAAATAATATTAATACAAGATAAAGATTGACATGTCATGGGGAAAATTTATGGATAGATTATTCCACTCAGATAGTAAAATAAAAATTATGTTATGGATTGGCAACAAAAGATTTTAATTAAATTACAGGTGGTTGGCTTAGGTTGTTTTTTAGAACACTATAAAACACTATAGAAAAAAAGCTTTTTTTCTGATGTATATCTGTACAAACAAATATGCTGCTACAACAGCATGGAAAATTTACACTAAGATGTTTCTCTTTGTTCCTTAACAGACTGTATATTTGCTTTAATAGACTGTAAATTTCTGTTGTATAAATGGTTTATATTCATGAAAAAGTGTCTAGGTAGGTGCAGGTGGAATATATCTCAGGTGCATAGAGAAGGAAGCAGGACAGCTTAATAAAATTAAGCTACTATTACTTGGCTTTTCTCATCTCCACTCATGCTAACCAACACACCCTCTAACAATACCAACCAGATATTATCCATGCTGCACATAGTGTGAGTAACATAGAAAAGGCTAAATGGGCTGTCCATTTCTACAGAGAAAATGCCAGAGACTGAATTTATAAGCAGGACTTTTTTGGCTCCTTGTACTGTTCTTAAAAACCTGGATTGACTAGCCATCAACATATATATTTTCCCGTAAAACTGTGCAAACTGAAAGCTCACAGGTTTTGCTGCGTTAGCAAGTTCATCTCCTCAACCTCTCACATGCAGCCTGAAGCCTCTTAATTAAGATTCAGGAGAACCAAAGCTGCTGGTGCTCAGGGTCACTGGGCAGCACCGCACCAAAGCCTGGTGCTCTGAAGAGGAACCTCTGGACAGACGATCTGCTCATTAGGGAGTCAGAAGGGTCCAGGTGTACTGCCAGAACATGGGTCATGGCTTTCCACAACCTTTTTCTGTACTGGCACAAGAAAACTTAGGAGGCAAAGTGCTGAGGGGTTCTGCCATTTGGTGATGTGCCTGCTTTGCATCAGACTCCCACACTTACACCCAGCAGTGAGAATTTCTGTCCCTGTCAATTACTACAGTAAACACTCTTAATGGTGTTTCAACTGGTTATGACCTGATAATTTTCAGGCACATATATAGGAAAAACAGGATCTTCCTAATACCAGCTCTCTGTGTGTTTACACAGCAGGGAGGGTAACTACTGAATGTATGTGACAAAATAAATACTATTATCCTTGCCATTGTGAAAGAAATTACTTAAATGTGAGATCAATAGAAATTTGTTACAAATGCATGGTAAGATGGTTTTAAAATCAGGATAAGCATTTATAGAGAGCTAAAGCAGTGAACAACAAATATATAATGAGAAATATTTAATTATCTTATGTGGGAGGAAGGTTAGACATTAAGAATTTTCTGTAAATATTTGTGAGCTGTGCAGTGACTAACATTAAAATACCAAAATGACAGCTAAAGTCTTATATTAGCACATCAGCAAGCAGAGGCAATGTATAAATATGACTGCTAGGATGTTTGAGGATACTTAGAAGCTGACAGAGGTAGCAATACAGTTTTAATGAATGTACTCAGTAAGACATTCTGGCATTCAAAAATTGTGTATTTTAAATAATAATAAAATTTATGCCCAGACCAGTACAAAACAGGGCTTGCCCCCTCCCCTTAAACACTGCATCTTTGAGGCCAGTCTGGTTATGATATAGCTGTGCTTTAGCCTCCAATCACTTAGCTGTTTCAAAGGTAATATTGTACCTATTTCTCTTATCAAATGATAATGCTCTGCTTAGTGACCTTATGTGTCGAGGATTAAGACAAAGTGGATATAGTCTCCTGGGGCAATAGCAGAAATCACCTTCCCTTCTCCTTTCTCACGTTCTACATGAAACCAATAATCAGTCTCACAGCATATAACAATTAAGAACAGTTTTTTACAGAAACTTGATTAAAATGACACAAGTTGGGAGGAGGAAAGGAGAAAAAAATGAATTTGCAATTGCCAGAGGGAAATGTATTAACTTTGGTGAGCTTTTTAGGAAGTTGCTTTTTAATGCATCCAGACACTTCTTTTGATGTCACATGCATCCATCCACCAGCTCTGTTTCCCTGTTCACTCTGACTGACAACTACCTAGAAACAACAAGAGCTCCCATCCAGGGCAGCACTGAATATTCAGTGTGAAAAAAAAAAAAAAAAAATGAGAGGCAGCAAGAAAGGAAAGAAGATAATGAGAGTAATATAGAGAGGAAACTTGTTAGAAAAACACCTCATCTTAGTATGAATTTAAGACATGCCTGAGGCTTGCAGCCAGACAAGGAACCTGAGAAATGATCCAGTGTTGAGTAATAAAGATTGTTGGGGTTTTTTTAAAGTGAATATCAAATCCTCAGCTGAAGGTCTTCTGTGACATTCACCATATTAACACCCAAATACTTCAAAAAAATTTAATGTATTTCAATTTTCTTCCATAACTCTTCATTAGTCAGAGTTTGCATCACATAAAACAAGAGTTTTGGTTACTGATGACAGAAGAAACAAAAGTGATGCCTAGGGAGGGATGTGGCAGGAAAGAGAAGAGCATGACACCTACCAAGAGATTAAGATAGAGCCAGAATCTCCCCTTCTACCAGCTTGCCCTGTGCTTTGGGAAGCACCACATATTGCCATACTCCAAGCCATCTTTACAATCTTGGCTCAGGATTGGGGCACAAATTCAGGTGAGATGCCCAAGACTATGGGGAGGGCAGGGGATTTCTGCTTAAGGGGAAAGGGCCACCTATCTAGGGAGAAAGGGAGAGCAGGTAGAAAGGGTGAAGGCCTTGAAGGTGGCAGCACAAGAACTGGATGAGTTGCTGTCACCAGGAGCAGCACTAGGGTTTTTCACCAGGAAATGCAGCAGCCATGAGTCCCTATTTCTCCCACAAAGGAATGAGGAAAGGGAGAAGATAAATATTTCTTACAAGGAAAATATCATGTGACAAAGAAGAAAGAAGCTACTTTGCAGAGTTTCTTTTTTTTTCTTTTTTTTTTTTTTTCCCACATTTCCTCACTGGTTTTCTTGGCCAGCAGCTTGGTTTTGTATACATTTTCTCCACCAAACCACTTCACTCTTTTTGGAGTATATGGAAGGGCTCTTGCACTTCAGAGAAGTTAGATCTCAACAAGGACCAGTCCTATGCACTGAGTGAGGAGGTTTTCCCCTCAGACCATTGCCTGGTTCCTTTCTTTCATCCTCTTCAAACCACACATTTGTCTCTGCATCATTTTCCATTTCCAAACGGTAACTACAACCTCTAGACACCAGGAAGCATCAATGATGGGTAATGCTGCAGGCAGCTTGGGAACCCAGATAAATCAACACACCGATGCTTTGTCTTGTTCTTAGTGCATAGAGGAAATAGCTTTCTAGAAGATATTTCTGATCTCAATAAAAAAGTCAGAACAGTCTAGCTAAATTATTTGCCTATCTCATTTAGACTAAATTGGCTTAGGTTTCAGACAAAACTTACAAATTGTGGTGTTCTGGGGTTTTTTTAATGCTCTAAACTTTATATTTTGCTTTGATAGAAATGAAACATACCTCAACAATTCAGAAACAATGGGATAATTATCTGTTTTATTCATAAACCGTATTGAAAGTAATTAGCAAAAGTCATGGAAGATGTGCTGAAGGCTGATATACACAAAGATATAATCCCTGGCTCAAGAAAATCTAGAGAAAAAAATTTTTCTGTTCTTAGACATTTCCCCATAGATCTTCTGGCCAGTGCTGGAGTCAGGATACCAGGCTAGATGGATCTCCACTCTGATTTAGTACAACTGTGCTTATCTTCCTAAACCACAGCAAAACATCTGATAAGGTCTGACAGTAGGGAGACACATGGGCTGTAGTTAGTGATTAACTAAAGCTTCGGTTTTACTGGCCAAGTCTGGTTTTGATCGTTATATTATTTGCTCTACAACCAGGTTGTCCATATATGTTCCAGTTACTAGTACAACAAAAAGGCTTTATAAAACACACCATAAAGTGGGAGGGAATGCCAATCACAGCAGCAGTAAGACCAGTCATGCAGTCCATTCGCACACAGTGGAAAGCCTGGCACAATATGTGAGGCTGCAACCCTCCACTTATTAAACTCAAATGTAAGAAGCCAAGCCCTGCATCACATTACAGAGGGTCACCACTCCACCAGGGAGCCTTGCCATTTCAAACAAGCTGAAAGTTTGGTTGGCCTACTGTTCTGCTGTCTTCTGTAAATAAATGCCATATAACATGGCCATCTAGAGCTTCCAACTTACTTGTCATAAAACAGTCCTTTATATCAGCCGTGAATTCTCTTACTCTCAATTTAGAACTGTGTCGAGCATGTGTCCTACCTGTATGCATGACTACATACTTTTTCTGGCTGGCAGAGACTTCCTAATCTGACAGAAGAAGAAGAAAGAAGAAGAAGAAGAAGAATGAGTTTTCTCCTCCTTCTAAAGTAGCAGCTTTTAATGCAAATATCTAGGCTTCACCTGCAAATGCAACTTAGTAGGAGAAAACAAATAAAGAAAGCAAGAGTCCCCTCCCTTCCTTCTGCTTCTCCTAGACTCCTTTTCAGCAGCACCTGGAAGAGGTTTAACCTTTTGTGTCCCCCTGAGTTACTATAAAAAAACAACACACTTGTATCAGAGTAGTTAAGTCACCAAAGTTATGCAATTTTTTTGCAGAATTATGTCTTCAGTTTTCATAATAAAGCAGCTGCTGCACTCACATCTGCTGCTGGAAGTCTAGCCAAACTCTGGAGAAACTGCAGTAGATATCGAAAAGTTCAGAGGATCTAAAAACATGCAAAGAATAAAAGCACAGGGGAAAGATGCTTGTAAACTTGCATAGAAGATTAGAAAAAACATTTCCATTGTGCAAAAATCTTTTTTTATTAAAAAAAAAAAAAAAAAGGGAAGAGCTTGTCTAATAAGAAACCTACCCTTAGCTTTTATTAGACTGTCACTGAAGTCCTTAGGCCAGTGCAAACAGAGAGAATGTGGGGAAAGATCTTGTCAGAATTTAGGGTGCTTTCTGTGCAGCTAAGCACCAACTTTGGCATTATATTAGGGTTTAATGGAAAGCAAGAAATGATTGAGTTAACTTTTATATGCCATGACTCAGTTTCTTTCAGCTATACTGTTACACCAGGACATCTACTTCTGAAGAAGTTCTGTTATACTGAATCATGGTGTGCTTTGGTACAGCATGCTAAAAGGTTCATATCATGTTATACCATAGCTTTACAGGGGAACTACTGTAAGACAAGTATGAGATACCTTTTAAAATACATGCTATAGGTGTGTTAAATAGCAACAGTCAAAGGGCAAATTCCATTTTAAGAGCTCTTATTTTGAGTCATACTATCATGCATGCTTTCTGGTTTCAGTGTACAGTTTACTTCCATGCCCAGCCCTATCTTAGCCACAAAAGCTTTCTTGAGAATATGAGCAAGAATCCATACCCAATACTGTTTTTTCTGTCCTTATGCCTTATGGGCTTGTCCTGGATGCATCATGCAAACCCCTGTAGATAAATATTTTTGCCTCATATGCGCACACAGACATTAGATATTCTTGAAAAAAAAACAATGCATGTATGTTTCACATCTATCACAAGCATTTGCATGTACATAGGCGCACATATGCAACGGCATGTTGGCTTAATTGACATCAGTGTTCTAACCTGATGCTCTGATATTTTGATCCTTATAACCACCCTGACATTTTTAACAGCACCAGCAAGAGTCACTGTGACACTTCAGTCATACTCCCTCCTCCTGCCCTACATCCCAATGATCCTGCCCTCCACCTCCAATGGATATTATGTTCTCAACTTTAGTCCTCATGCTCTCATACTAGACTCAGGGTATAGAGATGCATGTGGGTCACATTAACATCCATGTCACTTTCAATGGCAGGGTGAAGAAACGCAATGAAATCCAGGCAAATTCTAGGTTGATTTAATCTTGGCTACTCCTCGCTGCTGGAGCTAGGCAGACCCTGGCCTCACTCAAGTCCCTGTAGAGCCAATAGATATTAGGGCAATTAACTTTTTTAATTAAACCATTAATTCCACTTGGTTTTCCTGTTTTTACATCACCCAGTAGGCACTGATCCTTTCTGAATACAGTTCCTATTCTTCTGCACATCTGGGCAGCACAGTGGGGTCATGCATTCAGCATCCAGCTGCCAAGAGAGACTAACCTTGCACACATCTTCAACTTATCTCTGATTGGAGCCTCAGACTGAGAAAGCAGATCTACTACAACTCCTGAAGTTATGAATACAGGTTTCTGACTTCTCAGTAAAGTTTTAATGTATTTGCATCTGTTCGTTGTCTGAAAAGAGTGGGACTGAGACAGCGGGCCCCCATGATGAGGGTCTAGTCCTTCAGAAGGTGCTGCAACATACAGGCAGTAGGAGGGCAGCTTTGAAGACTGGACTCTTCAAATGAGAGATCAAACTATAGGAGCAAGCTAATGATCTTAGGACAGAGATCTGACAGGCCATTTAGGAATGTCAATAGAAAGTCCAAGAAAACAAATGTTATTTTGGTTGATTTCATTAATCTTGTCCCAAATTTTGCTTCCTAAAATCCAGCACAATTCAGAATGGCAAGTGCTTTATCCATATGACAGCATAATAAGAAAATTACCACTCAGGCTTAGAAAACAAGCTTTTTCCATTTTCTGACATTCATTTATCCAGAAGAAATCATGCAGTATCTGAAATTACGTAGGCCTTATCTTGAAAAAAAATCTTATTGAATCACAGAAGCTGTCAATACAGTTTTAACCTTTGAAGAAACACTTTCATTTCAAAAGGAGTCACGTTGCCTTTTGCAAGGATAATTCTTGTGGTGACCCATAAAATGAATATTCTAGAGTTCTACTACAGGATCTAATGTTCTCTAAAATTCTCACCCCTTCTTATAGTAAGTAATTAGTTCAAAGAACAGCATTTCACCTAAATGCTATGACAACAAAAAATTACTAATATAATATGCAAGTTATCATCTATTTTTAACAAATCAAAACTCAATGTCCTATTCCTATATGATAGCATAATAATAAATAACTCATTTGAAAGTTCCAGCATCCGGATACTTGGCTTTGCCTTCTTGCAATATATTTAATATTTCTAACCTTTAATTAAGTTACCTGAAGAAGAAACTAATGTCTAGACAGAAAAGGTAGTTCAGAACCAGAAAATGCGTATGATGTTTAGACCACCAATATATGCTTAAAATTTCCCTGAGTGAAGATGAGAATGTTCTATCTTGCCTATTCTTCTGCTAATACATTTTTTCTTCTCATTAATTACTTGTTCAGTTTAATTCAAACTATACAAGTTACTTCTCTGTAACCTTCAGAAATTACTGTTTGGAATTACTTGCAGATATTTATCCTTGGTTTTATTTTGCTCAGTTTCAGCCTATTATTCCTATTCAAGCTTCTCCCTCTACTCGTGTAAAGTATGAATATAACTACAGCTATGTAGACAGTATTCTTTCACAAAGATTTGAGCAAGCAAAAAGTCATTCAAATGAGTGAGAACTTATTACACACTGTAATAATCAGTACAAGTTGCCTCACAATGCTAAAGCTGATTGACTTATTCATCATCAATAAGATACCTGATGAAGAAAGCCCAGTTTTTGTTCACAAACCATTTGCAAATTGGTTGTGATTACTGTAGATCTATCAGTGAGTTCTTTGACAAATTCAAATACAAATTTCAACCTACTTGTCAGAAAACTATTCACTATTGCCTATTTTTCATTTAAAGTTATGATTGGTGGCCTATATTACACATCATTTATGCACCGGGAGAAACAACATAGGGAATGCGAGTCAACAGAAAACATTTCTCAGGTACAAGTTTGTAAATGAAAACTCACTCAGGTGAAAACACATGAAACTTCTCACAAGTAATCCACTAGTGACCTGAACACCCAGAGCTAATGGAGACACACAAACAGCAGCGGAGTGTACTTTGTTGGAGTCTGTTGATGAAACGTTCTCAAGACCTTCTTTTTACTAATGCTGCAGAAATACAGAGGACTCTAAATGTTCCACACCCTTTATTATAATGTAAAACAATAGAAAGGTATTCTTTATGACTGTGAGGAAAACAATGAAAAGAGCACATTTTAACACATCAAAAGATAAGTATCAACATACAGCATAGGGTTTATGAGGAAAACATTTCAATCAAATGGATGTAGTTCATTAAACCACAAAAAACAATACTCTGAAATGAGGCTGATCATGTGGAAGGACACCATCAAAGCAAAAAAGAATAATTTCCAAGAGCAATTGCATGTCTTAAAAGTTGTCTTGATAATCTAGAAGGTCTACCCTACAATCAGAGCTATGATTATACAGCACATATAATCCATAATATCTTTAAAACCGAGCTAGCACTGATATGATAGTGAACTAACTGCTTGAGAGCTGTAGGCACCACAAGGGACTTGCTGCACTTAATGAGGTAGCCAGTTTATATCCCTCTTTGTTCCTCCACACATGGGGATACCAGCTTGTGATATCATTCCATTCCAACTGCAGGAGTCAATACATCTCCCTGCATTTTTACACCAGAGAAATTTATTTCCATTTTTTTTCCTATAACAAAACTCAAAACAAAGAGATTAAGCCCTTGCTCAGGAAATTGGGGATTATAAAAATTGTAATGCAAATGGAAAAGATTTCCACAGTCTCTGTCAATTTTAAGTCTTCTGTATTTTTACAAGGGTAAACTTTTGATTTGAAATGATGGCCTAGCAGGTTCTTGTTCTATAGTCTTTTACAGGAAGATTCAGCATCATGCTGAAGAAATAGAAGGAAGATATTGAGCAGCTGTTCACCTGCCATCACATCAACTATTCAGAAAATATGTCCCTCTCCCTCCCCCTTAACTACAGATCTTCTATGCAGATATATCTACCAACCAACAGCAAAAATATGTCAACGATTACATCTTAAGTGCTTGTAGGCACCAGGTTAAACAGGAAGCACTCCTTCAAAGTTATTACTGAGTTGCCAATATAAGAATCAGAATGAGTATTACAGTCTAATTGTCCTCCACTATGTCCATATGTATTAAATACTGCTGCTTCACCAAGTAAAAAGGTGTGTACCTGCAATCTGCAGGTTTTGAGCACCATAAGTTGTCATCACTACAAAATGAATAACAGTGTGAGACACTCTTCTCAGAGACAGAATATACCAATTCAGCTATTCACTTGACTCACTCACACCTACAAAATGAACAAGTATCTGAAGGCCCCACCATACACATAGGCAGATAAGACATTTCTATGTAATTTCAAAAAAAAGGCTTGTGACACTGAGGACTATTCAGAAAAGCTGGAACTTGGGGCTTCTTGAGTAACAGACAAAATACAGTATAATGGTTCATGAACTAATCTCTCTAGCAGTTCGTCTGAAATTTAGACCTTGAGCTACTGATTGCTACTGAACTAAGCATGAGCCACGTGTTATTGATGAATCAATTAAGACCCTACTGACTGAGTGCTTTAAACACTCTCAAAGTATATCTGAACAGAAGCTTAGGTCACGTTTCATCTCCTCACCTTACAGAAACATGTGTCCAGAGCACTCAGCCAGCAAGTCCTAGGAAACTGAAGAGTGTCTGAGGAAATGAGGCATTCACTGAAAGTGAATTGTCTACCGTGGAAGTGTCTGATGCTCTGCTTGTCTGTCCCCCTGACTGCCCGTGCTGCTTTCCTTAGGACTGAATATTCCCTCAGCTCTGTGTTCTCTTTCTCCTTTTCTCTAAAACTTGTCCCTCTGGATTTTGCTCTGACCACCCTTTTCTCTGACCATCCCTCCTCAGCACGATTCTCCAGTTCTCTGGCTCACTCCCCATATTTTGATCCTCCTGTAAAACTAGGTCAGCCCTTCTGTCCATGTCCACCAGTACTTGGTGTACTATTTGCAGTTGCTGGCTACTCTGCACACATGCAGTCAGTCAGTCACCACAGTTGGTCCTGTATCCTGGAGGAGCTGAGATGCTGCCACACTGCGAACAAGTGACTTCTTGCTGACTATTGACTCATAAGGCACCACAAGCTCCCCAATCCACCACCACTTCACACTCAAAAGCATCACAGCTGAGTCTGGGAAATATTGATCTTACAACAAGCTGTGGCCAATACCAGATGCTTCAGAAAAACAAAACACCCTGTATGGGCAAATACGCCAGAATTTGCTGTGATTAGATGGACAAAACCTACAGTTAAAGGCCAATTAAATGTCTGTTCTGAAAACAAGGTGCAGAAGTTCACCCTACCTTGAAATATATTTCAGCAATATCAGGTTTGAAAAGAGCTTCCTCCTTGTGGAGGAAGTAAAAGAGAAAAGCTTCACAACACTGCTTATTTACAGACATATCCGGGAAGACAAGGATTTTGTTCATTTTGTTTAGCAATGACTTACAGCAGTGAATCCTGCCTGGATTTTCATTTTGAGCTACAAATTGATCTCCCCTGTGTCCATTACTGGGCATGTTTCTACCATGATATTTCTACCACATTGTCTGTTTCCTTTCTAAACTAAAAGAACATATCTTACTTGTTTTAAATGTCTAAACCACAGGAATTAAAGAGTCTTCTCTCATAAAGCTTATCACCTACCTCTCATCACCTCCTTACCTTTTCACATTCTTATTTATTTACAAAAATGAGTCTACCAGAGCCAAACACAATATGATCAGTAATGAAAGTTATTGCATTACTATTGCTTGCATTCTCTGTACTACCTTTTTCACAGAACCATGTTTTATGTTTTATTTATTTTTGGTCACTTTTGATTTGTCCTGAGAGACACCCAGAACAAACAACTGATAACATTTCTTCTTCTTGAAAATAAATCTTTTAATCTTCATTTGACTTTAATTTGTAATCCATGATGGCACTTCAGGTGAGTAGCTTTTTAACAACTTTATGAGACACTATGTCAAAGGCCTTTAAAAGTCCAAATAAATCCTTTATATTAACCTCCAGGGCACAAGAGGAGTTAAATCTCCTCAGCATTTTAAACAGTGAGGGGACTTCTTTATGAATCTAATTTTCATAAGCATATTTCAGATAATACTTCAAATAATATTTTAAAAATACAAAAAAAATATTGTCTTTTCAATTCCATTCCCATATATTAAACTCTTAAAAGTAACTGAGTGATACCAGTATGAACTGATACTGATAGAGCACTACACTTGTACGTTTTTCATTATTAATATTTCTAACATATTGTTGACTCCTCACACACCATCACTGTGATACATGTTCTTTCCTTCCTCATATAAAATAACAGAAGATGACATTCTTAATTTTTTCCAGAAAAAGTTATTATTTTTGTACAGAACACCAATTATTGACTCTGCCAGGTGCTGCAGATCAGGTAAAAGAAGAATTAGTAGTTTAGTCATAGTAGAACTCTTGTATCACCAGTGGCTCTCTGCATCATTACTTCTAGTATTGGTTTTCAGCAATGTTGTAGATTTTATAGCAAAATTCTCCTTTTTTCTGTCTCAGACTGATGCACCCTTATTAATTGTTAAAATGTAGAGAAGAGTTTCTTCTATTAAAAGTTCTGCATGTCACCCTTATTTCTTTGGTTGGAACAACTAACAGAGACTGATGAGATTTGGTGTCCTTATATCTCAGCCTCTCTCCCACATACCCAGAAAGATACTCCACGGATTTCTGTTTCAAAGAGCTGAATTTTGTTTTCTCCCCTTATTTATGCTCCTGTCTCTGAGACAAATGAACAAATGAGTCACAAAATCAAATTAGTTAAATGAAATGAATAGACAAATGGAAAAGAAAAGCCATCCATAAATAAGAAATCACTGATCAACACCATGATCATTTAAACTTTGGCAGCCCCTCTGAGATGTATTTGTAGCCAGAAGGAAAGATAGAACAAAATAAAAAATTAGCTAGTCTCTGTTGCTGGCAGGAAACAGTGAAATTAAATTGCAGAGTGTGTTAGCACTGAAAATCAAGTCACACTGACAAAACAACCACCGTCTTTTTGTGATAGTAGTTATTGTAGTGACAAGTACTCTTACAAAAACTTTCCAAATTCTACACTCAAGTTTGAAGTCCTTATTTTCAGTCAATATGTGTCTGCAGGTACTTTCATATCCAGAATGTAACTAAATAAAGCATTTTAAACTTTTGGTATCAAGCAACAAAATAACTTCCCAGACTTAATTAGCTGTCTTGCACTTGGAGTATTAGAAGAAAAAAAAATAAATTTAAATGGTATCAGTAATCTGCAGTTGAACTATCAGTAATTATAATTTTTCCTTTTGATACAATACCAGCACTCAAACATTCCAATGGATGTGTTTCTGACCATCACCATTCCTTGCCATTTTGTATCCACCTACTTGCTGCACACCTTCTCTTGGATGATTCATCATCAACTACAAGCAGCCAAAGCAGAAATCTCAGTGCTCCCCACATTATATGACACTGCTAAAAATTGAACATAACACTCCCTGTCACTCATACTGCTGCTGCTGCATGCTGCATCACTGGGTCTCCACTCCTACCAGACATGCAGTAACACAGTGACAGCAGACTTGTCAGCCCTTCTCTCTCATCCACTTCTCTAGGAGACATCTGTATGTGTTGTGCAATATCTCTCCAACCAAAGGAAAATTTCATCTTTCAAAGCAATTTTTCTTCCCAATTGAGGTTGTAGATACCCCATCCCTGGAAACATTCAAGACCAGGTTGGACAGGGCTCTGAGAAACCTGATCTAGTTGAAGATGGCCCTGCTTATTGCAGGGGGAGTGGACTAGATGACCTTTAAAGGTCCCTTTCAACCCAAACCATTCTATGATTCTATGATTCTGTGATTCTAATAACACACCAGAATTTATCCCTTAAACCTTCCACTGAGTCTCAGAGTTTCAATAAATCTAATTGGTACTTCCACTGGATGCTTGACTCTTGTCTCTTGACATGCTTCTCCCTTGCTTTCCTGTTCTACCAGAGTCAGATCATGCTACCATATGCTCCAGAAGTGTCTGAGCTTCCCACCCAGAAGCTACTTCAACACTGAATTCCCTAATCAAAATAAACACATATATCTTTTTTTAATCCAAATGACTGCTCAAAATCCATTTTTGCTGTTCTGCTTATAAAAAAGTCAGATAATTAATGATGGCTTGAGGCACAAATGAGGCCATCTACCAACTTATGACAACAGTTAAACAGTGCAAATGTGTATAATCTCAAAACAGATTTATTTTATTATCTCCTTTGTCTCTCTTTTCAGGTCACATATTTCCTTAAACTGTGCATGTTTATATAGCACTTAGAACAGTGGGGTCCCAATCTTGACTGGGACCCCTGGGTGACAAACATGACAAGCATTAAGTAATAATGTTACACATCCTTAATGCTGATGCAGATAATAAGGTCTTTAGAAGAACAGGAAATTTCATTACATAACATGACAAATATGATCAGCCAAAATTGTGCTCCAATTGCTTGCATACATCATAGTATTGTCTTCTGAAAAGCTATGCTCATCAAATCAAATGACTAAAATTCTAAATACTGGACCATATATGTAGGTACACAAATATATGAGCACAGATGACTCACATTATCAATCTTCTCTTCCTAATGTTTGCTTTCCTTGTAAACAATTTTTATATCTATCACAAAAACCCCCTATGTTAATCCAAAGAGAGGGTCATGAGTTACATGACTGAGAAGAGAAGGACATGTAGTCCAAGAGCCAGTTTTCTTATTAAAATATAATTACTGCTACAAATAGGTTCAAAAGCTCTTTCAATATCAGAAATCTTTTGGAGGACTAAGATTCAGGATGAGTCTCACCACTAGCAACCTACCAGCCACTATGAACATTTGTCGTGCTCACATTCCCACTGAGCTGGTCATGCCCTGGCACTGGAGGGACATGTCCCCAGGGGTCAGGGCACCTCTGCCCAGGGCCAGCCTTCTGCTCTGAGTTGTTCCTACCTCACTGTGTGAGTGATCACTAACTCGGTCTTCACTCCCTTAGAAGGAGAAAACAGAGTAATGGCAGTAAGGAGGCAGTGCTGTGCATGTCTATGTCATATCCCGGGTCAGCCCATGCACTAGTCACTGATAAAGTGTGAAGTGAACTGCTGAGCAAGAGCTCACAGCAGAAAGAGCTCACAGCAAAAGCTCTCACCTCCATCAGCACCCTTGGCACTGAGCTGATACATACTCCCTGTGCTTCATCTGTCTTACATCATGGATCCTGCAAACATGGCTGCACAAATCCCAACACAAATGCCAGCCATATTGGGCTTCATTTTGCACTTAAACAGAAAAGATAGAAACCACTAAGAGCAACACAATGTTTGGGAAACTCTCCCATGCCCACCCCACCCCCACTGCTCATGGAATGCTGCCAGGCTGAGAAAGCAATTGACCCACATCTCCCACTTCCAGGGATAAACAGTTTTATGTCAAAGAGCATCACTACTCTTCCTTCTTAGCTGCTACATTTTTAAATTAAATATCCACAGCTCCTCTACTTCATCCCGCACTCAGTCCATGGGCACCTGGTGGACTAAGAACGATATTAGAACAACCCTGCCAAGTTCATCTGAGCAGCACAGACCACACATTCACTGTGCTCATGAATCCTGAAATGCTTACACATGAGATTGTTATGGCAGTAGTAGATTTAAACCCCTGCCATGTCCTTCAACACTCTCCAATTTCTAGCTGACACTCACTCTCCTTCTACCACTGATTAGTCTATCTGTATAGAGGATAGACCGTGCAAGACAAAAACATGAGAAAGTATGAGTTACTACATAAAAATGGACTGAATATTTCAGACTTTGTTTTTCTTTAAGTAATAGCTGAAGTAGCTTAGTTGTTTTACTCTAGATATTTCATTTGAAAGTGCGCAGACATGGGTTTTGTCTTTGGCATTAGCTAAGGACATCAGGATTATTAAGATTTTAAGACTAATATTTATAAACCTTGATCAGGGACATCATCTTTGTCTTCTGTCACTGAGGCTGTGCCTCACTTAAGCTTTGTTTTACACAGCTAAGCTTTAAACAAAAGCCAAAGTACTGACAACACTGTGATCATCTTCCTCAAAGAGCAAAAACAAAAGACTTTTCAAAGGAGATCTGAGACACCCCCTCTTTGAGACCTGACACTGATGCTTTATAATATAACTCAGCTGCAGATAAGCAAGTTTGAAGTCAAAGAGGGGCATCCTCCTGCTGCATTTGTTACACTTGGCAGCTATTATCAGTACAGATAGGAATGTAATAACTGCTGAATTGTAAACATTAACTAACCCCCTCCCCAAAGTTAAAACTAGGAGAAATAGCCATAAATACCAGTAAATTTTCTTTGCCTGTTTCCTTCCCAGTTGCTTAACTTTTATTATGGCATAAAAGAGTAATTACTTAATTTCACCATTGCATTACACATGCTTTACTGGAGCTCCGTTCTGCCTCAGGCATGGCACAAGTTTAGCTGAATTATTCTCAGGAAAGCTATGAAAAAGATTATCCGTATGATGAAAAAAAGAGGCATGGGGAGAAGCAGCCAACAAGTGTGCCTAACCTTGCATTCTCCATCTGCAGAGTCACCCAGCTGCCTGCCATGAACTGCATCCTTTGAGCAAACGTTCAGTGCTGCTGTTAGTAATGCTGCTCTCATTCACTCAGCTCTGATGGGCACTTCAATCATTACAAAAAGATTGTTCTATCTTCTTTATTTTAAGCATCAGTCTTCCGGCCTTTTCACATTTCCATGAAGGAGCCTTTCCAATTTGAGGTGAGATGAGATGCTGCTGCTAAGACAATCTGACAGGAGCACTCAAAGGATACTAAATATCTGAGTTACACTTGGGGGAGATATTAAAATACGCCAACCACCAAAATGGACTATACTTGCTGGCACACTGCACTTCAGAAAAAAAATAATTTGATGTTGTGTTTTTGATAAAAAATTGTTAGCTTAGAATGAGCAAAGACAACAAAGAACAAGATCTTTAAAAGTTTGTATTACAAATGCTTATTTTCAATTCTCTTACACACAACCATTCAATGAGCAGCATCAAAAAGAAGAGGTTAAATGCTCAGTGAAATGACAGAAGCTAAGCATAAAAAGTAAAGACCCATGATGCATATAAAAGCATTGGGAAGCTTGGTTTTGAAATGGTTTATATAACTCATGAGCGACAAAACCTCAAGAGAATTTTACAGGTCACTCTAGGGGTCAGCTAGAGTGCCATGTCCCCAGATACCAACACCTTTTGCATCTTTCCACCTGTATTGTTTCATTTCCTTAGTGCCACAGGTCTAAAAAAGGCTCAGAAGAAAATTAAATTGTAACCCCTAAAATAGAACCTAAGTCAAGCCAAGCACCATTTGGTTCTGGAAGTAACTCTTGCTGGGAACTTCACCCACCTAATGATCTTCTGGCCCAGATAAATTCGGAGCAATAGGCAAAAGTGGGTTTATACCACTCTTATAATTGCTCCTTCCTGTGACAAGTGTTCATCTATTTTAAGGTGTTTTCTTGCAGTTCAGTTCATTATTGAGATTCAAGACTGTGAGTTCATGACCCAACATCCCAACCACAGCACTGTAAATGGTCTTGTCTTACCACAGGTGCTGGAAGCTGCTCAGGTAGTGTGTCAATAAATCTGGCAGGGAAGCATTTATGGTCAGAGAGGCACAAGTCAAATGCAGAATGAGAATTAAGACTAAGCACATAAATATCTGTCGTAGTTAGAGATCAGAGAGCAACTGAGTACAACGCGGCCCCTCACTCTTTTCTTCCCCCCCAGCACCAAGAAGGAGAAAATAAAACAAAAGCCTTGGTGGTTTGAGCTCAGATGGCAAGTGAACACCATGCAGTCACTTATGCCCCCCTTCCCCCCCCAGCACTGAAAAGGAGTAAGAAAAACAAAAGGTTCAGGAGTCAAGATAAGGACAGAGAGGGATGAGTCATCCATTACAGACATGGGGAAAAGACAGACTTTTTAAGGGAAGAAAAAAAAAGAGCATTTTAATACAGACACTAACAACAACACGTAACAGAAAGAGTAGGACTGTGCGAAGCATTACCAGATCTTGAAAACACCTTCCCCCACCCGTCCCTTCTTCCCAGGCTCACCTTTCACAGGATCAAAGAATTGTCTAGGTTGGAAAAGATCTTGAAGATCATTCAGTCCAACCATTTACCTAATATTGACATTTCCCAACTACACCATATCCCTCAGTGCTGTGTCGACCCAACTCTTAAACACCTCCAGGGATAGGGACTCTACCACCTCCCTGGGCAGCCCATTCCAACGCCTAACAATCCCTTCTGGAAAAAAATGCTTCCTAATGTCCAATCTAAACCTTCCCTGGCACAATTTGAAGCCATTCCCTCTTTTTCTATCACTTATTACTTGAATAAAGAGGCTCATCCCCAGCTCTCTGCAACCTCCTTTCAGGGAGCTGTAGAGGGCGATGAGGTCTCCCCTCAGCCTCCTCTTCTCCAGACTAAACACCCCCAGTTCCCTCAGCCGCTCCCTGTACGACCTGTGTTCCAGACCCTGCACCAGCTTCGTTGCCCTTCTCTGGACACGCTCGAGTCATTCAATGTCCTTTTTGGAGTGAGGGGCCCAAAACTGAACACAGGAATCGAGGGGCGGCCTCACCAGTGCCGAGTACAGGGGTCAGATCCCTTCCCTGTCCCTGCTGGCCACGCTATTGCTGACACAAGCCAGGATGCCATTGGCCTTCTTGGCCCCCTGGGCACACTGCTGGCTCCTGTTCAGCCGGCTGTCAATCAGCACCCCCAGGTCCCTCTCTGACTGGCAGCTCTCCAGCCACTCCTCCCCAAGCCTGTAGCGCTGCTGGGGGTTGTTGTGGCCCAAGGGTAGCCCCCTGAATTTGGCCTTATTGAAACTCCTCCAATTGGCCTCAGCCCATGACTCCAGCCTGTCCAGGTCTCTCTGCAGAGCCTCCCTGCCCTCGAGCAGATCAACACTCCCACCCAACTGGGTGTCATCTGCAAACTGACTGAGGGTGCACTCGATCCCCTCGTCTAGATCATCAATAAAGATGTTAAACAGGAGTGGCCCCCAAAAAAAGATGTTAAACAGGAGTGGCCCCAAAACAGAGCCCTGGGGGACACCACTCGTGACTGGTCACCAACTGGATTTATCTCCATTCACCACAACTCTTTGGGCCCGGCCATCCAGACAGTTTTTTACCCAGCAAAGCGTGTGCCCATCCAAGCCATGAGCAGCCATTTTTGGCAGGAGAATGCTGTGGGAAATGGTGTCAAAGGCCTTACTAAACTCAAGGTAAACAACATCCACAGCCTTTCCCTCATCCAGTAAGCAGGTCGCCCTGTCATAGAAGGAGGTCAGATTTGTCAGGCAGGACCTGCCTTTCATGAACCCATACTGACTGGACCTCATCATCTGGTTTTCCATTATATGACTTTTAATGGCACCTGAGATGAACCGCTCCACCACCTTCCCTGGCACCGAGGTCGGACTGACAGGTCTATAGTTTCCTGGATCCTCCTTTCTGCCTCTCTTGTAGATGGGTGTCACATTTGCCACCCTCCAGTCCAACGGGACCTCCCCAGTCAGCTATGACTTCAGGTAAATCATGGACAGTGACTTGGTGAGAACATCTGCCAACTCCCTCAGCACCCTTGGGTGTAACCCATCTGGTCCCACAGACTTGTGTGCATCCAAGTGGTGCAGCAGGTCTCTGACCACCTCCTCTTCAACTGTGCTGACATCATTCTGCTCCCCCTCCCCATGTCCCAGCTCATGAGGCTGGTGTCCAGGGAACAGCCAGTTCCACTGCTAAAGACTGAGTCAATGTAGGCATTAAGCACCTCAGTCTTTTCCTCATCCTTAGTTACCATGTTTCCCTCTGCATCCAGTAAGGGAGGGAGATTTTCTCTAATCCTCCTTTTGCTGTTAACGAATTTATAGAAACATTTTTTGTTATCCTTAACAGCTGTAGCCAAGTTGAGCTCTAGCTGCGCTTTGGCTCATCTAATGTTCTCCCTGCATAACTTCACTACTTTGAAGACTATAAAGATGTAGTGAAGCTTTGTTCCCAATTTCTTACCACCTCTTGCCCAGCAGTGCAGGGGGCAGGGAATGGGGGGTGCAGTCAGTCCTGCCGCCTCTTCTGCCTCAGGGTGGGGGAACTTCTGTCATTCCTCCCCTGTCCCAGTGCAGTCCCTTCTCACAGGAGACAGTCCTCCGCAAACCAGCTCAGACATGAGTCCCTCCCATGAGTGTGCAGGTCACCCCCGTGTGTTGCAATTCTCCCAGAGTCATACTACAATGGCCAGGCCTTCTTCCTACAGGGCCCCGGCCTTCTTCAGGTGCAGCCACCTGGGTCAGCGTGGGGTCCTCCATAGGCCGCAAATCAGCATCTGTTCCACCAGTGACCTCCATGGGTAGCAGTGGAGACAGCCCTGCCATCTCACCATGGGGTACAGGGCAGTCTCTGCCCTGGCACACCTCCTGCTCTTCTCCTCCTTTCTTCCATGACCTCAGTGTTCACACAGATGTTCTCCTTACAACTCCTCCTCACAACTAACTTCTTCCAGATTCCCCTTCTTAAATACATTACCGCAGAGATGTAGCTAATTGACTCAGCCTTGGTGCAAAGGTGGGTCTGACTTGGAGCCAGGGGAGCTTTGAGAAGCTTCTCACAGGGGGCCATGGTTGTAGCCCCTTCCCCTGCTATCAAAAACCCCCACCGCTCACTCAAACCCAGAAAAATATCACTATACCATTCATATACTATACATAATATAACTGAATGCCATTGAGACAGTGAGATCATCTCCTCGAACCATTCACTGTCTACAACTCATATACTCCAAGAAGGAACTGTAATCAACAGTGAATGCAAGAACATAAATTAGGATACTCCAGGCAGAAAAAGAACAACCTGTGGCCATGTCTGGAACAGACCTGTGCAGAAAAGACAGAGAAAGTTGGAAACCTTTTCCGAGATCTATAAGTTTCTTCCTCTGACAGACAGCTAGGGATACCAAGTGCCTTCCTAGAATAAAGCATACGAGTTCATAGTTAGTCTAACAGGAAGCAACCCTGGCCTGCACAGTGGCCAAAGATGAGAAAAATCAGCCTCTGCTGCCTCTCACACAAACTTTACATGGGTTGATGCTTCATCACTGGGTCTCATTACTGTGCTCTTTACAAATATACAACCGATGTCCCTTACATATATGTTTATGTTAAAAAAAATCCTACCTACCACTCATAATTCTCACATGTGCCTCATCAGTGTAGTTAGGCAGGAAGTTATTGAGAACTTTCTTACAGAAAACATTTATTACGAAATTCAGACACTATTTCATAAGGTAAATAACTTGGACAGATGGAGAGCTGTATTACAAAGCACAACATTTTTATGTGGATATACTACTTATTGAATTATCTTTATATTAAATGGGTTATATTTCATAATACAGAACATTTAAAGGCAATAAATTTGATATTATTTTTACTCATGCAGTGGAAATAATGCTAAAGGACTATAGTTGACCTGAAGCTTGATCATTCCTACACACAAAAACACAAATTAAAAGAAATTGAATGTACTGCTCATAGTCTATATTTCATCTTGCCACTTTCCAAGAGTTTTATGACCACAGTTTTCAATCATTTTTTTTTCTCTTTCACTGATCACCGTGGAAAAAGACAAGTGGGGAAACCGATTAAGCCTCTGTCTGGCCCTGACACATTTAATGACAGTGGGTTCAGGCATCACCTTCTAAATCAAACAGAACTCAGCAGTTTGAGCCCATACTTCCTATCCTGCAAGTAGACCTTTATACAGAGAAACCCCTAGGGCTGCAGGGAGTTCGGTAGAGATATAGGATATAGCTGACCATGACAACAGGCATGACACAGGCAGTAGAAACATGGACTGAAGAACAAAACAAAAGGAGGGCATGCCGGAAGAATCCCTTTCTCATCACTGCTCTGTAGCACTCAAATATTATGTGTAACATCAAGAAGCATAAAATAATGCAGACAGAAGAAAAATATTTAGGTTAGTGGTCACTCTCTATCATCATTGACAAAAGAGGTACTTGTACTTAATAGAAAGTCATTTTTCAAACAGATATTATTACACAGGGTGTAAAAGCAAGGTGTCCAAGTTAGATTTTGAGATGAAATACTAGGATCTGTATCAGTTTATGTTGTCTGTGATTCCCATACTTTTCCACTGAGGGCAGGTTATACCTTAAGAGAACAGTTTTAACTTCATTGACTTTGCTTTCAGGCAATCCAAAACCTTGGTTTAAAATTGCAGTCTTGAAGTAGTGTTAACCCTAAGGTAAACAAGTTATAGTCAGTATGCCTACTGAGTGCTTTAGCAAGTACATAGACTCTGTGTGTGAGATGCCTCTCATCTCTCTTCTGTAATCTAAAACATAGGCATACGGTTGACACTAATGGTCCCTTTATAATTTAGAAAGGGAGAAGCTGGTTTGTTCCCAAGGGTGATTCATTTAATCGGAAAATAAGTAGGTTAAGCACCCCTCTGGAAGTACCCAGTCTTCCTCTACTGCCTACAAAAAAACCCACCTCAAGACAACCTCTGCACAGTTAATGTTAAAAAAGAAACATTCATCTCCAAACATTTAAATGGCTAATGGCAGATGAGAAAAAACTCACCTGCATTGTCTGTGGGGGCTACAGAGCTACAGGTGTGACTTTAATTCTGAAATATGATGCTTTGTGATTAAAAGATTACCCACCAGTCAAAATTTCCAACACTCCTCTTATTTTGGCAAGTTTGTTCGTAAGCTAGAACTAAGAGGTGAATGTAGGCCAAACAGTTATAGCAGTATGACACTTTATAGGCAGTTTTTCAGATATAAAGCCAACTGATTTTATTCACAACTTACACAACTTGGAAAGAGGTTTGAATGAAATCAAAAGACACTCTTATAGAAAAGCATGGGAATCCACACAAGGAATCGAAAGATATTGGTATAACTCTTTGGAAAAAAAATAGGTCTGAAGAAAAGATGGGAGGAATTATAGAGCAACTCAAAGGAGATGTATGACAGTTTATCACATTTGCACTCATTTTCTAAGATAACTTTAAGCTCTCAAAAACTAAAACTGCTAGTAGATGCCTCAAGAGACTTCTTCATTATGGGTAATCTATACCCTCAAGGGATGCAGTTTTATGCAGTCTTATACAGCACTTTGACTAAAGAATATGGATGGTGTCTCCAAAATTTTATTGCTGGGTGAGAAAACAGACCTCCACATCTACATTTTCCCAGTTTTGAGTGGAATGTGAATTAATTTTTCACACTTTCATAGTTTAAAAATGCAAAAGCTGTCTGGTGTCCCATTTAACACAGGCTGCAGTACTCCACTCAGAAATATCTTCAGTACCTGCATATTCCTTCCTTGCCACAGAAGGTAATGGCAATGAGACAGTGAAAAACTTTTACTCACTACAATTAAAGCTGAATTAGAACATGATTCAGTGTTATCTTTTCTAGTCACTTACTATACAGACTTTGTATTTTAGTAGAGAATGCCTGCTTTTATTTTTCTCCTATTTTTATCTAAAAAGAACACCAATCCATAGAACTATTTATTAGAAAAGCTATTTCAAAAATAATATTTGTAAATCCATAGCTTTATGATATACATGTACTGAAGATTTGTACAAGAGAACACATAAACAGTCTTCATGCAACATCATCGTGGTGAAAAGTTGCCCTCTTAAATAGAGTTCATGTAAAAAATACATAAAAGCTTCAGAATAAATCAGTAGTTTAAATAGACTATTGTTTCCATATTGTCCATTATTGAGTGTTTCCGAGGAAAAAAATACACAAAATGGAACCAGTTATGATTCAATGTGTCACTGAATGGTAGTTCTTCCCCCCCAACTGATTAGTCTACGCCCTGAAGCAAAACAGATACTCCCCATGACTTTTTCTAACATGATCTTAGTTATTTTAGTTGTTTACTGACAGACACAATTAATCTTCTTGGATTGCAATAACTATTTCAATATTCAGTGACAATTAGATGCTCAGATTGGGCTACATCTAGGGTGTAAAATGTATTTCCTTTCTGAAAAACTGCCAGGGAAGTGGACTGTCACTCAGCACGCAAGAATACATAATTTTGGTCATAAAGCATCCCTTATAAACAAAAGCAAGATCAAAAACACTGCAGAGCTACTCTTAAAAAATATTTTGTTGAATAAGAACTCTCTTACTTGGTCAAGGATGCTAGGCAAGCATGAGACTAAAACATCTTGAAACGTAAGTGGCAGAATAAACTAATTCTCACACACTTAACATATACACAGTCATTTTATTTATAGGATAAAGGTGAAAAAAAAACACAGGAGAGAAATAAAATGCTACAGAGAAACAAAGTATATTTATATCTATGGAAGCAACACCAATACCACTAGCACCATATGTAAATGACACCACAGGAGAAGAGAATTTCTTTTCCCCAGCATGTCTTTGAAAAAAGTCACTTCCACATATTTGATTGCATAAATTGCCTGCAATTGTACTCTTTTGGATGATCTTTTACATCTAATTGTAATCTTAACAGGTCTATGTCACCATAGCCTTTGCTGCTATAAATCTTACTAATGACAACATCTCTATAGCTTTTTTGTTTCATACCCCAAGTACAGCAAAATTGTCAGATCAGTTCATGAAGAAGTGACAGGCTATTGTCCTTTGCATTCCTGAGCACCTCATTAACACAAATTTAATGCCCATAACATTTTAGTGGCTTCAATTAGGTACTGAAGTCTTACTACACTGTGTAAGGGACAAAAGTGTACCATCATTTCACAGACCGTAAGTGAATGTTCACAAAAATTCAAATTTTTTTTCTTTTTAAAATGGAAACTAGAAGAAAAACTACCAGCTTCATTAAAAGCTTTCCAGTCCATCTTTAAGGATAAATATTTTTGTTTTGAAGCAGAATAAGTAAATTATTTATATCAGTCAAAACAGAGCGGTACATTAATCTAAGTTCTGTAGCTTCTGCCCAGATTCAACTGACTGTAGGCTATAAAAATACTCAAGGGAAGTCAGTTTCATTTGGATTAGCACACACATTTAGTGTATAATAACTCACAATATGGAAGGATCTCACACTGGGACTGAAAGAATGCCTTTTAATAAAAGAGATCTGCATTGCAATGAAGCCATGAGAATTTCTAGTCAATGGTGTATGAAATACAATTTAAAAGTTGGTTATTCCATAACCTATGTTTCAATATCAGTCTGGGAAAAAAATAGACTTCACTTTCTCACAGTACATGTCAGCTGTGAGAAGTGAGAGAAGGGCTACTGGAGCAACAGGCTGCTCCATAGGGCCAGAAGCAGGGAAATGCTCAGTGCGCTCCTAGTTTAAAGCATGTTAAAACTGTGGGGGTTAAACAGAAGTTTACAGTTAAGTTTTTGGTAAAGTGTTTCCTCATGTCCCTGGTCAGTCAGTAGCACTAATATTTTTTCAGTAATCACTTAAAGGCCCACTGCTTTATCTCATTCAGAAAAATACTAAGAAGGAGGTACCATGACCACAGTTCTTGGTATGAAGCTGTTACAGAGATTATAGGACTGCTAAATTCTACAGCAAGTGACAGGATTATAGTGTTACTATTGGCCCAGAAAAATGAATGGAGAGGAAAAAAAAAAAAAAAGTGAGAGGACAGGAAAGAAGGATTTTCCTGATAAAGGACTTTGCCTGAGAGCTGGTATTGGAATTTATTCCTGTTTAATCATCCTTAACTCCAATTTAATCATCCTTAACCTCCGCCTGTTGGCTTCATCTCCTTCCCCTCCTGCCCTCTGACCACACAATCAATTTAGACAGTGCAGTTTTCAAAATAAGGGTATCTCTCCAGTGCTTTCAATGAATTACAGATGAATAAATATATAAGAATTCAGTATGATCAGCTTGTAGCACACCAACCACGTATGCCTGCAACATGCTGCACTTGTTACATGTTTGAGTTTATAAAACATGTGACTTTTTCTCACAAACCTCTCAAGCTGAGATGGCATTTGTCGCTGTTCTGCAGACAGCCTCTGTGACTGTAAGGTTGAGCATATTTTTAGGTCCTGGAATGCTGCTCCAATACATGTAGGTAGTACTCCATGCCCACACAGATTTCCTGTGCCTTCAACAGGGCTCTTACAAGTGGCTGCAGGAATATGTCTTCACTCAATGAAACTCCAAGGCAGACTCTTAGTATTTCCTTGCAAATCAAATCCAAGAGGAGAGCCTGCAGGATTTCCAAGGCACAACTGAAGCCTCCTCTTTAAGAGGCTCTGGATGAGACAGCATTTACAGCATCTTGTTTGCATGAATAATGTAAACCATGAGGGTGATGTTTGTGCACAGTGAAAAGTAACTGCATCATGCTACTATGTATTCAGAGTGTCCAGACAGCTTTCAGATAAGAATTTTTCAGTTTACAAGCACAAATTTTATTTTTTTTTTCCTAGCTGCTGGCTCTGAAAACTTCAACTGAAAGTTGATCTGAAAGTCAGGCAAGGCTCCCATTTATTGCACATTGCAAAGATTTTGTGAGCCAAACTGCACTCTAAATTACAGGTATGAAACTGCATTTGTCCTCAAGGTCTTCATTTCTGCCTTGGCAATTTGTCCTTGTAACTGAAGCTCTGTTAACAATTGTTGATAATGTATGAGCCAGATGGAATCCGTTTTGCTTTCCTATAACTACAGGTTCTGTGATTTGAGCAGAAGTAAAGCTGTAATAAAATCCTTTTATCTGTGAGAGTGATAACCATCATTGCTGAGTCAGAAGATGTCGCTTCTATTCTTATTTCTCAGATACAGCTGCAACTCCAGGAATTACCATGAGTTAATTACATAATAAAAGTGGCCTTCCCAAACAATTTCAAATAAACTTTTGAAAATACAGTGAAATGGTCACGTTAGAAAAATACTGCCTTTCACATGTGGCCTCTGATACTAATTTCACACTAAAAATAACCAGGAAAACCCTGGTGTTAACTTAAGCATGATCATCTGGGGGGACACCCCACACCTGGCAGCTGTGAGATAACACACATTTCAGGAAGGCAGAGATGCATACAGGAGATGCCACAAGTTCACAACAAAACTGCAGCTGTGCTAGTCCATCTGAAGTCACTGCTAAGGGGACTGAAGTGCTTCTTATAGCATGTTCCTGGAGGCTGCTGTAAATCTATATGCCTCATGAAAATCTGTTGTTACTTTGGGTAAATCCCTAGCACTCTTTAGCCTACGTGACCTTTCTAATACAGACATGTAAAGTGATAGCCAGATTATTTCGATTTCTCCTCCATCAGTGACTACAATATTCCTTCAGAGTTACGCTCTATTAGGCAACACAAGCAGAGATCAATACTCGGATCTTTATCTGTTTCAACTTTATTTGCTTATTCCCCACTGTGCTTTCTGTGGGGGAATGATATCTAGTACTTTCTGTTTTTACGGGATTTTGATCAGCACCAAGATAATATAGTTCAAGAGAACTATTCTCCTGAATACTAAACTCATGCATGTAGGGCTGAAATTAAGATAAAACTTTGTTTTATAGGTAGAGAAAGAAAGAGAATTCTGAGTCTTTTCCTCAGCTTTAATCTTACTACACCATTTTTTTGCTTGGTTTATACAAGGTAAGAAATATCAGGCCTTGCTGTAAAGCCTTCATTAGAACCTCTGTGGTAGCACTTTACAGCAGCCTTTGAGCTTGCAGGCAATGGATGAGGGAGGTGGGAAGCAGCCTGCAGACCACTGTGGACAGACAGTCCCTTCCCAGACTGCTGCACAAACTGTCGGTATGGCCCCTCACCCTGCTCTTCCCTCTTCCCCAGCCTCTGGGCTACGGTCCATCCAATGGAGGTTATTGTCCCTAATGTTTTCCAGCAGAAGGGATGGCACAGTAGCTTCAGGCAAAGTTGGTAAGTTATCTTAAACATCTGTGGATAGTGTCTCGACCGGTCTGTGAGCAGCCTTATGAAAGCAGGGCCTCTCGACTGGATGCTGATGAGAAACAACAGGCAACAGCATCTCTCATCAGCTCCATTCCTTACTAACTGAGCACAGATGGGAGAGGGCTAGATGTAGGAATTTAGGTATTTCTTTAGACTTTCAGGTGTCCACAGACAGGTGAGGAGAGCCCTGAGCTCTGCTACCTATGGCAAAAAACAGGAGTCCCTACTAGTAGAATAGTTTAGGTTGGAAAAGATCTCTAAGATTATTGAGTCAAACCAGTAACCTAACACTGACAAGTCCACCACTAAACCATGTCCCTAAGAACCATGTCTACATGTCTTTTCAATACCTCCAGGGATGGTGACTCCACCACTTCCCTGGGCAGCCCATTCCACTGCTTGATAACCCTTTCGGTCAAGAAATTTTTCCTAATATCCATTTTAAACCTCCACTGACACAACTTGAAGCCATTTCCTCCTATCTATTCCTTGTTACCTGGGAGAAGAGATCGACACCCATCTCGATACAACTCCTTTCAGGTAGTTGTAGAGAGTGGCAAGGTCTCCCCTGAGATTCCTTTCCTTTCCTCCAGGCTAAACAACCCCAGTTCCCTCAGCTGTTCCACATAAGACTTGTGCTCTAGACCCTTCGCCAGCTTTGTTGCTCTTCTTTGGAAGCTCTCCAGCACCTCAATGTCTTTCTTGTAGTGAGGGGCTCAAAACTGAACACAGTATTCAAGGTGCAGCCTCACCAGTACCGAGTACAGGGGCACAATCATTTCCCTAGTCCTGCTGACCACACTCTTTCTGATACAAGCCAGGATGCTATTGGCCTTCTTGGCCACCTGGGCACTCTGCTGGCTCATATTCAGCTGCTTAGTGACCAACACCTCCAGGTCCTTTTCTGCCACACAGCTTTCCAGCTTTCCAAAGATTGTCTGGGGTTGTTGTGACCCAAGTGCAGGACCTGGCATTCAGCTTTGTTGTATCTCATACATTTGGCATCAGCCCATTGATCCAGCCTATCCAGATCCCTCTGTAAAGCCTTCCTACCTTCAATCAGATCAACACTCCCACCCAACTTAGTGTCGCAGTACATGCCTGAGCTCATGGGCTGCAGAAGGACATATGAGCACAGGCACAATGTTGAGATAATGCAGCTCTAGGCATAGCTACCTTTGCATACCTATGTGTAATTTCAACCCAAACACTTTCAAATTGTATTTTGAGTTTTCACAAGAACAGAAATTTGTATTTGTGGCAAAGATACCAGAATGAAAATAGCTCAGTGTTCATATTCCCTGCACTTTCATGCCTCCTGTGTGTGCTGAGACTTTACAATAGGGCTCCTTGCCTTGTTCTTCAGTCTTCCCATGAGCAAGAAGTGCTCTATCCTCCTCAGATTTGTTACAAGCCTTAGTTCATTAAAGGGCAAATATTCAGAGAGTCTCTCTTGGAGGACGTATATGAGGTTTCATTCTTCCAACATGCCCACCATGTCACGTGAGATGTAGTAATGCACCCACAAATTTAGCGGGGGGTGTTCATGCTTTAGAAACAACCACACATTCAAAAGGTTTGCTGGATCAGGATCAGAGTACTCACCACCAGATGGCACCCACAGGTGACCAGCTTTTATTCTCTTTATTCCATACTTTTATGTTTTTTCTTGTGTAGTAGTGATTGGACACGAGAGTATTAGATACTATCCTGACAGTTGCAATTGTTTCTCTTTTGTCAGTTTAAGACAATCTAACATTTTAAAACCAAATTTTTTTTTATCATTTTAATCTGAACAGTCATGTGAAAGCAGGCACATTGGCAGCACTGCATACAAGTCAAACATATGCTCCAACACCACATTCCCTCTTTGTTCAGACTCACTAGCCTACTGCATGTTCTTGTGCTTAAAGATCCTCCATGGCACTGCAGATTTCATTGATCCTCATGCACTCCCAAATCACAGGACTGTGGATTGAGATGGAAAAACCACATGGCATCAGAGGCGCCAAGATGCTATGCTGTAACTCCTTACCATGTATCATGTCAATGAGAAGCACAGGTTAACAAGTAGGTCTGAGCACAATATCTGCAGCATCTCCTTCTCAGAACTTACCAACAAATCATGTCAGTCTGTACAGTGTCAAGCTGTTACCATGTCAGTAATGCAAACTCCATTTTATCGTGCACGTTTCCAAGGCCAAATGCCACTCTGCTATGATCAGAGGTATTCTCAGACAGAATGTTTATAGGAGCTATTGCCTAACAAAGTAGGACGTCACTAATCCCCCAGGTGTGAATGCTTCTGGAGAGTTTGGTTTAACTAGCAGAGCCTGAAAGCATGCCTCAAGCATTCAGGTATGCTAGTCACAGAACCTCAACACCTCATGGCAACACCCCTCATCTACAGGCAACAAACCACCCTCACATCTACATTGAGTCACAGAATGAAGTAGTGTGAACAGACAGCTTTTAATAAGTGACAAAAAAATCCACAACACAAAAACAATGTTTTGTTTTCTTCTATTAAGGTAGAAGGCATCCAGATCTCCAGAAAACTGCATGGTCATATACTCCATACTCCTATGGCAAATCCATATTCCTAGCATTACAACTCTCCTATAATGGCTCTTGTACTGATATTCTTTTCCACAGTTTCTCCCACTTTAATCTCTCATGGAGGCCACTATTATTATTATGCAACTCAGAATAATTCATCTAAGTACTCTCCAGTTTTCAGGTCTCTTTATTCAATCTGATATTAAGCAGGTTCCACCATGAAAGATAGGTTCTGATATGGAAAGGCACGCACAAATACAATGATAATAGTTAACAGCTATTCATGTTGTTTTAATACAACTTCTAGGAAACACTGACAGTGAAATTCAATACAGACAAATGTAGAAGGACGCAAATAGGGAAAAATAATCTGTTTTACTTCTGCAGGAGAGGGCTCAGATCTGACTACCAACCAGATTGAGATCTTCCGTTTATAATAAATCAATTAAAGAAAATATCAGCATGATACTGAGCAGAAGCCAAATAAATCAAATGTTCACAGTTACAAGAAAAGTAATAAGAGAACTGTAGTAGTTTTGGCTGGGGCAGAGTTAGTTAGTTTTCTTCATAGTAGCTGGTATCATGCTGGTATCATGCTATGTGATAGCATATCAGTGATTGGATCACTGATGAAAACAATGTTGATAAGACAGAGATCTTTTAGCTATTGTTGAGCAGCGCTTACACAGAGTCAAGGCCTTTCTGTTTCTCATGCTGCCCCACCAGCAAGTAGGCAGGGGGTGCACAAGAAGTTGGGAGGGGACACAGCTGAGACAGCTGACCCCAACTGACCAGAGGGATATTCTGTACCATATGGCATCATGCTCAGCATATATAGCTGGGAGAAGAAGGAGGAAGAGGGGGACATTCAGAGTTGTGGTGTTTGCCTTCCCAAGTAATGGTTACATGTGATGGAGCCCTGCATTGCTGGAGATGGTTGAACACCTGTCTGCTAATGGGAAGTGGTGAATTAATTCCTTGGTTTGTTTTGCTTCTATGCATAGCTTTTGCTTTACCTATTAAACTATCTTCACCTCAACCCATGAGTTTTCTCACTTTCACCCTTCTGATTCCCTTTTCCATCCCAATTGGGGAAAGTGAGTGGGTGGTTTTGTGGGGTTGAGCTGCCTACCAAGGTTAGCCCTGGTACATCACCACATATATCGCTTCATGAATACTGTGTGCTGTTCTTGTCCCCCTCCCCATATCAAAAAGGACATGAGAAAAGATAGCAGAGAAGCAAAACAATGAAGCCAATTACAGAAGTTGCCTGAAGCCAGTTTCAGAGTGGTTCCCATTACAAGGAACAACTGAAATTACTAGTCTTATATTCAGAGTCCAGCTGAGGCTGTATTGCAACAGAATGTAGACAAGGAAAACAGTCCACATGAAGCAGAATAACCTAGTGCTTCACGATGCCTTGTGATTTTCCAAGACATTTTTGTTGTATATTCCAAACTGCAGAAATAAATGGAGTGAACTCCCATGGAGAAAAGGGTAACCAAAATGGGGAGACTGTTAAAAGGTTAAGCAAGAAGGATCTCCAAGGCAATCAAAGAAAGTTTACAAAGACCTCCAGGGGAAAATCAGAAGGAGGAATTGTTATCAACAGGTCTAGATCAAGGAAACATAATTGTTAAGGGAAATACAGCTTTCATTTGGGGAGACGAGAGAAAACTAAAAGGGAACTTTTAGCTCCCGGTTCAGGTATTTTTGAAAGATACCTGAAAAAAACCCACAGCTAAACAGGTGCAAATAAAACATGTGCCTGGAGGCCTTTCAGTTCAATAGCTCTCAAGAAACTGAACTGGCCTATCTAATTTATTAGGCTATTAACCCCATGAACCTAGCTTTTATGGAGCCCTAGCAACCAGAAAGCACTAAGAGAGGGGGTTTGCTTACATACTGCTTTTATGCCCAGGGCCTCCCAGATTCTTAAGGCAGGTTTACATCAGACACACTAAGAACAATAAACTGCCTTCCTCTCACCAAACCCCAGCTACAAAAAGTACAGAGAAGAACCCTCCATGCAACAGAGAGGCTCTTATCTGGAAGGAAGACTCCTGGAGACAGCTAAGAGAAGCAAACTGTGACTGCTTCTTGATAAACAGATATCACCCTAAGCCACATTAATTAGTTTAATTTAGAGTCTACACAGTGGCAGGAATGAAGCATTGCAGTGCACAGTAAGTGGGAAATTGCAACTAGTTGCTAGTGGACATTTTTTCATTCCTGTTCATCATAGACCTGAGTGGATGAAAAGTGTTGGTACTTCCCCAACTATAACTGAGTACCAAGGGTAATAGCTAAAAAAATAAAAGGAGGAGTGATGGCACAGGAAGGAGCATGAATCAAGAAAATGTATAATAGGAATGAGGAAAATGCTCAGTTGGCTTAAAGCAAGAGGACTTAGACCCTGTAGCCCCCAACAAGCCTGGAGACTGACCACAAGTTAGTACAAAAAAAAGATTCAGATGGGTTTGCAAGTTTGGAGATTTATACATTTATACACTGTTTTTATATTGATTCAATCTGTACTTCATATGGAACCTTCTAAATCCATAAGAACAATATAAACACTTGAACAGTGGATTTTCTTTGTCCCATCTTTCATCTGATTAAGCAGGAAGACTGTCAAGGCTGGAAGTTAGAGTGAAATAAGTTTGGGTTTGAATTATAGGCACAACAGCTTCTCTAGGCTATTTCTGGGCTTTTCCTACACTGAGAGTGCTGGGGGAGTGACAGTTTAGACTGCTCTAAAACCACACAAATGAGCTCTCAGTGTGGGATGAAGCATCCCTTTGGAGAGCTAATTGAAAGAAGCAGTTCCACAATAGCTGTTCAAGGCCAGATCTCTATTGGAGACAGTTTGGCCGAAACAACTGTTGACAAAGCAGCCAATATCCCAATCAGCTGGTTGAGCCAGCCTCTGGCACACCCTGCTCTATGCCTTGATCGGGCACAGATAGAGAAGTCCCAGGTCCCTATGTGATGCAGTGGCTCCCTGCGCTGCATCCCTGCACTCCAGGCAGACAAACCAGCCAGTTCTGGAAATGTAGCACGCTGGGGTTGTTTTCAGTGTTTTGGAAAGTCCTAGAGTGAATCTCAAACCCATAATTCTTATATATAGGTTGACACTGAAAAGATTTGAGAGATAGTACCTATCGTTAGATCAAGCTGCATAGATGGAAATGGTTTAAAAGGAGGCGTAAATCTACCCGTGTTTAGAGATTTAGTTGCTCGGCTGGATGCTTGCAAAGTCTGCAAATTGGGTGCTGTTTGTACTGATTTAAACTTCTTTTATCACATTAGAACTAGCTCTCTGTGGGAGAATGAGTGTCCTCTTCCTTCCAAAGCAGCCAGCACAGTTAGCTAATTCAAAGCAAAATGATCAGGACATTTTGACTGCAAAATTCCTTGTTAAAGAATGTTGATGGATAAGCAAAAAATGATATGGTGGGTAAAGGAAGAATATTACTCCACATATGATTTTTTTTTCCCAGGCTCAGCATTCAGGTCCTTCAGCTTACAGTGATGTGTAATGTCATGTCCATCTAGAAATAAATAATATAAACCTACATCAGATTAAGAGCTCTTTAAGTTTTCTGTGTAAATTGGATCAGATTTGATCTGGAACTCACTGACACAGTGAACCTAAAATGTTCTTTTCATCCAAATATTGTCCAGGGAAGAATTGCACTCAAATTATTTTCACTGTTTGGGCCAACATAAATGTCAAAAGAAGGAAGATGCAAAAGAGCTCATGAGGTCATATAATTTTTTTTTTTTCATTCTGATAATTTAAGATACTAATGATACAGATAGAAGCTATTTTAAGACTGGAATATTCTAAAACTATTCTAAAATACTAAAACTACTTTTTTTTTTTTTTTTTACTGCACCTGACAGTCTTTGCAGTGCTCTCCACAAACGATAAACGTAATTAATTGATTGTGGCCTGTATTAAACTACTCCAGCAGGGGACATCACATGTGCAGCTGTCAGCTGCAAAACTCAGTTCTGTCCCTCCGAGCTTTGTCTTCCACATTTACATTATGCCGCACCTGGAAGACATTTTTCACCATTACTAGACACATATAAACAGTAGCTTGAAAGCATAAATAAACATACAGAGGGGCTACTCATTAAGACTCAAGCATCGATTACAGGCAGTCCTCAGCACCAGACAGCACTAGACATACAGCAAAGGATGACTTTCTCTTCCATTTTACTAATTCTGTGAAAGTTTGCAAGTCTCTTGTCTAAAATCAGTTAAGTCCCAAATTTTTGCTTCTATAACGTATTAAATTACAACCAAATGTTACCTACTTGATGACTGAACCTATTCCTCATGAGAGACTGGTGATCATTTCATATGTCACGCACACATACATTGCTCTGCATTCTGCCCAGTAGACTACACGGACACCATCTGCATATGCAAGTTAGCACTGCAGAGTGTCAAAGTTTTCTGATTTGTTCAGCAGCTGAAAACGTATGGCAGTAACTCAGTCGGATTCTGCCTGCTGTCAGAAACAGATGACAATGAATGAATGGGTGACAATGGAAGACATTATTTTCCTTTTCTTGCATACTTATTACCATCAAGCATAAAATCACGAGTTTTGGTTAATCTGGGACTTCTAAAAGTCTGCTGAAACCTGCTTTAAATGAGTGCTGGAGAAACAATGAGTAACCAATTGCTTGTGTACCCGATTGCCAAATAACGGGACCAAAACTGGGTACAAATAAGCAAGAAAAAAATGTTTTAAACAAGTATTCATTTTTTTTAAATCTAAGAAAATAGTAGAATGCTGTATCAGAACTTTATTTTACCCTGTTTAGTTAATGCATTTTGGCACTGATTTATAGCCCCATCTCCTCAGTCAGCACTAATATTTAGACTAATATTATTCATTAAACTACAGGAAAAAGTTGAGGAATGACATTATTTGGACAAGAAGAGCGGTTCAAATATTTTTCATATGGAGATTGTTTTGTTACCTGACATAACCTGCCTTGAATCTGAAAATCGTTTTTTCATCAGTTTTTGTCTAAATTTCAGTGCCTTCCTCTCTTTATGTTATCTCTGTAGTTGTGCTTATTCTGGAACTGTGTTATTTGTTAAAAAAAACCCACTAACTTTAATTTGCTTTTAAAGTAATCTTGATTTTAAAGATATTCTCTAAAAGTGGTTATATTTCAAGGTTTTGTATCTTATAGGTGTTAAAACATGGTCAGAGGGTGCAGTGCCATAAGTGGTTAAGCCAAAGTAAATTCATGCTACACATGAATGAAGGACTCCTTCATTTCTGTTTTCACTCCAGGTTGCATATTCCTGGGCTCAGAAGGTCACAGAGGGGCAAAACCACTAACACATCTGGCTGAAAACTAGCCAAGAGAAGAACTGAGAGTAAATAAAAATCGAGACAGGAAGTATCTTTTTAGTATATATTAGTGCTTTACACAATTAAATTTCTGAGATATAGATTCCCCAAGGGCTGACAGCGTACAGATCCCATGATACACACCTCATGCACACTGCTGCTGTGCCTGGGCTTGTATATCAGCTGTGCTATGCAAACATTGCCACAGCATAAATGTTTAATAATGGAGTGAGCCAATGTGATTGATATAACTAGAAAGCAAATCCAGTCGTGTATTGACTGCACTATTCCACTTCCCCTGCAGCCTAACTCTGGGACTTAATGAAACAAAAGGAGTATATTAAATTCATGCTGACAACAAAAAACCAAAGCAGGGATCTTTTAGCTATTCTAGGAACCATCCGTAAAGGTTAGTTGACTTAGAGCAGCAGTAAGCCAAAATCTTTATGGGGAAAATATGTGATGATGTAATGTGGTCATCCCAAATGCATGGTTATAAAAACTTTATAGCACACCACGCTTTGCAAGGCACTATAAAGATTTTATGGCCATGCATTTGAGATGAGTGCTTTGCTCATGAGTGATGGAGCCACCAGTGAGTTATGCAAGTCCTTGCCAGAGGAGTGACATAGAACATAAACATTTTTACAGCACTCCACACCATCTCATGTAGTAATTTGGGGATGGACCCTTTCAGTTTTCCTTTTACTTTTTTTGTTGTTCCTTTTGGAAGAACAGTGATAACAAAAAATGTTATATCATGCATGGCAGAACTCCTTTCCATCACCAACGCCTTTCAGCAGCCATTTATATAATGAAGTTCTGTCAATTCAGTTTGCACAGTTGAAATGTGACTTACAGATGCCTGTGCTATTGCCATCACCACAGATGTGATGGGCATGTGCTTGGGAAGAGTAAGGAAGACAGCAGTGGCCAATGTCCTGGCAGATTTAACATCCCTCTTCTCCCATAGACCCTGAACCACTGTGAACACATTGCAGAATGAACCATTCCTCTGCATTTCTTCTGACAAGCTCCATGCTTTGTGGGTTTTCTGTGTATCAAGTTATCCAGCTAATACACAGCACAGTTCCTACAATAAAACTGCTCCTGTACAAATTTGGGCCCCATAGCTACACAATGACATTAATAGAAGGTAATTAATTTCTGTCCCTTTCCCCACCTTACACTGGGCAATGTTATCCAACAGCCACTTTCTCAGAGACCTACTTCAAAGGAAATGCTACTAAATATACCCAGGAATTCATCTCGTGTTAAAAGGGAGACTGGACCCACCTTCAAAGAAGTGCTTGGGAAGTTAGTCAGTCTGGAGGCCACCATGGAGGGTCTGCAGCTGATTATTTGAAACAAACAAAACTAAACCTCTAGAATTCAAAGCAAGCATGATTTTCTGAAATGACTTAATTTATTCTTTCATGCTTGTATGTTGTATTTGTCTCTCTTGTATGCAATAGGGGTGGCCTTCTCTGGGGGCCAGAATTCAGGATGCATTTTGCTGTTTCTTCCACAAATCCTTAGGTACAGGCGATTTAGCAAAGTACATATTACTCTAGCTGGCCATCCTGAATGGGGAAAGTCAGCAACCAGACACCATCTACTGAATCCTTTTTTTTTAAAGGGGGCTTTACCTGATTTTTCAAGAGTTTTAAATTCTTTATTCTGCATAATCTGGTCAAACTATCCACCAGTAAAGGCTATTTTGAATTGCACACATTTCTTGTCATATCTCTCTTTGACTGCTGAAGTAATTACTATTGCCGGGATCTGCTACCAGTTTTACAGTTTTTGAGTACTGGAGATTTGGTTTGTGAAAACAACTATTGGAAAAAGATGTTGCAGTATGCACACTTTCATTACATCTATAATACATGCACTGTTGTATGTATATATGTATAAAACATATTTTAGTACTTCAAGTAAAGAAATAAAGTGCAGAAGAGTTTTGAACAGCAAATGCTCTTCAACCTAAAGAGAGATGGAAGGGTGTATTCATCAAATGTGGTGTATGTTCTGTGACAAGATTAGGGGGGACTACAAGAGTCCAAAAGAACAACAGGAAAAACAAGACCGAGTAGTTCATTCTGAGTAAGAACGACATGTAAAATATGAAAAAAAAGCAAAGCAAATTACTTAAGACTGTGTCATATGTGATGTATTCTTCTTCTACAGAGTACCATTTTGCTCTGAAAAATACTACACAAAAAAATTAGGATATTTTTCCAGACAGACTTGCACCCGTGCATTCTGCTTTAGAGAGGAAAAAAAAATTTCTGCTTCCCACCTCTGTTCACACACCAAAAGCAGCAGACAGGGAAATTATTTGTATTTCCTGTTGTCCTGCATCAACAGAGCTGTTTAATAGGTTCCAATCACCTGAGCAAAACTGCAGAAAACACGGGGCTTTACAGGTGGCAGTGAGGTCCAGTTCAAAGACAGTAGACTTGCTGTGGTATAACTGAAGGCTTAATTTGGCCTGTCGAGCACTCCATTACTGGCAATTACATGGGAGAAGAAAAGAATCAATGTGAACTTGAAGTCCAGGTTATGTTCATGGGGGCTGACAGGCAGGAACAAAATTAAGTGTCTTTTTCATTGCTCACAGAAGACATTTGATATGGAAATAATTTAGAGATGATAGGCACAGAACCCTGCAGTGCCATTTTTAGAATCATTTTTCAGTGTAAAGCTGCACTTTAAACTACTGCCAGATAATCAAAGGATTTGGGAGCATCAGATGATACTACTACTACTACCTGATGCTATTATCTTTCTGCTGGAGACCATCAATTTATGTCACTGAAGAGGAGAACAAGCAAACAAACAAAAGAAGACAGATGAAAAGATGAATCAATTGCTCTCTCTTTTCACCCAGTGTCATGATCTAAGGGACACTCTCAGCGTGTGACTTTGCAAAATAAGGTTAGTGGAGTCCAGAGCCACCCACACTGACATCATATGGCTCATCAAATGTTTTGGGAGGTGTTCCTGAAAACTCTCCGTGTGTCTTGTGCAACACTGAAACTGGTGCTTCATGCCTCATGTTGGACACTTTCCTGAATGTCTGACTTCCCTCCGTAACAACCTGAAAGCTTCAGCAGTGGGAGACAACTCAATCAGAGATTGAAAAATAATGTTGGGGGAAGATGTCCATTAATCACTAGCCATATGGCTTTCAGACCTGCGTATGGGCTGTGCATGGGTCTTATTTAGCAGAGCCTAGTGTAAAAAGGGGGAACCTCTTTCATAGAGTTAGTTATGGCCCTGGCAGCACCAAAGCCAATTCAACAAGGGGCCCAGCACATGGGTAAATTGAGCAAGACAATATTTAGAAACATAGTTGGAGGGCAAAAGATGGAAGGACACAGAGTCTTTCAAAGAAGCCTGGGAGAGTCAGTCAGGCTCCCTCACCCATACAGACACCCCTTCTCAGCGGCTGGCAGCCAGCTCTGCTCTACCGCTCTGAGAGAAGCTTATCTAGCTTTGCTCGCAGTGAAGCGTGAGATTAGATTAGACAAAATATTCACATGGCTCTTTCAGAAAACTTTCTCTATTGCTTTTCTCTATTGCTTTTCTCTATTACTAAATGAAAATGGCTCTGTATGAAGAAGGATGCTGGTCAAATATCATAGTGTTTTAGACGCGAGGAATTGCAGGTGCCTGAAACCTGGTTGGAAATACAGAATGTGAGGAACTCATGGAAGTACAGCAGTACCTTTACATGTTTGTTCTGGAGATGAAAGAAAAGGGGCTGGTTTGGGTTGGGTTTTTACCTTAGCATAACTTGAGTGCAAGTTGAAAAAAAAAAAAAACAACACTTTTTCAGCTGTGCAGACAAGCCTACAGAGAGGCAAAAGGGATACAACACTGAAATCACAAACATGTCTAAGCTCTCCTTCCACAGCAATGAAAGTGGTAATAAATTAAACATCTCTAGGTGCCCAAGCATACAATGACAGCAGGTGAGAGCATCATGTATGCCAACGTCCAGAGACTTGGTGCCCACTGACACTTTTTATTTTAATCTGCATTTAACATTTAATATAAGACTGCTTTTCAAGACCTGTTTTCAGGTCTTGAAAATACCTTTTTCAATACCCACAGCTCATTGCCATGCTTTTATCAATACAGAGCTCAACATGGATCACCGCTGGCTTGCCACTGGGAGTCTGCAAACACTGTAAAATATACTGAGCAAATTAAGCACAACACTTAAAGAGATTGACTATTTCTCAAAAAAGAAATGTTAAGTGCTTTGATTGCTCAAGCACCATCTTCTGTCATCAGACCGCTGGTGAAAACTAAAGCTGTGAACTCCGCAATGGGATTGGCAGTGCTCAGTGCAAGGCTTCCTTGATGTTCAAGGTGGACGACTTGCTAACCCGCAGTGCAGACCTCTGCCTTTCCATTATCCTTGCATGTTACTTTAAGCTGATCATTTTTCTGATAACATCCTGCTTACCTTGCCAGCTGAGGAGAGGTTTGTCTATTATTATCTTGCCAATCAGAAATATGCACTTAAAAGGAGAAAGAAGACTGTCAGAACAAAAGGGAGAATGTGTGGAATCCAAATTTGAAAACTTCTGTAAATATTCCCATCTATTTCATGATTTAAACCAATGTGTTTTCTTACCCTATAAACAATGTCAGATTAAAATGCCACTAAACTTGCTTGAGCAGGTCTAACATCCTGTTTTCTATCTTCTCATTGTACATTATAAGGAACTAAAAAAGCTTAGGAAGATGAGAAAGAGTTAACTACATGTTGCCAAGATGAGTGATGACACAGTTAGGACACAATTGCATCCCAGCACTTCAAACTAACCTGTGAAATCCAGATCTTGTACTGAGTCCAGATTTGAAATGCGACTGGTTTGGGATCCATTGTCTCCTTTTTGGAGGCCATGGTGCAGAAAGAGTTATGGAGGATAACACAAGGGCGGATAGGAAAATCAAGCTAAAATTTTTTAATAGATCAAATGGAAGTTACTTTTAACAGGGGAAAGTCCCCCAAAGGGAAGGGGTAGAAGCCCTTTTATTTAAGCCAGTTAATCTGCTCAAGACTGATGTTCAAGAGCTGAATCCTGCATTGACAGAGCAATTGGCTACATGACCCCAAGATTTTTTGTTTGTTATGGGGCAGGTTTTCCTCTCCACTCACTAGTATAAATGTCCTGAAATTTCAGATTGGCACTATTGTAACTGAGGAGAAGGGGACCTTGTAATCTGATCAACTGAGATTCTCCTAGACAGGAGTCATACCTTGAGCTTGCCACAGCTCTCCCTCCACCGCGGAATGAACTCAACCAAAGTGCCATGCCTCTGGCTCGTCCCTCATCAGCTTCCAGCAACAGGGACAAACCCCTCCAGTGCCTCCAGGCAGATGGTCCTGAGCTCCCCCCAGGTTGCTGGGACTGACGTGGCTCTCCAAATATCCACACGATATTACATAAAACAACCTGAATTTGAAGTGGAATACTGAAGGTGAATTTCAATTTGTCTGCCTCACTTCACCACCATAAATAGTAAAACTTTATGCCTGGCCCTGCCATTCCTCAGAGGTACAGATACAGATATCTCTTCCAGTGTTTCAACAGTATCTCTTTATGAGAGAGAAACTATCTTCATCTCTTGCTTAACATCAGTGCGTATTAGACATTAAGAACAGATCTTTCATGAGAACATTCAGAAAAATAGTTATAATCATTTCAGAATTAAACATGAAAACAACAAACAATGGGCACAGAATTGAACAAAAGAGAATCAAACAGAATTTTTCATTGATCTGTCATCCTTCTAATATGGCACATAGCCCTGAAATGTAGAGAATCAAACAGTAATAGCACTATGATTAAAGAAAATTAGTTCACATTTCAAGTAATACCAACAGAGAAAGAAAACATAACCTGGGACATGTGGGCTCTTCCTGGTTTTCTGTTGAAAAGTATCATGAGATCTTTAGCTTCTACCCAGTTACAAGCCATAAACAATCAGATAAGGTGATTCATCTTGCTGTCTTATCCGAAGGAAAACATTTCCTAACAAATCACAGAGCCAAAGATGAAAACCCTCAGGCTATATCTATATCTATACTAGAAAAGGAAATATGCCAGGGCCTGTTTTCTGGCTCTGAGATCAGCTGGCACAATGTGGCCATGTCTCTTCTACTAAGTTGTCTTAGCCTCCAAAACAGGGTTATCCAAACTGCCATAGCAAGTACAGTCCCTGGCGGGTGCTAAGCCCCATGCTGTGCCTGGAAACTGAGAATATGCTAGTTATTCTGGTGAAAAGAGTGCCAGGGACTATTCCAGCAAGTGCGTGGGAATGTTGTGACGTTGTTTAATTCAGCAGCATAGGTGCAGCCTAAGTCTCAATTATCAGAGCTAGATTTAAATCTGTAGAAGTAACAGCAAGGCAGGGAGTTAGATCTGGGACTTTTATATATGGGAGTATCTTTAAATTGAGTGTCTGACTCATTATGAAAAGGAGGCTCACTGTGAAACTCACAGTAGGTTTAAACATCCTGACATTTGAGAGATGTTCAGATCTAGGTTATCTGGGTCTGAGATTATGGTTAAACTACATCTCTAACTGAAACACTCTGCTGACATCAGTCTTGATTAATGAGTATAAGGTACTTTCCCCCTGTAACCACAACTGTAAATATTAATGCTAAGAGACTATTTTTACAGTGTTGCTTCGGTACAATGAACCCATACAGAATTTATTGTACCTGGAGAAATGCCTCTGAAAATCTTAAAAGAAGCGTGAAACTGACCTTAAATAGCTTCTTGCTTATGAATGATAATACCACCAAGTCCTTGTATCCTGGTCTGCAAGATTACAGAGGCAGACTGAAGCACATAGCACCAGCACAGAGTTATTGCAAACTGCCTCTGATTAGATAGTCCAGTCTACATCCAAACATTTAATCAAATGCTGAGCAAAAGATCAAAGGGAATTAGAGATGTATAGCTCTGAAAGGAAGACCGGATTTCTTTCTCTTTGCCTCCTGTGATCCCCAATTCCTTTTAAACCAGTAGGAATTACGGGAGACTCTTGCCAGCTACAAGAGCTGGTTCTGTCTGTGCTCCTGAGCTTCAAAAAGAAGCCGCTCTCAAAGTTCAAAATCTACACAGTCTTCAGAAATCTGTATATTCACTATGTTCTTAAAATTAAACCTATTCAATGGGCAAAGCACTTTGCTACTCAAGAGAAAGGCAACTCACACGGGGTAAGTAAGCAGGACCAAAGTGAAAGGTGGCGCATGGCAGCTGCTAAATGTAGTCCCAGTCAGTGCCAGATTATTTTTGTCTCTCCCAAACCCTGTGGCTCCCTTTAATTTCAGGGACACAGCTACAGCTCATACTGCTCCCACAGCTGTTGCAGTCATGGGCATTATCCCTGCAACTTCTTCTACTTCTGCAAAAGGTTATGCATAAGCAAAGGCTGCAAGGCCATCTGGGAAGAATGCAGTCTCACTTCTCCTTAATGTAATAGCATTAGCACAAACTTTTAGAGAGGACTATCAATAAGGATAGGAGCAAGGACCCTGCCCAAGCCAATTCTATGCAAGGTAAAAGTATTGTTCAAGTGATAAAAAAGCCCAAAAGAAGGATACTGGCTGAAGGTCAGACCAACATCTCGAGAGCACAGCAGTTGGAAAGCTGAGGAGAAGTGTCTTAGAAGAACTCATTCACTGGGATATCTGAATCAGGGACACATTGTCTGGCTTTTTTTTCCTCTCTGCCTATTTGCACTATAAATCCAAGGTCTGAAATTTAAATGGCTACTTGACATGTGTGTTTTAAGCAATTTCACCTCAATGGACTTCCTTCAGCTTTGGTTGTTTACCAAAGCTCTGACCCTTGAACTTTATTTCCTTACTAATCTTATCTTTTACAGAACTCTAGGAGGCTGACATATGGAACAGTGTCACCAGAGTGGCTGAACAAGGTAAACTTAATAATCCAGTCTGTGTTTTTACATATTTACATAGAGGGGTGAAGCAAATGCAGGAGACTAATCTATGTTTGATCTTAAAGGACAGGAGAACATGCTGTCCTGACTTTGCTGGATGGAGTCCTTCTACTTTCTCTGTCACCTCATTGCAAAATCCTAGAACTGATATAATAAACATTATTTGAAAGATAAATTAATAGTTCATTCCAAGGCAATAGCCGTATCCTGGGCTAAATATAAACTTGGTAACAAAAGGCTGAGAAGTTATTTACTCAAATAAAAGTTTAAGTATCTTTAAGTTTCTTTTTCTTTATTCTAAAATATTTCTGCCTCTGAATATGCCTCCCCTGCTTCTGCTTCACAAACATTGAAATAATCATGTTTCTGCTCTTGATCACAGCTGATATAAGCAGCAGAAAGAGAGAGTTAGGACTGGTAGTACAGAGGAATAAGGCAACATTATGCCTCCTTCCTGACCCTGTTCCTATAGACCTAACTTCTGTTCTCTTCCCATTTACTGAAGGTTAAAATGAGAAAAGTCAACACCCACCACCAAAAATAGTGTCAGAAAACAGTGGAAGTTTTCTCTATATTTGTAAGAAATTCAGATTAAAAAGTCAAGGTGGGAGGGCAAGGAGGTACTTTCCTGCAAGGCAAAACTTAAATGTCAGTACAGATTATCAGTTAAAGCTGTGTTATTTTGTGCTCATTCCTATGCCAAAAAAATCCAAGCACAAGCTTAATTATAGTAACAAAAACATGGATACAGGATAGGTTGCCAGTGTTATTGTCTTCAGGGAATTGGTATAAGCAGTATAAGCAATCTCCCTTTGCTGATAAATCTGCACCTACATTAGAACATTTTGTCAGTATTGTTATAACAGCAAACCTTTCCCAGTGTTGGGTAAGACCTAGTTTGGAAATCGGAGGACAGAGAAATCCTTATTTATTTGCCAAAGACAGGGCAGAGAAAATATTTAGGTTGATCCCCGCTTTTAAGAAATGTTCAGCTCTTACGCCGTGTACATGATTTATATCTGCAATCATTATTTACATACGTTAACACACAGCCACAGCCTCTGCCTTTTTTCCTGTAGCCATATTCTCTAAATTCAAGGATAGTCCTGTAATCAGGCAGACACCAAGGCCCAGGTTGCGCAGCTCAGAGTTTTACATGCTATAAGCTTATACTGGAGAAGAACCTGGTAATGTTATTTGCAGTAAAATTACCTAATTTGCAACAGACAAAAGCGAGGCTAAAACTTATTAACTGGTTGGGTAATGCCAAGCCAACTGAGCTGGCCATGTTGCTGTCCATCTGCTTTGGGAATGATGCTGTGTGTATAAGGGGCTGCTGTGAAACCCTGTCTATGTCACAAAATTAGACAGGAATGTCCTTGTGCTTCATGTTCACCAACTTCTCTAATGACTGGCATTTCCTGAACCGGGCAGCATGAAGGGACTTGACATTGTGTCTAAATCACAACTGGGCACTTACTTTTCTAAATGATGCCATTCCCTATGCTCTCATTGAGAAGTATTATCAAAACAGAAATAAAGAACTTGTGTAATCACCACCCAGTTATTTCCAAATAAGCATATGATTGTGCAAATCATTGCCATAATGGGTTTTTATTGTTTCTTTCATAGAGAATTTCCCCATATCCACTAATATCTCTTTCTAATTGCTACCAGAAACAGTGCTTCCACTGTCTACCTCCTCAATTCTTCTCCATTTTTCTCACCATGTGAGAAAATGTCTCCCAGCCGCAAAACCCATAAACTACTTCCCTGTAAATCTTCTCTAATTTCATAATGAGAATAATACAAATACAGTGTGACAGCATAGGAAAGGAGCTTAGAAACTGAGAGCATTCAAAATGCCAAGCTTAAGTCTTCATCCAAAACTAAAAAAGACCTTTGGGTTTGGGTTCTATCTTTCAAAAAGCTCCCACCTTCAGCTTTTAATTTCCATTTGATTTCCAGTATTTTCTGGTGTTGGAAAAATACACAAGATCAGAGCAAGATAAATGCAATAAATTGCAATAAAACAAGAGCTGGTCCTAATGGTATGCTCAGCAATTTTGGAAACAGAAAGTCCCAAGAATTTGGGTTTGCAGTCAGCTTAGGTGGTTGGAAAACATATTTATATTCTATAAGTGTTCTTCCAAACTGAACTTTCAATGCTTTTGACATGTAACCTTTACCAAGATAGTCACCTTCACGTTTAACTGGAACACTAATCAGCTCATATGCAGCTTTTTTCATCATTACACAGCATTGTGGTATTCACAACACTTTTGCCTTTAGAGACACACAGTCCTCCTACACTTTCATAACAGGTTTCTGTAAGTGTAAAATTAAATGCCCAGTTCTACCAATTTAACACACATCCCATACAATAAAGTGTTGAGCTTTAATCCCATAAACTTTTACGCACCTAAGAAAACCAGTTTCCTTGAATTATATGGAAGAAATGAGGTACTTAAGAGCTTCCTCCTGCATGTTTTGAGAACCAGGTTGTTAGCCACACACTAACATGTGCTTTTTATTGCTTTTATAGGCTAAGAGATGGCCATTTATCACTGAATTCTGCAGTGACAGGATGTCACTCACGATCTTTCATTGGCAGTAGTACCTCCTCAACAGAGCTACACTCCTTGGGGAGTCTTGTTTTGAATCTCTCATTAGTTTTAAACTAAAGCTCATGTGTTTTAAACAACATAACATCTTCCACTGCATTTGCTGCCCCTTCCCAGTACATCCCTGCCCACAGTGAGGCATGAAGGAGCCCAGCACTACAAAGGACCGCAACACCTTCCCTCCTGGCTGCAGCTCAGCCAGTGTAAACTTGTCCTTCCTGGGATGTGAACTGTGACAGTCAGGTGCCATCACTTATCCATCCCAGTGTTTGGCCACTGCTGAGAGCAGGATGTGGAGACAGACAGACCTCTAGTCAGACACAGAGTAATTGTTTTTATCTACATTTGGTGCTCCCATGACTCAGACAGACGAGGAACAGCTCACAGAGGAGTGGAGGGCTTGGCAACAGTGATGTCTTAAACCTCTGCAATTAGGCTTGCCCTAGCCAATCTGTCACGGCACCGAGCTCCCTGAGTACCACTGTTCTAGAGAGTAAAATAAAAGCCACGCCAACCAAGCAATTAAAGCTAAAGTTTTCAAATCTACATGAATCTCAAAGCAACATCTATCAAGGATTATTACCACTGTGAAGAATTAAAAACCTTACTGCTAGGGTTTCTCAGTCACTGCTGTCCTGCTTCCTTCTATTCGTTGACCTCTGCTAATATTTTTAGTTTTGTAATTATAAAGCCTTGCCTTATTAAACACATCTCACCTATCACATCATTTTACCTTCCTAGTACAGTATTTCATCATCCTAATTCTATTGTCCTTTTATCAGATTTGATGGGGTTTATTCTAGTTCCCTGCTTTTCATTTCTATTACCTCACAATGTTTATGCCCTACACATGTATATGCATTGCCCTCTGTAGACTATCTTGCATACACAGAATATTTAAATAAGAAAAAATTTCAAGGACAAGTGGAGTTTACACAAAGTTACTCTACTGATTCAGTAATTTTTGCTGAGTTAACCAAACAGTTGTTAATAGTTTACAGCATCAACACAATCCCCATACAAAACACAAATAAAGACTTGTTCCTTGCTCTGAAAAGTTTTATTTTCAAAAATGTTTTTGTTTTATAATCAACAGTGTTTTACAATCAACAATGTAATTAGGATATAATAAATATATATTATAATGAAACGTACTTAAAAATTACACTTAAATCAGGTGGTTTCATAGGAGCCTCTTACCCAGTTGTGCTACTTGTATTTCATTATTCAGTTTTTCTTTTGTAATTCTTTTAATGATTAACAAGAGAATGATACTTTTTGGAAATATCTACAATGGTTTCATACCACAGTGAAATTTCCTCATTTTAAATTATTATCTGAGTTATTGACGTTGTGGTACAGACCATCTGATCGTAAACGCTTCAGACTACTGGAAGAAGTCTCACATTCACAGGCCCTTGTCCTCATGGAGAACTTGAACTACCCCAACATCCACTGGAGGAACTGTACAGCAGGAAACAAACAATCCAGGGGGTTTCTGGAGTGCATCGATGATAACTTTCTGACACAGAAGAGGGGCTTTGCTGGACTTTGTGCATCAGTACATGCTGGGGACCAACTGGCTGGAAAGCAGCTTTACGGAGAAGGACCCTGGGGTCCTGGTGGACAAGCTAAACATGAGAAATAGCAGAGTCCTTAGAGCAGAAAAGGTCAAAGTTCTCCCAGGCTGCATGAGGAAGAACATCACCAGTTGACTGAGGGATGTGCTCCTTCCCCTCTACTCAGTACGTGAGACACATCTGGAGTGCTGGATCTCATTCTGGGCTCCCCAGTATAAGTCCAGTGAAGGGCAACAAGGGTGACTAAATGACTGGAGCATCTGTCATACAAGGAGAGGCTGAGATAGCTGGGACTTTTCAGTTTGGAGAAGAGAAGGCTCAGGGGGATCTTATGAATGAGGTGTATAAATACCTGATGATGAGGAGTAAAGGCAATAGAGCCAGACTCTTTTCTGTGATACCCAGTAAAAGGACATGAGTCAATGGGCACATACTGAAACACAAGAAAGCCTGTTTAAAAATAAGAAAAAACTTCTTAATTATGAGTGATTGAACACTGGAACAGATTACCCAGAGAGGCTGTAGAGTCACCATCCTTGGAGAAGGTCAAAACCTGATTGGACACAGCCCTGACCTGCTCTAGGTGACCCTGCCCTGAACTGCAATTTTGGACTAGGCAATCTCCAGAGTACCTTCCAAACTCAGCCTTTCTCTCTTTCTGTGGACTATCTGAACACTCAATGTGTAGACTCCAATCACCAAACCTTAGGCACCCAGTTTGCAGTCCTTCAGTGCTCTAGATGTAAGGGTCAAAGTTCCTTCTCTAATCAATGGAAAGAGGCTAATGTCTCCAGTGGCAAATTTTATCTACCTAAGCTTGAGGGGCATCTAAGTTAAAGCACAAGGTTGTTAGCTGAATTACATAGGCTGGAATTCATCCATTGATTTTTCTGCTGACCGAAGGCTACAACTCCAAATAACCTACTGAACAAGGGAATTTGACCACAGTTCAAGTGTTGCTTTTATCAGAGAGTTATTTTTGAAATAACTGGAGCTAGTACAAAGGTCTCATCCATGGCTGAGTTTATCATACCTTACTGTCATTCAGCTGATGCACTGTGATCTTACCCTTAAGTAAATCGTGCATGTGCCTGTGTCATTTCTGAATTTGGGGTTATGTGATACAGATGAGCCCATTTAATATTTTCTGCAATCAGAAAGGAAGTCCAAGTCCCCATGCAAACACACATTACTGCCTACATCATCTTTCCTGTACCCATCATGTTACCTCTAGAGTGCATATGAACAAGCAGTTACCAACTCAATAACACAGAAGAAAAAAATGGTTTTTTTCACTAGATTGATTTTCTACTAGTTGAGCATGCTTGCATTGGCTTGGAGCAAGATCAGAAGCAGCACAGGGCCAGCTCAGCAGAGAGGTCAGGATTGCAAGGAGAAGAACTGTAGGCAAAGGGAGGAAAATGGGACAGAGAGTGAGGGGGTCAAACTGCCCTGGAGGCATCGCTGAACCTCTAGACTGGCTCAAGCCCCGCCATACAGCTGTACCCTTAGCAACCAGCAATCATAATTCATAATGCCCCCAGGCATAAACCAGTGACAAAAATGAGATTCTCAGTCACGGATGAAGGAGAATATGGCATTGAAAGAATGAAACCACAATGTGATTTTTCTTCTTTAAGCACATGGACAGTGCAGCACAATGTACCCAGGTATTCACATCCAGGGGGACACAGGAGAGCAGATGATCAAGGATAGCAGCGCTAACAGAACAAGGCAGGGCCCCATGACACGTTGACAGGAGAAAAAGGCTGAGCAGGACAAAACAGAAGAGAACTTTTTTGATCTACACAAATGGGTTGGCTTGATACACTACAAGAGAAAGAGCCAAAGCAGGGGAAAACATGAAGCTGCTGCTTCATTTCAGGCTTGCACTCATTTCCACCAGTATTGTTAAACCTTAGACAAAGTCCCACACCATCAAAACTGCTGAGAACAGAATGCTGCACCAGGCAATGTGTAGCTCTGGTGTATATCTTCCAGGCCCTCCTGCAACAAAAAAATTGTCCTTCTCAGTGGTAACATGGCAAAACCATAAATTTTTTCAAGCTAAAAATATGAAATGCTAAATAAATTTTAAAAATTAAAAGTCCAGAAATATACCATGTCTGTTCATTTAATTCTACACATACACGTTTTTTATCCCAAATCTGAGAGCTGAATCACCCAGGTTAAAGAGATAGAAATGTAAAGTCTAATATGTCATTTTTGTTTCACTGCCCTGCATAAACAGAACAGCATATTTTTTAGTGTTTTGCCCATTCTCATTTAAAACACAGACTTGAAAGAAGCTGACAGCTCTCTCCATTTTTCTCTTGATATTCAGCTGTTGTTCTAAACATAAATTGTTCTTTGAACACTTATTAGTCCAGCGTGATGAAATACACAGTTGTTACTGTTGAATTTTATTTTAAAAATAGCAACTCGTCATTACATTTTTCACTCTTCTAGGTAAATCGCTGTCTTCTAATTATGTGTTAGGTAAAACTTTTTGAAAACTGAAGCTTTAAAAGTTATTTAAAATTAATTTTTTATTTCTAACAATGAAAGCCGCTTTCCCATTCAGCAAGGATGACGCTGAATAACTAAGAGCATCTTGATGAGGTACATTTTCTTGGATTTGTATATGCAAAAAAGCAGTGAATATAGAAGTACTTTCCTAGCCCATATGTCTGTTTTGTTTAACTGTTTGAGTGCCCCTAGCATGGCTTTGTCTCATGCACGTCATTACTCTCTCAGGTAATAAACAGGCATGATTTCAAGGATAGTATATGCTTGGGACTAGTCCACATAGATACTTTGAACACAACAAACTCATCTTGGGCCAGAAGTGAGGTGAGATATGGTGAGAAGAACTTTACTGTGAAGGACAGAAAACAGTCCTTGGCCTGTTTCATTGAATACATTAGAAAAGGGCATGGTGTTCCTGGAAAATATTTTGAAAAACTACCAGCCTGCTCAGTGATAGTTGTTTGAAACCTACATCAGACAAATAATTTCCCTGCAGTGGCCCTTGCAGATCAGCCCATGCCTGTGCCCTGTGGCAGGTGGTGCGGACATATAACATAAACACAATCTCCAGCTAAAAACTATGGGGGTTTTGGTCTTGATCTTCCTGTCATTATAATTTATTTAAGCATTTAATCTAGCGTTTGTTGGGGAGAGGGGGTTCCAGCTAAAGTTCACTTTCCTGAGTTTATAATTAGCAAACAAGAAAACAATCAAGGCAAAGGCAGATAAGACACTGCAAGTAAGAAAACACCAGATAGCTATAATTATATTTGTTTGCTTGATTAGATTGCAAATAGGTGTTTTTCTCTCACCCAGTAATTCTGTGAACTGAGTGAATCAATAAAAATAAATAAATGATGGTATGGTAGAAAGGCATTATCTGCAGCATGAACATGGGAAGGGTGAAATGAACTTATTTAGATAGATGACATCAAACAAGTGGTAACAAAACTTTTAATACCTCTTCTGTCTCTTTAACTATTACTAATTATGTGCCACTAGCCAGAAGACTCTCAGGGTTTTAAAAACCTGTTCATGACTTTTAGGATCCTTTGGCAATCTATGTCTTAGTTTTCTATATTTGTAAATCTAGGTACGTTTGTTACAGCCTCAGAGAGCCACTGAGATCCATGAGTTCAATACAGTTGTCACCAGGGTAGCAGGTTTCTTAGAGCCTTGGTCATGTCATTTCATGGAAATGTCACCTTACCTTAGGAAAAAGGCTCTAGGATTCCCATTTCTGAAGAGCATAGAAACATTGTGTCACACTCCTTTCCAGATATGAACAAGTACTTCATAAAGTCATCAGGGGAAGGGCTTATGATTTAATGAATAGGTTTATTCATGATGAAGCTACAAGGAATGAGTTTTGATGTTCATACAGTAATGCAAGAAATGTAGTGAATGATCAGGAGAAGTCTTAAAATTACTACACTTTGCTTTAATTGCTCCAAAAGACGTAGTGAACTAGTTGGCTAGGACATAAGCATGGACAAGTGATTGAGAGCAGCCCTGCAGAAAAGGACTTGGGGGTACTGGTGGATGAAAAGCTGGACATGAGCCAACAATGTGCGCTTTCAGCCTAGAAAACCAGTCGTATCCTGGGCTGCATCAAAAGAAGCATGGACAACAGGTCAAGGGAGGTCATTCTCAGGAGAGAGAAGTCCACAGAGACCTGGAGTCCTGTGTCCAGCTCTGAAGTTCTCAGCACAGGAACGACATGGATCTGCTCGAATGGGTCCAGAGGAGGGCCACAAAAATGGTCAGAGGTCTGGAACACCCCTCCTATGAGGACAGGCTGAGAAAGTTGGGGTTGTTCAGCTTGGAGAAGACTCTGGAGACCTTATTGCATCCTTTCAGTACTTAAAGGAGTTTGTAAGAAAGATGAGGAAGGGCTTTTTAGTAGGGTCTGTAGTGACAGGACAAAGGGTAATGGTTTTAAACTAAAAGAAGGTAGATTCAGACTAGATATAAGGAAGAAATTTTTTTACGATGAGGGTGGTGAAACATTGAAACAGGTTGCCCAGAGACGTTGTAGATGCCCCATCCCTGGAAAAGTTCAAGGTCAGGCTTGCCTTTAAAGGTCCCTTTCAACCCAAACCATTCTATGATTCTAAGCACAACTTCTACAGGAGAAGTGCACAGGGAAAAAGAGCGGTAGATACTACTTTGCATTTAAAATGCAAATTGGGTGACAGCATATTCAAAAATAATAGATAAGCAGAACTGTCCAGATAATTAAGGGCAACAGACCTGAAAAAGGCACATTTTGAGAAATTCTGAGAACTGATATCTACGATCCAATAAATCTAAAGTTTCTTAAAGAAAAGGAAACTATCTTGGTGCAGAAAACAGAGTAAACTGAACAAGCGTAGGTGGGTAAATGATCAGTCCTTCCGTGATCTTAAAATCAAATCACAGAGGAATTGTAAATTAGGCAGAACTGATACAGAGGAGTTCAAAAAAAGCATACACAGACAAAAGAAAAAAAAGTGCAAAGACCAAGGTCTAAAATCAGATATCATAAACAAGAGAAAACAAGCATATTGAAATTGGAAGCCCCAGGAAAATTTCCCTGCTGTGTGGGAAGTAGACACTTATGTTCCAATTTTGCCAAGAAAGAAAAAAATTCTGCCCTCATGTCAGACGGATAGTATAACTAGCACCACTGAGAAAGGACTGAGAACTAGATGCAGCAAGGGAAGAACAGACTAGAAAATACTTTGATAAATCAGCTGTTTTCACATCAGTTGGGCCTAATGAATTTCACTCTCATTGTGTGAAAAAGAAGTATCTGAACAACCTCAGAAGCGTTAGCTGTTGTCACTGAGAGTTCGTGGAGGACAGAGAGATATTCCAGGAAGTAAGGCAAATGCAGTGCTGACATTCTTCTTTCGTCGAAAAAACCTGAAGGAAATAATCAGTGTAATAATCTAGAAAATAACAATAAGATAAATAGCAGACAAGAACAAATCAAGTCCAGATAATCTCCTCTCTTCCTGTGACAGAGTAATGGTTCTCATAGACGGGGGAGAAGCACTACCTTTGAAATAGTCTGATTTCAGCACAGCTTTTAACAGTGCTTCGCATGACTTTAACAAGCAAGAGTGTATTAGAAGGTGAGCTACCACACTGAAGAGGTGCATCTAATGAATTCCCTAGGGGTCTGCCCTGGGTCTTATGCTTGCACAACTTAATGCTTGTACCGATGGTTTGGATGAAGGAATACATCCTAGGTGTGCTGCAGAAAGGGTCGCAAACAGCAGAGGACAGGATTAGAATTCTAATCTAAAGCCTCTTACCAAATGTGGAAAACGGTCAGGAAGAAAAAAGATGTCCTGCAGTCAGGGCAAATAAATAAAGGTCTGTGCTTAAGTAGGAATAATCCATTACATAAATACGGAGTGTACAATAACCACTTCAGCAGTCACCATGGAGAAAAGGATTTGGCGTTATGAATTACCATCTGAACTTGTCACGAAGTTACAAAAAAAAGGCAAATGGCATGTATAAACTAAAGGCAAACAAGATCTACAAGCATGAATATCATCTATCAGCATACATGAATGTTTATGGTGGTACAGTAAAGCATAAGTATAGGATAGGGGAGGACCTTATCATATCTTCCCATTGGAGGCTTTAAGCATAAGTCAAACAAGCAGTTGTTGAGAATTGTGCAGCTATGGCTGATCCTGCATTTGGGCAGGCGATTGGACTCCATGGCCTATCCAGGTCCTCTCAGCCTTACCAGTTACAAGTTCTGCCTTCAGTGAAACTCTCCAGAACAGCTTAATATTGCAGTGGCAGTGCTGCCTTCACCAATACTTTCCTGGCTTTAGGAGGGAAGCGGTGAGAACCAAGTGTTGTCCTCTAAACAGCACACACAGTAAAATGAACCTTCTCTCTCAGTAAGTTCTGGTTTTAGAAGGGAACTCCACTCAAACACTGAACCCATGATGTAGTGCTTTGTATTTTGTCTAAGGATTTGGGAGGGATGATGGAGCAAAGCACAGCAGCTTGGCATCCATTGAAAGACACCAGGGAAATACCTGCACAAATGAGGTAGTGAAAGCAAGCAGAGTAAAATCAGGACTTGTAGGCTATGTGGACAAATTTGACTCCCATCTTCCGAAGAAAATGACAACAAATTCAAAATTCAGTTCAACAACAGTGGCAGAATGAGTTGGGTGGATAAGAAATTTTAGAGACTCTGGACAAAAGAGGTCGTAAGAGTTGTGGGAAGTCCCAGGAGAAGTCTTTCCTCTTTCTCTCTCTGCCTCCCCACTTCCCACCCCACCCCAGCAGAACCCCCTCTTCCTTCCCCAGGAGGGACTGAATCCCAATACCACCTACATTTCACCCACCCTCCAAAATCTAGTCATTCCCTACTGACTCTTTGTTTGCCCTCTCCCAGGAGCTTCCCTCCCACTCTCACTATGAAGGCCTTGAACCTCCACCCCCAGCTTTTCAAATGGGTCCTCCTTGCCCCTCTCCGGGGAGGACTGGGCAGGGGCTGGCATGGCCCCTGTTGGAAACAGGAGGCCAGGAAGGGAGAGGGGCACCAGGGCAATCTGTGCTGCCCACAGGGACCTCTCCCTCACAGCATCCCAGCAGCACCAGCAGCCGCAACGACAATAGCGGAGGTCTTTTCAGGTGAGGAAAGAAATGAGGAAAGAAAATGCTTCTTTCAGCATTCTGCTCCTGCAGGCAGCTGCCTACATTGAATTTATAGAAAGCCCATCCTGGCTTGTCTGTGGGGGTGACATAATGCAGTGCCTGCTGCCTAAATAAACTGCATTGTAACAGCTTTGCACCCTTCCCCTTGCTTGCAGGGAGCCACTCATCCCTTTCATCCGCAAACCTCTTGGTTTGAGTTTGTTTGGTTTTTTATCATAAAAGAGTTTCAGTCTGTAGCAAAGCCTGTATAATGGACTTCCCGGTGCTGTAGGCACCTTCATCATACAAAACAAAACAAACAGAAACAATTTGAACAACACCATCAAGAGGAATAAGATGCTTCTTTGAAATTATTGCTGAAGAAAATCCCAAGGAAAATAAAACTTCCCAAAGTCCTATTTAATGAAATTACATCAATAGTACCTGAAGCAACAGGTACTGTAACAGAGCTGTTACAGCTAAAATAAACAGCTTACATGTATTTTATATAGAGAAATTAGAATTCTTTCCATCGTTGCATTCTTGAGTCTTATATACCAATTTAGCTACAATGCAGCAGAGCTCACGCTGCAGTAATAGAATATTGATTGTACAACGTTCAGAGACAAAGAACTCATGTTGCTGAACTTTATACACATGCATGTTGTTACAGCAAGAAATCCTCATCAATATTCCTTGCCAAATATATCCAACCACCACTGTGCCTGATGGTGATTTAATTAAAAAATACAGAATTTTTGGTGGGACACAGTCAATTTCACATTAAACTAAAACATCAGTAATGGAAATGACCTTGACAAAATAAAAAGATTAAATGTTCAAACCCACGAAAGTATGGTGTTCATTCAGTTCTGCTTCTTTGTTAGTCTATTAATATATAGGTATATACTTCAGAGTTGCCAGGAACTTCTATAAAGACGGGTAATGTGCCTGTAGTGCAGATTTCACACCATAATTCAAAATAGGTTGCATTTTTGTAGGTCTTCATTGTTTTGAACTCCACTGTTAAATGAGGGATAACGAACCAGTGGTCACTATGCATGAATTATTCCTCATTAATTATAATTAATAATATTTTATTAAATTGTTAAATATAAAATTATATTATTAATATAATAATATTAACAGTATCAGTACTTCCTGATACACTTCTTCAAAATATATCCATCATAATACAGGAGTAATTTGAGAGTAATGCAGCCTGCCTACCTCACGCTCCTTGCTCCTACCTCTCCTACAGGCCACACATCGCACCCCACAGCTGGGTGGCAGCTCAGCATCCACCACTGCTCAGTTCCTTGCTTCTGTTTCACTGCGGAATCTAATCATCCTCCAAAAGATCCTCTCTTAACTCCTCTGTGGGATTTCCTGACAGTGCCATGAATATTATGCCAATATTACATGTATTTTAAGGTAATTTCTTTGTAATGATAGTTATACAAAAATGTATGCATAGTCAAGTTTTTCTCTGAGGTTTCGTTTTATTGTTGGTGGCAGAGAGAGGATTAGGCATTTAATCAGCCAGCACTGACAACTTCTAGACAAAATACTGGACTGATGGTCTGAACCCCTAAGGCAATTTCCATATTTCTGTTTTCTCATTTGGAAGAGAATAACATTATTCTATTTTGTTCACTGAGCGATATCCTACCAATAATGTATTATGAACATACATATCCATTGAGCATACTCTGGGATTGTAAATTCCTTTAAAAAGTCTTTACACTGTTAAAATCACTGGAAATAATTTCAGGACACTCAGAATACTTGCAGTAAATTTTAACTGTGAAACACACAGAACTCTATAAGCAAACAACTTGCATATTCCCACATTTTTGACTCCAGATGTATTTCAATACCTCATGGAATAGTGTCTACTGGTAAAATAATAGCGGAGACATAGAGTGAAATCCTGCCCCCATCCATGTGATTCTCCTCTCCCATTATGCTTTTAATGCCCTTTCATCCTGCAGAGACAGATGTTGACTTCTAGGTCATGTGTACTGCTCCCCACCAATTACCATTTCCCTCCACAGTATACAGCAGGGGACCAAAAAACTTTATAACCTATGTATTTGTAGTCTCCTTTGTGTTCCCATTGACTGTTAACTACAAAATTTGACTTACAAGTAATTTTAATCTTTTAGAGGAGGAGAGTTCAGTACTATTAGCTGTTCAACTTCAACCTTCCACCAATAAAAAATATTTCCTTTAAAATGTCTGCAGTTATTTAGAACCTAAACATGTCTTAATCTTACCTAGGAGGAAAAACACAGTACCTGTCTTTTTGGTTGGTATTCATTATGGTCTACTATGTAATTACCTTTAAAATGTTTACAGAAGATACTGCTTGCAACCAGCTTTGCATCCCTTTGTATTGTCCCTTCAAGGCATTAGTTTCATATACTATAAAGCACAAGAAAGATGCATTCATTAGGATGTGCTAAACAGTGCCAAATGAAGAAGCATTTTTTCATAGACAATTATTGTTATTACCTAGTGCAATTTACATTTTGCTGAATAGAAGAAACCAAAGTAATCTTTTAAAATTAAGCTTTTGTGAAAAATAAGTCTGATTCTAAACCATAGTGTAGAAAGAGCCTGAAGGCTCTTTAAATTTGCTACTCTATATTTGAAATACTTTAACCTGCACCAGGACCAGTTTAACTAATCTTGACCATTTTTGCAAGAAATGCACACCAGCCTTATCTACCATATAAGACACCTGCATACAAAAATAAAAGGACTTCTGCCAGTGGACCTAATTTCCAAAAAATAATCTTCCTGCAACTGAAAATATTTTTTTTAGTGGATGGACAAAGGACACTAATAGAGTTTTCATTTTGCATCCCACATTTTAATAGCTGTCAGGATTCAAATGACAAATGGATGAACTCCCTCCTAAGTTGTTGACCTACTTCTGAGGGAAGAAAAGGGGCCTATCTGGAGTATTTCCCTTAGGATTCTGACTAGTAGAAGGGGAAGTCCTTCTGCAACACAGAGAGCTAGGGAGGCTTCACACAGGATAGTGTTCTTAAATCCACCGAGCCATATTCCTCACCACTTGGCTAAGTGAGAGGATACCTCCTTTCTCCAGTCCAAACCCTTGTACCTGAGGAAAATTACTTCTGGTAAACAGTAGGCTATCTCTTTTTGTACTTCCCTTGGGGGAGTACAGAAGGAAAAAGTTGTAAGACAAGAGATGTAGTCCCAATTACCCAACACGGACAGCTTTTTGAGCCATTTCCCCCGCATGCACACAGTCTGCTGAGCCCAGTATTTGTTGCCAAGACACTTCTCCAGCACAGAGAAGAAGTCTGTCTGAAAGACTCTGTGTTTGCACAAGCAGTGTTCAGGGTTGAGAGATGAGAATCATAAGACCTCAGTAAATGGAACAGAGCAAAATCACTACCCTTGCATATTGCATGTAAAATCAATAAACTTTGTCCCAGTAAGAATGACAAAAGCTGGAGAAGGCTCTGGGGAAGCTCTGAGTCAAGGAGTTCTGCAAAAATATAAAATAAATTATGGAAGTGGCTTTCTGTGTCTCAGAAACAGGGGCTGCAGTACAAGTTTTGAAAGAACCAGACAGATAAAATTTCAGAATTCTTCAGGCTCAGTGAACAACAGCAATTCACAAATAAAAATAGCACATATACAAGGAGCTGAGATGCTGTGATATGATTGTTCTTGAGGACTTCCAAAGCAGACAGATGTTATTCACACTAGGAAACAATCAGATGCTTTTAGATACTTTTCAAACAAAATAACATTATGAATCTGCAGTGTTAAATATCAACAGCCAGCTATGATGGCATCTGGTGAACTGTAGCACTCACTTCAAAATATGCTTAGTTGTAAGGGTCTTTTGTGGAAAGTCTGAGATCAAAACCAAGGGGGCATGGAAATCGTGCTCAGAGAGCACTGGCTCATCCCTACAGATGCTCTTGCTGCACTAAGCTGCTTACATTTTCCAGTGTGGCCAGAGCCACATTGATCCTTTGTGTATTGGATGGACATTTGTATCATCTCCAGAAGGTCAGAGAAAAGAGAAGCTCTGACATTAGAGGAGACCGCAATTTATGTGAGGGAAGACAGAAGACGACGACTGAAGAAACATGCATTAAGAGCTGCCTGTGTCTGATGAGGTATTACTCTCTTTTCAGTGTCAAAGCCTTCTGCAGTTCATGAATAGAACAAAGGAAGTAATTGACGAAAACTTAAGGGAAGAGCAGACTGGATTTAGACACAAAAGATAATGTGTCAATCACATTTTTGCTCTAAAATTACAGGAGAGAATGTCCAATAGCAAAACCACATGACACATTTTTTTAAATATTTGGCAGCCTGTGCTGCAATTGACTCCGGACCATCTTAAAGTAAAATAATGTGCCAATAGAAACAACAGCACATCAGGGTTTTAGGTTAAAGTGCAGTTTGTGTAGAAAATGCAGACTTGATCATTTTTTAAAATGGTGTCAAACAAGGGTGCATTTCCATTCAGCACTGACGCTAGCTGCTCTGTTGAACAATCATGTACACAAGGTAGGCAGATGCAGCACTGGCACTGTCTATCTTGACTGCGCATCAGAATTACATTTTAAAGAAAGACATTGCTCTTCCCAGTAACCGAGGAGCTAATTTGCAAGCTGTGGCCAAAACGATACAGTTAAAGCTATGACAAAATTTAAATTAAAAGGTCCACAAAGATTCATGGGAACACATTTTATCCTCTCTTCTTTCCCTGAGCAGCCTTTTTACTAGGTCCCTAAGAGTTTAACCCAAATCAGCTTCCTCCCTCCTTGCTGCCCAGAAAAGGGCAGGTCCCTTATTCTCTGAAGAATCCCCTCATGGAAGAGAGGCCCTAGTCCTGGCCCAGCTCCACTGCTCTGACATCCTCTTCCAAGATAAAGTGCTCCATTAAAACAAACCCATATAACAGCAGAAATCAGATTACATACTTTGAAAGAGACGTGATTTTTTTTCCCAGAAGGGAAAAACATTACTAATTGGTAAGGCCAAACTACGGACCCTCAATCCTACTTCCAATTTAACATGCCAATGCAGAAAGCCTGGAAATCTACCCATGCACCAGGCATCAAAACGCCTTCAGAAGCACCTAAATCAGGAAAACACCAGGCAAGTAGGAAAGTAATTTTTAATGAATGTTAGAGCTGGCCACAGAGTTCAACAGCACTCTATTTCCAAAGCTATCTAGGAAAACACCAGAGACATGTTAAAAATGAATGCAGAGTCTGTCAATGTCAGTGTATCATTGGACAGATAAAGGGACATTGAGGAGGTTGATGGACAGTCATCTGTTAAACAGCGTGTTGAGAGGAAACACAACTGTTTTAAAAACAGATAACAGCAAAAGGATGCAAAAGAGTGAACCAGCCTAGACAACTCAGGCAGAGCTCTGCCCATGCTTAAAACAATGTCTGGCCATGCAGGAAAGATTCAGAGCTGCCTATTGGCATTTAGGATAAACGAAGATTTAATTCGTCACATTGCAGTAATTGATGAAATACACTGACTTGTAGTCAATTCTAGGAAGCTTCTGGGTGCAGTTTGTAATGAAACCACTGAAAAATTGAATTTAGGAGTAGTCAAAGGAAGAATACTTGAGTAGACAATCTACTCTTCTGTCGGAGGAGATTGGAGCAGACAAATTCCAGCCTCATGAGATGTAATAGAAATTACATTAATTTTGAAAGCATCTAATTGTCTTACAGTTGCAAACAGGTCCCTTAGGGACAGAAACAGAAATAGGACTCTGAACAAACAACTCAAGATCATTTTTCTTTTTTTTATTTTAATCACCAACTCCTTTAGTCATGCAAAAATACCACTGAAATAGCACAATTTCTTACTAGAGGAAAGCAGTCCGCCCTCTTTAAATGTTTACAAAACACATCATTCTAAAATAATCTAAATTAATTTTTGAAGCAAATCTCTGCATATTATTTGATATGTGTTAATGTTAAATTCATGATATTGCAGGTCCTAATTATTTGGAACAATTTTAGAAAGACCTGTTTTCTGGGTGATGCTATACTTCCCACTTTTGTGTGTGTTTTTCTATAGGTCTGAATAAACAAGAACTGTAAAAAGGACACTGAAGTAACATCTTTACAGAACAATTATTTTCATGTGTACTTGTGAATGTTGTAGATGTATATTTTTCTTATGGATTTCAGTAGGGTTTGATCGCTTTTTATTAGCAACTTATCTGAATGGCACATTCTTTAAAAAATAATTTTTTTTTCTGGTTTTGCAGTCTGTGTAAATTTAAAGATAATGTATTCTGTACCAGCTCCCCAATAAGATAAAACATATAATGACATTATACAGTAATTTGGGTATTTTACTGACTTTATATTCTGTCAGTATGTTTCATGCCTCATTTGGTAGAAAACTCATTAGACTGGTGCAAACCATGTTTTAATGCAATAGGTTGAGACTTCTTTCCCAACTAACTTGAGCCCCTGCCTATTTTCTGTACTTTCATGCTTGAGTTAATAAATTGCAAACTTTTAACTCTTCAGTTTGCTCTGGTCTCCTTTACATACCATTTATTGGCAGCTCTATATTTTGAGTGAGGAAGAGATGAAAAGGAAATTATCCCCTTGGGCTCATGGAATAAATTTTCCCTTCATATAATCTGTATTCTTATGGGGCATTATATTTTACTGAGCTCACAATTTGCGACAAGAGCATTCACTGAAACACAGAAATATCAATAGGGAAGAGCACTGAAGAGCAAACAAATGAGAAGTTTCTAACTCAAAGACAGTTTTAACCATGATTCCGGATTTGATAGCTGAAATCGGCTGGAAGATCTGCTGCTAGGATCTAGTATATTCTAACATCAGACATAAGTAGATTGCTAAAGTGTCTATAAAGTGTAAAATATCATTACCACTGATTAATTATAAGTGGTGCATATGCATACTTATAGCTATGCATATGCAGAGATATGGGTCCTGCACTATGATTCTTGGTTAATCTAAATGACTATCCAACTAGTAGAAACTCAGGAGTGGGTCCTTCAGCAAAGTTGTGTTGCAAGCTCCAAGACACCTAAGAGTGTGCCATGGCCCTGGCTCCAACATTCAGATAAATTACTAAACCTGAAAGTACATACAGTAACTGGCAGAACAGCACTGAAATCTTATGTAGGTCATCCAACAAGAGCACAGCCAGCAACATATTACTTGTCATTACAAAGCAAGAACTCACAGGACTGTGGTTGCATCATGCACATGATAGGTGGAAAATGCCAATTCTAGTTTTGCAATGTATGGGAACATGGGAACAAATTTTCAAATTTTTGGAAGAGGATAAATTTATAGTCTCAAGGACATGGCTATGTTAGAGGATCTAGAACACACAGAATAAAAGTCTCAATAATTACATTTTTTCCTAAAATTACATCCCTATATAAGATCAGAGAATCACAGAACAGTTGAGATTGGAAGGGACTTCTGGAGGTCATCTTGTCCAACCCTTTGCTAAAGCAGGATTACCTAGAACAATCTATCTAGATCCATGTCGATGGCTTTTGAATATCTCCAAGGATGAGGCTCCAAAACCTATCTGGGCAACCTGTACCAGTGTGCAGTCAATTATCATGGGGTAAGTCAGGCTAGATGAAGGTGTTGCCCTACCAGCCCAATGGGAAAAAGATTTTTCCTCCTATCCCATCTGAACCTATCTCGCTTGTTTCAGCCAATGCCTCTTGTCTGTCTAGCTCCCTCCTCTCATCCACCTCCCCATAGGTTCTATGGGGCTGTTGTTAGTCCCCCCAGAGCTCTCTCCCCAGAGCCAAGCCAGGCCTGGTCCCTCAGCCTCTCCTCGCAGGGCTATCCATTTCCAGGGGTTATTGACTATGTATTTGTCCCCACTGAATTTCATAAAGGTCCTGTTGGCCTGTTCCTCCAGCCTGTCTTGGTCCCTGGGAGTGGCGACCCTGCCCTCAAGCTCATCAACTCATCCCCCCACCTGCAAACTTGATGAAAGTGCAGTCCATCACTGATAAAGATATTACATGGGACAGGTCCCAGAACAGACCCCTACAGTTCCCCGTTTTTTACCAGCCTCCAGGCAAAGTACAATCCATTAACCACTACCCTCCAGTTGTGCAAATTGTCCTACCACATCTGAGCTATTCCAACAACACTGTAGATTTGTGACAACACATGGTGCTCAAGATCCTCCTGCTTGTTTCTCTGACTATGTGCATTTGTGTGAATACAGTTAAGCAGCTGTCTCCCTATATAAATTCTGGAGCAGCCACTGGACTTGCAGAGCCATTGGCATTTTTCTTATTGCAACTGTTTGGCAAGGATTGCAATAGCTCAATCCATCCCAGAGAAGTATTGAGAAAGCTTTATGAGGAAAAGTATATGTAATTATCTCAACTGATTTTACCAGAATTTGATATGTCATCACTTCTGATGCAATTCATACTTTTGCCTCAGGTTCACATGTACCCCATACACATCACTGTCAGCTATTAATTATTGTAACCAACAGCACAACTAGAGAAACAAAATTATAGGAGTCATTTACAGGTCAATATCACAGTTGAAGAAAAGGAAAATGAGTGTTGTTATTCAGGATTGTCTACAAAAATTAAAGCTCAGACAACAATGTAAGGATGCATAGAAGTGATAGCCAGGAAATAATTTCACTTTGTGCCTGTGATACCACCTGCATTCTTTTTGTTAATCATTTCAGAACAAAAGCTCTGAGTATGTTAAAACATCTGCATTAAAAAATAAATTAAAAAAAAAATAAAAATCTGACAATGAAATACTTCCTTCTTCTTCCTAAAGAATACATGTCTCCCAGGACAGAATCATTCAGTTCTGGATCAGTTACAAATTTCTGAGTTATGCAGATATCTAATGATCCAAAAATCTAGTGGTTTTGCTAGGCATCATCTTTTCACCTCACTCCCAGTGCATTCTTCTCCTTTGGCTTTGAATTCCAGTACTCTGGTTCTCCCACATCATGGCATATAGCTTCTCTGGATCTACATCATTGCTTATGTGGATGTAAAAATAATTCCAGGCTGCTTCCAGAGATAAACCTTATCAACCTTCATGTACAAGCAGAAACAGAAAGTCCCAATAATTAATATAAACAATTTTTGTGTATCACAGAACAAAAGACAGTCTCTGCATAAGGTTTGTTTGGTACTTGTTAGGATGACAGACATAATTTAGCTCTGGCTTTTGCGTCTCTTGAGTAATGCAGGCATCTCATACTCGTGTTGATAAATTCTTTACAATGCACCACCATGTCTTCCCTTTACACAGTGCATCATGCATGGTTTGGGTTTTTTTGTCATGTGTTTTATACACAGTCCCATGCACTTCTCTTTTCCCGAGGGAGACAGAAAATATGAGAAAGGAGCAAGTGTTGGCACAGCACGGCACTTACTTATGCAGGTACGCAGAGCACATGTTCTCTTTAACTTCTGTTGTGCAACAGTTGAATAATTCTGGCCCAGCACATCTGGTTTAAAACACTGGAACTATGTAAAAATTTATACATAAAGCAGGAGAAGAAATCAAAACAATAGTTACGGCCTTCAAACACTGCATGTTTTTTTAAGAAATACATATTCTTGTATTCTCCTTAACTTACCTATCCAAATTCAAAATTTACAGGTGAAGATCATATCTGTGACATCCTGTCAGGATTTTTGAGTAAAAAGTCGTTAAAGAGAAATTGTCTCCCCAAAACACAATATGAAGAGCAAACTTTATTTGTTTTTCTAAGTGTTCCTCCTGCATACTCACTTTACTTCCCCTGTCATGAATAATGTTTTTCAAGAGCCTTTAAGGTACTGTGACCAAACTGCAGTATTCTGAAATTAATTAATCTGTGGCACATTTGTAAGAAACAACTGCATCTCATTATAGATATATATTGCTGCAGTGAAAGAGCAGCTTAATCTTTCTAATATCTAGTCTTACAGGGTTTATTACACAGCTTCTGACATGCTAATTTTTCACTTTTTTAACTATTTCTCTAATGATTGATAAACATCCTTACAAAGGTGCTCAGGTAAGCTCATTACTCAGTTTTAAGCTATTTAAATTGTGATTATTAATGCCTGTGAAGTGTAACTGAGTCTAGTGTGCAGGTGTGAGGCCCAGGTCAGAATCAGAGGATGCGGAACTACCTCGTGTCCTGCCACAGTGCTCAACAGCTTACTGGGTGCTTACTAGCTATGTTGAAATATCGCAGGTAAGCACACCAAAATAATAATAAAGGGAAGATAGAACTGGTAATAAACATTATGTGACTATGATAAATATCAAAACAGTATCACAAATTACTCTGATTTAAGGTAAGACAACCAGCCATTTGTGACTGTTGCACAGATCAGGTATTAAAATCTGGGGTTACAGAACAATAAAACGGTACTGACTTGTACTCCATTAATCTTACTGAAGATAAATTCTTCTCCTTCCCATATCCTCTCTTCCATGTACTAGTATTTTTCTAGTGGTACATATTATGTACCATTCTAGTGGTACATACACAGTATATATGTACTGTGTACAGTAGCTACAGAATAGAGTTATTTGCAGATGAAGTGGATCTCTTAATTTTAAAAAATGGGAGTCTACAGTTTGGTTCTGATATCTCAGGTTTTTTAAAATATTGACCTTCCAATATTGGTGTGAAAACCCAAATTTATAATTTTTCAACATGAGCACCATCTGAATAACACAGATTTTATATTTATGTTCATTTCTTCGTATTTTAATGAGTTATTATAAGTTATTATAAGTGACTCCTGCTATCTATGGTACCATTTTCACAAAAAATGGTCCTGAAAATAACTCTCAGTAGACCTGAATGTTTGGAAAGTGGCTGCTTTACACACAGATACCTACAGCTGTCTGCACACATGACTATCAGTGTGTGAATAATATTTGGTTTACACTTCTTATAATCTTGCTGTTTGGTTTTTTGTTGGTTTTTTATCCCTCTACTTGCTTTGTTTCCATTACCTTATTAAGGGCCTGATCCAATACCATATGATAGAAATTTTTGCACATCATAAATATTTATTGTGAGAAATTGCAAGCAACCATTGTGCCTAACAACTATTAAACCAATTTGGCAACTAATTATAACTAACAAATACTTTCACAGGAATTAATGCACAAATCATACACAGAAGAGACAACGAGTTTTAGTCATAACATATTTGCAAAGGAATACAATACCCAACTGGAATCCTTACACAAGTATTTTCCCCACAAATAGTTCCCCCAAGATAGTTTTTTTTTTTTTCCTGTTATTTTTGTTTTGTTATCAGCAATAGCACTATTCACAGTGCATAGCAGAAAATAGCTAATTTAGGAGAATGAATCACCAAGCCGTTTCACAGCCTGTCAATATAATATCAATACTTATAATTGCTATTGTTTATGTCATTAACAACCCATTCAGATCAAGCTGTTTAACGAAGACATGTTACCAGGTGTGGTATTTTGCCATGACGCATTCATTCTGGATTCCAGGAGAGATGCAGACTTCAGAGGGGAATCTCTCCTTACTTATCAAGCAGAGCTGTTGAAACCTTGACACTTCCAATTTGCAGAGATCTACACAAACCTTTCCCTTGGCACAGACTCAAGCCTCCTGAATTTCACTGTGAGCTTTAGGTTTGAATTAATCCAAACCCTAGAGTGACACTCAGCCAAAATTGTTAATTTCTGCCAAATTCAGAGAGCTTAGAATGGTTTCCATTTCTTGTTAAATCAGTGCTATACAGCTGGCTTAAAAATTGGTTCGGGTTTGGCAGTAAACTCGCAAATTAAATCTGTCTCAGTTCTGTACCCATGCTAAATCATGTCTAGTAAGTGCAAACCCACACGGGGCGTGGGGAGCAGAGCCCCCACTGAGGAGCAGCCCAGGGGCAGGTATGAAGTGCATGCACCCCCTTCAGCTGCAGCAAGCATCCCCTTCCAGCCTGTTCTGTACTGAAATGACTTACTGGATGCTATTAAGAGGCACTCGTCAGGGTAAGCATACACTGCTTTCTGTCATGGAGATTCCTCCTTCCCAGGCACTGTCACATTTTCATTTCTTATATTTCACATAGCTGTTCTGTCCTCATTACAATAGCAATCAATATATCCCTACCATCTAGCAATGACTAAATTTCAAGGATAAAAACCTCCAGATACTATTTTTCATCTGGATTAGAGCTGCCTGAGGCAGATCCACAGCTATGCCAACTACCTGGGATTTGGGGCTCTGATCACCAAATGAGGACTGTCTACCTTGGGACGACAATTGTCGTTCCCACCTCCAGCTCCCTGCTCCCCCTCTCTTCACTTATATGAGGGACGGAGACACTCATATGGAGGCAATGTACCATGTACCAAGGTAAGCCAGTACTCATCTCACATTGCTTCAGTACATCAAGCTGTGGGAACCAAGCAAACAGCTGAGCGATACAACAGGAGGGGTGAGAAGCTCTAAAAAATAGTGGGTTGAGCCAGGAATGACTGTGGCTTCCCCCTATTGTAAATCTGCATAATTTCTGAAAGCAGTAAGTGTCCAGAATGTTATACCACTTTTGCTAGATCTGGGGGTTTTCCACAAAATTTAAGATGCGATTTGTTAAAACTTAGACACAATTTTGAAAAATTAAGATTTTTTTCAATTTTCCAATAACATTCTCCAATATAAAAAAACTACAGCCAAATAACAAATTTAGGGTTTTTTTAATCCCAAATAAATCCTATGTCTTGCTCTCAATGGGCTGTGATTGATATATATACGTTTTACCACCATGAAGAACAAAAATGTATTCAAATCTTTTCTTGTCAAGATAAGAGTGAAGTCCTAAAACCATTTCAAAAGCAGTCTAGCTATAATTTCTATTTACATTTTATTACAAAGAGAACATTGCAATAAATACATCTCCTATTCTACCCAAACTAATTTATAATATATTCCTTTGTTTGGCAACATTCACAACGTCTGAAAAAAAGCTTATTTAGCTGTATCATAAAGTTGACTCTTTCAGAAAATGCCAACCGATGCTAAGATTAAATCTAGTGTCAGTGGCAACTAACTTCAATGCAGTATGCAACTCAAATTTAAGCTGCAAAATAATTTGACTTAAAACAGCAGCAAAGCAATACAAAAGAAAAATAAACGGTAAAAAACATTTAGTCTTTGACTTTGCTTTATGGGATTGCCTGGGCAAAGCACACAGCCCCTGTTTCCAGATGTGGTTACAGTAAGCAGTGCACCTGCTCTTTGTTTCAGAGCAGTGCAGTTCAGATGAACATCAGCAACTGGTCTGAAAACAGAGGGTCTTAATTTATTTTTTATCATTTTTAATAAAAAGAAAACCCAAATAATTTCCTCACAATGGATGTCTTTGTCAGCAAGCTCCATAGCAAACCAGTGAGGGAACAGCCCTGAAAGGAGACCTGCCCCCGCCGCAGGAGGGGTGCGCTTTGCTTTGCAGGGATGATGCCCAGAGCAGGGCTGGTGGGGGCACCTGCAGGACCAGCCTCATGTGGGCTCCCCATGGCAGTAATTTCTGAGTCTTCTGGACAAGCACCCGTGCAACTGACAGGGTAATGCTGCAAAAGGAGAGTTGAGTTAGCTTGGCAAAAAAATAAGACAACTGGTGTTTTCATCTCCTCATACCACATTAGTCGTCTTCCTTCTTTCCTGACCCTCTTCTTGTCCTTCTCTCTCCTCTTCTCCTCCTCCTCCTCCTCCTCAGCTGCCTTTCTGCTTCAGGTAGATGTCAGAGGACAACTTTTACCACAGGAGACCTTAACCTGTGTATGGCTGCTAAGTGTCACCTTAGTCAAAAGAGATATTGCTGATAATGCTAATAGTGATGAGGAGAATGATAGGTTTTATGAGTGAAAAAGTAGACTACATTTAGGAAATGGGCAGGGAGGGAAGAAAAGCCAGGTAGTAGGGACCTGATGGAAGATGAGAGATTGCTTCACAGGGGGAACCATCCCCATCCCTTTGACAGGAAAATGGAGACTAGTGAAGACCCTCTATTCCCATCCTCCTTTGTTTTACCTTATTCGATCCCCCCATTTCCCATTTCTAACATACCAGTCTTCTCCCCTTCCTTCCTCTCACACTCTGCCCTGGTATTTCACACTTCATCCTCACTCTCCTATCTTCTTGGTTCCCTTTTTCCTTTCTGCTTTCCACACCTTGGAAACCTAATGTTTCTCACAGTGGAAAAGCCTGTCTTCCTCTCCAAGCTGAGGATGGATGCAGTTTCCCTACCAGATCTGCCCTGTTGCTCCCACAAACCTGCCTGCACAGCTGCTGAGGGACTGACTCCCAGCACTGGAGCATCCTGCTCTGGCGGAAAGGCTTCCCAGAGCCTCCCCCACAGGTACTGGCAATAGATACCTGGCTTGTTGGGGTGCAATGAGCTGCCTGGGGTCTGTGCTTGCAGTCAGCCATGGAAAGGTAGTCAGCAGCCTCCAAGGAGTCCCAGATTCTCAGATTTGTAGATATTAGAGCAAAACACTGATTTGTGTCCCTGAGATGAAAGCTGATGGAGATGCAGTGATGGGCCCTGAAACCAGTGCACATCCCCAGTTACTAGAGGTAGGTGTTCTCCTTCGCAGTGTCTCCACTCATGGTGGTACCAAAGGAGAGCTCCCAGCAGGGCAGCATGGGAACAAGCACAGAGGAAAGGAGTGATGGTTTCTAAGTGGACACTGTACCTCAGTCTGCCTGCCTTTTGCTACTTACAAGAAAATACTCCTTAATCAAATGCTTGTACTGAACAGATCCAAATTGTCCTAATGGAAAAGTAGTGGGTTTAGTATGTTCTTGGTATGCTAGGATTAATCCTCCACATAGTGTTACGATTTTAGCCAACAGTCATTCATTGTATTAACACATCCTGGATTTTCTAGTCATAACTTTATCTCCTACTCTTTAACACACCACCAAGCATTTTCCAGTTCTGCCCTAGGATCTATTTCCCGCTTCACGCTAAACTTAAACCTTTTACACATTCATTTTATAAATTCTTATTTCTTTTATAGAATTATTATGCTAATTCCAAGTCAATTTATGATCATTTAAGGATGCAGTTTTGATAGTATAACAAAGTGTTATTGTTTTCACTGAGTTCTAGCATTTACAATACAGCTATTTTTATGAGAGATTAAACACCTCCAAATTTATGAAGGCTATTATGTTTTTAATGACAAAATTAAATGATAGTGAGAAGAGATAGAAATCGATATATTCAGACCAGGAGTAGAAAAAATCTGAAATAACTGGGATGATCCTTTTGACAGAGAGAAACAGGGAACTCATTTTCTACAGTGTTTTAAAACTTTACATCAGGATAAGCAATGCACGCCATCTAACAGAAACATTTCTGGGTTTTCCTGTCATTCAACTGGAGACAAACTGATAAAAATGCAGACCAAGAATTTTCTTCAAGATTTGAGGACATAGCATGTAGCTTTGGAAAAAGGACAATTATTCTGTAATATACTCTGGCAGGCTGTTCACTCAGGAAGTTATTCCAGAATATCCTGGTTTACTATACACTCATGCTGGTCAGTTTGTACATGTTGACAGTCCCTTACAAACAGGAAAAAAAATAAATGGGTAGAGAGAAAGAGGAAGAGAGCACAAGGGGAAGAGAGACATGGATCTGTGAAACTGGAAGGTTTTGAAACAAGAAAATTAAATCTGATATTAAAAATGGTGAGCAAAATCATCTGATCACATAGGAGAGATTATGACCATCTGTGTGTATGTGCAAAGGGATGTACCATTCCATGTGTGCTGCAATATGGAATAACATGGAAAAAAGGAGACTGTAATGTCTTCTAGCAACTTGTAGAAGAAATGAACTAGTGCGTTGCTCTTTGCACAGTCACTAATATTGGTATGCTCCCAGAGGGAAAGAGAAAAGGTACCAGTTGAACAAGAGCTGGGTTACAGGTAAAAAATGGAAAACCCTAACTCAAAAACCCAACAGGAGCAACAAGACCCTGTCATTCACATGGGTGATGCTTTGCTTCAAGGAGGGGTGAGGAGGCAATCCCTGAGCTCTAAGTATGGCTGAGGCTGGGGACCCTGCACATGCAGAGGCCAGGCCAGGCAACAGGATCTCCCAGGGCTTTCTGACACAAGCCCCGAGGCTTCATCCCTCAAAGAGAGATGAGCACAGAAGATATACTCAGAGAGCTCCTGAAGGCAGGTAAAGGGAAATTTCCTTTCTTCGAAACAGGGAAGTGAGACCATCCTACAGAAACCAAAGGATTTACTGATTTTTCATACTTCAGCAAGAGATAGCGTGTTTTGCTTTCCCTTCAGCCTTAGATGTATGAGCTATCCCAACAGAAAAGTCCTTGCATCTCTTCCCTTTTTTTCCTGCTGTTCCTCTTACTCTGGTCACACAAAGGTAAATTAGTATGCAGGGTGGAAGGCAGAGGGAAATGAGGCAGTCATAGCAGATTTATATGAGGAGACTTCGGCATCTGGAACAACATGATGCAAACAAGAATTCTAGAGCACAGAAGGAAACTAGGGACATACCCTGCTCAAGAAGAACACAAAGATAACAAGTCAAAGGGGAAAATTGTTTTCCTCAACACTAACCAAAGGCAGGGATATGGACAAAAAGACCTTTTACATCTTCTTACATATGGTACTATGAGTGTACAGTTGAGAATCATCAGCATTAAACCATAAGATATGAAGGTCACTTATCTAAACTTCCATCCAGGCCTAAGCAATGTAGATGTTAATATATACTCATTACTTCAAAAGCTCAGATGACTCATAAAACGGGAGCTACAATCTTCCATTTCCCAGCATTATTGTAGCATTTTATTAGTTAAGACTATAATACGAAGCAAATTTTCCCCATCATCAATACAACTTTTTTTGCATGCGATTTAAGAAACAAGGAGTTAGCAACAAAAGCTCCATTTCATTATTGTTAATTTTTTTTTATTAGATGCCATGCTTTATGGCAGCTAATATGCCCCATCATTCTCCCTCTCAATTTCCATCATTTTTTTAACAAAGAGCCATGTAACTACAGCTGCTTTCTAAAATATCACTGCTGTTACTTGAAACTTCTTAGTAACACTGAGTATCAAGCTTAGAATGCTTTGTCTCAGAACTGAAGGGGCAGGACTAACCTGATCTTCTATGACAAGGTAACCTGCTTAGTGGATGAGGGAAAGGCTCTGATTGTTGTATACCTAGACTTTAGTAAAGCCTTTGACACTCATAGCATTTTCCTGGAGTAACTGGCTGCTCATGGCTTGGACAGATGTATTCTTTGCTGGATAAAAAACTTTCTGGATTGCCAGCTGCAAGGAGTTGTGGTGAACGGAGATAAATCCAGTTGGTGGCCGGTCACAAGCGGTGTTCCCCAGGACTTAGTACTGGGGCCAGTTTTGTTTTATATCTTTATCAATTATGTGGATGAGGGGATAGAATGCATCCGCAGTAAGTTTGCAAATGACACCAAGTTGGGTGGGAGTGTTGGTCTGATTGAAGGTAGGAAGGCTCTACAGAGGGATCTGGATAGGCTGGATCAATGGGCTGATGCTAAATGTATGAGATACAACAAAGCTGAATGCCAGGTCCTGCACTTGGGTCACAACAACCCCAGACAATCCTTGGAAAGCTGGAAAGCTGTGTGGCAGAAAAGGACCTGGAGGTGTTGGTCACTAGGCAGCTGAATATGAGCCAGCAGATTGCCCAGGTGGCCAAGAAGGCCAATAGCATCCTGGCTTGTATCAGAAAGAGTGTGGTCAGCAGGACTAGGGAAATGATTGTGCCCCTGTACTCGGTACTGGTGAGGCTGCACCTTGAATACTGTGTTCAGTTTTGAGCCCCTCACTACAAGAAAGACATTGAGGTGCTGGAGAGCTTCCAAAGAAGAGCAACAAAGCTGGCGAAGGGTCTAGAGCACAAGTCTTATGTGGAACAGCTGAGGGAACTGGGGTTGTTTAGTCTGGAGGAAAGGCTGTTCCTGTGTACCGAAAAACAAGCAGGTGGGGAAGGAGACCGGCCTGGCTAAAGAGGGACCTTTGGCTGGATCTCAAGAACAAAAGGAGATTCTATTGCCTTTGGAAGAGGGGCCAGGTCTCTCATGAAGACTATAGAGATGTAGTGAAGTTATGCAGGGAGAACATCAAGGAGAGCCAAAGTGCAGCTAGAGCTCAACTTGGCTACAGCTGTTAAGGATAATAAAAAATGTTTCTATAAATCTGTTAACAGCAAAAGGAGGATTAGAGAAAATCTCCCTCCCTTACTGGATGCGTAGAGAAACATGGTAACTAAGGATGAGGAAAAGGCTGAGGTGCTCAACGCCTACATTGACTCAGTCTTTAGCAGTGGAACTGGTTGTTCCCTGCACACCCAGCCTCATGAGCTGGGACATGGGCAGGGAGAGCAGACTGAGGTCAGCACAGTTGAAGAGGAGGTGGTCAGAGACCTGCTGCACCTCTTGGATGCACACAAGTCTGTGGGACTGGATGGGTTACACCCAAGGGTGCTGAGGGAGTTGGCAGATGTTCTCACCAAGTCACTGTCCATGATTTACCTGAAATCATGGCTAACTGGGGAGGTCCCGTTGGACTGGAGGGTGGCAAATGTGACACCCATCTACAAGAGAGGCAGAAAGGAGGATCCAGGAAACTATAGACCTGTCAGTCTGACCTCGGTGCCAGGGAAGGTCATGAAGCAGTTCATCTCGGGTGTCATTAAAAGTCATATAATGGACAACCAGGGGATCAGGCCTTGTCAGCATGGGTTTATGAAAGGCAGGTCCTGCCTGACAAACCTGATCTCCTTCTACGACAGGGCGACCTGCTTATTGGATGAGGGAAAGGCTGTGGATGTTGTTTACCTTGAGTTTAGTAAGGCCTTTGACACCATTTCCCACAGCATTCTCCTGCCAAAAATGGCTGCTCGAGGTTTGGACAATCGCACACTTCGCCGGGTAAAAAACTGTCTGGATGGCCAAGCCCAAAGAGTTGTGGTGAATGGAGATAAATCCAGTTGGGGGTCAGTCACGAGTGGTGTCTCCCAGGGCTCTGTTTTGGGGCCACTCCTGTTTAACATCTTTATTGATGATCTAGACGAGGGGATCGAGGGCACCCTCAGTCAGTTTGCAGATGACCCCAAGTTGGGTGGGAGTGTTGATCTGCTCGAGGGCAGGGAGGCTCTGCAGAGAGACCTGGACAGGCTGGAGCCATGGGCTGAGGCCAACTGGAGGAGTTTCAATAAGGCCAAATGCCGGGGGCTGCCCTTGGGCCACAAAAACCCCCAGCAGCGCTACAGGCTTGGGGAGGAGTGGCTGGAGAGCTGCCAGTCAGAGAGGGACCTGGGGGTGTTGATTGACAGCCGGCTGAACAGGAGCCAGCAGTGTGCCCAGGGGGCCAAGAAGGCCAATGGCATCCTGGCTTGTGTCAGCAATAGCGTGGCCAGCAGGGACAGGGAATGGATCTTACCCCTGGACTTGGCACTGGTGAGGCCGCCCCTCGATTGCTGTGTTCAGTTTTGGGCCCCTCACTACAAAAAGGACATTGAATGACTCGAGCGTGTCCAGAGAAGGGCAACGAAGCTGGTGCGGGGTCTGGAGCACAGGTCGTACGGGGAGCAGCTGAGGGAACTGGGGGTGTTTAGTCTGGAGAAGAGGAGGCTGAGGGGAGACCTCATCGCCCTCTACAGCTACCTGAAAGGAGGTTGCAGAGAGCTGGGGATGAGCCTCTTTATTCAAGTAATAAGTGATAGAAAAAGAGAGAATGGCTTCAAATTGCGACAGGGAAAGTTTAGACTGGACATTAGGAAGCATTTTTTTCCAGAAGGGGTTATTAGGCGTTGGAATGGGCTGCCCAGGGAGGTGGTGGAGTCCCCATCCCTGGAGGTGTTTAAGAGTTGGGTCGACACAGCGCTGAGGGATATGGTGTAGTTGGGAACTGTCAGTGTTAGGTCAATGGTTGGGACTGGATGATCTTCAAGGTCTTTTCCAACCTAGATAACTCTCTGATTCTCAGGGGAGACCTTGTCACTCTCTACAACTACCTGAAAGGAGTTTGTAACGAGGTGTGTGTCGATCTCTTCTCCCAAGTAACAAGGAATAGATAGGACAAGAGGAAACGGCTTCAAGTTGTGTCAGGGGAGGTTTAGAATGGGTATTAGGAAAAATTTCTTGACCGAAAGGGTTATCAAGCAGTGGAATGGGCTGCCCAGGGAAGTGGTGGAGTCACCATCCCTGGAGGTATTGAAAAGACTGTAGACGTGGTTCTCAGGGACATGGTTTAGTGGCAGACATGGCAGTGTTAGGTTAACGGTTGGATTTGATAATCTCAAAGGTCTTTTCCAACCTAAATGATTCTATGATTCTATGACTTGTCTCCAGGCTAAGACACCTAAATATAGGTATTTTATCCAAGTTCACATGTTGACATCTGCAGTTATGTATCTTTCTCTGGAGATGAATCCCACTCTAAACCCTCAGTAGTGGGATTACATGGGACTCTGTTAATATTTCAACAATATGCATGGCAATTCCAGCAACTCTTATTTTGTTCTAGGAAAAGGCAATTGTACACAAATGCATATGATATCCACATGTTAGTTGTGCACAAGTACATAAGCACCCTAGAGAGTAGCCGTTCTTTTCCTGTAATGATAAAACTAATTGAGTATGTACAACTGTTTTTCTTATTTTCACCCATGAGAACAAATGATAGTAGTCGAAAACCTTTGTTATGGTATTGCAGCTTTTTCTCTTCAGTTGTCACATTCTGTCTGTGCTGTTTCACCCTTGTCATGGATGTCTGTTGCCATCTCTCTTACAAAATGCCACTGGCACCACTAGAAACAAGGTTGTAACAGGTTGATTTATCACTGTCAGATGTATTTTATTTCATTCTATCTAAAATGACTGTTATTATTAAAGCACTTTTCTCATTACAAACTATTTACATGTTCACTATTTGATACTAAGGAAATCATTTGTGGTTTTGCAAGAGAAAATTACCAGGGTCAAGTAACTTTTGCACATCTTATTTTGTATTGTTAGGTGGAAACACAGCACTCTTTTTCTCCATACAGAGTAATTGCTGCCTGTAAAAAGGAACATTTGCTGCTTCCACCGCAAAGGCCATTTCTGTGGGCCAGTTAACTCAATGATTAATAACTCCTGTGATTCTTTTAATGTGACCCAACAAAGCAGATAACCAACTTTCCCATTCAAGGTGCCCCTTGTCTGAAAATCCATCAATGCACCTCCATCTCCCGATACTGAACACTTGGTCCTCACATAGGAGATGTCTGTCAAATCACGCTGGATTGTACTGACAGCTTACTCTCAAAGTTTTATAATCTCAAGGGATTCCTATTTTTCCACCTCCCTATATAGTGAAAGGGCTCAAACCAATGAATTTCTGATTAAGACTAAACTGTGATGCATGAAAGTTTTGCTTGTGTTTGTTTCCCAATGACTCCTCAACTGTTTTCCCTAGGTCTCTTTGTCTGTCTAGGCAAAAGTAAAACATTCCCTGTATAACTTACTGATAGCAGACTCAATGCCCTCAACGGGCACTTGGGAAAACTAAGATAAGGGGAACTGGCACAAAAGGACACAGAAATACAACCTAGGGAGGATGATCTTGCTGATTTAGGAAGAAGACACCTGGACTTCGCTTCACAGGCATGCTCTGGAAAGAAGGTCAACTAGCAAACACCGTGAAGAAGACCACTTACTTCCTCCCTCGACCACAGAAGACCCTCACTCTATTTTTAATTACGCATGTTTGGACTATGTAAATGAGTTATGGGAACGCATTATCATAAGACACCCCTTTCCAGGAAATCTAATGAATATGTATGATTTGTGTGTATGTAAACAATGTATCTTGCTAGTTCTGAGGAAGCCCTTACGGTGGAGAATTCCCAGGGCAACCCCAGCACTGCTAATAAAGAATACCTGCTGTACTGGGTCTGGCTGAGCCAGAACTGGTTTTCCCCTATAGCAGCCCTCAGGGTGCTGTGTTTTATGCTGGGAGCTGGCAGGGTGTTGATAGCACCCTGGTGTTGTGGCTGCTGCTGAGCAGTGCTTACACAGCACCAAGGCTCTTTCCAACATTTCCTCCAGTGGGACGGGGTGGGCAAGATCTTGGGAAGGGACACAACCAGGACAGCTGACCCGAGCTGACCAAAGGGATATTCCAGACCATACGACATCTGCTCAGTATAAAGCTGGGAGAAAGGAGGACGGGGGTGGGGTCACCCTTGGTCCTCCGAGGCAACCACTACGCATATCAGAGCCCTGATTCCTGAGAAGGCCCGACATCACCTCTTCATGGGAAGTAGAGAATAAACTGTTTTCATTTTCCCTTCTGTGCGTGGACCTTTGCTTCACTTTGCTTACATTAAAACTGCTTTTGTTTTACCCACAAGGGTTGAGTTTTTTCCTGTCTTATTTTCTATCCCCCTTTTTGCCCTGTTGAGAAAAAAAGGGGAAGGGGAGGAAGTGATAGAGCAACTTGGTGGGTACCTGGCATTTAGCCAAGGTCAAACCACCACACCTGCTTAACAGTTATATTGGATTCTGACTGTTGAGTGCATTTCTTTGTTTCAATAGAAAAACCCATACCTGCACACAGACCTTCATGAAACTCCCTTAATGTCTCACTTGATCATCAAATATATGAAGTAGGGGTATATGAAGTATACCAGAGTCCTCCACAGAGATTGGTTTAAACACAAACCAAATTAAATAGTTCAGCAACACAGTGAGACCACAGCTTACCTGATCATCCAATGCAATTAATGTCCAAATGATGTTTGTCTGACTTTGAATGCAAAGTCCTTTGAATGGAGAGGGTCTTTGTGAACAAGTTACACAATGCCTTGGCAACAAAGGCAGAAAGAAATTTATTCTGGACTACCAAGAATACAACTGCATAAACCAAATGCCCAGACCTCTTGTTGAGCAAACAAACAGACTTTATTCCCCAGGGGTTTCCACCAAACTGACTTGCTCTTGATGTGCTAGCAGAAAGGTTCCCTCAACCTCCTCCCTTCCTAAACACCCCGGGCAAGTCATGGGAGCACCAGCACAATCACAGTAAACACTGAGGTAGTCAAAGCTCACATGCTCAGGCAGACAACCGCCAAGGTCCATAAATTTAAGTCTGGTTCTGACAGTTTTATTGGGTCAGGACCACAGTGTTTTGTACTGCACTGGATTCAGCTGCAAGCCTGGCTGATCTTTCTGGCTTGGCTCTCACCTTGAGCAAGGATGCCTCCGGGAAGTTTCAGCTCCAGTTCACACTCATGCCAAGGAAATGGGCTGAACATCCAAGCTGAACTATTTTGTCTCTAACAATCACCTTCTGACTACAATGCTGCTTTGGTGATGGTTTTTTCTTATTTGACCCTCACCCTCAAAAGTAGTCTTCTGCCAGTATATAAACTTGTGCTTGCTGACAACACAAAAACAATTAAAGCTGTCTCAGCACTGCCATTAAACTGTCATCTAGTATAGCCAAATTTGAGGATACAATCCTTGCATCTACAATACATTGGCTTATCTGTACTAGCCAGGGGGTCTTCATAACACTTTATTCTTCATGTCATGCCTCAGGTAGTAATCCCCCTGCTCCCTCCTTCCAACCTGGGTACTTCACTGAAAACACACCCTTAACAGCTTGGTTAGAACAGGCATTCTGAACTTCCTGTTATTTTGTTGTTGTTGTTAAATAAAGCCTACACAGGCCTATCACAAGTAATTCTCAATTTAAGAATGTATAAGCAACATAAGAACTCTGATGGACTAGACCTGCAATTCAAAGTATTTCTTTGAGCCGTATCTGTCTACACTGGCAGGTGATAGGAATGTTGCACTTACTTGGCACACATAAGAATAGTGACTGCATCAGTCTCTCAGTGCAGAGGTGGTCTCTCAAGTCCAGAAACTGTGGAGCAGTATTTATACCAGAAAAAATAAATAGCATTAAGGTGATGAGTAATGGCAAAAAACTAAACGGAAAACGTTGTGCTCTCCCTTTCTCAGTGTCTTCTGGAAGTTATGCATTAATCAAAGATCTGAGCCTGGTTAAAGAACTGGAAGAAACTCACACCTTGACTTTCTTAAGAGGTGAAACTAAATTCATCCTGAAGGCGCTTTTTTTTTTTTTTTTAATGTGAAGATGAAAAAAAAAAAAAAAAAAAAAGCAAAGCAAACTCCTTAACCTGCGCTTGTGCTCTGAAAGAGCAGCAGAGCCCAGTTTGATGCCTCCCAGTAGCTGGTTGGCTCAGTCTGCAAGCAAAAGTGAAAGCACAGAGCAGACAGGTTTTCTGCCTGCCAGCCCAGCACAATTTTGTCCCTTCCATCACACACAGCAGTAGCAATGCAAAGGTTAGCAAGCCAAAGTGTGCATATGCAGGAGAAAACAGGATCTGGTCCTTTTGCCAGGTGTCCTATCACAGCAGGGGGAACAGATGGGAAAATCAGCAAAATTTGGATGCACAAAAAAGCTACTCCATCGGACAGCATGCTACCTATTTGAAAATATGACCTTCCAGAAGAGAGCTTCCCACTAAAATCACTAGCTTAGCATTGCTTTACATCAAAAGTAAATGCCAATAAAAGAATTTGAGGTAAGCAACAAGTCTGATATACTTCTGGCTTTGTTCTTGAAAAGGCAAATTTACAACTGAATCAGTCATTAGAAAGTCAATTTGCAGCTGTGACAAACAAGGGAAGAGCTATTCAAGTCACAGTATCATCAATAGTATTAATGATCTTGGTAATGAAAAGCTGATGACTTTTAACAAGTGTTATCTGACACACAAGATAAATACTATTAAATATGAAAAGTCTCTTTAATAACATATGGAGTTTAGAGGTTTGTAAAAATCAAGAAAATTGGTATGTCACTGTCTCATTTACCTGTCACTGGTCAGAATAATGTCACGGTTCGATTACTGCCAGTGCCACAGATGCCTGAGCCCTGGCTTCTGACATGTGGAGGCACGGGCTTCTCTTCTGGATCTTTCCATCAGGAATCTGTAGGTTCAAGGCTATTGCAAAAACCAGTGCTGAGTAGTTCTGTACAACTGGGTAGTGGACACACTGCAGGTTCCCAGCTAACAAAAATGTTATCACATTTAAACGGTTTTACCTGTGTATTTGTTTTTCTTGTGCAAGAATCTCACAGAGCTGCCTATGTCGTGTTTTTCTCTGAGACACTGATAGTCACAAAAGCTTATTATATCTCTTGAAGGAGAGTTAAAAAGGCACAGTCCGACAGTCAATTCCTGACCAGGTTTGTAATTTAGAATTCAGCAGGCTTTTTTTCCAGTGCCCATGATAAACACTTTGCTTAAATGCTTTTAAATGCCTATCCTGCTTTTCACTAAGATGGCAAAAGTCTGCTTAAGAAAAAAATATCCTTCCCAATCTTAACACTTCTTTACATATCTATTTTTATACCAAAAATTTAAAACAGCAAATAAAAGATGATTCTTTTTCATTTCAATAGGTAATGTGTTTTCTTAACTTTTCTGGCAATTCTATTAAGTTTTCTTGGTTAGTGAAGTTTAACCTAGCTTTGTGAATATCAGAGCTACTTCCTACTACTTCTGCTCTATGGCATAATCAAAGGAGGGAAATATAATTTCATTAAATTGCACCTCCAGATACATATTCTACATGCTCCCATCAACAGACCCGTGTAAAGAGTCTCATCTTTGACCTAAAAATCTAAGTCATGTTCACTCTAGTTTGGAGGGTAAGCCTGGGGTGCAAGGCTTCTCTCACAAGGAATGGGAAGAACCGCTCAGCCACAGAAGGATTAAAATCTCAGATGAATCATTTTCTGTACCGTATTTTCTTAAATAAATCAAATTTCAGTCTTGATTAAATTGGACCCTTTCTCCATTTATGTCTGAAATACATGTATAACAATGTGATTCATCAAAAATATGACATATAAAATAAATTTCAATAGTATATACACAATTATCATTGACACATTAAAAATTGCAGAGTTTCATTTAACAGAGAACTAAAGTAAAAATACTCCTAAAGCAAGGTGCTCTGAACACCTGCTATCCAATCTCCTTTTTCTGTTTTCTGAGGAAGAAGAAATGAGCTCCTAGAGGGTATGTATATAAGATGCATATAAAGATATTTGGGGTGAGTTTGTATGTATGTCCTCCCAAACTTCCTGAATCCACTCAAATAGGAAATAATATTTACTATTTGATTTTTATTTTTTTTTTTAATTAAAACATGAGTTTATACTTGATTGAAAACAAATTCTAGCTATGGCTAGAAGAAGGAGGAAGAGAAGGGAGGGAATGGGGTAGAGAACAAATTCATGAAGTATCTTCACTTCACTTACCAGTTGTTTGAAAACAGAAGTAAAACACACTTCTCCCTGGCTTCCTGAATGGCACTTTAACTGTATTTCCTAGGTTTCATCGGGGATAGAGTTAACTCTATCCCGGCTGAAACCAGGACACGTATCTTGCTCATTTTCACTTCTCTGCCACCAGCAGCTAAATGAAGCATTTTTCCTTGGAGATGTTCCTCTCTGTTGCTGCTGGGAGCTGAGGACCCTCAGTCCTTCCAGGAGTTGCTTAGGATCCAGTCTGTTTGAGCCTGTTACTGTTCCCTGTGTATTAATTATCATCACCATAGAAACAGACATAAAGTGCATTTGACTTAAAGAGGAAGCACAATTAATGGTTTGTAGTTCCAATTTAAAATGTTATTAACCTTTCATAATCAGAACCAGATACTCTCAAATTTTGAAATGATACAGTATTTTATTAAATTTTGAAGCTGCCTCCATTAAAATCACTGGAGGTGTTAAAGACATGCCTTTGACTTTTAAAGGGAATGAGGTAAACTCCTAAGTACCTGAGCTAACCACAGGAATTTTATATGAATAATTGGTTATGATGCCCCCATGAGAACATGGAAGGAGTTTCATATCTTTACAATAGTAAAGAGCCTTGCTGTATTTATTACTCACTTTCTCACAGCCTAAGGATTTGAGAGGCCAAAAGGGGATGCTGAAAGAAGGTGGGTGAGCAAAAAACACATTATGAAAAGGGTGTGAGGATTGTCGTATTATCAAAAGGAGACAAAAAGTTTAACATATTTAATTATGGAATTTTAACTAACAGAATTTGTAATCCAAACCATTGGCCACCTTTATTTTGCCAAGTAGAAACAAAGGCTGTAATTCATGATACCTCTGGGACAAATCACACTGCAGCAACTTGTTAAAAACATAGCACATAACTGTCCAAACTGGCCAACTGTATGGTCAAACCTGTCTGACAATATCCATCTGGGTCTATCAGAGGAAGCAATTCATTGCATTACCAGAACTGCCCATGCACAATGCTCCTGAGTGGGAACATGGATTAAACTTTTTTCATGAATACATAGCTCTTGGGCAGCTGAGAAGCACTGTAGGAAGGAGACAAGCCACCAAACTGCACAAAGAGTAGCTACAGCTCATTCTGAGCTCACTGTCTTCCTTGGGGAAAATCACAGCATAAAGGCAATATTCTCTGTAGTATGTTACTGTGCACCAGAACTTTGGGTACCTTCAGCTGCCTGCCAGCTTAAATCACCACTATGAACATACATGCACACATGGGATACACAACACGTGAGTTGAGCCAAGACCTTCGCAGCAGCTCAGCTGACATCCTCAATGCAGTAAGTAAAGCCAGGGAAAAACATGATAATAGCCTGGCACCTCAGTTCCCTTCACCTGTTGTAAAGATACACCCCATGAGTTTAGGAGGCTCTTTCTTTGCCCAGATGGCACAGTCGGATGACCAGTGGAGCACAGTCTGCGCTTACTGCTACCTCAATGCCTACGTTTCTTCAAAGGCAAAACTCCTGCTGAGTCCAATGGTGCAGTATCAGAGGGAAGGTTCTCCTCAATACCATCTGGGGATCTGGCCATCCTCATCAGATGTAATATCAAAAATGATTCACAGACTCCTGAAACAGAAACATTTTCTATCTCAGGAAATGGAACTGTAAGAACAAAGTATTAATGAATGGTTCATCTGATAAAAGCTTCACAGTGTGCTTGATCACAAAGCAGTTAGAAATTGTCTTAACTTACTCTCTATTTTTAGTGCAAAGTACCACACAAAGACTGCAAATGTGAGAAAAACCCATGAACAGAGAAATACCTCATACATAGATGCATTACAATTCACACAGACTTTGTTATGGTTTACTTTATGTACAACCCTGCTTTAAAAATCACACCTTAAAGTCGCATGTAGATTTGTAACTATGAGCAAATTATATGAATATCTGTAAGCCTCACTGTAAAAACAGTGAGAAAACCAAAACTTAATACCTACAGCTATAAACTGAAGGAATATTAAGACCTTATGTGGTAACAGCTTCATAGAATGTCATCCAGGAAATAAACACAAATGATTGTGTTTATGTTTCCCAGTCTAAAATAAAGCATTGTTGTTTGTTTGTTTGGGGTTTTATTGTGTGTGTGAAAAAAACAACTGCTGGAACAACTCTGCAAGGAACTATCAAAAGTTTATCATACACACAAACACATATGTCAATCAATCAATCAATCAATCAATCTATCTATATCTACCATATGTATGACATAAAACGTAGTTTTACTATCTTTACTCCACTATAGAACGTGAAGTCACAAAAAGCAATGAATACATGGTTATTTAAAATGGAATTAAATTCAGCCCAGAACCTGTTGGCATACTTACTTAATTTGAGTAATTTAGTATACTTACTTAATTTGAGTAATTTAGTATTCTTCCATCTATTTACATGTTTACATCAAAATGCAGCTATTACAGTCATTGTAAAGCACCCCAGGGAAACTGAGGATGTCTTACCCCTGTTTTATAGGCAGTTGGGCAACAGAGACAGAAATGCATCAAGCAACAGTCCATAGGCATAGGATTAACCAGTATCAGATGCAGAAATCAAATTCAGAGACCTGACTGGGGAAAGAATAAAGCATTCAATCTTTTTTAATCAAAACTGCATAACTGTTGTAGAAACATATTGGGAAAGATCTCCCAGTGTCTTCCATGGGGCAGATGTAGCAGGATTTTTTGTTGTCAGATTGAGAGACAGAAGAAATGTCTGCTCCAGAACAGCGAATCTGTACTCATATCAAATGCGGGTAGGAAAGGGTCTTGTCCCTGAGCTAAAGTAGATTATCAGGGTTTTCAGTATCCCATGTGGATGTCCCGCATACTCAGCTACTACTCACTGCTAGTGCCTTCACTCCAAATAAATAAATAAACAAAATGAACACAAAAAGCTCTCATTTTCCTCTCAGTGAAAACCAGGAAAAAAGAAGAAATCAGAAAAATTTTCATGGGAGGTAAAATATCTGGGGAGATATATCTGGGAAGTGTGAACTCCCAGACAGATATTTTTTTCTTCAAACCAAACTACTTCTGTATGCTATTACTTCTATGTCTTTCTATCAGAGAAACATGGAAGCAGTAGGGCTGGGAGATGCAGCCAAGCACAGCCACCTGCAGATACTATGAAAACTACAAAATATTTCCTGGAGTAGCAGATGCCAATGTTTAGCTTGCTACAGAGATTGAGAAGAAACAGGGGACGGAAGGCTCAAGTAGGAGAAAAACATGAGGAAAGCTTCTGTGCTGAAGGATGGAGAGATTAAATAAAAAGATGGCTAAATAAAAATGTAAATCTGTGTTCATATGTCTTTTCTGGGAGGTATAAAATGTGCACAATAAGCAGGAATGTATAGATTGTTGTTTTCCCTCAATTCGGGTCCACATTAATATTTCTGGTCCCAGAATTCTTCTCTCTCATTGAAAATGAGGTGCTCCTGACAGAAGGAGTTTTGCACATTTGAAGTATTTAGCCTAAGGGTTTGAGCTAAAGTGAATATGAGTCAATAATGCAAAGTGAAACAAAGTAAATAATGAAATCAATGGAAAAACTCCCACCGAGTCTAGCTCCCAGTGGACTACAGATCAAGCCATGAGGCAGTGGGAATACATCCAGTGGAACAGAAATCCTGAGAGGAGAATGTATTTAAGAAAAAAATGTTTCTACATTTCTTAATGCTATTAAGAGCTGTGGAAGGAAATCAACCACTCAGCACTACAATGCCCCTCGTGATGATGTAATGACCTACCTCAGCAAGGGTCCAGGCACTGCCAAGGCCAGTAGCAGTGTGTGACATTGTTCAAGAGAGCAAATTTTTACTGGGGAGAGAAGTTATATTCCTTGGTTGTTGTGCATATTGTCAATAAACCCATATTTTCTGTCAATGAAGACTTATAAATTTCATTTTCAAGGTAAAAGAAAAAGAAAATACATTCAACATGAGAAATACACTAGGAGGAATGAACAGATAGTACTGTAAATAGGAAAAGGTCAGACATTTTCTTCTACCTACTGTTTTCTTCTCAAAGTTTTCATTAGAACAATGCCTAAAAACGCAGAATAATTTGTAAAGGCTGATTAAAAAGCAATATGGAGTCATCTGAGAAAAGTAGGGTTATATGTGACCACAAAAGAGGAAATGAAATGTACTAGGAGTGTAAAAATATTTCTGTCTGTCATTTAAGGAAATACATCTAATTATCTTCTTTTTCATCATCTGCCTTTTTCTGTTTTCCAGTTTAGTAGAATTAAAGGAGCTTAGTGGGTCCCTTACACTCCATCATCTTCTGTTTGGTAACAGCTTTTAGAGGATACAAAATTGCCAGGTATTTTTCTGGACAAGAACTACGAGCTGGATGCTGCGCACCATCCAGGTTTCTTAGACAAGTAAGTAAAGCACAGACTGATTAAGTGACTTGTACAAGACTATACGGGAAATCTGGAGTAGAACTCAAAATAAAACCCGTGCCTCCTCAGGCAGAATTCAGTGCCATAACACCTAGGCCACAGTTTTGTCACTACTTAAGTGTTATCACAAAACCAGAACAGGAATTAAATTCTGACAAATAATCAAGTACATAATCAAGGCAATCTGTCCTGGGGAAGGTATGTTTTACTCACCAGTTTCCCTCAGTCTTCAGCCAAGGGTCTGATGGCTATGGTATTGCAAATCAAGAGCTCAGATCTGGCAGCATAATGCCCAAAAAGGTACAAGTTATTTAGTGTTAAGACTTACCTGCACCTCACTGAGCGTAAAGAAATACAATAATTGTCCTCTGCCTAACTGAAACACTAAGGTTCATTGGAAATTCAGGGGATGATTTCTGATTTCTAACTGCTTGCTGCTTCCCAGTGCCTGGTATTCTGTTAGGGACAGGAGATATACACTGCTGGCTGGTCACTCTTTTGAAATGATAATGAAAAAGTTAATTCTCTTGGAACTAATCAGATGCTACACACCATTCTACAATTATTCTATCAAACAAAAGTCCATCTAAAGCAAAAGTAGTCTAACGCCACTAAATGATGCAGTCACGTGTAGTTTCAGCTGTCACAAATCAGAGAGCTAGTCACCCTCAGCATCGATTTTTTCTGTAGAGTTTTGTGGAAATACTCTCTTTAAAAACTCATAAGATCTCTGTGTTCATCTAATTTCACTTGTTCTGAAGAAAGATATTAATACTTTGGCAAAGATATGGACCTCATTGTTTGTAATATGGACTGCCCAATAGCTGGATGACTTCAAAGGATCCCTGCCTTTTTTAATTTAAGACTAAATAGCATTATATCTTCTTTTGAATGATGGGCTATAAAACCATCTGCCCGTACAGTTGTTCTAGGTTTCTCATTATTTTAGACTGCATACTGTGTATTTGTTATTTTAAATTACAGTGCTGTAATTCATATCCACTGGCATAAGAGATGGAAACTGAAAAATCTGAATGTCTACTAAAGGCTGATGTGCTCAAGGAAGAGCAAGAAGCATAAACAAGTTGGCATTAATGCCCTTGTCAGTGATTTTTTTTAAAGCAGGTGGGTTGAAACTTGTACTTGCTGATGATAGATGTATTAAATCATCATGTCTGGAAGCCTTGACTCAGCACCTGCCAGTTGTAAGGATCTGCTGGCCCATCTTGTGGCTCTAACACGGTGTGCAGAGTACTTGCACTGTGCTGCAATGCACTTGAAGGAGCTGCTAGCAAGCACTCTCCTGGTAATGGACACCAGTGTGGGGGCTTTGTGAATCGAGTCCCCTGAATTCTCCAGACTGAACAGAATAATGCAACAACTGACACATAAACAAAAAAAGCTGACATCCTGTGATGTTCCTGTTAATATCTCCTTAAGAAAGACCCACCTCATTCATGAACTAGTATGAAATGGCCTAGGAAGGAAAGGAAACACACATTAAAAGACAAACCAACCCCTTGCTGGAAATCCCAGAGGTCCAGACCTGGTATAGTGATTTCCTCTGAGATTTCCAGCACAGGTGAAGGGCTACTGCCTTTTTCTTTCTCACCTGCATCCTACCAAGACCCACAAAACCATCTGCCTACAACCTGGCCACATGTTGCTAAGAATTTTCCATAAATCTAGTGAATTAAGATATCCTGCAGCAGAAACCTAATAGCCTGCTCCAACTTCCTATTGTCCCTTCCTACAAAAACTGTTGAATGTCCACACAGGACATCTAGATTAAAAATGCAATAGCTATTACCTTCTTAAAGGTGGAACCTAAATTGTTCTATACGTATTTCTCTGTCTGGGCAAGACTCTAATTCAATAATTGTCTCCCTAAGTAACTTAGAAATTACACTTCTGACAAGTGGTTAATAAGCCACTAGAGTTAGCATAAACTTCTTCCTTACAAGAATAAACTAAGAGTGACAGAGATGGGAACTGGTTTAATTAAATCCTAGAATAGCAGCTTTATTTAAACAAAGTTAATACCATCTGTTAAAAAGTTTCATTGTTTAAAACCTGGAAAGGTTGGTGAAGGGTTCAGTAAACTACTTGTTGCTTCTGTTACAGGACTCTCAAGGGAGAAATCTGGAAAAAAAAAACCCCACCACATCTATGCAACACACCACTACACTCAATCAACAGTATACTCTGCTTTAAAAATGGTATGGAAGAACTCAGCTGGAAATTGAGTGTCAGAGTTCTCTCGCATTGACCACAACAATGTATTTGTCTTAGTGCTCTGACAGTCGAACAAGCAGACATGCATGAATGATGCTTAGGGATGGCACTTGTGTATGTGATGCTTCTCAAAACCTGTTCAAGGACACGTCATCCTTGGAACACGCATTTCCTAATTGTGTCAAGTTTGGTGCCTCCATGGGTTATCTGACAAGTAATTGTCAGTTCTTTAACCTAAAAGTGTCTGGGAAAAACTTCAGAGATCAATGGGAACACAGAGATATTTTGGTTTTCTCCTCTCTGCACACTCACCTCCCTTCAGCGGCAGGCTTTGCCCACATCACACCCTGCTTTCATACATCTATGTCCTCATCAAAGGGTGATCCAGCTGTAACGTGTAAATCAGGACAGACCTGAGCTGACTTACACTGAGCGCTGTGCAGCAAGGTGACCATGGTGCAAACACTTGTGAGCACTCCTAGCCCTCGCCCCAGTCTCCTCTGCACTCCTGCATCCATGTCATCACACTTCCACTATTGCTCACACCTCCGGCTGCAAATAATCTGCCTGCACACATCCCAGCTCAGCATCCTCTATCCCAGTTTGCCTGGAGGGTTCCTGGCTTCATCCCTACATCGCGCTCAATGCTGTGCCACAGCTCCCAAGCAGTCTGTCCTGTGGCCACCTCGCCCAGGGCTCAGACTCAGTTCTTGCTACAGTTTTGACAAGAGGTATGCAAAAAATACTGATTACATCCTCAGAGTAGAGTAGCGCACCTTGATAACTAGTGCTCCTGCTCGCAGGACCAGAGAGACCAGAAAACACTGAGGGCATGGGAGGTCAACAGCAAAAAAAAAAAAAAAATCAGCAAAAAGGGGGGACCCAAAGCTGCTCTGACATCTGTAAATTGACCTGGTCTCTGAGCAGTGCCCCAGGCATGCATGCACGCACAAGTTTATCTGCAGGGTCAGGAGCACAAGTGCAGACCCCAGGGGTGAGCAGACATGCTCTATTCCCTTTTTTGTCCCAGAAAGGGACACCAGTTATCTCAGAGGGACCTGTAGCTCTGAATCACCACCTCTTTTCCTTGGACTGACTGACTCAGAATACAGCAGGGTGAAGGTGATCTGCATGGGGGAACAAAGGGAGAGCTCAGACTATCAGCAGGGCAAGATCCGAGTGAGGTTTTACCCTCTAATTTCAGCTGTGACTTCCCAAGTGTTCAAATGGTGCATTGTCAGCTCACCTCTAGTTTTCTGCTTCCCTCACCTCACCCCTGCTTTGAAATTGCAGATGAACAGAGGTAAAAATGTCATGCCACAACTGTAGATTTTACAGTGTTCAAACAGAATGTAATTTTTCTTATGGTAGAGAAGCAAAAATAAAAGTTTTATGCTTATTGTAAAAAAAAAAAAAAAAAGGCCATAAAAAGTTATTAAATGCACTTCCACACAAATACCATTTCATCTAAGACTCCCTTTCCCAAAAAGAAACTGAAATTAGTTTGATCCATAACTGGAAAGTGATACAATAGCATGTGTTTTCCTCAGTAAAAATTATAGGTGATCTCTGCAATTTCTTGTTAAGACTAGTCTCCCTGTACTATCCTTGTAATTTGTCATTTATACCCTGTCACTAACCTAGCTATCTGATAAAGATGAAGAAAAATTCCCTTTACACAGACAGACAATAGCTTCTCTTCACAGCCCTGGTCCTGCTTCACTGTTGGGGTGAGTGAAGGAGAATATCATCCTGGCGATGGAAATCAGGTCTGTAGCCACTCTGCAGAAGCCTTTCGACGAGGAGGTGGCTTCAGGAGCAAAAGACTTTGCCTGCCTCTGGTCACTTGGGCAAAGGGGAGCTGCTCCTGTTGCACCTTCCCGCTTCCTCCTGCAGCCTGCAAGCACACAGACTAACCCACAGCACTGCCTGAAGGCACTGAGATGGCACAGGGCAATACATGGGATGTTGTATACTGTCTATCCCGCAACCATGATGAGGTGGGGATAGAGAGAGGATGCAGCCTACTAACACTCAGTTCACTGACAAATGCATTCACTAACATGCTGTTGCTGACCTGTGGGCAGATAGGAATTAAGATGTGGCCTTATTCCTTATTTTCCGATCTGTAGCTATAAGGAAAAAAAAAAAAAAAAAAACAGAAAAAAGAAAAAACCAAACCACGTTTAGGAAAGGTAATTCTGTTCTTTCTCCTGGTGATGCTGAAAATAAAACATTTATTGCAAAGTAGACTTATGTCATATAGCTAAAAACTTATGGATTTTTTACAGCAAAAAGACATAGTGACCCTTCAACCTGCAAAAATAAAAGATAATTTGCTTTGTAGTCTCAATTATTAAGACCTACTTATAGCAAAGCCTTGAGACTCAGGAGTAAGGAACATGACTATGCTCTATATGGAACGTGCCCATACTGGATATGGGTGTAGCATCTACAGGGCCCTTCAGATGGTGTCCCTTCATGCACTGGAGTCAACCTAACATGAAGGCAAGCTGCTCTGAATGAAAATCTTCTCTTAAATTGCTTCAAAGTCTGGGTTAAAATGTAGATCGAAAATCCAGAGGGCATTATATAATCTCACTCAAGTTTGTTAATAAATGCTATATATTTCAATTTCTGCCTCCTTCCAGAAAAAAATATAGTCATTCTGCCATCACCCATTGTTCTCTAGGACTTTTACGTTATATTTATGGCAGATTGGAAAGGCTGAAAAATTAATCTGGCAACAGATTTTACTTTCATAAAAATAAAAAATGCATTCAAAACAAGTTAGGAAAATAGGAAATATGGGGTTTTCTAAATAATTCATTATTTTCTGACTTGAGGGGATTTGTGCTACTGCTGGGGGGTTTTGTACAGTGGTCAGACAGTAAACAAAATCCACGAAATATAAGTGATAAACTATGTAGCTGGCACTGGAATTGTGGTCTCCGATAAAAGGCGTGGACTAATAAAAAGATGAACTCTCATGAGATATTCAGAGAATCAGTTTTGCTTATTCCTTTTCTAGACATATATCAATGCAGACCTCTACTTCAGCTGTGTGAAAGGCAGAAAACAATTCCACTCTACTGCTTTTAAATCAGTAAGTGCCTTCTCATTTCACTTCTGGTGCCATCTTGTTTCCCTTGTGCTCTGCTTCTTTGAAGTATCTCTACTTTAGCCATCTGGCCAAACATCTTTTTTCTGGATAAAGAACCCATGTGAAAAAAAAAAAAAAAAAGCCCACTGATTTTAAACTGTGCAAATGAGGCATCCATCACTTTATTTTCTGTCTATTCTATATACGCTGACACAAAGTCAGCTCTTGTAGAATATAAGTTATTCATGAAGACAGTCTCATTTGCCCTAAACAATGCTCTGCTTTTAATTACATTGTCACAGAACAGCTGAACAACTCTCAGGAGTCCAATCCAAAATTCTGGAAAAAAAAAAAAAAAGGCTTGGCTCAGACAGGACTTCTGTTTGTTGTATTGAAATTATATATCTCTATATACAGATCTATATGTAGTTAAATATACAGATAATAGCTCAGGTAGTGGTGCCACTTCTTGGTTGGTGTTGCATGAAAGATGCAGCTGCCTCTATGTACTCCTTCCTGGAAAACAAACACAAAAATACAATACAGTCGATCAAAAAATCTCGCACACTTAGACCTTGCTCCTTCTCATGCACTTCAACCTCAAATCCCATTTACTTGAGACTTAATAAGCCCCACTGCTATAAAGGGTGCTCAAATCTTCTGCTTCTGCTTGTGTCAGTATTTTCTCCCAGCTCTTGATTTGAATATGTGAATGATGTACCTTAATGATACAATGATCCACCCTGGATCTACCTGTATAGCATGGCAGAGGTCTTTGCTCTGTGCTCCATAGTCCTGTTTCCTTAATAATGCAGACATGTTAGAGCTGTGATTTCCTTGGAAACTACACCAGAGAAAAGAGGGGTGAAGGCTGTAAATGAGTATCATGTCCTGCAGCTCACATCTGAATCAGTGAGCTCGGAATAGCTCCCGTTGGTACATGGGCTTGCTCTTTCCACAAGTTTCACAGTTATTTAGGATAGCAAGGAAAAACAAACAATAATTTCTTAGGTAAAGCTTTTTTTAACCCCTGTGAGACTGTGATACTGTTCAGGCTAATTAAGCCTGACAGTGAAAAATTGGTTCCTTGTAATTGAAGATATGTAAACTAGAAAAGATCTAACTTAAATGGCTTTCCTTTGCTGAAAGCTGTGACCTAAGTCTTACTAGAATACTTTGATAACAAGAAGCTTCCTTAAAACTCATTCAGAATGGTAATGTAGTGAATGGTAAATTAAAACAAATGGAAGACTGAGATGTTGGAATCTTAAAGTAAAACACCAATCAAAAGCCTTTCTAAAAAAGTATATTTTCTTCCCATAATTAAAAAGTCTATTTTCTTCCCATAAATCTATAATTCAAGACAAAAACCAGATTGACCAATTATTTACAAGTTTAATAACCAACATTGAAATTGCCCTTAGGTTTTGTTCCCGGTGCATCACCTCAGCTGTAGAATCAGCTCTGCAAAGCTGTTTTCTGGTTAGAACCTGACAGGATGAAATTAAGTTACTTTTAATTAATATGGTGCCTAGAAACTTCACACAAGGCCTGACATTTATTCCTAAAGAATTTCTGAGGTTTAAAAGTCTTATTTTTAAGTCATATTTTTAAACACATTGCTTCATAAACATGCATTATAATTTTTTTTAAATAGACTATAAAATAAAGATTTTGTTAGAGTGTAATTGTGCTCAACTTTGTCAATTAAATGTTTACATGAGTTTACAATTCAGTCCTCAGATTTAGCTGTCCAGTTCTTTCAGTCATTGTTGATATATAGAAAGAGAAATCGTATAATTCTAGTAATCTACTTTCAACCTCCAAATAGTATTTTCTAATTACTTAGGCCACTGACATTCAGATGCCTGAGATTACTTATTATACTACAGGTGGGGTTATTTACTTTTAAATCCAATTTTCAGCCCAAACCTCTTTAATTGTTCACTGGTTTCCAATCAAATAGTGTCAGATATTCTCACAACTAGCAGTTTCCTGCAGTTTGATTATCTCATGTGCTAGAAAAATAATTTCTTTAACTGAAAATTAAACTTTGTGTTTCGTATAAAGCTGTTACAATTACAAATAAGCAAAGACATGTTTTACTAATATCTATTCTACCTTTTCACATCCTATGCAAAACCAGCATGTAGCATTTGCCCAAGGGAAAACTTGGGAGGCATAGCTTAGCCTGATAAATTCTTGCCTCAGCACAGCCTTTCAGAACATACTTAACTCTGTGTTTAAAAAGAAGAACGTGACTGAAGGTTTGAAGGAATCAGAGACAAGAAGACTAGTGCTTATCATGGCAAAGTGATGAATAAGCATACTAAATTTACTCTGCAATAAATGGTAGCTTTCAAATCACAAAAGACATGTGAAAATCACCTTTGTGAAATGAAAGAAGAAAATATCTAAGTCCAGGTACTAAATAATAAATGCATCAGGGATTCAAATGACTCTGTTAATTAGTAACAGAGTCTGAAATTTTAATCTCTAGGTCACCCATTCAAATCCAGCTAAATTCAGTAATAAATGGTTATTGCTATTTAATGACAGCTTCCTGAACGAGCAAAAAGAGTGTGTTTAAAGGTAGCCTTAAAGGTAGCCCAAGGACAGAGGGAGTCCTTCAATTGTGAATCCGCTACTTCGAAAGAAAAGACACCCATGTTAATGCCAACTACAACACATCGCTATTTTTCCCCACAATAATGGGAAAACTACAACAATATTATATTTGAGTAAGCTGGGAAGGTTTTTTTCTTTGATTGCATTAAATTATCTCAGTTCTTCACAGTGATTCCCACGAACAATGGTTCTGTTTGCCTGCGTCACTGCACAGGAGAGGCTTTACATGGTTTTTATAAGAAAGATATTATTTTTGTGAGGGTAATATAACAAGCAGTGGCTCTAGGGGAAAGGAAGACATCCAAGGTGTCGGGGGGCTGACTCTATTCTTTCCTACATCAGTTTTAAAGAAGCTTACTTGCACAGGCTTTCAGTACCTAGCGTGAACATTTCAAAGCTCATGGACACTTCAAGACCAGACTATGGATACTCTATTACCTCCTCACAGGGTAAAAAAATCCTTGCAAAGGTGAAAGGCAAAGGATGGTCAGGACTATAGGATTCATCCCCAATAAGGGATAGATGCATATATCCTTGCAGGAAGAAATCACCTATCAGTACTACAGTCAAGAGCATTGATAATGAACTGCATCTCAGTGCATCTCATCACAGCTTTTGAAACAGTTCTGTGATGGGAACCTGACAGAGTGCAATTCAGTTATTTTTCATTAATGCAGTGACTGGAAATTGCATACAAGTCCTAATGTTTTACCCAGTGCTTGTGAGAGGATTGTAAGAGAGAAAAGCCTGTTTTCACTAATAGTTCATGCTTTATGAACAAGAATACAGAGCTACTAGCACATACTGCTGTCAGGCAAGAGTGATCTTTCTTTTGATATTGTATATGAGCTCATTCACTTGTCTGCTTCCACATCTGATTCAAAAAACAAAATCTCCAGGCTTTTCTACTCCTCTGGAAGAAACCACTGGTGCTTGTCTGCCACTCCTGGATGATTATCACAGGCATTACTCTATAAGCTCCAGGAGTTTTCTCTGTCGGTGATGGAGAGAGATCATTTCTTCCAGAAGAGATTCAGAACAAAAGTCCAAACCAGCTGTACTTTACCAAATCTGAAAGGGCTTATCTTTCTCCACTGACTACAGAGGATTCCATGGAAATGGCCCTTACTATGCTAAGGGTAGCCTTCCTGCAGAGTGGATCCTTTCCCATTACTTTAATCATCTTTGTTTACAAGCAGCCAGAAAATGAAAGAGAAAGCTTGACTACCTACAATTTGTCTTGCTTTGTAGGCTTTATTGGCAATGTTTATTAGTAACAAATTATCTAGACAAAATATTTTTTAACATATATTTACTGGACTCTTTAGTGTCCTGACCTCTTAAATCATAGGCAAAAAGAACAACAAACAACAAAAGAAAAGAAACATCAATTGATTTTAATGTTCATATTAAAAACTAGTAATATCACCTTAGGAGACAGATTCTTCTAAGACACCAAGATTCAGACCATTTCCAGAATCAAGGGGTCTACACCAATAGTTTATATTTCATCTACAAATAGCTAGAAGCTATTTCAGATCATGGAGTACTGTAGAATACTTTGTGAATTGACTGCATCCCACAATGAACAAAGTTTCACAGTATAGCCCTTTAGTATGTCTTAGACTAACAAGGAAAACAATTAGGGTGAGGTAAAAGAAAGAGGGGAGCAGTGTTCTTGACTACCCATAGCTGGGCACAAGGAAGAAGCTGGAGATTTAGTGGGATCACAGATCAGGACTTGGTTAAGAACCACTCAAAAAGGGTCAAGCATAAATTTTCCTCTTCTTGGTGTGTTTCTTCACTTATTGACATTATTTATTTCAGTCCTGTATTGCACTACATCCTGAAAATTCATCTTCATCAAGGCCCAAACAGAGCCAGACCCCTCTGACTCAGTACTGGAGATTGAGTGAAACTGAGACACATTTTATCAGTCTACAGAACACTACAGCCTGACCTCAAAATCTCTTTTGATGGCTACCACCAACCTGAGTATAATTGATTGCAGAATTAGAGTTATGGGTGTAAACATATGAGTTCTGCACTTAAAAAAAAGAAAAAAAAAGCAAGCATATTTCCTTGTTTATTCATTGAAGTTTTATGCCTTTTAATAATGTCCATGGCAGAGTTTTTCGTGATAAATTTTAATTATTAGATTTCTGCATAGTATAAGGTAACTTGCTTAAAATCCTTTATTCATTTTTTTCATTAAAAGCAAACAAACCCAAATGAAAATCAATTTTTGCAGTTTATTGCTTTATTGCTGCATATGTGGAAGGAGAAAGGAAGAAAGTGAGTAAAAAGGACACCTTACAAGGGTCCAGAACCCTACTTGGAAACAAGGCAATCTGGTGTACTTTGCTTACACTTACGTAAGGCTTGCATATTTAATCCTACAAAGGTGTTTTAAGAAAAAGCCTAAACTGAACCAGAGCTCATTGAAGTCTCTTTAGTGATACCTTGCTGAGCAAATAGTTCAGTCAGAGAACTATGTTCTTTCCTACTACTTTTGTTTTTTTCCTGTGGGAAAAGTTTAGGCAGGACATGCTGTCTCTGTCAGGTTTGTACAGATAGTGTGAGAGAGAAATTTTAGTACTAGCCAGTTGCAACCTTACAAGTCTTTCGCTAGTATCAGTCTAACCTACTGTAAGGGAAAAAACACTGGCAATGGAGTGGTAAACATTAGAAATATGACTGGGTTAGTAATAGCCCTTTAAGTTAAATTTATCTTTGTAATTGTTTAAAGATTTTTTTTTCTTTTTTTTGTATTTTTTAATTTTAAAGCTGGTTACTTCCCATATTCCCAAATGCTTAGACTCTTTGGTATCCCATCTAGTTCTCCATCTCAATGATGGGCAGCTCAGATTAAATATCCACAGCTAAAAAATTGAAGGAAAGCAAAGGATAAGGAGCACAAGACAGGCCTGACACAGGATGCAACTCAGCAACTTCTATTTATGGATCCACTTTCCATATCCACCCATCCTGTTTTGGGAAGGACAGTAGAGTAACTCATTTTAGGTTAATGAATTAACCTAAAGCAACCCATTCACATTTCCTAGTTCTTAATATTATGTCTGCTTTACTTAAGTATTTAGGCATTCATCTCAGTATTTAGTTCACTGCATTAACCATTCATGAACCACTTCACAGATGAGCATGGTAGCAACCCTGCTGCCCTGAGGGCTTAACCTCCAAGTCACATTTATAAACAGATTCAGCTGCAGGGAACAGCACTGTTCATATGCAGAATATGTTGATCAAGGTTTCAGAGGACATGGCTGACACTCCACTACACAGATTATTTCCACGTCACAGTAAGTAATCCAATTGACTAATATGGGATTAAATTAGGCAGTATCTAACAGCAGTAATGGTAGAGAAAGACCTCACTCATCATTTTGAAAGGCTTATACCTTATCTGTATTTCCCCTGGTCACTGTGCACCACCCTGGTCAACAATTATATGACTGCACATCAGAAAGGCTAAGAAATGCTGGTATGTAGAGGAGGTGAGGGATAGCTGCTTCTGGCTACTGCAAGCGACATTTATAAAGATACCTTGTCCTGGACAATAACTATGGGTTGTGGCTCTAACTGGCAATAAACAATGTCTCGTGACAATGTCTGATTTCCTGAAATGGTGTCTCAGGGACAGACATTTGTTCCCAGATGTCTGCTTTCTATTCCCTACTTTTCCTTCCACACATATGTAGTCCTAAGAATTGCTTTCTACCTTCAGCCTTCCAGCAATTTCTGTGCCTTATGGTCCATATCCTATGGACAAATCATCCATATTAGTGTTGCCAGTCTTGAATTATTCTGGGTGAGGCCTCTGGTTTCCCCTCATGGAAGAGAACTACTGGACAATGAGCCTTGCAGGATATGCCAACAGGGCCAGCTCCAGGCAGGGGGGAATGTCTTCTTCTCTACAGGCTACAAAATGATGGGAGGGTATCAGCTGGCTGGTCCTTCAGGACAACTGGATATAGGAGCACACTGCAGGCAAGTCTGTAGCCTGAAAGTCTGACACCAGCCCATGTTCCTAATCTCTCACTTTTGCTATGATGTGCTGATGGGCAATGGCTTAAATGAAGTTATTGCTTTTCTGTAAGACCATGGGATGGCTACACGTGGCACAAACATGTAAGCGATGGAGTGGATAGCCAGAGATGCAAAAAGACCTTGGTGGTAAAGGTGTAGTCCCTGAGATACTTTGTGGAGGCTTCTCTACAGCCCCAGTAGGACTGTTAATAGGACAGGACTGATGAGAGGACCAGTCAGAATGAGCCTTCCCCAGTGTAACAACTCTTTTGAAAGGCAGAGCAAAGCAGCACAGCACTGGCCAGAAAGTATTTTCTTAACTTTCTTTCCACTATATTCAGAGTTCTTTGCAATTTTTTCAAACATTCTGATACAAGTTTGGCAAATAGGGTGTTACCTTTTAGCAGTGTTGTATAAACAGCTTTACACTAACAGTCCACAAACATTTGACTACTAATTTTTCCAGGCACCTGAGTTCTGCATTATTAAATTGTTACTATGATCTGAAACAGAAGAGTAAACGTGAGGCAATACAAGACAGAAAATCTTTCCTGGAAGGGAGATGGTGAGGTTGTACTAAAAGACAGTATGACACCAACCCACTTCTGATAAAGATTTTTAAAGACAACCCCATCTGTTTTTTCAAAAGCAGTACATTCCAGCTCTTGCAGAAGGCATGGTATAGGTCATTCCAGCACAAACCATTAGAGGAACCCGACTTTTCCCTGCCTGCTAGGTAGGATAGATTTATCCTTTCTTCTACTCCAACTGGAGAGAAGAGTATGTTACTTACAGCTGCTTAAATGCTATGTAGTGAACTTTGTTTTCTATCAGGAAACACTCCTTACTGAAAAAGAAAAAAAAATCCTCATTTTAAAGATCTGTTCCAGAGCAGTTTGCAATTCAGTGTTTTCCTAGTATAGATCAAACAATAAACTGTATGCCCATGAAAAAGAAACTGCTTCGACGCTAAACTTTGGGGGGAAATGTTGGAAGAACAAGGTTGGAAGACCAAGGAAGAACAAACAAAACCTATACTTTATGGGTGATTCCAGGAGCATGACGACCTTACCCAGATGCCTCATTCTGTTCTGTTTGGAATTTGTCCTCTGTGTTCATGTACATATGTTAACAATTAACTTATTTTGCCGTCTCTCATCTGTTGATTCAAATACATAAGGGGAAAGACATGCCAAATTGTTTTCATTTGAGCAAAATAGCTCATGCCAATGATGAGATAAAAATAAGGAACAGACCATGAATATTTCTCAAATGTAGCCAGTTACTGGTTACCTTGAGAAAATACTAGGTATTACTACTTATAGTAGATATATTATCTAAATATATTGATGTTCAGCCACTGTTACAAACCCCAACTATTCACTTTCCACACCTGCAATTATTCTGTAGGTTTATTCAAGGCAAAGGTAGGTTCCCACCCTGCTGGCAGGGACATTAAAGAAACAGACTGTATAAAAGAGAACTATAGAATCATACAAAGAAGCATGAAACAATGAAAAGCTTAGAGAACCTTCTCCCACTTGTTCCTCAATTTGGAGATTTGGTTTACATATAAACTTTTACCCTTTTCTCCAGACAATGCATGAAGACCTTCATGCCACAGATACCAGTCCAAAAGGGACCGGTCTTCAGCATCTTCTTTGAGTTAGGAAGGTTTCCCTAAGAAACATTTGCTTCTAACTCAATAACTTTCCTTTCTCAGCCTTGGATATTTTCCTGAGTCTCATCTTAAGCAGAAATCTGCCTCCAGCTTCTTGCTGCTAATTCACTCATCATTCTTGAGTCTGGGATCTGATACTGCCTGGAGCTTCTGGGGGACATAAAGCACTCAGAGATGCCTTGAATTCAGGAAGCCACTACACACTAAAAGCTCAGAGTTACAGCAACGGATCAGAGCATCAGACGACACTGAAGCAATACAGCTGTCAATAAAGCAGAAGGCTCAGGGACAATTGGACATATGTGGAGGAGAAAGGAGACCTGTGTTTCAGGAAGACAGCCAAAAAAATGAAATGAACCAGAACTGGTCTAGAACAGATTGTCAGTGGTATACTACAAGTCCTTGGATTAGTAATTGAGCATTGAAAACTAGGAAGAATTTAATTTCTAAGGAAAATGGAGCAAAACTTTGCACCTGAAAACAACACTTAATCTAAGGATATCAAAACAAACTCTATACATTAGGTGTCACTGTGAAATAGGTTAGCTCTTATTTTACAGCTGAGGAAACTAAGGCTTACCATTATACAGACAAAAAATGGAAAAGCCATTTTTCCTATCTAGGCTTTCAGTAAGATCCTGGTTTAGCCAAACAGCAAGAGCAAAGGTCAGGTTAGCTCCAATTTTTTCTGCATCATTTAGCCCAAGCAGTAAATCACACAAGGGAGTTTCAGAAGGACAAAAGTTCAGATTTGAACTGAAGCTGAAACTCCTGGATTTCATTTAGACAAATAATTCACAACTGTGTAAGATCTGAGAAGACACGTGTGCACTGCGCATACACACACCAGCTGGCATTATGCAGCTGAGAGTCACTATTCTGGGAGTGATTTTACTGAAAAAAAGTTCACACAGCCCGTCAGGTAGTAGCTGGACGCATCTGACTCATTATCACTACGTGTCAAGGTGAATCAGAACACACATGGCAGAAAGAAAAATTAAAACTATTAACTCTCCATCACCAAAAGGCTTCTGTGGCTTGGGGTAAGAGAATCTGTCAAGGACTGATTAAACCGGCCACAACAATTATGAACAAAAGTCTGTGAAGAGGAAACATGTAGTGGTACTAATTAGAACCACTGGAAAAAGGTGCACCACTTTTTTCCACATGACAAAGTCCAGTAACAGTAGAATATTTTCAATAGAAAATTGAAAATAATTGAAAATCTCAATGGAAAATTCCCGTGAAGAAGAAACATGTGGTGGTCCTAATTAGAACCACTGGAAAAAGGTGCACCACTTTTTTCTAGATAACCAAGTCAGTAAACAGTGGAATATTTTCAATAGAAAAGATTAACTAAGAAAATAACTAAATACATAACCTGTGCTGCTTATAACCCCAAAGCGTTGTAAGAAAGGGAAAGCAGCTTTAAAATAGACTTGAAAATAAGGTTGGAGTAATGCCTCAGTCAATCAGGGTACAGTCAGTAAGCCACCCCTTTATTTGTTCTATTAAAACATGCTGTTGAGCAGAATTAACTCATCTAGTTAGGAAAACAGCCATTGGGAAGAGAGAGGCATAAGGACACCACTTTACCTATTACATGAGGGCAATTTACACAATCCACGTGGCATCACATGTCATTGGGGTGATAAAAGGTATAGAAAATTTTCAGTTTTGTTTTTCATAGCCAAGGAGCCATTAAATATGGAATTAAAATCTTGTACAAATCAAGTACTACTAATATAAAGAAATAAATTAATAATTCAGTGTCCTTTGTTTTTAAGATCACTTGATACTTTCAATCATCTACTATAATATTCTTTTCTTCCTTAGTAGGGTTATCAGGTTAGTAATCTCCACTATACCACTTTTCCTTGGGGCTATATACTAAACCAGCCAGCTCTGGTTTGCAAACAAAATGTCCAGTTATTCCCATCATCTGGCTGCCAAATACAGCTGTTAAATGGCTAAAACACCCAATGTCGATGGCCCTGTCTTGTTTTCTGCCAACACTCTCCCCTTTGGTTTAGAAAAATTATGCCACCTTGGAAAGGATCCTCTCACAAAATTTTGCCTCCTTGTCTTTATTTAATCTTGTCAGAATAAACTCTAAATTCATACCTGTAAATGCAGTATACCAACTTGATGACAGCTAAGTAACTGCTGCTGGGAGAAAGCGGTTTCTACATAGTGTTGGCACAAGATCTTTTAGTGCCATTGGAGATAATCAAGACTAAAGGAAAGAACAGTAGTAAGTTGTTTTCAGTCACTTGCAATCCACTCAGCTTCTACCCTTAAATATCTGCCATATCTGATGGCCATCTACCTTTGTGGGGATTATGAGTACAGAAATGGGAGACTGGAAGTAAAAGAGCAAACCAACCTCTGTGTAAGAGCTCTTTTCAATTCTGAGGGACAAGGGAAGAGAATACAGGTACCTGTCATGACTTTTGATAATCTCTTAAAGATTGAAGGTTCAAATGGAATTTCATGGTATCTCTCAAAACTTCATCTTTGATTGCTATGAGAATTATATGAGATGCCTATCTGAATCTTAAACGGTGAAATACCATAAATGCTAACTTCCACTTCTTAATTCAGTAGCTAAAATTCTCTTCAGGATGTGAGCGTTAATAAACTGTTCTGGAAAGAGGAACAAAGTCTTGTAGCTCTTTCTCTTTCCTTTGTTTTCCTGCCTCTCCCTTGCACACATAACACCATGGCCTTGTTTGCTTGCTCTGAGGGACTGCAGAGTCTATACAGAAGCAATAAAAAAAAAAAAAAAAAAAAAAGAAAAGAAAGGAGTAACTTAAGTGAGATACTCTCAAAGATGCCATGTGGGGTTGAGTACAATAGCTTCATGTCAGTACTGAACACAATCCTGCAAGTGATCAGAGTTCAAATTCTAGACTCAGGCTTCTTGCAATGTTGAGTAAAATACTTTTAATCTTTCATGTTTTTATAGAATGAGAGTCAAATATTTTTTTTTGCAGTTCATTGTCTGCACCTTCTGAAATCTTGGGGAAGAGAGAAAAGGCAGAGCTTTTCTGCTCTTTGCTGGATGCTTAGCTGGACACTTCCAGCAAAACCTCCCAATAAGCACTAAAAGCTGCATGCACTATGGAGCCTCCATTTTTAGAAATGAATAATCCCCTCCCCCAGGTGGGGATGGAAGGAATTATGAAGGATAATTCCAAAGATACTGGTAGAAAAGAGGCCTTTTGTAGCACTCATGGGCCATGCCAGGAAAGAGTTTAAGGAGTGGAGTAAGAAGGTCTGTGAGCTTCCACCTTCACATTCCTGGTACATTTCTACAGCATTTATACAGTTTAGATATTAGCCACATTCATCTCGTGTGTTTAACTAAAGGAAATGTTTGAGAAAGGCTGTCATAGAATTTTATTTTCTTTCTTCTGTTTTTCATCCTCACATAGGAGACCAACCTTCAACACACATCTCATCAGGAAGGGAATAAACTGGTGTCTCCCACTCTGGCTTCTTGGGGAGCAGAGTGTTTCCACATCAGGGCTGTTGAGCAACACTCCTTACAGAAAACTTTTCTTCTCTTTTTCTCTTCTTTGCCCTCAGTCCTACACTCCTCTCTGAGTCACAGCACTACTTCAAAAGGAAAAGTAGTGGGGAATGTACACATTCTCCAGGATATTACTGCAAGGCAAAAGAGGATAATTTGAATCCCCTGAACACAAAAATGTTTTGAACACAGATCTCCAACTTCCTGAGAAAGTGCTCTAACCACAGGGCTCCTAAATAAGTGGTCAACACTTCTCTCTTCTGAGCTCTTAAATAAAAGAATGAGGCAGTCCCTTATTCTCAAAGCACTGAAGATCAAGCAAAGTTTTTGCAGCTGTGAATCACACTTTCCTCACATACTGAACTCAGAATTGCAGCCAAGCACCAAATCCAGAGAGAGAGCATTTCATACACATCTGGTCCTCAAATGGCTGAAGCCTCCTTCCAAACAGCATGCTGGGTGTTATGAATCTAGCTTGTGAGTCCTAGAAACCCCAGGTCTATGTCACGCTACTTACTTATTCTATGAAGAGCTGGATATCTAACTTGGGTTTGTGAATCACATTCCCAAATGCAAGCCTGTTAAAAGTATCTCTGAAGAGCTGGGCAAAAGTATTGCATTTCTAAAGGAAGTTGTCAAGTAATTTTTTACAGTAGTCTTAACCAGAACATAACACTGAGAATCCTTTGAAAGGGAGTGGTGCTATTGCAAACTCATTATCCAAAAAGATGCATCAGTCAGTATCTCTGCTTCAGCTGAATGTGCCTAAAAATGGGACGTTAATACCCTCCTTATGTGTTACATGTACCTTTTAGACCATGAAGGCTAATTCCCTACCACTAGTCAAGACTGAGGCTAGAACCATGACAAATTAGGTATAGCCGATTAAAAAACAAAACAAACAAACAAACAAAAATGGAAAAGAAACTATTTTTTTTCCATGCCTTTCAGTCAATAGGCAGTAAATCTCCCCATCAGAACATTTATTATAGAAAAGAGCCTTATCCCTTGATTATGCAAATCTCCCTCTCACCAGCTCTCACATAGCAGTTTTACCTTTCTATAAATGCCTGACCTGTGCATGATTGCTGGAAAACGATTCCTGATCTTGCAGCTGAACCCACAGAAGAAGCATTTCCCTCCGTGAGAGAGGCACAGTCCAGTGTTTTGTTGGTATAACCAAACTGGATAGGACCCAGCCTTACCTAGCATAGCAAAACAACTGCCTGAAGACTTGTTTTTTTTCCCCTTTAGCTGATGTCATGCAGGAAGTAATGCAGCTCAATTAGAAAAAAAAAAACAAACAAAACAAAACACACACAAAAAATCCAACAAAAAAACCCCAAAAAACCCCCCAAAACACAAAAAAAACAACCCCAAAGTGTCAGCCAGCTCAATTTAACATGGTTTAACTTTACAGCTGCACTGCCTGTTGGACATAGCCAGTCGAAACTGAGCATGTACAATACATACCATCTGTATTTGAAGTATTTTTTTCCTGAGATAATCCCTGTATTTTCATGTCCATTTTCACGGAATATCTTGTAAAGTTCTGTATTGTGCCTAAAGTAAATTATTGACAAAAAACAAGGGACTTATATCGTAATGTTGAGTTGAGGCGGGCTTTTTTTCTTTCAGCCTCCATTGCCCTCATCTTGTGAACAGTTATGTACAACAGTAACTGTACATGCATCGATAGTCCCACTGAATAGTTCCCACATGACTTTGCTGGTAACTGTAACATTAGATGCTAACAACAGGAACACTCTGCATACAAAATTTAGGGTCCTGTTCAGAGGAGGAGTCACATCTTGGGGCCTAGATTATTGTCCTTGGAATGATCATCGCATCACAGAAGCTAGAGAATTAACAATTTCTGTCTTTGCAGTGAAAATATTGGTTGTTGCTTCCCTCATGCTCAGGAAATAAGTAGAATGTCCCAAACATAGTGACGAGGGTGGCAGGGAAACCCCTGGCGTGGATTCACATTTAACCTCTAGCACTTAGGATGGACACCAAAAGAAGGTGAGAGGCTGGCAAGTTCAGAGGGCTTCAGTTTAGGAGACATGAGAGCAGAACCCCAATGCGATGGTATTTTCAACTCTTGCATCCGTTCACGACGTGCTATAGAAATACGACAACCTAAGGAATTACTTCAGAATACTGAAGGAAGGCATTTCTTCCAGCAATAAATTCTGTCCCCAAATATTATCACATAAGTAGTGATGAGTTTTGAGGGCAATCTGTGAAAAATATTATACACCCACATACACAGTGATTGAAGCAGAATATGCTTGCTGAAGCTGAGAGTGGTATTTCACTCTTTAGGAAGCTTTTTCATTAGTCAACTGTCTTTCAATAGCTAAACTCCGTATTTGCTACCTTAAATGTTGCTTTAAAAAGGAAAAAAAAAAAAAAAAAAAGCAGTATAGATTCTTATCTCCTTTTCCAAGCAGGCTGAATTCTTCAATCCTAAACAGTTTTATCTTGGCACAGCTATCAGGCTACATTACACATTTCTGGGAAATGCGTGTCAAAATCAGAGTCCTTATTGTCCAGTTCAAGGAAGAGTTTCACATCTAAATGTGTGGAAATAAAACTCAGGAAAAAAAGGATTTAAAAGAAAAACCGAGTAAACTAAAGGAAATTACTGATTTTGCTGGATGCAAAATTGGGCCCCTGATCCTTCTGTTTCACGTATAATCTTGCAATGCTACAAAGCATTTGCTCGTATACTTATGGGAGTTTTGCAGGACTCAGTCCAACATTTCTATGTAACTGTCTTCTCTAAACGTGTTTTTAATTAATCTATTATATATTCTAACTTCTAAAGAATGGGATTTAGAAAAGCACTGGGCAGCAGCTTTACTTTATTCCTATTAAGTCAATGGTAAAACTCCCCTTAATTCCACTGGGAGCAGAGTTAGGCCCATGCCAAGCCCATTTTCAACATCACGTCTTTACAGCTTACACAACGCCTTCTCCCTGCCCCTTGTTTAAAGCACAGACTTCGCTTTTTTTTTTTTTTTCCTTGCAAAACCAAGTCCTGCAAATACACAAACCAACGCACCTCAGCATCGTAACTTCTGGGAACAACAAACCTCACTGTTTTCTTTCTGATTCTGCAGTTCAAGTTTGGGAGGAAACGTTTAAGTTTACGGTGCTGAACCACTGTGGAAGCCCAGGTAGGCTTCAAGTATTTTCCAAGAGTTAGAGATAAACCTCTGGCTGTTGGCTGGATTCCCTTTTCCAGTTAAAGCGACCCAGCATTTTCTTACGTTTCCCTGGTTCTCACATCCCCGCCGTTCACCGCGTTGCTCTGTACCACGAGCAAAATAATAAATCGGTGTCTTACTTTTTCCTGAAACTTTTCCTCTGGCGGGAGGCTCGGGGAGCTCGGCGCAGCACTTTGATCAGCTATCACACACATTTCTCCGTGCCGACACGTGTTGTGTTTTCGTGTGCACTAGTGCAGGGGAAAAGTCGAACTGTCACACCCAAGGGGACACACTCCCCTCTCTGCTTGCGAGAGTCGCACCTTTTACCCGCAGAAACACCAAATAACATCCAGCCAGAGCCCTGGTTTTGCTGCAGGGAGCGCGCAGCTCCCGGCGCGGCGGCCGGCGGGTTGTGCCCGGCCCGGCCCCGCTCCGCTCCGCTCCGCTCCGCTCCGCTCCGCCGCGTTAGCTGCCGCCCCTCGGAGTGCTCCCACCTGCGCGCACGTGTCCACGCGCGCGCGTGTGCCCGCGAGCGTGCCAGCACCCGCGCGCAGCGCCGCGGGGCCACGCGCGTGTCCGCGCGCCTGCCGCTGGGCGTTTAGGGGTGGATCGGGGCCACGGGGGGCGGGGGGCACGCGCGTGGGTGGACGCGCACGAGTGCGCACGTGGGTGCGCGTGTGCGCGCGTGCCGGCCCGACCCGGCGGCACGTGCCGGGGCCGCGCGCCGACCGCCGGCCCGCGGGGACGAAGCGGCCGCACCCGCTGCCCCGGCCGGGCCGGGAGCGCCGCGGCCCCCCGCCCCCCCTTCCCCCGGGTCTGGCCCCCGGCACCCGCGGGTCCCGCAGCGCGGAAGGGCGGCGGAGCGGCGGCTCCCCGCGCCCCGCCCCCGCCCCGCCCCCCCCGCCATTGGGCCGGCGGCGTCCCCGGCCCGCCCCGCCCCGCCCCCGGCTGCCCGGCAGTTCCGCGCGGGCGGAGCGGGGAGCGGCACCCGCGGCGGCGGCGGCCCGGCGGCATGGGCTGGAGCTGACAGCGCCCGCCCCGCACACGCCGAGCGCTGCCGGCGGGGAAGGGAAAAGTTGCCGCGTCCGCCCGGGGAAACTTTCTGCCGCCGTAGGCGGGGAGGAGGAGGAGGAGGAGGAGGAGGAGGAGGAGGAGGAGGCGGCGGCGGCGGAGCCGAGCCGTCCGGTGCGGTGCGGTCCCTGCGCGGCGGCGGGGCGCGCCGCGCTGCGCTGAGGCGGCGCGGGGGCCATGCCCGCCGCCAGCCTGCTGCCGCTCTTCGGTAGCGCGGCGGGGCCGGGGGCGCTGGGCGGCCCCGCGGGCGGCGGCGCGGGCGGCGGGGGCAGGAAGGCGGCGGGCCCCGGCGCGTTCCGGCTGACGGAGAAGTTCGTGCTGCTGCTGGTGTTCAGCGCATTCATCACCCTCTGCTTCGGGGCCATCTTCTTCCTGCCCGACTCCTCCAAGCTCCTCAGCGGCGTCTTCTTCCACTCGGCCGCCCTGCAGCCGCCGCCGCCGCCACCCGGCGGGCAGCCCCGCGCCCCGCCGCAGCCCGGGGGCGGCCCGGCGGCGGGGGCGGCGGCGGCGGCGGCCGCGGGCGGGGCGGGCAGCCTGGAGCGGATCCGCGCGGACCACGAGCGGGCTCTGCGGGAGGCCAAGGAGACGCTGCAGAAGCTGCCCGAGGAGATCCGCAGGGACATCCGCCAGGACAAGGAGAAACTTCTGCAGGACGCCCGCGGCAGGAAGGAGGCGGGCGCCCCGGGGCTGCCCCAGCGCCTCTTCCGCCAGCCCGTCGGCGCCGTGGGGCAGGAGCCCGCCGACCCCGCCGTCCGGCAGCGAAGGGCCAAAATCAAAGAGGTGGGTGGCGGCGGCCGGTCCCGCTCCCGGGGACGCGCCTCGGCACCCCCGCGCGGGGCAACAGGTCGCCGGCGGCGGGGGGAGGGGAAGCCCTGAACCCTCCTGCCGCCTCCTGCCTGCGGCCGGAGGGTTGGGCTGGAGGGGGCTTTCTGGACGGCCCTCGCTCGGCAGCCGCCGCGCAGGTCGGTGTCGTCGCCCGCAGTTGCACCCTCGCAGCCCGCCCCTGCGCGGCCGCGGAGCCAGCGCTGCCTGCGGACCCGGCGCTGCCGGCGTCAGGCGCCCTCCGTGCCGGCTGCGCGCCCCCGCGCCCCACCTCGCCCTCACCTCGACGGTACCGGCCTCCCTCGGCTGTTGCACCGGGGAGGAAGCGAAACCCGGCGAGCGCCGGCGGGCTGCGGGGAGCCTCGGGGGGAGCCGGGCGAGTACCGGGGGCAGTGGCGCCGGCGACGAAACGCGACGACACGCGGGAGCCCCATGGCGACACGCGGGTCCGCCCGTGGGGCACCCCGGGCTCGGCCGGCGGGCGAGCGTCCCCCGGGGCGGGGGAGCCGGCGGGGGACAGAGGCGGCGTTGCCCCGGGCCGCCCCGCGCTGGCCCCGCGGGGCCGTGTCCGAGCGCCAGGTGCGGCGGGTGTGGGGTCGCGATCTGTCTGGGAGTCGTGCGGTTCGCTGTCCCGTGACGCCGGCAGTCTGAGGAACGGAGGGTGTTCGGCAAAATACAGTCAGTTTGGGCTGTAGCGCCGAAGCATCAGCGCTGTATGTGTTTTGGCAAATTCCCCGAACTGTCTCGTTCGTTCGTGCTGCTTGGCTGGCTCAGGTACCGTTTTTCAAGTCCTTCCTTACAGAAACTCGCCAAACCGTGTGTAGGTAAGACTGTCGTGAGCAGAACGTGACAAGGTCCTCTGACAGAAGAAGAATTTCCTTGATAACGCAGTTAAACTTCCCGTCATTACTGGCCGGTTTCTTGATCGAACGGACGATTTCAGCTGCCTGCAGAGATAAGGCTTTATGAATTAATTAGTAGTCTATGTTTCCTGTTCTCCGGGATGGAAGCAAGCTAGGAGTGAGACTGTAACTGCGGAGTATTTCTGTGTTTGTGAAACATCGTGAGCCTTATTTGGACTGATTTATTGTGTGTTTGTACAGAGCGATCTGAAAAGTGAGCCCTGGCATCACACGGAGCACCGGCTAATAAGCTCTCGCAAATCTCAAGTTGTGTGCTGTACTCTGGAGTCCTTGCATCAGTTTAACTATTCTAGCAAATTGTGCGGCGGTCATAAGCAGTAAATACCAATGCAAAAGTATTTTAAAGGGAGAAGCTCTCAGTGCACAGTATAGACGCATCCTGAAGTGTGCAGAGACGATGTTACCTTCCCTTTTAGTCACACAGCCTCCCTGAGGCATGCGGAACAATTAGAAATACCAGCGAACTCTGTTTCCGGGTATCGTGAATTGCTCGGTAAAAGTACTCAGAAGTAATGAGGCTCCAGACCTGATATACACAACTCTGTAGTATAGAAGACTGCAACAAGTACATAAGCAGGAGGAAGAAAATAAAAAATATGCTTGTGCTGGTCCTGCTCTGTGCCAACTAGTCCAAGTTATCTTTTATTATACACGGATACACGTGTATGTGTGCATATCTGTGTGTATACCCCAGTATCTCTTCGATATTTCACAGAATCACAGAATTCTGTGAAATTTCTTCCTCCCTTTCTATTCCATCACTCTTCTTTCTCCCCTGTTTCTACACAGGAGTCACCAACAACACCCTCCAAAGCAGATTTTTGACTGTATAAGCACAGGAGATGACAGAGAGACTGCGCTTAGTTTCCAGATCTTTATTTTTCCTTCAAAAGTCAGTGTAACTCCTCAATACTGTGTGTTGTTTCTGGGAGTTTCCTTTTCTTCTGATTCAGTATGTGACCTTAACGTGTCGTTTACTTAACTGCTCTTGCATTTTTGCAGTACCTTCTCAACCGGTTTGGTTTTTCTTTTTTAAAGATTTTTTTTTTTTCCATGGACTGTAAAACAGTGTTTCCTATTCTGTGCTAACTTGCATTACATTGTTTCATGTCTTAGCCTTTATGTTGCTTTTCTCTTTTTTTTTTCCTCTACTTTTATGTTGATACTTTACTGTCAATCTGGAATTCTAATCGGCAGTCTTTTTAGAAATAGTTTTAAATTGTAATTTTTTCATGTATGAACTTTTGTACTACACTGTACGTGCACTGAAACTATAATTATCCCTTAAACTTCCTCTCCTTGTGCCTGTTGGTTGGATGCTGGAGGCACAAACATACAGAATCTTTCTGCTTTCATAGTCTTTTGAGCCCACAATTTGCGTCTGCATTGTATGATATATATCGTATACCTTGAATTCAAAATTTGAAACTAGTCCTGTGAATATTTTTGACAGAAGGAAGCAGGCTACTTTAAAGGAAAAGAATGCCAAAAAATAAGGTGGTTCTTCCCATCATTTCTGTCCTGAAAGAGGTCTGTCTTCTCAACGCACTGACATAAAGCTGAGAGGGAAGAGACCTTAAAGATGTTAATTTAGTGTTTTAAATCTTGTTGAAATACGTGATTAGAAGTCTAGCCAGTACAGTATGGTTTGCAATCACAAACCAATAAAATGCCATGACTTTATAGCATTTCTTAACAAAGTTTTGTTAGAGAAATTGCAACCATTTTTTCTATGGCATACTCTTTTGTATTTAAAAAAAAAAAAAAAGGTGAAACTTGAAAAAGGTGGGAATGTAAAGATTCTTGAACCTTTTTTAGTATTGAAACTAACACAGTATGACAACTAGAAAATTAAGTTGACAGAAGCAAGTAAAAGACTTGTGGAAACACGGAGAAGTTTCTGTCACTGTCTTCCACTCCATCAGAACAATACGGTTGCTCTCAAGGTCTGTGTGTTGTAACTGTCCCACCGTGTTACACCCACAGGGCCTGCCTGTGCACAGGTGTGCCCATACAAATAAGGGACAGATAAGGAACATGGGCCCAAGACCAGAGATACTAATGGGTCCTGCAATATTCCTTTGTTCGTCTTCTGATGCTGAGTTACAAACTTAAAAGAAAGAGGGTTGAAGTACTGCCAGCAGGGGGGTTTACCCAGTACTTCCTGTTGTAAAACCACTGTCAGTTGCTTGTGACTGCTGAATTTTTCACTGTCTGACCTAGTGTTGCTTGTTCTGAGCATCTTCCTCATGCTGGATTCTTAAGGAAAGCTTGAGCACAAAGGCTCAGCTGCTTTTGAGCATACCAGCACACTTGTATTTTGTTAGAACTTGAGTTCCTTGGGAAGTTCCACTGATGCTCTAGTGTCTCCAGGACTTGGGGTGGGGGCTGGGTACTTGGTGCATCTTATGGTGGTCTCTGTTTCAGTGTCCTGATAGGAGCCCCAGACTGTGAATGAGGAGGTTGTGGTTTGTATTCCTGCTCTTCCACTCACTGATGTGAGAGGTGACCCCTCTTTTGAGCAAGTACCTCCTGTGATATCTGTTCCATGTCTGTAAAAAAGGGGGAGCGGAAGGCAATGATGACTCTCTTCCACTCAGATGAGCTGAATGTCTTCCAGTCTTTGCTCTTGTCACTGTTGGCTGTGGCTGGACATCTTTATTTCTGATGTCCAGCAAGACTTGCATAGGCAGTTTGGAAAAGGTGGCAGCTTGAGATGAACAAAAGTGATTCTAGAAGACCATAGTAATAGTGGGGACAGTCTACGGAGGCAGGCGGTGCAGTGTTTCAATTAGGAAAATCTGACTTTGAATCTTTTCCAAGTCTCATTCCTCTCTCTTCAAAAAAAAAAAAAAAAAAAAAGGGGGGGGGGATCAAATTATTTAAGTGTTAAGAAAATAGCAAAACCTGAACTCCTTCTATTTCAGAGGAAAAAAATAGGAAACGATGAATGAGCTAGCTCTGGTACTAGAAGCAATATAATCACATTAGTGCAGTGCTCTGCCCAGGCTAATTAATCCTGCTGAACAGCAAGCTATTGGTGTTGGTGGAGCACCATACTAATGCAGCTGTGCCATTCTTGTACAAGGTGGCTAGCTTGGGAACTGTACACATTATTGTTTGGAGCTGTTTGGACATGTTTTCAAGATAAAAGCCTCTTTGGTAAACTGGAATTGATGACCAAAGAGCGTAATCACACAGTGTTCCAAATACTTGCACAGCTCTCAACTGTTGCAGTCATCTAGAAGTCCTAGAGTGGAGAATTTTAGTCTCTGATTCTACAGTCATTCCTTAGCACTAGTCCTTTGAGCTCAGCAGGGCAATGGTCTCAAGTCAGCAAAACAGACTCTACAGCTGAAGATTACGCTGTCTTTCTATAAAAACCTGAGTTGGTAGTGTGAATTCTGGAGCCTCCAGAATTAATTTTGTTGGTTTGTTTCCTATAGTGCCTTTTTATACAGTTTAGTTGGAAGACATTAGGTTCACCGAGAAGTCTCAGTAATGTTGCATGGAAGTTCAGAAGTATCTGGAGGAAAGAAAGCTTGTGAGTGTGGAAATGAAACACTAATCGGAGGTCTAATATGCACTTGACATAGCAGTAATTGGGTGTAATCAGAACTGTTAACAAGGAGGAGTGATGGTAAAATTATAGAAGGTGGCTCGCTGCTGAAGAAGGGTGGTCAGCCCCTTTTGCCTTCCTGCATTGCTCTTCTACTGCCAGGTATCCTGGTGCTGCTGCTCAGGGGAGCCCAGTGTCAGATTGGGGGTAGATTTAATTCCTTTTGGTGATTTTGATGAGACAAGGTGAGCTCACTCATACTTGTTACTGTCAAAAGAGGATGGGAAATCTCTTCTTATCACTTTTGACTGCCTTCTCCCACTGTCTTTTTTGCATTAATTCCACTGTAGCCCTCCATAAGATGCTTCAGCTTAGTAAGGCAGCAGAAAGCTGCCAGTGTAAAAAAGCTGGATAGTTTTCTGCCAAGTTGGTGAGTTGAAGGCCTTAATGTAAGGGTCGACTTTGTGGTAGTTTTGGCTGTGGTGAGGGAACAGTACTGTGTGGATGAAAGAGGAACAAAACCTATTTCAGTAGCCTTGTTTTAGGAGCTGGTGTCTGATCTTCTGGCCTAGCTTCTCCATTAAAATCTCTGCAATGTGACATTTGCAGAGCAAAGGTTCAATCTACTGTAATAACCTTCTGTAGCAGGCTGAAGTGCTGCGCTTCAGGAGACTGTTACCTCCCAACCCATTTTCTCAGAACAGAAAAGGGGAAAAGAAATAGTGCAGGAATTACTGAAGCCCCAGCTCCTGCAGACTGAAATTCAGAGTGCTTTTACTGGGAGGAAGGTTGGGGCGGGCCTTCATAGGATGGGGAGGGAAGGAGTTAAAATGCAGCTGTGGAAGTATTGAGTGGTTTGGATTTCAAGCTGGTACTTTCTTTAAGAACAAGATACAGAGAAAGCAAAGGAGTTGACATGTAACAGTAACCAATGCAGTGATTCCTGGCAACATGCTGATGAGCAATGCATTTCGAAAGAAATTCTCTCAAAGTACTTGCTGACCTTAATGCTGACATCCTGTAGCTGTCATTCAGTTTGTTGAAGGAGTTTAAAAAGAATCTCGGCTTCTTCCTCCCCCCAGGCTTTATTTGCCTACCTGTAAGCTTCAGTATTTTTGTATCTAGTAGTCCTTTTTGGGTTTTTTGCAGTGCCTTCCTTCCTGATAAATATTGTTTATTGTAGTTGGGGGTTTAAAATTTTATTTTAAAAAAGGCTTTATAAAAGACACTAAGGAGGTTAATTCATTGCCTAAATACAGGGAATCAAATATGGTGGGTAGGTAGGTACCTTATACCCCTAAGTTAAGGGCATCCTCATAGGGCTCAGACATTTTCCCTGGGTATGTTGGGAGATTTGTGCTCTTGTGAAGTGGCAGCTGAAGGTGACAGGGGTTATCTTACGGTATCTAAACCATCACGAAACAGCAAGTTAAATTGCTTCCTTAGGGATAATAGCACTACAGGATGCAGAGAATCCTCATCTGAGTCAGGAAGTGTATGATTCAGTGACTCTATTTAGCAACCTTTTGGTTCTGTCACTTGGCAGACCCTATGCAGAGCCAGTTCAACCCACCAACCAGACAGAAAGCTACCACTGATTTTGTTGGGTTTGTGGCCTCGTGGGGGGTAGGGAGACAAAATGGCTTAGTGGAGGTCTGAGCACAGTAGAAGCAGTGGACCCCCACTAAGCGAATGCATTGGAAAGGAGTGCGAAGTAGAGGAGAATGGGACTGAGGCATCCTTTTGTCCACAAAACATGAAATAAGGTATGCCTCTGCCAAATTCATGTTCTTTCTGCTGGGAGCCCTTAAGGTCTTTTTAGGGGAGGACTTTGTTTCATGTGAGTTGCTTCAGCTGACTTTTTTTGAGAACCTGGCAGCCTATTCTCAGTCAAATGACTTGAAGTTTCTGTCATGCAGGCAAGTGCCTGTCTAATTTGAACCCTGGTCATGAGATGGAGGGATGTCTCAGTGTGTGGCTGTGCACATATTTGACCAGAATAAGGTGCGTTCCCGTTGCTAGTTCATGTATTTTCAGCCTTACACCTGTGTTCTGTGAGTTAAGACGAATATTTAATTTTCTTGTGTTCAGTCTTGGTCTGTGTTCTCAACAGGTAAATTTACCAAAACTAACTGAATGTTCTATGTAACTGGATCCTCAGAATTGTGGGGAAAATGAAAAAGCTTTAAATGTTCAGTGGAAAACATCTGGCTTTCACAAAGAAACTAAGCACATGATTAATTTTTTAACTGAAAACCCACGTGCGCATTTTATGTAAAGGCAAAACGTAAATTCCAGACACACAGGACTTTTTTCATGAAAGCTAAATAAAGTGATGTAAAGATGTGAGGCAAAGCTTAAAATAGAATGTCTCCTGCGTTTTGGCAAAAGTCATATTCTCATGATGATTTTGTATTTAATGTTAGTATAGCAGCCTATGGCAGACATTTAATGTAAAGAAATAGAGTAAATCATAATGTTGGTGAGTACAGTTGCTTAAGGCAGTAGTTCTGTGCTGTGGGCAAATTGAAGCAGAAAAATTCCACCTGTTTATTAAAATCTGCTGTTAAGGCTGAAAAAATGTCTTATCTCATTCAGGGGGAAAATAAGAGTGGTAGACAGCCAGGCTTTGATAGCTTCTTTGAATGTTAATGAAAGCACAGGACAATGAAAAGGAAATCATGGACAGACAGGAGACAGCACTTCTTGTGGAAGGTAATTAAGGTTGTTACAGAAGCACTTGTATGACTGTTGGATGGACAGACCTTTTCTTAAAGCTGCCTGGAACATGCTGCTGTAAGAATTGTTGAGTATGTTAAATTTCTGTTTGGTTTTTAGGTGTAAATTTCTGCGGCTTTCATCTTAAATAGAATATCATAACAAGTAGTTACTTTATTTACAAATAATAAATTTGTCTTCCTAACATTTGGCAGAATAAGAGTAATACTGCAGGAAAGTGACTTTGATCCAGTGTTTGCTGCTGTCTAACAGTGCAGCACTTCTCTAGCACAAAACTGACACCTGAGATGGTACAGAGATGATGAAACACTGATTATGTGCTTTTTTGGTAACAAACTCCAGTATTCAGATGTGTGTCTGTAAAGTATGTTTTAGACACTCAGTTTTGAAGGATTTTGTGGTCTAGTTCTAAGTTTTTTTTCTAGATCTGTCACTTTACAAATGAAAATAATTGTGAGCCTATTAATTAAACAATATGGGCAATGTAACAGTTACTCAATATACTTGTTACTTCTTTTGAGTGAAAATCTCCTTTATCCACAAAATTTGCCCTTTTTTTTTATTTTTGTTTTTTGTTTGTTTGTTTGTTTTTTAAAGCATGTGATATAAAGAATACATGCACACTTCTAAGAAGCATCTCTGTCTTTGTTTTCTATGACTTTTTTATAATCGGGTCTGCAAGTCTGTCATGAAGGCATAATCTGTGAGTAATAAAGCGCATGCTTGCCCAAACTGGATTAAAAGAAAGCTTTTACAGAATTGTTGTTAAGCCACTGTTGTATTGCAGTGCTCAGCAGCCTTGCCTGCAGAGTCCAGAAGACTTTTCCATTGTGAGAAAGCAGATTAGTTTTCCAGGGATGAGAGGAGTCTAGTGACTTGCGTAAGATTGCACAGTGACAGGTTTAAGAGCAGAGCTTGATTACCTGGTTACCTGATTACCTGGTTGTTCCCCACTAAACCAGGGGCTGTGAGTGAAGGCTGTTTGCTGCTACCCACCCTGCAGGTCTCTAGCCTGGGCACGTTAGCTCAGTAGTGTTTTGGAGTCTGGTTCATAGCTGCACATGGGCACCTGTGGTTTGCCACCAAACTGCTGCTAATCACACTGTTTATTAGAGGGGGAGGCTAAACCTGAGACTCCCTGGTTCTATGTTCAAGTCACTAGCTGTAAGATTTTTAGCAGTACTTGAAATCAAAAGCTCTGGTCCAGTGATGTTTTGAGGGAAGGCAAACAGGACAGTAAAACTCCCCCGGTTTGCCTTTCTTGCATCTTGAAATCTTCAGTTTGAATTAAGCTGTAACAAGGATCATAGAATGGTTTGGGTTGGAAAGGACCTTAAAGATCATCCAGTTCCAACCCCCCTGCCATGGGCAGGGACACCTTCCACTAGCCCAGGCTGCTCAAAGCCCCGTTCAACCTGGCCTTGAACACTGCCAGGGAGGGGGCAGCCACAGCTTCTGTGGGCAACCTGTGCCAGTGTCTCACCACCCTCACAGGGAAGAATTTCTTCTTAACATCTAATCTACACTCTTTCAATTTAAAGCCTTTACTCCTTGACCTATCACTACACGCCCTTATAAAAAGTCCCTCCCCACCTTTCCTGTAGCCCCCTTTAAATACTGGAAGGCTGCTATAAAGTCTCCCTGGAGCCTTCTCTTCTACAGACTGAACAACCCCAACTCTCTCAGCCTGTCCTCATAAAGGAAGTGCTCCAGCCCCCTGATCATTTTTGTGGCCCTCTGGACCTGCTCAAGCAGGTTGATGCCCTTTTTATGTTGGGGGCCCCGGGGTTGAAGAAATGCTTGCGTGAAATAATATAACAACTTGCTATAACTCTGTGCAGTAAACTGATTGGATTTTATAGCTGGTGTTTATGAAGATACAGGTATTGCTCATTCTGATGCCTCTAATTTTAAAAGCTTTTCAAACAGATTGGATGAGCCCATAACCTGCTGTTACATTCTTATAACTGTTAAAGTTAAACATTCACAGCCCTTGTGGGAACACTGAGATATGTAGTCTCTTATGCAAAGGTAACACAAGTGTAAAATCTACATTTGTCCTCCCACTCCCTCTTGGAAACTATATGTACCTTGGCTTTTAAATTGTCTTAGGAAGAAAGCAATTGAATGGAAATCTGGCTTCTAAGAAACTTGGGCCCTTTTTTTTTTTTAATGTAAATCTCTAAGGTGAGAAAATACATGAAGATCGGAAGGGATGGTAGAGGATATTGAGCAAAGGACCAAACTGATGCTGTGCAATGAATGAGCTGATGACTATGGAACACCTGGCTGTTACAAGACTTCTTGCGTGTATCTGAAAAATTGTTTCAGAAAAATCAACTTTTCTCTCTGATGTTGGGCAGAAACAAAAGTTGCAATTCTAATGTAAAGCATGCAGCTTTGCACTTCTCATGTGAAGATACATACTGCTGGCATTTAGGTTAGAGGCAGTATTGTGAATTGTTTATATGAATAAAATAGAAAGGAAAGGTCTGATGCCTTTTTGTAGAATTTTACATCATCTAACTTGTGTAGGGGTGATCTTATTGCTTGGCAACATGAACCCTCATTTTCAATTATTTATTCAAAGTCAGTATGTGCTTTTAAAACATTGCAATAAAATTGTGTTAGATCAGTGTGGCTTGCTTCTTTAATTAGTATTCAGACCACTGTGAGGCTATTTTTTAAGTATCTGCATATTTTTATTTTGCTTAGTCCATTGCATAATAAACATCTCTGTGCCTTTTGAAATTTCTTTTGTTCAGGGACTGCTTTCTTCTAAGGAAATAGGAAGTAGCTTGTGTAAAAGAATGAAAGCAAAATGGGTTTTAGCTTGGTAAAGTGTAGTGCTTAAGGAGATAGTAATTTTACTATTCACTGATACACACACAGATGCAGATCCAGTCTTTAACTCCACTGTCAGTTTTCTCACTGCCTTTGAGCACTGACATCTGTTGGTGCACTAAATGGTGATACTAATCATAAAGCTTTGCCCATACTGCGTCTGTAGGGAAATCTGCTGCTTGTTACTGTGGTTATAGTTCTCCACCCATCTGTGATTTTGAGAATTGCACTTTAAATTCTGTGTTGTACCTATATAGTGATACTAGATTCTTTAAAGTTTAAAGAAGAGAAATAGATGTTAATCATTTGCAGTGATGGATTTCCACCCCCCACCCCATCATGCAGCAGAAAACCTAATTACCATTTAGAGAGTAGAAATTATACATATTACATATTTAAAAAGTCATAATACTTCAAAGCCACATGCTGCTTTTCTTTGTTCTGGTGAAATCATCTGAAGAATCACCATGGGAAAAACTATGCCATGTAAAGACAAACTGCGAGTTGGCAGATACTGTATCTTATTCTGTAAAGCTCTAGAGTAAGCATGGTACTGAACCTGAACTGACTCTTCATAGAAATGTGTGTGATCTTGTCAAGGGCTGAAGTGACATCACAGATCAAGAAGGGCATTTAAAGAAATGACCTTTCTGAAGAAAAGCCCATAACTCTCTTCATGCAGTTTCTTTTAAAAAAAGACTGTATTTATATGTTGAGACAGACATGTATCCATATCTCCGTATATGTTTTACATAAGAGCCAAATATATTGTACAGTTGGTAAATGATAAATTCTGTTGTCTGAACTACAACTGAAGATGTAGTTTGCTGGGGGCAAGCTGTAATCTGAATAAACACCTTGAAAAAAGTAAAAGGCGTAGTGAGGTTTTGGTTTTTTATTTTTACAAATAGTCATCTAAACTGAAAAGATAATTATACATATGCTTCAAGCAAAATCCAGAACATTAGGATGGAGCAAAGAAATCCTTGTATTTCAATAATATGTGCATAAGTTATTTTTTTTTATTATATGAATCTAAACCTTGCAGAAAGTAGATGCTCTGTGAGAAAGTTTTTCAGGCCTCACAGAAGCAGTTTTTATATGTGGCCTGATCATCTGAAAGCATTATGGAGACATGGTTGGTCTACATTTATGCACACTGTTTGTTCTTCCTCCCAACCTTCTGCTTACCATAGGATTTTGTTGTTGAGGAGAGAAATCAGACTCACCACTGGACCTCTGGAGGCCTGATCTCTTGTTTAGAACAGGACTGATTTCAGATGTAAATCAGGATGCTCAGAGTCTTGTGCACTCAAGTTTGGAAATTCTCTGTGGAGGGAGATTCTGCAGCCCCTTGGACAAACATATTCCAGTGTGAAAACCCTTATAGTAGGGGGGTTTAATTATTACTATATCTAGTTAGAATTTCTCTTGCAACAACTGGTGACCACCGGCTTTTCTCCTTTCGTTGTGCACCACTGAGAAGAGCTTGTTTACCTCTTCTCTGTGGGCGGCCACTAAGTGATTAGGAAGCCTTCTCTACTCTGAACAAACCCAGCTCTATCTCTCCTTGCATGTTATGTGTTTTGGTTTTTTTTTTTTTTTTTTTTTTATATCTCTAGTTGGTACAAGGGAGCTGAAAACCAAGAGCAGGGCTCCCATTTGAGGCATCAGGAATGTCGCATAGAAGGTGTTAATTGCTTCCCATCACTAGCAAGCCCTCTTGCTAACAAAGCCCACTATACAGTTAGCCTTCACTTCAAGGATGTCTTGCCCCAGGGTAGGCTTTGTTGCGAAGCTGTTTTCTAGCCTGTAAATTCTCATCATGTACTGTGGTGTGGCATTATTCCATGTTAGGTATAAGATTTTGGCATTTGCTTTTATTGGGCTTCACGACACTTGTCAGCTTGCTCTTCCACTCCTTCAGGTGGAAGCTGTACTCTCCAACTTGATTGTTGGTTTGGTGTTACCTTTGAAGTTGGTGAAGCTGTGTTCTGCTCTGTTGTGTAGATTAATCCCAGAGAAATGTCACTTGTAGCTAGTCACTAGTTAGATTTTGACCTGTTTACTGCTGTCTTGAGCTTGTCAGTCCAGCCACTTTTATCATCAACCTTGTTGACCAGCCATCTAGCCCATGCCTTTTTGGCTGCTGTAGTGCTAAGGGGGACTGCATCAAAAAGCATGCTAAAGTCAAGGTGTCTGCTGCTTTGTCCTAATCCACAGAGCCAGTGGCTTCATCATAATAAGTAACTGGGTTGGCTGAGCACATTTTGCCTTTGGGAAATTATGCTTGCAGTTTGCAAAGGTGTTTCTGTCCTTTACATTCCTGGAAATAGATTCAAGGAGGATTTGCTCCATTTTCTTTCCAGGGTTTGGAGTAGGAGTGAATGGCCTGTAGTTCTGTGGATTTTCCTTCATGCTTTTCTCCTCAGTTACCAGGGACCTCCTTTGATTACTATGGCCTTTCAAAGGTGATCTAGAAAGGCCTTTATATCACCCAATTCCCTCAGCACCATCAGAAGCATCTCATCTGGTCCCATGGACTTGTGTGTGTCTGTTTTGCTTAAGTGCTCTGTTCCTAGCTTGGTCTTCATTTACCTGACACCTTTGCCCAGGCTTTTGCCACTTAAGCCCTGTGAGTATGTGTGCCTTGGTGGTAAAGACCAAAACAAAAAAAAAAGTCATGGGGTGCTTGAGCCTTTTCCTGTCCTTTTCACTAGTTTTCTGAATCTGTTCAGCAGCAGGTCCCTGTTTTGTTTGCTCCTTTTGTTGCTGATCTACCTGAGAGGCCTCTCCTATCCTATGGCAGCTTCCAGCTGATCTTTGGCCTTCACTCCACTGGCCTGGGCAGTGATTCTGTCCCACCGTGGGGCAGCCCCTGCCCGTCCCCTTCCATGTGGGGCTTGGGCTCAGTCGGGCACTCCTCATGCAGCCACCACCCTGCTCTCCTGGCATGGGACAATGGAGATCACAAGGTCTCTTGGGCACCTTAGCTCTACAGGGAACTCTCCCAGTGAATCCTGTGGATCAGGTCCCTGAACAAACTGAACTTGTTCCTCTGAAGTCCAGGGCCTTTATTACTTGTCTTCCTCAGTTCCTTCAGGATCTTAAACTCTTCTGTCTAGCATTTAAATAGGCTTGGAGTTTAGACATTTCTCATTCATGCATTAAGTGTTTTGAAGAGTTTTTATTACGGGAGGTGGAGTGGTAGATGAAAATGGCCTGTAGCCTTTCCTGGCTAATTTGCTTCTGTGCTACCTCTCAGTTTCATTAGAGAAGTCCAGGAGGCAACTGCATGTTAGTTCAGCAGGTATTTTGGAATTTTTAAAATGAGAAAGTGTTTACTGGACAAACAGATATGGTTAATATAGGGAATTCACATTTGAATTTTTGAAATACAAGCTACTGATGGAAAACAAAACTCTTAGGTCCAGTTCTTGCCACTTCTGTGGATGTAAATGGGTTGGTTACTAGCATACTGACATGGGCTGGAAGACATAACATCAAAGAATCCATACATTGCAAGTATGAAACTAAAGACGTGAAAGCTAATATAGTGTTAGTTCAAAGTTGGTAAATTCAGAGTTTGTATTGTAACTGAAATGGATACCACTGAATTAGATTTAAAGCACAGTTCTATTTGATTTTTTTCTTAAGGGTCTAATCACTAGCTTACAAACTTGTGGTTTTTGATTAAATTTCCATCTGTTTGTTGTGACATTATGTGGTTTACAGCAGGCACAGTAAATATTTTTACAGTAAGGTTGTAGTATTGCACTATGCTACCGAGTCATGAGAGTCCACCTCTTCAGCATTTGATTTTCTGACACTTTTGACATCACAAAGAGATTTGGCTTTACAGAAGCTTGGTTTTGAAAATGAAGTCTTTCTTTACACAGGCTCATGCTCAGTGTCCAGACTCACTAGTGACTTCTAAAAGGGTAGGTTTCCAGCATTATAGAAATACATGAGCATCCCTTCAGCCTGACATGCCTGTTCTGATTTTGTGATGTGAGAAGCAAAACTCTTTCTAGCTTATAGCAGGGACTATATAACCTTCCTTTTGCCCCAGATTTATGTTTCTTTGTGATGGGAACAGTGGTCACCCATAGTTTTTATATTTGGCCCTTAAAGCAAAAGTGTAAAAAGGTAGCTGTAAAACCTACACGAGTACTTTTGGTGGGAACTGAGTCAGTTTGAGTAAAGGGCCTCCAGGTTTTGAAAAGGAATTTAAGCTTATTTTAACTTTAATTAAACATAAAAAAAAAAATTTCTACTGTGTCTGTGTATGGAGGTTTCATTTCATCAAGAAAGTAAGTTATTTTGAATATTGTTTAGCAATCCAAAATATGACCAGTGGCTGTGCCTCCACTGTTACATTTTTATCTGTGACTTGAAGTAAAAATTCAGCATTTCATTTTTCGATGTAAAGCACAACCTGTAGTCTAAGCTATTGAAGTTATACCACTTGATCTCTTGCATGTGAAAAAAAAACTTTAGATGAACGGTCTTCTGATTTGTATGTGCCGGGCATTGAAAAAACAGTCTTTTGTTAGGTGTAGTCTTGATTGTAAGGACCTAGAAGGACACAACTATTACGAAGTTATTTTAAACACATAATAGTGCACTGCAAGGTGTTACAAGTGTTCATTTCAGAGTGGCTTTATAATAGCTTCCTGGTGTGCTAATTACCCATTACTGTGTTCTGCGATAGGGGGGATTTTGTGGAGTTTTTTCTTGCCTTTTGTTTGAATGTAGTATTTGTGTGATGCCTATTTTATTCTTTATTTGACATGAAGGCTCTTTTCCACTTCAGATTCATGCCACTGTTTGAAAATTGTGTATGTTTTATTTTCTAGGAAAGGAACAAGACCAGTGGCTTATGCCAAAGACAAGACTCAAAACTAGCTTTAAATGTCCTCTGTGTTCATGTGAACACTGCAGTGTAAATAAATGGGGGCATGATCTACTACCTCAATGTCAAACACACCTAGTGTCTGTTTTACCAGCCCTACCTTATGTCCACATGGAGAAACATTTCCCTAAGAATTTTGTGGCTGGTTTTACTGCAGCTTCACCAATAAGGATTCTCTTGTACTCGGTACTTCATGTTGCTCTTAGTCCTGTGTTATGTGGGGAACTTCAGCAGGCTGTAAAACAAGCTGTGAATGTGCTATATAATCAGAAGAAAATAAGTTATTCATCATTTCTCTTGGATATTCTTGCTGTGCTATAATATCCAATTTCAAGTATGCCGTTTATAGGAAGCATCCTGGGTGGCATTATAGGTGTTGTAAGCAAAACAACTGGGAATTTGTTACATGTTAGATTTTCTACCACCACCATGCCCCCTCCAAAAGAACCCACTCAAATGTCAACTTCTGTCTTTTCCTTAAAATAGTTAAGGACTTGACTAAATTCCCCAAAGATGTTATATAGAAGGAGGAGAGAAACTGTGGGTTTTCTGACGGGATAAGGAACAATGGAAGTATGGAAAGGAAAACTTGCTTGTCTTTCACTTGAAAACTAAACTGGGAACATCACAAATGTGCCACATTTTACCAAAGAAACCAGCACATAAGAGTGTTTGGAGTGAAGTGGAGGAGGGTTTGTGTGTGTGTGTATGTGTATATATATAACTATGTATGTGTGTTAATGAAGAAAGACTAAAGAAAAAGCTCATACCTTAGTATGTGAAATTATTGCCAAAGTAAAGCCAAACTATAATTTTTACCATCTTTTCAAACTTGGTAAAGATAGGGTTGTAGCACACTTTTCTATCTGCATTTGCTCTTAATGTAATTAGCAGGAATGTTTCACAGCTATTCCGGCTTGTATATGAGACTGAAACCTGGGAAAGGCCTTCATTTTTGGCTAGTGAGTAGGGAGGAAGTGTTTGGCAGCTCAGATGGTGAAAGGTAAATCTTGAAACTTACTGTATTGCTGCATATGAAGGTGTACTAATGACTGTTGTATGAGGTCTGATTAAATGTTTTATTATTCATATATTTTACATTTTGCCCTTAGGACTGCTGGGGATAAATAATGTTTTTGATCTTCGGAAGGGCTACTACTATTTAAATATAGACCTCTTTGGATAAGAACAGTATTTGCTTGCAAGTCACAACATGTTTAAAAATAAATTTTATTCTCTATTTTATAGCTTACTGAAAATCCTAATCAGCAGTTCTCTATTTTTTTTATGTAAGGAATTTGATAACAATTAATTTGTACAGTTAATCTGTGTAGTTAGTCCCTCTCACTTTGGGACATTCCTCAGTTTCATTCATGCTCACCAGCTTTTATGATATGGTTAGTGTTACTGAAGTAGCTATAACCCCAGTAATACCGCTGGGTGGATTTAGAAATATTTTGGTTTTTTCCTGGTGGAATTTGTATTTCTTTTATCATCTATCCCTAAACCTACTTGATTCTGTTTCTGCAGACAAATGCTGAAAACATGTATTGTGAGGAAAAACAAATAATTTTTATGTCTTCATAACCTTTTAAGATTTATGCAGTCAATCACTTTCCCCAAATCAGCACAAACCCATGTTCCTTTAATTCTCCCTTGGGCTTTGGCAGTACACTTGAAAATCTAACCATCCATGGCTTTGCCAGGTCAAAGCTGGAGGCAAATTCACCAAAAAAAATAGTGGGGTTTTGGCACACACCTTGCCACTGAAAAATCCTCTTCCCTGAAGGCAGAGTGCATGTGCTCATGCTGATCATAGAAGAGATGTACATGCACTTGGTGCCAAGCCTTTTAGATTGCAAGGGCCAAATATTTCTGGAAATGAATGTGGCTTATGGAATATTTGTAGTTTTTCTTGAAGCTTTGGTCATATGATGAACACATATTCCTTTATTTGCTTTATAATGTGGGCAAAAGCCAAGCTAACTACAACTGTGGTTCGCTTTGATCTGTAAAAACCATGCCTTGCATGAACAAATTCATTACAGTAGTTTGCTCCCAGGAAGAGTAATGATGTGCACATATGGGATCACCAGCGGATCCCTCCAGCTGGAGAGAGGGATTAAACTCTCCCACTGTCTACCTCTTAAGGATAGTCATGACATGATGGCATGAAATTGGTTTTTCCCCATGCTTTCTTAAAGTATTTCCCTTCTTCAGTATCAAGAATGGAAACAGATAAGTATTGCGGCATTGCAGTGGGTGAGCGCTTCCTTTCTTTATGGCTGTATCTGTCAGTTTCAAACAAGGTAAATGCTATTCCACAGGGACTGCTGCTCTCCAGAAAGAAAGCAGTAAGCAATTTCTCTTAAAATCAATGAAAAAAACCCCAGACTGCAAATATTAAACAAGTTTTTCAGGGCATGTGTTTTGAAGGACTGTAATTTTTGAATTTGAGTTCATTTAATACTGTCAGGAAGCTTCAAATGCAGAGCTATTTCTGATGTGTTGCCTCTCTTGCAGACCCTTCTTTTTCCATTCTGCTTGCTCCCCCCTTGGGTTTAGTTTGCAGTCTGATTACAGCACTAGCTTGCACCAGCAGGCATTATTGACTTCTAGAAGCAGGTATGTACATTTGATGCTGACTTTAAAACTTCCTCAAAAAATGTAAAATACTTGCTCAGTATTTACTTGCTGTGGCATCTGGTTATTACTGCAAGTGGCAGTAGCATCATATATAAGGTAGGCATGGAGTCACCTAGAAGAACTGAAAGTCTGAGCTGCTGCACATTTTAATTACACCGATGTGTTTGTGGGACCAACAACAGGCCTACTCGCTGGCTATCAGTTGTTGGCCAGAGGCCCTGATACGAGACCAGCTCCAGTAGCACCACGCATCAGAGCAAAGCCTTCTCTCTCCTGTGCTGCACAGCCCAAAGGCTTTCCTGCCATGTCTCACTGCTCTTGGATGGGACGTGAAAAGCTCCAGGCTTCAGCACTTCAGCTGTGGGCTCTGACTGGTGTGACACTTTTGGAGAGATCTGCTTTGATTTACCTGGAGCAGTGGTTAGTGACCTATTTCAGAGTCAGCAGCAGATGAACACACTGCCTAGTAGCTTTCGACAAAGCTACTGTGCTTGTACATGTAAAAGGACTAGACTCAAAGCTGATTTCTACTCAAAGAAATGTCAGCCTTAAAACAATATAGGCTATTAATGGGTACAAGTAGAATACAAGGAAATGAGTCTTTTCTGTTCAGCAGGGTAAGGCAGTGATAGAGTTGGCTTGTTGTTTTTATGACTGACAGATGGGACAATAAGATTTCCCCTTCAGTATCCACATCAGGACTTCACTGCCTTCCTTATCTAGTGCAGGTAAATTTTCAACTCTCAGTTAACCATGGCAGCTAAAAGTTTGTAAATAGGCTTAACCTGGTGTGGTGGGTTGACCCTACCTGGATGCCAGGTGCCCACCAAAGCCGCTCTATCACTCCCCTCCTCAGCTGGACAGAGGAGAGAAAATACAACAAAAGGCTCATGGGTTGAGATAAGGACCGGGAACTCACTCATCAGTTACCATCATGGGCAAAACAGACTCGATTTGGGGAAATTAGTTGAATTTATTACCAGCCAAATTAGAGTAGGATAATGAGAAATAAAGCCAAATCTTAAAAACACCTTCCCCCCACTCATCCCTTCTTCCCAGGCTTAACTTTACCCCTGATTTCTCTACCTACTCTCTCCAAGCAGCACAAGGGGACGGGGAATGGGGGCTGTGGTTAGTTCATCACACCTTGTTTCCTCCTTCCTCCTCAGGAGGAGGACTCCTCACATTCTTCCCCTGCTCCAGTGTGGGGTCTCTCCCACGGCAGACAGTGCTCCACAAATTTCTCCAACATATTTCCTTCCCATGGGCTGCAGTTCTTCACAAACTGTGAAGACTCGACCACTGTGGGTCCCTCCCATAGAGTGCAGTCCCTCAGGAACACACTGCTCCAGCGTGGGCTCCTCTCTCCATGTGCCCACAGGCCCTGCCAGGAGCCTGCTCCAGCGTGGGCTTCCCACGGGGTCACAGGCTCCTCCGGGCACATCCACCTGCTCCAGCGTGGGGCCCTCCCCGGGCTGCAGGCGGAGATCTGCCCCACTGCCAACCCCCACGGGCTGCAGGGCACAGCTGCCTCACCATGGGCTGCACCACGGGCTGCATGGGAACCTCTGCTCTGCCTGGAGCACCTCCTGCCCCTCCTTCTGCACTGACACTGGTGGCTGCAGAGTTGTTTCTCTCTCATATTCTCACTCCTCTCTCTGGCTACAGTTGCACAGTTTTCTTTTTTCCCCTCTTAAATATGTTATCCCAAAGGTGCTACCACCATTGCTGATGGGCTCAGCCTTGGCCAGCAGCAGGTCTGTCTTGGAGCTGGCTGGCACTGGCTTCATAGGACATAGGAGGAGAAGCTTCTAGCAGCCTCTCACAGAAGCCACCCATGTAGCCCCGCCTCTACCAAAACCTTGCCATGCAAACCCAAGACTCCTGGCCTGGTTGTAACTACGTCTAAATCTTTTGGGGGACTAGGCATTACTGTTAAGAGCTGTTACTATGGCAGCAAAATCAGTGGTAGCACACTAGCATGGGGCACAGTGTTTCCAGGTACAGAGTTCTGTTGTAGATACAAAGTGCATCTTCCCATCCTTAGGTATGTTGCTTGCTTGTAACTTAATGAAAAGTTTCCACCTTTAGTGATAACTTTTACTTAATAGATCTCACAGAACTGAGTTGTTGGGGTTTTTTTTTAATGATTCTTTAGACTAGCAGCTTTTTATTTAAGTGACAAGCTAATCCTGTTAACTCTGAATCTCCTGGCCACGCAGCACCCTGTGTTTTGACTGCTATTTTAGAAGATAATTTACTTGTTAGAACAAGTTCCACTTCCCTGTTAGAGAGTAGCACCTTAATTGTATAGAGGAGTCAAATTTTGATTTTGACACACATTTACTAGCTCATAGACACACATGTACTAGCTCTCAGCTCATGTTTCAAATACACACAGCTTTGCTATTTCATGAAACTTGAGTGTATGAAAATGGTAGAAGTTAAAGTCAGTGGACTCTTGAATTAAGTCTCCTACTGTCTGTCCATAGTGGACTGTAGGTTGTTCAAGTTCTAAATTAATACCATACCTTTTAAAGAAAAACACTTTCTATAACTTCTCCAAAATGGTGTATATATCAATATGTCCCCCACAATACTGCATTGCTACAAATTAAGAGGTATTTTACAGTATTCTGAAGTAGGTCCTAACAACACACTCCAAATCAAGAAGGAATTGTTAAAATTAACTTGGATATGCCAGAACAGTGCTCTCCAGGTTGCCTTTGTAAGCCTTAAGAGTCGAAGTCCTGAAATATTCCATGTGCTTGGCAGACCTAAGTCACTGGATGCAGAGGGTGATGGGGCTTGCTTTTTGTGATTAACAGGAAATTACTAGAATACTTTGTGTACTACTGTAAAGAAGTGATGCCAAGACTTTCCAAAGTGTCCTGGTTTTAAAACAAAGAAACAAAAACATTACTATTATGGATCCAAGTCATGATGTGCAGATGAGCTCTCTGTGTGGTCAATCATCTCCTGTGCATGTGGAAAATATAATTCAGCATTTTGTGAAAGTGGGCAGACAAGACAGATTTGTGGATGTGTCAGGAGGGTGGAGGGTTTTTTCTGATGTTCATTACAGGATGGAAGCCTTGGAATGAGAAACCACCGTAGCTTTTCTGTGTTTGTCTCAAGCATAGCAGCAGGGGAGCACTTGAAAGAAATGAAATGTCTGTCAAATTCTTTGATGTCAGAGTGAAACATTTCACATTTTGGTGAAAATATAGTATTAGAATAATAACTGTTTCTTCCCCTTTCATTTTTGAAGAGAGATGTTACGAATGAGTAAGTTCTAGGAATGAAACATACTGCAGTTTTGAGAAGACTGTAAAAAGCTATGTAAATAGCTTGTATGTTCGACTTCTGTGCTCAGAAAGGGAGCTTTGTATGTTTCTGGAGAAATGTAATATCCTTGGAAGGACTGAAACCTCTGTTGTCCTAAACTCGTCTCTAAGGTGTGTTAGTTTAACATGCTAAATGTTATATTTGAATCCTTAAGAGTTAAAAGCTCCGGATTTCTGTAATTTGACTCTGAAATCAGTAAGCATATGGAGACAGTGAGATCATAGGCAGGTAACTTGCACACCAGTATGAATAGAAGGGTGCTGCTCATGAACATGGTGTAGAAACTGGATGCTATAATAACACGTGGCTCTTTTATGTAAGGTTTTTACAGATAGGTCTTATGAAGCATTTCAGAGAATATTGGAACTGCTTCCCCTTTTTAGAATGCATGAACGAAGGCAGGTTTAAAGCACTTTTGCTCCTTCTAATACACAAATAGTGTAGATTAAATAATTAGAAGGAAGCTGAATTACGCATCTCTGACAGTCAGTCTGATCTCCACTATAACAATCTTTCCAAAATACATAATAAAAACATACTTTGTTTCAAAATTTTAAGATTAAGTAGATTCAGTGTTTTCCAGGAAAGTAATGTAACTGGGAGAAAGAGGTAATAATATGACATAATTTTTTATAGTGTATTTAGTGGTGTTATTTAAGCCTATTCTGAGAAATATTCCTGTTCGTCAAATATAGGGCACATCAAATGAAACTACTAGGTGACAAAATCGTAACAAACCTGTTCTTTGCACATTATGTTGTAGAGCTGCAGAACCCTTTCTGCAGGATGTTGTCAATATCAAAAATTTACACAAGTTCAGAAAACAGTTGAGTAATTTCATGAAGGAAAACTCTACTAGGGATTATTCATCATACAGGCATCACATCTGGCTCTGAGAATCTGTGACTCTCAAGCTCTGAATACTGCTATTACTCATGGGGAGTATTTCTGTTTGCTTGTGCTGTTCCTAAACCTTTGTTAGGGATAGGAAGCTGTAGTAGATAAGCCTTTTAGACTCATCTAGGAGTTGTTTTTTGTGTTGGGGATCTGCCGAGAACTGGAATTGTTGTTGTCTGGCTTGTACTGAGAGAAACCTGTTTTTGAGACAGTAACAACATCCAAAAAAAAGGTCCTAAAGATAGATGCTGGAATTATTTCAGAACAGCACAAGCCGAATTCCCACCTGTTTTAAATAGAATTACATTAATATTATCCAAATTCTCAGCTGTAAACATGGGGAAAGGTCTGTTCCATCCTGTACATTGTTAGGATGTCAGGAGGTCACCTCCAGCTGTTCCCTTGCCAGCAGGAGGAAGAGTACCCAGGTTCTTCCTCACTGTGTAAGTTGGATGCAGATATGGCTGGAGCATCAACAGATCTATTGTCCTATTTCACTATGTGTTGATACTGTGCCCTCAAACACCGGATTTGTTTCCCCTTGTATTCTCTTCTCCCATTTTTCCCTTTCCAACTTCTTTCCATTTACCATTCTCATCACTTCCCAATCAAACATCTCAGCCCGGTTTTCCCTTCCCCTCTGGCCTCAATTCTATCGACTGGTAAATTCTGTTAAGATAGCATTCCCCTTCTGTTATCTGTAGTGCCTGCGGTCTTTCTCCTGTTGCTGTCTTGTTAGTGGTGCCACAGGACAGGGTGAGCCATCTGCATATACACTACTCCTCTGTTACCCGTAGCATCTCTCACCTGGTGGCGTTGTCATTTTGTTAGAGTCACCACAAGCCAGGGCGTGCCATTCACATGCTACCCTGACATACAAAGTCTTGTAATCTATAATTCTTTGTGTCTGTGCCCCAGAAGAGATTGCAGAATAATATAGTTTATATATACCTCAATGCTTATATACCTATAGCTGTCTCTGGGGATTTCCTTAAGTCTTTATATCAGGATAACCACAGCTGTTTGCATTGGAAATTAGGGGATGTGGTAGCTGGAAAAGGGTAGACTTGGAAAAGGGATCAAGCCCAGAGCTGGATAGGGAACACTTCTTGTGGAAAAAATTGAGATTTAGGGAAGAAATGTGAGACAAAAGAACAATTTATTTATTTTCCAAAAATGTTTTACCCAAAAATATATAATCTTGCGAATTTATGAAATTTGTTTATGGGCAGCCAGTAAACCAGAAATGAAAATTGGCAGGACCTGCCAAGCACACTGCTGGGGAAGCTCAGTCCCTGCCTGCCCTGCTCCTCACCCATCAGCCTGCCTGGAAGGGACTTGTCAAATTCAGCTTTCTATCCACAGCAAGTGAAGTTGATCTGCTTTTGGTTTTTTGTTTGGTTTTGGTGGGGCAAGGAGGAGCTGTTTTTTAAACATGGACAGCTGGATTTTTAACAGGTAACTGCTCCACCACCTTTACCAGACTTTGTAGCTCAGTGACTTGACAAAGGTATTATTTTTTGGAAATTATTATGATGATTTGGATGTTTTGTTTTCACTTTTGCCACACAATTGGGTTTATCTTTGAAGTGTTTCTTAGAAACAGCTGCAGCAAACTCACTAGATTATTTTGGATAGTTTAGGCTGAACAATTCAAAACAGTTTTGAGGGAGAGCAAAGATTCTGTCTCTTCTGTATTGTAGTTTTAACTACAATAAATACTTTGATTGCTCTCCTTTGGGGAACTTGAAATAAAGTGTAGAATCAACAGAGCTGATCTGGAAGACTTGTGTGGTTTTACATACCTGCCTGGGAAAAAAAGAAAAAAAGAAAAAAAAAAAAAAAAGATAATTAAAAGAAAGGAATAGCATGTGCTGCAAAACAAGTCCCATCCACGGTCTTTCCTTTCTCCAGGCTTGCAGGTCTGTTAACGCTACAGCTGGCTTCCCCTTTCCTGCTTAGGAAGGGATATAAATGTCAGATGGTTGTTTGACTGCATTGCATTATGGAGGAGCAGCCCATCTTCTTTATTTTTTTGTGATACCTTATGTATTTATGTGAGGCACATGTGAGATGCTGAGAAACTGGTATGTTTAGATGGCAGTGCAAAGCTAAAATTTTAGCCCATTGTGGGAATAAGTCTCTAGTGGGTGGGTGGGGTGGAAAGTGTTTCCTCCTAATAACAGTATGCTGCATGAAAGTCACTGTGCCATTAGCTGTGTTACAGATAGAGTAAACTGGAATTATGCTCCATTTGTGCTGTGAAAGCTATAAGGCATTTGAAGCACTTTTTGTTAACAGCTTAGGAAGTGCAGTATGAAATTTGGGCCACTATGACCATCTGCTCTCTCAAATCCTTCAGTATCCCATTAAGTTGTCACTGTCTGTGTCTTCTGGCAATGATTCCTGAGTGTTTACCTTTTCAGTAACATACCTAATGTTTGTGTGTTTCATTTTCTCCTTTTTTCTTTTACAAAGATATTCAGGAGGAGCCTTTACTTTCTGTATGCCTTTACTTTCACCGCATTCTCTTTTTGTCCGTTTACAAATAAGTAGAGATAATTTTTCATCCTTTCCATTGAGGAAAATATCTCTGTGTCTCTCAGTTGAATTCTTTCTATTTCTTCTGTGTCCTCTACAGCTAGAAGGTGATTCGAACAGACCACTAGTATTCATCTTGGCTGTTTTAATTGCATATCAGTTTTATGGTTTTCCATTAATTTCCTTGTACAACTGAGCATCTGATTTCTTCTGCCTGTCATGAAAGCGTGAGCACAGACATTTTCCATAAGCCCGTGACAGCTCTTCTCAAATCCACGTAGAGCTGATGAAATATTAACAGTGCTATAATTTGTTATCTCATTTATAAAGGCTTCTTGCTGAGGAACATTTGTATGTAAAAGAAAAATATTGTGCAAAACATTAATATGCTCTGTATAGCACTGGAAGAGATGCTACCTAAGGGTTAAATTACTTCCAGTACATAAAAGCAGATTTGTAAAGAATTTTAAAGTTGTTTTTAAATCGTATCACAAAAAGATTCACTGCATATGCATATACACATACACTTTCCAGTATAAAGGTGTCATTTCCAAGCTGTCATCCTTAACTCCAGCTAGTATGAAGGAAATTATAGATATCAATAGGTACATTTCATCTGCTGGGCATGAGGGCAAGTGTTTTACTACTTTTTTAGGTGTGTTTATGTGAACTGGAAAGCTAACTTACAGATCTGGTCACTGTTCTCTAACATGTATGCTATGGTAGTGGAATTAAGCAAAAGGCGTAAAGTTTGTGTGTGACGTATTTTGGGAACTTCACCAGCACTGGTTGTGTCAGGATCCACAGGCCAGGTAATCACATAAATGTTTCAGGAGGAAAACAAATGCCACACAAAGAATGTTAATGTTTAGGTTTACAATATCAATTTTGAATGCTATGATAAAGCTGCTAGAGAAAAGTAACTGATACGTGGTTTCTGTTTTGGTGGTTCTTTCACTGTTTGTACAGAGAAATGTGACTAATTTACAATAACAAATTTTCACCTTGGAAAATTTGATACAATACAGTCCATATTTCCTGGAGATAGTTTGAGGGCTGCAGAAATAAACCTTTTTTAATTCAAATGCAGCCCTGGGTAAGCTTTTTGATCAGTCTTGACCAAGATAAGTAGATGTAAATGTGAAATGGGCAGAAATTATGAATTTGTACATGACACTGGATCTTCATCATGCTTTGCCAGGGTCTGATTATCTTAATTGTTCTTGAATCTTTCTGTACTAAGGCAGTATGTAGATAGCTCTTAACTTCCTGTCAGAAATGAGCTGGCAGTGTTTTGCATAGCTGAAGTAGTTTATTCAATATGGAAAATACCTTGAAATATTTCTGAAGGCTGGCAAAAACCTTTAACAACTCATAATTCTTATCTGGAATATTTTATACAGCCACAATCTTGGGCTGGAATTTGAGCTGTGTCCTTGTTGTTAATGGAAAGAAGCAGGTCAGTTTACTTGCTTTGTAAAATTAGGTAAATATGTGCAATCCATACTGAATTTAATGGGAATTGCAGGATAACTTGGTCAGGAGGTCTGAGGAGGACCCTGGCCCAGCTCTGCCGCAGCAGGCTCAGCGCAGAAGTCACAGAGGGGCTGCTCAGGGCTGTGTCCCCTCGGGGCTGGAAACCCCCCCAAGCCTCCCTGGGCAGCCTCTGCCTCTGCCCCCCTGGCCCCAGGGGAAAGAAAGCCTTTTCCTCAGGTCCCATGTGAACCCCTCTCTCTTGCTTGGTCCAGCCGATGCCCCTTGTCTCTCTGGCTCCCTCTTCTCCACCACTGCCCTGCAGGTACCCGGGGCTGCTGTCAGCCCACCCCGGAGACATCTGCCCCCAGGCTGAGCCAGCCCCATCCCTCAGCCTCTCCTTGCAGGGCAACTGCTCCAGACATGACCAGCTTGACACCCCACCCCCCCCACCCCACCCCCCGAGACTTACACCAGTTTATCGATACCTTTCCTGTACTGGGAGGCCCAGAACTGGAGGCAGGGTCTAGATGTGGCCTTCTGAGTGCTGAGAACAGGGGCATAATCTGGTCCCTTGAAGGATGGGCTGTGGTCCTGTTCCCCAGGCACTGCTGGCACATGCACAGCTACCTGTGCACCAGAGTCCCAGCACCTTCCTTGCAGAGATGCTCCCCAGCTCAGCCATCCCCAGCCTGTACCATCATGAGGGGTTATGGACTTTGCATTTGTCTCTGCTGAATTTTTGTTATGTTCCCATTGGCCTGTTCCTCCAGCCTGTCTTGGCCTCTGTGAATGGCAGCCCTGACTCCCAGATGGGATTTCCCTTCCCCACCCAAGTTGGTGTCACTTGCAAACTTGATAAGGGTGTACCGTGTCACATCCTCCAGGTCACTGATAAAGATGTTCAAAGGGGGGGAAAAAAAAAGAAGTCATAAATTAGTATAATCTTGACTTCTGTGTAACTGGTTTTCAGCTGTGGGGAAACAGTCCAATCCTTTTGCTCTAATTTCAGGCTATTAGGCTGAAGATGCTACTCTGAGGGTAGTGGTAATGATGCAGATTTAGCCCTTGATCCATGCAGCAACTGCCTATCAGATTAATCTATGTAAATACTTTTCGGTGAACAGGCTCTTTGACTTCTGTAAGTGCAGTTTCACCATGGCCACAATAATGAGCTTTAGCAATGGAGTACTTCAGCTTCTTTAACTGGATGCTGGAGGAAGGAGAGGGGAGTGAAAAGGAAGAACTCATTTGGGGCAGGGGAAGAGGAGAAAAATACAGCTGACAGTGGCACATGGGTAAGGAGTTGTTCTGGTCTGGTCTGGCCTCTTGTCAAAAGCTGATGGCCTGAGGGTGGGAAAAGTATTTATTGCCAGTACCCAGTATTTTGGAAAGCTCAAAGTGCCTTGTGCTTTGCAAATTCAGTGACAACACCTAGCTTAGTAAGCTTCTCATTAACTGATATCTAACAGCTTTTATAACTGCTTTGTGTTTTTACTTACTGTTATTAGCTCCTTGACTAGGTTGATGATAGTCCCAAACCTACTAATAATGCATGGCTTGCTGTTTAATTTTTTTCTTTAAGCAAAAAGCTATGAAAAAATGTTTACAAATACTTGCTTCAAAAGAATGCAATTAAATAAAATAAAATACAATAAAAGAAAAATTGCACTTAGAAAATACATCTGAAATTTTGCCTTTCAGTGCCAGTCAGGCATTCTTATCACAACTAAAGCTTCTTACCAGTAAGGATACTCTCTCATCTGTCCCCATTTCTGACATGTGCCGTGGTAGAGAAGCAGGATTGTGGGATGAATGTTGACTCATTCTGCAAGGGGAAGAAACTTCTGGTGGGTTGTTGTTGTTGTTTTGGTGATTGTTCCTGTTTGGTTTTTTGTTTTGAAAGACATATTGGATAGGCTTGAATACACCGACACTTTCCATATAATGGGATGGCCAAAAGTTTGTTACTTACTGGCTTCAGCAGCAGAGTAAAACTTACAAGTATGCGAGGGAGATTGCAAGTTCAAAATATGTCAGAGAAAAATAAACAGGTTCTCTAAATCCACTTTACTTCGTTTTTGTGGATTTTAATCGTGCTCTGAAACAGCAGCTTGAATCACCTTGATGTTAATTGCTTCATCTGGATGTGTTGCACTGCATAGCACTGTGCTTATTTTTTGTTTGCATTACCCCTGCTGAGATTGGGAACTTCAGTAGCAGCACAGCTATGTGCCAGGTACCTAACGAACAAGTAGGAGATACAGTCTGTGCAATGAATAATTTATAATCTAATTAGAAGCAAACCTTATCAAGTAACTTTTTAAAGAACGTTAGGAAAAAATAGAGAACAAAAGTATGATTGTATCATGCAGTTGCCACAGCCTAGCTGTTCACACCATTCAGCTTGGGAGATCTTGAAAACTGTAGCAAGACATAAGCAGACTGGGAAAAAAACCCCCTGCACTGAGTGGGATGAATATGTATACCACTGTTCTTCACAGGAGTAGTATTTCCACAGATTGCTTTCTTTTTTCTTTCCCTTTTATGACATTAGTCAAATTATGCATAAACTTCAGAGGCTGCTACTAATTCTGTGTAAGATCAAAGAAATACATTATTTTTTTGTACAATTCTGCAATGCTATTCTGTTTTAAGAGAAAATACTTCGTCTTTCTTTCTGGTTATTGTCAGTAATGAACAATGACTTGAGTTCTTGCACATTACCTTACGATGTTATATGTTTATCTTTTAATGGATAGTTCCTATCACAAAACATCTCTGTGATTTGGTTCTTTAAAAATTAGCCATCAGTAACTCTCCTTAGAAAAGTAACATTGGACAATCACTGTTCTGTCCATCACAGAGGTTAAACAAAAAAAATTATTCAAACTGTTGAAATAATAACTTGTCTGAAGAAACATCATCTACCTCTTCCACCAGTAATAAGGAAACAATTTTTCAGTCTATCTGATAAAGAGTCCATCTGACTTTTGTTAAGTGTCTAAAGAGGACTTACCTTTGGGGAAATACTGTGGTCTTGAGTGAGAAGCTGTAGGCTTCAGGTTTTTTTCTGAAATGTACATCTTGGTAACAGTTGCTAAATTGTAAGATAGGGGCTGTGTGGCTTATTCTTCAGACTCCTCTTTTGTTTGTGACTGGATGACCTGGACAGTTCATTTAAGATTTCCATCTTGTGTATGTATACAGATGTAAATGGCAACAGAAAAGAGATAAAAAAATAATCTTCAACATTAATGTAATCTATGCTCAATTTCATAATGCTACACTTCAATACTCTATTTTAATTTCTTTTTCCACTGGTGTAGTTACTGAGAATGTGTCGTTGGTTCCCCCACTAGTCTGAGAGCTGGAGGCCAAAGCAGTTTGACGTCATCTTAATTCATGTTTCCAAGGTAGATGTTTTCAGGAAAAGCTCTTAAAATGCCTACAGAACATACTCAAATCCTGGCTTACCTAGGGGGAGAAACAAACAAAAATATCATCCAAACCCCTCAATTTTAAAAAGAAATAGTGATTTCTTGCATATCTATTCTGCTTTCTATATATTGGGTGAAATACAGCTGAAGTTGAGCAAATGAGTCTAAAACTGAGTTAAAAGTGACCTATTTTGGCTTGTTCTATGTAGGATGAATGCTGTTATATTAGGTTTGGGTAATTATATGGGCAAGATTTTTGAATTAAACTGTTTTTATTTTCCCTGCAATTGATATTTTTACTTGGCTGAAATTAGCCAGACCTTTGTCTTCAGGAAGTGCAAAGACAAGGCTCTTTGTGGGAAGAGTTGTATGTTGTTCTTGCCTTCCTAGTTTTTTGTTTAGTCAGGGAAAAACTAGGATCAGCTAGGATGCTTCTGTGCTGCACCAAATAGTTTGTTTGTCTTATATCTGTTTCGTTGGGATGGGCAGGTAAGAAGGAGGCTGTAGATAGCAGCTTGTACTGAATGGTGTTAGTATTTGGAGTGTGGAGGTGAACTCTGGTCCTTTCAAGTTTCTTGCCTAATCACCCCGTGACTTCTAAAAAATGAACTGTGCAGTAGTTAAAGCACTATGGGCCAAGCTCTCAGAAACTCACTGTAAGACATCCTGGTATCTCCGGTTTTTCAGTAAATTCATCATTTTAGAAGTACTGTACTATTCAGCGAAGAGAGGTATGCCTGACAAATGAGTACAGTGTAGCTTATCATCATGGAGTGGTTTGTTGTGTGTTACAGTCATTTTCAAATTAACTCTTTTTTTTGGTGCAGACATATCAAAGCATCAGGTTTGCTGTTTTTACTAATTATTTATTATACAAAATAGTCTCATTTTCCTGTGTGCTTGTGCATTAAACATGCAGTAATAAGTGTAGAAAATACGTTACCTGCAAATTTCCTGTTCTCTTTAGTTCCCTTTTAATTAGAATTCTTGTTACAGAATTAATAGGATAATTTATTCCTTTTAAAACGTGTAACAGAATGAAGCACTGTGCAACGTCTGTCCCCGGTTAACAAATGATGCCCAGAACAGCATATGATGAATATTAGTTGGATAGTTTAATACACTACTAAAGAGACTTACAAGCTACTGTGAGGAGTAGAAAATATAAGAATAGAAGCTTATCTGTAACTTAACGTAACCCATGTGGGAATAATACTTAGCATTTCTGTCAGGCTTTCCATTTGAGGATTTTTGAAGTGCTTTGCAATACAAATGATGAATTAATCCTCAGAATAGTCCTTAATGTTTTTATTTTCCCTCTTAGTTCCTTTTTTATATGCAGATATTAGATTTTTTATTTTAATTTGTTTTGCAGGCAAGAAATGAATTATCTGTAGGATCCTGAAATGCTGAGGAGTAGTGGGAGTTTGCTCACATATCCCTTTAATACAGAGTATTAAATAGAGAGCTCTGTAAAATATTTCATGATATGATGTGCATGTTTAATATTAATGGAGAGTCCTGTAGATGTTTGGCTACCTTAGCTCTACTGTCATTTTAAGAGTTGTAGGTATTTCCCCCACTCGGTGTGCAGCAACGCCCTGCCCTCAGCTGTGGGAATCCTTGCTACTGGCCCATTAACTAATACAGAAGTCTCCTTTGGGGGTTTACTTGGCTAAGTGGAAGACCTGCCAGGAAGCATTCACAGGAACTCCTCCAGCGTGCACGGGCTTCGGAGCATGGTTGTCATCCACCTGCTAAATTAGAAACAGTGACACTTTGGCAGTGACTGTTAAACAAACATTGACAGTGTGTAGCTTGCTTTTAACTCGGGATGATGCCATTAGGAAATAAGGTTATAAACACCAGAAGTCTGTCGAGCTCCTGATTTGCAATAATCTTCCTGCTGACAGATAAGAAGTGGAGAGAGATAAATATATATATATATATATATATATGAAGGTTCATAGTGAAAGGATTTATTTTATGTGTCCTGAAGGAGAAAAACAGATTTCTGTTGCCAGTAGAGAAAAGGAGTATGTTGTCATTTGTATCTTTTTCTGTCAGATTCAATGGAAAAAAAGTAAAGAGTATTCGATGTGATGAACCTTCTTTGGATATTTGAGAATTTTTTCATTCAGCTTTGTTTCTGGAATAAGAAATAGTAACTGAAATGAAGAGTTTAGAATAAAATTCTGTTGACTATAATTGCTAATGTTTAATTTGAAATCAAACTCTAGACACAATTATACCTACCAAAAACCTGATCTGAATATAAACCAGTTTTATCTAGTTTTCTAGTGAGTCTTGGTCTTCAGTCAAGAAGTTAATTTTGAGTTTTTGTTTTATGAAAAGTTGCTTTAAACTAATGTTATCAACAGTCTAGCATAACAGTAGACAGTGTGTAACTGAAAAAAAACAAAAGTAGACATATATCACTGAGTCATACTGTTTAGATAAGGTTATGAACTAATTCATGAAGAAGTAATTGCAGTAGAACACCTTACATCTTCATCTAGAATTTCCACTGAAGAGCAAGTCTAAATAGGGTAAAATGCTGCAAATACAAAAAAAAAAAAATTACTTAAAAAATCCTATTTAATTTTTTAAGGCAATTCAAGGCAGTTATTAGAGATCAAAACACTTCCAGATGGAAAAGACATTGGCATACATTACAATTACATGCAGAACTGCCAGAAAGATTTGAAATAAAGGGCTGAAGTACAACCAAAGCAATGATAGTAAATAATGACAGAAGTAGCAAAGATCATGATCTGAAACAAGGGAAATTGTCAAATGATTTCACAGTGTAGTTGTATTTCCTAATCGTAGGAAAGGAGTGTTATGTATTGAGATCTAGAGAAAAATTCATCTATTACTTCATGTTTCCAAGATGCAAATTATTCAAGACAAGATCAATAAACTCTGTTAATAACTTATATTTCTTTAGAAGTACTGTATTACACTAAATAGCATTATGAAGATGATGAAACACAAAGGTAATACTTTTGATAACTAAAATAAAAAAGACAGTTTGTGTATTGCCAAAAATGACTCACTGTGATAATCAGTAGATTCTGTAAGAGCAAATTGAACAGATCTCTTATATAGTCAGCATGATTTTGTGAAGACTGATAGTGAATCAGCTGAAAGAGATCATACAGTTTTCCTACAGAGAAATCTCAATTGGTGACAGAACCTTCAAAGGTATTTTTACATTTACTAATACAGATTTCTGAAATGATTGTGAAGTTTATCAGCTGTACTGCAATTTGGCTAGTACTTGGGGACTGTGGAAACAGTTGAGAATAGGTGTTTCAATGGGGGTTGGGCAAGATGACCTTCAGAGTTCCTTTCAACCTCAACCCTTTTATGATTCTGATTCATCAAGTCTCATGTAGGTTCAATTGTTGGTTAACAGTGATGGGAATGGAAAGTAAGAAAGTAAAGCTTTCTAAAGCTTGAGGTTTTGCTAATGCTTAATGTAATACTGTCATCAGAGTGCAAAAACCAGCTAGGGGTTGTGTTGTGGTCACAAGCTTCCCGCTCTGGTGATACTATGAGACATTGTGGTGGGTTCACCTGGGCCTGCAGCCAAGCACCCACACAGATGTTGGCCCACCAGGTGGTCTGCAGGAGAGAACAGGAAGAACAAAAGTGAGAAACCTGGTGGGTCAAGATAAAGACCATTTATTAGGTGAGGGAAGGAGAGTACAGGTATAGGTGATGCAAAGGCAATCGCTTACCACCTCCCACAAGCAGACTGATGCCCAGTCTCTGAGCAAGAGCCACCTTGTAAAACCCCTCCTTCTTCCTCTACCCCAGTTTTTATTTCTGAACATGGTGTTACATGGTAGGGATTATCCCTTTGGCCAGCTGTCCCAGCCATGTCCCCTCTGAACGTTTTGGCCACCCCCCCATTCTGCTTGCAGCGAAGGAGTGGGAAAGGAGCAGGAATTGGAAAAAGAGGAAGCCTTGGTGTTGTACAAGTACTGTTTTGCAATAGCCAAAGCACCATTGTTTTATCAACATTATTTCAACCACAAATTCAAAACACCATGTGGGTTGCTGTGAAGGATGCTAACTCCTTCCTGGTCAGACCCAGTACAGACATCAACCATGCAAGTTTATTGATACAGGAGGAGAGTTTCAGTGGAATGTGTATAGAGGTTTGTTACTAATTCTAGGGACTTCCTTCATTTCCTTTGCTGATAATTGTGAATGAAGTTTTAGTTACAGCAACAGGAAAGAGAGAAGATTCAGGGAGACTAGACTGAGTGAACATGTAGTTCTGATAAGGAGAAGTTTATAAGGTAAGAATAACCTAAATGTTAAAGAGTTCAGTGTGAGCTGAGCAAGAGAAGATTATTTAATCTAGCAATGAGAGTTTAGTAGAGATTAGACAAGAAAATTTATGTTTTCTTCATAGTTTTGTTTTGGTTGGGTTTTTTTTTTGTGGTTGTTTTTTTTTTTTTTAACTTGTCTCTTAATTTCTTGGGCATTCACTATGTTAGTCCTCTGCCTTCCTCCCTTGTCTTAGCATAGTTTAAATGACTCTGTTGAAGGTCAGGATGGTACTATTTCATGCAATGAATTTTTTTTTCCTTTAATATCACAGTACAAAAAAGTGCTTGAATTCTTTTCCTGATGTTCTTTTTGACATCTCCCCAGCTTATATGTAACTGCTAAAAATAAGGTTTATTAAGTTTTTGTTATTTTCACTCCTCCTGGTGCTGCAGTAGTTTGCATCTAAATACCACAATTACTCTGCTGATTCAGCATTGCTCTTGTTTTCTGACAAGGTTTAGTGCCTGAATTCTTGGGTACTCCTCTTTGAGTAGAACTGTATTTTGCACATTTGAAGTGGCTTATGTGTCTGTCCTCTGTAGACATTGTGTTAGAGTGATTTGGAAGATGGCAGTAACTAAAATACCAACAAATGGGAGAGCATTATCATCTTTTGGCTGGCCAGCATTATAGCTGTAGAAAAGGTCTTTGTTTCTGAAGAGCAAACCTGTTTGTTTTGGTTTGGTTCGCTTTTTTAATGTTCAGTGGGTTGAGAAGGATATTAAAATTGTATTTCAAAATGCTTCCTTTAGAATTAGAGAAAGAAACACACAGGTTCTTTTTTGCATAATGTTAGACCTTCACCTTTTTCTTCTAAGTGACTTTGCTGAAATCAATTACAATAGCACACTGTGTTATTCTTCAACAGAGGTGGAGTTGTATTTTGGCATTTTCTGATTTCATAAGTAAAAATTATTGCTCCATTTTTTTCCAAAGATGTAAACGCAGACAGCTTACTAGTGAAACAGTGCTAGCTAGTCGATCCTTCCGCTGCCACTTCTGATTGTGAGTGACCTGATACAGAGCTCCATCAGAAACAGACTTAGCTAATGTAGGCATGGGGCTTCCCAGTGAGCTGTCAGGCTCTTCAGAGTTTGAGGTTCAATGAACATACCTTAGTAGAACTAGAAGGACTGAGGAATGCATCTAAGCAAATGTAATGCCTATTGACATCCTGGAGGACTAATAAGCACTTGGGTGAAATAATTTTATTAGTCAGAGAGTATCTGGAATCATCTGGTCAAAAGCTGTTAGACTCTTTATCATTAGGAATTTCTCTTTTTAACAGGATCCATAATACTGTGTTGAAACCCAAGTGTTCTCAGTAACTGTGATCTTTATTTATACATTTCAAGTGATCAACAGTACTTGTACAAGTAGTCAGAGATATGGTTAAAAGGGCCTTTGTGAATTAAAAAGTCTGGAGATACTGATTTAAGGATGTCTCATGGAAACAGAAAGGTGAAGACTGCAAAGACAGATTGATATCTCAAAAAACCTGTTAAAACTCATTCTTGAACTACCGGTGCTAGGAGTTTTGCGTAAGCAAATAATAATTATCAGTGGTCTGGGTCTATTCAAATTGTTACCCAGTATTTTAGAAGTTTTTCATTTTTACATAGAAAATAAAGCTATTAAAAATCAGTAAATTAATTTAGTGGAAAACTTACTACAGTTTTGTAATTTCCACAGGGGGGGAAAACATGTAGAGTATTTCTGATGTATTGAATTCTAGAAATTCAGACTTCTTACTAGGTTAGAAGCCCGAACTCACTTGTTTAGCAGGCAGTGTTGAAAAACGTAGTGGTTTTAGACTACTATATCTATGGGCTATTTGTCCAGTAAGTACAATAACATTGAGTCCTAGTAACTTTTTGCTAAATAAGTCATTCACGTTTGTGTCTAGTTGGAATAACTCCTGTCCTTTTGAAACACTAGAGGGCTCACTGAGTGCTTCTGGAGTTGCATTTTGCTTTCAATGTTATGTCCATAAACCTTCAAATGTCTAAAGCTAAGGTGTTCTAAAGGTGCATTTTCTTAGGAGCAAATTTACTAAGCTTGGTGTTTTTATCAAAATCTAGACTTTCTGGAAGAGTTCTAAATTAACACTTTGATTAGCCAAAAGAGATTAATCAGATACCTTGCTCTGTAGATTCTGGTGTGGTTTTCTTCCCATGGAAATATTTCTTAAAGTTTGGGGTTTTTTCAAATTACTGGTTTTGTCTGTCTGCTTGCTTTTTGGATTCATGTCTTATAATTTCCTAAGAATCAATTAGATAAATGTACCTGAGTAGTTAGACTCAGCAAATTGGGAGGATATTTTGGAAAAAAAAAAAAAAAAAAAGCAACAAACCAAAACAATTGTTTGTTAACATGCAGTAATAAATATTAGAAGGTAGTGTCTACTGTGTGGGCTAGCTTCTTGTAATACTATCTAGGGATTGGCTACAAGAGAGTAATTACAGTGGTTTCTGTTAAGAACTCATGCATGCATTTACAATGCAATATGATCAAAATATCGATCAGTTGGAAAAACTAAAGGCAACTGAGTACATATGGGTTATGCACTTTATGACTGTTTTGCTTGAACCGAACTGGGTCTGGAGCTGTTCCTGACTTCCTTGCTTGGTAACTGATAGTCGTGGCAATCTGATTTGGGGAATGAAACAGGACAATAAAGATCCTCGAAACAAAAATTTCACTTGCAAAAATTTCTGTTTCCTGAACTGACTTGGTGTGGGGATAGATGAGCACTGCATCTCTTATGCAAGAGAAAGAGCAGGGATGTGCTAAGGAGAGAAAGGAGGGGAAAAGGGAAGGATACGGCAATTTGATTCAGATCACTTAATTACAAGTTTAGTTTAAAAAAGAAAAAATGTTTAAAAAGCCCATCTGTGTAGTGTTCCCAGGTCAAGATTAAACAAATGAAAATATTCTGGTGTGATTTTATGAGAAAAAAAGCTTTGACAAAGCTTATAAAATATCAGGCTCAGTGCAGGGCAGGATTTAGCCTGATAAAATATTTGAGAATTTGTACGTTGATAACTAAAGCTGAGCTTGCAGGTCTGGCACATGATGGCAAGATAGAAAAAAAATTAATACTTATATAATAATGCAAAATTACCGGAAAGCTTCAATTGATAAATTTGGAAATATGCTGTGGCCAAATGATCGTTTTCATATGGTCTTGATCCCCGTAGACAGGGATTGGGAATGCCCCATAGACAAAGTCTGCCACTTGGCTGCCTATTACCAGTTCTGCCTAATGTCTCGTCCTTGGAGAACTCCTAAGCCATTTTGCAGTGAAGTCAAGGAAGGGACATCACTCCTGCCATTCAGCATATCAGTGCCATCCATGGCCTGAGACCATTTCCACGGAGCCTCACACTCACTGCCTTTCAGCTGAGATCTGACAACCTTCTGGTTGAACATGCTCAGGTATTAAATGCATATGCCAGTTTTTGCATTTGTAAAGCTGGGCCTGTAAGGGCTCTGGAGTAGATTAACATCCCTGAATTCTCCTGAAGAATAAATGTGCATTTACGCTTCCATAAATGTCAAAGAAATGTTTATTCTCACAAGTGTAATTTATTATAGTCTGGCTTAATAAAGATTTTTAACTGACATAGTTTCTCTATGTGATTTGAGCAAAGGAAAGAGCAAGGAAGAAAGTGCAGGATTACTGTTATCAGCATGACCCAAGGCTGTTGCTTTTAAATTTAGGATTATAACTGTTATTTTCAGAATTATCCTTGACACACATGGCCTCAAGAAGAGGTCTGAAAGCAAGGGCAGATCAGTGTTGTCAACTGACAGCCTGAAGCAATATCTTTGAAAAGGTCTGAAACTGTGACTTTTTGTCTAGAAGATGACCTCTGGCATTCCCAGCTCTGCTCTGCCTTGTGGAAGAAGGGAGGAGGGACAACCCGGAGGCAAAATCTTCTGTTAAGTGAAGTCGGGCTGCTTGTGGTGGCCCTTAAAGAAAACTTCCTGAGCAGATGTTAAAGGTGTTAGTTGGTAAAGGGATGTGTTGGACCTGCTGGAGTGGCAGTGGCTCTTGTCCAGGCCTGCAGAGCTGTATGCATTGTCCTTGCTGCTTGTTTGAGGAGGTACAGATGGGCTCCTGGCTATGCACCTGGACCACCCTCAGAAAGGACAGTTTGGGGTAGGTCTGGCTGATTCAGGTGGTAGAGAGCATGAGCTGTTCTTGAGTCAATCTGCTGCTCTGGTTTCTGACGTGGATGTCCTTTCCTCTTATTGCAGAGCTGCTGTGCTGGGTTCCCTGAGTCAGTTTCCCAAAGCAGTATTTATTTGTGTTGCAATTTGTTACAAAACACATTTTTGTAGTGTTGTTTAGTTGTAAAAGTTTTCACCTATTTGTGCAAAACAACATGTGAAAGTAGCTACAGAAGCATACAGTAGCATTTATAATCGTAGAATAAACCTTTGCTTGTTGTTCTGACTGCTCACTTTAGCTTCCTTCTTCTGTTATAAGCTATACTGAGTTTGAACCAGCTAGTTTTATGCAAGAAAGTCTCTGCCAGAATCTGAAAAATGCCGTGAGGTTCATTTTGACCTTAAAAATTCCTGGTCTAGGAGAAATATTTTCTTTAAAAATGTTACTTCCCTCAGTTGGAGGTGTAGGCTTAAAGGAAACAATATCTTGTTTGAATTGATACATAACACAATAAATTCCCTTCCTAAAAACTAATTATTTTTGAGTGTGTCAGTGTGTCTTGACCATAAGCATGCAGATAATGGTAGAGGTGGATGGGACAAACATGGAATTCTTACGGTAACCATCCCACTGCCACCCAGAAAACAGTGACATTGTTATTCTGTGTTGAGAATTTCATAGTTCTGATGCATACAACATGAATTTAATTAAGCATTGAATTAAATGTGTTTAATACTGAGAATATTCTCAAGTCAGTATTTGCTGTAGCTTCTTGCTAAATCAACATTATAATCCTGCTTTCGTTCTCCTACAGATGATGAAACATGCCTGGGATAATTATAAGCGTTACGCATGGGGATTAAATGAACTGAAACCCATATCTAAGCAAGGACATTCAAGCAATTTATTTGGTGAGTAGAGTGTATTTTTGTGCTTAGTGACGTTGGCATAAAACAGTAAATCAGCTGAAAAGCTTATAGGTGATAAACATGTGTTCTTTCTACCCTCTGTCATGCAGTGTGGTGTTTCTTGCTTATGTTATGTATAAAAAGTAACAGTAAATGAAGGTGATGCTTTCTATGACTTATAGATTCCCTTTTGAATGAGAATAAATGAAGCATGTCATTGCTGCATGCTAAAGATGTAGTTTTGTTGCATTAAATACTGCCGTGCCTTAAACTTTTCCTATGAAGTGGAACTCACTGACATCACATTCAATAAGCAGGAAAAAAAAACTGTAAGGGGGAAAAAAATATAAATCCTGTACAAGGAACAAAAGGTACTCTCTACAGTCATGAAGGTAGCTGAAGCTGTCTGCAGTTCTCAGGAATTTATTTCCATTCCTTAAAAAAACTTGTTAATCTGTATCAGTCAGTCTCCCTTATCAGGCTTTCTCTTTCATGAATATACCCATTATTTGTACCTCTAAATGTTGCACAGGATATGCGTAAATAATACCCAAGTTGTTATCAGTATAGAACAAATATAGGGCTGAAAAGTTCTAAGGAACTGAAAAAGAGAGGCACACTGCAGAAGTGCAGTGTAATGAGGCAAGACTTTTTCAATGTCCAAGTGGGACATAAGGCTGGATAAATAACAGCTGAAGAGGAACAGCATTCTGAGCAAGTGTAAGGAAAGCAACCCTATGAAATGTCATCATTCAGTTTTTCAGAAAAATGAAGAATTAAACTGTTTGACAGCAATCTTTTTATTCAAATTGCTTCTGTTTTCCAAACCGAAAGCTGAAAAATGAAGTAATTTCTATAGCTGAGACAAAATCAATACATTATTTTGATTTAACAGGAATTTATTTTGTTGAATGTTTGGAAAAGATAGTTTGAAGTGGAAACAGTTCCTAAAACAGCCTAAATAGAGCACTTATCAAACCCTCAACTATATTTGGAAGTTGCTAAGAGACAGCAGTTTTGATTACAAAAATAATTTTGAAAATACAACATCTACATTGATCTTGCTGCATTGCTTGTCTACCCAAGGTAACATCAAAAATGTTACTTGGTAATTATTATATAGTTAGTTATTGGACTTTATACATGAAGAGGGTGCTGGAAACCAAAGTAATTTAGGTAAACCTCAGGGTTCAGTTGGGCTTCTGTTTTCTTGAAAACTAAAATTTATTATCTTCCTTCAGATGACTGGTAGTTGTGCAATTTGATATCGTGTTTGAAGAGCTATTTAATGCAATCCTGTTTTCTTTGTTTTCTTGGAGGACAACAAAATGTCACATGATGTCTTGAAAATTAAACTGCTTAATGTAGTTTCATTTGGAATCAGAAGTGGTATAAAAATATATGAAGTTTGAGTTCTTAATGATATTGCATGGATTCCCAGAAAAAGCTGTATATGTATCAACTTGTAAAATTCTTAAGCAGGAGTTTTGTGGATGTTGCATAAGAATAAGTCACTGCAGGCACTATACAGTGTGAAACAGGACAAGTGTTGAATTTGAAAATAAAACTGCATTTAAAGGAGTAAGAGCCAGAGTCAATCTAAATGCAGATCACTTTCTCATCATGGTCATCTAGTATAAGATCTTATTGCTGAGGAGGTTTCCTTAGAAACATCTTCACTCTTACTGATCTTGGTGGCAAATCAAAATAAGCATTAGGTCTCTTTCTGGTGAATTGCTTTACAGAATACTAAAAAGCAGCATATCTCCAAGCAGTTCTATCTCATAAGCTACCCTTTCCTGAATCCATCATCTCCTTTTGTTTTTCAGAAACAAAGCCTTGTTTCTGTAATAGTGTTCTCAGATCATTAGATCTAATAGGTACCTTCATGTTTGAATTCAACAGATGCCTTCTTTTTCATAAAGCAATAAAAGCATGATCTCTGGTTTTTCTTTTTTCTTTTGTCAAATAGTTGAAACTTTTTCCTCCTGAAAGGACAAGCAAGTTTCCTTACCTTTGTTTCTGGTTTTTGTTTTCTTTAAAAAAATTGATTGCAAATGGTTGACTACTTTTAAGGTAATTCTGAAATGAATTAGTTACCTCCACCTCTGTGTCCTGCGAATCTCCTCACAACCTTCAGAAATCAAGTAAGACCTTCAGATCACTGCCATCCATCATAAGTATCTCAAATTTGCCGTGATCGTCTTTTCTTCTTGCTTCCAGGTCTCAATTTTTCAAAAATATAAGTTTTTCATTGTCTTAATAGACTAAGATATAGCATATTTCATTAGCCAGCTGTTTCACTTTGAACACTTACCCTCCTGACAATTAACTGGTGCAGTTATGGTACCTTACATATATTGGGGCAGTGTCTGTTACGAGATGGAGACTTTAAGTACTTCACTATGGGGAACATCAGGTTCCAGTGCTGTAGCTTAGTGGTGCTTAATGTTGTATAGGTGACAGACAGTATAGCTCTCCTGACACAGGGGAAAGCTATTTTCAAATGATATTGCTTCTAAGCTTAATTTTGAAAGTATAAACACATCTGTCCTTGCTAGCACGATAAGGCATTTTGTAGATAGATTATGACTGTTCCATCTTGAAGGCAAGACACAACCGTCATGATGTGTTTCTCTGAAACACCACAATAAGATGGGCTTTTAAGAAGTGTAATTTAGATGTGACTGTTAGGCAATATCATCATGAATTTGGCAACTATACTGACACTGTTGTTAGGCTAGGGGAAGAAGAATATGATTGGTGAGATGATGATGGGAGAAAGGATAGTGACAACTGGTGGTTCTGACCTCAGGGGAAGGAAGAGCATCCTGCTTTAGCACCTCATACAAATTAAGAGTTTCTGTAGCAGAGGACTTCTTGCCAGACTTTGAAATGACATTTTATTTGTGATAAACCCAGGCCATGAAACCAACTTTTGAAGACAAGAACCTGCCTTGATCTTGTTGGTATTCTGTGAGCAGTGTGTGGAGAGTGTATTTAATAAGTTGAGGGAGTCTTTGAACTGGTAGACTGTAAACATATTTGTGTTATGAACAGAAGTTGCTTCCTCTCACACGTGCACACTAAAAATAATTAACTTTTAGAAATACTTCTGTTTCAAGCCAAAGCCACATACTTGCCTCTGACCATTGTAAAGTCTTTTCAACACATCCATGTAATGTTTTGATTTCCTTTTTATTTGCCACTTTAGTTTTTACCATGTTGTCTTGGCAAGTAACTAACATTTTTGTGGTTTTTTTTATAGTTTACTGCAACTACAAAAAAATTCAGTTACAATAACAACTATATGAAAAGGCAGAAGTGAAAAGTCATCAGTTGTTGTCTCTGTAGCATTCCTATTAGTTTAACTCCATGAAGTATACCACTATTTCTAGACCAATCAAGTAAATTGGAATAGCTGAACATCTGTTTGCACCATACCTGTGCATCAGCAAAACAAGGCATGTCTCCTGTGCTGGTATGACTTCTTCTGTGAGTACTAATTGTTCTCTGCCCATACTTGGTAGAAGGTAGGCCCTGAGTAAGTGCTGTTAATTTTTAATATCTTAATATTTTAACCTTCAGATTACTGTTTACAATGTTTGTTAAAATAGAGCTTTATCCATCTACCCTCCTAGTGTGGAAGCAGCAAAATCACAATTTTGCCATTTTTTTCCCCAGCATCTCACCACCAGCCCTGCACCCCAGGAACTATTCCTCTCCAAGCTTTCTGTACTGATTTTAAAATTAATGAGCATTGATGCACTTGTGGAGAGCTCTTTCTAGAAGTGTTTTCTGCACTTAAGTGAGAGTGTTACCAAAGGGCTTTTTTTAATTATCTGTAACTGTATTTCATGTGCAGTATTGCCAGTTTAATAATATTGTAACTTGTGGGCATAGTATAATTAGTCTCTGCAAGTGAAAGGACCTTTTCTGGAGAGGGAAAGGGACGCATTTAATAAATACTCACAATCTGCAAAGCTAAAGTACTATAATTTAGCTAGATTCTGTTCCCTCCTACTTTGAACTGATTTTTGTAGTTTCTTGTATGGAGTATTGAAGTGTATGAAGATTTTTAAAACCAGCCAAAATTCATATTTAAAACTGTCTTGCAGTGTACATCAATGTGTATATTTAAACTGTAAGTTTATTAATATAGCCCTAGAAAATTAATTGTACGTGTATTTAAACAGTATACTAATTTAAATCAACAAACTTCAACACCTTTCCCCCCCAGCCCTGCCTCCCCCACCATCTTGTTTCTCTTCAGTGTTGCTGCTGGATCACTTGGAATTTTGGATTTCAGTATGTGGTCTTGATTTTGGAACTAAGCCTGACATCTTTTCCAACTAAATTAACAGAAACTCGTCTAAATACAATAGCATGTATGTGGATGAATGACTCAATACAGCATTTGTGAGAAGAGATCATGCTGCACAACTGCTGTTCTTTCAAAGAAGTTGGTTGGTATGAAGTCAAGTTTATTGTGTTTTTAGATTTCCAAAAAGCAGCTATTTCTGGCATCTTGCCGGGATCCGTTGCTGCTGAGGCCATGCTCCCAAATTACTTAGCACAGCACTGGAAAATCAAGTGACCAGAGTGACAGTTTGGAAGTGCTAACTTTAGATAGCTATGACAAAGGCAAACTGCAAATAGTTCCATGAACCCAGAAGGATTCCCTGACAGATGATAATATATGGAGGCCCATAAAAAGTGGCATAGATGGGATGAACAAGGATTTATTGTTCCTTTTGGGGAACGGTACCCTTTGTAAGAGGTGGAAATATCAAATCAGTAGACGGCATGTTCAAACAACCAAAAGAAGGTGGTTCCTAACGAAACAGGTAGCTGAGCTGCATGGGTGCTAGAGGAGTGGTGGATGACGAAGGCTTCCATGGAAAGGAGAGAGACAAACGGTAGAGGAAAAGCTTATCAAGCTCTTTTAAAAAGACACCAGAGCTGGCTCTAAAATGCACAGACATACAAAATGCCAGATACTGGAAGAGTGTTCTAGAAATATCGCAGCATTGTTTCATGTCACACATATGAAAAACTAACTAATGTAATAATTGAAAGTATTGTTACATTTCCCACTCTTACCAACTGGTAATAGTGACTGAAATTTAAAATGTTAGCATTGCTGGGGGTTTGCCAGTACTTGAGTAAGAGTTTCATGTTTTGGCATAGCACACTTTAATAATTAATCACTCTTGACACTTTAAATTGCTAATGATATTGGGTAGGAACCTTTTCAGTGAACTTTAAATAAAGGAAAACACTGTTTTAAAATCTGAGTCAGCTTAGAAACAATGGTCTAAGAAACTACAGCTCTAATAAAACCATTAATTTTGTCAAACCTATATGTATTCTTGAATATGTTGAGAATAGTGTATTGTTAATGTACAATGTATATGTATACACAACTGAAAAAAAAATTGGATGCCTGATCGATTTTTTAAAATTTGAATGTTCAGTGTTACAGAGTATCTGGTCTTACTCCCCATGTTAAGATGATCTGAACTGTTCTTAATGGCCAGATTAAGAAAAAAATTGGGACAGCTTGTATTTATGTATTCTTGGCTGGAATTTTGAGTCTGAAATGACAAATTGGAGGAAGATTTCATGGAATACATCTGCTTTGACTGAGCTTCTTCAACTTACAATGGAAGGTGACAAAACAAGTTTGTCTCACTGGCTGAAAACAATGAAGAGCCTAAGAAGATCAGGGTGGGGTTGAGTGCAATTCAAACACAGCTAGGTATGAAACTTTCTTGTTTGTTTCCACAGTAGTACAAAGTAGCCCTAAAGAGCAGTTCTTCTGACAATACTAGAGGAAACTTTTTGAACATTTTAACTTTATTTGAAGGGATATCCATTATTATTTGTGTGTGTTGAATTCCCATCACATTAAAAAAGTTATAGATATAAATATCCTATATTAATTTTCATACCTCATATCAGAAACGCAAAAATGTAACAGTTTTTCTGGAAGATAAAACAACATTCTACTAATCTTCTAAGGCCATGAATCATAGAGTAGTATTTCTTGTTCTTGCTTGTTGAATGGTGAATTATTATATGTGAGGGAGCTGATGTATAGCGTGACCTGAGGCCACTTCACATTTCCTTATCTTCCATTTTTGTCATATGCTTTGCCACAGTTTCCTTCAATTCAGAATATGACACACAGTCAGAAAAAGAAAAGTGGTTGAATTTGAGAAGAGTAAGAGGCCTGGCTTCCATCCTGTTACAGACAGCGCATTAGGACACATGTCTGAAACCTTTCTGTGTAATGTTCTGTATAATATGCTTGCAGATCACAAATCATCTGTTTCACATATATTGTGTGTGTGTATATGTATATATACATATATATATCTACAAATATATTTGATGGTGAGGAATGTGAATGTTCTGGAGAACCAAACCCCAAACTTGGTATACAAGGTATGGGAGGAAACTTGTAAACAAACTATTAAGTGCGCCAACATGCATTGATTTTGGCATCCTGGCTGTATTCTATTTCAGACTCATTTGGCCAAGATATAAGCCATGTCTAAAAGCTTGGGCTAGACAAATAAAAGCTTCTTTTGGCCCACCTTCCAGTTTGGCCATAAGCCAGTTGTAGTTCTTAAACCATATGGCTGCATAAACTCAGTCACAGAGCTGTGCTAATAAGCTTGTCATCCATAACAGTTCTCCCTGCAGTGACACCCTGGAAACTCATACAAAGTTATTCATCCTCTGATCACTTTTTTATTCTGCTTTTTCTGCCTGCCCCTGAGGCGCTACACCATTCTCTAATGCAATCTCCTTTTCTTATTTGTGATATTAAAAAGCATGCTGTTTAAATGGAACCCCTGTGCATTACCCAGAGGTGATCTAGACTGCTCTGTGCTTTATATCACACTATTTTGAAATGCTGCGTAATCAGTCATCTTATTTAATCATCCACAAATCTTGTTTGCAGTAGGTTCTTTTTATTTTCTTCCAGATCATTCCTAAAGATTTCAAGTGTTAAACTGGAGACGATGCTCTGCGGATGCTGCTAGATAGTCCACTTGAAGTTTCATGTTGACTGATTTCTCTTGCTTTCTCTTCAGTTAACTAGCTTGTAGGCTATTTTGTGTGTTCTCTATTAATCACTTACATGGAATAAATGATGATGTTACTAAAGAGAGAAAAACAGAAGCAGGCTTAACAAAGGAAGTAAAATGGAGCATATCTGAGTACTTAGTCTGGAGGTTTTGGTAGAGTCTAATGAAGTTTCACTTTGGTAGGCTTGTACATCTGGTTATCTCTTTTGTCATCAAAATTACTCACTTCAAGCTTATGTTTTATGAAATTCAATTCCATTTTCTCTACCTTGAGTGTACTATTTTTTTGTATTATCTGAAAAATGTATCTGTAATTACTTGAAGTGTATGAATTTGCTCCATGTATCACTTGTGATAACTTCCTTCTGCCTAGAGCAACTGTGAAACTCTACCATGGTGACTGCAACTTTGCTGGCACTTTTTGTAACCCAATGCTCACTGTTAATCAAATTTATAGTAGTAGCTTAGGTGTACAACAAAACAGTCCTCCTGTCCAAATATTCTGTATCAGAGTGTGTATTGTAATTGCCTAGCAATAATCTTTGCTTCTTGTAGACCATGACTGCTGTGTAATTCCTTGGGAACATTGTGTAGGAATTAACAGGAATGATAACTGTATTTAATAATTTATGTGGTGTGCTTTGAGAAGCATAGCATGTATAGGCTTGTGAAATATTTAGTCTTATTCCATAATAAGAAATATTCATTTAACTTCTTTGCATTCCTTTTTCTTTTCTTCTTTTTTTTCACCCTCCTCTTGTTTGTCTGACTGGTTATAAATGAGCTGTTCAGCTACACAATTTCCTTAACACTCTGAAGTTTGGATTATCTTCTTGGCTAACAGCATAAACCGCAATTGTTCACAAGTCATAATTCTGGCCTCTAAACTGACTCTTTAGAAATGCATTCTGTGTTCTCTTATCTTTTCTCAAGAATTCTGAAGTACAACTGTTCAAGACAAACTTGACTATTTAATTATCACATTACTTGCTTTATTCTGTTTTCTGGAGCCTTCAGAATACTAGCAAAAGTTGTTTCAAATAAAGTAAGATCTACTTGAGATTCTCACATTTTCTTCTCTCTGCCTACAGGGAGAGGTCTGTGCTCTAAGCAGTCCATATAGGCCAGATTCAGAGAAAAAAAAAAAAAAAATCATGGGAAGTGGGTGACTCCAAGGGTGATTTCTCAATAAGGTTGAAATATCCTCTTTTTCTTCTGACTCAGTAGTGAGTTGCAGCTCAAGTACTAATCCTTAAAACTGAAAGCTCAACTGTTTAGAGGTGGTGTTAGCTGTATTACAAGAGGATTATCACAAAGAATGTCATTGCATGGTGAGCCTATCACAATCCACTCAAGTAAATCAGGTTATAGATGATTTTCCGTAAGTAGTGCTCAGTTGCTAAAGTTCACCAGGAACTGCTTTTGTTGTATACAGTTACTAAGCATCTTCAGAACCTTTGCAGTAGTGTTCTTGAGCACGTGTCCTCCAGTGGTTTTTCACAATAGCTCTTACCTTCTTATGAGCTCAGGAAAAATACAAGTTACCTAGGCAAGTTTAAGGGTATGCTTTTCCTTTGATATGAGGAAGGGTAGCAAGCTCCAAATAAGCTCTGGGAAGATATGATGTCCTTCTTCTTACTAAAGTATACTGCAGTTTTATTGGTGGAATATCTGGGGGAAAACATATACCTTACTTTCTTCAGAGTAGGAAAGGGACATTCCAAAAAGGATGATATAAGCAATTAGCAACTTCTAAAACAGAGAGAGCGTCTGGTTCTGTTAAATGCACTGAGTAACTGTTACAATAATCTCAAGTATTATTTTAAGATGATACGAATGGAAAAATATTTTCTACCTAGAAGCTTAAATTAAGAAAGTGATGTCAACTCCTGCTATATGGAGGTCTGCAATACTTCTCCATTTCATGACGAAGCAGAAAATGTTGATGGTAGTAAACACAACAGTTGACTGAAAATAGTGGATTTCCTACTTAAAAATGAAGAATTAAATTCTGATACTTGATAAGCCTACAAAACTAAGTTTACTTTTTCATCAGGTATTTTATAGGCAAGGTGATAATCAAGTTCTATAAAGTTAGTTGTAGCTACTGTCTTTTTATTCACCCAGTGCAATAAATTCCTGAAAAAGTAGTCAGCTATCCACCTGAGTCAGCCCTGCTGGGGGAGAGAGGCATCGGACCTAATGACTTCCTCTGTTCCTTGCAACCTAAATTATTTTGCAATCCTAAACGTTTACTTCTGTATCTAGGGTCTTCTCTAAAGTATATCTCAACAGTAGTTTCATTCATAATCAAGGTTGCTGGAGCCAAGTTCATAAATATAAAATTGAATAAAGTGACCAAAATGGAATTTTCGACACTATTCAGTAAATAGGAACTGAAACTCCTCCTAGACAAAAATCATCGCTGTAAATTTGAAGGAAGCATGGAAATGGCATTTGAGTGGCTTTATTTTCTGCCCCACCCTCCACATTAGCTTTTCAGTACAGTATCATAATACATTTAATCCACGCCAAAGTGAACATACTGATAACATTTCATCTTGTGAAGTTAGGTGAAAGCTAACTTTTATCCATCTCCATAACAGAAATAGAAGGTTGGCACTTTTGCAGACAACCAGAACTTTCTTTGAAGATGGGTCTCCTGAGCTGAGAAATTCCCATGTGTGCAAGTTTGCCTTTGCTCCCCAGCTATCTTGTGCAGGTTACATGGTGATGCACAGTATCAGAAAAATTGTTTTTCAGAGAGGGTACATCTTAAAGGGCTTTCTTAACTGAAATGTGATCAGTACTTACAAGCTTCTTAAAGCTTTATGTATATTATTGAGTATAAAAGCAAAAAACCAACTGAACTTCTTCATTCCAAACTGGAAGAAGCAGTAAATTCTCAATCTATTGAGATATGAATTAAATTTTACAGTGAACTGTTCCATCAGTATTTAAAAATGCAAAATCATGGCTGAAAATGCAGTATACTAGAACTGCTCTTCAAAACTTCATTAGTGGAAGAAATACTTAAATATTGCAATGTTGTATGGTGGCATGGGAATCAAAGGTAAGGCTGTGAATTATTAGTTGCCCACTTGAATGCTTATATGCCCAATTTTTAATTGGATTAATTGAAATTGGATTTTAAAATTAGAATTAATTTAAATTAATTAGATCTAATTGAAAAGCCTTCTGTTGGAAAGTAAATCACTGGCTCTTCATGTATTTCAGGTAACATTCAAGGAGCAACAATAGTGGATGCCCTTGATACACTATACATCATGGAAATGAAAGAGGAATTCAAGGAAGCCAAGGAGTGGGTTGAAAAAAACTTAGATTTCAATGTGGTAAGTAGTGTTGCTGATTAACATTTAATGCTCTAGGGGCCAACTGAGGACTGGGTTCTAATACTGCAAGCATGACACAAAGCTACAGAATTTAGATCACTGATGAATAAAACAAGGCAGGAAGCAGAAACATAATAAACTTACCACTCTGCTTACGTGCAGTTTTGCAGTCTCAGAGATTTAAGTTGACAGGAAGCAACAAGCTGTACTGAAGAAAGCAAAAAGTGTGAGAGTATTTACCATTGTAAAGTAAACCAAAAACTTTTAGCTCTTTTGGACAGAAGAATCAGGACACGTCAGGCATTATTTTTTTTAGTTATGTATCTTTACATTTTTGCTTTGAGAATTCTTTCAGAAATTAGACTTGTCTTTAGAGAAAGCTACATGCCATATATAACATGTAAGTTCCTTTGTGTATTCTAGTAAAGTTGAATAGCATGAGTTAGGCTGAACTGCTGGCACAAACTGAGCTGCTTTAGATTTATGAGGCACAAGGTCATCACAACTGCATGTACAAATTATCCTGTTAACTGGTAAATATGCAGCTGAGATCAAAGTTCATTATTAATTTTCTTTTTTCTAGAAGGGCCCTGAACAGGCAGGAGCCTCTTTAAAACTTCAATTAAATTGAGAAGTCCTGGTTTTGGTTGTTTTGGGGGTTTTATTTCCCCTTTTGTGGGCCAGAGTATTTATTGTAATTGCTGGGTACAGAGAGCTAATGGAGTACCTCTGCTGATCGGTGTAGTAAAGTAGAAAAGCACTGTAGGCACGGTACACTGAGCATTTAAAAGCTCTTGTAGTTGACGTGCATAATGTTAGAAACACTTTGTGTAATGTTAGAAACACTTTCTGAAAACAAAGTACTCTTTCTAATATGTTATGCAAAAGTCGGGATTAATTAGCTTCTCTTACATGCTTGAGAATTAATTATCATTTTAAGGAGTTAATAAGAGTAGATATTATATAGTTTATATAAGCAGCAATTTAGGGTGCATTTATATTTACATTAGTAATGTAAATACAGGATATTAAACTGTGCTTCTGAGTAGTGTGAAATGTCTGAATGACATGCTAACTTTACCTTGTGCATAAGATATTTTTTTCTGAAGGAATTTTTGTAATATTAAATTCCTGGCTTATTAGCTTGGCATTATTAAGATGTTTAAAACTGTAAGAACAAAACATCATAGAAAATATTAAACTCCATTTTAAAGGAAGAGCTGAGCTTCACTTGGAGGAAAATTGTAAAGTGCTGTAGAGTGATTTACATTAATAACACTAAAATCTTTAGTTTTACCTCAATCTTGCTATACTTTGTACTAGAAACTTCTAAATGGTATTGCCTACAGTTTCAGCTCCTCTTGTTAATTTATATACTTAAAAAAAGATATGTAGCACTTATATTTTCTCAGTAATGCTTAAAAGCTATGAAGTCTTTCAAAATGTCTGAAATTTTGTACTGCATTAGTCAGTCATTGCAGCAATCCAGCAGATTTCCTGATACTACTTTACAGATAATACTGATAGGCGTCAGGAACAATATTTTGTTCCTGATATTCCTGCAGATAGCTGCCTTGAGTTCAACACCTCACAAAATTATTTTCATAATCATACAGAGTTGAATTTTACATTGGCATTAGTAATGAGGAGATTAATTTTCCCGAAGTGGAATGAGGAGATGAAAAAAAATAACCACAACACCAACTTTAATAATTGATGTCAGTTTGTTTAATGACTGAATTGTTTGAAGCTAGTCAACTTATACTCTTGTTTAGTTTTCCATTTAAATATAAGTTCCAGTTTCAAATGCAGCTTTGTATTTGTATCTTAAAGTTTAAAATCAGAAGTTATTTAACACAACAAACATCAGGGCCCTCTCTTTTGTTTTTAAGCATTTATCATGTATTAGGCATTACTTGACATTTTCTGCATTAATATTTTGTACACTCTTACTTGCTCCTGTTTTAGAAAACTTTCTCCCATGAAAGTGACTTAGTTTTTAATAACTGACACACTGACATATCCTTAAGTGTTATTTATTGTGAGTAGTATAAAGCATATTTCTGTTTGATGTTTCTGATCATTTCCTGGGCAGTGATTGCTTGATCAGCTTTTGGGGAAGCATGTTTGGTCTTTATTTGTATAAACAGGATTAGTTTTTCTCTCTATTTAATCTTAGAACTATGCTTTGAAATCTTAAATTTTCTTTAAGATGTTCTTTACAAAAATAGCTATGACTGTATTCTGTAGCAGAATTTTTTCTCTTTATATGCTACATCAATGCAGCTAGATAAAGTAAGTTTTCCTCTCTAGAAGTTTGTAATACGTCCAACGCTCATTGTACATGTTGGTCTAGTTGGCCAGTACTCGATTATTCTCATCACCTGTTCATAAAAGTTTCCAAGTATCACTTTGTAAAGTAGGCACTACTTTATCCGCATAAAAGGATTTATGGAATAAATATGACATAATGGGAAACAGCATCATCTCTTCACATGTTAGATTTCAGTCCCTCAGTTCAATGAATTAGTTGTTATTCTTTCTGAAGGAAGCAAACTGGTTTGATTTCAAAGGAAAATTCTAAATAAGTAAATGCCACCTTTCTTGACAAACTCTTGAATTTTGGTAAGCTTGTGTGTGTATGTGTTTGAAAACTTCCCGTTTTGGAGTATAACATGCTTAGCCTATTTTTATTAAAGCTGGACCTGGTAGCCCTGTGATTTCATAACTGAGATATCATTGCAATGCTTGGAGTTTTTGTCTCTCATAATTGCTGAAATTCCTTGTATTTGATACCTTGCTGAAGTTTCAGCCAAACTGGCTAGTACTTCAGGAATTAAGTTGCATTTTCTGATTCTGTCAATATTTTAAGAGATTTAGAGATAATCATACCTTTGGAAAGAGTTGACATTTACAGTGGCTAAATTCATGGTCTTTGCATCATGGATGTGTGCTCTGTTTACTATTAAATCATTTCATCTCTGTGGGGGTCAATCTGCTCTTCAGTTAATACAGCTGAGGATTTTGTCTGACCTCCACACACATGCTGTTGCCCACACGCCCTTTTCGCAGTGCTTGTGCACAGCCCTGCCCAAGGTTGCAATGAAGGAAAAAGGAGCCAGTCTTTCACTGGATCACTGGGGAGCTTGACTCTTTCCTAGCTACAGCTACACACTGCTGTGTACTTCACTGTTTTTATTTTTTCATTATTTGCTTTAGAACCTGCACACACAGAGAACATTCATAGCTTTCTGAAAGAGTTTCTGTACCACCACCCAACTTCTGCTTCACGCTGGGGAGGAAAAAGCTATTGGTCTTTGCAGTGCAAGGGGTGAATCACAATGAAATGGTACTTGGGAAGACAGATTGGAAGAAAGTTGGATGAAGGGGTCAGGAGTCGGGGAGTACTGGTGCAGGAGCTAAGCCATGTAGCACAGCAGTGAAGGGTTGGGAGTTCTTAAGCATTAGAATTGATGGTGCTTTGCTTCTACACCCAGATACATCCCAGCTTCCTTAGGATGATTTCTAACTGATCCATTCCCCTTTTCTTCGGCCCCACTAAACTCCTTCCCTGCAAAAGAACAGTCTTGCCCATGCTGCATACTGGGAACAGTCCTTGGCCTACATGGTGTCCTAAAGCATGCCTGGACATTGTCTGGTGTAACAGGGGCCCAAACCAAACCAGAAGGTGCTAATAATTAAATGGTATGTGAGACAGTGCTTGAATTCATGCTCTGACCCACTGATCAGCCGTCTGATGTGGGTATAGTCAGGCAGAACCAGAATGGGAACAAGGTACAGAGCAGGAAGCCATGTGCTTGTTGGGAAAAGAGGGAACTGGTGTCTTTGCTAGAAGACATTTTAAAGGTGAGTTTGGATTCAAACTAAAATAATCTTCCTGTTGGCTATCAGTGGATTTTCCTTTGTTTGCCTTATCCCTTTCTATTTTTGGTCACAATGAAGGATGACAGGAAGTTACGAATGCTGAGTCAAATGAAAGCAGCAGCAGTCTGTGCAATAGCTCTGTCTATGTGGATATAATTAAGTTGACTTAAGTTGACATTTTGTGTGAGCACTGACTCATAGTTCATTATCTGTCTCATCACAGATACCTCTTCCCTTATTAATGGCACAGGATGGATCAACCTAGGAAGGAGTTGATGTTGTGCTTTGGGGAAAGTATGAAGAGAGTTTCATTATTTGCTCTTAAGGATAGGCCCTAAATGAGTTGAGGAACTGCATAAAGAGAAGGGAATAAATAATATGGCAACGATATATGTTCAGTCTTGTGTCCTGCCAGCACTCTTAAGCAAAGCTGTTTACAGAGGTCAGTCAGTCACTGTGTCGGATTTTATAAGCCACCCTGAATCTTGAAGGCTTACTTACCAATTCTGGTTTTCATCTTTGTACTTAGCTTTGGTCTTTTAAAGAAGCTTTTTGTGCCGCTTCATGCAACGTAGAAGTTTCGCGTGTAATATGTCTGCTATTTTGGGAACTAGAAAAGAGTGGAAAAGGTATAGAACTTGAAATTATGTTTATCTCTACCGCCAGGTATAGATTAACATACCCATTTTCCAAGATCCCAGAATGGCAAATATGATTTGGATCTAATTATTAATGCTTCCAGCATTTATCTTTAGCTCATATTTATCTGTGGTGTGGCAGTCAGTAACAGGACAGACTTTTAGAATCCAGATTGGTTTTTTCAAACTTCAGCATTTACAAATTAAATCCTACTACTCTCAAACTGTAGGTATTATGACTTACTTGTAATTATACTTAACAGTTCATAACCTAATGTTCTGACTTGGAGGCAGATGGTTTTTTGGTGGTTTATTCTTGGTGGTTTTTTCTCTTTAAGTGAGAAAATCAGAAAGTTTCCTAATACAACAATTTGCAACAGAATAGCCTTCCTACTTTAAAAAAAAAAAAAAAAAAAGGAAAAAAGAAAAAGGCATGTGGGAGGTGTGAGTAAATGGACTCCAAGTAAATGTATAATACTCTGTGAGGAAGCTTAAGAAAGCTAGCAGTTAAAACTGGTTCTTTAGTTTGTGGGACTATTTGTTTACTAGTTTTCTACATGACTTGTTAGTATACTCTAAATGCCAGACTTCAAAGTGACTTGATTTTGTTTCGATTATGAATAAGAAATTATTTTGATGGGCTAAAAGGAGAGTCTGCGAATTTATCATTAAATGCAGTTATTTTGCTGCTAGAGTTCATTAATGCCTTCAGTAACATTTTATTTTTGTGCCTTTTTAAGATCTTACAGTTTGCCATGTGGGGACTTCAGCAAGGTTAAATAGCATGTTATGCAATAACCAGGTTTTGACACTTGCAATAAAAAGGTTGCTAAAATTGTTTCCCTTGTCTATAGGAACTGAATATTTTAGCAAGCTGCCACTAAATCTCATTTGTGGAATATGAATGAAACTTTTTTCCCCACAATTGGAAGTAATTAAAATGTTGTTTACTTAAAGTGAGTTATTGTAGTACTGTTCATGCCTCTATCATACTTCCTGGACTGCTTGAAAATAGGAAGATTTGTTGTTGTTCCCCACCTTTGTGCTTCCGGGGGGATATTATTTAATAGTAATAATAATTACAAGTCCTTCTCCTTTCACTTGAAGTATTGTCCCTTTGTGTCCATTTTTTAATCTAGAATTATATACATTATTCAGCATTGTTCAGTGTAGGGACCCTGTCGTTGTCTTGCACAGCTTGTTAACCTGAAGGAAATGGCATGTTTGCGATGGTAGCCTATGGTATGTGGGTGTGGGGGGAATCACTATATTCCCTGTACATAGGAGGAATGGATGGAAATGTATATGAGGAGAAAGAAGTTTTATTGCACTTTCGATGAAACAAGAACAGGAGAACTGAAGGAAAGAAAGTTTTGGAAAGAATCTGCAATAAAGAAGACTAAAATTATTTGGTAGGATTTGTGGCCTTATTTGGATCTTTATAAAAACTAAGAGAGTAAGCTCTTTATCAAATATAAATTAAGGTGACTTGATTATTATGAATACATTCATCCACATAAAGAGCACACAGTATTTTCTTCAATTGAATTATAAATGGCAGAGCAAGTACTAGTGCTGATGAGTGCCAGGTGGAAGCTGATACTAGATAAATAAAATTGGGTTGTGTTTCAAATGTTGTGTTTATCAGTGAGGGTGACTTCCCCTGAGAAAACATAGACCGAAATAGTTTTGGCATTGGTCTACAGATTTGTGGAGAGGAAGACTTTCAGTAGGGGAATGCATTAAGGAAATGATCCAGAAGGATGTGAATACTGATTTCTGGGAATCTAGAGGAGTTCAGTAGGAGAAGGGCTTCAGGAGAGCCCATCTGACAGTAGTTGTGTTGTCTGAGCAGTGCTTTCAACATTAAATTAAACCAGTAGTTTACCAGTTGTAGACTTAATCCTCTGATTTACAGAAGGGTGAGGAAAGTGAGTGGTGAGGTGCAGCTGAGATCAGATTGACCTTGTCACCGTCTTGCAAATAAAACATAAATAAATGCAGAATAACACAAAGTAGCTAATGTAACTCTTGGTACTTCATTTCCCTCCCTCCACACCCCCCGCCCCCCCCCCCCCCCCCCCGCCCCTTTTGGTAGTATTTGTTGCTTTTTGAAGATGGGGCTTCTAAGGTCCCTTTCTTTAAAATGAGTTAGTTTAATAGGTTTACTAGTTAAACCTGTCACATTCTGCATCTTCTTGAGTGTTTCTGAGCTATGATTATTCTCTTGCTTAAAAAACCCCTTATTTTAGCATCTCTTCTTGTCAAGACAAAATGTGGTAACACTTAACTCTTTCAGCCTTTGATTGTAGAGACTTGCTTATTTGCATAGCCTGAGTTTGAGAAAGAGCAGTCTCCACCATATGTAAATAGGTTCACTTTGGTGTATGTGTCTAGCCAGCAATGTAAAGGATGTTACACCTCTCTGTCAAAACAATTTTTGTCTTTAGAAGCTGATCAAGGAAACTAGGTGAAATTCCATAAAGTTGTCAGTTTTGCTCTTGCACCATGTAATAGATACATATGTTGCTTTTGGTTTTCTATTTCTCTAAGTACAGTGAGCAGCAGTCACAATTTCTCTGGATTTCATATAGTACTTGAACTATCCCATTTATGATTCACTTATCAGAAAAGCAAATAGTGAATGATAAATTATTGATCAAATGTAAGATGAAAGACCAAATTACTCACATACTTCAATCAACATAAAAGCCCTGGAAGTAAAACAAAAACACGTTGTTCCCAATATACATATCACTTTCCCAAGCATCTACATGCTTTCAGAATCCATTATAAAAGGGAGGCCTCCAACATTAGCAGCCAGATCAAGATGATATTGCATAGGAACAGTAAGAGCTTAGCACAGACACATACTAACAAAGGTGTTTCAGATATTGTCATACACAGCATGTGGCTACACAGTCTAATTGGAGTACTAATGAACAGACTGTAAAATTAGAAATTGTATCTATCTAGTTGGTCAGAGCAATCTTATAAACTTACAATCTTACAAAAGGAACATCACAGTAACTTTAAAATAAGCACATCCAGTCACATTTCCTTGCAAAAGTTCCATTAGATGTAATGCAGTTAATTCAGCCCTTTCTCAGACCTATGTAATGATACAATGATGATTTGAAAGAGAAGGCTAAACCTGAAATAAAAAGAAAATAAATCTGGCTCTTCAGCTGGTGGAGCAGAAACTTTGGGAAGTGCAGATGAAGGTCTTTCCTATGTATTTTGGCACTGTTAAATGGATCATAATGTATTTGTGTACAGCTGGATCTGAGAGCAAAATAAAAAATAACATTGCTTACTTAGGATTTGACTGCTAAGTAGAAAAACACAGACTTAATTGTGCAAACTGTATGTGGATGATGATTAAAAATACAAAAAGATGGTAATGATCAGGGTGTGACATCTTAAATGTGAAATACCAACAATTTTAAAAATTTTAAAGAAAAAAAAAAAAAGAAAAATCTGCTACTTTGAGGACAAGTTCACTTTTCTTAACAGGCTACTTCTTCACATGAACTTTCCACATAGATATGAGTGTTTCTTTGACATGAAATTATAAAACTTCTTTAACTGTTTTGCAAATTGCTATAATTCCTGTGCTTTCTGAGAATACTACTAGCCTGGTATAATGAGTTTAAGAATAACTATGTATTAAGCATACAGCTTTCAAATCTACCATTAATGAAATGTCTGGCCATTTCATTAATTGCTTCTGCTCCAGTGACTTGTATAAAGATTTTAGTAAGAGTGAGGTTTTCTATCAAAGGTTCAGAGATGTGTGCAAGTGAAGTATTGAAGTCTGATTACATTAAAACAATGGTTAGCCTCAAGAAATGTCCTGAAAGATCAACACTTCAGCAAACACTCAGGATTACAGTGCAATTAATCTTTGTGGTTTGAAAGTAAAATCTCTATTCACATTCCTTCAAAGTCTTCTTTTTGTTCATAACTGATTTCCAGTAGCCAGTGTCAGTGCATACATACCAAGCTTTTCTTAAAGGGCCTTTGCATTCCTTGAAAGATAGCACTGGTTTGTGAGTTAAGTGGCCATATTAAATCTAGAAAAGCAAAATGTAAAGTTCTGGAGACAAGATATTCAGTTCATATATTACTCACTTTGCTTCAAGCAATTCAAAATCAAGAAGTTCAACCCTTACAGGAAACACAAAAGTCTGGGATATCTGATTAACTCATTCCCTGTCTGATACCTACCTCTTTACAGCTTCAACTTTCCCACATGAAAGAAAATTTCTTAGTGTGTGCTGAGGCTCAAGATTGAAATTGAAAGAACCTGAACTTCTGAAGAAAGTTCTCAAGTAAAATACTATTTATGGGAGTTTCAGCTAGCTCAAGCTCCAGGGAAAAGAAGCTGCCCCTATTACACCTTTAATCATTCTTTCTTCAGTCATATCAGCTCAGCCTTTCTTAAGTCAGATTAGTTCTCCACAAGCTGTTTCATGCACTGGATTTAGTTAAGGTAGACTACTTAATATAGAATTCTTACATAGGTAGCCTGCTTAGCAGTTGTATAGTCTAGTTAGTTCAGATTTCTAGGGGATTTAAATGTTTTTATATCCATCTCCCCAGGTTTACCATATATCACGGTATAATAAAGAGAAATGCACAAAAATGGCAGTGGTCAAAGCTGAAGTGAATACCTGTTTCCAGTTACTTCATTCTCCTTGCTGGATTCAGTGATACAATGACTGAACACTTGAAGACAGAAATATCAGAATAATTTTGGAAATAGAAACTAAGCCTCTTTTTTTTTTCTTTTTTTTCCTTTGTAGTTTCTTTTACAAAGAATAAGAGTAGACCAGTATTGGGAGAGCAGTGAGTGAGGAGAAATTGAAGAGTTTTAGTACACTTAAAATAAACTTGGAAAAATGTTATGTTCTGAACAGTACGAGACAGCAAGATAGCTTTTTTAGTTTGCAGTCTTAACATGTGATGCCAGGTCTGAATTTTCAATAGGCAGATTTGTGTGATGGCTTTACTTTGTCTGCCCCTTTGAATTATGCTTGTGTGTATAAAAAACTACACAGGCACACACATATATACTATATGAATTATATATTAATCAGAGCAATTCTGTGAATGAAATTATATCCTCAATTTTTATAGGGGGAGGTGCAGAATAGATTTTAGAGGAGAAAAATTAAATGCCTGAACGTAAGTAAACAAGCATTGTAGCAAGTCTGTGAGTGTCTCGTGAAGTCTGAACCTTTACAACTGATGAAACACTGAACAAATCTCTGCAATATGTCTAGATACCTTTCCTTAATCAGAGTGCCTTGCAAACTGAAAAGCATGAAGTAATATCTCTAATAAGTAACCTAGTGCTGTTTTCTTCTGCAAAGGCAGTTTACTGAAATTTAAAGTCTGTAGAAAACAGGCAGCCGTTTCTTCCCTCCTACATAAAGTCACATCTGAATGTTTAAACTGGAAAAGTACAAAAGCTAGCTGAATAAGAAAATCCCTCAGCTCCACCATGCATTGATTTATATTAAATATAGCTATAGTGTATGTCAGCAAACAGAAGATGGAAAAACAACTCAGTAGAAGCAAGAGCAACCCAGAACACATGAAAATCAAACGCCTTATTGACATGCCCAGAAGTTTAGAAGATTGACTGCTGGTACCATATTTTGACAGAAATACAAAAATATAAAAAGGCAAAATTAAGAAACTTTAGTAGATCAGCTTTTCAACTGAATGCCTCTTGAGTGGATTGAATGTTGTGTGTTGGGGTAGAACTAGAATTGACCTGGTAAAGAACAAGAGAATTTAGTGATCATGCAACTCAGAATCTTCATGTAGGCTTGAAGGCAGAGAAGAATGTGTTTTGTAATGTGCTTTGAGTTTTGAGATAGGTCATGGCTGGATCTATACTGCTCAGTACGGCAAACCTAGTCCCTCATTGGTAAAGACCAGGTCAGCTTGGGAAAGGCGCAGTCACTGTAATAGAGAAAAATCATCTGCTTCCTAGTTGAATACATGTCATGATTACAATTTTATCATGAACATGTGATTGACTCTTTCTAATATTTGTTCCCATTTTACCATAACCTGCATTTAGACTGAAGTAGGAAAACTGTTGATATAACATTCTGATCAAGAACTTCTCATATGGTGTCTGAGAAGAGATGGTGTGAGGTGAGGTGTAGTGTGGGGCATGTGATCTGAGAGCACTTTTTGTCTGTGGGTGCTGAATCATCTGCAAGGAAGTACTTAAGATATGTGGATTTAGAGAATACCTTATGTCCAAGTGGAAGAGAAGTTAAACAGGATGAGGATAATGGAGAGGATATTTTGTTAAAGTGAGGAAGAGAAGGAAATACTTTAAAATGCTCTTTAAGTTCACTTCTGTTGGCTTTCCCTAGGTTTTCTGTGTTTTGCCATTGACAGCTGTTGCAGCTTAATACCTGCATGTATTAAAAAAAGACAAAAGCAAACAAACAAAACTGTACAGAAAAGTATCAGGGAATAAAACTATGTTTGTTTCTTTCAACAGAATGCTGAAATTTCAGTATTTGAAGTGAATATCCGTTTTGTTGGTGGACTACTTTCAGCTTACTATCTTTCAGGAGAAGAGGTAAGACATTGCCAAATGGTTTATCTGAAATATCATCATCTAGATAAGTAGTTAACTTTTAGTTTAATAATTTTATTTATCCAATTTAAACTTCTTTAGAACTTTGAAAATGGCTTGTGCGGCAGAGATCTGTCCAGTGGATTTTCTTCTATTACTGTTGCTTTGTATAGTCTTAAAGCTATTCCTTCATGTGTTAAATGGTTTTTTTGTTTTTTCTTTTTTTTTTCCTGAGTTGAAACCATACCCAGCAGATTCTTACCAGGCTTCGTGCTGGAGTGTGTTATTATGGAGTTCCTATGGCATGGTAGTTGTAGATTTGGTGCAACAGATTCCTGCTTCACAAATTGCTTTTGAGCATATCCTTTAATTCCTATAAGCTATATTTCTGCTTGCCTTCCTGAAGCTGAAGCTTCAACTCCCATGGAAAAGACATGTTAAGAATGCAAAGATAACTGGTAAACCTGTACATGTGAATGTCTTTAAAGCATTAATATCCCATTAATCTCTATTGCCTGTCATGGTTTCTGGAGAAGATGGAGAAGCAATTTCATCTAAGAACTTTGACTAATGCAGTTATTTCTGTAATATATTTGGAGAAGGCTATTCTAGTCATAGGTACTGTGATACTTTAAATTTTTAGCTTGAAGCCTTTAATCTTACTAGTTTAAATTCTTGTTCCTGTCTCTGGATTATAGTGGTATTTTATTGTAGGATTAACACATGTTAATACTCTTTAACTGTAAATTGAATTTATCATTGGGATTCTTTAAATTCAATGCAATTACTGGTAGAAACTCCACAAAACCATCAAGACGTATCATTTTCTTCCATATGTAAATTTCCCAAATACTGGGTAAATCTCTGTTTTGAACCTGTCACTTTAAATTGACTTAAATTCTATGGAGTGCATGTTGGGTTTCATTAAAATGTTAAAGCTGTAATATTAGCATGTACTATTGGGTCATGTACCTGACAAAGCAGTTATAAGGAGACAGTGTTCCTCTGATATATTTACTTCTTAAGTAGACATAGCTGTTTATTTCCCGTGGTCCTGTCCTGACTGCAGGTGGTATTGAAAAGACATGAATGCTGTAAAATATACTTTTTTATTATTTTATTTGAACTGTCTCCTAATTTTCTGGGGAAAAAAATGCACTTAGACCCATTTCAAATTCACACTTAACAGTAATGAAAAAAATTTAGAGGCTCTTGGTTGGCTTCTTGATCTTGATCTTCTAAATATTGTTTTACCTAATGTTTCATCTCTGACTTTTTAAGAAAATCACTTGTCCTCCTACCGTAACTAGCAACCAGAAATAAGCATATCCAAGGGTATCTAGAACTGAAAGCTCTTCCTTCTGCTAATAAACACTTGTATCTTTCACTGCATATCTACTTCTTGCAAACAGGAGGGAACTTTTCCAGTGTAACCTATTGCTACATTTTAATTAACCAGTTCTCACAGAAGCAGAGGATGCTTCTTGGCAGACGTTGAGCTGGTAGAGGATTGCACAGGAGCCTTTACATCAAGTGGCAGTTGTCTGCCAAGAAATGTCTAAACCATTTGTCATTGGTGCTGTTGATTTCATATATATGTTGATGATTTATATCGTGTCTGTTAATATGCAGTCTCACTTTCAATAAGTGCATATAGTTTCTCCTAAATAACACCTAATCATTGCTTCTCAACCATTCCTTCATCTTTAGAGAGGCAGTTTTGCTACCACCTCTTGGACTAGATTGATAGCAACACTGGTGTTCAAAAACTCTTATAGAAATGAAATGAGGAAACATTTAAAACAAAGGAAGGTGTTCACACAATGGATAATTATGTGGAGCTCTTTGCAGTGGAATATTGGTGATACTGGATGCTAATGTCCATTCTAAAAATGGACAGACTCATTAATGAAAGTAAAATGGGTTCCTAAACACAAAAGTGATATGTATGATTAAGGAGGATCCTGAGCTCTTGCAGGCTTGGGAAAGACACTGTCCATGCTTGCCGCTGGTTTTCATACTCTTTGGTAGACATCTGCTGTCTGAGACTGAACAATGTTCCTAAACTAACAGTTGTCCTAGTGGATTAGAGTGCAACTCAGCATGATCTGCCTTTATCAGATTTGGGGAAACTCCCCCATTTGTCTTCTAAATCCAAGACGCTGAAGCAATAGCCAGCTGCTGCCTGTGGGAATCGTGGGATGCAGCCCTTCTGAGAACAGAGCTATGTTGCATGGGTCTGTCCTTCACTGATGCTGGTGACAGGTGTGGAAAGGACTGAGGGCCCCAGAGGCTGACTGACATCATAGGGAATACATCTTTAATAATCCATTAGTCCATTATATTAGTGGTGTTCCTAAGGAGGTGGAACAACCTGTATGCAGGCTCTTTGAAGGATTAATCTTTCTTAGTTAAAAGCTCATTTAATTCTTTATCAGATTAACTATTTAAAAATCATAATTTTGCTGTGCTCACTTATCAGTATCCTAATTAAAGCAAGCTATGTTTCAGTAAAAGGAGTGATGGAAATAATTATTGTTTGTAGTTGTGAATTACATTTCCATGGGTAATGATCCAAAGCTGCAACACATTGTATGTTCCATAATGATTTGTAAGTCTAACTAATCATGATTAAAGAATATCCTATCATACTGAGTAGTTCCTAAAACATCCTGCTCACATAATAGTTCATTTAGATAAAGGCACCAGTGTGAATAATTCTAAAAACGAAAAAATTGAATACTTTGCCTCTTGATAACTGTGTGTGGTGCTCACTTGCTAGTAGAGCTATGAGATGCATTCTGCTAAACTTCCTACAGTTTCTGCCTTACTAGAATTAATATGAAATACATAAAAGTGCTAGAAGAGTGTCATACAAAGTCACTTTGGGTTTTGTATTTTATGATTACTTTTTAAACCCAAGCTAGAAAGAATTACAGTCAAATGTCAAAGTTGATTTGTAGAACAGCTGCAAATACCAGAAAAATAGATTTCAAGATGAGTAACTTTTTAAGGACTACTCTTTTTTTAAGTACCTCGTAATAACATTGTATATTAATTCTTCCATGGTATTTTTCCATGAGTCAGTGGTTGTAAGAAGTTATTAAGAATGAACCTGGCTCCTTTAAAGCACTGGTAGTATTGATTTTTGTTTGTTTGTATAAAAGCATCTGGGAGAGCCTATAATAAAGTTTAACCTATAGGAACAGAACAGATTTTTTGGCAAACTTTCTTGATATTTTTGTTTAAATTAAACCTGAGTTCATTAGTAGACATGTGATTCCTCTTCTAAGCAACTTGGTATGCAACCCTTTTTGGTTTTGTACTTGAAAATAAAATGTCTAGTAAGAGATTTGTTTTACAAGTGCTTTGCTGTACTTACTAGTCTGATGTAAAATTCTTGGTCAGGAGTATTGCATGCAACGAGATCCCCTGTGTTGCAGACCTAAATAATTTTTTTTCTCTTGTAAAGCACACTTCCAAATGTAATCATATAAGGAGATAATTTGTTAACTTTTGGAGGAGGAAACAGCAGCTAAGACCTTTCTTGTAATTCATGGAGATGACAAACATTCTTTCTGAGCACTGTAATCTTCACTGTTGAGAATAACTGATACTAGTGCCTAAAGTGTAAGGCACTGCTTGTAGTGGTAACTATATGGCACTGCTTGTAGAGATTATACAAGCCTAAATATTGATTTGACTAACTCTTCGGGTTTACTGATATCTGGTTCTTATAGGTACGGCTGAAGTTGTATAATAAGGAGACTGTCTTACCTGAAGCTTTGTTCCACAGTCAGGGAATGCATTGCATAGGCAGAAATAGAAGAAGCTTTTAATAATTGCTTTTTGTATGAGTAGCAAAAAAGTAAATCCAAAATTCTCTGAAGTGAGTAAGGAGCACGTGAGTTTCAGATCCAGCTGGTAAGTTCCCAGATTCCTTTGAAGCTTTTCCTTTTTTTTGAATGGGATGAGTAAGGTTTTTTTTTCCTCAGAGTTAAAATATTTTAGATTCAGCAGATGTTCTTCCTGCATAATATAACCTTCTCTTTTCTACGACTAAAGATAGTCATCTTCACTGGAGGAAGGCAAAATAAAGTTGATAATGATGTTCATATTGCCATTTGTCTCCATGGCATGAAGCAGAAATGTGACAGATTTTTAGGTTTTTTTATTCTGGCACTATATCCTGTTTGAAGGAACACAAATTTATCCTGACCAGGATGAAGGAATAAAGAAAACACAACAAACTGTTCTTCATGGTGATAAATGTTGGACTTTGAGTTTCATCTGTTACTTTCTACCAACTGTTAATTAGAAGTAAAAAAAAAAAAAAAAAAAAAAGCAGGAAAAAAAGAAAAGTGATGACATATCACCTAATTAGTTTATATCTGCATTTAGAATAGGAGTTACAGTGCCACTATTCAACTTCACTTGGCCTCCTGTCTGACTTCAGACCTAATCATTGCCCACTTAAAACAACCATCCATCAGTGATGGTAGTGCTGTCTTATTAATGAGGAGCAGACATGATATAATGATGCAGATGCTATTGATCTAGAGCTGCCTTTGACAGGCTGACCACATAACATTCTGACTTCATATCTTGCTAAGGCATTCTCCAGAATTTAGCTGTAGCTATTTTTATCTGTCTCTCCCTCTCTTGTAGAAGTCTCCCTCCATAAAGAATATTTAAATTCCACAAATACAAAAAAGAATATTCTTCATTTAGCAATCTTGAATAGTAGGAGGGTGAAGTTTGTCACCTACACGAAGGTGTTGGCCTATTTCTGCAAATCAGGAATGTTCCAGTATAGATGCCTTGGGGATCTTATCTCACCAGTGTGAGAATTGACCCCATGTTTTATCTCCTGCTTCCTTTCACTTAACTTGACATTAATTAACAAGAGGACTTTTCCTTTTATGACGTGAAGCTTGACATTAATTAACAAGAGGACTTTTCCTTTTATGACTTGAAGCTTGATTTTGAATGCTGTTTGAAACTCCAAGCATACTGTATCAGCTTGATCATTTCTGTGTGAATGCCACTTAACTCCTCCTTAAGCATCTTCACAGACTTAGCAGTAGAATTCCCTGTTTGGTAGAAACTAGAAGACTGCAATTGCCTGTAGTTTTCTGCAGCCCTGTTTTCAGATTTGGGTCCTGTTTGCCACCTACCATCCATCTGCTGCTACTTTAAGTGATACATCAGTACTTCAGTGGTGTCATGTTTTAGTTCCTTTAGAGCTCTGAAATGATCTTGATGATTTGTTTAATGTTTATCAATCAATAAATTTTTTTAACTTCAGTATTTCATAGAATCCTGGAGTCATTCAGCTTGGAAGAGACATCAAGAGGTCATCTAGTCCAGCCTCCATACGGGGACAGTGCATTAGGCTTGTCCTTTTAAGAATCTCCTTGCATGGGAACGTGCCTAGACTCTTCGAGACAGAACACTGGGGCAAATTTAGCTTTTCTGCAACGGCTTAGTTTCATACACTGTGCTCTTTCACATACACATCTCTTAATTGTTCCTCCGAGCTCTCTTAACAGGCCTCATGTTTGTTGGTTCTTTTTTTTAACTTTAAAAACTTGTTCTTCAAAAATTACTTCTAGCCTGAATTAATAATTTTTCATTTTATTTGTCAGGCATTATCAGTTTCTGTATTCCTTAATTGGACTTAATACATTTTTGTTTTTAATTACCTTCTTTACAATCACACCAACAGAAGATGGAAGTCATCTGAGCCTTTTGCTTTGAGAATCTTGTGACTCTGAACCTCATAGTTTATCCTGAGTCATCTCCAAGCATTTTACCCATTTGGCTGTTCCTTTCTAAGTTCATTTCAGCTCATCTTCTTGATTCTCTTTCCAAACTTAAACATTGCCAAAGTGCCAAAGAGCCTTTTTGTTTATGACAGCATGTTGAATTGAAGCATGTGGCCCCTGTTACACAGTAATATGTCAAACTAAGTCAGGAGGTACTTTTTATCTTATAGACTCTTGAGTTTCTGCAAGAAGCTGTCATTACAGTGTATAAAAGCATGGTTTATATTCTCTTTGAGGTAGCACTTAACAGCCTACTCAGGGACAGAGAAGGATTTAAAATCTCCTCCATTTCCCACAATCACAATCTGTAATCTCCATTAGTATTTCAGTCTCTTCACCACCTTTAATAGATCTAACACTGTTCTCTTTCTGTGCTAGCTGCATCAAAATGTACTACAGAGTCCCTATGGATTCACATTCTGGAGATAACCTTGACTCCTAAGATTTTCTTTGATGTAGACTGTTCTGCTGTTGCAAGCAGGCTACCCTTCAGTCTTCTATTTCTGTCTCTTAAGTTCCTGCAGTGCAGTTATACTGTCTCTGTTGATGAAACCCATCTCTGTTAAATAGGTTCCAAAAGCTTCCTTGTTCCTAATATACTTCGGTCCCCTTTCTCCCAATGCTACTTGCTTAACTGCTTTGTGCAACTCTGCCTTTCAAGCTGGCCCCGCACATAATTCTGAGGAAACTTCAAAGAATGGTAGCAGAGATGCTGATTTCCAGTCTTGTACTTAATTCATATTTTGCTTTTCAGTTTTCCTTCTCTTCCCTCTCTGCTTTGAAGTTACTAGTACCACGGCTGGGAACTCTTACTGAGCTCTAAGTACCTGAAGCCTTGTGGAGCCTCTGCCACCTGTACACCAGGCATGCAATCAACTGCCATCACCAACAGTTTTTGTGAGACATTCAGACTACCCTAGTAATGTAAAGTGAAAATAGTGCCAATTTACATTACTTCAGTGAATTGCTGTCTGCTGGAGTTCAGCAGCGAGTATGTTCCTCTTTCAGAAGTCTGTCACCAGCATGAATATCCACAGCAGGGGGACAGAGGAGCTGCAGTGATAGCCTGCTGCAGCTGCCATAACTAAGCCTACTATGAAACCAGGAGTCAGAGTCCTGGTTTTTGTCTGAGAAGCATGAGTTTAGAACTCTGAACTGTATATAACCACATTCTTTACCTTTAGTGGTTTCCCTTTTGCACAACTGAAAGGAGTTTGTTTGGGGCGTTTTTTTTTAAACAAGAAAAAAATTGGTTTGTCCTGTGGCAAACTTATTTGACATGGTTTTGCATTCAGGTGTTGACTTTAGAAATAATTAAACCAAAAAGCTTTATTGGTCATTACATTAATTAAAAAAATATCCCTGCTCACCTCCAGACTACTAAAGTCTGATGCTAAAGCTGTTAAACTGTTTGGAGAATGGATTATAATGAGAGCTAAGTAATATCTGATTGTGATTGTAACAGCTGATGTGTTTGACATGAGCTCACGAGCTATATTATTAAGTAGAATTCAAGCAGCTGAGAGAGAGCTGGTTTGTTTGTTCTGAGGATTTGGCTCTCAACCAGCTCCTGCAGTTTCACTTGATTGTGGTTCTACAGAACAGTTGGAGAGGGCATGTCTACCAGAAATACTAGTGTGGGTGCTTTCCTTTTGAGCAGCAGCTCTAGACAGACCCAAAAGAAAAATTCTTTGCATGTGGGTTAATATACTATACAGAAGAAATTATATGCTATTAACAGTCTGTCCAGACCATGCATCTGCAAAGAAGTTCAGTTTCCAAGACGTTTCTCTATTTCATTTATCTCAGTATTCAGTTCTGTCATTTTGCAGCACCAAATGCAATTGTCATAATAAAGAAGAGTAAAAGGAGAGAAGAAACATATTGCGTGAAGGGTTGGGTGGGATTGTCCTGTTCTGCAAGTTTAATAGTTAATGTACAAAATATGGTTAAATACAGGGTTCTGTGGAGCTATTTGCAAGCAGTGTTGGGATTGTTGCAAATACACTATCCATATCTAAAGAATAATCCTTATGTATAATCTTACATCTGACAATTTGACTTATTTCTGCAAATGAAAGCAACGTAAAAATATCTCAGTTGGTGCTGACAGTGGGAATAGATCAGCATTAATTTACCCTCCTTTAATTCTAGGCTATATAAAATATTTGGGAAAGTATATTCTCTCTGTGGATGTATTATAGAAGTTCAATTAGGTATTAAGTAATAAATGTTATTGAATCATTGTACTGTTTTTTTTTTTTATTTTTTTTTTAAGTATAAGTGAAAATAGTTTATACCTGCATTTTACTCTGGGCATGGAGTAACTCTTCATCATCTAAATCTCTCACAGTGTGTAGCTGGTTTATGTAAGACTCCATTTTGTGCTTTGTCTCTATAGACTGAGTGATCCAGAGGATATTTTTCATTAAATTGAGATTAAGTAGATTATAATGTTCTCTCCTTATTGGTTTAGAGAAGATAAATGCATAATCCATCCAGCAGAATATTTCCATGTTTTGCGTTCTAGTGGCAACTACTATGGCATTCTATCAGATTCCCAAATCCAACATTAGCAAAGAATCCTTCTACTTTTTTATCTTTTTGCAAAAATTTAAATTACTTCTATTAAAGAATATGTACATATTAATTCTAAGTATTTCAAATAATTAAGTGAATAGAAATTTATGATTAAATTGGGAACGTTCCTTATCCAATTTGCTATTTGAAAGATCAGAGATTCGTTGCAAAACACCACTTTGTGCCACATACAAGTCCTGCTGTTTCAAGCTAACTGAAAATCATTGAGAAAATTCAATGCCTGAAATCAGAAGCAGACATCATTGCTGTTCTTACATGCCTTTCATGCCTCCAGCAGTAGGTACAGATAATGGCATCTTTGCTTCAGAAAAAAACAGATACTGTTTTAGTCTTCTTTGGATCTTGCTCAGCGGATCAAACCTGAAACAGATACAAACAAGGTTTACTGTCTTTGAGTTAGCGTGAACTCGGGATCAGTTTATGGAGAGTGTTAACTGATCTGTGTATTTTTTGGGGCAGGATCTATTGTTCGTGATTTTTAAACAACAGAAATCTGAAAGATTTGAAAGGAAAGATAAGGAGGGAGCTGTTTCCCAGGTCTTTTGGAAATTGCAGGAATCCACATGCTATTTGTTTGCCATTTGTGAAAATGCAACAGTTGAAGAACGTTGATAAATGTTGTAGCGCAGTTCCTGTCTCTCCTGTGCCAAAAGCTTGCCTCTGCCATACACAGACTGTATTTGCACCCTATGTACAAATGATTGAGAAGGAATTTGGAAAAGATGTTCACATGAAAAATCCTGTGCCACTTCCAGCACAACAAATGCCAAGGGGAATTTGGGTTTTTGGCAGGTGATTGCCCCTAAACAGAGCTGTCATGAAACATTTGAAAGACAAATCTTTGTTTTCCTCAAATGAATAAATATAGGAGCTCATTTTGCATAGGGCTAAGTGCACAGAAACAGGCAAACTGCAAACTTTTCTTAAGCCAAAGACTGAGAAGTGGATGAACAAAATCACTTACATGAAGATTTGAAAGGTGAAAAAGAGGAGTAGTATCTAGAGCCTTGTTTTTCTCAGGGAAAAATAGTTTAGGATGTATTTAAACAGCAGATTCAGTTTCTTAGCTCACTGTTTACATTACAAGTCTTTTGTCAACAAGTATTATACTTTTATATTCCCACAGGTCAGCTGGTCAGCTATCTTACCGTTTATTTTTCTAGTAAAGCATAAGATATAAGAGAGGTCAGGAGGTAGTAAAATATTCTGAACAACTTGGATTTTGTTTGATGTGTTTAGTTCTGATATTCTTCACTCAACACCTTTGATTGTTTACATTAACCCACCTGACCTTGATAACTCCTTCAAATAGTAGCTAATTAAGACAGTACGGTATGAGGGGACTTTCATCATTCAGCTACATGAAGGCTCAAAAGCTTATTTTAACGGCCAGAATATCAGCCTTATGTAAACTGACAAAACTCTAAAGCAAACAAGGGAGATTGCTGCAGCAGCAGTGTTAGTGGAGTAGAGTCAACCTTCAATTAACAGAAAGTGATTTTCCCTCTTGCATCAAGGGCCAGTTCTGTTGTTTCTTATGATTCAGATGCATTGAACTACCAAAAAGGCTCTGTAACTTGTTAATCTGAAGAACTAGATGTGTCTGGTTTCTTTCTTTTCTTCAGCCTTTAGGCAGTCATCTGCTTTTGCAGGCTAAGCAAAATAACAACACTAGTTGTTTTGGGAAGCTGGTTCACTTCAGTTAGTGCTTTAAAGTCATGTTGTCCCTTGGGGGGCAAGTTGTCCTTAATTTTTGCAAGCATGACTAGATAATTTTACAGTCCAGTAGATCCTCAGGTTGATTATGTGAAAAGGATATGCTGTGAACTTCATTCTCTTCCATTTTTCTTTGAAAACTCCTTTTTGTTTTCTTCAAACCAACAGCTGCAGAACAAAGTCAGCAGCTCACAATGCTGTTTCTTAAAGGATGCTATTTTCCCCAACTTGTTCTTAAAAACACTATTCATAGTATACAGACAATTTCAATCTTTCTCCTTTTATCATGCAAAACCAGTGAATAACTCAAACATTCTCATCAGCATTTGCTGCTTGTAGGGTGTCTCTTACAAATATCATTCAGTCTGTGCTCAGTCTTTTCTCTCCAGAGTTGCTTTTATTGCCATTTATATTCTAGAAGGGAAGAACAAACAATCTTCCTGATTCTAGGCAAGATCAATAACTGCTGAGATGCTCTGGGCAAACATTGCCACTCTGCTGCAGGAGACCATGGGGATGGTACTCAGAACATCTGGGCAGATTTACTCCAATGTTAAATACCATCAGCCTTTCGGATTTGCTTGAAGGTTGTGTGTTAAGTTAATATGGTTATTAACTGACCCAAGGCCAAAAATAAAGACTTACTGAGATAGCAGGAACTTGCTCAACCAATTTTTTCTTGATGGACTATGACAGTTGGTGATAGAAGTAATGAGTGCAGCTGGTGCTAAGATGCCCCTTTTCTAAATCATACTTTTAAGACTTTTTTAATATCTAGTTCCAACTTGAAATTACGGTTGAGGTACTGTAATGTTTTAATTTACATACCATCTAGTATAAATATAATTTAATGAAAAGTGCAAAGTATTCTCTCTAGGAATGGCTATGTGAAGTGTTCAGTCAAAGAGTAAAATAAAATGCTCAAGCCATGTGATGAGTTTTGGTAAAAACAGGGAGTTTACACAACTGTCATGTCTTTTTTTTTTCTTTCCTCTTGCTTCAGGTGGGGGTATAGAAAGCAGTGTAATGATACCTATTATGCTAATATGCATACTTGAAATCTTTATGAATACTTGAAACTGTTGTTTCCTCCAAGTATACAATGCATTCAAAAATAATGTTAATCTTTGGAGAGAACGTCTTATGGCTGTTTAATTATAGGAATGATTTTGAGGTTTAGCTGTAAAGTTTTAGCTGCAGGGAATAGAGAAGGAGCTGAATTGCTAATAAATTTATGACTTGCTGGCAGCACTGCTCTTCAGTCAGAGCACTTGTTTCTGACTCTTAAGAGTTGGAAATGTCTGCTTGCCTCCTTATATTTTATGGCTTGTCCAGTAAGAGAAATAGTCTTACAGTAAACAGAAAGGAATTGAATTAGTCTGCCTGATGATTTAACTTACAACATAAGAGCAGCTTCTTAAATCATAGTTCTTCTCTCTTGAAGCCTCCTGTTTGGCTTACATAAAAGAAACTACAAGAGAATTCACATTTCTTATATTTAATTTAAGGAAAATACACAAGCACTTTATTTAGGCTTGTTTTGGATGTGCCCATTATTCATCAAACAATTCAGTCACTATTGTCTTTCAGAGAAATCTGAACAATAAGAAAGTAAGCACTGAGTTAAGAAACCATCATCCTCTTTTCCTGCTATACAAAAGAAGTTCTTTCTTGTTACATTACTTACATAAAAAGCCAGCTAGATGGTGTGTCAGAGGTATTGTGGAGGAAGGAACCTGCAGAGTATGCGAATTTTAACATATTCCTCTCCCCTGAAAAATAACAGTTTAAGAATGCATCATCAATGCAACTGCTAGTGTTACAAAATTTACCTGTCATGGAGTCAAGCTAAGCTGTTTGCACAGTTGCAAATCCAAGCTGAATTTACCCAAATGGCACCTTCTTGATACCATTTTTTTAAATGGAATTTACCAAAACAAATGAAAGAAGTAGTTTCAATGATGTTAGTGGTTGTGACAGTTATCAACATTTACTTGTAATCTGAGAAACCACTGAAACATTAGGACTGGAACAGGTAAAACTCTTGGTTACTTTCTGTTTATATAACAGTGAAACAGAAGTAGTTTGTAGCTGCTGGTGGCAGAGAAAGATCAATGAGAGAGTTTTATGATCAAATGGCTTGTTCCTAAGTGATCCATGCTGTAAATCTTACAGAGTGACAGTTGGCACTGTCTTTGTACTTGTGATCATTCTGCTTTTTAAGATATTTATGATGTTTGCAGTGTCTGAGATCACAAAATCTGGAAATTCCTGTGTCAGCTTCAATCCTAGTATAAAGGTTAAAAGAGTGCTTTACTCTTTAAACATGGGACAGCCTTAATATACAACATTAATTTTCAGCAAATACTCATTATATCTGATATATGCTGAAAGAATAGAAGAAACACTCTAAAGGAGTAGTTTGTAATTTATTCTTTTGGTATCCATGAACACATCAAATTAATGGCCAGTGGAGTTGCCCATGCGTGAAGAGGAACAGAGGATCTCTGGTAAAGGACTTTAGAGTAAACTTTAATGCAAATGAGACCCCTTAAGCTTTTTGTGCTTAATGAAGACTGTGTAGAGCCTGGAACTCTGCAATTCTGTGTTCAACATCATGACTTGTTTTTAAAACTTTGGTATTCAAACTTGTCAGTTTGTATTCTCATCTCACTTTGTTCCTGTTGTGATTTAACCCCAGCTAGCAATTAAGCACCACACAGCAGCTTGCTCACTACCCCCCCCCCCCCCCCAGCCCCTGCCCTGCAGTGGGATGGGGGAGAGAATTGGGGAAAAAAACCTCGCAAAAACTCATGGGTTGAGATAAAGACAGTTTAATAGGACAGAAAAAGAAGGGATAATAATAGAATATACCAAACAAGTGATGCACAATACACCTGCTCACCACCCGCTGACCAATGCCCAGCCAGTCCCTGAGCCACAGTGTCCCCCAGCCATCTCCCCCCAGTTGATGTTCTGGGCATGATGTCATATGGTATGGAATATTGCTTTGGTTCATTTGGGTCAGCTGTCCTTGCTGTGTCTTCCCCCAGCTTCTTGTGCACGCCCAGACTCCACTGGCAGGGCATGAGAAGCTGAAATGTCCTTGACTTAGTATAAACGCTGCTTAGCAACAACTAAAACATCAGTGTGTTATCAACATTATTCTCATACTAAATCCAAAACACAGCACTATACCAGCTACTAAGAAGAAAATTAACTTTATTCTAGCCAAAACCAGGACAGTTCCTCACCATAATCCTTTTGTCACCTGCATTGCATGTAGTTTGCTGGTTATTAGTTGTTCTTATTAGTTTACTATTTACTTCTTTTTAAAGCAAGCCACTACTACCTTACAAGAGGAGACCTGTTGAGAAATAGTTTGTTCCAATGTCTACTAAGTTATAGCTTGTAGAAAAGTCACTTAGAACTATACTGTGACACTGCCCTGTACATGCTCTAATGCTGTGTCACAATAGATGTATAACATTTATATATAATTTCAGCAGAAACTGAAACATGGGTGGTTCTCTCTAAACTTCAGGAAACATGGTTTGATTGTGAGGGTGACTGAGCACTGGCACAGGTTGCCTAGAGAAATTGTGGAGTCTTCGCCCATGGAGATGGAGACAGCTTCAAAAGCTGTCTGAACATGGTCCTGGGCTCTAGGTGGCCCTGCTTGAGCAGGGATGTTGGACCAGATGGCCTACAGATGTCCCTTCCGACCTCAACCATTCTGTGATTTTGTGAACTTTCGCTCACAGCTTCATGAAAACATAGCCCCTTGGCTATCTTGAGCACTTCGCTTGAAAGCAACAGGGTAAAGGTAAACTTTTCTTTCTTAGGGCCACAGTACTACCACTGCAGACCCACAACAATTGCTCTACAGCAACAGGAGTAACTCTTTCCAGAAGAAACAAACCCTGAGCTGCCTGAAGAAGAGCTATGCTGTGCTACCTGGTCTGAGGACATTCAGTATAAATTTTTACCATTTGAGGACTGGCCTCTGAGTGATATAAATATGTGATGGTGTCAGATTGAGACTGTGTGGTGATTCAGGGAGATCACCCTTTAGAGGGGAACCCGAGGAAAAAAACAGAGTAGTCTGGAGAGCTGACTGGGTTTGCTCTGCAGATATCCCATTTGCTAGTGGTCGGTTCAAGAAAGATTGCAGAATATGGGAGATCCTGTGCCTTGGACCCTTTCGTCCTAGGACCCTTTTGATTCCAAGTCTTGGGAGTCACTTCATTAAGCTATTATTCTGACGTTTGAGTAAAATATTAAAGTGAGTAAATGAAGTTAAAAAAGAAAAAAAGAGCAGAACAATTAAGATAGGTATACTTGATACCCTGTTCACGTTGTTATACTTGTATATTTGATAAACATCATTTGAAATTCTTTCCATTATCAGCTGGAACAAACTTACAAATATCATGTAGCACTGGCTGAAACAAACAGCTCTCCATTTGCCGTTAACATTAAAAAGCACATAGAATATCCTTTAGATACACAGAGTGATTTTAGCCTTTTCTGTACCTGCCACCGTGATCTAGGAGCATACTTTACAGTGAAAGCATCACTCTAATCACTTAATGGTCTTAGATTTAAAAGATACAGTCGAATTTACAAAGCCAGGAATGAATCTTCTGTTAGCACTTTATGCTACATTAAGGATGTAATTATTGATTCACCACGCAAAGTTTATTAGACTCCTCCACCCCACCCCCTACTTTCACACAGATGGTGTTGCAAATCACCTCTCAACAGTCACCTGCTTGAAAGGAGAGTTTCATATGCAAAGTGCTACTCTTTGTTTAGATATGATAGCTTGCAAGATGTAGAATGCAGCCACTATTTAAATTTGTTGTTACAGCACTTGGGCTGGGTACACAAGTCTAAATAAAAAGAAAATTAGGAAGCAGATGCTTGTGGCTTAACAGAGGAATTGTGCTAAAAGATACTCTTCATTACTGGTGGATATGAGTAATTTTACTAAGGCAGCTGTTTCCTTAATCAGGAAAACCACAAACCTCTAAGATGACATGCAGATGTTTTCTGTATCGCTTCACGATATAATGAGTTTCCATTGTATATGCCATATTTTTAATTCCATTCATGTTTACTTACATCCAATATATTTTCAAATACATGTATCATCTTCCTTAACTGTAGAAGACCTAAGTGCTAAATATGTGACATATTCTGTGTTTTTGACATCCTTGCCTGTTGTTAGTCTGCAAGTTGCTTCTAGGGCTGACAGTGTCTCTCCACATCATCCAAGCATTTTAATGTTGGACTTCCCCAAGTTTGAGGGGGGTTTGTTGGTTGGGGGTGTAGGCATCTTGAGAAGGAGTTTTTTTAGTCACAGTGTCTGTTCATCTTTCAGTTTTGCAGTTGTATGGTGCCTCTTACAGTTCTGCATGTTGTTCAGAGCAGAACATACCATAGTGTTAATACATATCCAGTGGGTTAATATCCTGTTCTAGAATTCTCAAAGGCTTTTACAGCCAACAAATTCCTTTTACTACAGGCAATCGTTAAAATTTGTTTACTACATTAATCACCACCTTTTCCTGAATTATTACGACAGAGATATTATTAAACGGTCAGTTCATGAGCTTTCCAGGTACTAATGGGTTGTAGCTAAGCTTTTAATTGCACAAGTATACATAAGCTTTAAAAAAATTAATGCTTTCTTGACATTAGTAGATATATTAGCAGTTACTTTTTCTCTTGTGGTCTCAAAGTTCTTCCTGTTAAATAGTTCTTGGACTTTATGTCTGTGTAAGCAATCTTAAATACACATGAATAGCACAAAAGGAAATAACTAAATATAACTGGAACAAACTCTTCCCTTATGATTTTTTAATTCTGTGGTTATTTAGCAATTCCTTCCAATTTTAAAGTGCAAGTCAGATGCATGTAAGTTACTGTACATTACTATTTCTTTGTTTTATGCCTCGCCTTCTTTATGTTACTTTGTACCATTTACCACTGGACTTCCCAAAATAAGGTTTTGGAACACAATAGATCTACTTAGAAATTCTTTAGTTAAAAAACAACTGAAGTAATTATATGTGTTAGCTACTGCTGATAACTTGAGGGGTTTGTGCTTGTTGCTATGTACATTTGGATTAAATCTAGAAATCTCTCACTAATCCAGTTACTTCCATTTGATTAAGTTTTCTACAGTCTTTTCGGGGGGGGGGGGGGGGGAAACAACTCTTCATGGTACTGTGTGTCTTCTTTGGTACAATAATCAGCTAAAAAAGAAAATTAATTTTCTTGCCATCTGTGAAACCATAACAAAAAAGGCTAATTGAATAGAAGAAGAGATTTTTTCTTTTCCCAAAAATGTAATCTAATTTTTGCAATAAACATCTTTTTAAAGTGGATTGACTTCCACAAGCTGGTGACCAGCATATTGGAGTATTCTGGAAAGCACAGTACTTACCCATGTTTGTTATTTCCTCAAGTTGTGAAAAAGATATGTACTGCTCCAGCAGTTTGCAGGTAAGATAGAGTTGTTACAAGCTGCCTCCAGTTAGATTTGCATACTTCTACAATCATGATTTTCAGAAGCTGGGAACTTCTGTGCACCTTCCTGAATTGCCACGTCGTCTTGGGTGCCTAGAGTTTTTGCAAGGTTTGAGCACTCTGATGCCTGCTGCTCTCACAGATGTGTTAAATAAAATACAAGCTTTGGATCCCCGTACTGAAGATCTCATTATAAATACTACCCTGTGGCTGTTTCAGCCTTAGATTGGGATAAAAGGTCCCCCTTTTACTAGAGGATCTGTATTTTCCAGGCTTTCTCCACTGAAAACCATTTGCCTTTTAACACATTCCAGCCCAGCACTGTGTGACGGTAGATGCTGAGCAGGACTGTGGGAATGGCTGCAGACTGACATATTTTTAAATTAAACATTCCTCCTGCTTTATACAGCTGTGATATTGTTTATATATGTGGGGGAGAGATTTGTATGAAAACTAGTGCTGCTTTGAGAATTTTAATGAGAGGGGAGCATCTGAGATTATTTACCAAACTAAGTTGTTTTAAATTTAGCCCTTTTCCTGGGATTTCTAACATCTAACCCCAAGATGCCCCTACGCTGTGCTGAGTAACAGCTTCACTTGTGCTCCCTCTGCCGGCATCCCGGTGGGATAGAAACCTGTCCGGTTGCATTTTGCTAATCTCCAGGGAGGTGGTGACTTGAATTCTCAATAAAATAAAATGGTGCTCTGTCTGGTCAGTATTCTCATGTGAAGGTGTGTCAAGCCATGCTTTGTAAAGGCGCTAAGGCACCATTTGTTTCCTTCATGATGCTTTTACAGACTTGGTGCCACTTTAGATTTCCAGTGCATAGTCAGCTCTTCTCTGACCGGGTCTGGCTGTGCCTGGGATAGCCCCGCTGCTGGGTTTGGCTCAGGCAGCACAGGCAGTGTGGGATGCTTTGGGGTATCTAGTGCAGAAGCATCCCCTTGCCTCTGTAGGGAAACTTTTTGCATCCAACCAAGCCTCTGAGCTCCAGGTTGGTGCAACCTCAGGAGAGCCGTGCCTGCTCTGCTGGGCCATCAGTGACCCTCTGGCCTTGGGGACTGAGGGGAGGCTTATTAGCTCTGAGCCAAGTGGCACAGCTGGGCAAAGGTGCTTTGGGTCTGACACTATGCTTGCAAACCGGAAAGCCTTCCCAGAACTCGAGAGTATGATGCTGACTCTGGTGTCAGCGTGTGCAGTCCTGCTGATCAGCTCCAGCTTGTCTTGGACCACTGTAGGTGCAGCCTCAAGTGGAGCCACTCATTTTTAATGCACTGTCTTCTTCTGTAACCTGTTAGGAAAACATGAGGTTGGGTGCGGGCCTGGGCTGGAGGTGTGGGCTCATGCATTGGTGTGGCATTTCATGTGTCCTCCGCCCAGGCCCAGCAGGACCAGGGCTGGCCCAGAGCCAGCAAGTTGGTCTTGAACCCAGACTGTTTCCTGGGGTAAATGCTCAAAATATGCTCTTGGCACTTCTGAATCTGGGTTTACAATAAATACAACTACAGCTGTGAAGGTCCTAAATGAAGTCTGGCTCCTTCTGTTAGTACTGGTTACCTCACTGATGTGGCTCTTTACAGTGCTTATTTCCAGCAATGGTATTAACTGTCTCCTTACCTTGTAGAACAGATAATTCATAACTGACTTGGCTCAGCCACCAGTGAGGACTGAATGAAATTAAACTCAAAACCACCTGCTAGTGTCAAGGTGACAGTAACTATAAAAGCAGTAATTGCTGCTGAATTAATGCCAGCAGCTGTGTTACTTATCCAGGTGTCATAAACACTGAAAATATGTTACAGAAAATGGTTTCAAATAATATGACACTGAAGTGTTGTGTCACCCAGTATTAGAGATAGTAGAAGAATTCAGCTAACACTGTATTTCAAGTATTCTGGTATTTTGCATGGAGCGCCACAATTTTTGAAGCATTTCTAATTTTTCATTGTGAAAATAAAACAAATGCAAGGATAGCAAAAATCCTGGATTGTCTTTCGGGGAAGAAGGTATTGGAACAAGTTCTTCAAAGAGAAGAACTCTTTTGTTAGCAGATTGCTTTAAACCTAAACCAACATTTGTTACACTGAAAGAAAGGATTTCGATTCAGTGTTCTGAAGAGTAGCAAAGCGGCCTGTCCCTGTTCATTTTTCTGCTCTCATTTCCTGCTTTTGCACTGAAATATTCATTCCTTACCCTACTGGGAAAGGCAGTCAGGTACAGGAAAGAAAGCAATAAATCTTACTTGGCTTGTCAGTTTCTATCTGTAAATACAAAACAAAAATGAAAAATACTTAATTTGACAGAGTTAGAAATGTGGAGAAAATGTCTTTGTCAATTGAGAAAAAAACCAAAAAGGATTGTTTCCTCTGGTGTTAAAATTTAACTTCTGGTCTCCCTTGTATGGAGGACCTTTTAAGGTAGAATTCTGTCTCTTCTTTAATTTATGATATTGTACCATGTTACGCTCTTTTGTAATTAGATGTACCTCATACTCAATTCTAAGATTTTTTTTTGTTTGCTTTTCTTCCTGATTAGCAACATCAATTAAATCTATAATGAGGTAATGTAACATTTTTCAAAGGGGTTTGTCATTCCAGCCAGAGAAAACGTTTTTGTTTATTCAGAGGAGATAACATTCTTGCACTATAATGAAAGCCAGTGCTCACCAGATGACAGCTCTGGTCTCAGCCCTGTGGTTACGTCTTTGCAGGCAGATCCTTATTTCTTCGCGGGAACACTGTTTCCCCTAATAAGATTTGATAATGGACACAACGAGTCTGTACAGTCTGATTGATTGTGGGATTGGGTCTTCTAACATGAGCAATGCAATTCTGGATGTATGACCTCTTTTAACAATCTCTTAAAAGAAAAGGGCTTCTTCTCTAAAGCCATTTAAAAAATCATCACAAAGCACACTTTTGATATTTGCATGCCACAGGGTTGTGCAGAGAATGCAAGTAACTGCTTTAAATTAAGTGGGTATTTGGAAAACTTGGTTCATTAAACTCAGAACTTCTTTTTCATCCGAAGTTTGTCTCTGTGTCCTAATTTACATCCAAAACCTCTATATTTGCATCAGTGGCACAAAGTAAGCAGAACCAAAAAAATCCCATACCCAAACTGCTTTTCTAAGCAAGAGTGCCTCACTGAATTAAGATCACATTTGAGAGAAATAACGAAATTTTTATTAGAAAAACAATTACTGTAGGAAAATGGCTGATGGAAGTACCATATATGTAAATGTCCTGCTAGAATGAAAGATGCAGGTTACAGTTCCTGAGTAAGAGGATGACTTTTGTCATTGGAGATCATAATGCGCATTGGTACGGTGTTGTGTAAAAGCACAACTCCTAGCAACTTGTATAGGAGTTATGTGGTAGGGGAAGTTCCCGGATCAGTTTTTTGTCTCTTATGAAGACCCAAAATATTTATATGTATTTAAAAAATAATTAAGAATATCTAATGGAGTGAGAAAATAATGTTTTGTTTCCTGGCTTGGTATGTGTGTTGCCTGTGGAAAGAACAGAAAGTACCAGGACAGCCGACTGTGTGCAGCACTGAGGTGGATTTCTTGTTTGCCTATTACTGCTTACTCAAATGTTGTTCAAAGAATTACTGGCTTGAAGTAATGGTGATGGTTTGGAGTGACTTTTGTGTTTGTAAGGCACTTGAGATTGCTTAACTCAAAGGACAATAAAGGTGCTGGTTTACTGAGCGCCGAGTTTATTTTAACTAACAGTTTACAGCCTACTAATATAAACAGATCTCAGTAGAAAATTCAGTAACTCTATTTACTCTATAAGCTATTATATGACTACAGTAAGTATCTAATTTGCTTTAGTGATAATTTTAATTATGAGTAGGACTGCAGAGTGTGAAGGAGTCTGTGTACTTATTCCACAGAGAAGTCCTTCTTACGGAGGACCTTCACACAGTGAGAATCAATATCATACAGGTTTGTTAGAGATCTTACATAAACCTTTTAAAAAATGTTAATAATATGTTGAATTTAAAAAGGGTTATCTCACATCCAAAATTTGTCTTCTGGCAAAAATTAGGTTAGAGACAAATGCTTGAGGAAGCATTTAGTACCCTACCTAACTTTGTGGTGACACACTGGTCATATATTTCTGACTGGTTTCAATTATCATTTTCTTTTCTGAATCACAGTGCGTCACTTACTTAGAATAATTTTCTTTGTTGTAGTATAGTATCTAGCAGAGTTAAATGTCAGTGCAATTTTTAGTGGTTTACTTGCTTTTTAAAGGTGACCATAATACTTTCCTCTGAATCCTCAATTTACAAGAAAGGATTGATGGCAGTGTAGTTTATTCATTGCATCACCTGATGACAGGACAGCTGACATGTCAGGTAAATAACTCCACAGTCCCTCTTCCATAAAAAGCATGCAATCTAGATATGATAGAGCAGTGGAGCGAGTCATGGAGGTCCTGGGAGTGGCTTGTAGACCTTTAGACTTGTAGGTAAGTATTTAAACCATGGGAACAAAGTGTGGAGTGAAGGGTGGGTGCAGGCGTGGGACTGTGACAGCTTCTGCCACGTCTAATCCAGTTGGAGTACTTTGTGTAAGTAAGTCTTCCTTACTGCTGACTGAGCAGCCATGAGGAGAGGCCAGGAAAAATCCTCATACCTCTCAAGATAACCGCTGGGATGGGAAATTTTGCTGTAGATCTTTTCCTTTATTACATATAATGGCTCTAGGTTTTGTGTTCTGTCATTTCTGCCTTTACTCTGTGCATCTCAGTAAAGGTTGTCATAATTTTTGCTTACCATAAAATTACTTTACTTGAGAGATAGCGGGGAGAGATTAGGGCTTGGCAAAAAGTTGAAATTCATGTCAGCAATAGAGATATTAAGGAGAAGTCTCTGTTGTTTATTTACTTTTATTATCCGAAAAAATATCTTACCCTGTACAGTATTTATTTCTTGTCCAATATTAGAAGTTTCTGCAGAAGAAAAATACAATGAATGTTGTGGAAGGTGTGCAATAATTACAACACTCACTTTTCATATTGTTTTTTAACTGCTAAAGCTGCAAATTGAAAAATAAAGTGGTTCCTTTATTAATCTTCACCTCTTTACCCTTGCTGAAAGAGCATGGTTTTGCTGCGTGAAGTTGCTATTTATTGTGTTCAGTCATGCAGTGTTGTATTCTTGTCATTCTTGCCTATACTGTTCTACTTAATAGATAGTGATTTAGCAGTCAGTTGTTCAGCTATGTTAAATTAGCCCTAGAGATAATGTTGGATAATGTCCATGGTTGAAAATTTTTTAACTTTGGAAGGGGAAGGAAAATCACTAACATGCATTAGTTATTACTAATTACCTGTTGAAATACTGTTGTTAACAAGAAGTACATCTTCACCTCGACTTGATCCAAAAATGTGTGATGGTTTAAAAATAATTTTTTAGTTCCTTTTCCTAGTTGCCTACTAGGGAAATTGTTTTCTACATTGGAAAAGGTGCATTTTGGACAAGAAAGAAGTTACAATGCCCGGCTTCACTGTCTGTTCTAATATTGGTGGTCAGAGCACCGTCCTTAACAGAAGCGAATTACTTTTTCCTTGCATTTCCATATGTTGAACAGTATTTCCTTACTGCTTCATATCGGATGTGTTTGCTTTTTGGCATGTCCATGAAGTAGGCAATTTTATTTTGAAAGAAATGGGTTGTAATTTTAAAAAGAACTACAATATCATTGAAAAACTATGTAAAAATTCATAGAAATGTTTGAAAGTAAAGCATTATTGCTCTACATCAAATATTTAATTAAGATATTAAAATGTTACATTTTTGTCCAGAAGCAGGTATGGTTAACAGACCCCTTTCTGAGCTTGCATGTAATCTGATAAAGGATTAATACAGCCTGTAAGGTACAGCAGTACTGAGCCTTCCTCTACTGCAATGGGTAAATATCTATACTCTTTTTGAAAGGGAGATCTCCTCCTTAAATACAGATTTTAAAAGTACATATGGCACCTTTAACCACATTCCATAAAATAAAATATCTACCCCCTTTACATATGGCAAAAGATAGGGTTTTACACTGTGCAGCAGATGCTTCTACAGAAATTTGAGGTCCTTGTGTGTGCCCATTGCGTGGGAGGGTCATAGTGATTGCTCTCCTGATAATACTTCAGTGATTTGGGACAGAGGTGCTAAGGTAAACTGAGGAGTTGATCGCACCGTATGCTGTGAAAGGCTGAGGAGGCCCCTCTTGTGCTGAAAGAGCAAAGCATAGGTTTGGGTTCAACAGATCAAGGTGAAAAAATGTGGCTGTGTAGTGTAACAAGGAGAAAGCTTGTGTGCTGCTGGTGGAGTTAACTGTCCCTTGCTCCTCTCAAGGAACTCTACAGGAGAATTCTGCACCAACTGTTTCTGAGTGTCCCTCAAGGTTTTAACCCTTTGGGGAGACTGAATCCTATGCTGGATGACGATCGCAAATCCGTAACTAATTCTAAGCAGAATGAATGCCATTGGTAAACTGGGCAGTCAGAAATAATGTGGATTATGAAGGGTTTTCCAAGCAAGTTGTTCTCCCTGCTGCCTTCCTCAAAGTTTCTTCCAGCACTCACATGCAGTCCACTTGAAAAAGTTTTCAGACTCCGGTCATAATTTAGCTTCAAATTACTTAACCTCCTTCAAAATATCTTGTACTGTAATTCTAAATCTTGGACTGTTGTCACAGAAATTTTGAGATCTGTGTTATATAAAGAGACTGTGGGGTAGTCTGGAGCTTCTTTATCATAATGTGTTTATCCCAGAGTTTTATATTCTCTCCTGATCATGTATTTTTCAATAATAAATTCCTTTCCTCAAAGTGACCATTAGAAAGTGGTATTTTGTAATTTGTATTTTATTTGTGTGGAAAGAAATTTCTTCATTACCATGGTTTGACCAGCAACTCTATTTATGTGTTCCCATAAACATACATGCATTTTGTTTCTTCTCCAAAAATTTGCTATACTCTACTAGACTACAGCATGAGATGCATCAGATGTATAAGTTGATTTCCAATACATAAATAAGTAAAAATTAATCGTAAATTTGTCAGAGAAGAAAAAAATTATTTGAAGGGAGCAATTATTAGAAAGAGAGAACGATGAAGGTCACTTTGCTATTTTGGCTGTTACACTTGGGATAATCCCTTTCAGTGTTGTGGAGGATCCCAGTGTAATTCCAAGCAAATAGGCCTTGAACATCTGCACACTGAAGCCACTAAATAGGTTTCTATATTTAAGTTGGAACAATATTGCTTCTAATTAAAAACTGTCTTACTAGAGCACTAAGTGCTCAGAAAGTCAGGTTAACGTAACCTGAGCTGGGCTGGCAGTTGAAGGAGAGCAAAATCCTCTTTGTTCTAGCTTTGTAACTATTACGTTGGTCATAAAAGTTCCTGATGTTAAATTGTTTGTCCTTCTTGTGGGCATATGTTAAGCATTTAGGGTCTTTCTTCTTCATGTTTTTAAGATGAAAGCTGAAACCCCTTTAGGTGCTAAAGATCAGTTAAATCTCATGTATCTGTGGGATTATATTCCAATTTTTGAATTAATTGTGGCATTGATACCATCTGGGTATAAACCAGATGAGTCCATAAAGACTGCAGTGCTGCAAAAACATATTTTTCTTTTTTTGAGGGGTGAGAGCGGTGCTTTTGCCATAGACTGTGCCCGTACAGCACATTTGCAGTACGGCAGGCACACAGCCTGCATTCCCAGAGCATGCTGAGCCACCATTCATCAATCTGACAAAGAGGAGAGGTGGCATTTCTGTGGCTGCATCCCACCGCTCTGGGAGGAGGTGTCGCTCGGGACAGGGAGCTAGCTGCCTGCGACCGGGTCTGGATCCAGCAGCGTGCCCAGCCACCAGCCCTCTCCCTGACCCCAGAGTACCTGGCAGGCACAGTGGGGAGCACGCAAGCAGCTCTGCTCAAACCGGAGGAGATGTGGCCGCGCTGATGTCTCTAGCGTGATGCTGGTCATGCCAGACGCAGGTCACCTGGGGATCGCCACTGTCTGATCCTGCAGTGCAAGTTCTTCTGTTACTGTGTGTAATGGAAAACAGGTTGTGCTGCTTCGTTCCTTTGACGTCAGTCTAAAAAAGCAGAGATGCTTCATTGTGCTGAGATGACTTGTACCATACACTCAGTAATGGTATTATCTAAATTAATTTAGTGGCAGCAACAATGCATTTTCCAACACTTTGTTTCTTCTTAATTTCCAGGTTTTCCGAAAGAAGGCAGTAGAGCTTGGAGAGAAATTGCTACCTGCTTTCAACACTCCCACGGGGATACCTTGGGCGTTACTTAATATTAAGAGGTAAACCAACTGCTTTTTTGGTGACTGGAGCATATAAAAAAGTCATGTTGAAACTGTCATCACCACAGAACTGCTACAATTGCTGCATAGTTTTTGTCTTTCCAGCTAGGTAAAAGTTGACATAAGATCCTTGGTTCTACAGTTTACATTAGGAAATTTAAGTAGATATACATTGCACATGCAAGAATGCATGTAGAAATACATTTATTCACCTCAGAATAAGGAGGACAAGGTAGCTTTTTTGTCACTTAGTATGTTCCTCACCACTTCACCTGAAGTCCTCTACTGCTTTTAGTGTTGTTATAAGTAGGGTAAGAGCAAAATGACATGTGCTACGCTGAACAGCCACTTTGTACTATTATTTTCACCTGTTCTCAAATGTAGTGTCAGCATGTCCTTCAGTAGCTTATCAAAAAATGAGAGTAATATCTGCTACAAGTGACTCGTTTTGCATCCTCTCCCAAAAAACAGCGTGTTTGCTGTAGGAGATGTATGCTCTCGTGAAGTCACTCTGGCCTCTATCTGACTTCAGACAGATGTCAGCAATTCCTTGGTCTGCCCCCCAGGCCCGCTAACACTGATACTGTGCTGGTAAAGAAAATGTTTTCTTTGAACTGCCTGGAGAAGGATATTGAGAGTTATACCTGTGGGTTATGTTTATGTATTTGTAAGGACACGTCAGCTTCTTCATATTGTGGATAAACGTTCCACTGTTCTCTGCTTGATCTGTATTTATGGGTACACCCTTTCCCCAGAGTGGGACATACAATGCTGTGCCTGCTTGGTTGATTGTGTTTGCTTCAGGCTTCCCAGTAAACCATTGAGACCCAGTCCTACAGAAACCCCTAGCTGTGTCAGTTCAGACAAGCTTACCTTCCACCTTCCTTTCGAACAGGGACGGGAAGCAAAAAGCATGTCTGTGTGCAGGAGTGGGAGGGAGTTAGCACCTCCTGAACTTTCTTATCATTGAAGGGGCTGATTAACCGCTGCCTGGTGCTGATCCTTGGACTTTGGCTGGTTACTTACATGCACGCTAATGATTTCTTCTCAACAGATTTTAATGAGTTCTGAACAAGTTCAGTAGCACAACAGCTTGAGGTTTGTTGGTTATTTGGTTTTAAGCTCTTACAAAAACTTGTGAGTATGAAACCTTCCCGTATGTTTGTAATTGCAACACAACAGCACCTTATTCTACACAGTGTATGTAAACGTATTTAAGGTATTTAGGCTAAAAATTTGTCTTATATGTAGCCCTTATCTAAATCTGTGCTTATCTACTAAATATATCAGTGGTTTTTGCAAATAGGTCAAATTCTGTGGTAAGTCTTTATGGTTTTGTTCCTAGCTTCTCAAAACAACTGTTGTCATGCACTATAAATGCCAGCCACAGACACTACAAGGTGGTAAAAGGGATTTATTTTGTATCTGGCACCCAAGTGGAAATGGATCTCTGCCCAGATAACTTCCTTTACTAAGGCAGAAAAAGTTACTTTAGATGCTGGGTTCTTGGTTATTCATTCTGAATCCTTGCACATCTGCCTAGATTTAACCTTCAATAGATGACTTCCATAATACTCCGCATAAACAAATATGCTGTCATCCAGGCTTAGGAAATGCTAAGCCACTGAAGCTGTCATATTACAGATCTAATACACCTCATTTATGATTAGTATTTTATTTGATTTTATTTTGATTTATGCTTGAAATTAGAGAACACTCACAATAAATTGTGGGTGACAGTGGTTATTTTTAAATTACTGTTTTTTGATTAACCGATGAACTGGATATTTGTTTCACTATGCAAATATTCTTCACAAAGTAGTTTGTTTTCTCTTCTTGTCCTGTATCATCAGAGCCAGACTTGCTCTCTGCTTGCATGCCTAAAGATACATATGTGCTTTTGTCAGAGTGTGTCCTTACATACCAAAGACATCCATCCACCAAAAGTCTTGTACTCTTTCTCTTCTCCATTGTTTTTCTTCATCTGCTTTTTTCCTCATGAATTAATGACCATGGGACACATACTGTCTTACTTGTGGAACCCTAATTATCAAATGTATTAAAAAGTTCACCATACTATTCCTTAGCTAAAATTATTAACCCATTCTCAAGTGTGTTTTTTTGTAAAATTTCCTTTTGTCTCTGAAGTACATTTTAAATAATTAGATTGGTAGCTTGTTTCAGTTGCGTTTCCGTATTTCTGATGTTCTTCATATTGCCCTGTATCTTCAGTTCATCTTCAGCATCTGTTTTTCAACTCTGCTTACACTGACAAATTTGAAGTTCCTTTTACATCTCACTTGCTTATTTGAGTAATCAGTGTTGTATAACACTTGTTGACTATTCTGGCTGAAAACACTGGTACAAAGAGAGGCTGCAAAGGGAGAATGTGTATATAGCAGTTGTGGCTTGACAGATACCTTTGATTCTTCTTTTGGTGATAAGGAGCACAAGCTGGCAAAGCCACTTTTATTTACTTACTTACTGACTTACTTACTTTCCTCCCTCACCCAAATTCTTTGTTTAGATACTACATACTCAGTACTTCTAAAACACCAACTACAACAGCTTCTTAAAATACCACTAGTTCATGATCGTTTGTTTTTCTTCTCAGTGAGCTGTGACGATCTGGCTTATTCATGCTAAAATTTTCATTTCCCTTTCTCTCTAAAACCATCAAATAATTTATGACTGAGCAAACAGATTGCTTGTGTATTTCTGTAATATGTCTCTCAGATTGATACACATAAAAAATATGAAATTATACCTCTTTTAGTGAGCTAAGTAATCTTAGCAAATATCTAGCTTGCATTATGTTTGCAGGATCAAGTAACCTTTTTAATATATCTATTTATTTTTACCCTCTAATTACTAAAAAGGAAGTTGTATGGGGCTTGTGTTTATGGGGTGACGCCCAGCTGTGAAATACAGAGAACCCAGATTGTTGTTAATCTGTTGGATCAGTCAGGAATAAACTTCTTAGTATAAGATCCTGTACAATATTTTTTCTCTTTTGGATGGAAATTATCTCTTTATGTCACTTTTTCCTCCCTTTGAAAGCAGACCTGTATCTTTTTGTAGTCACTATTAGTTCCAATAAGACATCATTACTACTTTCTAATAAGCAACCCAGAAGGATTCTTATATGAAAGAATATATTTTCCATAAAATCTTTGCTTTCTATATGTTGACCAGTTGGATTTTTTTTGAGGTTATTTATTATTTCTTGTGTGCTATGATGTAGCAATACTGTTAGGCATTAAGGTGCCTGGCTTTTTTGTGAAGAATCAATGTATCATATAACCTTTAAGTGCATATGGAACTTTGAAAAACACTTAATGAAAAAGTTTTTGACTGAGGTAAATAATAATTTTATTTCTGGAAACAGAACAAACTGGAAATTAGTTTTTTGGATGTCCAGCCTGTTTGCAAGTACTGTTGTGGCTAAGAGAGATACTGTGATTGTTCCACTGGCTCAGTGACAAATGTAAATTATGTAAGCATTTATGGATATAGGGACCAGGGGGAGTTCTGTATAGAAATAAAAGCTGTGAGGTATGGGTGGAGTGGGTCAGAGCAGGGAAGCTTAATAGAAGTCAGAAAGGAGGAGTTTGAAATGAATGTGATTAATTTGTATTAAAATCAAACCACAGGGAGTGGTAAGATTTACTTGCCATAAATGTCGAATGTTTATGGTGCCTGATGTCAACTCAGGATTCTCTGCCTTTTACATTTTAACATTGATCATACATTAACAGTGGACCTCAGTTGAATTCAATATTACATGTTTTGTGAGGTGAGATAGCAGAGGCCTTGCTAAATTGAACAAAATAGTTACTCATTTGTAGATCACTAAGGATGGAAGTGACAAAACTGCAATATTTATGCTATTGGCATGTTGTCGGCATGATTTTAAAGAAAGGTCCTCTTTTGACCGCTAAAAAAAATTATTATTATTTTTTAAATCACTACATTTTGTACAGAACATTGAAGTTATGCCAAAGGCCTTTCCAGGCCTCAAAGCGTTCAATGTGTGAACAAAGTTTCTTGAAGCTGCTGAGCCCTCAGAGCCACTGCGTGGTTCCGAACAAGAAGATACACCCACAGCACAGCTTCAGAAACAACCTTTTTTCTCTCATATTACTTGAGAAAAATAAAATATTAACAAGGAAAAATACATCCATCATTTTTTATTTTGAATGCTTTAAGTTTTACCATCAGCTAAGATTCCTGTTCCATGACAGTAGTGCCAAGCAGGGTGGCTCTCCCCCACCAGTCTGGCTTGCCTGACCAAAGCCTGGCTGCTTTGGAGAGGGATTTTATGCTAAAATGCCACAGTGTCTGCCAGGGTGACACAGGCACAGGTGGTGTTCTCTTCTGGGGCACACACTCTGGTATTTCAGAGTACTGGCAGTATTTTAGGTTGCGGGCATTTAAAGGAGCTTATCTCTCAGCACCTTCTGCCTGGGAGGAAATGTGGCTGATAAACCAACCACTGAGGTATGAAATGTTGGTCTTTAGACAACAGAACTTGCTTGAAAATATTTTAAAGTTTCAAAGTGATTCCCAAATTCAAAACAGCTTTAAGGTCTCATGTGCCTAAATCACTTGAGGAATAGATGGCCTTCAAAATGTCTTTAGTGTGCTACCTCATTAGAAAAACTCTAGTATTCCCAAGAAAATATTTTGGCATATAACAGAACGGTTCTCTGAGTTCTGGGACTTCTTCCAAAACATCATAATCAATGCACTTAAGAGTATATACCTTTATAGTTTGTAAAGGAATCTTAATGCACTGAGAAAGTTTGAAAATATAAAGAAGAAAGGATCCAAACATGTAAATTCAGTAAACCTTTTTGGACAGCTTAAGTCCCCCACTCACACTGTCAGAAATGCCTGAAATGTGATTGTTCTCTTATTTTACAAAAGTTTCTTAAGCACCAAGTAGTTTGTGTGATATTCAATTCTTTAACAGAATTAGTGATTCATGCTTTTACTTGTCCTAGTGACTCAACAAGCACTTTCTTGCAGAGATTCAATCAGGATGGCTAAGTTAATTTTTTTGGTTTGCACTATTAACTCTAGCGTCTAAATTACATTTTTTTTAAAAAAAGACTAAAGAGTTAAATAAAGCTTATTCTTTTGGAAAAAAAAATAAATCTGTTTTATGAAGGGATTTTAAAGAGGAAAAACTTACATTGTCTGCACAGTTTTGTCATTGTAGGACCATGCAGAAGTTGTGTATTTAGATGAAATCTTTAATTTTATCCCTTCCATCTAATTTGAGCGTAATTTTAGAGGAAGAAATCAAAACTTCCTAAGGAAAAAAAAAGGCTAGAAGTAGTCTAGTTTGCATGCTTAATAAAGGCTTTGCGTGTGTGGTTTTGGCAAATCCTTCACTGATGTAATAAATTAAAGTGGTAATAGTAACAAAAAGGATTTGGATATTGAGTTAAACACTGAGATTTCCCCTGTAGCAAAACAGATCAATTGAAACCAGACATTTTTCCTTCAGGCATTTGGATCACAGTGTGGATTTGTATTAGCAGAATGCAAAGAGATAAATCCTAGCTGAACTTTATCTATCTAAAAATTACTTCTCTGGTGTTAAAACATATGTTTTGGCATAGAATGATTTGCCTTCTAGAGATACTGATCTCTTTCAATTGACTAAAGAAGACCATAGGCAGATAACTGAAAGAACTAACTTTCTGAGTTGAGGAAATTAATTCAATTCTAACTTATAAGTAGCTAGTGACAAGGATGATTTCAACAAAGGGTACGTTTTTTCAGCACTGCCATTTCAGGTGCTGGTTCCTTGCATGATTCATATACAAGTTTACATTTCTTCAGACAGTACTGCATACAAAATAAACTTGAAAAATAGTTTTGTGTTTGGGGCATTTTTATATCACCATGTTAAATGTTGTCTGATTAGCAATTTCATTGTTTTAGAACGTGTTAGAATAGTAAGTAAATTGCTTGCCTCATCTAAAATGAGTAGCCAGTTCTGCACTGAATGATTAGTGCTTTATATTCAATAAGAATCAAATGAACTATTATAAAATCATATTTCATTTAAAAAATCAAACAGCTTTCCTTTTTCCCCTTGAGTTTTCATAAATAATTCTTTCATGGTCACACATAAAATTAAGAAAATTGGTCTGAGAGTGTTACTAAAATTTAGATTTTCTGTTTGTAGGTATCAGTATACATCAGCACAGTTTTTGACCTGTGGTTGTGCCTGATTTGCTGTTGAGCAATGCAAAAATTCTCATTGTAAAAATATCAGAAAAATTCCATGAGATAGTTCAAGAAATGTAACTGTTTAGCGGGGGGGGCGGGGGAAGGACCAAGAAAAATATTATTTTGGTGATAGCCTGTAATATTAAGCTCTATTATTCAAACAGAAGCTTCAATTCAATATTGTAACACTGAATTTGCGTGGGAGACTGCCCCCTGGCAATAACACAGGAAGGATTTGGGACCTAGTATTACTACTGCAAAATATCTTTCTCAGTTCAAGTGCTTTCATTATAGCCAAAGGAAGAGATTGTAGTCCCAAATTCTAAGTTTAAACACTTAACTCTTTCCCCACAGTTTGTTAGTGTACTGTAAAATGAGTGTACTTACAAGTTCATAATTATCATACTATGGATCTGTGTAAAACCCTATGTGAGTATTAGTAATGTGATTCCTCAGCATAATATGCATGATTGCAAACACTTTATAGATCTCTGTGGTGCTAACAATAGGTAGTGTTTGTACTTTTATGAAGCAAAACAAACCTCATACCAGACAGTCCCACAGAAGCCGACTGGTTATAGCAGGATCTTGGTCTTCACTTAATGAGTTTTGCCCCCCTCAACAGCAGATACTCTCCAGGGTAACAAAACCTTCCCCGGCTATCATAAATTTTTGTCTTGATGGCTTAAAAACAGGGGGAAATGGCTTTGTGTGTATTTATAAAGAAGATAAGAAAACTTTCTGCACTGGAAAGGGGGAGGGATTTGGGTCAGGATAAGGAGGTTCCACTAGTTTGTGTTTTGCGCTAGAAGAAATCAGGAGTAGGAAGTTCACCCTGGTAACCTATGGCATGTACCAACAGTTGGCATGTACCAACCAGGTACGTCAAATTTTCTACTAGTCTGGTTGTAAATTAACCAGTCCCTTGTTGAAACACAGTGACATAGGGTGGATAGCGATAAGCATGGGAAAGTTGCATCAGATCCTTTGTTTAAAACATGTTGTTTAAAACTTTTTAGTTAAAACTTCTCTTACTCCTCAAAGAAATCTGCCTGCAAGATTTTGAAATTGCATTTATTGAAAATAGGATTTTATAAATTAGTATATATAATAGATGATGGTGTTGCTTGTGCTCTTGCTTTAGCTGGATAACTGCTACTATCACCTTGTTAATTAGGAATTATTTGTATGATGTACTTTCCCACTGCCTAGGAGGTGCAAGGAAACCATTAGTTTTCTTTTGGAGTTGCCAAATGCATTTGAGAGTTGGAGTTGTACAGGATGAGCCTCAGTTCAAGATGAGACACGTTTGTTTGTATGTTTTCCCAGCACAGCAGGAATGAGTTCCCATTACAGTCGTGAGGGAGCCAGGCACTACAAAGTAGCTCGAGGAGAAATTATCCTGCCCCGAAATAAATGTGCAGTGCCTGGCCTGCTGAGCTGCCCTGCCTTGATCGTATTGACTGTGATGGGAACTCCCAACACCTGAGTGCAGGCACATTAATCTTTGCACTGGTAAAGATCATTTCCCTTTCAATTGCTTGTACCGTGTATGTCCTAATTTAAATTTATGTCCAGTAAGTGGTAATCTTATAATAGACAAAATGTGGCTGTTGGAAGAGGCTTCCTTCAAAGGGAAGAAAATCAATGCATACAGACTTCCAGTTTCATTAAATAAATGAGCACAAGCACTTCTCAGTCATTTCCACCACAATTCAAGTCACCTCAAGGAGACACGTCATCTAAAAATGATAGTTGTGTTAGGATTGTGTCACCTAAGAATTTTCTAACTGACAAATTGTAAAGACACTTATGAATTATTCACTTTGGCTACTTGATACAATGTATGTACATTTATGGGATTTTACCTGCAAAATCCGACACACCTTTCTTGTTAGGGAACTCTTTAAATGGTGATGAGAAGGGGAGAAGAAGCGTTTTCAAAGTGTTTTGCTTGTGTATTTAGCTGGAATAACTTTAATACTTCCACCTGGCTAAATTCTCAGATTGAGCAGGTCATTCTTAAAGGTAATAATTTCAAAATAGAAAAATGTGTTGTTTGGGGTTTTTTTCCTACTCTAGTTTAAGAAGTGTGGTGGATAATAAGGATTGAGATCTACCCAAGCACTATGCTTTGACTGTCTGACTAAATTGTTGGCATAGAGTATAATACCGGTTCAGCATTACAAAACTGGAGGAACATGGTTTTTCCGTACCATCAGGAATAAGGACTATTTTAGGTTCTAAAATAAGCACTAGTTTAAAGAGTTGGCTAATGTTTGTAGTTACTCTGTATTCTTATTGTTCTAAAATAATGAGTGCGAAGAAGAGTTGCTAACTACATTTTTTTCAGAATTCATTACAGGGAACAGGTTCTGATGTCATCTTTACACAAGACAACATTTTTTTTCTCGCTACAAAAGCATAATTCCTTCAATGCTTCACAAAGTACATCTATCATTACAGATACGCATATAGATATATGTGTCTATATATACTGGTAAATCTTTATTCATCATTATGTGGTTTCTCATTACTGCTGATAAAAGAGGATCTCTCCTCAACCTCCTCCAAACTATAACCTCCCAGCTGGACAGCTGAAACCCTCTACTGAAACTGGTGCAATTCCAATGCATCATGTATGTCACAAATAACTATTTCACTTATCTGAACTTTAAACTTCTCTTGATAGTACTTCGTAATCCTATTAATACTGTGAAACTTGAATTTTGTTTTTTTCATTTTCATTATACCAATGCTGACCGGGGCGGGGGGGGGGTATGCCATTTTTATAAGCATGTTTTGTTTTAAACTGTCTAGTCATAACTGCCTATGACATCTTTTGTTCTTCTGAAATTCATGGCATATCCATTTTCATGAATACATCAGATAATCTTTCAGGGCAATTTTCCATGTAATCTTTTAGATTGACTTTAACAAATTAGCATAAATAGGTTATCTTTTTATCTAGAAATCAGTCTGCTGCATCAGAATAGTAAGAACATTCACGCAGATTGATTTTTAGCTTTAGATTTTAACAGAAACTGAAGTTTATTTTTTGTTAGTTTTTCAGTTATGTTTAGCATTTGGTGAGATTTGTGGAGTTTTCTTTCCTTTCAGGAATCTTAACATGATAGAAGGATTATTGTCCTCCCTGCTTGCATAACTGCTGATCACTAGTTGGATTTTCTCAGGTTTATGACAAGCTTCATACACCCAGCTGAATATAGAACACATCCTTGTTTTTAAACAATAATCTCAGAATTAAATACAGATACCTGTAGTGCTGTACTTGTTACTCTCAGTTATCTCAGTGTTAGTCACTGTAATGGTGCTAGCTTGGGTTAGAAAACAACTATGTTGTTTCTCATAGTGTCTCTTCAGCATGCAGACCTTATCTGAATCCTTAATCTAAGTAGCAAGTTTTTATTACAAGCTTCTGAGATCATCCAGTGCCTTTTAGTTGTATGTTTTCTGTAAATCAGGAACTATTGCAATCCATCTTTGATCCTGATCTAATTTATGTATTTTCTAACGCTGCTACTCCTCTTCCATGCTTGCTGCCCTCTTCTAATCCATTTTTATTTTGGTGGAGAAGGACACCAGTGATGACTTTCAGCTCTGATGGAAGTTTTTTATACTGAACTGTGATTCTGCCGTTGCCCCCACATCTTCCATAAGAGGAATCGGAATTGTAGATGTGTCCTGTTTTCCAAATCTATGGGTTGTTTCTCTTGAGTCTTTTTTTCTGATGTTTCAGGTTCATAGCTTGGAAAAATTAATGTTTGGGAACTGTACTGGGTATTGTCCCACAAACGTCTTCTGAGACTTCTGGGCTGATTTTCAATTCCTTACTCCTTTCCTTCCTTCCTTCCTTCCTTCCTTCCATCCATCCATCCAGCTATTCTTAGGCCTATTTTAGTATACACTGAGGTTTGTGTGTATTACAGAATTACTTGGTTTTTACCATTCGCTGGAAGACTTTAGAAATGTTAAAAAAAAAAACCCAAACCACAAACCCAAATTCAAAACAGTTTCAGCCTTCATTTGCTATTGAGTGTTCAGTCTTCTCTTTCTGACACCTAAGCTGACCACATGAAGACTTCTATTCAATCAGAATAGAATAGGTTACCACTCTTTGGAAGCCATGGTGTTATAAGAATTATATTTCTACACTTGTTCTTACATTTTACAAAGGAGGGGAAGTAAGGAGAGAAAAGAAATAATTTTTAAGCATCAATGAGGCTGGGGAAATAAAACATCTTTCAGGCATAAATGGAAAATGAAAAAAGGCACATTGATTTTACTCAGTTTGCCTTTCCTCACACAAGAACTCTTGACTAATCCTTTCTCTCTTATAAAAATGCCTTTTGATACTAATACAGATATGGACACAGGAAAATGTATGCTGCTTGAATGCTGCATTAATTATCTTTGCAGTATTTATAACTGCATACTCTTGATCAGAACTCTGATGAACGTTAGTCTGTATGTCTACAGTTTTCCTTTACTAGTTCTTAAAATTTCTTCCGATTTATGCTCTGCAAAGGCTGGACAGGTATGGAGCACTTTTAATGGTTTCTAATGACAAAGTCAGCTGATGAAGAAATTTAAAGTCTCAGCAGTGAAGTCTTTAAACAATGCAAGTAAAACCTCTTTTCTAGTTGAAAGTATGTTGAAATACTATCCACTTCTGAATTTTCATTAAGAAGATTCTTTAAAAATTCATTTTTAAGCTTATGTGGTTTTTCTACTAACTATATTAAGTCAAATTATAATTTATAATTTATTTGCCTTATTACAACACTTCATTAAAATGTCAGAAGATACAGATTCTAGGCAGGGTATTACACCAAGAACTATGCATGCGGTGCTTTTCACATATGGAAATAGCTACAGCAGTTCTGTTCTGCAGCATGAATTAACAAAGATTGATTGCAATCTGTTTTTATTAACTCAAGGAAGAAAAGCAGTGTAGTGATATTAAGAAAATTAATTATAACTTTCTAATCTGGTAATTAATGTGCAGCTGGGCATGAGTGCAGTTAGTGCAATTCAGTAATTTGGCAGTCCTGACAAATTATCATCATCTGTTTTAAGGTAGACAACTGTTCTTTAATCTTTGCTCAGATTTTTATAATCTTTTGCATTTCAGAGTGGTTTTAACAATTTAGATGTTAGATATGGCCTTTTACTCTAATAATGTGAGCTGAAGTTCCGTTGTATCTTTCAGGACTGAAGTTCAGTTTATCTTTTAGAACCTCTGTTGCTCTTTTCCAATGTTGTACTAAAGTTTCTTATGAAACAGTGATTACTGGTAATTGACCTGCATATGTTGAATAATCTTAAATGCTACTGAGAATTTAATGTACCCTGTAAATTGAGATGCTTCCAATTAAATAGAGTTCTTAGGATAATCACTTTCAAAACTAATCAACTGATATAATGGTGTTACTAAAACTCTTATTGACTAAATTGTGACAAATTAATAAACCTAACCAATGCAATTACTGTAATGGTCATATTAGCTTGCATTTTCCATAACCTATTCATAAATGTTTTTCAGAAACACAAAGGGAAAACAGAAATTACCTAGGTGTATTGAATTAGCATGACAAGGTGACTTGAGTGGGGGAATGTTTATGCCCTTCTTGCCTTCTTTATGAGATGTGAAGGTTATTGTGGATCACCCCATGCTCAGTGCCTCTCAACTATTAGGAAATCAAATGCTACTGAACAAAAAATAGAACTAGGATCCTAGCAGTGGAATTGATAAGAGAAATACTCTTAAGCACTAAGGGTTTCCTACTATTAAATTTGATCTCCTAAAATACACTGGTGAACAAAGTATTGTAATCTTGTCAATAGGGTTTATCTTTAGTATTTTTAACAATTGGAGGGGAAAAAGCACAAAGCATCAGTGTAGATCAGACTCTGAAAACTGTCCAAACCTATTCAGCAAGTGAACAGATAGTTAAAAAAACCCACTTTGTTTACATAAGACTTCGGGGGGTGGGGGGTGGTGTTTGTCTTGTTTTAGGGCTTTTGTTGTTATTTAAGTGTGCATTAGAGAAGGTGTTGTGGGAGACCAAAAGCCATTTTTCAGCCCAGTGAATCAGTCCTTTTGGTTGTTCTGTGACACAGTTTCAACAGGAGAAAAGGTGGGCAGCCTTTGCCAGAACAGCTTATTGCTCAGTACTTAAGACATTCTCCAGGAACTTAGGAGGCATGGGTTTGAATTGCCTCAGCGGAAAGACAGTTAAACCAAGGTCTTTCGCTTCTTGGACATGTGCTTTAGCTCCCCAGGTTATTACTTCATTTAAAATAAAGCGTTAGTTGTAAAGTTTAAATCAGTCTGATCTTCCTGATAGGTGGATGGTGGTTATGTTATGGCTTAAGGGCTTGTAAATAATTAAGAACAAGGAATCAATGTGGATGTCTTCATTAGCAGGTCAAGTTCAGCTCAGAAGTGAGCTTCTGAGGTGTTTCTCTCAGTCTTCCCCACTTGCTGTGCTGTGGTTTATGGTTAAACACAAAAGGGCCTAAAAGTATGTATTTGCTTGACACGTTTGACCTACTTGTTCTCAGGACAGGTGGGAATCACAAACCTGGTCTTAGATACCTAAAGTAAAGCTAAGCTTTCTATGTCTTGTTTAATTCAGCTCAAGCTGAGCAGAGAGACAGCCAAATCAAACATTTTAAGCAGAAATGAAAAGATTTGTTTATACCATAATGACAGTAAACGGTTGAGGAGGGGAGTTACTGAGGCTCTAATCAAATAAAAGCCTTGGAATTTTATAAAGAACCTACTAGGAATTTCTATTGGTTTAGTGGTAGCAAGTAAGATGCAGGCAGATCTCATACTGGGTTTGCTCTATGCATAATTACTAGACACACATGAAAAAAAAAAAAAACAACCCAAAAAACCCTGGAACAACCCACACCCAAAAAACCTCAAACACAAAGAATGTAACTTGACATTAATGACTCTGAATACTGCATGTTGTGTTCACCATCTTATGCCTTCTTCTGTGTTTCACAGCCAGTGTCATATCAATGGTTTTAGGATCCTGAAATATTCCATATTGTTCTTCACATTTAAAAAAAAAAAAAAAAAAAGAAAGATACTGAATAAATTAGCTTGCATTTCAAAATAAAAAATGGACAGCAATGTAGTTTATTGCATTGGTCATACTGAACAATTCATTTTGGAACAAAAGAAAGGAATAAAGAATATAGCAAATGGGATTTTTTTTCTTTCTGTCTAGATACATGGTTGTGAACAGTTAATATTTTCATTATTTTTGTCTGCTACAAACCATTTTGTCAGGATCTTAAGTTTTTGAATTGCTTTATTTTCAAATTTGGTGTTTTCTATGCACTCACCAATGTAACACAATTTTCATGAGCATTCACAGTAGTGAAACTCATGCACATGGCAAAATAAGAATAGTTACATGAAATGCAGCTGTTCAGAGAGATATCTTGCAGTGTCTTATGTATTCTTTGAAGTCATTCTTTGGTGGAATAGGCACTCCAGTACCATAAATCAGTTTGATCACACTGTAACTTTCAGATAGATCAGCTATACTTTCGTTGTGTGCTTTCATGTACTACCAGTTATTACAACTGACAAAGTGTACACATTACAGAATTAGTTTGTAGACATGTAGGATAAAATATAACCCCAGGTGATATCCAGTGCTGTAATTCATTCAGCTGTGCTGACAAAATGGATGGTTGCAGAACTGCGGTGGGTAGTAAAGTCTAAGAGATTCTCCAAAAGCAAATTCAGTCATATATATGAACGCCTCAAGGCTTTTTGTAGCTATCTGTGGTTTTTCCTTGTAGTATTAAAAGGTATGAAACATTAACTACAAAACTTAATCATTCTGTCCAGTTTTGATAAATAGTTTGGCTTTAAAGTCTTTTTTCCTCCTCTTCTTTTCTTTTATAAAGAAAAACTTTTAACTTTTTTCTTTTTGATCTCCTGATTGCTGATGAGTTGCATGTATATATAACTTTGAAAGCTGATCTTCCTCATGTTTCTGCTATGATGCCCAGCATAATGTTCATATTGAGAAAGAAACAGTAAGTGAAGATGCTGAATTCTTCTGTCGGGGGAAATAAGGTTGTCAAAGAATCTGTATCTGCTGAGATTGTTCTGGATTTTCTCTATGCTGTTTTGCAATGAGTTGTTGCTAAAAATGCTGTACACGTTTGAAACTAACTGTATGGCATTATCATATCAATGTTATGGCTGGGTGAGCGTTTCAACTGAGTGTGCCTCTTGCTACTGAAGCCTGCCAGTGTTTGGGTAATTGCTGGATGCTGTGTAGGCTGACTCTCTGCTATTTTTTTTTCCTAATATTGCCATATAATTTTGAATTACTGCAGTAGAGAGCTAATGCCTGGCTAGTCAACCTTAAGAAGGAATGATCCAACAAGCAATACTTCCATGATCATGTTCTGCTCTGACTGATTTTTGCTTCATTACAGGCTGACTTGTGTAAGGGCAGAGAAGAGTAGGAGCTCACAAGCATGTCTTCATGTGGCGGAAAACACACAACCTGAATTCTTAGTACAGTGGGCTGATGTAGACCCTCTTCTAACTGTTGAGTTAGGTGGATGCACCTAGCCAACATCCAAAATAATGTGCTGTTCTTGCTCCAATCTCACATTAAAAAAATGAGTGACCTTGTGTTTACTGCTTTTTGATGAGCAGACCTTGCTTACTGAGTAGACCTGGCTTAGAGGATATGATATAACTGTAATTTTTTAAGATTTATCAGAATGTCAGTTCGCTCTGTAGTGAGCAATCCACTGCTCACCAACAGGCAGTAATATCTAAAACCCCAGCAGTAAATACCATAGATACATGGATGTCTCTGTAGGAATCCAGATAGCAGAGGGTAAAGATAAAATAAGACTTGTACACTGGTGGGTTAGTTTGAGAGCTATTGAGAAGGGAATAGAAAGAGGCTAGTGAACCAGCTAGGCAGTTTGTTCCAGAAATTTGCCTTCATTGGTTTAAACTTCATGTTAAAATTACATTTTTATTGTTATAACACTGACACATCTTTACGAGGAAGTTAATAGGAGGGAACAATCTTTCAGCAAATTAAATGAAAGGCTACTATTTCCAGCTGACATCTGTGAAACTGCTGCTACATTCCTTGCAGTAGTACTTAGAGAAATAAATGAGCAAGTATTCATTATAATCGAGCTTTAATGGTATCCATATGCTATATATCATGTAATGGGGCTCATGTTGTGTGGTTTCTGTTTAGTATAAAAAATCGAGTATTAGTCTGTCAAAGAGCCATTAATGTAAATGTCTTGATTCAATACTTAGCCTTGGTGAGGCTCGTGTATTTTAAACATATCCCAGCAAATTGTGGTTGGTGCAGCAAATCTGACAGTCTTTCTGGTTGACCTTTCAGGTTGTCCATTTCATGTCTTACAGCATACTTTCTAGGTAATGAAATCTGTTGGAGCAAAGATTTTAAAAATGTATCAATTTGACTTTTATTCTTTTCAAATTAATATTTTCTAATGGGCATTAGAATGTGCAGTCTTTCAGCAGTGTTTTTTCTCATCATGTCATGATATTCTACTGACACCATAAATAAATATCTTCTCTATCTTCTCACCAGAATTCATTTTGTAAATTAATTGAGTCTTGCTTAACTATGTTTTAATCAGCATTGTTTTAACAGCCAATAGCTTTTGAACCTGTCTTTGAAGGCTTAAATCTGTCATTTTAGTATTCGGTCTGTTGTATGGTTAAGGTTTACTAGGATCCAAGGTTTTCATGAACAATACAAGTACAAAAGCCTGCTTTTGAGTAAACTTTGGACAGTGGTTCAAACTTCCTTCTTTTTCTCCATTTCCTGAAGTCTAAACTGTCCAGTTTTTGCATTATATATACTGGTCCTTCTGAATGATGGACCCCAGATGCTTTGATAAGGCATACCTTAAAAATTTGAAAAGGACTCTCTATGAGCTTTATTTACTTCCCTCTTCCTCCTATAATGCGCAAAGCTAGGATGCTGTAAAATTTTTATTACTATATTTAAATGAGCTTAATTAATCAAGAATCTATGATTTAGCTTTGTATTGCTTTATCATATGCTTTTTGGGAGAAATTAAATAATCACAGATAATAAGGCAGAAGTCACATCATCAATCCGTATGTTCCAGTACTTAACACCTAAGCTGTGCCTAAGTTGTCCCAGACTGATGTTTGTCTAGCCGTTTCTTCAAGCCCTGCAACACGGTGATTCCATGCTTTTCCAAGGAAGCTGATTCCTGTACTTCTGTGTCTTCACTATTGGGATTTTTTTTGGGGTGGGTGTTATTTTCTCTAATGTCTATCCTGCAACTTAAATATTTCACTATTTCAGTGCAAGTTTTATCCCCTTTTGGAAGAAGACTATTGCCATGTCTAATCTATTATCCTTTAACAGGATGATTCTTTCTCCCCTCAGCCCTGGGGCAATGCTTTCTGCTTTCCTGATAATTCTTGTTACTCTTCTCTAAGCTTTCTAAATTTTGTCCCTGGCTTTTTTGATATGTAGTTGGTGGCCAGTATTGGATGCAGGTCAAGGAAGGCCTTTCAATGAGTGAACAACATATGCCCCTCAGCACGCTCATTCCTCAGTTCAAATTTAAGCCACATCACACACCCTGTGGCATGCCTTGTTTACATTTCCACGTAACAGTCTGCTCATTTTTAAAACCTCCTTCCCCATAACCTGTTTCTCAAAGCTTTTTGGGATGCTTCTGTAGCAAGTTCTAATCCTAGGTAGCAGTTTCATGTATTCTCTAGACCTTTTCTCCCTACACTGAGTCAGCAAAATACTTGTCAGAGCAGCTCTGGTATACACTCAGCATCTGATATGGGAGACGTTATGTCTCAGTATCTCTTGAGCCTCTTTGAACAACCAGTTTATTTTTTCCTCTTTTCTTTTTACGATCCTTTCTAGTTGTACTGCTTTTTGTGTGTGAGACAGATTGGTTTGTCATTAATCAGTTATGTATTGACTAAACATGTTTTAGGTACTTCAGAGGATTAGAAAAAGACCTGTTGCTCTCCACAGAGATAGCAGCTGTAGCAAAGGTTGTTCTTGGTGCTCACCTGTTAGGGAGGAGAAGGGAGCCTGGCCTTTTATATTCCATCCCTGCATCCACCCTCATATCAAAGATAATTCAAACTCTGATTACTGGCCCTTGAAGACACCCTTTGGCAATCTGTTTATCTGAAAGAGATGGGATTGAGAAAGGGGAGCCATCTCCACTTTTGTGTTTACTCTGATAATTTTGGCTTGGGCCTATGTCTATTGCTCTCATACTCCCAAATTTGTAATATGAGAGTCAAGAAATAAATCATTTTGATAGGGTAGACAGACTATATTTTAAGTTACTCCTAAGAGACCTAAAAATAGTTTATTTTGATGGCTTATGAATTCAAAGTCTCCTGGTACCCAAAAGACAAGTGTACACCTTACCAAAAATACTTATTTTGACCAAAATTATCTTTCAAAAGTGTCAAAAAGACTAACCAATATGCCATATCTATCCAGAATATACTTAGTTCCTGACAAGATCTTCATTTTCTTCTTACATGATGATCCTTGCAAGATACTCCATGCTATACTATTCTAGTCTATAGCTGGAAATACAGAAAAGGTCAGGGAAAAAGACAAGTAAAAAACCAAACTTAAGATACAGATTCTTGCACTAAAGCCATTAAAGCCAGTGACAGTTTACCAACAACATTTAATGTTTGCAATGTTTTGCTGGAATTGGGACAGAAACATGAGTTTGTTAAATGCTTTGTAAAACTATAGCATCATTGTTTTCATTGATAACTTCAAAAAGAAAAATAGCACTCTACACTGTTTAATATGCAGGAGCTTTTTCAACATGGTTAATGAAACTGTATGCTGGTGCAGGAACAAAAAGTACACATACATGTTTCCAGCAAGATTCCAGAAGTGTGGGGGTTTTTTGAGCCTTCGTTCTATCATTTTGAATAGTAATCCTTTCATGCTGATTTCACTTTATCCTTTATTATCTAATTTTCATTGTATTGATTAAAATCCCATTACTGTTAAGAAAATCTTATTTTCCTACTTGATGCCAGCCCCTTTATTATCTGATAATCTGATTTACAGACTCCTTTGAGGAATATCTTAAGTGTCATCATAAGTATTAGTGCATGAATTGTGATTATTTTTTTAACAAGTCCTTTTAGAATAAATGTTTGATACTTCGCATTTTTCTGCTCTGCCAAAGTAGTGTAGGTCTTTCAGCGTTTTTCAGCTCTATTGAATTATTTGGTAATTGAATGGAAAACTCCATTCCTTCAGGATATTCACTACTTTAAAGTATCATTGCATCATAATATAAAACATGGATTACTGCAAAAAGATTATGGAAAAAAATTACTTTTTCTTGAAGAATACAAGTCTTGCCTAATCTGACTTTACTGAGTTTTAAAGGTAATGTTTGTCCTTGTCCTTTTTTTTAATTCTTCTTCTCTTTATGATATAACCAGATCATCCTGGATCATAATTTCTAGTGCATATCTGAAAATTAAGCTGTATTGTGCTATGCCTTGCTATCTGAGATAGTCAGCATCATTGGTTTCTTGTAAATAGCTCATCTATAAGATGAGCAGCAGCTGTGTGAAAGTATTTGTTGATTAAAGTAATTATAAGTAGATTAAAGGTGAGGTTCTGGATTTGGTGAAATGCAGTTGAATAACTGATAATAGAGACTCTACCACAGGAAAAGTGTAATGGGGATATTTTCCTCAGGTGAAAGTCAGGTGCATATTAGATTATGTAGGAGGTTTTTTTCCATCTGCCTGCTAGACAGTAGGAAATTCTCCTATTTATTCATACCTTAGTGATCATATTTTAGCCATTGATTGATTTTCCTTGATCACACAAATAATGAGGGACTTGATTAATTTATAAATACGTGATCCAATGAAATCACATTTAATGTTTATTAAACCATATTGCATTATGTTTGGAACACAAGTATAACATTCAGAATCAGAAGCTGATAATATGGATATGTTCCACACACCTGGTGATATACCTGAAATGAATGTAATATGAGAAAAACCGGAGTAGCTCTTTATCATTCAATTGACCAGATTATACTGAATTATATGTATCTTCTATACGTATATAAAGCAAGGAAAAAGGAGTCTGTAAATTACATGTGAGTACTTCTTTTCTTTAAAGTAATTGACTTTAATCTTGATTTTAAAATAGTTATAGGCATTGAAGGATAAAGCTGTGCATAAGCAAATGTGTCATGTGCTGGGAAAAGAAACCAGAACAGTCTGGTTTTACATTATATTACTGATTTCCAGAAAGAAAAACTGTTCCCAAATCCAAATGGTGTTAATGAAAGCATTATACAGTGATACTGGAGTTTCAGTCAGGCTTCAGAGATTCCCTGTATTCGTATTACCTATTGTGTCTTCAATAATTTTATTGACAGTTACAGGATTTTTACACTTGAAGCCACCAGGAGTTTTTCTGTTGGCTGTGAGTAAGGATCAAGCCCTTAGTGACTGGCATTGAGAAAAACAAATGTTTATCTGATCCCAGAACAAGTGGATTTATATGACACAGCAACATATGGGTAAAGAAGAATGAGCAGACTAAAGCAGACTGGAAAAAAGGGACAGTTATACTTTTCTTAAAGCATTTTTCAAAACAGATTATGTTTTTCGCAACACTAGTCTGAAAAAGGCTACTTCAGAGTTTTTTATCTGGAAAAGCTGTCCCTTTCAGTGAACCTGAATGCCATTTCAGTAGTGTTTCGTACAGCTGTCACAGCATCTGTGAAAGCAGATACTGAACAGAAAGGTTTCCCTCGACAACAGTGGTGGCTCTGTATTGTACATGTTTAGACTGATACACATATCTGTAAATGAATATGCAAGTGTAATTTATGGCATTTGTAAATTAATGTTATATCAGACAAGTATCACAGCTGCAAGGTTTGTGACAAGCTGTCCAGTATCTGAAACCACTGTTGATCCAACAGCTGTATTAAAAGGAGAAATAATTGACTGTCAGTCAGAAAGCCTTTGACGTAGGCTCCTTGCAATGAATGGTAGCTACAAAACTGCTTAAAACAGACCTCTGCAACTTGTCAGCCAATTATTTTTAATAATGGAGCCGTGCAGTTAGTGTAATGATTTTGATTCTCACTTCAGGGTACCACATGCAATATCAAGCACAATAAATGTGACTAAATGCTTTGAAAGACTTTTTAACTTAAACGGCTGTGAATCCACTTAAAATATTTTCTTGACATGAGAAGCTAATAAAAGCTAATTTAGTTCAGAAAAATAAAAGATTAAAAAGACTTTCTAAAGTTACCATCTGGTGGTAAAGGATGAATATCAACTGGATAAACAAGAACGATACAGATATTTAAAATGAGAAAAACTGAGAGTAGGACATTCTAGAGTATTATAAAATTAGTGTTGCAAACTGGGAATTAGTGGGAAGTTTCATATAGCCTGTCACTTGCCATCCATTGCTTTGATGCTTCAAGTCTTCACCTTCTCTGAAAAGCCCTCATCATACTGAAAAGACCAAACACTGGTGTTTTGTCCTGTCCAGATCAGTAGTGGCTTTCCTTGAAAAAGTGACTCCTGCTCTTCTGATAGAGAAGCCACTGTTTTCACAATATATCAGTTTACTAATATTCTTGATTGGGTTGTGAGTGTCATTGACCTGAATTGAGGTGACCACTATGGCAGGATCTGCGTCACAGAAACACATCTTGCTTCTTTCCACTTGTCCTGGTTCAGCTAGGATAGGGTTAAGTTTCCCCAGCAGAGAAGGGGGAAGGGATCTCCAGGTGGGTTATTCATACCATGCTGATGTCAGGTCCAGGCGCGGGAGCGCAGAAATTTTTTCCGTTGTGGCTTTGGTGGCAGGGAGCACGCGAGCAAGCTGTCTGTAACCATTGCGGTATTTCTCTGTATATCTTCTGTCTTGTCTACTGTTATTACTGTTTATTGTTGTTATCATTGCTACTGTTGTTGTTCAGATTGTTTATCACACTGTTGTATTAAATTTCTTCTTATTTTACCCCGGGGTTTGTGCCTCACTGCCAGCCTGACCGGCTGAGGGTGGGAGAGGGACAACGGCAACGTGGTCTCCGGTCCCAGCAGGGCTTAAACCAACACAGCACTTGAAGTCGATTGGAAGAGCAAAAGGAGACTTGTGAAGGCAGAAAGAAAGAGCAGCAGCAAAAAAACCCAGCACATCAAGAAGAAACAAGAAATCGGGAAGTTCTGGGTTCTAGCACCAATTCTTCACACTGGTTCTATGTTACCTAATCACCTTGAAATGCAAACTGCTCAACACTCATCCTCATAATAAATTATTTTACAGACAAAGGAAATTAATAACATTTATTTGCACTTAGACAATGTTGTTGATATGATAGAATAATTTAACAAAGCTCGAATATCAGTTATTAATAAAGGAATTCTGATGTGGGATAGAAACTCATTGAAGTCAGAAGTTAATGAACTAATCAAGGTGGAGGGGGAATTTGTAGAAAATCCTCAGCAGAAAGAAAAGATGTCCTAAAAGTTGAATGTTGGAAAAGTGATATAAAACTGAGAGCAGAGTCTTCAGAGAGGTATGCTGAGCAAAGTAGATCAGGAGTGCTGATTACCATGGTTACGGTGGTTTAAGACAGCAAGGACTCTAATGTGAAATGTAAAGTTCTGAAATAAGCTTTAGACTTAAAGTTAGTTCATCTTCTAGTATTAAAAGGCATGGCAGAGAGGAAGAGAACATATATAAATAGTGTTTCTTATGGACTCTTCCAAAATTCTTCATTATTTTTCTTTCCAGTGAATCTGTTAAGAAAGTGTTTTACATTGGCTTCTCAGAGCCAGGAATTTTTGGATTTTTTTCATGCTTTGGGTTTGGGTTTTTTTTGTGGTGGAGGGGCTTGTTGTTTGGTTGGGTTTGGTTTTAGAACCCGGTTTAGGCTGTCACTAACACTCAATTATACCAGTTGCTACAGTAGGGAACTTTATTCTAATACCTTCTTTTACAGTGTCTAACTTCTTATCTCATGGATGGCATAACTGTAGACTTCCATTCGTGAGCTTTCATTTCCTGTTATTTTCACTTTCCTTCAGGGACCTGATTAAAAGTAGTCTTTGCTTGGTACTTATTATCTCTACCCTTGCTCTGTTGTGTTGTATTCCCTTTTGCTTTTTTAGCCCTTGGAATTTATTAATTAAACCTTTAGTGCATAAAGTAATAGGAGACATGAATTGTTTAGTTTATTCATTAGTGTGTTGTGGGAGACATGTAGGTCTGTGCTGTGCTCAGATAACTTTTACCAGAAATTATTTTGGTAACAAGCACATTTTTGATATAGCTTTAGATGGTGACACTGAAAATTACCTTTAAACACTTGACATGTCTCACAGTGACATTTCAAATCATGTACTGCTAGGCTGCTAACTGTCTCTCCCTGTCTCACACTCCTCCATGTGGGTGCGTACGTGTGAGCTTACTGCTCTGTTGGTTTGCCGCAGGGTGCCAGTTCCACAAGCTTTGAGGCCCCTGTAGAGCACCAGTAACGTGAGAAGTGTCACAGGGCAGACAGCCATAAGGAAAGGATTGTATGAACCCTGACAGTAAAGTCTTGAAGAAATTCGTTCTTTTTCCAAAGAGAAATGCTACAGGGATTTGACATAAACAAAGCAGCCCAACAGTCTGAATGGACTGGTAAGAATAAGATATTCAGATTATTTTAAGCATCAATAGATGAAGTATCACTAGATCCAGATGTTCAAAAACTGTGTATCAGATCACGAAAGAAGTATCCAATGGTGTCTGGTGGTTTTCTGAGCCCATGGAGGAGGTGTTTTATTTTTATTCTCAGCAGCTGTCAGACTTCAATGCATACAGTGAAGCACCTTCCCATGGGCAATTTCACTGGCCTGTTGCTTATTCTCTGCTGCTCTCGAGAGGAAGATGAGATTGTCCTCTTTGTCTTGGTTCTCTCTGGCATTTTGGTCTCCACCTGCATCTTGGCTCCTTCTGCTCCCTCTGCCACTGTCTCTGTTCATTTCAGTGTCCACTCACTTCAGTTATTTCCCCAGGAGCCATCATTACTCCGACCTAATCATGAGCAAGTATATTGCACCACAGAGGGCCTGGTCCTGTTGCCATGACAGTAAGTTTGATGGTGGCATTGAATGGTGTCTTTTTTTACTGAGTGGCAAGTACTTAGTGGAGTTTCATGGCCTATGACTTGAATGTGGAGCAGACATAACTCTCTAGCCTCCCTCCATGTGTTTATATGTATACTTCCCCAACACATCCTCCACCACTGACATGATCCTTCTGGGAGGTGGGGACCTGTCCTGGCAGAGGCCACAGTGCAGGTTGATACTGGAAATTTCCTACTTCAGGCAGCTTCTGCTTGCTTCCTGCTTTTATATTAACGGTGCTTTTCAGTCTCTGTTACTGTTCTGTCCAGTTTCAAGAGAAATTGTCTGTTGGATGGTCACCTTGAAGATCAGCCCACTTGATAGCATTCCATAATTCTTGAGCATTTCAGCTTTTTGCCTGTAAGGACAGTAAGGAAATAGTGACCATTTTAGGACAGCTTTAAAGGTTGCTGGGTACATTTCCTTACAAAGGTGAAAGGCAAAAATGCTGGGAGGAGGATAACTTTTGTTCTTGAAAAAGTTAACCACAGACAGTGTAACTGATGTGCCTAGGTACTGCAGGGTCTCTAGAGCAACTGTTAATCTTCAGGAACCACAAAACTATTCTGACTGGTCATATCTTGCTAAAATTAGCAAGAGGAGCAAGGAGACTGTTTCCTATTCTCTTGCCTTTTTACCAGTGGACATCCTTGTAACGTTTGGATTGGAAAGTGTGACGCATACATTGCCTTTGAAGAACCTAATGAACTTAGAGAAAAGCAGGGATATTGTGTTATGATCTGTTTCATATTAACATCTTTTTGGAGCTGTGCTGGCAGTGTCCCACACAGTGAACAGTCAGCCACAGTAATCTGACTATTTCTGCTCTCTTTTCCAGCCAGATGATGATGTGCATGTGCCTCCAATACAAATGGATACATCCTCTGTACTGGCAGATCTGAAGTGGCCAAGAGAGCAGCATATATTAATGCTGACACTGCATATGACTAGGCAAATAGACAAAATTAATGTTCTCAAACTAATCGCACTTGAGGCTCTACCTCTTCATTATCTCACTTGTTACAGTAAAAAAAAAATGTGTTCTGTCTGACATTACAGCATAGAAATTTTTTTATTCCCCATAGTACTGTAAAACTGAGTAACCAGTTTTGTTGTTAGTCTTTATACTGCAGTTGCTGATGGTACTAATTCACCGTCTGCCTCCTCCTACTAAGTCAGCATCCCTAGAAATCACCACCAGGCAATATCTGGTATCAGTCAGTCTTCAGAGAGGGCAGGTCAGCTAAGCAGGAAGCTGCCAGCTGGGCAATGATTAGGCAAGGGCAGTAGTTACATATTCACTGTCACAGCTGAAAAACTAACCGTCTGTTAGCATTTGCCTAAACGATTCTCCTAAGAAAGAGGAATAAAACAGACATCAAAAACTACTACATAGGCTAGCTAGCTGATTTAAGTTTCTTTTTCTGCCATCTCCAGCTGTCAAGACATTGTGAGAGCTGTTTAACCAGATTATAATAATTTTCCGTTCTCGGAAAAGGGATACTATGGAAAGTCAGAGCTTCAGCAGGAGTCTGTCTGTCTTGGTTGATGCTGTCTGCAGAGACATAGGGGCCATGTAGGCCTGCAAAAAGTTAATTGCCATTTATTAGAAGTTGGACAGGAAGGATTTTCATTCTTTCTACCGGGGCAAGAAATAACACAGCTGCTGTGCTAGCTCTGTCACAGGTTTCCCCATTTGACTTGGCACACAACGTGCTGTTCTGGCAGCTCCCGCCCCTAGACTTGAGTGGAAGAGTTGAGTACCAGTGGTGTACACAAACATGGGATTTCTGCGTTCCATTCTTCTGTCAAATAGGGGTGCAGATAATTTGACAGACATGGGGAAAACAAAAATACATTAAATAACCTTTGAAGTGTTAACAATAAATGATCGATTTCAGTGCTTGTGCAGACAGACCCTTACATGAAGATCCCACATGTACTCTTAGGAGTGAGGGGTGAAGGAAATTAAAAAAAAAAAACAAACCCACAACAACTTTTTAAGCATGTAATTTAGCAAATACAGTAGTTGAAACTTTAGCAAGCATTTCTTGTGTGCTGCATGATTGGGTTTTTTGTGTTTGTTTTAAAAAATATGAACCTCTAATAAAATTCTTTCATTCTTCATCACAGCTTCTTTATAAATTGAATCATAAACCATAGTTGCTTAGCATTGTAAACTGCAGTACTAAAAGGAGAAAGATGCAGCACAGGATTTTGACCAGAACCTCTTCTGAAAAGTATCAACAGCAGATCACCCTTTAACTTCCCTCGTTTGGTCTATGGTATTGGATTTAACTTCTCTCTGAGCAAGTTTTTAGCAAGGGGTGTGGGTCTAATGATTAGCATTGGTTTCTGGGAAGAAGCCTTTCTTTGTTTACTTTTGTGACACATTGACAAATGGTTCCATTCCGGGCAAAATACAAAATCATTCTTATGAAAGCATTTTCAGATGTGGCAATCCTAAATAATGCATGAAACATTAGATATTCTATGAAAATGACCTCTGAGTATCATCCTTCTGTCTGCCATAGTGACTCCCTTAGCTAGGGGATCACAGTATGCAACTATAGTATCCATGAAATATTTTTTCCCATTATTTGCTTGTTTTTATGTTGGGGTGTGTGTCACAAAGTATATCTAGAACATGTTTATTGTTTGGTTTTGAGTTCATTCATTTGCCTAGGAAATGTTGAAAGCAATTAAGTTTTTTTCAGCATTTTGACATATTTTGTGCCATCTATGGCTCTATAGCAACTTAATATTTTGATATATTTTGTTTAAAATGAGAAATAGATACTGAGTATGTAAATGAAAACCTGACCCTTTACTGACCTCTTCATTTGCTCTAAGGAGACTTAGTTGACGTAATTAAATTAAAATAATATTATGAGAGACTTGTAGTGGCAGAAAAAGATAGACTGAAGCCTTTTAGAATGTATAAACATTTTATTAGAAAAGCAGTGACTGGTCATTATGTAGTTTTACTGACTTTTTATAAAAGGAAGACATTTGTTTAAAAAAAAAAAAGAATCATCCATAGAAATATTGGCTAATTCTGCCAAAATGAAATGTGTTCTTGGAGATTTTTCTCACTGGATTGAAATATGGCAGAGAATAATAAAATGACATGTGTTACATCTATGAGAGAAATTTTGGCCATAATGCATTAATTTTTTTATTTTACTAATTCATGATATGTGGCACCATCTGTATGGCTTTGCCTGGCTAGGTATAGAAGAGTCATGTATTTTGAGGTAGCCTTTTCATGCGACACTACTGCAGAAAGGTTTTATATATTTATTTTTGTAGTTTAATCTGCCAAAAGTTATCTTGCAGTATTGTCCCTGTACTGATTATCAGGGAAGCCCCAAAGAGAATTATTTCTGTGAATACCCTTGCTGGAGTTGTACTGCTCTCACATTTGTCTTCACTCACGGTCAGACCTGTAGTTGGTACATAGTGTCTGTGTGCTGAATTACACAGTCTGGGGGTATGAGCCATGCAGCCGAATCACACGTGGTCATAATCTTAAGGCTGAAATGTGGAAAAGCAATCACATTATGCTTTTAAAATTGTGTGCGGAACACAGGCTTCCTTTGGGGGGCAAAGGAGGGGATGATGTTTTCTTTCACAGCTAATAATTTTACTTTATTTCTATTTATAAGACATATACACTCGGGGCTTCAGGCTCAAGAAGAAGCATGAAGTGTGTCCTGGGAAACTGGGAGGGGAAAGAAAGAGAGAAAAGCTGCAGGAAAGATTGTGTGGCCTTTGCATTACCCTCCCCCTTTATCTTGATCTCTATTTGGGAAGGTCCCTCTGCCTCGTGGGTGTCAGAGGGGTGGTGCGGAGTGAGGGGAGTGGGTCAGGGGCTGCGGGTCAGGCTGGGCAACACTCTGCTTGCTCATACGTGTTCCTGTTAAAATAGGCTTAAGCCCAACCAATTCCAGTCACAAGTTGTATTCTCCAGGCAGATCCTCTTGTCCCCTGAGCACTTCTGGAAGTACCAGGCACAACCTGTATGCACCAACTCAAGTCTCATAGCTCTGGTGAATTTAAATGGACCCTTCAAAGTGCCATGGTCTCATTTCTCTGTCATGGTATTTTGCATTTTCACCTACTATCATAGTTGGAGTAGCTTTTTTGCAAAAAACATCTGCATTAGTAAAGCCCAAAGCAGCTACAGGAGTTGTTTTCATATTTAATCCTAAAACCTTTCACAACAGCAGCTCTTGGGCTCTTCACATTGTTGCTGCTGGATCGCTTTTACTCTGGCCTTTCACCTTTCTACTGGCAAAGTCTGCAGGAGGATACTGACTATTAGGTTATGTTTTTGTATTTTGCATTAAATATTGAGGTTCTGAAGTGTTGCTCTGCCTCCAGCTTGTAGAGTTGTTCTTGCACCCTCCAGGAAAGGTTGGGGGATAATAAATAAAACTGTCTGCAGAGACTGAAACAGTTCTGCTCACTGATGGCAAGAATTTTGGTTTGATAATCGTTTTGACCCTTCAAAGTATTTGTGCAGTTTCAGTGAGAGTTTTCTGTTCCTTTCAGTTGAATATTAGCTGCTGCTTTATATATATTGGGAATGTAATGTAATGTTTTTAAATCTTGTAAGTATTGTTGTGCCTCTGAATTTCAGTAATCTAAAAAATAACACCTTTATTTATATTTTCTCTGTGGTTCCCTCTCCTGATATGTTCTGTACATTTTAGAAGAGAGATTGATCTCATACTTTCTGTTCCTATATACAGAAGGACCAACAGTGGTCTACTGGAAAAATACTGAGTTACCAGCAGCCCAGGTCAATCAGGCTCATATTTCCTGAGAATGAATGACAGTAGAATTACAAAAACTGTATTTTAGAGTCTGTGGCACTCGGTGTTCAGTAACAAAGTTTATAAAATAAATGGGAAATATCATAAAACGATGGTATTGCTTTAATACACTTTTCTCATCCAGATTCTTACTTCAAATTTCACTTAAATACATAATACTAGTTATAACACTAGTTATAATAATATAGAAGTAAGTTCTAAAGTTCCATTAATATTTAACAGAAATTTTAAATGAGTTTTAAGTAGTATAAATAATATTATTTTAGACGTAATGAATTGAGATATAGTAAAATAGTGCACTGTAAACTGAAATTATTTTAGTACTGGTCCGGAACTTCAAAAAAGTTTAAGGAAGGTGGCTTCTCCTTCCTTCCTGAAGTGTATAGAAGGAGTTTTGTTTCTGACTCTGATGTCAGTACATGACTGACACTTATTATAGACTGTAGTGAATATCAACATAGGAAAATTGAAAAATACAGTGGCAAAGTAAATTACAAAAAGAAAGCAAGATAAGGGAATGCAGCTAATAGAAAGGGCGAGTGTCATACCTGGGCCCCCTTTGCTGTCCCCTACCAGTGATGGTATGTATCTATCTATCTATCTCTGAAGAGTGCATTTGTCAGCTTGCAAGGCATTTGGGACATTAAACCATTTTGAATGAAAATAAGCTTCTAAAGGCTTTCAGTGCTTTACAGATTTTGCTTTGGTTGAGACAAGTGATCTGCACATAAGTTTGTGCAGCTCACAGAGCTGTAAACTGCCTTTGAAAATCCCCCAAATGCCCTGATCATTCTTTGGGTTCAGATTGATGCTGTAGTTTCTTGACCTGAGTAACGGGTGCCCTTGGAAGAAAAACTGTAGGAATCCTGCAACGTTATACATAGTTTTACTAAAACTTGTAGTAGACATAAAGCCTTTCACCAGAGCCCCAGCTTTGCATCTCAAGACTTCAGGAAGACAGCCCATAACTTTATAACTGAAAAGTAAATAGATACCCAGCAGTAACTTTATAGCTGAAGAGTAAATAGGTACCTAGCATTGACTTTTTTAACTTTGGAGAAATTTTTGGTCACCCTGATAATAATATTGGTGAAGAGCTTGAAAAATACCTGAGTTGGGAGCACTGGATGTGTTGTCTCATTCATGGGCAGAAATCAATATTTTACCATGTCTGGTCATTAAGGTTTACTGAGCTATTACACTTGCTTATTGAACGTTATTTTCTAGGGTACCTCATGTCATTTATAAATGTACTCATTGTTTATAAACCTTGACAGAGAAGTCTTTTCCATTTCACCATATCCCTTCATCTGTTCAGGTTCTCTCTTGCTTAAGGTCTGTTCTGTTTAAAAGTATACAATATTTAGGAAATTTATTTTGGGAGTGGGGTGGAAGATAAAGCACCCTTCTCAGTTTCTATTTTTTAAGCCAGGAAGCAAAAGCCAAAGTCTATGTTCCCTGGTCAAAAAGGATCAGAGAGTATGAAATATCTCTCATTTTGTATGCTGAGAGCTTTGTGGAATATCTCCTGGGCTCTAGCAATGTCTCTTCAGGACCTGACTGTCTGCAGTCATGCATGCTGGACTATCACCTTAAAACACAGATAAGAGTTAAATGAAATCGGAAGCAATACTGTGGCTGCTCCAGTTAGTATGAGGGAATATGGAAAACTTACCTGTTTCATTGCTCCCAAAAATGATATATATGAGAATATCAGACATGCACAGCTGAAGGTTGCAAGAAAAACAGTGAAAGCACTGAATTGCAGTTCTTGGCTTCTACCACTTGTTGAAACAAGTTTGTCAGTTTTGACTTACAGCACCCATCTGAGACTAAACCAACCAACCAGATATCCTCATTATTTTCCAGATTTGCCAGAAATATGTTGATGCATTTTTTTTCTAACCAGCTGTCCCAACTGAAAACAATAAATTCATTAAATAGTACATAGATTCAACAGAGATGTTTCTTTCTACTTTTCTTGCATTAAGAGTAAAGAATGCAAGTTTATAGTTTTCAAACTGTCTTAAGCAAGAAGAATCTTCCACTCATGGTAAAACATAAACCTCACAATAACCATGCTTGAAAATTTTTCTGGTTAACAAAATGCAGCACATCAGTACAAAAAACAGTTCTGACAGGCTGTGTTGATATCAGCAAATGTTGTGGCAGAGTGCAGGTAGGAACTTTATTACATTTTCTGCCAAGTTTGTTTGATGCCTTGCTGCAGGAACTGTTCAGTGTTTCCACTTTGAGATTTACTGAGAAACTTAACAGGAAAAGAAGTGGGATTTTTCCAGTTGCACCATAACATGGTAACTTTTCCAAACCTTGAAATATTTCACTTCGTTTTTCTGGTGAGCTTTATTTAACATTAGTGTCTTATGCCATCCCTTTTAATCGGGTGATTTGGAAACAAATTAAAATATTTTAATCTACAAGTCAGCAGTTAAGCAGGACTTGGGCCAGTGTGTTCCAGAGATGGTGCCAGTTCTTGGGTGAATAACCAGTCTGTAGGTGGAAGCTCTTCAGTCTGTAGATAAGAGGTTTCCAGACATGTTGTCTTCAGTACTCACCTTGATCTTATTTTTTGTAATATCTGTCACTTTTGTGTCACTATTTGGAAAAATTTTGACCTGTGGTAGATTGAAGTGCAGACAGTTTGTAAACCAGGTGGGTTTTTCTCTTCACTTCCATCGAATGGAAAAAACACTCTGATCTCTGTAAGACTGCCCTTAATATGGAATATTCAGATCCCATAAAACTTGTGTTCTGTTTCTGTCGTACACATATATCAAAGTTGGACTGTGTGCGTCTTTGCAGTATGCTGATCTCATTATGTTGTTGATTGTTTCTGCAACTATGAAGATCAGAAACATTTTTCTCTTTTGAAGTTTTGGGCAATCATTTGCATCAGCGGACTTCCATGTGTCCCAGCCTCTTGCACCTTTATGATCAACCAGGAGACCCTTGTCTGATCTCTTTCCTTTTGCACCACCAAGTTCTCCCTCCACTCAGCACTCAGATAAGCTTAGTCACTTCAATGCTTTATGGTCTGGGAAAAAGAAAATCTATAGCATACCTATGGGAAGCTATGGTACTTCAGAAATGGGACAATATAAGCCCGCCTACCAATAGGTAATATTCTGGGTTTATTTTTGGTGGCAGTTCCAGTGGTGCTTTAAGCTCAAGGCAAGGCAGCCAAAGGTGTTGCACAGTTTAAAGCCGTGACATTTAACTAGAACACAAATGTGCTCTTTATTTGTAGCCTTTACTCTGCTTTGAAAGTTTAATGGCATGTTTTTTATTTTGTGTGTGGCAGAAATTCCAATGTGTTAATATAGCTAGTGGGCAAATTAATTTAATGAAGTCTTAATTTCAATATATTGGTAAACTTCAGTTATAGATACTTGACCTTTTGAAGAAAAAATTTGAGTACAACTGAGGACTTCCATCATGATGAACTAAAGATGGGGTTTCTTGGGGTTTTTGCTTTGTTTTGTTTTTTACATTTTAACTCAGGAGGAATATCCAATTTTTAATGATTGTACAAGTACTAACTGATGACTGTAGTGGCTGCTTGAGTGTAAAAGTAAAATTACATTTTTATTTATATATACATATGTGTGTGAGTGTTTAATTCTGTTTACAACTTGAAAAAAAGGAAGACATGCCAGTACCTAATAAGTGTACTTATATCTAACATTCATGCTAATAATATGCTGGTCTAATATGTCACTATTCACCTAGATGCTCTGCAAAGTTGGCTAGCTTTTCTTTAATTTCAGGAGTTTTTCTAAATATTGCTGCTGGAAATTTCAAGAGTAATTTTGTAATTTAGCAGACTTTTCGTCCTGAATCTCAACCAGCATTAGTTTATAGTGGGGATTTAGCAATAAATGTGCTTTTCTCTACTCTCAGCACAAAACCTGAGGTTAATTTTGCTGTGAAGTATCTTTAGGCCTTAATTAAAACTGAAGTTACTCATCCTGGTAAGAGTGCCCAGACAGACAATGCCTACATGTCCTGATCTATTAAATTATTGGGTATTAAGAAGTGAATACTGCATGTAGTATTTTTAACTCAAAGCCTATACTGTATATATGCAGTATTTTAAGTTAATAAACAATTGCACTGCAGAAGGAGAAGTCAGAATTGGAGAGTGTTGTGTTAAACACAGGGAAAACGGATGAAGTATGAGAATGTTTTCTCATGCTCAGTATTTTTTGTAATGTTTTTTAAATATGTTATCATACACTGAAACACTGGTACAGTGATCTGTGTAATGGAGCTGATCATGAGCTAAAAGACTGCCTTGTTGCAAGAAGATTTTACAAGCCTAAGCTGAACTGGACTGAAGTAGTTCAAGGTCCTGTGGTGAAGTCATGGAACACTGTCAAAGCATGTTTTCTTACACAGATATTAAGTACATTTTAAATTAATTATTTTTTCTTGATAGCAGTATATCTACTGCATGTTATATTTTATTAGCATTGCCTTATAGATGCTCATGGTAATTTTCTGTATTTCTCTTCCCCCCCATCTTAGTGGAATCGGTCGAAATTGGCCATGGGCCTCTGGCGGCAGCAGCATTTTGGCAGAATTTGGGACTTTGCATCTGGAGTTCGTACACTTGAGCCACCTGTCTGGAAACCCTGTCTTCGCTGAAAAGGTTAGACTATTCAGTCAAGATCATGTTGTAAAAGATAAATGACGTGTTAGGAGACTAATACCTCTGGGGAGAGATTTGGATTTTCCTCAGTTGTAAGTATTTTCTAGATGTTTTTCTAATCACCTTGACATGGTTTTGCATTATGAAGTCAAAAATCTCTTCCAAAATCATTGTGATGCATCTTCTTGTATATAGCACTTACCCAGCCCCATAAAACATACAATGTCTGTTTATGTTCTAAATTAGTATCACATTAAACAATCAGACCATAGAGCTTTCTTCAGTACTTCACCTGAATGTTATGAAAACAAAAATTGACATTGTTTTGGGGATCGTATGTGGTGCCTATAGAAAGCAAAGCACTGTGGCCGCCTTGTGTGATTTCAGCAAGTTTAGTCTTCAAAGTGCTATATAATATAACTGCTGTCAGAGAGGTCAGAAAGCCCTTCCATTTTACTGACCTTTGAGAAGTGTGCTTTGAACTTTCTTTGGGGGAGGAAAAAAAAAACAAAAAGCAAAAAACCGCCCTTTGACAAAACAGTTGTTGTGCTTACTAATTCTTCCAAAATTTAATAACATTGTCTTCTGGATACTTATTATTTACATGACTCATGGAAAGCAAATCCTCTTCTCTGTCCCTCAATTGCCACCTAAGCAATTTTACTTTGCTATTATTTGGTGTGTAAATAGTCAGCAAGTCCTATTCTTTATAACACACAGTCCCATTTGTCTTTTTTTTTTTTCCTAATTAAAACTTCCATTTGTTTTGGTTTTGTATACTTACTGCAACTGCCCCATTTTAGCTAAAACTGATATTATCTATCTAATAATCTAATTCATAATGAGACTCCGTGTATTTAGGAGTAGGTTTAAAAGCAATGGTCAAATGAATATTAATTGTACCAGATTTAAAGGACTGAATGGCTTTGCTGCAATACCATTGTCAGCACTGGAATAAATATTGTGAAACAAACTCCCAGTGTTTTAAATGTATTTAGGGGTGAATTTAAACACAGAGTTTCTCTTAAACAAACCTCAACTGGGGGGAGGGATTGGGAAGTGGGAGCACTCAGGAACAGCCAGAAACAAACTTACTAGATAACTTAATTATCTCTTGACATTTATGGCAATTTAATGTATAACATCTGTTCTACTAAGAGACAATTAATGTGTGATGAAAGTGTGTATGTTAAAAATCCTAGCCTGTGGTTCTTTTCAAAGTAGCATCGAGCTATAGATGCAAGATGCTGGAAATCTGTTTATGTAAGCTGCTCTTAAAACCCTTTGGAGATTTGATTCCACAGTGCTCCGAGGCAAGCCATGCTGGGGCTGGTAAGCTTGATAAAGAAGAAGAAACACTGGAATGAGCTTTGCCTGGAAGTATTCATAGAAGAATTCATTAAATGAGGTCCAGGACTCATTGCAGTCTGCATTTGGGCAATGACTGTTAGCAATGTAGTGTCAAGATGCAGAAGGTAGTTTGTGTACTGCAACACAAATCCTTCTGCAGCTTGGTGTAAGGTAATTTATCTTCTTTCTCAGCAGCTAGTTCACTTGCTCTCTAGGCATTCAGGGTGTTATAATGAAGCTGTCAGTACCTTTTTGTTACAATTTCTGGTCTGTAGTGCTCAGGGTCTTCATTCTCCCAAGTTGCTACATTTGCTTTTTCTGTGAATGTTAAAATTCAGTATAAATTATTTCATGTGCTCTTCAATGGATTGTGCTGCTGGATGGCTCCAGCTGCAGAGCATCTGGATTGTAATTGTTTCCCCAGGCCTCTCATTTGTAGTGAGCTCCTTAACAGTGCCAGCAGAGTGCTCAGGGCTGCGTGGGTTTCTGCAGGGCAGGCTGGCTGTATGAAGCTCCATTCCAGCAGTGCTCTCCTTCCCAGGCAAAACTGCTTTACAATTCACTTCTGCATCTGAACTAGGTGACAGGCTTAATATCTAATACCATTTATGGTTTGGGTTTATGAGGAATATAATGCTGAAGTAGCTGAGCTTAGTTAAGGCAACTAGCCTCCGTGGATTTCAGTACCCCATGGAGGGGCAAGGTACTCTGTATGGAAAGTTCTGAACTTTGGAGCTTGCTTTTTTTGTTGTGTTGTTTCATTGCCAACTCTTGACACAGAAATTCCAGAGTTTTGAGGAGCATATTTACCTGATGGTATGAGCTTAGAGGATCTTTTTTAATAGTAATATGATTGCACAGAGGTGTTCTGGTATATGTTTTGAATAAGACTATTTTTATTTTTAGGGGTATTTGTACTTTAAGACTTTTGTACTGACACTGTTTTATTTTGGTGGGAAAAATAAATCTATGCTCAGTGTTTTGTACCCTTCCAATAGGTGATGAATATTCGAAAAGTTCTAAATCGACTGGATAAGCCAGAGGGCCTTTACCCCAACTACCTGAATCCCAGCAGTGGTCAATGGGGCCAGCGTAAGTAGATCACTTCTTTGGTACTATGACCTGTATATCAGTGTGCTTTTTGCAGTCATTAATGCCTTTCAGTCACTGTTATGTGTTTTGGGGTTTTTTTTTGTGTATATATATATATATATATATATAAAAAGAACTTTTATAAAGTATAAAACCTCACATATATCTGAGGTTCTATACAGTATAAAAGATACTACAAATATAAAGATAATAATCCTTCTTGCTGTGTTTTAATATACTTGTCTTTGATCTTTCAGTATGGCTTATGCAAGCAGGGTAATGTCTTGACTATGTATCATTTTGGAAAGGAATTTGTAAACTACAAAAGTCTTTTATTCAGAAACCTAAAGTGCTCTCTAAAGTAGCTGTTTAAGGAAACATTATCAGCTCATCTGAATCAAATTCCATATTTTTAGAGTGGTGGCTCCCCTGAAGATTAAAAAAAAAAACAAACCACAAAACCAAGACTTTCCAGTTAATACCAGCTGTGATTTCTGTTGAAGTTTTATGCCAACAACTGAGGAAGCAAACTAAACAGAACTGTGTCATGGCATTAATTCCCTTGGAGCCATTACTGGAGACACCAAAATTAAAAGGGAAAGAGCATAATTAAATGCTTGAAGTATTTGAACTTCTTAGCCCCTTCCCGATGACTGAGCCTTTTCTTGTTGTACATTGCCTTTTATAACGTTCATAACATGTTCAAAGCTTACATATTGTGCAGGGTCATGATTTTAGAGACCCTGCTTCTATTTCCACTTTTCCTAGTTGGGTCCAGTCTACCACCTTCCCAGTCATGTGGCTCAATGTTTTCATATTTTTTCTCCCCTACATTATTGAAAGAAAACAAGCAAGATATGCTGTCTTGATCTGAAAGTACATGGGCAGATGAGATGATCCTGTAGATTATCAGTGTTGGAGCTGGTAACAGTACAAGAGAGGGAAAGGTCTGGAGATGGTTTTGGATATAATAGCTTGTTTAGGATGCATCTAAGGTGGAAGTGAGGTTCTGGAGTCCTTATGGGACTGGCCACAGTCTGGAAAGATAATTTTCACAAAGGCAAAGAAAAAATGTTTTATTAAATAAAATATATTTTAGAATGCCTTGTATCACACTCTGAATTAAAAAGATGTCCAAAAAGTTTGTGCTGCTCGGTTGTATTGTCCCATTAAGGCAAAGGCTGTTTCCCTTTATGAATTAGAAGTATCCTGATAATTTAGAAAACCTTCTAGTCTGCTATGCTGTGAGGCTTCCTTCAGGTCACCCTGCCACAAGGCCTGTGGCAGCTCAGCATACATAACCATCAACTCCAGTTGGCATGTTGGTATAAACACTGACATCCATTTACAGATCTGAGAGATGTGTGCCCACTTGTTACCCATGGTGGTTTAGCACAGCTTTGTAAAATATTAAAGCCTCCCCCTGGCAGTGTTGCTCCTACAGCAATAGTCACTGGGTTTGGTTAGAAGGCCACCTCAGCATCTGTGAGCCAGGTCCAGTTACCTCCTTCCTCAGCTTCAGTCACAGAAACTCAGCTTTTTGGTGAGTTGCAGGAGAACAGATCTTTCTAGTGACTGACAGCATCAGTGTCTCTGCCTTATAATTTTTAAAGCAGTCAAATAGTTATTCTGCCTTATGGTCTTTGCCATTTCTGTATTTTTAATATATCGTGTTTTATGTACTCCTCATTCACACTAAATGCCAGTTTTTATTGGCATGCACAGGAAAACACAGTTTTTACCAGCTTTGCTTTCCAATAGCATGTAGTATTGACAAAGAAATAGCTTCCTGCACATGCAAATGATGGACATGAATGCTGTCAGAGGTCAGCCCCTTGCATGCTGAAGCAGCAAAAGCAAATTCAGTTTTGTTGCATCTCCTCCAGTTCAGTTGCCTCTGTTCACGGACACTGATTTATTATTTTTTTTCCCATAGTAAATTTGAGATTGCTTTTCTAGGCTGTTTTCAGTTGATTACAACAGGAAACAAAAACAAACCTAGACTCTTTAATTTGTACAAGACAGAAGTATTATCTCTCAAACATCAAGTGGGGACAGAGGAATAGTTTCTGAACAGTTCTTCTCTAGCAATGCTGTAACTGTGAAGGACACTGCTGGATCACTGCCATTGTTCCTGTAAATTCATTTAGCCCTTGTTATTTTGACAGTAAACTGACAGTGATTTGCTGCAGCGTGCGTCAATTGGATTTGTCTACTGCAATAATGTATATAATAACAGGGCTTATTATTGATGAAACTGCGCTTGTGCTATTTAGCTTGCAAATGTCAGAGGTTTCTATGGTAATTTATTTAGGAAACCGTAAAGGTCATTTAAATGCTGCTGTTCAAAGATCAGCCTTTGATCATAGAGAATGTTCTCATTTTTTTCAAGAAGCCTCTTTTCCTTTTGGATCATGAACATTTAATTAAATAAATGGTGTATTCTCTCCAGAAATGTAATATATCTCATTCAAAAGACAGGGATGGGGGGGAAGACGTTTATAACTCAGGTTTGATGGTACAATGTATTTGTTAGGCAAAGGGACAGGATACATTTGGAAAACTAAATTATGTCACAGGCTAGTGGAGGAAAAACAAACTGTTAATAAAGTTTGAATAGAAAAAAGTTTATCTTCCAGATTTCCATGGCTTTGCAACTTATTCAGAAAGGAGGTAGAAGGAGGCATTCCATGAAGATACTAAGGAATTTAAAAATAAATTATCTGTTCTTTTGAATTCCACCAACAGAGGGATAACTTTGAAGCTAAGATCAGAATTAGGCGTTGGGAAGTGTGAGCTCTATACCACTAAACCTCACTTTACGAGCCTGGATTACCCCATGCATGTTTTGCTTTTCCCATGCCCAGAATTTTGTGATATGACTTACGGACTTGCTGCAGAATATATGTAACCACATCTGCATCCTGGATGTCTTGGGTGGAATTAGTTGACCCCTTCCTCACTGCAAAATTAGTGGTTATAAATGAGTAGCCCTGGTAAAGCATTCTGAAATCCTTTCACTGAAGACTCAATAAAGGCCAAATCCTTCAATATTACCAGGCAGCACCAATTTAGACAAGAAAACCTCTAGCTAGTGTTCATAGTTTAATGGAGCTTAGAGAAACAATTTACATATACATATATATAGAGAGAGAGTTGAGTATTTCATATGTCTAGGGGATCTATGCTGAAATCGTGGTAGCACATTACCATTTTGCCAAGAATCTTTTAGGCTCCTAGAGAGCAAGTAAGTGCAACCTTGTGTGAGCAGCTGAGACCGTTGCTAACTTTCACATCACTGGTGCAACTGACATCGAATGGTCTGATCTGTGTGGTGTTAGTGTTTGCAGGGTCACGTCCTAAACGTGTGCAATTGAATAATCACAGCATCCATGGTACCAGATCATTTCACGTAGTAAGCATAGGGCAAAATAAAGCAGTGTGATAGCAATAATCCTCTGTAGTCTGAAGTCTTTTTTTTTTTTCCCTTCCAGATCTACTGCTGAGTTCTGAGCGCAGCCAGATGTTCAAAAATGTAGTATTATTTTTAAACATATGGGATGGCATTTTGAAATGCCATTAAATAACCTGAAATTCAACTCTGCAGTAAAGAGCTAAAATGTTTTGGCCTTTTTTATGAATTGACTTAAATGAAGCATTTTCTACTTTTTTTCCTGGTTTTAGAATAAAAAAGAACTTAGATTAACATATTTTGTATAGGTTAGAATACATGACTAGATGTTAAAAGAACAAATTCTTGTTTCTTTGCCATGAATCCTGTGGCACGATATTAAATAACTATCGAGCTTTAGCTTGATGAAAAACTTAGCAATTAAAGAAGTCTCTGTCTATACCAGTTAGGTTCATCCTGAGGTTCAAAGCTTACATTTATTAAAAATTGTTGCAGAAAGAGATCATTAAATGAACTGTTTCAAACTGCAATTGTATTTTATTGCCCAGGCTGAAGATGAAATTACTGTTCAATCTCTTTCTTCCCTTTTAAGATCACGTCTCCATTGGAGGGCTTGGGGATAGTTTTTATGAATATTTGCTTAAGGCATGGCTGATGTCAGACAAGACAGATGAAGAAGGCAAGAAAATGTATTATGATGCTGTTCAGGTAAATAAGATATTTAAATCTTCCTTTCCATAATAATCTAATCTATAATAATCCTAATAACACAAGCTCTGGGGACAATATGAGAGATTTATGTCTTTGCCACCACACTGTGTTTTTTTAAAGAATTAGTTTCTCTTTTTAAAATACTTCATCAAATATAAATGCTAGAAGAACACAGATACTGTGGGAAAGGGAAGAGTCTTGAAGCACAGCCATTTTTTTTTCCAGCTGCAATACAGTCACTTCTCTCTGACACTGGAGAAGCAAAGTATAAAATATGCAACAAAAAATGCCTCTACAAGTAGTTCCCAGATAGATGTTCAATTCTTTTTTCCTCAGTCTTCTCCAAATATATTCTTTTTGTCCTTTTTCTTTATATCCAGGAGGGATTCCTTTCTTGTCTTTCAACCTCACATTTCAGCCATTAGAGTGTTTTGATTGTGGTCAACAGAGGGATCAATATATTATGGTAGATAATTATAAATGAAAATAGAAGTTTTTGTTGCACAATGACTTTTTGTTACAAGAGGCATATATTTGCCAGCTTCTGTGAAATAGCCAATTATTCAAATTGGACACAAGGGAAAGTTTTCAAAAATCAGAATTGTTCATACTTACATTTGTATGTGGTATTTTATTTATGATCCTTTCGGTCTGCAGTTTGCTTCGTTATTGATGGTATTTCTTTAATATGATGTTTTGGGAGAAATAATGGTTTTGTGAGACCAGATTGAGACTTGAGAAGTATTAAATTTAAATTCATATTTACAGGCTTTCCTTCTAGTCTTGGGCAAATGACCTATTTTCTCGGTTCTTTGCTTTCATATATATACATATTAAAAAAGGAGGATAATATTACTTCTTTTTTCCCCATCCTTTCATCTGTTTTGACTGGAAGCTCTCTAGGGTCAGGACTTTTATCTCTTATTAACTCTATGTATGTACAGTGCCTCTGTAGACAAGACTTCGAGATGCTAAGCAATATCTTCTTATTCTTTCATACATCTTGAAATGCGCTGTCCCTGGTGAAGAGACATAAGTCTCCTTTTACTTCCCATACCACAAAAAGTGGTGACATTAAAAAAATTCAACCCTGGCTCATTGCAACTATCTTTTTTTTTTTATTAGAGAGAAAAGTCATATGTGATGATTTGAGGGAGGGTGTGATCTCTGGTGGCAGTAAATTTGACGAACAAGTATCCTCTGCTAAGAAAATCCTGCCTTTAATTTTGTAAGTGCAGATTTGGATGCAGTCAGCCTCATTTTCACCACTAACATGGTTTCAGCTTCAGAGCAAGAGGTGGATTTTAAATTAGGTTTGAGTGCATTTGAGGCTATAACATAAGAACAGTGATACTGTAATAGCTCAGCCATTAGGTTGGCAGCCAAAAAGAGAGAACAAAGTGTATGATAATACATCAATTCATCTTACTATGGAAGGCATTTTGAAGCACCTCAAAGCTGCTTCTAGTCTTCTACTTCCACTAGTTTAATAACGTCAGATTTTTCTTTTAAATACATTCTTACACAAGGCAAGTGCCAGTGCATAGACACATGTGGTAAAAAAAGGTGCTTTTTCAAGTACAGCTATTCTGGAAAACACCGCAGATAGAATATCCCACATGTGGTGTGACCATCACCCTTGATGACAGGACCGTGAGCACATTACCTCCCATCCTGCTAGGGAGCAGCAGGGGCACGTTGGTCAAGCTGATAACAGAGAGTCCAAGAGAGCCCAGTGCTTTGATGGCCAGCACCAGGCTGCTCCTAGTAAGGCTGAAGGTTCACCTTCCACTGACTTGAGCACAGCTGAAGTGGGGGACATCAGGAAGTCTCGCTCACCTTACGCCACACAAGCAGGTGTGCTGCCCCATGTCACCTGCACGGTGGCAGTGTGCCTGTGTCCCTACTGAGCCAACCCAAACTGCCCAGCGTGTGGGGAGCTACCTGCTGTTGGCTGGTCATCGGGGAGGTGTGTCCACAGGTCGTGCAGCAAGAAGCATGGCTTTGTTTAAGCTCACACCTTAGCTACACTGGGATAACGACCTCCCTTGGTACAAAAGTTGTCACAAACATCCTGAGGTCCCCACAGGGAGCAGAAGTGGTGATGGCTGCCACATTGCGTGGCCAGTTCTCCCTGCTCAGGGTTGAGTTGGGGAAGCAGAGTTGCCTGGTCAGCATCCATCACCAAATGTGGCAATATTAATGAGAGAGTTTGTTTGAGAGGGCCAAATGATCACTAAATATGTGCTAAGTTTCTCCATGCCGCTGGTTGAATCCAGTATTTTCTGAGCGATGACATTCATGATCTCTGTTTTCTATACTGAGGTACACCTGTACCAAAGCTGAAATTGTACATGCAGCATGTTGAGGTACAGCTTGATGTTGTAATGTAGCTTGTTCAGAAAACAGCAGGGAAGTTGTGGTCTCACAGAAACAGCAGACTGTTTGGGCCCCATTGAGATGCCAGGTTCTTCACTGGAGTAACTACCTTGTTTTGAAATCCATCCTGCTACTGGCTTTATTGCTATCGATCCCTTACTTATCTAAATTAAAGCTAATTTAAGTGTCTGCACAAGCTGCAGTCTTTCTTTATGACTAAGTCTACACGGTTTGGGCATTCTGAGTCTGCTTCATATTTTCTGAGATAAATTTCCCCTGATGGTTTCAGAATCTTTTTAAGACTACGCCAAAGGGAACGGCATGATTATTCCTGGCCGTTCAGTCCAGCACATACCCACCAAATTCTGAAAGAGCGATGTGAAGGTTTGATGTCTAATTCAATATCTTCCACTATCCAGAAACCACAAATGAAAATATATGGTGAGTTACAGTTCACTGTGAAAAGCTGAAATTTATTTAGACAAAGCTTTGGGGTTATTTCTTACATTGTTCTGTAACTTATATTAAAAACAAAGCATTCTTTCTATTATTCTTTCTATTAGAATTTTTGTAGCATCTATGGATTGATTTATGGCTTAAGTTAAAAGCAATAGCTAAGCTGTCAAACTACATTTAAAAACTTTTTCTGTTTGCCATGAATAAGATGCGTAGTTGACTGCTGCCATTTAAAGAAGAGTTTATTTCTAATGGGAAAAGGGACGGAGTCCTGTTTTGAATGCCAGAGCATAATATGTATGTATTCATAAGGCCATCAGAGGGATTCATAAACTCTAGAATTAGTACAAAAAGACAAGTGAATGTATTTTTAATGTAAATTATTCTTCTCTTTTGAAAAGCAATGCATATAATATCCCATTTCACATAACACAAGAAGTAAGAGATCTTCTTAAACTGGTTTGAAGATTATAAAAGGGCTGAAGCACCTCCCTTATGGGGACAGGCTGAGAGAGTTGGAATTGTTCAGCCTGGAGAAGAGAAGGCTCCAGGGAGTCCTTATAGTGGCCTTCCAGTACTTAAAGAAGGCCCACAGGATAGATGGGGAGGGACTCTTTACCAGGGATTGCAGTGGTAGGGCAAGGGGTAACGGTTTTAAACTGACAGAGGGTAGGTTTTGATTAGAAGTTAGGAAGAAATTCTCTACTGTGAGGGTGGTGAGAAACTGGAACAGGTTGCCCAGAGAAGCTGTGGCTGCCCCCTGGCAGTGTTCAAGGCCAGGTTGGAACTAGATGATCTTAAGGTCCTTTCCAACCAAAACCATTCTATGGTTTCAATGAATATCATGCAGCATTTAGTTACAAAACACACATGTGTTCAGATTTTAGTCATATTTTGAGGATGTAACTGCCCACAGAATAATCTATCAGCCTTTGCTGGTATCCAGGACAGGAACCATCCCACTCTTTTCAGTTAACACAGTTGATCTCTGAGATGCAATGAGTAGGTTTAGTAAGAGAACATTATAATTTAGAGCAAAAACGGGCCTTGTGGGTTCACTTACATCTAGTCTAACAACCGCAGTATCACAGCCAACTGCATCAAATCCTTTGCTCTTGAATGTGTCAGCCCTCATTTTCTAAGCTGAGGGGCAGTTGTCCCACTACTCCTGTTTATAGGTTGTCTCACACTTGATGTCTGATGGTCTGGTATCTTTTCCAGATTTTCCCATTATACTTATTTATGGCCATTGCTGCAAACTTTGCATCTTAAATATTTCTTCTCTCTCTCTGACACTGCCTTCATCCCCTCCTCAGTGTATTTCTAGAGAAGTGGCATATCTAAAAGCTGTAAAGAGATTAGTAACTTGGCCCAGAAGAACCTCACAGGAAGAGGGAGAATCCCTTGCCAGCACTTGCCAAGCAGCTCGGTTCAGTGCAGCCCACGGTGGCCCCATGCTATCAGAGAGGTAAAGCCACTGCGATCTGCAGTTTTACCTTTTGAGAAGGTAGTTTACTTTTGGACATTTAGATTGTTTAGTTTTTCTTACTAGGTAACAAATGCTCAGAAAATTGTGACAAGGAAACTAGTGATATCTGGAGAAACTTGGACATGGAAGTAGAAACAATGGAAATATCAAAAAGAAGAATAGGTGTTGTGAAGCAGTGCCACAGCCATTCTCTGCCAGATTTCAACAGCACTCCTGAAAGCCTGCTGCTAGGCTAGGTTGTGTGATTAAGGAATGCAGTAACCTCTTGTGGGTATCCAAAGGCAAAAAAGTGATTTTTGGCCTCAGGATTTTGAGTATTGGACAGAAAATATATAAGATCACTTTTTAATTTTTTATATTTTTTTGGCACGTTGCTAACTTTTGAGACTAGCTTTGATATACTCAATTTGTACTCTGCCAAAGGAAGCTATATGGTTTTGATTTTGGTTTGGGTTTGGGGTTTTTTTGTGTATTTAATTGTCAGCATTAAATAGTGAATATTTTTCAGAGCTGTTGAGATTTCAGCCTTTCAGATAAACAAAACAAATCCATATAGACTCCTTTCTCATTGAAATGAGAGAGAGAACAAAGTGTTGTTAGCAAACTGAAAACATGATACTGGCAGATCAGCCCTTTCCAGCTCCAGAGTTTCGTGAGGGTCTATTTAACTGTGGTGACAGTCTGGTGGCTGGTCTGTGCTGATTGCAGTTTCCATTAAGTTGCTTAAAGTGGTTTGCTTTGTGGCTGTAGTGATCTTAAAAACTACATAACTGATGTGGACAATGACAGAACTGCAACAGCTTAATTAGAATAGTTTGTCATACTGGGTAAAGCCAAAAGTATATTAATGAATCGAACATTCAATACTTGAGCACTTCTTGGCATTGAAGGAAATATGTAAATAGGGCAGGCAGAGTGGTGCAACAGCAGCCCATCTTCAGAACCACAGTCGGCGCAGAGGACTCGGCGTTCCCACTGCGTACGGTTTTTTGGGAGAGGGGAGGTATTGTCTATAACTTAAATGTGTAAAAATGAACAAATAGGCAGTTTGTTTACATATTTTGTCAGCTGTCATGTTTAAAATATTTATCACCCAGCTGCACTGGTGTTCTGCACGTAGCGATAGTATAGCTGTATTATGTAGGAACACAAGATTCATTACGCTTAACAGACGAGAACATCCAGAGGGCTCACTGCTCCTTTTTATTCTCTTCTCTATATTTCCCCTCTTGACAGTTTTGAGGCTTTCTACAACTGCTTACAGAAAGCATCAAGACTAAAGACAGGCTTCTGCAGATTTTTAAATTGTTAAGAATCTACTTATAACTGCACAATGTCTATGCTTTGGTCTATAAAAAGTACTTAAATTTTTGTTTGTTCGTGGACTGTCAGGAGAAGCAGCAAGCTATAATGTTGTTAGAACTCTAAGGAGGATTTTAACTATAAAAGTCCTATGAGAGGAATTGTCCCCTTTTTGTTCGTGGCTTTGCTCTTGTTGTCAGAGCAGTTGTGTCCTTACTACTTCTGCTATATTCCCTTCCTTTTTTGACAGCAAAAAAGCTTGTCAGGAGTGATAGATATTTTTTTCTAGAATATTCAGAAAATGCATAATGTAACATTTTGAGAGTGACTTGCTTTGATTCATGCCATTCCATTAATACTGTTTTACAAATATGAATAAATCTAGCCTTCTGGTAGCAGACAGCATTAAATACATTTAGTGCAAGAGCACTGGTGCTCTTAGAGACACTAATAGATCTATACAGGGGGGAAAAAAAACATAATTAGATTTTCAGACAAAAGTAAAATATCAGTTTTCCCCTAGAACTTAATAATCTTTTTAGTGATCAGATGGATAGGTATCATAGTAGTTAAATGTTTACCAATGTTTCCATTTTAAAAATTTAGGCATCTCCATTATAACCATTCATATTTCATTTCACATGTAAACTTGTCTGTATAACACATCTTAAATCCAAAAGCAGTGCCTTATTGCTTTCAAAATATTTCTTATATATTGTGTTCAAACAAATGAAAGTTTTCAGGTTTGATTTTTCAAGTGCAGTTTAGTAAGCAGTGAGGATAAGAAGATACCACTTTTCTCTGGCAGAAGTATTTAAATAAATTGTAACAAGGGCTTGAACTTCCTATTCCATCCTAGTTTTTCTGGCTATGCTTTCACATGACTCATGAATCTTGTAATATATATTTAAAACCTGTATGAACGATATTTAAGAAAACAGAATCAACTAATACAGTTTTTTTTTAAAAATGTCCAGTGTTTTTCTGCCATCTCCAAAACAGCTGTCATAATGGAACAATGCAAATCTTAAACTTTTCATAATAAAACTCACTGGAATTTTGGATAAAGGATAACTTTGATTAATTAAGAAGATTGCTGAAGAAAAATATCTATTGCCTTAGATCAACTCAACAGAGAAAACATGAGGGAAGTAACTTGAAGTCGAGAAAAAAGGCAATTGACTTACAAACTCACAGCATGCAAACCCACACTAATACTGACCTGCCTGCTGTGTGCTGTTTGAAAGCAATAAAATGTATTGGTGCAAGCCGTAAATATTAAAATAAATACTTAAGAATTTGACATTATACATATTCAAATTACTGGAAACATCACATGATAGAATTCTCTTTCATACTCACTGTTGCTTCAAACTGTCAAAATAGTGTTTATGAAGAAGATTCCTAGGGGAAGAAAAATATATTAAAAGTTTGGACTGAAATAATTTATAGTACTTTGTTGTAGAACCCTGCAGAGTTGTAATTATCCCCAAAACAAACATTATAAACCCTGGAAATTTAGAACTAGGATCATATTTTTGAAGTTTAAAATTTATTAAGATATGGAAATATGTAACTATGACTTGCAAGACAGTTTTATCTCCAGCTACAGTGACATCTTGAGGTGGGAAATGAAACACTTGTTTTTTGTTGTTAAAACAGCAGTAGTCATTGAAATGCATTAATCATAATCAAAGTGTTATTGTGAAAGGAGAGGTAAAATGCCTAAGTGCTAGAGGAAGTAGAACTGCAGTTTGACATTGCATTTTGAGGTTTGTAATTTGTTATCCCCGCTCCTTTATCAGAGTTAACTTTTTTTGTGGCACATGTTTATTTTGAATTGAGCAACTTTGAGATACAGAACATTTTTCCCGAGAAGTCTCCATCTGTGCTCTGTAGGCATCTCTCTTAATGTTTTTATTACCTGTCAGCATTATCCACCAAGAGGATACTCTCTATTAAAAATAAGCTTGTTGATTGGGTTTTTTACTTGAAGTTCTGTATCCTGTATGTTTCTCTATAAGCACTCCAGTTCAACATCCTAAAGAACTCAAAGGGTGAATGAAGACCTTCCCAATCACAAAATCAAGTCAGAGATTGAGGAAGGGGAGTAGTGAAGGCAGTGTTTAAGCTGTGTGAAAAGCTTAAAGGAATGAAGAACTGAATGAAGGAAAATGAGTATTTATTAGGAGGGTCCAATTCTGCTTAATTTTGCAAGTGTAAGGACTGGCAGTATAATGTAAAGGTAAGGAACAGGGGGATAAGCAGAGAATGCAAAACATATCACCTTAAGAAAGGAAATGGGGAGGAAATCAGGTTGGGAAAAATTGAAGAGTTTCTCTGTTGTACTGTCAATAACAGAGACTATGCACAGGTGCAACGTGCAATCCTCTAACCTAAACAATTCACAATGTCTCATTCACTGCAGTCCTGCCAGTGTGACAGATAGGCAAGGGCATAATTTTAACATGTGAACTCATGAGAAAGATGCCAAGAGTAATACAACGTGCACTTGAGTCACAATTCACACTGTAAAGGGGACTCTTAGTGTTTCTAATTGAGTGCTCAAGCATTTTTATAGTTGTTGTATAGAAGGAATAATTTCCCACAAGATGGAAAAAAAGTAATTTAGCTAAAGGCTTTATTGCAGTGAGGACTGTAAGCAGAGCCTTACATAAAAGCACAAAAAAAATAATCGTCAGGAACTGTATCAGCCGTAAAAGTTAGTCTGGCTGTAAGAGCTTGTAGATACACGACAAACCATATGTCGTATCAGGTTTAAATGTAGCAAATTTATTTCTTTAAATATCTGTCAAATGTTTGTTTTCCTTTAGTTTCTCTTCCTTCGTGTTCTTTTCTGTCCAGGACGGTCTAAAGTTAGGTTGTCTCCATTTGCTTCTTTGAATTATTATTTTTTTTAAAATTCAAGTGAGCTATTGCTCCCTTTGGGAACATATATTTGCAGCCACTTTTTCTTTGCAACCTTTTATGTTGCACAGTCTCTCTGCTTTACCTTGATGGAAAGAAAGAAATTACTATTTGAATTGCACAAATACATTCTGGAAAACAGTAAAATGAGATTTCCATTTACTTAAAAGAAAAACTGTACCAGCTCCAAACAATTATCCATCAATAATGTATTTTCAGCTAATCAAAGACCACATTCTTCTAGCTTTTTTCATTATTTGCAGATACTGTATATCGGCTTATACTGAGAACATTCATTACAGTAAAATGAAATAATAATCTCTATAGTGATAAATGATACCACCTGATCTGCAAGCAGTACAGGAAGGAATTATTTGTAGGTGGGGACCAAGTTGTAATAGAGCTGCAATTCAAATAAGCATATCCCTTTTTAAGTGTGTAGATAATTATATCAAAATAAAAGGAAATTGATTCTAAGTATGAAATTCAGAATTAATTCTACCAAATGGAGCTTTTCACTTGTGTGGATCTTTGTCACCTATTCTTCTTATATAATAATTTGGTTTAGTAACTTGATTTTCCTGCCAGAACTGTGCCCACGGCACTGCAGATAGCAAGCAGCATTTCCCTATGGGCTGGTAACCCTGCCTTTCCATCCTACTGCTCAAGTTCAGGCACCCTTACTATATCTTTGTTTAAACTGATAGCATTTCTTCTCTTCCTAGTACCTTCTCAACTTTGCGTTCAAGTTTTTTTATACTTGAAACAATTGCCCATGTATTCCTGCTAGTGATTTAGTCCTGCTCTGGGCCTCAAGCTTATTTAAAAAATGAACATCTTTCAGTAAGTTCAGTCCAGCCTGATGGCAGTTACAACTTTTGTGAAACTCACTGAAAAATATTTCGATGTTCTGCTCACAGAATTACATATTGCAACCACAAATAAATACCCAGAAATGTGAATAGCAGTTTTGTGAGTTTCCAATAGATGGATGATAGATGGCACTTTGGCAGTTTGGGTATAGATTCAGAACTGATAATTGAAAAAGTATTGATTTTTGTTTAATGTTTACTTCGAAAATATCTTATTATACTAATGCATTATCCAAATGCATTATCCAAACATTATACATTCCAGAAGTAGTGTTTTAACAATATTTGGAAGTAAATTCTGAAATTAAACTATAGGTAGGTTGGACTTGTGGGAAAAAAGAAGTTTTTACCACATCTTCATGCTGTAAATACTGTTACTGATACAGGAGTTCAAAATTTCAATGAATCATCGATAATGATATCAAGATATAATGTTTGTATAAATGCAGGTTATACATTTTTCTTAAGATCAAAGGCATTTACATTTTTGAGGCTTTCTAAATATGCTGATTGTTTTATAACAACTTTTTTTTTTTTTTATGTTGAGCTCCTGAAACAACTGGAACACACCTAACAAATTCATTATAATCTGACACTTCAGTGCCATGCTGGAATTATTCCAAACTTCATGCAGCTTTGATACTGCAAATTCGTTAGCAAGCTTTTGGAGAATGTTGTTTCAGGGCAAACAGCTAGTCTCTGTATTCTCAGTCGGAGGGTAGATGAATAATGATGAGAGAAGGGAAACCTATTTCTGACAAAAACATTTTCTCTAGCTCAGACCAAAAATGGGCCATGAAGAAACTTCTCAGATTTAGATGAAACTTCTGAAAGCCTACTGTAAGGTCCCTGGCAGTGGTTTTGTGAACTCTGCTGGTGCACCACCCAGTACCACAAAAAGACCTACCAGCCCTCTGGGAAGAGACACTCTTCTGCCTTTCACACTTTACAAAAGCTGTTTGGTGGAGGTCAGGTTGCTTAAATCAAGTAACTTTTAGAAACGAATAATTCTTAAGCATATAACTTCATTTTAAGTTTAGGCTTTACCAAGTTACAGTATTTGTTTATCTGTCTTCCGGAGTAATAGATTGTTGAGTGCTGATGAAATTGCAAGTTTGGCACACTTGAGCTTATGTCTTCTGAAGGTTATTTGTACATATCAAAGGTTATTTGGATTTCATGTCTAGGTAGAAATTATTAGTTACCTAGTATGCCATTCATAAAGTTATATACATCAGTATAGGTATTATCTAGCACTCAGGGACCCATGATTTTACAAAGCATGACAAGGCAGTTTGAGAATCTGTGAGATATCAAATAATTACCTAATAAAAATAGCTTTAAATAAGACACATAATAAAAATAACTTTTAATAGGCATACATAATAAAAATAACTTTTAATAGGTATACGTACTAGTTCTTAATAGGACCCATATATAAAACCAAGATGATTTGCTTTACTAAACATGGATAATTAATTTGGAAATATATTTTTATTTTGTGACATTTTTAGTATCAGTTAACATCAATTTGTTAGTTTCTTAACACCAGTTTGTTAGAATAACTTTAAAATTTCCCAAGTGGAAATCATCTTTTTTCAGCCTGAACTTTAATCTTGTGTCAAAAGAGGGGAAAAAACTCTGAAAGACTAATTGGTATCACAAAATCCATTTTCATACTACAAGAATCAACTTTGGACTAGTTACTGTAGTTCTGAAGGTGCATGATTACTGCTATTTCTCTCAGGTACAGTAATAGTTCATTCTATCTTTCATTAATTCTTCACTAAAAAATTTGCAATATAGGTAAATTAAGTCATCAATCTATTTTTATATTTGTTTACTTTTAAAATAAATTCTGACTCAACAGCTAAGTGACCAGTAGAGTTATCAGCTATTGCCAGAATTGTTGATTTGGTGAGACGGGGGATACCATACTGAAAGGTTTAATGAAATGTAAAGTTTTTAATTTCTGAACTTGGTTTTAGGTAGCTTATTTTTTAGAATGCCTAAGTAGCCTGAGAGCTATTTCCCACAAAACTGTGGTGCATCCATCCTATTACAAAATATAAACTGTTTAATAAAAATGCGAACAGCACTCTGAAAGATTCTGGAAGTTTTCCAATTATTTCTATCTTCTCACAGATTTTGCCTGTTTATGCATTAATACATTTTGTAGCAAGTTCTTTCAACTCCATTCTGTCAATTCTTCAATTATAAATCCAAATATTTTGTACCCAAGTGAGCACAAGAGACATGTTTTAAAGAACTTTTTTTTTTAAAAAAGTACCTAGGTATTCCACTACTAGTTTCCTAACCTGACAGAAAAGTGGTTTTTTTATATGCACTTGGAATACTCGACCTCCAAATAGCTCGACACCTACTCAGCCTCTGTAATTCTTTCATCTTCCACAGCGGGGTCTGTGGTTTGGATGCTTAAAGAAACTGTTTTCCCACCTTTGCCCTTTCATATTTAATTCCTTTTTTTATAGGTTAAATTATGTAGGATTTGTTTAAAGCATAGGAATCTTTATTATTTACTGCTGCTTTAAAATGTAGGTATGCTTTTCAGCAGGTAGCTAATGCTAAAAACATACAATCAAGGAAGAAACAAAGGGATGGAGGAGTTTTCTGAGCAAATAGTGGATCTGGAGCTGAGCAGAAAACATCCTTACTAAGTGCTTTGCACTAATATTAGTGGAAAACAAAGTGTAGTTTTCAATGTGACATTCTTGGCACAAAAGAACTACTTAGTAAGTAAAACTTGTACAGTTTTTCTGCTGATGCTTCTAGTTTAGGGAAGATTTTTGATTCCTATAAAAACAAGCTCTACAGATATTTAAATGGGAAGAAACAACTTCAATCAATACCTTCTCTTTATAACACTTTTTTTAAAATCTGAGATTTTCTGTTAATAGTTCTCTGTACTGATATTTTATTCAAGTTTTTTTCTTTTGTACAATGCCTGTTGAGTACTGTTTCTGGATCTTACGATTTCGATAGAATAGACCAGAGCACTGCGAGATAACCGAATGTATGATAGCGTCATTTGTCTCCTCTCCAATACCCTTTAAAGAGTAATAGCTTACTTTCTGTGTGGGCTTCTAATTAATGTACTCTTCTGCATCTCCTCTATTGTTTTAGTTGTGTTCCTCCCACAAGGGAAGGTTGTTTTCCTGGATTTTGTAATCAGTGACCATACACTGCTAATGGCACCAACTTCTAATTCTCTCTAGGAGATTTGTATATTTTTATTCTGCTTAGGTTGTTTTCCAAAATCTCAGTGGAACCCTACACTAGACTGATCACTACAGAGGAATTCATCTGGGAGGGGAAAATCCTTGTGATTTGGGAATGCCATACAAACTCAGAGGCCTAACCTTATTCAGTGCACTTTGTATATGAGTTATGTCTGCATCTAATTGACATGAAACTATATCAGTAAACCACATCCTTTAAGTCAAAATTAAATGGGAAGTATGGAAGATGAAGTGATGGCTAATCACTATTAAAAGTTAAATTACCTGAAATTGCTCAAAGTAGAAAGGGAAAGAAATAAAATAATTTTTAAATGGAATTGTATTTTTTAGGTCTTTCCAATATTTTTATAAAATGTACTGAGTAAATTTCTCAAAGATGTAGCAAAATTAATCTTTGTTGCTGATGTATGATAATCTGTGCTGATTTGGCTGAACTTTGAGGTTATGCTAGGTCATATCCATTTTACTTTAAAAGCAAAGGCAATATGGAGAAAAACGAACCAACAGACACAATAACTTTGTCCTTCATACTTTACCAAATGGTATCTTTGGTTTGAAATCATGTACTTTTGCAGGCCATAGAGACACACCTCATTCGAAAATCAAGCGGGGGGCTGACATACATCGCTGAGTGGAAGGGTGGACTGCTTGAACACAAGATGGGACATCTCACTTGTTTTGCTGGAGGCATGTTTGCTCTAGGAGCAGACGGAGCACCTAATGACAAGACAGGCCACCACATCGAGCTTGGTGCTGAAATTGCTAGGACTTGCCATGAATCCTATGATCGTACAAGTAAGTACTGTATTGCAGAGTTTAGTTTCACGGTTTGACTTTGCGAAGGCAGCTATCAGTATTTTTGTGTAGTGCTGAATGAAAGTTGTATGATGTTGAGAACTCTTCATCCTTTCTGAGCAAATGCTACAAATCCTTTAAGAGTGACTTCAAGAATGGCTGCTCCGTTTTATAAATAATGTCCGTGCACCTGAATCCTATCTACTCACTCTAGCAATTAACGTGACAACCTTTTTTTCCACTTTGCCAATTTCTGTATAGCCGAATACAAATAAGAGAAGAACCCTGTTCATTTATGCATCAATATAGCTATTAATCATGTTTTATGCACAAAAAATTATTTTATTCTCAGTGTTGGTACAATGCTGCAAAGAATAGACTTTCATAAAGAAAGTGGATTTCTGTGCAGGAAATTTCTTTGGGTTCTTTCATCTTCTTATGGAAATAACCCTGGCAGCATTTCAAGTCCCAGAGTGTATTTTCCAGTTTGATACAGAAAAGTAAATATCCTTGTCTTTTAAGCAAAATTTCACATGTTGCTAGTTATATGGTCTTTCAGAATGCAAATGTTAGCATCACTGTTCAGACTGGAACTGCTGTTTAAGGCATTGGTGAACAGCTCTCTCCTCCTCTCAATTATTTACAAAATACTAAAAAAGGGAGGTGCTGCATTACTGTTCAGAAATTATATACCTTTTGGGTAGCCAGGCTTTGTTCCACATGAAAGGATAGTTGATTTGGTAGCTTACATAATTTAAAACCTTTTTTAATGCTTTTATTTAGCATGTGTTTTTATATTGGCTAGGCATGAAACTGGGACCAGAAGCCTTCAGATTTGATGGTGGTGTTGAGGCCATTGCTACAAGACAAAATGAAAAATATTACATCCTACGACCAGAAGTTATAGAGACCTACATGTACATGTGGCGGCTCACTCATGACCCGAAGTACAGGCAGTGGGGATGGGAAGCTGTCGAGGTAATGTTCTATTGGACCTTTTTCTTATTAAATCCTAATATCTTGTTAAGTGAGTTATTGAATGATATCTGGATATTGTTCAGCGGTTGGAGAGCAAATATTTATTTTAAATCAGTAATATCAACACAAATGTCCAGAGATTCATTTACTGAATAGATGAACTAAGATCATTTTGACAAAACCAAATACTGCTGGTATTGTATATTAGAAAAATACCTTGTGATTTCTCCTTCTTAAATAATTCTCAGATCAGGGTCACATTTGGATATACTGCTCAAGATGTTGAGTATTGCTGCATGTGAATGGAAAGTGCAAATGTGTGTCAAATTTGAGCCTTGGACATGGAAATAAGTTTTATGAGGTGTATTTTCAACAATAATTGTACAAAGGTGATGTTAATTAAAGCAGTGAAGGCCAAATGAAGTACTAGAGAGTACCAAATATTTTTAAAAGGGGGGTCACTTTCAAAAAGCATAGGTCATCTGTGCTGAACTCCATTAATGATAACAATCTCTTCTAGATTTAAATTTCTGTGTCCCACTGGTGTTTGAGCTTCAACCAGGCATGCTGAACCTAGCCATTTGTGTTTGTCTAGCACAAGCCTTCCAATTGGGCAGCCAGTCTATACTGCAAAAATAGGCTTGCCAAATCCATTGTTTCCCTTATTTCAGTGTTTAATCTTTCCTACTGTTAGAGATCAGAGCCTTTGGATTTACCATGTTTAATCCTCCAGGTATGGGTCCTTATTCTAGAGTTCACTTATTTTCTCCTCACACTGATGTTGCCCTTGATAAATCATCTGCCTTTCACTCTTACTCTGGAATTTCTAAGCAGGCTGAGATCTTAAAGGAGATACAGAAAGCTGAAGAACATTATTCTTGCGGCTCTGTATTCTTAAGAAAAATAAAATTAAAAAAAACCCAACACTCTGTACAGTATTTTGTTCACAGGGACCTCTCCTTTGCAGAGTCATTTCAAAAACATCCCACTGTCAGTTTGCCCAACACCTCTTGTTTCTAGGAGTGTATGATCATAACTTTCTTGGATGAGCCTACACCACTAGTTGTAGAAGGTTGCACTGTACTAAGGGAAGAACATGTAGACTTGTGTCATGCAGTTTCTCATCCCCAAGGACCCTAGTAGAGAACTGTTACTGGATTATGACTCCATGTACCTGGCTGTGACTGGACAACCACGTGGCTCCCTTAACAGCAACAAAGATCTGTAATTGTATTCAGTATTCACTGTGCAAGATACTGAATGTATCTCAAATGTTGTGCAAATGTTGTTGAGTGTTGTGAAGAAAAGAGCGTTTCAAGTTTGGTAATTAGATATTCTCGAAGAATGAAATTTATGGTAAAATCTGCTTTCCATAAAAGAATAGCTGCTAGCATTAACTATACTTCTACTCTCTAACTTCTCCTTGTTTGAATAGTCACAGCAATTCCATATCTGCAGTCAACACTGTATTCAGCTAGGTAGACTGTATTTATTTAGGACATTTTATTTGCCTCCCTCAGGTTGGCTCTATTGGTCGTGAAATGCTATGCTTCTGAGTTAATGATTCCAAAGCAATTTTTTTTTTAAAAGCCTCTAATTTAGAGTCCTGTTCCCTTGCTTTCTTTTTTGCTAACACCACTCAAGCACACATTTCACTAGTGGAATCTTCCCAGGCAGATTATATTTGGAATATATACAATGGCTGTTTATGGAAGTCATCCCACCAGGCTTCAGCAATGCCAATTGTTCCTTCTCCGGGAGATCTTTTTCCTGACTTGTGGTTGCTGCCCACACTGATAACATTATTATTGTAAACAATTGAAATGTTTCTCTTATTGTTATTCTTTACCCTCATGGTTCAGTTTGTTTGGGTTTATTTCAAGTTTGTACACTTGTTTGCCTTCTTAATGCTCCCCATGCGTTCCCTGTTAAACATTCCTGTGGTTACTCTCATCTGATGCTAACATAGTGGATTATAGCCCACGTGTGGGAGATGCAGCTGGTCCCATGCTGTACAGGCCCATCTTCCACTGTCCTAATGTGTAATTGCATGTTTCACAAAAACAAATCTTACAGCTTCACGGAAGTTACACAGTTGTAGGTTTCAAATCTTCTTTTTCTTTTTTTTTTCTCTTCTTCCTTGATGTTTATATAGCCCATACAGCTCCACCTGAAACTGTATTTTTTTTGTTCCAGCATGTGCTTGATAGCTTACCACAACTCTTTCATAAATTCTGCTGCCTCTTGCTCCTTATTCTTGCACCAGAGAGCACAGCACTCCACCCTTTTGTTCTTGGGGAAGTCCCTGACCACTGAATATGCTTCGTTACCAACACCTGTTGCACGAAGAGGAAGCTGAGATTGAAACAATAAAAAAGGGAGAACAGTCAGACCATTTGTTGTTGCCCAAAAAAGTTGTTCTTCAGGTGTTTCATGCCCATTTTCAACTCATGACACTGTCAGTGAGAATTCGTTTCCCAGTGCCCTTGTAGTAGAAAAGGAGGCTGCTCTGTCAGTCGTGACTTCTGAACTCTTCAAGAAGTCTATTAATTCTTTAACTTTTATAGACTAAACACATGCTCTGGCTTCACCATTTTTTCTTTAGAAGCTTGGTTTGCTGCTTTAATTTGAGAGCAAGATCATTCTGTATGTACTTCAGCAGTTGGAGAAAATGCAGTTATGGCCAACAGCAATATCCACTGTTACTGAGTCAGAAAGGTTTTATCAGCTTAGCTCATGAAAGTCTCCCTTTCTGCATTATAAATGTGGCACATATTTTGAATTCATAGCACTTCCTTTGTTTTTTCCCTTTATGATACTTTTAGACTGTCAGCCAGTTTTCACTTCGCTTGATGTTTTCCATTACTCTAGCATAACTGATCTTAGCCACCCTCATTTTCTGAGAACTACTAATTTAAAATGTGTTTGATTGTTTCTTCCCACCCACCACTACCCCACTGTCAGTGTGAACATCACTGTACTCTGAAACTGCAGGTATGTGCACAAAAGGACATTACTGCCAGTTAAAGGAGGCTGACAACCAAGAGCCTTTTTATCATACTAATGCTGCACATGAATTTCCTGTTCCTTTAGTTGAGCAGAAAGTAGCTTTGAGGAGGTAAGATGCTTCACGTTTGCATCAAGTAGATATCACCAGATGGCTAACATGGTGCAAGTCAACCTCTTAGTTTACATCACAGCAGTGTGTTCAGGTACCTATATGGTATCTCCCTACAGTGAACTCATAAAGAAGGCTCTAACTACATGTTGGAGCACATAAACTGCAAATGCAATTTGCTTTTATTTTACCTCACCCTGTTTAGAATGCAGATGTTTCCTTGAATAATAGCCTTATCCTTCAAGTTCAAGTTCTCCTTCTGCTGTGCCTTCTGAAAACATAATCTTGTGTTTGACATTGAAAATCCAGACACAGAATCAGCATTTTGAATTCATTGCAGGTTGAAGTAGACAAGAGGGAAGAAGTACCAGCCAGGGGAAATTACTTGTTTAAACTTAAGTATATTTGTCACTTAGTAAAAGGGTCCAGGAAAATTAAAAAACCTAAAGACACATAAGAAAAGACAAATAGGCCTGTTATATTTTAAAAGATCTCTCTTAGAAAAAAATCCCTTTTAAATATACAATAGGCATCTTAGTCTCCAGTGAAAACTATGGAGAGCCTGACATGCAAGCTAAATATATGCAGATAGCTACAAGGACTCCAGCAAAAACAAGGACATTTGGGATATCTACCCACAGCAAAACACAGATCTTCAACAGCCTTTAGAGTAGGTGGAGGTGATAGATACCTCAGTAATTATTAGTGACTTTAATCTCATCTCTCATCAGAAAATGCTTATTCTGCCTTTGCTTGTTTAGACATATCTTCAACCTTTTCATAGGTTTTTGCCATATGTGGTTTGAAATGCAGCATCTTTCCCTAAATAAAATCTACACATCCTGTAATCACATCAGTGATATTTGTAATAACTTCAGAAATGGAGGAACTAGTTGTCTTCCGTCCCTCTGTCAGGGGTTTGATAAAGCTGCAGGTATTTCTGCCTAAAAGTTGTTGTTCCAAAATCTGTCTCCACAGCAAGCATGTTTCAGAGTAGTGTGGCTCTGAGTGAATGTAGTAATCCACCATGCTTACTGTCATTTTCATTGTGAGATGTTATTTAGGGCTAAAGAGCATTTCCTGCATTATTTTTCTAATAATGAGTTGTTTAAAATATAATCATCTTAGATCCTCTTGGCTCCTTTATCATACTGCATGATACCAGAGAGTTATGATACAGAATTAAGAAAAATGAAGAGGCTAAGAATACTTTCAACCTTGTTAAATAGGTGAATTATAAAGAAAAAAGGTGAATGAATATTTTTAAACAAAGAAGTGATAAGAGAACTAATATTCAAATAAGGTATTGAATAGCAGTATATTTAAAGAAGTTATGGCTCGTATATAGGCACCTTTATAATGTAAACACCTATCTTAAATAAAAGAAAGCAGAAAAGTTTATTAAATAGTATAACTGTATATACCTTCTACACTTCCAACACCAGGTACGTGGTTTTTTGCCCTTCTGTATACACCCTTCATCTTATCTTTTTTTTCCTTCATAATTAGCTGATCATATAGATCATTACTGTCAGCAGAAAAGAAATTATATTTTTAGGTGGTCCATGTGCTCTTTTTTATTGGAAAATAGGAATCAGTCATCTGTTTTATACCTTTTACCTGCATACACAGTTTGGAAACTAGAGACAAACACATTCTTATACTTAAATCTCAAACATGTTGCCTTAAGTCCAGCCGCATACTAGCTTTCTGTCTACTCCTGTGTAACAGACAGCTTTTTCAGAAAGGTGTCAAAGAAAAATATTACCTACTGCAGAAAAGAAATTCAGTCACAGCCCAATATCAGAGGTTTCCCATTGAAAAATGAAATAATTGCAAAGAGAAACCAAACAACTTACATAAAAAATAGAGCATTGCCTTTTCTTTTTTGAAGTGACCTGCAGGAGGTAAGGAAAAGACTGGTCTTTATCATGGTACTCAATTCTATCACAGTAATTTTTAAGCACTAAAATATGACCAAGAAATGTATACGTGACACAATCTCTGAAGGCTGATAGACAAGCCTGTGAGAAAAAGGCTATTGTTATTTCTACTGTAAAGAGGAAAAAGAATATAAGGGAAAATCCATATATCTTTACATCTGTATATCTTTCCTTCTGAAAACTGGTTTGTGTTCACTTCTTTTATTAATTTAGTATTTTGCTTCTCTTCCTAAATGTAAAATTAGACATGTGTGCCTATGTCTTTAAAAAGAGTTTTCTATTTAAGGCTTTATCTAGTTTTCATCTCTTTATCAAAAAATTAGTGACAAATTTTTTTGGCTAGTTTTATTGTCAAAGAAAAACTGACAGATGATTCATTTTGTTAATCCCACTGGGTATTTTTTTCCCACCTCTTCAGGCACTGGAAAAACACTGCAGAGTAGATGGTGGCTATTCTGGCATTAGAGATGTTTATAACAATCATGAAAGCCATGATGATGTGCAGCAAAGTTTCTTCCTTTCAGAGACACTCAAGTAAGTTAAGAAAGTTGACTTTTATTAATACGAAGTAGTTCTATGTATCATCTTTACAGATAAGTATTTATCATTAGTACCCTTGACATTCCCGTAACAAAATCTGACTGAAGTAGTAGAGGTTTTTTTGGGTGATGGGAAGCCAAATTGCATTTTTTTTCCCCTTCTATATCAATAAACTAAATTCTGCGATTTCTGGAAATTATCTTTACTTCTGATAAAGTACTTGATAGTCTGTTGAGAAATTACGTCTCCTAGATTTGATAGAATCTAATTACATATGCCAACACTAGTGAAACAGATTAACTAGACAGAGGATTTATCAGGCTTGTATTGCATACTTTTCATTTTAAAACTACAGAAAAAGAAAATATAAGTCAACTTGCATGGTAAACTCAAGGGCCTGTTAAGATAGAAAACCAAAAGCTTTCATTATCTATCACCGTCTCCTAAGTTGTTAATGAAATAAAGGAAGTTTTGTCTTGATCTCTTCACTTTTTTTCTTTTGTTTCTTTTTTTTTTTTTTTCTGTACAAGAAAAGTTGCAAGGACCAGAAAGAAGCAATTATGATATTTCAACAGAAAATGTAATACTCAAGTAAATGAAATATCATAAATATGTTTATAAACATGGTGGCATTTTTTTTGAGATAGTGTGCTCCCTCTACGCTATACCTTTTAAACTGGCCTATCATAATTAGAGCAAGAAAAGCCTTCAGGGGACAGTGATTGAGAAAAAATAAAATTCCATTTGCTAAGCAGACTTTCATCCGTAAGCAGACTTCAGTAATCATGCTACAGTAGATACTACCTTGTATCATAACAACAAATTAAATGTTGGATTTGTTTCTTGGTTACTGCTGGGTTTGATAGACCCTGTCTTAGTAAATGGGTGCCCAAGCTACTGGTCTAATGCTATTTTTTTCTTTAAAAATCATAAGCCACAGGTTGTTCTCAGCAGTAAGACAGGATTGAACTACAATATTTTCATTCTTACACCTTGATATATATGGACAGTCAGGAGGAAAAAAATTATTATGGTTGTATATTATCGAAATGATATGTAATAAAATTACCAAGGATGAAACGGAAGCAAAGAGAACTTTGATGGTCTAAACTTCTTTGTCCTCTATCAGGATGGAGGCATTCTTTTGTTGGTCTGCAGTTGCTATTGCCCTTGATTTCAATCTAAGTTGAGTAGCCCTGAAGTTCTGTGCTAATCACTGTGATGCTGGGACTTACTGGTGTTTTGGGTATGGTCAGCTGTTTCCATTGATGCATTCATCTAGGGAAATCAAGTATTTATGTTTTCCTGAAAACTACTGTAGTTTGACTTCCCTGATGTGGTCACATTTGGTTTTTTTTCTTGCCAGGTACTTGTATTTGCTGTTTTCTGAAGATGATCTTCTTCCATTCGAACACTGGGTCTTCAACACAGAGGCTCATCCTCTCCCTGTTCTTCACAAAGACAATGGGAATAAAGAAGAAAACCAGAAATAGATGAAGATTAAGTTATACTTTGTTTCATTCCTTATGTTTCTTTCCAGGACTTGAACACATGATTTGGTTTTAAATTCCTGAGTTAAATTTTTAAATCAAGTGTTTTGCAGTCTGTTTTCTTTTCCAGTAAATATTTATGAATGGACCCAAACTAATTATGATAAAACCTCAGTTCTCTAATCCATCTGAAATACTTCTTAGAAGAAAAATAGGACATCTCTCCAGATTTTGTTAGGCTGCAGTGTCATCTTGGCCAAAAAGAGCAGAGGGTCTGCATGTTACTTGTTTCCTGTTATGCTTTTAATTTGACTGCAAAATTCTTTTCTCCTCTGTGAGGAGATGTCTGCTTTAAGCTGTAATATTTTGCCATGTTGCAAAAAGCCATATTGAATTAAGTATAAAGAGCTTTTTTCTGGTTTTTTGTTCTATGTTAATTTGTTTTGTGTGTCATCCAAGACAAATCTTGTGACTGTGACAGCCTCTTCTTATGCGGGTCTATCATTACTTGGTAAAATATCTGATATATTTCATTGTCAATGAAGTCTGCATAGGAATACTTTCATCTCACGCAGACATGACTCTGAAGCTGCAGTATACGTTGAAGTCAGACTATACTAGTTTCTATGAATTTAGCACATTAGTTAGCAGACCTCGGTTTTTCAGGTTTTGATTAGAATATTGTAATAGAATAAATTGTTTCCTCCCTTTTCTAAGTGGTGTTATTCTCACATCTTTAGTGAGGCTACTATGGAGTAAAATAAGATACTAATTTCTGATTAAGAAAGGGAGTCTTACCTTCTTTATGTATTTAGTCCAGTAGCTTTCATTTGGTTGGATGGTAAAAAGGCAAAAAAATACTCAGTGACATTTTCCTGGAAGCTGAAAATTATGCCAGAGACAATTTTTTTGGTTTCCTGGGACTTTCTCAAACATTCACATAGGTTCAGACTTGACACCAGAATTGATAGTTTATTGTCACAAAGCAATTTAATGTATCTACATGAATAATGCTAGAAGTTCATATGCCTTGAAGAAAACTTGTCTCCTTAAAAGAAGATAAACATTCAGAGAGGAAACCATCCAGCATATAACTAAAACTTCCTAAAAGCACGGAGTCTGTCTTCTCTAAGTGAGAGAAACAACAGCGTGCTTAAAAATATTCCCTAGATCAGAGGCCTGTCTTACTAAGTAACAGCTTTGCCAAAAATGTTTTACTTTGTGGCATCACCAAAGGGAAAAAAAGAGGCACGATTAATTCCTGTTTCTACTTAAGTGTAGTTTGGAGTAGTTTACATGATTATTAAGTCTACCTATGTTTTCATTTAGTGACAGGATGACTCTCATATATTTTGAGTAGGATACAACACCTGGCTTCCCATTCTGAGAAAGCACATTATTCACTGATTGGACTACAACAAAACAAATATGGTTCTGGACAGTAATATTCTTTAAAGGTATTTAGTAAGATAGCTCACATGTCCAGCAGTTAATCACAGCTGTGGAAGCACATTTGTTTAAGCATTACAGAGTACATTTTTTCAATACTGATATAGGTCTGTAATGTAGGTTTTCTTAGGCAGAAGCCAAGAGCAAAGATAACTAACTACATTTTTATGTATAGCAGCTGGAGGCTGACCCATAAACTTTTTACCCTCTGAAGTCTGTAAAGACAGCACTGCCTCTCTGCTTCCCCTGCAGACAGGGAAGATGACGTGTGCCACATAAGCTGCCAAAGACATTCATGTAGAGGGCAAGCCAAGAGGAGCTTCAGTGATGCTGATCCTTCCATCGCAGGCCTGGCAGAGCTCAGCATTCATACGTGGCGGTTAATAGGGGTACCCTGCTGAGCCTGGGCCACCCAGCACTGGGAGAATGGATACACGTGTATGTGCATCTGCCTCGGGTAAAGCCTGCTTACATGGAACCGGCACAGTGGCTCAAAATATTTTGCTTTACTGCCTTTTTTAAACTATTATTATTATTTTCTTTTTAAAGTATGGATTCCCTCATGTCGCAGTAACAGTTTTCTGAAACTGAACAAGCAAGGATGAAGTCTTGGCTCTCCTCTGTTGAAAAGCAGAACTCCTGCTGATTTTGATACTCCAGATTTTATATCATTGGAGGACTATATTTCATTGTATTTCTTCAGAAACAGTATTTTTAAGAGAGCTTTTTTTTTATCCCCCCAAGTACCACAGAGAAATTATAGCTGTGGAATAAAAACCAAAAATTCTCTTCCCTCTTTAACCAAAAAGTAATAATAATTACTTCTGTCTTAGTTATCTTTATTGGGTCACCTGCTGCTGCCTACCCACATGGTTGTGCATGTGCTGCTATAGGCCTCATATCAGTTAAATAACTACAGTAGCTCCGACAAAAGCAGCCTTTGAGAAATGTTTTGTAAGCCTCTTTTTACATGGTTTTCTTAACCACAGTGTGCTTCCCCCAGATGTGTCTAGTGATCCTGCCTTCACTTAACAAGCTGTAGAAAAACAGTGGAGAACCAGATAGCTCTTCTCCATGTTTCAAAAAGTAGGCTACAAATACACAACTCTTGTATGCATTGGGTCCTATGTACTTAAATATAAGCATCATGACTGTTCTCTTGTAATACAGACATTTAGTATGAATATTTTTTTTTTTTTAGTTTGGGAGTTATAATGATCTGAAAGAGCACAAATTTGATGTGGCTGATATTGGTATTCAGGTTGTATGTACAAACTGCACTATACTGTACTTTTTGTAAACTAATGTAAGTAGACAAGAAGATTGTACAACGTGTAGATCTGCCAATTGTAAGAAAAAAAACCCCTTTTCATAAACTGAGAATGTAGTGATTTTTTCTTCCTTTTTTTTTTTAAATAACCCCCAAACACCAAAGTTAGAGCAATCATTTTGAAACAGTCAGTACTTACCACTGCTTGTGAGATTGCTGAGATAACCTGCGTTTTATTTCCCGTTCACTTAACTAGCTGCATGGAAGTGGCTAGTGATGGTCACTTTGTGTTCCCAGTCATTCATAAGAGCAAAAGAAATTGCTTTATTGTTGGGGGGGGAGGGGGGTGTTTGGAGGCATTATCTTTGCACAAACACACTGCCTATACTTCTTCCATATCTTTGTAGCATAATAACACATTTAAATCTGCATAAGTTAAGTTGTAAGAGGTAGATCACTTTAAATGGCACCCACATCATTTCATGGAGGAAAATAAAGTTGATTGTTTGTGAGATAAGTATTGCATATGTGTTGGTTGTACACAGATTTTTGCAATGCCCAATGCTCACTGTTTCTATGGTGACTTCATCATACATATTATCCATTTCTATCATGCATTTAAATTGGGTTTGATTTGTACATAATCCATTTAGTCTTTTCATCTTTATATAAACTGAAATTATGGAATACATAATAGATCAAGATGCTTAATTTTTAAGAACTTATATTTGTAAAAATTTCTCTATTGTGAATAAAGTCTTTTAATATATCTGTTCAACTTGTTATAATTTCTCCTAAATGTGTTGCAGAAGTAACTACAGGAATCTGCTGCATAGTCTGTTTTGGCTGCTATACTCATGAATTTCTGTCAGCAGATTGGTTTGATATAGATTAGTACTCTGTGTACTTGTTAAGATACTATTGTTAATTAATGTTACTCAGTGTATAGAATTGCTACTGCAGAAACAAATTTCCAAAAATTTTTGTTAATAAAATTCAGCATACCAAATGTATTTTGGTAGAAAGTGACCCTGCTAATGAAAAGCAGGAAGCTGGGGAGTCAGAGGTGGCAGGCAGTAAGCACAGTGAAGGTCAGTCACTCCAGTTCATGCTCTGCACAATACACACGGGCTTCAGCTAAATGCCATTTAGGAGCAAACACCAGAGCGGAGATGACAAAGCTGTCATGGTGCCCAGCATTACATGACCATGTAATGAAATGCTATTGTTTGTCCATGATCCAGAGGAGAAAGGAACAGTTGTCATAGGAACTGTAACATTTTGTGTCAGAAGGACGTTAAGATCTCCAATCTAACTATTGAAATAACAGGTACACCTCATAGATAACCTTGTTTTCTCTGTTTAGTAGAAAGCCTCGTCCAGAGATGATAGTGAAATAAACTGCTGTGATTTTACAGAACAGTCTCAGTAGTATCAATTTTTGTTAAAGGACTTACTTATTAGACCTGCTTAAGTAATTTTTGAGAGTGGCTCTTGGATCTGCTGTCTCATTTTCCAGCATAGCTGCGGGCATGCAGCTGCACAGTGCAATTCTTGTGGTAGTCAGCAGGCAGCTCCCTCCTGTAGCTGGCTCCAGGACCATGCAAACTGCTACTCAACACGTTAAACATGAACAAATGCAAACCTCACTGCCAATCATTATTCACGAGAGATGAAAATACAAGCCTGGGTTAGAACTTCAGGCAATTTGGTCTCCTAATTGGATGCTTGGTGTGGTTTGTTTCCTGCAGGGGAAAAAGAGAACTAGGACTGAGTTGAGAATTAGTCAAGACAAACAGGATTTGCCCCACCGTCTGCATTGCCCTGTGGCCTTGCTCTATCACAAGAGGAACTTGGCACTCATATGACAGCATCTGCTATGGAAACAGCCTTTCATCTGATCTGCCTTAATCTTGGGATTAGTCTGTCCTAGAGGAAATGCAGGAGGAAAGATTATGCACCAAAAAGCAGTCTGCCAAATCCAGGAAATGGTCAGCAAGAGTCAGAGTTCCTGTCGGAATACTATGAGAAGAGATAAAACACGGGGTTTTGCTCTCCTGGTTTTATGCATTTATCCACGCACGAAGTGGTGGATGGGGCAAGTCACACAGCTGCAGAATCCAGTTAGAGCCCACAGTTAGCTCACAGTACCAGTGGTTTGACCCACATTCTCACTCACCCTATAAGTAAATGCACTGTAATCAACCTTCCCTTTGGAAACCTCTGTGTAAAACTTTCATATTCTCTCCAGACTTTCTGTGCACACTTTGCGGCTGCTCTGTGGAAGGTTGTTTGCCTTCCACCATTCCCCTACTGACATTTTAGAGGACATTAGAGATGGCACTCATTATTAATATTTTATCCCTTCAATTGTGCATTGCTTTCACACCATCAATAAGAGTAGCACAGAGCTACTATTAGAGTCTTGAGCACCTCAAGTTAAAAAAAATAAATGTCAGTGTGACTTTATTATACTGGCACATCCATTGATTCATCTGCCAAGGAGCATCACCCTATGACAAGGGTACTTGCTGGTACTCAGAAGCTCGGAGAGGTGTTATGGTTGGCAACGCACATGACAGAAGGAGTCCAAAGTTTTTATTTCAGCCATGGAGGATAGTTAAAGGATTCTGATGCCACAAATAGTGACCCCACAGTAATGGTAGGTTACGTGATCTGAAAAAGTTCATCAGCACATACCCAAAGGAGCACACAAGTAATGGCACACTGAGTCACCATGTAATGCTGCCCCTGCTACTGCCAGACCCCTGGGAGTCAGCCCACCAAAGGCCCAGCACCACACTCCCGGAGGAGCACACAGGCAGGTGGGAAGCCAAGTGAGGGACTCGGAGGAAAGGGCAGTCTGTCCAGACCCCCTCTCAGAGCCATCCCCAGAGAGCCTCAGCCCTGGTGCCAACCCATCAGGGTGACACAACAGGAGCAAATCTCCAGAACACCTTTGGCAGGGGGGTAGGGGGTGGGAAGGAGGCCAGACATTGCCAAGGAATATGCAGGGGAAGAGCATTCTGGCATTGCACAAGTCTTGGGGAATGTTTAGAGGAGGCATCAAATGTGGGCAAAGCAAGGAATATAGGTGATTTCCCCAAGATGGGAAAACAGAGGAATAAGGGGCTTGCATGAGTGCTGAGTACATCTGTGCTGTTCTGTGTTCCTGGCCATATACATACATACATATATGTTCTGTATAGGTCTGTCTGTGTGCGCATGGACCTGCAGGGACACGTGCTCACCCCCACTAGTGGCTGGCCCTGGGGCATGGCTCGCTGCTGCCAAGCTGCTGGATATTCAGCCTCCCCGAACGACATGGTCCAGCAGCTATGGCTAAGGCCAAGGCTTTGGGAGTGCCTCTGGAGCAGGCAACTGTGGTGCTGGTTGGCCTCAGCTGGTTTTAATTTTGTTTAGTAAAATACATGGTCAAAGTTTTTCAGCTTTTTTGCACTGCTCTAAGACCTCACAGTTGTGATCCTGCTGCTCTTACCCAACAGTTCAGATGTTACAATCCAGCTTTTATCACTAGCTAGAGGCTACTACTAACCTCTACCAGCTAAATACTTGCTATTTAATAACCAGCACATTCCCTTCCAACCAACTTTCTATTTTGATGACTGTTCCTTGAGAAACCTCAGTTATGTGAAATATTTCCCTGCTTCAGTCCTACTTGTCTCAATGCAGCACTTTACATTTGCTGCTGGGGGCACCTCTGCTTCCCTCTGCTCCAAGAACCTCAGGTCCCCACAGCCCCTCTCAGAGGTGGAGGTGTGTTTGCAGAGATCACTCCTCTACTGCTGCTTGAATCTTACAAGACCCTGAAGCTTGCTCCTAGCATGTTAAATCCCTCAACTTAAATAAAAAAAAGAATAAAAGCAGACTCATAACCTCACTGCTTTCACATTTGCTATGTCCAATTAATTGTATGTTCAACCCCATGGGAAAAATTGTTGCTATGTACTGTGAAGAGCTATGTCGGTAAGATTCATACCCTCCCCTCAATTTGCAATTTAAAAAATCACAGTGCTCTGTTTCGAAAGTACAGTGCAAAGAACTGTATAGCAGGGGGACGAAGTAAGGGATGAGCAAAACTATAGCACGTGCTGTATTTGCAAGAGGTCTTATTATAGTTTGATTATGTTTTAGCTACAGCTACATGTTCAGCCACAGTTGCTTTCTAATCCATTTGCTTCTGGGTTTGCTGTAATTCCCAGCTCCTCTTGTATGTGTTTCAGACGCTTTTCCTCAGACATTTGCATTTAGCTTTCCAGTGCTAACAACTAGCCATAAGCACTCCATGTATAAAGAAAAACCAAAAACCCAGCCAAAAAACCCCATGGCAAAACTTTATATTACTTTAAGTATTGAGCTACAATTCCATGGTACATAAGTAAGCAGAAACAAGAAGTTATTTGCAAGTGCAGTTCCAGTCATTACAGTTTACACAACACCTTCTAATCTACAACTGCACAGGAGTTTTGGGATTTGTCTCAGCTGTCCTCAAAGATGCCACCCAGAGCTAACAAGGGCAGGAGCAGTGAATTAATACTACAACACTCCATAGCCATTCTGGGCAGGAGCTGACAAACACCAGATCTCAGCAGAAACCCAGGGAAAGCAAAACAAAATGGCTCAAAATACCACCAAAAGAGTCAAATGTCCAGACACATTTACTATGTTGTTCCCTGGAAGAGCAGAGGGAGAAGAGCCTCAAGCCATCGGCTCAAGCATCACAGAGCTCCTTCTTTGTGGTTGAGGAACCAGAGAACTGGTCCCTGATGCCTTCCTTCCATAATTAGGGGTTTGCCACCAGTCTCCTTCACTGCCTGCCGGTGCATAACCAGTGTCCCTCAGCTCAGGTGCCCACCCTCATGCAGGGCACAACCGTGGCTGGGTGCTGCAGACCAGCACCCTTGGGCATGTTGCCACGAGCTGCTGTTGGTGCCCCCAAAGCCTCTGCTCCCAGCCCCTCACTCGTTATCCAGTTGAACGCTGATTCTAATGACTCAGATTTTTAACCCAGAATCACACAACAAAGAAGTTTTGACCACTTTCGAGCTTTCCCTGATGAATTTAAGGCTGTGACACCTTCTAGTCAATGAGTGGCTTCTACTCTGTCCAGAGTGAACTGAAACCTACTGAGACACATAACACAAGTCATAACCTTGAGTATTCCTGCTGCTACATGAAAAACTGAGGGCAGGGGATTTTCTAGTTGTGAAAATCCATAGTTCTTTGCAAATACACCAATTTCAATGCATCTTTCAGTTACAGAAGTTTTTCCTAACCACCACTGTCATCTGCTGACCAGAAATGCCACTCAGCCAGCCAGAGGCTCAGGTACTCACTTAAGCAGCCAATGATGCAGGTCAAGCATCCAGTTCAAGCTGTAAAGAGCCCCAAACCCCATCCTGTGGGGTCCCTGAGCAATCCTACCCTCCACAGAGACCTCCTCGGACCCATTGACGTATCAGAACGGGAACCAGCAATGGGAACGAGGCCTTTGGAAGCACTCAGCTCCAGAGCCAGGTATCACTCACAGCATCTCAGCCAACAAAAGTTACAGAGCCAAGCACTGCCAGCACTGTATGGGAAGCAGGATTACCTATAATGGCTTCACTCCTCCTGGAGTCCAGTAATTTCTCTGGAAACCACAGACCAAGAAAGATTGCTGCTTTATTTTGTTTCAATATTTTAACATTAAGCAGCAAATTGCCAAGAAGTAGCTCCAAACATGCTTTTTCCACTGCTTATGGTGTAAAGCCAGCTCTCACCACTGTGATTCCTGTGTTTGGGAGTGACCACACAGACAAGATGTGAGCACAAACAAATCAAAACTTGCCTAAGAGCAAACAAAATCTGCCTTACAAGCAGTTAACTGCACCAAGGACACATGTTAAAATACCTACTGAGTGTTAAGCAACCAACACCCATGGAAGCTGGAAACAGTGCTCCCCTCTCCATGGGTGTCAGGGTGTAGAAAAGCACAAGAGCAAAATTCCTAGAAGCAGAATCAGTGATATCTCACAGCACAGGCACCACTCAGCTCAGGAAACTAATTTTGGTGACTTCACTCCAGTGCAAGCCATGCCAGCAAAAGAATGAAAACAAAGGAGACTTATCAGGCTGAGAGAGCAGGAACTTAAAAGAAAGATGCTAGAAAAACCTGAGAGCCTCTAAAGAAACCTGTTATTTCCTCATGAAGCATCTTTCTACTTTAAGAATACAAATAGATAGAAAACTAATTAAACCACATCTTCACGGTCCAATGGGATGAAGACAGAAAAAGGGAGTTTATCATCTGATTGATCAACTCTCTCCTGACACCCACGGTTGCAAACAAGGGGGAAAAGATAAGCCAGGACCTGTATAATGGAGCAATTACCTGGGAGGCCTCCCCAGGGTCTCCCAGCAAGGCCAGGACAGAGCAATGCAACAGTGCCTCTCAAATTCTGCAAGGACCCTCAGCTGCTACCATAGCCATTTCCATCCACTCTGAGAGCTCTAGAGAAAATATGAGTTTAAGAGTGAAGTCAGTTGGTGTTGCACCCACATCTAAAACCCTGAAAAACTATATTAAATTACAGGAAATTGAGGCTATAGAGAAAAATAATCCTGTTTCTCAATTTTCTGGTTTTGTCTCATGCTTATCTGTGGCCAAATAAAAAAATCAAAGAATACTTCATTGGTTCTTAGACCCAAAATTGAATACATTTGTCCCGTAAATGCTATTGTCCACATCTTACTTTAATCCAAAACCTGAACATTTCTCAATAAAAAAGAAAAAGTGAGAGTAAATGTAGACTCTATTAGTGTTTTATACTAAGATATATTTACAGATATAAGCAATCCTTACAACTCTCCACGTCTACTGTATGATTTGATAGAATGTAACATAGATCTCAGTATCTAAGTCTCATTTCTTTCTGTTCAAAGGCAAAAAGGAAAAGAAAGCAGCCTCACACTGAAGCATATGAACGTTTTCCAACTAGAGAACTAATTGGCTGCTCACAGTCACAACTTGTTTGGGGCACTAAATCTTCTACCTTTATACCCACACTATCACCAACATGGGCTAACGGGAAAATTTCTTGCACTGATGAACGTTTTTATTTCTAAAAATAACATACAGTAAGAAAACCAGCTCCATTTAAGGCAATGGCAAAACTCCCATTTATTTTAGTGAAGTCAATTTTTCACTTGGAGAAAACAATTTCATAGAATTTTACATGGAGATTTATGGAGTAGATACTGCCTAAGGAACGCTTGAGGAAAAGACAGCATAGGTGCTATATCTCTTTTCCTTCTTTTCTTTTTTAATAGCCTATGGATGATCTATTTTTCAAATATGGTTATTTTAGACAATAAACACTATGTCCGGATTTATTCTCACTGAGCAAACTATCCGTTTTCTTATCATTCAGAGCTATGTTGTACATAGTAAAAACAAATCAGTGCCTTCGATTCAGCTGATGTTTGGCTTCTTTAATTAAAGCATGCATGTCTTAACATTAATAGCTTCAGCAAAATTTGAAGCCTTCTTTTCTCTACCATTCTCAAATGTTTTAATATATCACATCTTGGGCTCTTTTTCTCTCACTTTCCCAACACTGGCTGCCAACATCCATAAAGTTGAATCTCCACCTTTCATAATTTGCATACAAAATCCTGCAGCCTCCTTCTATTTCTCAGCAAAAATTTAACAGCCAGACACTGTAGTGAGTTCCCATTTTGTGGGACTCCATTAATTTTATAAAATATGCTGCAGAACACTTACAAGCATGCCATAAATATTATAGATTAAAATAAAAGTACACTTGTCAAATAAGAGACCATTTTGAGATGCATTATTAATAATAACCATTTATACTCTATGCCATAAGGGTAGAGCAAGTTATACAGACACATTCTCTTCCTGAAAGTTTTTACAATAGAAGATATGATAAACTTAAGTCACTGGGCAATTATTCAAACCAGAAAAGGGTATAGGGAGATCAGTGGTGAAAAGAATAAGGCAAACTGAGTTGCTGAAAGTGCTGGGTTGAAAGGAAGGTGGTGAAGAGGCAACAGCATAAATTTTACAAGCAGAAGCTACTAAACCAGGGGAGATGAACTGTGGTAATGGCGAGATCCATCAGAACGGAAGAAGAGGAAGAGTCAAAGATAACAGATGTGTCTCCCACACCCCCCCCAAACTGGGCCCTTAAAAAAATTCTTCTTCAGACAGACCATGAATTGACTTATGGTAAAAATGGCACTGCAGTCTCAGAGATGCCTCCTCCTTTTCAGGGCTGAGGTGTGCTGAGCAGACACACTAAGCTGGGCAGCTACAGCACAGCTGCTCTGAATCTGCGGGGGCACCAGCTTTGGAAACATAACATAGGAGTCAATCATTGAAAACATGACCTCCTAACTACAACCAGGAAAAAAAAAATCATCCTGATATGACCCTGCATTGCAGACTTGCCTCCTGTCTTCTCACTAATCCAAAATTTCCCTCCCTCATCCTGGTGTGTCCACGGGCTCTGTGCTTCTTCAAGGCGCAAACGGGTGCTGGTAGCACAAAAGGACCCAGGTGCCAGGAAAAGTTGAAAATACTCATGCATAGCTTTCCTTCCCTGGCTTATGAAAGCCCAGTACGTGTTACATCCAGGTTTTGTCTTACTCTGTGTTAAAACAACAAAAGAAACAAACAAGACCTGTGAGTCGATAATTTTTTCCCCTTTTGTAGACATGGCAGTCACAGGTTGTTGGTTGCTCATCAACAAAAACATCACAAACATAGCAGTTTTTACTGATGCCCCAGCTCCCTGCTTAGCCTTATATACTTCACAGCCCATTTGAACCCCTCACTGGATTTGCCCTTTCGACAGGAGGTAGGTATCTATAGACTTTCTTCAAGTAAATCTCCTAGAGAGATGCACACAGACCTTTAAAAGGTTAGGAGATGGAGATTTCCCTGAGCTCTAAACGGCTCTCTCCTGCTTACCCAGACCTCGAGCATTTGTACAGCTTCCTAAATTTGAATAGGCTTTTTAAATCCCTGTGGTAAATCACAGCCCAGGCTGCAAAGCGTGAAGATTAGTACTCAGGCTGGAGCAGTCACTGTAGACTTCAGCAAGTCCCAGGCCAAAGCTGTTTGTAGCGTTTATAGTGAAGAGCCCCAAACTGTTGTAAACAACATTATTCACAGATTTGCAGCATGATGAGCTGATTAAAAGCACAGAAGCGGTATGTATGGTAGTACAGCCACAGCAGAGTCTTCAGAGTAATTTAGGGGAAGTCTTAAAGAGGCACAAGTCATCTTACTGTCTCCAGTTACCAGCAAGAAAGTGTAAATAATTCATTAAGAAAGTGCAGCCTGAGCATCATCACCACTCAGAGGAACCAGAAAGCCCACAAAAATGAAAACAGAAACGTGATCATTATATTAATTACTGATAATGTAAGGTTTAGAAACTCCATTTTATACATTAATATCCCACCTTCAAAAAGACTGATAGCAAGGACTTCTTATGAACCAAAATGCCACTAGAAATAAGACAGTCTCATTGTTTAGCCTTCTTAAGAGCCTAAAAATGCTGGAAGCACCCTGGTTAGGCAGAAAACAGACATTTTGTGTTCTTTAATCCATTCATACCAGTCAACAAACATAACCCATGCTGTAGAACTGATGTAGTTTTGATAGTTCCACAGATTTCTTTAAAGCACACTCCAGAACCTTTGAAAGACAGAGGCCATGTCAGAGCTAACCCAACTTGCGCTTAAAATTCCTCATCTCTCTCTGCCCCACCTTCAAACACCACAACAAAACCTGTTGTCCTTCTTCACTGCAGGGGAACAAATTGTTCCAAAGCTAATTCATGCAAAATCTTTAGCTCTTCTCATGCATTTTTTAGCATCCACCTTGTCCTTGCCAGGTCTCATTCTCATTTCAAGCCATCTCTATACCTTGAGAGGGAGCCCCTGTTCCACCCACACCACAGAGCAGCCCTGACCATCCTTTAACTCCGGGACTTTCACAACATTGTCACTAATAACAGGGGGAACTTTTTCTTGTATAGTTTTATTCAGTCTCCTTTTTGCTTTGTGTTTCTAATAGGAAAGTCCTGGGAAAGAACTTCCCAGGCAAAATTCATCTGTGCTTTCAGTCCAGCTTATTTGTCCAAGGAGGTAGGTACCTTAGAAGGTCGTATACTTAATCTGAGTCTCATAATGCCTAGTCCCACAGGCCCTAATCTTTTTATCTTACTATTATATATCTTTAAAACCAAAGGATGTTTGCTTTTCTTTCGGGATTACATTCCACTCTCTCTGTCCCCAGGAAAGATGTGAAGGCTGAAATACACTTACAGAGCAAATATACCAGCCACAGGAGAAGAAAAGAGAGGAGGAAAAACTCTGATATTCAAACATGGCAATAGAGCAGCACCCCACTGGCGTCCTATTTTCTGGTGCTTCTTGGGGACAACAAAACCCTGTACAAACTAGCCAAGAATTAGATCTGTATTTACAGAAGGGAGCACGTATACCAGGCACACAAAATGACTCACCCAAGGTTACAGAGCCAGGTAGTCAAACCCCCTCAGCATAGTTGCCAATTCTCAACTTCACTCCACTTTCCAGCCACTAAACAATATTCTTCCTCCCACCCCCATGTAAGACATGAGCCAATTTTACTTTTACGAGCCTAAATTACCTCTATTCATCTCCTGTCATGGTAAATGAGTTACTAGCGACCTCTCTCATTTCTCAAGATTTTATTCACAAAGTCTCATCTTTATAATTCCATTTACCTGTTTGTGAAGAAATACATGCTGTTTATACAACCATGAATAAATCAGGTATGATTTCCTTTGCATTAAGTTGCTATTTCTTTTACTGCAGGTGAAGAGAAAAGCCCAAGTAGTAGAACTAAAAAAAAAAAATAATTAGAAGTGCAGAGATTATGGCTAATATGCCTCAAATGGGAGGCATATTTCAGTTTCAGGAGGCAGACTCAAAGAGACATCACCATGAAGTAACAACCACAGCACGTGTCTCTTAACATGCAGGAGCTGACTCGGGATGCCTCCTGCATCCTCTCTTTGCATTCCCACAAGGGAAGGAGGAAAAGCCACGTACCACACAGGTTGCTCCACAAGTGGCTGGGTGCAATCAGGAGTCTGCAACACAAGAGTGTAAGAATAACATTAAATATATTAAAAGGTGCAAAAATATACCCAAAGGGATACCAGGAGATACTAGTCTTCATCTTTCACTATGTACTATGAGACATGTCGGTGTATAAATGATCATGGCCTGAAAACAGTTCTGGAAAAACAGTAAATTTCTAGCTATAATCCATTTCTAAATGGTCATTTAGTTGCTCATGTTAGCTTGTCCCTCTTTAATTGCACACCTTAAGTTCTTAAAAATAAATAGTTAAGAAAAGGAGAGGGTATTTACAACAGCTACAGACTTTTGATCCTTTCAAAAGTGGTGGTGGTAAATCAGTTGGGAACATGGAGCTACTCATTTTAGGAAAAACAGAGACCACAGAGTCAGCCATCAGTAACTCGGGGACCAGCACTGCTGGCTGCTCTCAGCAAGAGGAACATCAGGGAGGAGCAGGGAGGCAGCTGCACCCCAGCGGGAGCTGAAGCATTTTGGGAGCAGCAAGGAGGGCACGTAGCAGGGGTCAGAGCCTTTGCTGCACTGTGCAAGGTTGGGTCTGGAAGGAAGCATCTCTGAGCAGACTCTGCACCAAAGAGAGGACAGGGAGCTCTTTAGTGTCTGTACTTGCAACTCAGTTATTTTCACCTTATGGGAGAGCCCAAAATGTACCAGGTCCTTCTAGCCCAAGGGAGGGGCAATTGCTTCCACTGAGAATTTAAATTTAGCAAAATTAAAATGACATGTCAATTCTAACTAAGCATCTTATATGCCTACAAGAATTTTGTTTTCCTGTCTTCTGACCTTTTTCTGATTTTTCTTTTCTTTTCTGGTGACTTGGAAACTATAGTCACATCAGCATTTCTGTAGCCAAAACTTTAAAAAAGTCCTTGTAAGAACCATGTAAAGGAGATGAATCTTTAACAACTGTTTCTCCTTCACTAAACAGAAATAAAGAAGGTCCTGGGAGGTGTTTGGATTTTATTTTAGGGCAGGGAAGAGAGGAAGAGAAGGGTCTTCTAGTAAAAAGTAAGTCTACTACAGATCAATGGACTTTGAATTCCCAAGTTTTTAATTAAAACGTGGATCAAAGTAACAACGAATGCAGTTGGAAAGCCTGCATTCATCTGAAAACAGACACCAACCAGTCCAGAGCTTTCCAAACCCATCACATTCAGCAGCCCCACAAGGGAGAGAGGGGAACAGCACAGACCTGCTCAGCCAGCTGGGCTGTCAAGTGACTTTTATTTCCCCATACGAGAGAGCAGCAAAGGTGTTGAGCAGACAGATGATGAAAAGATGGGGGGAGGAGGGCAGAACATCAGAGGAAAGAGATTCATAAGAATAATTTAATTTAGAACATAAAATTAATCCAACAAAATAGAGGAACAGATGTGAAGGGATTTGAAACTCCTTCTTGGATCATATCCTCTCAACTTTACTATACTCACAATCTGAACACGATCTTATTTATTCTTATTTATTCATAATATTGAAACCATATTAATTAAGCAATAAAATACTCCAGACAGCTTATTGTTAGGATTATTTACATAATGTGTATTAAAGGGGGAGGAGGAAAAATTAGTGGGTCCATTCTGAGAGGTGACTAAATGCTGGAGGAAACGGTTCCGGGCTTTTTATAGCATGAAGAATTCCTCTTGCTGTTGGAGCACTTGCCACAGACAGTTTTTCAAAGAACTTTGCTAATTAAGATATGTACTCATACAAGCAAATATTTGGCTATCTCAGTGTTGCTGTTATCTCCCCTGTGAAGCTGAGAAAACCAAGGCAAATGGAGAGGAATAAGAAGATCTGAAATATTTCCCATCTCTGACCCCACTAAGTAGGCTAAGTCAGTCATCTGCTTTCACCACGAGGTGATTAGTACAGCAACAACAAACAAACAAATCTGGATGAGCCTCCAGGGAGCCTGCCAAGGAATATGCTGCCGTTCCAAGCAGAAGACATGCCACTCTGTTCTGCCATATAACTGATGTCTGACGATGAGCAGCATACTACAGATCTCAAAGACGTTGGTTTTGCCTCCAAGGTCACAAAACAGAGGTCACATCACTAACCTCCTCTGCCAGCTTCTGCAAACCAAGCCTGTCTGTTGTTACACAGCTATGGTTTGCAGGACCTGGCTGAATTTTGACTGTAGCAACAAACTGGACAAATAGAAAATAATTAAGAGCAGAAAGGAGAGGTGTTGTTACAGAGGGACACCAAAGTGGGTTCACAGAAATAGAGCTGAATAAACTTTAATTTGTAAACCAAATCCAAACAGCTGAAACCAACAAGACAATGGGAGTAACCAAAACAGCACTTCAATAACATTTAACAAACTATAGGTTTGGGGTACCAGTTGGGGAAGGTATTACTACACAAAGACACAGAAGAATGATAACACAGAGTGAGGACCCCAAAGTGCATGCACACACACTCACTCACTGAAGGAGAAGCCTCTCACTCAAGGGTACCCTGGTGCAATCACTCACCCAAAGGGGTGAGGGTTCACTCAAGGATACCCAGAAGGAGCATTCACTCACCAAGGGCGAGGGGGTGCACTCAATCCTGGGAGGTTTCCTTGGGTGGCACCCCAGTTCCATGGGAAGAGCTTACAATCACAGACTCGCTGCTCCAAGGAGAACCACTCTAAAGGGGTCTCCAGCAGGTTCCCCATTTTATAGCCTGCTTGGATCTGAACTGTGGCCATCCATTGGTCGTGGTCCTGGGGCTCCCCGGGCCGAGGTGCCCCATTGGCTGGGGGCTCTGCCTATTGACCAGGGGTCCCATCTCCCTTTTCCCACCACTGAGGGAGACCACAACCCGGGTGCAGACGTGAGAGCAACCACGGTGTGTTGGCAGAGGTGGGAAAGAAGGGCATGAAAAAGCCAGCAGCTGCCATGTTAAAAGCCCTGGCCCCTGTTGGGGGGAAAGTTCTCTTGCTACACTGTACCCTGTGACCAAAGTCATGATCCAACCAGTTCCTTTGGAGATGTACAGACATCTCTTCTCTCCAGAGTTAAAAGGGGGCACAATGTTGGTGAGTTGCAATGCCACTTTGGATCATCATTCCTCCAATGTTTTTTGGCTATTAAAAAATATCATTAGCAATCAACAATAAATCAACAATAGAAATCAACAAACATGTACCAATAACCAACATTATAGTAATAATTTACAGTAAAAATGGACAAACAGGATGCACCATCCTAGGGTTCTATTGGGACATCTAACATGTGGACAGTGTGCAGGGGGGAATGTCAACTGCACAGGCCGATTTTAGGGGCATGTCAATATTACAGGTGGAATTCAAGGGAACATCATTTTCAGGGGCAGGGTTTAAGTGAGTATACTTCACAGCGGACACAGATTTTGTTATGGTACTCTTAATGCAGGTTCTAATAATACAAACAATTGCAACTGTTATCAAAGACTAAAGGAGGCTTGTTAGTCATACCAACAAAGAAAACCCAAATTTGTTGAAAATGTTTCCTAGCCAATTAGTCCCTAGTGCAGCAGTGATTTCTCTTGTATCTTCGCCATCTTCTTCATTTTGTTCATTTGTTCTCACAGAGGGACCAAAACATTTGGGATGGGACACAACAATTGTCTACTGATATGCTTTCTGCATAGGCCTTTTTCCTTCAATAGGACAAGGTCCAATATGGCTCAGTTTTGGATAGTCATCTTGCTGTTTTCTTGTAACTGATGGTTCAGGAAGCCTATGCTGTTGTTAGTGCTTCCAGCTGAAGGCTCACCTCCCAAATAGCCTGTCAGTTTTGCACTGGTGCAATCCCCATTGGTGGGGCCCTCTTTCAATGGTAATAAGTAACTGACCCCTTCCAAGTAGGCATAACACTTCCATATGGTGATCTTCTGTACCACTCCATCGGGGGGGATGAGACAGGGATGAGAATGGGTGACCCTTTGAGGACTGAATTTAATAGCAGGAAAGAACCTTGCATGATAATGCCATGTAACATATGCAATCTCTTCACCTCCTTAAGTGCCCTAACAAGAGAGAAGCCACTTCTCCCACTCCATGTACCGCTGTTCAGTTTCTTGAATGAGGTAGAGGAAAACAATAAGGGTCTGGCTGGCCCTTGCAGCCTTTTTTGGAATATGCCACAAGAGGAAGCATGTTCTACAAACCCCCATTCCACCTTCAACAGGTCTCATGGGTGTAGCAGGCCTAGTTTCTGGCAGGTCTTAAGTTAATCCTTTAGGACACCAAGGGCTTCCGTGTGTTGGGAAGTCCAATCCCATTTCCCATTTTTTCAGAGCTAGTCAGACAGCGGGTGAGCAATTACAGAAAATCCCAGTATTGTGCTTTCTCCAATATCCCAATGTGCCCAACAGTCATTGCAGTTCCACTTTGCTATTTGGGGTCTGTCTCCTTTCATTAACCAATAAGACATCATCAGGTATGTCCAAGCCCCCAGGTATCTAATAATTTCCTGCCCTGGACCTTGGCATTTAGAAGTTGGAATATCTAATCCATTCTCCATCAACAAATCCCAGACAGTCTTGGCTACCCACCCAACCTGTTCCTTATTGTCTCCACCCAGGATGTCATCTATGTATTGGTATATGCAAACACCCAATGCACTTTCACAGTATTGAGGAGTGCAACCAGGACATTGTGGGCAACAGTGGGACAGTGCTTGTACCCTTGTGGAAGCAGATTAAAGGTGTATTGTATCCCTTCCCTGGTGAAGGCAAATTGGGATTTGTCCTCCTCCCTTGGGGGAATCATGAAGAACATGTCTTTGACATTCAAGGCAGACATTCACAGATGGGCTTCTGCTTGTATCGCAGTCACCACTGAGGTTATGTTTGGGACAGCAGCTGTTAGTGGTGGGGGTATTACCATACAATTCCCAATAACAAATCATTAGTTGCCATCGCCTGTCAGGCTTGTGAACCGGGGCAGACTGGGGAGTTATAGGGAGAATGGGTGCAGCTTATTATCTTTTTTTGAAATCGATAATAACCTCCGTAATGCCCCATTTCGCTGCACTTGGCAAGGGATATTGGGAAACACAGGCTACTCTAGATGGCAGCAGTGCAGGAGTGAGCTGCAAGGTTCGGATGCAAGTGGCTTCCAGCCTACAGCTTCTGAACGCCCATATGCCACCACTGGGCAGGCGTCAGTGCTTACCCACTAAAATATCCCCTTGTTCCCCTTGTATGGGCTCACGGCAACCTTGACTGCCATCATTTGCTTTTTGCCAGGCAGCCAAAACTGGGTTTGGGTTAACAGACAGCTCTCCGCTGCACTCATTACCCCTATTATGTTGATGTCTTTTCTCGATGATTTGATTCCAAGCTCATCTGCCTGCTGTTTGTTTAAAACACTGATTTGGGCTCTTGTGTCGATTAAAAACTCTAAACTTACCCTCTTCAGACCAAGGGGAATATGTACATAGTGCCCCTTAGCGACAGACCATTGACAAGAATTTACCAAGTGGCTTGGGTGGCCCAAGCCACCAAGCTAGTGCAGAGTCTGGAGCACAGGTCATACAAGAAGCAGCTGAGGGAACTGGGGTTGTTTAGTCTGGAGAAGAGGAGGCTGAGGGGAGACCTCATCGCCCTCTACAGCTCCCTGAAAGGAGGTTGCAGAGAGCTGGGGATGAGTCTCTTTAACCAAGTAACAAGCGATAGGACAAGAGGGAATGGCCTCAAGTTGCACCAGGGAAGGTTTAAACTGGATATTAGGAACCACTTCTTTACAGAAGGTGTTGTTGGGCGTTGGAATGGGCTGCCCAGGGAGGTGGTAGAGTCCCTATCCCTGGAGATGTTTAAGAGTAGGGTCGACACAGTGCTGAGGGATATGGTGTAGCTGGGAATGGACAGTGTTAGGTTAACAGTTGGACTAGATGATCTTCAAGGTCCTTTCCAACCTAGCTAATTCTGTGATAAGCCGCAAACTTCAGCTTCTAGTTGTTTTAGTTTAATTCCCCTTGCAAAGATGCTTCAGAAGGGTTAGGGTTTCACTTCCCATAGTGGCAGAGGGAGGGGAAAAGCAGTTGCTGGCACTTCCTTTGTGTGGCCAACTGCCTCCAGCAGTTCCACTAGCTATCGTATGTCCTCGGTGGCCCACCCACGTAACAGAGCTCAGGGTACCACCAATGCCTTTTGCCACAGGTCATTCTGCTCCTGACCGCCACTTTGATCTGCCCTGCTGCGGAAGGGTTCAGGATCCTGGGTGGGGGGGAGCATCCAGGGCAAGACTCACAGTTAGCTTGGCAGACCCTCCTGCTCTCATCTGTACCACTGTCTGGATTGGTTTGCCCCATTTTGCGCCCATAGGTGACTACGACATGCAGTGTTTTGGCCCAAGTTACCACATATGCAGGCAGATTTTGAGGGGTTTGTTGGTTTCATCCTATGGCTCTTTGAATCCTCTCTCTAGGGACTGTACATGTATTTTTAAGATGACTACTAGGTCCCTAATAAGAAGCCTAAGGTGGGCAGGATCCACAGTGCAGCCATCTGTATCCCTTGCTGCCCTCTCTAGTACATCACCTGTACACAAGCAGCCTTCTGTATCCCCTCCACCAGCTCCAACAACCCCCCAGTCTGAATGGTAACAGGCTCCCCTCACTCTTTGGGGCCCACACACCCAGGACAATATGCCACCCAAGATGTTATAGACTGATCACCTGCTGGCCTGTCACTCAAAAACACAACAGGTCCCCAAAATCCTCAAGCCTCATCATCATTCAACACTATCTGATCACCTCTGGCAAGCAAAACATGCCGCATATATTCTGTCTCAGTTTACTTGAGAACTTAGCTTGTAAGTCACTAAATTCAGGTCCCATCCATGGGGTGGTACAGACAGTTGTTCAAGAGTTTCTACCCTGCTCTTGCCTCTCTGTTTTAATAAGAAGTCTCCCATCCTTCTGTTTTAACTCTTCTGTCTCATTAACACTGTTCTCCTCAGAATCTCCCCAGATGTCCCCATCCCTGTCCTTGGGATCAGTACCCACAAGCAGTTTTTGAATTTGGACAACACTGGGAGGCTTTTTCACTTGGCTTAACATGAGCTCAATCCTCTTGCAAGAAATATGTCCACTCACTCTCTCGCTGAAAGGTTGCTTCCAAACAGTCTATTGTCAGCTGCCTCTCAGAGCTATCCCTTTCCAACTGCTAGTAATACTTATGCTGGTCCTGTGCTTCTATCAGGCAGGCACCCAGGAGAGCATAAATAGTTCCTTTCCCTCTGCCAGCCCGCCTACCTCTATGGCATTTTCCCACTTCCCCCACAACAGCTTCAGGTTCACACTACTTCTCCTTTAGCCACCCCCTCCCAAAGGGAGAAGGAGCACAACCATGCCTCTGTAATAATCCTTCCATGGGTACACCCTTCTTGCTTCACCAATTACAGTGTTACAAAGGTACACCAAAGCAGCTTCACACAGATAATAAACCCAAACATTAATTTGTAAACCAAATCCAAATAGCTGAAACCCGTGAGATAACAACATAAGAATGAGGACCCCAAAGTGCATGCACACACACTCAGTCACTCACTGAAGGAGAAGCCTCTCACTCAAGGGTACCCTGGTGCAATCACTCACCCAAAGGGGTGAGGGTTCACTCAAGGATACCCAGAAGGAGCATTCACTCACCAAGGGTGAGGGGGTGCACTCAATCCTGGGAGGTTTCCTTGGGTGGCACCCCAGTTCCATGGGAAGAGCTTCCAATCACAGACTCACTGCTCTAAGCAGAACCACTCTAAGGGGGTCTCCATCAGGCTCCCCATTTTATAGCCTGCTTGGATCTGAACTGTGGCCATCCATTGGTCGTGGTCCTGGGGCTCCCCGGGCCGAGGTGCCCCATTGGCTGGGGGCCCTGGGGTCCCACCTCCCTTTTCCCACCGCTGGGGGTGTGTGTGCTGGTCTGCACCTGACCCGGGTGCAGATGTGAGAGCAACCACGGTGTGTTGGCAGAGGTGGGAAAGAAGGGCACAAAAGAGCTGTTGGCTGCCATGTTAAAACTCCTGGCCCCAATTGGATGGGAAGGGGAGGGGCAGTGTGGTCCTGCAACAGATGGTTCCACAATTTCTTCCAGCAGGGATTTCTATGAGCCCCATTCATCTTAAAGTTGGCTTCACTTTTAAGGGATGCCCCTGATCCCCTAAGTACTTAGCAAGTACAGGTCAGGCCATCATGCCTGTGTAACATCCTAATGAGACAGCTGCATCTGTAACTCCACGTGCTTTCACTATTTCTTAATTGTTTTCCTTTACCACCTGATCTTTTCTTCATAGTTTCACTCTTTCTTAATCCTGTGTGAGAGCCATTCTTTGTAGAGCAGTGAGAAACAAGATCTTACTGATGCCCAAGCAAGTACAGCTGAAGGAAGAAGCTGGAACATAATGTCTCTCATGGGCATGGGCTCACTGCCTGTGACCAGCATCAGCAGAGCAACGCTTGAAAGCGCTGAAGTTTTTAATAACCTCAGAATGCTAGGGCTGACTGAAGTAAAAGAATACATCTGCAAAAAAATACACTTGTTTTAAACACTTCCCTTTTTCAAATATAAAAGCTTACCCTCATCTTGGGACTGGAGATAGTAAAATATTTCTTCCCCTACATTACTGCTTTTACCAATCTTCTTTGGTTTGTTTGCAAGTGACTTAAGAGAAAAGCTTGCTTTTTTGTGTAGATAAAAGCACCTTGTATGAGGAAGACTCAGTCACACTGGGAGCCCTACATATATATTACGGTAGTTGAGAGTGGAGACTTCATCACTGTTGTGGACAAACTGTTACTTTCTGCATTGTAAAGTCTAGACACATCTTTACTCTTGGAAAAGAAAACTATTTTATTGATCTGCCTTCAGAGACTAATTGAAGGAAGAAGATTTCAAAGGGTTGGTAAGAAAAAAAATTATTGACAATAGGCTTGGATGCTGCAATTATTCTGTCTAGCTTTTCATATAACTGCTCAAAAATATCTTCCTCCCCTGAAATATTTCCAAAGATTTTTTCTCCCTCAACCAAAATATTTATATTGAAAACTGTGTTCTACCTTGCCCTCAAATAAACATCTTGTCTATACATACAACAACAAAGGAAAGTCTTATTGTCAGATTGCTATACTGAAACCCAGAAAGCCTGTGTGTGTTTGGTCAGTCACAAAAAAGACATAGCTCTGAGGAATAAGTAGAAGAGCAAGGGATTACTGATCTAACCCAGTTACCTGAGAGGCCCGAATCTGAAATGCTATTTTAAATTGTGTCATTAGACAATAAGGAATTAGAATTATTCATTGTGTCTAACCTAACCTCATTACAGCCTCCACCAGGAATAATTATTTCAAAACATTTCTTGCTCTTCAGAACCTAAGGGCACAATTTTTGAGTTTTCCTGATCTTGGCTCGAATCACTTCTCTAAATTCTGGGGAGCTGCTCTGGCTCCCAGCACAAACTGAACCCACCTAGGAACTAATCTTATTTGCAGCAAAGAAACCCAGGTGGCTGCTGCTGCATTCACCCATCTGCCTGACCTCAGCCGATGCCATCACACCGCAGACTGTGGCTGTGTCGCTTACATCTCTTCCCATCACAAAGATTCATTTCCCCAGGTCGGGGGATCCCACCTTTCATGTCAGGGCAATGATACTGCTACCAAATTGTTACAAAGCAAAGCTGCCAAAAATCAGGTGCTTTCCTAGTTTGTGTAACCCTTTCTTGCAGAAATGGAAGGATAATGAAATGTCTGACAATTTGCAACTTATGTATATTTTGGAGAAACACCTTACACACCCTGCAGACAAAGCTTTTCTAAAACAGTGATTCATAGGGGGCACAATACTTGACTTGCAGAAAATGGGTCACTGCAAATATCTCTTTCAACATCTAGTCTGATTTGTGAAGATCAGAGTGTACTTAATATGAAATGTGATGTCAGCGAAATAAACTGCATGAAGTTCTGTAATAATGTTAGCACAGCTGCAGGAGATTATCAAACTGCTGTTTAAAGGAGCAACTAGAAAGACTCTCTCAGTAATATTTCAGATTCTTTCCACAAATATAAAGTACAGTTCCAATGAAAATGTGTGTTGTGACTTCTGTCATGTCTTGACTTGTCTAATACTACTTTTTTTTTACCAGTGTAATTTAGCCTGTTCAGACCTGACCTTTGTCCTTTCAAGGATTTTTAATGCCTTTATGAAAAGATCTAGGAAACTGCCATCCAAAAGGAGTTGAGGTGGAAGATGCTCGCCTCTGTTTTTTTATATTCAGATGTTCTGCTGAAGAAAGGCACTTAGAAAAAACAAGAAATAGTGATGAAGATAGAAAAAAATTCTAAAGAGTAACTGAAATCAGAAATAGAAGTGAGAAGAAGAGTCAACTTGAAGAGGCAATCTTTTCTCTCCATTCTTCTGAGTCACACTGGACTTCAGTGGAGTTAGTCTACTGAGCTCTTCTACTGTTTAAGCATGGGATTCTTCCACAACTAAAAAGCTTCAAAAGTTTCCAGAATATTATATCTTCAGCTCAGGAATGTTATTTTGCATTGTTCTGATCTAAAATAATTACCAGTAGGAAACAGGTATAAATGTTGGTCCTGTTTCCCAGTAAACTACATAAGACTTCTGGAGACAATTCAGAACTGAATAATCTCTCCTGGAATTATCAGACATAAAATAATTTCATCTGCACAAATAAACAGATTATGATGCATTTCCTGATTAGCCAAAAGAGCACAGCAAGAAAAGATTAAGTAAACCAACCGAGGTAAAAGCAAAATATAACATCTCTTTTAAGTGAACTGTTGATGTGCTAAACAAAATTAATGAGGAATAAGGCATTTTTAAAACTCGTCCAGTGTTTCTGTGTATGGTTTTTCTTTTTCAGAGAAGCTCTTATCTATGACACAAGTCATAGATAAATTATATTTTACTTCTATAGAGTTCCAGTAAACATAATTTGATAGTTACATTTGTTACCTCAGATTTACAGGGATTTTCAAGCTACATCATTAATGCATCACACGGGTCCAAATCAGGTCACCAGTTGTGCTGGTTTTGGCTGAGTTAGAGTTATTTTCTTCATAGTAGCTAGCATGGGGCTATGTTTTGGATTTTGTGGATTTTGATAATTCAGGGATGTTTTTGTTATTGCTGAGCAGTGCTTACCAGAGCCAAGGCCTTTTCTGCCTCTCACCCCACCCCACCAGCAAGGAGGCTGGGGGTGCACAAGGAGTTTGGAGTGGACACAGCTGGAACAGCTGACCCCAACTGACCAGAGGGATATTCCATACCATATGATGTCATGCTCAGCATGTAAAGCTGGGGAAAGAAGACGCAAGATGAGGACATTTGGAGAGATGGTGTTTGTCTTCCCAAGTAACTGTTTTGTGTGATGGAGCCTTGCCTTCCTGGAGATGGCTGAGCTCCTGCCTGCTGATGGGAAGTGGTGAATGAATTGTTTTGCTTTGTTTGCATTCGTGGCTTTTGCTTTACCTATGAAAGTCTCTTATCTCAATCCATGAGTTTTCTCACTTTTACCCTTCCGATTCTCTCCCCCATTCTGGTGGGGGAGAGTGAGTGAGCAGCTGTGTTGGGCTTAGTTGCTGTCCGGGGTTAAACCACAACACCAATTTACAACAATATAAATAATCACAACAGTATAAATAATATAATCATGGCACCAGTTTAAAAAGTACAAAACTTTTCTGTTTGAGCTTTGACCAAGGTGCTCCAGAAACTTTGGTCTGCCATGTGAAAACTGACCTTTCATTCAAAACACAGGAGACAAAGACATTCCTGTTAATGGAGGAAATGGGCAAGGATTCCTTCCAATGCTCAGCAAGCTTTTTTTAAAAAAGCTAACTTCTGACACTCATTTAGGAAACCATTTTAGTACTAAGAACTCTGGATGATCCTTCGGTAATTCTACTTACTGTTTTCCTTGAAGAACAAAGAGGATTCGTGAATAATATTTTGGACATATGCATACACTTATAGCATAGCCTAGCATCTTCATTTCACTTAATCGGAGATGTGAGAGGGGGATAAAGTTTGTACCGGTTTTTCAATGGGGGATGTAAATCTGCTTTTGGTTTAGGGGGCTTGGGGGCTAGTAGGTTTTTTGTTTGGGGTTGGCTTTGCAAGTTTTAGTCCTGCACTCAGCACTATAAAATTCCAACCTATTTCAGTACTACATTAAGCAATTCATTATCTCAGCTTCTCCACAGAACAAAAATGCAAAATGAAGCATTTTAGGGCTCCTGGAATCATGCCTCTTTCTACAGTCATGGTCCATTCCTCTCTACTATGATTCATACTGAAGATTCTTCACTCTGTTCCCAAGCTAGACCTAGTCATAGCCTCAGTACTGCAGCCGCTTGTTTAACTCTTCAGTATGCTAATAAATGGTCTGTTGTTGTCAGAATAAGCAGAAATTTTATAGTATTTAAAAAGTAAAAGATCAGTGACTGACCTCTTAGAGGCAAGTTTTGTCTCTGCATACATACACTGTACAGATGACTCATGGTTTTAAACTTCACAACCTAAGCTTAAATCAAGCAATAAGATACAGTTTAAAACATACCAAAACACACCAGGAAAACAGAAGTTATTTTTGCCCTGTTGTGAAGCAAGACAAAAAAATATGTACATTTAATTAGAAGCAATTGTGTGTGAAATGTTTTACACCCACTCAGCACTGCCACAGCCTTTACAGTTTGTGAGGGTGAGCTCTGACAGCGCTGTGCTGCCACCGTCTGTCCTCAAGCCTCCTAAACATTAATAATTAATATTGGAGCAATATTAATTTCTCTTCAGTCTGGGAATCCATGAAGGTTAAAATCTATATCATACAAATAGCTTATCAGAGTGTAAGAAAGAGCATGTTTAGCTTCCCAAGCATATTAAGCCTTGCTGAGCATCCTGTGCTATCCATTACACTGTGGTTACAGGACCATTTGGAAGCCCATGGTAAAAGGTCTTCGCTTGGAGGAAGAGCCTCAGTGAAGCGGGTCTGTGTGTACTCGCAGCTTCACTCAACATATCAGAGAAGGAACAAAACCCAAAGCTGACCACACATTCACAAGGGCCTGACCACTTCTGCTCTGGTGGTTTTGTTCAGGTTCCTACGGTCACCAGGTCTGTTTTACTAGTCCACATTTACTCTGTACTAGCCTTTAGAAACAAATAAAGTTAAGGATTGTTACATACAAATGCTTTCTGTATTTCAGGGTATGTTTATTCAGTATTACTCGTGTTTGAAACAACTGGAGAAATGTGCTTTCCCTTGCACATCCCAAAATGTCCCAGAGGACTGCTGTTTTGTAAGGCTTGTCAGCATAAAGAGAGGCTCAGGATCTTCCCCATCACACTAACAGGCACTGACTGGCCCAGGGCATTTTCTATGAAGTCAAGAATTAGGATTATTTCGTTCACAGAATCCTCTCTCAGACTGAACTTCTTGGAGCATTTCAATTGAACACATCACTTTGTGAGAGAGGGAGGAGCACTTAATGTAGCTGTAGAACTGGAAATCAACACAGACCCCCAATCGTAAAGGCAGAGGAACAATATCTTAACAATCAAGCAGAATGGCAAAACAGCTTCCACCTTCCTGGCTAGAATGTTTCTGGCTCCAACCCTTCAACTCAATGCCAAGTAACTCTTCCAGTCTCATGTTCAGGCAGGTTCCACTAAGAAATCAAGGATTATGACAAGAGATACTAGATTAATAAACTCTGATCAATAATTAGGTCAAATACACGCCTATCTACATAACAGCAAGGAAAAGAGCCCTGTGGCTGGTTACATGGGAGACCTGAACAGAACATAAACAGCCCAAAAGTGTTCTCAGTCTGTTAATCTCAGCTTTCCATAAAAACTGCCAATGTTGCTTTTGAGGGCTTCTGTGTGTTCTGAAAAGAATGCAAGAAGCAGAACGTAAAGCTGAAAACAAGGATAAGACTTTTTCTTCTGTGTGGTTTTTTTCCATGGGAAGGGAAAAATACAGACCATAATCCACTCAAATGAGCTGGAGTCCAGAGAAAGACGACTATTTCTCAAGAGGTTGTCAAGTGTTAACAACATTCTAACATAGAGCAGCAAGCTTACAGGGAAAGGAGTTTGCACAGTGCTAGTAATGCACCAATGCTTTGTGAAGCCTAGCTTTAGGCACACTTGAAATACCTAGTCAGAGCTTTACAAACTACAGCGGGGGGGGGAAAAACCCAACTAGAACTTCAGGGCAAGGCAAAGTCAGTCCAGAGTATGTAGATATTTCTAGTTGGCTTTGCAGCATCCTGCTCGACCTTCAGTGTTTTGCTGTTTCTGTTCTTTTTCAGATTGTCTTGCCCACAGCACTATTATGCCTCATGATATGCCTTTGGAAGTCATAAATGCCCTTTAGCACTCATTAAGCTCTTACCAGAAAGTTGCTGTAAGTGTAAAATAAGTTGGGGTGTCAAAGCGTCTGGCAAGAAAAGAAAGCAGAAAGCATGGAAGGAGTGCAAGGAAAGCACAAGGGCATGTGTCAGCCTCTCCTTCCCAGGTCAGGGGAGAGTTTGTAAATTGGCCAGGGGTCACTACAAAATTTCTAACACCAACCTCCCGTTAGCGGGCTGCAAAGCTCTGTTTGAGCAGAGTGGAAGTGAAGGACAGAAAAGCAGATATTCCTCTCTTTTACAGCTACAGCTCCCAGACATGCCAAGCAGAAGAATAAAAACACTGTCATCTTACATTTAGGAAGGTCACTTTTGCTGGTGCTTGTGGGTTTACCACAAGCTGTAAGGGTTACGGCGAGCAGCAGACAGTTGTGTGCACACGTGCATGCACCCACATAGACAGGGAAAGATCTAAATGAAGACATTCTAGCTATGCATGGACCTTTGAGGCTAAAGGAACACTGTAGAAACTGTACTAGGTGTGACTCCACTTGGAGACCTTGAAATCACAGTCCTTAGACGCCCCCATGAGATGTGAGTAATGTGTGTATTAACATCCATCCCCACTGGTACATAAAATTTACTACAGTAGAGAATCAACAATTTCACTTACATCAGTGACAGCCTTTTTTCTAGAGGAAAAAAAAACCACCCTTGTATAAAAATAGCCTCTATTCATTGACCCTAAGAAAGAAGCAAACATTGCTTTTCTCCTCCTGTTGCTCAACAGCAGCTTCAAAATAGCTCTTAGAAGACAAGAACTTTCCTAGCCCTCTGACCCAGAACTGCTCCTTCACTTTTTCTCCTTGCAAATATATTGGTTTTCCAAATTAAACCACAAAGTACGCCACCAGCATGAAGACAGCCTCTCGACTTTATACTCCTTCCCCTCTGGCTCTCAGCACAAGCATGCCTGAGGCTCCCACTGTTCTTAAAAAGGTCTTAGCAGAGACCAAACTGAAAGAAATTCTACCCTGCTTACTGGCTATCTGCAACTACTACCTCAGTGCCATTTTTTCTATCACACTTACTATCTAATTTTCTCCAGTTCAGCTTTCATTGTTTTCAGCATTGAAACTCCTCTTGAAAATCCAGATGGCATCTTCCTTAGCAAGGTTTCTATTGTTATACTTTAACTTATTTTTCCTTGTCTCAGTTTTTTGATTCAAGTACACCCTTATTCAGAAATCTGCACAGACCTGGTTATGACAGTTGAGTACATTGCTTCCTGTAGTCCAAAAATCTGATCACAACCTCCTATCTTCCATATATATATTTTAAAAAGCCCCAACCAAACAACCCCAAAAAAGCACATCCATCCAAAATTATTTGTACTTTTAGGTTCTACAACATCTGTAGCAATGAGGCCTCCATCTTCAACATACAGTATGAAAGACTACTGTATTTCCTCTGCTCTAAAACTATTGCTGAGTTTTATGGTGTGCCTCTTACTCCCAAAGAAGGTAACAAAGGCATGTAAGTAACAGTTCACTACAGAAGACACATATGCAGCCCACAGATGCCAAAATAAAAAAAGAGTTGATTGCTCTTTCTAATCAACTTTGGCATGAGAGATCTTTAATCACCATTATTTATAAGGCCAATTAAGCACCCAGGTTGCTTGAATACAGTAAGGTGAGTGTTTCTCTCCTTCCCAATCTGCTATCCCATGCTTTGCCATTGTTTGGAGGGAGCCTGTCAGTGGCTGTAGCTTCTAAGCCTGGACTTTAATTTTCTCTTAGCAGTCAAAGTTAGCTGGCAGAGAAGGCGACAGCCTGATAGCCTTCTGTTAGTACTAAAGCACTGTCTAATGCACCTGATATCAGAGGTAATTTTACAGAGAAGCCTAGAGATAATTTTTCAATTTGCTGTCTAGTGAATCAATTGCAGCTCAGTAATCAAGACAATGGCTGTAAAATGCAATGTGTGGAGTGTATAAGTGGAGTGATGGTTTCATGCTGCAAATCTGAATCAGAGCAGAGTAATAGCATTTTCCTTTTAAGTCTATGAAAACCCCAGAAGGACCTCAGAATTTAAATGGTTAGAAGTAAATTACAACTGCTGATATTCTTAACGACTCTTCTTACCTCCCTTGAAACCAGCAAGGAAATCATTGTAGGCAGGCTTCAGTAAAAGCAGTGTGCTGTGGAAAAGCATAGTTGAGACCATACCCTTCTTACAGAAGGATTAAAGGAAAATTTAGAAATATTGTAAATTGGGCAATACCTCCAATTCACAGACATTACTGCTGCTCTTCACTTAAAAGATCTTTAAATGAAACAACATTCTAAAGGCAGCTATGTCATTCTTACGTCAGCAAGTCTCATGTGAACAGTTTAGAACAAGGTTCTGTCTGAATTTTTGTTCTGATTTTTAATATATGTTTGCTCGAGGAGGGAGGAAAAAATAGGAGAAATATAACAGGAAAAGAAATAAAGGCTAGGTACTCGATACTATGACCTTAAGTTATAACAAAAAATCTTTTGTGCAAATTCCTATCAAGTAGAAAGGGATTTCAGTTAGAAACAAAGCAAGTCCTTCCTGTTTCCTCTGTGTGCCATGAAATAGGGTGTCCTCTAAGACTGTAAAACTTCTAAAGGATCATTCATAAGGTCCCAAAGTTTGACTGATCAAAAGTTTCAATTTCACATAAAATTAGAATGAATGTTCTATACATTGCACTTCTAGAGATGGAGGGTCCTCCTGTATGCCATCATTTTTAATTCATTAATCATTTATGTTTCTAAATTTACATTCAAAAAAACAAAAAAGGTTGAGGATGTCATAGCAATCTTCTATTTCCTTTATTCTGAATTACATTGGTAGAATAGGAAATTACATTTCTTTCTAAAGGAGAGAGATGAAAAAAGATAAAAAAGGAATAGATAACCAATTTACATACTAATCTCATAGTATAGGTAAAAAGTTCCCCTAGTGAGAATAACTTCTCCCAGAGGCAAAGACCATGCCACTACTACAAAATAAAGATAATTTTTCACTGTTTACGCAGGTATGTTCTCCAGGCACGGGCAAAGAAAAGAGAACACAATTCCAACAGGCTACACCATGTCCATAGGTTCAAAAGGTTTTACCTAAAGAAATCTTAAATGATGAACAGTTATACCAGAAAAGGAACAGCAGCAGCAATAGGCTAATTTGTAGCCTGCCTAGATCCTGGCATCTGTGTATCTTGTATGGACCCTCTAAGAGATGGTCTCTGTCTCAAACAAGTTATAGCCTGCATGGGGAAGACAAAAAGGAAGCAATATTACGGAAGTCCCAACTGAAAAGAGTGTTTGAACTGTTCAATTTGTTCACAGTAGCACAGGAAGGCTACAGCCAAGTGAACAATTCTCTGACCCATGATTTACCCACAAGTCTACCCCTCCTTTTAGCCCCTAAAGGGCTTAAATACCTAAAGAGCTCTTAAATATTTTTCTTTTATGCTACTGAAATGAAGCTGAAGAACTATGTGCAATTTCATGTAGAACAGCATAAAAATCAGCAAGCCAGGATAGATGTATGTAATACTACAGTTATACGTAACTTATTTTGCTCATGAACATTTGCAAGAAAAGAAACCAGATGTTTCACGGCTTTGGACAGATGCACCATTTTTAGAACTAATAATTTAAATTAATGTCGGAATAAGTGTACCAGTATTTTAGCCTGGTAATTTATCTGTCTGGGAAAATAGCTTTTGCATAGAGAGCACTGCCTACTTTGTAATCAAATGCTTAAGAGAATCAGCACTGCGGGCTGTTAAAGTCCAGTTCATGAACACCCAAGATCGAGAAAGATAGTTTGGAGACTCTTCTGGTTTTATTAGTATATTGATTTGTAGAATAGCTTTTAAAATCAGATCTCGATTCTAAGAGACAATTAAGAACACACAATCTAAACCCACTTATTGGATTGCTGTAGCTATCTTAGTAGTGGATATTTCCTTCAGGTATATAAACCTGAAAAAAACCAAACCTGTACATCCAATTTAAACATTTTGTTGGCTTTGTTAACCATTTGTAAACAAGTATGTGGGCAAAGTATCCACCCATTTGTGTAAGTCCCATGCCTAAATATATATCTGTGGCAAGTTATTTATGGCAAATGTTTTTTTCAAATTCAGAAAAACATTTATAGGCCCACAAAGGTTGTTCCATGCACCTCCCAAGACCTCCATTTTCCCACAGTCATCATTTGCTCCATGACAAGTGCCACTTTAGGGACCTCTGTGAGAAAACAGGAGTGGCAGACTCAAACAGGATAGTAAGTAGCATCTAGTATCTAAAATACCCACAAACAGGATGAAAAACAGCAAGACTATGTGGGACAGAAATTTAGGCCAATGCATGTGACATCATGAGACATTTTTGATTTTCTAGTATTCCAGTATTTTCTCTCCAATCCAGATAAACCTGTGCTTACTCACATACAATACTAAAAACCTGAGGACAGAGCTTGTCTCTGCAGCAGGGATACAAACCTTGGTCTCTCACATCACAGGAGATGTCTCCCTGTTTCTCCAGTATAATTCTCTCATCTTCTCCCTTTATGTGGACTGAGCCAAATAGTTTGCTTCTGTTGTCCAGCATTTCTGACATGACAAAAAAACCTCCATACAACAACAACAACAAAAAAGTGGGAGGAGAGAGAGAGACTTTATTTATACAAATCCATAAATCTAGAAGACAGAGCAGTCATCTGGTGTGAGAGTTCATGGTACCTAGGAAATTCCTCTGGCAAGTTTCCTATACCACGGGGGAAAGCTTTGACCGTTGCCAAATTTGCTGCAGTGAATTCCAGTTTGCTCTTGCCCCACTCTGAGAGAGACAAGCCAGCCTTCTTTCCAATAGTTTGTAACCGAGTTACATGTGGAATTAGGTACCCATTTACCTTTGGCATTTCCTGATGCTTTGCTTCTCTGACTCCATTGGTGCCCAACAATCCCTTTATGAAGCATCTAACTACCACACATTGCCTGGAAAGCCCAGGAATTTAGCTTCAGATTGAATATTCCTTTTTGGGGGGTCAAAAGGTCGCTAACGCAACAGCAGCTCTTGAACACATTGGATTATTTGAGTAAAATCCCACCAGCCCTATCAGCATACCAACAACAATCTGACAGTTTACCAAGAGTTTGTTTTCACTCCTGGAAATTAATTAAAAACAGGCTAGTTCAAAAGTTAGGCTGGAACACGACATACAGAACATGCTGTTAAAAATGCATCCATGTGAAGTACAGGTGACTGACCTATGCAGTACCCTTGCAGTACTTCTAGACTTTTAGGTTGGTTACACTGTACCCTGGAGGAGTTATTAACATTTTATTGAACCATGTGTCAAGTTCTAACAGAAAAATCAAACAGAAATGTTTTCCTCTCTAGCAGGTCAGGAGTATCACTGCTTATTCACTCGTATTTTAAACAGAACTGCAGTTGTTCTGCACTTAAAACAGCAGTTCAGCTTATTTCCCATTTTGTGTGATCAAGGCAATAATGTCTATAACAAGAATTTTCAGGTACTTAAGCAACTTTCGTGCAGTAGGTTAATGGTCTTCACAATGAAGACCAAGTGCTCTTCTTTGCCAAGATCTCTTTCAGGCAATAACTTGGACTTTAGGGGCTCTATTAGCCTCTTTGGTTTCCGCAGACCAATTTCCACAGATCATTGAAGAGAAGACTATCTCCTTCACTGACAGAACAGCAGGAGCAAGTTTAATTCCTTTGTAAAGATTCAGTTTTAATGCAAAAGAGATAATAACACTGCCTCAGTAAAAGATAGGTCCTAGCCAAAGAGACCTCTAAATAGAACCGGCTGATAAGAAAGGTACAAATTCTAAGAACTCTTTTCATCATTTTGTTTTGGTGTTGGTTTGTTTCTTTAAGAGAGATAGGAATTGAAGATTAAAGTAATTCAGCACTGCCCTCCTCAGCCCCAGAACAATCCTACAAAGAGGGCAAGAGCACAGTACAATTCACAACAATTAATTAGTTGGTCAAGTTTCTAGACAGTAGCACCCACAAAACCTCCGTCAGCTGGTTTCAAAGCTGTACTGATTATTTATAAGGTAAAGCAGAAGACAAGACGGATGAAAAATCACAGCAACACACCACCGCACCTTTGTACATGAAATGCTCAAGGAGGGTACACAGAAGGAGCAAAGCAGGGAAACCTTTTCCTTTGGTACCTATATTATTCTGAGTATGAGCACTGTTTACCTAGGAGTATTCGATGTCTGGGAAGGCAGTAGCCATCAACCATCCTTTCTCAATAGACAAGACTGAAAATTTCTGGCAGCATCACACCAGAAGTGGGATTTGCCATAACAAATGGCTTTCAGTGTACTTGCTTATACAAATAACTCATAGGTCTGTCTACAGGCCTCCTGTATCCAGACTTCTGTCCTAAATCAAATCACTGTATTTTTAAACAATGTCCTTAAACACTGTATTTAAAATCAAATGCTGTATTTTTAAACTGATCAATATAATCTTGGCCTAAACATCCAGTAATTTCAGCCTCATCCTCCATCTTACCCCTCAGGGCAATCTGTCAGACTTAGATGCACAAATATGAATAAATTATAAATCCTTGTTTCTCACCTTCCACATAAGTGCCTTAATCACCAGTGTAGGGGGTTGGGTATAAAGACACAGTCCTTTATTTCTGGTTGAGCCATTCAATGTGTAATAAAGGGAAAACATGATTAATTGAGCCAGAAGATCACAGAAGACTGTGCCTCTACATTGACTGTAAGCTACAGTCACAGCCTGTTGAGGGAAATAATTCATTCTCTTCATCTTCTCCACTAATTGTTTAATTTCAATACAGAAAATTTCTCAAAGCAAGGACCAGAGTCTAGAGCATCACCTTGGAAAAGAGTGACCTCATCACTATATATATTAGGAAACAGCTGAAAGAGTTTGTTATTGCAATCAGCTTCAAATTGTCTCATGTTTTCTAGAAGAGTGCTCTGACCAGAGATGATGGCTACTTCTACACACAAAGCTAAATAGTGCCAGAGACTGTTCTCTAGCCCTGATAGCAGCTGTTACACATCAGCCACATCCATAGCATTAAACTTTTTCCCTTACAGAATAGTTGTGCCCCATTCAAACTACATATTGGGAACAGTCCTTGGTGCTGGGAGAGAGCTTTTTGACCCACTCAAGGAACCAGACACCATACTAATAAATTAACTCCCAGACACTATTTGCTGGCATAGGCACAACTTATGCCTCCTATCCACTCATTTCTCTGCCATTCAGAAACACAGCAACACAGAGCGGTTCAGCAGACACGCGTTTCTGAGCTGCTGGAAGACTTAATTTTAGAAAGGTGGTAACTACAAGTTAGGTATTTCTGATGTTGAACAAAAATCCAATAAACATTGCAAAGGTTCCTTATTAACTCATTTTTTGTATTCATGTCTCTTTTTGAAGTGATTAGGAGAAATACACCTGGTTTGGCTGCTATCATCAACATAATTACTTAGCTTCGCCATACAGCTCTTGATGCTTTTTAAACTTTGTTAGTTGTTCAGAGCCTAAGATTGCAGCAAAAGATTAAAGCAGAACTTTATATCTAATGTGCTTGTTGGGAAACAACTGAAGAAGGCAGGGCAGGCTCTGAAAACAGGATTCCCTCTTCCCCATAACTAAATACTTAAAAACCTTCACTACATGAAAGCTTGTCAGAAGGGATTCAGAAGCACTGTCTCAGGTGGTGCGCTCTCAACCCACATAACTATTTGCTATTTTGCATCACTCCTCACAACTGGGCTTCAACATTAAAAGACAAATGTTGCATAACAGGTCTCAGAGAGAAGGTTTATTTGTTGGAAATCACCCTCAAATCAAGAATTTAGCACATGCACTTTCAGCCACAATGATTTCCCCAATCTGTACTCTTCCACACTCTAACCGCAAGGAAACAGCTGACCAAGGATCACAGGAACAAACCGCTGCATCAATATCCCACAGAGAGCACGAACTTTGCAGCAGTGTATGAACTACTCTGATTGGATGCGCTTGTAGTTATCACCAATTCTTACCAACATCAGTGAGGGAACCTTTGAGGTTTCTATGGTGATGCTACATGGCTTTGATTTTGAGCCAAAAAAGACAACTATGGAAAGACCAGTTTATTTTTAAAACTCTACCTCAGACACTCATTTTAAAGTGCCTCAGATCATTCACCCCCCAAGATTAACTATCATAAATTCACACCACCAATGTTTAAGAATGGAGAAGGGTTTGATTTTGATAAAAATACAGACAATTTAAAAAAAAATAAGTCAAGTGACAGACAAAGTGGTTGGAAGTTACCTTAGCCTTAACCAAAAAGATAGGAGACCCTCTTCATAAAGCAGTCAACCTCCATGTTTTTTATAACCTGTTTCAGCACTCCTGAAGTATACCCTCTCTGCAAGGTGCCAGCTCATTGCAGTCACTTCCCTATCGATCTGTCTGCTGCATCTCTGGAAAGGTCAAGTAGGATGAGGGCCCTTTCCAGTGCTCTTTCAAAGCACTTCATTCCCTTCCAGAAAGGGCGAAAGCTCTCAGGTGACAGGCTAATTAATTCAGTCTTTTCAGCTGTGCAGAACTGTGACATTTATAATTTATTCTGAAAGGAAAATAAATATAATTTAATCCTGTTGAAGACATCACCATATTCCTTATCAAAATCTTGTATTACACTGTTTTGTTCAGATGATACTTCAAATATGTCAGATTAACATTTTGTACATATTTGTATTCTAGGCTTCTTTCTTTCAAAGATGGCTTCAGTGCTACCACAAATAAATAACATATGTATTTATATTAAAAAAAAAAAATTACACTATTTCACAGCAGCAGCTTCAAACTCTTAAGCAGAGCTATTGTAAATTATTATTTTAGGACTATTACTGTAGTATTTTGCATAGAACAAGGGTTTTGATTTTTATCCATGAAACTGCTGCTTCAAAACCAGTACAGTTACATATTTTCAGTCAGCTATGGTATAGGTTTATTTTATTTTGTATCAAAACAAGAATTCTTTGTGTGTTCAGATAGAGAACTGAGATTTTCCTTCAGGAAATGCGAAGGTCATCCTTGCAAACAAGAGATGTACATGAGCACTGCAGAGCAGTTAAGTTTAGAGAAACTTTCAATGCAATATTTAAAATAATTTCTGAAAGATGCCCAGAGCTTAGACTAAATGAAAACAAGCCAAATGCAGACATTTCTTCTGTTGTGTTCAAACACGTTTTTGCTTTCCTCGGATGCAAAAACATACAACAGGGCTCACTGTCTTCTTCACAGGATGGGACTCTTCTAATAGCTTTAAAGGGAAAAGCAGAGCCAACTATTAAAACAGGTCTAATTCAGATGCAGTTTGTCCTTCATATAAAGGGATTCCTGTATACCGTCTGCCTTCTGTCAAAACCAGCAACCAGAGCACTTTTTCAGCTGAAGGCACCTTTCCCTTAGGCCAAGGCAGAACATAGCCATTTACCATGCAGGTCCTCATGGTAGAAGGCCATGACAACCATATGGAAGCTGGAGCAGACAGTCCCTGAGTCTAAGCCTTTTTGTTAATAAATGCCTCTTACTTTTCTCAGTGACTCACATCTCAAGATGTCCTAGATCCTTTAGAGAAATAACAACTCTTTAATATTAATGGCATTTAAGAATCAGAGTGATTTACTGCAGCTTTTCATCAAACTGCTCTGCTTATATTTCTAGAAAGACAATGTTCTTTCCAGTCTTATGATCTAAAGTCATCAACTCTTGTCCTCTGCTGTCCCCACAGCATATCAAATAATTTATTTTAACAGCAGATCAAGCATCAGCCAAGGCCTAGAAAATTTTTAAGACCTATTACTCCTGCTGGAAAACTATTTCATAACGAATGCTGTGGTGGTTTGTAACTTTCTTCAGTGTTTACTAACCTTATACCCAGCTGTTCTGGGCCTAACATCATATCCTGTACCTTAAACAGGCTTTCTTCTATCATGATGTTTACCACCTTGATGTACTTAAAAATCATTAAACATTTTGGTTTTCAGTTTAATCTTCCTAAACTAAGTAAGTCAAGTCCTTTCAGGAAAATAATCTCTCCTTTCCCCCACTACTTGATGAACTTATTTGTGTTTGAACTCATCTTTCCTGATAATGGCTACTGGAGGTGGCTGTCAGTCATCTTAGAACCACATCTTCATCTTAGAACCGTATCTGCCTTTGCTATGGCTGTACTGGCACTGTTGGCCTAGTGGGCAGCAATCAGATAATATATCCTCATCTGATCAGTTTATTCCTTCAAAATGCTTATTGTCCCCAGGTTTTTACATAACAACGCACAAAATTTTCTCACTGCTATAACTCCAGGTTTATTTGTTTCTGGTCTGTGCAGTAATCTTCCTACACATATGCAGTATTTCCCAAATTTTCTCAGCATTGTCCAACTGTAATAAGTGAAAATACTTAGAGTCCCAAAAACCCATGCTTGCAAAAATACACTGATAGCATCCTTTCATCCCTAAATTTTGTCTTGGAAAAGGATCTTTCAGAGAACTGTAGAACAATTGCATTTGAAAGGGATCTCTGGACTTCATTTGATCCCACCTCTCACTCAAAGCAGGGTCAACTTGGGTATTAAATCAGATGGCTCAGACTCATCCTCAGCAGAGCTCTGAATTTCTTCAAGGGTGAAATTTTCACACTATCTCCAGACAACTTGATCCAGTGTTTGACACTGATCACTGTGAAAAAACCTCTCCATTACATCTAATTAGAATTTCCCTTGTTGCAACATGTGTCTTTTGACTCCCATCCTACCACTGCGTACCTCTGTGAATGGTCTGGCTTCCACCAGTTCCACATCTTTCTACTAATTTGTGTCTTCTCATGTAATGATTAACTCCCTAGCTTTGTATTAAGTGCTTTAATGCACTATGGAGGACTAATAAAAAACCCCTCAGCCTGACACAATGTACTGTTAGTAAACACATACATCACATTTCACCTTGTTTTCCACTTAGGTGCAAGTCCCCACATATTCTTACTTCAAAGTTGGTTATAAAGGTTTCTGTATTTTGACAGTCAAACAGGTCTGTAGAAATCTGGATCACATTTCTTTGTTTAGTAGGCATATGTACTATTTTTCTGTTATTTTAGGATAGCATCCAAGCTTTTAAAATCAGATAAACTTCTGTTTCCAAACATTCCAATAGAAAATTTTTATTTTAGCCTCATTTAACTGTGTTCTAACTGCATTACTGTACTTAATTGTATTATTTTACTAAAAACTAAGGCAAACTGCTCCCTTTGTTCTGGTGCCATACTAACACCACCTCTAATTGCTAGCTTGTTTCTATACACAGTACCACTACATCATCTCTTGTTCTTTTTATTTACTGTTCCTTCAAAGCAAGTCAGCTACAGCAACTTTTGGCCAGCTGTCAGTCCACTTAATAGGCCACATTCATTATTTACAGTTTATGTTATCCCTTTGACCTAGTTCAGCTTTGCCCCTTCTTTTTACCTAGCAGGTCCCACAACTATCGTCAAAGATAAAATATATCCAGATACCCTCAGCTGCAAAGACTCCATCTTCACATCAACACACAGCTCTCAAATAGTGTGTGAATTACCACCAAACCAAGCAAAAATCCACATAGGTAAATTAGTGTACCCTTAGAAAACATAATTATTTCTTCAGCAAGAAAATGTTTCATCTAAACATCCTTATTTACTGCTTTCTATTCTTCAGTCATCCCAGTAACTGCCAGCTGTTTGGCTTTCTAAAGCTTTTCCCTCAGCTGGCTCTGCCCCATTTATCCTCAGCAGCTAGCTCTGAGCTATCATCAAAAGTAGGGAGTCTCATCATGTCAGCTGCAAGGTTATTAGTTTATTCATAATGCACAGCTCCAAAAAGGGAACTATACTGCAATCAAACCCACTATCGTACAACAAATGAACAAATTCTCTTCACCCAGAGAAACCAGGACAGCTCCTTGCTCACCCAGGACAAGCCTCAGGCAGACTCCTGGGCTCACCATGCCTTGTTCACTGTACCCACCCATCCTGGGAAGCAGAAGGCGGCAATGACCAGCCAGGCAAGCCCAATCTACTCGGAGGTCCATGAAGCCAGCAGGGCTGCCAGGAGGCAGCTTGGCCACTGCGAAGGCCTTGGCCAACTGAGGAGATGGCACGGAGCTGCTGGTAAGACAGGGCTGAAGGTGGCTATAGCAGTGTGAGATGCAGCCACGTGTGATGGACAGTGTCACCATGGATGGCAGGACACTGCAGGGGGGCTATGGGGGAGACAGCTGAGCTACACGTGGACTTCACAGAAAGCCGGGGAACTGGAGGGGAGTAATGAGAACATCTTGGGGAGTATGATCTTGCAAAGCCAATATCATATAGGTTGTTATCGTTATCAATATTTCCATAAAAGGCCAAGATCACCTAGGTAATGGTATCAGAAATATCAAATTTGGGTAGAGATATAGCAAAATGAGAACTAATGTGACAAAAGTAACTTAGGGACAGGTTGCTTTTTCAGGAGGACACTGGGGTAGAGAAGGAAGAATGCAAGGACAACAAAGCAAGAGGGACCAGGGACCAAGGAAAAGGATAACACGGCATGCTGATCATGTGCCTGCTGCTGTCAGGGTGTTCTTGTCAGGCAGCTCTGCACTTAATCACCACATCTGGAGGAGGACAATAAACAAAACACCCTGTGCTGATCATACTGTAAGGGTCAGGCCTGCTCCAACAGTCAGGAGTGCCGAGGGAGGTGCCAGGTGGGTGCTTCCCCTGCCTGTCCAGCAAGTACCCAGATGGACCACATGTCCCAGTATCACCACATTGGTGCTCGATCCAGGCTTGAGGGCAACAGTACCCACCAGTTCACAACATTATTACTGTAATTCTTGTTGGCATACCTCTGCAGAAATGCACTCATCACTGTTCCTAGGATTCACAACAAAACTGGTGCTGGACTCAGGGAGCATGCACTGCAGAGTCTTATGTTGCATGCAGCACGTGTACAGTAGGTACACTATCTCCAAGGGATGTCAGACTGGGTGAATGCATGCTGCACACCTGCATGCCCAGGACATGGTTCCAGTTACCCCATCACACAGTCAGACCTGCAGTTTCAGACAGCTGGCAGGTCTCAGGGAAGCCTGGGCTACACGTGGAGTCTTCAGACTTTATGTGGACATAGTTTCTAAAAATGTTGAAGAAAGCAAATATGTGGTGACCTTCTATCAGCTCCTTACTTCCCAGCCTCTGAAAACAGGATTATTCAAACAAAATTGCTACATTTTGGTTCTCTTGATTTTTGAACTCTCCTTGCTCCCTAGCTCCATGACAAAATGTATTGCTAATATTCCCAGGAACATTAAATCAAGTGTCTTTACCCTCAATACAAAAGTTCTCACCATTTATTTATGCTACAGGACTCTATAGTTGCCTTTAAGCTTCAACAGTCTCCAATGCTCTTCCTAGCTTTTACTTCTCTCTGTTTACTCAGACTTACATGTTTTCTCCCCAGGCCAAGGGGACAGTTTTAAGAACTCCCACTTCTTTTCCCTCCTAATCTTGCAAGTAGATGACACTTCAGAACTTTTTAGTTCCCTTCCCTCCTCTCTTTTTCCCTTGGTCAAGTGTTGAAGGAGTGGGAGCAGCATCACCTCTTTCTCAAATGAGCTGATAATCTTTTATTCCTTATTTCTCTCTCTTCTCATGTACACTGTCAACTGCACTTGAAGTAAAAAAAGTAAAGGAGAGTTTTGCTTGTTTTCTGTGGCAGTTTTAATTGACAGCTTTCCAGAAGCAAGGCAAGTGGGGTCAAGCAGAAGCAAAGCTTGAAATTTTCTAGTGACTGTCTATCCTAAGTTGCAAACAGCACCAGACAAATTCTGATAAGCTTTAGTTTTAAGCTGCTGTGAAACCTTCTGCCTAACGCTCAAGCCTACAACACACCCTAACACTATCATGTCTGATGACTTTTTAGTTGATGTTACTGTGTTGGACAGAAAGTCTCTTCTCCTCTAAGTACTTTTTCCTATATGAAAGAACAGTCACTGAGCTCTCCTTATGGGAGGAATTCTTCCCCAATCAAAAATCAGAGAACATGGCCAAAGCCTGGGTCTTGGATCTAAGTGAAGATGAAGTTCTAATTTGTATGCTGCGTTTATGGCAGATGCAATATCTTGAAACAAATTACAAATTAAATCCTTATGATCTCTCAGAAAGTTCATAACTCAAATTTTGTAGTACAGAACCAGCCAAAACAACATCAGCTTTAGTCACTAAGAAGCATAATAACAGAATGTAAGGTATTTCCTCATATTTTTCTTTTATTGATAGGCTGTTACAGAGCACTCAGAAGTATACCAGTAATTTAAAAAACAAGCAAACTAATGTTTATTTCAGTATTTGCTTGGGTTATACTTTTTTACCAATGCAATCTTGGAAAAATGGTTTGCACTATCCTTTTTCAAGATACAGTCTGAATGTGTTACAATAAAAATTTTAATTTACTAGCCTAGTTTTACAGAAGATAATTTTTATAGCTAGAGTTTTTATGAATTCTGAACGTGCTCATCATTAGCCAAATCACATAGCACGTAGTAAGAACTTTTAAAGGACACTAAGTCAAAAGTCTCAGAACATTTTAATCAACTAAACCTTGTAATACACTTGTCACCCAGGTATTACTGACTTTCTAGTGTGCAAATTAAAACCTAAATTTAAACACTAAAAAGAAGCTCAAGGTCCCATGGTAGATTATAGCAGAGCCAGAACCTGAGCTCCATGATTCCCAGATGCTGAACAAGAAGCCTGAGCACTCCTGCATATCTGGGATTGTGAAATCTTCCCATGAACAGGAAGGGAAGAAAATAAATGCAAACAAAAGGATGATCGCTTCTCTAGTGTAGAGAAACACTCCCAGATTTCCTGAAATGCCTTGTGACAAGTTCTTGACCATACAGACAATTCGTTGAAACTGGATTGACAGTGGCTACAATTTCTGACCTTGATCTCACACAGAACCAGTTTTTTATTATGTCAACTTTAGGACTGCTGTGTTAAGCACTCTTTGGAAAAAGACAAGCTGGCAAAATTTAACCACTCATGTTTCATCTATGCACCATCTGCATAAGTAACAATCTCCGTTTGTCAGAAGAAATTAAGACATTGCTTTTGTGTGACTGCAAAAACAAGCTGGCAGTTCACTCAGTGATTAAACGATAGTAATTTGATGTACTTCATGCTGATCACTGTTATATTGTACTTTTATTATATTTGTTGATAGTTTAAGTACTCCAAATTGGGCAAAAGAGCATAAACTATAATATACAGAAAGCAAACTATTATTTGAATCATCATCTATGTTTCTTAGTTTGAGTGAAGTGTTTATGAAACACTTAAAATCTAGGGCTAGATCTTCTGTTTCTACCAATCAGTGGCTTCAGTGAAGAAACAGGGATTTACAGTCCTTAAGGATCAGGCTTATATGTGTTCATTTTTCTCTGTTCTGCAGAGATGGGAAAATCAAAAGAGGCTGTTGCATTAGATCCTTACAAGTACAGAGCTTTTTAGCTTGTAAATGTGCAGCATTAGAAGAGTTAGAGCAAATACCTGTGAGATGGGATGCAGTTCCTTTACTAGAGAACAGGAAGGACTTTTAAATATTATAGAAACGAATACTTTGTTTTCTTATACAGACAGTCAAAAATAATTTCTTACCATAATACCTCAGTAAAGTTGTTTGACTATATTCATTTGGAGAAAAAAAAACAAAACAAAACAGAACAAAAAAACAAAACCAACCAAAAAACCCCAAAACTATCCAGCCATACTTAGCAAATATTCATGACACAACAATTTAATCATCTCTACTCATTTCCCTTGTGCTGTTCTCCTTCTCTTATGTAATTATTTACTTATTTCTGTATTTATTTGCAGGACGTGTGAAGAACTACATGAATTTTTCTCCCACTGTTTTATATGCATTATCTACAAAATTGTAAAATATATAGAAATACTAACTGTTTGGGGGTTTTTTTTGTAAATGATCCCAAACATGCTTTGGTGTTTCTAGATTTTTCTGGATATTTTCATACCTAGAATGATTGCAGTACTGTAGAGGTAAATCTTATTAAAATTACATTTCTTATTCTGTTCCACACCAGCCTGATACATGCAGACTTTAATGCCTTTCTGTTCTGTAGTAAGATCCACAACATATCTCAATGAGAAAACCCACCACAGTAGTATGGGGAGAGTGATCTTTCATCACCAGCTGTCCTACTTTGGTTTAGAGATGAAACAAGGAGATAGTCCTGTTTAGAAAATGCAGATGTTCAACTCACACTCCCAAACTACTCAAGTTCTTTGTAAAGGTTGGAAAGTTTCTGAAAAGTTTCTGATCGAAGTTTAAACAGTGGGATTGTATCATGAGTGTTTATAGATTGGAAACTGAACAACTTGAACAAAAAGAGCTGATAGATGACTGCAAGGGTTTACTATCTATCTGGACTAACAATAAACTTTACGGCTAGAAGTTAAATAAACACTTCTCCTCCCTTTTGCTAGAGTAGGAACTTGGTAGTCAGCACAGAATGACAGTCATTAATGCACATCTTGTCGCTTGTCTGAAACGTGAAGGTCTTTGAAGACAGTGGGAAGGAAATCTATTAATCCCATGTAAACTGGGATTAGTATTAGATTTCAACTGCAGATGGCAGCAAACCCACAAATATATCTGCAGTCTCACCCAGGTAATCTTTGAACCATATACAAAGACGAAAAAACATGCTTTAGCATACAAAACTGTATTTAAAAATGAGAACACATTTTCTAAATTAGAGGGTGACATAGCTCACAGAAATATGCAGAATTTTTTTACAAACATCCAAATGCCAGTAAATGATGAGAGGTGACAGCTTCCCCAGTGAAGGTGCCAATCACTTGCATAAAGAGTCCCAGAAAAAATGACAGTGAGCATGGGTTGTAGATTCTCCCTGCCTTCTGTCGGGCCCTCTAGCAGTCCCTGCAGCTCTGCAGTTAGCAGCAGGAGGAAGGAAGTCTGGTAAAACAGGACACTTACATGTCCTTGCCTCACAATTTAATTCAAAATAATCAGGGAACATCTAGTAAGGACACTATGACTGAGACAGATTAACAGTCAATATGGAGCCAGCAAAATTTCCGGTCAGGAGACTGGCCTCAACACCTACACACGGGGAGTAGACCAAGGGGAGGTGATCCACATCTGCCTTCAACAAGGAGACAGATGACGTGTGACAGGGTGCATGCACCCTAGCAAGAGATGGGCTTGTAATGAAATTGCTGAGTTGGGTGTGTGCTACAAGTAGCACTGGCAGGACCCTGAAAACAGAGGGGGAGGATGATCTGAATGCACCTGAACCAAGCACCTTGCTGCGTACATTAATGAAAAGGTGATCTTGAAGATCATGGAAAAGATTCACCCCGGGATACAACCTAAATGGAGCTTTTCTAGACTGCATTTCAGGAAGCCTGCAATTGTTTAATGGCCCTGGGCTATGGGGACACCCTTGTCTCATCAGTTGAAAATCTGGCTCTTTGTTTCTGCACTTTCCTGAGACAATTTACAATAGTATAGATACAACATTCAATCCATCACTGAAATAAGGAGCAGTAAGACAATGTAGCTGTAGACAGCAATCAGATCAGGTCTCATATTTTAATCCACATGAGGGGAATTTAGGGCTCATTTTTATTATCCTCTCACCCAGGGGGAGCCCTGGGCCCATGCATCACTGAAAGGCAGGCCAACAACTCCTATTCATCCATGCTGTTGATGAAATTTTTTTTCATATTCAGACAGGCCTACAGAGATTAAAGAGGTATATCCACTGTCTTCTAAACCATCAGGTACTAGTTAGAGGTAATTATGAGCAAAATTAACTGCTGTAGATTGTTTGATAACGTTTATTGTCTATTGCCTTTTACCTCAGCTGCTACCTTTGCCTCTTATGTATACACTTATCCCTTTCCCTAACACAGTGGGTATTGCTATTTAAACTTCCTTTATTTTTTATTTCCTTTTCTTTCTTAATGGCTGGAAGATCACAGGAGCTGTGTTTTACTGCACCTTACCCCTGGTGCAAAGCTTTATCAAAAGGCAAGTTGTGCATCAAAAATCCAGTCTGATTCCAGAAATCATATAACTCAGGGCTGTAAATTCATCAGCTGAAAAACAGGCCTATGGGCTGATTTTTAGCACTTACACACTGTTTCTTTGTAGGTTCCTCAGCACCAAATACATCCTGTTACGTATAAGAAGATAACAGGTGGAAAAAACCATTGAAGTCAATCCCAAAATTGCTACTCAAGTTAGTGAAGTGAGGATTTTATACTAAATCTGCAACCCAGTGACCCTTGGTGTAACAGATTACTCTTTTTTTTTCCTTCCTCAAATTAAAGAAAAGCATGCTGGTAGGAACTCAGCTTCCCAAATAAACTTTGTTGTTTATTTAATCTACTTCTTATTGGTATCTTGCCTCAGTGTCACTCCTGAGGATTGAGCCTAGCAGGAACTGAGATGTAAGAGCTCTGTCTGACCATGCCTGACCCCGGGTTCTTCCCACAACAAACCCAGTATCTCAGTGCTGGTTCTGTAACAGGAGGAAGGTGAAAGACAGTGTAGCCATGTCTTTTGGAAACAGTTATTGGGATTTAGCATTCTTCTCTCTAGGAGTGAGAGAATTTTCCCTTTGGAAATGTCAGGGCCCTGAGAGCACCCATAGGCCTTAATGGCCCTGATCAGACTCATCTGGGGCCTCCCCCGAGCCCTGTCCATGGGGCCCAGCACCCCATTTCAGCTGAGCATGGGGCTGTCAGGCCCTGCCTGGGCTGTGCAGGAGCAGTGCCAGTCTTTCACCTCTGGCTCTGGCCCGGCCTCCTGGATGCAGATGGAGCTGAGCAGTGGGCAGCCTGTCTCCTGGGTGGCCTCTGTGGTCGTACCTTACAGTTTGTTTCCAGTCCTGCCTCTGGCCCCGTCCCTTGGATGAACTCTGGACCCATGTTGTAGCCTTGTCTCCAGTCCTGCCTCCAGCCCCCTCCGCTTTAGCACCAACAGGGGCCTCCACATGGTCCCTGGTCCTGGTTCTTCACTATCCCTATTGGGGGCTGTTCAAGGACCGACCCTGTTATGGCCCCAGCTCTGCGCACACTGGTCAGACCCACCATCCAGTGAGGGCATGGCCTGCACTGGGGTGATCCTTGGGACCCAGCTCATCCACCCATAGGGAGCAAGCAGCTCTCATTGAGCCCTGACAAGAAAAAAAACAGTAAAACTATTCATATTTGATCATGAAGATCTAGCAGTGCTGCTTCTTACAAACTCTCTGAGGAAAGGCAAGGAAAGCTTACTCTTAGCATTGGAGTAGTGAGACTGTTGTAGGAAGGACTTGCAGGGAGTGGATAATGAGAAACAAGAAGCTCTGATGTCTCATTAGCATCTTTGCAGGTAATCTAGTCTTCTGTCATCACTGTTTGATATAGCACTTTCCAGGTACAACCCAATCAGCATCTTGAATAGGACCTTTAAGGCTCATTTGGGAAAACTGATTTTATTTCCATCTGCATGTGCAGAGTTGCACAAATCGGCTGAACTATAGAGATGTGACAACTGTTTACTCACTGGATGGTACTGTGAGACTACAGCTTCTTGATGATCACCAATACTATTTTCTCTACGTTGAACTTGCACTAACCTATTTTACAGCCTTTATCATACTGCCTTAATCAGATTTGAGATTATTCAGTAAATACTAAGGTCTTAGAAGGAAGGAAAAGTACGTATTAAAACTTTTGTTCCATTGTGATTTGAACCCAAACGGCAACTGAGTGCCACACAGCCATTCACTCACCCCTTCCCCACCAGCACTGGGAAGAAGAAAATGAATCAAAAAGGCTCAGGAATGGAGAAAAGTACAGGGAGGGGTGGCTCACCCATTAGGGTTGCAGGCAAAAGCTTCCTCTTTAGGGGAAGAAAAAAGAACATCACATTAATTCAAAACACTAAAAACAACAACACTTGACAGAATGGGACAGTAAGAAGTGTTACCACATCTTAAAAACACTTGCCCCCAACCTTCCCTTCTTCCCAGGCTCAGCTTTGTTCCCAATATCTCTACCTCCTGCCCCTGCGGCACAGGGGCAGGTGATGTGGGGCAGAGTCAGTCTGCTGCTTCTTCCTCCAAGGGGTGGGGGGAAGTATTCTTCTGTATTCTTCCCCCTGCTCCAAGTGGCCTCCCTCTCACAGGAGACAGTCTTCCACAAACTTTCTCTGTCATGAGTCCTCCCCATGGGATGCAGCCATCCCCGTGCTGCTCCAGTGTGGGTGATCTCCACATGCTGCAGTCCTCCCTGCACTGAACTACAACAGAAGGGGCTTCTCCTTCCCCCAGAGTTCCAGGGGTCTACCATAGGCCACAGGCAAATCTCCACTTCTCCAGTGACCCCCATGGATGACAGAGGGGGCAGCCCTGCTGTCTCATTATGGGATACAGGGGTACTCTGCTCTAGCGCACCTTCTCCACCTTCCTCCTACTGACCCTGGTGTTCGAATCATTGTCCTTCTGGTAACTCTTCCTCACAAAATCCTAACCCCCTCTCAGGTTCCCCTTCTTAAGCACGTTATCACAGAGGTGCAGCCACCACCACTAATTGGCTTGGCCTCGGCCAGAAGCTGGTCTGATTTGGAGCCAGGGGAGCTTTCCAGAAACTTCTCACAGGGGCCACCACTCTAGCCCCCTCCCCTGCTACCAAAACCTCCGTCACACAAACCCAGCACACCTTCCCACTGAATGCTGGCAGCCTTCAGTCTATCATGGCAACACATTTTTTTTTATATCTTTCCTTCTCTTCCCTGATGCGTGTTTTAGCAACACTGACCTTTTCCACATCTCTAAATACTGCCTTCATTCAGCTAGGGGCCAGCCCATGAAACAGTATAGATTTTGGGGTGCAGGACTCTTCCAGAGGGTATTCATTAGGTTGATGTGCTTTACATTTTGAAAAGTAACTCTGAAATGTATTCTGCTTAGAATACCTTTCCCTAACCTGAATAAGGTGAGCAAATGCAATGAAAACACACATCACAATATTCACTGGGCAAACTAAACAAAACCAGAATAAAATCTATACCAAAACTGAGCAGAGCTGCTGCAAGGTTTTTTGCTGCCCTAGGCAGATAAAAATTGCCGTCTTCTTTCCTTATCTGTACTCACTCTCTTTCAAAATTTTCCACCTGTACTAGCTCTTTTTCAAAATTTTCCACCCTGCCCTGTGCAGCTGTTACCCCTTTGGGCTCCAGTAAATCTTGTAGGGAGATCCAAATCCTCAGATACCTGCACAGTCCCTATGCCAGGGGATGCTGCTCCAGTAGCAGCAGTGGGAGAAGGGAATGTGTCTGTTTCTACCATCCTGACCAATAGTCTAAGCTACTACTGTAAACCCAAGCAGTGGGCACCCTAACTAACTGGAATTAGCAACAAAGGCAAAAATTAGGCTTCAGAAATTAGAATATACCCAAAACACTGTTAAAAGCTACAGTCTTGCTCTTATTGGGTCAGTCCTTGTCCCCTTAGTCTTTGACCCTCAGTCACCTCACTTACAGCATACATCCCTGACATGACAGTTGAGGAATGCCAACCTCAGAACTGATGCAAGGAAAGGTTTTATGACACATGCAGGATGCATACAGATGTCAGATCTATGTCACATTTGTCACATGTAATAGATTCTGGATATATAAAACAGGTTACCATTTACATATCTGCAGATTCAAAATGCCATTACTTTTTTTCTGAGTTGCCACAGACTTCTGAGAAAAGTTCCTTGAAAACAAAACAGCTGGTTTCTTCTTAAGCCTCCAGGGTCTTCATCAGAGCCTCATTGCAACACAAATTAATGGGGTTAAGCACAGGTATCAATGGCTGTGAAGAGCAGCAGAAGTGCAGCATATGCCTTCCCCAGGCAACATGTTTTGAAAAAAAAAATCAATTCTGATACACCCACGTCTGTAATTTCAGTATTATTTATATTCTAAATACAGTCTGTGAGACTGGGTAGCTTAAAAGGCAATTGTAGGTTTTATTTTACAGAATTTCCTGTAAAAATGTTGGTAATGTTTTTTCTTATTCTTACCACATCTTGCATTTTTTTTCAGAGTAACTCTATGGAAATTATTTATAAGTATGAACTTATAAATAAAACCGTCTTAGGGAAAGCTGTATTTTAGTATGTGTGAAGACAGTAAAGACAAAGAAAATATTTTCTCTTAAAATTCAGTACATCTTATATGCTTTTCCAGCAAAATGCACAACTCTGTTGCATTTAAGGTGATGAATTAATCTGCTAAAAGATGAATCCCCTTGCGTTCTAGCCAGCCCTCAGAGATTAGAGGGGTTAGAGGCAGATAGATTTATCTCTTAATAGGTATGCCATTATTGCCATAACTGTAGGCCTGACACCAGATGCACGAACAGCCCGTGTGCTGTAGGTCCAGTGGCATACAAGAGAAGCAGTCAGGTTCACCAATAGTACAGTTTATTCTTATGCAACATGTACAGATTCTTTAAGATTGCCTACAATAAATGCACAAAGTGCAGGTTGGCTATATAGCACTACACAAAAAGAAAAATGATTGCAATCACACACTTAATTCAAATCTTACCAAAAGGCCTCCCTTCTGGGAGGGGCAAGGAGCACAAACCTGTTGATCTGTCCCTCTGATTTGGTGTCGGATTATCGTCCCTCCAAGTTAGATACAAACTCGGGGTAGTGTTTATATTAGTATGTATGTGTGAGTGGGTGGGACTGCAGTCAAGCCATTATCTTTTGAATAACGACACAGCACATTCCTTGGTGGGAGGGGTTCACTGGTTTTTGTGGAAAAAGAGGGAGGATGAGAGACAAGGTCGGCAGGTTACTGCGAAAACCGTCCCTTGAGAGAAGGGGGTAGAGCAGGCCTTGAGATAAGTGGAAGAACGAGACCGCACGGCCTCCACCTCGCTTCGCATTCCTCCTTGGCACCACAACGAACACAAATCACTGGATCTCCATCCTGTCCTGTGTTTGTTCTGGGCACCCTGTGTCAAAGAAATGTGTTTTTTACAGATTTTTCACTGGTTTGCTTTTCCCACACTTCCAATACTCTCTTAGAGACATATACACATATCAGGTTCACTTTTCATCATTATTTTGGACCAGAAATACACATTTTCCTTTTTCCTTTTCCTTTTCTTTCTATTTTGTGCTTATTTACAGTTAACTTACTGTTATGCAACTGGATAAACTGGAGGATGGGCTGAGGCCAACTGTAGGAGCTTCAATAAGGCCAAATGCCGGGGGCTGCCCTTGGGCCACAACAACCCCCAGCAGCGCTACAGGCTTGGGGAGGAGTGGCTGGAGAGCTGCCAGTCAGAGAGGGACCTGGGGGTGTTGATTGACAGCCGGCTGAACAGGAGCCAGCAGTGTGCCCAGGGGGCCAAGAAGGCCAATGGCATCCTGGCTTGTATCAGGATTAGTGTGGCCAGCAGGGACAGGGAAGGGATCTTACCCCCGTACTTGGTGCTGGTGAAGCCGCACCTTGATTCCTGTGTTCAGTTTTGGGCCCCTCACTACAAAAAGGACATTGAATGACTCGAGCGTGTCCAGAGAAGGGCAACGAAGCTGGTGCAGGGTCTGGAGCACAGGTCGTACCGGGAGCGGCTGAGGGAACTGGGGGTGTTTAGTCTGGAGAAGAGGAGGCTGAGGGGAGACCTTATCACCCTCTACAGCTACCTGAAAGGAGGTTGCAGAGAGCTGGGTTTGAGCCTCTTTAGCCTAGTAGAAAATGACAGGACAAGAGGGAATGGCCTCAAGTTGCGCCAGGGAAAGTTCAGACTAGATATTATGAAGCATTTTTTTCCAGAAGGGGTTGTTAGGTGTTGGAATGGGCTGCCCAGGGAGGTGGTGGAGTCCCCATCCCCGGAGGTGTTCAAGAGTAGGGTCGATTTGGAGCTTAAGGATATGCTGTAGGTGGGAACTGTGCTAGGCGAACGGTTGGCCTAGATGATCTCCAGGGTCCTTTCCAACCTAGATGATTCTGTGATTCTGTGAATTTATTTATGTATGTTGAGAATAAGCATGTTTACGCATATCCACTGGCACTTGTTAAAAGGAGGCCTTACAGTACCAGAAAGCCACATTGCCCATGAGATAGACTTGCAGAAAAATCTGACTTATTTAAACTGTCAGCATTTGTATGTTCAAGGCTCCATCTAGTTTTTGCTTATAGACAGTAAGTCAGAAATACAGGCAGGCCTGCAGTCTGTAAGAAGGTACACAGGTCACAGAACACCTTCCCTCCCAGAACAACAAAACCTCTCCTTTTCCTGTCACATTGCTCAGTGGCTGACAGCATTAATGTCTCACAGACTGCGCAGATAGAGCTTGGAAAGGCAGGAACACGCTGGGAGGTTTTGGTGTGAATGTTAACTTGTGCACAGACTTCAGTTCTTCTCTTCCATACATTTCAGTTGGCAACTGAGGAACATGCTTCTCCTGGGTTATCTTTCATGCTTAGTGGACATATACCAGAGGTCCACCAGCCTCTGGGAAGAGAAAGCACCCAGCATGAGGAGTACAGCAAGTCACACATTGCAGAGCTCTTGTTTCTGGCTGCTTTCACTTCCCTAGTCTCTCATCCAACAGAGATCTTTAGGTGAATAAACCACATCACCCCGAAATGCAATTCCTTGGCAGCTTAAACAAACCTAAATTGGGTGCTTATGTGACCAGAAAGGGAGCCGGTTCAGGAGCTGGACCACTTGTAAATTTATCTTACTAAACACAAAACAGTAGTTTTTGGCTGATTCCTGGACCAGCACAACTTCCATGGATATGAATGCCTACAGTAAGAAGGTTCAGGAACATGTAGCCAGGAAGAAGACAGGACCGCAGCAGCTTAGCCTAGTTAAGCTTTGACTGCCACAAAACAGTTTTACTTCCAAGATAATTTAAGCCAACATGAGTCAGATGCTGCAATCCTGCCCACAGCTTTTCATTGCTCTCTCATACTGCTGCCCATCATGCTCATACTGACCTTTGGACGAGTCACTTTGGAAGGCTCACTTCATAGAAAATTAAATCAGAAAGAAAAATATACAGTTCTCTGCCACTTTCACCACTCAATCTAACTCACAAAGGGGTAAGTAAAAACCCTGTGCCAAAGAAAAGAAAGATGAGAGCGTGCAGCTGAGGGAAGGAAAGAAATGCCATGGGACAGTAACAGCATCAACCTAGCCTGACTTCAGACATTAACCAAGCTGTGGGTAAATGAACACCTTAAGCCAGCAGCAACTGGCACTGCCACCAAAAGCAGCAGCTCTGTCCACTGCCCAGCACCTGCCCTGGTGCTGGCACAGCCATTTGTGCTGCCCTCCAGCTAGTCTTATCAGAAGAGAATGGATGCAGGTTAAAAAAGCCATCTTCTCCAGAAGGCGTTTTCAGTTGTATCAGAGGATGTGCTATGTTTTTCATAATAAAGTGCACATCCACTGCTGAGCTGTGAAATTTTTGGTACAGCTCTAATTTTGCACTATGTCTATGAAATGAGTACATTTGAATGGCCTCCACAGCAAGAGCTCTGTGACTAAAGCTGATAACAAAACTACATATAGAAGTAGTGCCTCACCGTCATGTGCAAGAAATATCTTTGGGAGATTTTTTAACATCCATTTCCTGAAATTTAACAGCAACAAAAAATTCATTTGGGCTTCACATTAGAATGTGGTATTAAAAGATATGACCACATGACATCTATGAAATAACACAACTATGCATTTGCTGTAACTGTAAGCATACTTGAGGCATTTTATACTGATTACTTAATCCTGTACACTTACATTAATTTCATTATGTTAATGGTCCAGTACATTTCTTAATATTTAGCTGTATTACTCTCAATTTCATTCCTCAAGAATGTATTTAAATAACATTAACACAGTCTCTGTACCACATACTTATTTTGTGTTAGCTATACAACCCTCCTCAGGTAAAAAAGGTTAGGCAGTGAACTGTGAAACTAACTTGCACAAATAGGTGACCTATAATTGCTACAAAATTTTCATTGCTTGTTCCTTCTGTACAGATAATTTTAACATGTTCTGTACTTTCCACCTATGTGACTTCCATGAGCGCTGTGTAGGAAACAGTCCCACAAAGTATCACACGACTTTATATTTTCTGTCTCAGATATGAGAAAAGATGTGTATGATATTACTTAATGGACTGTGCATAAATCAGAGGGTGCATGATTATACGTACCAACACCAGGATGTGCTTTTCTTTATATCTTTGTATGTAAACATATATCCTTCCACATACCGATGCAAAGGATTTTCCAGTGGAACTTTTTATCGCTGTTGCCCAAGGCAGCTCTTAGGAGAAGCTCTGCAAACTTCAAACTTCTGCACGTGAACTCAGATTGGCTCAAGCTACCTGCTGGCTGCAGGAATTAAAGCCACCTCAACACTGCTGGCAAGTGAGCGCAGGGTCAGGCACACCTCAGGAGTCTGCCCAGGAGCAGCCCCCAGGCAAGCCACAACCTGGTGGTCAGGCAGTTCTGCAGCGAGATGGAAGGCGCAGCACACTTCATCATCAGCCACGTCTGAGACTACTCTTTCTGCAGTATATAGAACACAGAAAAAAAATCACATTTATATAGGTAGTCATATAAACGTGTAAATCCGTAATTACAGAACTTCACCTTGAAGTATCTTGGCTCCTCAGATTTTCAATACACTTTCTAAAAGTCACTAGGTACTTCCCAAAGTTCTCAGAAAATTCTTCCAAGCCTCCTAAGTCCTCTGATTTATAGCTGTATCTTTGCACACTCTTTCTAAGCATCTGAACTGCAAATGCATGACCAACAAATCTTTTTAAAACTGTGTGCTTTATTACTTTGAATAAACAGTTGAACTGCATGAGTAACACATTAATTTTGAAGTGTCATAGTATCACCGAATAGGAATGAATGTTCCCTTTAACAAGTAAGTACATTAAGACTATTTCATGCCACATTTTACTTTGTAATTTGAGCATCCTAACTGCATCTATGCAGTCTGACATGCTTTTTAAATTTTCATTTAAAAAAGCTGAATGTTAGAGTCAAAATCATTCTACATATGACTGTGTACCTATGTCCATTTGATGGTATTTCAGCCATTCATAAACTGAGAAAATTACTGATGTTACTGAATAGTGCAATCGAAGCTTTCCATATGTTTATTTATCATTCAGGCAAAATGCATACACACATTAACTTAAGCCATTGCCTCTTTTTTCTGGTAGTATGTCAGAAATCAACTTGAAGCCCTTATCCATTATTGTCTTCCCTCCATATATCAGACGTACAATTATCAGAAGACACGAATTATGTGCATCAGTGGGAAAGGACGTTATTTTCTGTAAGAATAGCTGTAAGTGGGTGGATGGCTTTAGCCATGACTGAACAAACTAATTTATAGTATAGTACAGCAATGAGCAACCAAAGAGCAAACTTGGGAAGCCTCCAATTGTTTGTGCTAAAACTGTGTGGGCTGCCCCAGAATGGGAAGAGAGATAGTCTGGAATTCATAAAAATTTCCTTCCCTCCCTCCTCTCCTCTCTTCTCTTCCTCTTTTATTTAGCCACTTCTTTCAGATTTCAGATGGAGCTGGTGGTTACCAGGCCTGACATAAAACCATTTTAGAAACAAAATGTGCCGGAGAGGCTTGGCAATAATCAGCAGGAATAAGCAAGGCATGACCAGGCAGGGGTTTCATTTCAGCTCTTCCAGCTGTCACATTTGAAAAGTGTTATCCATACCGTAACAGGCATTTTCAGGTTGCTCACACTTCGCTGTGGTGCTTAGGTAAAGCATCTGAACTTCAGCCATGAAAAATCAGAAAAAGAGCCCCCTGAACATCTATTACTGTTAGCTACAGATATATTGACATATTCTGAGACTCCGCATGCTCCTGAGCCTCGCCACAGGCCGTGGGCGTACAGCAACCCGAAGCGAGCAGAGCTGCGTGCTTTCCCTCGGAGGCCGGTTAGAAGAACCCGCCATCCTGAGAGTCCTTCACAAAGGATTAACGGGGAGCTCTCTCACTGCTTTGACAAACATCTCGTTTTAACAGCACCGGGCGAAGCAAGCAGCCGGCTGACACCGAGGGTCGGGTCGGGCCGGGCCGGGCCGGGCCGGTAGGGTCCGGGCCGGTAGGGTCCAGGCCGGGAGGGCCCGGAAGGGCCCGGAAGGGCCCGGGAGGGGCCGGGAGGGGCCGGGAGAGGAGGGGCCGGGCCGGCCCTCCCCGCCCACCGCCCACCGCCGACTCCGCAGCGGCCCCAGGGCGCATGCGCGCACTCGGGGGCGGCGGTGGCACCGCTCCCGGCCCGGAGGGCGGGGCCCGGGCGGGAACATGGAGGCCGAGGGGGCGCTGTGGCTCCGGGTCCCCTCCCGCCTCGTCCCGGCGGGTGAGGGGCGGCTGCGCTTCCGCCCCGTTGTTGTGCAGGGAGAGCCGGGGCCTGTCAGCGGGCCGAGCGGGAGCGCGGTGCCCGCCTGGGGCGGCAGGCCGGGGGCTCGCCCTGCTCCCCTCGCGTCTGCTTCAGGCAGCTGGGCGCACCTGGTTAACCCTTCCTTGGAGGGGGCTGCATCAGAGAAGGACACAGAGGAAGCAAAGGCCACTGTGGTCTTGAACGCTTACAAAAAAGGGCTTATTTAAAATGGTATTGGAATTGCATTTGTGCAGTGGAGTGAGATTTTACGATGCTGTGCTTCCTCTGTGCTATCGAACCTCACGTAGTTCAGTGCGGCATCTCCAGAGAGGTCCTTCCGAGGGCAGTGTTTTATTTTACTGCAAGTGATGTGAAATGACCTGACCCTAGCACGTAGGCTGGCAATGTTTGTTAGAGACCTAACTCCAGTGTAGAAGTTTTGCCATCACCTTGGGTCAGCCTCTAAGGAATATATGCAGGAGAAAGCACGAAGGTTTTACCACGGTGCTAGAAAATTTCAAGTCTTAAGTCTGGCTGAGAACTTTCATATTCACAAGCATCTTATAAGTAGAAGCACTTTGAATATAAGGACTGAAACCCTAATGCGTGGTGTCATAAAGGCGGTCAGCATCAGGAATAGAGAAAGGTTACTTCTGCTCGTAGTAGTCACTGCCATGGATATGTGTTTCAGATGAGGCTGTTTCCTGAATTGTTGGCTTCAGGTACAATGCAACACTGCAGTTCTGCAGGGACATAATAAAATTGTTTTCTAGATGAAGTCACTTCTGTAACCCAGGGTGCCATCATTTCTTCTGTGGAGAACATAAAATATTATTCATGGGCATCATGCACAAAGAGCTCATTGTGGCTAAAAATTTATTCCCTTTTCTTTCTTTTGTCCTTTTGGTGGCAGTCATATAGCTGTTCACTGTTAGGGTAGATGGACCCAAGTGTTACCTCTATCTCTGTGGTAACTGCATTCAAGATCTGTCTACTTCTGTTCACATTAAAATGATACAAAAGAGACACTGAACAGAACTAGAGCAAAGATTGATCTTTCTAGGACTCTCCCAGGTAGTCTTTACTGGGAAATGCCAACTGTATTCTGCTCCTGTCTCCAAAGTCTTAGTGGACTAATATATAACCAGTCTAAAATGGGCATAAAATTTCCTAAAATAATTCCTTCTATTGTCAGGCAAGGAAAGAAATAATTCATTCACCATGGCCCAACAATGTTCACTGAGACAGAGCAAAGACAGCCCCAGGTTACTGAAGTGACCTAGTTTCATCCTATATATGCACCACACAGCAGCATTAAAAATTCTCTGACAAGTCAAAGAAAGACTGAAATTTGAAAGTGGTAAATAGGAAGTTTTACAGCAGGAAGAGGCAGCCAAATAACACGGTTACTTTTAAAAAATATTGTAATATTGCCTTGAAAAAACTTGAGTAGTTTTTATCACTGCAGGTGTTTGCAGTGGACAGTTCATTGGTAAACAATAGTTCCTTCACATCCCTAAATGAATTAGTTCTTGCTTCTATGGGAATCAGGAACATGAGGCTGACAGCATGCCTCAGCCAACATTATGAAAGAGAACCCGTCTACTTTATGTCAGTGTTTGTATTCTGAATTTCCTCTGCCAAAAGCTTAGAAAAAGAATGGAGAAAGTTTATGTCAAGCTGTAACCATTTTTGTAGTGTATCAATACAGCGATTAATATGTTAGAAAAACACCACTTCTGCTATCATTTTGGGCAACCTGAAAAATATTTTTTGCTGGGGATTCTGTCTGTAGTGGTAACAATCACTATCCTCCCGGCCTTGTGAGCAGCTGAGGCATATCCTTGGTATAACCCTGAGCGTAGCTGACTTGCTGCATAGCTGTACACAGGTGAGGTTGTAGAGAGGAGCACTCTGTTCTGTCCTGCACTTTTCTGTTGCCAAGAGAGAGCAGAGCAGGTGACTTTTCCAGTACCTGTGTTGTGAAGGATTGTTTAAGACAGTATGTTCACAATGAGAAAAGTTGTCTATTGGAAACCTTAATTTAAAGGCCTGATTTAATCTTGTAGATTCTGGGCTGTCTAGAAAACCTTATAAAGATCTGTGAAGCAAGATCTCTACAGAAAGAGGTATCTTTCATCTTATATGATGGTTTTATATGAAAATATTTCTGCTGTCCTGGTCAGGCTTCACTTTGGTATCATTCTGCACATCTGTAAGGGAAGCACTTCTTTTTGTTATATAAAATTATTTTGTGTTATACATACAGAAATAAATCTGTCAGAGAAAGAACTCTTTCCATCATCTTTTCACCTCCCACAAGACGGACTTAAAGGAAAAAAGCTTTCCATAAAACTTGATTTAATAGAAAGAAATCCATCTTTTCCTCTTTGCTCTCCTCCTCCTCTTGTTCCTCAAATCCTGGCAAGAGAATTACCGTAATTCTTAAATTAAGAGAGGCAAAGTCACAGACAATAGCTGTGTTTTGTTAAGTTATTATTTTAAGAATATCATCTGCTGTTTCGGATATTGTCCCTTGCTAGGAAAAAGGAATATTTATCACTTAGGAGGATGAGTCAGGTAGCACGAGATGTATTAAAGGCTGCAGGATAAATACCATCTATACTGCTGGTTAACCTAATAGCTACTTGCCAAAAGTGGTGTTCAGCTGGTCCTAACAAAAGCAAGGAACCACAGGAAAGGACATGTCAGATAACCCTTTAATAAAATCAAAACAAAACCCGTAAATAATGCAAGCTAGTGCCTGTTGCTAATGCTTTCTTTTGAAGCTAGTCAGAATGGATTTGCAAATGTGCTGTTGGAGCGTGTTCAGCCTGGAGAAGAGAAGGCTTAGGGGGGATCTAACAGCAATGTGCTAATACCTACAAGGAGGTTATCAAGAAGATGGAGCCTTGTAGTGGTGCATGGCAGAAGGATTTATGACAGTGGCATAAACTGAAACGAGCGGTTCAAACTGGATGTAAGGAAAAACTTTCTCCATGAGGACAGTCAGGCAGTGTAGCAGCAGGCTGCCTGGAGACATTGTGCTGCCTCCATCACTGGAGGTTTTCCAGCCCTGACCAGGCAAAGCCTGGCCTCACACCTGAGCCTCTTTGAGGCAGAAAGTTCAATCAGAGACCCCCTGAGGTCCCCCCTAACCAGAATTACTGCAGGGATGTTTAGAATTACAAACCTGTCTGGGTATGATTACTTTGTATCATAACTACTTATCAGAAACATACGTGAAGTAGATTGTCTTTTGGTTTAATAAAGAGATTTTTAACTGACGTGGTCTACTGACTTTATGTCTAATGTTAAGATTCCACAAGACATCGTAAGAACTATTAGAGAGTGGAATTGTCATCAGCCAAAAAGGGGTTTGCTCTAACACCAGACCTTGCATGTGAAACCCTGGCTTTCCCTTGCAAGTGGCATGGGGAAGTAAAATCCATGAAATGAGTTATGCATGAAATAGCTTTCATTCTTACACACAGTTATTGCCTTAAAAAAGAACTATGGAAGAGTAAGTTACGCTAAAGTGGATTAACAGAGACATATATAAATTATTTCTATGAGTGAGACGTAGTCCTGCTTTTTAGCAATCATTTTACCAGAAAACATTACAAGTATAATTTCTCAAGTGATTTGGAATATAACTTTTTATGCGTTTCTTTAAAGCTGGTCCATGAACTTTAAGTTCAAATTTGTAGTATTTGTGTGAAATATGTTAGTGGAAACAGTGGCACTACAGTAGAAATTTGCAGAAGGGATAAACAGCTTAGAAATGAAATACTAATCAAAGAAAAATTTTAGAAGAAAATGATGGAAGACTGGTCCATTACCACTGTGATTTTAATTTATTTTTTTAATATATGTGTGCAAGACTGAAAAGGGATGAGTGACATTCTGCAGTGCAGAGGCACTGCTGTACAGAGGTACAGAGGCTCTGTTCATACCTGAAGTGTTTGGGAAGTACAGAAAATATCTCAGAGAGAATTAAAGGATCCAAGAAAAGGGAGAAATCTGTACTTCATTATATAACAGTGAGGTAGTAATACTTGGCGAACAAGTAGTGTAAAATTCTTACAGGGATCTTTCACTTGTTAAGATGTCAGATCTTGATTAAATTATTATCATGTAATTAGTCTCCTAGACCTCTTCTTCTATACACTTGTCTTGGGATCATAACATGAAACTGATACCAGAAAGAACATCTAACAGCATTGTAAAAATAGTTTTCTCCAGGTGATACAGATTGAGTTGAAGATCTGAAACTCTCTGAAAGAGAAGGATGTTCGGTCTCACTAGCTACTCTGATATCCTGCCAAAGAAAAAATAACCATGTCACCCATACAGTAGATTAGCTCTATACTATTAGACCTGCTGATTCTTTGAAGTGCTAGGTTAAAGGGGTTTGTCAGTGGTGTTCTGTATCAGCTCTGTATCAAAAACAATGCTGATAGTTTATTTATTCCTTTTCTAGGAAGAAATTATATTTGTTTAACTCTGGATCCTCTAGTCCAGGACTAGTATCTGGGGAAGCCAGCTTCACCACTGTGCTCATTGCAGAGGAATGAAATGGAGAAGCTGCAGGAATTCAAACAGAGGTTAATATTCTTCTCTTCAGCCATGTCAAACCCATCCCATTTTTCATACTTAAGTTTCTCAAATCTGGAAATAATTGGAGCTGCAGAAATAATAATCTCTCATGAGTAAACATGCATCTTTTTTGCATATGCCTTTCTCCTCTTTTACTTTTATAAAAATGTCATGACAGAAGAACATGTTTTCAACAGTACATTACATAAAATATCTAAAGTGATTTTTTTATAAATTGATTTTAAAATTACTTGGTGTTTGGCATAACATTCATTTCTTTAGCATGGATCTCCTATCCGATACTGAGAAAGACAGATATGTACTACATAGGACGCTGTAGAAATTCTAAGATATATGCACAGAAGTGAATTTGTATTTATGCACATGTACAAATGTACAGTCAGCTGTAAGCCTTCTTAAAAAAGAAATAAATTTAATTCAGCTCATAATTTAAGGTTTTGGTAACCCATTGGTGGCATAATTTTTTTTTAAAAAACCCCTCACACTTTCACAAGAGAAGTAGTTGAAAACAAGCATCTTACTATTCTTTTTAGTATAAGTCCATTGATTTTTTTTTTCCTAAATACTTGATCTGACAAGGGTAAGCAAATTTTCTGAGCTGCAATTTGGAATTCGATTTTTCTTTCTCCAAGGGGAAGTTTAGCATGGAAGTAAATACCATGGTGTAGTCCCATTCAAATGGATTTTTATTTTTCCACCATTGAGGGGATGCACCTGCACACTAATTTGGACTCTCTTAGCTACTGTGTAGCTCTTTGAATGACATCAAAATATTTACAAGCAAACAACAGGAAATACCCAATTTAACTAAATATTTATGGACTAACTAAAGTAATTAAGGACTGGGATCAAAAATAGGCAATAGTATAGTGTGCTTAGTTCTTTGTTGTTGAAAAGGAAAATAACTGGAAGGTAATTTCCGAAGCAAACACAATGAGAAGTGGATGATAATCCTGTAAGGCTGACTGATAATTCTGAAAGAGCTGTTTTGTGATGAAAATTGAGTTTGAGTGGTGGGCACTGTTTCAGAATCAGGCACCTTTATTCTGAGTGATGTTAGATGAGAGCTGAGCCACTGAATTATGTATTATTATCAAATAAATATTAATTTACTGCACAATTAAGTTAAAAACCAGCTGTGTATAGATCTTCTAGTAGTTTTCATACTTTGCATATTTACCAGATGATAACAAACTCTCTATATTCTTTCCCCAAATATGATTTACATCTTTTACTAGACTTAGGTGTTTCAGATTTCTCAAAAATACAATAATGATTGTACCACAGTCTTTTTACTACGAGAATTTTATTTTAGCATACAAGTATTGTATTCCTGTGCATGTCAGGTAGGTTATAATGTAAACTGGAAATCTGCATTTACCTGTTTATTTACATACTGTAGTTATGAGTAGTAATATAAGTTACTGGTTTATTACAGTATTACAGTCAATACTGTTTTATTAAAGTGGCCTTCCACCTAGGCAAGCACAAGTTAGTATTCTTTCCCCATACATATATGGGGTACATATGGCCCTGAAGGTCTTTAAAACTAGTATATTATAGAGATTTATCTTTTAGACTCAAGGCTTTTCCCACTATTTCCACAGGAGATGATTTGAGCCTATTTTTATTACAATTCCTGCTCTGGCAAATTTGACAACTCTCCAGAGTACACACTGTATGACAGCTACATGGAGTAGAAGCAGTCCCCTACTTCTCAGTAGCTACTTGGCCTTGCTCTCTGTTTTGGGTGGATGCCAAATTGAGAGCTGCTTGCTTCTGTGATGGACCCGTTTGTGCTGCAGCAGAAGATCCAGCTCAGAAAAAAAAAGGTTCTGAAAGGCAAATGATTTTGCCATGAATTAAACCAAATGTTAGAGATTTAAAATGTCTTTATGAGGGTTGATATGATTTATAATATAAATATGTGAAGCTATGATACAACCTTTTTCCCAGATAATTTCCCAAGATCCTTTCTATGTCATCATTAAGTAAGGAAGCGTAGTCTGGCATCAAAAAGCTTCTATGGCAAATAGTGCAGAAGCCACGGCATGTGGGTAGATAGAGCTTTCCATAGAGAGTTTATTCATTAGAGGAGATCTTTAAAACAGTGATCTGGTTTCTGTGCATTAAAGGTTATCCTCAGTGACTATTGCATATGCACTATGGTTACAGTTTTAAAATCTTATAAGCAGAAACCTGGCTATTGAAATTACACAGATATGCTTCCTATAGTACTTTAAAAGAAGTGAGGGAGTTTCAAAGACAAACTGGACTGTCGTAATGAGAATTGCTGGATTTTCTTCAAAGTGGGGTTTCAGAAGCCCCCAGATTTTAGATTCCAAAATTTTAAGGTGTAGTTATTCCTAGTAGCCTTATTGTGTTTTTTGGATTTTTACCTCAAATAACTCAACTGGTTCTGATAAACTTGGTAAGAAAAAAACCCGAACACCTTTAAATTAAGATTAAGCCCTATGAATGCCATACCTGAATGATGTTAGAGAAAGCCATGGATAACTTAACTGTGGAGAAATAATACCCCTAATTAAAGCAAAATCAAAACCATTTTATCTTTCTGTAAAAGACTGATAAATGGGACCTCTTCTATTTAACTGAAGATCAGCTGGGAAGAGGGCTTCTTGTTATTAAAAGATTGAATTATCTTTTATTTCTCTGATGGATTTCCATTCTAAAATTCTCTGAAAGTTCTAGTAGCTTGAAAAACTAGATAAGAAGAATACCTAGTAGAAGTACATTTCTGCATTTGTCTGGTAAAGTGTGTGGCAAGACTTTTACAAGGTGAAAGCTGATCTCAGAGGGATTACTTGAATACTCAAAAGCTTAGGGTTGGACTGAGGATCTAATCACCAAGCTTGCTCTAACTGGATGAAGACTTATTTTCTCGCACTTCAGGTTTCCTACTTCAGAGACACCACATCACTTCATCATGATCTTTGACTTTAAGAAATGCTTTGTGAAGTAACTCTTGATATTCAAACGCTAGGCTGTATTACTTTCCTTGCTAAATGTTGTAAATATTTTATTTAGTTTTATCTAGTTCGAATCTACAGACCATGAAACTTGTGAAAGTTGATAAACGTTGTTGTGAGTAACTAGCTCAGCACACAAAGAGCAATAATAATGATTTCAAATTATTCTCTAACAGGATAGTAAACTATGCTTACAAGCAAGTAAACTAGTTTTTATTATAGTAATTAGGGGCACTTGTAACTAAGAAGTAAAAATTAACAATGATGTAAAAAATTACTGTCAGTGATATGTAATCTTTACAATTTTGCCCTAGTGTTCATAAATTTCAAAAGATGCTCAGGAGGTTTTTATATATTATGTGGGGAAAAACATAGCTCTTATTTACTTTGTCTAAAATGCCCATTCTTAAACTTCATAAGAAATAATTTGTTAATTTAAGGACTATTCTGGTCATAGAAATCATCTGCACCTTTTTTTCTCACTCTCAAGAGTATTTTTCAATAAAATATTTACAACCTTTTTCCATAATAATTAAAAATACTCACATTTCTGTGCTTATAAACTATCTTGATTATGCACCAAACAGGATACTATGACCTTTATGAAATTTATATACAATGATATACTGAAAATCAAGTTTATGCTGATTTTTGAAAAGAATGTATTTTAGCTTTCAAAGGTAGCCCATTCTCAAAGCAAATCTCTTGTCTTGGTCCAGAACCAGCCCTGTGCAATACCAATGCCAATCTCTTCCAAAGAGTTGGGTGTCTGTCAAGAATTGGAAACCCAACATTCTGCTGAGTGCAAGTTTGGTTGCCATCGATTTGAGTTTGAGCATAACGGGACATTTTCAGGCCCGATGCACTTTAATCCAGATAGCTGATGATCCTGTAGTCTTGACTGTTCAAGTCAAATCTGGATGTCTGGCAAGCAGGTCTCACAACATCACCCCTGTAAATAATAACAGTACAGTCACCAGATAATTAGCACAGTCACCAGAACTTACAGTTATAGCAGGTTATCTTATTCAGGGCAGATAAACTTTGCTCTTTTTTCCCTACCCCTGATGGTTTTAGTTACTGTATCAGTTTCAGTAGATTACACTATGTAGAATTACAAGATATGCCTCTTGATTTTGACAGGTTAATTGAAGATTAATAATAAACTCAAAGTGCTCTTCTTTAGCCCCCCTTAACCACAATTTTTATGGAACACTTCTATAAAATGGAACTTTCAGTCAGCAACCTGCATGTGCAAATTCATCTTAAAATATTGCAGTTTCCAATACATTTAATTTTGAAAGAAGCCTTTGACTATTTGAAGGTAATAAAAACTTTAGAGAAGCCATTTTTATTTGAATATTGACACTGGTGCAAAACTTTTGGGACTTCAACACAATTTTAGCAAAACCATAAACCCACCACTGTTAACTTTCTGGAAATATGCCAGTTTGTCTTTCTTCCTTCTTGAGGCATAATCAAAATCCTCTCGTCTCTGTATGCTTAAATCCCCCAAAATACATTGGCAAGATTCAGCAATTTGAATTCATGTATCAGGGAATAGACCAGCGATAACTATGTGGGCCAGAAAATCCTGAACCCATGTTGGAGATTAATTAGCTACATTCAAAGTAAAACCCTTCAAGCAACCAATCTCTCCATTTCCAATACCGTCACAGTGAGAAATACAGATTACAAATGTTGTCTGTGTTGCTCTGCAGAATGACCCTGAGGGCAGGATCAGAGCTACACAGCCATCTGTTTGAACTTTCCTACTGGAGCATTTCTGTGACTGCTTCCAAGTGATCCCTCTGGTGCTGAGGGAGGAAGAAAACCTGAGCAGTCCTGGTGCTTTTGGTGCCTCTACCTACCTGCACTGTAGATAAGACGTGTCACTCAGTGCAGCTGTCAGCTGTCCCATCCAACCTTCTACTGATGACCTCCAGAAGAAAAAAAGTCTGCATTTCATCCATTATGCCCATTGCAAGACTGCATGAATTTTATAGACATCCTGAAGTCTGAATGAGTACATACACAGAACAATACAAACGCCAGCGTAGAAAGCCATGAACTAAATGCTCACGCAGCTTAACTCTGTACCAGTGCTCCTATAATGAACAGGTATGTGATGTTAGATCCAGCTGCTGAGAGCAGTGACACTTAAACTGGGGGCTGTTGCTGTAGCTGCTTTTTCCTATTGATGATTTTTTCTGTGTAGATGCATAATAGATGTGATAAATATCAGCTGACAATAACTATGCCAAAACCAAACAAACATCAGCAGCCAGCCAGATTTTCCTAGGAAGGTCAGTGTTGTATGTCATCTTCTCAATCACAATTGCTATTATTATATTATTATTCTGAATAATATTTTTGTCAGAATTATCTTGGTATGTTGGCCTGTAAAACTGCTTTTCTTCCAAAGAGAAAACAAGTGCATTACATTTTGTACAAGTCCAGCATATTTAAATAACATCTGGATTGAGCTAAGCAAATTATACTAATATACAAAAAAGGCCATGTCAGATTTCCTTGTATTTGTCTCCTTTTTTGGGTGTACGGTAACATTTGCATTAAGAACAACACATCCCCACTCACAGCACTCCCTCCCATTTAATTCTGTCCTTAGATGAACATTACAGAAGTCAGCAAGGGGATTTAATCCATCCCTGGAAGAAGCTCCAATAATACACCAAAGGTCACTGCTCCTTTCAATAGGAATGCTTTCCTCCTAATAAATATGAATTTATTAATTGAATTAACTGAAATGTATTGTTTTTACTCTGAACAGTCTCCTTAGTTATTGCCAGAGGAGCGTAAGAATGTAAAAGATCAACAGTCTATGATAAAGAACTTCAAATTTGGCTGTTACTTAGTATATCAATTTTCATCCTATCAGCCATTTTGTCCATGAGCAAAACCAAACCCACTTTCTAATGTCCTTGGATAAAAGTGTCCTAGGGAGATGATTAAATTTATATTCCAGTGTAGAAAATAGGACTGGATCCCTCCTCTTCAGTAGAAAAGTCAGCACAGAAAGAATTATGCTAAATTTAGCACATATTGATAAAATTGTGTCTTCATGTGCAGAAATGTGCCTACAAATTGAGTTTGGACAGAAAAAAATCAATGAAGCTTTCTTTGCATCCCTAAATTTATTTATAGCATAAATAGATTTGAAACATTAAGATCAGAATGTGGTCTACCGTATTCCAGAGTGTGTAAAACAAGGTTGATTTACACAGGTTCTGCAGCAAGGGATGGCAGTTCTTTCAGTGCTGTCAGATTCCCCATGAAGGGGTTCCCCATGAGATCTGCTTAGCAGATCTGGTTTGAAAAGCAAGTTCCTTGGCCATAAAGGCCAACCCTGCCCCAGAGGGCCCAAGCTTACACAAGACCTCTCTGTTCCCTTCCTCTTGTCTGTTCACCATTCCTCTCAAGTACAGTACTTGCTCCCAGCAGAGCTGCCAACTACCCTATTTTAGGTCTGATTTTTGTTACCTGAAAAAACGTGCATTATTTTAAAAAGGAGAAGAACAAAAAATGAGAAAAGAAGAAGCTTGAAGCGGTAGCTAGTATGTTAAATCTTTGCAGGTGATGTGAGAGGCTATGAGGACTATTTTATCCTGTTTCAGGACTTCATTGGTAACTTAGAACAAATGCATATCATTTATCAAAAAAAAAAATCCTTGGAAAGAGGCAAAACAAAGCATTAAAGTAAGAAGGCTTACTCCAGAAAATGTAGTCAGCCAAAATACTGGCTCTAAGCCTGAAATTAAGTCACTAATTACTAAAAGCCTGTGTCTGACAAGTTCCATAGGGTTCCATGCTACATCTTGATGCAGATGGCTGGCATAAGGTACGCTGTAAGGCTGCTGTTAACACTTACATGAATTTTCAGCATGAGCTCTGGCTTCATAATGACCAGTTGTCTTACTAATTTTCTGTCCAGTGGTGAACTCTGATAGGTTTAGTTCTCTGTTTTGATAAAAAAAGCACAAGAACTTTTTTTTTATGTGTCTGGGTACTTTCTCGATGTTGGTAAATGCCTTCCTGTCCTGGTAAATTAGCAAGGGACTAGATGAAATAGCACCTTACAAAGAAAAAGTAATGAATTAATAGTAACACTAAGATTCATACTTAACTGAGAATTCATCCAGTTTTCCCCATCTGTGCAGCTAAAGAGAACAGAAATGTACTTTTCGAAAACAAGAGGAAAAGTATTTTATACTAGGTAGACTCTTAAAGCTTCTTTTACCCAGCCGTATTTCATCAGCTTCCAGAAAAGCAGTGAGTGACACGACCAATACCGACTTTGTGTGACTCCCACCTCTAAAGGACAGTCATATGTAAGCAATGGGATGTTTTGCCAAGGTGTCAGGGGTATTTTGTTCACACTTCTGCTGCTTTTTTTTCCCTTTGTCTGTAAAACAGATCTGTGTTTTCTCTGTAATTTTTGTTTAAATATAACTTTTCTGCTACAAAAAAGTGGATCAAGCTCAAAAACCAAAGTTAAAATAAATTATAAGAAAACAGAAAGGCAGTGCCTTACACTTTTCACATTGGTCTTTTTCCTTTACGCTGGACTTTTCCATCCTTAAGTACTCTTTTGTGCTTGAAATTAATATAATATGAAAATCTTTACTGAATGAAAGCAGTTGACATAAAAGAGTGGGCTACTGTTAATTTTTCTAATGAAAAGCCACATGCCCCCAACCGCATATTTCTATGCGAGGATAAAAATGTTGTGCAAAAGAATATACAAGTGGATTTAAAGAAAGAGAGAATTATCTGGAGATAACTGCTCATGGGGATTTTTCTGTGTGCCAGTGCACATCTCTACAGAATCTGAAAAATTAATTTCCAAAGAATCATCAAAAAACCCAACTGTTCAAATATGCTTATTCACAGGTTGGAGTCCAAACACTCTCTCTTCTATCATATCTTGACAGTAGTTCCAGTTTGAACACATGCACGAGGTGGTATTCCTTGCAGGTATCAGTGATCTAAATTATTTTCTACGCACTAACGGTTTCCTACATGGGCAACTAGACATAACAGAGGACAACAACAACTTCGTCTATACCAGATGTGTGTTCACCATTCTCTGCTTGCTTACTTGAAACATTCCACTTATGCCAGGTTTCTTGTGCACGATAGTTCAAGACTTGCAGGGGTTGAGTCTTGCAAACTTTGAAGGCCAAGGGAGCGTACAGCCACAAGACGATAAAACCCAAAAGATGTAAGGACCAAAGATCTACCAGGTGGAGTCCTAAATCTGTATTTGTCACCCTGTACCACTGTCTCATTGCTGACTGAAAGCTTACTTGCATACATAAAGGCAAGAGGGTAATTGATTGAATTACCCAGATGAGTATCCTGAAACACTGACCCAACTGTGTACCTTACATAAATCACAGTCTTGCTAACCCGCAAATTAAAAGGTCATGAGATAATTTCAAAGTTATTAAGACATTTAGGTTTTATTTTTGTTCAGTTCTTCACCTCCCCCCTGCATATCCTTCATGATTATATATGCAACCATAGCAAGGCAATTTTGGCTACTCTTTTGTCCTTTATAGATCTAAAAATATGCTCCTCTTTATGTCATTATCTACAGCTAACAGAAGCCCTTGTTACTTGTACACTTTAAGAACAAAATTGTTATGTATGATTTCTTACACAGAAATCTCAGCAACATAGATTAACCTCAGCCTTAGCAATGAGGTCTTTATGTTAAAGTAGGACATCATGGGCTTATTCTGTTATTATAGTCCATCAGGTTTGTTTGCACCAGAAAATTAAAGCAGGAATGACATATATGCTTAAGATGTATTGCTATTTTGGGTATTTTATACTATTCTTTTAAATGGTGAATTATTACTTTATGAAAATAATTAAACTGTATATAAACTTAAGGTATGTGTGTAATAAATGGTTAATTTAGCATTCTGGTAGAAATAAATAGACTTTTTCTTAAGAATATCTGTATTTTCAGTATTTAGCATAATTCAACCATTAAATGAAAATGGGAGTTATGATATAAACACCTTTGTTCATACACATACAATTCGAAAACTCACTGTTCAGAGTTGTGGCTGCAAGCTTACAAATTACAGCAGAAACACACAAATACCAGTAGGTCAAATTTCTTGCTAACTGTCCTTTCAGTAAAAGCTGACGACTTTCTGACATCTTCAGACTTGTCAAAAGACATTATCACAGAGTAAGCTTAGCCCTTGTAACGCTGTCTTTAAAGAATCGGAGAGGGAGTTTTGTGCCTGTGGCTTGAAAATAAGCCATAGAGTGATTTATCTTAGTCAAAGCTGTGATGAGATAATTTTTTTTTTTTCTGTACACATGGAAATCTGTAATCCATAATATTCCCAGTGGACTGAGTGTAAATGAAATTCTTCCCTCAGTAATGGTATTTCATTATTTTAAAAAAACATATGCATATACCAGAATATATGAACATCAAATATGCAGATAAATAGGTAGGCAGTAGAATACAAAAAAGCTCAGGTAGATTTCCACGTAGGCAGTGTTGTTGATTTTACATCAGAAAAAGCAAAACTATAAAGTCATTGTATGTCTTGCACATATGCTGCTATATATGCATAGCAGATATATAACAATGTAATCTTAAAGCATATATTCACTAACAGTATTTTCAAATTTACAAAAAAATCTTCCGTATACCCATACCAAGAGCACTCCTATATGATGCCTATACTCACATGGAGACACTGGAAAGATACAAAATGTATGTCACTTACGTAAGCGTGTTGTGATATAGACACCAAAGGTTTCACAGTGTAGCTCTCACAACGATACACACCAAGAGCAGCCCTGCCTCATTCCATTGCTTTTTGCACCCTTCAGCAAACTTGGAGCACTGTCTCTTCACTTGCCTCTGGATGGCCTCAGCACAAGCCCTAGCAGACCTCTGCACCTACAGATCCTACTATACTGATGAGACATGAAATCCCACCAAGATAAGAAAGCACTAGGGTCCTGGCTGTTCTGCTGCATAAAGCCTCTTTTCAGCAGCAACCTTAAAAAAAAAACAGGCTCTGTGGTACACAGGCAGATCTGAATGGCCAGGAGTTTAGCAGTCACCATCTGAGCTCTAAAGACATGAAATGTGTAAAGGGAAGCTTGAAAAAATTTAAATATGGAAACTGTTACCGAAAGGCACATGAAATATTGACAAAGAATATTTAATAACTTTTTTGATTTAAAAGCAAGAGGGAAAATATAGTATAAAATATAGTATTTAGCAACTCAGGACGAGGAGACAAACATATCTGACCATTTTGTCCTAGCAGATATAAGTCACTTCAAAATGCTTCAAAACAATGATTTGGGGCCAACGTAAACCACAGCAAATATGCATACTCTTCAGAAGAAGCTGAAAAAATAAAACAGTGAGTCTTTTTGTCTTGGAAGAAATGTTGATAAATCCAAACCACTAATTTATTTGAAAAGTAAGTCTATCCAAAATATTTAAAATGAAAATAATATTCTGTAAGTTTTGAGATTTCTAGGAGCAATAATAAATTGTGCTAGCGATTCCTTAATATCAGATGCATTATTAGGTACACTAAAGAACGTGGCCTTTTGCACAAGGATTAAGAAGCTTGCTTAAGGTCACAGAATCAGCCAGACAAAACCACTACCTGTAACCAAGTCTTCACAATCACTCTACTGCTTTAATTAGTAGTTTGACCTTTCTAGACATGAAAAATCACAGTTGTCTCCTCTGCCAGTGAATTATTTTTTAATTTGATAAAACTGAATTAACAGTATATGCTATTCACAGATGTAATCTATAGACACAGATTTCATACAGATGCTCCTAATATTCTTTCCTCCCCTTTTATTTCACCTGTATGAATCATTGCCTGGGTAGGCACCACCTGTCCTTTGTTCTATGTTGCCAGAATGGGCCACTTCAGAAAGAAAAAAAAAAAAAAATCAACACAAGAATTTCGTGAACAATGCAAATTCTGAGCTTAAGGCAGCACAGCTACTTAAAGACTGGGATTAAATAATTTCTTAGACTCCTCGCTACTCAAAAGAGTTTGTGTTTATTACATCTTTCAGTTTATGAGACTTTTTCCAGAACCTCTGTGGTTCTTCTAGCCCTTTTTTGAACACCTTTCCAGTGTGTTGACGCACAGAAATTAAAGACCCCAGACCTTGATGTAAGTATTTCTCTTGTACTCTCACACACAATCTGTACAAAAGTAGCAACATCTATTTGTACCTTCTGGATAGCGTCCTGTCTATATGTCAGAGCATCTCACTTGCCTCATGACCTCAGGTTTGCACTGGCAGTTCATATTTAGTTGGTTATTTATCCTACTATATAAGCATCTCTATTGGCAAGCGAGGTACATAGCTCTGTAATATGTATCTTTTCTTATAATTTGCTATTCCACTTGTTTCTATCATTTGCAAGTTCTAAGTCATACTTTTCTCCATACCCTTGTTGAGAACAACAGATTTAGTCATGTATTTTTGTAGTTTACCTCTTTGATATTTCTGTCTACCTACAAAGAATGCAGGCAAAGAGAATTTTTAGAGCAGGAAAAAAAAGCAGTAAAAAGATAAACTACTCAACAGAGAGTACCAAGGACTCTCTAAAAGATGAGTGCAGAGTCTGTTAATCGGGAAATCACATGTGTCCAAGCACATTAATATATATATATTCTCACAAGGCCAGAGCCTAGCAAAGAGACATTAAATTGTTAAAGAGGGTGGCTATTCTTAGGAATTGGACAGGATGGAAACAGAAGAGAGCAGTCAAATCCAAGCTATAGGATGTACTAAATTCAGCTGTGAATTCCTTCAGGGAGGGACCTTTGTTACATACTCATCAGATCATGGGTCCATAACTGCGGTCTGCAGAGGCAGTGTCTGTAGCCACAGAAGAGACTGGCCAGCTCAAATGAATGCCACCCCCTTCATGCGGCTGGGTCACTCCACTGTCTACAAGCACCATGCTGTTTATTCCCTCAGAACCTGAAGTGACTGTGTAGTCAAGTGCTTCTCTAATTTACTACCTACTTCAATTTAAGACGTTACTTTCCCCTACCACCTATTACTGCGCAAAAATGGCACTTACTCCATTGCAGACCAGTACATAGAGTCTCACCTCTGTGCTTGGACAGATCATGGAGCAGATCCTCCTGGAAACTATGCTAAAGCATACGGAAATAAGGAGATAATTGGTGACAGCCAACACGGCTTCACTAAGAGCAAATCATGCCTGACAAATCTGGTGGCCTTCTATGACGGGGCTACAGCATTGGTGAATAAGGGAAGAGCAACTGACATCATCTACCTGGACTTGTGCAAAGCATTTGCCACCATCCCACATGACATCCTTGTTTCTAAATTGGAAAGACATGGATTTGATGGATGGACCCCTTGGTGGGTAAGGAATTGGCTCGATGGTCACACTCAAAGACTTGCAGTCAATGGTTCAATGTCCAAGTGGAGACCAGTGGCGAGTGGCGTTCCTCAGGGGTCAGTGTTGGAACAGGCGCTGTTTAACATCTTTGATGGCAACATGGACAGTGGATTGAGTGCACCTTCAGCAAGTTTGCCGATGACACCAAGCTGTGTGGTGCGGTCGACATGCTGGAGGGAAGGGAGATGCCATCCAGAGGGACCTGGACAGGCTGGAGAGGGGGGCCCGTGCAAACCTCATGAAGTTCAACAAGGCCAAGTGCAAGGTCCTGCACATGGGTTGAGGCAATCCCAAGCACAAATATAGACTGGGTGGTGAGTGGATTGAGAAGAGCCCTGGGGAGAAGGACTTGGGGGTATTAGTAGATGGAAAACTGACTGTGAGCCAGAAATGTGCGTTTGCAGCCCAGAAAGCCAACTGTGTCCTGGGCTGCATCAGGAGAAGTGTGGCCAGCAGGTGGAGGGAGGGGATTCTCCCCCTATGCTCTTGTGAGACCCCACCTGGAGTCCTGTGTCCAGCTCTGGGGCCCCCAACACAACAAGGACATGGACCTGCTTGAGTGGATCCAGAGGAGGCCAGAAGATGATCAGGGGGCTGGAGCACCTCCCTTATGAGGACAGGCTGAGGCAGTTGGGGTGGTTCAGCCGGGAGAAGGCTCTGAGGGAGACCTTATAGCAGCCTTCCAGTACTTAAAGGGGGGCTACAGGAAAGGTGGGGAGAGACTCTTGATAAGGGAGTGTAGGGACAGGATGAGCGGTAATGGTTTTAAGCAGAAAGAGTAGATTTAGATTAGATATAAGGAAGAAATTCCTTATAGGGTGGTGAGACACTGGCACAGGCTGCCCAGAGAAGCTGTGTCTGCCCCCTCCCTGGCAGTGTTCAAGGCCAGGTTGGACGGGGCTTTGAGCAGCCTGGGCTAGTGGAAGGTGTCCCTGCCCATGGCAGGGGGGTTGGAACCAGATGATCTTTAAGGTCCCTTCTGACCCAAACCATTCTGTGATTCTAGACCCAGGGGCCAACACCACCTCACCCGCTTTAGTCCCTCACACACACCGCACTGTAGTGCCCTGGCGCCCTTCCAGAGCTGAGGCGCTCTGCCCAGCGCCCGCCCCCGGCACGCTCCGCATCCTCGGGGCTCTCCATGCCCAGGTTTCGGCGGTAGGCGTACACGCCGCAAGCCCGGCCACGGAGGGGCAGCCCCGCCGAACACGGCCTCCCGCCCTGCCCCGCCCCAGCGGCGCCCCGGTTGCGGAGGGGGCTCCCCTCCCCTCCCCCGCCACCGGCCGCGGGCGGGGAGCGAGCGCGGCGCGCGCACCGGCCGCGGGAAGGAGGAAGCGGGGGCCTGGGGCAAGGCGGGGCAGCTGCGGGCGGGCGGGGCCGGGCAGTGACGCGGGGCCGCGACGCGTAAACAGCCCGGCGGGAGCCCGGCAACCCCGCACGGCCGCCCCGGGGCCCGACCGGCCCGGCCAGGCCGGCTTCCCCCTGCGGTGCCGGACGGGACGGACGGGGAGAGGCGGGGCTGGCGCCTCTTCACGCAACGGCCCCGAGAGGTTGACGCCGCAGCCCGGCGTGGCTGTGGGGGCCGGCGGCAGGAGGAAGTGCCCGGGGCGGGAGGAGCCGCCTCGAGCAGGGCTTCGCGGCTGGGGCGCCCTCGGCGCGGCTCCCCGGTAGGGCCGGTGCCGGCGGGGGCCGGGCGGTGAAGATGGCGACCCCGGGGATGGGCTGGCAGCAGCCGCAGCACAGCTACGGCGGCGGCTCCGCGCCCGGCGCGGGAAAGCTCGGCTCCGGCGCGGCCCAGCCGGGTCCAGGCGCCGAGCACAGCCCGGACCTGCACTTTAAAATGAGCAAGAAGATCGCCCAGCTCACGAAGGTGAGGGAGCGTCCCCCCGCCGGGCGGCGGGAGGCGCGCCGGGCCCTCCGCCGCCTTCGCTCTCTTCCTCTTCGGTTTTGTTGCCCTGGCTCCTTGCCACCGCCGAGGCAGGGATGCGGCTGAGGAGGGGCTGCCTCTCGGGGTTGCTCTTAAACCCGGGTGGGATGCGGCCGGGTTTGTGGCCCGAAGGCCGGGCCTGGGGCGGCCGCCGTGTCCCGGGAGCAGCCTCGGTCCCCGGGGGAGCGGAGCCCGCCGAGCCGACGTCCCGCGGGGAAGCCCCGGCGTGGCGGGGGCAGCGGGTGCCGGAGGCGAACCGTGCGCGGAAAGTGCCGCAGTACCCCTTCCCGGTTAGTTGTGGCACAGCCAGGTATCTGCGTGTGCGGGAGGCAGTCCCCGGTCGCTAGGCTGGCACTTGCCGTTTACTCTTTAACAATTGGAGCTTCTCAGCCAGCTCTTTTGAAAGCCGCTCTCGGAGTCTTTTCAAATAGAGAGATTCAAGCGATGCTTGCTTTCCTTTTGCTGAAGAGAAGTGCTGTTATTTAAGGTGTCTGGTAATACCTTGAAAACCTTAGGTGGTGAGGGCGAAGTGTGAGAATTATCTGTGGGCTTGTATTGCTGATTGAACAGCTCTCATCATCATCCCCTGTATAGAAAATACACTGTATCTGTGCTAAAGGCTGGGGTCAAACTACAAGGTGTTTTAAAAGTGTGTTGTTCAGACTGGTAGACCCCGCTTTTCAGCTGTGGTTGTAACTATGATTTACTTAACTTTAACAAAAATGCATCGGTGCTGTAATACCTCTTGTATGATGCTTAAGCCATAGTTGAAGAGCATTGTTTAGGAAATGAAAAGGCAGGTTATGTTTGCTAAAGAGAAAGCAGAAGAAATAATTTCTGTTAAGAATTACATAGCTAAAATAAGCACGGTGGGAATTGTTGGTATTCTTCAATTGTATGCTAAAATGGATGAAGGTGGCATTTTCTTGGAACTAAGAATGAAGACTGCTGGCAGTCTCACAGTGGAGATGGTTCATATTTATGCACAGTTGATGCACCATTGACCAGTTAAAAATAGTATATGTATCATGATGCTCTGTGTACCTTAATGTATTGGAAAACTGAGGACTGAGGGGAATTTTGTCTCTGAATTCAGAGTCGGGTTTCATTGTTAACATCGGTGGAACTAAAATTGTAATTGCATAAAGAGAAGAGTCGAATTAAAATAAGCTGAAGAATCTCTTTGGTTTTATTCCATGTGCATACAAATTATGAATTAAAATATTGAAGATACTAGTACAGACTTGTGCTCCCTGAAAGGTGCAAACAGCACCCGGAGACCATAAATGTATTTTAGACTTGCTTCATGGCCTAGTGCATATGCAAAGTAATACTTTCAAAGACTAATTTTTATTTGTGTGTGTCCTTTCGATATCTTTCCCTTCCTTTCTGTAGGTATTTACGCAGAAGCTTATAGTTGATTTCAGAAACAGTGTTCCATTTCTGTTGTGAAGTCATTTGTGTGTATCTGTGAGTTCCACATCACTGGGCAAGTTACAATGTGTCAGATACCTTGAGGTGGATGCAAGTTAAATACAGGTTTAAATATGTGGTGCTGGAATATTTTGAACTTCTGTATTGGAAGACAGTGTGAAAAGACATTGAAAGTAAATACTGGAGGGGTTTCATAAGTTTATTTTATGATCCATAGCAGAGTTCTTAAATTTTAGAAATTGTGTACATGTCTGTCCTGCCAAAGAGTTCAGAGTAGTACAAATAAAGGCTATGAGCAGTCTTTTGCTTAGGTATTTAAAATAACTATAAACTATGTGCTTGTACAAGGAGTTTGCATGTGAATCGGACTTTTGCAGGACTGCAATCTTGAATTTGTTTCCCAGTGATTTGCAGATTCTGGTAATAGTCTGTGTGTTTGTGTTCTGCTTTCAAGTTTTAGGGGAGAAAACTCGGAAAATCATCTGATCTTTGTACCAGCTGAAGGTCTAGAGTGAAAAACAGTATCTTTACACGTAGATCAGGATGTATAATAAAAATACTTGCACCTAGTGCAGCAGTAAGACTAAGAATTTAAAGATAAAAAGTATTCTATAGCATTAATTTTATTGAGGTAGAGGGGCAAATTTTGACAGCTTTGAGATTAGAGGGTTTGGGTCCTACATTATTGTTCATTACTTGACCTTGCAAAAACGGAGGCTTAAAGGAAGTATAGAAACTTCTGGGTAAAGTATAATCTAAACTTTCTAACCTGCTCTAGAATCTGAAGCCTGATTTGATAGATGGTTGAAGAAACTAATCCTTGAGAAAGGACTCAGGACTCAAGCTACAGGGAAAAAATATAAACGTAATACTTAATTTCTATAAGTGGGAGTTAACTATCAGAGAAGAATCAACTTCACTTTGCATAAGATCTCTGGAAGTAAGTTGATGTGAAAAAGATACTAGGATGTTTCTGTGAAGGTCTTTTGACCAAATTCTGCTGTTCTGTCTTTGTTAAATGCTTACTAATGTATGTTGATATAATTCCTCTTCAGTAATGTAGGAACTTCTTATTAAGAATACCACTTCTTAATTGTGCATCTTACTGTTTAATGTCTTTATATATAAAGACCGTTCTCATGCACCTTCCAACTTCCCCCTCCCCCCCCCCCCCCTTTTTTTTTTTGGCTTTCAGCTCTTTTCTAAGACTGCCTTGAATATATATTGTGTCTCAGTGGATTTAGAGCTGAAGTTAGGTGCTTTACCAGGTCAAAACAAACTCACCAATATAGCATAGTAAAAGAAAATCTAAATATGCATGGGTCATTGCCAAAGGGATACACATAGTTAAGTTATCCAGACAGGTTCTGTCATCTGATAAAAGGAATGTGACTCCGTAGTTTATTTTTTACTATCCTTGTACAGTTTGTTTTATGAGCTATGAATGGCAGCAGAAGAAAATGCTTTTCTCACAGAAGAGGCAGGTCACTTACAAAGTAAATGTAAAATTCCAAAAATTAGGATTCCTCTGTTGTGTTTTGTCGTTACTTAGAGAGAATCTGATGTTTCGATCAAAACAACACAAGAACACAAAAGGTGAAACTTAATAACCAGATTTAATAAGTAATTTGGATTGAGGCAAAATAAGATACAAACCCATTTCACTAAGCACAACACTTGTGCAGTGCTTAACTATATTTCTACTTTTGGGCAGGGAGGAAAGACTTAGTTGATTTAACTTTAATATGCTTAATTCACAGGGGAAGGTAAAACAAGTAGTTAGAAATACAGCTTAAAAAAATTAGCGGATACTCTGTCATGTTTAAAGACTGGTAAATTGTAACTGAAGCAATTTTAGGTCTTTGTCTTCAGTATAAGCTCCTTATTTTTAGGCATTTTGAAAGATCTGTGTACCGGTTTGGGGATAAGGTAGCATCTGACACACGATTAAAGCCAACAAGAAATAAACTGTGATTGTGAGACTGCATATATGTGTTTGTACTACTGTGTGCTGGAGTGGTAATGCAGTGTTGAATTATGCCTGCTGCAGATGAAAATATGCATATATATATATATTTAATTAGTTACATAAGACAACTGGAATTGAAAACAAAAATCAGGTTGCTGCGGTGCTTATTCCGGTAGGGGAGAATGGGATTTGTTTTTACAATTGCCAGAAGAGTGTAAGTTCAAGTGTTTCTCTTCTGGTGTGTGGGTGTTTTTCAACTTTTATGCTGTAGTTTGCGACTTGAGCATTTGTGATTGAGAAATCTGTATCCTAAATGTGTCTGCAGAGTCTATTGTGCAAGTTTTGACATCAACACGAATCTTTCACTTTTATGGAATAACTGCATGATCTGTGCTGGGATTATGCAATGTGAATCTTCAGCATTGATTTGGTTGCATGACATTAGTTCAGAAATTTTACGTTAGCTGGAAGACGAGTCTGTAAGTGCCATGCCAGTGATGTGTACACTTCAGTGATCATTTCTATCTGTTTAATACAAATTAGAAACCGTACAAAACTCTGATCTCTGGTACATGCTTAGAGCTGGATAGTTCAGTTCTGAAAAGGTTCCAGAGAAAGTCATCTCCTTCAAAGACTAAGGCAACAAAGTTATCCAAGGTGCACCATACTTCAGTAAACAAGGAACTAGAATCTTGGACTCTTGAGACTAGAGTTCTGTTCTCAACTCTGCCATCAGATTATTGTCTACATTTGGGAAACTTTTTTTTAAAAAAAAAATTTGATTTTTTTCCTTTATTTTTCTTTCTCTCTTCCTGTGTTAGAGAGAAGTACTTAGGGAATAGATGTTAATGTAGTAGTTAACCCAGTGAGTTCCTTAGGGATGTAGATAGTAAATTTATTTCAAAGGATAAAGAGCAAAATTTATGATCTTTAATTCGGAAGCTTATGCTTCTTATTGTGTGAACTTTTTTGCTTGGATTATTAAAGGTCTCTCTCAGCTATCACAGAATGCAGTGCTATGGAAGAAAGAGCTGTAGGGTTTAACATTTATCTTATTGATTCTTAACAAAATGTTTGCAGTGAAACTTCCTCAGTTTTTATTTGGAAGTGTTCTGCCTCAAGAAACAACTAAACCTCTTGCAGAAAGTTCACTGTGCATAGGATTATAAGAAGACCCCTTAAAAATAGGGAAGAAATGAGAATCTAAAAAACCCTGCAGAACTGTTTTGATGTTAGCTGTCATCATGTGGTAGTTGATACCATTAACAGTTTTGTGAAAGCTTTGGGTTTAGTTTTTTAAGCAGCCTTATGTCATCTCTCCAATGTGTGTTAACATTGGCAGTAGGCCAGTATTTGCTAACAGTTCTAGGATTGCATGAAAAGCACTGCAATTTTGAGGCGGGTGTGATTTGAGTACATATTTGAATGTCAAAAATTTTGCATATGCTTCTGACTGGTAATGTGGGAATGAATGTTACATTTTGTTATTATGTAAAAATAGTTTTCGAGGACTAGAAGATATAAAAGTGTAATATTAGATATTAAATTTTTTACACTTCTCTGGAGATATTTCATTTTGGTTTGTGTTAATTATTCCAAAGATAGCTGAAGTAAGTCCTCTAAGAAGGGCAAGACTGAATGTAGGAGCTGAGAAGGTTAGAGACACAATATTTCTGAAGCATGTATCTTAATATTTTTCTTTTTTAGTCATACTAATATAGTCTCCATCTTCCATTTCTGACTCTTGTCCATGTGGTGTTCTGTGTCCTCGTTCTGCAGTAGTTATAGTCTTAGCAGGGGATATTCACAGAAGAGAAGTTTTCTGTACCCATGATGGTCTAAGGACAAAGATGGGACTGGGTAAAAATGGCATGTCTTTAATACCATCTGGTATAGTTCAGAAAAAGTAAGTAGAGCTTTCAGGCTCTCAAAATCTTCTTCAGACCTTAAATAAAATCAGCAGTTATTGTCTTTATCTGAATACTTGCTAGTTGAAGCACTTAGAATCGCTTTAAAGCAGCTGTGGCTTCTAATTTAGACCTGAAGAGGTCCTTCTTACCTTCCATGTTTTGTAGGACAAAACTGATGGAATTTGATGTTTTAGTTAATATGTTCTTTGTCTCTGAAAAAAAAGATCAGGGATCTTAAAAGTTGACAGTCCTGATATGAAGTCTGAGAGCTCTTATTTAATGCTGTCTTTTCCCAATTGGGACTAGTTGAAAAAAGTTAATTATTCTGATAATTTGAAGACCTTGGGACCATGTATGCTTCAAACGGTTCTTCCATTCATTATCACTGCACACCTATAAGGTGAGATTGCAGGGGTGCTATATGGACATGATATGGGTATATTTTAGAGCTCAGTGTTGAGGTATGTGTGAATTAGATCAATGACCTTACAGTCTTTTGTCATGAGACATCAAGAAGAAAGAAGTAAGACAAGAATGAAATATTTTTGATATTAAAAAAAAAAATCCTTTTCTCTCCATCTGCATAGTCTTAATGGTTTACTACTAACTGGAAGTTCTGAGACCACTGACAGCTTAATGTTCTAAAGATATTTTGTGTGTGTAACTGAAAGTGTGATGTTGTTGGAAAACTGTCTGATCACACATTCACAAAGCTACTAGTCTGAAATGCTGCTTTTATATGCCTGTGCATAATCAGCTTCTGAGACTGTTTTGGGTTTTGGTGTGTTTCTTTTTCTTTTCACATTTTACAAACATCCAAAAGAGTAATGAAAATGAAGAGACAAATACTTTGGGGGAGAGGATGAATAACATGATGTGGCACTTAGGGACATAATTTAGTGGTGGACTTGGCAGTATTAGATTTATGGTAGCACTTGATATTGAGAGTCTTTTCCAACCTAAATGATTATATGCTTCTATATGTATCCTCTTGCTCTATGCTTATTTATTGCTATAGTTAAACAGTATAAAGTTACAAGGAGCTGGAAAACTGTTAGATGCTGTTGCTCTGATATGTACCTCAACTGTTAAATCTGAAAGATGTACTGATGTATTAGATTTTCTTTAAATAGCCCTAATGAAGATTTTGGTACAAAGTTTAATATTATCAACGTGTCAGAATTTTAAAGCTAAAGAAAGAACATCCAGGCCACAAATGAATCCTGATAGTGCGACATTCATAAAGTTTACCATCTGTCAGCCTCTAGCTGCTTTTTACATATGATATAAATCCTATGAAAAAATAAAGAAGTACTTGAAATTTAGTTTGATAATTTTTTTTTTTTTTTTTTTTCTGTTACAGTTTTCAGGTAAGTACTACATTATGAAAGAAGGCATTTGCTGTTATCTTGATTTGGATAAAATCAAGAAAGTTTCAGTTCAGAGTTAAGAACATAATACTGAAATGCTTTCCTCTAGATGCAGAAGTTGTAAACAAGGAGGGTATTTTTATATATATTTTAAAAAGAAAATAAATGGTTGAACTCTATGTCATTGTACAAGGTATTCATAGATTAATTTCTTTATACACTTGTGAACTGGCATGGTCACAGCACTTTGAAGTACTCAGTCCTGCACGGAGTTTTGATTTGTCAAGTCTTATAAACATATTGGCAAAAGACAATCTCTCTTTTTTTGGGGGGGGTATCTGGAATACGTGAACGTGCAAAGAGTTGTTTCAAAATAATGAATCTTACCACTTTTTTTAGAAGTCAGATTGCAATTTAATCTGTCATAGTGGTTCTGTACATTCTTTGAACACTGTAAAACTATTCAGTAACAGCATTGTTTGTATTTGGGTATTTCTGTGTTGTCATACAACCTATCAATCACACATACCTTATTTTTTGATGTCTAGAAGTACGATTAGATGCATAGTGCATCAAATACATCTGTAGAAATGTTATTTCTCATAAGTCATTGTATTGGTACAGCAACTTGTAGCCTCGAGTAGCTTCTAACCACTGAAATTCTTTCAGTATCTCATTCTCTAAACTCAGGCTTTGGCTTTAATAAAAAGAGTAATTTTGTCAGGGATACTATTATTTCCCTACCCCTCCAAGTCTCCACTGAAAACTTTACTCTCTTGTTAACTGTGTGGAGGAGGGAGGCTTTACCTTAAATCTTCACTATTTCTTACTGTTTGTGGGCTTACTACTAGATAAATGCAGCAAATCTCAACATAACATCATGAAATCAGATGCATATGTCTCTTGACCGATACAAGTTTGGCAGTAGTAAGCCAGACTTCTATGTATTCTTCTAATAACTGATGTCATACCAATAACCAAAGGCACTGCATTCCAAAAACAGCCAGTAGAAGCATAACCAGTCTAAAGCTATTCACCATCTTGGCCTATTTAATGCATATTACCTGGTTCTGTTTCTTCAGTCAGGCTTTTTTAAGTGAATCTAGAAGGCTGTGAGGAAGAACAACCTTTTGCTGAGGTTGTCAGTTGGCTAGGCTTAAAATGACAGCCTTTAAAATTAGCTACTGTTAAAAAGTTCATGAAGTCCTTTTTGTTTCAGATACTCCTGTTAAATGAAAGACAACTTTTTGACTAAAAAAGTAGTTTGAGGTGATTATAAGAAATACTTGCTTTCTATTTCCATTTTTATGAGGTTGAAGTAGTCTTTTCAGCCAGTTTTCTAAGATTTTTTTTTTTGTCTTCAGAAACCTGAACTGTAATGTGCTTAGAAAAAAGGTGTGCTACAATCCAGAGATTTTAAATGGAACAATATTTTTGCTCACAATGTAACTGAAAGCTGTAACTTAGTAAAGGGAGTCTGATGCTGCCTTCTCAGATCTAGTATTTTACAGTATGGATGCTGGTATGTTTGGGTAGGTTGTACTAAAATGTATTTCAGTGATTTCCTATGACCGTCCTAAAATTTGACAAATGAAAAAGATGGTGAATTAATTCTGTAATAAAGATTAGGGAAAAGGACTTAAATTCATCTGCTTTGTGTAATTGTAAGTATAGGTTTCACATATTAAATACAGTTTATTTGTAGCTGGTAGTAATAAGTAATCAAGGATATGTTTACAGGCTAAATAAAATTCTCAAAACACCTTGAACAGCTATGTCTGTCTTTCCAACATTAACCTACATTGCCAACATAATAATGTGTACTACTTAAGTACTTATTTATAATTAAGTTATATTTTGTGTTATGTCACTGAGTGGTAGAACTGTATTTGGAAATGTTTGATCCGTTATTGTGGTCAGGTTGTTCACTAGCTTTCCATATTGTATCTAACATTATAGCATTAACTTAATAGCTCCATTAAGTTCCTATGCCGTAAAAATAAGTCCTCTTTTTTCTTTTTAAAAGCATATGGCTGTTTGCTATATGATGAGATAGAATTTGAAAAAGTATGTCTTAAAACAGAGACAACTTTTACATGATGATCAGTTTACATGTTCTTTGAGCGATCTGGGAACATTCTGTGGCCATTCTCTCTGCTCCTGTGATTCTTATCTTGCCTTTATTTCCATGCTCTGCTTCACACTGCTATGTATACCTTTTCAATCTACAGTGTAGACCATTCCACAGTGTTACGTGTATTTTGCCTTACCTCCAAATACCTAGGGCATGAGATTGTCATTTATATTTGGGCAGGCACTTTTATGTTACATATCCTTGCACCTTCTGTACAGGCCAAGAGCCTGAAGCAAGATGAGCTTCTGTTGGTTTATATTATTTTCCACAGATATGAGTTGGTACTCTAGAATAAACTATATTCCAAATTCCAGATTTTTTGGGGGGGGACATAGCTGTTTGTGTAATGTGACTTCATTCTCTAATGGCAATTTTAGAAGAAATTTTTTTTTTTTCTTATGGGCCTATGATCCCTGTTCCTGAGGGGAAGCTAAATCTCCTGTTTTCAGAAAACTATTAGTTTGGCAGAGTTGGAGACAGAAGTAACGTACTCTCACTATAAAATGTATATGCTTCTGCATGTACCTATAGGAAATTCTGGTCAATGTGGTCTCCCTTATTGAAGTCCTGACTGATATGCTATATTTGAGTTTAGATTTGCTACAAATCTTGAGCCTCTTACCTTCTTATATGCAGAAAAGGGATTCTTATAGGTTCTTATCAAAAAAGGAGGAATTTGTTTAAGTGTACAGAAAGAAAGAAAACTGAGAAGCATAAATAACCAGTAGTTTTTTTGAAAAATTGTGAGTAGCCACAAGTTTATCTACGGGAACTGATTTTATCAAAGAACATGATGTATATTTTAGTGATGTCTGAGGCCGTACGCGCTTCTTTTGGAAGACTTGTGCAGGGGAGCCTGGTGAGACGCTTTGGGGGCCGGTTGTGTCGGAGCTGTGGCGGGCTCTGCTCTTGCCCCGTGTCGCTGCGTTGCCGCGGCGGGGGGGGGCGCGGGCGCCCGCCGCTCTCCCTGGTGCTGAATGTGAGGCCGCCTGGACGCCTCAGCCTCAACGATGTCAAAAGCGAGTGAGTTTTACTTCCTGTTATGGAAACCAGTACATTTCCCTACTAGCAAGATCTCCTCAGAGGCCCATCTTATATCTCAATCCTTTTACATAGTTAGTGTGGCAAGATACTGACTGCACTGTACAGTATGAAGTGCAGTGAATTATTTCTCTCAAAATGTGTGCCATTGTTTAGTGGTTTCCCAAAAACCTAACAAAACCAGAAGTGAAAATAAAAATGAGCATTCCGTTTTTTTTTTCAGGGAGTTCTGTCAGTTAGCAATTAAGAAATGTTTGACAATATTTAAATGAGCACCAGGATTTTATTCATATTGTCAAGACCCTAAAAGAGGGGCTCAAGTCTGATTTCCTAAAGCTGACTTAAGGAATACACAACACAAGAATTTATTTCCTTCAGTATTTAAACTTGGTTTAATTCTGTTCTGAAATAATTGCGTTCTTTTAAGGATTTTTAAAAGTTGGAAATGCAGTTATCTTGTCATAAAATTCATTAAAAGATGTAATCTATTTTTGGATGTTGCCCAAAGTATCTTAGATCAAAAGCCCTTGTAGTTCTCAAAAGAAGAGGAAATTGCATCTTGAAATTATATACTACTTAAAAACATTTATTTTGATTAATCAAAACTGGTGATAGAGGTCTGTAAGATGACTACCTTTTCAACCCAGTTTCTCAACTTAGGTGTTGCTACTTTTGTTTTGGGAGGCTTTGTATGTCATATAACTCTGCTGAGAGAAAATTCAGTTGCTTGTATATGGAACAATTCTTGTAGAGTGAAGATCTTTGCTGTGTTGTTTGTTTGTTTTGCCAGGGGCAAACTATTGTTATCTCTTCAGTGCAAGTCTCAGCTCTGAGAACTTTCCAGTGCATTGTTTTACAGAGTCTCAATACCCACAAACAGATGTAACACAAACATACTATCTTAAATTCCTCTAGGGATCCCTATACCTGAAAGGCTCAAATCAAATATGCAAATATTCAAGAAATAAATCTGTAAGGAAGTACAGCTCAGACTAAACCAATTTGAAATAGCCCTTTGGCCTATCCTGTTTTCCTTGCAGGAAAGGAAAGGTCCAATCATATAGCAGATGTGTCAGCTGTATTCTAGATAGATGATTAGAGGGTAAATGTGATTCTTTCTCACCAGGAGACAGACTGGGGATTTTGTACATCTGCCACTAAATATTTTTTTATTCTTTTTTTTACCTTCAGTATGCTTCTCAAGATTTAACAGTCTTAGGACATTGCCTAAAGCTTAACTGCGCTACAGATTTGTAATGGTTGTGTCTGACACAACCTGATTGATAGAGGTTAACATCCCAGAACTGAAAGGGGGTTTTGATTGGGTGCTGGTACTGCCACACCTCTTCCAGCACAAGGGCATCAAGTTGCGGCTGCAAGTATATGCTAAACCAGTCTGTAACAGGAGAAAATAATTGATTCAAGTTGTATGTAGAATAAATACCTAAGCTATTCCTGTTCATTAGAGGTCTCTAAGAGACTATTTTCACAAGTCTGTCTTTTATCACAGTGGAGTTTTCAATCATGCATTCTTTTTTGGTCAACTCTTACGTGTTCTGTGAAAATAAGTATATGAGAAGTAATATGATTAATTTGACTTTCTAATTTAAGTCATTGACTTATGCATAACAACTCAGGGTATAACGCATAGCTGGTCTTCTCTTATGCACTTGTGTTTGCCTTTATAAACAGTAGGTTACCTGTTCTCTGAGAGTCCCAATAGGTTGTATCAGATATTGAAGCAGATGAACTTCCTGGTGGTTACACCTTCACCTCAGGTTATAACTTCCTTATGCCTGTTTTCTGAAGAAAGTTATGTTGCTTTCAATCAGAGATCATGTAGCACAGTAGATTGCATATCTTATTTTTAGGTAACTTAAGTCTGTTTTTAGGCAACTGGGACAGGGCAGAAGCTGAAGCTACAGTGCAGATCTCACTTCTCAACAAGTATGGGTTATGGGAGGTGAGGATTAAAAGGCTTAAGCATTAACAGCTCACTTCATATCTTGCTTTCTGAAGTATAGTATAGTATTACCAGACATGAATCTTCTGTGTAATTGTACTGGGTCTGGCTGAACTGGAATTGGCTTTCCCCTATAGCAGCCCTCAGGGTGCTGTGTTTTATGCTGGGAGCTGGCAGGGTGTTGATAGCACCCTGGTGTTGTGGCTGCTGCTGAGCAGTGCTTACACAGCACCAAGGCTCTTTCTGACATTTCCCCCAGTGGGACGGGGTGGGCAAGGTCTTGGGAGGGGACACAACCAGGACGGCTGACCCGAACTGACCAAAGGGATATTCCAGACCATATGACATCTGCTCAGTATAAAGCTGGGAAAAAGGAGGAAAGGGGGCTGTGGGGTCACCCTTGGTCCTCTGAGGCAATCACTACGTGTGTTGGAGCCCTGATTCCTGAGAAGGCCCGACATCGCCTGTTCATAGGAAGTAGAGAATAAATCTGTTTGCTTTTGCTTCCATGTGCAGACCTTTGCTTAATTTTGCTTATATTAAAACTGCTTTTGTTTTAAACCAACCCTTGTGGGTATCTCCCCTCTTTGCCCCGTTGAGAAAACAAACGGAAAAGGGGCGGGGGGGGGGGGGGGAGTGATAGAGCGACTTGGTGGATACCTGGCATTTATCCAAAATCAAACCATCACAGTAATGTAGCTCAAGAGCCTGTATACAAAGCAGCGCGTATTGCTTTCCTTGCAGATATTCACAAAGCATTTAAAACTTTGGCCTGAGGAACTCAGATCAGGTTTCTTTAGTTTGTGTCAGTTCTGGGGTTTTTTTTGTGCTGAAGTAGAAGGTAAGTGTGAGGGGATTTGTGATTACTTAATGCTTTGGTAATCAGTCTGTTACTGCTTCTTGCTTGTTTTTGGAATGTTTATGTTTGGGTTTGGGGACATGTTCCGTCTTTATTATGATACACTGGTATCACTAATATTCCATTTTAATGGAACTTGAGTGATTTCATTGGAAACTCTGCATTGTATGTCCTGGTTCTGTGATTGAAGACAGCCCAAAATATAGGAGGTATATTAAGAACTTATTTGAAACCCTATGGCAAGCTAACAAGTGCAAGCATTTATTTAACTTCTTATCTGTGAAAGGAGACATTTCTGAAATGCACATGGTTCTGTTGGTATGCATTGAGCTTGTTTATTTTTAATTTTGGGAGGGTTTAAAAATCATAAATAACCTTACATTTTCATGGAAGAGATGTTGATTTGGAAGCTGTATTGTACACAGTCTTTCAAAATCTGAAACTATAGGTAGAAAGCCATGGAAGTTCTCTTAAAATATAGATTAGAATTAGGGAGAGGCACCTGCTAAAAGCAGAACAGAAAGGTATCAAAATCTGTCCTCTTCATTAGAACCTTTCCTGATGCTGTTTTGGGAGTAAGAGTGCAATTTTAAGAGTTTTTGAGTGCATTATTAAAAAAACCCCTTAAACAAAAGCATCAATGCTACTTGCTAGCTAAAAAGTATTTGAAAACTTCAGCAAGTTGTCTGTTGTCCACTGCTAAAAGTTTTAGTATGCAAAGCAAGTTGTTCCATGCTGTCTTTTAAGACCTCATTTATAATTCTATGCAATTAAAACTGGTGCGTTGGAAACTGTGTTGTACACAGAATAGTCTTGAAATGTGCCTCAGAATAATTTCTCAGTATTCTATGAGTGTGTTCTCTGTAAATGACTTACATAGATCATTCTTAAATCTTTCTCCTAGCTAATTGTGTATTTTGCAATATGCTACCAATTTAGCTCTTTTTCATTTTCCATAGAAAAATGAAGACTTACAGTAGTAGTTGAAACTAGGTGTGTTTGTTTGAGAGACTGAATAGGTATAAACTGACACATGCATGATACAGATCCATACCTACCTCAGGGCTAGAGGCCTTCAGCTAATTATTTAACATGAAGTTGTACATAAGTGCTCAGTAATATATTTTTTTCTTGAAAGTCTACTTATATTTGATTTATGTGTTCCTTGATTTAAGATTGACACTATTTTCTCAACTGCTGAATTAAAAAAAAAAAAAAGTATGCTGAAGAAAGAAGATTTATTGGTTTTCCTTTAATCATCTTTATCATATTAGCTATCACAGATTTTCTTCTTAGGATAGCTTGTCACAGCCAAAACTTGAGGTCTCGGTGAAGATTCTTATTTGACTGACCCATCATGTATGGGGAACTTCTGTTGGAGGTGAAAAATTCTGAACAGGCTTACCTACAGACTTTTGTATGCTGAATTGCTGGAAGAGTAGGAGTTAATGTCTCCCATTTAATGTGTAATCAAGTAAGTATTGTAAAAGATGCAAATTGAGCAAATCTATACAATGCAAGTATGTTTAAAATAAGCTTCTTTGTATTCTAGCTGCCAAACATAAGCAATAGTAGAAGCCTTTCTTTCAATTGCATGGGATGGCTTATTAAGAACATTCACTAGAGTAGCTTTCCAGAATATGTCAGTGATAAAATTTAGATCCAACTGGATAACCATAGTAAGAAAATATAGATGTTAGACTGGTAACTGAATGTTCAGGTTCAGAAGCCACAGGATTCCAGTTACTGTATTTAATGGGACGAATAGAAAGAGATGCTTTAGGACAAAGTGATATAATTGTATGATTTTACTAGGACATCAATTTTTTTGTAGGTCTCTAATTGGAGCTACTACACTTTTTCTACTTAAGCCTACACATTTTTTTTTTTTAAATTGAATGGTTCAAAAAGCTTGTGGAAGGAACTGCCCAAGCTTTATGAATCTTGATAAATAGACTAGAGACTAGGGAAAAACTGATATTCAGTCTTTGTGGGACTGTTTTTAGGGAAATTTAAAATTAGTAACATCTTTGCTTGCTGTTTGTCATGTGCCTGTGTGTTTTCTCCAGGTATATGTTAGACAAGTAGACATTAAGGTGGACTGAAAACTGACTGAACTGCAGGGCTTAAAGTGGTGTGCTCGGCAGCATAAAGCCCAGTTGGAGGCCAGTCATTAATAGTGTGCCCTAGAGGCTAATACTGGAGACAGTACTGCTTAACATCTTTGTTAGTGACCTGGATGATGAGGCAGAATGCACACTCAGCGAGTTTGTAGAAACTACAAACCTGGGACAAGTGGTTGATAAACTGATATTCAGAGCTGGACAGGCTGAAGAATGTACTGACAGGAACCTCATGTGAAATCCTGCATGGAGGGCAGCATAACATGTATGTGGCTGGGATCAACTGGCTGGAAAGAGGTTTTGCAGAAAAAAGGCCCTGGGGTCCTGACAGACAAGTTGATCATGAGCCAGCAGTGTGCCCTTGTGGCAAAGGTCATCAGTGGCATACTGGACTGCATCAGAAAGAGCATCGTCAGCAGCTCAAGGGAAGTGATCCTTCCTTTCCACTTGACACTGGTGAGATACATCTGGAGTGCTGAGTTCAGTTCAGGGCTCCCCAGTACGTGAGAGACATGGACATACTGGAGCAAGTCCAGCAAGAGGCAACTAAAATGATTAAAGGACTGGACCATCTGTTATACTAGGAGAGGCAGAGAGCTGTGACTGTTTAGCCTGGAGAAGAGAAGGCTCAGGGGGATCTTACAAATGTGTGTGTATACCAGATGGTAGGGTAGGGAGTAAAGACTGAGCAGACATATTCTTAGTGGTGCCTTATGAAAAGATGAGGCAATAGGCACATACTAAGACTCAGGAAATTCCCTTTAAGCATAAGAAAACACTTCTTTTGCTCTGAGAATGGCCAAATATTGGAACAGGTTGCCCAGAGAGGTTGAGGAATCTCCTTCCTTGGACATACTCAAAACCCACCTGAGCAAGGCCCACCATAATATGTTCTAGCTGACCCTGCTTTGAGCAGGGAAGTTGGACTCCATGACCTCCAGAGGGGCCTTCCAACCTCAGCCCTTCTGTGATCCTGTATATCTGTTGTTTCTATAGTAGTTAATGTGCCAAACCTTTCAGTTGTTGATGTGAAATGACAACTAATAGACAGTATTGTGTAAATACTATGAACTATGAATGTTTTTCATTGTATGATAGATACCTGTAGGTTACTGGGAAGTATCCTATGAGAATAAATTTGGACTGTCAAGTGGTATGATTTGAGCAAAAGTGACTGTGCCACCTTCTTTGCTTGCTTAATCTTTTTGCTCCTATGACATAAAAAAAACCTGGCAGCTTAGTGATCAATCCTTTGTTTGAACATGAATTTTATTTTTTTTGTTAAAATGTGTATCACTTTTCCCAGAGAAAGGAAAGAGAAATTACATCAAGGTAGTATGATATTTCTGGAAAGTGGCTCAAATTCTTCTGCAGTTATTAAAAATCCCATGAATAAACAAGTTTCTGGTTGGAGTTTCCTTTTTTTTTTAATTCTGGAAAATTAGCATTTACCGTTAAAATTCCGGAGATGACTAGTAGTTAAGGCCTTCCATAAAGTGAAAAGTGTTGTAGATAAAAACACCAAGTTTGGGGGTCTTGCAATGTATGCTTTTTACTAATATTTCTTTCCTGCATAGCTGCATACTTGTTTGGAAGGTTCCATGCTTTTCCTTCCCTTAAACAAGCCTGAAAAGTAGAGAGACAGTTATGAGCAAGAAATGGACTTGTTTTCCAGTGTGCCTTTCAAACCACTGGTGAGAAATTCCTCTTTGCTTTGTAGAGGCTGCGTGGTATATTCTTGCTGACTGGTCGCTTCTGCTGTGGGGAACCACTAGATACTGGAATTGCATAGAATCTGCAGAAGTTCTTGAGGAAATAGGAATGAGAAAATATCAAGCATTGAGGGGAAAGTACCTGCAGGCAGAGAGAGTGTGAAAATGAACTTTGCTTTGATGGTGAGGTGAAACTGGGAAGACCTTTTCTCTGGCTTATCATACAGTGCTGTTGTTTCTTTGGGGAGACGGGATACCAGAAACCTTTTGCTAATGTTTTCATCAGCTCAGGACTTGAGAATTCATCAGTAAGAATGAATAGCATATATAAATGATGCTGCCTATGCCTTTCTTTCAGGTTTACAGGCGAGCTAAGAGGAAAAGGGATCATTTTTCTTTAGTGTCAATTTTATTTACAATTTATCCAGAAATACTTGTGATGTTTTCAGGTGATAGCACTCAAAATTATTGCTTTGGATATCCTCTAGAGCAGATCTAGAAATGCAGATGCTTCATTCTATTTTACATTTCCACAATTGTTTTTCCGTCTCTACCATCCCTCCTTTCCCCCCCTCCCTCCTTTGCCAAGTAAAAGAAAAAAAACCAAATCCCTTTCATTCTAAATAGTTGAAGTTTTTAATTCTAGCTTCAGTTCCCATTTTAGTGGGTACTTTGACAATAATTATTTTTTTTTTTAAAAAGCAAGACAACTTGTTTTATGTACTCTTACGTTATTTGAAAACTGTGTGTTTCTAGCTGGGCCATGTACAGAGAAATCCAAAGCCAGTCAATGACCAGACAGCTTTTCATCATAAATATCTAGTGAAAACTAAACTTTAAAAACATGACACTTAAGATAGTGAAAGTTAATAGGGGGTTAGGTTTGAAGGTGGACTAGATTAAGATTTAAGAATAAGTTGTTATTCTTGAGTTATAATGAAAGATATCTTGAATGATAAAGCAGGGAAATAGCTTTTGAAGAAAATAGAACACTAATTTTTTAGACTGTAGATTATTTTGAGTCTTATGACTTATTTTTCTGTCTAGTACAAATAACTACATGACTTAAATATTTCTTTCTCATTAAAATAAAGTCGGTGAAAGTACAGATATGATTGTATCAAGAATAATTTAGCCAAGTCTAGCCAAAACAATGGGAGACTTAAAATAGCAATTATATTGACATAAATGATGATGATACTGTGTTAGACATTTTTATAGTGGCTTTTTCAAAGAAAATATTTTAGAACAGAATAGAGGAATTTAAGCTTTGCTTCCAGACAATAAATGGAATCAGCTGTCCAATCTTATTCCTTTTATGTAAATGATTTTTTACTCTAAATTAAGAATAAGTGTGTAGGATTTGTTGAAATATTTTTGCAGAAAACTTAAACTTGTAGTCATCCTTTTAGGATCTCACTTCAATATCAGTGAATATCATCCTTTAAGCCATTTGATCCCACTGAAGAAAACTCACTTTGTAAGTGCCATCTCTCATATTTTTTCACCAAAAGGCTGTTTTTCTTTTCATATGCGGTCACTTTCAATGAAAAATATGAATTGCTTTTTATTAAGAAACGGTGGAAAGTACGCAGTGGTGAACGAGGTAATACGTCTTCCTTTAAAAAAAAACAACAAACAAATGCAGAGAGAGAGAGGGAAATTCTGAATTACATTAAATCTGGAGAAAAGAATCCAACTTCATTAACTGTGGCTTGAATGACAATTAGGATGCAATCTGATGATACAAAATACAGAAACTGTAAAAGGAAAGGAGCAACTTACTATGCCTAGCAGATAATTAAAGCAGATGGAAATACTGCGTCTGTGTTTTCTGTAATGAAGTTCTGAATCAATGCTGATATAGGATGAATCAAATGATTTTTATGTCATAGAGTTAAAGTTTGAGAAGCTTTGTGAAGAACTGTTTTATTTTGATAATGTTTGTGTAGCAGAGCTCTCTTTTTTATCAATTAAACAAGTAAGTAGTTTAGGACTACTTACCTTGAGTTACGGATATTGGCCAAGTTGAAAAATAGGTACTGATTTCCAAGGAAGTGTTACAAAACAGCTAAACTATTTTCTTCTGGTATTTGCTCCCACTCTGGCTAACTTTTGAAGCTTTTTTAAAACAGTTTTCCTCTTTCATAACAGTCATTCTGCAATGTTTTCTTGAGTTGTATCGAACTCTGTCATCATGAAAATATTTTTGTCAGATTTAAACTTACAGTAAACTCTATTCTGACATACTCTGCAAGTTGGTTTCACACTTTGGCACAGAAAGCAAACTTATGTGCAGTTAACAAAGCTAAATGTCTCAATCACACAGGTAAATACACTGCTTAGAAAAAGCTGTAGTTGAGAACAGTGTAAAATGAATGTATGGAATTGGATTGCTGAACACTGTACACTTAAGTAACTCCATTAGAGCCAGCAATGCAAGTGTAGGACAGCTGAGCATTTTTCTCAGAAGTAAATGTCATGTGGTAGCCAAGTGGGGGTTAAGTGCCACATCATACAAAGCAGCAGTGGTGATGTCTGCCATGTAACTGGGGAAGTAGTCCTGTATAATTTGGTTTGTAGTAAAGAAGTGTGCTCTACTTGTATCCAGCTGCTTCTCATCTTTCTGTCAAGGTCTTCAAGTCTACTTTTTCCTCTTGTGAAAACTGTTTTGTTTCAAGATTGTGCAGATAATTCTGTGATGTTTTACTCCTGAAAATTAGTTGAATTGAATCTGGCTAGTAGGTCATCCATCTGCAGCATTCTTTAACAAGCGACTTAGACATTACTTCTAGTCAGTGGCTAATGTTATTCAACAGAATATCCAGCTCATGTCTCACAGTCCTATGCTATTATTGTCAAATAGCTCTTCCTATTTCATCTGTATTTCTAGTTTGCGTGACTTCATCTGCTTGCTTTGCACCTGAGTTTTTGCCTCATTAAGATATTCTGAGTGGTGTATTGTATTTGGGTGGTGCAGCATTGTATCTGACTGTCATGTGTTAGCCAGGCCATGATTCTTTTAAAGACCTATATAAAATAAACTTGTATTTTATCAGTGGTTTTGTTTACTTGTTTTCTAAGTAACTTTGCTATGAAAATCCTCAAAACCAAATTAGAGTAGCTTTCAGGATATAGGGCCTACATGTTATATCTAATGCATGTTGTATCTAATATTTATTCTCCCTTTTTTCTGCCCTTCTATCTTCTTGTCTCAACAGGAATAACAGCTTCACCTCTTCCTCAAATTGACAATCTAAATTGCCTATTGGCAAATAATTTTTCCTCTTTTTTTCCCTTCCATCAAACATCACATGCCTTCCATAACTACTGCATTGTTTTCTGGAAGGGAAACATTAGAAGGAGTCCTATTTTTTAATTGTATTTTGATAAATATTTGTAAGTGGTATCTGCTTTTATTTCCTCTCTCTCTTTTTCTTAAGAAACCTGGGTACAGTTATCTTATCTGGCATACCTTAACTCATCACTGGTACAAATTTGTTTGTTCCATTTGTAATTTGTTGGGATGAGGAAAATATCCCACTTGTGCATTTTCTGCAGCACAGCCAAGAATACCCATATAAGGAAAAAAAAAAAATATTTCTACTAACTATAACAGGATGCCATCTGTCCTGCAGTGGACCCCACGCATCCAGTCAAAGACCTTGCTCTACTGAATGGAATGGTGTTTCCCCCAGGTATCTAATTCTGTCAGCCTCACATATGCACTGATGTCTCTGTCAAATCCCCTTTTGTCCCCCTAAGGTGTTCCACTGGTGAGATCCCATCTTGGAGACACTCAGCTGCTAGAGCAGAAGGAGCAACACAGCCTGATTGCCCACTCTGCCCCTTGTAATGAGTGAACTGTTTTTCAGTTCACCAGTGATTGCTAAAATCATTTAGTAGGTAGCATTTTCTGTGTCCTGACCCAGAGACCTGAGATTTAAACCATTTCTGACTCATGGCAGCAGGCTGCGTGTCCTCTGATCTTGTGAACCCCGTTTTCCTGTTGTTGCTCAGTATGTTGGTCTAGTCAAATGTGGTGCAGGTAATGTGCTCCTTTTGTTGAGTCTTTGATTGCGGAGTGTTCTGTACCTGCTGGCATGCTTTTGATTTCTGTTAACTGGTTGGCTTGTTAATGGTTATTCCTGTTCCTGGGTTTGGATGAAGTGGCTATTTCCAAGAATATATTGTAACAGAAAGCTCCTGGTTAGCTCCCAGAAAGCCTCTCACTTGTCTCCTACAACTGTAGGGGAAGGGGAAAGGGCAACAGTGAATGACCAAACTGGACTTGCTGGCCATTCTGTCTCTGTGCTGAGACATGCTCTGTATCTGTTCTCCGGGTGAGGACATCTCCTACCCCACAGATAATTGGAATGTGGCATGCCTTTTTCTGATAATTAAATTTTAAGGTACAGGCCTTTTAATGATTTATAAATATGCCGAGCTGTAAATGCAAGTGGATCTTTTCAGCCAGTGGGAATTTCAGGCAAATACTTAAGAAGAGTTGATGTAGGTCATACAGTCCTTCCTGTGTTTTGTTTATTTGTGTGAGTTAAGTAGTTAATGTGATACTCACCAGTACTTGTCAGTTCAGAAAGTAGAAATGGGTTATCAGCACATCATATTACAGGTACCTGATGAGCATGTGTTTAGGAACACGAGGAAAGCGTCTTTAGGTGTGTGTGTGTGGCCCTGTGAGGCTTTATGCCATATGTGTATGGTACTGAACATCAAGAAACCTGAAAGTACAAAATAAATATATTTTTCCCCCTGTTTAATTATCAGCTTAGATGTTAGTGTGTTAGTCCTCTGACTTATCAAGAATTCTCTTCTGTAGAAAATTAAGTGTAAATAACAGGTGTGAAAGTGAAAAATGGTTGTCACTTGTTTTTACTTAAAGCTTGAATGTTAGGTAGAAGTGGAAATCTGTTAATGTTCTGTTCCTGGAAATAAATTATGCTGAACTTCATAGTATCATTCTTTAAATAATTAATTGTAAGCAGTCAACATTAGAGATTGCTTAGGAAAGCTTGTTGCAGTAATAAAAATAATTCAGTATTTGTTTTCAGAACTTCTAAAGGAATGAAGTGCTAAATTTTATTTAGGCCTAAACTGAAATACTGCATTAGATCTGTTGAACAGCTAAAGGATATTTTCATAGTACATTTTCTGAGGGGGTATATTTTTTGGGGGGGAAAACTTTCAAGTTCTCACTGTCTGTGGATTTTATCTCAAAGGACTGGTGTAATTAGATCAGCTTTTCTGGGGAGATGGTATTGGTGGGGGACACTACTTTTACAGCTGCAGACCATATTTGTCTCTTCCCTGATCATCATGCTGTGCCCCTAATGCTCTAGCCCAAGTGTTTACGATGACTTGCAGTGAACCAGATAGTTGAAGAACAAGTGCCTGCCTTCCACCTTCTCTGGGATGTCTAAGCAATTGTGGCCTGAAGTTCTAGGCTTGTTTCTGTTGTGCTGCCAGCAACATGAAGGACTGGATTGGCAAAGAATCTGTATTTGCAGTATTTTCATAAGGGAAGAAAAAGTCTCCCTAGATAAAGGAAGGGGTTGCCTTTCTTTTAAAAAAAGATGGACATACATAGGTTTTGGTGTTAGGATTTTTTGGTATACATAATATGGCTTTTTAAAGAGGGGCTTCAGATTTAGCAATAACTCGTCTTTCCCCATTAAATGTTCTGCACAGGATTACCTCGGTTACAATTTAAGGAAAAAAAAAAGTCCTACTAAAAAAATGCAACTTCAAAGACCATACGAAACAGTATTCAGAGCTTATTTTGTGGTGTTCAGTGTCTGGATAGCAGTGTATGAGAAGGAATAAAATACTTACGTTACAATTGGCTGCCTACTTTGTATGTAGAATAAATTTGTAAGAATGTACTCCGTGGACAGCTTTTCAGAAAGACTGTTTTAAATACCTTTGAAGTATTTTCCTGTATTACTATATTTTTGTAACGTACTAGGGAGCTGAAACTTGTCCAGTAAAAGCAAACTTATTCTGGGTTTTAAATTGGTTATTTTACTTGTCCAAAATTGACCTCTCATTGATCTTAATACTTAAATTTTAAATGCTTAAATATAACATACTTCTCATTTGGCACTATTTGGTCAGGAGAAGAAAGGGAAAAATGAATGCAATAGCCATTGTAACAAAAAGTATGATCGTTCTGGACTATAGTAAAGGATACATTTCTACATGAAATTAATTCATAATAATGTCTGGAAGTTTTTTGATGTCTCTTGCTGATGTAGACAAAATTTCTCTGTTTGCATCCTACTGTATCTGTGGGGTGTGACTTGTCCCTAAAAAAAAAAAAAAAAAAAAAAAACCCAAACCCCCAAAAAACCCCTTGTTACTGTTTCCCAGTATCTTCTTCCTGCCTCTAGCAGTTCTTATCTCCTCAGATAGCAAGGGTAGGTCAGGCTCATTGGTCTGTATTCCAAATCATTAACAGTTGATGCATGACCAATTCCTTGTTGGCACTGTGGTTGTGTAGCTCATTAAACTGGGTGTGCAATACTGACAAAGTCTTGGGGTGTCTGGAGGCTCTGGGGTTTCAGACTAGCAGGTACAGACAGCATCAGTGCTCACAGGCAGCAGCACTGGGAAAAGACACTTCACCTGAGCTAGGCTGAATATAGTGCTCTCACCCAGGGACCCACATCTTAAGTCTGAAGTGAAGCTTTACCAGAGACATAAGGTCGATGTTTGTGTGATGTGTAGTGATGTCTCTTCTCATAGGTGTCAGTTCCTGTTTCCATGTAAAATTAAAGAGGATGAACCACCACATTTTTTTAAGGTACTTTCTGTGCTGCAAAATACATTTGCACCTAATACTAGTATTAAGGTGAATTACAGATTTTTTTTAATTAGAAAAGCATTCCATCGTCACTAAATTGCTGGCAGGAGCAGATGACCAAAGTGCAGCTGACCATAAAAGAGTTAGTCAGCTCTCCAAACCATAACATCTGGTTTGGAGTAAAAAATAATTCTCAGCCAGATAGTCAAACTCTCATCTTTCAACCACTATCTTAAATACTGTTGTTGGTATTCCATGTAGTTCAAGACACCAAAGCTAATGCAGCAACGCACTTGCTTAACGTTACCACATAGAATATAATTATTGGCATAAAAAAGGTTATTACTGTTATTGTTACTGGCTTCCTCTGTTGTAGTTCTTAGACCAAGACACGTATTAGTAAGAATCTACTGAAATACTAATTATGTTACTGTAAAGTATTGAGGCTTTTAGCTGTCAATCTCGGTATTCTTGGAGACAGTATGGTTCTGTCTGTACCTCTGGAATGATATGCTAACTGAAGATACAGTAAAGCACAATTTATTTTTTTCTGCCATCTGATAACTGCAGTGTGTATGATGCATTTAGTGTGGAACTGGAAAACCTGTGAATTACTCAAATGAGTGGTTTATGCTTCTTAGTAATATGCAGTTGTACTGAAAAAACAACTGCTATTTTTAAAGCATTTTAAAAGGCATTTACAAGCATGCTAGGAAATGGCTCATCCTCTAGTTTAAAAATAGTGTGCAAAACTTGTTTTATCTACCTACCTCCAACTTTTTTTACTGCCTCTCAGTTTTCAGAAACTTCCTTGAGCAGGAACTATTTATTTTAGCTAGAACATTAAATATATTCATTTGTTCCAATGTATTTCATTTTATGCATTCGTTCCATTGACATGCTGTTGCTTTTGCTTCGGTTAGTACAGACTTTTTATCCATGTTCCTATGCTAATACAGTGCATCAGATTCTCAAAGATAAAATCTGACATAGGTATTCCATTACTTTAAAAATACTGAGGTTTATAACAGCTCTATCAAATTACACTATTATTTAGGTTGCTGAAGAACATATGACATTGTTGAGTGCATTTTATTTTTATGTTTTCCATAAGACACCCATGTTCTTCATTTAGGCAATGAATGGTGCTTATTGAATTTGTAGATGTTCAGTGCTTTTTATACGGAGGAAGTGGATCATGAGAACTTAAGCCTATATGTAATGTCAGATTCAGATCTTTATTTTTCACTTGCAGTTTTCAGTGAGGAGCCCATTGCCAAAACATAATACCCTTGAAAATACTATGATTTATACTTACTGCAGATTATAGTGCTGCATAACCTGAGACTGGAACATTGCCTGAAGTGAGGAAGAACTACTGTTTACAAAGACAGGAGTCAGGGTCTGTTTTGCGCATGGATTTGACCTAGTGTTCTGCAAATACTTATTAGAATAGCCTGGTCATAAGTGTGTTTTAATACCTTTCTAACGACATTGTCTAGCCTCTCTAACCAAAACTAATGCCTCTTCATGCAAGACACTGAATGTAAGTTTTAAAAAAATAAAAACCTCTGTTTTCAAAGTATTTCTGATGTGAACAAAGAAGTTGAACACTGCACTCCACTTAAACAACGGGGAAGCTGACCTTTGGGATCTAGCAACTGAGACTATGTTGGTGACAGAAGGGAGGTGAAAGCTTTGTGGTCAGAGGTTACTACTGATATCAGCAAAGACAATGAGAATATAAAAGGTTCAGACCTTGGGTGAGGGACATTGCAGTGATAGTTGTGATTCTTCTAATGGAATTGCATGTGGTTTTGTTGTTGTTTTTTTGCAATGTAATGAAGGAGTTCTTTGAGTCTCTGAACCATGAAGCTCTTCTGCAGTAGGAAAAACTATTTATTTTTTTCTAGTGAGAAAGAAAGTCACAAAGTCTACCTGCTGCCTGCAGAGATATTAGTAGTATTTAGAACACTTACCAAAACCATGAAAAACCTCCTTTTTTCCCCTCTTTCATGGAATAGTGTGTACCTGTGTTAGAAAAATTGAATTAGAATAATGTAAGTTAAACTGGTTTTTGTGATTTTTTTTTTTTTTCCCCAAAGTGATTTCCTTGCTAAATAAACAGCCACGCTCATCTTTATATTTTTCTGTCCGATCCTCTTAGATTTTTTTTGTCACAGATACCAGAATGCTGTGTCTTTATTTCAGACAATAAAATTTAGAATATAGTGTCTGGAATCTTTAAAAAAACAAAACAAAACCAACAAAAAAACCAACACAACATAACAAAAACCCCAAGAAAAACCCAACAAAAAAAGTCAAAACCAAAAAAAAGACAAGTAAAAAAAACCCCAGAAAACAGAGCTTATGATATTTCATGGCCAAAATATTCAATCTGTTTTTTCACTTGTGAAAACTCTTTTGAACTTTATAACTTGTCTAAACACTTGACTGTAGCCACTTTCTCCAGTCTAGAACATAGACTTTCCTTGGTGCCAGGAGAGCAATTCTGGCCTTCATATTTCCTGGCCCTGAGGGCAAATCAGTGCAATCTTCCTCTGTTTTCTAGCTCAGTGCTAATGGAGGACTGGTCTAGGTTCTGTCCTCACAAAAAGAAATAAATTAAAAAAAAACCAAACCAAAACAAAACACACAAAAACCAAACAAAAAACCCCAACAAGCTTCAAGCAAAATACCTAAAGTGCAGTTTTTTTCTAAGTTCTCTGCTTCTTGATCATTTTTAAGATACACAAAATATACTAATCAGAAGACCATTTTTTTTCCCCAGCTATATTTTATAGCTCTGCTGCCTGTAACGTATCTGGGGAATGTGGAGATTTGCTGGAGTTCTTGGTACATAAAATACTGTATTAAAACCACTTATTGCATGAATAGTTTATTCACTGATATACATATAAACACATACTTATCCATATTTCCATACTGTTGAGAGTACTTCCTAGTTAAAAAACAGATGACCTACTATGTTGTTGTGCAATTGAAACATCCCATAGAATGTATGTGGTTACTTTAAAATTTTCACTGAAAGTTAGGCATCTCTGCTTCTTTCACAGCCTTCTTGGGCTGCTTAGCTCCTGGGGCTCCCCACACTGTTGGCTGTCCTGCCAACTATTCTTCTGTTCAGCTGACTTACTAGCTGGAAAGTGGGTGAGCTTATGTAGTAAGGGACCTCAGACCTTAGGAGATCCACATACACAGGATGCCTACTAGATAAGCTATGAAAACCAAAATTGTATTTGAGCAACCATCAGGCCTTCAAACCAAAACAACCAATGTTTGCATTTTAAATGTTTCTGAACTGAAATGTTTAAGAATGATTAGCATTTGGAAAGGAGGAAATTGAGATTTGGGTTTTGTTCCAATTTAATTTCATGTTGTAATGTATACTCTGCGTGTGTTATTCTCTGACAGAAAACCTCTGTTCAGATTTCTTTAGGCTATACTTTTCTTTTAAATAAATGTTTTTCAGTGTATTGAATGTGCTTTTTCCCAGTGGTGTTTACAGAAACAATGTGCATATAAAGGCAAAACTTTCATCAGGAAAATTATAAGTTAGAAAGTATAGAAAAACTATTCTACATGATGTATAGAATTGTCATGATTAATACAGCATTTATACAGTCACATTCATAATGATATTTAGTGTGTTATTCCTGCAGTGAAAACATGGTAGATTGTCAAAGTAACTTTCAGAGTGCCTAGGTGTTTTTTCTTATGATAACCAGAATGCCTCTAATATAATATTATTTCATGTTTGTAGGTAATATATGCTTTGAACACTAAAAATGATGAACATGAAGCTGCTATCCAAGCCCTTAAGGATGCTCATGAAGAAGAAATTCAACAGATTCTTGCAGAGACCAGAGAGAAGATCTTGCAGTATAAAAGTAAAGTTGCAGAAGAAATGGATCTGAAGAGAAAGATCCAGGTTTTAGAAGAGTCACTGGAGGATCATAAAAAGATGAAACATCAGGCTTTGACAGAATTTGAAGCTTATAAAGATAGAGTTGAAGATATGCAGCTTTGTGCAGAAGCTCAGCATGTTCAACGTGTAGTGACCATGTCAAGAGAAGTAGAAGAGATCAGAAAGAAATTTGAGGAAAGACTACGAAGTTTCATACAGTTGCAAGTGCAGTATGAGAAGGACAAACGTACAGCTCTGGAAGACTTGAGAGCTGCCCACAGGCTTGAGATTCAAGAACTTCTGAAGACTCAACAGAGTCAGAATGCTACTTTAAGTAAGGGACAAGAAAAACTAGAGGAATTACATAGACTGGAGCTGGAAGACTTGAACAGTAAGGTTGAAGAATTAAGGCTGGAAAGAAAAAAACTCATTGAGGACTATGAAGGTAAACTCAGCAAAGCACAGTCCTTCTATGAACATGAACTTGATTCTTTGAAAAGATCTCAGCTTTTTACAGCGGAAAGTCTACATGCTTGTAAAGAAAAAGAAGTGGAGCTAAGGAAAGAATTTCAAAACCAGGAAAGTATGTTACGGAAGAATCTGGGAAAGCTTAAAACTGAATTGCAAATGGTCCAGGATGAAGCTGCCAGTCTACGGGAAAAATGCCAAAAACTTCAGGTGGCTCTTGGTACAGCAGAAAACAATGTTCAGGTGAGGCCAATGTTATCTTGTTCCCAAGACTGTGAATTTTCTTTTCCTGTTTATGCTGTCTTTCCATAAGGCTTGGTAGGCTGAGGTGGTTGGAACATGTAAACTTAATTTTCTGTCACTTTACTTGACTTGTCATTTACCTCTAAATTTAAAAAAATTATTTATATTTTAAAGTCAACTTAATGTGCTTAATTTCTTCAGAGTGAATTAATAGTACTTTATATTCCAGTAGAATCTAGAAACCCCTACCCAGGAGGAAGTTTTGGTCTTCTCCCTTTCAGCTGTTCTTGAATAGAACTTGGTTGGTTTAGTCGTACTACTCAGTGTAGTATACTCAATAGAATACTCAAAACTGTTACCACTTAAGAGCAGACAAAAACCCCCAAACCAATCTGTGTTCCCCTCCCCACAAAGAAAGGGGAAAAAAGGGGGGGTGGGGGAGGAAGGGGCGAGGTAAGTGATTTAGAGAGGGAAGGAGGATGTTAGTGACTAGTACCATTTGAGATGTTATGCTGACAAACTGAAATGCTTGCTGGAAAAATTGAGAAACAACTTACCTAGACTACAGTTTCTTGCAGAAATGTATTTGGTGGGAATGTCATACCACTGACAATACAATGAATATCCTGTATTCAGTGCAGTCTTGCTTGTAGAGATCATTAGTGACTACCTTGCCTAAACAAGTTGAGTCTTAAGAAAAGTAGGTCTGTAGGAGGTAAGAAAAAAAAAAGATGACTTCCTAAATGTTTTATTATAACATCTTGAATGATGTATTCGCAAGCAGTAACTGAAACACTGCACACATTTTCAGCATGTACTGGTTTTGGCTGGGATAGAGTTAAGTTTCTTCATAGTAGTTAGCGTGGGGCTATGTTTTGGATTTGTGCTAAAAACAGTGTTGATAACACAGGGATGTTTTTATTATTGCTGAGCAGTGGTCACACAGAGCCAAGGCCTTTTCTGCCTCTTACCCCACCCCACCAGCGATGAAGCTGGGAGTGCACAAGGAGTTTGGAGCAGATACAGCTGGGACAGCTGACCCCAACTGACCAGAGGGATATTCCATACCATATGATGTCATGCGCAGCATATAAAGCTGGGGGAAGAAGAAGGGGGAATGTTTGGAGTTATGGTGTTTGTCTTTCCAAGTAACCATTACAAGTGATGTAGCCCTGCTTTTCTGGAGATAACTAAAGACCTGCCTGCCAATGGGAAGGAGTGAATGAATTCCTTGTTTTGTTTTGCTTGTGTGTGTGGCTTTTTACCTATTAAACTGTCTTTCTCTCAACACCTGAGTTTTCTCACTTCTACTCTCCTGATTCTCTCTTATCCCAATATGGGAGGAGTGAGTGAGCGAGCAACTGTGTGGTGCTTAGATGCTTACCAGGTTAAAAAACAACACAGTGTTGTTAAGAAACTAATTTTCTTTGGGCTGGACAAGACAGCCCAAAAATACTGAATTTTTTTGGTCAGCAAAAAAAAAAAGGACTGGGTATGCTGGGCTTGAAGGAAAAGATTCTGCTTGCGTTTTGGTAGCTGTGCTGAGGCCTGAAGAACAGTAATTTCTGTGGGTAAGCGTGAGTATCTTGTCTTTTGCATTTGTGGTTACTCTCAAGTTTCAAAATCGGAAGTACCTTACAAGTGATGGTCATAGTGATTTTGGAAGCATCATTGAGTAGAGCTGAGATGGACCGTGAGCTTTTCCCATTTACAATCTAATTCCAGCTCATCTTCTGGAGTATTCTTCTTTCTTGACTACAGGGTGTAGTGAAAGAAGACTGCTACCTTTATCAGATATTAAATATGGAATACCTTTTTCCAGTTTCCCAAGGTGCCTTCTAAAAGTTAATTTCCAACTTGGTTCAGTTAATGAAGCAGAACTCTTGCCTTTCAATTGACAACATCAAGGAGGTGGGTTTCTGGCAAGCTGCAGCAAAGAGGAAACTCACTGTATATTGATCATCCTTTCAATAAAGGAGTTCCTCTTCATTCCAAACAAGAGAGTCTAGTACAGTGTTCACAGCAGATTTTAAAGTCAGGTTGTACTCCGATCATCGTGGATGAGGTGATTAAATGCCTAATCTCATCACTTCTGGTGTCCATGTTTCATTACATGCCCTGCCCAGTGTTTTCCCCAATTCTATGTCTGGCTTTAGTTCTGAAATGACCCTTTACTATTTCAGTGACTTGAACAATGAGAAATTTAGATTTCTTTTAAAAAACAGAAAAATATTTCCTTTTCCTTCCTGCGTGACTGAGAACACATCATCATCACCACACTACCCAAGGTATGCTATTGTGAATCAGTACATCAGACTTAAAATATACTAAAAGTTTGATTTAACTAATTGCCTAACTCTCATATAATGTATATCCATGTGCAGCTTAATATGTATCAGTACTAAACACTTACAGTTGAAATGAAAGACAGTGTAAACTACTGTGAACATAGAATGTATTCTTTAATGTGAAGAACTCTCAGATATCAGAAACCAAGTTTCTCAAGTCAGCCCACCTCTTTAACTATTGTCACATCTCTCTTATGTGTTCGTCGTATTCAGTATCTTGTAACGCTTCAACAGTATTTTTTGAAAAACATATAATACAAAATGAACATAGCAGTAATATTACAAGATTTCAGCTTTTGTATGAATAAAACTTATGTGCTGAAACGCCTTGTCTGTACATCTTAACCTAATGCTCATTTAAATTTACATGATTGTATATTATAACAGGCATTATACTATGCTTCCTCTAGGTTCTTCAAAAACAGCTAGATGATGTGAAGGAGGAGGAGATGTCCTTGTTAAGCAAACACAAAGAAGTGGAAAGTGAGCTAGCAGCTGCTAGAGAGCGCTTACAGCAGCAGGCCACTGATCTTGTTCTCAAAGCCAGTATGTATGTCAGTAACTTAATCTGGAAATGAACTTCATCTTTTTATTCTAGTCTTTTCTTTTTCTGTTAACTTTGTGCAGGTTTAGGGTGCCTGAAGACTGTTCAATGCTATCCATAGAAATTTCTGACAAGTTTGGGGTTTTTTAAACTGTTTTGATATCACATGCATTGTATTTAAGAATCTCTTTTTGTGTTTTTATTTGTCCAAGTGTTCTGCTTTGTATGGGGTATATGTATCTCCAGGCCTTGGAATTTCTTGCCTTAACTACACTTGTATCGAAAGCTGCTGCTGTGTATCTGTTGTCCACATAGTCACTGAGACATGTTTCCTCTTCCTCTGTCCTTTTTCAGTTGCCTTGTCTTTTTGCTGAGACTGTGGTACTTTGCTTTACACCTACTGTCAGAAGATTTGCAGTTTATCAGATAATAAATATTTTAGGTTTTCCTTAATAGCTCTTTTCTTCAGTTCTCTGTGCTTGTTGGCATATGGAAAGGCACAGAAAATGGTTTAAGTCTTGATTGTACACATGTGGGTTTTACCTCATTGGCTTTTATCTCTCTGGTAAACTGCTTAGTGGTAGGGCCTGGCCCCAGGTACTTGAACTTGGTTAACTATACTATAGGTAGTATTGTAGGCTTTGAAATAAGCCCCTGGCTTATCTTTGGCTTTGTTCAACTAGTCCGATTGTTGAAATACCTGATTATTATCCATGCAAATTAGCACAAGCCCAGGACCCTTCCCAAAAGTCAGTTTGGGTAATGTCACCTTGTTCTGAAGGCTGGGATGTTGCCAGACTGTGCCAGTCAGCCTTAGGGACAGACAATACTTCACAGCCTTAACTTATTAATACTGTAATAATTTACTATTACTGTAATAGCTTACAACTAATTGGCTATAAGTGGCATTGCCCTCAAAATGAATGTGTGAATGTGGCCTTTATCAAGGCTTTATTTCTGTCCTTCAAATAATGAAGCAGTTCCTACTGATGGACTGATGAGTGTGTCTGCTGCTTAGGAGAGCTTTGTACCTAGGACAAGTGCCATATATGAGCTGGCTAAGATAAGGGCTAGAAATAGTCTGACTGTATGTTTGGACAGTCTAGAAGCCAGCAGGGATCCAAGACTGCAAGGTCCTACAGCTAAAAGGAATGGGCTTGCTGCTAAGAGGATCTCAAATAGGAATCTGACCCTCCCAAAAGTGATTTATGAGGCACTTAGAAAAATTAATGACCTGAGACTGTTGGGGGAAAAAAAACCCGACCGTTCTCATACACTCTTTGGCCATTCCTGTTTCTTTCCCTGGGCAGAAGCATGGGAGGGATTCATCAGGCAGCTCCAGATCTAGTGGAAATAAATTTAAATATCCAGGCTGATTTTGTGCATTACTGAGGACATGGAGGGAGTTGGCTAGCCTCTGAGTCCAGCACTGGCCTCTGGCACCAAGGTTTTTAGCTGTACCAGAAATTCCAGTGTGTCCATGGTGTTGCTGAGCTGAATGGCACTGTCAGTAGTACATCTTTGCTTCACAGCATGTTGCTGTGCAACAAGAACCAGGAGCCCTTTTTACAGTGGTGCCACCAAGCCATTACCATGTCACATAATTGATTACCAGCCTGTTTGGAAATGATTTCTGACACTGGCCCAATCATCGCCTCGGATTATTCAGCTCCAATTTGGAAGTCAAAAATCCTGCCTCAGAGAAACTAAATTCTCATATTTAATGACAATACAAAACATTTACTACTTGTGTTACAATTTGAGAACACTGTATTAAGTCTATTATAAGAAATTAATATATTTTTCTTCCATTTATCCTGAAATTTCAAGCTTGAAAGGAAACTGCTGCTTTTCATACCTTCTGAGTAGAGCATGGGGAATGGGAAACACGTATTGTGTTGGTATTATCAGTGTGTGTACTATAAAATATGTGCATGCATAATACTTCCTGACAAACTTAAAGTTCTTTTATAACTATTCTCCCTGTTACATTCTAAAATCTGGGTTTGCAAACACATTTCTTAAATGGCTGAACTTTTGAAACAAGGTGTTTTTTGAAAAGTTACAGAAGTGTACCCATTTTCTTAAGTTTTTCTTGGGTTTAGTTTTATCAAACAAAACCAACAAAATGATTCTTAGAATTCTTCAGGGCTTAGTACAATTAGAGGTGTGCATTGTTTATGAAAATACTGCTAATTTTGAAGCATTTCTTATCTCCACCTTCCATTATGTATCCCACTGTCATTTCCTTCACATTGGTGTCCACAGACGACAAAGGCTAAAACAGTTTCCTTTTTGACATGTATCTTGTTTTAACCACAGATGGAAATTAATTGGGAGGCTCAGTGGTTTTGTCTTGTGAGAAAGTGACACACAGTGCTCTTTCTTAGTAACTTAAATTTAAAAGCGATACTTTGTGGCTAGAACTCAACTAATCTGTCATTTTTGAACATTATAATAAAATGAGGGGGTGAAAAAAAATCTCTCCTAGAAGCTGTGACTATAAAAATAATACATTTATTCTGAGTAAATGATACAATTTCTTATCTGGATGCTTTCTTCAAGTGAAACTGTTAAGGATCTCTGTATAATTCTTCAAAGTCTGTTTAGTCACCACTTCATTTTATTACATGCTAATATTTAAAAGACATATTTCAAATGTGTCTAGGTCATGCAATTTATGAAAGGGATAATTGGGTGTTTCTGTCAGAAGAACCCATTCGAACATGGAATGTCAGCTTAGGTATGATTTCATGATGCTTTACAGAGGTGTTAAAATAATGGGAGAATATCCCCTCTCTTGTCTTTCAGCTGAACAAACATAGGAGCATCTTCTAAGTTGTTCAGCTGAACAAATCCAGGAACATCCTCTTTTCCAAAATAGTCTTTTATCCCATCCTAAGCCTCTCCCAGAATAACCGGAGTTTCACTGCTTTAGTCAGTTACCTAGTAGCAGTATTTTCAATAATACAGATATAAATTAAGAATGAGAACAAAAATTTCTGAAGTCAAACTTTTTTCCACTGGTGGTATGAAGGACAGATGATTATATTGTCTAGCTTTGTAGATGTTTTTTTAAAAATAAATACGAAAAACCTAAAAGCAAACCTCTAACCTGCAGGGATTTAGATCATGCTTTACTGTAGAGAGAATGAGTTCTGTTATGTCTTTTAATCATATCCCTATAGCAAAATAAACAAAATGTATTTCCATAAGTTTTACATAGCTTTAGCTGCTATACCTAGCATGCTGACTAAATCATGAGTTTGATAAACAGTAACATCTTTACCATTAGATATCAATGTTATGCTTTCTCCTGTGTAGCTTATCATGGGGTAAAAATGTGCAGTTTTAGGTGGGGTAAGTTCAAGACAGACTGTCTGTGTCTATACCGTTGCCTACCTCTGCTTTCTTTTGGAGTCAATATGCAACTTTGAACCAGGAAAATTTTGAACCTAAAGGAGCCCCAAATCAAAGCACTCTACTGTGGTTGGACATCTTAAAATGAAACTAAAAAAGGGTGAAGTGGAGGGGAGAGTAAGCATTGCAGTGAAGGTAATGGAGATCTATGTGAAAGCTTCCACTAGAGTTATACTAGAAATCACTGAAGTATGAATATCTACTTCAATTATATAAACCAGTGCTGTGAGGTTTTGAAGACCTGTTTTGTTTTTAGGTCACATTGGAATGCTTCAAGCTACTCAAATGACTCAAGAAGTTACAATCAGAGATTTGGAATCAGAAAAGTCTAGATTAAAAGAAAAACTATCCCAACTGGAAGAGGAAAGAAACTTACTACAAAGCAAAACACAGAGTCTGGATGAGCGACAAAGGCAGCAAATTCTGGCCTTGGAGAAGGTTAAACAGCTTATTGGCTTTAGTTGAATAAAAACAAAAGACCTAGAATTCTCAGGAAAAAAGCTATTATGTTATAATTTTTGTTTGCTATGATGGGACTCGAACCAGTACTAGTATGTTCCAAGTGTATCTCATGTAGGAATGTAGAATGACTAATGTAGAGTGTAAAGTGAGAGTAGAGGGAAGTCAGATGTTGTTCAGACTGCTTTGGACATCTTTTAAAAATTTTATTTAATTTATGACCTCATGTGTAGAAGCCTAGTATCGAAAGTGTCAGAGCACGGAGATATGTGAAATGGTTTAAGAACAATTTAAAAAGCCATTCTCTGAAAATGTGCTGAACATGTTTGAAAATATGGAACTGAAATTTTCTATAGGCTTGATACCTGATTGCTATTTCCCCAGATTAAATAGAAAAAAAAAAATAAATTTAATAAGGACATATTGCTTTGCACAGATACGTTGAAACTACCTGTTTGGTTATTGAATGATTTAGTCGGTGCTTAGTGTTTGCTTAGTTTGTTTTATATGGAAATTATTTTTTTGTAAATTTATGTTATCAGTAACATTTTTGGTTTTTTTATTTATTCAAACTGTTCAGATTTTTTTTTACCATTTACTAGAAATTTTTTTATTCTTCCCTTTTACAGAAAGTAAATGAAGCAAGGGAAACACAACGTGAATATTATGAGAAGGAGCTGATAAAATTGCAAGCAAGATTGGAAGGAGAGGCTGCACAGTTAAAGGAGGCTCATTCCAAGACCTTAGAAGAATTGGCATGGAAACACCATACTGCAATTGAGGCTGTGCACAGTAATGCTAATAAGGATAAGAAAAAGCTGCAGATGGTAGGTTTGTGTTTTCTTAATAATCAAACATATTCGTTACAAAAAGCAAATGTTTTGGTTTGAACCTCATACTCATGGCTTTGTTTTATGTCAAGTTTTTTTAGAGGTACCTTCAGATCTGCTGGGCCTCTCTGAAGAAACTGCTCAGACTTTATTAAAATAGCATATCTTGCCAAAAAAAAAGAAAAGCAATTTTACTGTTTTTCTGCATACAGAAGATAAATTCTCAACTTACACAACTTTGAGTATAGTAGGTGTGCCTTCCCAGGTTTTGTGAGGTTTTGTGATCCATATCCAGAAAGGTTGGTATATCGATCAAAATCAGTTATTCTGACAGAGGTAAAAGATTGTTTCTCCAATATTAAAAAATTTCATAAACAGTCCAGAAGTACAAAAAGTTGCTATATTAGTACTTGTCTTCTGAGTATACATCCAGTCAACAACAGCTGTTCCTAATTTACATCAAAAAATCATGCTCACTATACATTGACTATTCATTTACCTTTGACCGGAATCCTGAAAATGAAAGGCTTTTTTGTTTCACAAATTTGTCCTTTTCTTTGTTGGGATAAATGAGAGGACCAATTCTGAATTACTATTTCCTAATCTGACTGTATGTACATACATACACAAATTTTGCCTTATACAGTAAATATGGGATAAATATTAATTGTTTAAGGCTTTGTTATGGTCCTATGGTGTGTTCGCAGGAAATATACCAAAGAAATACAGTTGTAGTTAGTGATGTGCATCTTAGAATGATTTTTTTAAAAAAATTATTTTACTAGTTTTGCTTTTTAGTTTTATTTTGAATAAAACCCAAAGATTTTTTTTCATGTCTCCCAGTAATGGAAGTAGTTCTTTGAGACATACATGCATCTTATCTTTCAGGTTTACTTTCTTTGTAACTTTAAACATGCCTGTTATTAAAACAATGTCTCTTAAGGGTTTCTGGGAATATTTTTCGTTTACTTTAGTAAGGTGTGGGGTTCTTTCTGTTTTCTTTTGTCTGTTATTACAATAATGTAGAGAATAAAACAAAGGATATCATAAAACATTTGTTCTTTAGCTAAAATAGAGAACATCTCTACAAATATGAGAAATATGAAACTTGAGGTTTAGCAAAAGAAATTAATTATGAAAAGACATCAGGGTCAAGATCTCAGTAAATTTTAATCTGCGTACTGTCTCCTCTGTCAAACCTGTATGCTAAGCGCATGTGTTGTTTGAGTAATTCAATGAAGAAACAGTCTCAAATGTGGAGAAGAGTTGAGTTTAGTATGAGGAAGAAGCATGGTACAAGTAGCCTTGGAATAGAGGACATGAGCATTTATTGGGACTGGAAGACTGGGAAAGGCATCTGGGGTTTGGAAAGCTTTGAAAAAATGCAACAGAAGAGAATTCTAAAGAATGAGAATAGACTCAAGAAATAGCTTAAATATATCTCTTTGCTTCAATTCTTCTATCTATAAAATGAGCTGTAAAAATGGCATCAGTTCATAGGAGGATTATGAAAATAGAGCTACTAATAATTTTGCAGTACTGCACAGCTGTACTGACAAGTATCATGAAAGAACTAATTACTCAGCTATCAGAATAGGGTCTGAATAGCACTAGTGAAATTCTGCAGCCAGCAGATTTCACAGTGTGAACAAGAAAATTTGAGCAAGTCTCATTTAGCGAGGATTGTTTGTCCCACGTGGTGATTGGTCTGGGTCTGGTGAAGAAAACACGCACTTGTTGAGTTACGCTATATAGCAATGTACTATGGAAAGCATAACCCTTTGTTTTGTCACTCTGTCCACCATGAACAGAGAGGTTGTGCAAGCAGTTTACACACAAATTATTTATTGCCTATTGCATACCCTAATGGAGTGCTACAACTAACAAGCTACAAAGCTGAATGTGCTTCCCACCCCCAGCAAAGCACTCACGGAGTCTCTGGTGGTGGATGAGGAAGGGTTGGCCTCCATTTGCTTCTTGGGATGAGCTGCATGTGACACTGAGTTGCTGTGTTGCTGTCTTGCAGCTCCCCAGTTTTTCTTAGAGTTTTATAAGTTTTTATGACAGTCCTTTTCCTCTTGAATTCTTGAGCTCTTAACTCTCCCTGTGTCCACAATCTTACCAATGCCTGCAGTTGTACTTCTTTTGTGCATGGTTCTGGTCTTTGTATTTCTATACCTGTTTCTGAGATATTACTGATTTTTCAAAAGTCTGAGCCCAGGGCTAGGCAGAGGCATTGAATCAATGCTAAGCCTTGCATTACAGCTGAACTCCTAGGAAGGAATTAATAACAGAGCCTCCGTAGCTCCATAGAAAACCTTAAAGTCTTGTATTATGTGGCTCTGGAGCACCTTACTTGGCAACCTAAATTTTCTTCAAGAAGACATTCTGGTATAATGAATTATATAGTATATTCTACACCTTAACATGTTTTATGTTAAGTATTTTATGACAAATTGTTCTGAAAATATATTCTGAATATTAACAAAGCTGAAGTGTAAATTTATAGTTTCCCTTAAAAAAAAAAAGTTTGTAACAAAGACCTATACAGCATAGGCTGATGTAAGAGCAATATAATTCATCCAGCGGAGTTATCTTCAGAATTTGACTATTACTCCAGAGAGATTGAAACAGAGGTGTTATTTGATTATTTCCATATAGTTGAACTTGAAGACTAATTGTTGATTTCTTTTATTTCTACATAAATTTTATAGATAAGGCATGCGGCATTTTTCATTCATTGTAACAGCCTGAAAAACTTCCCAAAGCTCAGTTTGGATTTTAAGATTCACTATTTTATGTGGGGATTATGTGTAGGAGATAAATGGGTAAAGACTGAAGGATAATCATATTAGCAGCGTAATTTTATAAAAAGCGAAAATTTCTGCATTTTGTCAACTCAGATCGAAGGCCTGAAAATACATACAGTTTTAATGATTTTGATAACTAAGGGCAAAGTGAAACTAGTAATTGAGAAGAAAGTTCTGTTTGTCTGTCTTTTGTGATAAATTTCTAATCTAACGTGATTAATCAAGGATATTAGAGTAGAAAACTAACTGAAAAATTAAGACATGCATTGTAAAAGTCAATAAATCTTCCTGTGTTAATACTTCAAGGAAAGGACAATTCTTGGTTAGATCGGGGATACTTAATGCTAGGTGAAATAATTTTTTGCAGTGACTGTATGGCAAGTATTTAGTATTTTTCTATCTTATTTCTGAAGGAGTTGGAGCAGCAGTTTGAGAAGGAGAAATTGCATTTGGAGGATGATAAGAATCAGCTCCGACAGCAGCTGGAAAACCTGAAGGAAGAGCTGACAACGAAACTGACTTCTGCCAATCAGGAGGCAAGGGTTAATTTAATCCTATCAGCTAATGTTCCTGTGCACTAGACCATATTTCATCAATAATGATCTTGTGCTTAGAGTCCAATACAGAGCTAGGACTATGCTGTTCAATCTGTTTAGTGCCTTATTTCTGTTTAAACAGGAGTATTCTTCAAACATTGTAAGTTACTTGACTGTTTCTGAATGATAATTTTGTTGTCCTTTACAAAATAAACAAAGCAAAAGAGATTGAGGTGCAAAGCAGTTGGCATAAACAGTCTTTCTTGGTTTACTCTGCTTATCTTCTCGTTAGGTACACAGACCTCTACACAAAATATGTCAGGAGATAAAGGGAAAATTAACTGTATTTAAGTTGATATTTGGTTACAGTTAATGTATTGTAAGTTCTGGCCAGCTTCCTGACTTGCACATGATCTTCATATATTTCCATCAAAAGATGAGACGAAATACTTACAAGACCCAAATTATTTGCTCTGTTTCGATATATGCAATCAATGTTAAATGTATCACATCTCAAAACAGTTTTAATATTTTGAGTTTGAAATTGCCACCTTTTCATAATATAATTTTAAAATTAAAATTATATTCTACTGATATCAAAAACATCAATCCATTCTTGTCGTCTTTCAAGAAAATAATTCATCAGCTTCATTGCTCAACAGGCCATACATCCAATTTCAATGTGTCCTTTAAGACATACTTAATTATGAATTAAAGTACTTTATTTGCAGTGATCCTTTTTATTATTGTTTTCTCTAGGTGGCAGGTGTTGGTTTCTGGCAGCTTGCAAATTGTACAAATGTTAAACTTGCTTTAGAACAAAACTGCTTGTTTTTAATAAATGGGAAAGTTTATCTTTCTAAAAGTGTATATTAAATTATTATATTAAAATGCTTCAAACCTAGATTTGATATTTTTTTACTTGTAAAAATTCTTTAATTTAACATTGATTTTATATTATTACTGGAATTTCATTTTTAATACAGAAACATTAAGTAATATTAAAGGAGAACAGGCTGTGCAAATAAAAATTTGTCTAGATTGGAATTAGAAACACTGGAAGAAAATTAAACCAAGATGATTTGACTGCCATTAGTAATAATTATGGACATTACAACCTTTTTGTATCTAGGTGTGTCGCCTGCAAGACCTAGTACGAAAAAGCGAACAAGGCCTTGGTACGGCAGAAGGACATATCTCCAGTCTTCAAGAGGCTCAGGAAATACTCCAGAAAGAACTAGAATTAACTAGGGCAAGACTGCGAGAGACCACAGATTCATTGTATAGTGTTGAGGTAACCATAAAGTTGGAGACCAAATTGTGCAAAGTACAGTCATGGTGATTTTGGTCTTGTTTTTAAAATGGCAAGAACTATTATAGTGCATATGTTATTGAAAGAGCTTCATATGGCTTCATTAAAAGAGAGAGTTCTCTTTTTTATTTCAAGCGGAGAGAAAAAAAGCTGGAAAACTAGGATGGGCTGGTTAGTTGTTTTGGGTTTTTTTTTGTTTTGTTTCATTGGCTGTTTTGGGGTGTGGTTTTTTGTTGTTTTCAGAACACTTTTAGTTTTTAATGGGTATTGCTGCAACCACATATTTCTGTGGTTATTATAAATTGTAGCAGCCAAAGTAGGTCCATACAAAATATATCCAGAATTGGATTTTTCAGACACTTAACAGAATTTTATGAGAATGTAAAAAGCATATGCTATGTAAGTGCTGTTCCAAACAGTTTCATGTCTTGGTGCAAAACAAGATCCACAGCTTACTCTAGAATTCACTGAAACCTTTTAAATTATTATTTTTAATTCATACATGCAATGCTTTCCTCAAATAATGGGCACAGTCTTCATTTCAGGCTCAAATTTAGAATTTCAGAAGATGCTTGAGCATAGTTTAAAGTTATATGCTATGTTATCTTTAAAGATAGCAGACTATGTGACCACTTTATACAACTGAAGCAATTAATTTGTCTGAGCATAAATATATTGCCATTTTACTTGGTTTAGATGGAAGTGGAACTGTCAATCTGTTAATAGCTCATTGACTTTAATACCAAGTGTAACCTTTCACTTTTCTTTCCTTTGTAAGCTAGGTTCATTTACAAGATCATAGCTATATTTGAAGTAGAGCAGCAAATATTAAAAAAATAAATTCCATGAATCTGTTTTCATACTGGTGTGTTTTTAACAAAAATAGCCTGAAACAGGATATTGGTTTGTTTTTTTAATTTTTCAGCTGTAGTCATTAGATGTGCACCCTATCATAGTCTACAACTTCCTCTGTTTTTTTAATAATTGATTTAAGTGTCCTCATGAACTACTGCATTTGTCTCTCTTTACCTGTTACAGCATTTAAATATTCATATATAACAGGTTACAGGGAATAACATTTATCTTAATAGATCTCTGTGGGAATTTTTCATGTATATATTTTTTAAAATTCTTACTTCAAAAAGTCTTAGTTAAATTTAGATGGCCATGTTTGCTTCTCATGAATGAAGCAAGCACTGCTGAAAAACATTCATGTAAGTATGATTTCTAGGTATAGAATACCTAACACTATTCCAGTATGGTCAAATTTGAACAGAAATTGATAGTTTTTAAGTGTTGTTTTGGTTTTTTTTTTTTTTTTCTGTGTTCAGTCTGTCAGACTGTTTCTAGCAGGTTTGTCCAGAAACAGAAAGAAGATCCATATATTTTGGATCAAATCCAGATAGCTCAAGCTTTGAAGTTCAAATACTGAATATTTGCTGCTTTAAAAAAAAAAAAAAATTCCAAAACATGCTTGAAAAGAGCCTAAGCAACCTGTTCTAATTTTGAAGTTAGTCCTGCAGTGAACAGGATTTGATGACCTTTTGAGGTTCTTTCCAACATAAATTATCCTGTGATTCAATGTATTTGAAAAGATTATTTCCAGAATGACTTAGTCAAAAAGTGCTTTTTATAGGAATGCAGAATTCTGTTCCACTGGTAAGAAATATCAGCAGATGTATAGGCGTTAATTGTGTGTAATTAGGAATTACACACTGAAAAAGTTACAGCTCAAGTTTTATGAGCCAATTGTAGCTAACATTTTTATAATAAATACACTTGTTTAAGGTTTGAAATACTTTTTTGCTGCTGATCAGTCTCTATTGTGAAGTTTGTGTTTACAGGGAGAACTAGATCAGGAGAGACAACAGCATGAGGCAATGATTGCTGCCATGAGAGAAGAGGAGAAATTCAAAGTTGATAGAATGGCTCGTGACTTGGAAATAAAATGGACAGAAAATCTTCGGCAAGTATTAATTTTTTTCTTTTATTCTCTAATAAGAAATGAAGTATGTGTTACATGCCAGTGTAATAGCAAATGAAATGTCAAGCAAATGTTTCTGTTATTATTTAAGATTTTCCAATTACTACCGAGCTCCTAATTCTTTTTCACTCTTTGCACAAAGTCCACTGCATTTTAGTTATTTGACCTTTGCTTTTAGACAGGAATGTAATAAGCTTCGTGAAGAGCTGAGGCTGCAGCATGAAGAGGATAAGAAGGCAGCCATGACTCAGCTGTTGCAGCTGAAAGAACGTGAAAAAAATGCAGCAAGGGATGGATGGCAAAAAAAAGTTGAAGATCTTTTAGACCAGGTAACTATAGCCTCTTTGAGAATTGGAAAGCCATTACAATTTAGTTGCTGGTGATTTATTACCAATTAACTGCATGAAATTGTGACATCTGTCTTTGAAATTAAATTTGTTAGGCATAATGCGTTTAAAAACTAATCGTTATCAAACTTTTAAAGTAATGTATAAAAACGCCTTAAAATTATATGAATGTCCTTCTTTACACTAAATGTGAATAAAATTTTTTACGGGGTGGGGGGGAGTGGGAGAGTGTTGACAGTCTCACTTCTTCACCGTAAGATTTTTTTGATTCTGTCTGCTCACCTATTCTGTTATAAATATTTACTAATGCTAATTGTTTGGAGTTGGAGGTATCCCCTATCTTTACAATAATAACACTGTACAAGTCACTGAGAAGTCAAAACATTCTTCAGTCTGTTTTTAAGTGATTTTTGAACATTATTTTGGGATAATTTTTTATAAAGAGATTTTTAATTGTAACTCATCTTTATAAACTCAGTTATATTAGGTAATTGACAGAAAATACTTACTCTATACTTTTTCCAAACTATAAATGCTGTAGAGCTCATATTATTGACTACGGTTTGAAAGAATAACTGATAATGAACAAATATATATTAAAGTAAGAGAAACAGATTTTGGAACTCCTTAAATGATTGTGATTTCAGGGTAGTGTTGTGGGATGGTTCTTAATTTGCTGTCTAATTTGAGGAGTCCAATAACTGAACATGCAATTGATTATATAGCTTCTTATAGGAACACAATTATTATTGCTGGTAAGGGTATTTAAGCTTGTAAAATCTTGTGGCTTAAGATCATAAAAGCTTTTCAAAAGGTTTTCAAAGTTCTTGGTCTGTTACTTTTTACAACATGAATGTAATAAGGCTTGGTCTCATTTGATTTTAAGTTTCACTTACTGCCTTTACCCAAGCTTAATTTACTGTCTTCTGCCTATAAATAGCATTTTCTGTAGGAAAGTACAATTTGAAAGGGGTATGTTAAACTTTCTGTAGTTCTAACATACTTTAAAAATACTTAATCTCTACTTTTTAGAAATACCATAATAAATCTAACCTACAGTTTCATAATGGAAAACCAGTATATTACAAATGAACAGGGGTTTTTCTGCATATGGAAGAAATTTTGGAATTGGAAGGCTAACTGGAATAAGGAGAATTTTACTAGAGAATTTGCATATATAGGAAATGGTCTGCATATGCAAAATGATTGGGTGTTTTTTCTTCATTCCTTTTACTGTACGAAAGTGCTGCACCATTTCATAACATGTGTATGTTTGGAGGATTAATAAGAAACTAAACCCTGTGAGTCTTCACTTTCTTTTTATTATCCAGCTGTTGCTTTTCCATACCAGTATTTGAGTTGGATAGATATTTCATAAAGATGGAAAAGTTATTGTTGGTGGTAGGGAATTAAGCTTTCTGCAAGAATTAAGATTCTGCAAGAATCTACTTTTTATTCATTACGCTTGGAGGAGAGAGAATTCCAGACCATAGCATACAGGATGGGTAACTTAACTCTTAGAAAAATGGGTTTGTAGTAAGTTTCCTCCTGATTGCAGTACACAAAGGGTAGCCTCTGGGAGTTCCACTGACCTGAGTCATAGAATCGTAGACTTACGTAGGTTAGAAGAGATTTCAGGAGATCATCTAGTGTCACCTCCTGCTCAAATCAGTCAACACTTGAGTTTGAAACAGGTTGCTTAGGGCTTTGTCCAGTCAGCTCTTGAATAACGTTCAAGGATGAAGATTCCACACCCACTCTGAAAAATCTCTTCTAGTGTTTAATTATCCTCATAGTGATTTTTTTCTTTGTATTTAGACAGAACCTCCTCTGTTTCAGTTTATGATCATTGACCTATTGTGCACCACTATAACGGGGCTAGGTCCACTTTCTCTGTAATCACCTCGTAGGTACTAGAATGATATTAAGTCCCACAAACCCTTCTCTTCTTTAGACTCATTCTCCATGTTCCAGTCCCAGCCATTTTGGTGGTAGCTTCCACTGAACATGTTCACGTTTATCAACATTTTTCTTGTGCTGGGGCAACGAAAGCTGAATGAACTGCAGGAGGAGACAGAATGTGCCCTCCAGGTGATGTGCAACAAGTGCAAAGTCAAAGGGACTGATCTCTTCCCTCAAACAGCTGGTTGTTGCTACAGCCCAGTATGCCGCTGGCATTCATTGCTGCCGGGCCACATGCTTATTCATGTTTAGCCTACCGTTAATTAGGTTATGTGAAGCAGATCTGTAACCCGGTGTGAACCAGTGCAGGGACTTAGTCCATCCCATGTAAAGGACTTTGCATTTGTCCTTGTCGAATTTTGTGAGGTTCTTATCGGCCCATACTTGCAACCTATGTAGGTCCCTCTGGATGACAGCCCTACCTTTCAATGCATTGTGCCATGCTGCACCTTCTACTCCTCCCACTTTGGTGTCATCTACAAACTCCATGAGGGTGCTATCTGTCTCCTTCTCCAGATCATTGATAAGGTACTAAAGTGAATAAGTCCTGGAACAGATGCCATAGGAACTCTACTTGTATAAAGTTTTCAGATAGTGAACCATTAATTGCTACCCTTTCAGCCTGGTAATCTGGCCTCATCTGTCTGGTAGCTCAGCCATCTGAATTGTGATTCAATCAAATACAAGGATGTTAAAAATCTTGCTGAAGCTGACGTCACAAATACCCCCTGCTTTCCCCTCATCCACAGATCTAGTAATTTCATCATAGCAGAAAAATGAAAGATGGTATTTTCGTATGGAAGAGAGTGGAAGATTTTTGGTATATGCTTCATAATGTAAGATTATTACACACCTTGGTTGTGTTAATCTAGAATGATGCTACTCTGAGTGGAAACTGTATTGGGCCTCCATTGACAGACACTACAGAACTACTGCAATAAGCCTAGGTGTGCTTGGCAGTCTGTAAATGTGCAATAAGACTCTTACCCCAGAGGCTTCAAAGTCTAGTTTAAACAGACTGAAGACAGTGACAAAAGTGAGGTTGTTCTGCTATTTTATATATATATATAAATAAATATATTAAAAAGTTAACAGCATTAGGAGGAATTAAAATTTTAGTCCATCAAAAGGATATCTGTTCATACCTGTCTTCTCTCAACTACACTGAGCTAGGACAGCCTGAGATACTGCAGTAGGGCTGTTAAACTGTGAATTTGTCACACCCACCCCCAGTCTTCATTAGTAGGAAACCCATTTGAAAGGCATCAAATCTTTGTAAAAAATTAGAGCAGAGATTCAAATCTTCTTTCTACAATTCAGATTTTTTACACCTGAAGCATTGGTCTGGTCTGTACCAGCAGTACTATACATTAATTTATCAAAAGAATTCAAGACCAAGGTCTCTGCTAAATCATTTGTAAACTCCTAACTTGACAGAAAATGAGGCCTACATGTGCTCTTTATGTTGAGAAAGTGTCCAGACCTTTACCAATTAGTTGTATAAATGCTGTTCAAGAAGGTTACATTCAGAAATTAAATGCTTTTCAATACAGGTACATAATTTTCTCAAATGTATTGATGCATCTCAGATTTGATTTAAAAAGAAGCTACAAAAAAATGTAGCACCTAACTTGAAGTATAGGAATGGTTACGTAAGCAGTGTTGAAAAAACAGGTTTAAATTAATGAAGTGACACAGTATAGTTCCTTAAACTGTAGAAAAATACATCTTGGAATGCTGCTGACTGGTGCTGGAAAAACTGAATGAAGAACTATAAATGACAACAGTTTTTAAAAAATAAAAAGTTCAGTGTAAAAAATTTATGCCCATAAAGTCTTACTAACCTGGTTTCTTTTTTAAATTATGTTATACTAATCTACAAATTTCTGCCTTCTACTAGTTGCTGCATGTTTGATAGGTAAGATCTAGCTCTTCCATAAAGCAAAGTAATAGTTTTGGTTTTATATCAGTAATGCAAAGTGATCCCTCGTAGAATGCATGTAGGACTATTGTTATTCTAACAGTATAGCTTTGTTATGAGTAAAATAATTCTCTTGAGAGAAAATACTATTCAGCTGATTAAGTGCTTAAACACATTCTAGCCAGTTACAAAGCATACTTACCATTCACAGTGAAATGTGATTGGTAGGTTAACTAGATCAGCATCTGGAGACCAAGCGTGTAGTTCTTATCTCCGATATGAAAAATGGTTCTAGGAGACAAAAAGTGCTTTTTTTTTTTTTTTTTCCCTGTGAATTATACTAAGTACTTCTGCATCAATCCATATGACAGTTTCTTCATGAAATATGTAGCAAATTCAGATGTGCTAGCACTTTTCCATTTCACCTGTGTAATGGGCTTTTAACACTTTTCTTAAAAACACTTTACTGCTGAGAAACCTTCAGTTGTGGATGAACTAGCAGGAATTTTATTTTCTAAAGCATAAGCATGTTCTCTCTTCTGCGCCTCTGTGTTGCACAACCTTCAATTCTGGGCACTGAAATGTACAGTTTAAGACCTGTATTATTCTTATCTATTTCTTCTTGTGATAAATTTTTCTTTCTGTAAACTGAATCAAGTATTCTAATTGTGGATGGGCTTTTCTATATTTGAGCAAATATTGATTCTCCCATCTTCCTTTTCAGTAAAATCTGTGTTACAGTAAAAGTATTTGTCAGCATTTCTTTCCATTCTTACGTAGCTTCATACTATTAAGTGACCAAGCATTACTGAGACATTTTTCTTTCTAACTTGGTCAACTTTTCACGTGAAAAGATACCATCTTCTATTAATGGAAATATTAGAAGTAGTACAGTGAGAATGGACAAAAGTATACTACATATGCTTTGGTAGCTGTTGCTGATTTTTTCCTTTAGCAAAGATTCTCTTCTTCTTTGAAGAAGTTTTTAGAAGTTTCCTATTCAGAGTTTGTTTCTGTGATGGTGTGTTCCTTTTGAAACTGTCAAAATAAGTATGAGAAACTTTGATTTATATAAAAATGTAAATATTTCCTTCTGATGTAGACATTATTCAGATTATAGTTTTCAGAAAGTTTCAAGCTCCATCTTAATATCCTGGCCACTGAGTATACTATTGTTCATGAAGTGAAGTGGTATAGAAAAGTCAGAGAGCTGCTGTGCACATCTGTAAATGACCGTTGACCAGGCTGCTACCAGAGGGCAGTTATTGCTCCGTCTTTATTTGCCTATGTGGAGGTGCTTATTTCATAGTTGACGTGCATCCACATTAGCAGAACTGGGAAATGTTTCCTTCTCCAGCACAAGGATTACTGGCCTGTTCTACAGCCTGGGTAATCCTCGCTTTATTTGCTGTCAAATGGATGCTGGAACTTTCTCCAAGAAATAACCTGCACATATCCTGTATCAGTTTCCCGAAAGAAGAGAGATTAACTTTCAGCACATAATCATTTTACTGTGTTTCCTGTCACTTGATATTGTCCTGAACACACTGTCTAAATGCTTGTCTGTTAGAAACAGCGAGGAGGTAAATTTCAAGTAACTCCCCCCTAATTCTCTTTGGTCATTCTTGTATTCAGTAATACTAGTAAGGCTACCATGACATCTAGTGGTGGTAAGGGATTTGGGGCAAGATTTAAACAGCACTTAGAAATCTAAAATGTTGAAACCAAAAGAATAAAAGAAAAATCAAAGAGCAAGCAAAGAACAGAGGGTACCTGGAATGCAGTTCAGGGAGGGGTTTTATGCCTTTGCTTTCATCTGTAGATATTTGTTGTTTTTTCCAAAGGAGCACTGCTTTCTGCAGCTCCTGGAAACTCTGAGAAGTGACTACCACTCTGAAAACTGTGGTCTTAATGAGACTGTGCCACAACTCCTGCGAGCCTCACTCCTGTGAGAATCAGGAGCTTTGGGAGGTTCTGCCTAATCCAGTGTCTGTATACATCCTACCACTTGCCACTGATTCAAAAGAATTAGTATTCCTACATTCTAAGTGGGAAATCTATGTTTAAAGCAAGTCAGAAACTATTGTACATGATCATGTGTACATGTGAATGATCATGTAATCCAAAGTCTCTGCAGCCCTCAGAGGGCTACCTATTGAGGTTGCTTCCCCCTGTTTCATGTCTATACTTCTCAGTAAAGAATTTCCCTTGTTCTGGGCTCCCTGTTCTGTGCAGAGATGTGATCCTGAAGATTGGCTAGTGTATTTATTATATCCACATTGGTCACTGTAGTCTTGTCTGAAGCTTGAACATGAAAACAAATGCCTAATATTCAGCTGCACTATCTCTTCTGAGCTTTTAGTTATGGTGAACCTGTTCTGCCTGTACTGTGTGCTCTTCATTGTTTTACTCTGTGTTTAAAAGGTTCTGAATGTAACAGGAAATTAATTAAAGACCAGTTACAATTAAGAGCTACTCAGCAATACAGACAAAGCAACAGAACAAATCAGAGTCTTCAGAGTATTTTCAGTGGGATACAGTAAAAGTACTAATAAATGTTAGCTTTGTTGATCTGTTAAAGAAGAAATGTGTTACTGGACTTTTTCATCTCTTTTGGTTTCTTCTTCATTTCATTTTTTTCTCTCATGATGTTGTGTTTAATTAAATTTAAAAGTACATCTAGGCTGATGTTTGAAGTTACAATATCTTCATATCCAGCGAAACTTGTCTATCTGATCATAAACTTCTAATAAACTGGAATTTAATATTATCAGTTTTTGTTTGGCAGTGTTTGAGTTAGGAGACTGAAAGACTTTTTAATTCTACCTGTCAAGGGTTGAAAAGAAAACTAAATTCTTAGTACAGTATGTAATTAATGATGCATGAATAAGTAAAGAGTTTAATTTGATAACTGGAGTTAAGTTTACGCTTCCAGAACTAGTAAATAGAAATCTAAGCCAAATCCAACAGTAATACCATTCCCCAAATTAAATTTTAATCCTATATCTGCATATGTTTTTCCCTTAAATATAAGATAAAGGTTCTGGTGAGAACCTAGTTTTAAAACATGACACTTAGCCTTTTTGCTTGGGAAGATAGTTGCTTGGGTAGCTTTTGCGTAGGTTCAAAACCAAGGAAAACAGTTGGATCCTGGGAGGAATGAGAGAGAACTTATTAGGTGGGCCAAGTTTGTTTGAAATTCATCAGATGATCTTGACAGATACCTCTGTGCTCCAGGAAGGATTAGCCAAGATGTGCATAAAATCCTGACAGCATTATGACAAATAAGTAAAATGAAATGAAGCTCTAGTACCATTTTGAAAACTTTAAAAATTATCAGGAGATTTAAATAATCTTCTCTTTTCCCTGACCATTGAACCTGCAGTTTGTCAGACTAAAAATGTATAATCAAAAATGCAAACAGGTGAAAGTATGTCAAAATACCTAGCATTTTGCATAGCAGTTTGATAGACTCCTACAACTGGAAAAAAGAGTTCCATCTTTTCAAAGCAGTGGGATAAGTACCCCACCTTGTAATAGTCTGGACACAGCACCTTCGTTCAGGAGGAAATCAAAACCAATTAGACCCCAGAGACAGTCATACATTTCAGAATGCCATATGTATACTTCATTTTCCTCAACAGAAAACTGTTGGGTTTTGAGAGAGGGAAGGGACTCTAAATGCTGCTTTTTCTTAGCAGTCAAATAGGGCAAACTTTGATGCAGCTTTTCCATTCCTAGGATGTCACAAGCCTCAAGCCAAGTACAAAAACATTGTAGTGGGAAACAGCTGCTTTCCAAATCTCTGCAGAGCCATCAGTTGTGTAACCACTGCACAGCCAGAGACGGTACATCTGCTGACAAATCAGTCCTCTTAAAACCAAGGATGTATCTTGAGAGAGAGTTTTGGGGTGGTTGCTTTTATTAGCTGGATAAAACAGACTTATGCCAAAGGTCCCTTCAGCTTCATCAGGCATCTCAGAAGCTAGTTTCTTTTACTAATACCTGATGGATGCACATAGGTTTTCTTCAGAAAAGTTAGCAGCATCTGTTGGAGGCCATACTTAAAATGAGGCAAAAGATTGTGTAGCAGTTTAGATCTTTTTTGATACAACAGATAAAGTTAGACCTTCCCCGATTAGGGTCTCAGGTATTACATAAGAATTCCTGTTTGCCAGCAGTATTTTGAAAATTCAGTAAACTGTATACCAAAGTCAGATCTTGACACAACTTGACATTGAAATATCAATAAGAAAAAGTGTTACATAACTGAAGAGGTGACGTGAAGACTAATGCTGAAATTTGGTGTCAAGCCTCTGTAATCTGGTTGAAAGTAGTTTTTAGCCAAGAGAAACAATGAAATGAAAGAACTTCCACGCATCCAATGAGTTAATGTCCTACAGAAAACAGAGCAACTGAATGAAAATCTGAAAGTGTCAGTGGTGCAGTAAATTTCCTTCTTCACAAAGATTACACCATTTGATTACCAAGTGTTGGCCCCTGTGGCAGTTGTGATGGGAACTTGAGCAACTGTTCCTTACAGCAAGCAAACCCAAAGCTTGAATAGTTTCAAATCTCTAAATCTATGCTTTGCTACTACACAGATTGGCTCAACTAAATTGAAAGTACAGCTCTTTCAGGAGACATGCTGAAATGGAGGTGAAATACAAATCTTTCCCCATGTATTGTGTGTAGGGTCTTACAGTCCTGCTGAGTAGCCCTCAATGATCGGTGGGTTCTAAAGATGCAGCAACCTCTTTGCTGTTCCTCTGGATCAGGAGGAAGTTCTCTTGGTTACATCTGAGGCTTAGTTGTGCATCTGCTGAAGGTGGAGAAGACAATACTTCTACTGAAAAATGAAAAATCAAGTAAAAGCAGGATAGCTAATACATATATACCAAATAAAGACGTGCTTTCAGAAGTTCCTGTACTTCCAAGAAACAAATACATTCATTTTTACATACTATATCTGCAAAGCCTGATTTCAGAGAGAACTGAGCAAGGATTTCTCATACCATAATGTCACAAACCAATAACTTGAATTCTGACATGTAGAAACAGTGTGATAGTTAAACCCACATTCTCCTTTTTTTCTTTCCCTCATCACTTCTCCCCATCAGAGAAATAGAATAATGATTATGCCTGCATTCTTTTTTGGTTCTCATTACTTTTTCCTCAGATCAGGGACTTTGCTATGGAAGTAGTCTTGAGGACATTTTGAATTTTTATGGAATTTCTTAATAATATTTCAACCAGACTTACTTCAGAGTGCTCCATTCTGAATGTGTCCTGTGTACTTTTCAATATGCAGCCATGTCTAATTACATTGCTACACGTTTTGCTGGAATTGGCCCCCATAAAAATGGACTAGCCTATATAATTTACTATTCTATCGTGTATGTATTTTAGGAAAATTATTTCCTATCTAGTAAAAGATGAAACTAATAAATTGTGGGCAGGTTTATTATTAATCTTAGTGAATACTGTTTGATTTCAGTGATGATTCACCACTAGCTGTTTTTGAGATAAATCTGGTTTTAATCTTTTAAAATATCTTTCAGTAATATTGTATAAGTGCACATTTTGATCAAATCTCATGTGGTAATAATTGAATACCATTAAAAATTCCTCTTAAGTATTATTTCTGTACAGGAGCATTTATTGCCCAAGTTTGTAGTGTTGACAAAGCAAGAAATCAATTATCAGGTGAAGGTATTCCTTTATCCCATGTTATGTTGACTGAATATCATCTTATTTTCACACTTGATGATTTTCTTGATTGACTCTTAAATAATTTTTTTCCAGTCTTGTTTCCAGGACTGATGTTTAGCTAGCTGTCCTGTAATTAAATGCTTTTGAATAGTGATGTAATACTTAGACTTCCAGATTTATAAAATACTTATGTATTTCAAGTTTTTGTTAAAAATTAATAAGCTATATTTACTGTATATTCAACATTGCCGTGTGTCTTCTTAGAACACCTAGGAATGCCAAATATATAAATTCAACTTCATTAGAAAATAATTTTCTTTTGGTCTGTGCATGGTCTTCTTTTTGCCAATAAAATCTGAGCATTTAATGTTGTTTTTGTTTTTTTTTTCAGAGGATAATTACTGTTCTCATTTCACAATCAGGAAATCTGAGCTGCAGAAAGATTGCTTTGAGTGAGGTAGCCAAAGAAATCTGTGACAAATCTAAATACTGAACTTGATTGGAGAGTTTTAGTGCAGAACCTTCACCAAAAGTTCGTTTTAATTCTGTTTTCTAGATCTCTGGAAAAACTTTTAGATTTGATGAAATCACATGTATTAAAAAGGTTAGCCCACCTTAGTACTTTTAGTTATAAGATCAGTTTGACAGCAAAGCAAGACCAGTTTCTTAGTGAAAGAAATCTTTTGTTCTGCAAGCAGTAGGGGGCAACCCTCATTTTCTTAAATGGCCTTTTTAATAGGGTAGACCTCAGAATATAGCTTCACAAAAGTATTTTTACTTGGAATTTATCTTCAGTGAAGAACATTAATAAGCTTTCTGCCTCAAGTGTAAAATTTAAATATTTCTGTGTTATACTTCAGTGGTGCCTAAATACATCTGTCAAAATTAAATCCCAAACATTGTAGAAACTGAATGTTTATTTAGGGAGAGCTAACTCCTGCTCTTCCAGGAACAAACCAGACACGTGGGAAAAAAGCACAGAAAAAATAGGTGGATTTGTTCAGATTGGCACTGTCAAAATCTGGTGTAGAAATTGGAGCTGTTAGATGCCGGTCTGTTATCTTGTCTGCTGGAGTATAATGTCTCCTAGTGTTACACCCTTACATACAAAATTGTTGCTTATAGCTCTCTTTGTCATTTTAGTAAGATAATTCTGGATAGTCTACAATACTGTGTTTTCATGTTGTGCTTTTCTGTAGATTCAGGAGAACAAACACTAATTTCTTCTTTTTGTGTTTTGACAAAGTATTATCTAAAAGTTCCCAACTGTAGGCTTCCAAGCTGGTGTCAAAATACCCGCTGTCTCCTGGAGAAAGCCATCTTCTTGACTGACCTGTGCCAAAAGGGGAAATTGGTCATTCTGGATTTGAAATTGCTCTTATGTAATTTCTGATGACTATTGTGTGCATGTGCCGATCTGCACCATTCATATCTATATAAGCACACAAGCATTTTTATATATATATATATATATATATATATATATAAAAGATGTGTACAATTTGTATGATCAGTATTTCATATGTAACGTTTACTTGGCAATAATGTTTTTTTTTGTTTTTCATTAGCAATCAATACTTGTATAAGTGGTACATTAAGTAATTTTTTGCTGGGGACTTTCAGGAAAAGTCTTACATACCCATCTTGTTCTGAATTTTAAGAAAAATTAAAATAGTATTTTAATATAAATGTCTTCGTTACAAACTAAACTAACTTTCTGCCCTTTAGCAGTGAAATTTGGTCTTTAATATTATGTGTTTAATATGCGTGTGATATTTCAGAGGCACAGCTGACTGTTGATTGAGTCCTTACGTAACAGCTTTTCTAACAGTAATGCAAATTGCTGTACTTAATGATGTCTTCCTGAAGTTATTTGTCATAAAGGAGAAGAGAAAACAGTTGGATAATTTCAAAAGTGTTCAGCTGCATAATATATGAGTATAGAGTAACATTATGCGAAGAGATAATGCTATCCTGTACGTTCAACACATAGCACAGGAAAACGCATCATTCTGTTCTGTGTTCAGTAGTTTATATACTAAGTGAAAGCAACGTATTCATATTTTTTCCAGATAGTTTTCAACTTATTTTTCCCTGACCAAACTATAATTAATGTTCTATGTCTTACTCTCCCTTCCTTATCCCTTTTTCTTTTACTTAGTTGATTTCTGAATGTTTCCCTTTATTCCTGTGATCTTTTCTTCATAGCGGCACTGTCTCGGTGAAGCTTTGCATAAATCTATCAGCAATGTAAGTGACTTGCACTTACAGCTTGTAAACAGGGCATGTTTGCACTAATAAATCTGCATATCCTGTAGTACTGCTTTAGAGCTTTAGCCTATGAAGTACAATACATGGTAATATTTGAGAGAAGAACGTTTGCTGCTGGTTATCAAAAGCTTGTGTATTGCATCCATTCATCTGTGTAAATGTATATATCGCTGGACATCGAACACTATGCACATGGTCATAATATAAGCAGCATTTTTGTCATTGTTAAAGCAAGCAAGCTTGTGGGCAGTGCAAATGTATATTGCAGAGCTTCTACAAAGCATGAGATTGATGCTGTATTATAATTTGCAGTTTTGCAGTGCGAGTCATAATTGTAGCCAAAATATTATTTCTTTTTTTTTTTTATTTTAAAAATTCTTACCAGTGTTTTTAATGTGCTGAAAACCTTGGATAAAACTATTGAAAGTTCAGAGAACAGTGTTTAAAGCTATTTTCTTTTGAATCGTCAATACAGGTGTACATAGAAGGGGATGCTCCAAAGATGCACAAAGGAAGGCACTAATGTTTTAAAAAAATGTGCTCTTAAGAATACCAGTATATCCACTGAATAATCAGAATTATGTTTAAAATTATGTACTCTTCTAAAAATAACTGTTAGATTTTTAACATTTTACGTACTTTCAACAACAAAAAGTCTTATTATTAGAAGCATAGTCTAATCTGACTTGCTTGTTAGAATCATTTAATCCTCTATGTTTATGATCCTCTATGTTTATGATCCTCTATGATCCTTTATGTTCTGTAAAGTCTACTGGTGCAAAAAAGGCATGTCCAGAGATTGACACATTTCAGACTGTGGTTTTTCAGTCACTTTTTAATCTGGTGGAAGTGTGAATGGCTCTTGAGAAGGGTATTCCTGATGTCTTCCAAGATGGCTTTTAAGCCAGATGTTAGACTTCTCTTGGTCATCGCAGTTAAAATGTTTCCTGCATTTCCAAGAAAGAAGTGAAAATTGTTTTGCCCTTGGCCTGTGTTAAAAATGTTTATAAATTATATACTGAGAATTATCAGAATTTGGAGCAGGAACATAAGTGAGAGACACATTTAACATCAAGCCAAAAATACGTTTTTTCATGTCATCTTAATAAAAATTTGGCTAAGATACTATGGTCGACTCTGTTTGAATGTTATCATTTTTAGAGCATGATGATTAAATTACCTGAGGTTCTGCATGACTGAGCAGGATTTCCCCTAGAACTGTACCTCCTGAGGGCCATGGTGAACAGGACAGGGCAACAGTGAGAAGCCTGAGGGACAGAAACATGGTGAAAGGGACAAGTAAGAGTGGACAGAACACCTGTCCAGTATCTCAGTGTTTCTGCCACAGGCACTCAGAGGATGAGGAAGAGGATCTGAGCAAAAATTGTGGGATTTCCTTCATATGAGATTTTTAAGCAGTAATTTGTGCCCACCAAATAGAGTTCCCACCTAGTGCAAGAATTGGACTGAATAATCTCTTTAAAACTATCCTAACTGCACATTCCTATGATACTAAAAATGGAGTTAGGAGGAAGAAAAAGAGCAAAGGAGGGGAGGAGGAGGGAGAGAGATACTAGTGTGGGGTGGATGGAAGAGAAGGAGTAGAGGGGTTATACCTAAGTGACAGTAGTGATCTCAGGGAAGCAAATAAAAAAACCCCCAACAAACATGAGAATTTATGGTGGCTAAATAGGAATAGAGGTAATCTAAAGAAACGTAGGAGTTACCTAGCAGCACAGAGCAAAACTGGACCTCTAGACAGGGTCTGGTTTTCACGAGGTGTAGTCTCCAGAGAAACAGGAAATAAATCATAGAATCATAGAATGATTTGGGTTGGAAAGGACCTTAAAGATCACCTAGTTCCAACCCCCCTGATGGGTGAAGATACCTTCCACTAGACCAGGTTGCTCAAAGCCCCGTCCAACCTGGCCTTGAACACTGCCAGGGAGGGGGCAGTCACAGCCTCTCTGAACAACCTGTTCCAGTGCCTCACCACCCTCACAGGGAAGAATGTCTTCCTTATATCTCATCTAAATCTACCCTCTTTCAGTTTAACAATGTTACCTTTTGTCCTACCACTACATGCACTGATCAAGAATCCCTCCCCATCTTTCCTGTTGGTCCCCTTTAGGTACTGGAAGGCTGCTATAAGGTCTCCCTTGGGCCTTCTCTTCTTCAGGCAGAACAGACCCAACTCTCTCAGCCTGTCCTCATAAGGGAGGTGCTCCACCTCCCTGATCATCTTTGTGGCCTCCTCTGGACCTGCTTAAGCAGATCCATGTCCTTGTTATGTTGGGGGCCCCAGAGCTGGACACAGGACTCCAGGTCCCACAAGAGCAGAGTACAGGGGAAGAATTACCTCCCTTGACCTGCTGATCATGCTTTTTTTGATGCAGCCCAGGACATGGTTGGCTTTCTAGGCTGCAAGTACACATCGCCAGGTCATGAGCTTCTCATCAGCCAACATCCTTAAGTCCTTCTCCTCAGGGCTGCTCTCAATCCACTCATCACCCAGCCTGTATTTGTGCTTGAGATTGCCCTGATCCATGTGCAGGACCTTGCACTTGGCCTTGTTGAACTTCATGAGGTTTGCACAGGCCCACCTCTCCAGCCTGTCGAGGTCCCTCTGGATGGCATCTCCCTTCCCTCCAGTGTGTTGACTGCACCACACTCTTGGTGTCATTGGTAAACTTGCTGAGGGTGCACTCAGTCCACTGTCCATGTCTCCGACAAAGGTGTTTAACAGCACTGGTCCCAACACTGACCCCTGAGGAACACGACTTGTCACTGCTCTCCACTTAGACATCGAGCTGTTGACTGTAACTCTGAGTGTGACCATCCAGCCAATTTCTTATCCACTGAGTGGTCTGTCCATCCATCCATCCAATCTATGTCTCTCTAATTTAGAGACAAGTATGTCATGTGGGGCAGTGTCAACTGCTTTGCACAAGTCCAGGTAAGATGACATCAGTTGCTCTTCCCTTATTCACCAACTCTGTAACCCCATCATAGAAAGCCACCTGATTTGTCAGGCATGATTTGCCCTTAATGAAGCCCTGTTGGCTGTCACCAATCACCTCCTTATTTTCTATGTGCCCTAGCGTAGTTTCCAGGAGGATCTGCTCCATGTTCTTGCCGGGCACAGAGGTTAGACTGACTGGTCTATAGTTCTCCGTGTCTTCCTTTTTTCCCTTTTTAAAAATGGGAGTTATGTTTCCCCTTTTCTAGTCAGCAGGAATTCCACCGAACCACCAGGACTTCTCAAATACCGTGGATATTGGCTGAGCCACTTCATCTGCCAATTCCTTCAGGATCCGTGGATGCATCCCATCAGGTCCCATGGACTTGTGCACCTTCAGGTTCCTTAGATGGTCTTAAACATGATCTCCTAGAGTGGGCGCTTGTTCGTTCTCCCAATTCCTGTCTCTGCCTTCTACATATTGGGCGGTGTGGCCGGAGCACATTCTGGTGAAGACTGAGGCAAAAAGGGTCATTGAGTACCTCAGCCTTCTTCATATCCTGGGTAGCCAGTTTCTTTCCAGAGAGGGCCTGCATTTTTCCTACTCTTTATTTTATCCCCAGAGTACCTATAGAATTCTTGCTTGTTGCTCTTCACATCCTTGGCCAGATTTAATTCCATCAGGGCTTTGGCCTTCCTAACCTGATCCCTGGCTATTTAGACAATTTCTCTGTATTCCTCCCAGGCTACCTGTCCTTGCTTCCACCCTCTGTAGGCTTCCTTTTTGTGATTTTTCCCTTTTTATAAAGGCAACACTTATGGGTGAAAAGAAGGACTCAGGTAGGTAGGAGGTTACAGAAAGGTGTGGAAAGAGAAAGGGGCCCAAAAGTGGATATGGGATGAATTAGAGTAGATGGGGATGTGAGTAGATCACAGGGGACTTTAGATAAGATAAATTTATTTTTTTTTTTTCTGGAGAAGGAAGACAATAGCACATTGCAATACCAGATGAAGATGCAGAGTTGGCCAGGCTGGCACTTGCGTGGTGGAAACTAATCACATCAGTGGAGTGAGTTTCTAGGGTTGAAAAGAAAGAATACAATGAGTGGTTGTGTTATTGGTTTGTCTGACCAGCATGGCAGCCCTGGCCATGGTATGCTGAAGGAGATCAGCCAGAAAGTTCTGAGGCTTCTGAGGAAAATAGAACTCCATGATACAAGAGGGAAGTTTTTGTATAGATAAGTAAGTGGTTGAAAGATAGGTATTAAATACAGCATTACCACAGTGAAAGTAGATTATCAGTGGAGTTACATGGATGTTCAACATATTTTCTTTTGTGGGTTGTTTATGAATAAGTAGGGTAGGAAAGTCTGCAGGTTATAGAAAGTTAGGCCGGGTGGGAAGGACAAAGACTGAAGAATTATTGAATAGCTGTAAAAAGCCAAGGAACTTGGCAATAAAATGACAGATAAAATTCAGTGTAGATAAATGCAAAGTGGTACACAAGGAAAAAAAAAAATTCTAACTTCTTGTGTAAAATGACGACCCTTACCTTGACCTGTTACAACTAGAAAGTAGGTTCAGGGACTATGTTACGTAATTCCATGGAAATATCACCTCAGTGCTCAGTAGGAGTCACAAAAGCAAATAAAACATTAGGAATATAGGAGAGAAACAGAGACCATAACATATAAAATCATATATACTACTATATAAAACCAGAGTTTACTCTCATTTTAAATACCTTATGCTTTGGTCTCCTAATCTTAAAAAGACATAGTAGAAAAGGTGCAGAAGAAGAAGAAGAAATGTTATGATAGATATGAAATAGCTTTCATATAGGGAGTGACTCACTAAGCCACAACTGTTTCATATGGAAAAGGGTGTAACGAGGGAAATGATGGAGATATACAGAAACATGAGTAGAACAGAGTAAATGAAAAGGGAACTTCTTTTGACTCCTTTCCATTACAAGTATTAGAGGTTATGATGTCAGTTTGGCACATCTATGTAGAACTTGCAACAGGATATTGTGGATACTAAAAGCTTTTAAGCATTCAGGTAGTGGTTGTATTTAATTAATATTTCTTCCATGAATTTGCCCCAAAATACCTCTTCTGATGAAAGAAAAATTGCTGGATGCTGGTAGAATTTGGAGTCAAGATCCCTACATTTATTCCTTGACCTTGTTTTCCCTGCATAACTTAGGTTGGCTATTTCTGGAGGCAGAACAGGAAATTAGACAAACCTTTGGTCTGATGCGGTACAATTTGTATGTGATATTTATTTTTAATGTACTTAGTAAAAGGTTTTACATGTATAGTTCCAATTAGAGAATGTAGTATGGGCCTTCACTGTACTCCTTCATTTGTAGCTAATCTGTTTCAAAGGTATCTGAAGTAAAATACTGTTGATACGGTCTATTTAGAGGGTAGAGTATATATGCCCGGCCACCAACACCTGATGAATTTGAAATGCGATGAGCCATGCTTATTTCATTCAAATTAATTTGCTTGTTTTGTTTAAGTGCTAATTTTCCTTTAAGTGTAGCCTTTTTCTTTCAAATCTGCTTGAGCTGTGTCCTTCTGAAAAAACCCCAACATATGTTCGATAATACCGTTCATGCTGCAAGTTTCCTTCATATGCTGCTATTAATTTTTTGTTAAGTGGTGGGTTTTAATGTTCTGTAAATTAATAAATTGATGTGCAATGTCATCATTGATTTATCATAATTAATTTTAAGATATGCTTGAATCAAATGACACTATCGGACTTTCATTTATAGTTAAATTTTATGTAACGCTCTGAGGCTTGGAAAGTATCTTTATTGATTCAAATTCTTCATTACATAGCAATTTTATTTTTCCTTCGAGTCGCTGTAGCAAAATCCTCTTTTGGCTAAATCTGTTTTACAGAATTGGAGGGTATCTCTTGTGTTTGGCTCTAAACAGAATACAGATTTCGTATTTTCAGTTTGAAAAGATGCTAGCTGATGTGAAGAACAAAGCATAACATTATTATAAAAAGAAAATGGGACTTTTCAAGGAGTACTGTGTACTCTAATGTATTAAAATGCTCTTTGGGTGAAAAACATCATTTGTAAAATCAGGTATTTCTAAAAAAAAAAAGAGTATTTGTGTCTCAGATTGCTTAGATCTTAGATCTTGAAAGCCAGCAGAAAAATCACTCATAGTATTACTGAGCTAACAAAAATAAGTGTGTGTGGGGAATCCATCAAATGTAACATTTTATTTGTGATATAGAGTGGTATGCTACCATTTCTTTTTAAATGAGAAAACTACCAGTAAGATAGGATCATATATCAAAAGATACAAAAAAATCAATCAATCTAGATGTTACAGGCTATCCTCCTGTATCAACAGCAGGATTTTCCTTACAGAATTTATGTGATGTTCCCCTGAAGTGTAGTTTATCTTAAGTCAAGCATTTGATTTCAGACCATGATAGTGTCATTTTTATTGACTTTTCTACAAAACCTAGAAGTGAATTTTGATTATTTGGCCATGAAAAATTTTTATAGGTAGTGCAGTAGTATGAACTGATAGATGTGAGAAACCTTACAAAACTATTTAAATATAATCTTTGAGATACAATATTAACAACAAATTCAGTAGATGGATGACATTGCTTGTCTGTCTTTTAGTTAACGTTCTGGCTTTAAAATTGTGTTATATTCTTTTGAATTTTTCTCAGAGTTGATGTTAATATTAATGACTAATGGATATTTGTCGTTCTGTTGTGGGTTAGATCTCCTTACTGAAGCAGAATCTGGAGATGCAGCTTTCCCAGTCACAGAGCTCTTTGCAACAGCTACAAGCCCAGTTCAGTCAGGAGCGACAGAGGCTGACTCAAGAGATCCAGGAATTAGAAGAGGAGCATCAGCAAAGGCATAAGTCACTTCAGGAAGCCCATATCCTTGCCTTTCAAAACATGGAAGAAACAAAAGAGCAAGAACAAAAGGCATGTTCATATGGATATTCTGAATTATGTAGACAGTGTCACCATTTGAGCAATTTATGTCCACAGTTGGTATAAGAAAAATAACTGCATAACTACTAAATTTCCTTTTCAGCTGATGTCTTATAGTAACATTCTTATCTATTTAAATCTGATTAAGACATATTAAAAATCATCTCTAATACTGGCATTTTTTCATGTCTTGCTTTATACTCTACTAGTATATGCATATAAATATAAAATTATCAGCACACACGTTTCTTTACAGTAGTTTGACATAGTTATCCATAACATTATATTCTGGTTTTGATTTGGAATAGGTTTCTCTGGATTTTCCATTGTAGTTACCTAATTTTGCATGTGTTTTCTGATACTTCCTGTCAACTGACTCCTGTTGAAATGTAGTTTATATTTTCAGTATGTTAAAAGTTGTATAAACTGTGTTCTGCAACTTACAAGATAATTTTTCACATCCAGAATAATGTCACACCCAAGATTTTTTCAAAACTTAGATTAAACCAGCTTTAAAATAGAAATTTTGGCAGTACTTGGTACTTAATGGTACTTAATAGGGTGTGTGTCTACAGTTTTTTTTAAGGTTCAGATCTAGAGTGTACCTTTGCAATTAATTTTCTCATTATCCCCACTTAATGTACTTTCATTCACATCATAGACTGCTCTTGGAGCACACAAGGAGGATTCCTTTTGGTCAAAATGAAACTAGAAGATGTACACCAGGAGCATTATGCTTCATACATTTCAATAGAGAATAAACACGAGTTTCAATGGGGAGCAAAAATCCCCAAATGTGTATTGCATGCACACTAGACCTATCAATGGGTCTGTACCTTACCACATTCCTTGCTATTGTAAATATATTCATAGACTGTTTTTTTTCCAACTGTGACCAGAACAGGAGTTTTGTGCACAGATAGTCTTGATAACTGGCAGCCACTGAAAAGAAAAAATGTAGTAGTAAGATAACTTAGTGAGAGAAGAAAATATGAGCAATATTAGTGCATTTTTAATAATTCTAGAGTATGCAAATGCCTGCTTTTTGTTGCCAGTTACTATCTTATAAATTCCCTGAACTGGTACAGAATAAATTTTATCAATTTTGAGTTCATAGGAATTAGAAGAACGTTTACAACAGAAACACTCGGAAGAACTACAGGCGCTGAAAGAAACACATAAACAAGCCATGGAAGGTTTCAAATTGGAGATGGAACAGGAACTTCAGACGCTGCGATTTGAGCTGGAGGACGAAGGAAAAGCTATGTTAGGTATACTATTTTCAAATTTGGAAGTGTGTCCCAAAACATTATTTCTACTCATACAAATATACATGCACATATATGTATCTATGCGTGTGTGTGTATTATAACACTGTAGTATATCTCAGAGTCATTCAATGTTGACCTAGTTGTTCCTCTTAAAATCAGTATAAGCTTTTAACGGATAAGCCCAAACTGTTCACTTTTAAAAAATCTTACCCTTAAGTTTTTTGGAAGGAGTTAGCAGCCAAATTTCATGATGGAGAATGTTTCAGAAAGTAACAGGAATAGAATGACAGGACAGTTGCTTAGCTGATGTACAGTGTGTGTTAAGTCAGCAGCAATACTTGAAGGACCTGGACTTCTATTGTTAATTAATGTAAACATTTGCAAAATAAACCCTTCTTTTTGTTCATGGTAACTAGCTTCCTTGCGCTCAGAGCTAAATCATCAGCATGCAGCAGCAATTGACCAGCTAAGGCACAACCATCAACAAGAACTGGTAGCTGCCAAAATGGAGCTGGAAAGAAGCATAGAACTCGGCAGGCGACAGGTAGGAGGCATTGCTGGCAACTGACTGTAAAACTGTATAATCCATATTTGTTTTCTCTCAGATGGAGGCAAGAACTGTTGCAAACAACATGTAATCCTTCAAAGTCAGCCAGCCCCAGCAGATAATACATCCCTACCAGTTTACCTAAACCTCCTTGTTTAGCTTCTTCCTTCAACAAACTTCATTCAAAGCCTAGTAGAGGCTCCTGCATCAAAGGAGTTTCCTCTCAGAATTGTGAAGCTGTCTGGGAGCACACTGGCTTTCAGTGGGAGGAAAGTTACGATTCTTGCCAAATTCTATTTGTCCTCAGCTGCCGGCAGGACTTAAAAAGAAAAAAGATGTTTCTCTCCGAAGCCTAAGTAATATGGCTAGGAAGTGGTTGCTTAAAACCAAATGATTGCATCAAATTTAAGAGGTAGTTTAGTATCTTTTTTTTCAGGAACCAAATTGGAAAAGGTGAATTAGCATCTAAAGAAAGCAGAAAAGAAGATGTAACAGTTTGCAACTGTTAAAAAAACCACACCCAAACCCAGAAAAAACACAACCACTCCTCAAATTCCAAAGCCAGTATGGGCTGCCTTTGCTTTCAGCAGCAAACTGATTCGTTCACTTTTATCTTTCGGTTTTTTGCTTTATACACAATCAGTTTTTCCAGTAGTAACTAAAAATTCAAAGCCTGATCTCTATCAAAAGCAAGCCAGACTCCTGGAAGAGGACCAGAAAATTACTTCTTTCTTTGACTATATAAGAGGCTTTTCAGGACTGATGTACTGATAGTCCAGCATCAAGGAGGTGGAGTGATTTTAGAAATATATTATCAGAGGAAGCAGGTTTAGTCAGATATAGCCTTTACATGAAAACAGACAGTCAAAGATCAGCCCTTCTTTTTCTCTTCCCTGCTGGCTTAAAAATGTGAGCACTAGAGGCAAAAATGCGGTGCTGTCAGCAGTGAACAAAAACATGCAGGATTTAGGAGGATGTAGTTTCAGTCCTGTGTTTAGGCCTAGAGTGAGACACCTAAAGGAAGTGTCAGAAGAAAGTAAGTTTAAATTACAAGAGCAAGTGTTTGATCCAGCCAAATGCCATATACTTTTGGCCTCAGTACAATGATCTGCTAAGCACAAGCTTTAGTTGAACTGAGAGCAAAGCAATTGTGTTTTCCTGTGTTAGAATGCTCATCAATTCATAGGATCAGAGCTAAACTAGATGCAGAGAGATCTGAGCAGGATGATTGTTTGCTATTTTTGTAATATTTAAGTTTGTGGATACAAATTTTCCACTGTTTTTTCTTATATAACTTTAATTTAATCTTTCTATAGGGAGGTAGAGATATTTGTAAAGGTCTGTTCTTAAAGATGTCCCATTAAATTTGTGCTTTAGGATATATTTGTATTTTCTGGATGCATGAAGGCACAAAGCACAATTATACATAAAACTACTTTGAAAATATCTCCTGATTTTCTCTCTGTGAAAACTATATGGTCATTCATTACTGTGAAACTGTAAGAAGTGGAATAGACGGAAATGGAAGACACTGAAAAAAGTTTATTTTATTCCAGACTATTTCTAAACTGCGGAGAATCATTATCAAAACCATTGGGATGGGTTCCAGATGAGGTTCTCGGATATTAACTTAATTGGAATTTCTTATGCAAAAAGAATGACTTTTATTGATTTATTGGAACCAATATAAATAGTATATAAATTATTTAGCATGTATTCTGCTGTGAGATATTCATGACCCGTATATATAAGTGTGATGGTTTTGGCCGGGATAGCCTATACTAGCTACTATGAAGAAAATTAGCTCTATCCCAGCCAAAACCAGCGCAGTAAGACAGGAGACTTCTGAGCCATAGTGTGTGTTGGTGCAGGGCATACATCGTGAACTATTTCATCCCATTGTAATGGGGCTGTAAAGGGAAAAACAGTTTCTCTATATCATATGTTGAAGAGGTAGAAAATGCTGTATGTCCAGTCTCCTGGTTCTTAGTGGTATCTCTTTTTTTTGTTGTATGTGTGGGCAAAAGGAGTATCTGATGAGCTACACAAACAGGCAATGACAATGACAGATTTTAAATTTGCTCGCCAATAGAAATTGTTTCTTACATAACTGATTTCTTCTTTATTTCTACTTCTGCACAATAAAAAACACCTCAGTTTTAGTTATAATTTGTGTCAGCATCAAAAACTGAAAAAATTGTCTATTGAATGGAAAATTCTGCTCAGCTGTTACATTCCAAAATCAAGTATTGTGCTTCTATTTAAAATACTTCTGCTGCTACTTACATCACAGGAGAAAGAATTTTTATGCCGAATATCAGATCTACAAGACGAACTGAGACACCGAGACCATCATATAGCCGAACTGGACAAAGAGATTCTGCATCTTCATGAAAATATAAGTGCATTGACCAAGGAATTAGAGTTTAAAGGGAAAGAAGTTCTTAGAATACGGAGTGAATCCAACCAACAGATCAGGTATGAATTTTTCCTATCTAAACTCAAATGTGTTTTGTTTCATGAATTATTTTACTTAAGGAATTTTACCATTTGTAGCTTTTAATTTATCCTCTTAATCAAATGGTGTTATATATCATTTAGTCTTCTTTAGAAAAAGCTATGCTCATTACTAGTAAAGTTAGTGAATATTACCATACAGTTCATATTGCTGCATTTCAGCAATACATTTTGGCATATTTTAGTAACAGCCTGCTCAAGTGTTGTTTTTGTGTTGTTTTGGTTTTTTAAAATTCATTACGTTTGTTTATTTAAAAAAGCATTAAAGGAGATGCATTTTCCACGAAATAAGCTAGAAGATTGGAGGACAGTAAGTAGTGGGATTTGATGAATCAGTAATTCCTTCTGTGTTGTCTGATACTGTGTAAAAGCCCTTAGAAGCATGGCAGAAAATCATGATGAACAAACAAGTCTGATTTTAGAATAACTCTTTTTTTAACAAAAAATAAATTAAACAGGATACATGAGCAAGATTTAAGCAAGAAACATGAGAAAGAGCTGGATGTCTTGACAGCAGATCACATCAGAGAGAAACAAAGCATGCTGGCAGATTTTAATAAGACCCAAGAACTGCTCAAGGAAATTAATTCAGCTTTACAAATTTCGTAAGTTTTGTTGCATTAAAAAAATTTGTATGTAGCTGCGTTTGAGTGAATAGTTTATTCTGGTATCCATAAATTGCTGAAGATATTGCAGAGATGCAGATGTGCAAAAACCTCAGTCAAGTATGGAGCCTAATCTTGCATTCTTTAGGCAATTCTATAAGCTTTAGGGGAATTTAGTGAGATAAATTGTTAGGGATTTGAGCCTCAAAAATTTCAAGTAGGAAAGATATTAAGTCTGTGCAGTTCTTAGAAAATTGATGAAAACATTATTTCAAATTTATTTTCTCAAACTTTAATACATCTTTTTTGAGAACACGAGTTTCTTCAACAAGTTTATTCTTCAACAGTACAGCATTTGCTATTAAGAAATCTGATTATAGCATGAGTGATGCAGACATTTTCAGGTTTACTAACATAAAGAAAGTTAGTGTCTGAAATTGATTATATGAGCATAACAATAACAGAATACTTAAGAGTGTCTCCAAATCAAAATGCTACCTGGGGTTAGACCACCTCTGGGCAGAATTGATGTAGTGTGTCATCTGGTGGGTTTTTTCCTGTCTTCCACACCCTTCATACTGTGTGTGAAATGTAACCTATTTGGTCAGGGTTTCTGGCTGAGGCTTCATAGTGCATTGAGGACTTCCTGACACAAAGTTGTCAGTGAGGGATTTGTATTTGCAGCATAAAGAATTTATGGCAGAGAGAATAATTGGTTCTAAGTATATGATAGGAAACTTTTAAAAGTAAGTATCAATTAAAAATTGACGATAAAGCCTAACTGCATCTAATTCTTTCCTGATAATAAGCACTCAGAAAGTCTTCAAATACAATGGGTATAAAATCGCAGTCGTCCTTGTAATTGCCCACATGCACGCTCCTGTGCCCTGATAAATGTGGTAACTTGCCTTCCAGTAAATCATGCATAAAGAACCTTCTGTTTACTGCATTTATCTTGTATGAGAAACACACCAGAACTAGGGTTTGGAACGGTTTACCCTAAGTTTTTCTCCCATTAAGTTGTTTGTTTTTCAGTGTCCTGAAATTTTCTGAATTTAGTTGGTTGCCTACTCCTGGTTCTTGCTCAGCTTAGAGCTATGAGGAAGCATCCACTGGCCTGAAGACAGCAAACATTATCCAGAGTACCTTGACTTGGCTTTCAGTGTGTTACCTTTCTCTACTTACACTGAAGCAAGGAGCTATCAAAAAATGAAACTATGTAAAAAAAAAACCCAAACCAGAAGAGTTACTTACAGTGATTGAGAGTGGGCATCATTAATTAGGCTCTACAACTAGAGTCTTTAAATTACATATTATCTCTTTGAAACAGAAAAAAACCAGTCTCTGAAATACCTGAAAATAAAATGACAGCTGTTTGTAACTGTGTACTATACTCTGGGGATCTGTATACAATAGCTTAACCCAGCATAAAATCTATACACAAAATTAAACTAGCTGAGCATTTTTCTGTTCTGCTGAGTCAAATGCCTTTTCTGCAAATAAAAACAGTCATGTTGTTCGCATTCATAATGTTTTGTGTAAATACATTATATAATCTCGTCAGATTATGTACAGTTTATTTGAAAGTTATAAATATAGTCCAATATGAACTGTTTTTTCAGATGCAACTCAAAGTAAAAATCACATAGCTTGCTACTGAAGGGAAAATATTTATCATTATGTCTACTTCCAGGTGTCTTGTGGAATTATTTTTGAGCTGATTTAGACACCTTAAATTCACAGATTTTTCTCAGGGTTTATTTGTGATTTTAAAAAAATTTCTTTTTTCATTAAGTTTGTTAAATTTCCTGAATCTGTTCTGAAACTTGGTTCACTTCTCTACATGAGGGCTGAATATGTGAGACAAATGTTTTAGCAGTTTCCTTTGGAACAGTTTAGCATCATGAGCTTATTTATGTTTCAAAGAGACATTCATTTGAAATTGTCATGTCTTCAGAACATGTTCTTTAAGAAGAAACAAGGATATTTACAGTTACTTGTACAGTTCCTCTCTGTTGGCTTATTTCACTTCTCTCCTTTAATGCTTTCCTACCAGGCATTTCAATTTTCCTTCTATTTTTTTTTCAAATGTTTATCAATTGTTACATTTCTCTTAATCCAGATATCCTAATATCCAAGTGTTATTGCTTTTCTTTTACAGCTCATTCCTTTATTTCATCTCTAATGGTACTAAGTTGCTTTTGTGGAGAGGAATTAGTTACCAATTAGTCTTCACTGTTCTTGGATATCTTTGTTCCAGTATATTCCACATGAACTGAGGAAGACGGTGCCAGCCTTGTCTGTCTATCCAGTTTCTCCAGTATCACAAGCATGCATCTTTATTCAGAGCAGTCATCTATAAAAAGAAAAATGACACTGTTTGTTTTCCTCATCAAGAAAGTGAATTGCCAGTTTTTTAAAATTTACATTAATATTAAATGCAACGCAGTGTAGTCCCTGTATTTTACCTTAGAATCAATCTTATCTATGTTTTCTGTAATTTTCCTGTCCATATTAGGGTTTTGAATGCTTTATTTTCAGTCTGACTTCCAAGAAGCCTTTTTTCAAACACCTAGTACTGCATGCACAAGATGTTAGGATTTTAGAATTTTGCCCAGATTATTAGTTATGGTTATAGTTGGGGTTTTTTTTAGCTAGCCTAAAACTCAATGATAACATAGAAATTCATTTACTTCAAGGTGATAAGAAAGTAATCTTCTGTTTTTACTTCTGAACTCTCCTTTATACTAATCAAAGATGTGACTATTCACTCTTCATTTAACACTGGATCAGGCTAAAGGGGGTATTCTTCTTTCCTATAAAGTTTAGAAGAAATGGAAGAAAAATACAAAAACAGAGAATCAAGACCAGAAGATCTGCAGCTTATCTCAGAACTGAAAGACCTAATTGCAGAGCGGGACCAACTCATAAAGAAATTGATTGTAAGACTTTTATGCTCTCTTGGTTTAATATCTTGACAGATACAAAAGTTAATCTCATTCAGAGTGTTTGAAACGTATTTAAAGAACCAATCCTGCTAGCTTGTTATTCATATTTTTTAACATATTCCCATGGTTCTGTCACGTCCCGCTCCGATGAGGGGGGCAAGTGACTCAGATTCGCAAATCCCCAATTGGAGCGGACAACAAGTCTCCAAGTTCAAGCATTTATTAACTACCTACAATGCACTAATTGAACACATGATAATTGGCCAAGTACAGAGCAAGTTGTGGTGAGCAATATAATATGCTTTGCATTTCTTAATAGAAAAAGGAAGAGAGGGAGATAGAGGGAATGGGGGGATACAGATCACCGGTCTGGGTTCCTGCGCTGATCCCGCCGGCGAGGGTTCCAGGAGGCGGCCGTCTTCTTCGCTGGCATTCGTCTTCTTCCCTTCACTGCTTTCTCCAGACGGTCGGGGGGGGGGGGGGGGGGGGGCAGAGAGAGAGAGAGCCCTTTCTTCCCCCCTTTGATTTATACCCATTTTCCTTGGGTCCGTCCCCTAGGTCGACCCACATAGCTACGTATCCCATATACAGGGAGGGGTAAGGTGTTTCATGGGATGATGTCATTAGCATGATCATGACAGCCCTCGTTAGCATATTGAGGGGTGTCAACTTTAATATGCATTTTGTGGATAATGAAGCAAAGTTCATTCACCGGACACATGGCCCTTGAAATTTGCCCAGGTGCCCCAGGGCAGAGCCGTCCTGTCTCCACAGGGCTCTCTCCCCCAGCTACATCGGGCAGCGTTATCAGCTTGGGCCTCCACAGAATGCACCCTGTGACTCATAGTTTTGTCTTGCGAGTGTTTGAGGCATTTCTTCAATCAGCCTCAACTTTTGCTTTCCCAGGTTGTTTGTCTTAGTTTCTCACAGGCCTGGTTTCTCGTCTCTCACATCCCACCCCGTGACTCAAACACTCCAAGTTCTTTGACTATTGTGATCTCAAAAGGTATAGGGAAAAAGAAGACAGAAGGTAAGAGAGTATATATCCAACTGCTTCAAGGCATACTATGAAAAACAAAACTTTGCACAACATTACAATACTAATATGTACAAGCTGTCTTCCCCACCCCGTGAGTCCTGAGGATCCCGGTGATGTTACCCATGACCCAAGGTTCCATACATCAAACCAGTTCATTGGTCAAGAAAGTTCTCTGTTCCTGTTGGCAATCTTCTTCATTGTGGCACGGGTGTCCGCTGTAGAGGTGGTGTAGAGGTGCATTGTGGATGGGGATGTAGCATTCTCCCTCAGAAAGACTCAGCACACCTCACAGTCCATGTTCTTTCAGCAATGCTAGCTGGATTCTGCAACACCATCCTAGATGCTTGATAGATCTGCACCTTTAATTCCTTAAAGGCAACATCAGTTTGGAGTGCTGAGACCTGAGCACCCATATCTACTAGAAATGTAACTGGAGTTTTAAGGGAGCTGAGTGGAAAAGTAATCAACAAGTCTCCCTTAGTATTTTCTGTGAGCCTCCTTAAGTGGACTCACCTGCCATCCCCTGGCTCACTTACTGGGGATGGCACATCCAGTTTCCCGACCCTAAATCAATCAAGTCCTCTTCAGGGGCAGTTGGTGTTTGAGAAGCAATTACCACCATCTCGTTAGTTCTCAGAGCTGTCCCTCCCTTCGTCCAAAAGGTCTGCTCGGTTGTGTGTGTGGGGGGCAGCTTCCTTCTGCCTTTCCAGGCTCGAATGAGCTTTTCTAAAACTGCAGTAGTCAGACCATCCATTAACTCTCGGGGAATCCCCTGTCTCGTTCCCTCAGTCCACAAGAGATTTCTCTTTGCTCTTAAAACTGGCGGAGGGGAAGGAGACAGATTTTCCTGCTTTTCCATTCTGCATAAGGAGGGCTTAGGTTTACCCGTTCCCCTGGTAAGGCCCATTCTCTGGCCATAATTTATTAAGTCTTGAGCTATCTCTCCCCAAGTCATGGGCTCTCCCGCTCCCCGTCTCCCCCTCTGTGGGGTTAATGCAATCCGCAAACGATCTTGTAATTGTACTGCATATGATTTCAAAGAGTCCGGCAAGCCCCGGATCAGGGGAGTCATTTGATCGGGGTTAGCAATTAATAACATCGGGGAAGGCTGCTGCGGAACCAAACGCCTATCATGAATTAATTGGAGACAAGCAGCCTTCTGCAGACTTTCAGTCAAATGATTTATGGTTGGGGTCTCAATATATACTGGATCCCCTCTTTCCAATGGGTCCAGACTCCCAGCCCAATAAGCAGCTCGTTGAGTTAACGACCACGGTTCTCTCTGGTCGTCAGTAACTAAGAAAACCCCTGGCCCCCAGTACCCCTGGGCCTCATCTTCTGATAACAAAATTCGGTCGCCACCAGTCAAAGACACCCTCCACACATATTCAGTTTCAGTTTCCTGAGCTCGTCTGGTATATTTCTCCTGAATTTTTGCAAGCTCAGTTGCTGGGTACGGTGTAGTTCGAGTGGTGACCTGCGGAGCTCTTCCACCTTGACCCTCGGTGGTCTCCGTTTTAATTAATGGTCTTAAATTTGCCCCCTCGTTTTCGGGGTAATAAATCTCTCGGCTTATCTCTAAATCCTTCATTGGGTACAAGGGTCTGGCTGCTGATTTTGCCAGACTTGTAAATCCCTGTTCACTATCCGGAACAGAGCTAAGATCTGTCCGGTTACAAGTTTCTTGTTCATTCATCTCTTTTTCAGACCGTGAGATTTTTTCTCGGTCCAAGGCATCTAACAGAGCTGTGCAAAGTCGCTGAGTGGTATTACGCTCATCAGCTAATTGACTTTTCAAAGATTCATTTTCCTTTTGCCAGAGTTTAGCTTTTTGTTCAGTAACTTTACGTTCCTCAGCCAATTGATCCTGGAGAGCTTTTACCAGATCTTGTAGGGATTCGATCATTTCCCTTTCCAATTGTTTCTTAACATGTTTATCTTTTTGGGCTGCAGTCAGTGCTGCCCCTAATACAGCACACACAACAGCTTTTCCTTTGCCTGGTCGCGACCCTTTCACCCCTGCAAGCACACTGATATAGCTCGCCACTGCTTCTGGATTTTGCCAATTATCGTGGGCCCAAACCTCTACTAAAGGAGGAGGACAAGCCTTATACTCCTTCAGCTTCTCAAAAATAGGGGAGCAGTCAAGCACCGACATTTCCTGGCCAGTCATGGCTTGCAACTGCTCGAACCTCTCCCGGCTTAAAGCTGAGAGGTCACTTCCCGATTCTCCCTGTCCTCATCGGATAGAGAATCGGTATCCCTCCGACCCTCTCCCAGCTTAGAGCTGAGGGGCCAATTCCCAGTTCTCCCTGTCCGAGTTTATCGGATAGAGAACCACTATTTCACAAGACTTTCCGACACCAAAGGGGATCCTGCCGACTACGCCAATTTAATGTCACGTCCCGCTCCGATGAGGGGGGCAAGTGACTCAGATTCGCAAATCCCCAATTGGAGCGGACAACAAGTCTCCAAGTTCAAGCATTTATTAACTACCTACAATGCACTAATTGAACACATGATAATTGGCCAAGTACAGAGCAAGTTGTGGTGAGCAATATAATATGCTTTGCATTTCTTAATAGAAAAAGGAAGAGAGGGAGATAGAGGGAATGGGGGGATACAGATCACCGGTCTGGGTTCCTGCGCTGATCCCGCCGGCGAGGGTTCCAGGAGGCGGCCGTCTTCTTCGCTGGCATTCGTCTTCTTCCCTTCACTGCTTTCTCCAGACGGTCGGGGGGGGGGGGGGGGGGGGCAGAGAGAGAGAGAGCCCTTTCTTCCCCCCTTTGATTTATACCCATTTTCCTTGGGTCCGTCCCCTAGGTCGACCCACATAGCTACGTATCCCATGTACAGGGAGGGGTAAGGTGTTTCATGGGATGATGTCATTAGCATGATCATGACAGCCCTCGTTAGCATATTGAGGGGTGTCAACTTTAATATGCATTTTGTGGATAATGAAGCAAAGTTCATTCACCGGACACATGGCCCTTGAAATTTGCCCAGGTGCCCCAGGGCAGAGCCGTCCTGTCTCCACAGGGCTCTCTCCCCCAGCTACATCGGGCAGCGTTATCAGCTTGGGCCTCCACAGAATGCACCCTGTGACTCATAGTTTTGTCTTGCGAGTGTTTGAGGCATTTCTTCAATCAGCCTCAACTTTTGCTTTCCCAGGTTGTTTGTCTTAGTTTCTCACAGGCCTGGTTTCTCGTCTCTCACAGGTTCCAATGACTCATAATAGTAAAACTAATTAGATACAAAGAGTTTTGCACAACCCAGCATAATACATTATTAAAAAAAATAATTCAGTATGACCTTGATCAAATGCCTCCTATCTCCAGTCCTGGAATAAGTCAGCCATGTAAGCCATATAAGAAACAGTCTCTTCTATGAGGTTTCTAAAACCAATTTCCTGATCCACTGAGCTTCCCAAATTCAGAGCATAACACCCTGACTCATCGGTCTGATTAGATCCTGATTCAGAAGCAAGAAGGAATGAGGAACTTCAAATTAATTAGAGATCGGAAGTTAACTAAACTGAGTCTTTCCCAGTGCATAGTCCATTAGGCTATGCTCACTCACAGGAGCGTAAAACTGCATAAATAGAATTGATTTAGGTTATTACATATAATAATATAAAAAACATATTAAATATGAAATGCAGTTTTTAGAATTACCAGTTTCCTTTAAAATGTAAACATAAATTTATTTGAGATCACTTTATGGACAGATTTGGCCACTAACTGATTGAAAATGCATAAAAAGAAGTTTCTATTTGTTCTTCTTTTTAGGAGGACAAAAAGTTCTATCAGCTGGAGCTAGTTAACAGGGAGACTAACTACAACAAAATGTTTAATGCAAGCCCTAATGTTGGTGTTATTAATCCATTGGTGAAGGTATGTTCCATGGACTTCATTGCTAAAGTGAAGAAAAAGAAATCTAAACTTAGGATGTAGTAAAAAGAAGAAATAGATGTGTATGTGCCTGTGTGTATACATGTATCACTCCTAAAAGACATATCCAAACCAAGGAACAAGGAACATAGTTTTCCATTTGTCTCTACTTATTTTTGTGTAGGTTTGTTTCTTTTCTGTTGTTGAGAGATCCACTGGTATTGTCACCTAATTTGCTAGGCATGCGTTAGATAAAACACAGTTCCTTCTCACAAAACTATAAAATCAAAATAGAAGTGACAGAAAGGCAACAGAGGGCAGGACTGTAGCATATAATAGAGAATAGTGACACCCATAATGTTTCAGTTTCATAATTTTTCTTGGTTATTTTGCAAAGTGCAAGGGCAATTTCATTTCTTAGGTGGTGCTCAGGATGGAAGACCATTAGATAGAGGGAGCAGGGATGCTAAAGGAATGGAATAAGGGTAAAAAGGGGAAGAGGAAAAGTATGAGAAGGGCATGGAATGAGTCTGAATGGAGAGAGACAGGAGTAATACTGGAGAACTGGAGTGACAAATGGCGGGATGTGGACTCTAGGCAACAGGAGATAGAAGTCAGTCTCTGGCCTTCTCAGTTATTGCTACTGCCTGTATGAGTGAAAACACTTCAGTAGCAACCTTTTCCAGTTCTCTCCATCCTGCTGAATAGCAGGCAGTGAAGGCTACTGTACAAGCAGGCATAGTAGACTCCCTGTCACTTTAAAAGCCAGCAGCATTCCCTCATGAGGAACGTGAATAGACTGCAGTAGGGTAACTTAATTGTATATCTTTTCACCATCTCAGTAGTAAGAATGAGTCCTCTGACATTTCCTTCCTCCGTGTGATAACCCATAAGTTATTTTACCTGCATGGAAAGGGAAGAGATTTGTTCCAGCTGCAGAGGCAGAAGAACTCAGGAAGGTTCTGCAGCAGAGGGCAACCCAAGGAGCACAACATGAGCAGCTCAGATGTCCGAGAGCTTCAGTGATCAAGGTTCAGGCTCCATTATTTAAAAGGAGATCTGGCTCCATTATTTGAGATCAGTCTGTGTTATCTAGCTAAACCTTATTGTAGTTTTACATCAGATCAGCGTATTTCCCATTTCTGCACAAATTCTGCTGCAAATTGTCAGTCTTCTGTGTTTTTCAGGAGCCCAGCAGCTCTCACAAACTTATCTGTGGATGCCTAACTTTTATGCATAACTGAATGAAAGAACTTAGTTTGAGCCCAGTAGTGACAATACTCAGACTGCCAGATACAATTTGAATGCTTTATTTTTATATGATCAATGTTTGAAAATTTCAGAAGTTTGTCTGAACCACTCATTTATGAAGATGTGAAATGTAACCATCAAGTATATAAGCTTGTGCTTTGTGTGAAATCTGAAGTGTTTGGGAAAAGTACTTCAGCATCAGATTTCCGTAGTGATAATTCATATATTTTTATAATATGCTTCTATCACTTAAAACTGTTTAGACTTTAAAACTGTCTTGTATGCTAGGACATTTTGATGTCTCATTTCATGAGCTGTGGACTATGTTTATTTTGTCAAAGCATGTACTGTGTTATTGGAGAATGAATTACAAAGAAACTGAAAATCTCATTCTCTTTTCTTTTTTTGTAATAAAAATACAGAATTTATGAGTTACTACAGGCTTTGCATATTAATGCAAAATTAATTTATGAGTTACTACAGACTTTGCATATTAATGCAAAATTAAAGCCATTGCAGTATGAATTACAGCTTCTCTAATTTATGCAATGGATCTATTTAGTATTACATTTTACATCTGAAGTTTCTTAATACTTTGCATGAACTTCATGGAAACAATACAAACAATTTTGCCTTTCCAGATTTGACTGCTTCAGAAGCATAGATTGTCTTACAGAGAATAACATATAAACTGTAGTATTTTTCTAAGCACTTATGTGGATAATATACAATTTCCAGAAATGAGCCATGTATGAAGCACACAGATTTAACTACAGTGTTTAACACACCATATTAATTACAGTGTATATTACCTTGCAGATGTATTTTACACACAGTTGGTTACTTTTTCCAAACTATTTTTTTCCACCATATTGTTATTTCTGGCTTCCTCAGCTACTGCAGAAGTAGTAAAGTGTATTGGACAATCTCAGTTTAATCATTTGCAGCTAATTATCTTTCACTGTGATGCTTAAAAAAAGACCTTTTTCTATTATAGCTTTCTGTTAAAGTGTTGGGGGTTTTAAATTGTATTTTGATAAACACATGCACCAGTGTGGCTACAATTAGTAGTATTTGCATCTGCCAACTTTGGAAAGGTCAGGCACCAAGATCAAAGCTAGCAGAGAGCTAGGTGGAAGAAAGTACAAACAAACAATAAAACTCTGTCTGTCTCCATTTGAACTTGTGCCCACCCTCAAATAGAGCAGCTCTTTTGTTTCAAGTGGAATTCTGCTGGAAAATATTATGTAGAAACAACACGAGATTCCACTTGTCTTTCACTTTATTTAGTTCAAATGCATGTAGTTCATAAGCCCATAACAGGTTTATCTCCCAGCTGCTTTGTTAGGGTTGCTTATGTGTTAACTGAATGAAAGTATTTATTATATATTCAAATAATACATAATTTGTGAGAATAATCAATTCATTTGAAAATTTTATTTTTTGAAATATGGCTTTTAAAATATTAATATTTTATTGCAGACATGGAATATTTGATAGGTCAGAAAATACGCCTGGCATTCTGTCACAGCTACTTTAAAAAAGCTATAGAATTATTTGAAGCATCCTTCTACATTAAAATATACGTAAAACTAGAGAGAATAAATACTGATTCCTTTGCACGATGTGTTGTGGAGAGTAAAATAATGATATAAAAATAAAATTCTTAAGTATTTTGAGTCCTTTGAAATAAATACTACCAGCAGGAGTAGAGAGTACTGAGAAAACAAAAGTGTTCAGTTGTGCCATCTGGTGTCTAGAAGTGGCAGCTGTAGTAGTGTTAGAAGCTTGGCCTTTTCCTTGTGCAAGAAACTGAACTCCTAAACAATAATCTTTTTCTCTTTAGCAGTATTGCTATAATGCTCACTAACTATGAGGGTGTAATTGCTTTAAATTAAATGTAGCTGCTCTTCTAGGTTCCATGTTCCAGTTACCAAAACGTGCCTCAGTGATGGGGTGAAACGTGTTGGAGAGATTCTCTTTTTTGTCACTGAAATTTGCTGTAATTACATTTGACAGCAGAGCGGTTTCACTGATATCGAGGAAAGATTTAAGTAAACATGAAAGGTTTAACAGACTAAACGACAATTTTGTGGAAGACTTCCTATCTCCAATGTCTTAAACAGAACAAAAGGTTATATTGGAAGATCTCGTATAATATATTAATTGATTATTATACTAAGTCTTAACAACTTAATCAACTTGATCAGAAATTTGCTTTTTCTGTGAAAATTTGTGGTGTTTGGTTCTGGTCAAAGCAAATAGTAAAACTACAGTAGGAAGAAAAGCCCAATCTGTCCCAATTGCTCTCCTTCAAAAAAAACCCCAAATCAGCCATCAATACAGCTTTCAAATTTGCAAATTTCCTCATCTGTTCTGGTGCAAGAAGCCTTCCTTATATTTGTTATTTTTAATGCAGCAAAAGAAGAAGAACGATAAATCAACAAACAGGTTTGTGAGTGTCCCCAATCTAAGTGCTCTGGAATCTAGCGGAGTGGTGGGCAATGGACATCCTAACCGCCTGGACCCCATTCCTAACTCACCCATCCACGATATTGAGTTCAACAGCAGCAAACCACTACCACAGCCAATGCCACCCAAAGAGCCCAAGACGTTTTTGAGGTGAGCACTGCCTCACCAATCTTTTTTTTTTCTTATTATTTTATTTTTTTTTCTTAACTCAGGAAAATTTTGCATTCCTCTTGAGCTGAATCCCACTTGCTTTATGAACCTTTCAGAGGTACAAGTACTCTTATGGCATTTTTAATTTTTACATTATATTTGTAACCTCTTTATAGTATTCCTTTTTATTGTAGACCTTGTTGAAATGTGAAGTATTCTCTCACTTTTTCATAAGTCTTGAACTTTGAAAACCTCTTTAGATACCTTAGCAGAATTCATGTGCTTCCAATTGTTTACAGATATGAACAATTGTTTTAATGTTTGTGTTATTTACTGATTGTCATTTAGGAATTTATATTAGCATCGAATTTATTTTATTCAGTATTATGTGATAATGGTTTTTCTGTAAGAAAACTATTTTTTTGTGCTACATGAATGTTTTGTTTCCCCTTTCCTCGCCTATATCAAATTGTTTCATAGGAGTAACCTTACTACAGCAACAGGAAATGTGCATGCTTGGATGCTTAATGCTGAGCTTCCAGTAACCAAAACCAGCATTAAAGTGTCAAGTAGTTATCTCACAAAATATTATAGTTAATTAAATAACTTCAAAATGGCATTTTAGAGGCAGGATTTTAATCTTTTGGCTTTATGTGCCTACATATTAAATGCACTGAAGTTCTGTACTCTGTATTTAGTAGCTGCTGATCTCTTACCTCTAAGTTGGCAAATTAAAGCTATGTGTAATTACCATCTCCACAGCTGGTTGTTTACTCTCTCCTCTGGTTTAACACAACAGACCCCATACTAATTATAAAAGGAAACAAATAATAGACTTTAAAGTAGAAGGGGAAAACAATCTTATTTGAAGAAAACGACCTGTTTTTAAAAAAAAGTACTGTTGCTTATTTTTTCCTGTGCATGTGATGTGCATGAGTGTGCTCAGATACCTGTAACATGCATGTGCATGAATGCATGGACTGTGATGCTGGAGTTTCTATTCCAAATTGGTTTGTGTTCTCTATTATCCAGTAATACAGTAGGGATTATTTTATTACTGATTTTTATTGATAAAGGAACTTAATTGTTTAATTAACTTGAAGTTATTCTCTCTTGCTCATTTTGTGAAGATTTTAATTGTTCAAGGGGGAACCAAATCTTGTTGGCAGTGCAGCAGTTCAGTATATTAGCATATTTTAAATACGTGCATGAATAACAATGTAAGTGATATTGGTGATTGGTGTTAAGTATTAAAATAGTGTGAATATTTGTTCAGTTGGCAACCAGTCTTCATGAGCACATGTCTACAAATATGATGCTCGCATCATATTTTTGAAAATTAACTTTACCACAGGAAAAGGATGCTAAAAGAGGACCAGACACACTTTTCCAAGAAAACCCTTTTTATTCTTCCTGAAAACTTACAGACGTTTATGAGACTTTAAACTATGTTTTCCAAAATATTATTTGACCACCTTGTAATGTGGCTTCTGAACTGACTTGTCCATGCTGCTGATGCTCTCCAATGGAGTGGATGATCACAGATTCTATAGGGAAACATTAAATCATGTCCTGAGACACACTGAGAATGAATCCATGGAAAACACGCATTCTTCACTGAATGTTCTCTGTGAGGTCTTCTTTGCTCCTAACATTTGTACTTTTTATGTAGTTGTGAGATAATTGTGGTGTTTTTTTTTTTCTTTCTGTGAATTTAGCCCTCCTCAGACTGATGCTTCACCAGTGGCTTCACCAGATCCACAACGCCAGGAGTGGCTTGCCCGATACTTCACGTTCTGAGAGAGATGAGTTGTTCTTGTGGCACACGCGGACTGTTTATAAGAGCATGACCTTACGTAAACCCTCATGTGAACAAGATTTCCTGTAATTTGTCAAACACTGTGAATGAGAAAGTATTTGTCTTTCTGATTTGAAACTGCACTGTATTTCATGTTATATTTGTTGGAATCACTTGACATGGTACTATATAGCGTAATTATAACTATTATTTTTATTTAAAATGAGAGAATCTTTAAACTTTGTAATGACTACATAATAAATTTTGGTAGAACAAACATAATGCTTCCCCCCTTTTTCCTATAAATGTGTTTTCTTTGATTTCAGGAAAGGCTTTTCCCCAGGAAATAACGTAATTGCATGGTTACTATAAATACAATTTAAACTGTAAAAGGAAAAAGTATGTATCTCTCTCTCTCTGGTTTGGGCAGGATATGTTTAATGCATCCCAATTCTACTCTGTTAATTTGTAGCAGTTTAAAAACTGTCTCTTTCTAACATTTAAAAGGAAGAGTGTGAAATAAATCCAAACTAGTGTAGCTGCTCGCCTTCAGAGCAGAGTGATTTTGACAAGAGGATGAAAAAAGCCACAAACCAGGAGCTGTTCATTGCAGAGGGGGTTGACTCCTCACCTGTTGCCCATGAGACTTTGCCATCTAGTTATAATCAAACATTTTCTCATCAAATTTAAGCAGAAGCTGTTCCCACAAGTTATGTATTTCTTTTGTGAATATTAAGAAAAACAAATGCTTGAAACATTTATAATACTGTACTGAGTATCTCTGCATAAATCAAGAATCTGCAATTTGAGCATATAACCCTGCTTTGGATAAAATACATGTCAAAATGCAAAAAAAAAACCAACAACCCAAACCCACGAAAACCCACTACCTAACTTTTTCCCATTTATACATACTACAGATACAGATCTTTCATTAAAACTTAATTACTTTCCCTTGTCTATATTAAAGTTTTTTCTTCTTCTTAAACTGATATATGAAAATGTTTTTTCAGCTAGTGAGCATGATTCTCCAGTCTTTTTATGATGCTAGTGTTGCTCGAGAAATTTGCTGCAGCATATAGAAAACTACATCTTATTGTCTTTTAAAATATTTTTTCATTCAAAGATTACCACAAAATAACTCATACTGGTAGTCTCAGGGAGAAAATTGTCTCTTTGTTTTATGAATGTATTTTTAAACTGAATCTCTTCTCTTTAAAAGCAGGAAAAAAATATGTGAGTTATTCAAATAAGGTTTTAGTTAGCATATACAAAAGGTATTGAATTTAATATTTCATCTGAAGCCCTAACTACATCCTTTTTTCGCTATATGCACAAAGGTAAATACCCAGATGAAGATACTGATTACAATGAGTTTTATATGTAGTATATGTATAAATGAAAAATTTGTATGTTTTCATATAAACAATATAAAATCTTCTAAATGAACATTTTAAAACTTCTATCTTATAATTCAGCTTGAAAACTCCACTGAAAGCTCTATTCTTGGTGATGCTGCCATGGATTAAAGATGCATAGAGCAGATTTTCTGTAGCTGGTGGACTCAACTGTAGGTATATGCAACTTTCTAACTTTAGAAGAAAGCCATATTGGGCAAAATGTCAGATTTCTTGGCTGTTACCCAAAATAAAATACACTAGCTCATTTTGTTATAATGTTCTGAAGTGAGTGTTGCGTATTTTTTCTTGCATGTCTTGCAAGGGCTCAGCCTTTTTCTCCCATTTGCACGATTTTACATATGTAATTAATAACTGAACAGTAACAGGAGGACGATAATACCTGCATTTACTTTACCTATTCAGTAAAAGGTGTGCCCATTGGGTTTTTGCTAGTAGGCATTTAACTTTCTTCTCCCTTCTGAAAGACAAGAAGCACTCAGTTACCATGTCTGCCAGTCAGCTGCAGTTGCAAATCAGTCTCTGAAAAATAAAAACCAAACAGCAACAGCCTAAAACCAACCTGAAGATACTAGGAAAAAACTGTTTTTCTGCCAGATGGCATTGAGAACTCTGTAAAAGGTATTCCTGAAAAAAGTTAGTATCTGACATTTGGGATTAATACAGGAACTTGCATTATCATAATGCCATTGTGTTCCAGATCTTTGCACTACCTGGTATTCTGGAAAAGCCAGAAGTGCACATAGTCGTGAGTCCAGCTGTGCAGAGTGCAGCAAAGCCTCTGCTCACACATGCACGCAGTCCCTCCTAGTTTAGCAGACAGCTCCGAGTAATGAAGTACAGTATTAGTGTGAAGTTGCATAGTATTATTTATAATGGTGGGAAAATTTGGCTATCTCTCTGCACTCTTGACACTTTAAATCTCATTATCAGCACTTAATGTAGCTAATTCCCCCGACCCTTTAGTTTTATTCAGAAAGATCACTAAAAGGTTGAAAACAATAAAGAATGTAGTATTTTAATCCTTACTGTGTTTTCCTATGGAAGAAGGAAGTAACAGGCTATATTTGATACAGGGGCAAAATGCAGAAGAATCCTGTGTTTTGTCAGAACATCATTGTAATAATCAGCCTTAAGGCCAGGTTCAGCCCTTCAGTCTGGATTGTTCCATTTACTTCTGTGATAAGAGTCAATGCCGGTGAATTTTCCAGGTTAGCAAAAAAACGCTCTAGCGGACCCATCTGACATGATCTCCTAGCACAGAGAAGAACTATGTCCTGAAAACTGCATGGCTTTTTTTTCTGCAGCACAAATTGTACCCAGACCATACACTTGCAAAATAAAAGCCCGAAGATGACTGGAAACCAAGCTGCAATCAACATCAACATAGAAATTGCTTTATCAGATTGACTCCTGCCTTTTCCATTTTTTCAGTTACTTAGGGATATGTGTACTATATTTACCTGAGACTTCAAGGAAAATATTTGTCCTATGAGAAGTACTGGCAATAGATTACATGGGTTAATATTAGAATTTTTAACATTCTAATTTAATCTAAATAAATTTTCATGTCTGTTTTTCTCATGATCAGTTATTTTGTAAGAAAAAACATGGGATTATTTTCTAACTGGTTTGAGTAGTTCTGCATTTAATGTGTACACATTTAAATTTAAATGTCTTAGATCTTTGATCACTTTAAAGAGAAAGAATACTTGCGTGTTATAAAACTGGAGAACATAGACTATTTAGTGTTTGGGTTTTTTTTCAGGATGTACCTGTCATCTTTTCTTCCTAAATATTTTATATAATATTGCAAGAATCTTAAGTTTTCATTTTTAAAACAGGATATAATTTTTTCCCACTCTTGATGTAGGCAGTCTCTGGAACTAAACTTTCCTGCTTTTTGAGACCAGAAGACTCTTTCCACAAAGAGCCTCCTTTGATGAGTTGCTCTTCAGAACTGAAAGCAGCAGTCTGGAGAAAATGCTTCTGTTCCTGTAACTGAACAGGGAGGGATTCTGAACTCTAGCCCATGCTGCAGCATTTGCCTTTCTGGTGTGACTAAAAAAATTGGGCTCCTTTCTTTAAATTGTTAACACTATCCCAGTAACTATAGCTCGAAAAATCCCAATATTAACTTTTGTCTAAGTCATTCACTTATTTTCCAGTTTTAGTCTTACTCTGAAACTCTATTTAAAAAACTGCAGGACATGAGAAAATCCTAATGAGTATCAGGAGACTTCACTCATGTTAGGAATCAAACCTGTTCACAATGTCAGAGCAATCTCTTGCTTGCTTAAAGTTTAACTTGTATGTTGTTTGTGAATTTTGTTAATGATCCCCATACTATCCATACATAAATTTCACTAATTCTGCATTGAGAAAATTAGATGCCAAGTTTTCCTCTTTTGCTTAATTTACTTCCCTTTGAAGGAAAATGACTGAGTCGCATCACTTTAGAAAATACTGATCTTCAACATCCTCTGCAGTCAATAGGCAGCTTCAAGAGTGAATCAGCTTATCTCTCTTGGTTGCAGAAAGACTGTAGAGCAACAACAAACCTAAGCGCCTCTGTTGCCTAAATTTAGGTGTGAGGAATCCAAGCCTGTGTTGTGTTATTTTTAACCAACATTTGCAAAAATACATCCACTTTGACAGATGCAAACTGACTTTCTTTACAGGAGCTGTTGCTTTTTACCTTGTATGTTCAATGTAGCCTGATACAGTACTGTCACTATTCTTACTAGGCAAATACTAACCCATTTTTTTACTATAAAGAAGGTGAAACTCTTTATTTGTACTGTTAGGCACTTCTGAGCATTGGGCATAGTATCAGTTTTATTTATGTATGCGTTCCCTGGTAAAATCTTCAAATGGAAATATGACTAATTTCCACATACAATAGATACAGAAATCAGCTTGCAGTTCTAAAGCTAATTTACTTTGCAGTGTATTTTGGTCATATAAATAAACATCCATTTCTTTAGATACACTACAGTAGTTGGAAGTACCTGTGGATAGTACTGGGGTCACGTGACAAAACCAGGCAGCCAAGCTGAAACAACTTTTCCTCTTCAGCGTGACCAACCGCTGAACTCCATTTCTCTTAATAACAGAACTTGGTATTTGCTGGACTCAACACTGGGCTCTTCTACTGTACAACTGTGCTAACGTTTATCATTTTCAAGCACATACACAATTAGACAACTCAGGCTTTGCTGACTGTACAAATTGCACTCCAAGTGCTTGGGTTAATGATGGGACCTATGAAGTGAACTACTCTGGAGTCCTGCAGAGTCTTAAGGATGAGTTTATAAATTGCCTGTCACTAAGGCAACTCCATTATTTTCAGAGTTAAGCATGGTATGGAGGGCTGTTCCCAATAAACAGCTGGCTGAACACAAGGAGAAGCAGCTGCTGCCAGCAGCACTGATAGCAATGTTGCTAGGGAACAAGAAGAGCCAAGCTTTAGAAAACAAAAGCATAATTCAATAATGACTACCAAAATCTGGTTTCATTATGATAGTGAGTACTCTTAGAAATTAACAGGCCTTCCACGTTCAACCTGACAGACAACCATAAAAGTTTAGAGAGTGGCTGAGCCTTTAGCTGGAACTGTAGCTGTTTAACTGCAGTTACAGATCATCAGCGTGGTGGCTGGGCACAAAGACGAGTCAGCACACTTCAGGCTGTAACCACCACAGGCAGCCTCAGCCACAGCTGGCAACAGACACGCTGGAGGGCAGAGACTGGAGCCCGAGTTTTACAGTCACATGAACATCCAACTGTACTCACGCTGCTTAGTCTAAATCTTCACCCAACCAATGGGATCTCCAAGCCCTTCTCAGCACTTGTGCAGCCTTGCTGCAGCGTCCCAATTGCATGCTGGAGCAGGACGTGTACCAGCCACCCCAACCACAGCATTAGCAGGCAGCTCTTGTACCCTCCTGGGATGTTTCCAGATTGAGGGCACACACTATATTCTGTAAAATGTGAGTTTTTAGTCTTTGTCTTTTTCTTCAAAACCACACAACACTATCAGAAGTGACCTGAAAGCAGAAATAGTAATATCAGCTTATGTAAGAGCACTATTCAAAGTGGAAAGGAGAGACAAACCAGGAAAGCGTTCCGAGCCCAGGACCAGAGAGTTTTTTAGGCTGGTAACCGCCAGCACTGTTTCCATCCACTCATTAAAGACAATTACTTTTTCTTGTCCTATTTTGCACCATGATTTCAAAAGGGGCTACCTTGTGGATTTTCAAATGGGCATACTGTATTTTTTAACGACTTCTTGTTGAGTGAACATTTCTTCATTACTCAACTACGCACATAACTGTTACTAGTTATTATTAGATAATAATAAAATTATAAATGCTTTAGGTTCTTTTCTTGTAGGAACCGCTACCTAATTGAAGCCTTTACATGCTAAATGAGTTAATTGCTCTGTAGCGGTAATTAGCTGCTCCAGTTGCAGGCTGCTGCATTCTTTTTCATCTTGTTGCTCTAACTGTTTAGGCTACAGAACGCAGAATTTGAGGAAGCAGAGACATACACCTCCAGGAAATCACAAAGATTACAGCTCCGCCATATCAGAAGCCTGTGCTGATCTAGCAAACGTGTCAAAATAGCTGCCTGGCATCACTAGAAAAAAGCAGCCTGGTTTTGTACCTTGCAAGACAGCACCATAAACTGAGTAAAGCTGATGCTGGAAAGGTATTGCAGAGATAGGGCTTGCTTGACACTCCACCCAGGATAATCTTTACCAGAAATAGTTCTGAATTTTCACATTAATTAATTTATATATTAGGTGCGGATCTCAGCAGTGCTTTTGCAGCCATATCCATTCAATAGGTTAGAATATGACCATTTTATAAAGAAAAATGTTTTTTTCCTTTTAGAGACATATCTAGGGGTTAAAACCTTTCCTCTTTAAACCCCCTGAAGCAGCCTGAGACTTCTGTTGTAAACTTTGTTTCCTTCAGGTGAGGATTTAGGCAACATCTACAAATACTCTGAAGAAGTTTGTATTTGCAAACAATGCAGGACAGATAACTGAAGTTCTATCCACCATTTTACCAGACAGAAGTCACATGCAGGAATCCTCTTTCAATATCTTATGGAGTAGTAATTCAGAGAAATGTGACCTGTGACTTAAAGAACCCACAGTTCCACCAGAAGCTTTTGCCCAAAGATTGCAAGACCTTCCCTTCTCTGCTGGCCAAACATTCCTCACATCAACTTGTGGATGGTGAGATACTCAATAGGGTTAACAGATGTGAAGTGACCACTGTAGCTTTCTCATTCATTAAGATCACATATTTAGATATCATTGGAAGAAAAAAAAACATGTTAGACATTCAAATTAATGATCTTAGTTTAATTAAGGCAGGTAAGGCAGTTATTTTACATATTGAAGCTATACATCATAACCTGAAAATAAGGTATCTAAAGGATATTTTTTGTTTGAAAAGCATTGATTATCCTCTCCACCAACTTTAAAAATTCATATTAAAATACAAATTTTGTACATATCTTATGACATCTTTTTATTATAGAACTATGGGCATAGTTCTAATACTTTTAGTATGGTATACTTTCGGGGTAAGATCTTACACGGGCATTGATTTTTTCTTTTGATTGCATATCAGTTCATCATTAATACAAACCAGCAATGGGGGGGTCCTGGGAACAAAGTGCTCAATAAAGTTTTAAGATCCTTCAAACACTCTGAAGTTAAGGAGACATTAAGTTATTCTCTGCGATACCACAAGAATCGAATGCATACACAGTAAAGATATTAAAATGTTATCAGAGGTACCAAGGAGATACATGTAGTAATTCAGGTGATAGTTTACTTACACTGAACTCAACATGGGCAGAATTCACACGTGCAGGTACAGCACTTGTTAGGAGAGCAAGAGCATAGGTGTGCTGCAAAGTAACTCAAGAGGAAAGGAACAGGCATACTGCTGGAGAACTAGGATCTAGTTTCAGTCTTCATGCCTGGAACTCAACTTTGAAACAGAATTAACTATTTAAAAGATAAAATATTTCAAATAGTTAAAGCATGTCCCTGGGTTGTATTACACAGAAAAAGAAAATAACATACAGATACAAAAGTAATCAAAACGACACACTAGGCAAAGATTCCAGGCAAAAGCAAAAAGCTTTACAGCCTCCAGCAAACCCAGTTTTCTAGCTATATTAAAAATAAAATCCCCTAACTCCTCAGAGGCGCCCTCACAAGGAAGCGGGAACTGACTGGTTGGTTAGACAGCTCTCTTTAGTCAAACGTAGATTTCATAGGATTTGTAAATCTTGGGGGGAGACGGTTTGAAGGAAGCAGCAGCAGCAAACCCAACCTGCGGCTACCTAGGGGCTACCCCTGCTGCCCCGCACCCCTCTTTCCCCCCGACTTGTACACAGGAGCAGCGTCCCTCTGTAACGGAGGAAGAGCGGCAGAGACATTTAGGCAACCATCAGCATGCAGCACCGTAGAGACCAGAACCCCTTGGCATCTCTTTTGTCGAGAAGAAGCGGAGCAGCCGGGACACCCCCGGTGTCCACAGAGCGCCCTTCTCTCCCCGCAGGGCGCTTGGGCCCGCCGCCCCTCGGCTGCCCTGGGGGGACTGGCCCTCCCGCAGCCGCCGCGGCCCTGCGGAGGCGCCGGAGAGAAGCGCCCTCGCTGCCCGCCCCCTCGGGCCGCGGCTCTGTGGCCGCTCTCCGCGCTAAGAGCGGCCGCGGGGCCGGGCCCGGGCCGGGTAGCGGCGCGGAGGGGGCGGGGACGGAGCCGCTTCTCCTGCCGGGTGAGGGAGGGAGCTGCGGCCGCTGCCTCCGTGCGGCGCGGCGGCGGCGGCGGGAGCCCGGCCGGAGGGGCGGCGGCCCGCGCTGCAGGTACCGAGCGAGAGCGGGGCGGCCGCGGAGCGCTGCTCGCCTCCGCCTGGGGGGGGGGGGCGGGGTCGATCCCGCACACACGCTCCGGCGGGGCCGCCTGGCAGAGCGCCGGCGGCCCGCGCTGTCCTGAGGCGGGACGGGACGGGACGCGCCGGGGAGAGCGCTCCGCGGGCGGGCGGGCGGGGCACGCGCTGCCGGCCCGGCCCGGCCCACCCCCGCCTCGCCGCCCAGCGCCCGCCCGGCCGCGCCGCCTTCAAAACTTGCCGTGCTGGTGGCGGCCGGGGCGGGAGACCGGGCTCCGCGCTGCCGTGAGCCTCGTCCCTGCCGCCGCCCAGGGCCCGGCGGGACAGGCAGGCACCGAAGGAGCGGGTCAGCGGGCGGTTTCGCTCTCCGGCATTAACGGAGAGGCGAGGCTGCAGCGCCGCCTGCCCCGGCGGGCAGGGCCTAGGGAGCGCGGCGCGGCGCGGCGCTGTGGGGGTGACTGACGGGAGGCGGGGCGGGGCTGATTGGCTGGCCGGGGCGGGGCGGGGCGGGGCGGGGCGGTTGGTTGGTTGGCGGGAGCCGTCTGTGGAGGCGGCGGGCGGCAGCCGCCATCCCGGCGAGCCGGCGGGCGGGCGCTGAGCCGGGGCGCGTTGTAACGAGGGGCTGCTGGCCAGCCCGGCTAGCCGCGCACGCGCAGGCCACGGCCTACTCTCGCCCAGCTCCGCGTTAGGCTTTTCCGAGTGATAAATAAGTTTTCCCGGTTAGGAGCTTGGCCTTACTGAAAAGCCTCACTTCGTAACGGCGTCTTCTCGCCTTCCAGCCCTCGGAGGCGCAACATGGTGCTGAGCGCGGAGCAGGTGAACCTCATCGGTCAGGTGTTCGAGTCCTACGTGCTGGAGCACCACAGGGACGACATCCTGGGCATCCTGAGGGAGGCCGACGACGAGGCGCACTATCCCATCGTCGTCGATGCCTTGACGCTTTTTGAGACCAACATGGAGATCGGGGAGTATTTCAACGCCTTCCCCAGCGAGGTCCTCCCCATTTTCGACAGCGCGCTGCGCCGGGCTGCCCTGGCAGCGCTGCAGGCCGCCACGGCCCCTCCACAGCTCAGCGTGAAGCAGAACCTCCACGCCAGGGTCTCGGGTGAGTGAGGGGGTGGGGGCAGCAGTGAGGTGCCCCCAGGGCATCTTCCAGTCAGTGTTGCCTAATTTCCTTACACTGCAACAAACTATTGAGGCGTCATGGAAAGGAGCAAGTTTAATTCTTGCAATTTCGGTGCTTGAAGCGGTAGGGAACAGCCGGTGGTTATTACACAGAAAAGAACACCTGCAAACACAGAGACTTGTGTAGACCAACTGGATAATAGCTGTGGCCATCCCTCACGGCTTGCGTGCAATGGTCGGTGTTTGTTGCTGAGTCAGAAAGCCTTTCAGCGGGAAAAAGACTCCTCACATCAGCGGTGGTCTCGCATTATTACTCTTGTTAGCCCAAAGGTCTAAAAAAAATAAAAAGCTTAGGGAAAGATACGTATTTCGTAATTCTTTTTTCAGATTGACTTCCTCACCATGTCAGTTGACTCATGGTCTTTATTGGCTCCAGCCACCTCCCCAAAGAGGCAAACTCTAAATTTTGAGTTGTCTTGTAACAATTTAATCTGAAATGGTCAAATTTTATGCTTAACTAATTGTTATAAAATTACTTGTTGTAAAATTGGAATGCACTGTTGGAAGACATGATTGTTAATAGAGGACATAATCGTTAATAGAGGAAACTTTTTTACTACAAGTTGATATGCCATTATTCCTTATTACTAGGAAATTTTTAGTATCTTTGAGGTGTGGTAAGTGTGGAGTGCAGGTTCTGGGGTTAAAATGCTTATTTTGCCTGTTGTGGGGAACTGGGCTCAGTAGTGGCACAGTCACTTCTGGTCATTTCTGATTGTAACTATTTGGAGCTGTCTAGTGTGCAACACCAAGAGCTGGTGACCTCTCCTTCCCTCCCCTGTCCCATGTTGGAGTGGTTTATCATTGTTCAGTCTTTTGGTGGATTGAACATAGGTGAATCACAGTTATTAAATAGACCTGTGTTTTACCCCAGTAAATTTCCTTAAAAATATTGTCATTAGAACACCTACATCAGAAATATAATTAGCCTGTGGCTCTCTCATATTGCTGTTTTGTCCAGGTTTTTATGAAAAAAACAGAAAATCCAACTTGCTACCTGTTTAGGTGTTAGGGAGTTTGTATACAACTGTATGTGGTGTAAAAGGATGGCCTCTGTGTTGTACTAAAATTTGAAATGTCTGTCATTTCCCTGTACCTGTAAAAGTAGGGGTGAATTAAAACTTTTCCCCCAGTGTTCTAGGATGCATTGCCCCCCATGCATTTGCATCAGTCACAGCTTCAGCGTGAGAACAGGGTTATTTTTTTCCACATACTGTTATTTTATAAGCTGCCAGGAAACACTGGGAGAAGTAAAGCAAGGGGCAGAGTTTGCCGCATGAGTAGCTGTGTCTTTAAGACATTCCTGCCTCTGTTATCAGCCTGTTGCTGGAGCTGACCATTCCTCCCCCAGCGATGCTTTGTTGAATATTCCCTAGTCAACATCAGGCAAAATTAGCCATGTTTGATCAAATAGCTTTAAGTAACTGTGAAAAGCAAGTCTGATTGATCATCGAGGGAAGAAATTAGTCACTGGACTCACAAATTACTCCATCACTAAACTGGAGGGAAATTGATGAAGAGCAGGGGGTGGTTATCCTCATATGGTCCAGCTGGATCAAAAGAACATCTGTCCATGTAGTTTGGTTTCTGTTCTGTAGCACCAAAAGGATGGCTACTGAAGAAACAAAAATGCAGTAAGCTAAATGATCTGCAAGGTTTTTTTCCACCCAAATTTTCCCATGATACTCTTCCCTTTTAAAGGGATATTGGGTTCTGATTGCCTTCAGGATTATCATCTTGGAGGGCTGCTACCCATTCCCACGTCAAATGGGAATGAAGAGAAGGTGGTGCTCTCTTCTCGGTGGGAGAAACAGGCAAACTACCTGGAGTGGGGCTGAGGGGATCTGCATGTCAGGCTTGGACTGAAGTGAGGAAAAGTGGTTTTGCTTACGCTAGGTCTAAGAACGAAATCTTAACACGCTGATGTGGGCAGGGCATCCGGGAGTTCAAAGAAGGACTTGGGGAGTGTAAATATGTGGTGATTAATAGTGGATGATTACCCTGGGTTCACTGAAGAAAGCAAAAGATGAAGTTCTTTATCTGAATTTTAGCATTGTAGGAATTTGATTGTATAACTTCTCTTTTTGCTACAAATCCATTAAAAGATTTTTCCTTACTTATCATTAGCCTGAGCACTGTTGTGTCTGTTACTGATGGCCAAACTGCTTCTAATAGTTCAGTTTGACACATTATTACTAATACAGTAAAGCTGATTCAAAGAGGCACATACTTAACTAAGGAGTTTGTCAAGCAGTCTAATAGGATCAGAATGAAGGCACTTTTTTCCCCATGCAGACTCTTGTCTCTTCAATATTCACAGAGATGATCATATCATATATCCTGACAACAGTGCTGCAGCTCTCTCTAGCGTAAGATCTGTTGTATTTTGCAAAGATTGTTGAGCTGCACCAGTACAGAGCTGGGAAAAAGCCATAACAATTGGAAAAATAATAGATTTTATCTTTTTTTGCCTGAGCCAAAGAGAAATGCAAACCTACGGGACAAACAGAATTTTCAACAGGTTTGGCAAATATATAAATAGCTTTGATACAGTCAACCAGAGAAATTTGTTTGCAGTTCTACGTAATACTTTATTTCTTTTCAAGCTTATTTAATTTCTTTCTACTTTTTTTTTTACTTTATTCTTTTATCTTTTAAAATTAGCTTAATATTTAAAAATATTTTCTTTAAACAAAAGCAAAAGGTCAAATGCTTTTCTTAAAAACATCAAAATAGAATGTTTCAGCATGTCTGAAATCAATTGGTTGTGAAAACACTGAAATAAATATACGATGTCTTTTTTTCAGCAGCCAAAGTTACTAAGAAGATTTGACCTAGATGCACAAATAGTTTTGGTCCACTTAGAAACATAATTTTCCAGCAGAATTATTATTTTACATCTCTGTTTCCTAGCTCTACTTTGGAAGTAAGGTTAAGATATTATTTTAAGAGCAGGTTGTTTCTTTTTAAGTTGATAATTATTAGTGCCTTGTAGTTCAGCTCATATACTAACTTCTGAAAAGGCAGTATTTTGATGCTATCCTCAGGTGTGCATTTCAGAGACCATTTATAAAGACTTTGCAGACTGTTGAGGTAGATTAATCTTTCTGAGGATTTCAACTGCTGTGGTGTGAAGTGGTGGCGGCACAAATGAACGCCGGAGCGGGATCAGTACACCACAGAACTGGCTGCTGGGGTGGAATTAAAGGAGAGCAAGTGCCACGAAAATGTTCTGTTGCTATTCGTTTGAACATAGAAGTGAATTTGATCTGGTTGTGTTCATAACCCCTTTATATTCTTTTTATGCCATCTTTCTCATGCTTGAGGTTTACTGGTTTGCAATGTGGATTTAAGGTCAAATGCTCACAGACTATGAATTTTAAATTTGCTTAAACTTGAGAATTTACATAAGATTAGGAGTTACACTTAAACGTTTAACTGTGGGAGTAACACTGAACCACAATTAAGTAGCATAACTAAAATTTTGTAATTCAGATAAACCAGTTGTAAAATAAATGGCATTGCCAAAAGACCATTTAAATTAATAGGTCTGAGAACATCGGGGTCTATTTCAATGAACGGAAACTGTTCGTGATTCAGCCCATGGCAAGAATAGGAGAGTAAAATGGCAACATTTTCTGTTAGTGCTCAGCATCTGTTAATTTTCACTATCTGAGGCCAGTGAATCAGATTTATGGTACAACAGATGAATTGTTGAATCACATTTATGAAACAGTAATAACAATAACTACTGTTAATATGTCTGGCAGGTTTTTTTGCCTTTCTGTTTAACTGCATTGTAAGTCCGTGTTTTATATGCATAGCCTTATGCTGCACATATTTTTATTTAAACAGGTTTGCCTGTTTGCCCAGAGCTGACTCGAGAGCACATTCCTAAAACCAGGGATGTGGGTCACTTTTTGTCTGTTACTGGGACTGTCATACGTACAAGTTTGGTGAAAGTTTTGGAGTTTGAACGGAGTTATATCTGCAATAAGTGCAAGCATGTGTTTGTCGTCAAGGCTGACTTTGAACAGTACTACACATTCTGTCGTCCATCAGCCTGTCTTAATGAGGAAGGCTGCAACTCAACCAAGTTCACATGTCTCTCTGGAACAACCTCTTCTCCTACCTGCTGCAGAGACTATCAAGAAATCAAAATTCAGGAACAGGTAAAAAAACCCCAAAAGGTGGAGAAAAAGGGGAAGGTATTAAGGTATAGATGTCTCAAGCACAAAAGAATTAACTTACTAAACAAGGCATAGGGGGGCTTAATTTCCTACTGAAATAAGGTAACTGCTAATTTTAGTGACACCATTCACGCGTATGTCAGAATTAAGTCTATTCTGTTTTCATTGATAAGTTTTATATGCTAAGATAAGTGGAAGTTTTACTGATTCTACTGTTATTTAAAACAAATGCCTGAGAAGGCTAAATGAAGCCAGACAGCCTGTCAGTCAGAGATTTCTAGTCAGAGTTAAAAATTTAGGCATGTGTTGACTAGATTTCCATTATTAAGTAACTCCATTCAAGGTTGTACAAAACACCCAGGGTCAGTGCATAGATGAAACTTCCATGTTGAATCCTTACAACATCAAGTGTGCATTGTTTCTTTTAAGTGGTTACTGTACATGATGCTGATGTTCAACGCTGCTTCTAAGGACTAAAGCTTGCCCAGTGGTGGACAAGGCCAGCTGTAGTGGTGCAGTATGGTCAGTCACAAAATCACAGAATGGTTTAGGTTAGAAGGGACCTTAAAGATCATCTAGTTCCAACCCCCCTTCCATGGGCAGGGACACCTTCCACTAGACCAGGCTGCTCAAAGCCCCGTCCAACCTGGCCTTGAACACTGCCAGGGAGGGGGCAGCCACAGCTTCTGTGGGCAACCTGTTCCAGTGTCTCACCACCCTCAGGAAAGAATTTCTCTGTCACTTTAAAACTGCTACCCCTCATTCTACCACTACAATCCCTGATCAAGAGTCCTTCCCCATCTTTCCTGTAGGCCTCCTTTGAGTATTGGAAGGCTGCTATAAGGTCTCCCTCAGAGCCTTCTCTTCTCCAGGCTGAACAGCCCTGACTCTCTCAGCCTGTCCTCATAAGGGAGGTGCTCCAGCCCCCTGATCATCTTCTGGCCTCCTCTGGACCCACTCGAGCAGGTCCATGTCCTTGTTATGTTGGGGGCCCCAGAGCTGACACAGGACTCCAGGTGGGGTCTCACAGGAGCAGAGTAGAGGGGGAGAATCCCCTCCCTTGACCTGCTGGCCATACTTCTCTTGATGCAGCCCAGGGTGTGGTTGGCTTTCTGGGCTGCAAGCGCACATTGCTGGCTCACAGTCAGTTTACCATCCACTAACACCCCCCAAGTCCTTCTCCCCAGGGCTGCTCTCAATCCACTCATCGCCCAGCCTGTATTTGTGCTTGGGATTGCCTCAACCCATGTGCAGGACCTTGCACTTGGCCCTGTTGAACTTCATGAGGTTTGCACAGGCCCCCCTCTCCAGCCTGTCCAGGTCCCTCTGGATGGCATCTCCCTTCCCTCCAGCGTGTTGACTGCACCACACAGCTTGGTGTCATCGGCAAACTTGCTGAAGGTGCACTCAATCCACTGTCCATGTTGCCATTAAAGATGTTAAACAGCACCTGTCCCAACACTGACCCCTGAGGAACGCCACTCGTCACGGCCCTCCACTTGGACATTGAGCTGTTGACTGCAAGTCTTTGAGTGTGACCATCCAGCCCATTCCTTACCCACCGAGGGGTCCATCAATCCAATCCACATCTCTCCAATTTAGAGACAAGGATGTCGTGCGGGACAGTGTCAAATGCTTTGCACAAGTCCAGGTAGATGATGTCAGTTGTTCAGTACATGGTGTCTGGAAGTGTCTGTTCCCTTCAGCCAATACTGAATTCAACAGTTACTGAATATGTGATCTTTACAGAATTAGTGTTTGTTTTTCTGGAGATAACCCTGAGTGGAAATACAGCTAAGCTGGAGGAGTAAGAAACAGTTGGACCTCTTTTTATGGTAAAGCATAACTAAACAAGACTGGCACAGAAAAATCTACGCTGTATGAAAATTGACAATAAGGTATATTGCAGACAGTGTTTCTGTGTTTATACATTCAGTGTCTTTTTTCATAAATGTTTTCTAAGATCTCTTCAGTTGTTTCAGGGCTTTGATTTTATAAATGAAGAGGATAGTGGTGTGTATCTACTGATTTTATAAACAAAGAGGATAGTGGTGTGAATCTACATGCAAGATGTATGAAAAGAGGAATGAATGGAAACAAAAATGACATTAGAAATGAAGCTCTTACAATGCAGGATAGCAAAAAAGTAAGGGATATAAACTCTGTGTTGCATGTTCATATAGTGATTGTTCCTGACATACAGTTTCTATAACTTTTTTGTTTTACTGTGTGACACACAGATCTCTATGATGTGAAGGATTTCCAGCTGCATGAGCTTATTAAACACAATAAAGTTAAACCAGGAATGAATTTTGGTCATGTTTCCTATTGAGCTCTGCAAGAAACTGTGTATGTGCCACCAGTACTGACAGTGATGTGAACTGCCTGTGGCCATTTAGATAATACTCAAGGGTGAATTACTTTCCTAGGCACTAGATAGTGAATAAATCTAGAATTCTAGCATGTGTGACCTGTGCTGCAGAATGAAATGGTACTTCCAATTGTTGTTCTTGTGCAGTGAATATTCTTAAAAACTATTGCAAACTTTAAGTGTAGATGTAAAGATTGCTGGTTGGAAGTAGACTGTGACAAGATTGCATAGACTTTGCCCTGGAGAAAAGCAAAAGAAGTACAGGAATTACCAGCCCATCTGACAATATACGTTTGTCTGGTTGTGTGTGATTTGTTTTTTCCTGCTATTGGTTTAATCCTTGACACCTAGGTATAAACTTATATCTCAACCTGTCAAATTATGGTTAAACACCAGAAAAATACAGAGAATAATCTTTTAAGTGTATACTTCAGTGAAGGGTTATCTAAGCCATAGACATGCTTCAGGACCCAAAGTAGACTTTGCATATTGAAAAGTGTCTAAAAATATCTTAAATCATTAAAACAAAGATCAGCTCTTTCAAATGACCTCTTTTAGTGAGCTTTATTCAGCAAGATACTAAAATCACACAGCAGCTCCCAGGATTGAGCACCTTCAGCTAATTTAATACCCAATCCTGTTTCCGTTAATATCAGCATTAAACTTCCATTACTAAGTTCATGGCAGCAGTGGCATGCTTACTGTGTAAGTTTTGTAAGAAAAACCAAGGACTGACCTCAGTTCCAGGAAAGGAATGTAGGTCCTTAAGCCAGAGCAGCTGTAAATGGCTTTTGACAGGTGCTGTTCTTAAGAAGTGCTTTTCCTTCCTGTCTCCTAGGTTCAAAGACTGTCTGTTGGAAGCATCCCTCGTTGCATGGTGGTTGTTCTGGAAGATGACTTAGTGGACAGCTGCAAGTCTGGTGAGGAGACAGCATATATCACATAAGTTTGCACCACAAACTGCGTTTTTATTTTTCCATTTGAGATGAGTCTTTGCCAAGTGGGCTGTCAGTGCTGAGGGCTTGTTGAATGAGATATATTTTTCTGTCACATTGCTGTTTCAGCTTGGATGTTAGCATGGCAGTTGAAGGCTATTCTAGGAAATATCATACATCCCCATGTTCCATCTTGATTGTATGACGGATCAGTTTCAATAAGTAACATGTTGTGACATATAGAAAGTATATTAAATCTTGTTAGTGGAGGGGACACCAAACCTCTTGAGGAAATTGGTCCACACCATCACACAGCGTGTGGTGCCCCTCTGTAGATTCGGAGAGCTAGGTGACTTGACCTCCGATCTAAGGAGTGCCGCAGATGGAAAAAGCTACTTGGCATTCAAAAAAGGAAGCTAACTGGCAGGAGGATGTATGAAGAATGGACCAAAAATTCTCAGATATGTACATCCCCACAAGAAATTAGTTGTACTTTCTCAGAACACTGTGGCCAGAATGTTTACAAGTGATTCTGGAGTTAATCACAAAAGTTACCACAAATCAAGTAAGTTTTGAGTAAATTTTTTGTATAGTAAATCTGATGGAAAGAAAAGCTTCTACAGTTTACCATGAATTCCTCTTTTCTAAAAGAGGAAACAAGCAGAGGTATACTTTGAAACAAGCAGAGCTATACTTTTAAGAATTCACCTGGCTTAAACAGAAATAGACATAGCAACTTCCTACCACAGACTAAGCAATCTACTTAAAGATCGTTTTAAACTTCCAGTAACTGCAGGAGGTTGGCTTTTTGTTGCTTTTTTAACCTTATTCACTGTAACACAGGGTCTCAATTACATTATTATGTGTTACAGCTAACTGACGCCTCTGCATATCTCAAGTCAGATGTTATTTTACTAACTTTTTGTTGTTACCTCCAGGAGATGACATCACAGTGTATGGAGTGGTAATGCAGAGGTGGAAACCTTTCCACGAGAATGCACGCTGTGACTTGGAGCTTGTTTTGAAAGCCAACTATGTTAAAGTAAACAATGAGCAGCTAGCAGGGGTTGTCATTGATGAAGAAGTCCGCAAGGAATTTGAAGACTTCTGGGAAAAGCATAGGAATGATCCCTTAGCAGGTTAGTAGTTGAAAGCTTTTAAATAGGATGCATATTCAGATATAGATGAAATCAGGAGTGAAAATACAGTGACTGAACACATTTTTCCCCCATTATCCTATCCCAGCACCTCTTCCTCCAAAAATATATTTTTTCCAGTACAGGAATATGAAATTCTTTAATATTACTGGGGTAAAATGTACCAAACATATTGCATTGATCTCCGTTTTTTAAGCTTTTTAGTTGAGTGTTTTGTGGAACATTTATTAACCAGAATTGAGAAATAATATAAGTATCAGGGAAAAAAAAGAAAAGCATTTATAATCAAGAAAGAAAAAGCATACCTCTTAGAAGAAACAGTGCAGACCAGACAGTCAGCTTAGCTGTTGATTCTGGGGCGAGAGATCTGACTCGCTGTCTGCATCCCAAATTTAGCTGTGAATCTTTACCACAGAGCTTAGCACATCTCATCTTTAACCTAACTCTTGGATGCCTACACCCTTGGTTTAAGTGCTGTGCAGCCTCCTATCAATTATGGAGACAGTCTTCCAATTCACAGTAGCTTCCAGAACAGACAGAGTGTTTAGTACACTGCCTCCTAAATTTACCGTGGTCTGCAGTCAACCAACCACCTAGGAATTAGCAGGAGTTGTGTCTGGAACTCTGTCCCTCCCTATAATCTGAGTACTTCCTCCTGAACCACGGGGAAACTCAATGGACTCTTTAGAAAATCTCTACCACTGAACTGTCTCAGGCTAACACTCTGTCTTTTAAAATCTTGAAAATGGCTTAGTCTTTCTTCTTAAAAGACAAACAGGAGGAAAAGCAGGTGGGAATGTTGCTCACATCATCTTAAAAATTAGCATACTCACATAAGAAATTGGAGATATTTTCAATGTCAAAGATTCTTCGGAACTGCATTTCCTGGAAAGCAATTTAATTGCTAGACTCCTGCTGTTTGGAATGAGAATATTTCTTATCATTCTAGTTAGAACTGTTCAGAAAGCAATTCAGGATCCTTTTTTTAATCTTTCATTTTCAGGACAATTTTTGGAAGCCTGCAGGGAGCAATGTGGTTTTATGCAATATCGCCCATTTAGAATAAATAAATTAGTCTGAAGTGGGTGAGAATTGGGGTGGAAATTAGAAAACTGCCCAAGACTGCCTGTTTCAGGCCGTTTTTCTGAATCTGAGCCCACTCTGGTGAGCATGGATATCAAATTTGACTAAGGAGTCTAAGATATAGACCATTTCACAACAGGATGTGTGTACCTTGACTGTCTTTCAAGAGATAATGGTAGTTATTACTTCATTTTATGTCAGTCAATTCCTGATGCTGTGTATTAGGTGTCCTGAGAAAGTCTACCATGGCAGGCCTCTGAGACAACTTATGCAGGTGATTTTATTTTTTCTGGATACTATCTCGGAAGAAGCAGAACTGCCAAGCTGCTCAGCACTGACAAGGCAAATGAATCTGAAGTCAAGTAGAGGCAACTGTGGAGTTCAATCTTGGGTTCTGCTATGGCTGACCAAAGTTTTCAAAATTTCCTTTTTGGACAAAGATGTGTTAATTCCTCAGAAGACCTCCACAAGAAATGCATATGCCTCAGGTCATCTATTAGGTGTCTACACATTTTGCCAGTACCATGTACTTGCATCTAAATGTAAAACATTAAGAACTCAAAATTGGTCACTGTTTTATTCTCTAGCAATGGAAGTAATGTATGGCATTAAACCTGTGATCCCTTATGTGCTGTTAGTATCAGAATCTCCAAGGATGGAATTAATTCTGTTACACACCTTCCAAACCAACAATATTATCATAGCAGGTTGAAATATTCTATTGCTGGAAAGAGACTATGGTAGGGAGGAGGAGGGGCTCAAAGGAGAAGGAGATTCAGGACAATGAGGATAAAATGACCCATGCTAAGGGTGCACACATTTAGGGCAAAATACTTCAAGTGTTAGATTTTTTCTTAAATGTACAATGCAACACTTTTCAAGGGGATATTTTGAAGTCTGGAAACTTTTAAGTTTTATTCTTCATAGCCCCTACACTTTATCTGTGAGACAAAAGAATTTGCATGATAGCATTTCGTTAGTCTTTTCTTATGATGTCCAGACATTCCTTTAATTGCGATAAGATTGGCTTTGCTGCTTATGACAGTGGAAGACTTCTTTATAATGAAGGACGTTTGGATCAAACAACTGCTTTGGGTCCCATTTAAAAAAAGAAATTAAAAAATAAATCTCCTCCCTGCCCTGTTCCTCTCGTTAAGGAAGCAGACCCAAATTATTTGTGAGTGTGCCTAGGACTGTGGACACAGGACAATGATTTGTCAGTGTACACAGTGCTTTAAGTGTATACAGCAGTCCATGGGAAACTAAGTTTTACTCTTAGGACAGCACTGAGTGTCATTTTTTGCTCCTATTCTAGGGAGGAATGAAATTTTGGCTAGCTTATGTCCTCAAGTTTTTGGTTTGTACCTGGTGAAGTTGGCTGTAGCCATGGTGCTTGCTGGTGGTGTACAGAGGACTGATGTTACTGGAACTCGAATCAGAGGTTAGTATTGCTTCTAGTAGTACCATATCCTTTCTAACAGTTGTTCTCACCCTTGTCTTCACCCACAACCCTTCCCCCTCCAAAATCAAAGCAATAAGGTTTCAGAAACATAATCATCCCACTTTATCGAGTGAGAGCTATTTTTGCCTATTCTTCCAGAATCTCAGACAAATAAAGTGGGGGTCTAGACTTCCTCTTTATTTTAATTTTTCCCAAATAAACCCCAGGCATTCAGGATTCCATTAGGTAGAATATTAAAGGCAGTTGTTTTAGATAAAACATAAACTCACTTTTTATTATATAAGTGACGTTTTGAAATTATTTCTAGTAGAATATTCCCAGCAGTATTTGGCATCAAAAGATGGAATATTAATGTTTCCTTAATGTGGATCACCATAGTACATAGAAAGGAAGAATTAAAGGATTCATTTTACTTCCTAATGCCAGACTTTTCCATCTGTGATTGTCAGCACATCTCACTTAGTTCTGTTACTGTAAGTTGTCTGCCTGCTGATTCTCCTTCTGTTGTTATTAGATGGCAAAGACACCATGTGCCAGGTGGTACGCAGGTCATAATCTATGTAGGTCATAATAATTCCAGAATAATATGTGTGTATATACAAATACAGGATTTTCTTAATGTTCCAGCAGCTAGAGACTTTATATTTGAATTGAAGGTCATTAGTATTTTGTAGAAGACAATGAAATAATTTTAGAGCACTTCAGTGAGATCGTGGTAGCCAAATTATTTACTTCTGTGATGTCATTGTTTTGAAATTACTAAGTTGTGTAACTGTTGGCAGTGTAACAGAATTAGTTAAAAAACCCAACCTGCTGATTTTATTAGTCCTTTTTGCAATAATTTAAGTAACTGAATAGTGGAATGATACCCTGGTATCCTTTTGTTTCATGTTCAAGAGTGAGCTGAGTCTGAGAAACGAGTATTCTAAATGTAAGAACTCACATTACAGGAAGTATGTCAAATACCTATTAATTCTTTAAAATATTTCATTGTAAATATTTGGTTTGGATGCAGCAATATGACTAGTTGCTTTTGTTAAACAATATATCACATCCAATAGATAGTGCAGTCTTAAACAGAATTACATGTTGTAATGTATATGTAGTGCTAAATGTGAGGTGAACATTGAGAAGTATTATTTTATTCTGGGCATTTTGTGTATATCTTTCCCTGTATATGAACTGTCTGATCCTACATCCACATTTTCCCCCAAGGTGAATCACATCTTTTGTTGGTTGGAGACCCAGGTACGGGGAAATCTCAGTTTCTCAAGTATGCAGTAAAGATTATGCCACGCTCAGTGCTTACTGCAGGAATTGGATCTACAAGTGCAGGTATGTGCTTCTTCAGATGGAACACTTCCCTTTTTTCACTCAAGTGTGTTTATATAGAGGCCTTCTATATATATGAACATATGTGCTCAGGTTGTATGAGCACAGTGGAGGGAAAGAACTGCTGTGGAGGCATTTGAGTCTTGACATGACTCTGCAGAAGGCAGTCCTGCCCCTTCCTCTGTATCAGTGGAGCAGTGTGATGAGTTTCTAACAGGGAACCTTACAAGCCTCATCCAGAGGCTCCTCTTACTGCTTTGCTGGCCGAGGATGTTCTGGACCTGTATTTTTAGTGTTCTTCCCAGCTATGACAAATATGACATCTTTCCAGAGCTCACACTGTGTGATGGGCTAGCATCATTTGGTTTGTCCTGAACCGATACTCTCCTGTCTTCTGTTCTTTTGTATGTTCTGACTGGGTGCCAGTTTGATCTCTGTTTACTTTTTGGAAATTCACCCCTGTGCTGAGAAATTATTTCCGACTCATAAAGATGATTTCAAGATGGTTTCAGAGAGTAAGGTCTTTTTTTATTATTATTTATTATATTGAATTTAGGAATGTCCCAGCTGGCTCTGAATGCCAGGTATCTTTACAAACTCTTCCAAGGACAATGTGAAGGGTCAGATTACTTCTGCAAATTACTTCAGCTGAGCAAATTACTGTATTACTATATTTTGTGATTCCAAATCACAAAATAATTACAGACAAACCCGTGTCTCAGCTAGCATGTGGAAATGGAATGTTTCTCAGATAGTGCTGCTTTTCATTTTATGTCTGGGAGCATTATTTATACATGGGAATATCAGAGAATAAAACTTTCCTGGTTCCATAGCTATGTGTGTATGTGTTTACTGGGTCTTCCAGAGCTGTGGAAGTGGAACATGATGTTGAACATATACACTCTTGTTATGAAACACATATGCCTCTGGTTTTCCACTCAAACTGTTGACAAATAGGTCTGGAGAGAAGCCAGAGAGAACATTTTGGCTCAGCATAACCTTCTCTCCACCTTTTGTTCTGTGTTAAGAACTGAGAACAGTCTGGGTAATTTAAATTTTGCTAGAGGACCGACAGCGACCTGGAGTGAAATTTTGCCATGCATTTCCATGTGACCTTGCCCACTTTTGTCAGTAGTAATCTCCCTGTGTCAGCTGCTCTTGGTCTCTGATGTTGCTGTTGCCTTCTTCACTGCATCTCCCTCCTGTGCTTCATTTTCCGTATGATCTGTTTTCGAGCTCAGCCATGATAGGATCAAAGACATTTCCCTGAAAACCAGTATTGCAGTTTACAAGCTTACTGTGATATGTGTGCCACAGAATCAGCTGTAATGATGTGTGGAAATGGAGTTCCATCTTGTGAAAGGATTGTTTTGGGTCTTTATATCATCTACATTTCACTTAAATATTCCTTACATTTTAAAAAGCCTCTCCCTCTTCTTGTCCCTCTCCCCTGAAATGTGACAGCGGGTGCATCAAATTTCCTCCTTAAAATTCTTTAGGACTCCTATCACAAGTTGTTGTGGTTTAAACCCAGCTGGCAGCCAAACACCATGCAGCCACTCACTCACCCTCCCCCACCCTGGGGAGGGAATTGGAGGTCTAAGGGTAAGGAGACTCTTAGGTTGAGATAAAAACAATTCAATAATTGAAATCAAATCAAAATAATACTCGTTTGTATTTTCTGTTATGACTATTATTAATGCACAATGCGATTGCTCACCACCTGCAGACTGACACCCAGCCCGTTCCTGGCTAGCCATTCCAGACAAGAGAGAATCCTGAAACCACAATCCTAGAAGCGAGAGCGAGCTTTGCAATTAGCCCTCATCTATATACTGAGCATGACATTCAATGATATGGAATATTCTATTGGCCAGTTTGGGTCTGTTACTCTGGCTGTGCTTCCTCCCAGCTTCTTGGGTACCTGCACACTAGCAGGACATAGTCCTCAATTTCTTAGCAACAACTAGAAACATCAGTACAGTATCAACATTCTTCTCCTATCGAATCCCATACTGAATCCAAACTACAGCACTATTCTAGCTACTGAGAAGAGGGAAAAAAAATAGCTCTGTCCCAGCTGAAATCAGGACAGGATCCACCCTTTATTCCATACCATTTATGTTATGCTCAAGTTCCATGTTGTTCCATGTTCCATCATTTTTCCTGGGTTTTTTGGATATATATACACACAGTATCGCTTCGTCTATGGGCCATCCCTCCAAAATGTGCAGTGAATTGATTTTGTCTGTAACTTTGGGTTCCATCTGTCATGACAGATGGCAGGAGGGATGAGATGGTGTTTGTTCCGTTGGTGGAGTGGGTATCACTGGACGCAGCAGGATGACGTGTAGTTTCTGTTGTATGCTACATGTGAAACTCGTAGCTGATGTATCTGATGCAGTCCATGCTTATGGTCTGCAGGTTGAAGATAATGATCTTGAAGTTGCTGGTCACCAGTTGCTGAAACTAGTCATGACTTCATCAAAGTTCCTTTTTCTTTAACCTGGACGATTTTTAATATGATGCCATTAGTCTACTATATATCAATCATAGCGATAATGATATGCAATTACAGGGCTATTTAGCAATTACCATCATACAATTCAGTTCATTGGCTATTTTCACCCAAAATCAAATTCCTTGAGGAACACGTTGGACTTCCACATCCTTCTGCACCACCCACCAAGTGCATACAGGTCCTTGGGCAAAAGTAATCCCACGCATGAGTCTACCTCTACCCAAGGCAGGAATAACCCAGACAGTCCTCCCCAATATATTATTAATGTGCACTACAGGGACTTTATCCCCATCTACAGTATGTAGAAAGTTTGACTGGGTAGGACCAGCTTGATTGGCGGATCCCCTACTGTTGACTAACCAGGTGGCTTTTGCTAAAACCCAGTGTTTGAAGGTCCCACCACTCATTGCTCTCAGACTAGTTTTTAGCAACCCGTCGTACCGCTCCATTTCCCATGGTGCATGACAAGGGATGTTATATACCCACTCAGTGCCATGCTCTTTGGCCCAGGTGTCTATGAGATTATTTCAGAAATGAGTCCATTATCTGACTCAGTTCTTTCTGGGGTGCCATGTCACCACAAGAGTTGCTTCTTGAGGCCCAGGATAGTGTTCTGGGCAGTGGCATGGGGTATGGTATTTGTTTTCAGCCATCTGATGGTTGCTTCCACCATTGTGAGTACATATTGTTTGCCATGATGGGATTGTGGGAGTGTGATATAATCAATCTTCCAGGCCTCCCCATATTTTAACTATTGTCATCCACACGAAAGAGGTTTTAAACTTTTGCCTTGCTTGACCACAGTGCGTATTTTACTTTCATGGATAACCTGTTCAGTGGTGTCCATGGATACGTCCACCCCTCGGTCACAAGCCTATCTATATGTTGCATCGCATCCTTGATGGCCTGAAGAGCCATGGGCCCAGCGAGTCACAAATTTTTCACTCCTACGTTGCCAGTCCAGATCCACTTGAGCCACATTAATCTTACCAGCTTGATTCACCTGTTGGTTGTTTTGATGTTCCTCAGTGGCCAAACTCTTGGGTACATGAGCATCTACATGATGTACTTTCACAACCAGGTTCTTCACCTCAGCAGCAATATCTTCCCATAATTGAGCAGCCCAGATGGGTTTGCCTCTGCACTGCCAGTTGCTCTGTTTCCACTGCTGTAACCACCCCCACAGCACATTTGCCACCATCCATGAGTCAGTATAGAGGTAGAACACCAGCCACTTTTCTCACTCAGTGATATCCAAAGCCAGCTGGACCTCTGCAAACTGATGCAATTCACCTTCTCCTTCAGCAGGTTCTTCAACTCGTTGTGTGGGGCTCCACACAGCAGCCTTCCACCATCGATATTTTCCTGCAATACAACAGGACCCATCAGTAAACAGGGCATATCGCTTCTTGCTATCTGGTAGTTTATTATATGGTGGGGTCTCTTCAGCGCGTGTTACCTCTTCCTCTGGTGACATTCCAAAATCTTTGCCTTCCGGACAATTTGTGATCACTTCCCATATTCCTGGGTGACTGGGGTTTCCTATGTGAGCCCATTGTGTGATTAGTGCAACTCACTTACTCCATGTGACATTGGTTTCGTGGTGTGTAGAGGGGACACTCCCTCTGAACACCCAGCCCAGCACTGGCAGTCGGGGTGCCAGGAGGAGCTGTGCTTCAGTACCGATCACCTTTGAGGCAGTTTGGACCCCTTCATATGCTGCCAGTCTTTTGATCTTTTTCAGTTGGAGTACAGCGGTCCTCAGATCCTCTATATCCCTGACTTTAAAACCCCAGGAGTCAGCCTCGAGTCTCCCCAGGTGCTCTCTGCCAGAGACTCCAGGAAGAGCCCTTCTCCCCAGCTGTGGTATAGAGCACATTTTTAACATCTTGTCCTGCCTGGACTGGCCCAAGGGCCACTGCCTGAACAATTTCCCATTTAATTTGCTCAAATGCTTGTTGCTCAGAGCTGCATTTAATGTCATTTTTCTTCCAGGTCACTTGATAGAGAGGGCTTACAATCAAACTGTAATTTGGGACATGCGTTCTCCAAAAACCCACAATGCCCAAGAAAGCTTGTGTTTTCTTTCTGCTAGTTGGGGGAGACAGAGCTGCTAATTTGTTGATCACATCCATTGGGATCTGATGACATCCATCTTGCCATTTTATTCCTAAAAACTGGATCTCCTGGGCAGGTCCTCTAACCTTACTTTGTTTTATGGCAAAATCGACTTTCAGAAGGATTTGGATTTTCTTTCCTCTCTCAAAAACTTCTTCTGCTGTGTTGCCCCATGTGATGATGTCATCAGTGTATTGCAGGTGTTCCAGGGCTTCACCCTGTTCTACAGTTCTCCCGCACAGTTAGCTCCCTCAGGCATTGGATACCTCTCTCCATGGTCGCCCACATGCTTGGATGCCATACATCTTCTTTGAAGGGATACCTTTCCCTCATACCTGACAGAAGTCGCCTCCAAAGGCTGAGGGTTTGTGCCTTTTTTCCAATCACTTTGTTGATGTCCCCTTCCCTAGAAAGGGATCCCAGCTGCTTGGCTTACTTATCCTCTAATTCCAAGCTACTGGCTCTGTTACCCCAGCACTGGAGCAGCCAGCTCACCTGGATGTCAGCTAAAATCCTTTTGCATGTCTCACTGCTCACGCAGGGGATAGGGTTCGGCTTCTCTGGTTCTGCCTCTTCCTCCTGTTCTCATGATGGCCCTGGTTCATTGTCATCCCTTATAAAGCAAAGTCATTTTTTTTAATATTTCTTCTTATGTATAGGAGCAACTGATTCCAGCAGATTGGTTCTCTGGTTCAGCCGCAGTGCCTGTCGGTGGGGTCAGAGTAGCTGCAGGCCTGTCACTGGGGTTGGAGTGGCTGCAGTGCCCGTCTCTTTATTGTCAGATCCAGACACCTTCTCTTCCCCTTGAGGGTACTGAATCGTGTTGGACAGGGCTCAGTAGGCATGGGCCAGGCCCCAGCACATTGCAGTGATTTGTGTCTCCCTGGAATCGTGGGGGCAACAGCATACTTTTTGCAAATGTTTTACTAGTTTTTAGGATTCTGCACTTGTTTGAGGGTAAATTCCCAAACGCTGGAGCTGCCCACTTGAGTCCATAAGAAGAAATCTTATTAACTCTAGTTTAATTTCAGGGAACCTTTCCATGGCTATAACTGCTGGACTAAAGCATTAATTTCTAGCCCTGGAGTTTGGATGTAGTTTGAATTATTTTCTTTGCCTTCTCTGTGCAAGGAGTGTCTTACTTATGAATATGCTTGTAACATTGATTCTGTTAACTTGCTCTTTGTGCAGAAGCTCCAGATGATGAGTTTAAAGCACTATTAAATTGTTTTACTTTCCTTGTTGTGATTGCACACTTGAAATTACCAGTTTCTGCTTTCTCCTGAGAGTCCTAATGCACATTTTTCTGTCCAGTGTGCAAAGACTAAATCAGTAAGTTCCACTTTCAATTAGTTCCTCATTCTATGTAAAAAGCAGTCCTGATTGCAGTTTAATTGCTGGCTCTGGGATTACAGTCCACAGAGGCCAAAAGACACACTTGAGATTCAGAAACCCTGGAGAAGTGCTAAAAGCTGTCTTACATTTGGATTTTTCTTTTTAGAGAAAACTGCTGATATCTAACCAACCTTTGGTAAGATTTTGTGCATTAGCATGTCTCGTACCCTTTACCCATCCAGTACTGTTGTAGGACACGAGCTATTTATCAACCAAAGAATTAGAATTCTGCTTCCAAAACTGTCCATCGTATCAGATTTCCCTGGTTTTCCATACAAGCATTTATCTGTACCAGGACAGCGTACTAGATCATTAACATTCTCTTTGTGTGAAAATTCCCTTTCTTTCCAGCTGTACCTTAGGTATCATGTGCTTTGAAATCCACTGTGATCCTTTGGGGCCCTGCAGTGCCATTTACCTGCTGCAGCCCGTTACCCCATCCAGTCCTAACTGGAATTGCTTCGTAGAATTTCAGAAAACAGCGACCTGACTCCACAGCTTGAGTTGCTACTGGGCCTCTGCTCTTTCAGTCAGATTCCTGCCTCTCCCAGCACTTTTAAAACAAAGTCTGTGCTTCATCAGATGTGTTTTGCCAGATTCAGAATGTATGACCCAGGCTAACACCCTGCTTTCTTGTTCCAGTGAATCGGTATGGAAGACCTACATCTTTCATATCTTACCAACTGGTTCAAGTTGCCTGCTTGCTGCAAACAGCCCTTACCAATAATCTGTTCTCTGTTTTGGAAAAAACACAACTTTACCTCCACTCTCTAGAGAGAGTTTCTGAGTTTACGTGTTTTATTAGGTTGCCTTTCTTGCAAATTTTCTGTTGAGAGTTTTCTGCAAGTTTAGGACTTCTGTGGGGAACCAGGGTTCGTTCCTCCCACATCTCTTTAATGAAAGCTGGCAGCCAGAAGACCAGCCCACGTTCAGCAACTCAATGGCAAAAATTTTCTTTGACCGCTATAGGACTTTCTGATTTTTAAATAAAAGACAGGGGAACCATCTGTTCCACTGTCTGGTTCTGTCTACGCAGTGTTTAGTTTTTTTAAACGCCTGGTTCATTCTCCTCAACTAGCCTCTCATCTCAGAATCATGGGGAGTCGTTCAGGTACCTTTAATTTTTAGAAACTGATACATAGTTTTCCAGAAAGATAGAGACTTAGCGAGGTTTAACATAATCTCTGGGTTCCCACGACCTTACTACTGAGTTTAACCAACTGGTTTGCAGTCCCAGAGTTATATTTGGGTGAGATAATCACTAGTAAGAAAATATTTCATGTGCCCCTGGAACTTGAGGGCTGCAGCAATCCAGTGGTGTGTTTGATGCCAGAGGGACAGGAACCAATGGATGCCTGCTGCTGGCAGGTCTGGAGCTCATGGACATCTGGGCCAGTCATTCTGCTGCTTCCTGGTGCGTATTTGGCCGTTCACATTTCTGCAAAGTTTTGTTTGGTGTTGTGTCCCTCCACAGATGGACTGTTTAAATTTTGTGAAGTGTATTTAGAACAGCTTGTCTAAAAATCTGGGAGACTATCAGCTGTTTCTCCAGCTCTCCAGTTCTGTACAATATGCCTTCCTGAGCTGTATGAAATGCAGCCTTCTGGCCTCTTCTCTTACAGCCTCTACAGACCCTTCAAAGTCCTGCCTTTCCGCTGACATTTTGCAATGTCTAACATTGTCCATATCATGCCAACAGCAGTTTGCTGTTACTTTTTTTTTCTCTTCCTTGAAGGCAACTATCTCAAGGGGAAACCACTGTTTTTCATAGCAAGCCTCTCCCTGCTAGGCTGGTGTCCTGGTTCAGCTAGGATAGGGTTAAGTTTCCCCAGCAGAGAGAGAGGGGGAAGGGATCTCCAGCTGGGTTATTCGTACCATGCTGATGTCAGGTCCGGCTCGTGGTCTTGGTGGCAGGGAGCTGTTCCATGACCATTGCGGTATTTCTCTGTATATCTTTTGTCTTGTTCACTGTTACTGCTGTTTATTGCTGTTATCATTGCCACTGTTGTTGTTCAGTTTGTTTATCACACTGTTGTATTAAATTTCTTCTTATTTTACCCTGGGGTTTGTGCCTCACTGCCAGCCCGACCGGCTGAGGCTGGGGGAGGGACAACAGCAGCATGCTCTCCAGTCCTGGCAGGGCCTAAACCAACACAGCAGGCTTCAGGTGCTAACAGTTGCCTCTCTTCCGATCTATTAGAAACCAGTTCAAAGTGGCTGACATGAGCCGTCCAGCTATAGTTATGAGTCCACAGTGTCAGTATCCTGAGGTACACAAGACAATGAAACCAGAGAAGTTTTTCCTGGTTTGTAGATCCCCAAACTGTCCCTGGGCATTCCCTAGTTGATACAGGGAACAGTTTTCCATTGCGGATCCACACCCTGGCTCTGATAAGGTTATTAATAGAGATGTAGTTCTTAGGCCACTCTTCTTGGATCTTCACTTCTACCACAAGAGTCTTCATTGTTTTCCCGAATTGTCATAATTCTACATGAATTTGAAGTGTTTTCTATCAGCATGTACCTTGAAAATATTCTCCTGAGAGCATGACTTCATTGGCTGTTCCTTAAAACAGTTGGGGCTCAATTTGAAGAGGCCTTAATTCTGTAGGAGGTCTGCTAGACTTCTTGAAGGAATGAATTTTGAAGTCGTGATCAAACCTCATCAGAGATATGCCACATCTGTAACAATTTCTCATCTCTTGCAGATGCTTAAATTCCCTTAATTTCCTCTCAATAATTCTGCTTCAAGATGGCTTTGTCCTGAGACAGAGCTTACCTTGACTACCTGCATGCAAAAGATTATTTAGCAAAGGAGATATCTGTCTTCAGAAATTTTGGTCTTTTCATCTATAGCTGAAGACCTGTAGTTAGGATGGACAGGAGCAACACCTCTGCCATGTTGGCTGGAGGTTTCAGTTCTTATGCGCTTCTGACATAACAGATCCAGGCAAGGCCTTCATCAGACTTTTTACATCCTGTTGTTGAAATGGCAGGCATTGCTAGTTGATTTTTGGATGGATATCATATGTCTTCAGGATTCTCTTTACCATACCATAAAGCCCCCAATTCTTCCCAGCTTGTATCAGCATAGGTCTGCCCCACCTCCAGGTGAGATGGGACAAACTGGGAGGACCCCCTTATGTTGAAAGGTAGGCCTCATGATCCGGGGGTGTTTTGGAGGAAGACCCAAGAACTCCTTAAAAGTTCCTGACATTTCAGCCTGTTCTTAACACTGCTGTTAACACATGGCTGTTGTCTCTTCCATCTGGTGTAGCCCTTCCACAGCACACAGACCTCCTTCCTCTGATGTTCTCTATCTGCAGGGAGGCCAGACACATCCCTCATGCCACGGACAGCGAGTACCCAACCATGCCTCCAAACCAGCATTACCGAAAGCTGGAGATGTTGAAGTGTATCCTCCTTCCATACCCTCCTGAAAGGCCTTTGCTTTCTAAGTCCCAGATAGAAACCTGGGGGTTTTCCTTTAACAAAGCCTCCTTAGTGACTTCAGCCAGCTCTTCTTCCTTGGACATTCTTCTTTGCCTAAACCAAAAATCAAGCAAAAATCCTGCCACCTGTGTTCTGCAGCCCAGCTCTCAATATCACACACTACAAGACCAGCTCTTAGGAAGCAGAACTTTAACTGGAAACAAAATACAAAAGGGAAGGCCTAGCACAAATAGTGACACACACACTGCCAGCCCTTAGAGGTAGTTGTTAGTTTTGTTGCACCTACCCACTGGCACTGAGCAGAGCCTTCCAGCTAGCAACAACGGGAACAATTAACCAATCATCTCCAGACCAAACTTCTATGGCTCTCAAAAAAATGAGAGAATCTGCAAGCTTGCAGACCACTGTGCTATGGATAAGGGGTAGGGCAGGTATCTCCTGCAGCTGCCCAGAGAGAAGCCACAAGATTTAGTTAACTCTGCTCTTTTTCTGTCTCTGGTAAATGAGGATTTGCCAGGAGTGCATGCATAAGACATTTTGGATTTTTTTCCTTTTTCTCCCACTATTTTCAGATGGCAGTGGACAATCTTTGTCTAGCTGCAAGTGGCTAGCCTACAGTCTGAGCTGACTTCCAGAAACTCAGCAGTTGAGACCCTACAAAGAAAATAATGGACTGTCAGATCATCAGATTTGTCTTTTTGGTTTTCTCAATCACACGCCAAGAATACAGATTGTCTGGCGAGCTATAAATTTAAGTTACTGTGGTTATTGTAGCAAAGTTCTGAGTTGCTGCAGTCTTGAGGATTGGTACTATGGGTTGGCTTTTTCAGTGGAGCTTTGTAGAGCCACTGGAGAGGTTTAATTTCAACAGCCTCCATGACGATGGAGCTGGCACCTTTTTGCCCCCTTCAAACTCCGACTGGCATAGTGATTCAGACTGAAGGTGATGAATGAACAATCACAATGACTGTAAGATGGACAAGTTTTTTTCAAGCTAGACATAAACATCCTCACCCATGTTTTTCATCTATAATGTTACCTTGTCCGAGCCATTTACTTCTTTGTACATGAATAATCTCTGGTAAGCATTATGACAGTCTTCTAATGGAATTGAATCTATCCATATGAGGTAAAAAATACAGTGAGATGCATCACCAGTCCCGTCAGCAGAATCTGTAGCATTCTTTTGCATCTTGGTGGTCTCTGCAAGTGGAGGTTTGTGGGAAGGTGAACTCATCTTTGACCTTGAAATCATCATGTTGTGCTGTCTGCCCTAGCTGTCTATGTCATGTACAGCGCTGCTGGTTCAAAACTTTCAGAGATCATGGACAAGTCTTTACAGAGATGCCTTATACACACGGTAGCTTTTAATACCACCAAGTCTCTGCTCTGATGTTGCCTGATGATCATACCCAAAGCCTCTGGAGTACTAGAACTTGGTTTCTCAAATTCCATGTCTCTGAAACGGGATTTTGTCAGGGAATGTCATATTCAGAAGACATGTATTGATTGTTAAGATCTAGACAAAGTTGTAGAAGACCTGAAAACATCAAGTCTCTCAAAAAGCATAGAAAGACCATTTCTCTTGAAAAGATGATGAGGAGCTCTCATGAGGTCTGGTTGTTCTTCTCCAGTTTTCACCAAGCACAGTAGGGTTATCATTTTCCTGTAATTGATGGGTCAGCTATATCTAGGATGTGTTAAGTGTATCGGGTAAGGTAGTGCAAAATTCTCCTGCAGCATTCACACCATCCAGGCTAGCTTGAAGTTTATTGCACCCAAGTTCACATGCGCAGTTGACTTTTTTCCTCCTAAACAAAACAACAGATCTTCACTTTCTGATTTCTCTAAATTAACGGGTTTGCTGGGTGACATAGTTTTGCTGACTGTATTTTGTAGTTGATTCTGCAATAGTGGTAATAGAGTTTGCTTCCATCACTTTGTGGCATATGCTTCTAAGAAGCCTTCAACCTACTGTGGATTCTGGTTACAGCTCATACTTCATGTTTTCATTTGAATCTTCAACAGGTGCAAGGGTTTGGAACACTACTACAGTAGCTTTAGCTGAAGGTAGACCATTAGCCTGCCAATCTTTCAGCAGATGACTAAGTTATTTACATCCTTATGTTTAAGAGATATCTTAAATAGATTTACAAATAGAACAATAAAGTGCATGAAAAATCTCAAAATGTCACTGTAGACCTTTAAGTTGCAGTATAATTGAAAACTGAAAGATCTTTCTTAAAAGTTCACATAATTTCAGCCCTCAAGTGAAGCAAATGCTGGTTTGGGGGACCAGTTCTTTGTGTTAAATCATACCACTATTGGAGTGTTAATATTTTTAAATTGCTAATCATCATTTTAAACAATTACAGAGTTTTTTTAGAGCACACACTAGAATTAGGGTTCCAAATATTAATGGATTCCATTCAGCTACCATATGTACTGCTGAGTTTCCATGCAAGAAACACGTGCACGTACATTCAGATAAGGTCATTCCTTTCTGCTATAAAAAATATACAAGTTTGAAATTAATACAATTTCACTAATGATGTGGAAAAACGTTAGTGCTAACTGCTCGGGACATCTACATCCCTATTAGAGAATGCAGAAAGAGAAGAGAAAGCGTTCTATTTTTATTCTGAGCTACACTGTCAGTCATCAGGAAATCTCCCTTTTTTAAGGGCCTGGAACCTACAAGGGTTCAGTTTGGGCAGTTACTAGTAACTAGCAGAACTATATTCCTGTAATCTGACATGACAGATTACAATTTTAAATGCACATATAGTCATGGTAAATGTATAAGGCTAACAAGGATTGGAAGGAGTAAGTAAATTGTTAGTGTCATAATAATGTCTTAAGTCTTTAGAATTTACTGCTTAGTTCTTTTTATCTTCAAGGATGCCTCAGGTAATAGGGATGTTTCAGTGCAAGAGCTTCAGGGCAGGCAATATGTTCTTGAGTGTGTCATGCCTGCCACAACAGGGTTTAAATCTTGATTTGTACCAGTGCACAGGAGTGCCTTACATGGTAGAGAGAAAACAGGAAAGTTTTCAATTCCAGATATTTCAAAGAAACTACTAGTTAAAATGACTGCAAAAATAAAGCATACCTGAAAATAAATGTACCAGCCAGCAGCTGTATGTAGCTAACTTGCAGAAGAGCATTTTCTGGATACTCATGCTATTCCTTTTGATCCTTCAAATTTTCTAGTATTTGCTTGAATCCTTCCAACCAATTGTGTGTGCTATTTTGGTGACTGAAAAAAGGGTTCTTTCCCGAGATACCCACCCAGATCCACATGAAACACTGTTCCTAACAAACCGGTTTGACTAAACAACAGCAGCAGCAGATTTTTTAAAAAAAAAATTTCCTAAAATCCAAGATAGCAGATGGTAAATCTCAAATTGCATGCTTTAAGTAACAAGTATGTGCCTTGAAAGGAAAAGAAGCTTGCACCTAAAATTATACTATGCTGTCTGCTTTCACAGCAAGAGGACATTTTTGGACTTTTTTTCCTCTCCTAAGAGATACTTCTTTTTTTTCTTTGCACTTCATCTAATGACAGTTTTGTTCTTAAGCTGCTATTAAAGGGCACTTTATATTTGGCAATCTGGGTATCAGAGATAAGGACATGGCATTGTTCCTTCATTTTGCCTGAATGTTTTAACTTTTAGTTTTTTAGCTTTTAATAGTGCTAACAAAGTAAAGGGGGAGGGGGGACCATATGTATACTTTAATCAGGTTAGGTTTAGACCACATAGAATAACACATTAGAGAAAAAAGGCAATTACTTAAAAATAGTTATATTTATATTCCACAATTTGCTCAAATACTGTTTGTTTTTTTGTTGTTTGTGGGGTTTTTTTTATAAACTTTCTACAGGATGTTTTAAAACAAGTTCTTCACATTGCTTGTCAACTATGTACTTATGGAATTTGAGGGAAATAGTTCTGGTTGTTTTTACAGTTTAACACATGTACAGTACCAAAATGATGGTGGTTAGTCACATGCAGTCCATATGAGAGTCTAACATAACATTTAATGAATTTTCTGATGTTGACCACCCCTTTGATGCTGAAGGTAACGCATCTGTAGAAAGCAGTGACTGTAGATTTGGGTTACTGCTCTCTGCATCTTCCAGTTTTTCAGTGTTGTCTTCCCAATTAATGTGGAATCTTGTGACTCTGGGATTAGATGCCAAAATATTCCTTTGAAGCTGGGAGAGAAGAAAATACATGTATTATGTAACGTGTACATCTCAAACTGTAGTTCACCTGCATATAGATTTTTTTCCTTTTACTCCCCCTAGACTTGTATGTGTAAAACAGGTTGTTTAAAAACATAGTTCATATAAATGTGAATGTATAGCTACTATCTATGGATCAGAAACATGCTTACACAAACACACCACTTGTTCATTTACTCTAATATCCTCCTACCCAGGAAAGTAACTGCTTTCTTGAGAGGGCATTTTTAACTGTCATATGAGTTCAAGGCTGTACAAGAACTCTGCAAGTAAAGTGCAAGTGTTGTACTTCATAAAATTTTTCATCAACTTTATGGCATTTGCAATAATTATATCAATTCTATCAAATGTCTGTCTTCATTTAAGAGTACAACCTATCCTTGAATTAAATTACCATGCTCTAAATTGATTTAATTAACTGAATTTTGTCTACTGAAGTTTTAAAGCAAAAATGTTACTTAGATTTAGAAGATATTAATATTGTGGCAGTGGACATGCCTAGACATGAGTCATTTTATTCTCAGGACTGGCCTTCATTTTCCTTTGAAAACATGCTGTATTTGTTTATGTACACAACAAAAAAAGGACACGCTCACTTTCTCTTAATCTTTCACCATTCGCAACATAATACATAGTTAACTGGACGATGGCAAGTTATCGCCACTGACCACTCATTATGAAAGTTAAGACTGATCACAGGAAAAGTTTGTTTTGGTAGTAATGTTGATTTTATTCTCCAAGGAAGTGCATTCTCATTAAGTATTTCCCAATCCCTTATGCAAATTAACAAGACCATTTCTTTTTTTTTTTTAACCTAGTAGGGTCTATTACCCATCAATTAATCAATTTAATAACCTCCTACTTGGATTTTTAAATCTGTCCCAAAGTCACATTAAGGACTTTTTATACAAATACATGATAGTCTCTGCTGTTCTTTTTCATAGCGGCAGAGCTAGCTTTTTATATAAGCAGAAAATTAAGACAAGTAGTTCTCGGCATTTCTAAGTGGAAGTGCTTAAAGGAAGTCAACATTCTGGCATTCACACTCCAAAATAACAAATAAGTATATGATTTAAATGAAAGAAAAAAAGAAAGGAATAGATTATAAGAATCCTCAAAAATCAACCATAATTTTGTATTTTGAGAACATGTTGAGCATCTGATCCCTGAAAATTAAGTTAAGCATAGAAAATCATTACGACTTTTAAAAACTAATTTACATACCAATTCAGTTTAGTTACATTTGAAAATCAGTTTCAGGAACTATGGGGACTATCTCTGTTCTAGTCATTACAGTACATGCATTATCCCATTCACTTCTTCATATATCCAGTCATATAATCAACGCATACTTGAAAAATAACAAAAGTTTTCACTATCACACAACTTCAGAACGTAACCGTGTACACGTGTTCATCAGCTTTCATAAAGGGAAAACCCAACTCCACAAAATCTTCCATGAAAACAGACCCAGATGCTGTGCAGAACCTTGTGTTTTTACAGTCTGCCTGGGTAGAGTATTTCACAGGATTTTGACTAGTTTTTGATGTTCAACTGATCCCTCTCAAGGATTAGGTTCCAAATAATTCTTTTTCACATAATTTTTTAATTCTAGTCCCAGTTTAAATTTTTACCGTAAAGGATATGTATTTTTTAAACTTGATCTGTATACTTCTGCAGTCAAGTTGTCCACCGATCATGTAATCATCCAACCTGCTCTTACCAGGTTACCCACTGTTTCTCATTTTGTACATAACTTGTTCTTCAATTCAGTTGTTACTGTTTTGCAGAAACTGCAGCTCTAACACTAGAACAGCTGGATAACAACTCTGTTAAATTAATACTTAAAACTTAGTTTCAGGTTGACTGTCCTAGAAAAAAAAAATATTCTGTTTTTCTGAAGAACAGAGCCACTTTGTGGTGCAAATAAAGGGAACCCAACAGTTTATTTCACACAGTCAGTGTAAAATAATGAAGTCCAGCCAAGAGTTCTAGCTGGTAGAAACTGTCGCATGTTTCTCGGTGTTTTCCAACTTCATGGCAACTAACTACATGGCACCTGTAGTTTGTCCCCCCAAGTCTTTTCCATTATTTGATGCCTCATTCCATGCACTTTATGGAATCACTTGGGGTTTGGTTTTATTTCTTAAAAACTCTTTCTATAAGCATACCTTTGATATACAACTAGAACAGAATGTGCCTTACCTTAGAAAAATCTGGCTTTACTGGTGGATTCTCTCTCAGTTCTGTTTCAGTATATTCGTTGTTTACATAGTAGCCAACTCTAATAAATTCTTGACCTCGATAGGTGCATGTAATTAGCACAACTGTTACACCTACTGCATCTGCATCTGGAATAAGCCCTGGGTTAGGTGCATCAGCCTAAACACAAAAGCGAAAGACGGATTAAAATAAAATCGATACCACATGCCTATCTAGCAGGGGGATCTTAAGTAGTATATCTTAACAGCTGAACAGTGACTCTTTAAAATTGTTCAAGTTAACCAGAAAATACATTTGCTTTCACAACACCAACCCCGAATTTAGGATACTATCCTCTAGAGACTGAATTACTTAGAATACAGTAATACTGTGTGCTGACATTTCTCATGGGCAATGAGACAGCTTTGATCCAAAACGGCTTTTAAATATATGATCAGATGAACTGTTGTTCGAGCAAGTGTACTAATGTCCCTCCAGTTCTACAGTGCCATCACTCTCCAGCCCATCTTGGTAATTTATTAGTAGAATAAGATTTTTTTTTTTTGAACCTCTGAGATTGGACTGGTCTGTATGTATGTTTTTAACAAGATTAAGCCCTTAAAAATACAGACTGCAAATTACACTTCAGCAAGAGGAGGAACAGGCTACAGTGAGGTTTGAGGTGTCCCACAGATTTCTAGGAAAGGAATAAACCACCCTTTCTCTTCCTTCCACATGCCTACATTTGTTAAAACAGTAGTTTTATGCAGTTAAACGCATCATCGCTCTAAGACATCTGACATTTTCAGACAAGATGCAATCCTAATTAACAGGCAACTGTTACAATCTTCCTCAACGTCCTTACTTACCATGGCTCTGCAGTTACTAATAATCAATGAAATTTGCCTTGTAAAATGTGGGTCAGATCAGTCCCTTAAAATGCCTCCTAACTACACATTTATTGGTAAGATGCAATGCCTCCTTCTGCTGTAGAATTTAAAGTAAGAGCCATCTAAGCATAAATGAAACAGCTTAATATCTACAATTTTACATGAAGATCTGAAGCCAGCAATGAACACCTGTGTATGTTAGAATAGTTTGGGTTTAATGACTCCTGCCTAAGGATGGAGGACAAACGGTAGTAGTAATTCCTGCTGTCTGTCTCATCCCTACTTTTCTGTAGTGTTTTTATGCTTCAGGAGCACTGTGAAAATTGGGAGCTAGTGGTCATGCAGCATTGGTTTCCATTCTTTGCTACTTCAGTTCTAAGCCTTCAAACCAGTCTAGCTTTTTATAAGAAGCTGTAGGCGCTCTGCAGAAGAATTAGATGAGTCAGACCTTTCAGGTACAAATACACCAGAGGGAAGAGAAGCAACTAGGGAATCAGGTAGAACACAACTTCCTCCAGCCCCAAAGGGAACAGAAAACATCCAAATGGCTTTACAACTTGCACAGGGGAATGGAAAAGATGACCAAGGAACAGAACAAGTGTAGAATCTTGAAGAAATCACAAGAACTGCCAATATAGAGGAAATCACTACTTTAATTCAGCAGTCTTGTTCTAACAGTGCCCAGGACCATCTGATTACTTGAAATTCCACAGTGGGCAGTTACAGACTAATGTATTGCAAGAAGACACTGTTCCATTTAACACCCCATGCAACTCAGCTCACACCTTAACATGGGATTTTAGTTCTTTCAGACTCCAACTGTCATTTTGTGTCCCGTAATATCCTATAATACAGTTGCAAACCCAAGGAAACAGTCTGTTTTAATCCTACTTAACACTTCAGCATTGTTTTGCTGAGTGCAAAAGGCACTGAATGCTGTTTAAAACTGTTTTTTCTCAAATGTTGAACCCTGCCTTGGATGTCAAGCCTCTTAATTGCCCGGAAAACAAACGATCTTACATAGGTGGAAGAAAAAAAGAAGCGCTTGGTATAATTCCATCACCATAAGTGAACAGTTGCAAACAGGTATTTTGGTAGGCAAAAAGAGCCAGTAAATTAACTTTCTGTATAAAAATCATTTATTCACACAGCTTTGCTGCAGAGTAGGTAGGCTAAGGTCGTATCCCCACTTAAAGATAGTAAATTATTTATGTGTTTATATTCTCAAAAAGAAGTTTCTGTGAATTTATTACAAATCCCCAAGTGCACAGAGAGAAGGAATCAGGTTTCATTACTTCTATCTTGATATTTAGAACCAAATAGGCCAAGCTGTAGGCCTTTAATATTGAAACCTTTTCAGATGTTTAAAAAAAAAAAAAAAGCTGATTGTGCAAGTCTGAAAAGCACAATAGTTTTCCATCTTTATGTAAGGCTGACTTCCCAACCTGATACACAGCTTCTTTTCAACAAAGGTAGTTTTATCACCCGTGGTATTTTATCTGTGTAGTACTCCATTTTACTTGCTGTCAGCCATTTTCCTATTTAGAAAAATCTACAGTGTATTAGCTGAAAATTTTGTACACCTCTGTAAAGGTCCTTTCCTTGTGCTGTCCCTAGTGAACACAATCTCTTTTCTTTGTATTATACACCTCCTGCAGTTCTGTGCTTTGCCCCATTCTGGCCTTCCCTTGCTAGTTCTCTCCATCTCCCAGGCTGCTTCAGTTTGGTGAATAAAATGCTTCAGTCATAAGCAAAGGCTTATTGCAGCTCTTTGGGTTGAGTGGTCTCTTGAGTATAGATTAGCTGAGTCCTAACCTCACCTGAAACCCGGTACTTTTCAAGTCTAACGTACTTAGACCAACAGTACTTCCCTAAGAAATAAAAGAGATACTTCATTATAACACAGAATGGCTACTGACTCTTACAGGACCTATTCCAGTCTAAGCAAAACGTTTACATATCCACTTCTAGTTTAGCTGTAGTGTCAGTTATAACCTGGATACAGCTGACAAGTCCATCTTAACAGAAACTGCAAGACCCGTAAATTTAATTTTCAGGGCCCTCCTAGTCGTACAACACAAACATGCATTTTTAGGCACATGCCTCCTGCTCCTTCCCATCACCATCAACAATGAATCTTCATAAATTGAGAACAGTGCATCTTTTAAATTAGAAATGTAAATGCCAGCTGATTTCTCTAAATATAGTGCTTCAAGTTATTCCCTTTGAGGGCAACAGAGGATCACCTATTTCTGACCAATTAATGCCATCAGCTGTAATAGCTTGATAATGAAAGAACTGTTAATAAATGATGCATTTGTTACACATCTGCTTTATTTGTAATGTGGAAAAATTAGGCCCAACTCCAAAACCAAACAGAAGTGTTTCAAGACTGATTTGCATGTATGTGGTTGGTAAATATAACCTCCAACCTAATCCTATTCCTCTAGCCTGTTCTATAAGAGAAAAATAACGTTTCCTGGACCATACAGGATTAATCAAGATGCCTCACAAATGCTGATTTTATTTTAAAACAGTAAGACATTTCATTAACGCTTTTTTTTTAGTTTAATGCTTATACTCTGCCATGCAATTGCCATTAGTTAAGTGAATTTATAGTATTTAGAAAAGTAACATGTTCTTATACAATAAACCATCCTCACTTTTAGCCTGATTTTTCTGCTTACGGGTTTTACTCTCAGTTTACAAGAGAAACACTAATATTTGATAAATAGAGAAAAAAGTGAGCTAAACCATAGTTTTCATTAAAACAACCACCCCCACCCTCCTAAATTTCTTAAGAATTTAGGCAACCCTGCTTTAGTTCCACCCCCCACCCCCACCGCCCCCCCGCTAACTTAAAATGGAAACTAGAATAGGCTAGTAAGCCATCTTAGTCCTGCTCTTTCCCCGTTCTCCTTCGCTTCATTATTCCTTCTTAGTAACTTTTGGCTTTAACAGCAGTCTTTTATAGGTCTGTCACATGCTCCAGAGTTTGCTGGACAGTCTTGATCTACACACTTGTGTCCCAAATTACTATCTACCACTGGAACTCTGTCTTGCTTTACAAACTGCTGTACTTTGGTGTGATTTAGCATGCTTAGCCAAACATCACAGTTGAACATTTGTCCTGCCAAACAGAAATGAACTCTTGACTGTTCTGGCAGGATTTTACAATGAATTCTTGGCCTCATCTTCTCAAGATGTTGTCTACATTAACCCAGTGCTCCCAATTGTCTGAAACTGCCACCAACTGCAGCAGAGTTAAGCCTGATGGTGCTAGTGTAAACTAGGTAACTGGCACTCTTGATTACTGATACAGAATATATTTATAGTGATCTAGAATATATTTCTAAACCAGACTGGTCGAAATTATCAGTAGGTACAGAAACAGTGCTTATATCACCTTCTCTAATTATTGATACCACAAGTGAAAATATTACCATGGAAGCAGCAGATCCAAGAAGTATCAGCTCATGAACAGGTTTTAAAGGAAGGTGTATCACACCTGAAGAGCTGACTGAAGTATTTTTCTAGCTTACCATTATATTTCAAGTGCCTCTTAGTTTGGTACAGTCATCATTAAACAAATTAAAACAACCCTTTTAGAAACTGTTAAATCAAACTTACCTGAAATACAAACATGTGTCTGCCCGCAGGAACAGGTCCTACTAAAACAGAGTCTAACACCTGATCATACTCTTCACTTTCAGCTGAACCCACATAAATTATTTTCCATTCCAAATCTACAGCAAAATAAAAATAAAACCACAAAACCATTATTTATCATTACAGTTAAGGATCTTCCACTCTTGCCCATTTACAGTTTTAGGTAGCTTAAAATTACTTCTTTGGCAACAGGCCTAAAATAACAAGGACCCATCTTCACTGGGGAAATTTATCAATGCCTGCCCCAGTCCTCCTGAACCAGACCATCCCACTATCTCTCTCTAGACAGTACCACAGGAATCCCTCTATTTTCGTAGTCAGGTTAATTTTCAAATTTTATACAGAGGACAGGGCCCATGTGCTTGTTGGGAGCAGTGTTCAGTGTTTTCTCAAAGTCTTGAAGAATGGCTGCAGCCTATGTAAGCCTATATATGCCCCTAACACACTGCATGCCTTGAATACTGACTCACCTCCCCAGAAGAAATTCCCACCTTCCACATACACACCTCACAGCTTCAATTATACTGACCATGGAAAGTAGTTAATAAGAAAACCCACTGTATAAGCACCAGGCACACTAACTATGGCCCCATTCCTTCACATATAACTTGTGCAACTTGAGAAGTATGTAAAATTGTGATAGCATGATTACATCTCAAAGATACTGGTGTTTGGATTTTATCCACATCCTGAAATTGAATTACAGGCAAAACAATTTAAATGTAGCATTTTACTTCTGAAAATAATGCACCAAAATCAAACATTTCTTACAGTTCAGGGGTTTTTTTTTTAAGTCACTCTAACCACCACAGGTGTTTGAAGTTGAAACTGCAAATTAGCACACATTAGCCCTTCCTGGGTCAGCTTTTCACTTTCACTTTTTGATTCAAAAACATGCATAAATTACACATATGGAACTAATCTTAAAAGACAGATTTCTGATTTTTTTTTTTAACAAGGAAAAAAGATCACCATTACAGATAACTATGACTTTTCTTTTAATGAAACTGTTGCTTCAAAACTGTACCTTAAAATCTTACATAGTATATATTTAATATTTTTTCCTCCTGAAAGGATTGTCCATTCAAAAGCACAAACTTGTACCCTATTACTTTTACTTTATTACTATGCTCTGCAAAATCCAAAGGTTTACATTACTTGATCCGTGTGGTCCCTTCCAACCTGGTATTCCATGATTACGGTTTCTTGATGCAGTAATGGAACTTAAGCATCGACAAAACTTAGCACTTTTAACAGAACTTGGCTCCTTTAGGATTGCAACTCTCTTTCCTCATTAATTAATTATTCTTGCTTATCATATTTAACATCAGTGCAGGTTTGGGGGGTTTAAGTAACATAATAACAGGGCTTGGGAAGGTATTTTACTCCTCTGTACAGCACAGCACAACTGGCCAGGTAGTATATCAGAAGTTTTATTTACCTTTTTAGCATGTAGTACTAACTACTGCCAGTACTGCAGGCTTCTCATCCAGGACAATTAAGAACGTCTGTTGTCAACATCTAAGTGTAAATTACAAGAGTGAGGACTTTTAGGCTAAACTACTTAAGAATATCACACCATCCTGTGCCAGTATTCTAGGACAACAGCAAATTTTTCATCAAGTATAGAAAGGCTACATTTAATCTTACTTTAAGATGTGAAAGATAGCAGTGGTCACCCTGAATTTATCCTGTAGTCTAACTTGCATTTAGGTGGGGGAAGGGAACAGAGTTTTGCATTAGACCACCTATAATTCTTCTCATCCCGACTGCCCGGGATTAACTCTAACGTCAGAGAGAGGGGAGCACGTCAGGTACAGCCGTGCACAACTGGAAGGCGCAACGCCTTGTGCCGGGCACTGCCGCCTGCCACAGTGGGGCTGCCGTCGAGGGGTCTGATGCTGCATCTCAGATGAGGCCAGATTAGAGGGATCCAGACTAGAGGGATCCCGCTAGGGGCAGCTCCAGCTAGCGCCCCGGTCGGGCGTACAGGGGCAGGAGGCTGGCGGCAGAGGCCCAGAGGAAATCCCAGGCTCAGACGAGGCTTCCCCTGAAGTTCCCGCCAACGCGACTGTCCCTCCCGGCAGAGGCGCGGAGCAAGCCAAGCCCTCCGCGCCGAGCACGCTGCCACCGGGCCGGGCCGCCGGCACCCACAGCGAGAAAGCGCTCCGGGAGCAGGCAGGGCGAGGCAAGTTTAACCGCAACGGCAGGGAGCCTGCCAGGTGCTATCACCTTCGGCTTTCCTCTCGCCTTCCCTCGCCCTTCAGGCTGCCGGGGCTCCCCGGCGGCGCTGGTCTCCGCCGGGCCAGCCACCGTCTGTCCTCTCCCCCTCACAGGCAGACCCCGGCCGCCTCCTCCTCCTCCGGGAGCGGCAGCCGCTCGCTCTCACCGCCCGGGCTGCCGGCGGGCAGGACCGCCCCGCTTCCCCTCACAGCCCGCCGCCGCCGTCCTCGACCTGAGCTGCGACGTTCAAAACTCCCGCCCGAGGGGCGACGCGCGGCCTCTCGGGGCGGCTCCCGCAGCGAGCCGCGGCGCGGCCTGCCGGCGGCCCGGCGGGCGGCGCTGCGGAGCGCCGCCGAGGCGCAGGCGGTTCGCGGCCCGCCCGGCTGAGGGGAAGGCGGGAGCCCGCCGGCGGCGCGGCGGGCCCCGCGGCGGCGAGCACGGCCGGCGCCCCAAACTCAGGCGGGGAGGGAGGGGGGGTCCCCGCGGGGCGGCTGCAGGGCGGCGCCGCCAGGGCCGCCCCCCCCCCGCCTCTGGCGGCTGCCGGTAACTTTCGAGTGACTTCCAAAAATAGTGGCTGGCGGCCGGCCCCCTCCCCCACCAGCAAGGCTCCCGCAGCCAGCGTGCCGCACCGCGCCGCCGGCCCCGCGCACCCACCGCGCCGCTGCACCCGGGGGCAAGCCCGTCCGCCACTGCCTCCCACAGCGATTTAAAAAAAAAAATTTTTTTTTTTTTTTTTTTTTTTAAGTCTTAAAATGGAGCACGAGGCCGAGGAAACGCTCGCTGCGGAGCGTTTTCCGCGGGCCGAGCAGCGCCTGGGCGCAGGGTCGCCGGCCGCGCAACAGCCCGTCTCCCCGCGGGCGCGGGGATGCGCGGCAGCCAGCCCGGTTAACCCTCTCCCTCTCGCGCTCCCCCCCACGCACACACAAAGCTGGCAACATGGCTACCACCACTCAAACAAGTTCCTCGCAACTTGAAGCTCGCCTCGCCGATGGCGCGGCGGGGAGAGGCGGCCCCGGCTCGGCGGCCAGGGCAGGCGAACGCCGCCAACTTTCCCCGCCGGGGCTCGGCGAGAGCGGTTTGCCGGCGGCGGCTCGGGCGCCGGCGAGCACATCCCTTCGCCTCGGCACGGCGATGCGGCGAAGGAGAAAACTGTTAAATTGTAGGAGCAGGCCTGTGCAAAGTTTAAGCCTTAAAACCCCTGAAACTGAGAGCCCGGGGTTACAAAATCCGTATCGGGAAGAAATGTACTCACCTTCCGACAGGTCCTCTATGCACTCAAACGTGATTTCGAATTGGAAAGGATTGTAGAAAGGAGAAGGATTGTCCAACACCACTACATTGTTCACCTGAACCTTTGCCATATTTTGAAAAAAACACAAACAATAGGAAGAGCGTGTTAACGCAGCACAGTAAAGTCCAGTGTGTTGGTTTTTTGCAACGCACAAACCCCCGTGCCAGTGCCCGAGCGAGGCTGCAGAGCTGCGACTTGCAGAAACTTTTTTTTCCCCCTTTTATTTACACCAGGAACACTCCACACTGTTTGCAGCTTTCCTATTTCACTAAACTACAGCCCATTCTGCCCTGCTCGCCGCCAGCGCCCGCCCGGATTGGCCGCACGCCGGGCTAGGGCCCGCCCCCCCGAGCGCGGCCGCCGAGCGGCAGCAAGATGGGCCCCGGCGGCCCGCGGCGCCTCGCGGCGGCGCCCCCGCCCGGCGCGCGGCGGAAACGGGCGGCCCGCGGCGGGGCCGCGCCGGGCGGGGCGGGGCCGCGCCGGGCGGGGCGGGGCCGGGAGCCCCGCCGAGCCGCCAGCGCCGGGCGGCCTCGCCCCTCCTCTCCCGTGGGGCTCCGCCATGTGCTGTGGGGGCATTTTTAGGAATTCCCCCCACCCCCCCGCTTTTTTGTATGGGCAGCCGTGATCGGGGCGAGGCAGCGAGCTGGCTTCGCTAGGGCTGGGTGCAGACGGCGTCCCGGGCGTCAGGGCCAGCCCGGCTCGGCGCCGTGGGGCTGCAGAGGGGGACGCGGCTCACGAGGGGCCAACGCCGCGGGGGAGCCGCGCCGGCCTGGTCAGCCCCGCGGCGCTGAGCGCTTGGCCAAAGGCAGCGTGTGAACGGGCAGCGCAGCGAGCGGGGAGCCCGGCGGGTGCCTGCCTCGCCGGGCTGTGCCCTGAATAAAGGTGCTGCGCACCCCGTGTGTGCACAGGCCTCGGTTCTGTCGTGAATCCACCTCGCTGCTGCTGGAGAGGCCACCCACAGAGGGGCATGTGGAGGGGTGGGAGCGTCTCTTACACAGCTGGGCTGTCAAGAAGCTATTCCATTCCTGTGTTTGTAAAGAAAGACTTAGGTAACAGATGGTGAAACAACGCGTATCCCTGTGCAGCAGCAGGAAGCCCAGAGAGGAGGCCATCTTAGGCAGCTGCAAGAGGCCTGTAGAGGAGGCCATCTTGTGCGGCAGCAGGAGGACCATAGAGGAGGCCATCTTGTGGCTGCCACACACAAGGGATGCGGAGAAGTGTCATAGCACTGTAACACCAGTCCTCAGGGCTTGTGGAGTGCAACTTGTGTACTCTCCCTACAAGAGGAGGTTCTGTGTGGAAATAAATACACAGCCAAGCTCTAGTAATGCCTGCAGGTTGCCCTTGAATGCAGTGAAATGATGCACAGCAGGAAGTCACATAGGAGCTATCTTCCCACCTGTGTGGAAAGGCCAAGCTCTGCTGGTGGGAGCAGAGTGCTGCCAGATCTGCAGTGGGCAAGAGCGCAGTGCCTGGCCCTTGGCCTTCAGCAAATCTCCAAGCCCATGCAAGGTTTGGAAAGTAGATGACACTTTATAAAATAACCTTTTAGAGGTTATTTTCCTTTTTAACAATTCTGCTATATGATCCACTGCCTGAGTTGTTCAGTGCGGAGTCCAGGAAACCACAAAAATTGGACGCAATGGAGGCAATTCCTCACAACAAGCTAAAGTACATGTTATGTTATCAGGAAACATGTATTACCAGTAACTTTTTGCTGTCCATTTGGGAACAAATGGCTGCTGTGGTGGGCTGCACAGCAATGAGAAGGCCTCAGCAGTCTCTACTACCTGAATCAAGGGAAGCTGGGCAAGTTTTGCCATAGCATTCCAGAAGATTTTAGGCTGGTCGCAGTGTGTCAACTACTAGGATATTTTGAGCTAAACACTAGAATGAAAAAGGAGGGCTAAAGATGAGAAGAAGCAGGGAAATAGGGAATAGAAGGTCTGAAAGGAGCTGCACATGATCATGAGTGGCTATTTTCACAGTTGTGCAGTTTCAGACCTGCCATGCTCCCAGTGTTGAATCAGATGTAGATTTGCTGGGAACTTTTCTTACACACACACACACACACCTGCCCCATTTCATCCTTCGGCATCTTTGGATTTTCATTTTTACTTAATGCTTAAAGGAACCCAAAATCTCATAGAGAAATGTAATTGCCTTAGTTTAAGGTGAGAATTTGTCTCCACTTCCTGGAGCCAGGAGTTAAAAAACACTTGAAATAATATTTTTTTCCAAACTTTGTTTTTGCAGCTCCAAAATCTTTGAGTGTTTTAGTAGTTGATGGCGAGGAGGAGCTGAATAGGTCCATTTCATAATTTTGCAATCCTTGCATATGCCCTAAATTTCAATTAGACCTGGCAGATTCAGTCTTCTTAACCTAATCTCTTTTGTTCAATTAACAAAATACTAAAACAAATCACTATTGAACATGGGAAGCTTAACAACAGAATCTGCTCCATGCATCCAGACTAACAGGCCAAATGCTAGTGGGATTTCTTACCAGTAGGTGTAAAGTGAGTTACATGGTAGAGGTAGGCAGTGGAGCTAACGTGCTGTTTTGCCTTCTGTCCATGGCATGAGCCACTGCGCTGAGTCCCTTTCTTGTGCACTCCTGCATTTTAAGGAGAAGACCAACTGAAGTAATTGATTCTTCAGGTTTGACAGTGACTGCTGTGAAGGACTTTGGAGAGTGGAACTTGGAAGCTGGAGCACTGGTGCTTGCAGATGGAGGCCTTTGTTGCATAGATGAGTTCAATAGTATCAAAGAACATGACAGAACCAGTATCCATGAAGCAATGGAGCAACAAACCATCAGTGTTGCAAAGGCAGGGTAAGTGGCATGTTAATATATTGATAAAACAACGTAACATGTTTCTCTCAGACATTGGAGGGAGGTTTGCCATGCTGATTAAATATATCCGTTTTCTTTGTTGTACTCAATAGTTTTGTTCTCAGCAGTATAAGTCAACATTTCAAAGGACAGTGCAGTGGACCAGAGGTTGCAAGTGATCAGAATAAATACATACCCTCTTCACTCTTGGGTTTTTGATCTACCACTGTAGGCCAGGGCACTTTCCTAAGAAGAGTTGGTGGTTTTTTTCTTGTCCTTTGCTATGAGTGGTCATAATAATCACATGTGAAATGAAGAACTTTGTGTATTTTTTATTGGAACTCAGAAAGCAGGACTTCATTTCTCCAAAATGCAGCAATACTGTACGGTAACAAAAGAAGACCAAGAGATTTTCAGGCTGGTGAATTTTATATGTTAAACACACATAAATATAAACTCCTGCTTACTTTAACTTCCTCTCTTTCTTTTTCAAAGTAGTGCGTGTAAAATCAGGTATTTTTCCCCCCTGCCACTTTGATCTTTGAGCTTGTATCTCATTCTGTCAGTCATACGCAGCTCTTGTCCAGGCACAAATAATTTCCTGGCTGGTATTTCTGAAATCTCTGGTGCTCAAATGGCATCACCCTTTCCATATTCCTCCTTGTCACCTTCAGCTCAGCTCTTGCTCCAGTCACATCTTGGCTCCTGTAACTGTTCATGTCCTTTCTTCATTCCAAACATCTCCACTGAAGCTCTCTTTACCCTCAGTGGCAGACAACGGACAAGTAATGTTGCTCTCACCTGGGAGGTTACTAACCTTTGTCAGTAATGCAGCTGGGGACAAATATTTGGAATCAACATGGTCCTATCAACTTAGTACAATAGCGACATATTTTAGCCAGGTTCCTTGTTGCAGTTGATTGGGTTTTGTAGACCCCAAAACACAGCTTGCTAACTTGCACATACAGTTTCATTGCTCACTTTTAAGAACTACATATGATGGGGATTTTTTGAGTAGTAACTTAGCACAGGGAGGTTAAGCACTTTGTTAATTTAAGGTCTTATTTTGGTGCATGGGAGGTAAGGGTTTTTTCCCATTGGGTATAAACTAATAGAAAAGCTGTGGTCCTTCCCCTCAGTTACAGAAGAACTTTGGACGTGAGGCAGCAGTTGCTCAGGAGCTGACTAGAAATAGCTCAGTGACAAACCAAAGTTAGAATACTTCTGCTGCCGCCTTAACCGAAAAGATTACATTTGGACTACTAGAATAAAAATAATCTCTCCCCACATCTAAAAACACACGCCAGGATAGCATGGTTAAGACAGGAAAATGGTTATTTCCCTGGAGAAACAGTTGATATGGCTGCCATCATTGCTTGGTTGGGTTCATATTCATAATATGGTTACACACAGGAATAAAACATACGTTTATATCACATTTTATTTTCCTTTCTTAAAATATGAATTAAGCTAGAATGTTACTTTCCATCATAAAAAAGTGTTTCTATACTGTGTAAATGAGCAAAGTAATATTTTTGAAAAGTTACGTTGGTTTTCACCATTTGAGGGCTTACTATATATAGAGCTTACTCATAGCAATATTACATCGTTACTTTTGGTATCATAGTCACCATCTTTCTGTCTAGTTGCCATTCTAGTCAGTTGCCATGAGGAATGCTGTATATATCGTATATTTATATTATATAGTGTGTATATTGTTTTAGCTCTTACGCTCTTTGAAGGTAAGACATGCTCTTTATAACATAAAAACATAAAAACGATAATTTTTAGCACTTTGAAATCACTTCCCCTACCCAATTTAATTCAGCCATAATGTTCACCATACTTTTCTCTAGCTTGGTGTGCAAGCTGAATACAAGGACAACTATCCTGGCAGCAACAAACCCGAAAGGCCATTATGACCCTAATGAGTCTGTGTCTGTCAACATAGCTCTTGGCAGTCCCCTGTTGAGCAGATTTGACCTGGTCTTAGTATTGTTAGATACAAAGAACGAGGAATGGGACCGCATCATTTCATCCTTCATCTTGCAAAATAAAGGTAAAAGTAGTCTTTTTAAATTATAATGTGTTTTTTGGATTGTTTTTTGTTTGGGGTTGGGTTTTTTATTATTTCCCCACATTTCAGTTCAGTTTGTTATTCTTGAGTCTTTATATTAATCAGTGTCTACAGTTTTGCTATAGTAGTTTCCTGCGGTATGTTTGTTTTTCAAGTAGGAATAAGATAGAGATCACTAATTAATAGGATTGAGCTGAGAATATACTTTTGCTCTGTGATCATTTACAAGAGATTTCAGCCCAGACTGCTCAGTAAGTGGATAGTTTCCATTCTGCATCTTTACATTGCTTGATATGCATATCCTATACACTGTGCAGTTGTACGTGCTGTTAGGGGGAAACTTAATTCAGACAGAACAAACCTGAGCTGCATGTGCTGCAGAGCTCAAAGAACAAATGATAGCATTCCCTATGGGGATGTCTGTGCTCTGGAATTAGGGAAGGTGGTGTGGTTTGATTTTAACCAGCCTCTTCTCCATCCACTTCAGGAACATGGCTTTGATCCCCCATAGGGAAGAAGTGATTGGAGGAAACTTCTTCAGCTAGCTTCCTTCCCTTCCCAAAATGTTTCCTTGCAAAAAATGTTCACAATATGTCAGGAAGCTTTTTTCTCCTACAAAGTAGGTAAAATGGCCAGAGTAGGTACATACATTCACGTAGCATTTTACATTTTAAGGAATACTAGAGCACTTTAGTACTAACTGTACCATCTGGTGGGCAGTGAGTCTGACAGCAGTTCTGTAGAAATTACTGGAGGCTTTACTGTGGATTTTGTTATGAGAGGGATTGGATGGTGTGTAAAATTCCACACTGGAATTGGACCAAGTCCTTGGACTACCATACAGACAACCCAGCATGCCCCAAAATACAGTAATGTGTCTTTTATAGTCTCCTCTCTATTTAACAGGAATTCTTAGGAAAAAGCTTCATGCCAGTCGTTACAGAATTACTGACTCAGCATTTGTAATGCAGGTTGCCCAAGCAAATCAGAAAAGCTCTGGAGCATGGAAAAGATGAAAACCTACTTCTGCCTTATAAAAAGTATACAGCCAAAATTGTCAGATGAGAGTAACCTGATCCTTGTGCGCTACTATCAAATGCAGCGTCAGAGTGACTGCAGAAATGCTGCCCGAACTACCATTCGCTTATTAGAGAGTTTGATACGCCTTGCAGAAGGTAAGGCAGTGGCAATTTTATTTTTAGGCTAACAATTAACCTTTGTAAAATTAATAGATCAGGAGTATAATTATAGCCAGTAAGCAGAGTAGCAGCTTTCCCATAGAGGTAGGGGTGGGTGATTCTTGTACTGTATTATCTTTCTAATCTAAAGAGACTTGGGGTTGGAGATTTTGAATGTGGGAAAGGGTGCTACATTTGGATTATCAGAATGAGTTTTAATTTGGCCGTTTTCACACCCATAATAAAAACTAAAACCACTGGAAGAAATCACATTTGTGAGAAAAATCTCAGAAGTTATGTGTCTTTATGAAAAGCAATCTCGGGATTTACGTTACTCCACTTGAGCCCTGGGTTGCCATCCTACTCAGCCTGAGGAAGGGTGTCAAGTATTTGCTTCTAGCCTAAAATTAATATAACATCAAAAATAACACATTATTCTTTCCTTAGGTATCAGTAATCGTATGTATTTTGCAGTATGACTTCAACGTTTCCAACTCTGAGTTCAAATCATAGCTCATTTGTAAGAACAAAACCAAAGAAGGCAGTAGGTCTCTGTCTTAACATGGTTTTGTTTTATAAAATGGCATATCAAATGTTTTCAGGATGAATTTAAAAGAATGTACAGTGGTTTTGTATAGCAATCATAAATTGTCTTTATGCTTTATATGGCAGTCAGCAATGCAGTGTTTCCTGCATCAGATGATTATTATTTGTTCTTCATTTTTGGGGAAAAAATATTTAAGTCAAAGACATTTCTAACTTTTATTTTATGTGTATTTTATTTATAATGCAAAGAATTTATAAAAAATTACTTGCATTATAACCATTTACAAAAATCAGGTTTGTTTTGCTGACTTAAGAAGGGGAAGGAAGAAAAAATAAAGCTATTGTAGAGAAAAGTATTTTAAAGAATACTAAATTTGTGACACGGACCAGTTAGAGGAAATCAAGTCTTTTCAGACCTGTCACAAAAACTAGACTTTTTTACTTTATGGTGATGATACATACCTATATAGATAAGGATGTTTCGTATCACACTCTTCGTTGTGATACCCAGCACTTTACATTTTTTAACTCTAGCATTTTGAGCATCTTTACTCAAACTGTAACTGTAAACTGGAGGTCACATTACATTCTTTACTAGTAAAACAGTGTCTTCCAATTCCTGTTGAAATTGACACTAAGATCAAAGGGATTATATTCATTTGAAGTTAGGCCTATACACGAGTGTTTGAAGAGCTGAAGACATGTCCCTTCTAGTACAAAAAATTGCTTTTTGATTTTGGTAACGCTTGCTTTCAATGCCCATTTATTTTTGATAGCTCATGCCCGGTTGATGTTTAGGGATACTGTGACACTGGAAGATGCTGTAACTGTGGTATCGGTGATGGAATCTTCTATGCAGGTAAGGTTTCTTGCAGCCATTGCTATTGCTGCAGTACCACATTTAAGAGACTGAGTTTGTCATGTAGGTATATGCCAGATCCCTTTGTCTCTTCGGAGAGAGTTCCATGGACTGATGGCAAGTAGGTCATCAGAGACCTTGATGAGTAATTTTTAGTCCATCTTGATTATTAAAATCCTTCAACAGAGATTATAGTGAAAAATCTGCATTGGTGATAAAGGCTTGGTACCTTTTTTTTATAAATTTTGCAGTCTAAGTGAAGTTTTGGCATACTATTGACTTTTGGTAATCTACCTTTTGAGCCAGAAATTGTGTCTATATCACTGTGTTTAATAGCCTCTGATGGGTTTTTCTTCCATGATGTTATCTTGTTACTCATTAACTAGGTATGAGAGAACCAAAACATTTTTTGGAGCAAGTTTCAAACAGTCGCCAAGACCTACACTTTATTTTGCTATTAAATCATTTCAAAATATGTTGGTGGTGATACTAAAACTCAGAACTTCTAGAAGACTAATTTTACTCTGAGAAACCTTGATCAGAACTTTGGTTGCACTGAAAATTGTGCATTCCAATTATGTGGATTTGTGTAATGTTTCTATGTAAAAAGGCATTGAAAAAATGTGTAAGGCTAGATTTTAGTTTACTGTAACATTATTAGGATATTGAATGTAAAGAAAAAGCAATACATTTAGAATTAAGAAAAGGAATGTGAATCTGATAGGGGCTTTTTTAAAAAGAAAATGTGGAAAATAATATAGATACTATTCAGATAGAATATTTTTAAGGAAAATAAATCTTCATGCTTTGAAGTAGAAAAAAAATTACCATAAGCAGATTATCCAAAGTTTTATGCATGGGGGGTTTTAGCACATCTGAAATATCTGGGTTTGGCTCTGTCGGAAGTGGTGTGCTCCATTGCTTAGATGATTGGTCTAATCCAAAATGGCATTTCCTATGTTTCTGTATAGGTTGATAATTTTTAAACAAAACAATTTTATATAGCACCTGTTAGCTCAATGGACCTTAAAGACCTTTGCAGGAGTAGATATACTCCTTTTTCGGAGATAAAGCTCTTCAGGATAGATGCACAAAGTTACATATGGCAGGTAGGCACTTGTGATCTCCCTTGTTCTTTCAATGAGGGTTGAGACTAATTGCAGTTTGTGCCACGGACAATCTGCTGTACAGTGTTGCAAATGGAATTTGCCTCAAAACTACTACAGGGCCTGACCTTATTAAGTAGCAAAAGATTATTTTGCTGTCTGCTGCAGTTCATCTTGCACTGTTTTGAAGAGCTCAGCTTTTCAATGACAGCACTGCATCGAAGTTAAAATAAGAAGCTGTACTAATGTATCCAGTTGAAACAGCAGAAGATATCACATAAGTGTTCATTAACTGTAATTAAACCTGTAATTAACTACATGGGAATTTGATGGGACAATGGTTTCAAAGCAGTAAGGTTCTGGATGTAAGAAACCTGAAATACTAATTTTTTTTTCATAACACATCAAAAAGTGGAATGTATGTATATAATAATGAATGTGTATTGTCATCTTTGTATCTCTACCTCATCAGCATGAATAAATGTAAAAGAATTGTTTTAACTGTGGGTCAGTTTTCATATTTATACAGCCCTGCCCTCAAGGGCTGCAGTTTGCATATCAAGCATCTGTCTAAAAAGAGTCAGTCAGAATTTTGCCTGAATTATGACTGCAGAAGACTACCTGGGAGTAGTTGGCATGCTCATCATATTTGCTTCACTCTTCTCTTCTTATGAGCAAGTAGGACAATGTGTTCATTTTTGCTAGGAATCTGCAAATTTGAGATCTGCTATTTAAGGCCAAATTTTACTTTTCTCCTGGAAGGTATAAATGAATCACTGAAACAGTTTCTTTTTGAAGGAAGTGATTTATTTGTTTTATTAAAAAAATAGAGGTAACAGTCAAAAATTTATTTTCAGAAACTGATTCCTTCTCTAGAAAAAAAGATTATGTATAGATACATCCAGTGTTTCCTGCCTAATTGTCAGTCTGTAGAATGAGGTTGTAAATGGGGAACTACCACTGTCATTCTTGAAGGACTGACTGCCACCTTTCAGCTCATTAAACTCCATCTTCAACACTGTCTTCTACAAACATTCATATTCTTGCCAGTATAAAATCAAACTCCACAGTTCTCAAGTCAGTGTTCAGATATTTCTTGTGAGCCCTCTTGGGAAAGACTGTCATATTTTCATCACCAACCTTGTTCATTGGGGTTTTTTGTTTGTTTTGTCCTCTAATTCACCGTTATTTTCTTTTTCCTACTTTGTGAGCATATTCTAATCCCCACCCCCCACCCCCGATTGATCTTTGCCTTCATCTCCTCTTTGTTAACATTATCTCCCTCCTTCTCTTGGACATGTTTTCATCTTTGCTTTTTCCCTTTCCAATCCCTTTCCTTTTATTCCCTTTTTACATTTTGTCTTCCCATCCGTAGGCACTTTTGCACTCTTCCTTTCTGCTAACTTTCCCTGTAATACTTTCTTTTTTCTCTCTCTGTTCTAGATCCTCTGCCCTCAGTTCCACAGCATGTGGATTTGTCATATGATTACCTTTCTCTACGCAGAATGATATCTCAGGGTCGCAGAGGGGCAGATATCTCAGAGATGTAAGCACCAGCACAGGAATGAAACTTGACAGATACCTTAAACTCAGTCCCATCCCACTTAGAATTTCACACACACGAAAGAACATTTAAAAGCAGCTCATTGTGATGGCTGAAAAGTCAGTGAGGGCAAGACATAATGATAGCCCTTGGGCATATATCTCAAGATATATAATCAGGTATTCCTTTTTTTCCCATTGGATACTTAGGTCACTGGTTGATAGTACTCAAGCCAAAAGCAACTACACTTTGTCAGTGTTTCGCTCAATATTTTGTTTATTACCTGCTGTTCTAAAGGTAGAATTCTCAATTTTTTCATGTGTTTTTCTGTGGAATTGATCTCTAGTGTGAGTATTTCAGAAATATCAATTCACTTCACGCAATCCTTGTGAAATGATGGGATGGTGCTACTCCTGTTCTATGATCTGGAGCTGAATTATGCATGATCCAGAAGAAATTGTCCACTGGAGCATACCCCATGAGAGATGGTTAGGGCTTCAGTTTCAGTGTAGTAGCACTTTAAGTGTTTGAGCACATTTCCTGTTGACTGCAGTTTCCTTCTGTGCACACTTACATCAGGATCCCAGTTACAGATCTATTGTATTTCGAAACCTTTGCTTAACTGGCTTATTGTGAATCACAAGAACTGGAACTTAAGTGTCAGAGATACAATCTAGTTCTCCTTGGCTGCTTTTAACTATCCTAACCAAGAGACTGGACTTCCTTTCTACAGTCCCTGCCTCATTAACTATGAACCTTCCAGTCCCTGAAACAAATATGGCAGAGAGGTTCTGCAGCAGCCTTTTCCATGACTACAGACTAATGCTTTTATGTGGAACAGATCTATCATGTTTCTGAAGTGATACATGAACAAAAGCCCAAGTGATAACTTCAGTGAGATGCATTAATTGTTGCATGGACAGCCTTAGTTTAGGCACTGTGTAGTTTTAGAGGGCTTTAATTAGCCTCCAGAATGTTGGTTTCTTCAGTGTGAAAAAATGTGTTTTTTTCTTAAATGCAAAATTTTAAAATTTCAAAGTGGAAGAACCAGGAATTTACTCAAATGAAAATGTATTTTGTGTGTGATGCCATATGTAGCAGTTTCTGGTTCTAGAGACTCTGTTGACTTTTGCTATTGCTCTCATGGTACTTGATATGCATCTTGTTCATTAGTTGTATCGAGCTTTATAGATTAGACAGAAGTGGTAAATGCTGGTTAATCTGTGGCAAAATAGAGGATTTGTGGGTGTGGGGTTTTTTTTCGAAAGACCAATTAACTACAGAGCTATTCTAGATTATTTGTTGTGGAACAAATCTCTTCATGCAGATGCTCTGTTCCAAATAAAAACTACTTTATTTTCACAAGTCACAGCAAAATTGTTGCAGATTAAAATCACTTGCTCTCTGAAGTTATTCCTGAATAGTTACTTACTCTTAAAGAGCCATTCAGAAATTTTTGCCGGTCAATTTACCCTGTGTTAACAAGCCTTAATACCCAGGTCTTTCCACTTAAATAATTAGGCAGAGCTAATGAAAATTTTTAGCAGTTATAAAAGTTGCTCACGTAGGCAGAATTTTTACAAGGTATTTGGAAAACATTTTTAATCCTAATTTCCATTTTTAGTCATGATCTCAAGCCTTAGGTGGACTTTCCATTTTTTGTACAAATAAAAATAAACCAGTACGAGTAAACTGCAGGCTTGATCATATAATTGCTTTATGTGTATGAGCATCTTTGCCTGTGTGAGCGTACCTAATAGGATTACTTGTGTGAATACAGTTACTCAGTAAATATTTGCTACCTTAAGCTTTCGAATATCTAAGGGAGAATTTTGTATAAAATGGTCTCTGCTGTTTAATTTTGCTGCTGAATAATAAAAATAGCTTCCTTTTTTTTTTTTTTTTTTTAATCTCGTTGGTGATGTAGGGGGGTGCACTTCTTGGAGGCATCAATGCTTTACACACCTCGTTTCCAGAAAATCCAATGGTGCAGTACCGAACACAGTGTGAACTCATATTGGAGCGACTGGAACTGCAAGATCTTCTGCACAAAGAGCTACAGAGACTTGACAGGTTATAATATGCAAACTAACAAAATAATTCAATAGGGAAAAAGAATTGTTTGACAATAGTATCTGGGGAGGGTCTAAAAATAGAATCTGACATTGGGAAGGGACTTGTTCGTTAGAGGACATGGATAAGCAGGGAGATTGTTTTAAAGTAGCACTCTGAGATCATCACAAGATCATTTCTCCCTCTGGGTTATGGAATTTGCAAAGAATATACGAACATTTTGATCTGTTCCCAATTTATATCTCAATTCTATGCTTAGATTAAGTTTCAGCAGACCTTCTTAGGGTCAAAGTGCCAGATTCTGTAGCTGAGCAAATAATTCAATATAACATTTTGTTACTTGCTTGGTAAAATACAGCAGATCTGCTTCATATTTTTTAAGCCTTCTTTTGTGTTGGGCTTGTCAGCATCCTTCCCTTTCTGTTAAAGGAAAACACAGGCCTGAATCAAAGTTCTGCTCTTTTGGGTGATTTTTCTTTTTTTACACCCTGGAATTTTCACTGTCTCTTCTCTAGTTTTCAGCTCACTTCAATAATCTTTGGAAAGTCTATTTGCTGTTACTAATATAAAACTTTTAATGTACTGAGGCTAAGAGGCAAACACTAGGAAAGGAAAGAAATAAAATGCAAAAAAAACCCCATTTGTTTCTTGAAATGAGGTTATGCTCTAAAGAAACTCATACTTTCTTTACTGTTAAAGGAAGACAAAAGATTAATGTTATGGAAGCTGATTGTAACAGCCAGGAAAATACACTTTTTCCTATAAATATTTTTCAGACTTCTTTTGTAACTCATAGTAAGGACGTCTTCAATATTTGCCACAGAGGCAATAAAAGCAGATGAAAGTGGGATATCTCCAACAGACAGACAAAAGCTAGTTTTAAAACAGAGGTGTTCATAAGGGATCATAGAAATGTAGGATGGGATGGGAGATCAAATACAAAGACAGGATCAGGTCTGTGCTTGACCTTCCTGGCAGGAGCTTGTGTTATCTGCTCCAAAGGCCTTCTAATGAAGAGGATTTTCCATTGCCACTGGGTAGTCTGTTCCATTATTGCTCCATCCTAAAGCTCATAAAGGTTTTCCAAATACCCCACTGAATCCCCTATGCTGCAAATTAAGCTGATTTCTCCTTCCCCCTCTTAAGCAGCTTAGAGAATGCTAAATGAATGTCCTCTTTTAAACAACCTATTCTGTATTAGAAGACTTCTCCTATGCAGTCCCCTTAAACCATATTTCAATAACACAAACATATCTTTCAGCCCTTCTTGATGAGCCATAATTTCTGCTATTTTCCATCAAAATTTGAAGAATAAGCATATTAGTAAATACTGATAATAATGATTCTAAAACATACATGTCAATATAGTGTTTTGTGTTCCATATATTAGAGAAACTGTTTATAATGTATAGGAATCATTTCACCTACACTAATGCAGTCACTTTTGGGAAATACAGCTGCTCTTCACTCATGGTTAGAATCACTATTTAGCAAAAAGTAGAATGCTATCATCTCCCTTGGACATTATATGTTTAGGTACAACAGACAGAATATCAACTATACTGAGATTGGAGGGAACCCTCATTCTGGCACCTCTGTTGTTTTGGAGGGCCCTGGGAATATTAATAGCCACAGACAGGGATAATTAAGTTTTATAAGTGATCTGAGATGCTTTCACTCTATCATGTGGAGTTTTTGACATGTTGAGTATATAGTGCTTGTGAGAGAAAACTACCAGCAACCACTATTCCAAGTAAAACCTAGATTTTCCATTCTGATAACTCGTTTGAGACTTTGCCTTGCTCAGGATAAAATCTAATGAGGCTCCTGTTCTAGAAGATATACTTACAGAATATGTAATCCCTAAGGGACACTAGCAGTGGCTGTAAGTAATGCAAAGCTGTTTGGGTCTGGGGTTTTTTCTGTTTGGTTTCCCAAGGAGATGAAGTTTAGGTGGTTGCTTTCTCTGTCTATCTGCCTATCTTCTGTTGGGGACACTAAATTCTGCCACTTACTGTGGAAGGTGCTGATAGATCACAGACTGCAACGCCAATTTTCGCAGCTGTATGTGAAACGTAATAATGCACTTTTGTGACCTATATTGTTTGTAGCTTTTCACCGTTCATACATATTAAGGATCACTAACGCAATAGAGAAAGAAAAAAAAAAGAAAAAAAATTTACTGTTGCTTAATTTTTTTTCATTCCATAGATTACAAAAGGAATATTCATGCCAGCTGCAGCCTGAAGAGACAAGTTTCAGGACTACTACAAGATGCTCAAACAAGGATACATTTGGGCAGTCAAAGCAAATGTCTCAGCCAGAACCTTCAAACCAACAAGAGACTAACTTCAGGCCACAGCCGCCATTGCCCAAAGGCAACTGTGAAGGGGATATACATCTAGAACCCTTGTGCAACCCAGCACATGCTAATAACAAAAGTACAAAACACTTGATTAAAAATAGTAAAAGAAATGATGATGGCAGCCTGGCATGGTTTGACAGCCTGGAAGAGAGCAATGCTGATGCTGAAGAAACTTTTCAGAAAGTGTCTCCGGTGCCCAAGATATCGCCAAATAAGTTGGCTTCAAAAACTCTGTGTAAAACATCCTGTTCTGAAGAGAGAAGTGCTTCAATACCAAGGAAGGGAAATGGAATGAGAGACTCACTAGCAACTGTGAATCTACATGCTCCTTTGGAACAGGACAAACTTTCCAAGATAAGCAGGAAAAGGACTGAAGAACGCAACTGTTTTTCTTCGGAAGCAAATATTCTAGACCCAGCATCACCAAGTGCTAGTGTGCAGGATTCAGTTATTACACAACGGATTTCTAAAAGCTGCCAGAGACTGCACACAGAGAAATCACATGGATTCTTTACAAGTACCCAGGACCCTGAGGCAAAGGCCCTTCCTTCAGTATTACCTGCATCTGGTCTGTCAGATCTTTCAAGTGATGCAGATTCTGTGCTAGGGGAACGAGAGAATGGTGTATCTGTAGCAGCCAAAACTGCAACATCTTCCATGAGAAAACGAAGTAAAGGTCAAGTAGTGAAGGAAACAAAGGTAGTAAGTTCCCATGAGCCAGAAGTCCTTGACAGTGAAAGTCTTCCAGCAGCTAAACTAGCTAAATTTTCTTTCAGACCAAGGACAAAACTTGATCATTCTTCAGAGAAGAAAAATGAAGAATTTTCTCTTTTTCAGAGTAAAACTATTTTTAGGCCTGGAGAGCAGCTCCAGGGAGAGCAGCTGTCAGAAGAATGCTGCCCCTCTGAGAAATGCAAGATGACATTAACTCGCTTAGGAAAAAATAGTTTGGAAAAACGATCAGTTGATAATAAAGGGAGAGAAGAGCAACAGAGTCAGGCCTTAGGGAAAGAGATCAGAGGAAGCGCAACAATATGCTCTGATGTCAGTTTTGATGCTGTGTCATCTCCACCCACTGAAAAGAAAAGGGAGGGAGAGAAGCTTGGTGGCCCAAGCACAGGGAAGGTGTGCTCCAGCACATTAGCCAAACTGTCAGCATTCTCTTTTGCATCACGTCCCGAGTCAAAATTGGAAACTTCACCTACCATTACGATTGACACCAGCAAGGAGAGCCATAGGCCACTGCTGAAGGTGCATGTGAGCAATCCTAGCAGAAGGAAGAGTTTTGCGTTGGGAGACACTAGTAAAGCTGGTGTGGTCACACAGAAATCTCTCTTCTCAATAGCAGAGCTAGATGATGCTACATTAGATTTTGATTGGGATGAAGAGGTTAGGAAAAGTCCAAGAATGTAACATGTATTCTCCAAATTACTTAACATGCAGTTCTTCTGAAACTCCATCCTTCTATCAATTGTATCTGTAGTTTACAAAGCATTTAAAAACAATCATCCTGGACCTCTGTTGATACCAGTGAACGTACTTTCTTTAAGGGCCATATACTTCACATAAACTAAGGGCTGCATATAATGTAGGCCTGATGTGGCTTTTAGTTTTCTAAACTCTCCTCAAGACTACTTATATCAATTAACTCTTTTGATTGACCTGATGTAACCTGGAGACTTGTACGGTTACATTCATATATCCAGAGTATAGTGAATCTTGCAGGAGAGCAGGCTTAATTGACTGTTATCCTTTATTTCATGTAATGGTTAGAACTGCATGTGATTCAGATTGTCCTTCCAAATGACTATGCCAATTCAGAAAAATGATGATGATAAAGCTCTGTCATTATGTTTTGTTCATTTATATATGCTGTTTGTCTCAGCATATTTAGCAATATTGTGATTTATCATCATGCTATGGTAAGTACTTCTGTATGATCAGTATCATAACGGTTTTGCTGCATCTCTACTGTGCTTCTTGTCACACTGCGGATGTTGAAGACATGGATCAAGAGCTTTTCGTTTCTTTCTTTTTTAAATTCAATTTTAAATACATTGGTGCAGGTACCTGTATCTGTATTCTGGGTCATTTTATCAAAACCCAACTCTGTAATAAACATGCGTTTTCTCCACTGCAGAGACAACAAATTTCAGGTGATTGAATGAGAGTCCTCAGTAACCAGGGTAACTTTAATGCAGGCATTAAGCCCTGGCATATAAGCTACACTTCAAACCTAGCAACATGGTGAAGAGCTATCCTAGTGTAGCTTGATTCTGACTCAGATAATGTTTACTTGACTATTTTAATTGTGACTACTGCATCTGATACGCAGTTCATCTTCTGTAGCATCCTGCATCCTATGTCATTCATTTGTCTAATGGGAAATTAATCTACTAATGGATTACATGTTTACAGAGAAAGGTAAGCCTTAAATTTCTTTCTGTGGCTTGCCTGGTGTGTTTCTTCTGTATTTGAATTCTCCACAGAATACTCTTGTTATTACCTGCAAGATAAACAGAGAATGGAGTGGTTGCTTACAGTACAGTAAATCCTTAGAGAGGCTTGCTAGCACAAAGAAGATCTGATTCTTGATTTGCTTAAATTTAGAGGTAGCTCCCTTGAAACCAGGTGAGTTAAAATACTGCAGACTTTCAGAGAATGAGGGAGTGTGAGGCCCCAGTACTTTGGTGTGCTGCAGTGAAATAATGAGAATAGTAATTATAGTAGTTGGCTTACTGTTAAGAGTTTGGGAAAAAAGACAGAAACATTTCTGTCCAGACTGATTGTGTGGTAGTCCCTTCACTGGAAACACAACATCAATCAAAAGAAGTGGAATTTATCCACCTGCCTTCCAGAGCACAGAGCCACCCCTTCCTGTTCCTTCTTACAAAGACCTATACTAGGGTGAAGATGACCTCCACTCATGATCTTACTGCCCATGAAAATCAGAGCATTCCTACAGGATGTTGTGTCTACACTGAAACTGGAGAAGGGTCAGTTATCCTGGAGCTATAACATTTAAGATGGTCTTCCTGATTCAATTTTCATAGGTCAGCTAAAAGCATAGTTTTTCATCACCACTGGAACTGCATCAGCCCCTTGCATGGTGGTCTCATTTACCATCAAAAATACTCCATGCTAGCTCTTTGGTTTGATGGATATTACTAGCTAGCCAGTGCAAAGCCAGAACATAGCTACTAGATCCCCACAGTCAATCATCACAAGCTTTTTTTCCATGCAAAATGATAAAAAAATTAGTTGAGAAGTTTCATCCACCTATGCTGGAAGTGTTGTTTTATTCATCACTTCACTATAGATGATAGCTGTGGCCTCATCTAATGTAATTTGCTATGTAAAGGTATATGACAAACTGCTCCCAAGACCTGCAGGACTGTTTCCTAAATACTCTTTTGTGGGAGGCTGGTTGACTTTCTTCCCTCTGCCCATGGAAATTGGAACTCTCTTGAGATCAATGGAGTCATAGTGGCACAAAATTGAGGTGAAACATAATCTCTCAATTTCCTTCGTATTCTCCATGCTTATGATGGGTTTGAGAAGGTTCTGTTTTTTATATTCTGCTTGTTTCAAAGTTGTTGCACTATAAGATCTCCCTGAGAGTCAGGAAAACTACACAGGGAAGCAAATCAGCCATGTTCAGGAAAGCTGCAATGCCAAGTAATGGAAACAGATATCTTCTTTGCTAAGGAAACATGCAAAGTCTCACGAAGCAAGGGAATTCCCAGTTAGCAACAACTGTGAGCACCAGTCACCCACATCCCTATGGTGTCCTCAAACCTGTGCGTAGATCATTGCAGCTGAGTAAATGGAAGGTAATTAAATGAAGTTAATTTATTCATAGACAAAAAATGTTTCTTCTGATTCAGTAAAACTGAGCCTAGAATACTGAAGTACTGTATGTCCCACAGCTTTTCCAGTTGTACAGTACTAATCACATTTGTGGTCCAGTTCAGTAGTTTGGCTGATAAAATACTGCTAGATCCCTTCTTTTTAATATGTCTTGAAATCTACAGTTTAAGTGTTCTTTTAAAGCACAGTCAGCGGGGCCATGGACAAGCTGGCAACTTGCTGGAGACTGGATCTCTTAGGACAGGCTACCAGATGTGCCTAGTGCCTAGTGAACTCAACCAGTCCCGTATAATGCTGGACCTTTGGGATACATCCTTTCATTGCCTTAGGGCAATACAACCAAGCAAGGCACCTATATTAAGATACCTGAATTTAGAGGAGGCTAAATGTATGAGGTCTTCTGCAGGCTTGCTAAAATTCTCCAACAGCAAGAGGAAAATTGCGGCAGCTCACATTACAACATGGCTAGAAAGGGCCTCCAGTGCTTAGTAGAGAAGAGAAACAGGAAGGATAAAAAAATACAGCAGCATCTGGGCTCCTGTGTAATGTGGACAAATTAGTCCACTTAAACCAAGGTTTTCACTAGTGGGTACAGACTCTGTACATTCATTCTTTAATGGGCACCATTTGTAAGGTGCAATTTGCAGATGTCCTGAGTACTTCACAGCTGAATCGTAAATCAATGAGACGTCTATAAGGTGCAGTGTAATTATAATTTTGCTCTTCTGTCATATTCTTGGTTGTGAAATGGCCCCTTCAAGAAAAAATGGTAGTGACTGGTCTCACTTAAGATACCCTGTGTTCTGGGGGTAAAGGAAACTAGAAAGTGATACAGTTTCACTGTTCTTCTTGCTGAGGACATTTGAGAACCTAAGACCTCCCTCATTTTAGCACCCGTCTTTACTAGATTGCAAGTGAGGCTCGCATCCTTCCAAACAATACCTTTGAGCACATCAGGACACATTTGATAAGGTCCAGGAGACTTTTCCAGTAAAGACATTTTGTCTATAGAGCTACACAGCCCTGGAAAGATCATGGCTGGGTTGCTATCTACCACTTAGATAAATCTTAGGTATCTAAATCCAAACATGTACTGTAGAATTTAGGTAGAATGAATTCTGTCATTCTTTATAGTGTCTTAATGGTTAATAATTTTTGAGAATATGTTAGATAGTATATCAGTAAAAAGAAAGTTGTCTCTTCAGATTCCCCAGATCAGAAGTAGTCAGTGTATTACTTTATGAAATGGAACTATGCTGCTTTATTGAGCAGAGGTTTTTGGGATCTGAGGGATCTGCTTCTCCCTTCTGTATAACATGGGAAATAGAAGGAATCACAAAAGGATACTGCAGACTCCAATTGCTCTGGGGTCATTCTGCCTGGAAGGCCACTTGGGCAGCTTTGTTTCCCATTTAGAATCAAAGAAGAGAAGGCACAGGGATCTTCTATTCATCGTGCAGGAAGGCCCATCTTTTCTATATTAGCAGTAAAAACACTGTCGTCCTTGCAAAGAGGTCCTAGTCACCCAAGTGTGTTGGGTAAGTAACCAAAGAATAAATTTGGAAGAGCAGATACTGCTGAGATCTTTCTTTACCAGACCAATTGAAATACTACTGTTGTGGTACTGCTTGTGTTTCATAGCATGAATTCAGAGCATTCAAGATAAATGAGAAGCACACAGTAATAAGAAAACTATACCTGCTGCTGATTTACTCTCTTTCTCACCGTTGCCATTGCTACAGAACTCATTTATCTGTCCCTTGGCAGGGAACATTGGTAACTTCTTCCCTTTCCCTCTTTAAACCAAGTTCCCCCCCCCATACAATCATAAGTTTTAATGGTTTTTTGAGTGCTACAATAGCCCAATGATGGAAAGATTTAATCCATTATGGCAGTGACAGTCTGCCTGGCTAACCTGCAGATGAATTTCCTCTTCGAATACTTTGTGCAGTCAATGGGCAGATGAGTCACTTCCTGACAGCCTGTCTTCCTGGCCAGGCACCGAGCCATTATCTCCTTCATGTTTTAACACTTACCTCTCTGAGTTTATGATTGAGAATATAAAAACATGTCTAATGTGTCTTCTAAGGGTGATTATATACTAATATATATCAAACCAATTATTACTTGAATACACTTGTATTTTATTAAGCTGTGTTTTGTCTTTATGAGTCTGGTACATTAAAGATGAATGTATATGTTGCTGTCTTAAAACCCAGCTGAACCACACCTTAGAAGTCACTGGTTCTAGCAGCATGTTGATCAAGGTCCCACTTTGTGAGCAGCAGTGAAATGCCGTTGTTACATATTCAGTGGCCAGACTCCGTTGCCTTGGTTGAAACCAGATTATGTCATGTCAGCGTGGGACAAGGTCATGGTTTTACTGGCAGCTGTCCCATAATAGTGTTCTCCTGGATGGCCCATACCGACATGCTGATGAGTCAAAGGGAGGTAGGAAGCAAAACCCCAACAATTTAATTAATTTTCATATTGTAAGTTATATTTTTGTGTAAAAAATGCTTCATCATAATTCTTGTAATCCTCCTGTATGACACTTTTGCTGGGGAAGGCACAGCCTTGGCTGAAGTGAGACTGGGCTTAATTGAGACCCACGCTTGTCCAAATGAGGAGCCCGGGCAGGACATTCTAGACTGCCATGAGGTAGCTCTGCTTAATGCCTGAACCACTTCCTGTTTGCCAGTACTTGGGAAGGGGGGGCTATGAGTAATCGTTCTCTGTGGTTATGTACATCACTGGTTGTTTTAGAGATCTCTCTGATGGCCTCTCTCCTCACTTCTTTTGTGGCTGAAAAATCCTGCCAAAGAGGCTTCCTAGGGTGTCTTCCTCTCTACTTCCCATTTACAGAAACAGGCTATTGGCCATGCCCAGGGCTTATTTTCCAAGTTGGATGCTATTGGCAGCAGTGTTGTCATAAGGTGAAGACAAACTAAAAAGCTGTTCCTGGTTATCCAGCCACAGGTTATTTCCAGATCTCCACTGGGGTCTTTATGTGTTGGCTTTTTAAAATTCATTTAATTTCACCTTAATTCATCTTTTAATGTATTGATTACCTCACTTGCAGATGCGTCTCAGCATGCTACATACAGCAATCCAGCATTTGTCACCCGTTCATTGTAGTCATCACTGCATAAGTGACATTTAAGACAAACAGTGCAATCCATAAATGTTTATGTGAAACTTCCCTGAAATGAGAAGGCAGTAAGGCAGAAAGGAGCTGTTTTTCTATCCAATTTTCTTCTCATGTTTTTGGCCTCTTTAACTTAGACAGTTACACTATTAAGTTATACTTAATAATCAGTTCCAATCCTTCAGGATCACCTGAAATTCTTCCTAGAGACAGCAGGATATGTGGGTATTTGTTACCTTTCAGGATCTTACAGCTCTTGTGAGTACAAAGCTGCGGTTCACGACCAATCTTGCTGTAGACCACTGCCAGTGCTTTATCAGACACGGCCTGTGACTGTTGCCACTGGTTCCTTTACCCTCGCCTTGAGGTGCATGCTCACCTTCTTCCCTTCCTCCCAGACCCTTGTTGCCTTCTTTCTCTGCCACTCAGAGCTGTTGTCACTGCCTGGTCCTGCAACATCAGTGCAGCTCTTCTCAAAACTCCCCTGCGAAGTATTGCTTATCTCATTTAAGGCATTCTGGGGTGGATACCTAGTTCTTAAGCTTGTAAAGCAGCCTATAGTAGGAATCACTTGCCATATAAACATCTTACAAAACCAGCCTTCAGTTCTTCCCAGCATTATGAAAATTTTAGACATGACACAAAAACTGTGGCAGAAGACAAACTGAAAAAGGGAGTATGCGCCATGTGTACGAGCTACACTGCTAACACATTCTTGTGCTGACTGCCAGCTAGTCTTACTCCAGTTTATATACTGCTTTACATTCTAAATTAGTAGTAAGCAGAAAAAAAATCCTACATGGCTGAGTTTGCTCATGTTATTCTCAGGACAGTAGTTTGAATGACATGATTCTTGTCAGATGATACATTAATTTGCAAATATCATAATGTGATGTGCACCAGGATTACAAAACCGAGTGAACTAAAGCCAAAGGCAAGGCAAAGTCAATGTAAACTGAGCTGAAACTTCTAATTAGTGGATTCAACGTGAACAGATCTCCCAAGTGAGGACATAAAACATCACATTCTAGAGGGAATGTATTTATTGATGGGAAGATGAGGTAAACAGTATTAAGTGGTCTGTATTTCATGTGAATGAGGCAATAGCTTCATTAATAATGAATGCTAATTATGTCATCTCCCTTAGGTATCTGGTATGCCTTTGCTTATCAATACTTTCCTTCCTGTTATACAGAAGAATGTTAATAGTTCCAAGGAATAACATTGTCCTTAACTGAGTAAAGAGCACAGCTATTTTAGAAAAGACTGAAAATATATTTATTACCAAATTTGATTATTCTGAATAAATATGTGTAATTAGAATTGCACACAAAATAATTATATGTGAAATTGTATAACTATATACACAATAATATATGCATAACAAATGCATATTGTGCAATAATGAAAATATTATTGTAGAAATAAAATTTATTATTGCAATGCAACTTTGGAAGAGATATCCTCTGGAGCAATGACTTTTCAGTCAGTAACATTTCCTAACATGAACTCAATCATCATGAGATAGTTACAATAAGATTATGTAAAAAAGCAAGGAAAGAAGTGTATGTGTCATCAAAGTCTCCAACAGAAGAGCTCATACAAGCAAAACCTACAAGACTACGATCACTCACAAGGTGTTTGGCATCTTCTAAATAGCAGATACCATGTCCCAAATCACTCCGTTGCTACCATCAACAATATTAAAACTCCATACTGGCAACTGAAAGCAGGGGTGAAGAACAGTGGGAACTGCAACTTCCCAGATGTAGTCATCTTCCATGTTTAGCAGCATCCTTATGCTGTTCATCTTCACTGCCAAATACTAGGTGAGTGCACCACATATTTCCAGAAATTCTACTTGCCTTTTTCCTGAAGTGTTTTTCTTCTCCATTCAAGGCACCTACTTGCCACAAGCCATTGTACATCTCAGAACAAAACATCACACAGAAGAGAAGCAACACCTCCGTACCTTCTGCGTGAGAGAGACTAGTCAGCAATTTGAGCAGCTGCACCTACAGTTCTGCTTCTAGCCCATCTCAGTGGTCTGGAAGCAGTGACCTAGTTCAAGGAAGCACGCAGCTTCACTCCCACTCTATACTACTAGTAAGACAGTGGCTTTACTCCATTCCCCTGTTTGAATGCAAAGGTATCCATGCACTAGAGCAATGGTTTTTTAAGAAGTTCTTTCAGGTCACAGTCTGACCTCAGAAACAGAAGGCCAGCTGCTAGGAGACAGAGCTACCCACTAATAGCTCCAAAATTCAGTGGGGTGAGCAGCCTGCAGTGGAAAGGAACCCAAAGCTGTATGGGATGCCAGTTGACATAGCCACTCACACATCAGCATAAGCATTAGGTGATGCTCTAGTCCAATCTATGGGTCTGCATTGACAGCACGCTGCCAAGAAAGCAGGCGTGTGCAGATCTGTGCCAAGGACAATGGCAGTACAGCCTCGCTGCAGCTGGCACTCTTTTCTCAGAGTCCTAGATACTGTACTTACACAAGCAGTGTCAGCTTTCATCTTAGCAACACCTAAAGCTAATTATGACCTCAAATATTAAACGTGAAGGCTGGAAACTAGAGGAAATGCTGAGAGTCACCTAGTCTACTTTTGAATCCAGAGGTAGGATAAACTGCCCCTAAACGATGGCAAGTTAACTTTTTTTGGCAAAAAAAATACCTTTTATGGTGTCTGGTTTACAGTTTCTGTCTATTTAGACTGACAGCTCTGCTCTACTCTGTAACTAGTGATTAACAGCATCACTGAAACATCTTTTCCTGTTTAAATAAACAACAAAGACCCAAACCAAAATCATTTTAAAAATACCGTAAAATGTTAGGAAGATCAAAAATTTTGAAGTCACTAGTGGGTCATTCCAGTTACTGCAAGACTCAGAAGGAATATTTCCATTGACTTCAATGGGATAATTTTCTAATGATCTTCACAAGATTCAGCTCAGCAGCATATATTTATGGGTCCATTATGCAGTTATCAATATTCAGAACTGAGTAGCTTTCTAATCTTTTGCAAGAAGCCCTTTCTTCAGGGAAACTGGAACTAAAAATATACTGTCCTCTCAGTGAACACAAAGAAAATAGAAGGGTTTTTTTCTATATTAGTGATTTAAAAATGTAAATTAATTTGTTCAAAGTTGAAAGTTAAAGTTCCATCTCTAATCACCTCTCACTGAAATGATGATACAATCTAATGTAATCATTAGATTTGAAATTATCTTATTCTGTTAAGTGCTATCTTGATTTAATCAGCTGTTCCTGTAATTACATTGTGGCTCTCCCATTAGTATTTTATCAGCCTTATTGAGGGCTGTATACTTCCACTATTAAAATTTTGTATAGGCTACAATTTGATGTGTAGACTTCAGGTTGGTTGGAATTTATTGCAGCTTAGCAGCAAAACCAGTGGGTTAGCTACAAGAAAACAGGAAGAAAAGTTCTATAATCTGTTCTCAGACCCCTTTAGTCCATTCAGAAAATACTTGAGCCTAATGAAATTTTACCTTTTAAAGTTAAAGCTATTTGATATTAATCACAAAAAAAAGTTGGAGTAGAAAACTTTAATTTTTGCAGGGGAGATTGTTGTGTGCAGAGCAAAAGCATGCCCCAGAAAGGCCTGAGTCTCAGAACTGATCCCATGCACTTTGGAGGCTATTCTGCAAACTCACCTGTAATGACATGCCCTGCTGCAAGGCAATAGGAGATGAGCTGCCTATCAAAATGGAGAGGTTCATTTTAATCTGTGAGAATTTGGATTAACAGCCCTAAAGTTATAAGCAAAGCGAGCCAATTGATTTAAAAAAAAAAAAAAGGCAAAAAAAACGCAACTTCAAAACAAAACCCTTTGAGGTCTCTTTGGAGGTAATGAAGACAATGAAACTTGAGCAATAACTTGGACATACACGGTTTCTGATGTCTGACTGTGTTCTCCTTCACTTATTTGGTTGTTTTTTTAACACATGCACCTGAAATACCCGTGTGATTGTGTTGCATGATACACTGAGCCTGGTTACAGTTTAGAAGATGAAACTGAAACTGTAGTTCTGTTTACATACATGACAATGAAAAAATACTTTGAGTAAAAATGAGGGAAGTTCTAGACCACATAACACTTAAATAAGCTGTATCAAGGATAAGTATAAAAGCCAATACCTAATTTCTTGACGGTGTGTGCTTGCGCTATTTCGCACAGCATCTTCAGTGTCTTCTTCGTGGTTTACTTTGTTTATACTTAGTAAGGCAGACTCTAACATATATTAGTCACAGGAGTGCACACATGTTAGGAATTCATGGAAGAATGGAGTGATAGGGGCATATGCTTCCATCAAACCCTTGCATGTAGTCACTATGCATTTGCAGGTCCTGAAACTAGACTTAGAAAAAGAAACCTTTTCTCTCCTTGTTAGAAGAATGTCAGATTTTTCTCCAACGTAATAGCAACTGTCACAGACACATGCTCACATAAGCAATGTAGTAACTTTTTTTTTAGTACAACAATACATTAAATCAATTGTTTGGGTGATAACAAGCCGTCGGAGAGAAGGGAAAGCAGTTGTGAGTGAAAGTTGATGTTGAACCAGCAGAGGGAGCTCCAAAATTTGAATTCTTTTTTGCAGCGAGAAACGTCCTTGGGAGCTGAGTGTTGTGAAAAATATTCGTAGGTTACTGAACACGATGGCAGTATGCCCTGCTTCTTCCCTGGTCCCAGGAATCACAACAGCAAAATGATGTCACATTTCTTTGGGTAGGCATACTCTCCTGACATGCTTAAAAAGTAATTTAAAAGGTATTTTTATTACCTTTTCAAAGAAATAGTTGTAGTATAATTGTAAAATTTTCCACTTATCAACTGATATGCTAAACAATGCATGTACTGTTAAGTGCAATGCAATGAAGAAGAGCCAGACGGTGACATTAAATGGTCTTTTCCAAACTAAGACATGATATCTCACCAGAGAGCCCTGTCCTGTGTCACAACATGTTTTCTTATTTTTAGAATTAGCTCCAATACGATGAGTGTCAGGACACTGAAGGGACATGGAGCCCAGAGTCAGCTACTGAGTGCTTTCTTCATGATCAGACCAGCAAACTTGATACGCCTCAGCAGTCCTCCCTGGCATGGACTCACACAGACCTTGACCCTTTGGCATTACACCTTCCTCAGTTCAGGGCAAGAAAGTGTCCTGGCCAAGGAGAAATGTTACGGGAAATCATTTCGCTGTCAAAATCTCAGACTGAAAACCAACACAGTTGTGGAATGAGCTGGTCAGGCACTCTCCAGATCTCTTTGCTAAATGTAGTCTTGGACTGCTTACACCTTTCATTATTTCTTTCAGCAAAAGGTACTGGAGAGAAATTAAATACCCTCTCAGCGCAATGTATTATCACTGAGAGCTGCACAATTAAAAGTTCCTTGTCAGCAGTGTCCAAGGCAGGGATGGCTTTGGTACCTCTCATCTTTTCCTCAAAACATGCTTATGCATTAGCATGAGCATTAAGCTGATTAACATTAGCTTAATTGGTAGCAAACCAGGTTTGAGCTGAATGTTCTTGAAAACTCTTTCTTCTTGAGCGTTACTGTGAGAGACTTTTTCTCTCTCTGTGAAACAGGAAAAAAAGTTTTATTCTCATTCTCTTTTTCTGATAGCAACATACAAATCTGTCTGAATTATAAAAGAACAAACAGCTTAGACCAGTGCTATAATAGCAGTAATTGCAAATATCTGCTAAAAAAACCTTTTGGAGATTCCTCTCTCCTGTTTCTTTGATCTTTAGAGTGGTGTTGCCAACTTCCCTGTATCATATGCATTTACTAACACCCTTTTTCCAAATTAAGACAATAGTAACATGCTTTCTGTAGCTGGTGGCATTGGTATTTCTTTACTCCTGGTTTCTGATGAAGTATCAACCATTCCCCAGCTTTTTCCAATGGCCCATAAATGTTTTGGCTATGGAGACTGTTATTTAACCCTAATGCTTCCCTGCCTTTCAAATGCTTGTTTGGTGGGTGATTAAAACTTCACAGAATGCAGCCACTGTGCTCCATCCCTCATCTAACACATCTGCTTGTGATGACAGTCAACTCATCAGCAAGATTGGTCTTGGACCTATGGGATTTGGGGACAGAATTATCCAGGGTTTTGTCATGCACTGATACTAGGTTTAAACTGAAACTCCAGCATCTATCTGTATACAATCCTTAATTGCTTTTAACGTAAGTCAACAGTTTCTTAATCAATAAGCCTTCACAGCTTTGTTTGCAGTTCCTCCCAGCGGGCACCTCTAGCTTGTTGGTTGATCCTGGTGCTTGGGCCGTGCTGGGGACCAGCTGTGCCTGCTGGTTGCGGAGCTCTGAGGAGCACGTGCTCAGGTGTGGCCCGAAGCAGGAGCAGGGCCTGGGGAGCCTGCGTGTATCTGACACTTCAGCACAGGTTCCAGCCAGCTTGAGGTCACATCCAGCAGCAAGCCTGGAGGCACTGCAGACCTGCCCACCAACAGATACCTGAGCAAAGCCTGGTGCAGGTGCTCTGAGCCCCGAGTTCAACAGTCAGTGACCATAGAGAGACTGTGGAAGCTTTATCACTGAGGGTCTGGAAGATGAATCAAACAAACGTTAGCCTGTCTTGGGACAGAACAGTGCACCACTGGGGTCACTCCTAAGATTCCCTTCTTCTGGCACCATGATGAGGGCAGAAAGCAGACGTGTCACAGGTGTCTGCAGATGCAGAGGTAAGCCAGTGCAAATATAACTACCAGTCTTGTATAATATCTCACTGTGCTGTGCATTTGCTAGCTGTGTGCCTCATACAAGGTAAACACACAAGTTGCAGATATTAAACAGTTCCTTGTCCATTCACTGAACAATTCTCATTCTGAGTCAAGGAACTCTGTTTCTGCTCACTGTTCAGGACTCAAAATAGCATGGTTTCTTCTGAGAATGTGAGTAAAATAAAATGTTTTATTTTGAACATGTTCCCTATATATCTAAGTTAAAAATTATGTTTTCAAAAGGCTTTGTTATTAGAAGAGGTTGATAAGTGATGGATATGTTAACTTCAGATCTCTAATTTTAAAAGATGAATTCCAGAAAACACCTTATTTAGTCTATTAAGACATTTCAGGGTTTTAATCTAAACAGAAATCTGCTTTAAAAAAATAATCCACATAGAATCTTTATTTTTACTCCTAGTATGCTAAACTTGTATCCATTAACCTAAACTAAGTAAAAACATTTGCTTCATGAACTGAGGGGTGCCAAATTGATATTGCTGATAGACTCTCTGTCCAAATTCATTTTACTACTTCATCCAAACTGCCACTGTTGGAGCCTCTTAACTGTTCTATTTGAGATGTCTAGACTGGGCAAAGAATACAAGAAATATCTGGTTCCTATTACTTTCACAGAACTGCCATCCTGCCTAAGCTGAGAGAGTTTGTGATGCCAAAAAGCTAATTAGGTCAGTGTGTCAGTTTAATTTGTACAGGAGATGAGCATTAAATGTTTACTAATTTTAACTGTCTGTTTCTGGATCTGGAATGTCAGTTTTCTAGGACAGAGCAGGAGCAGAGACACTGGGTTTTAAATTAAACAAAACCAGTATAGTGAAATACATGCAGGAAATAAATTGACAGTCAGAATTACAGTATTTATTGTATTATCTAAATTATAAGGCAAAGCAAAAGCTGCAGAAAGGGATGGCTTTCAGAATGGATATTCTGCAAGAATTTAGATGGCTTGTTTTGGCTGCAATTTGGAGCAACTGCCCAGCTAAATCATAAAAAAAGTCATGTGAAGGAACATTTTTGAAGTGCATGCAACATGAATTTGCAGGCATTAGATTCCTTCAGCTGTGTCTAAATTATGGGACATGGGAGCACTTTCTAGGTCCTGGATCTAGACACATGCCCCAAAGGCATCTCATCTTTGTCATTTAGACTTTAACATGCACCATCCCTTTTCCCCAGGCCATATGCTTACTTTCATGGGAAAAATCTGGGTGCACACCCCAGAAGGCATCACTGCAAGCTTCTGGCAACAACTCAGCTATGAAATCAGGAAAGCAGGATATGCTGTAGAGCATACGTGGCCCGGGGCCTACATACATCCTCCTTGCAACTGGGATTCACCGCGTGGGGGGTTTTTAGGTTTTTAGGTTATCAGTATGTGCACCAGGCACCAGCTCACCTTTCTTCCAGAAGTTATGCACTCCTCTTGCAACATAGGGATTAAAGCACTCCCTCATAAAGTGAGATCGTGATTAATAATATTCATCCTTAATATTATTCTTATACAATCAGTGACATGTCCACCATGTCCACACTGACATGTCCAACAGAGGAGAACTTGTGAGAAATAACCTCGAAAAGTACCTCAAAACCATCTAAGTTTAGTTTTAAAAGCTTGACAGAATCAGTAAGAATAGCAGTTGATATGCTTTTCCTGCACTAAATAAATGGATTTATTTTCTGGTACTAAAAACTCTGTATGGGCTTGCTTTCAGATGGCATTGTATAGTTTATGCTCACTGCCACATCCTGCTCAAGTCATCTCTCATGCTCACTCAAACAATAAGCACTGGAGAGTTGATGTAAAAATACAGTTGTGGTAAAAAGAGATGTTTTTCTCTATAGTCTTCCAGCTTCTTGGAACTGTATGTTTCTTAGGGTACTGGTATGAAAGTAAACACTGCCAAAATGAAGAGAGCAGATGTCATCTCAGTTCCATGTGAGCAATAACCTGCCCAAGGTGGACTTTCTGTTTTCTTCCAAAGTATGTTCCAGACTGTGTAGTCTCTCAAGACTTGTAATCAAAGTCAAGCTGATGAAAAATCAGCATCCATTATCAACTTCCTAAAAGAGCTGTTGTCACCTGTTGTCACACATATTGTCACACTCTATAATCCTTATTTCTGTTAGTTAATATCTAGTGTGCAAATAGGTACTCTCTTCTTCCAGGTGTTTACAAAACAAAGGGAACTGATGGTAAAAAAGAAATCAACTTTAGCTGTTGCTGTTTAATATGACATGATAACAATATCTAACATTGAAGAGCATAATCTTTATTTGCTTCCTGGGGCATTTCAGAAATCAACAGTGTGGGCCTCAGTTGATCTGTGAGGAGTTTGCATAGCTAACAGTATCAGCAGAACTTGAAAAAAAGCATCCTTCCCATGCCATGGCCCCTCTGAAGAATGCCTCCAGAAAAAAAAAATTAAAAAAAAAGTCAGCAAAGTAGAAGAATATAGACCCACACACAGGCACCTGGATGTCTTAAAGGTCAGGCCATCAAAGCTCCATATCAGACTTCCTGTGCTATCCCACCCGCAGGTTTGATTGAACAGGGCAAAATAACTACCAAAGATAGGTGTAATGGAAATGGTCATGCAAGAAAAGAAGTGGCAGCAACAGCAGAAAATGTACTTTCCAAGCAAAACTCACTGAACCAAGCTTGTATGTTGGAAATACAACTTGGGGACAGGAGGTTAGGAAAAAAACACCTGTTTGAGAACAGCAGCCCTCTGTTCCTCAGGGCTTGCTCCTGGCCTTGCTGTGGTCTGCCCAGGCAGCTGCTGGCAGCTGCAGCCACCAGCTGTATCCAAGGGGATCCCAAGAACAGACCCAGCTCAGCAGCCATGAAAACAGTACCCTGAAGATATAAAGCAATTGTTGGTCTGCATGCCATCAAGCTCTAGGGAGAATAATTACTGAATAAAGGGAAGAATAATCTCTTTTTTGGCTTACTTTAACTGCCCTGTTCTCCTGATTAGATCTCTCTCTTCTTCTGGGATTAATTCTCAATGTGGTATTTTTAATAGTTGTATATTCATTTGCATTTGATACTTAAAGAGGGAGGAAGGATAAAAGGATGAGACTCCTAGAATTAATGCATATTGACCCCTAACCTTAAACAGTGGTATTACCCTTCTGTAAGTCTATCCTCTGTGAAGTAACTGTACCCGGGAAATAAATATTAATCTCTTAACAGCTGTCCTGGAGACTACATCCCTATTACTACTCTTCTTGAATGGAGTAAACTAAATAAAGTTAAATCAGTTATCAGACATGATCTCATATTCAAAGAACCAATGTCACTAAAATAACATTCTAAATTCAACAGTCTAATGTAATTATTAAAGTGGAATGTGGTCTGTTTAGTACTGTATTTATTTAAGCCAATGCCTCTTAATTTGTAGCAGCAGTGCCAGTGCTGGCATTGGGTTAGCCCTGCTGGTATCATTACATCTTGGACAATATTTACAATATAGCAGTCAGTAACGTTAACGACCAAGATTTACCATATAGAGTTTAAGATTCTCAGCAAAGTTATTTAAACCTAACATTAAAAGGAGAGGGTTTGTACTTAAGGGAATAAAAGATTAAAAGTTACAAGAAGCTAGAAAGCATGAGACACTTACTTTGCCTGTCTAGGAAAAGAAAAGAAGTGACTTCTCATGTTCCTTTCTGTGTAGGTTGATGCTGGGGGTGAGGGGGCAGTTCTCACAAAAAGGATTGTGAGATGTGGTGGTGCTCTTCATTTGTCCCTACAATAGTGTCCTCCTTCTTCCTAGCCTGATGTTGAGCCTTCCTGCCTTCTTTGCTCTCCCATTCCTTCTCAGTGGCCCCATTCTTTCTCATTTTTCTCTTTCTTCAGTGCTGACCTCACAACCTCAGTCTCTTATTTTTACACAGCAATTTTCACCACCATATCTCAGCCTCCTGAAAGTACACACACCCCCCCACACATGCACACACACACACATCCCCAAGAATACTTTCACTTCTTATCTCTTCTACCATGAGTTTTATATCCATTATATATGAATAGAAGGCATACGTATATATCTATATAAATTACTTTATATGCAACTTATGAATGTTGGATCTGAGATGATGAACACATCTTTTTTTAAATATCTCTGTGAAGTCGTACGTATCCAGGCTTGCCAATAAGCTGAGCCAAATATGTTCCACGCTAGCCTTGTTTAGTTCCGTTTTGCCGAACTAAATGATTGTACTGTGTGCAGAGCAGCTGATACATTCGAATAGCTGAAGCCGGTGGCCTTGCCTGTCTGCAGACAAAAGGATGGAAGAATAAAGGAACAGAGGTGATAGAAACTGACAAAAGACCCCTTTGAGGAAGGCATTTAAATGCATTTTATGGTCTGTAAAGAAAGAAATCTCCTTCCACGGCATCCTTTGTCCCATCCTAAGATGGCTGTTTAAAACGATGCCCTGCCTGAGCTGACACACTTCTGACGTGCTCCAAGCTTTCGTCCCAAAATGTCAGTCTTGCAGGGCACCAAGAACTAAACCAGACATTTGGGGCATTGCCCAATTACACTTACAGATACATTTTTAGCTGTGAATTTATCATAACTGTGTCAGCTCTGCTGAATGTGTGTCATGAGTAATACAGTATTTGGCACAACCTCTAAGGCTTGTTCCTGCAGCAATGTTATTGAGAATGCCCTTTTTATTTCTTAAACAGTAATTTATTGATTCCCCGTTGATTTGGTAGAGAGGAAAAAAAAAAAAAAGAGAACAAGGGGGAATGGGGAAGCTTTGTAAGTGCGAATCCCCATGCTCAGAAAAGAGAGGAAAAATAACGAAAGAAATCCCACCAGTAGTACAGTCAGTCTTTAAACCCCACATTAATTTATTTTTTAAATTTAAATATATTAATATTATTAATATAAATTTAAATTTAAATATATTAAAATAGGATTTTTTCCCGTTGTAGAGCAAGTAGTACTGGTTTACATGCATTTTCTTATGTAGAGGAAAAAAAATAAATCCTTGATAAAACATGTTCCTGTGAAATGTGCAGTTTATTGCTGAAAAAGTGAGGGTTTTTTAAGTTTCTGTGGTAGATGAGCGGAGGGAAAGCAAAACGAAAGTAACGGCGTCCAGGAGAGGGAGCTCCAAAATCTGATGGTTTGGTTTTTTTTGTTTTGTTTTGTTTTTTTTGTGGGCGTGACAGATGGTGCTTTTCTTTGAAATAGATGATCTCTGGTAGAATCGTATAAATCCTTTGATTATTTTCATTCCCTTCTGTTAGGGATTCCTGTCTTTCTCTCTTACAGTCCTTAACACTAAAATGATATAAGAATTTGTTTATATATGAGGATGGTTTTGAGGATGTCCTAACATTCTAAAACAATTTTTATATGTTTAATTTCAACTTAAATTTCAACGCAGTGGTTGGCATATTTTTTCATAGTGTTTATTTAAAATGCTTCTGTTCAGCTTTTCTAGAAAAAAACCAAACAAACAAAAAACCCAAACAAACAAACCATAGCATAGGAATTATGTGCATTTTCCTAAATCTCCACTTGCAAACTCTTTCTGCTCTGCAAATAAGCAAAGTTTTTTTCATTATGTAAACATATATCTATAAATGGCCATGTGTTTCATCTTCTGGTCAAGTCAAGTGAGCCAGTCCCAGATGAAGCAGATTATATGAATTTTAAACCCTCCCCTCTACCATCAGCAGCTGGTCTTCCCTCATTGTTCATATTCATTAAAGAATGGCTGCAGATCCTGATGCCACTTTGTTGCTTCTGATAATAATTAACTACTAATCTAACAGGTATTCATCTAATTTGAGGTGTGAAAGGTGATGTGCATACACTATTGCCCTCACAAATGACATCTATTAAGTGCACTTTTTTTGAGATAACAGGAAAAAATAATCACCGCCTGTATCTTGTTCACAGTATTTAAAACTTTGTGAAGAAGCAGATCCCATCCTTCACTGGCCCAGTGGTAGAAATGCTGAGCAAGTGAAGTGTAGAAAGAAAACCCATGTTTAGCATTCCTTTTTGGTTTCATTTTAATTTTAAAAAATTTCCTGAGGCTCAAAAGCCTCAGGAACTTGTATCAAGCCATGTCTGCAGCCCTCAATTTTTATTCTTACAACGAAGACAGAAAACATATGGCATTTAGCTCCTGGTCATGTCATGCCACTAAAATACCCAGTCTACTGGGGCTTTTTCTCTGGCTTGGAGGAGAAAGACACGTAATGGGAGCAAGCTTCAGAGAAATAGCTGTGCAGTCTTCTAGCAGCTGCTCTGCGTACACAAGGGATCCAGATAGTTGTGTGTGGGATAAATGCCCTTCTGAAATAGTGTGGCATTGCCCTTGATGTAACTCCTTGTTATGCCGAAGAATTAATGTCATGATGTACTTCCCATCTCTGCTCATGCTGCGGCAGCCCCCAGATGCAGGAGAGTGTGTCATCGTTCATTTTGCAGACAAGGCGGCAATAAACGTTTGTTTGCTGCTGGCTGCTTGATTTCTGCCTACTTCACAGACAAAAGAGAGCTGAAAATCATTTGTGCAGTTTGGAGCTTCCCGCCACCAACTCCTGGGTGTGTTGTGGCTGTGTTGGGCCCAAAAAATCAGAAAGCAGGATCTGGCTCCACAATCTGTTTTGTTCCCCTCTTCCCCTCCTCTTTTGATCTGCTTCCAAGAGCTTCCTCTGGAGTCAGTGATGATGGCTGGGCACCTTGGATATCTGAAAAGCAAGCCACTAATTTAGGTGCAAAAATAGTGCTTTAGGCTTATTTGTCAAAGAAGTTTACTGATGCCTGGGCATGCAAATATTGAAACATTATTTGTCACACTGCAAAGAATAGTTACTAAACAGTTAGGTTCAGATTTATTTGAGCATTTTAAATGTGTTGAAGTTGTGTCACAAACTACTGCTTATAAATATGGTGCTTTCCCAAGTCATCCTGTCTCACAGAGGATGGAGAAGCAAGACTTCCATCTGATACCTTCAGCTCAAAGCCTGCTCACCTCCAAGCTCCTCTCCCTCTGACATGGTGCCAAGCAGAGCTGGGAGATCAGATTAATTCCTGGAAGTCCTTGCTCTCTCAAACCACAGCTGAATTTCCTCTTCAAGTACTTTTCAGCAAGGCTAATTTCAGGGCTCGGTTCCTCAAGTTCATTCTATCTTGTGTCATGCCTGCACAAAGGAATATTCTCTTTCCTGGAAATCGAGGTGTTCTTAAGATTATTTTTTCCCTGTAACTTTTCCCTCTCTCCTGCTTCCACCATAGGGAGTCTAATGTCAAAAATCAGTGTTAAAAAGGTAAAAGTGTTCACTCCATTAAGCATCTGGTTTCTCCTTCTCTTCTTCTTTTTTTTCTGCAGTTTAGAGCTTCATGCCTAATTCTTGATTTGCAGCTGTGTAACCTCCAGTACAGCTCTTCTCCAACACACTCTATCCCAAACACATACTCCAACAAGCTTGGCCTCTGAGCATGAGATTTGAGAGAGGAACAAACAGAATAAACCCTGCTTTTGATCTAGCTCCTTTTACATTCCCACGGCCTGACCTCAGTGTGTGACAAATGTGGGCTTCACGCTCGGCCCACGCACACGCACAGAATGGGAGCCCTGTGTCTCCAAATGCCATCGTGCCTCTGCGCGCAGCCCCGGCCCCCCTTTGGCCCTCAGCACCCACGGTCCCCACCAGCTTCCGCCGCCCCGGATGAGGTGCTGCCACCACCCCTGCCTCAGCCTGGTCTGGGTGAAGCAGGCAGTGGCTGGAGCTAGGGAGATGTTGGGAGATGTGGGTCCATTTTCCTCCACAAAGGAAAGCGCTTCCGTGATTTTAAACAAATCACCTGTCTTCAGTTCTCTTTCTTATAGAAGCTCCTCTGGGTGTTTTGTCCCCTGAGGAGGATGGAAGTGAGAGCGGCCAGTTTGCCCAGTTCCCATGAGTCAAAATGTCCACCATCTTAGGCCAACACTTGTGAAACCGATACCCACAAAATGGCTGCCCCAGGGTTCTGCAGAGCATGGCCGTGAGTGTCCTGCTCACAAAGGTGGCTGCCATCTCTCAGCGGTGAAGCGAGGCTCTGTGCCTTGTACTGGCTGTCAGCTGGAGGGCTGCCTGCGTTGTGGAGTGCAAGGAGCGGAGGAAACCCATTGCAAGGCGAGGAGGAGGAGGATGAGTTTGCAGGGAACGGACACGAAGGCTGAGGGGCTGTGGAGGTACATCCTGGCTTATGCTAGCAGGCAGAGATCCCTGCAGTAATAATCACTTTCTGTAGGAGATTAGGGCAGCAGGAAATTTAATTCATATTGAAGCTGGTGTTCCATATACTTCAGATGGAGCATTTTCTGACATTTTTTTTTCTTACTTCCTTTTTTTTTTTTTTTTCCATGCATATTGTCTTACTCTGGAAACATGTAATTTAAAAGCTTTCAGCAACCCACAAACCATTGCACTAATGTGCATCAGGCCTTTCAGTGGCAAAGTGATTGCCCTTCCTGAGGGGATACGGGTTGTGCCTGTGGCATTGGTGCTGGTATCATCAAATCCTAATTGAATTGTACAGCTTTTTCCAGTGGAAATCAAAAGGTAGATTCAAAACTGATCTGACCCTTCATAAATGCAATTAGGCACATAGTTTTTCTGTTATTGTTCTCGTTATTTTTAAGCACTAAGTCAAAGAAGCCCAAAGCTTCATAGAGGTAGAGGTTTTCAAAATGTTCATTCAATAGTTAGGATGCCGAGGCCATTTTCTTTGTGTTGAAGTGCTTTTTAAATTCAAGTTTGGATCCCGTCTGCAATGCATATGTTAGCAATAAAACCAGAAGAATGAGAGAACTGTATTTTATCCGTACTTATTTTTGGTCTGGAGAAACATAGAAAGCTGAAAATTTGGAAATATTTCATGGTTTTTATTTGGTTTGTATATAACTTTTACAGCTTATAGGACTATGCTATCGAAAATGATGACAAAAACCACATGCACAACTTTTGTGTGTTTTTCCAACAAGCAGCATCACCTAATATCACAGAGAGGGAATATGCTCTATGTTAAACACGTCCAGGTTTAACAAAAACAGCTGGGGAGGCATCTGCCATATCTCTGTAAGGAATGGGTGAACAAGGGGATGTCTCTGCTGGAGCTCATCATTATGAGGAGTCTTCACTGTAATAAATATGGCTGGTGTCTTCTGTCTCCCTGCCCTGGTGACAGCCCCCACCATTACATTGGGTCCCCGCAGCATGTCTGCATCATCTCGACATTCGACACAGCGCTGAGGGATATGGTGTAGTTGGGAACTGTCAGTGTTAGGTTATTGGTTGGACTGGATGATCTTCAAGGTCTTTTCCAACCTAGACGATTCTGTGATCTCTGCTATCCCTCAAATCCCCAGGAACAAACTGTTCACTTTGAGGTTCCTCCCAGTCACCCCAGTGTCTGTATTGCCACAGCCTCCATGCTTCAGAATCCATTGGGGACTGTTCCCCAAAATGATCCCATTTACCTGTTCCAGTTCCTTCTCATTTCCAAATCCTCTCACAAACTAGGCAGCCATCTTTATTCATTTTGTTTTCTAATATAAATTATTTGATTGTTTGACATGACTTTTATGTGACACTATTAGAAATGTTCATAGCTCCATGTTTCCAAGCAAAAGAAGCCCTTTACCTATTTATCAATGAGATGCCAAACACTGCTATTTTTTCTCAGGCAAGGCCTAAGGACCCATTGGGGTAAGCAACGAAAACTGATAAACTGGAGTGGCCCCGGAGAGCCTTTTAAAAGGCCTTGGAAGGCCACTACCTGTAGGCTACATCTATACTAGAAAGTAGAACAGGATTGGGGCACTGGTGTGCAATCATTCATTTTGTTTAATTGTTACAGTGCTCCATGGTACAGATTTGGTTCGTGCCAGATAGCAATACTGCAAAAACCAAAAAGGATTGGATGTCACAGACTTCTCCTAAGGGGTGATTCAGATACGACCATCGTGTCTGGAGGCAAAGGGGAGCATTTTAGCTTTTTGTACATCTGGAGGCCATTTTGCATTGCTTCAGGCTACAGAAAAGTGTCTAGCCTGTTTTATTTACTAGTATAGATATAGCCTTACAGTTTCATCCTTAGTGCTGTCACTGATTTTACAGAATAGCATCAGTGTGGGGCTCTGCACATCTATGATGCTGACCATAGGCTGCTGGCATCTTTTAATGCCAGGTTAGAAGTGTCTGCAGAAGGTACAGTCACAGCAATGCCTGTGGTGTGGACTCAGTCTGCAGGTAATCTTTAAAAAGTCACTTAATTATTTTTTTCTGCATTATTTTTCTTTATTTTAAACCTCCTTGGAACTGTAAATGCCTTGGTAGTGCTGTATTGTAATTCAGTCAGGCTGGTGAAGAGTTTCTCCAGGTAGGAACAGCAAGTCTGCAGAAAGCAATGCAGCCTCCATCTTTTGTTCCAGACAGACCTGACAAAAATCAGTCAGTTAGCTCGTTTCTTCCTGTAACTTTACAAAAAAAACCCCAGGAAAATGTGTTATATAGTTTATAGTAGTAAAACACTGTTAACTACTCACTTGTCTTTTCACTAGTAGTGAAGGAAAAATACCTTTCTTAATTGAGCTATTGCAGAGACAAGGGTAGTTACATCAGAGGCTCCCTGATTCACAATATTGAGATTTCTGGTTTGTGAAATATAGCTAGGTTAACACTCAGCTTTGTTCTCCCATCAGAGCCTTACAGGAAAGTTTTTAGAAACTGTTATATCAGTGTTATTGTAAATAAGATTTTTTTTTATGCCTCAGGACAAAGATGGCTGATTTTAAAAATATGTGAGCAGGGCATGAAACTCTTAGACCCTGTTGACTGGCGGTTCACTCCTTGGGAGGAGACATCTGAGTAACAGTCTTTGGCAAAGTGGTGTTTCCCTGCAGAGTTCTGCACTCCTCCTGCAACACCACTGCATTCAGGGCTGCCGGTCACATGGCGATAGCCCTTGTTGGAGTCCTCAGCAATGATAAAAGAGGTTTAAGAGGGAGGTTTTCAGCCTTGCCCAGCCGTGCTCCTTGGCACACATCCCTTCCTCCTGGAGAAGGGCAGCCAACTGGATGGCCCACAAAAGCACCACTTCCAGAGCGGGTTATAGGAATGCCAAAAAGGAGGGCGGCTGTTAGCAGATGTGCTGGAGTAATCAGAGGAAACAAAGGCCAGAAATTCTGTATGCTTTCTTTTCTTGTTTTAACTGCTTGCAGGTGTACAGGTTTGGGGGAGAATGAAAGGATGTGGAAGGATCGGGACAGATATGCATTAAAAAAACAATGATACAAGGTCTGACTGAAGGCCTCTCTAGCCCAGGTTTTGCATGTCACTGAGCTGAACAAGGCCATTACAGAATGGGTAGATGGTGCAGGAAATTGGAAAACAGTGGGAGGGTAAAATGTTGCTAGGCATCAACAAGAGCAATGAGGTCCTGAGGTGGTAGCGAGGGGTGTCAGTGCAAGGGCTTGCTCAAGCATGCAGAGACAGAGGTTAAAGTGCTATAAGAGTACCAGAAGGGGCAGGACCCCAAAATGGATCTGCTTAGGCTAGAAGAGAGCCTTGCTGTGGGAGGAAGCAAATAAACTGGAGGTACTCCTCCGGAGAGAAGCACATGAGAGGTTCTGGAGTTCTCAAACAATGAACTGGACCAAGTGTGAATCCTGGAGCAATGGCTCCATCAGATGTTGAATATGCCTAAGACCAATGAGGAAATGCAGCTGAAGGTCAGAGAGAAAGTGCCAAACATCTCTGGCATGGTGAGAGCCAGCTCCAAGGAGCTCCAGGCCACACAGAGATACCTGGAACTGAAGGCTGCTGGTGGCTGAAACATGTGAGGGAGTCAATGGCAGGTGTAAAAATGCTGCTAATTGTGTACTTACTTATTTAGTAAAGATAGATAGCTTGGATAAAAGGGAAGAAATAGCCATGGATGGAAGACCAATGGCAGCAGATCAAATGTATGTGATATTTCTCCCTAATGTTGCCCAGCCTCTCTACATATTTGATCACCTTCAGTGAATTTCCCATCCACTAACTTGTCCTTGAACACCTGTAGACAGAAAAAGATGGAAAGGCACACAAGTGTAATGTGGAACTGGTGGCTTGAGGAGTTAGGGATGGCTACATGATCGGGAGAGGCAGGATGTGAAGGTGACTGAAGTGATGAGATTTGGATAGCCGAGAGCATTGGTCACCAGCAGCAACACTCAGAGTGCATCACGTGCTGGCCAAGGGGATCCTTCAGATTTTTGACTGAGAGCCCTTGTGAGCAATGCACTTGCATTAGAAAAGAGACACTGTAACTGTATTGCACGGACATGCAGCTGTGCTGCATGGGTGGGGAAGTTCTAACACTAGACGGCACAGTAAGCACATCAACTCACTTGTTTAGGCTTAAATGTCATCATTTGGTACTTACCTCATTGCTTTGGAGGCGTGGGCCTGACTCATACCAGCAATAGTCTGCTGGAAAGTCAGAGTGCAGTAGAAAAGAAACTGCACTCGCCTGCTTTCTATTTCTTGCCCAAGCAGAGTAATGTGAGAATGATTACTGGGGGTGGAGGTGGGAATCAGGACTTCCAGTCCTCTACTTGTGTAGTGCTGGTAGGAATGAATAATTAGATAGCATTCATTATAAAACTACAGACCTGCTTCTGGCAACAATATATTTGAAAGCATTTTTAAAATAAATACTCTGTGTTGCCCTTGTTAATCACCGCCTTTTAGAAATCCCTTGCATTTGGCATCTCTGCAAAAAATATAATTGCTCTTGTGATTAAAAGAAACTTTGGACCATGGATAAGAAACATGATGTGTGGAAAAAAAAATCTACCTAGTATTTTTGGCACTTATTTGTAATGGCATAATGACCATCTGCTTCCCAGAACCTGTAAAAAAGATTTCTGTGCACCTGTTTTTATTGCAATGAATGTCAGTATGTTGTCTTTCCTGTTATCACTGCATCAGGCTCTATTATCTGTTACTACTGCAAACTGATTTGTTCCTAATAATAGAAAAGAGGTCATAAATGAATGTCCTACTTTTTTGCTGAATTGGGCCCCAAAAAAGTGGAGCAGATTTAAAGATACTCATGAGGTTTATATACAGCAGGGAAAGATTATTATTTTTCAGACCAAAGCCTTCTTAAAGTGCTTGTGAGTGTGTGAAATTTTTTCACTGCTACTAATAAATGGCTAAAAAATGTTTCTCCTTGTTTAAAGTAAATAAAGCAAAAAGTGGTCCAGCTTTTAGGCCAGTTGTATGGCTGTAGTCACTAGGCTATCAGCAAGGTTTTAATTATTTCACAGACATCAGGACCTAACTGTCATGCAGCAAAGCAGCAGCCTCTGAAGTGCAGTCAAATTGAATTTTTGTACATGAAGAACCACTAAATAGTTCAATACTTTTCTGTCTTTCACTAATGACTCTGGACTGATGTGAAATAGCCACCCACTCACTGCTCACCAAGAGTTTTGTTGAACGTTATCATAGCTCTTAATAAAGTGGAATCTACTCTGTAGAAAATCAATAATCATAATTCTCAGGTAGCCAGCCCGGCATTTCAGGCTCTCCTTCTCCTGTGCCAATGCAGAGGCAAGAAAAGTAACAGACAACGTGTAGCAGCTGAAGCCCAGTCAGAGTGAACATTTGTACATGGAGAAGTATCACTGTTCAGTAAAACAAATGTTTGTTTCCACCTTCATTTAAAATCGCAGAACAAGGAAAAAAATTTCCATTCCTCTCAGTGCCCGCAGGCATAGAGTACAGTGGAGATATCTGGAGGACGCTGCGTGCAGCTCTGTGTTGAAGGACCTTGCTGGTTTGGTACAGTCACTCTGAAAAGGGATCTGGGATGAATGGTTTCCTTTTCACAAGTCCCTTTCCCTGTCCATATTTCACAGGCAGGATTTTCAAGCCATTTGTGTTACTCTAAAGCCGTCTTCTTGCTCTTTGGTTTCCTTCCAAGTATGATTCTCTGAAAGGTCTTCACTAGCTCGCATTTGTAGGCTGTGAAATGTATGGTAGGTAGCGGGGAAAACAGGAAGTTTCAACAGAATTCCCAGAGGTTATGTGCGGGATTGAAACCAAAAACTGTTTTATGTTTGTTTTGGCCCACATAGCTGGAACCTAGTGCTGTGGAGTTATTAATGTTCAGCAAAACATTCCAGTGGGTATGTACCCATGAACCTGCTGACTTCTTGTTACTGTATTTAAAGAGATGCTGTAGAAAATAAAACCTAGTTTATCAAGTGAACTTTACAGCACTGCATCTGTTCAGATGACGTGGTTTCTAAGAATATGCTTTTTTTAGAGCTCCTGTTACTTTTATGATCACTCCTTGGGCCAGGACACAGAATCCTTCATGCAAAGTCTATTTCCTACCTTCCTGCAACTCGTTTATCTGAGAGGAGGAAAAGAAAGAAAAACAACTCTGTGAATTTGCCCTCTTCAGTACACTGACAGTTTTTCTCCATGGAGTCCTTCATAGAGTTACTTCTTGCAGTGTGGTTGCTTTCCAGCCCAGGTGGAATTTCATGTATGTCCCTTCATTCATTTTCAGCCTCTCTCTGCAAATGTTTATGGCTGCCTCACCTTCTCTTGGCCTATATGCTAATTTCTGTCTTTGGTTTTACACCAGAAAACAGGAGTCAGTATCCTACATGTGTTCAGTTATCAACTATGTGTCCAGCATGAGAAAAACAATATTAGAAAAAAACCCTGTACATTAGCCAACAACAAAAGCAAAACTCACTCTGATCTGTAATGAAATCATCTCTAGAAGTTTCCTCCATTCCCACAATTAGAGGTTGGCCTGTGTTCTAAAGCACAAGGAGGCTGAGATGTTATCCTAAAAGTGGTTAGGATGCTGTCACGATTTAGGATCTGCCTGGAACTGCACAGTGCATTTCAAAAATTTCCTCCCCTGGAACAGTAGCAATGTTTTGTGTCTGTCAAATGGAATTTCAAGTACTAAAATCTCATACTGGATTTAATTAACACTCTGACTGGCCTGCACCATCTTCTCAGAAAGTGCTTCTCATGTGGGTCTTGTAGTTATATCTCAGGGTATCTGTAAACACCAGGTGCTGTGGAATGTTACTGTTGAGTAGCTGACAGTTTGTCCTTTCAACTCCAGTATGTCTTCCTCTCACAACACAAGATTTTAGTGATAAAATAATGATTATTCAAGCAAGATTTCAGGTCAGGTTTTTAGCTACTGGATTGGAATCAACCATCTACAAGAAAAAAAAGAACAGTCCCTCTCTGCTTTAGCAACTAAATATTGTTTAGTTCCTTAGTCTCTCGATTGCCTCTGAATGCATGTTTCATGTGCCACCCCCTTTCTTTTGTACAATGCAACAAGAGAAGTGAACTGACTTTTGTTACACCTCTAATCATCACTTCTGACAATTCTTTCAGTGATGAGCACATAAAATTGTACCCATTGTGTATAATAACTTGCACTCATTTTGCTACACTCTCATGCATTTAGAGCTGGAACCCATACTAAACTTACCAGCCCAGTTAGGAAAGACAGCAACGCATTATGAAAGGATGCATTTTCATAGGATCACAGAATCATAGAATGGTTTGGATTGGAAGGGACCTCAAACCCAGTTCCAAACCCCCCTGCCATGGGCAGGGACACCTTCCACTAGCCCAGGCTGCTCAAAGCCCCGAACAACCTGGCCTTGAACACTGCCAGGGAGGGGGGGCAGCCACAGCCTCTCCCAGGAACCTGTTCCAGTGTCTCACCACCCTATAAGGAATTTCTTCCTTACATCTAATCTAAATCTACTCTCTTTCTGTTTAAAACCATTACCGCTCATCCTGTCCCTACACTCCCTGATAGAGTCCCTCCCCACCTTTCCTGTAGCCCCCTTTAAATACTGGAAGGCTGCTATAAAGTCTCCCCGCATCCTTCTCTTCTCCAGGCTGAACAACCCCAACTCTCTCAGCCTGTCCTCATAAGGGAGGTGCTCCAGCCCCCTGATCATCTTTGTGGCCTCCTCTGGACCCACTCGAGCAGGTCCATGTCCTTGTTATGTTGGGGGCCCCAGAGCTGGACACAGGACTCCAGGTGGGGTCCCATGAGAGCGGAGTAGAGGGGGAGAATCACCTTCCTCGACCTGCTGGTCACATGTTTCTTTCCCTCAGCTCAGCTGTATACTGGTACCCTGGGAAGGTGTGGGAGATAATTGATTTTTGATAGAGAGTGGGTAGAAATTGTGTGGGTAATTTCATCTTCATCATACACAGAACAGATATAGATAGCAATTTGTAGTTCAGCCTAAAAAAAGATATGTCCTGCCACAGCTTGCCTTAAGGATTTTACCTACTAATTGAATACTTATCTTCCACTTAACTGCCTTTCAAAGTCATTAGCATTGTTCAGCTGGGGAAATAGCTAAATTGTAACTGAGACTGGTGGACATAAGAGACAAACATAAGAAGCAGTCAAGCTCTTTTTAGTAACAATACCCCAACGTGTAGCAAAGTTTAAAGATGTGCTGGGTCATGTCACCCAATGCTGGCAGATGAAAATGTCTAATCTTACTCTGATTCCATTCTGTGTAAAGGGCATCAGGATTTTTTATGTTCTGTGTAAATAAGCTGGATACTGTCAAAAGGTAAATAAGCAGGAGAATGACAAAATACATTGTTATTACAGTTAATGTAGGCATACCAAAGACATCTTAAAACTAATAGCTTGACGATTTACTGAGCTTCTCAGGTAGATGTTGTAGCACACGTTGGTTTCTGTACTTGCACTGCTGTCCTGCTAACAGCATGCAAGTATCTACTTTAAAACCAGCTCTATCATGGCCACACAACTGAAACTTGGAGTACAAACACAGTGCTAGTTTCCCCAGATAACTAAACTGACCCACTAAGCCTTCAAAACTAGCTTACAGATTGGGGCAGAAAGAGGTTCCTGTACATATGCATAATGACTGTGGGCTGTCTTCCTTGTCTCCTGCTCCCACCAAAAGTGGGAGCTCCATACCAGATTAACTAAATCTTCCCTTCTTAGCATTGCTATGTCTTTTCAAGAAGGAAAGCCCCCATGATGTAACTTGCCAAAGTCACAGAGTGTCACAGCTACTTCTAGACTGGCAGGACAAAACACTGGTATGTCCCATCCTTTATTCCTATTGCAAGCCTGGGCCTGGTTCAGAGAGCTTGTCCTGTCTTAGTCGCTTATGATAGTGAGACCCAAATTCCTCATGTGGATGCTCGAGGAATCCAGTACGAAGGTAGGCCTGGGCTGCAGCATTCCTGAGAGTGTCCAGTGCCTCTCTCTTTGCTCCTCCAGTTCTGTGAGTCCAGCCTTGGAGCACACGTCATTTCTGAAAGTCATATAATACTTGTTCATGGATGTGCAGGTAGCACCTGGCTTGTGATAAGGATGCCTACTTTTGGTCTTTCTACCAGGGAATCTCTTAAATTATGGCAGGGGCTGTAGTCTGAGGACTTCAGTTTGCTTACAAAAAGATGAGAGTGGGGGCTGGTGGTGTAGAAATGGCTATTTTTGCTCCAGGACAGGAAACCAAGATTTTCTCTGTAGTCTGATTCCATCCAGTTGGCTTTGCTGCTGTCCTCATTGCAGGCTTGTCTGAATAACATCAATTCTTGTCCTTGTTAGATATTTCATCACAGTTGCTGTCACCTGTTACAACTCAGGGCACAGACACAGTAGAAACCTCTGGAGACAGAACGCAGGCAGCTGCTGACTTGTTACGTATAGGCTTGTCTACCCATGCTCCAAGAGCGTTAGCCGGTGCTTCTGGCACAGCTCCCACCAACAGATCTGAACAGCAGCATAGGAAACATTTCTTTACAGAAGGGGTTGTTAGGTGTTGGAATGGGCTGCCCAGGGAGGTGGTGGAGTCCCCATCCCTGGAGGTGTTTAAGAGTCGGGTTGACACAGTGCTGAGGGATATGGTGTAGTTGGGAACTGTCAGTGTTAGGTTAATGGTTGGACTGGATGATCTTCAAGGTCTTTTCCAACCTTGATGAATCTGTGATTCTGTGATTCATTTGCACCATTGGCATATGGTTTCTGTGGTGGCTTGAGTCACCTCTTCTCCGTTCTTTCTCTTTTGTTCATGTTGTCCCTTCATTTGTTCATACTTTTTTACTTGTTTCAGGCATGCCAGCCCAGTAATGATCTACACAGAAGAATTTTCAGACTCTGAGCTCCCCAAATGTGACAGTTGTTAGTGCTATGTCCTCTTAAAAATCCATTCCTAAATCCATACACCCTAAGAAACTCAAACCAAGTGCTGAAAAGTTATGCTGCAACATGCATGTTATTAAAACACTCAGCTCAGTTTCCTGCATTTTACCTGTAGATCTTGCACTATCATGGAATCTTTTCTCCAACACATTTTTTCCTATGTCTAAGACATATTTGACAGTGAACTGTGCTTGGCTGGTGACTTGGAGGAGAGAATGAAAGAGCAGGAGTAGTTTTTGTGGGTTCAGATTATTTGCAGCACTTGCCTTGAATAATCTCGACTCATAGATGCTTGCAATGTAGCCCTTCTTGCTCTGCCCCACTAAACTGAACAGGGAAAAAAAAAAAAAGAAAAAGTAACTTCATAATGTAATTACCAATATGTGGTAAAGTCACTAAAGGATTAAAGTTGCAATACACTTTGCATCACTCACACCTTTCTATCTGAGGAACAAAGTCTATTTATAAAATCTGCTAATCCCTACACAGGAAAAAATTAACCACTTTTCCTTTCTGTGGATTGCAATAAATAGTGCTTGTAAAGGAACTTTCAAACTGTACACCAAATTCAGCTCCCATGTAAATATGTGTGATTCCTTCCAAAGTATCAGAGGATGGACTTACCTACAAGTAAACCCTGCCCCTCTAAGGCTGAATTTGACCAGAGATTTCTGCATCTCTCAGCTCATTAGTTCAGGTTGCACAGAGCCTTTTGGAGATCACTCCAGTGGAGTGTGAGCAGCAGCAACCAACTCCATGCTCCAGTTTTACACAGCCACATAAAGCAGCAGGGGAAGCAAAGATGACAGATCACACTTGCTGTCACTTCAGTGAAAAGATTAATAATAATGGATTAGGAATCCAATTAGCCACTCCTCTTCTTTTAGCAAAAGCTGGTGTGTCAAAGGTTGCTGTCTCTCAGGAGAATAGTGGGGTGCAGATGGCTGAAAATCCTGACATGCTTTGATGCAAAATAAAATTTTGGCCCCATCTTGTTTTTCTGACTTTGGAACTCCTGAGGAAAGCAACCCTGTCACTGGCTGGCTGGGCTCCTCCGCACAGCCACTTCCATCTGTAGCCATCCTTCCACTCTGATCAAACAGATTTCTTACCCAGATTGGTAGCTGTTTGCCAGACAGTGTTACGGGGCTGTCAACAAATGGACTGCAAATCATTTTTGTATTTGTTTAAATGAAGCTTCTTCTCTTGTCTTTCATTCGTCTTCAGTGAAGCTCAAGGTCAGCAGTTAGAGGCTTTTTAAAAAGGAAAAAACAGTGTTTCTTTTCCACTTTGTGTCTGTTTGTAGGAATTTGTTGGTTTTTTTCAGATGCAGTTTAATGCTGGACTTACTTTAATATTGTGTCCCTTATACAGCTGTCTTTCCTATTCATCTTCTCTGAGAATTCACTCGTCCCCTTTAACGAGGCATTCAGAAGGCTTTGTATTTTGTTAAATTGTTATGTTAGACCAGTATTGACCAGAAATTTTGCAGTATTCCTAAAAATTAATCTGGCCTCTGCTGGGCTTTGCAGCGATGGCAGAGGGATTTGTCAGAGTAGATTAGTGCTTTAGTTCATCACACACAGTGCCTCTGGCATTTTGGTACTCCAGGAGACTGTGGACATTTCTTCCCCATTGTAGGTCGAGTCCCGTTCCACAAAATGCCAGTTCATTGCAGATTTTTCTTCAGGTCTAAAGGGTGATCAGCAATGATATTTGACTGGTGGTGGGAGGGAAAAAGCTTGCTTTCCCCTTCCCTCTTTTTTTCCTTTTGCACATATTGTCCAGACACTACAGAAGTCTTTGCAGAGTATCCACCAAGATTTGTCAAGGATCATCAAGACCAGCTTTCAGATTCTCTGATTGAGCTTTTTTACATACAAATTTTTGCTTGCTGAAGAATTTAGGTTGATGTATAATTTAGTCTTCATTTGAGATCAAGGATAAATAAATTGTACAGACTGAATCGGGAAAGGTAGGCGTAACAAAATATTTTTTTAAATATCTGTAGAAATTTGTTTTCATTCACACACAAAGAAAACTTTTCTGAAAAGGATAGAGGGACCCAGCTTTTCCATCAGCTGTTTGTGTAGCTTGTTGCAAATGATTGCTTCTTGAAAGCATGTTTTTGCCAATTATGGGGATGATTTATTTTGCTAGGGGTTTTCAGTGGCAGAAACACTGGGTTTGAAATAGCAAATTTAAATTAACAAATGCTCCCAGGTCCATCATCATTAGTTTTATTCTGGTACTACTCCATATCATCTTAGGAACCTCTAATTGGTGGTACTTACACCCTCAGAAGTACCAGTGTAGTTAAGAAACAAGGACATTTCTATTAAGGTAAAAGGGAAACCCCAAGCAGTGTTTCAGTAGACTTGGTTCCTCACCCACTATTACAAATTACCTTCAGGCCTTTATCCCATCCCCATGTGCTGAGCCCTGCTCATGGCATAGTGCTAGTCACGCTCCAGGAGCCTGAAGTACCCTTGAGACAGCTCGTCTCCTGCCCTGTCTTCATAGCCGCTCTTTGTCCACATAGCCCAGGGCTGCCTTGCTTGTATCAGGGAGCAGACCACATAAGACTCCAGCTTCCCCATGCTAGACTGTAGGCATCTTCTGCAGTAACACCCATCTCCTTCCTAACTCTTCCCATCCTGCAACATTTGCCCACATGCTCCCTGCCACCTCCTCCTCACTGGCATCTCAGGGCTTACATCCCCACCCGACAGCCTCACCCCTCAGCACACACAGGGCTCTGGGGCAGCTGTTGCACATCTGCCTGTGTAGCTGGTCAGCCAAGAGGTATAACTGGCCAGTCACCCCAGCACCCAGCAGCCAATCTGCTACTCTCTTCACTATCTTTTGCCACCTCTCTGTGTTCAGCTCGCTTACCCCACGTGTAGAAGAGGAAGACCCCAGGGAATCTCCACAGAAAGTGGCCAGGAGGATGTCTATGTGGATGATACTTTCTCTACAGGCTTGGTACTCCCAGTCACCAGGGACTGGGGAAATTGTTGAGCCCTCCATCCTGAGTTATAGCTATGTTGTTTGTGCAAGTCAACTGAACTCCTTTCTCCTTTTCACCAGAAGATAGAAGGAGAGAGTTCTTCAACCTTTAAGCTTTCAGACATACATAAAAAATTAAAATAAGAGTTGTGTGCCTCACAGCAGGACTTTTAAGGGAGAATCCATTATTTTTGACCCAGAATGGGTCAAGCTATTTCAGTTTGACTATAAACTAGCACCATTAAAATAAGATGTAAAGCAGCTGACAGAGCAAAGCCAAACTTCCAATTCAAAGGAGCAGACTCATTTCAGCACCTCAGAAGGCCCTAGCAATGTGACTAAAGCTCTAGTAAACATCCATAATTGATCAGAATACCCTCCTAACCTTAGGAGGTTGAACTCCTTAGTGGGTAGTTGATGTTTTTATTATAACTCAAATTATGATAGGACAGGGGAGCTTCAAGAAAACACGTGATATAGAATGTTTGTATGTTGTAGGACAGTGTAGGATTGACTTTTTGTTTGGCTTGGATGAAAGGCAATGTCAGAGGGCACTGTTCTTGGGAGCAGTTACAGCACCTTTATTCTCTTTCTATTTTCTCAGTTTCTAAAGAACATTAAGCATTGAAAACTGAATCTTCGAAATGTCTCATTTATTCTGAGCTTTGTTTGACTGTACTGTAATGAAAGGTTTAAGAATTACTAAGATCTGACTGGTCTGGTTGCTGTACCTGACATTAATACTGATGTTGACTTTTACAGAAACAGATGCAGGCTGCTGTTGGTCTTCCTCAAAATGCAATAAATATAATGCTATTAAAAAGAGAGCTGTTACGTTAATTAAAATGAGATCCAATTTTAAATACCAGGCATCCATGTACTCCAGAAAGATCTATAACAATAGAAGTGCTACAAAGCAGAATGGATCCACACAAGCTGTGCTACCTGGAGCTTCCTAGGCCGTAGTCATCAGTACCCAGAGACCTAGTGATGTCTTTTTCCTGATGGTTGTGACCAGAGACAGTCCATCAGATTGTAAAATTGGTAGAAAAATAAATCTTCATGATGCTTGGAAACATGTAAACAGCCCCTTCAAGGTAGTTACAGATGAAAAGCAATAAACAAAAGAAGTTAGGGTGAAAGATAATATTTTACACCATTTTCTATTTTAGTGGTTTAGTTAAATAAACTGTGCTGTAAATTGGACAAATTCTATGTTGAACAGCCAGCATAACCTTCTTCTGGTCTCTAAAATGGATATAATTATATATTCTTGTAATTATAATTCAATATTTGTTAGCTTGTTGCACTGTCTTTGGACAACCAGACAAGAAATAAATAATGTATATTTCAAGCCTAATTTAATTTTCAGTGATTAAAAAGTAATTAACACCAGTTCAGGCAATCTGCACAATCACGTTTCTTGCCATCACTTTAGTTTTCTTGGAACTGAGAAAACTAACAGCTTTTTAAATTAAACAAAACAAATGTTGTTTTGGTCTTTCCAGACTGTTCATGGTAAATCCCGCTATCCTCATGCCTGTAAGTAGTTGCAATAGTTTCAGTGAAATCCCTCACTTAATATTTAAGTGGAAGTGAAACAGAGACCTTGCAGGAGTAAGTACAGAGGAAGCTGTTTCAGAATCGTTGCTGGATCTGGCACGGCAGGTAACCCCACCAGCTGTGCTGCTGTGCCGCGGCCATCCCATGCTCTGCAATGGGGCCATGGGCTCCTCCTGGGTAGCGCCCGGCAGCTGCAAGGCGCAGACACACAAGTTCAGAATTGGTATTTTTGCCCTTTTCACAAGTAGAGCATTTGGCTTCTGGTTTATCTTTTTGGTTACTTTCTTGTCTGTCTCCAGTGTTTCCTACTTTCAAAGGTTCATGTTATGATGACCAGTTTTCTATGATGTCTGTCTCCTTCCTTCTTTCTTTTCTTTCTTCCTCTCTCTCTTCCTCTCTGTTTTTCTGTTTAGGCTATGTGTGATTGCAACCAAGCTTCTGCTTACAATGCTTAGGTTAAGTCACTCCACTACGCCATGCATCACTCCAATTTACTGGAGCTACATTCTGACTTAAAGTATGCCTTTGATTCCAGCAGGCGTAATGTGCTTCTCATATGTACATGAGGGCAGTTCTGTGACTGCCCCAGGAGCCTCCTACCCTGAAATCCCCAGGACAGCAAGCAGAGACGGAGCCCTTTCACACTAGACAGCGACAACATAGACCACGAGAGCAGAACTGGGCAATTGCTACCAGAGCCTTTGGCGATAGTTTTCTTTTTCATTTTATGTCATACAGATTTAACTATTTCCTGTAGCACAGAGTTGGTGCATTTTAAGCAGCTGATATGTTTTCTAAAAGAGTCAGCACTGTTTGTCATTGTAATATGTGCATGCTTGTTGAGTGCTGTATCAGTACTAAAGTATGTTATTGCAGCTTATCTTTTCAGAACATTTGGAAGCATTAATATTTATCTGTTACTGAGTCTATGTTACAATATGTGTAATTAACGGATTTTGTAATTTTTTTAAAGTTTATCAGTTGTTCCGTAGAGGTCTAAAAGGGCATGAAGAGTATATTAATATAAAGAAATAATTAAAGCGGGAGTTGCAAACATTCATTCACCAATTGCTGAAGTGAGAATAATTGCTCTACAAGCAAACTCTTTGGTAATAAATCTTTCCATTCATGTGCTCTAGGAAACAGACAAGGAAAGGGACCAGTGGACTTGATTTCTGTCACAGTTGTTTTTATCACTGCCCTGCTAACATCTCTGGTAAGTTGTTTCACAGATCTTTTCTGACCAAATCTTTGTCAGTATAGAACAAGAATTCCCAAATGCCACTATTTTACTTATAACACTGGTAGTAAAATTGTTTACAGAGAAGGTCCTCAGGCTCAGATGATTCATTAAGCAGTAAATGTGACTTTTACAGCTGTTGGGTATGGCTATTAACCCAGGTGATGAAAGGAGTTAATCAATGTGTGACTCTCTTTAGAAGTTATTTGCATTTTAGTTTGGTGGACTTGGCCTAATACATAACACAGAAATGGGTCTGTTTGTTTGGAAATGACAAGTGAATATATCGTAGAAATCTGGCTACTGAAACACAAAAGAAAATGTCCATTTAATACCAGGTTTGCAGAAAGTAGTTAATTTTCCTTCCTTTGCCTTTCTTTATATCTCTAATTAGGCCGTGAGGACTTTATTGCCCTCAGGCAGACTGCCTGGTCTCTAGTGGTTGCACATGCACATTTCTTACTGTTTCCATATCCTGCACTATTTTCTTTTTCATGGCCCATTGCTTAGCAATTGATTTTACTTCACACAGAGAATTCTCCATAAATAAAAGGCTGGAAATAACTAACTTAAACAGTTAGTTATTATAATTCTCTGTTTATTTGCTTGATCAATAGCTTACAGTTGGTAAAAAAATAAATTGGCTCCGAGATAAAAGGAAGTTCATGCACTCCCAACCTGAATCCTTTCCCATCAATTGCAAAAAGACTTTACAGCAAAGTGTTAGTAATAGGAGTTATTGGTGGATGTCACAGCACCCTGTGTTTCTTTCTTTCTGAATTCCCTCCACCCTGAAACATCAACTGACAGGCCCAACTTGAGTTGGCTTGGATAGGTGTTTCTGTATTCATTTGTATTAATACTAGGGAAATCATGATTTCAAAAATAACACAGTGGACAATACTGGCGTACCATATACTGAGGTGTTGGCAGAGAGAAGCTGCTTCAGTCTCCAGCAAGATTGCTTTTTAAGTTAATTGCTTCATCGTTGTCATTGCAGGATCATGCATATGCATAGCAATTTATGCAGTCATTTTGTGTTGGTTATTATTACTAAAACCTTTTGTCACTTTAATGAATAACTTTCACTTCATTGAAAGCATATTTTAATGGGTTTGAAATGCAAAGTGTATCTTTAAAAATCAGAAATTACTGTCACTGAGAGTTAGTGGATGAGGGAGCAAGCTATTAATGTCAAGATTCCAGTGATCTGGAAATCTGGAATTTTAAATCCTTGGTGTTATCACTTCTTAGTACCTTACTCAATTCTGAAGCGGTATTGTCCAATGCTAAGTAGAATCTCAGGAAATGGTGAATAAGAGAATGAATCTGAGAAACCAGGATAAAAGATAACAAGAGAAACATCATAATAGTTTATGATTTAGTGGAGGAAATTTTATCTGATACTGTTAACTGACAAAAAGATATCTGAAACCCTGATTCTGAAAAGGCCATGTAATGCTTAAATAGAAAAGAGAAATATAGAATATGCCTGGATTTAAAAATTCAAAATTTATTTTTTTAAGGTTTGAAATAAGTCTTAGTGTCTACATTCTCTATGTCTGTAAACATTTTCAGTATGCATCTTCAGTGACCTAAGTTCTGACAAAAGAAGTAGGTTGAGCGATGAGTTAACCAGAGGCAAAGCTTTTCATGTTAAATTCATATTTCACATTAAATTCTGCATTTCATAAAATAAGTTTTTATCGCTATGATAATAGATTCTGTATATATTTTCATAGGATGTCCTGCAGTGTAAAAAAATTCCAGCACCTAGATATGTCTTATAGGTAACATTTTGTCATTAACTAAAGTGGATACTCACGATGAAACAAATTTAATGTCAATGCCTGATGGTACCTTTACTGTATTAATGCAACACCATTTCGTAAGTCCTTAAGGAGATCTATCCATTTAAAAAAAATCACTTATATGAATATAAGAGTGATGCTTAAAATGCATGTCTTCTCTGAATCATTTCTACATTTATAGGTTCTATGTTTGCCTCCCACTAAATGGGTATTCTTTCTACTGAATCATATATTCTAGGTTTACATATAGGAAGAAACACAAGGTTGGGCAGCCAAACTTGTAAAACAGTTTGGTATCTGAATTTTCAATAAGTTTTTACAAATTGCCTATAGCCAACAAAAGATGTCTCTCAGGTGAAGTTATACTCAAAAGAAACCTGGGGAATGCCATGACTTGCACTGGTTTCTGTAAATTGGAAGTGAATAGGACCAAATGAAGAATTTTTTCATCACACATGATGTGGAGTAGGATAAATGATTCCTTCCCTCTTGTGTCATCTTCACAAACCTCAAGGAATTTAGAAAAGCACGGAAACTTACGTTGTCAGTGAAAACAGTAAGCTAAACAAAAAGTCTGCAAAGAGAAAACCACTGAAGTGTGATCCTTCCTGTCCACTTTCTGAGTAAAGACACATTTTAAATCAATGAATTTTGAACTTGTGCATAGGCTGCATAATGTCAAGATGAACAGATATGGAACTGGCAAAGTGAAATGAAAGAAATGTATTCTGTGGTTAAGTAATTGCCCTGAGTACTAAGAGGAGTTATAACCATGTGAAACCACAGCTGGAAATGCTGGAAATATGACAGTCTGACAGGGATTCTATATTTTGTGTTCTTGTGGAGGTAAATAAAAGAAATGGCGCTTTTATTTTTTTTTATTGTACATATTTTTGCAGCATAATTTTAGTACGGCCACATTTCTAAAGTTCACCTTAGATTGCTGACTTATTCATTTACAATGGTTTGAATCAATCTAGTGGGTCAGGAATAGTCTTTTTTGATTTGTTGGTGTGTTTTGTTTTTTTTTTTTCCTGTAAGATGCACTGTGGGGATTCCTGCTGAATGAGTGATTATTTCCAGCTGTGTTAATAAATTTTCTGAAAAGATGACAAAGAATTGTTTCAATGTTGTGTTTTAACTGGCTAAAATCAATTTTGAATTTGAAAAGGAAGTGTCTAGTATAGATTTCAGACCTACAGCTTCCAAAGAATTAGCAATTATACTGTGGGGAACAAATCTTTACAAGGAGTAGAAGAGAAGCAGCCCTGAAACATTCTGTGATTCAGATATTTTTCAGAGGTTCTTCCTTAAAAAGACCGCTTTGGAATGAAAATACTTCCCATTTCAAAAAAGAGGAGGATTTGATGCCATGCTTGGTTTTAAACTTACCCTTGTCTGTTCTCACACAGTGAAACCACATAGTGTGAATTAAAAAAAAAAAAAAAAGTAAGAAGCAAGAACCATATTTTTTAAATTATGCTCAGGAATATGTACATTAATGAGAATAGCTGATGTGAAGAGCTTTCTATAACAAAAAGGCTGAATTCCAAAACAACTCCTTATTAATTCAAAAATACAAATTTGCATAAGTATCTATTTAGTATAGATGGTACTGTCAGCTCTCAAGAACCACAATTTTAATATGAATTACTGTGGTTTTGTTTTGTTTCAAGCAGTGTTTATTAAAACATACTGTTTAGAGTAATTATTTAGACCACCGGTATTTGTCTCTTTGCCCAGTGAACCTCTACAGTCTTTGTTTTCAGACCTAAATTACAGATCTGGTTTAGCACATCTGATCATTCTGAGAACAGATAAAATTTGCTCCAAAGAGAAAATGGCTGTATTTGCAGTTAACTTTGTTTGGATGAGGACAGCAAGGTGCATCACCAAGTGAAAACCGTTGCATAAATGCAGTGGAGGGATTCACCCAGTGGCAGGTAATGGCCTAACATTACCAAATGTAATCAGTGGTAGCAAGATCAATATTTATCTGAACATTTGCCTGGGTCCCAAGAGAAAATGGCAGTGGGTAAACGCCATTAATCCCATGAGGAGATACATCTCCTAGCAAGGAAAAATGCTTCAGTATTTCATTTATCCTCAAGAGTATTGCATCAGAAAAACAAAGACTTGGGCATCTGAGTTAAAAATTCATATCTCCAAAGCCCTACAGTACTTCTGCACAATACAAATGGGAGTTTCTGTGTGCCAACTTTCCAGCAGTGAAGTTCCCTCAGGAGTTAAGTGTATGTTTTGTGTACAGTCTGTTGCTAACTAGTGTACGTAGCTAAGCTACATTGAGATCTTTATTTTAAGCAAATACCTACTGAGCTCATTGGTAGGAGTTGGTGCATTTCATATGCGGTTAATCTGGTTCAATGTACAAGATACTTTCCCCATTAAACAGTAGTTCAAACACCTGTTTAAGTTCAAGTCCGTGTTCTGTTCATGAGTTTTTGAACTCACCTCTATTATGGATGCTTAAATTAGCTACATAATACTATAGGGTGAGGCAGCTTTAATCTTTACTATTGCAAAATGGAACAGTTTTATGAACCAACTAGAGAAAGACAATAACTTTATGACTAGACCACTTGCCTACATTGTGGGAGGGAAAGAAGACTTAGACTTCTTCTTGTGAATACTTAACATCAAATACCCTACGAATAAATGGGTCTCCCCAAACCTCAGTGAATGCTTAACCTCAAGGCCAAGGAGAAACTCAGTGTAAATGTGTAAATATTCAATGTAAAGAGTAATACTTTCAACAAGAGGAATCAGGAGAATGATATCCCATGCTGAGACTAAAGTTGGTAGCTCCTCTGGGTCTGTGTTGGCATCTCTGTGAATTGAACTGCTTCCAGGGAATTTCTTGGTATGTGACTTGCTCTCAGTCAAATGAAAATTTTAATATGCATTTAAGGCCAGCAATATCTCATTCCATAATCTGACAGTTAGAGCATCTAAATAGGAAAACATAGGTTTGCAATGTTCTGTAAGGAGGTGAAAAATTAATTTGGACCTTCCATATGCTGATCCAAGCATTGTTTTATTAAGAATTGGAGGTCTTCTGATAGTAGCAACTGCAACTGTGTGTGAAGAAGCACTGGCACGGGTGCCCAGTTTCACGTCTGCCAGTATAGAGAGGATGCAAGCCTGCAGTGAAGAGCTAGGTGAGTAACATGCAGCGTCTCAAAGGGATCTTGCTGGCAGCGAGTCAGACAAACAATGAACAGAACCTGCGTTTGAGCCTCTTGCAAAGCTTGGGCTGAAAGCATTGCTTGCTAGTAACAGTTCAGGTGCCTCTCTCCTTTAGCTGTTGTGATTTTTATGCAAGGATTAGGGCTCTGAAGTTAAATAGAAAGCTAGTCACTTAAAAGCTGGGTGTTGCAACATGCACAGTCTTTTGTAAAGCTGGTCCCTAGAACGTAGCAGCTGAGTCCTCTCCCCCCTCTCATACTGCTGTCCAATTATGTACGTGCAGTACAGCTCAGAATAATTGGTGATCCTTGGCAAGAGTGATGGGCTAAGAGGGACAGGGCAGGATAGCTGGATGAACTTCCACAGAGGAGTTAGCCATGTTAAACTGAAAAAAAGAGAAATGATGGCTATACCTGAAAAATTTGGGTTAGGGGCAAGGGGAGAAGGTAGAGAGATCAATCCCAAAGGGTTGCATTATATTGTTCAGACTGATGGGAAGAAGAGTGTGAGAAAGATAAATAATCAAGACATTAAAAGGCCTTTAATTTTGTTTTTCTTTATATCATTACTGATTAGAAATCTTTGTAGTAAGAGGAAGGCATGGGGAGAAACATTTTAGTAGGTCCTGTTGCGATAGGACAAGGGGTGATGGTTTTAAACTAAAAGAGGGTAGATTTAGACTAGATATAAGGAAAAATTTTTTATGATGAGGGTGGTGAAACACTGGAACAGATTGCCCAGAGAGGTGGTAGCTGCCTCATCCCTGAAAACTTTCAAGGTTAGGCTGGTTGGGGCTCTGAGCAACCTGATCTAGCTGAAGGTGTCCCTGCTCATTGCAGGGGGGTTGGACTAGATGATCTTTAAAGGTCCCTTCCAACCCAGACCACTCAATGATTCTATGATTCTAGGAGTAAGAGAGAAGTTAGGAAGCTAGAAAGTGAAGAGTCACTTGAAAAGGAAACAGTAAGAGGATTAAGGCAGTAAGAGAAACCCAGAGAGGAAATAGAAGATGAAACTCAAGGGCAAAAGGTCCTTTAGCTCTGGATCAATTGCAGAGACATCTGACTTGTCAGGGGACAGCTTTTTACCTTCAGTCAGCTAGTAATATCCACCATTCTTGTCAAATCATCTGGTGCTGTTATCTGCTAAGATGATTGCTACTTTTTGTCAATGTTCACAGGTTCATCAAAAAATAGCAAAGTTACTCCGCTATGAAATAACCTGCATGGCAGGCGTGTTTGGTGCAGGCAGGTATTCTACAGAAGTCTAAACCATGTTTTTCCAGACACTGCTGCTTAGATTATCTGCACATACAGTGAGGAAAGACTGGCTATGTTTAATGGGAAAAATGTAAAGAAACCAGATGCATTTCACTTGAAGCAAGGTAAAACTTTTCCTTCAGGGAGTCTCTACATCCTTTTGCTTGCATTATGCAAGACAGCATTGCTAACTTGCTTTAGTTGCTGGCACAGATGTTTCCTTTTACAAGTACATCTCCAGTGATTTTTTAGTCTGACATGTAGCTGCGTAAGCAGGACCTCCTGGAGTCTCTGTCACAGAGCTGACTCAGCTTACAAACAAATACTTTTCCCCTAATCGCTAATCCTGCAGAGTCAGACTGAGATGCTAAAGGCATTCTGCAGGTTTCTTGACTCATACCCAGAAACACAGATTCTGTAGGCTAGATTTGCCCTTCCGTGATCCTGTACAACTTATCTTTTCTGTAATTCTTCTGTCTTTTCCAGTCACTCCTTCCCTGAAAGATTTTTCGGGTGTCAGAGCAGTTAGAATTTGTCCTTGCAATTTAGTTAACAGCATTTCATCCACTTGCATGAATATGACATTGCTGTGCTGCAAGTGTCTGCCTTATCTAACCATCCAGTGGGTGCTAAACTGACTTTGACATAAAACCAGGTTTGAAACTATAAACTTTAGTGAGGCAATCCAGTTATTAAAGCCTGCAGTATCTGATGTTATAATTGCTTTTCCATGAGTTCACAGTCTTACATACATGTTTGTGAGCTAGATATTAATGGCAGCTTTCTGTATCTGTCAGATGCTAATTCAGAAACAAAAAAGAGTTTGTAGTTCCTGTCTTAAAGGCTGTGGGACACTGGCATGGTTTCAGCTAGCCATCTGCCCTACTGTGAAACCTTGGTGTAAGAAGAAGGTAGGAGCAGGGTCCTGATTCACTACAAGGCAAAGTTCTGCCTCAGCCGAGAATGAAAAGCATGTGGAGTTGTCTTCAGACCTACTTGACCCATCAGTTTGCACATCTCTTCTCAGTACCTTGTCATGCTGCAGCAAAAGACAGGCCAAGAGAGGTCCAGGTTAATCCCTATATGATGTAAAAGGTCAGTATTGCATTTAATAAAGACAGTGAACACCTATTCAGATACAATCAGTAATGAATGATAGCACACCTAGGATGTTTTTAATCTGTAGATCTCAGAGCACTTCACAGAGGTAAGTATTGCTATTCCAAGCGTAGAGCTATCGAGCCTTTTCGCAGACATATTTCACGAGGATCTTGATTAAAGTCACTTCTCTCCACATGGTGTCTGTTTAAGATTTACATGCAAAATACAAGAAGAAGGGGAGGCGGCTGTCACTTGCTGCTTACCAATCCAGTGCTGACTGCCTTTGCACTTTGCAGTGTGTGGTTTGAGCTGCAGCCGCGCAGTTTACCCGTAATTACCACAATTTCCTGTTACACTCATTCGAAAAGACAATGTTCGAGAGGAAGTTATGAAGACGGCAAGTAAGTTGCTGCCTTAATTTTTATGTGTTTGATTAAGAGTGCTGTCTTAATTATGCTGGTTAGAGCTTATTTACAGCACTGCTCAAACAGTGCTGTCCTTCGGAGGGATGAGAAGCCTTGTCCTTCCAGATAACCTATGGGCAAATTCAGGTATTCTGCAGTCCTCTTGGCATGTTGCTCAGAAACAGCTTCAAAAGATTGAAGGCAACTCTTTCTTTTACTGGTGCTGAAACTGTGAGCAAAGTAGCTTAAATATTCAGTTGCAAGATGCTGCTGTAGCTGGGATGTCAGATAAGAAAATGTAACTATTCGTAAATCTACTGTATGACTGTAAATGTTCCTTAAAGGCAGTAACTGAAAAAGCAGTTTCACGTGTTCGGATCAGCACGTTTTTTTAAAGTACTGAATTATTTATGCTTTCAGAGGGACTCTCCTGACGGTTGTGAAGTGTGTGCTAGAGAACTCCCTCACTGCTCACAAAACAGGGGTTTCAATAGGAAGGATATCTGTACCTTTTTGCTAACCGCCACGGCTTCCTGCCTTTGTTAGGGGAAATATGGTGGAGGGAAGCAGTAAGTTGCTGGCTGTCTGATGCACAGATAACCTGTTCAGGGCGCACAGTGTTACTGTGCAGCTTACAGCACAGATAGGACTGGTTTGACTTTGGCTGCACTGTCTGTCTCAACAACAATTGCCTTGCTAGTTACAGCTCCAATGCATACAGGGAGATGAATATACCTCTCAAATAAGGCAATTATCCAGAGACAGTATTAGGTGCTATACTTTTTTTCTGGGCGCAGAATGTGTGCGAGGAAATGTTGTGGGAAAAGATGGGTTGCTAAGCAGTTGTTTTGCTGGTAACGCAGGAACTAAGCCAATGCAGAGAAAGCCATAGAGGCTGTTCTTTTCAGGCCACAGAAGAGCTGAGAGCCTCGACACATTCTTTGCACTCTGAGTTTTCCTCTGTGTCTGAGCGTTTGGAAACCACTGATGCCATGTACCATCACTTCTTTTTGAAATTGATAAACTTCCTGTGACGTAAGTTTTAATTTCTTTACAAATCTCTGATCAGTTTTACAATTTCAGTTTACTCAAGCAAAACTTCTGTTCTCACCTCTGGAAAAAGTGAGATTTAGAAAAGAAAAGAAAAGAAAAGAAAGCTGCTAACTTATAAAGTAGCAAATGCAAAAAAAATGAGAACAAAAAATATTGTGGTTTAGTGTGTGAAATGACTAATAGAAAATAAACTATTTAGCTGTATGCTCATCAGTGACACTTTGGGTTTCTTTGCATCATCACTTTAAAGATTCATTCTGCTTAAGGTTAAGAATACTCCCCTATACACTTACACTAACATAAAATATCATTAACTGAATATTAAGTGACATATGAAGGCCTCAAAAAGATCCCTGTAGTTTACCTGAAGAACCACAAGATGCAGAGACTTATGATGGTAGCCTTGTAATAGGGACTAATTTCCATTTCTCAGAGAAAGTAGAGAGAAAAATACAGCCCTTGGGCATCACACTGTATTTCAGTGAGCTGCGCAAGGCAGTCTTAGGTACTTCAGCTGCAGAACTGGAAATTCAACGCCGGGCAGCATGAAGCTAGAGAGCTGCTCTTTGGGAAAGTCACTGTATGACACTCTGACTCTGATTTAAAGAGGAGAGACGGTATTTTTCAATGCTGCTATTCAGCTTGTCTCTGTTGCCTCCCATGAGTCCCCAAAAGGCTCTGTGTCAGAAAAACTACCATTAGGTTTGGCACTCATGGTCATCACCACTGACAGTGCTAGCAGGGTCTCATGGCCAGACAAGTGTGGAGAACAGGATCTTGCATTTTGAGTCACCTTTCTGCTGTCTGGTGGCAAATTTTATTTTAAAGGATTGTTGTAGGCTAGTGTTGGTGGTGCCAACCCAAATCTCTGTCAATGCCAAGCTTGGCAATGGTGTAAATGCTTTGCTATGAATGCTCAGGAGGAGGATGAGTTTTGTGCAAAGGGGAGCTCCCCTTCCTACTGCCTATAACACAAAAGCTCTTTGGTGGCCTGAGAAACCAGAAGCTGAGTCTCATCTTTCACAGTCACTATACTCACCTTCCTTCATTTGCTTTGATATGTTTAAGTTAATATTCCCCAAGTTGTGGCTAAGAACATTATGGCATCTTTTCAGCTTGTGTTTGTTAGTTTCAATTTTAGCTAGCATATTAGCTGAATATAAAACTTTATTTTATCCACACACTAATTCATTTTCTTTCTTACTGCACTTCATAAATAAGTCAATGTACGGAATTGTATTACAGAAGCTCTACTAAATAATAAATAGTGGATTTGGTTTGCCATATGATTCAGTGCTTGTCTCTCTGCCCTGTGCTCCTCTAATTCCCAAAATGTTTTTTTTATCATAGGGTGTGTAAGTGAAGTTAAGATTAGATTTTTTGTTGTATCTTTCATAAAACTCATGCCTATTCTGAACTAGATGCTCCTGCCAAGAGTTTATACAGAGCAAAAATCCTTATTATAATTTCTCTCAATTTATGTTCCTGTTGGGAGTTAGTGAAGTTTGGAGCTGATAAGCAGAGTGTTCTCCTAAACTCCTATGACTGTCACATACAGATCCTGTTTCTAAAGATCTTCCAAAGGCGCTAGCAGAGCTCAGGGGCTAGCTATTCTGGACCCGTTGTGTGCGTCACCTGTATGAAATCCATTCATATTATCTGTATGCTTCAGGAGATCAAAGGATTCTGTTACAAGGACAAGGTACTAGAGAGCAGTTTGAGAGAAACGTTTGTGTATTGAATGCTGACTGGACTGTCCAGGTGCTGATAGCTTGCAGGAGTAAGTTCAGATGTGGAGCCAAAAACTAGTGAGTGAATGATTGTTTCTTTTCAAAAGCTTCTACTACAGCATCTACATGTTCATTATAATGTTCAAGCTAAATAGAAAATTCACCTAAGATATTCTACCTGGCATTGCCAGTATCATGGATGACTCTTCCTAAAAACTCACTTGCCCCTTGTTTATGTCAGTGGCAAAATTTCCAGCAAATCTCCTGTTGCTTCATAGCACATAAGCAGTGAAGGCAAGTCAAGATATAAATGTAAGATGCCAGAGAGACCTATGGCAAAACTGGATTGTGTGAAGATGGTGAGCCACAAGCTTTTGGCATCAGCCCAGAACAAAGTGCAGAGGGATATCTACAGGCAATAAATCAGTCTTGAAAAGTTCTGCCTTGCATACGCTATGGAAGTGGCTAAGGTACCTTTGATATTGGAAGATATCTTTGCCTGTGAAACGGCAGAGTCTGTGGGACACTGTGAAGGGGCATACGCACTATAAATGGGAAAACACCCAAAACTTTGCAGGAAATGCAAGGAAACATCTAAGGTGGAAATAAACCAGTTTGCCAGTGTGGTGGTTTAGGCCCTGCCAGGACCAGAGACCACGATGCCGTTGTCCCTCCCCCACCTTCAGCTGGTCAGGGTTGGAAGTGAGGCTCAAACCCCAGGGTTGAAATAACGAAAAAATTAATACAACAGTGTAACAAATAATAAACTGAACAACAACAATAGCAATAACAACAACAATAAACAGTAATAGCAGTAAACAAGACAGAAGTTATACAGAGAAATACCACAAGGGACACAGTCAGCCCGCCGTGCGTGCTTTCCATGACCAAAGCCCCCAGGAAATTGTTCCCGCGCTTGGCGCATGGACCTGACGCCAGCATGGTATTGAATAACCCAGCTAGAGCCCCCTCCCCACTGCTGGGGAAACAACCCTATCCTAGTTGGACCAGGATAGCCAGGAACTTTGAAATTGCAGAATTATCTTCAGATTTTTCAAGCTGAAAGGGGCATTCAATATAATGACTAAGAAGGAAGTACTACAAGGCAGACTCTAGATCACCAATGCTGAACGTTTGATGATGTCAGGAAAAGGCACCCTAAAGATAATACAATATCCAAAATACAGACATTTACAAGCAGGAGGATGAGGATTGTGTTCTACCAGAGAAAGTTAAGAGTGTTGTTGTCCAGAAAACAGAGGGAAAAAAGGTCCAAAGAATGGATGGCTCTGAGCAAGATGATCCAGAGGAGGAGGAGCTGGTCTATTCAGGAAGTCACATGTGCTATATAATACACAGAAAGAAGAAAAAAGATTCTTAAATAAAGAATGAGGAAAGTCACTATAGATGCCTGATCAGTGAAATTAAGTCCTTCTCAAAAGATTCACAGTACAAAGGAGTGTGTCTGAGGAACAGGCCACTGCTTAGTGTCTGGAACTGACAAGACTTTGACGGCTGTGAGCTGTTTGGCCTGCCTTAGTAAAGCGCTTTGTGGTTGACAAAGCACCGCTCTGGAACCACTTGGAGGAAGGTAAGGTTGGCTCCCAAAAACATCCCAGGTGTGGTAAGAGCAGTGGTCTTGACAAACCGCACAGGGTAAGCAGCTGGTTCAAGGTGATTAACTGGCAGTAGATAGGATATCCATTATCTCCCAGTGCTTTCCTAGCTTTACTGAGAAACTCATTAATGGAGCTATAATGGGAGAAAGGGTCCCAGCAAGCAGCTTTGTTTTGCAAAGGCAGAGAATATAGGTTTGAAGGGTGAAGTCAACAGCTTTCTCAGACTGGTGAATTACTTGAACTTCTGGTCAGTGTTTAGAAGGCAAGGCAAAAACAGTGGCCTGCAATGGAGAATTACATGGATATTATTAAGGCAGAGGCATGGCTAGATGTGCATCTTCTGTGCAAAGGCAGCCTGATCACATAGGAGAGCAGTTGTTTAAGGAACCATGAAGGATTGTGAGAGGAGGTGGTCTTGGCTTATGAAGGTCTCTCCAGAGGAAGAGATTAATAATTTTCAACCTGTGGTTTACAAGTCCCTGGGAATATATGGACTAAATCCATGAAACACCATGCAAAATAGCAAGCTTTGCTGTCAATGAATGTAGCATTTGTGAATAGTGTTGAGAAAGCAGAGAATTAGTGAAAAAGACAGAAAAAGGGGCATGTGTTGCAATTTAGTTCCACCTGTAAATGACTGGACCAGATCTGTTAAATCTTGCAGCTCTCCCTGGCCCTGTAACTAAAGTTGCTCTAATAATATAGACCTGGCATTTGCCTTGAATCTAAAATGTTGCTACCAAAGCTTTTAAAGAGAAGATAAGTCTCCAATGTGCATCATCAGTACCTAAATTGGTGCTGGACTATGCAGTACTTCCATCATCCTCCAAGTCACTTCAGGCATCGGTCATGCCTCCGTCTCCTTCTCAACAGTTTGCTGGGAGGCAGATGATTTTATCCAAAGATTATTGCATCTACTGCTGACTCTGATGGAAATACAATAGCATTATCTTTAAAGTACTGGTGAGTTGTGTGGCAGAATAGCATTTGTTAAAATATTCCTCTGCCTTGTTTAATTAATTTGCATCACTTAGTGTCTTTATAGTTTTAATGGTTCCATCTGTTGCCCTTAGATTTAAGGGAAACAGTATGGTGTCCTCTCTGAAAGAATTTCTTGGACTAGTTTATGCAGCGATGTCTTGTGAGGGACAAGGACACAGAGTGTTGAACTCTTCTTAGCCCTCACATAAGCTGAAGTCCTTTCTGAGAGGTTCTTAAAAGCATGTCACTAAAATGTCCCTAAAGCAGATTTATAGGAGGAGTATATACTGCAATGAAATGCAGGGGAGAAAAGGTTGTATGGCAAAGATCTCAGTAAAAGCACTAAGAAGTAACTAGACATATCTACCTTCCTTTTAAGCTCTTCACCTTTATAACCTCCTCTTCTAGCAAAGTTGTAGTTTTGCCCACTTTGTCCATTACCATACACATTCAGAGCTGCTGGCTGGTTATTAGTACTGTATCATCTTTTTCAAATGCTGATGACACATTTCTGTTCTCACTTCTTCCTCTGCACACATGTGTATGTCACAGAAACACCATATAGCCATATTCTGGTGAATCCTCTAAGATAAAGATAATAGGTGCTACCCAAGCGAAGGGATGAAGTAAATGGTTCAGAGAACTGAAGTCTAAAGTTTTAAATAACAGTAAGAATTAAGAAACTGATGCTATAGGGAAGTAAAGACATCTTAGAAAATGAAAGCCTGAGCCTTAATTTCTGACTGTGTCTTTCAAAGCAATAATGGTTTCCTTCTCTCACTCCTCCCAGGATATACGCGCATCTTTCCCTCAAAATAGCAAATTATGATGACTACAGTACAGAGAGCCAAAAGATTTTCTAATATATGTTCTACACATACCAGTGGTGACTATGTCATACAGAAAAAAATGCATGGGATATTTTTCCATCTTTAATAGCAATAACCAACAGAGGTCAGGGCATTTCCTAAAGATTTATTGACTGTTTGGAGTTAATATCCTTCACCTTACTTATGGACCTCCCATCCAGCCATTAATCTGCAGGAAACACTCTGCACCATAGTCACCGATTCTTACGTAACAGCAGCACAAATCAGTAGAAATGGTGTTTGAAGAGTGGGTAGGACTGTTACCCTGTACCTAAAATGCATGTCACGTGCAAGAAGAAGGGCAGGAAAGGAAAGCCTCCAGCGCACAGAACTGATTTTTGTGGGACACAGCGCCGTCCTTCTGCTGGACATTCTGTTGACCTCTTCTGACCCTCTTACACAGTAGTCTCATCACCCACAACCAAGTTCCAGCAGAAACATTACCTGACACAGGATCACCTCAAGACATTATGGTGTAGACATAGGGTCTTTTGTACCACCGTTGACTTTTTCAGCATTTTTTACCCCTCTCTGGTATCGGATGCTGTAATAAATTAGCTAAATGTGTCATCTTTGGTGAGTGACTTTTTTCACACTTGCAGTTTGTTCATTCTATGAATGAAAGTACACTCCCTTAATCTCTGAAAAATTACAGGCTGAGAGTAAACGCAGTGTAAGAAGGACAGGCTCTGAGAAAGCACAGATGGAGTCTGACAGAGCAGAGCCATGGAAACTATATAAATAAAAGCAGAATTGTTTATAAATATTTCCCTTTTTTGGGTGTGGGTGTGAGCAATTGCATTATTTGAAGACACTTTTCTCTCATGACAATTTTTTTATCCGCAGCGCTGCAGTGGGTTCCTAGGGAAATGCACGGCAGTGGGCAGGGTGGCTGTGGGAGCTGCAGGAGCTCCCCCAGAGAACAGGGCACAGCAGAGGAGCCCCAGGAGCCCCAGGCGGGATCTGCAGCGAGAGCCTGGGCCCGGGGCTGAGCTCTGTCTTGCCGAGTGCGCTCTGTTGAGCAGCAAAGCCAGGAAGCTTGGACAGCCCCTCCGCTAACGTGACTTAGCTGCTTCCAGCAACCAAAATAGTCCTCGAACTGCTGCCAGCCGACTTTGTAGCCAGTCCCATCCTGTCACTCAAGTGGTTGCAATTGGAGCTTTCAGCACGCAATTCAAAGCTGGTGTGACGAGGAGGGTGTTACGGTTTCACTTAATAGAATTTGGTTTTACTTCAATTTACAAAACAGAGTATTATAAGCAGTTAGGCACAAAAACTCTCCTAAAAGAGTTTTGCTTCTAGGCTGAGAGGTGGCTTTACGCCTGCAGTGGCTTTTGATCCTGTGAAAGTGCATCTTTCTATCTTAAACTGCCTCATGCTTTTCAAAATGATGCTCATTATCAAAATGTCCATGCTCATTAATTCAGCTTCCCAAAACTCCTGGGGGCAAATCTGAGGGGCAACACTAAGGAGGGGAGTGGAGGGGAACAGAGCAGATGTCCCATAGCAAGGGGAAGCTTCTCCTCTGAGCAAACTCACAAGCAAGGCAGATGGTGAGAAGGTGAAGGCATGACCCCAGAAGAGGGCATACAAGTAGAACAAGGAGGAAGCTGAGAAGAGGATGTGATTGACCAGAGAGGGGCAGGGCATGGGGAAATAACAGCCAGGCTCATGAGAGAAACTGAGCAGAAAAAATATGAGCAAAGTTTAAAAAAAAAGCCATAAAATGTGTGCCCAAATGGCAGAACTTCTGGTATATGTCTGAATATTTTCAGCAATTACTTCTTACAGTTTTGAATAGCTATTTCTACAACACAGTAGTATGATTTTACTGTATTATCTCACTATTTAAAAAACTTCTGTTTAGTTCTTCTGACAGTATCCAAATAAGAATAGTAAAGTGTATTTAGAACCTTTGTTTTGGAAATCTTTTTTAACACATATGAAAGAAACACATCTCTGGAGAGCAGTATTGCTAGAGATGGTGAGGATGAGTAACACTGCATTGGTATTCCTGCTGGCACTACTCCACAGGCCCCAGCCAAGAGCCTGAGGTTATACAGACATGGGGTGACAGAAAGATTCTGCTTTGGAAAACTCGCCGAGCTTTTATTCTCCTTTTATTCTTTGCTTTTAAGCCTGGGCAGCAGAGCGGATGGCTTGAGGGCCATGCTTACCGCATCAGGACCCGTGTCCTGGCACTGGCATCAGGAAGGCACACATCCCGGGCTGGAGGCGAAGCGATGTGTAACACCCACATAGGGGTCTGCGGCTCAGCCTAGGGCACCCACCCCACCCTCCTCCCACCGGGAGAAGAACCAGTGAGATCCCATGGCTGTGGCTTGGGGAGAAGAGGAAAATTGCATATCATGAATTAAAATCTGGGCGAAAATAACATTCTGAAAACTCTGAGCAGCATGCTCAAGCATGGCAATGTTTTCCAGGACTGTCCCGGCTGGTCGCTCTATATGTGTCTCCATCCAGGCCAAATGTCCACTCAGACTTTCCTCAGGTCTAACTGATGATTTCCTGGAAATTCCCATTAGTTACACCAGGAGGAAAAAGCATTTGACAAGGTTTAAATCAAAGATAATTAAGTTCACTAAATTGGAGATTCCTTTATTTGTCTAACTGTGATCATGATGGGAAAAGTCCGGAGGCACGCAGGAAACAGGCTGCTCTGCGGGCCCGCAGCGGGGGCCATCACCAGGCTGCAGTAAGCCCTGGAGATGTAGGAAAGTGGGTGGCCAGGCCAAGGAGCAGGGCTGGACACCAGAGCCACGAGGTAGAACACTGAACTTTGCAGAGGAGAGCAGGATGGAGAAGCTGGGCTGGAGCAGAGCTGAGTGCTGATCCCCATATGGATAGCTGGGGTACAGATCTGTCCTCTCCTGTTCCTACCCTTCACCTATTACTGCTTCTGGTTTTAATATTGCTGAAGCACAAAAGGAAACATGGATTGCATTGACTCATATGGTTTCTAACTTAGCTTGTACATTGACACACGGAAGAAATTAGTGCATACTTAGCTAGGATGTGAATGTATAGTTCGTGATCTTCTTTGTACTGTATTCTTTATAGGTGTCATTAGTGTACATCAAATATTACGGTAACCTACTCTGCTTTCACAGTGACTATACAAAAGCCTAGTGCAGACTAGCTTGCAGGCTGTAAATTCATACTCTAGCTGCAGCACACTAATGTACTCACTGTAGACAGACCCGACTTAAAGCAGCATCACTTGTCTACATGGATGAGGTAGGTTTGTTTGTGCTTGTAGTTCCGATATGATCAGGCATCAACTGCAGCTGGAGCCTTTAAGTGGTTTTGCAACAGAAGCAGAATAATAAAAATAACTAACTGAAATGGAATAAATCGGTTGTGTCATTGTAAGTATGCTGTCAGATGAGGTAAAGAAATCCCTTAATTTGTAAACTGTTAAATGGAGACACACAAAGGCCCAGTTCCAGCCCTTAATTTCATAACTGATGTGCAAGAGAATGGTTGTGGGTATTTCTTTTAATTCCAGTCTGTCACAGGTGAGGCACAGTTCTTTCACTGGTGTTCAAGCAGTGTGTTGTGTTTTGGCTGGAGGAATCTGGCATTTATGTTTCCTAAGCCGTCCTTGTTTCTCGTGTATCAGGGAGCTTTTGGCTCACACCACCAGGACTTAAGGAAGTGACTGTGAAGCCAGGTGATGAGATGGGAGGCATCTTGCTTCAGTCTATTCTCTGTTTGGCCCAAGCTCTTGTATTTGGAGGACTTGCAGAGCTATTTGCAAATCCAGGTGATGACAAGCCAGGAACGCTGCTGTGGAGACAGCCAGTCCCTCTTTCCCCAAGCTATGGGAGAGCCATCGCTTGGAGGCATTGTTCAGGGGGAGCAGTTTTAAGGGGATAAACAAGCAACCCAAACAGATCTCTGAATTGGACATGGAAGAGAGATAAAGGTTAACTTTTTGTAATTAATCAAGGCTATAAAGGCAAAGATAATTAATTCTGTGTTTAATTAGATCATAGCTGTGAAAAGGTATGTTCCATGGGTTAATAGTTTCCTCCAGTGTATAAATGCCAAGACCAAATGAAATAGCTTGGTAAAAACAAATGCTGAGGTGAAGGGGGTAAAAAACCACACAGTATGGGCTTGTAGTAGCGTGAATTTTATTTTGTCATGGAAAAAGACTGACAGGGCTTGAATATTATTATCCAAGGCTGGTAAGTGACATTTGACCACTCTATCATTAATCGAGTGCCACATTTTGAGTTCTTTTTTAAAAGGATGCTTATTTCTCTATGGCCTTGCAATCATAAAAATATTTTTTATTTAAGAATCAGATAGTTTTATGAGACCATTACTTGTAAATAATGCTATCTCTTTAGCAGCCCAACAGACAGGACAACACTCTGGTATCACTGCAAGGTAACATCAGAGAAATGGGTCTTTTCACAGGATAGTGGTCGTGCTGATACATAAATATTCCAACATTTACAGAAAAATATATGTCAAGGCAAAGGCAACATGTCCATGTTCACAGCAAATAACCAAATAATTTCTAGAGAGGTGTATAATTGTGTGCTTTAGGGGAGGTCCTCGTTTATACAAAGTCTTCTTACTTCTTTTGAATGACCTCATTGTAAATGAAGATGAGGCTTTTTACACTGTAGCTGCTGGTGAAGCTGTGAGTGTGTTGCTTTCTGTGCCACGACAGACTGGCTGCATTCTGAGTGATGCTCTTGTCATTGATTAAAACATAAAGTTATCTAGAAAAATAAAGATGCTGTGGCATTCAAGGAGTGTTATCTTATCTAATCTGTCACTCTCCTTCTAACTCTCCTTGTTTGTAATGGCAGCTGCTGGGGAGAAGAGACCTGCTACTACCACTGGCCCTAACAGTGTATCTGCCACAGTCTCTCTTCCTGATGCATATGCAGATTTGCCTTATTGGCTTCCCATCCTAATTTTTATCACCATTGAAAATGGGTCCACATTTGACCTAGTCCTTTTCTGGTCTGCTCAGTTTGCTGTGAGCTTTAGCACGTAACTTCACAGAAGGGAGACATAGTTTATGTGGTTTTCAAATGAAAAGCACTTACAGGTACTATTTTTAGGGCTTTGTAAGTTCTAGGTTTTATTTGCCTGTGTTTTTAAATATAATAGATGATAACGCAATATATCCCAACTGCAAGTTTTCTCCCAGTTAATACATGAGATACATTGCACAAAAGCAGTTTTGACTAGCTGTGGATTAACAGGAAGCCTAATCTTTCCAAAGAAGGTTTATAAGGTGACTTGTTCCTAACCTGTACACTGCTAGTCACAGCCCTTCAGGGCGAAAAAAGTTTAGTGAGGGCAGGAGGGATCTTTAGGGAAGGACCTCTGTTGCGCTGAATGGACGAGATACATGGAGGTGGTATCTAAACTGTGGGACCCGCGGTGAGCCTGCCAGCTCCGTGTGGAGGTTCAGCCTGGGCCCTGCCCTGTGCCCCATGTGCTCCGAGTTCTCCCACCACGAGGTGTGAGAGAGTTTAGGCTGTATTCCCAATGGGGGAAACGGGGCTGAAATGTGCATTACAGAGACTGCCTGACCATAGCTAGATAAAAAATGGATCTGTTCCTATCCTCTCATTCTCTTCCTTGAGCCAGAGCTATGTGCCAGCTCACTGAAAGCAGGCTCAGGCTTAGTCTCACTCAGTAGAGGAAAAAAATACTTAGACATGAGTTTCTAAGGTCAGTTTCTGGCTTTTTATGAACTAATATTGAACTTCACAGACTTTAAACAGGCTTTCTTGCAAATGTGAACCTTTGCTTAATTTCTTCCAAAACACATGAGTGTCAGCCTACCTTTGTGGTGAGGACACAGTTTCAAGTTCTGTGACTCTGTAAATGCAGCATGGGTAATGGTAAGGCTTTAACACAATTGTGCAAAGTCCTGCAAAGTTTTATGGGGAGGAAACCAAAGTAGCACCTTATTAAAAAGCAGTGGGTTTGTAGATGCTACAGTAGATAGTGTCAGATATCCTACTCTACCACCATTTATATACAGCCAAAGTATGTGCAACATGTGAATGGGAATAAATTCACATTTTCAAATTTTAATTTTTCAAAATGTGAAAATAAAATAAGGATTAATACAGTAAACAACTACACAGGTGCAGCAGATTGTGAGTCAGTGCCATAAACACTTTTTTTTTTTAAGATGGAAAATTATAGTAAAAATCTAGATTTTTACACTTATTAAACAGTTAATTCTCTGCTATTTGTTTTTCATTTGTTTCCATCTTTTGATGGAAGAGCTCTGTTGCTGTTAGTCTGAGGAGTCAGGCTTGATTAGTAGAATGAAAGGAAGTATAACACAGGTAGTAATTTCTTTTCCATGTATCTAAAAGGACTTCCGAAGTTCAAAACATGTTTCATGCAGATTAGAAAATTGCTGCTGATAACTGACCAGAAGGAGAACAAGAGAATCAGAACACGCAGTATGTATTTACATCTATGGATTAATGATATTTCTTGTCTCCACTCTTTATATCCTTGCTGCAAACCTTGTGCTATGCAACTTCTGTTTGAATGTGCCATGTCAGTGCAATTAGACTGATACAGCAATGGTCCACATCAGAACTGCTCCCAGTCATGACTGAGTTGTGTAGACGTGGTGTCAAAAATAACCCAGGTTTCAGGAGCTGTCTTTCGTGTTAGGAATATTGTGTTGGGCTCTAATGTCACCAAGTGAAGCGGTGAGAGGGATGCATTGCTCCATGACAGAGGTTATGGAGGGTGCTTTGCAAGGGCCAAACATTTGGGGTAGTGCAAAACAATAAAATTCCGTAGGCATTTGGTAGTATTGTCTCAGATACATGTCAAGGGCTTGGGCTTGGTTTAGGGTTTGAGGGGTCTTTTATTCCATTCCTCCTTTTTTCTAAGCATGTCAGATACTACTCTGGACTAGGTTGTTATTTCACAGTCAGCACACTTGCTCTTGCCTGAGGTCATGGCAAGAATGTAGACCAGTTGCCTGAGAAGTGCTTGAAGCTGTATCGTTTGGGACATTTGAGAGGATGCTGGAGAAAATAATGTTAAATAAAGACAAATCATGATATTTTGCAGGGGATGAACTATGTCACCAAGTAAGTTTCTTCTCACTATAGCTTTTGTGATTCTTCAAGCTAGAGAGCAGGATCAGAAACTAAGGTAATATTGTAGAGCTTTCAAAAAAGGAAGCATATTTTTTGGTTCCAGCAATATGGAAGAAGATTATAAAAGGAGAAACTGTAATAGTTGCCATCACTGGTTTTTAACTGCAGCCATATATTGTAGCTAGCAAGACGCTTATGAAACACTGTCTAAAATGACTTTGAAGCTTAATCAGTGGAACTACAGGGCAATTTCTGAATTTCATTATAAATCCAGTTTAAATCCAGTGAGGTCAGCAGAGTTACATGGGATTTACAGAAGAGTAAGTGTGCGCAGAATATGGCTCCAAGATTTTAACTTTGCTTTATTTCTACCGTGTGGATATTACATATTTGTCTGCAACTTGCACAGAATAATTTTAAAGACAAGACTCACTATGCAAAACCATAAAATAACAGCTATAGGACAAAAAGTGAAAAGTTTAACATTGTTTAATATACCAGATTTTGTCTAGTGTTTCTACAACAGTCTATAAAACTAGTGAATACTTTATAGAGAAATTACAGTGACTGGTTTTGTATGTAGGACATTTTAGAATAGGATTTAAAAGTATATCCTTGCTGTCTTTATAGTTGTGTTTATCTTTTTGATCCATTATATATTTTTGTGATCTGTAGGCAAAGCCATAAATCCCTTGGAGAAGTAGCAGCAATTCAGAGAAGCCTGGCTTGTTAAGTTTCTTGTTGTTAAGTTTCTTGTTGTTAAGTGAGCTAGTTTAGATCCCTGGGTTTGCTGGGTTTGATTTTTGGCACTTAGAGAGCACTTTCACCATCTTGGATCACACAGAGGAATTGGCAGGGCCCTTTGCTTCAGGATATAAATGTGCCATCGGCAATGCTGGGGAAGCAAAGGCAGCAGGGGTAGAAGACTTTCAGTATGATGTTCTGTCCTTTTTCTGAAGCAGCTGAGAGTGAGATTTGATTTGAACCTGTAAACAAAATCTTCACTTCTGTATAATAGCTTATGAGGAATAAGTAAAAGATGAAACTTAAAAAAAGAATGAAAATTAGAAGTAATAGAATAGAAATCACATTTGGATTCACAAGGTTTATATGCAGGTCTGGGCCAAAACTTTCATAGAAGTCCCTGGATTTAGATCCTAAGCCTGAAATTGTTTCAGTACTAAGAGGAGTGATGCAAAATAGGGAAGAGGGGAAAGAAACCAGAAAGCTACTGGTGGAAGATGTAGCTTCCCATCTAAAGCCCATCTAAAATAAGGGATTCCTGTGTAGCTTTTTCTAGACGGGACCTATGGAGACTTACCAGCATTGAGCAGAGCGCAGCTACTGTCTGCTGCGGGAGTCAGTGTACTTTCTGCAGCTTGGACTCTTTTCATTGATTCATATACAAAAAGTGCTCTGAACCTGGCCCTGGAAGTAAAAGATAAAATGACAGATAGGTTTTGTTCAGTGCTCTTATTTTGGGGGATGCATTAGGCTCTACAAAATTCAAAGGGGTGGATTTTCCTAGTGATGATTTTTACAGTGTGGAAATATGGGAGGTGCACATACCTGCAGTTATTTTTCCTGCAGAAGCGTCATGGAGCAGTCAGATAAAACAATACAGCTAATTAATTTAGGAGTGTTATTTAAAGGTAAAGAGTTGGACAACGTAAGTGACTGTTAAATTCATTGCCAAATACTACAGCTTTTGTGAGTGCTGTAGAAAAATAATCATGAATGTGTTTGTATAAAATCTTTTCTGTTGGTATGTTTTACTATCTCACTATAAATTAAAAAATGCCCTTCTTCCTGGGAAAATTTTGTGTGATAATAACTTTTTGAACCAGACCGGTTCGGAAGACAAAGTGCAGCTGCACTGTCTCTGGAGAAAAGAACCGTGTTCCCAGGCACTTCCTGGCCCAGGAGGACTATGGTTCCCATCAAAAAGCCTGCTGCTCTGAGGGTAAAGCTTGTACCTCTTTTGGCTGGACACCTTGCTACGCTGGAGTGGCTCTCTGCCAGGCAGCAGGAGCAGTGCTTTTGTGCTTTCTGACAGATCTCTCCAGCAGAAGACCGCTCGATGAACTGGAATGGAGGCTTTCCATAGCAAGATATCCATTTTACTTTCAAGCTCAGCAAAGAAGGAGGTGGGAAGGCAGCCTGGCTCAGAGGTGACCTCACATGTGATGTGGCCACCCCAGTGCCAGGAGGTGTCCAGGCAGAACAAGAGGCAACTGTGACTCGAAGAATGAGCCTGGGGAGGCAGCTGCAGGGAAGCTTCAGGGCCAGGCAAGCACCTCTGGATCCAGGTTTCCCAGGACCCTGGGCAGCTCAGGGAATGGGTTGGCTGTTTGGAGACCCAGGAATCCACCTATCTCAACTGAGAAACAAGGACACATCTAAACTGGTCTTGATTTATTCCCCCAAGGAAAAAAAAATTGTTATCCCACTGATGCTAGGCATCAACAAGGGCACTACTAATCTTAGTCTAGGAATGGGGGGGTGGAACATTGTTACCTTCTTCTCTAATCTTAGTCTAGTCCATGCAGGCAACACTTTCTATCAGTTACTTGATAACCCATCATTATGAATTACCCAGTGATTTGTTGATTTGGGATGTATGCAACGAATCCTCTGGCAAAGCAAGCCAGAAGAATTTATATTTGACAACAAGTTTGTGAATAACTAGAGATGGAGTGTCATTAGAGATGTATTCAGATAGTTAAACAGGCAGATACATTTTAAAAAATCTTATTTTGCTAGGCTTAATGCTCTACTGGCAGTGCTCATGTAGCTTGTGGAAATCAGTTTACATTTCATGTAAATGTCTGAGTGAGACATTTTTTGATAGTGATTCTTTGTTTTAATTACAAGAATGTCAATCTACATAGTATATAAAATTTACTGAAAACAGCATAAATCATAAGACCATCAGACATTTGTGTCTTGTCCACGTGTTCTTGTGGCAGGGCTGGGTATAGTGTGAAGAACATGACCAGAGCAGCTGGTTTCCATCAGATGGTATCATGATGGTATAAAGAAAGGTAAGCTGGGCCTGCTGGCTCTGTTGTTTATGCCTTGCAGATAGCTGATGTAATTTTCTCTGATGGATCTCTCTCCCTTTCTGTAGTGTCCTGGGGAGCTGCACTGCAGTTGCCTATTCATGCTGCACTTGACAGATAGCTAAGTGAATAGAAGTGCACCATCCAAAAAGGCAGTGGTGCCAGCTTCCCATTAATATTCCTGTGTGTCCTTTTGATGAGTTCTAGGGGTAAAAAAATATCAAGTCTGGAATCTGTTAGCTATTAGTAATAGTAGTTGTTACCTTACAGACATGGCAATGTTGATGTAAGGTCTTGTAATCAATGGGGTTTACAAAATAATGCCATCTCTCTGCTGGAAATCAGACTAAGATTGTATATGTCTCTTTTTATAGACCAGTGACTATGTGTCAACGGCAACATCTTTTGTTCAGTGAATGGAACCTGATTTGTAAATGCATTTGTCTGGTTTTATGTTCATGTGCATCCTTCGTGTTTTTTAGTATACTAGTGCCAATGTAAACGTGCTTCAGGAAGCAAGCACCTTGATTAGATTTGGGCTTGTGTAAATATTTTATCTATCCTAAATTACTTCTTCCAGATAACCACATTTTCAAGCTTGTCCAATATAAAAACTTGCCAAGTGCCTCACACTGTTGCTCTGGCACCAAATTACTAAGCTTTAACTCTACCACAGAAACATTTGTGTGCAGTGGTGGTTTCATGCATGTTTTAAAATTGCATTGTGGAGTAAACACACTGTTTAGTGACAACTAGAATCTGTTTAGTAAAACTGTGATAAAAAAATGTAAATACTAAACAATTATATTTCATTTAAGAGCCAAAGCCATACCTCATCATGATTTACCAGAAAAATTTTGTCTGACAAAAAGCTCATATGTAATGATAAACTGTAAAAATGACATAAAAGAAAGAGAGAAACTTTTCTTCTTTCCTAAATAAATACAGTAACAATGTCTGGAAGTCAAATCCTTGATAGCTTCTACTTAAGTTCAGTCTTCTTTAAGAGCCGCTAAAACATTCACTAAATCCCTCCCTCTCCTTCCTTGATTTCTTGAAATCATGCAGGAATGTCAGATCATTTTTTCTATAGCTCAATAATTATATAATTTTTTAGAATCTGCAAACAGCTAAAGTGTGAATTCTTTTCAAATCTACACTGCCAGCAAAGATAATGTTAAATAGAGATGCTGTAAGTAGCATTTATGGTACTGCAAAAAGAGCAAAACTTTGGGTGTCACCTTAACTGGCCGGTTATATTCTCTATTTTTCAATATGAAGAAAATGAGAAAACATAGGCTATAAATGCTCAATATGTCTTTTAGGCAGCAGCTTTCAAACTAATTGCTTGAAGAATTATATGCAAAAGATAATTACACAACACATCAGTCAGAAGAGTGTCATCCTCACTCTGCATAGCTAAGGGCAGGGAGATTACAACAACAATCTTATGCCTTGGCCAAGCTCTTTCTTTTTATTTATCCTCTGGTTTGAAAGTGGCATGAATTCTAGATGAGAAATCCAGTGTATTACATGCTTTTGTGAGTCATCCAGGTTAGTTTTAAATGACTTGTGTTCTATGGTTTATTCATGTTCTGTATGTCCTCAGATGATTACCTACAAAGCCACTGCAAGTAAAATTGCTGTGGACCCCTACACACTTGTCAGATTGTGGGAGAGTCTGCAGCAGATAGAGTTTGGAGTTGGCCCTGGTCCCCTTGCAGTGCCAGGCTGCATGAGCAGTGGCCAAGCACACACACACCATTTGGGATGCAAAGTGGTCTGTGAATTGTTTTTTAAAAGGTTGCATATTGCTTCAGCTGGGAAGGAGTTTGCTGTTTCTCTACAGGGGACACTGATCAAGACAGACAGAAAAATATTTTCTGGTAAGTGATAATGAAACCTGGTGAAATAGTAAGTGGATGCAACACTTTAGAGCTGTGCCTGCACAAACAGCCTGTGTTGGCTCCTTGGGATCAAGTCAGACACAGACCGGTTATGAGGTTATAAAAAGCTGGGGAACTTCGACTCCAGATGACACTTTGCATTCTAGCCTGTTAACTATGTCTTTCTGCAGGCTACAAAGCTGCATCTAAATATTTATTCCTCAGAGCAATTAGATTTTTCCACACAACCTGAAAACAAGCATCCCAACTTACTCCGCTATACAGAAAACTGTATGTTTCCCAAATAAACCCCAGCTGGGTTACTGAGACTTTGCTGTGGGGAAGGTTTTCATTGATGTGCTGAAAATCTGGAGCCTGTCATGCTCAGTGCCCATACTCTGTTTGATAGAAGTTTTTCTTTCTTCAGCCAGAGCTAGGAACACTGACATTCACGCAGCATGTTTCCTCTGTGCTGAATTCCTCTACGTTGAATGACTAACAAGAGACCAAGGAACACTGTGAAGATATCTTTTCATTGCTTGTGCTCAGATTTTCCATTTATTGCCAAGACACAGCATCCATTTCCAGCAGTAAATGTCATGCACACAATAGCTCTGCTGTCGGTGTGAAAACCTAGCTTAACTAGAGGAGGAGGAGGAGGCATAAAAGATCAGAGCACATCCTCTGTGTGCAAAACTGTACAGTCCAAAATACATCTCATACTGGCAATTTGAAATAGATTGGACAGGGTTGTATCCTAAAGCTTCATTGTCTGCCTGCATCAAATGTTACTTTTTTTTTGACTTGAATCATCTTTACATGTCTAGGCACTACCACTGCTTACGGTCCTTACTTGGCCAAAAGAAGGCAGCATTTGAAGGAAGGTTTGCAGACCACAGACCTGACTAAAGGTGGTCTTCACCTGGGTGAACAGGGGTTGGGTGAACATTAGAAGATACTGGGGCTGTTTGTCCTTACCCAGCTTGGAGCAGAAAATATTCCAGAAGTCATGTTTAAACAACCAGGAGAGGTGAAGGACAGCAACAGAAGATGGTATACAACAAAGGAAAGCAGAGGCAGTGGTCTCAGTGCAAAGCAGCGTTGAAAACAAATGCAAGGGAATGTTTGAGGTCAGTCACTGCAGCAGGAACAAGACTCAGATCAAAATCTGAATCTTCTGCCTTGTAGTTTGACCTTCAATGCATAGTCTGTAAATTGATTCAAAAGTGGTATAATTCCTCAGTGCAGAAGTGCTTCATGTGTACGAGAATATTTTTCCAGCTTTTTATAGTAAGGGACATGTAAACTCTGATTTGAAAATACAGTGTGCAATGAATAAATGATACACTCTGACATTTGGTTGGTGTTTGTGAGATATAAGTCTATTTCTAGTGCAGTGTAGGCTTAAATAGCCAAGTGGTGTTTATAGGAGATGGGTTGTTGCATTCCTTTTCAGTTTGCTAATATGTGCTGGTCTACTGCAGTAAGCCAGCCCTGCACTGAATAAACATGTAGGAATCTGTTCATCTATAGGATGTTGTGAATAAACAAACCATCATACCTTCACTGGAGATCTGTGCATATATCATGTCTTAAATTGTGAAAAAAATCAAACAGAATTTAAACTAATTGACTATGCTCCTTGGATACACTCTCAGCCTATATGCATTAGTTTACCTAACTGAAACTTGAACTAAAAATAATCCGTAGCTGGAAAATCTTTGTGATGGACCCTGTAAAATTCCAGCGAGATGGTTGTGAAGCATAGTTTATTCTTGTAAACTGCTTTAGGATATTTGATTTAAATGTGTTTAAACCATAAATGCTATTAGGTATTTGTTTTACTGCTGTTCAATACTTTCAGTGTTGTGTCATTACATTAAGAAATGGGGGCATGTCATTTTGACTGGATTACCATGGAAAACTGCTCTGTACAGTCCTCCAAGAAACATGAGTTTTCTTGTACTGGTGAGTATACAAAAGAGAGGGCGATACTGAGCTGTGTAGTGCCACCACCAAGTAGCAGAGGTAGGGAAAAAGTAGTGGTTTATGACTGGACTAACATTCAGTCACTGAAAAAAATAAAGCTAAGACAATGGGGCTAATGTTAATGATTCTTTCTCTTCAAGGTAGTTTTGACTTGTTGCAAAGGGATTCTAAATCTTTGGGAGACTGTGAGAAAGATTTGAATTTGAATGTAGATTCTTCTCTGTTTTACAGTGGTTCTCTTTCTCTATGGTGACCTGAACAACACCCTCAAAAACAATGTTTGAACTTTTCTAGATGCAATTAACTTCCCCCAAAACATCTGAACTTTTCTAGATGCAGTTGGTGTAGCATTAGGGGGTATCAGGCTTTATTCAGAATCCTGCTTTCAGTCTCCAAAAATTCACATCCCATCTGGCTAGGAAGGTGCTGAGCCAAAGTCTCCGATCCTTTCTTCTTGGATCTTGCTTGGGTAGTAGCTAAGTGAAAAGCTTCACCCAGTTCTGCTAAAGCAGCTCCCTCCTGACAGTTTACTGAATCATTTTAGCTGAGATTATTTCTGTGATCAGTTAATTAAGCCACATAGAAGCATGCAGAGAGCCAAGGCATGATTTTCACTTGTGGCATCTAGGTCTTTAGAAACAAGATGTTAACATGCAGTACTATCTTGCCATTTGGAAATATATAACTGTGCTTGAACACTATTTCATTATAGAGGGGGACTCTGTAAGAGGAATTGCAAACCTTCCTAATGGAAACAAGGACAAATCACAAACAAGGTAACTGAAGTAGCTTGCTTGATTGATTATATTAATGCCCAGAAGGGAATATGTCCATTACATTTTTTTCTGTGACTTTCTATTGTATCTTTCATTTAACAATGATCCATATTCAAGGAAGAGTAAGGACAATGCAAATTGGAGGAGGAAAATAACTGTCTTTAAGCAATGTCCTTTTGCTTTCAGACCGTCTGGGATTGTTTTCCCTCTCTCAGAAACCCCTATGTATAGCCAGTGAGTACAGTAGCTGCTTGGTTTGAATTTCTCTTTGTCTGTTTACTGTGACAAAAAGGACCTCAGCTTGTAAGCAAACTGCAAAGCCTTGAGCAAGGATGTGTTTTGAAGGACAGAAACAGCTGAGCCTTCTGGAGGCTCTACAGTTTGCTGATTAGTGTGGTCTCCAGGCCTATTTTGCTTACTGTTATATGTATGTGATTTATCTGCATATCCAAACAGGAATCAGTATAATGCTATACTCTAAACTTCCCTCTCCCCTTCTCCAAGATGAAGAAATTGTCTCTCCAAATCTGCATGTTATCAGAGCTTTCTTTTTGCTCTCACTCTCCCTCTCTCTCTCTCAACTCTTTGAGCCCCACATTGGATGTCAAAAAGGACTGTCTTGGTTGAACCACCCCAGCTGGCAGCCAAACACCACACAGGCTGGGGCATGGAGGAGAGGTAAGGAGACTCATAGGTTGAAATAAAAACAATTTAATAATTGAAACAAAATAGAATTAAAATAATAGTGAGAATAATAATAGTAATAATAGAAAATACAAATGAGTAATGCAGAATGTGATTGCTCACCACCCACTGACCGACACCCAGCCTGTTCCTGGCTAGCAATCCCAGAGAAGTGAGAATCCTGAAACTGCAATCCCAGAAGCAAGAGAGAGCTTCCCAGTAAGCCCACATCTATATACTGAGCATGATGTTACATGATATGGGTCTCTTGCTTTGGCTGTGCTCCTCCCAGCTTCTTGTGTACCTGCATACTAACAAGACATGGGAAGTTGAAAAGTCCTTGATTTCTTAGCAACAACTAGAAGCATCAGTACAGTATCAACATCTTTCTCATATCAAATCCCGTACTGAATCCAAAACACAGCATGAGTCTAGCTACTAAGAAGGGGAAACAAAAAATAGCTCTATGCCAGCTGAAATCAGAACATTCTTCTTTCTTTCTTTCTTTCTTTCTTTCTTTCTTTCTTTCTTTCTTTCTTTCTTTCTTTCTTTCTTTCTTTTCCTTCCTTCCTTCCTTCCTTCCTTCCTTCCTTCCTTCCTTCCTTCCTTCCTTCCTTCCTTCCTTCCTTCCTTCCTTCCTTCCTTCCTTCCTTCCTTCCTTCCTTCCTTCCTTCCTTCCTTCCTTCCTTCCTTCCTTCCTTCCCCCTCTCTCTCTCTTTCTCTCCTTCCTTTCTACATTTTTTCAATTTCTTCTCTGTCTCTCTGCTTCTTTGTATCTAAATTTTTGCCTTCCTTCTTGTTCTCTACCCTTTCTCTTGTTCTGTCTCATTCTTTCTTTCTCTCTTTTGCATTCTTTCTCTCATTCTGTTTTTTATTCTTTCTGAAAGTCACTACATTCTTATGGAGAGGTCAGATAGCCTTTATATTTTGTTTACTGCTTTCTGAAACACCTTGTATGACGAGAGCTGATGAACTAAATGCATATCTTGCTGATGGTTGAACCTACGTGAGTTTAGCAAATCAGCCATCAGCTTGATTTGCAATAGGATTGGGCCCCCAAAATGGATTTCAGTACTGACTGCCCAGACTGCATGAAAGCAAGCAGAAAAAGAAAGACTCATCAATCTACTTATTTGTCTGCCTAAAAATTTTACATCAAAGCAAGCTTGAACAGTGTCTGAACTGAAGAGTTTTTCAGAACATGAAAACTCTAGAAGCTGATACTGACAAATTTCTGAAAAGCTGTTACTCCATACATACTCCAGATATGTTTCTTTGTAGCATCCAGAAAATTGTGTTTGACTGTTGCTTTTTAGTGAGAACTGACAGCGCATTTCATGATGTTTGAGAGGCAAATTAAAATTCAGGGCCTCCTACCAGGAGCCTGTTTCTTATTTCTGAAAAGCTAACTATGCTTTAATTGTGGTCTGGAAGTTAATGTTATTTCAGAATTGTCTTCTTAATTCCCATCATTCCTATTCTGCAGATGTGGAAAATCACCCTCTTTACTATATCGCCCATGACTTTCTTCATTACCATCTGCCGAGGTTCCAAAATCTGTTATGAGCTCGCTGCTAATTTCAACTTCCTTCCCTTTCTTTGGGGAAAAAAAACCCCAACCAACCATCCCCCAACAGAAAACGACCCATCTGTACAACTACTGAATGTCTTACCCTGGTGCAATAAAAAACTACTTTCAGAGACATAAGTCAATATTCTGCTTGGGTCAGCCAAGAGGAATTGTCTTTTCTTGGGTACATCCTATACCTGTCTCTTCTTTCCATGGGAAAACAGTTTTCACTAGGCAAGCTGATGCTCTGCTGGCCAGAAAAACCTGCGGTGTTTGAAAAATTAAAGCCATCTTTAATAAACCCCTCTCTTCTAGTATAACTGTTCTTTCTCTGTTAGCCAGCTATATACTATTAAAGTGTTCAGAAAATAGTATTTAATAGTATTATGAAAACAGTAATTTTCTAAAAAGTGCATTCATTTTTCATTTTATCTATTCTTTGTCACTTTTTCTAATAGCTGTGCACAGCATAGAAGTAATTGGACTGTTAGGATTCTCCCTGCATATTTTTAAAGGAATTTAAATGATAGACTTGAGACTGGTTAGTAATAATGACATCACTGTTACAGCAAAATCAGGTTTTAGCAAAACCTCAGCTTACTAAGCTATGAATAAACAATTCTATGGGTAATAAGTATATTTAGCATTGTCTAACAGGGAAGCATTAAAACTAGAGAGCCCTGAGCTCCCTTCCCAACTTGATAGTGGGCTGTTGTGCACCCAGTTTTCATCATCTGTGAAATGGCCACAGCAGGACTCAGTCCCACCTGTTTGAAAGTGATGTCTGAAAGTGCAAAGCAGAGTAAGAGGGAAAGATTTTGAGAAGAGGCTATATACCATGAATGCCCATAGCGACAGATATTTTACACCATCTCTTTGAAAGCCTCAACACACACATGTATGCCCCCCCGCCATGTATTATCATGAATAACTCTGAGGATGCATTTGCCAGTTACTTCTGTGGATACTAGTAACCCAGTAAATGAGCCGCCTCATTTGCAGCAGTTGAACAGGGCTGTAGCTGTTGGCAGTGCCTGCATCAAAGCTGAAATATGATGAAAGGATTTGTGTCGTGTGTACTGAACGGGGGCAGACCTGCATCACACTCATTTCTCGTCCAGCAAATGCTACTTCCCGACACTGTGACATGTTTACAGGGGCAGGTCTCTCTCTTTTCTGTGCTGAGCAGTAAGCCCAGCCAAGTCTGCCACTCTTCTGTTAAATCTGTAACAGTGCGACCAACTGTCAAATCTCAGGAAATTCTATGGAGCTAGCTTTGTATTTAAAAATAGAGCTGATAAGGGTGGGTGGGGGAAGAGCACATTCAGAAATCCAGCTTTTTGTTCTTTGTCAAACAGTCCCACTCTCTCTCTCTGGTGGATTTTGCAAAGAGCTCACCATATGGGGAATGAGGGCTTGGGAAAACCAGACCCTGAGTTCCTTCAAAACTGGTCTTCTGGGATAGTAAACGGTGTGATTAAGTTGCACAACTAATTGGATAATTAGTTCTACGGTCCTAATGTGCTTATTCATCCTGCATACAACCGTTAGAGTCAGTACTGAGGTTCAGTCAGTCAAGTTACTTCTCAAGTCTTTGCAAGTGGGTTTGGGGACTCTGCAGGTGCATTGAGTAGATCTCCTCCACAGGCCAGAGCCACAGGAACCTCTTCTGCACCGAACTAATAACTTGTCTCTGCCCTTTTTTGGTAAATCCAATCACAGTGCCTCAGGGAACTTGTAAGTCCGTATTGTGCGGCTCCGTATGGAATTGCCATCAGACATGGACCTGCTGTATGCACACCACGTCATGTGCTGTGGAAATGTTTGAAGTGGCAGAGGTCCAGGGGCAGTAAAACCCTGCATTGCAATTACTACTTGGGATAGCAAAAACAATTTTTGTGGGAAATCCTTGCAGCTGTAGACATGGTTGGTTAGGACTTTTCAAGAAAGTCCATTTCAGCAACTGCTCACTTGTATTTTAAATGAATGAGTCTTCAGCAAACTACTCTCTTACCATATGGTCCAGTTTGAGTAACTATATATACTTCATGTAAAATTATATTTGAAAATCATGTGAAAGATTATGCTAAAAAACCCAGTGAGGGAAAACTAGGGACTTCATTAAATAAGGAAACACAATTCACAGCCTCTCAAACTAGTTGGATTTGTTTGATCCAACTTGGCTCACAAGCTGACTTGCTAGCCCAATGGAAGTTACTGTATTTACTATCTTGTCTGCTTTTTTTAAAGAAGGAACTAATCTGCCAACATTTTATTTTCATCTGTGTTCATCCAAACTTGAATTTGCAATAGGTCATGTTTTGTTTGTGATAGTAAGCTTAAAGAGGGTTATCTGAGGGCCACAAAATGTTGATAATTCATTTGAATTTTAGAACTTTTTTGTGCTTCAGAACTGATGTGTAAATCTTTCAAGGTGAATCTTTGTTATAAACATTCAGTGTGCCTCATGATGACATGATGAAATCCCCCCCATTTTTTCTAGTGATTTTTTCATGATTCTGTAGAGGCAGTTTCAGCAATTAAAACACGATGCAGCAAATGCTAAATATAGACGCAAGTAAAATGGTTGGTAGTTTTTGTTTTACACAGCTCAGTTTTCTTATCTCTGTGCAAGGGAGACTGGTGTACTTAAACAGAAATATGTAAGCTCAAGGATATATAGCACTGAGTAGGTATTATTGTTTGATTATGTTTTGCTTTTAGAGTTTGTTACATACTTGTAGGGTTTTAGATCTTCAGATTACTTCAGAGGTTTATTAGATTCAAATTTCAGAGGTCACATTTTTATGCTTTAAACTTATGTGTTCTTGCACACTGATAACATCTGAAAGCAGTAACATATAAATGCAGAGAATGTGGGTTTGGAATATGTGATTCAGTTTACCATTTTTAAAATTAGTTACTGAGTTCTACCCTTAATACAATGCAAAATATATGATTTTTCTTGTGGATTTAATCCAAATTTTGTGAGCTTATCCTTGCAGCAACTACCTTCAGCCACAGAAGCAAAAGACAAGTCATATTTGCATGTATTTAAAGATACTTTATCACAGCTGTCTATTTCCTTTTCATTTCTTACTCACTTTTCTGTTCTATTTTTTAACGGCAGTGGCTGTGCTAAGTAAAGACCTTGTCATGGTGCCTGCTGGGGATGCGTTCCAGCAGAGCCCGTGAAAGGCCCACATCATGTAAGCTCGGTAGTGTCTTTGAGCAAGGACTTCCATGAATGAACTGACTTCAAGGAGCATTTACTGGTGTAGTTTGCAGATGGGACTCTTGTGTATGACTGCCTCTTGCACTTTCATAATGTATATGTGTTGCTATCTATTTTAGCATCCTGCACTGCTTGTCATGTCTGTTTTGGTATATTTTCTGTACTTTTAAATTTTCACATTGGGAGCATATACATAATATTGTTTTGTAAGGATGCAGCCAGTTCGGAACTTTTTTGGTAGGCTATTTATCTCTTCATATTAATGCATTTCTTTTGGATGGGTCAAGCTACTTACCTTGTGAATAGGTGGCAATCAGTATTCCTTCAGAAGCTAGGGGGACCTTCCCATGTTCTGGAGTGACCTTCTGATGCTTGGCTCATGTTGTGGTTTAATCCCAGCCAGCAACTAAGCACCACGCAGCCACTCGCCCACTCCTACCCCAGCCCCTGGTGGGATGGGGAGGAGAATCCAAAACAAGTAAAATTAGTGGGCTGAGATAGGAACAGTTTAATAAATGAAATAACAATAGCAATAACAATAATAATAGATGATAGTGATGATGATGATGAAAAGGAAGATAACGAAAAGACAGTGAAATAAATCCCAGGAAAGACAAATGATACACAGTGCAATTGCTCACCACCCACTGACAGAAGCAGCCAGTCCCAGAGCAGCAGTCCGCTCCTTCCAGAGAACTTCCCCAGTTTATATACTGGGCATGACATCGTATGGTGTGGAATACTACTTTGGCCAATTTGGGTCGGCTGTCCTGGCTGTGTCCCCTCCCAGCTTCTTGTGCCCCTCCAGCCTTCCTGCTGGCAGGGCATGAGAAGCTGAAAAATCCTTGACTTAGTATAAACGCTACTTAGCAACAGCTAAAAACATCTGTGTGTTATCAACATTATTCTCACACTAAATCCAAAACACAGGGCTGTACCAGCTACTAGGAAGAAAATTAACACTATCCCAGCTGAAACTGCGACAGCTCAGAAGATAGTAACACTGAAAACTAAATGGTCAAAGTATAGAGCATCTTTGTACCGCAACGTCCTGCATTAATCAGAAAATTGGAATTATGATTCTTCAGTTCAATTTTAATTGATTTAACCAGATATTGTTATTTGAGGTATTACAATGGTACACCGGTGCACTACGTGATGTTCAGTTCTTAAACTGTGGGATTCCTAAATTAGTGAGATAGTCCCCAACAATTTAAGCAACAATACTTAAACTTCTATGCTTCTTTTATTTAGGTACATTTATGCTCACTTAGAAGCTCCATTTCTTGTTGTTTTCTCTGTGACCAAAGATCAGGTTGCATGTTTACTAAAATGCCTTCCAGATCAATTTGGTCACTCAAGCAATGTGTTAAAAGTAGAATACTGTAGAATGATCTTACAGCCAAGCCAGAGTCACAAAGTTACTTTTAATAAGCACTCTCGTCTGTGTTAATTTTAAGTCAAAAGCAAAACAGTCTAAGGATACTGTGGTGGATGTGTACATATGTCATATACTAACCCTGAGGTCCCATGAAACAAATCTGATGAGCACTGTGGTCAGTACAAATTAGTACGGTCCACTTTTAGCATTTCTGTCATTTTTTTGTCCGTTTTTGGGTGAACTGGGTTTGTCTAAAAAAGTGTGTGCTAATAGAGATATTTATTAGTTTAATGTGAGAATGCTATTAAAAAGACTGAAGGATATAACGCACAAGATAAAAGCAAACACACCAGAGTGTTTTCTAAGGCTGCCTGTCCTGCACACTGGGAAGGTCCCAGCAGTAACATGACCGGCGGCTGCTGGCCCTCCTGCACTGTACAGGGAGCGCGCTGGTTCTGAGACATCTGCAGTGGGTGTGCTGGGTGGGTCTAAAGTTGACCTTTTAAACTGGATTTTATTCTACCAACATAGAATACCTGCCATTTTAGGCATGGACCTCTCACTGCTGAGAGAATACAAAGTATTATAATACCAATACATTATTATAGTAGCTAGTAGTGAATTATTGTAGAATCAGTGTCAGTGATTTTTGTAGAATAGAAGTCAATGGAGGAAAAAAAATGGGGTAGGGAGCTTCATGAAGTTAATTATATTTATAGTAAAAGCATGAAATAAATTTTTCCATTCGACTTTTACATATGGGCATATGACAGCACTGAGCTGACTAAACTAAGCACTGGCATAACTCCATTGACTTTACTGAAATTTCATCCCTTTGCAGCAATACTAGGTTTGGCACAAACACAAGTGACCAGATAATTTTCTAAATAATGTTCATAGGTTGTTTTTCTGACTTGGAGTAAACTACATATTTCAGGCTATAAGCCGATAATGCTGGCCACTTGGAAGAAACTTCCATTTCCAAGTATTCATACAGTGTTGCATCGCTGGCTGGTTGTGCTGTAGTGTGTTTGGCCTTCACAGTCACTTGTGATTTTAAATTCTGTATTTCTCAAAAGCTGTATAATTCAGCAGGGATGTTTGTTGCAAAAGGAAGATGGGTTTTATTCCTTTCTGTGCCAAGGTGGAGTTGGAGCAGAAAACCTCACTGCACAGTCTGTTTCAGTGGCTGCATACAAGGGGGGTGCTTTTTGATTACCCTTTGAAGCAGGTAGGTTTTAAACAGGTCAGGCTAAGTGCTGTTTTGTTCTTCTAATATGGGAGTTACTTCACATTTGAGGTGGAGTTTAACCTACATAAAGCTTAAAAATCTGCAAATTATCATATAGCATCATCATCTAATGCTTTATCCTTCTGCACTCATTTGTCTGTGTATAATACAAAGTCAAATACAACTGCCTTCAAGTAACATGTCAGCTGTAAAAACTCAAGCATTGCCAGTGGCTGTTGGATTGAAAACCTGAATGCAGCACTGCTGAGGCTTCTTAGGCTTAACATAAATTTTAGCACAGAAAAGTAAATACAATAAGTTCAGGTTTTGGTAATCACACATTGAAAGGGTTTTGGTATAGCCATTTTGAAATTGAATTGTGCCTGCCTGGTCTGATGACTGGTAGCACGGTTATCTCATGCCTTCATTTTCTTTATTTTGCTTGTCTTTCTAAAGAATATCAAATAATATTAAGCGGCAAATTATATTTTTTCTATTAATTATTACAAATTTTTTATAAATTATTACAAAGAAGCCTCTAGACTGCAACAGGTCCCAAATACAGCCTTCATCAGATGTTTCAGCATCATAATAGATGTAGAATATCACCAAGAGTTGTCAGTCCTCTCTCTCAAGAGGATTTATAGCTTGCTATCTCTTTTTGTCTTAGACCAACTGGAAAAAAAGGATAGGTGCTCCTAAAATCAGATTGTGTGTTCATAGAAAGTGAAGGTGACATGAGTGGGCTCAAGAACAAGACAAGAGATACTGCAAAAAAGTCATGCAATGTGAGGAGGAGAAACAATTTTTTAAAAACATTTTTTGTGGATGTGAAGTGTCTTGCAAGGAAGCTGAATACGTTAGTGAGTCCCGCTGGGGCTAGGGGAGGAGGCTTGCTGCTCTGGTACGGGCATTTAAAGTTTTTAGAGGCCAAACCCGTAAGTCTAGGAGAAGGAGAAGGCCTACCTCCAGCCTATAGGTTTTCACATATTTTCTCCATATCCTTCCAAGTCACGTGTATTTCCCCTTCTTTCCCACTGACTTTGGGAGAGGAGGGGATGGAGAAAAGGGAAGGTACAATAGCAGAACTAAAAATTTTCCCCTTTAGAAAAACACACTTGGGAAGGTCATGATTATCTTCACAGGTTACTGGTTAGATGTCACTGGATCCAACCCCCTGCAGATGTTCTTCTTCCTGCAGTGTCAGAGTTGATGACACAGAATTTATTTAAATCTCTCAGACATTTTAAAATGATATGACACACAAAAAAAGAGTGTTTGACCCACCCACCAGTAATGACATGTGAAATCCCTGACTCCCAAGGGTCTTCTAGAATTTCACAGGTAAAAATCTGATTCTGAAACGTGGAACATTAAGAAGAATCTGAAATTTCAGGAGGCTGGTAATAAACCGTAGCTATGGTACAACAAGCTGCTTGGCTTCATTCTCTCCCATGGTATAAGCTGTTACTGAAAGCGCAGGGCAAAACAGATTCAATTTGGTATCCATTGATGTTCTTTTGTGCAAGACATTCATTCTCATTTGTTTGCAGAAAAGGCAAAAATAAAACTTTGTATAGAGTGTGTTATTCCATGACGCCTGTTTTGCAGGTATTAGGTTACACAGTTTATTGTTGATGCTGTGCACTGCATGCAATGTACTTTTAGTGGAACATTTCAGTCTTTTGCAGGCCAGCCTGCCCCTACCAGCAGGGGTGCCGTTTATGAGGTAAGCAAATTTGTTCTTAATTATAGTGCCACCCAATAGAGTTTAACATCTCGCTTTGCAACATACGTAGTTATTTTTTGCAAAGCAGGAGGAATTGTTCTAAAGCTTCTTAAAGGCTGCTTGGACTTTCCTAGGACACAGTGTTCAAGTGAAAAAGTTGTGGGTGGAGGAAAAGGATTCCTGTGCTTAGTGAAGCAACTGAATTGAAAATTTGTGATTTTAATTTCAAAGTAATTTACAATACCGATGTGCTTGCAGAAATGCCACTGTTGCTTTTTGATAGAATGAACACATGCTGGATGTCTTAATTAGATAGGGGAAATAGTCTGCATTCTTTTGGAACAATATCTATTTAGTGTTTGGGCTTTTTAATAATCTTTTAATTCTATTAAATATGAAAGCAAGTGTGTAGAATAAATACTGTCTTTAATCAAAGAAAAATGCTGCTCTCAGAGGTTATGCTTCAGCTTAATTTCATTTAGAGCATTATTTTTTTACTCAGGGGAAAAAAAATAGAGACATGATTTCTGAACCTGGAAATAGATCACAAACCCTTGGGTAAGATGGGCTGCGATTGACATTAATGAGACAGCATCTGCCTAGTACCAATGCTTAAGCTGTTACTTTCTATTGTTATTTTTCTTTGTTGATTCTGCCAAGAGGGTGGAGTTTGTGTCAGAAGAAAGAGGTGGAGAGAAGGCTTTTCAGACAATAAGAACTTGAGTCCATTCATTGTCTGGAGCCTCACATTTCACAGTAATTATCCAGGGATGCAGGCTGTTTCCACTTCCTGTTGATTCACATGTAAGGTTACACGAGTTTTCTCTCATACCAGGCTGCCGTGAGTATTGAGACCTTCATACCTCTCTTGAGTGGGGCAGCACTGGAACACACAGATTGCCACGCTCCTAATTCTTATCAACCCAAGTGATGTAAGAGGTGATAAGCTAATGGAAGTCATGTTAGTGTAGGTAGGCTCCATTAGGCGCAGAGGGACGGGTGCACATAGAATGGACTGCCCACCACCTCTGCACAACTGGGTCTGGTAGGTGGGACAACAGAGACTCACTAAGAAGAGGAGCTTGGGGTGTCCTCAGCACCCCCTGCATTGACAGGTGAAAGTAGGGACTTAATTCAGCAGCATTAAAAAGCACAAACTCATGTCTGCAGGAGGTCCACACCTGTTAGCACACTTTTCCAAGAGGTTTTTGAAAATCTAAAACAAATACTGCTCTGGGTCTAGAACTGTGTACATAAGGAGACTGCAGACATAAAACATTGCTGGATAGTGCATAAAGCATTAACAAGCTAAATTTATTTACAGAGTAAAAGTACTGTCTTCAGTTTGGTCCAGCTTCCAGACAGATACACTGAGGTTATTTGTAGCTAAAAAGCTCTACTAATTACATTCAGTTTCTCTAAAAATAACTTAAAACCCAATCAAAAGGATGAACGTGTCTCAGGTTCTGTTATCTGACCGCTTAAATTTAAGCACTTTTTTAAAATTTTCTGCTCTGAGCAGTAAGTACTGCCAAAGCAGACGCCCAAGTGGGGATATCTTGGAAGACATGGCATTGCTGTCAGAGGTGATTAAGCCAGACTACCTGGCTGTGTTCTGTCAACCTCATCTTGGCCTTTTTATTCATTTTTTTCCTCTGTGGTATTGTTCACAAGCAGACAGAAGGTACATAGGAAACTGTAACACTTCCATGAATGGCAATACTGAGGCACATAAAAACACATCAGTGACATATATTAGGAGATGGAAGAACTGTTAACATACCTTTTCTGGGCATGCAGCTTTCTGGGGTCGTGATACGCCACCGGATTCTTGCAGCTGCATTACAGGACAGCATCACAAACTCACGAGTTCAGCAGGGATAAGGTAATTTTTCTGCTTGCCTGCTGCTAGATGGCTTCCCCTTCTTGATATTCAGCTTCCTCACAGCTCACTGCATCCTCCTGTAAATATGCTAAGTACACGTTTATCCAACAAGTCCTTTAAAGAGGTCTTGAACTATGCTGTTCACATGTTTCTTGGTCTTGAGTGTTTTGCAAGATACCTTAGCTTTTATTCTTCCTTCTTATATTCATGTTTACCTACCATGCTCTCTTTCACAAACATTCTTCAGTATTGAAATTAGCTTCAGGGTTGAAAGGCTGGATGATTTCATTGAGGTGTTATCAACAATAATTTAGCTTCCTGCATTGGTCTTCTACTGTGGGCCAGTATTTGTGGCTTCTTGAAAATGCTTCTGACCTTTTAGCATTCAGATGACCTCTAGTTAGAGGTTGAAGGTTTTGACAGGATCTCTTGGCATTGTAGTATTTGGGGTTTTATTCAGTATTTACTAACTTTTTAAAGCTTGTGTTCCTACAACTCTACCTGCAAAACACCTAGCAACAGTTAGACTCCATAGTTCAAATGAGCTGGTAAGGAATGCATATCATGTTAGGTCTTCAGTGAGTACATAAGGGCTTTGTACAGATAAGAAAGAGGACAAAATAACGATATGCAGTGTTTCTATGCGCTCATGCTAGTACTTCTGAGGCCTCTCTTCTACTGAGTACATTATGAATACCTAGCTAGGCATAAATAAAATATGAGTTGTGCTCAAATATAACATAACTTTCCAAAGAGATAAAAGCTATTCTGTGATCATCAGCTACTAATTAAAAATGCATTGGGTCAGCAGGAAGTGTTTGAACCCGGATTTTATTTATTGATTGTGAATGTTTCCACACAAACACATCACTGCTCCTGCTTCACCTCACCTCCCTAAGCTGTTGCATCCATCGTACTCTGCAACGTTGTCTATAAAGCATTGCTTTTCTTATCTTGGTGGTGGTGGATTTTGTAATTTTGGAATGATCACACTGAAGCTATCCAAGTATTTTCTCCTCAATGTTTTTGTCTAACAATGTGGATTGTTGACTGAGTCAGGGTACACTTGTTCAGAAGGTAGTTTATGATGGATACCGCAAGGCTGCAGTTGCAAACAATAGTAACATGAAGTCTGCTATTGCAGAATTCTCTCTCGAAGTATTTGCAGCAGGCTCAAAGCAACTTGGCGGGGGGGGGGGGGGGGGAGCAGAGAGCCTCTTAGTGGGTTTGGATTATTGCTGACAGAAGCATTTTGTTTCCAGTCCTGTGGCTTGAAGTTTATGATGATACTGAGGATTTTTTTGGTGGAACTGATCGTTAACAATTCTTCTTTCCACTTTATTTTCTTACGAAACCAAAAACATACAGGAAAATTGTATAAACTCTACTAAGTCTGCAAGTACGGGCCTTGGGTATTTCAAATGCTGTAATTCTGGAGTAAGGCATTTCACTTTTCTTCGCCAATTATCGTTATACCAAATGAAGTGTTTTCAGTTAAGCGTTTTCCCTGATGACATTTACCCGCTGTTGCTGACCCCAGGCTAAGCGGGCAAGAAGCGCGGGGCCCGCCGGGGTCTCGGCAGCCGCGGGCCGGGGGCCCAGTAAGTTAATGAACCCGAGGCCAACGGGAGCGCCCAAACCACCTCCGCGGCCCCGGCGGGGCTGGAGCGGGGCGCGGGGGCCGCGGCCTGCGCTGGGCCGGGCGGGCTCGCCCCTGGGCCGGCGCTGCCCCGGCCCCGGCTCCCCGCGGCCGCTCGCCCCGCGCCCCCTCCCCGTGGGCCGGGTTATGTAAGCGGCTCGCCCCCGAGCAGCGGCAGCATCGGCGGGGCTCCCGCCCCTGTCTCCGCCCCGCTCCCAGCGCCGGAGAGGCAGGCGGCGGCGGCAGCGCAATAAAGCAAGTTTTGTCTCCCGCGAGGGGCTGGCGAGGTCCCACCGCCCTCCGCGGCCCCGCGCCATGGCTGCGGCGCCCCTAGGGCAGGCGGCCACCACCGCCGCGGCGACAGCCCCCCGCTAACCTCCCTCGGCAGCGGTCGCGGCCGCCTCCGCCGGCCATCCGGGCCGCGGGGCCGCCGGAGAGCGCGCAGCTCCGCGCCGCCGCTGCCGGAGAGCGGCGGCCCCCCCGGTCCGGCCCGGCACCATGTGGGGCGGGCTGCACCCCCAGCTCGGCTTGCGCGGCTACAAGGCGGGTAAGGAGCCCCGCGGCCCCGCCGCCGCCTGCGCGTCTCGGCGGGGTGGGGAGGGATGGGGTTGGGGCGGAGGGAGGCAGGAGGGCCCCGCCGCGGCGGGGCAGCGGCGGTGGGGCAGGCGGGCGGGCCGCTCCCCCTCCCTCGGCCCGGCTGGCTCCCGGGTCCCCACAGAGGCGCCTGGGGAAGCAGCTTCCTCCCGCGGCGGGCGGGAAGCGTTGCCGCCCGCCCCGGCTCCGTGAGGGGGGACGTGGCGGCGGGGCCTCCCGGAGAGGGCGCGGGGGCCGGCCCGCCGCCGCCTCCCTCGGCCGCTACTGAGGTCGGGCCGCCCGTCCGGGGGGCTCGGTGTTTACTTAGCTGGACCTGGCAGCGGATGATAAAAGCTGAGCTTAACCTACATAATCCGTTTCCTTGTTTTGGGCTTTCGTTTTTTTCTCTCCCTGTTTTGTTAGTGTACCCTTAGGCAGAGGCTGGAAGCGCGCTTCCCTTTATCCTTGTCGTTTTAAATTTAGACTGCAACAAATCGGTCGAGCCTTTTTTTTTTTTTTTTTATTATTATTATTATTATTATTTTCTCACCTCTTTTCTGTCCCTGGATTAATTAGAGCCTAGTTCCGGCAGGTTGGCAGGGATACGTTGAAATTTTATGCTTGGAGTTAGGTTGTTACTGGGAAGACATCCTACCTGTAAGCAGCCGGCTAACTTTCAGCCGTAAAGGCTGTCAAAACTGGCAGAGGAAAATAGATGAATTGATTGCAGAGCCGTACCAGCATTACTTTTGGGCAGGTAAGACTAGGTGCCGACTCCTTTGGATGCCCTTGTCTTTGGATTTGAAAATATTACCAGCTATATCACCTGCTTTTACTTTGGCAGAGTTCCTGCAAATATTTTGAGATATTTTGACTTACTGAAGTAATTGATCACTGTGAAGGTCTGTGGTTTGGCTCCGCCATTACAAGTGTTAGAATAATTTTTTAACGATTGGAATATTTTTTTTTTCCCCTTCAGAAATTTGGGTTCAAGTTTTAATTTTGAGATTGCAAAATATGACTGCATAATGTGTATACAGTTAGTTGACATATTTAAACAATAGGATTGTTTTGCTTTCGACTGACAGGGTTTTTCTTGCAAATACAAGAGCTGCTAAGACGTCCTCAGCAGCTGCCTGAATCTCTACAAGTAGTCTAATGTTCAGTCCCTATAATGTGAAAGAAGACATTGTTCCTTTTTCCTGTGCTATTATCAAGTTAGTTATTTCTGTGTGTAATACGTTTGCCTTGTTGAAGAGTTACAGGTTTTTTTGTTGCCTTTTTTTTTTTTAATGCTTTCTGCAAAAGAATGGAGCTATGCTATCTTTGTGCTACAGCTTTCAAAAATACTGGATATTCTGAAATAGGTGCAGAGATTTCAGTTAATTTGATAGAAACTGCAGGGATTTAGGGTGTTTTATTTCTTGATTATTTGTGTTTGGGGCAGGAATATTAGAAGGTCATATCACAAGCGCACACTGACACTAACTTCAGACTGTTACAAAGATTGTTGGTGTTCATTTTTCATTTGTTTCAGCAAACGTTGGATTGTGCCATTTGTTACAGTGTCCTCATTTTGTCTGTGGTCAAATAAAGTGTTTTAGTACTGTGCTGAATTTGTCAGCAATTCCGATCAGTCAGTTGTTGGGTAAATGTTTTACTTCTGCCTATTTGACAGAACTGTCTTTATGATTTCAGAATGAATTTTGTGTGTTACTTTTCTTCCCTCACCTACCCCTTCTGCCCTTTAAATACTCTGGGTTAATATGAAGTTCAAAATGTATGTTTATCTATGAGCAGTAGAAGTGTAAGGTAGCAAAACTTGTAGTAAAATCTCTAATTTTAGATGATAGTCTAATGGAAAGTGGTGGTTACTTAGAAAGCAAGTAGATAAAGGTTTCACCTTGAGAACTGATCTGTGCATTGTGATTTCCAACATAGTAGTCCCTTCCTTGATCAGTCTTACTTTGAAAGAGTCGAGAAGCTGTTTTGTGAGGTTCGTAATCCCTCTAAAGAAGAAGTTAATTAGATCCATGCAGATATTTTAATGAAGGGATGATGGCTACCAAGATCCTGTGCTATTACATTATTGTCAGGCTAGATTTTTTTTTTTTTTGAGAAGGAAGCTGTCTATGGGAAAAGTATTTTGTCGCGGAACAGTAGCATCCTGCTAGGGAGCAGAAGTTTAAGCATTTATTTTTTCAAGCTTATGGAATTTTTCTTTTGCCAAAATATATTTAATTCTTTAATGGCAACTGCTTGCTGTGGATTCTGATTGTCTTTTAAATATTGGTGTGAGAACATTGCAGTTAATAACTTGTTAATTCTTGTTAAACTGTGTTTATTACTGAAAAGCATTCTATTTTGCTAGTTTAGTTATCTATGGGTATGGGTATTTAGAAATCCTGTTGAAAATCTTATAGGCGCCTACTGAAGCATTCTGAAACAGATTTTCAGTGATAGATGCAAATTAATTCCCATTTTCTTAAAATGTAATGGGCAAGGATACTCTTGGTGACTAATTTGTGGCCCCCAGTTTTATTCCCTCTTGTCATTTCCAAGTTATTCTTGCTTTTCAATTCAATAAGAGTGCATTCTCTGAAAAAAATGTGCTGTCTTGTTTGCATGCCGCTGAGATATTTTTTTTTTTTTTTTTTTTTTTTTAGCTAGGTGCTTCCCGTTTAACCAACGAATTTAATGACAAAGTTTGTTGCCCATACAAAATAAATTCAGCTTCTTACCATCTCGGTACCTGTCCTAAAAAATTCAGTGGCTATTTCTGGAATGTATATGATTGACTTACAGTCTTTCAGTCTTCTTGATGCATTTAACAGTTCATGAAAACCTTGCAGCATAGTTTATACCTCTATAAAGATAGTAGTTACCCACTATGCTGCAGGAATTTATATAGCTGCAGTGAAGGGTATACAGTATTTCAATCCCTTTACTTATTCATCTAGACCATCCTTTGAAATGAACAGTTGGTTAATAACTCTTTTTAAGACTATGAAAGTGTTCATCTAGATGTGTTGTTCCTCATTCAGTTAGGCTGTATGTGCCAAACAGATGCCTGTGGAAAGGGAAACAAACACTTTAAAATGAAATCGCAAGTATTTATTACTTTCAGCAAACTGTACTACCTCTAGTCGAGCTTCTCTCCACTGTCTAATATTACAAATAGTTGACCACTACTGAAATTTGGCTGGAAATTTGGCTGTTTAGGTGACAAAGGCGAGAAGTGGTGAAAACTAGGTGTTCAAAAAGATGTGATTTGACACTCCCTAAAAATAGTAGCCTGCACCCCTCTGCTCCTAGAGCCCTGGCAATGTCATTTGTTTGTAAGGCAAATCCCAGAAGTCGCCTGTGTTCTTGTACTTAACCCTTGTTGGCAGTGAGTGTGACACATGGATCTGAAAGGTTGTTTAATGATGTCATATTCAAAGTGTCAGCAGCAGTAAGGTCACAACACATAAGCCCCATGGGGTGCTGCCTCCTTGGGGTACCCATGGACTTCACAGGCAGCTTCGCAACACAGTCAGAGTGGGGAGGATGGGGCCAACACACTCTTTTTCATCCTTTGGGATGGAGAGGGGACAGAAATCTGTGATTTCATTTATGTAACAAGTTTTATTGTTCTGCTGTTGGAGGTCTGCAGCCAGGGATGTGGCAGCTCTCAGGACATCTTGAGAAGGCAGGTTTATCTTCGCAGGCTAGGCAAGGTAATAAATGGTGAGTTAGTGTTACCAAGGGTAGACTTCCAATTGTTTACTGGTTACAAGTGTGTGTATATATATGTATGTATGTATATGGTGCACTGTAAAGATTGATCATCCAAGCTTAAAAATGTAATGTTCCAGTTGCAAGACTGGCTGCTAGAATGGCCTTTGCTATCTTCCATAGATTGCAACGATGTGAAATGACATTGTGTGTTTGAGTGGTGGTGGACAGGAGTTAGTTACTTCCCTTCAAAAGCAATCCCTTCTTTTTCACCCCTTCAGGTGATTCACTTCTATGGGTATAGTATCCACTCTTTTAATATGTACAGAACACGAATGTCTTAACTGCTTAGCAAGAAAAGAGTGATAGATGTAACTGTATATTGTATTGTTGGTTTTAGGGGTTAGCAATTTTCTCATCTCTTCTGTGTTAACTGTGTGTTAAAAGTTTACTGACTGAATATAGACCTGTAGTTTCAGTAAGTTTGTGCTTTTAAAACTTTAATTAAAGGAAGAAGTAATGTTTAATGATTTTGAGAAGAATGCATTAATTTTAAATAGTTGTACAGAATAAGTATATAGTAAAAAGCAGACTGAGCTATCATGTCTGCACTGGGGGATGGTGGTGAAGGAAGCACTAGTTAGGAGCACCTGTAGTTTCCCCAAAGAAGGCCTAGGATTTATGTCCACCAAATATTGCTTGTTACAGCTGCAAATTATCTAGGCTAAGATTTTAGCCAGGCATGTAATAGCTGTTAAAGAAGCCATGCGTTTCAGAATATGGAGAAGTTGCTAAATACAGTAACAATTCATGGTGATAAGAATAGCTGAAAGCCTCCTAAATCAAATAGTTTTGCATGACCTGAGGTTGTAGCCAGAGGTGATCATCTGCCATTGTTGGAAGTGAAGCCTGTTTGTTGTAGACAGGTTAGTTAAGGAAGAGAGGGATAGTACTACACTTGTTCAATATCAACTGCTCTGCCTTCTTGTACTCTTTTGGATGTTAGTTTTTATCATGTAATTTGCCTGTGATTTAATTGTTGGAGAGTTAAACTAATTGTCAGTTCCCATGCTGGTTGTTCTTTGGCTGAGAAAGTGCTAACTTGGTTGTAGTTGTCAGTAAGTCTCTCAGATGCCTAAATGTGTCTTGGAGTTGTACACCGACAGCTAAACAGTCTCACTGTGGTTGTGGTTACCTTTAAAACATGTTCAGCATATTTGCTATGTGATTCAAAAAGTGGCTTTCTTCCTGACTTGTGTGGTGGGTTAACCTTGGCTGGCTGCCAGATGCTCACCCAGCCACTCACTCAGTGAGGCAGGAGTGAAAATAGGATGGAAAAGCTTGTGAGTTGAGTTGAAGACAGGAAAATTACTTACCAGTTACCATCATGGCCAGAAGACTTGACCATGGGGTCAGTCCATGGTAACTTCTCTCCACACTCCTTCCTTCTCATTCTCTTCCCCTGCTCCAGCCTGGTCTCTATAGGGGCTGACAGGGAATCTCTGTTCAGGTGCCCAGAGCTCATGGTCCTCCTTCCCTCCTGCTCTGGGCTTGCAGGGGTGTTTCTCACGCTTTTTTTTCCCCTCAGTCATTGCTCCCAGGCAGTGTTTCACTCTTGCTTTCCCAGAGATGCCACCATCTCAGCCATGGGGCTCAGCCGTGCCCTGCGGTGGGTGGGTTGGTTGGAGCCGGTTGGAACGGTCTGTGTCCATCACGGGGCAGCCCCGGCCGCTCCACACAGAGGCCGCCCCACAGCCCCCTGCCAACGCCAGGGCACCTGCACCTGGTACAACTGAAGGAGGAAGCCATTATGTTTTGAGTGTTTCTTCTGGTAGACCTGGAATAATACTGTGTATAGCTCTGAAGGTTATTCCTGCCAACACTGAGGGAAGGTGTTGGAAGGTGTACTGAAGTGTAATAAGGTTCTGGTTTCTGTCTTAGGCTGCCACATGGGAGTTCCTTGCTGTCTAGGGCAAGTTGAGGAGGTTCTAAGTGTGACACATGGGAGACTGCAGATCGGTTGCAGAGGCTCAGAGGTGGATGGCTGAAGAACAGGAGAACATGCCGCAGGGAGTAACTTGTGTAAATAGGTTTACAAGTATGCTTAGATTTGTGTTAATCCTGACTCATCATCCCTCATGTGCTCTGAAACTGCTGACCCCTGTGGAATCGCTCCTGAGGATGCTAGCTTTCCCTGGGCATAGTTCTTTGCAGCATCTGGCTTGGTTGCCTGGTCTTGAACATCCTATTGATTGCACAGTTATGCTCAAGTGACCTATTTCTCTGCAGCCAGCCATGCTGTAAGGGGCACTGCATCTTTCTGTCCTCATTCCCCAGGGATCTTTGCTGGTTTTTGATAATTGAATGGCCCCTCTGTAAAAGGAGGCATTAACACAAATAAAAGAAGGGCAACTGTTGAGAATTTTTTTCTTTCAAGTCCCTGAAACGTGGGAAGATGTGACAGGTAAAGTCCTCCTTTTGCCTGGAGAGGTGTATGTGGGTGGATTGCAGGGCATGATTTCATTTTACACCTAAAATAATCTAATGGGGGGGTGCTCCCACACCTCTGGGTACCTTCGCTTGCGCATCCTTACTGCTTCCCATGTGCCTACTCTAGCACTTGTTCAACCTTATGACAAGCTGATTTGGGGAACTGGACCAGGAGAATAATAAAGTTAACTAAATACTGAGGGGGAGATTTGCAGTTGCCTGACCCCGGTGGGAGACATCACTGCAGGAAGCATCTACACTGATGTCAGGTGGGTGCAGAATACCTGGTGTCAAATCATCTGGCTCTTCATTCAGCTGACCCATAGTGGAAAAATCTCCTAGCACAATCTTGCTTTGCCAGTGCTGATGACATCAGGAAGTATATAGTTAATCCTCAGATTTACCATGAAGGCCAAGGAAGATTAAGAGAGGATCAGGAAAAAGTGATGTTGATCCCATTGGACAGTGTCGCTTCTACCAGTTAGTGGACTCACATACAGGTTGAAATGGGTCCAGAATAATGCATAGTGACTGGAAAGGTAGTAGGAATCTATCTCAGCCTTGCTGAGAAAGGGCAGTGCAAGTAGTGTCAAGAAAAGGGTCGTGCTGCCTCTTCATTGATTGAAATACTTGAAGTAGACTTAGCAGATACAAATAGAAAAGTAAATGATGCTTTTCAAACTTTCAACTTCGTAGTATGTTAAGAGACTGGTGGTGTAGTATTCTTACAAGAAACATTCTTGAATCATCCTGGAGTTGGATCTGAGGTTCCTTATGAGGTATCCTTATGTTTTTAATGTCTGCTTTATTCCTTTTGTAGCATAGTTTCCAGATGGTGTGGAAAGCTGCAACTTTTTCAAATGTTTCAGAATAAATAAGACTTTGTTTTTCAGGTCTGTATTTCTTTAAAAGATGGTATATTCTCTCCTGAATGCCTACTCTACAGCAAAGCTATTTATACCTTTTGGCAATTCTGAACCTTTGGAGATGTTCTTACAGTTGAGAATTAATGCTTTGTGTAAAATTTCCATGACTAGCACTGATCAGAGGCCTAATGGTTCTGTGGGTAATAAAACAAAGTGGGAGTATAGTGACCCAGCTAAAAGCGCTAAAACGCATTGAAAATACCAATACTTAAAACTTTATCACTTTTACTAGAGACTTTCTGGAAAACAAAGCTAACAGTTGCAATCTTAACCTCTTTCTGTTCACTTTGTCAAAAATACCAAACTGATTGAACAAGGGCTTTTGTGTGGTTGGTAGAATTTTTGTAATATGAAGTTTTACATCAAAAATTATTGTAGTTGTGACGATGGAAACATGAGAAGTACTGGTTTTGACTGAAAGTATCTTAGGTAGGGTTGATGGGGTATACTGTGAAGGATTTTTTTTTTTCTAAAACTACTGCTCTTTCCTGTTAAATTCTATAGTATTGCCCTTGCTTGCATTGAATAGGCGAGTGGAAGCTGAAGCTAGCTTGAGGAAAAGTTGTGCCTTGTGACATGAGCATTGGAAGTTTTTAAGGAAAATCTCCTAATGCCTAAGTGAAGCCATAATTTTATCCTTTTATCCCAAATGTAACAATGTTTTACATGATGTGCATACTTCTGTTAGTATGCACTAAAACTGGAGGCTTGGTCTCTGGTATGTCCATATTAAATAGATCCTGTTGTGTGTATAATGCACATTAAACCTCTTTGACAAATGCTGGAAAAAATTATAGCATTGTTATAGTTGATCAAATGTTTTGGTTTTTTTTTTTTTTTCTCCACCATTAATTTTAGCGTCAAGGATATCTTTAGGTCTGATATGTGATTACAATGAAGGACAGAAATTATGCTCTTTTTTCAAAAAAGTAAGACTGCTAGATTCCTGTATTTGATCCACTTTGGTAAGTGTGGGAACTGCTTAAAACCATTTAGTATTTTTTTTTTTTCTTTCATTCTAGCAGCTGTGATTACTTCACTTTTCCCCATGCATAGAAGAGATTGAATTAACCCTTTAAACAGAAAGGGGAAGAATAAGGGTAATTCTGTAAGAAAAATGTTGGCATAACAAATAATTTGGAGAAAAACTTACTTGATCATGGTTTTGAATACCAGTAAAGCTAAGCTGCAAAAAGGACTGAAACACAGATGATAGTCTGTGATGATTAACTGCTTTTTGGTAAGAGAAGGATTCAGCTGGTCACCTACAAATGTACAGCTTTTTAACAGACTCTAGGAACTGACTGCATGTCCTGAGGGCTTGCTGTTTGAAGTTTATATTAACTTCAAGCATAACTTAATGTGTTTATTTTCCTCGACGTCCCCCTCTTCATATTGTAAATGATAAACTTCCCAAGTTTAAAAGGTAGTTTACTCCTCTGCAGTTACTCTATAGAAGTGAATGGAAACTAAGGATATGTTTTTGTGTTCCTATGGGGTGAATAGTGCATTGAGTCCAAAGACAAAGAGGGAAGCCAGCATAGCAGGCATGAGGTAATATATGTAGTCTGTGTGCCAAATGTGAAATAAGAAACATCTGCAGTTTGTATTTTGAAGTTCTGTTTTATGCAAATGCTCTATCTGGAAGTGGAAAACTCACAGGAGTGCCATCAACAATTGGACTGAATTCCTGGTCTTGCTCCTGTCAGTGATGAAAGCAAACCTCTTTCTTTCCTGACAGGGGTAGGAATTTCATCAGTGGATTGATATTTGACTACATCTAAATGCTCTCTGTATAAAAATTATAGTGTGTTACGAATTTGAATTCTTGGTTTTTGTACTTTCCAGAATAGAAATCTGGGAGGCTGAGTTCATTATTACATACTGTGTCAGTCTAAGGATTTTGCTACCTTTTTAGCTAGCACAGTGCTGTGTGGAACACAGCTTTATGCTAGTTGAACAGATTTTGTCCTCCATGGTGAAGCCAGTAGAGATTTTTGCCTGTCTTGCTCCAATTTAGAATCTGCCTTCATGTGCAATTTGGCAGTAGGGATAAGCCTAGTTACTAGCTAGTTACTGCTAGGCATCAGAATTGTGCCTGTACCTTCCCACTCACTCCTTGGCACTGCTTCTAGTCTGACCCCTTGTGCTGAGTCAGTTTAGGAAAGCAGATTAGCAGATAACCTTTTGTGTAAGTGGGGACAGTTTGTTTCTGAACCACTTTCTGTGGGGTCTGGGGTGACAGGGCTTATGCTGGGGAAGTGACAGCGAATACGTGGCTGGGAAAGGTGACCAGCCTTTGCAGAGCAGCTGACCACTAGATCTGATTAGCTCTAATGTCAAACAGTATTCTTAGCAAAAACCCATTTTAGCTAGCGGCATAAGCTAGCCAGCTGGACCCTTTGTTGGAAAGACAGCGCTGGACACCTCTTACATTGTATGGACTAAATGTATGGGGTTGATAGAGAGTGAGCTCCCTGATTATGTCTTTAACTGCCATGGCAAGATTCTCTAAAGCTCATCTGTCAAATTGACATTTTTATTTTTCTTAGTTCGCATTCTTCTAGAGTTCCCATTCTTTCTTCTAGATTACATATTTTCCTGCACAAGAAGCCTTGTAACTTGTTGTTAAAAAGTCAGAAAATTTGTAACTTGTGAAAGGTCACACTGAAATACTGTTTTGTATAGTAGACGAAGGTTTCATAGCTATAATTATCTATGATGAGAAATTGTACATTTAGGCATTTCTTGGGGGGGGGGGGGGCGGGGAGTGGTTTAACTTTTATTAAGGAATTCGGAGACAAAAGAAGCTGGAGGTTTAGTGACACAATCTACTTAAAGTTTAGTTCTCTTAAGAAATTGGAACACAAGTTTATATTCCTTAAAATATGACCCTGGTCAGGTTGGTTCTTCTAGTTGATACTGCCAATTGAGTGTATGTTTACTCTGAGGATTGTATTTTGAGGATTTTTTTTCTTTGAGTTTCTCTCTTATACTTTCATTTTTCTCCTCTACTATTTTACCACGTTTTTCTCTCTAGTAAGTGAATTCTTTTGCACATGAATAGTACAGAGAACAGGCATAGGCCTTTGTATGCCAGGCTGTATGTTATCAGGCTGTACAAATAAAAATGCTGGTAAAAAGGTCTCTCCCTCAATATTCTTCTGCTTAAACTCATGCATTCCTGTTTTTCTTTCCCTGCTTCCCTCTATATCTGTACATTTTTATCTTTCTTCATACTTAGGATTGCTCTAATTAGTTTCCAACTGAAAAACTGGGAGAACTTAAACAGTTTGCAGGCTCTGTCAAGAAAGCACACTAGTAAAGGATATGAATCCTCAGAATGAATCATACTTCAGCTATCTGACATTGTAAAATGCTTTTGAGAAACTGAAATGAAAATATTCAGTAGAGTTGTCATTTCATCCCACTTTCCCCTGTGTCTTTTTGCACTTAGATTAAGTTGGATCATCCACCTACTCTCAGCTGCATTCATGTGAGAGGAGGGACTAGGACCTTCTGGTACTCAGTGCGTGTCCAGCTGGTAGAGTTTTGAGCTTCTACCACCACCTCCAGAGTGTTTGTAATAAGGGTCCTGAAACTGTCTTCTGGCTACCTTCCTTGAAAGCTTTAGAAACCCTCTTACTAGTGTACTGCTCATCTCAGAAGACAAGAGGTTGGATTGTAGACCTGGAACTTATTTTGAACATTTGTATTATTAAAAGTTGCAATTTGTTTTGCAGAAGGATCCTAGAGATGAAATGCACCTAGTAAATACTTGTCTCGGTGTCAGGGTTAGGATGCCAGTTTTTTAACATTATTTTCAGGGTATTTATTTGTCCATATAACTTTTCTTTTTGCCTGTATCTGCAAGGATCATTTACATGCCTGGTTCTTTTTATTGTGTCAGGATATCAGATTGAATTAATCCAGTTCAGCTTTTGTTTCACCTTTGATTGAAGGAGGCTGCTGTTGCCCCATTCTATCAGCTGACGGTCAGCTTTTTTTTTTGAAAGCTATATAAATATGTTCAAGTATGACATCTGTTCTCATGTCTACTTTTTGGAAAGGGTGTTTTTGCATTTTAAGTTCCTCTGCCTCCATTTCCTTTTCTCACTATTTGTGTCATCTTTCCAGCAGTTGAAAAAAATAGCCTATTTATTGGCAAAGAATTGTTGTGCACGAAACATGCACCAAAGGGAGGTTTTCTTTAATCTTTCAGCAGTAATTGTGTTGCAGCTATGATGAGTAAACTTAAACATTTTCCAGCTGAAGTAACTTGATTCCTACAATACGGCAAACAGTTCACCGAGAGACCATTTGTGGGTTGGTTTGTAGACTTTGCCTTTTGAAGAGATGAGTGGTTACTCAGCCTGATGGGCCAGGGCAAGAAGTGCAGAAGAGACTGCAAACCCTTGAAGAATTCATTGAGAAGGGGGGGTGGGGAGGGGAAAAGTTGCAACTGGGGTAGGTTCAGCAATGTCAGGGGTCTGTATGGATAAGCATGGGGAAACTGGATTGTAAGCGGGTTGATTTATTTCAGAATACTACTGTATGATCTTCTAGCATAATTAGTAGGGTATTGGGTAAAGTTGTTGATGGTCAGGGTGAACAAATAACCGACAGTGTGTTTGAGCTGACTAGCTGACTCCCTTCCCATGAAAGAGCTTCAGGCAGGCTTCAGTGCCATCGTGGCGTGAAATACTGTTGTACAGCCTGGTCACATCTGTGATGACTAGAATGATCTTTGCGTAGTTGTCAGTTTTGATAGTACTGTAGTGAGATGTCCTCTTCGGAATTTTTTGACTGTATAAATTTATACTGGCTGTCACGGGTGATTCACTTCTAGTCACAAACTATGTCGAAGTCATGGTGGGGAACAGAGAAATCAGTATCGTTAAGTTAGGACCTATCTGCTGTGAAACTCAGTCAACTCTTTAGCTGTTGTTTTCCATGAAGCATCTAGGTGAAATAACAGTATTGTAGCTGTCACTTAAAATAGTATTTTCTACATTCAAACATGTTAGAGGTATTTTAGGAACCAAATATAAAGACGGTGGTGTTATTATTTTGTATATGTAGATCATATGAGATCTGTGCATGCCACTGAAATTAGGAGTGGTAATGATCCAGAATTAACTTGGTGCCTTCCTGCCAGCAGTAGCTGACATGGTTCTGTAATACACAGAAAAAGATACATGTTTTTGTGGAGTGAGATTTCAACAACTGGTCTGTTCTAATAAATAATCTACTTCCTGCACTTTATAAACTTAGGTAACTGATCTGTTTTAAATGCCTAGGCTGGAAACACAGCACTATGCCAGTATGTTTAACTGGCCAAATTCAAGGACGCAGTCAACTGTTTGTATAAACAAGGCTCCCTTTGAGATTTGTTTGAGATCTTGGATGTATTTTACTTGTCATGTTTGTCTTTGGAAATCACAGCCAGGTATGTTGACTCTACTTTTCTTTCTCTTCTATTAAATGCTGTGAAAGGTAGATTTTCCTGACCCAGTAAGGAGTGATTGTAGGCAGATGGTAATACACAGTTTAGTACCACAAATATCTATTAGAAATTTTTGTTGCTTTTCTTGCCCCAGTCTGTATCTTGGGCAGATGGACACTAGTTGTTGATTGGCAGGTTTGAGATTAGAGCAGCAGGGTAAAGCAGGTGTGCTAGCTGAGCAGCATGAGGACTCCTGTGTATCTTCCCCCCCTCTTATGCTTGGTTCTTTTAGTGTCGGCTGTTTGCTGCATGAAAGATCATGTATTTACAAAGAGCTGTTGAAAAGGAGATGGGGAACATAAAACAGGGTGCATAGCGATTGGTGATTCTTCGGGACTTGGCTTGGAAGGTCAGTTTCAAATAATGAAACTGATAAATGAATTCTTAAATACTGGCTTGGACTAATGACATCTGTAAGGTCTTATTTTATGGGTTGTGTTTCCTTATTGCAACTTGGGTAATTACCTTCCCTGAGCGATGGGGAGGAGGCCTGCTCTCTGGCACTTTGAATTGGATGCACATGACTTACTGTTGAGACTTAATTACTGCGTCAATTTCTACTATCTTGTTGCTTTTATTTGGCCATTTATGGAAGCGACTTTAATTAGCTTTGAAAAGCTCTTTTTCATGTGGACAGTCTGTTTTTGTAACGGCCTTCTATTGTGCAGAATCATCGTTAAGTCAGCAAGGTAAAACCATGATGCAGACATGCCATGAAACATTAAAAAACGTAGACTCCTGGAATATGTTATTAGCTGTCTTTTTTTTAAAAAATGCAACACATTTAATGTCAGGACTTCTGTGGGAGGCAAAGAGAAAGCATTTCTCGAAGTGATCGCATGCAACCATGTTCTGTTGGCACACCTAGAATAGGTTAAAAAGCACATACTCTTTACCTAGTCAAATTCTAACCCAATTTTCTTGGGACATATGCCTTTTAAATGCAGAGGCTGCTCCTGAACTGTAGGAGCCCAGTGAGTGAGGAAAAAGACTGTTCCACCCCATGCCAGCCCCCGTCCATGCCTCTGTGTACAGGGTGGCTGTAAGGGAAGGCACGATGCTAGTGACAGCACCGTGGCGCTCTCCTGCTGTGTGCAGCCAGCTGTGCATTACAAGGGGTAGCAAGAGGGAGTGCCTGAGTGGAGAGATCCTTCTGGAGCCCAGAGCACCGTGCAGAGAGACTGCAGTGTGTTCTTGGAGAGCCAGATGGGATCTGGCAGGCCTGTGCTGAGCCAGAGCTAGTAAACTCTACTGGCCTCATGCTGATCTGTGTGTAGCTATGGATGTGTACCAGCGCTTACCTCTTCAGGCCTGCCAGGTCAAGAATCAGGCTTCATGAATTAACTCAGAAATGCTGAACTGCCCCCAGGTGCAAAGGTGCTTCACAGAGTGTTGCATTAATGCTGTGTTGTGCCAGCAAGTCCTCCTGGACCTCTGTGCTTCAGCAGCATACTTGGGGCTTGGTGTGTCCCCAAGCTGTGTGCGTGTAGGTGTAAAATTGATAATAGATGATAGTAGGATGTTTTGTGATGCTTTTTATTTCCTCAGCTTGCAGTACCTACAGAGATCCCTCTGGAGATGACTGCCCCCCCTAGTATGTTAACCCTTTTTGTCGAGTCTAGTTGCACTGTATTGTTGCATCTTTTGGGATATATTGCAACAGTATTTTTGGAACATGAGTCTGATGAGACAATAGGGGAACCTTCTTTGCGTGGAGAGTGGTTAAATGCTGGAACAGGCTGCTCAGAGAGGTTGTGGAATCTGTGTTGCTGGAGGCGTTCAAGACACAGCTGGTCTGGGAGGTGGAGGGGCTGTATATGGATGGTTATAGGTACTTGAACATTTGTCTACTGAAGAAATCTAAAGAGTTTGAGACTTAATGCTACCACTGCTGCACATTAAATCACCACAGCGTTATCTGCTGCATTTCTCTTTACACTTGTTTAATGTCATAAAAGTTGAAATGTCACCAGAGTTGTATTGTGGAGAACAACATAAATGGTAAATGAAACTAAATTTCTCTTCTATAAATGTATTTTAAATGTCTTCTAAATCAGAACTGTCTCTGGCTTAATTAGCTCAGGCTCCCATAAGTCAACTTTACTCTTGCTGGAATAGCTAGATACAGCTTGAGAAGTATGAAGTGGAACTCTTGTGGAAACTAGACCTATTTAGAGGGAGGGATGGAAAAATTACTGTTCCCAAAGCAGCCAGAGTGTGCAGTGAAAAATGTGCTAGATGGTAGGAGAGGGAGAAATGTCCCAGTTTCTCACTAGCTGTATGCAAAACTATCACATTTCAGTATGTTACATGATGACACAGAGAGGGTGGTATGATGAATGACACCTGGAGTGGTATTTGCTTAGGATCTTGGCTGGAACCTCCTTACAGGGTGTGACTGGTGAGCCATGGCTGTCTCATTCATGTCTGGCTCCTCTGATCTTCTGTTCTGCTGCTTTACCCTTGCACTTGAAAGCTAGTCAATGGAATAATTAAGAGATAAGAGACTTTTGGGGAGGAAAAGCAAAAAGGAAGAGAAGGAAATGCGTTGCACAAGGTATGGCTAAAATAAAATGAAGGGAAAGGAGCATTGAGTGATTCTGGACAGTTAGAAAAGATAGGAAAACGTGTTAAAGGGAAGAAGGGGCGGTAACCTCAAAGGAGAATAAAGTTGAGACAAATGAGATGGACGGGCATATCTGTGACCTCCAAGAACCTACTGACAGAGAGTAGACTGTATTAGATGCCATGTTAGAGTTAACTAGTGCATGCAGAAAGGAGGCATGTACTGTATTCCTCAATTTGCAAGTGACTTGGTGAGCAGCTGTTATCACTTTGACTAGCAGATCTATATGCTATATGGGGAATATACATGAATTCATATGTATGTGGGGTAGGTTATACACACATGTATTCATTTTTACATCCTTTTCTAAACTATTTAATTTACTGGGAAACAAGTACAGCTGGAAATAGCAATGATCTGCAGATGTCATTGCAGAGGCAAATTACAACTTTGGATGGACACTGCTGAAAATGTTTAAATGACCTAAAAATAACCGTATGTAGCATAAGAGACATTGTATGTGAACTGATACTTCATGAGTCATTTCCTGCTGAAAGTGTTATGCAAAGCTAACTGCTAGAGGGGGTGTTTGTATGTGATTATATATAAAATCAAGACCAGGCCATGTTTTTTTCCCAAGGATCTTTATGTGGCTCAGCTGCTTTGAAGTGTGAACATGATGATCAGTATTTTGCCTGTAAACAACGCACAGGTTTAGATATTGTCTATTGGAAATTGTAATGGTCTCTGGGGTTGTACTCTGTGGTGTATTTTTCCCTTGAGACTGACTATAAAGTAGGCCAGACATTCTCAAAAATTCCTTGAACAGAGAAACTGTTTGCTGCACTGAATTGTGCTTTAAAATTTAATATTTTAATGATTATTTAAATAAAGAAATTAAAATAACCAAAATAAAACAAACCTAGATGGATAAATGATAAATGTCTTACAAAGACAGCTTGTGTGTGGCTACTATGTGCCTGCTTGAGCTGGTAGTGTATCTTTTGATAACTGAAAATCACTGATAAGAGTGAAACATAATTACTTTAGATATCAGTGTTAACAATTTAATTGCTGGCTTTATCACCTAGGTCATGTGCTTTACACACAGTTGGAAATGACTGTATTTCACTGGCCAAATCTTTAACTGGTTTCTGTCATAAAATTCGTTTGTGTCTCTGATTCTATTTAAACGCTTTCAATACAAAATTCTGCTGTGAGTTGAGAATCACTTCCAGGATAGGAGTTGTATAATAAATGTCTTGTTAAAGTTAGTGCCAGAACAGGTTAAGGGTCATGTTTTTAAATAATAAAAATGTATGTACTGGAAGTTTTTGGAAAGCTTCCACCTAAAAAAAGGATTTCAGTAAAAAACAAAAAGCCCCCAAAACATTGGCGCAGAGTCTGACTCAAACCTGAACTGTGAAACATAGGCTTCAGTTTTCATCTTGACCGGTATTTTGTTGTTGACTTCTGTACTGTATCTGTAATGACAGACTTCTGGCTTCCTTCTTTATAGGCTCAGATTATTCCTCAGTGGGATGGTTACCTGGTACTGAATCCCTGTGGCAGTCCACAACCATTTCATCAAGCAGTCAAAGCAATCCTGTCAGAAGACACAGTATAGCTTCCGACAGCGGGGACACTGGGATTGGTACCTCCTGTTCTGATAGTGTGGAAGGTGAGTTGACACTGTTAAGTTTTGGGTGTTTCTAAGAGAGAAATGATCCAAAATGTTTTAAAGGTATGGTTCCCAAAATAACAGTACTTTTCCAAAGCTGTTGAGTGCATGCAGTTCTTTGTTTTGCTGTCTAGACCAAGTAATTGTTTTGGTGAGGTTTAATGAATTTACTTCTGCATGAGTTGTGTGCGTTAACTTGCATCCCTGCCACAAAGCTTGGTACTTGTGTTAGATCTTTTGATAACTGCAGTTACAGGAAGTGCCAGATTTATACAGGGAAGTAATATCCCCTACCTACAGCACTTGATAAACAGGTGGTAAAAGCAGAGAAACATTTGAGGCAGTTGATGAGAGGACAATGCTTTCTGGTATTTATTGTGTGTGTCAGCAAAGAAAGCTTACTCATTGGGAGGAATATAGGGGTGTATTATCTTCTCTTTTCTTTCTTCTGTGGAAAATAAGTTTACAACTTATTGCATGGCATTTGACACATAGTCAAAGATCTTTAAGGAGAACCAGCAGTATCTAAAGATATGTAGTTTGGACTAAATCGTGATTTCTCAAAGTTGATCTCATCAGGGAGGGGTTCAGACTCTAAGGTAGTAGCATCTCCCTAACCCTGGCACCCTCGGTATGGAATGTGTCACTGGAATTAAGCCTGAATGGGAGTGAGACTAGGCAGTAATAAAGCTTGAGGTTTTCTTCTTGCACAGACCTTATTTCCCATAAGATTTTTTCAAGACTAAGGTACAACAGGACTGTGATATAATTTTCTCTACCACCTTTCTATGCCTGGTAGATTTTTCAAAAAGGGTAGCTGAAATGAGGAAGAACAGGAGGAGTTAGTAGAAATGACGTAAGGAATGCTGAATCAGTGTAAGAGCCAGAAGTCTATAGCGGAGCTTGAGCATTCCTGAGGAGAAGTCTGAATGCCTCGGAGTTAAGTCTGTCAAGCCTCTTTGCACACAAGGAAGGAAATCCTTTCCACCCTCTTCCTGTTGCATCTGTCAGTTAGAAAGGAGCTCCATAGGAGAGTCCCCATAGCTTGCTTTCTGATTACTTTCATTTCTAAACCTGTATTAGCTTTGGCAAAATAAAGGTTTTGCTCAAATACTCAAATTCTTGGGTGTTAACCTGGAATAGTAATGGTTATTAAGGCTGAAGCCTTACTGCTTTTTCTTTGCTTTTTCTTTTTTAAGAGATGTAAGGGGAATAAAGTGCTCTCATGGTGTGTATATATACAGATTTACAAATCAGATTCACTAAAGTATTGCACAATAGTATTTTTAAGATGCAGCATTTGAATTAAAAACATGCTCTCCCCTCCCCCCATTTGAGGGCTTCCCCATTTGAGGGGTGCGAGGAAGGAGAGGAAATGAAACAGCACCTCCTCATCAGATGTTCTCCTGGCTAAAGAGGGAGAACAGAGCAACTGTTCTTGGGGGCAGGGTAGAGGGATGGCACACTGATACAATTGCAAGTTTGTTAGGCATGTTAGCAGTTTACTAATAACTTTGTCCTTTTGCCTGCTTTTAGTAGATCTTTGCTACAAGCTGCTTTTGAGGTTTCTCAAAGTAAAATAAAGGGGGGAAAGTTGCACCAATAGATAGTTCATGAAGTTTGCACCTCTGGCAATGCTTGACAATGTATACTTAATGTTATTGATTTCCTGCCACCTTGTTTGAAAACTTGTAGTAGCTGAAAAGAAAATGTTACAGAAAAAAGGGGGGAAACCTAAATGTAAATGAAAATTAATGGGAAGAGTATATGACAGGTTTAGAAATTGAATGTATGTTTTTAGTGGAAAGTGCTGTTGCTTATGATATCTTGTTGTCTGCATCTGTCAAGCTGCTCCCTCCCCACATCCATACAAAGAAAAGAGTATCATTGTGATCTGTGGGGACTGCCAGGCCAGACTGGTAATTGCAGACTTGATGCTGGCCATCTGCTCTCAGTGTGGTGCTTGGAAGAAGCCCTTGGGGATTTTTCAGAGGAAAATTTTTTTCACAAGTCAGCAGATCATTACAATTTTTAACAATGCTCAGAGAAGGAAATGTAGCCTTGCCACAGAATTAACATCTGCTTTAATTTTGGAAGTTGCAGGTGAATTCAGTTGTACAGATGTGTAGTTACTAGTAAATATGCTGGTGCAGATAATGGAGCTCAGATGC